>NC_090990.1:91805795-94205795 GCF_041146395.1 Eulemur rufifrons
AACTATAGTGGGATGCATTGGAGAATTGCTAAAGTCTGAGATTGGAAGAAGTGTGACCTTCCTGTCAAACACACTTGAGAAAGAAGTCATCACGTAGGACGGGGAGAGCTCCCAGCAGTAAGGAGTCATGTATAGGGACGCTTAAACTAACTTAGAGCGAGCAACTAGCAGGTGGTGCTCTGTAGGCTGGCTAAACGCTAGAATGGAGGAAGTGCCAGACGGTCTTCTATATTAACGCTTACATTCACTGAGAGAAAGAGACTATGTTGGGCGCTTTGTTACACTGGTAAACTCTGAGATTGGAGGAAGTGTGAGAGTTTCCTGTCCAACGCACTTAAGAAAGAAGTCATTATGTAGGAAGAGGAGAGTTCTCGGCTAGAAAGGGAGGAGGCTTTCTATGTATGGGAACGCTTACATTCACTTCAAGAAACTATCGGGGGGTAATTTGTAGTTAAACTCTAGAAGAACTGTGAGAGTCCTATATAGGAAGGCTTGCATTCACTTAGGGAAAGCAAGTACGAAGGAGTGGTTTGTAGGCTTGCTAAACTCTAGTGTTGACGAAATGCGAGAGTCCTATAGAGGGACGTTAACCTTCAGTTAGTGAGAGCAACTCTCGGGGGGGGGGGGGTGGTATTTAGGCTTGCTGAACTCTAGTTTGGAAGACATGTCCGAGTTATCCAGGAAGGCTTACAATCACTTAGCTAGAAAGCCAGTATCGGCGGTCGCCTTGTAGGCTTGCTAAACTCTAGTTTTCAGGAAGGGCAAGAGTCATATAGAGGATCACTTAAATTCACTCAGTGAAAGCAACTGTCGCAGGCTGCCTTTTAGGGTGGCTAAACTCTAGTTGGAAGGAAGTGTGAGAGTCATATATAGGAATTCTTACCTTGACTTAGTGAAAGCACCTATGGAGCGGTGGCTTGTCGTCTTGCTGAACTCCAGTTTGGAAGATGTGCGAGAGTATGTATTCATAGGGATATTTACAGCCACTTAGAGAAAGTAGCTCTCAGGGCTGGTGCGCAGGGTTACAAAACTACATTCAAAGAAGGAAAAGAAAATTATACGGGGGAGGCTTACATTCGGGTAGAGAAAGCAACTCTCGTGGGGTGTATTGCCAGATGGCTAAACGTTGAGATTGGAACAAGTGTGAGTTTCTTGTGAATCACACTGAAGGATGAAGTCACTATGGAAAAGCTGGATACTTCTTAGCCAGACGGGAGTCACGATAGGAACACATACACTGACTGAGAGAAAGCAATTGTTGGGTGGTGGGTTGTAGGTTTGCTAAAGTCCAGTTTGGAAGAAGTGCGAGAATCCTTTATAGGAATGCTTACATTCACTTCCAGAAAGCAGCCATCAGCGGTGGTTTGCAACATTGCTACACCGCAGTTTGCAAGAAGTGCGAGAGTCGTGCATAGCAATGCTTAAATTCCCTTAGAGAAAGCAACTGTCGGCGGGTGATTTTTAGGCTTTCTAGCCTCTGGTTTGGATGAAGTGTGAGACATACATGGGAACGCTTACATTCCCTTCCAGAAAGCAAGTGTCGCGGAGTGGTTTTTAGGCTTGCAAGACTTCTGAACGGAAGAAGTGCGAGAGGCATATACAGGAAGGCGTACATTTACTTAATGAAAGCAACTATAGTGGGATGCATTGGAGAATTGCTAAAGTCTGAGATTGGAAGAAGTGTGACCTTCCTGTCAAACACACTTGAGAAAGAAGTCATCACGTAGGACGGGGGAGAGCTCCCAGCAGTAAGGAGTCATGTATAGGGACGCTTAAACTAACTTAGAGCGAGCAACTAGCAGGTGGTGCTCTGTAGGCTGGCTAAACGCTAGAATGGAGGAAGTGCAAGACGGTCTTCTATATTAACGCTTACATTCACTGAGAGAAAGAGACTATGTTGGGCGCTTTGTTACACTGGTAAACTCTGAGATTGGAGGAAGTGTGAGAGTTTCCTGTCCAACGCACTTAAGAAAGAAGTCATTATGTAGGAAGAGGAGAGTTCTCGGCTAGAAAGGGAGGACGCTTTCTATGTATGGGAACGCTTACATTCACTTCAAGAACTATCGGGGGGTAATTTGTAGTTAAACTCTAGAAGAACTGTGAGAGTCCTATATAGGAAGGCTTGCATTCACTTAGGGAAAGCAAGTACGAAGGAGTGGTTTGTAGGCTTGCTAACTCTAGTGTTGACGAAATGCGAGAGTCCTATAGAGGGACGTTAACCTTCAGTTAGTGAGAGCAACTCTCGGGGGGGGGGGTGGTATTTAGGCTTGCTGAACTCTAGTTTGGAAGACATGTCCGAGTTATCCAGGAAGGCTTACAATCACTTAGCTAGAAAGCCAGTATCGGCGGTCGCCTTGTAGGCTTGCTAAACTCTAGTTTTCAGGAAGGGCAAGAGTCATATAGAGGATCACTTAAATTCACTCAGTGAAAGCAACTGTCGCAGGCTGCCTTTTAGGGTGGCTAAACTCTAGTTGGAAGGAAGTGTGAGAGTCATATATAGGAATTCTTACCTTGACTTAGTGAAAGCACCTATGGAGCGGTGGCTTGTCGTCTTGCTGAACTCAGTTTGGAAGATGTGCGAGAGTATGTATTCATAGGGATATTTACAGCCACTTAGAGAAAGTAGCTCTCAGGGCTGGTGCGCAGGGTTACAAAACTACATTCAAAGAAGGAAAAGAAAATTATACGGGGGAGGCTTACATTCGGGTAGAGAAAGCAACTCTCGTGGGGTGTATTGCCAGATGGCTAAACGTTGAGATTGGAACAAGTGTGAGTTTCTTGTGAATCACACTGAAGGATGAAGTCACTATGTAAAAAGCTGGATACTTCTTAGCCAGACGGGAGTCACGATAGGAACACATACACTGACTGAGAGAAAGCAATTGTTGGGTGGTGGGTTGTAGGTTTGCTAAAGTCCAGTTTGGAAGAAGTGCGAGAATCCTTTATAGGAATGCTTACATTCACTTCCAGAAAGCAGCGATCAGCGGTGGTTTGCAGGATGCTACACCGCAGTTTGCAAGAAGTGCGAGAGTCGTGCATAGCAATGCTTAAATTCCCTTAGAGAAAGCAACTGTCGGCGGGTGATTTTTTAGGCTTTCTAGCCTCTTGTTTGGATGAAGTGTCAGACATACATGGGAACGCTTACATTCCCTTCCAGAAAGCAAGTGTCGCGGAGTGGTTTTTAGGCTTGCAAGACTTCTGAACGGAAGAAGTGCGAGAGGCATATACAGGAAGGCGTACATTTACTTAATGAAAGCAACTATAGTGGGATGCATTGGAGAATTGCTAAAGTCTGAGATTGGAAGAAGTGTGACCTTCCTGTCAAACACACTTGAGAAAGAAGTCATCACGTAGGACGGGGAGAGCTCCCAGCAGTAAGGAGTCATGTATAGGGACGCTTAAACTAACTTAGAGCGAGCAACTAGCAGGTGGTGCTCTGTAGGCTGGCTAAACGCTAGAATGGAGGAAGTGCCAGACGGTCTTCTATATTAACGCTTACATTCACTGAGAGAAAGAGACTATGTTGGGCGCTTTGTTACACTGGTAAACTCTGAGATTGGAAGAAGTGTGAGAGTTTCCTGTCCAACGCACTTACGAAAGAAGTCATTATGTAGGAAGAGGAGAGTTCTCGGCTAGAAAGGGAGGAGGCTTTCTATGTATGGGAACGCTTACATTCACTTCAAGAAACTATCGGGGGGTAATTTGTAGTTAAACTCTAGAAGAACTGTGAGAGTCCTATATAGGAAGGCTTGCATTCACTTAGGGAAAGCAAGTACGAAGAAGGAGTGGTTTGTAGGCTTGCTAAACTCTAGTGTTGATGAAATGCGAGAGTCCTATAGAGGGACGTTAACCTTCAGTTAGTGAGAGCAACTCTCGGGGGGGGGGGTGGTATTTAGGCTTGCTGAACTCTAGTTTGGAAGACATGTCCGAGTTATCCAGGAAGGCTTACAATCACTTAGCTAGAAAGCCAGTATCGGCGGTCGCCTTGTAGGCTTGCTAAACTCTAGTTTCCAGGAAGGGCAAGAGTCATATAGAGGATCACTTCAATTCACTCAGTGAAAGCAACTGTCGCGGGCTGCCTTTTAGGGTGGCTAAACTCTAGTTGGAAGGAAGTGTGAGAGTCATATATAGGAATTCTTACCTTGACTTAGTGAAAGCACCTATGGAGCGGTGGCTTGTCGTCTTGCTGAACTCCAGTTTGGAAGATGTGCGAGAGTATGTATTCATAGGGATATTTACAGCCACTTAGAGAAAGTAGCTCTCAGGGCTGGTGCGCAGGGTTACAAAACTACATTCAAAGAAGGACAAGAAAATTATACGGGGGAGGCTTACATTCGGGTAGAGAAAGCAACTCTCGTGGGGTGTATTGCCAGATGGCTAAACGTTGAGATTGGAACAAGTGTGAGTTTCTTGTGAATCACACTGAAGGATGAAGTCACTATGTAAAAGCTGGATACTTCTTAGCCAGACGGGAGTCACGATAGGAACACATACACTGACTGAGAGAAAGCAATTGTTGGGTGGTGGGTTGTAGGTTTGCTAAAGTCCAGTTTGGAAGAAGTGCGAGAATCCTTTATAGGAATGCTTACATTCACTTCCAGAAAGCAGCGATCAGCGGTGGTTTGCAACATTGCTACACCGCAGTTTGCAGGAAGTGCGAGAGTCGTGCATAGCAATGCTTAAATTCCCTTAGAGAAAGCAACTGTCGGCGGGTGATTTTTAGGCTTTCTAGCCTCTGGTTTGGATGAAGTGTGAGACATACATGGGAACGCTTACATTCCCTTCCAGAAAGCAAGTGTCGCGGAGTGGTTTTTAGGCTTGCAAGACTTCTGAACGGAAGAAGTGCGAGAGGCATATACAGGAAGGCGTACATTTACTTAATGAAAGCAACTATAGTGGGATGCATTGGAGAATTGCTAAAGTCTGAGATTGGAAGAAGTGTGACCTTCCTGTCAAACACACTTGAGAAAGAAGTCATCACGTAGGACGGGGAGAGCTCCCAGCAGTAAGGAGTCATGTATAGGGACGCTTAAACTAACTTAGAGCGAGCAACTAGCAGGTGGTGCTCTGTAGGCTGGCTAAACGCTAGAATGGAGGAAGTGCCAGACGGTCTTCTATATTAACGCTTACATTCACTGAGAGAAAGAGACTATGTTGGGCGCTTTGTTACACTGGTAAACTCTGAGATTGGAAGAAGTGTGAGAGTTTCCTGTCCAACGCACTTAAGAAAGAAGTCATTATGTAGGAAGAGGAGAGTTCTCGGCTAGAAAGGGAGGAGGCTTTCTATGTATGGGAACGCTTACATTCACTTCAAGAAACTATCGGGGGGTAATTTGTAGTTAAACTCTAGAAGAACTGTGAGAGTCCTATATAGGAAGCCTTGCATTCACTTAGGGAAAGCAAGTACGAAGAAGGAGTGGTTTGTAGGCTTGCTAAACTCTAGTGTTGACGAAATGCGAGAGTCCTATAGAGGGACGTTAACCTTCAGTTAGTGAGAGCAACTCTCGGGGGGGGGGGGGTGGTATTTAGGCTTGCTGAACTCTAGTTTGGAAGACATGTCCGAGTTATCCAGGAAGGCTTACAATCACTTAGCTAGAAAGCCAGTATCGGCGGTCGCCTTGTAGGCTTGCTAAACTCTAGTTTCCAGGAAGGGCAAGAGTCATATAGAGGATCACTTAAATTCACTCAGTGAAAGCAACTGTCGCAGGCTGCCTTTTAGGGTGGCTAAACTCTAGTTGGAAGGAAGTGTGAGAGTCATATATAGGAATTCTTACCTTGACTTAGTGAAAGCACCTATGGAGCGGTGGCTTGTCGTCTTGCTGAACTCCAGTTTGGAAGATGTGCGAGAGTATGTATTCATAGGGATATTTACAGCCACTTAGAGAAAGTAGCTCTCAGGGCTGGTGCGCAGGGTTACAAAACTACATTCAAAGAAGGAAAAGAAAATTATACGGGGGAGGCTTACATTCGGGTAGAGAAAGCAACTCTCGTGGGGTGTATTGCCAGATGGCTAAACGTTGAGATTGGAACAAGTGTGAGTTTCTTGTGAATCACACTGAAGGATGAAGTCACTATGGAAAAGCTGGATACTTCTTAGCCAGACGGGAGTCACGATAGGAACACATACACTGACTGAGAGAAAGCAATTGTTGGGTGGTGGGTTGTAGGTTTGCTAAAGTCCAGTTTGGAAGAAGTGCGAGAATCCTTTATAGGAATGCTTACATTCACTTCCAGAAAGCAGCCATCAGCGGTGGTTTGCAGGATTGCTACACCGCAGTTTGCAAGAAGTGCGAGAGTCGTGCATAGCAATGCTTAAATTCCCTTAGAGAAAGCAACTGTCGGCGGGTGATTTTTAGGCTTTCTAGCCTCTGGTTTGGATGAAGTGTGAGACATACATGGGAACGCTTACATTCCCTTCCAGAAAGCAAGTGTCGCGGAGTGGTTTTTAGGCTTGCAAGACTTCTGAACGGAAGAAGTGCGAGAGGCATATACAGGAAGGCGTACATTTACTTAATGAAAGCAACTATAGTGGGATGCATTGGAGAATTGCTAAAGTCTGAGATTGGAAGAAGTGTGACCTTCCTGTCAAACACACTTGAGAAAGAAGTCATCACGTAGGACGGGGAGAGCTCCCAGCAGTAAGGAGTCATGTATAGGGACGCTTAAACTAACTTAGAGCGAGCAACTAGCAGGTGGTGCTCTGTAGGCTGGCTAAACGCTAGAATGGAGGAAGTGCAAGACGGTCTTCTATATTAACGCTTACATTCACTGAGAGAAAGAGACTATGTTGGGCGCTTTGTTACACTGGTAAACTCTGAGATTGGAGGAAGTGTGAGAGTTTCCTGTCCAACGCACTTAAGAAAGAAGTCATTATGTAGGAAGAGGAGAGTTCTCGGCTAGAAAGGGAGGACGCTTTCTATGTATGGGAACGCTTACATTCACTTCAAGAAACTATCGGGGGGTAATTTGTAGTTAAACTCTAGAAGAACTGTGAGAGTCCTATATAGGAAGGCTTGCATTCACTTAGGGAAAGCAAGTACGAAGGAGTGGTTTGTAGGCTTGCTAAACTCTAGTGTTGACGAAATGCGAGAGTCCTATAGAGGGACGTTAACCTTCAGTTAGTGAGAGCAACTCTCGGGGGGGGGGGTGGTATTTAGGCTTGCTGAACTCTAGTTTGGAAGACATGTCCGAGTTATCCAGGAAGGCTTACAATCACTTAGCTAGAAAGCCAGTATCGGCGGTCGCCTTGTAGGCTTGCTAAACTCTAGTTTTCAGGAAGGGCAAGAGTCATATAGAGGATCACTTAAATTCACTCAGTGAAAGCAACTGTCGCAGGCTGCCTTTTAGGGTGGCTAAACTCTAGTTGGAAGGAAGTGTGAGAGTCATATATAGGAATTCTTACCTTGACTTAGTGAAAGCACCTATGGAGCGGTGGCTTGTCGTCTTGCTGAACTCCAGTTTGGAAGATGTGCGAGAGTATGTATTCATAGGGATATTTACAGCCACTTAGAGAAAGTAGCTCTCAGGGCTGGTGCGCAGGGTTACAAAACTACATTCAAAGAAGGAAAAGAAAATTATACGGGGGAGGCTTACATTCGGGTAGAGAAAGCAACTCTCGTGGGGTGTATTGCCAGATGGCTAAACGTTGAGATTGGAACAAGTGTGAGTTTCTTGTGAATCACACTGAAGGATGAAGTCACTATGGAAAAGCTGGATACTTCTTAGCCAGACGGGAGTCACGATAGGAACACATACACTGACTGAGAGAAAGCAATTGTTGGGTGGTGGGTTGTAGGTTTGCTAAAGTCCAGTTTGGAAGAAGTGCGAGAATCCTTTATAGGAATGCTTACATTCACTTCCAGAAAGCAGCGATCAGCGGTGGTTTGCAGGATTGCTACACCGCAGTTTGCAAGAAGTGCGAGAGTCGTGCATAGCAATGCTTAAATTCCCTTAGAGAAAGCAACTGTCGGCGGGTGATTTTTTAGGCTTTCTAGCCTCTGGTTTGGATGAAGTGTCAGACATACATGGGAACGCTTACATTCCCTTCCAGAAAGCAAGTGTCGCGGAGTGGTTTTTAGGCTTGCAAGACTTCTGAACGGAAGAAGTGCGAGAGGCATATACAGGAAGGCGTACATTTACTTAATGAAAGCAACTATAGTGGGATGCATTGGAGAATTGCTAAAGTCTGAGATTGGAAGAAGTGTGACCTTCCTGTCAAACACACTTGAGAAAGAAGTCATCACGTAGGACGGGGAGAGCTCCCAGCAGTAAGGAGTCATGTATAGGGACGCTTAAACTAACTTAGAGCGAGCAACTAGCAGGTGGTGCTCTGTAGGCTGGCTAAACGCTAGAATGGAGGAAGTGCCAGACGGTCTTCTATATTAACGCTTACATTCACTGAGAGAAAGAGACTATGTTGGGCGCTTTGTTACACTGGTAAACTCTGAGATTGGAAGAAGTGTGAGAGTTTCCTGTCCAACGCACTTACGAAAGAAGTCATTATGTAGGAAGAGGAGAGTTCTCGGCTAGAAAGGGAGGACGCTTTCTATGTATGGGAACGCTTACATTCACTTCAAGAAACTATCGGGGGGTAATTTGTAGTTAAACTCTAGAAGAACTGTGAGAGTCCTATATAGGAAGGCTTGCATTCACTTAGGGAAAGCAAGTACGAAGAAGGAGTGGTTTGTAGGCTTGCTAAACTCTAGTGTTGATGAAATGCGAGAGTCCTATAGAGGGACGTTAACCTTCAGTTAGTGAGAGCAACTCTCGGGGGGGGGGGTGGTATTTAGGCTTGCTGAACTCTAGTTTGGAAGACATGTCCGAGTTATCCAGGAAGGCTTACAATCACTTAGCTAGAAAGCCAGTATCGGCGGTCGCCTTGTAGGCTTGCTAAACTCTAGTTTCCAGGAAGGGCAAGAGTCATATAGAGGATCACTTCAATTCACTCAGTGAAAGCAACTGTCGCGGGCTGCCTTTTAGGGTGGCTAAACTCTAGTTGGAAGGAAGTGTGAGAGTCATATATAGGAATTCTTACCTTGACTTAGTGAAAGCACCTATGGAGCGGTGGCTTGTCGTCTTGCTGAACTCCAGTTTGGAAGATGTGCGAGAGTATGTATTCATAGGGATATTTACAGCCACTTAGAGAAAGTAGCTCTCAGGGCTGGTGCGCAGGGTTACAAAACTACATTCAAAGAAGGAAAAGAAAATTATACGGGGGAGGCTTACATTCGGGTAGAGAAAGCAACTCTCGTGGGGTGTATTGCCAGATGGCTAAACGTTGAGATTGGAACAAGTGTGAGTTTCTTGTGAATCACACTGAAGGATGAAGTCACTATGTAAAAGCTGGATACTTCTTAGCCAGACGGGAGTCACGATAGGAACACATACACTGACTGAGAGAAAGCAATTGTTGGGTGGTGGGTTGTAGGTTTGCTAAAGTCCAGTTTGGAAGAAGTGCGAGAATCCTTTATAGGAATGCTTACATTCACTTCCAGAAAGCAGCGATCAGCGGTGGTTTGCAACATTGCTACACCGCAGTTTGCAGGAAGTGCGAGAGTCGTGCATAGCAATGCTTAAATTCCCTTAGAGAAAGCAACTGTCGGCGGGTGATTTTTAGGCTTTCTAGCCTCTGGTTTGGATGAAGTGTGAGACATACATGGGAACGCTTACATTCCCTTCCAGAAAGCAAGTGTCGCGGAGTGGTTTTTAGGCTTGCAAGACTTCTGAACGGAAGAAGTGCGAGAGGCATATACAGGAAGGCGTACATTTACTTAATGAAAGCAACTATAGTGGGATGCATTGGAGAATTGCTAAAGTCTGAGATTGGAAGAAGTGTGACCTTCCTGTCAAACACACTTGAGAAAGAAGTCATCACGTAGGACGGGGAGAGCTCCCAGCAGTAAGGAGTCATGTATAGGGACGCTTAAACTAACTTAGAGCGAGCAACTAGCAGGTGGTGCTCTGTAGGCTGGCTAAACGCTAGAATGGAGGAAGTGCCAGACGGTCTTCTATATTAACGCTTACATTCACTGAGAGAAAGAGACTATGTTGGGTGCTTTGTTACACTGGTAAACTCTGAGATTGGAGGAAGTGTGAGAGTTTCCTGTCCAACGCACTTAAGAAAGAAGTCATTATGTAGGAAGAGGAGAGTTCTCGGCTAGAAAGGGAGGAGGCTTTCTATGTATGGGAACGCTTACATTCACTTCAAGAAACTATCGGTGAGTAATTTGTAGTTAAACTCTAGAAAAACTGTGAGAGTCCTATATAGGAAGGCTTGCATTCACTTAGGGAAAGCAAGTACGAAGAAGGAGTGGTTTGTAGGCTTGCTAAACTCTAGTGTTGATGAAATGCGAGAGTCCTATAGAGGGACGTTAACCTTCAGTTAGTGAGAGCAACTCTCGGGGGGGGGGGGGTGGTATTTAGGCTTGCTGAACTCTAGTTTGGAAGACATGTCCGAGTTATCCAGGAAGGCTTACAATCACTTAGCTAGAAAGCCAGTATCGGCGGTCGCCTTGTAGGCTTGCTAAACTCTAGTTTCCAGGAAGGGCAAGAGTCATATAGAGGATCACTTAAATTCACTCAGTGAAAGCAACTGTCGCTGGCTGCCTTTTAGGGTGGCTAAACTCTAGTTGGAAGGAAGTGTGAGAGTCATATATAGGAATTCTTACCTTGACTTAGTGAAAGCACCTATGGAGCGGTGGCTTGTCGTCTTGCTGAACTCCAGTTTGGAAGATCTGCGAGAGTATGTATTCATAGGGATATTTACAGCCACTTAGAGAAAGTAGCTCTCAGGGCTGGTGCGCAGGGTTACAAAACTACATTCAAAGAAGGACAAGAAAATTATACGGGGGAGGCTTACATTCGGGTAGAGAAAGCAACTCTCGTGGGGTGTATTGCCAGATGGCTAAACGTTGAGATTGGAACAAGTGTGAGTTTCTTGTGAATCACACTGAAGGATGAAGTCACTATGTAAAAGCTGGATACTTCTTAGCCAGACGGGAGTCACGATAGGAACACATACACTGACTGAGAGAAAGCAATTGTTGGGTGGTGGGTTGTAGGTTTGCTAAAGTCCAGTTTGGAAGAAGTGCGAGAATCCTTTATAGGAATGCTTACATTCACTTCCAGAAAGCAGCGATCAGCGGTGGTTTGCAGGATTGCTACACCGCAGTTTGCAAGAAGTGCGAGAGTCATGCATAGCAATGCTTAAATTCCCTTAGAGAAAGCAACTGTCGGCGGGTGATTTTTAGGCTTTCTAGCCTCTGGTTTGGATGAAGTGTGAGACATACATGGGAACGCTTACATTCCCTTCCAGAAAGCAAGTGTCGCGGAGTGGTTTTTAGGCTTGCAAGACTTCTGAACGGAAGAAGTGCGAGAGGCATATACAGGAAGGCGTACATTTACTTAATGAAAGCAACTATAGTGGGATGCATTGGAGAATTGCTAAAGTCTGAGATTGGAAGAAGTGTGACCTTCCTGTCAAACACACTTGAGAAAGAAGTCATCACGTAGGACGGGGAGAGCTCCCAGCAGTAAGGAGTCATGTATAGGGACGCTTAAACTAACTTAGAGCGAGCAACTAGCAGGTGGTGCTCTGTAGGCTGGCTAAACGCTAGAATGGAGGAAGTGCCAGACGGTCTTCTATATTAACGCTTACATTCACTGAGAGAAAGAGACTATGTTGGGCGCTTTGTTACACTGGTAAACTCTGAGATTGGAGGAAGTGTGAGAGTTTCCTGTCCAACGCACTTAAGAAAGAAGTCATTATGTAGGAAGAGGAGAGTTCTCGGCTAGAAAGGGAGGAGGCTTTCTATGTATGGGAACGCTTACATTCACTTCAAGAAACTATCGGGGGGTAATTTGTAGTTAAACTCTAGAAGAACTGTGAGAGTCCTATATAGGAAGGCTTGCATTCACTTAGGGAAAGCAAGTACGAAGGAGTGGTTTGTAGGCTTGCTAAACTCTAGTGTTGACGAAATGCGAGAGTCCTATAGAGGGACGTTAACCTTCAGTTAGTGAGAGCAACTCTCGGGGGGGGGGGTGGTATTTAGGCTTGCTGAACTCTAGTTTGGAAGACATGTCCGAGTTATCCAGGAAGGCTTACAATCACTTAGCTAGAAAGCCAGTATCGGCGGTCGCCTTGTAGGCTTGCTAAACTCTAGTTTTCAGGAAGGGCAAGAGTCATATAGAGGATCACTTAAATTCACTCAGTGAAAGCAACTGTCGCAGGCTGCCTTTTAGGGTGGCTAAACTCTAGTTGGAAGGAAGTGTGAGAGTCATATATAGGAATTCTTACCTTGACTTAGTGAAAGCACCTATGGAGCGGTGGCTTGTCGTCTTGCTGAACTCCAGTTTGGAAGATGTGCGAGAGTATGTATTCATAGGGATATTTACAGCCACTTAGAGAAAGTAGCTCTCAGGGCTGGTGCGCAGGGTTACAAAACTACATTCAAAGAAGGAAAAGAAAATTATACGGGGGAGGCTTACATTCGGGTAGAGAAAGCAACTCTCGTGGGGTGTATTGCCAGATGGCTAAACGTTGAGATTGGAACAAGTGTGAGTTTCTTGTGAATCACACTGAAGGATGAAGTCACTATGGAAAAGCTGGATACTTCTTAGCCAGACGGGAGTCACGATAGGAACACATACACTGACTGAGAGAAAGCAATTGTTGGGTGGTGGGTTGTAGGTTTGCTAAAGTCCAGTTTGGAAGAAGTGCGAGAATCCTTTATAGGAATGCTTACATTCACTTCCAGAAAGCAGCCATCAGCGGTGGTTTGCAGGATTGCTACACCGCAGTTTGCAAGAAGTGCGAGAGTCGTGCATAGCAATGCTTAAATTCCCTTAGAGAAAGCAACTGTCGGCGGGTGATTTTTAGGCTTTCTAGCCTCTGGTTTGGATGAAGTGTGAGACATACATGGGAACGCTTACATTCCCTTCCAGAAAGCAAGTGTCGCGGAGTGGTTTTTAGGCTTGCAAGACTTCTGAACGGAAGAAGTGCGAGAGGCATATACAGGAAGGCGTACATTTACTTAATGAAAGCAACTATAGTGGGATGCATTGGAGAATTGCTAAAGTCTGAGATTGGAAGAAGTGTGACCTTCCTGTCAAACACACTTGAGAAAGAAGTCATCACGTAGGACGGGGAGAGCTCCCAGCAGTAAGGAGTCATGTATAGGGACGCTTAAACTAACTTAGAGCGAGCAACTAGCAGGTGGTGCTCTGTAGGCTGGCTAAACGCTAGAATGGAGGAAGTGCAAGACGGTCTTCTATATTAACGCTTACATTCACTGAGAGAAAGAGACTATGTTGGGCGCTTTGTTACACTGGTAAACTCTGAGATTGGAGGAAGTGTGAGAGTTTCCTGTCCAACGCACTTAAGAAAGAAGTCATTATGTAGGAAGAGGAGAGTTCTCGGCTAGAAAGGGAGGACGCTTTCTATGTATGGGAACGCTTACATTCACTTCAAGAAACTATCGGGGGGTAATTTGTAGTTAAACTCTAGAAGAACTGTGAGAGTCCTATATAGGAAGGCTTGCATTCACTTAGGGAAAGCAAGTACGAAGGAGTGGTTTGTAGGCTTGCTAAACTCTAGTGTTGACGAAATGCGAGAGTCCTATAGAGGGACGTTAACCTTCAGTTAGTGAGAGCAACTCTCGGGGGGGGGGGGTGGTATTTAGGCTTGCTGAACTCTAGTTTGGAAGACATGTCCGAGTTATCCAGGAAGGCTTACAATCACTTAGCTAGAAAGCCAGTATCGGCGGTCGCCTTGTAGGCTTGCTAAACTCTAGTTTTCAGGAAGGGCAAGAGTCATATAGAGGATCACTTAAATTCACTCAGTGAAAGCAACTGTCGCAGGCTGCCTTTTAGGGTGGCTAAACTCTAGTTGGAAGGAAGTGTGAGAGTCATATATAGGAATTCTTACCTTGACTTAGTGAAAGCACCTATGGAGCGGTGGCTTGTCGTCTTGCTGAACTCCAGTTTGGAAGATGTGCGAGAGTATGTATTCATAGGGATATTTACAGCCACTTAGAGAAAGTAGCTCTCAGGGCTGGTGCGCAGGGTTACAAAACTACATTCAAAGAAGGAAAAGAAAATTATACGGGGGAGGCTTACATTCGGGTAGAGAAAGCAACTCTCGTGGGGTGTATTGCCAGATGGCTAAACGTTGAGATTGGAACAAGTGTGAGTTTCTTGTGAATCACACTGAAGGATGAAGTCACTATGTAAAAGCTGGATACTTCTTAGCCAGACGGGAGTCACGATAGGAACACATACACTGACTGAGAGAAAGCAATTGTTGGGTGGTGGGTTGTAGGTTTGCTAAAGTCCAGTTTGGAAGAAGTGCGAGAATCCTTTATAGGAATGCTTACATTCACTTCCAGAAAGCAGCGATCAGCGGTGGTTTGCAGGATTGCTACACCGCAGTTTGCAAGAAGTGCGAGAGTCGTGCATAGCAATGCTTAAATTCCCTTAGAGAAAGCAACTGTCGGCGGGTGATTTTTTAGGCTTTCTAGCCTCTGGTTTGGATGAAGTGTCAGACATACATGGGAACGCTTACATTCCCTTCCAGAAAGCAAGTGTCGCGGAGTGGTTTTTAGGCTTGCAAGACTTCTGAACGGAAGAAGTGCGAGAGGCATATACAGGAAGGCGTACATTTACTTAATGAAAGCAACTATAGTGGGATGCATTGGAGAATTGCTAAAGTCTGAGATTGGAAGAAGTGTGACCTTCCTGTCAAACACACTTGAGAAAGAAGTCATCACGTAGGACGGGGAGAGCTCCCAGCAGTAAGGAGTCATGTATAGGGACGCTTAAACTAACTTAGAGCGAGCAACTAGCAGGTGGTGCTCTGTAGGCTGGCTAAACGCTAGAATGGAGGAAGTGCCAGACGGTCTTCTATATGAACGCTTACATTCACTGAGAGAAAGAGACTATGTTGGGCGCTTTGTTACACTGGTAAACTCTGAGATTGGAAGAAGTGTGAGAGTTTCCTGTCAAACGCACTTACGAAAGAAGTCATTATGTAGGAAGAGGAGAGTTCTCGGCTAGAAAGGGAGGAGGCTTTCTATGTATGGGAACGCTTACATTCACTTCAAGAAACTATCGGGGGGTAATTTGTAGTTAAACTCTAGAAGAACTGTGAGAGTCCTATATAGGAAGGCTTGCATTCACTTAGGGAAAGCAAGTACGAAGAAGGAGTGGTTTGTAGGCTTGCTAAACTCTAGTGTTGATGAAATGCGAGAGTCCTATAGAGGGACGTTAACCTTCAGTTAGTGAGAGCAACTCTCGGGGGGGGGGGTGGTATTTAGGCTTGCTGAACTCTAGTTTGGAAGACATGTCCGAGTTATCCAGGAAGGCTTACAATCACTTAGCTAGAAAGCCAGTATCGGCGGTCGCCTTGTAGGCTTGCTAAACTCTAGTTTCCAGGAAGGGCAAGAGTCATATAGAGGATCACTTCAATTCACTCAGTGAAAGCAACTGTCGCGGGCTGCCTTTTAGGGTGGCTAAACTCTAGTTGGAAGGAAGTGTGAGAGTCATATATAGGAATTCTTACCTTGACTTAGTGAAAGCACCTATGGAGCGGTGGCTTGTCGTCTTGCTGAACTCCAGTTTGGAAGATGTGCGAGAGTATGTATTCATAGGGATATTTACAGCCACTTAGAGAAAGTAGCTCTCAGGGCTGGTGCGCAGGGTTACAAAACTACATTCAAAGAAGGACAAGAAAATTATACGGGGGAGGCTTACATTCGGGTAGAGAAAGCAACTCTCGTGGGGTGTATTGCCAGATGGCTAAACGTTGAGATTGGAACAAGTGTGAGTTTCTTGTGAATCACACTGAAGGATGAAGTCACTATGTAAAAGCTGGATACTTCTTAGCCAGACGGGAGTCACGATAGGAACACATACACTGACTGAGAGAAAGCAATTGTTGGGTGGTGGGTTGTAGGTTTGCTAAAGTCCAGTTTGGAAGAAGTGCGAGAATCCTTTATAGGAATGCTTACATTCACTTCCAGAAAGCAGCGATCAGCGGTGGTTTGCAACATTGCTACACCGCAGTTTGCAGGAAGTGCGAGAGTCGTGCATAGCAATGCTTAAATTCCCTTAGAGAAAGCAACTGTCGGCGGGTGATTTTTAGGCTTTCTAGCCTCTGGTTTGGATGAAGTGTGAGACATACATGGGAACGCTTACATTCCCTTCCAGAAAGCAAGTGTCGCGGAGTGGTTTTTAGGCTTGCAAGACTTCTGAACGGAAGAAGTGCGAGAGGCATATACAGGAAGGCGTACATTTACTTAATGAAAGCAACTATAGTGGGATGCATTGGAGAATTGCTAAAGTCTGAGATTGGAAGAAGTGTGACCTTCCTGTCAAACACACTTGAGAAAGAAGTCATCACGTAGGACGGGGAGAGCTCCCAGCAGTAAGGAGTCATGTATAGGGACGCTTAAACTAACTTAGAGCGAGCAACTAGCAGGTGGTGCTCTGTAGGCTGGCTAAACGCTAGAATGGAGGAAGTGCCAGACGGTCTTCTATATTAACGCTTACATTCACTGAGAGAAAGAGACTATGTTGGGCGCTTTGTTACACTGGTAAACTCTGAGATTGGAAGAAGTGTGAGAGTTTCCTGTCCAACGCACTTAAGAAAGAAGTCATTATGTAGGAAGAGGAGAGTTCTCGGCTAGAAAGGGAGGAGGCTTTCTATGTATGGGAACGCTTACATTCACTTCAAGAAACTATCGGGGGGTAATTTGTAGTTAAACTCTAGAAGAACTGTGAGAGTCCTATATAGGAAGCCTTGCATTCACTTAGGGAAAGCAAGTACGAAGAAGGAGTGGTTTGTAGGCTTGCTAAACTCTAGTGTTGATGAAATGCGAGAGTCCTATAGAGGGACGTTAAACTTCAGTTAGTGAGAGCAACTCTCGGGGGGGGGGTGGTATTTAGGCTTGCTGAACTCTAGTTTGGAAGACATGTCCGAGTTATCCAGGAAGGCTTACAATCACTTATCTAGAAAGCCAGCATCGGCGGTCGCCTTGTAGGCTTGCTAAACTCTAGTTTCCAGGAAGGGCAAGAGTCATATAGAGGATCACTTAAATTCACTCAGTGAAAGCAACTGTCGCTGGCTGCCTTTTAGGGTGGCTAAACTCTAGTTGGAAGGAAGTGTGAGAGTCATATATAGGAATTCTTACCTTGACTTAGTGAAAGCACCTATGGAGCGGTGGCTTGTCGTCTTGCTGAACTCCAGTTTGGAAGATGTGCGAGAGTATGTATTCATAGGGATATTTACAGCCACTTCGAGAAAGTAGCTCTCAGGGCTGGTGCGCAGGGTTACAAAACTACATTCAAAGAAGGAAAAGAAAATTATACGGGGGAGGCTTACATTCGGGTAGAGAAAGCAACTCTCGTGGGGTGTATTGCCAGATGGCTAAACGTTGAGATTGGAACAAGTGTGAGTTTCTTGTGAATCACAGTGAAGGATGAAGTCACTATGTAAAAGCTGGATACTTCTTAGCCAGACGGGAGTCACGATAGGAACACATACACTGACTGAGAGAAAGCAATTGTTGGGTGGTGGGTTGTAGGTTTGCTAAAGTCCAGTTTGGAAGAAGTGCGAGAATCCTTTATAGGAATGCTTACATTCACTTCCATAAAGCAGCGATCAGCGGTGGTTTGCAGGATTGCTACACCGCAGTTTGCAAGAAGTGCGAGAGTCATGCACAGCAATGCTTAAATTCCCTTACAGAAAGCAACTGTCGGCGGGTGATTTTTTAGGCTTTCTAGCCTCTGGTTTGGATGAAGTGTGAGACATACATGGGAACGCTTACATTCCCTTCCAGAAAGCAAGTGTCGCGGAGTGGTTTTTAGGCTTGCAAGACTTCTGAACGGAAGAAGTGCGAGAGGCATATACAGGAAGGCGTACATTTACTTAATGAAAGCAACTATAGTGGGATGCATTGGAGAATTGCTAAAGTCTGAGATTGGAAGAAGTGTGACCTCCTGTCAAACACACTTGAGAAAGAAGTCATCACGTAGGACGGGGAGAGCTCCCAGCAGTAAGGAGTCATGTATAGGGACGCTTAAACTAACTTAGAGAGAGCAACTAGCAGGTGGTGCTCTGTAGGCGGGCTAAACGCTAGAATGGAGGAAGTGCCAGACGGTCTTCTATATTAACGCTTACATTCACTGAGAGAAAGAGACTATGTTGGGCGCTTTGTTACACTGGTAAACTCTGAGATTGGAAGAAGTGTGAGAGTTTCCTGTCCAACGCACTTAAGAAAGAAGTCATTATGTAGGAAGAGGAGAGTTCTCGGCTAGAAAGGGAGGACGCTTTCTATGTATGGGAACGCTTACATTCACTTCAAGAAACTATCGGGGGGTAATTTGCAGTTAAACTCTAGAAGAACTGTGAGAGTCCTATATAGGAAGGCTTGCATTCACTTAGGGAAAGCAAGTACGAAGAAGGAGTGGTTTGTAGGCTTGCTAAACTCTAGTGTTGACGAAATGCGAGAGTCCTATAGAGGGACGTTAACCTTCAGTTAGTGAGAGCAACTCTCGGGGGGGGGTGGTATTTAGGCTTGCTGAACTCTAGTTTGGAAGACATGTCCGAGTTATCCAGGAAGGCTTACAATCACTTAGCTAGAAAGCCAGTATCGGCGGTCGCCTTGTAGGCTTGCTAAACTCTAGATTCCAGGAAGGGCAAGAGTCATATAGAGGATCACTTAAATTCACTCAGTGAAAGCAACTGTCGCGGGCTGCCTTTTAGGGTGGCTAAACTCTAGTTGGAAGGAAGTGTGAGAGTCATATATAGGAATTCTTACCTTGACTTAGTGAAAGCACCTATGGAGCGGTGGCTTGTCGTCTTGCTGAACTCCAGTTTGGAAGATGTGCGAGAGTATGTATTCATAGGGATATTTACAGCCACTTAGAGAAAGTAGCTCTCAGGGCTGGTGCGCAGGGTTACAAAACTACATTCAAAGAAGGAAAAGAAAATTATACGGGGGAGGCTTACCTTCGGGTAGAGAAAGCAACTCTCGTGGGGTGTATTGCCAGATGGCTAAACGTTGAGATTGGAACAAGTGTGAGTTTCTTGTGAATCACACTGAAGGATGAAGTCACTATGTAAAAGCTGGATACTTCTTAGCCAGACGGGAGTCACGATAGGAACACATACACTGACTGAGAGAAAGCAATTGTTGGGTGGTGGGTTGTAGGTTTGCTAAAGTCCAGTTTGGAAGAAGTGCGAGAATCCTTTATAGGAATGCTTACATTCACTTCCAGAAAGCAGCGATCAGCGGTGGTTTGCAACATTGCTACACCGCAGTTTGCAGGAAGTGCGAGAGTCGTGCATAGCAATGCTTAAATTCCCTTAGAGAAAGCAACTGTCGGCGGGTGATTTTTAGGCTTTCTAGCCTCTGGTTTGGATGAAGTGTGAGACAAACATGGGAACGCTTACATTCCCTTCCAGAAAGCAAGTGTCGCGGAGTGGTTTTTAGGCTTGCAAGACTTCTGAACGGAAGAAGTGCGAGAGGCATATACAGGAAGGCGTACATTTACTTAATGAAAGCAACTATAGTGGGATGCATTGGAGAATTGCTAAAGTCTGAGATTGGAAGAAGTGTGACCTTCCTGTCAAACACACTTGAGAAAGAAGTCATCACGTAGGACGGGGAGAGCTCCCAGCAGTAAGGAGTCATGTATAGGGACGCTTAAACTAACTTAGAGCGAGCAACTAGCAGGTGGTGCTCTGTAGGCTGGCTAAACGCTAGAATGGAGGAAGTGCCAGACGGTCTTCTATATTAACGCTTACATTCACTGAGAGAAAGAGACTATGTTGGGCGCTTTGTTACACTGGTAAACTCTGAGATTGGAAGAAGTGTGAGAGTTTCCTGTCCAACGCACTTACGAAAGAAGTCATTATGTAGGAAGAGGAGAGTTCTCGGCTAGAAAGGGAGGACGCTTTCTATGTATGGGAACGCTTACATTCACTTCAAGAAACTATCGGGGGGTAATTTGTAGTTAAACTCTAGAAGAACTGTGAGAGTCCTATATAGGAAGGCTTGCATTCACTTAGGGAAAGCAAGTACGAAGAAGGAGTGGTTTGTAGGCTTGCTAAACTCTAGTGTTGACGAAATGCGAGAGTCCTATAGAGGGACGTTAACCTTCAGTTAGTCAGAGCAACTCTCGGGGAGGGGGGTGGTATTTAGGCTTGCTGAACTCTAGTTTGGAAGACATGTCCGAGTTATCCAGGAAGGCTTACAATCACTTAGCTAGAAAGCCAGTATCGGCGGTCGCCTTGTAGGCTTGCTAAACTCTAGTTTCCAGGAAGGGCAAGAGTCATATAGAGGATCACTTCAATTCACTCAGTGAAAGCAACTGTCGTGGGCTGCCTTTTAGGGTGGCTAAACTCTAGTTGGAAGGAAGTGTGAGAGTCATATATAGGAATTCTTACCTTGACTTAGTGAAAGCACCTATGGAGCGGTGGCTTGTCGTCTTGCTGAACTCCAGTTTGGAAGATGTGCGAGAGTATGTATTCATAGGGATATTTACAGCCACTTAGAGAAAGTAGCTCTCAGGGCTGGTGCGCAGGGTTACAAAACTACATTCAAAGAAGGACAAGAAAATTATACGGGGGAGGCTTACATTCGGGTAGAGAAAGCAACTCTCGTGGGGTGTATTGCCAGATGGCTAAACGTTGAGATTGGAACAAGTGTGAGTTTCTTGTGAATCACACTGAAGGATGAAGTCACTATGTAAAAGCTGGATACTTCTTAGCCAGACGGGAGTCACGATAGGAACACATACACTGACTGAGAGAAAGCAATTGTTGGGTGGTGGGTTGTAGGTTTGCTAAAGTCCAGTTTGGAAGAAGTGCGAGAATCCTTTATAGGAATGCTTACATTCACTTCCAGAAAGCAGCGATCAGCGGTGGTTTGCAGGATTGCTACACCGCAGTTTGCAAGAAGTGCGAGAGTCGTGCATAGCAATGCTTAAATTCCCTTAGAGAAAGCAACTGTCGGCGGGTGATTTTTAGGCTTTCTAGCCTCTGGTTTGGATGAAGTGTGAGACATACATGGGAACGCTTACATTCCCTTCCAGAAAGCAAGTGTCGCGGAGTGGTTTTTAGGCTTGCAAGACTTCTGAACGGAAGAAGTGCGAGAGGCATATACAGGAAGGCGTACATTTACTTAATGAAAGCAACTATAGTGGGATGCATTGGAGAATTGCTAAAGTCTGAGATTGGAAGAAGTGTGACCTTCCTGTCAAACACACTTGAGAAAGAAGTCATCACGTAGGACGGGGAGAGCTCCCAGCAGTAAGGAGTCATGTATAGGGACGCTTAAACTAACTTAGAGCGAGCAACTAGCAGGTGGTGCTCTGTAGGCTGGCTAAACGCTAGAATGGAGGAAGTGCCAGACGGTCTTCTATATTAACGCTTACATTCACTGAGAGAAAGAGACTATGTTGGGCGCTTTGTTACACTGGTAAACTCTGAGATTGGAGGAAGTGTGAGAGTTTCCTGTCCAACGCACTTAAGAAAGAAGTCATTATGTAGGAAGAGGAGAGTTCTCGGCTAGAAAGGGAGGACGCTTTCTATGTATGGGAACGCTTACATTCACTTCAAGAAACTATCGGGGGGTAATTTGTAGTTAAACTCTAGAAGAACTGTGAGAGTCCTATATAGGAAGGCTTGCATTCACTTAGGGAAAGCAAGTACGAAGAAGGAGTGGTTTGTAGGCTTGCTAAACTCTAGTGTTGACGAAATGCGAGAGTCCTATAGAGGGACGTTAACCTTCAGTTAGTGAGAGCAACTCTCGGGGGGGGGGGTGGTATTTAGGCTTGCTGAACTCTAGTTTGGAAGACATGTCCGAGTTATCCAGGAAGGCTTACAATCACTTAGCTAGAAAGCCAGTATCGGCGGTCGCCTTGTAGGCTTGCTAAACTCTAGTTTCCAGGAAGGGCAAGAGTCATATAGAGGATCACTTAAATTCACTCAGTGAAAGCAACTGTCGCAGGCTGCCTTTTAGGGTGGCTAAACTCTAGTTGGAAGGAAGTGTGAGAGTCATATATAGGAATTCTTACCTTGACTTAGTGAAAGCACCTATGGAGCGGTGGCTTGTCGTCTTGCTGAACTCCAGTTTGGAAGATGTGCGAGAGTATGTATTCATAGGGATATTTACAGCCACTTAGAGAAAGTAGCTCTCAGGGCTGGTGCGCAGGGTTACAAAACTACATTCAAAGAAGGACAAGAAAATTATACGGGGGAGGCTTACATTCGGGTAGAGAAAGCAACTCTCGTGGGGTGTATTGCCAGATGGCTAAACGTTGAGATTGGAACAAGTGTGAGTTTCTTGTGAATCACACTGAAGGATGAAGTCACTATGTAAAAGCTGGATACTTCTTAGCCAGACGGGAGTCACGATAGGAACACATACACTGACTGAGAGAAAGCAATTGTTGGGTGGTGGGTTGTAGGTTTGCTAAAGTCCAGTTTGGAAGAAGTGCGAGAATCCTTTATAGGAATGCTTACATTCACTTCCAGAAAGCAGCGATCAGCGGTGGTTTGCAGGATTGCTACACCGCAGTTTGCAAGAAGTGCGAGAGTCATGCATAGCAATGCTTAAATTCCCTTAGAGAAAGCAACTGTCGGCAGGTGATTTTTTAGGCTTTCTAGCCTCTGGTTTGGATGAAGTGTGAGACATACATGGGAACGCTTACATTCCCTTCCAGAAAGCAAGTGTCGCGGAGTGGTTTTTAGGCTTGCAAGACTTCTGAACGGAAGAAGTGCGAGAGGCATATACAGGAAGGCGTACATTTACTTAATGAAAGCAACTATAGTGGGATGCATTGGAGAATTGCTAAAGTCTGAGATTGGAAGAAGTGTGACCTTCCTGTCAAACACACTTGAGAAAGAAGTCATCACGTAGGACGGGGAGAGCTCCCAGCAGTAAGGAGTCATGTATAGGGACGCTTAAACTAACTTAGAGCGAGCAACTAGCAGGTGGTGCTCTGTAGGCTGGCTAAACGCTAGAATGGAGGAAGTGCCAGACGGTCTTCTATATTAACGCTTACATTCACTGAGAGAAAGAGACTATGTTGGGCGCTTTGTTACACTGGTAAACTCTGAGATTGGAGGAAGTGTGAGAGTTTCCTGTCAAATGCACTTAGGAAAGAAGTCATTATGTAGGAAGAGGAGAGTTCTCGGCTAGAAAGGGAGGAGGCTTTCTATGTATGGGAACGCTTACATTCACTTCAAGAAACTATCGGGGGGTAATTTGTAGTTAAACTCTAGAAGAACTGTGAGAGTCCTATATAGGAAGGCTTGCATTCACTTAGGGAAAGCAAGTACGAAGAAGGAGTGGTTTGTAGGCTTGCTAAACTCTAGTGTTGACGAAATGCGAGAGTCCTATAGAGGGACGTTAACCTTCAGTTAGTGAGAGCAACTCTCGGGGGGGGGTGGTATTTAGGCTTGCTGAACTCTAGTTTGGAAGACATGTCCGAGTTATCCAGGAAGGCTTACAATCACTTAGCTAGAAAGCCAGTATCGGCGGTCGCCTTGTAGGCTTGCTAAACTCTAGTTTCCAGGAAGGGCAAGAGTCATATAGAGGATCACTTAAATTCACTCAGTGAAAGCAACTGTCGCGGGCTGCCTTTTAGGGTGGCTAAACTCTAGTTGGAAGGAAGTGTGAGAGTCATATATAGGAATTCTTACCTTGACTTAGTGAAAGCACCTATGGAGCGGTGGCTTGTCGTCTTGCTGAACTCCAGTTTGGAAGATGTGCGAGAGTATGTATTCATAGGGATATTTACAGCCACTTAGAGAAAGTAGCTCTCAGGGCTGGTGCGCAGGGTTACAAAACTACATTCAAAGAAGGACAAGAATAATATACGGGGGAGGCTTACATTCGGGTAGAGAAAGTAACTCTCGTGGGCTGTATTGCCAGATGGCTAAACGTTGAGATTGGAACAAGTGTGAGTTTCTTGTGAATCACACTGAAGGATGAAGTCACTATGTAAAAGCTGGATACTTCTTAGCCAGACGGGAGTCACGATAGGAACACATACACTGACTGAGAGAAAGCAATTGTTGGGTGGTGGGTTGTAGGTTTGCTAAAGTCCAGTTTGGAAGAAGTGCGAGAATCCTTTATAGGAATGCTTACATTCACTTCCAGAAAGCAGCGATCAGCGGTGGTTTGCAGGATTGCTACACCGCAGTTTGCAAGAAGTGCGAGAGTCGTGCATAGCAATGCTTAAATTCCCTTAGAGAAAGCAACTGTCGGCGGGTGATTTTTAGGCTTTCTAGCCTCTGGTTTGGATGAAGTGTGAGACATACATGGGAACGCTTACATTCCCTTCCAGAAAGCAAGTGTCGCGGAGTGGTTTTTAGGCTTGCAAGACTTCTGAACGGAAGAAGTGCGAGAGGCATATACAGGAAGGCGTACATTTACTTAATGAAAGCAACTATAGTGGGATGCATTGGAGAATTGCTAAAGTCTGAGATTGGAAGAAGTGTGACCTTCCTGTCAAACACACTTGAGAAAGAAGTCATCACGTAGGACGGGGAGAGCTCCCAGCAGTAAGGAGTCATGTATAGGGACGCTTAAACTAACTTAGAGCGAGCAACTAGCAGGTGGTGCTCTGTAGGCTGGCTAAACGCTAGAATGGAGGAAGTGCCAGACGGTCTTCTATATTAACGCTTACATTCACTGAGAGAAAGAGACTATGTTGGGCGCTTTGTTACACTGGTAAACTCTGAGATTGGAGGAAGTGTGAGAGTTTCCTGTCCAACGCACTTAAGAAAGAAGTCATTATGTAGGAAAAGGAGAGTTCTCGGCTAGAAAGGGAGGACGCTTTCTATGTATGGGAACGCTTACATTCACTTCAAGAAACTATCGGGGGGTAATTTGTAGTTAAACTCTAGAAGAACTGTGAGAGTCCTATATAGGAAGGCTTGCATTCACTTAGGGAAAGCAAGTACGAAGAAGGAGTGGTTTGTAGGCTTGCTAAACTCTAGTGTTGACGAAATGCGAGAGTCCTATAGAGGGACGTTAACCTTCAGTTAGTGAGAGCAACTCTCGGGGGGGGGGGTGGTATTTAGGCTTGCTGAACTCTAGTTTGGAAGACATGTCCGAGTTATCCAGGAAGGCTTACAATCACTTAGCTAGAAAGCCAGTATCGGCGGTCGCCTTGTAGGCTTGCTAAACTCTAGTTTCCAGGAAGGGCAAGAGTCATATAGAGGATCACTTAAATTCACTCAGTGAAAGCAACTGTCGCAGGCTGCCTTTTAGGGTGGCTAAACTCTAGTTGGAAGGAAGTGTGAGAGTCATATATAGGAATTCTTACCTTGACTTAGTGAAAGCACCTATGGAGCGGTGGCTTGTCGTCTTGCTGAACTCCAGTTTGGAAGATGTGCGAGAGTATGTATTCATAGGGATATTTACAGCCACTTAGAGAAAGTAGCTCTCAGGGCTGGTGCGCAGGGTTACAAAACTACATTCAAAGAAGGACAAGAAAATTATACGGGGGAGGCTTACATTCGGGTAGAGAAAGCAACTCTCGTGGGGTGTATTGCCAGATGGCTAAACGTTGAGATTGGAACAAGTGTGAGTTTCTTGTGAATCACACTGAAGGATGAAGTCACTATGTAAAAGCTGGATACTTCTTAGCCAGACGGGAGTCACGATAGGAACACATACACTGACTGAGAGAAAGCAATTGTTGGGTGGTGGGTTGTAGGTTTGCTAAAGTCCAGTTTGGAAGAAGTGCGAGAATCCTTTATAGGAATGCTTACATTCACTTCCAGAAAGCAGCGATCAGCGGTGGTTTGCAGGATTGCTACACCGCAGTTTGCAAGAAGTGCGAGAGTCATGCATAGCAATGCTTAAATTCCCTTAGAGAAAGCAACTGTCGGCGGGTGATTTTTTAGGCTTTCTAGCCTCTGGTTTGGATGAAGTGTGAGACATACATGGGAACGCTTACATTCCCTTCCAGAAAGCAAGTGTCGCGGAGTGGTTTTTAGGCTTGCAAGACTTCTGAACGGAAGAAGTGCGAGAGGCATATACAGGAAGGCGTACATTTACTTAATGAAAGCAACTATAGTGGGATGCATTGGAGAATTGCTAAAGTCTGAGATTGGAAGAAGTGTGACCTTCCTGTCAAACACACTTGAGAAAGAAGTCATCACGTAGGACGGGGAGAGCTCCCAGCAGTAAGGAGTCATGTATAGGGACGCTTAAACTAACTTAGAGCGAGCAACTAGCAGGTGGTGCTCTGTAGGCTGGCTAAACGCTAGAATGGAGGAAGTGCCAGACGGTCTTCTATATTAACGCTTACATTCACTGAGAGAAAGAGACTATGTTGGGCGCTTTGTTACACTGGTAAACTCTGAGATTGGAGGAAGTGTGAGAGTTTCCTGTCCAATGCACTTAGGAAAGAAGTCATTATGTAGGAAAGGAGAGTTCTCGGCTAGAAAGGGAGGAGGCTTTCTATGTATGGGAACGCTTACATTCACTTCAAGAAACTATCGGGGGGTAATTTGTAGTTAAACTCTAGAAGAACTGTGAGAGTCCTATATAGGAAGGCTTGCATTCACTTAGGGAAAGCAAGTACGAAGAAGGAGTGGTTTGTAGGCTTGCTAAACTCTAGTGTTGACGAAATGCGAGAGTCCTATAGAGGGACGTTAACCTTCAGTTAGTGAGAGCAACTCTCGGGGGGGGGGTGGTATTTAGGCTTGCTGAACTCTAGTTTGGAAGACATGTCCGAGTTATCCAGGAAGGCTTACAATCACTTAGCTAGAAAGCCAGTATCGGCGGTTGCCTTGTAGGCTTGCTAAACTCTAGTTTCCAGGAAGGGCAAGAGTCATATAGAGGATCACTTAAATTCACTCAGTGAAAGCAACTGTCGCGGGCTGCCTTTTAGGGTGGCTAAACTCTAGTTGGAAGGAAGTGTGAGAGTCATATATAGGAATTCTTACCTTGACTTAGTGAAAGCACCTATGGAGCGGTGGCTTGTCGTCTTGCTGAACTCCAGTTTGGAAGATGTGCGAGAGTATGTATTCATAGGGATATTTACAGCCACTTAGAGAAAGTAGCTCTCAGGGCTGGTGCGCAGGGTTACAAAACTACATTCAAAGAAGGACAAGAATAATATACGGGGGAGGCTTACATTCGGGTAGAGAAAGTAACTCTCGTGGGCTGTATTGCCAGATGGCTAAACGTTGAGATTGGAACAAGTGTGAGTTTCTTGTGAATCACACTGAAGGATGAAGTCACTATGTAAAAGCTGGATACTTCTTAGCCAGACGGGAGTCACGATAGGAACACATACACTGACTGAGAGAAAGCAATTGTTGGGTGGTGGGTTGTAGGTTTGCTAAAGTCCAGTTTGGAAGAAGTGCGAGAATCCTTTATAGGAATGCTTACATTCACTTCCAGAAAGCAGCGATCAGCGGTGGTTTGCAGGATTGCTACACCGCAGTTTGCAAGAAGTGCGAGAGTCGTGCATAGCAATGCTTAAATTCCCTTAGAGAAAGCAACTGTCGGCGGGTGATTTTTAGGCTTTCTAGCATCTGGTTTGGATGAAGTGTGAGACATACATGGGAACGCTTACATTCCCTTCCAGAAAGCAAGTGTCGCGGAGTGGTTTTTAGGCTTGCAAGACTTCTGAACGGAAGAAGTGCGAGAGGCATATACAGGAAGGCGTACATTTACTTAATGAAAGCAACTATAGTGGGATGCATTGGAGAATTGCTAAAGTCTGAGATTGGAAGAAGTGTGACCTTCCTGTCAAACACACTTGAGAAAGAAGTCATCACGTAGGACGGGGAGAGCTCCCAGCAGTAAGGAGTCATGTATAGGGACGCTTAAACTAACTTAGAGAGAGCAACTAGCAGGTGGTGCTCTGTAGGCTGGCTAAACGCTAGAATGGAGGAAGTGCCAGACGGTCTTCTATATTAACGCTTACATTCACTGAGAGAAAGAGACTATGTTGGGCGCTTTGTTACACTGGTAAACTCTGAGATTGGAAGAAGTGTGAGAGTTTCCTGTCCAAAGCACTTAGGAAAGAAGTCATTATGTAGGAAGAGGAGAGTTCTCGGCTAGAAAGGGAGGAGGCTTTCTATGTATGGGAACGCTTACATTCACTTCAAGAAACTATCGGGGGGTAATTTGTAGTTAAACTCTAGAAGAACTGTGAGAGTCCTATATAGGAAGGCTTGCATTCACTTAGGGAAAGCAAGTACGAAGAAGGAGTGGTTTGTAGGCTTGCTAAACTCTAGTGTTGACGAAATGCGAGAGTCCTATAGAGGGACGTTAACCTTCAGTTAGTGAGAGCAACTCTCGGGGGGGGGGTGGTATTTAGGCTTGCTGAACTCTAGTTTGGAAGACATGTCCGAGTTATCCAGGAAGGCTTACAATCACTTAGCTAGAAAGCCAGTATCGGCGGTCGCCTTGTAGGCTTGCTAAACTCTAGTTTCCAGGAAGGGCAAGAGTCATATAGAGGATCACTTAAATTCACTCAGTGAAAGCAACTGTCGCGGGCTGCCTTTTAGGGTGGCTAAACTCTAGTTGGAAGGAAGTGTGAGAGTCATATATAGGAATTCTTACCTTGACTTAGTGAAAGCACCTATGGAGCGGTGGCTTGTCGTCTTGCTGAACTCCAGTTTGGAAGATGTGCGAGAGTATGTATTCATAGGGATATTTACAGCCACTTAGAGAAAGTAGCTCTCAGGGCTGGTGCGCAGGGTTACAAAACTACATTCAAAGAAGGAAAAGAAAATTATACGGGGGAGGCTTACATTCGGGTAGAGAAAGCAACTCTCGTGGGGTGTATTGGCAGATGGCTAAACGTTGAGATTGGAACAAGTGTGAGTTTCTTGTGAATCACACTGAAGGATGAAGTCACTATGTAAAAGCTGGATACTTCTTAGCCAGACGGGAGTCACGATAGGAACACATACACTGACTGAGAGAAAGCAATTGTTGGGTGGTGGGTTGTAGGTTTGCTAAAGTCCAGTTTGGAAGAAGTGCGAGAATCCTTTATAGGAATGCTTACATTCACTTCCAGAAAGCAGCGATCAGCGGTGGTTTGCAACATTGCTACACCGCAGTTTGCAAGAAGTGCGAGAGTCGTGCATAGCAATGCTTAAATTCCCTTAGAGAAAGCAACTGTCGGCGGGTGATTTTTAGGCTTTCTAGCCTCTGGTTTGGATGAAGTGTGAGACATACATGGGAACGCTTACATTCCCTTCCAGAAAGCAAGTGTCGCGGAGTGGTTTTTAGGCTTGCAAGACTTCTGAACGGAAGAAGTGCGAGAGGCATATACAGGAAGGCGTACATTTACTTAATGAAAGCAACTATAGTGGGATGCATTGGAGAATTGCTAAAGTCTGAGATTGGAAGAAGTGTGACCTTCCTGTCAAACACACTTGAGAAAGAAGTCATCACGTAGGACGGGGAGAGCTCCCAGCAGTAAGGAGTCATGTATAGGGATGCTTAAACTAACTTAGAGCGAGCAACTAGCAGGTGGTGCTCTGTAGGCTGGCTAAACGCTAGAATGGAGGAAGTGCCAGACGGTCTTCTATATTAACGCTTACATTCACTGAGAGTAAGAGACTATGTTGGGCGCTTTGTTACACTGGTAAACTCTGAGATTGGAAGAAGTGTGAGAGTTTCCTGTCCAACGCACTTAAGAAAGAAGTCATTATGTAGGAAGAGGAGAGTTCTCGGCTAGAAAGGGAGGAGGCTTTCTATGTATGGGAACGCTTACATTCACTTCAAGAAACTATCGGGGGGTAATTTGTAGTTAAACTCTAGAAGAACTGTGAGAGTCCTATATAGGAAGGCTTGCATTCACTTAGGGAAAGCAAGTACGAAGAAGGAGTGGTTTGTAGGCTTGCTAAACTCTAGTGTTGATGAAATGCGAGAGTCCTATAGAGGGACGTTAACCTTCAGTTAGTGAGAGCAACTCTCGGGGAGGGGGGTGGTATTTAGGCTTGCTGAACTCTAGTTTGGAAGACATGTCCGAGTTATCCAGGAAGGCTTACAATCACTTAGCTAGAAAGCCAGTATCGGCGGTCGCCTTGTAGGCTTGCTAAACTCTAGTTTCCAGGAAGGGCAAGAGTCATATAGAGGATCACTTAAATTCACTCAGTGAAAGCAACTGTCGCAGGCTGCCTTTTAGGGTGGCTAAACTCTAGTTGGAAGGAAGTGTGAGAGTCATATATAGGAATTCTTACCTTGACTTAGTGAAAGAACCTATGGAGCGGTGGCTTGTCGTCTTGCTGAACTCCAGTTTGGAAGATGTGCGAGAGTATGTATTCATAGGGATATTTACAGCCACTTAGAGAAAGTAGCTCTCAGGGCTGGTGCGCAGGGTTACAAAACTACATTCAAAGAAGGACAAGAAAATTATACGGGGGAGGCTTACATTCGGGTAGAGAAAGCAACTCTCGTGGGGTGTATTGCCAGATGGCTAAACGTTGAGATTGGAACAAGTGTGAGTTTCTTGTGAATCACACTGAAGGATGAAGTCACTATGTAAAAGCTGGATACTTCTTAGCCAGACGGGAGTCACGATAGGAACACATACACTGACTGAGAGAAAGCAATTGTTGGGTGGTGGGTTGTAGGTTTGCTAAAGTCCAGTTTGGAAGAAGTGCGAGAATCCTTTATAGGAATGCTTACATTCACTTCCAGAAAGCAGCGATCAGCGGTGGTTTGCAGGATTGCTACACCGCAGTTTGCAAGAAGTGCGAGAGTCATGCATAGCAATGCTTAAATTCCCTTAGAGAAAGCAACTGTCGGCGGGTGATTTTTAGGCTTTCTAGCCTCTGGTTTGGATGAAGTGTGAGACATACATGGGAACGCTTACATTCACTTCCAGAAAGCAAGTGTCGCGGAGTGGTTTTTAGGCTTGCAAGACTTCTGAACGGAAGAAGTGCGAGAGGCATATACAGGAAGGCGTACATTTACTTAATGAAAGCAACTATAGTGGGATGTATCGGAGAATTGCTAAAGTCTGAGATTGGAAGAAGTGTGACCTTCCTGTCAAACACACTTGAGAAAGAAGTCATCACGTAGGACGGGGAGAGCTCCCAGCAGTAAGGAGTCATGTATAGGGACGCTTAAACTAACTTAGAGCGAGCAACTAGCAGGTGGTGCTCTGTAGGCTGGCTAAACGCTAGAATGGAGGAAGTGCCAGACGGTCTTCTATATTAACGCTTACATTCACTGAGAGAAAGAGACTATGTTGGGCGCTTTGTTACACTGGTAAACTCTGAGATTGGAAGAAGTGTGAGAGTTTCCTGTCCAACGCACTTAGGAAAGAAGTCATTATGTAGGAAGAGGAGAGTTCTCGGCTAGAAAGGGAGGAGGCTTTCTATGTATGGGAACGCTTACATTCACTTCAAGAAACTATCGGGGGGTAATTTGTAGTTAAACTCTAGAAGAACTGTGAGAGTCCTATATAGGAAGGCTTGCATTCACTTAGGGAAAGCAAGTACGAAGAAGGAGTGGTTTGTAGGCTTGCTAAACTCTAGTGTTGATGAAATGCGAGAGTCCTATAGAGGGACGTTAACCTTCAGTTAGTGAGAGCAACTCTCGGGGGGGGGGTGGTATTTAGGCTTGCTGAACTCTAGTTTGGAAGACATGTCCGAGTTATCCAGGAAGGCTTACAATCACTTAGCTAGAAAGCCAGTATCGGCGGTCGCCTTGTAGGCTTGCTAAACTCTAGTTTCCAGGAAGGGCAAGAGTCATATAGAGGATCACTTAAATTCACTCAGTGAAAGCAACTGTCGCGGGCTGCCTTTTAGGGTGGCTAAACTCTAGTTGGAAGGAAGTGTGAGAGTCATATATAGGAATTCTTACCTTGACTTAGTGAAAGCACCTATGGAGCGGTGGCTTGTCGTCTTGCTGAACTCCAGTTTGGAAGATGTGCGAGAGTATGTATTCATAGGGATATTTACAGCCACTTAGAGAAAGTAGCTCTCAGGGCTGGTGCGCAGGGTTACAAAACTACATTCAAAGAAGGAAAAGAAAATTATACGGGGGAGGCTTACATTCGGGTAGAGAAAGCAACTCTCGTGGGGTGTATTGCCAGATGGCTAAACGTTGAGATTGGAACAAGTGTGAGTTTCTTGTGAATCACACTGAAGGATGAAGTCACTATGTAAAAGCTGGATACTTCTTAGCCAGACGGGAGTCACGATAGGAACACATACACTGACTGAGAGAAAGCAATTGTTGGGTGGTGGGTTGTAGGTTTGCTAAAGTCCAGTTTGGAAGAAGTGCGAGAATCCTTTATAGGAATGCTTACATTCACTTCCAGAAAGCAGCGATCAGCGGTGGTTTGCAACATTGCTACACCGCAGTTTGCAAGAAGTGCGAGAGTCGTGCATAGCAATGCTTAAATTCCCTTAGAGAAAGCAACTGTCGGCGGGTGATTTTTAGGCTTTCTAGCCTCTGGTTTGGATGAAGTGTGAGACATACATGGGAACGCTTACATTCCCTTCCAGAAAGCAAGTGTCGCGGAGTGGTTTTTAGGCTTGCAAGACTTCTGAACGGAAGAAGTGCGAGAGGCATATACAGGAAGGCGTACATTTACTTAATGAAAGCAACTATAGTGGGATGCATTGGAGAATTGCTAAAGTCTGAGATTGGAAGAAGTGTGACCTTCCTGTCAAACACACTTGAGAAAGAAGTCATCAGGTAGGACGGGGAGAGCTCCCAGCAGTAAGGAGTCATGTATAGGGACGCTTAAACTAACTTAGAGCGAGCAACTAGCAGGTGGTGCTCTGTAGGCTGGCTAAACGCTAGAATGGAGGAAGTGCCAGACGGTCTTCTATATTAACGCTTACATTCACTGAGAGAAAGAGACTATGTTGGGCGCTTTGTTACACTGGTAAACTCTGAGATTGGAGGAAGTGTGAGAGTTTCCTGTCCAACGCACTTAGGAAAGAAGTCATTATGTAGGAAGAGGAGAGTTCTCGGCTAGAAAGGGAGGAGGCTTTCTATGTATGGGAACGCTTACATTCACTTCAAGAAACTATCGGGGGGTAATTTGTAGTTAAACTCTAGAAGAACTGTGAGAGTCCTATATAGGAAGGCTTGCATTCACTTAGGGAAAGCAAGTACGAAGAAGGAGTGGTTTGTAGGCTTGCTAAACTCTAGTGTTGACGAAATGCGAGAGTCCTATAGAGGGACGTTAACCTTCAGTTAGTGAGAGCAACTCTCGGGGGTGGGATGGTATTTAGGCTTGCTGAACTCTAGTTTGGAAGACATGTCCGAGTTATCCAGGAAGGCTTACAATCACTTAGCTAGAAAGCCAGTATCGGCGGTCGCCTTGTAGGCTTGCTAAACTCTAGTTTCCAGGAAGGGCAAGAGTCATATAGAGGATCACTTAAATTCACTCAGTGAAAGCAACTGTCGCGGACTGCCTTTTAGGGTGGCTAAACTCTAGTTGGAAGGAAGTGTGAGAGTCATATATAGGAATTCTTACCTTGACTTAGTGAAAGCACCTATGGAGCGGTGGCTTGTCGTCTTGCTGAACTCCAGTTTGGAAGATGTGCGAGAGTATGTATTCATAGGGATATTTACAGCCACTTAGAGAAAGTAGCTCTCAGGGCTGGTGCGCAGGGTTACAAAACTACATTCAAAGAAGGACAAGAAAAATATACGGGGGAGGCTTACATTCGGGTAGAGAAAGCAACTCTCGTGGGGTGTATTGCCAGATGGCTAAACGTTGAGATTGGAACAAGTGTGAGTTTCTTGTGAATCACACTGAAGGATGAAGTCACTATGTAAAAGCTGGATACTTCTTAGCCAGACGGGAGTCACGATAGGAACACATACACTGACTGAGAGAAAGCAATTGTTGGGTGGTGGGTTGTAGGTTTGCTAAAGTCCAGTTTGGAAGAAGTGCGAGAATCCTTTATAGGAATGCTTACAGTCACTTCCAGAAAGCAGCGATCAGCGGTGGTTTGCAGGATTGCTACACCGCAGTTTGCAAGAAGTGCGAGAGTCATGCATAGCAATGCTTAAATTCCCTTAGAGAAAGCAACTGTCGGCGGGTGATTTTTAGGCTTTCTAGCCTCTGGTTTGGATGAAGTGTGAGACATACATGGGAACGCTTACATTCCCTTCCAGAAAGCAAGTGTCGCGGAGTGGTTTTTAGGCTTGCAAGACTTCTGAACGGAAGAAGTGCGAGAGGCATATACAGGAAGGCGTACATTTACTTAATGAAAGCAACTATAGTGGGATGCATTGGAGAATTGCTAAAGTCTGAGATTGGAAGAAGTGTGACCTTCCTGTCAAACACACTTGAGAAAGAAGTCATCACGTAGGACGGGGAGAGCTCCCAGCAGTAAGGAGTCATGTATAGGGACGCTTAAACTAACTTAGAGCGAGCAACTAGCAGGTGGTGCTCTGTAGGCTGGCTAAATGCTAGAATGGAGGAAGTGCCAGACGGTCTTCTATATTAACGCTTACATTCACTGAGAGAAAGAGACTATGTTGGGCGCTTTGTTACACTGGTAAACTCTGAGATTGGAAGAAGTGTGAGAGTTTCCTGTCCAACGCACTTAAGAAAGAAGTCATTATGTAGGAAGAGGAGAGTTCTCGGCTAGAAAGGGAGGACGCTTTCTATGTATGGGAACGCTTACATTCACTTCAAGAAACTATCGGGGGGTAATTTGTAGTTAAACTCTAGAAGAACTGTGAGAGTCCTATATAGGAAGGCTTGCATTCACTTAGGGAAAGCAAGTACGAAGAAGGAGTGGTTTGTAGGCTTGCTAAACTCTAGTGTTGATGAAATGCGAGAGTCCTATAGAGGGACGTTAACCTTCAGTTAGTGAGAGCAACTCTCGGGGAGGGGGATGGTATTTAGGCTTGCTGAACTCTAGTTTGGAAGACATGTCCGAGTTATCCAGGAAGGCTTACAATCACTTAGCTAGAAAGCCAGTATCGGCGGTCGCCTTGTAGGCTTGCTAAACTCTAGTTTCCAGGAAGGGCAAGAGTCATATAGAGGATCACTTCAATTCACTCAGTGAAAGCAACTATCGCAGGCTGCTTTTTAGGGTGGCTAAACTCTAGTTGGAAGGAAGTGTGAGAGTCATATATAGGAATTCTTACCTTGACTTAGTGAAAGCACCTATGGAGCGGTGGCTTGTCGTCTTGCTGAACTCCAGTTTGGAAGATGTGCGAGAGTATGTATTCATAGGGATATTTACAGCCACTTAGAGAAAGTAGCTCTCAGGGCTGGTGCGCAGGGTTACAAAACTACATTCAAAGAAGGACAAGAAAATTATATGGGAGAGGCTTACATTCGGGTAGAGAAAGCAACTCTCGTGGGGTGTATTGGCAGATGGCTAAACGTTGAGATTGGAACAAGTGTGAGTTTCTTGTGAATCACACTGAGGGATGAAGTCACTATGTAAAAGCTGGATACTTCTTAGCCAGACGGGAGTCACGATAGGAACACATACACTGACTGAGAGAAAGCAATTGTTGGGTGGTGGGTTGTAGGTTTGCTAAAGTCCAGTTTGGAAGAAGTGCGAGAATCCTTTATAGGAATGCTTACATTCACTTCCAGAAAGCAGCGATCAGCGGTGGTTTGCAGGATTGCTACACCGCAGTTTGCAAGAAGTGCGAGAGTCATGCATAGCAATGCTTAAATTCCCTTAGAGAAAGCAACTGTCGGCGGGTGATTTTTAGGCTTTCTAGCCTCTGGTTTGGATGAAGTGTGAGACATACATGGGAACGCTTACATTCACTTCCAGAAAGCAAGTGTCGCGGAGTGGTTTTTAGGCTTGCAAGACTTCTGAACGGAAGAAGTGCGAGAGGCATATACAGGAAGGCGTACATTTACTTAATGAAAGCAACTATAGTGGGATGTATCGGAGAATTGCTAAAGTCTGAGATTGGAAGAAGTGTGACCTTCCTGTCAAACACACTTGAGAAAGAAGTCATCACGTAGGACGGGGAGAGCTCCCAGCAGTAAGGAGTCATGTATAGGGACGCTTAAACTAACTTAGAGCGAGCAACTAGCAGGTGGTGCTCTGTAGGCTGGCTAAACGCTAGAATGGAGGAAGTGCCAGAGGGTCTTCTATATTAACGCTTACATTCACTGAGAGAAAGAGACTATGTTGGGCGCTTTGTTACACTGGTAAACTCTGAGATTGGAGGAAGTGTGAGAGTTTCCTGTCCAACGCACTTAAGAAAGAAGTCATTATGTAGGAAGAGGAGAGTTCTCGGCTGGAAAGGGAGGAGGCTTTCTATGTATGGGAACGCTTACATTCACTTCAAGAAACTATCGGGGGGTAATTTGTAGTTAAACTCTAGAAGAACTGTGAGAGTCCTATATAGGAAGGCTTGCATTCACTTAGGGAAAGCAAGTACGAAGAAGGAGTGTTTTGTAGGCTTGCTAAACTCTAGTGTTGACGAAATGCGAGAGTCCTATAGAAGGACGTTAACCTTCAGTTAGTGAGAGCAACTCTCGGGGGGGGGGGTGGTATTTAGGCTTGCTGAACTCTAGTTTGGAAGACATGTCCGAGTTATCCAGGAAGGCTTACAATCACTTAGCTAGAAAGCCAGTATCGGCGGTCGCCTTGTAGGCTTGCTAAACTCTAGTTTCCAGGAAGGGCAAGAGTCATATAGAGGATCACTTAAATTCACTCAGTGAAAGCAACTGTCGCGGGCTGCCTTTTAGGGTGGCTAAACTCTAGTTGGAAGGAAGTGTGAGAGTCATATATAGGAATTCTTACCTTGAATTAGTGAAAGCACCTATGGAGCGGTGGCTTGTCGTCTTGCTGAACTCCAGTTTGGAAGATGTGCGAGAGTATGTATTCATAGGGATATTTACAGCCACTTAGAGAAAGTAGCTCTCAGGGCTGGTGCGCAGGGTTACCAAACTACATTCAAAGAAGGAAAAGAAAATTATACGGGGGAGGCTTACATTCGGGTAGAGAAAGCAACTCTCGTGGGGTGTATTGCCAGATGGCTAAACGTTGAGATTGGAACAAGTGTGAGTTTCTTGTGAATCACACTGAAGGATGAAGTCACTATGTAAAAGCTGGATACTTCTTAGCCAGACGGGAGTCACGATAGGAACACATACACTGACTGAGAGAAAGCAATTGTTGGGTGGTGGGTTGTAGGTTTGCTAAAGTCCAGTTTGGAAGAAGTGCGAGAATCCTTTATAGGAATGCTTACATTCACTTCCAGAAAGCAGCGATCAGCGGTGGTTTGCAGGATTGCTACACCGCAGTTTGCAAGAAGTGCGAGAGTCGTGCATAGCAATGCTTAAATTCCCTTAGAGAAAGCAACTGTCGGCGAGTGATTTTTTAGGCTTTCTAGCCTCTGGTTTGGATGAAGTGTGAGACATACATGGGAACGCTTACATTCCCTTCCAGAAAGCAAGTGTCGCGGAGTGGTTGTTAGGCTTGCAAGACTTCTGAACTGAAGAAGTGCGACAGGCATATACAGGAAGGCGTACATTTACTTAATGAAAGCAACTATAGTGGGATGCATTGGAGAATTGCTAAAGTCTGAGATTGGAAGAAGTGTGACCTTCCTGTCAAACACACTTGAGAAAGAAGTCATCACGTAGGACGGGGAGAGCTCCCAGCAGTAAGGAGTCATGTATAGGGACGCTTAAACTAAATTAGAGCGAGCAACTAGCAGGTGGTGCTCTGTAGGCTGGCTAAACGCTAGAATGGAGGAAGTGCCAGACGGTCTTCTATATTAACGCTTACATTCACTGAGAGAAAGAGACTATGTTGGGCGCTTTGTTACACTGGTAAACTCTGAGATTGGAAGAAGTGTGAGAGTTTCCTGTCCAACGCACTTAGGAAAGAAGTCATTATGTAGGAAGAGGAGAGTTCTCGGCTAGAAAGGGAGGAGGCTTTCTATGTATGGGAACGCTTACATTCACTTCAAGAAACTATCGGGGGTTAATTTGTAGTTAAACTCTAGAAGAACTGTGAGAGTCCTATATAGGAAGGCTTGCATTCACTTAGGGAAAGCAAGTACGAAGAAGGAGTGGTTTGTAGGCTTGCTAAACTCTAGTGTTGACGAAATGCGAGAGTCCTATAGAGGGACGTTAACCTTCAGTTAGTGAGAGCAACTCTCGGGGGGGGGGGGTGGTATTTAGGCTTGCTGAACTCTAGTTTGGAAGACATGTCCGAGTTATCCAGGAAGGCTTACAATCACTTAGCTAGAAAGCCAGTATCGGCGGTCGCCTTGTAGGCTTGCTAAACTCTAGTTTCCAGGAAGGGCAAGAGTCATATAGAGGATCACTTAAATTCACTCAGTGAAAGCAACTGTCGCGGGCTGCCTTTTAGGGTGGCTAAACTCTAGTTGGAAGGAAGTGTGAGAGTCATATATAGGAATTCTTACCTTGACTTAGTGAAAGCACCTATGGAGCGGTGGCTTGTCGTCTTGCTGAACTCCAGTTTGGAAGATGTGCGAGAGTATGTATTCATAGGGATATTTACAGCCACTTAGAGAAAGTAGCTCTCAGGGCTGGTGCGCAGGGTTACAAAACTACATTCAAAGAAGGAAAAGAAAATTATACGGGGGAGGCTTACATTCGGGTAGAGAAAGCAACTCTCGTGGGGTGTATTGCCAGATGGCTAAACGTTGAGATTGGAACAAGTGTGAGTTTCTTGTGAATCACACTGAAGGATGAAGTCACTATGTAAAAGCTGGATACTTCTTAGCCAGACGGGAGTCACGATAGGAACACATACACTGACTGAGAGAAAGCAATTGTTGGGTGGTGGGTTGTAGGTTTGCTAAAGTCCAGTTTGGAAGAAGTGCGAGAATCCTTTATAGGAATGCTTACATTCACTTCCAGAAAGCAGCGATCAGCGGTGGTTTGCAACATTGCTACACCGCAGTTTGCAAGAAGTGCGAGAGTCGTGCATAGCAATGCTTAAATTCCCTTAGAGAAAGCAACTGTCGGCGGGTGATTTTTAGGCTTTCTAGCCTCTGGTTTGGATGAAGTGTGAGACATACATGGGAACGCTTACATTCCCTTCCAGAAAGCAAGTGTCGCGGAGTGGTTTTTAGGCTTGCAAGACTTCTGAACGGAAGAAGTGCGAGAGGCATATACAGGAAGGCGTACATTTACTTAATGAAAGCAACTATAGTGGGATGCATTGGAGAATTGCTAAAGTCTGAGATTGGAAGAAGTGTGACCTTCCTGTCAAACACACTTGAGAAAGAAGTCATCAGGTAGGACGGGGAGAGCTCCCAGCAGTAAGGAGTCATGTATAGGGACGCTTAAACTAACTTAGAGCGAGCAACTAGCAGGTGGTGCTCTGTAGGCTGGCTAAACGCTAGAATGGAGGAAGTGCCAGACGGTCTTCTATATTAACGCTTACATTCACTGAGAGAAAGAGACTATGTTGGGCGCTTTGTTACACTGGTAAACTCTGAGATTGGAGGAAGTGTGAGAGTTTCCTGTCCAACGCACTTAGGAAAGAAGTCATTATGTAGGAAGAGGAGAGTTCTCGGCTAGAAAGGGAGGAGGCTTTCTATGTATGGGAACGCTTACATTCACTTCAAGAAACTATCGGGGGGTAATTTGTAGTTAAACTCTAGAAGAACTGTGAGAGTCCTATATAGGAAGGCTTGCATTCACTTAGGGAAAGCAAGTACGAAGAAGGAGTGGTTTGTAGGCTTGCTAAACTCTAGTGTTGACGAAATGCGAGAGTCCTATAGAGGGACGTTAACCTTCAGTTAGTGAGAGCAACTCTCGGGGGGGGGGTGGTATTTAGGCTTGCTGAACTCTAGTTTGGAAGACATGTCCGAGTTATCCAGGAAGGCTTACAATCACTTAGCTAGAAAGCCAGTATCGGCGGTCGCCTTGTAGGCTTGCTAAACTCTAGTTTCCAGGAAGGGCAAGAGTCATATAGAGGATCACTTAAATTCACTCAGTGAAAGCAACTGTCGCGGACTGCCTTTTATGGTGGCTAAACTCTAGTTGGAAGGAAGTGTGAGAGTCATATATAGGAATTCTTACCTTGACTTAGTGAAAGCACCTATGGAGCGGTGGCTTGTCGTCTTGCTGAACTCCAGTTTGGAAGATGTGCGAGAGTATGTATTCATAGGGATATTTACAGCCACTTAGAGAAAGTAGCTCTCAGGGCTGGTGCGCAGGGTTACAAAACTACATTCAAAGAAGGACAAGAAAAATATACGGGGGAGGCTTACATTCGGGTAGAGAAAGCAACTCTCGTGGGGTGTATTGCCAGATGGCTAAACGTTGAGATTGGAACAAGTGTGAGTTTCTTGTGAATCACACTGAAGGATGAAGTCACTATGTAAAAGCTGGATACTTCTTAGCCAGACGGGAGTCACGATAGGAACACATACACTGACTGAGAGAAAGCAATTGTTGGGTGGTGGGTTGTAGGTTTGCTAAAGTCCAGTTTGGAAGAAGTGCGAGAATCCTTTATAGGAATGCTTACATTCACTTCCAGAAAGCAGCGATCAGCGGTGGTTTGCAGGATTGCTACACCGCAGTTTGCAAGAAGTGCGAGAGTCATGCATAGCAATGCTTAAATTCCCTTAGAGAAAGCAACTGTCGGCGGGTGATTTTTAGGCTTTCTAGCCTCTGGTTTGGATGAAGTGTGAGACATACATGGGAACGCTTACATTCCCTTCCAGAAAGCAAGTGTCGCGGAGTGGTTTTTAGGCTTGCAAGACTTCTGAACGGAAGAAGTGCGAGAGGCATATACAGGAAGGCGTACATTTACTTAATGAAAGCAACTATAGTGGGATGCATTGGAGAATTGCTAAAGTCTGAGATTGGAAGAAGTGTGACCTTCCTGTCAAACACACTTGAGAAAGAAGTCATCACGTAGGACGGGGAGAGCTCCCAGCAGTAAGGAGTCATGTATAGGGACGCTTAAACTAACTTAGAGCGAGCAACTAGCAGGTGGTGCTCTGTAGGCTGGCTAAATGCTAGAATGGAGGAAGTGCCAGACGGTCTTCTATATTAACGCTTACATTCACTGAGAGAAAGAGACTATGTTGGGCGCTTTGTTACACTGGTAAACTCTGAGATTGGAAGAAGTGTGAGAGTTTCCTGTCCAACGCACTTAAGAAAGAAGTCATTATGTAGGAAGAGGAGAGTTCTCGGCTAGAAAGGGAGGACGCTTTCTATGTATGGGAACGCTTACATTCACTTCAAGAAACTATCGGGGGGTAATTTGTAGTTAAACTCTAGAAGAACTGTGAGAGTCCTATATAGGAAGGCTTGCATTCACTTAGGGAAAGCAAGTACGAAGAAGGAGTGGTTTGTAGGCTTGCTAAACTCTAGTGTTGATGAAATGCGAGAGTCCTATAGAAGGACGTTAACCTTCAGTTAGTGAGAGCAACTCTCGGGGAGGGGGATGGTATTTAGGCTTGCTGAACTCTAGTTTGGAAGACATGTCCGAGTTATCCAGGAAGGCTTACAATCACTTAGCTAGAAAGCCAGTATCGGCGGTCGCCTTGTAGGCTTGCTAAACTCTAGTTTCCAGGAAGGGCAAGAGATATATAGAGGATCACTTCAATTCACTCAGTGAAAGCAACTATCGCAGGCTGCTTTTTAGGGTGGCTAAACTCTAGTTGGAAGGAAGTGTGAGAGTCATATATAGGAATTCTTACCTTGACTTAGTGAAAGCACCTATGGAGCGGTGGCTTGTCGTCTTGCTGAACTCCAGTTTGGAAGATGTGCGAGAGTATGTATTCATAGGGATATTTACAGCCACTTAGAGAAAGTAGCTCTCAGGGCTGGTGCGCAGGGTTACAAAACTACATTCAAAGAAGGACAAGAAAATTATATGGGAGAGGCTTACATTCGGGTAGAGAAAGCAACTCTCGTGGGGTGTATTGGCAGATGGCTAAACGTTGAGATTGGAACAAGTGTGAGTTTCTTGTGAATCACACTGAGGGATGAAGTCACTATGTAAAAGCTGGATACTTCTTAGCCAGACGGGAGTCACGATAGGAACACATACACTGACTGAGAGAAAGCAATTGTTGGGTGGTGGGTTGTAGGTTTGCTAAAGTCCAGTTTGGAAGAAGTGCGAGAATCCTTTATAGGAATGCTTACATTCACTTCCAGAAAGCAGCGATCAGCGGTGGTTTGCAGGATTGCTACACCGCAGTTTGCAAGAAGTGCGAGAGTCGTGCATAGCAATGCTTAAATTCCCTTAGAGAAAGCAACTGTCGGTGGGTGATTTTTAGGCTTTCTAGCCTCTGGTTTGGATGAAGTGTGAGACATACATGGGAACGCTTACATTCCCTTCCAGAAAGCAAGTGTCGCGGAGTGGTTTTTAAGCTTGCAAGACTTCTGAACGGAAGAAGTGCGAGAGGCATATACAGGAAGGCGTACATTTACTTAATGAAAGCAACTATAGTGGGATGCATTGGAGAATTGCTAAAGTCTGAGATTGGAAGAAGTGTGACCTTCCTGTCAAACACACTTGAGAAAGAAGTCATCACGTAGGACGGGGAGAGCTCCCAGCAGTAAGGAGTCATGTATAGGGACGCTTAAACTAACTTAGAGCGAGCAACTAGCAGGTGGTGCTCTGTAGGCTGGCTAAACGCTAGAATGGAGGAAGTGCCAGACGGTCTTCTATATTAACGCTTACATTCACTGAGAGAAAGAGACTATGTTGGGCGCTTTGTTACACTGGTAAACTCTGAGATTGGAAGAAGTGTGAGAGTTTCCTGTCCAACGCACTTAGGAAAGAAGTCATTATGTAGGAAGAGGAGAGTTCTCGGCTAGAAAGGGAGGAGGCTTTCTATGTATGGGAACGCTTACATTCACTTCAAGAAACTATCGGGGGGTAATTTGTAGTTAAACTCTAGAAGAACTGTGAGAGTCCTATATAGGAAGGCTTGCATTCACTTAGGGAAAGCAAGTACGAAGAAGGAGTGGTTTGTAGGCTTGCTAAACTCTAGTGTTGACGAAATGCGAGAGTCCTATAGAGGGACGTTAACCTTCAGTTAGTGAGAGCAACTCTTGGGGGGGGGGGTGGTATTTAGGCTTGCTGAACTCTAGTTTGGAAGACATGTCCGAGTTATCCAGGAAGGCTTACAATCACTTAGCTAGAAAGCCAGTATCGGCGGTCGCCTTGTAGGCTTGCTAAACTCTAGTTTCCAGGAAGGGCAAGAGTCATATAGAGGATCACTTAAATTCACTCAGTGAAAGCAACTGTCGCAGGCTGCCTTTTAGGGTGGCTAAACTCTAGTTGGAAGGAAGTGTGAGAGTCATATATAGGAATTCTTACCTTGACTTAGTGAAAGCACCTATGGAGCGGTGGCTTGTCGTCTTGCTGAACTCCAGTTTGGAAGATGTGCAAGAGTATGTATTCATAGGGATATTTACAGCCACTTAGAGAAAGTAGCTCTCAGGGCTGGTGCGCAGGGTTACAAAACTACATTCAAAGAAGGACAAGAAAAATATACGGGGGAGGCTTACATTCGGGTAGAAAAAGCAACTCTCGTGGGGTGTATTGCCAGATGGCTAAACGTTGAGATTGGAACAAGTGTGAGTTTCTTGTGAATCACACTGAAGGATGAAGTCACTATGTAAAAGCTGGATACTTCTTAGCCAGACGGGAGTCAGGATAGGAACACATACACTGACTGAGAGAAAGCAATTGTTGGGTGGTGGGTTGTAGGTTTGCTAAAGTCCAGTTTGGAAGAAGTGCGAGAATCCTTTATAGGAATGCTTACATTCACTTCCAGAAAGCAGCGATCAGCGGTGGTTTGCAGGATTGCTACACCGCAGTTTGCAAGAAGTGCGAGAGTCGTGCATAGCAATGCTTAAATTCCCTTAGAGAAAGCAACTGTCGGCGGGTGATTTTTAGGCTTTCTAGCCTCTGGTTTGGATGAAGTGTGAGACATACATGGGAACGCTTACATTCCCTTCCAGAAAGCAAGTGTCGCGGAGTGGTTTTTAGGCTTGCAAGACTTCTGAACGGAAGAAGTGCGAGAGGCATATACAGGAAGGCGTACATTTACTTAATGAAAGCAACTATAGTGGGATGCATTGGAGAATTGCTAAAGTCTGAGATTGGAAGAAGTGTGACCTTCCTGTCAAACACACTTGAGAAAGAAGTCATCACGTAGGACGGGGAGAGCTCCCAGCAGTAAGGAGTCATGTATAGGGACGCTTAAACTAACTTAGAGCGAGCAACTAGCAGGTGGTGCTCTGTAGGCTGGCTAAACGCTAGAATGGAGGAAGTGCCAGATGGTCTTCTATATTAACGCTTACATTCACTGAGAGAAAGAGACTATGTTGGGCGCTTTGTTACACTGGTAAACTCTGAGATTGGAAGAAGTGTGAGAGTTTCCTGTCCAACGCACTTAAGAAAGAAGTCATTATGTAGGAAGAGGAGAGTTCTCGGCTAGAAAGGGAGGAGGCTTTCTATGTATGGGAACGCTTACATTCACTTCAAGAAACTATCGGGGGGTAATTTGTAGTTAAACTCTAGAAGAACTGTGAGAGTCCTATATAGGAAGGCTTGCATTCACTTAGGGAATGCAAGTACGAAGAAGGAGTGGTTTGTAGGCTTGCTAAACTCTAGTGTTGACGAAATGCGAGAGTCCTATAGAGGGACGTTAACCTTCAGTTAGTGAGAGCAACTCTCGGGGAGGGGGGTGGTATTTAGGCTTGCTGAACTCTAGTTTGGAAGACATGTCCGAGTTATCCAGGAAGGCTTACAATCACTTAGCTAGAAAGCCAGTATCAGCGGTCGCCTTGTAGGCTTGCTAAACTCTAGTTTCCAGGAAGGGGAAGAGTCATATAGAGGATCACTTCAATTCACTCAGTGAAAGCAACTGTCGCGGGCTGCCCTTTAGGGTGACTAAACTCTAGTTGGAAGGAAGTGTGAGAGTCATATATAGGAATTCTTACCTTGACTTAGTGAAAGCACCTATGAAGCGGTGGCTTGTCGTCTTGCTGAACTCCAGTTTGGAAGATGTGCGAGAGTATGTATTCATAGGGATATTTACAGCCACTTAGAGAAAGTAGCTCTCAGGGCTGGTGCGCAGGGTTACAAAACTACATTCAAAGAAGGACAAGAAAAATATACGGGGGAGGCTTACATTCGGGTAGAGAAAGCAACTCTCGTGGGGTGTATTGCCAGATGGCTAAACGTTGACATTGGAACAAGTGTGAGTTTCTTGTGAATCACACTGAAGGATGAAGTCACTATGTAAAAGCTGGATACTTCTTAGCCAGACGGGAGTCACGATAGGAACACATACACTGACTGAGAGAAAGCAATTGTTGGGTGGTGGGTTGTAGGTTTGCTAAAGTCCAGTTTGGAAGAAGTGCGAGAATCCTTTATAGGAATGCTTACATTCACTTCCAGAAAGCAGCGATCAGCGGTGGTTTGCAGGATTGCTACACCGCAGTTTGCAAGAAGTGCGAGAGTCGTGCATAGCAATGCTTAAATTCCCTTAGAGAAAGCAACTGTCGGCGGGTGATTTTTAGGCTTTCTAGCCTCTGGTTTGGATGAAGTGTGAGACATACATGGGAACGCTTACATTCCCTTCCAGAAAGCAAGTGTCGCGGAGTGGTTCTTAGGCTTGCAAGACTTCTGAACGGAAGAAGTGCGAGAGGCATATACAGGAAGGCGTACATTTACTTAATGAAAGCAACTATAGTGGGATGCATTGGAGAATTGCTAAAGTCTGAGATTGGAAGAAGTGTGACCTTCCTGTCAAACACACTTGAGAAAGAAGTCATCACGTAGGACGGGGAGAGCTCCCAGCAGTAAGGAGTCATGTATAGGGACGCTTAAACTAACTTAGAGAGAGCAACTAGCAGGTGGTGCTCTGTAGGCTGGCTAAACGCTAGAATGGAGGAAGTGCAAGACGGTCTTCTATATTAACGCTTACATTCACTGAGAGAAAGAGACTATGTTGGGCGCTTTGTTACACTGGTAAACTCTGAGATTGGAAGAAGTGTGAGAGTTTCCTGTCCAAAGCACTTAGGAAAGAAGTCATTATGTAGGAAGCGGAGAGTTCTCGGCTAGAAAGGGAGGAGGCTTTCTATGTATGGGAACGCTTACATTCACTTCAAGAAACTATCGGGGGGTAATTTGTAGTTAAACTCTAGAAGAACTGTGAGAGTCCTATATAGGAAGGCTTGCATTCACTTAGGGAAAGCAAGTACGAAGAAGGAGTGGTTTGTAGGCTTGCTAAACTCTAGTGTTGACGAAATGCGAGAGTCCTATAGAGGGACGTTAACCTTCAGTTAGTGAGAGCAACTCTCGGGGGGGGGGGTGGTATTTAGGCTTGCTGAACTCTAGTTTGGAAGACATGTCCGAGTTATCCAGGAAGGCTTACAATCACTTAGCTAGAAAGCCAGTATCGGCGGTCGCCTTGTAGGCTTGCTAAACTCTAGTTTCCAGGAAGGGCAAGAGTCATATAGAGGATCACTTAAATTCACTCAGTGAAAGCAACTGTCGCAGGCTGCCTTTTAGGGTGGCTAAACTCTAGTTGGAAGGAAGTGTAAGAGTCATATATAGGAATTCTTACCTTGACTTAGTGAAAGCACCTATGGAGCGGTGGCTTGTCGTCTTGCTGAACTCCAGTTTGGAAGATGTGCGAGAGTATGTATTCATAGGGATATTTACAGCCACTTAGAGAAAGTAGCTCTCAGGGCTGGTGCGCAGGGTTACAAAACTACATTCAAAGAAGGACAAGAAAAATATACGGGGGAGGCTTACATTCGGGTAGAGAAAGCAACTCTCGTGGGGTGTATTGCCAGATGGCTAAACGTTGAGATTGGAACAAGTGTGAGTTTCTTGTGAATCACACTGAAGGATGAAGTCACTATGTAAAAGCTGGATACTTCTTAGCCAGACGGGAGTCAGGATAGGAACACATACACTGACTGAGAGAAAGCAATTGTTGGGTGGTGGGTTGTAGGTTTGCTAAAGTCCAGTTTGGAAGAAGTGCGAGAATCCTTTATAGGAATGCTTACATTCACTTCCAGAAAGCAGCGATCAGCGGTGGTTTGCAGGATTGCTACACCGCAGTTTGCAAGAAGTGCGAGAGTCATGCATAGCAATGCTTAAATTCCCTTAGAGAAAGCAACTGTCGGCGGGTGATTTTTAGGCTTTCTAGCCTCTGGTTTGGATGAAGTGTGAGACATACATGGGAACGCTTACATTCCCTTCCAGAAAGCAAGTGTCGCGGAGTGGTTTTTAGGCTTGCAAGACTTCTGAACGGAAGAAGTGCGAGAGGCATATACAGGAAGGCGTACATTTACTTAATGAAAGCAACTATAGTGGGATGCATTGGAGAATTGCTAAAGTCTGAGATTGGAAGAAGTGTGACCTTCCTGTCAAACACACTTGAGAAAGAAGTCATCACGTAGGACGGGGAGAGCTCCCAGCAGTAAGGAGTCATGTATAGGGACGCTTAAACTAACTTAGAGCGAGCAACTAGCAGGTGGTGCTCTGTAGGCTGGCTAAATGCTAGAATGGAGGAAGTGCCAGACGGTCTTCTATATTAACGCTTACATTCACTGAGAGAAAGAGACTATGTTGGGCGCTTTGTTACACTGGTAAACTCTGAGATTGGAAGAAGTGTGAGAGTTTCCTGTCCAACGCACTTAAGAAAGAAGTCATTATGTAGGAAGAGGAGAGTTCTCGGCTAGAAAGGGAGGACGCTTTCTATGTATGGGAACGCTTACATTCACTTCAAGAAACTATCGGGGGGTAATTTGTAGTTAAACTCTAGAAGAACTGTGAGAGTCCTATATAGGAAGGCTTGCATTCACTTAGGGAAAGCAAGTACGAAGAAGGAGTGGTTTGTAGGCTTGCTAAACTCTAGTGTTGATGAAATGCGAGAGTCCTATAGAAGGACGTTAACCTTCAGTTAGTGAGAGCAACTCTCGGGGAGGGGGATGGTATTTAGGCTTGCTGAACTCTAGTTTGGAAGACATGTCCGAGTTATCCAGGAAGGCTTACAATCACTTAGCTAGAAAGCCAGTATCGGCGGTCGCCTTGTAGGCTTGCTAAACTCTAGTTTCCAGGAAGGGCAAGAGATATATAGAGGATCACTTCAATTCACTCAGTGAAAGCAACTATCGCAGGCTGCTTTTTAGGGTGGCTAAACTCTAGTTGGAAGGAAGTGTGAGAGTCATATATAGGAATTCTTACCTTGACTTAGTGAAAGCACCTATGGAGCGGTGGCTTGTCGTCTTGCTGAACTCCAGTTTGGAAGATGTGCGAGAGTATGTATTCATAGGGATATTTACAGCCACTTAGAGAAAGTAGCTCTCAGGGCTGGTGCGCAGGGTTACAAAACTACATTCAAAGAAGGACAAGAAAATTATATGGGAGAGGCTTACATTCGGGTAGAGAAAGCAACTCTCGTGGGGTGTATTGGCAGATGGCTAAACGTTGAGATTGGAACAAGTGTGAGTTTCTTGTGAATCACACTGAGGGATGAAGTCACTATGTAAAAGCTGGATACTTCTTAGCCAGACGGGAGTCACGATAGGAACACATACACTGACTGAGAGAAAGCAATTGTTGGGTGGTGGGTTGTAGGTTTGCTAAAGTCCAGTTTGGAAGAAGTGCGAGAATCCTTTATAGGAATGCTTACATTCACTTCCAGAAAGCAGCGATCAGCGGTGGTTTGCAGGATTGCTACACCGCAGTTTGCAAGAAGTGCGAGAGTCGTGCATAGCAATGCTTAAATTCCCTTAGAGAAAGCAACTGTCGGTGGGTGATTTTTAGGCTTTCTAGCCTCTGGTTTGGATGAAGTGTGAGACATACATGGGAACGCTTACATTCCCTTCCAGAAAGCAAGTGTCGCGGAGTGGTTTTTAAGCTTGCAAGACTTCTGAACGGAAGAAGTGCGAGAGGCATATACAGGAAGGCGTACATTTACTTAATGAAAGCAACTATAGTGGGATGCATTGGAGAATTGCTAAAGTCTGAGATTGGAAGAAGTGTGACCTTCCTGTCAAACACACTTGAGAAAGAAGTCATCACGTAGGACGGGGAGAGCTCCCAGCAGTAAGGAGTCATGTATAGGGACGCTTAAACTAACTTAGAGCGAGCAACTAGCAGGTGGTGCTCTGTAGGCTGGCTAAACGCTAGAATGGAGGAAGTGCCAGACGGTCTTCTATATTAACGCTTACATTCACTGAGAGAAAGAGACTATGTTGGGCGCTTTGTTACACTGGTAAACTCTGAGATTGGAAGAAGTGTGAGAGTTTCCTGTCCAACGCACTTAGGAAAGAAGTCATTATGTAGGAAGAGGAGAGTTCTCGGCTAGAAAGGGAGGAGGCTTTCTATGTATGGGAACGCTTACATTCACTTCAAGAAACTATCGGGGGGTAATTTGTAGTTAAACTCTAGAAGAACTGTGAGAGTCCTATATAGGAAGGCTTGCATTCACTTAGGGAAAGCAAGTACGAAGAAGGAGTGGTTTGTAGGCTTGCTAAACTCTAGTGTTGACGAAATGCGAGAGTCCTATAGAGGGACGTTAACCTTCAGTTAGTGAGAGCAACTCTTGGGGGGGGGGGTGGTATTTAGGCTTGCTGAACTCTAGTTTGGAAGACATGTCCGAGTTATCCAGGAAGGCTTACAATCACTTAGCTAGAAAGCCAGTATCGGCGGTCGCCTTGTAGGCTTGCTAAACTCTAGTTTCCAGGAAGGGCAAGAGTCATATAGAGGATCACTTAAATTCACTCAGTGAAAGCAACTGTCGCAGGCTGCCTTTTAGGGTGGCTAAACTCTAGTTGGAAGGAAGTGTGAGAGTCATATATAGGAATTCTTACCTTGACTTAGTGAAAGCACCTATGGAGCGGTGGCTTGTCGTCTTGCTGAACTCCAGTTTGGAAGATGTGCGAGAGTATGTATTCATAGGGATATTTACAGCCACTTAGAGAAAGTAGCTCTCAGGGCTGGTGCGCAGGGTTACAAAACTACATTCAAAGAAGGACAAGAAAAATATACGGGGGAGGCTTACATTCGGGTAGAGAAAGCAACTCTCGTGGGGTGTATTGCCAGATGGCTAAACGTTGAGATTGGAACAAGTGTGAGTTTCTTGTGAATCACACTGAAGGATGAAGTCACTTTGTAAAAGCTGGATACTTCTTAGCCAGACGGGAGTCACGATAGGAACACATACACTGACTGAGAGAAAGCAATTGTTGGGTGGTGGGTTGTAGGTTTGCTAAAGTCCAGTTTGGAAGAAGTGCGAGAATCCTTTATAGGAATGCTTACATTCACTTCCAGAAAGCAGCGATCAGCGGTGGTTTGCAGGATTGCTACACCGCAGTTTGCAAGAAGTGCGAGAGTCGTGCATAGCAATGCTTAAATTCCCTTAGAGAAAGCAACTGTCGGCGGGTGATTTTTAGGCTTTCTAGCCTCTGGTTTGGATGAAGTGTGAGACATACATGGGAACGCTTACATTCCCTTCCAGAAAGCAAGTGTCGCGGAGTGGTTTTTAGGCTTGCAAGACTTCTGAACGGAAGAAGTGCGAGAGGCATATACAGGAAGGGGTACATTTACTTAATGAAAGCAACTATAGTGGGATGCATTGGAGAATTGCTAAAGTCTGAGATTGGAAGAAGTGTGACCTTCCTGTCAAACACACTTGAGAAAGAAGTCATCACATAGGACGGGGAGCCCTCCCAGCAGTAAGGAGTCATGTATAGGGACGCTTAAACTAACTTAGAGCGAGCAACTAGCAGGTGGTGCTCTGTAGGCTGGCTAAACGCTAGAATGGAGGAAGTGCCAGACGGTCTTCTATATTAACGCTTACATTCACTGAGAGAAAGAGACTATGTTGGGCGCTTTGTTACACTGGTAAACTCTGAGATTGGAGGAAGTGTGAGAGTTTCCTGTCCAACGCACTTAGGAAAGAAGTCATTATGTAGGAAGAGGAGAGTTCTCGGCTAGAAAGGGAGGAGGCTTTCTATGTATGGGAACGCTTACATTCACTTCAAGAAACTATCGGGGGGTAATTTGTAGTTAAACTCTAGAAGAACTGTGAGAGTCCTATATAGGAAGGCTTGCATTCACTTAGGGAAAGCAAGTACGAAGAAGGAGTGGTTTGTAGGCTTGCTAAACTCTAGTGTTGACGAAATGCGAGAGTCCTATAGAGGGACGTTAACCTTCAGTTAGTGAGAGCAACTCTCGGGGGGGGGGGTGGTATTTAGGCTTGCTGAACTCTAGTTTGGAAGACATGTCCGAGTTATCCAGGAAGGCTTACAATCACTTAGCTAGAAAGCCAGTATCGGCGGTCGCCTTGTAGGCTTGCTAAACTCTAGTTTCCAGGAAGGGCAAGAGTCATATAGAGGATCACTTAAATTCACTCAGTGAAAGCAACTGTCGCGGACTGCCTTTTAGGGTGGCTAAACTCTAGTTGGAAGGAAGTGTGAGAGTCATATATAGGAATTCTTACCTTGACTTAGTGAAAGCACCTATGGAGCGGTGGCTTGTCGTCTTGCTGAACTCCAGTTTGGAAGATGTGCAAGAGTATGTATTCATAGGGATATTTACAGCCACTTAGAGAAAGTAGCTCTCAGGGCTGGTGCGCAGGGTTACAAAACTACATTCAAAGAAGGACAAGAAAAATATACGGGGGAGGCTTACATTCGGGTAGAAAAAGCAACTCTCGTGGGGTGTATTGCCAGATGGCTAAACGTTGAGATTGGAACAAGTGTGAGTTTCTTGTGAATCACACTGAAGGATGAAGTCACTATGTAAAAGCTGGATACTTCTTAGCCAGACGGGAGTCAGGATAGGAACACATACACTGACTGAGAGAAAGCAATTGTTGGGTGGTGGGTTGTAGGTTTGCTAAAGTCCAGTTTGGAAGAAGTGCGAGAATCCTTTATAGGAATGCTTACATTCACTTCCAGAAAGCAGCGATCAGCGGTGGTTTGCAGGATTGCTACACCGCAGTTTGCAAGAAGTGCGAGAGTCGTGCATAGCAATGCTTAAATTCCCTTAGAGAAAGCAACTGTCGGCGGGTGATTTTTAGGCTTTCTAGCCTCTGGTTTGGATGAAGTGTGAGACATACATGGGAACGCTTACATTCCCTTCCAGAAAGCAAGTGTCGCGGAGTGGTTTTTAGGCTTGCAAGACTTCTGAACGGAAGAAGTGCGAGAGGCATATACAGGAAGGCGTACATTTACTTAATGAAAGCAACTATAGTGGGATGCATTGGAGAATTGCTAAAGTCTGAGATTGGAAGAAGTGTGACCTTCCTGTCAAACACACTTGAGAAAGAAGTCATCACGTAGGACGGGGAGAGCTCCCAGCAGTAAGGAGTCATGTATAGGGACGCTTAAACTAACTTAGAGCGAGCAACTAGCAGGTGGTGCTCTGTAGGCTGGCTAAACGCTAGAATGGAGGAAGTGCCAGATGGTCTTCTATATTAACGCTTACATTCACTGAGAGAAAGAGACTATGTTGGGCGCTTTGTTACACTGGTAAACTCTGAGATTGGAAGAAGTGTGAGAGTTTCCTGTCCAACGCACTTAAGAAAGAAGTCATTATGTAGGAAGAGGAGAGTTCTCGGCTAGAAAGGGAGGAGGCTTTCTATGTATGGGAACGCTTACATTCACTTCAAGAAACTATCGGGGGGTAATTTGTAGTTAAACTCTAGAAGAACTGTGAGAGTCCTATATAGGAAGGCTTGCATTCACTTAGGGAATGCAAGTACGAAGAAGGAGTGGTTTGTAGGCTTGCTAAACTCTAGTGTTGACGAAATGCGAGAGTCCTATAGAGGGACGTTAACCTTCAGTTAGTGAGAGCAACTCTCGGGGAGGGGGGTGGTATTTAGGCTTGCTGAACTCTAGTTTGGAAGACATGTCCGAGTTATCCAGGAAGGCTTACAATCACTTAGCTAGAAAGCCAGTATCAGCGGTCGCCTTGTAGGCTTGCTAAACTCTAGTTTCCAGGAAGGGGAAGAGTCATATATAGGATCACTTCAATTCACTCAGTGAAAGCAACTGTCGCGGGCTGCCCTTTAGGGTGACTAAACTCTAGTTGGAAGGAAGTGTGAGAGTCATATATAGGAATTCTTACCTTGACTTAGTGAAAGCACCTATGAAGCGGTGGCTTGTCGTCTTGCTGAACTCCAGTTTGGAAGATGTGCGAGAGTATGTATTCATAGGGATATTTACAGCCACTTAGAGAAAGTAGCTCTCAGGGCTGGTGCGCAGGGTTACAAAACTACATTCAAAGAAGGACAAGAAAAATATACGGGGGAGGCTTACATTCGGGTAGAGAAAGCAACTCTCGTGGGGTGTATTGCCAGATGGCTAAACGTTGACATTGGAACAAGTGTGAGTTTCTTGTGAATCACACTGAAGGATGAAGTCACTATGTAAAAGCTGGATACTTCTTAGCCAGACGGGAGTCACGATAGGAACACATACACTGACTGAGAGAAAGCAATTGTTGGGTGGTGGGTTGTAGGTTTGCTAAAGTCCAGTTTGGAAGAAGTGCGAGAATCCTTTATAGGAATGCTTACATTCACTTCCAGAAAGCAGCGATCAGCGGTGGTTTGCAGGATTGCTACACCGCAGTTTGCAAGAAGTGCGAGAGTCGTGCATAGCAATGCTTAAATTCCCTTAGAGAAAGCAACTGTCGGCGGGTGATTTTTAGGCTTTCTAGCCTCTGGTTTGGATGAAGTGTGAGACATACATGGGAACGCTTACATTCCCTTCCAGAAAGCAAGTGTCGCGGAGTGGTTCTTAGGCTTGCAAGACTTCTGAACGGAAGAAGTGCGAGAGGCATATACAGGAAGGCGTACATTTACTTAATGAAAGCAACTATAGTGGGATGCATTGGAGAATTGCTAAAGTCTGAGATTGGAAGAAGTGTGACCTTCCTGTCAAACACACTTGAGAAAGAAGTCATCACGTAGGACGGGGAGAGCTCCCAGCAGTAAGGAGTCATGTATAGGGACGCTTAAACTAACTTAGAGAGAGCAACTAGCAGGTGGTGCTCTGTAGGCTGGCTAAACGCTAGAATGGAGGAAGTGCAAGACGGTCTTCTATATTAACGCTTACATTCACTGAGAGAAAGAGACTATGTTGGGCGCTTTGTTACACTGGTAAACTCTGAGATTGGAAGAAGTGTGAGAGTTTCCTGTCCAAAGCACTTAGGAAAGAAGTCATTATGTAGGAAGCGGAGAGTTCTCGGCTAGAAAGGGAGGAGGCTTTCTATGTATGGGAACGCTTACATTCACTTCAAGAAACTATCGGGGGGTAATTTGTAGTTAAACTCTAGAAGAACTGTGAGAGTCCTATATAGGAAGGCTTGCATTCACTTAGGGAAAGCAAGTACGAAGAAGGAGTGGTTTGTAGGCTTGCTAAACTCTAGTGTTGACGAAATGCGAGAGTCCTATAGAGGGACGTTAACCTTCAGTTAGTGAGAGCAACTCTCGGGGGGGGGGGTGGTATTTAGGCTTGCTGAACTCTAGTTTGGAAGACATGTCCGAGTTATCCAGGAAGGCTTACAATCACTTAGCTAGAAAGCCAGTATCGGCGGTCGCCTTGTAGGCTTGCTAAACTCTAGTTTCCAGGAAGGGCAAGAGTCATATAGAGGATCACTTAAATTCACTCAGTGAAAGCAACTGTCGCAGGCTGCCTTTTAGGGTGGCTAAACTCTAGTTGGAAGGAAGTGTAAGAGTCATATATAGGAATTCTTACCTTGACTTAGTGAAAGCACCTATGGAGCGGTGGCTTGTCGTCTTGCTGAACTCCAGTTTGGAAGATGTGCGAGAGTATGTATTCATAGGGATATTTACAGCCACTTAGAGAAAGTAGCTCTCAGGGCTGGTGCGCAGGGTTACAAAACTACATTCAAAGAAGGACAAGAAAAATATACGGGGGAGGCTTACATTCGGGTAGAGAAAGCAACTCTCGTGGGGTGTATTGCCAGATGGCTAAACGTTGAGATTGGAACAAGTGTGAGTTTCTTGTGAATCACACTGAAGGATGAAGTCACTATGTAAAAGCTGGATACTTCTTAGCCAGACGGGAGTCAGGATAGGAACACATACACTGACTGAGAGAAAGCAATTGTTGGGTGGTGGGTTGTAGGTTTGCTAAAGTCCAGTTTGGAAGAAGTGCGAGAATCCTTTATAGGAATGCTTACATTCACTTCCAGAAAGCAGCGATCAGCGGTGGTTTGCAGGATTGCTACACCGCAGTTTGCAAGAAGTGCGAGAGTCATGCATAGCAATGCTTAAATTCCCTTAGAGAAAGCAACTGTCGGCGGGTGATTTTTAGGCTTTCTAGCCTCTGGTTTGGATGAAGTGTGAGACATACATGGGAACGCTTACATTCCCTTCCAGAAAGCAAGTGTCGCGGAGTGGTTTTTAGGCTTGCAAGACTTCTGAACGGAAGAAGTGCGAGAGGCATATACAGGAAGGCGTACATTTACTTAATGAAAGCAACTATAGTGGGATGCATTGGAGAATTGCTAAAGTCTGAGATTGGAAGAAGTGTGACCTTCCTGTCAAACACACTTGAGAAAGAAGTCATCACGTAGGACGGGGAGAGCTCCCAGCAGTAAGGAGTCATGTATAGGGACGCTTAAACTAACTTAGAGCGAGCAACTAGCAGGTGGTGCTCTGTAGGCTGGCTAAATGCTAGAATGGAGGAAGTGCCAGATGGTCTTCTATATTAACGCTTACATTCACTGAGAGAAAGAGACTATGTTGGGCGCTTTGTTACACTGGTAAACTCTGAGATTGGAAGAAGTGTGAGAGTTTCCTGTCCAACGCACTTAAGAAAGAAGTCATTATGTAGGAAGAGGAGAGTTCTCGGCTAGAAAGGGAGGACGCTTTCTATGTATGGGAACGCTTACATTCACTTCAAGAAACTATCGGGGGGTAATTTGTAGTTAAACTCTAGAAGAACTGTGAGAGTCCTATATAGGAAGGCTTGCATTCACTTAGGGAAAGCAAGTACGAAGAAGGAGTGGTTTGTAGGCTTGCTAAACTCTAGTGTTGATGAAATGCGAGAGTCCTATAGAGGGACGTTAACCTTCAGTTAGTGAGAGCAACTCTCGGGGAGGGGGATGGTATTTAGGCTTGCTGAACTCTAGTTTGGAAGACATGTCCGAGTTATCCAGGAAGGCTTACAATCACTTAGCTAGAAAGCCAGTATCGGCGGTCGCCTTGTAGGCTTGCTAAACTCTAGTTTCCAGGAAGGGCAAGAGTCATATAGAGGATCACTTCAATTCACTCAGTGAAAGCAACTGTCGCAGGCTGCCTTTTAGGGTGGCTAAACTCTAGTTGGAAGGAAGTGTGAGAGTCATATATAGGAATTCTTACCTTGACTTAGTGAAAGCACCTATGGAGCGGTGGCTTGTCGTCTTGCTGAACTCCAGTTTGGAAGATGTGCGAGAGTATGTATTCATAGGGATATTTACAGCCACTTAGAGAAAGTAGCTCTCAGGGCTGGTGCGCAGGGTTACAAAACTACATTCAAAGAAGGACAAGAAAATTATATGGGAGAGGCTTACATTCGGGTAGAGAAAGCAACTCTCGTGGGGTGTATTGGCAGATGGCTAAACGTTGAGATTGGAACAAGTGTGAGTTTCTTGTGAATCACACTGAAGGATGAAGTCACTATGTAAAAGCTGGATACTTCTTAGCCAGACGGGAGTCACGATAGGAACACATACACTGACTGAGAGAAAGCAATTGTTGGGTGGTGGGTTGTAGGTTTGCTAAAGTCCAGTTTGGAAGAAGTGCGAGAATCCTTTATAGGAATGCTTACATTCACTTCCAGAAAGCAGCGATCAGCGGTGGTTTGCAGGATTGCTACACCGCAGTTTGCAAGAAGTGCGAGAGTCGTGCATAGCAATGCTTAAATTCCCTTAGAGAAAGCAACTGTCGGTGGGTGATTTTTAGGCTTTCTAGCCTCTGGTTTGGATGAAGTGTGAGACATACATGGGAACGCTTACATTCCCTTCCAGAAAGCAAGTGTCGCGGAGTGGTTTTTAGGCTTGCAAGACTTCTGAACGGAAGAAGTGCGAGAGGCATATACAGGAAGGCGTACATTTACTTAATGAAAGCAACTATAGTGGGATGCATTGGAGAATTGCTAAAGTCTGAGATTGGAAGAAGTGTGACCTTCCTGTCAAACACACTTGAGAAAGAAGTCATCACGTAGGACGGGGAGAGCTCCCAGCAGTAAGGAGTCATGTATAGGGACGCTTAAACTAACTTAGAGCGAGCAACTAGCAGGTGGTGCTCTGTAGGCTGGCTAAACGCTAGAATGGAGGAAGTGCCAGACGGTCTTCTATATGAACGCTTACATTCACTGAGAGAAAGAGACTATGTTGGGCGCTTTGTTACACTGGTAAACTCTGAGATTGGAAGAAGTGTGAGAGTTTCCTGTCCAACGCACTTAAGAAAGAAGTCATTATGTAGGAAGAGGAGAGTTCTCGGCTAGAAAGGGAGGAGGCTTTCTATGTATGGGAACGCTTACATTCACTTCAAGAAACTATCGGGGGGTAATTTGTAGTTAAACTCTAGAAGAACTGTGAGAGTCCTATATAGGAAGGCTTGCATTCACTTAGGGAAAGCAAGTACGAAGAAGGAGTGGTTTGTAGGCTTGCTAAACTCTAGTGTTGACGAAATGCGAGAGTCCTATAGAGGGACGTTAACCTTCAGTTAGTGAGAGCAACTCTCGGGGGGGTGTGGTATTTAGGCTTGCTGAACTCTAGTTTGGAAGACATGTCCGAGTTATCCAGGAAGGCTTACAATGACTTAGCTAGAAAGCCAGTATCGGCGGTCGCCTTGTAGGCTTGCTAAACTCTAGTTTCCAGGAAGGGCAAGAGTCATATAGAGGATCACTTAAATTCACTCAGTGAAAGCAACTGTCGCGGACTGCCTTTTAGGGTGGCTAAACTCTAGTTGGAAGGAAGTGTGAGAGTCATATATAGGAATTCTTACCTTGACTTAGTGAAAGCACCTATGGAGCGGTGGCTTGTCGTCTTGCTGAACTCCAGTTTGGAAGATATGCGAGAGTATGTATTCATAGGGATATTTACAGCCACTTAGAGAAAGTAGCTCTCATGGCTGGTGCGCAGGGTTACAAAACTACATTCAAAGAAGGACAAGAAAAATATACGGGGGAGGCTTACATTCGGGTAGAGAAAGCAACTCTCGTGGGGTGTATTGCTAGATGGCTAAACGTTGAGATTGGAACAAGTGTGAGTTTCTTGTGAATCACACTGAAGGATGAAGTCACTATGTAAAAGCTGGATACTTCTTAGCCAGACGGGAGTCACGATAGGAACACATACACTGACTGAGAGAAAGCAATTGTTGGGTGGTGGGTTGTAGGTTTGCTAAAGTCCAGTTTGGAAGAAGTGCGAGAATCCTTTATAGGAATGCTTACATTCACTTCCAGAAAGCAGCGATCAGCGGTGGTTTGCAGGATTGCTACACCGCAGTTTGCAAGAAGTGCGAGAGTCGTGCATAGCAATGCTTAAATTCCCTTAGAGAAAGCAACTGTCGGCGGGTGATTTTTAGGCTTTCTAGCCTCTGGTTTGGATGAAGTGTGAGACATACATGGGAACGCTTACATTCCCTTCCAGAAAGCAAGTGTCGCGGAGTGGTTTTTAGGCTTGCAAGACTTCTGAACGGAAGAAGTGCGAGAGGCATATACAGGAAGGCGTACATTTACTTAATGAAAGCAACTATAGTGGGATGCATTGGAGAATTGCTAAAGTCTGAGATTGGAAGAAGTGTGACCTTCCTGTCAAACACACTTGAGAAAGAAGTCATCACGTAGGACGGGGAGAGCTCCCAGCAGTAAGGAGTCATGTATAGGGACGCTTAAACTAACTTAGAGCGAGCAACTAGCAGGTGGTGCTCTGTAGGCTGGCTAAACGCTAGAATGGAGGAAGTGCCAGACGGTCTTCTATATTAACGCTTACATTCACTGAGAGAAAGAGACTATGTTGGGCGCTTTGTTACACTGGTAAACTCTGAGATTGGAAGAAGTGTGACAGTTTCCTGTCCAACACACTTAAGAAAGAAGTCATTATGTAGGAAGAGGAGAGTTCTCGGCTAGAAAGGGAGGAGGCTTTCTATGTATGGGAACGCTTACATTCACTTCAAGAAACTATCGGGGGGTAATTTGTAGTTAAACTCTAGAAGAACTGTGAGAGTCCTATATAGGAAGGCTTGCATTCACTTAGGGAATGCAAGTACGAAGAAGGAGTGGTTTGTAGGCTTGCTAAACTCTAGTGTTGACGAAATGCGAGAGTCCTATAGAGGGACGTTAACCTTCAGTTAGTGAGAGCAACTCTCGGGGAGGGGGGTGGTATTTAGGCTTGCTGAACTCTAGTTTGGAAGACATGTCCGAGTTATCCAGGAAGGCTTACAATCACTTAGCTAGAAAGCCAGTATCAGCGGTCGCCTTGTAGGCTTGCTAAACTCTAGTTTCCAGGAAGGGCAAGAGTCATATAGAGGATCACTTCAATTCACTCAGTGAAAGCAACTGTCGCGGGCTGCCTTTTAGGGTGGCTAAACTCTAGTTGGAAGGAAGTGTGAGAGTCATATATAGGAATTCTTACCTTGACTTAGTGAAAGCACCTATGGAGCGGTGGCTTGTCGTCTTGCTGAACTCCAGTTTGGAAGATGTGCGAGAGTATGTATTCATAGGGATATTTACAGCCACTTAGAGAAAGTAGCTCTCAGGGCTGGTGCGCAGGGTTACAAAACTACATTCAAAGAAGGACAAGAAAAATATACGGGGGAGGCTTACATTCGGGTAGAGAAAGCAACTCTCGTGGGGTGTATTGCCAGATGGCTAAACGTTGAGATTGGAACAAGTGTGAGTTTCTTGTGAATCACACTGAAGGATGAAGTCACTATGTAAAAGCTGGATACTTCTTAGCCAGACGGGAGTCACGATAGGAACACATACACTGACTGAGAGAAAGCAATTGTTGGGTGGTGGGTTGTAGGTTTGCTAAAGTCCAGTTTGGAAGAAGTGCGAGAATCCTTTATAGGAATGCTTACATTCACTTCCAGAAAGCAGCGATCAGCGGTGGTTTGCAGGATTGCTACACCGCAGTTTGCAAGAAGTGCGAGAGTCATGCATAGCAATGCTTAAATTCCCTTAGAGAAAGCAACTGTCGGCGGGTGATTTTTAGGCTTTGTAGCCTCTGGTTTGGATGAAGTGTGAGACATACATGGGAACGCTTACATTCCCTTCCAGAAAGCAAGTGTCGCGGAGTGGTTCTTAGGCTTGCAAGACTTCTGAACGGAAGAAGTGCGAGAGGCATATACAGGAAGGCGTACATTTACTTAATGAAAGCAACTATAGTGGGATGCATTGGAGAATTGCTAAAGTCTGAGATTGGAAGAAGTGTGACCTTCCTGTCAAACACACTTGAGAAAGAAGTCATCACGTAGGACGGGGAGAGCTCCCAGCAGTAAGGAGTCATGTATAGGGACGCTTAAACTAACTTAGAGAGAGCAACTAGCAGGTGGTGCTCTGTAGGCTGGCTAAACGCTAGAATGGAGGAAGTGCCAGACGGTCTTCTATATTAACGCTTACATTCACTGAGAGAAAGAGACTATGTTGGGCGCTTTGTTACACTGGTAAACTCTGAGATTGGAAGAAGTGTGAGAGTTTCCTGTCCAAAGCACTTAGGAAAGAAGTCATTATGTAGGAAGAGGAGAGTTCTCGGCTAGAAAGGGAGGACGCTTTCTATGTATGGGAACCCTTACATTCACTTGAAGAAACTATCGGGGGGTAATTTGTAGTTAAACTCTAGAAGAACTGTGAGAGTCCTATATAGGAAGGCTTGCATTCACTTAGGGAAAGCAAGTACGAAGAAGGAGTGGTTTGTAGGCTTGCTAAACTCTAGTGTTGACGAAATGCGAGAGTCCTATAGAGGGACGTTAACCTTCAGTTAGTGAGAGCAACTCTCGGGGAGGGGGGTGGTATTTAGGCTTGCTGAACTCTAGTTTGGAAGACATGTCCGAGTTATCCAGGAAGGCTTACAATCACTTAGCTAGAAAGCCAGTATCGGCGGTCGCCTTGTAGGCTTGCTAAACTCTAGTTTCCAGGAAGGGCAAGAGTCATATAGAGGATCACTTAAATTCACTCAGTGAAAGCAACTGTCGCGGGCTGCCTTTTAGGGTGGCTAAACTCTAGTTGGAAGGAAGTGTGAGAGTCATATATAGGAATTCTTACCTTGACTTAGTGAAAGCACCTATGGAGCGGTGGCTTGTCGTCTTGCTGAACTCCAGTTTGGAAGATGTGCGAGAGTATGTATTCATAGGGATATTTACAGCCACTTAGAGAAAGTAGCTCTCAGGGCTGGTGCGCAGGGTTACAAAACTACATTCAAAGAAGGACAAGAAAAATATACGGGGGAGGCTTACATTCGGGTAGAGAAAGCAACTCTCGTGGGGTGTATTGCCAGATGGCTAAACGTTGAGATTGGAACAAGTGTGAGTTTCTTGTGAATCACACTGAAGGATGAAGTCACTATGTAAAAGCTGGATACTTCTTAGCCAGACGGGAGTCAGGATAGGAACACATACACTGACTGAGAGAAAGCAATTGTTGGGTGGTGGGTTGTAGGTTTGCTAAAGTCCAGTTTGGAAGAAGTGCGAGAATCCTTTATAGGAATGCTTACATTCACTTCCAGAAAGCAGCGATCAGCGGTGGTTTGCAGGATTGCTACACCGCAGTTTGCAAGAAGTGCGAGAGTCATGCATAGCAATGCTTAAATTGCCTTAGAGAAAGCAACTGTCGGCGGGTGATTTTTAGGCTTTGTAGCCTCTGGTTTGGATGAAGTGTGAGACATACATGGGAACGCTTACATTCCCTTCCAGAAAGCAAGTGTCGCGGAGTGGTTCTTAGGCTTGCAAGACTTCTGAACGGAAGAAGTGCGAGAGGCATATACAGGAAGGCGTACATTTACTTAATGAAAGCAACTATAGTGGGATGCATTGGAGAATTGCTAAAGTCTGAGATTGGAAGAAGTGTGACCTTCCTGTCAAACACACTTGAGAAAGAAGTCATCACGTAGGACGGGGAGAGCTCCCAGCAGTAAGGAGTCATGTATAGGGACGCTTAAACTAACTTAGAGAGAGCAACTAGCAGGTGGTGCTCTGTAGGCTGGCTAAACGCTAGAATGGAGGAAGTGCCAGACGGTCTTCTATATTAACGCTTACATTCACTGAGAGAAAGAGACTATGTTGGGCGCTTTGTTACACTGGTAAACTCTGAGATTGGAAGAAGTGTGAGAGTTTCCTGTCCAACGCACTTAGGAAAGAAGTCATTATGTAGGAAGAGGAGAGTTCTCGGCTAGAAAGGGAGGAGGCTTTCTATGTATGGGAACGCTTACATTCACTTCAAGAAACTATCGGGGGGTAATTTGTAGTTAAACTCTAGAAGAACTGTGAGAGTCCTATATAGGAAGGCTTGCATTCACTTAGGGAAAGCAAGTACGAAGAAGGAGTGGTTTGTAGGCTTGCTAAACTCTAGTGTTGACGAAATGCGAGAGTCCTATAGAGGGACGTTAACCTTCAGTTAGTGAGAGCAACTCTCGGGGGGGTGTGGTATTTAGGCTTGCTGAACTCTAGTTTGGAAGACATGTCCGAGTTATCCAGGAAGGCTTACAATGACTTAGCTAGAAAGCCAGTATCGGCGGTCGCCTTGTAGGCTTGCTAAACTCTAGTTTCCAGGAAGGGCAAGAGTCATATAGAGGATCACTTAAATTCACTCAGTGAAAGCAACTGTCGCGGACTGCCTTTTAGGGTGGCTAAACTCTAGTTGGAAGGAAGTGTGAGAGTCATATATAGGAATTCTTACCTTGACTTAGTGAAAGCACCTATGGAGCGGTGGCTTGTCGCCTTGCTGAACTCCAGTTTGGAAGATATGCGAGAGTATGTATTCATAGGGATATTTACAGCCACTTAGAGAAAGTAGCTCTCATGGCTGGTGCGCAGGGTTACAAAACTACATTCAAAGAAGGACAAGAAAAATATACGGGGGAGGCTTACATTCGGGTAGAGAAAGCAACTCTCGTGGGGTGTATTGCTAGATGGCTAAACGTTGAGATTGGAACAAGTGTGAGTTTCTTGTGAATCACACTGAAGGATGAAGTCACTATGTAAAAGCTGGATACTTCTTAGCCAGACGGGAGTCACGATAGGAACACATACACTGACTGAGAGAAAGCAATTGTTGGGTGGTGGGTTGTAGGTTTGCTAAAGTCCAGTTTGGAAGAAGTGCGAGAATCCTTTATAGGAATGCTTACATTCACTTCCAGAAAGCAGCGATCAGCGGTGGTTTGCAGGATTGCTACACCGCAGTTTGCAAGAAGTGCGAGAGTCGTGCATAGCAATGCTTAAATTCCCTTAGAGAAAGCAACTGTCGGCGGGTGATTTTTAGGCTTTCTAGCCTCTGGTTTGGATGAAGTGTGAGACATACATGGGAACGCTTACATTCCCTTCCAGAAAGCAAGTGTCGCGGAGTGGTTTTTAGGCTTGCAAGACTTCTGAACGGAAGAAGTGCGAGAGGCATATACAGGAAGGCGTACATTTACTTAATGAAAGCAACTATAGTGGGATGCATTGGAGAATTGCTAAAGTCTGAGATTGGAAGAAGTGTGACCTTCCTGTCAAACACACTTGAGAAAGAAGTCATCACGTAGGACGGGGAGAGCTCCCAGCAGTAAGGAGTCATGTATAGGGACGCTTAAACTAACTTAGAGCGAGCAACTAGCAGGTGGTGCTCTGTAGGCTGGCTAAACGCTAGAATGGAGGAAGTGCCAGACGGTCTTCTATATTAACGCTTACATTCACTGAGAGAAAGAGACTATGTTGGGCGCTTTGTTACACTGGTAAACTCTGAGATTGGAAGAAGTGTGAGAGTTTCCTGTCCAACACACTTAAGAAAGAAGTCATTATGTAGGAAGAGGAGAGTTCTCGGCTAGAAAGGGAGGAGGCTTTCTATGTATGGGAACGCTTACATTCACTTCAAGAAACTATCGGGGGGTAATTTGTAGTTAAACTCTAGAAGAACTGTGAGAGTCCTATATAGGAAGGCTTGCATTCACTTAGGGAATGCAAGTACGAAGAAGGAGTGGTTTGTAGGCTTGCTAAACTCTAGTGTTGACGAAATGCGAGAGTCCTATAGAGGGACGTTAACCTTCAGTTAGTGAGAGCAACTCTCGGGGAGGGGGGTGGTATTTAGGCTTGCTGAACTCTAGTTTGGAAGACATGTCCGAGTTATCCAGGAAGGCTTACAATCACTTAGCTAGAAAGCCAGTATCAGCGGTCGCCTTGTAGGCTTGCTAAACTCTAGTTTCCAGGAAGGGCAAGAGTCATATAGAGGATCACTTCAATTCACTCAGTGAAAGCAACTGTCGCGGGCTGCCTTTTAGGGTGGCTAAACTCTAGTTGGAAGGAAGTGTGAGAGTCATATATAGGAATTCTTACCTTGACTTAGTGAAAGCACCTATGGAGCGGTGGCTTGTCGTCTTGCTGAACTCCAGTTTGGAAGATGTGCGAGAGTATGTATTCATAGGGATATTTACAGCCACTTAGAGAAAGTAGCTCTCAGGGCTGGTGCGCAGGGTTACAAAACTACATTCAAAGAAGGACAAGAAAAATATACGGGGGAGGCTTACATTCGGGTAGAGAAAGCAACTCTCGTGGGGTGTATTGCCAGATGGCTAAACGTTGAGATTGGAACAAGTGTGAGTTTCTTGTGAATCACACTGAAGGATGAAGTCACTATGTAAAAGCTGGATACTTCTTAGCCAGACGGGAGTCACGATAGGAACACATACACTGACTGAGAGAAAGCAATTGTTGGGTGGTGGGTTGTAGGTTTGCTAAAGTCCAGTTTGGAAGAAGTGCGAGAATCCTTTATAGGAATGCTTACATTCACTTCCAGAAAGCAGCGATCAGCGGTGGTTTGCAGGATTGCTACACCGCAGTTTGCAAGAAGTGCGAGAGTCATGCATAGCAATGCTTAAATTCCCTTAGAGAAAGCAACTGTCGGCGGGTGATTTTTAGGCTTTGTAGCCTCTGGTTTGGATGAAGTGTGAGACATACATGGGAACGCTTACATTCCCTTCCAGAAAGCAAGTGTCGCGGAGTGGTTCTTAGGCTTGCAAGACTTCTGAACGGAAGAAGTGCGAGAGGCATATACAGGAAGGCGTACATTTACTTAATGAAAGCAACTATAGTGGGATGCATTGGAGAATTGCTAAAGTCTGAGATTGGAAGAAGTGTGACCTTCCTGTCAAACACACTTGAGAAAGAAGTCATCACGTAGGACGGGGAGAGCTCCCAGCAGTAAGGAGTCATGTATAGGGACGCTTAAACTAACTTAGAGAGAGCAACTAGCAGGTGGTGCTCTGTAGGCTGGCTAAACGCTAGAATGGAGGAAGTGCCAGACGGTCTTCTATATTAACGCTTACATTCACTGAGAGAAAGAGACTATGTTGGGCGCTTTGTTACACTGGTAAACTCTGAGATTGGAAGAAGTGTGAGAGTTTCCTGTCCAAAGCACTTAGGAAAGAAGTCATTATGTAGGAAGAGGAGAGTTCTCGGCTAGAAAGGGAGGACGCTTTCTATGTATGGGAACGCTTACATTCACTTGAAGAAACTATCGGGGGGTAATTTGTAGTTAAACTCTAGAAGAACTGTGAGAGTCCTATATAGGAAGGCTTGCATTCACTTAGGGAAAGCAAGTACGAAGAAGGAGTGGTTTGTAGGCTTGCTAAACTCTAGTGTTGACGAAATGCGAGAGTCCTATAGAGGGACGTTAACCTTCAGTTAGTGAGAGCAACTCTCGGGGAGGGGGGTGGTATTTAGGCTTGCTGAACTCTAGTTTGGAAGACATGTCCGAGTTATCCAGGAAGGCTTACAATCACTTAGCTAGAAAGCCAGTATCGGCGGTCGCCTTGTAGGCTTGCTAAACTCTAGTTTCCAGGAAGGGCAAGAGTCATATAGAGGATCACTTAAATTCACTCAGTGAAAGCAACTGTCGCGGGCTGCCTTTTAGGGTGGCTAAACTCTAGTTGGAAGGAAGTGTGAGAGTCATATATAGGAATTCTTACCTTGACTTAGTGAAAGCACCTATGGAGCGGTGGCTTGTCGTCTTGCTGAACTCCAGTTTGGAAGATGTGCGAGAGTATGTATTCATAGGGATATTTACAGCCACTTAGAGAAAGTAGCTCTCAGGGCTGGTGCGCAGGGTTACAAAACTACATTCAAAGAAGGACAACAAAAATATACGGGGGAGGCTTACATTCGGGTAGAGAAAGCAACTCTCGTGGGGTGTATTGCCAGATGGCTAAACGTTGAGATTGGAACAAGTGTGAGTTTCTTGTGAATCACACTGAAGGATGAAGTCACTATGTAAAAGCTGGATACTTCTTAGCCAGACGGGAGTCAGGATAGGAACACATACACTGACTGAGAGAAAGCAATTGTTGGGTGGTGGGTTGTAGGTTTGCTAAAGTCCAGTTTGGAAGAAGTGCGAGAATCCTTTATAGGAATGCTTACATTCACTTCCAGAAAGCAGCGATCAGCGGTGGTTTGCAGGATTGCTACACCGCAGTTTGCAAGAAGTGCGAGAGTCATGCATAGCAATGCTTAAATTGCCTTAGAGAAAGCAACTGTCGGCGGGTGATTTTTAGGCTTTGTAGCCTCTGGTTTGGATGAAGTGTGAGACATACATGGGAACGCTTACATTCCCTTCCAGAAAGCAAGTGTCGCGGAGTGGTTCTTAGGCTTGCAAGACTTCTGAACGGAAGAAGTGCGAGAGGCATATACAGGAAGGCGTACATTTACTTAATGAAAGCAACTATAGTGGGATGCATTGGAGAATTGCTAAAGTCTGAGATTGGAAGAAGTGTGACCTTCCTGTCAAACACACTTGAGAAAGAAGTCATCACGTAGGACGGGGAGAGCTCCCAGCAGTAAGGAGTCATGTATAGGGACGCTTAAACTAACTTAGAGAGAGCAACTAGCAGGTGGTGCTCTGTAGGCTGGCTAAACGCTAGAATGGAGGAAGTGCCAGACGGTCTTCTATATTAACGCTTACATTCACTGAGAGAAAGAGACTATGTTGGGCGCTTTGTTACACTGGTAAACTCTGAGATTGGAAGAAGTGTGACAGTTTCCTGTCCAACGCACTTAGGAAAGAAGTCATTATGTAGGAAGAGGAGAGTTCTCGGCTAGAAAGGGAGGAGGCTTTCTATGTATGGGAACGCTTACATTCACTTCAAGAAACTATCGGGGGGTAATTTGTAGTTAAACTCTAGAAGAACTGTGAGAGTCCTATATAGGAAGGCTTGCATTCACTTAGGGAAAGCAAGTACGAAGAAGGAGTGGTTTGTAGGCTTGCTAAACTCTAGTGTTGACGAAATGCGAGAGTCCTATAGAGGGACGTTAACCTTCAGTTAGTGAGAGCAACTCTCGGGGGGGGGGTGGTATTTAGGCTTGCTGAACTCTAGTTTGGAAGACATGTCCGAGTTATCCAGGAAGGCTTACAATCACTTAGCTAGAAAGCCAGTATCGGCGGTCGCCTTGTAGGCTTGCTAAACTCTAGTTTCCAGGAAGGGCAAGAGTCATATAGAGGATCACTTCAATTCACTCAGTGAAAGCAACTGTCGCGGGCTGCCTTTTAGGGTGGCTAAACTCTAGTTGGAAGGAAGTGTGAGAGTCATATATAGGAATTCTTACCTTGACTTAGTGAAAGCACCTATGGAGCGGTGGCTTGTCGTCTTGCTGAACTCCAGTTTGGAAGATGTGCGAGAGTATGTATTCATAGGGATATTTACAGCCACTTAGAGAAAGTAGCTCTCAGGGCTGGTGCGCAGGGTTACAAAACTACATTCAAAGAAGGACAAGAAAAATATACGGGGGAGGCTTACATTCGGGTAGAGAAAGCAACTCTCGTGGGGTGTATTGCCAGATGGCTAAACGTTGAGATTGGAACAAGTGTGAGTTTCTTGTGAATCACACTGAAGGATGAAGTCACTATGTAAAAGCTGGATACTTCTTAGCCAGACGGGAGTCACGATAGGAACACATACACTGACTGAGAGAAAGCAATTGTTGGGTGGTGGGTTGTAGGTTTGCTAAAGTCCAGTTTGGAAGAAGTGCGAGAATCCTTTATAGGAATGCTTACATTCACTTCCAGAAAGCAGCGATCAGCGGTGGTTTGCAGGATTGCTACACCGCAGTTTGCAAGAAGTGCGAGAGTCGTGCATAGCAATGCTTAAATTCCCTTAGAGAAAGCAACTGTCGGTGGGTGATTTTTAGGCTTTCTAGCCTCTGGTTTGGATGAAGTGTGAGACATACATGGGAACGCTTACATTCCCTTCCAGAAAGCAAGTGTCGCGGAGTGGTTTTTAGGCTTGCAAGACTTCTGAACGGAAGAAGTGCGAGAGGCATATACAGGAAGGCGTACATTTACTTAATGAAAGCAACTATAGTGGGATGCATTGGAGAATTGCTAAAGTCTGAGATTGGAAGAAGTGTGACCTTCCTGTCAAACACACTTGAGAAAGAAGTCATCACGTAGGACGGGGAGAGCTCCCAGCAGTAAGGAGTCATGTATAGGGACGCTTAAACTAACTTAGAGCGAGCAACTAGCAGGTGGTGCTCTGTAGGCTGGCTAAACGCTAGAATGGAGGAAGTGCCAGACGGTCTTCTATATTAACGCTTACATTCACTGAGAGAAAGAGACTATGTTGGGCGCTTTGTTACACTGGTAAACTCTGAGATTGGAAGAAGTGTGAGAGTTTCCTGTCCAACGCACTTAAGAAAGAAGTCATTATGTAGGAAGAGGAGAGTTCTCGGCTAGAAAGGGAGGACGCTTTCTATGTATGGGAACGCTTACATTCACTTCAAGAAACTATCGGGGGGTAATTTGTAGTTAAACTCTAGAAGAACTGTGAGAGTCCTATATAGGAAGGCTTGCATTCACTCAGGGAAAGCAAGTACGAAGAAGGAGTGGTTTGTAGGCTTGCTAAACTCTAGTGTTGACGAAATGCGAGAGTCCTATAGAGGGACGTTAACCTTCAGTTAGTGAGAGCAACTCTCGGGGAGGGGGATGGTATTTAGGCTTGCTGAACTCTAGTTTGGAAGACATGTCCGAGTTATCCAGGAAGGCTTACAATCACTTAGCTAGAAAGCCAGTATCGGCGGTCGCCTTGTAGGCTTGCTAAACTCTAGTTTCCAGGAAGGGCAAGAGTCATATAGAGGATCACTTAAATTCACTCAGTGAAAGCAACTGTCGCAGGCTGCCTTTTAGGGTGGCTAAACTCTAGTTGGAAGGAAGTGTGAGAGTCATATATAGGAATTCTTACCTTGACTTAGTGAAAGCACCTATGGAGCGGTGGCTTGTCGTCTTGCTGAACTCCAGTTTGGAAGATGTGCGAGAGTATGTATTCATAGGGATATTTACAGCCACTTAGAGAAAGTAGCTCTCAGGGCTGGTGCGCAGGGTTACAAAACTACATTCAAAGAAGGACAAGAAAATTATATGGGGGAGGCTTACATTCGGGTAGAGAAAGCAACTCTCGTGGGGTGTATTGGCGGATGGCTAAACGTTGAGATTGGAACAAGTGTGAGTTTCTTGTGAATCACACTGAAGGATGAAGTCACTATGTAAAAGCTGGATACTTCTTAGCCAGACGGGAGTCACGATAGGAACACATACACTGACTGAGAGAAAGCAATTGTTGGGTGGTGGGTTGTAGGTTTGCTAAAGTCCAGTTTGGAAGAAGTGCGAGAATCCTTTATAGGAATGCTTACATTCACTTCCAGAAAGCAGCGATCAGCGGTGGTTTGCAGGATTGCTACACCGCAGTTTGCAAGAAGTGCGAGAGTCGTGCATAGCAATGCTTAAATTCCCTTAGAGAAAGCAACTGTCGGTGGGTGATTTTTAGGCTTTCTAGCCTCTGGTTTGGATGAAGTGTGAGACATACATGGGAACGCTTACATTCCCTTCCAGAAAGCAAGTGTCGCGGAGTGGTTTTTAGGCTTGCAAGACTTCTGAACGGAAGAAGTGCGAGAGGCATATACAGGAAGGCGTACATTTACTTAATGAAAGCAACTATAGTGGGATGCATTGGAGAATTGCTAAAGTCTGAGATTGGAAGAAGTGTGACCTTCCTGTCAAACACACTTGAGAAAGAAGTCATCACGTAGGACGGGGAGAGCTCCCAGCAGTAAGGAGTCATGTATAGGGACGCTTAAACTAAATTAGAGCGAGCAACTAGCAGGTGGTGCTCTGTAGGCTGGCTAAACGCTAGAATGGAGGAAGTGCCAGACGGTCTTCTATATTAACGCTTACATTCACTGAGAGAAAGAGACTATGTTGGGCGCTTTGTTACACTGGTAAACTCTGAGATTGGAAGAAGTGTGAGAGTTTCCTGTCCAACGCACTTAAGAAAGAAGTCATTATGTAGGAAGAGGAGAGTTCTCGGCTAGAAAGGGAGGACGCTTTCTATGTATGGGAACCCTTACATTCACTTCAAGAAACTATCGGGGGGTAATTTGTAGTTAAACTCTAGAAGAACTGTGAGAGTCCTATATAGGAAGGCTTGCATTCACTTAGGGAAAGCAAGTACGAAGAAGGAGTGGTTTGTAGGCTTGCTAAACTCTAGTGTTGACGAAATGCGAGAGTCCTATAGAGGGACGTTAACCTTCAGTTAGTGAGAGCAACTCTCGGGGAGGGGGATGGTATTTAGGCTTGCTGAACTCTAGTTTGGAAGGCATGTCCGAGTTATCCAGGAAGGCTTACAATCACTTAGCTAGAAAGCCAGTATCGGCGGTCGCCTTGTAGGCTTGCTAAACTCTAGTTTCCGGGAAGGGCAAGAGTCATATAGAGGATCACTTAAATTCACTCAGTGAAAGCACCTGTCGCAGGCTGCCTTTTAGGGTGGCTAAACTCTAGTTGGAAGGAAGTGTGAGAGTCATATATAGGAATTCTTACCTTGACTTAGTGAAAGCACCTATGGAGCGGTGGCTTGTCATCTTGCTGAACTCCAGTTTGGAAGATGTGCGAGAGTATGTATTCATAGGGATATTTACAGCCACTTAGAGAAAGTAGCTCTCAGGGCTGGTGCGCAGGGTTACAAAACTACATTCAAAGAAGGACAAGAAAATTATATGGGGGAGGCTTACATTCGGGTAGAGAAAGCAACTCTCGTGGGGTGTATTGGCAGATGGCTAAACGTTGAGATTGGAACAAGTGTGAGTTTCTTGTGAATCACACTGAAGGATGAAGTCACTATGTAAAAGCTGGATACTTCTTAGCCAGACGGGAGTCACGATAGGAACACATACACTGACTGAGAGAAAGCAATTGTTGGGTGGTGGGTTGTAGGTTTGCTAAAGTCCAGTTTGGAAGAAGTGCGAGAATCCTTTATAGGAATGCTTACATTCACTTCCAGAAAGCAGCGATCAGCGGTGGTTTGCAGGATTGCTACACCGCAGTTTGCAAGTGCGAGAGTCGTGCATAGCAATGCTTAAATTCCCTTAGAGAAAGCAACTGTCGGCGGGTGATTTTTTAGGCGCTCTAGCCTCTGGTTTGGATGAAGTGTGAGACATACATGGGAACGCTTACATTCCCTTCCAGAAAGCAAGTGTCGCGGAGTGGTTTTTAGGCTTGCAAGACTTCTGAACGGAAGAAGTGCGAGAGGCATATACAGGAAGGCGTACATTTACTTAATGAAAGCAACTATAGTGGGATGCATTGGAGAATTGCTAAAGTCTGAGATTGGAAGAAGTGTGACCTTCCTGTCAAACACACTTGAGAAAGAAGTCATCACGTAGGACGGGGAGAGCTCCCAGCAGTAAGGAGTCATGTATAGGGACGCTTAAACTAACTTAGAGCGAGCAACTAGCAGGTGGTACTCTGTAGGCTGGCTAAACGCTAGAATGGAGGAAGTGCCAGACGGTCTTCTATATTAACGCTTACATTCACTGAGAGAAAGAGACTATGTTGGGCGCTTTGTTACACTGGTAAACTCTGAGATTGGAAGAAGTGTGAGAGTTTCCTGTCCAACGCACTTAGGAAAGAAGTCATTATGTAGGAAGAGGAGAGTTCTCGGCTAGAAAGGGAGGAGGCTTTCTATGTATGGGAACGCTTACATTCACTTCAAGAAACTATCGGGGGGTAATTTGTAGTTAAACTCTAGAAGAACTGTGAGAGTCCTATATAGGAAGGCTTGCATTCACTTAGGGAAAGCAAGTACGAAGAAGGAGTGGTTTGTAGGCTTGCTAAACTCTAGTGTTGACGAAATGCTAGAGTCCTATAGAGGGACGTTAACCTTCAGTTAGTGAGAGCAACTCTCGGGGAGGGGGGTGGTATTTAGGCTTGCTGAACTCTAGTTTGGAAGACATGTCCGAGTTATCCAGGAAGGCTTACAATCACTTAGCTAGAAAGCCAGTATCGGCGGTCGCCTTGTAGGCTTGCTAAACTCTAGTTTCCAGGAAGGGCAAGAGTCATATAGAGGATCACTTAAATTCACTCAGTGAAAGCAACTGTCGCGGGCTGCCTTTTAGGGTGGCTAAACTCTAGTTGGAAAGAAGTGTGAGAGTCATATATAGGAATTCTTACCTTGACTTAGTTAAAGCACCTATGGAGCGGTGGCTTGTCGTCTTGCTGAACTCCAGTTTGGAAGATGTGCGAGAGTATGTATTCATAGGGATATTTACAGCCACTTAGAGAAAGTAGCTCTCAGGGCTGGTGCGCAGGGTTACAAAACTACATTCAAAGAAGGACAAGAAAAATATACGGGGGAGGCTTACATTCGGGTAGAGAAAGCAACTCTCGTGGGGTGTATTGCCAGATGGCTAAACGTTGAGATTGGAACAAGTGTGAGTTTCTTGTGAATCACACTGAAGGATGAAGTCACTATGGAAAAGCTGGATACTTCTTAGCCAGACGGGAGTCACGATAGGAACACATACACTGACTGAGAGAAAGCAATTGTTGGGTGGTGGGTTGTAGGTTTGCTAAAGTCCAGTTTGGAAGAAGTGCGAGAATCCTTTATAGGAATGCTTACATTCACTTCCAGAAAGCAGCGATCAGCGGTGGTTTGCAGGATTGCTACACCGCAGTTTGCAAGAAGTGCGAGAGTCGTGCATAGCAATGCTTAAATTCCCTTAGAGAAAGCAACTGTCGGCGGGTGATTTTTAGGCTTTCTAGCCTCTGGTTTGGATGAAGTGTGAGACATACATGGGAACGCTTACATTCCCTTCCAGAAAGCAAGTGTCGCGGAGTGGTTTTTAGGCTTGCAAGACTTCTGAACGGAAGAAGTGCGAGAGGCATATACAGGAAGGCGTACATTTACTTAATGAAAGCAACTATAGTGGGATGCATTGGAGAATTGCTAAAGTCTGAGATTGGAAGAAGTGTGACCTTCCTGTCAAACACACTTGAGAAAGAAGTCATCACGTAGGACGGGGAGAGCTCCCAGCAGTAAGGAGTCATGTATAGGGACGCTTAAACTAACTTAGAGCGAGCAACTAGCAGGTGGTGCTCTGTAGGCTGGCTAAACGCTAGAATGGAGGAAGTGCCAGACGGTCTTCTATATTAACGCTTACATTCACTGAGAGAAAGAGACTATGTTGGGCGCTTTGTTACACTGGTAAACTCTGAGATTGGAGGAAGTGTGAGAGTTTCCTGTCCAAGGCACTTAGAAAAGAAGTCATTATGTGGGAAGAGGAGAGTTCTCGGCTAGAAAGGGAGGAGGCTTTCTATGTATGGAAACGCTTACATTCACTTCAAGAAACTATCGGGGGGTAATTTGTAGTTAAACTCTAGAAGAACTGTGAGAGTCCTATATAGGAAGGCTTGCATTCACTTAGGGAAAGCAAGTACGAAGAAGGAGTGGTTTGTAGGCTTGCTAAACTCTAGTGTTGACGAAATGCGAGAGTCCTATAGAGGGACGTTAACCTTCAGTTAGTGAGAGCAACTCTCGGGGAGGGGGGTGGTATTTAGGCTTGCTGAACTCTAGTTTGGAAGACATGTCCGAGTTATCCAGGAAGGCTTACAATCACTTAGCTAGAAAGCCAGTATCGGCGGTCGCCTTGTAGGCTTGCTAAACTCTAGTTTCCAGGAAGGGCAAGAGTCATATAGAGGATCACTTAAATTCACTCAGTGAAAGCAACTGTCGCGGGCTGCCTTTTAGGGTGGCTAAACTCTAGTTGGAAGGAAGTGTGAGAGTCATATATAGGAATTCTTACCTTGACTTAGTGAAAGCACCTATGGAGCGGTGGCTTGTCGTCTTGCTGAACTCCAGTTTGGAAGATGTGCGAGAGTATGTATTCATAGGGATATTTACAGCCACTTAGAGAAAGTAGCTCTCAGGGCTGGTGCGCAGGGTTACAAAACTACATTCAAAGAAGGACAAGAAAAATATACGGGGGAGGCTTACATTCGGGTAGAGAAAGCAACTCTCGTGGGGTGTATTGCCAGATGGCTAAACGTTGAGATTGGAACAAGTGTGAGTTTCTTGTGAATCACACTGAAGGATGAAGTCACTATGTAAAAGCTGGATACTTCTTAGCCAGACGGGAGTCACGATAGGAACACATACACTGACTGAGAGAAAGCAATTGTTGGGTGGTGGGTTGTAGGTTTGCTAAAGTCCAGTTTGGAAGAAGTGCGAGAATCCTTTATAGGAATGCTTACATTCACTTCCAGAAAGCAGCGATCAGCGGTGGTTTGCAGGATTGCTACACCACAGTTTGCAAGAAGTGCGAGAGTCGTGCATAGCAATGCTTAAATTCCCTTAGAGAAAGCAACTGTCGGCGGGTGATTTTTAGGCTTTCTAGCCTCTGGTTTGGATGAAGTGTGAGACATACATGGGAACGCTTACATTCCCTTCCAGAAAGCAAGTGTCGCGGAGTGGTTTTTAGGCTTGCAAGACTTCTGAACGGAAGAAGTGCGAGAGGCATATACAGGAAGGCGTACATTTACTTAATGAAAGCAACTATAGTGGGATGCATTGGAGAATTGCTAAAGTCTGAGATTGGAAGAAGTGTGACCTTCCTGTCAAACACACTTGAGAAAGAAGTCATCACGTAGGACGGGGAGAGCTCCCAGCAGTAAGGAGTCATGTATAGGGACGCTTAAACTAACTTAGAGCGAGCAACTAGCAGGTGGTGCTCTGTAGGCTGGCTAAACGCTAGAATGGAGGAAGTGCCAGACGGTCTTCTATATTAACGCTTACATTCACTGAGAGAAAGAGACTATGTTGGGCGCTTTGTTACACTGCTAAACTCTGAGATTGGAAGAAGTGTGAGAGTTTCCTGTCTAACGCACTTAGGAAAGAAGTCATTATGTAGGAAGAGGAGAGTTCTCGGCTAGAAAGGGAGGAGGCTTTCTATGTATGGGAACGCTTACATTCACCTCAAGAAACTATCGGGGGGTAATTTGTAGTTAAACTCTAGAAGAACTGTGAGAGTCCTATATAGGAAGGCTTGCATTCACTTAGGGAAAGCAAGTACGAAGAAGGAGTGGTTTTTAGGCTTGCTAAACTCTAGTGTTGACGAAATGCGAGAGTCCTATAGAGGTGCGTTAACCTTCAGTTAGTGAGAGCAACTCTCGGGCAGGGGGGTGGTATTTAGGCTTGCTGAACTCTAGTTTGGAAGACATGTCCGAGTTATCCAGGAAGGCTTACAATCACTTAGCTAGAAAGCCAGTATCGGCGGTCGCCTTGTAGGCTTGCTAAACTCTAGTTTCCAGGAAGGGCAAGAGTCATATAGAGGATCACTTAAATTCACTCAGTGAAAGCAACTGTCGCGGGCTGCCTTTTAGGGTGGCTAAACTCTAGTTGGAAAGAAGTGTGAGAGTCATATATAGGAATTCTTACCTTGACTTAGTGAAAGCACCTATGGAGCGGTGGCTTGTCGTCTTGCTGAACTCCAGTTTGGAAGATGTGCGAGAGTATGTATTCATAGGGATATTTACAGCCACTTAGAGAAAGTAGCTCTCAGGGCTGGTGCGCAGGGTTACAAAACTACATTCAAAGAAGGACAAGAAAAATATACGGGGGAGGCTTACCTTAGGTTAGAGAAAGCAACTCTCGTGGGGTGTATTGCCAGATGGCTAAACGTTGAGATTGGAACAAGTGTGAGTTTCTTGTGAATCACACTGAAGGATGAAGTCACTATGTAAAAGCTGGATACTTCTTAGCCAGACGGGAGTCACGATAGGAACACATACACTGACTGAGAGAAAGCAATTGTTGGGTGGTGGGTTGTAGGTTTGCTAAAGTCCAGTTTGGAAGAAGTGCGAGAATCCTTTATAGGAATGCTTACATTCACTTCCAGAAAGCAGCGATCAGCGGTGGTTTGCAGGATTGCTACACCACAGTTTGCAAGAAGTGCGAGAGTCGTGCATAGCAATGCTTAAATTCCCTTAGAGAAAGCAACTGTCGGCGGGTGATTTTTAGGCTTTCTAGCCTCTGGTTTGGATGAAGTGTGAGACATACATGGGAACGCTTACATTCCCTTCCAGAAAGCAAGTGTCGCGGAGTGGTTTTTAGGCTTGCAAGACTTCTGAACGGAAGAAGTGCGAGAGGCATATACAGGAAGGCGTACATTTACTTAATGAAAGCAACTATAGTGGGATGCATTGGAGAATTGCTAAAGTCTGAGATTGGAAGAAGTGTGACCTTTCTGTCAAACACACTTGAGAAAGAAGTCATCACGTAGGACGGGGAGAGCTCCCAGCAGTAAGGAGTCATGTATAGGGACGCTTAAACTAACTTAGAGCGAGCAACTAGCAGGTGGTGCTCTGTAGGCTGGCTAAACGCTAGAATGGAGGAAGTGCCAGACGGTCTTCTATATTAACGCTTACATTCACTGAGAGAAAGAGACTATGTTGGGCGCTTTGTTACACTGGTAAACTCTGAGATTGGAAGAAGTGTGAGAGTTTCCTGTCCAACGCACTTAAGAAAGAAGTCATTATGTAGGAAGAGGAGAGTTCTCGGCTAGAAAGGGAGGAGGCTTTCTATGTATGGGAACGCTTACATTCACTTCAAGAAACTATCGGGGGGTAATTTGTAGTTAAACTCTAGAAGAACTGTGAGAGTCCTATATAGGAAGGCTTGCATTCACTTAGGGAAAGCAAGTACGAAGAAGGAGTGGTTTGTAGGCTTGCTAAACTCTAGTGTTGACGAAATGCGAGAGTCCTATAGAGGGACGTTAACCTTCAGTTAGTGAGAGCAACTCCCGGGGGGGTGGGTGGTATTTAGGCTTGCTGAACTCTAGTTTGGAAGACATGTCCGAGTTATCCAGGAAGGCTTACAATCACTTAGCTAGAAAGCCAGTATCGGCGGTCGCCTTGTAGGCTTGCTAAACTCTAGTTTCCAGGAAGGGCAAGAGTCATATAGAGGATCACTTAAATTCACTCAGTGAAAGCAACTGTCGCAGGCTGCCTTTTAGGGTGGCTAAACTCTAGTTGGAAAGAAGTGTGAGAGTCATATATAGGAATTCTTACCTTGACTTAGTGAAAGCACCTATGGAGCGGTCGCTTGTCGTCTTGCTGAACTCCAGTTTGGAAGATGTGCGAGAGTATGTATTCATAGGGATATTTACAGCCACTTAGAGAAAGTAGCTCTCAGGGCTGGTGCGCAGGGTTACAAAACTACATTCAAAGAAGGACAAGAAAAATATACGGGGGAGGCTTACCTTCGGGTAGAGAAAGCAACTCTCGTGGGGTGTATTGCCAGATGGCTAAACGTTGAGATTGGAACAAGTGTGAGTTTCTTGTGAATCACACTGAAGGATGAAGTCACTATGTAAAAGCTGGATACTTCTTAGCCATACGGGAGTCACGATAGGAACACATACACTGACTGAGAGAAAGCAATTGTTGGGTGGTGGGTTGTAGGTTTGCTAAAGTCCAGTTTGGAAGAAGTGCGAGAATCCTTTATAGGAATGCTTCCATTCACTTCCAGAAAGCAGCGATCAGCGGTGGTTTGCAGGATTGCTACACCGCAGTTTGCAAGAAGTGCGAGAGTCGTGCATAGCAATGCTTAAATTCCCTTAGAGAAAGCAACTGTCGGCGGGTGATTTTTAGGCTTTCTAGCCTCTGGTTTGGATGAAGTGTGAGACATACATGGGAACGCTTACATTCCCTTCCAGAAAGCAAGTGTCGCGGAGTGGTTTTTAGGCTTGCAAGACTTCTGAACGGAAGAAGTGCGAGAGGCATATACAGGAAGGCGTACATTTACTTAATGAAAGCAACTATAGTGGGATGCATTGGAGAATTGCTAAAGTCTGAGATTGGAAGAAGTGTGACCTTCCTGTCAAACACACTTGAGAAAGAAGTCATCACGTAGGACGGGGAGAGCTCCCAGCAGTAAGGAGTCATGTATAGGGACGCTTAAACTAACTTAGAGAGAGCAACTAGCAGGTGGTGCTCTGTAGGCTGGCTAAACGCTAGAATGGAGGAAGTGCCAGACGGTCTTCTATATTAACGCTTACATTCACTGAGGGAAAGAGACTATGTTGGGCGCTTTGTTACACTGGTAAACTCTGAGATTGGAAGAAGTGTGAGAGTTTCCTGTCCAACGCACTTAGGAAAGAAGTCATTATGTAGGAAGAGGAGAGTTCTCGGCTAGAAAGGGAGGAGGCTTTCTATGTATGGGAACGCTTACATTCACTTCAAGAAACTATCGGGGGGTAATTTGTAGTTAAACTCTAGAAGAACTGTGAGAGTCCTATATAGGAAGGCTTGCATTCACTTAGGGAAAGCAAGTACGAAGAAGGAGTGGTTTGTAGGCTTGCTAAACTCTAGTGTTGACGAAATGCGAGAGTCCTATAGAGGGACGTTAACCTTCAGTTAGTGAGAGCAACTCTCGGGGAGGGGGGTGGTATTTAGGCTTGCTGAACTCTAGTTTGGAAGACATGTCCGAGTTATCCAGGAAGGCTTACAATCACTTAGCTAGAAAGACAGTATCGGCGGTCGCCTTGTAGGCTTGCTAAACTCTAGTTTCCAGGAAGGGCAAGAGTCATATAGAGGATCACTTAAATTCACTCAGTGAAAGCAACTGTCGCGGGCTGCCTTTTAGGGTGGCTAAACTCTAGTTGGAAGGAAGTGTGAGAGTCAAATATAGGAATTCTTACCTTGACTTAGTGAAAGCACCTATGGAGCGGTGGCTTGTCGTCTTGCTGAACTCCAGTTTGGAAGATGTGCGAGAGTATGTATTCATAGGGATATTTACAGCCACTTAGAGAAAGTAGCTCTCAGGGCTGGTGCGCAGGGTTACAAAACTACATTCAAAGAAGGACAAGAAAAATATACGGGGGAGGCTGACAGTCGGGTAGAGAAAGCAACTCTCGTGGGGTGTATTGCCAGATGGCTAAACGTTGAGATTGGAACAAGTGTGAGTTTCTTGTGAATCACACTGAAGGATGAAGTCACTATGTAAAAGCTGGATACTTCTTAGCCAGACGGGAGTCACGATAGGAACACATACACTGACTGAGAGAAAGCAATTGTTGGGTGGTGGGTTGTAGGTTTGCTAAAGTCCAGTTTGGAAGAAGTGCGAGAATCCTTTATAGGAATGCTTACATTCACTTCCAGAAAGCAGCGATCAGCGGTGGTTTGCAGGATTGCTACACCGCAGTTTGCAAGAAGTGCGAGAGTCGTGCATAGCAATGCTTAAATTCCCTTAGAGAAAGCAACTGTCGGCGGGTGATTTTTAGGCTTTCTAGCCTCTGGTTTGGATGAAGTGTGAGACATACATGGGAACGCTTACATTCCCTTCCAGAAAGCAAGTGTCGCGGAGTGGTTTTTAGGCTTGCAAGACTTCTGAACGGAAGAAGTGCGAGAGGCATATACAGGAAGGCGTACATTTCCTTAATGAAAGCAACTATAGTGGGATGCATTGGAGAATTGCTAAAGTCTGAGATTGGAAGAAGTGTGACCTTCCTGTCAAACACACTTGAGAAAGAAGTCATCACGTAGGACGGGGAGAGCTCCCAGCAGTAAGGAGTCATGTATAGGGACGCTTAAACTAACTTAGAGCGAGCAACCAGCAGGTGGTGCTCTGTAGGCTGGCTAAACGCTAGAATGGAGGAAGTGCCAGACGGTCTTCTATATTAACGCTTACATTCACTGAGAGAAAGAGACTATGTTGGGCGCTTTGTTACACTGGTAAACTCTGAGATTGGAAGAAGTGTGAGAGTTTCCTGTCCAACGCACTTAGGAAAGAAGTCATTATGTAGGAAGAGGAGAGTTCTCGGCTAGAAAGGGAGGAGGCTTTCTATGTATGGGAACGCTTACATTCACTTCAAGAAACTATCGGGGGGTAATTTGTAGTTAAACTCTAGAAGAACTGTGAGAGTCCTATATAGGAAGGCTTGCATTCACTTAGGGAAAGCAAGTACGAAGAAGGAGTGGTTTGTAGGCTTGCTAAACTCTAGTGTTCACGAAATGCGAGAGTCCTATAGAGGTGCGTTAACCTTCAGTTAGTGAGAGCAACTCTCGGGCAGGGGGTTGGTATTTAGGCTTGCTGAACTCTAGTTTGGAAGACATGTCCGAGTTATCCAGGAAGGCTTACAATCACTTAGCTAGAAAGCCAGTATCGGCGGTCGCCTTGTAGGCTTGCTAAACTCTAGTTTCCAGGAAGGGCAAGAGTCATATAGAGGATCACTTAAATTCACTCAGTGAAAGCAACTGTCGCGGGCTGCCTTTTAGGGTGGCTAAACTCTAGTTGGAAAGAAGTGTGAGAGTCATATATAGGAATTCTTACCTTGACTTAGTGAAAGCACCTATGGAGCGGTGGCTTGTCGTCTTGCTGAACTCCAGTTTGGAAGATGTGCGAGAGTATGTATTCATAGGGATATTTACAGCCACTTAGAGAAAGTAGCTCTCAGGGCTGGTGCGCAGGGTTACAAAACTACATTCAAAGAAGGACAAGAAAAATATACGGGGGAGGCTTACCTTAGGTTAGAGAAAGCAACTCTCGTGGGGTGTATTGCCAGATGGCTAAACGTTGAGATTGGAACAAGTGTGAGTTTCTTGTGAATCACACTGAAGGATGAAGTCACTATGTAAAAGCTGGATACTTCTTAGCCAGACGGGAGTCACGATAGGAACACATACACTGACTGAGAGAAAGCAATTGTTGGGTGGTGGGTTGTAGGTTTGCTAAAGTCCAGTTTTAAAGAAGTGCGAGAATCCTTTATAGGAATGCTTCCATTCACTTCCAGAAAGCAGCGATCAGCGGTGGTTTGCAGGATTGCTACACCGCAGTTTGCAAGAAGTGCGAGAGTCGTGCATAGCAATGCTTAAATTCCCTTAGAGAAAGCAACTGTCGGCGGGTGATTTTTAGGCTTTCTAGCCTCTGGTTTGGATGAAGTGTGAGACATACATGGGAACGCTTACATTCCCTTCCAGAAAGCAAGTGTCGCGGAGTGGTTTTTAGGCTTGCAAGACTTCTGAACGGAAGAAGTGCGAGAGGCATATACAGGAAGGCGTACATTTACTTAATGAAAGCAACTATAGTGGGATGCATTGGAGAATTGCTAAAGTCTGAGATTGGAAGAAGTGTGACCTTTCTGTCAAACACACTTGAGAAAGAAGTCATCACGTAGGACGGGGAGAGCTCCCAGCAGTAAGGAGTCATGTATAGGGACGCTTAAACTAACTTAGAGCGAGCAACTAGCAGGTGGTGCTCTGTAGGCTGGCTAAACGCTAGAATGGAGGAAGTGCCAGACGGTCTTCTATATTAACGCTTACATTCACTGAGAGAAAGAGACTATGTTGGGCGCTTTGTTACACTGGTAAACTCTGAGATTGGAGGAAGTGTGAGAGTTTCCTGTCCAACGCACTTAAGAAAGAAGTCATTATGTAGGAAGAGGAGAGTTCTCGGCTAGAAAGGGAGGAGGCTTTCTATGTATGGGAACGCTTACATTCACTTCAAGAAACTATCGGGGGGTAATTTGTAGTTAAACTCTAGAAGAACTGTGAGAGTCCTATATAGGAAGGCTTGCATTCACTTAGGGAAAGCAAGTACGAAGAAGGAGTGGTTTGTAGGCTTGCTAAACTCTAGTGTTGACGAAATGCGAGAGTCCTATAGAGGGACGTTAACCTTCAGTTAGTGAGAGCAACTCCCGGGGGGGTGGGTGGTATTTAGGCTTGCTGAACTCTAGTTTGGAAGACATGTCCGAGTTATCCAGGAAGGCTTACAATCACTTAGCTAGAAAGCCAGTATCGGCGGTCGCCTTGTAGGCTTGCTAAACTCTAGTTTCCAGGAAGGGCAAGAGTCATATAGAGGATCACTTAAATTCACTCAGTGAAAGCAACTGTCGCAGGCTGCCTTTTAGGGTGGCTAAACTCTAGTTGGAAAGAAGTGTGAGAGTCATATATAGGAATTCTTACCTTGACTTAGTGAAAGCACCTATGGAGCGGTGGCTTGTCGTCTTGCTGAACTCCAGTTTGGAAGATGTGCGAGAGTATGTATTCATAGGGATATTTACAGCCACTTAGAGAAAGTAGCTCTCAGGGCTGGTGCGCAGGGTTACAAAACTACATTCAAAGAAGGACAAGAAAAATATACGGGGGAGGCTTACCTTAGGTTAGAGAAAGCAACTCTCGTGGGGTGTATTGCCAGATGGCTAAACGTTGAGATTGGAACAAGTGTGAGTTTCTTGTGAATCACACTGAAGGATGAAGTCACTATGTAAAAGCTGGATACTTCTTAGCCAGACGGGAGTCACGATAGGAACACATACACTGACTGAGAGAAAGCAATTGTTGGGTGGTGGGTTGTAGGTTTGCTAAAGTCCAGTTTGGAAGAAGTGCGAGAATCCTTTATAGGAATGCTTCCATTCACTTCCAGAAAGCAGCGATCAGCGGTGGTTTGCAGGATTGCTACACCGCAGTTTGCAAGAAGTGCGAGAGTCGTGCATAGCAATGCTTAAATTCCCTTAGAGAAAGCAACTGTCGGCGGGTGATTTTTAGGCTTTCTAGCCTCTGGTTTGGATGAAGTGTGAGACATACATGGGAACGCTTACATTCCCTTCCAGAAAGCAAGTGTCGCGGAGTGGTTTTTAGGCTTGCAAGACTTCTGAACGGAAGAAGTGCGAGAGGCATATACAGGAAGGCGTACATTTACTTAATGAAAGCAACTATAGTGGGATGCATTGGAGAATTGCTAAAGTCTGAGATTGGAAGAAGTGTGACCTTCCTGTCAAACACACTTGAGAAAGAAGTCATCACGTAGGACGGGGAGAGCTCCCAGCAGTAAGGAGTCATGTATAGGGACGCTTAAACTAACTTAGAGCGAGCAACTAGCAGGTGGTGCTCTGTAGGCTGGCTAAACGCTAGAATGGAGGAAGTGCCAGACGGTCTTCTATATTAACGCTTACATTCACTGAGGGAAAGAGACTATGTTGGGCGCTTTGTTACACTGGTAAACTCTGAGATTGGAAGAAGTGTGAGAGTTTCCTGTCCAACACACTTAGGAAAGAAGTCATTATGTAGGAAGAGGAGAGTTCTCGGCTAGAAAGGGAGGAGGCTTTCTATGTATGGGAACGCTTACATTCACTTCAAGAAACTATCGGGGGGTAATTTGTAGTTAAACTCTAGAAGAACTGTGAGAGTCCTATATAGGAAGGCTTGCATTCACTTAGGGAAAGCAAGTACGAAGAAGGAGTGGTTTGTAGGCTTGCTAAACTCTAGTGTTGACGAAATGCGAGAGTCCTATAGAGGGACGTTAACCTTCAGTTAGTGAGAGCAACTCTCGGGGAGGGGGGTGGTATTTAGGCTTGCTGAACTCTAGTTTGGAAGACATGTCCGAGTTATCCAGGAAGGCTTACAATCACTTAGCTAGAAAGACAGTATCGGCGGTCGCCTTGTAGGCTTGCTAAACTCTAGTTTCCAGGAAGGGCAAGAGTCATATAGAGGATCACTTAAATTCACTCAGTGAAAGCAACTGTCGCGGGCTGCCTTTTAGGGTGGCTAAACTCTAGTTGGAAGGAAGTGTGAGAGTCATATATAGGAATTCTTACCTTGACTTAGTGAAAGCACCTATGGAGCGGTGGCTTGTCGTCTTGCTGAACTCCAGTTTGGAAGATGTGCGAGAGTATGTATTCATAGGGATATTTACAGCCACTTAGAGAAAGTAGCTCTCAGGGCTGGTGCGCAGGGTTACAAAACTACATTCAAAGAAGGACAAGAAAAATATACGGGGGAGGCTGACATTCGGGTAGAGAAAGCAACTCTCGTGGGGTGTATTGCCAGATGGCTAAACGTTGAGATTGGAACAAGTGTGAGTTTCTTGTGAATCACACTGAAGGATGAAGTCACTATGTAAAAGCTGGATACTTCTTAGCCAGACGGGAGTCACGATAGGAACACATACACTGACTGAGAGAAAGCAATTGTTGGGTGGTGGGTTGTAGGTTTGCTAAAGTCCAGTTTGGAAGAAGTGCGAGAATCCTTTATAGGAATGCTTACATTCACTTCCAGAAAGCAGCGATCAGCGGTGGTTTGCAGGATTGCTACACCGCAGTTTGCAAGAAGTGCGAGAGTCGTGCATAGCAATGCTTAAATTCCCTTAGAGAAAGCAACTGTCGGCGGGTGATTTTTAGGCTTTCTAGCCTCTGGTTTGGATGAAGTGTGAGACATACATGGGAACGCTTACATTCCCTTCCAGAAAGCAAGTGTCGCGGAGTGGTTTTTAGGCTTGCAAGACTTCTGAACGGAAGAAGTGCGAGAGGCATATACAGGAAGGCGTACATTTACTTAATGAAAGCAACTATAGTGGGATGCATTGGAGAATTGCTAAAGTCTGAGATTGGAAGAAGTGTGACCTTCCTGTCAAACACACTTGAGAAAGAAGTCATCACGTAGGACGGGGAGAGCTCCCAGCAGTAAGGAGTCATGTATAGGGACGCTTAAACTAACTTAGAGCGAGCAACCAGCAGGTGGTGCTCTGTAGGCTGGCTAAACGCTAGAATGGAGGAAGTGCCAGACGGTCTTCTATATTAACGCTTACATTCACTGAGAGAAAGAGACTATGTTGGGCGCTTTGTTACACTGGTAAACTCTGAGATTGGAAGAAGTGTGAGAGTTTCCTGTCCAACGCACTTAGGAAAGAAGTCATTATGTAGGAAGAGGAGAGTTCTCGGCTAGAAAGGGAGGAGGCTTTCTATGTATGGGAACGCTTACATTCACTTCAAGAAACTATCGGGGGGTAATTTGTAGTTAAACTCTAGAAGAACTGTGAGAGTCCTATATAGGAAGGCTTGCATTCACTTAGGGAAAGCAAGTACGAAGAAGGAGTGGTTTGTAGGCTTGCTAAACTCTAGTGTTGACGAAATGCGAGAGTCCTATAGAGGTGCGTTAACCTTCAGTTAGTGAGAGCAACTCTCGGGCAGGGGGGTGGTATTTAGGCTTGCTGAACTCTAGTTTGGAAGACATGTCCGAGTTATCCAGGAAGGCTTACAATCACTTAGCTAGAAAGCCAGTATCGGCGGTCGCCTTGTAGGCTTGCTAAACTCTAGTTTCCAGGAAGGGCAAGAGTCATATAGAGGATCACTTAAATTCACTCAGTGAAAGCAACTGTCGCGGGCTGCCTTTTAGGGTGGCTAAACTCTAGTTGGAAAGAAGTGTGAGAGTCATATATAGGAATTCTTACCTTGACTTAGTGAAAGCACCTATGGAGCGGTGGCTTGTCGTCTTGCTGAACTCCAGTTTGGAAGATGTGCGAGAGTATGTATTCATAGGGATATTTACAGCCACTTAGAGAAAGTAGCTCTCAGGGCTGGTGCGCAGGGTTACAAAACTACATTCAAAGAAGGACAAGAAAAATATACGGGGGAGGCTTACCTTAGGTTAGAGAAAGCAACTCTCGTGGGGTGTATTGCCAGATGGCTAAACGTTGAGATTGGAACAAGTGTGAGTTTCTTGTGAATCACACTGAAGGATGAAGTCACTATGTAAAAGCTGGATACTTCTTAGCCAGACGGGAGTCACGATAGGAACACATACACTGACTGAGAGAAAGCAATTGTTGGGTGGTGGGTTGTAGGTTTGCTAAAGTCCAGTTTGGAAGAAGTGCGAGAATCCTTTATAGGAATGCTTACATTCACTTCCAGAAAGCAGCGATCAGCGGTGGTTTGCAGGATTGCTACACCACAGTTTGCAAGAAGTGCGAGAGTCGTGCATAGCAATGCTTAAATTCCCTTAGAGAAAGCAACTGTCGGCGGGTGATTTTTAGGCTTTCTAGCCTCTGGTTTGGATGAAGTGTGAGACATACATGGGAACGCTTACATTCCCTTCCAGAAAGCAAGTGTCGCGGAGTGGTTTTTAGGCTTGCAAGACTTCTGAACGGAAGAAGTGCGAGAGGCATATACAGGAAGGCGTACATTTACTTAATGAAAGCAACTATAGTGGGATGCATTGGAGAATTGCTAAAGTCTGAGATTGGAAGAAGTGTGACCTTTCTGTCAAACACACTTGAGAAAGAAGTCATCACGTAGGACGGGGAGAGCTCCCAGCAGTAAGGAGTCATGTATAGGGACGCTTAAACTAACTTAGAGCGAGCAACTAGCAGGTGGTGCTCTGTAGGCTGGCTAAACGCTAGAATGGAGGAAGTGCCAGACGGTCTTCTATATTAACGCTTACATTCACTGAGAGAAAGAGACTATGTTGGGCGCTTTGTTACACTGGTAAACTCTGAGATTGGAAGAAGTGTGAGAGTTTCCTGTCCAACGCACTTAAGAAAGAAGTCATTATGTAGGAAGAGGAGAGTTCTCGGCTAGAAAGGGAGGAGGCTTTCTATGTATGGGAACGCTTACATTCACTTCAAGAAACTATCGGGGGGTAATTTGTAGTTAAACTCTAGAAGAACTGTGAGAGTCCTATATAGGAAGGCTTGCATTCACTTAGGGAAAGCAAGTACGAAGAAGGAGTGGTTTGTAGGCTTGCTAAACTCTAGTGTTGACGAAATGCGAGAGTCCTATAGAGGGACGTTAACCTTCAGTTAGTGAGAGCAACTCCCGGGGGGGTGGGTGGTATTTAGGCTTGCTGAACTCTAGTTTGGAAGACATGTCCGAGTTATCCAGGAAGGCTTACAATCACTTAGCTAGAAAGCCAGTATCGGCGGTCGCCTTGTAGGCTTGCTAAACTCTAGTTTCCAGGAAGGGCAAGAGTCATATAGAGGATCACTTAAATTCACTCAGTGAAAGCAACTGTCGCAGGCTGCCTTTTAGGGTGGCTAAACTCTAGTTGGAAAGAAGTGTGAGAGTCATATATAGGAATTCTTACCTTGACTTAGTGAAAGCACCTATGGAGCGGTGGCTTGTCGTCTTGCTGAACTCCAGTTTGGAAGATGTGCGAGAGTATGTATTCATAGGGATATTTACAGCCACTTAGAGAAAGTAGCTCTCAGGGCTGGTGCGCAGGGTTACAAAACTACATTCAAAGAAGGACAAGAAAAATATACGGGGGAGGCTTACCTTCGGGTAGAGAAAGCAACTCTCGTGGGCTGTATTGCCAGATGGCTAAACGTTGAGATTGGAACAAGTGTGAGTTTCTTGTGAATCACACTGAAGGATGAAGTCACTATGGAAAAGCTGGATACTTCTTAGCCAGACGGGAGTCACGATAGGAACACATACACTGACTGAGAGAAAGCAATTGTTGGGTGGTGGGTTGTAGGTTTGCTAAAGTCCAGTTTGGAAGAAGTGCGAGAATCCTTTATAGGAATGCTTCCATTCACTTCCAGAAAGCAGCGATCAGCGGTGGTTTGCAGGATTGCTACACCGCAGTTTGCAAGAAGTGCGAGAGTCGTGCATAGCAATGCTTAAATTCCCTTAGAGAAAGCAACTGTCGGCGGGTGATTTTTAGGCTTTCTAGCCTCTGGTTTGGATGAAGTGTGAGACATACATGGGAACGCTTACATTCCCTTCCAGAAAGCAAGTGTCGCGGAGTGGTTTTTAGGCTTGCAAGACTTCTGAACGGAAGAAGTGCGAGAGGCATATACAGGAAGGCGTACATTTACTTAATGAAAGCAACTATAGTGGGATGCATTGGAGAATTGCTAAAGTCTGAGATTGGAAGAAGTGTGACCTTCCTGTCAAACACACTTGAGAAAGAAGTCATCACGTAGGACGGGGAGAGCTCCCAGCAGTAAGGAGTCATGTATAGGGACGCTTAAACTAACTTAGAGAGAGCAACTAGCAGGTGGTGCTCTGTAGGCTGGCTAAACGCTAGAATGGAGGAAGTGCCAGACGGTCTTCTATATTAACGCTTACATTCACTGAGGGAAAGAGACTATGTTGGGCGCTTTGTTACACTGGTAAACTCTGAGATTGGAAGAAGTGTGAGAGTTTCCTGTCCAACGCACTTAGGAAAGAAGTCATTATGTAGGAAGAGGAGAGTTCTCGGCTAGAAAGGGAGGAGGCTTTCTATGTATGGGAACGCTTACATTCACTTCAAGAAACTATCGGGGGGTAATTTGTAGTTAAACTCTAGAAGAACTGTGAGAGTCCTATATAGGAAGGCTTGCATTCACTTAGGGAAAGCAAGTACGAAGAAGGAGTGGTTTGTAGGCTTGCTAAACTCTAGTGTTGACGAAATGCGAGAGTCCTATAGAGGGACGTTAACCTTCAGTTAGTGAGAGCAACTCTCGGGGAGGGGGGTGGTATTTAGGCTTGCTGAACTCTAGTTTGGAAGACATGTCCGAGTTATCCAGGAAGGCTTACAATCACTTAGCTAGAAAGACAGTATCGGCGGTCGCCTTGTAGGCTTGCTAAACTCTAGTTTCCAGGAAGGGCAAGAGTCATATAGAGGATCACTTAAATTCACTCAGTGAAAGCAACTGTCGCGGGCTGCCTTTTAGGGTGGCTAAACTCTAGTTGGAAGGAAGTGTGAGAGTCATATATAGGAATTCTTACCTTGACTTAGTGAAAGCACCTATGGAGCGGTGGCTTGTCGTCTTGCTGAACTCCAGTTTGGAAGATGTGCGAGAGTATGTATTCATAGGGATATTTACAGCCACTTAGAGAAAGTAGCTCTCAGGGCTGGTGCGCAGGGTTACAAAACTACATTCAAAGAAGGACAAGAAAAATATACGGGGGAGGCTGACATTCGGGTAGAGAAAGCAACTCTCGTGGGGTGTATTGCCAGATGGCTAAACGTTGAGATTGGAACAAGTGTGAGTTTCTTGTGAATCACACTGAAGGATGAAGTCACTATGTAAAAGCTGGATACTTCTTAGCCAGACGGGAGTCACGATAGGAACACATACACTGACTGAGAGAAAGCAATTGTTGGGTGGTGGGTTGTAGGTTTGCTAAAGTCCAGTTTGGAAGAAGTGCGAGAATCCTTTATAGGAATGCTTACATTCACTTCCAGAAAGCAGCGATCAGCGGTGGTTTGCAGGATTGCTACACCGCAGTTTGCAAGAAGTGCGAGAGTCGTGCATAGCAATGCTTAAATTCCCTTAGAGAAAGCAACTGTCGGCGGGTGATTTTTAGGCTTTCTAGCCTCTGGTTTGGATGAAGTGTGAGACATACATGGGAACGCTTACATTCCCTTCCAGAAAGCAAGTGTCGCGGAGTGGTTTTTAGGCTTGCAAGACTTCTGAACGGAAGAAGTGCGAGAGGCATATACAGGAAGGCGTACATTTACTTAATGAAAGCAACTATAGTGGGATGCATTGGAGAATTGCTAAAGTCTGAGATTGGAAGAAGTGTGACCTTCCTGTCAAACACACTTGAGAAAGAAGTCATCACGTAGGACGGGGAGAGCTCCCAGCAGTAAGGAGTCATGTATAGGGACGCTTAAACTAACTTAGAGCGAGCAACCAGCAGGTGGTGCTCTGTAGGCTGGCTAAACGCTAGAATGGAGGAAGTGCCAGACGGTCTTCTATATTAACGCTTACATTCACTGAGAGAAAGAGACTATGTTGGGCGCTTTGTTACACTGGTAAACTCTGAGATTGGAAGAAGTGTGAGAGTTTCCTGTCCAACGCACTTAGGAAAGAAGTCATTATGTAGGAAGAGGAGAGTTCTCGGCTAGAAAGGGAGGAGGCTTTCTATGTATGGGAACGCTTACATTCACTTCAAGAAACTATCGGGGGGTAATTTGTAGTTAAACTCTAGAAGAACTGTGAGAGTCCTATATAGGAAGGCTTGCATTCACTTAGGGAAAGCAAGTACGAAGAAGGAGTGGTTTGTAGGCTTGCTAAACTCTAGTGTTCACGAAATGCGAGAGTCCTATAGAGGTGCGTTAACCTTCAGTTAGTGAGAGCAACTCTCGGGGAGGGGGGTGGTATTTAGGCTTGCTGAACTCTAGTTTGGAAGACATGTCCGAGTTATCCAGGAAGGCTTACAATCACTTAGCTAGAAAGCCAGTATCGGCGGTCGCCTTGTAGGCTTGCTAAACTCTAGTTTCCAGGAAGGGCAAGAGTCATATAGAGGATCACTTAAATTCACTCAGTGAAAGCAACTGTCGCGGGCTGCCTTTTAGGGTGGCTAAACTCTAGTTGGAGGGAAGTGTGAGAGTCATATATAGGAATTCTTACCTTGACTTAGTGAAAGCACCTATGGAGCGGTGGCTTGTCGTCTTGCTGAACTCCAGTTTGGAAGATGTGCGAGAGTATGTATTCATAGGGATATTTACAGCCACTTAGAGAAAGTAGCTCTCAGGGCTGGTGCGCAGGGTTACAAAACTACATTCAAAGAAGGACAAGAAAAATATACGGGGGAGGCTTACCTTAGGTTAGAGAAAGCAACTCTCGTGGGGTGTATTGCCAGATGGCTAAACGTTGAGATTGGAACAAGTGTGAGTTTCTTGTGAATCACACTGAAGGATGAAGTCACTATGTAAAAGCTGGATACTTCTTAGCCAGACGGGAGTCACGATAGGAACACATACACTGACTGAGAGAAAGCAATTGTTGGGTGGTGGGTTGTAGGTTTGCTAAAGTCCAGTTTGGAAGAAGTGCGAGAATCCTTTATAGGAATGCTTCCATTCACTTCCAGAAAGCAGCGATCAGCGGTGGTTTGCAGGATTGCTACACCGCAGTTTGCAAGAAGTGCGAGAGTCGTGCATAGCAATGCTTAAATTCCCTTAGAGAAAGCAACTGTCGGCGGGTGATTTTTAGGCTTTCTAGCCTCTGGTTTGGATGAAGTGTGAGACATACATGGGAACGCTTACATTCCCTTCCAGAAAGCAAGTGTCGCGGAGTGGTTTTTAGGCTTGCAAGACTTCTGAACGGAAGAAGTGCGAGAGGCATATACAGGAAGGCGTACATTTACTTAATGAAAGCAACTATAGTGGGATGCATTGGAGAATTGCTAAAGTCTGAGATTGGAAGAAGTGTGACCTTCCTGTCAAACACACTTGAGAAAGAAGTCATCACGTAGGACGGGGAGAGCTCCCAGCAGTAAGGAGTCATGTATAGGGACGCTTAAACTAACTTAGAGCGAGCAACTAGCAGGTGGTGCTCTGTAGGCTGGCTAAACGCTAGAATGGAGGAAGTGCCAGACGGTCTTCTATATTAACGCTTACATTGACTGAGAGAAAGAGACTATGTTGGGCGCTTTGTTACACTGGTAAACTCTGAGATTGGAAGAAGTGTGAGAGTTTCCTGTCCAACGCACTTAAGAAAGAAGTCATTATGTAGGAAGAGGAGAGTTCTCGGCTAGAAAGGGAGGAGGCTTTCTATGTATGGGAACGCTTACATTCACTTCAAGTAACTATCGGGGGGTAATTTGTAGTTAAACTCTAGAAGAACTGTGAGAGTCCTATATAGGAAGGCTTGCATTCACTTAGGGAAAGCAAGTACGAAGAAGGAGTGGTTTGTAGGCTTGCTAAACTCTAGTGTTGACGAAATGCGAGAGTCCTATAGAGGGACGTTAACCTTCAGTTAGTGAGAGCAACTCTCGGGGGGGTGGTGGTATTTAGGCTTGCTGAACTCTAGTTTGGAAGACATGTCCGAGTTATCCAGGAAGGCTTACAATCACTTAGCTAGAAAGCCAGTATCGGCGGTCGCCTTGTAGGCTTGCTAAACTCTAGTTTCCAGGAAGGGCAAGAGTCATATAGAGGATCACTTAAATTCACTCAGTGAAAGCAACTGTCGCGGGCTGCCTTTTAGGGTGGCTAAACTCTAGTTGGAAAGAAGTGTGAGAGTCATATATAGGAATTCTTACCTTGACTTAGTGAAAGCACCTATGGAGCGGTGGCTTGTCGTCTTGCTGAACTCCAGTTTGGAAGATGTGCGAGAGTATGTATTCATAGGGATATTTACAGCCACTTAGAGAAAGTAGCTCTCAGGGCTGGTGCGCAGGGTTACAAAACTACATTCAAAGAAGGACAAGAAAAATATACGGGGGAGGCTTACATTCGGGTAGAGAAAGCAACTCTCGTGGGGTGTATTGCCAGATGGCTAAACGTTGAGATTGGAACAAGTGTGAGTTTCTTGTGAATCACACTGAAGGATGAAGTCACTATGTAAAAGCTGGATACTTCTTAGCCAGACGGGAGTCACGATAGGAACACATACACTGACTGAGAGAAAGCAATTGTTGGGCGGTGGGTTGTAGGTTTGCTAAAGTCCAGTTTGGAAGAAGTGCGAGAATCCTTTATAGGAATGCTTACATTCACTTCCAGAAAGCAGCGATCAGCGGTGGTTTGCAGGATTGCTACACCGCAGTTTGCAAGAAGTGCGAGAGTCATTCATAGCAATGCTTATATTCCCTTAGAGAAAGCAACTGTCGGCGGGTGATTTTTAGGCTTTCTAGCCTCTGGTTTGGATGAAGTGTGAGACATACATGGGAACGCTTACATTCCCTTCCAGAAAGCAAGTGTCGCGGAGTGGTTTTTAGGCTTGCAAGACTTCTGAACGGAAGAAGTGCGAGAGGCATATACAGGAAGGCGTACATTTCCTTAATGAAAGCAACTATAGTGGGATGCATTGGAGAATTGCTAAAGTCTGAGATTGGAAGAAGTGTGACCTTCCTGTCAAACACACTTGAGAAAGAAGTCATCACGTAGGACGGGGAGAGCTCCCAGCAGTAAGGAGTCATGTATAGGGACGCTTAAACTAACTTAGAGCGAGCAACTAGCAGGTGGTGCTCTGTAGGCTGGCTAAACGCTAGAATGGAGGAAGTGCCAGACGGTCTTCTATATTAACGCTTACATTCACTGAGAGAAAGAGACTATGTTGGGCGCTTTGTTACACTGGTAAACTCTGAGATTGGAGGAAGTGTGAGAGTTTCCTGTCCAACGCACTTAGGAAAGAAGTCATTATGTAGGAAGAGGAGAGTTCTCGGCTAGAAAGGGAGGAGTCTTTCTATGTATGGGAACGCTTACATTCACTTCAAGAAACTATCGGGGGGTAATTTGTAGTTAAACTCTAGAAGAACTGTGAGAGTCCTATATAGGAAGGCTTGCATTCACTTAGGGAAAGCAAGTACGAAGAAGGAGTGGTTTGTAGGCTTGCTAAACTCTAGTGTTGACGAAATGCGAGAGTCCTATAGAGGGACGTTAACCTTCAGTTAGTGAGAGCAACTCTCGGGGGGGGGTGGTATTTAGGCTTGCTGAACTCTAGTTTGGAAGACATGTCCGAGTTATCCAGGAAGGCTTACAATCACTTAGCTAGAAAGCCAGTATCGGCGGTCGCCTTGTAGGCTTGCTAAACTCTAGTTTCCAGGAAGGGCAAGAGTCATATAGAGGATCACTTAAATTCACTCAGTGAAAGCAACTGTCGCGGGCTGCCTTTTAGGGTGGCTGAACTCTAGTTGGAAAGAAGTGTGAGAGTCATATATAGGAATTCTTACCTTGACTTAGTGAAAGCACCTATGGAGCGGTGGCTTGTCGTCTTGCTGAACTCCAGTTTGGAAGATGTGCGAGAGTATGTATTCATAGGGATATTTACAGCCACTTAGAGAAAGTAGCTCTCAGGGCTGGTGCGCAGGGTTACAAAACTACATTCAAAGAAGGACAAGAAAAATATACGGGGGAGGCTTACATTCGGGTAGAGAAAGCAACTCTCGTGGGGTGTATTGCCAGATGGCTAAACGTTGAGATTGGAACAAGTGTGAGTTTCTTGTGAATCACACTGAAGGATGAAGTCACTATGTAAAAGCTGGATACTTCTTAGCCAGACGGGAGTCACGATAGGAACACATACACTGACTGAGAGAAAGCAATTGTTGGGTGGTGGGTTGTAGGTTTGCTAAAGTCCAGTTTGGAAGAAGTGCGAGAATCCTTTATAGGAATGCTTACATTCACTTCCAGAAAGCAGCGATCAGCGGTGGTTTGCAGGATTGCTACACCGCAGTTTGCGAGCAGTGCGAGAGTCATGCATAGCAATGCTTAAATTCCCTTAGAGAAAGCAACTGTCGGCGGGTGATTTTTAGGCTTTCTAGCCTCTGGTTTGGATGAAGTGTGAGACATACATGGGAACGCTTACATTCCCTTCCAGAAAGCAAGTGTTGCGGAGTGGTTTTTAGGCTTGCAAGACTTCTGAACGGAAGAAGTGCGAGAGGCATATACAGGAAGGCGTACATTTACTTAATGAAAGCAACTATAGTGGGATGCATTGGAGAATTGCTAAAGTCTGAGATTGGAAGAAGTGTGACCTTCCTGTCAAACACACTTGAGAAAGAAGTCATCACGTAGGACGGGGAGAGCTCCCAGCAGTAAGGAGTCATGTATAGGGACGCTTAAACTAACTTAGAGCGAGCAACTAGCAGGTGGTGCTCTGTAGGCTGGCTAAACGCTAGAATGGAGGAAGTGCCAGACGGTCTTCTATATTAACGCTTACATTCACTGAGAGAAAGAGACTATGTTGGGCGCTTTGTTACACTGGTAAACTCTGAGATTGGAGGAAGTGTGAGAGTTTCCTGTCCAACGCACTTAGGAAAGAAGTCATTATGTAGGAAGAGGAGAGTTCTCGGCTAGAAAGGGAGGACGCTTTCTATGTATGGGAACGCTTACATTCACTTCAAGAAACTATCGGGGGGTAATTTGTAGTTAAACTCTAGAAGAACTGTGAGAGTCCTATATAGGAAGGCTTGCATTCACTTAGGGAAAGCAAGTACGAAGAAGGAGTGGTTTGTAGGCTTGCTAAACTCTAGTGTTGACGAAATGCGAGAGTCCTATAGAGGGACGTTAACCTTCAGTTAGTGAGAGCAACTCTCGGGGAGGGGGGTGGTATTTAGGCTTGCTGCACTCTAGTTTGGAAGACATGTCCGAGTTATCCAGGAAGGCTTACAATCACTTAGCTAGAAAGCCAGTATCGGCGGTCGCCTTGTAGGCTTGCTAAACTCTAGTTTCCAGGAAGGGCAAGAGTCATATAGAGGATCACTTAAATTCACTCAGTGAAAGCAACTGTCGCAGGCTGCCTTTTAGGGTGGCTAAACTCTAGTTGGAAGGAAGTGTGAGAGTCATATATAGGAATTCTTACCTTGACTTAGTGAAAGCACCTATGGAGCGGTGGCTTGTCGTCTTGCTGAACTCCAGTTTGGAAGATGTGCGAGAGTATGTATTCATAGGGATATTTACAGCCACTTAGAGAAAGTAGCTCTCAGGGCTGGTGCGCAGGGTTACAAAACTACATTCAAAGAAGGACAAGAAAAATATACGGGGGAGGCTTACATTCGGGTAGAGAAAGCAACTCTCGTGGGGTGTATTGCCAGATGGCTAAACGTTGAGATTGGAACAAGTGTGAGTTTCTTGTGAATCACACTGAAGGATGAAGTCACTATGTAAAAGCTGGATACTTCTTAGCCAGACGGGAGTCACGATAGGAACACATACACTGACTGAGAGAAAGCAATTGTTGGGTGGTGGGTTGTAGGTTTGCTAAAGTCCAGTTTGGAAGAAGTGCGAGAATCCTTTATAGGAATGCTTACATTCACTTCCAGAAAGCAGCGATCAGCGGTGGTTTGCAGGATTGCTACACCGCAGTTTGCAAGAAGTGCGAGAGTCGTGCATAGCAATGCTTAAATTCCCTTAGAGAAAGCAACTGTCGGCGGGTGATTTTTAGGCTTTCTAGCCTCTGGTTTGGATGAAGTGTGAGACATACATGGGAACGCTTACATTCCCTTCCAGAAAGCAAGTGTCGCGGAGTGGTTTTTAGGCTTGCAAGACTTCTGAACGGAAGAAGTGCGAGAGGCATATACAGGAAGGCGTACATTTACTTAATGAAAGCAACTATAGTGGGATGCATTGGAGAATTGCTAAAGTCTGAGGTTGGAAGAAGTGTGACCTTCCTGTCAAACACACTTGAGAAAGAAGTCATCACGTAGGACGGGGAGAGCTCCCAGCATTAAGGAGTCATGTATAGGGACGCTTAAACTAACTTAGAGCGAGCAACTAGCAGGTGGTGCTCTGTAGGCTGGCTAAACGCTAGAATGGAGGAAGTGCCAGACGGTCTTCTATATTAACGCTTACATTCACTGAGAGAAAGAGACTATGTTGGGCGCTTTGTTACACTGGTAAACTCTGAGATTGAAAGAAGTGTGAGAGTCTCCTGTCCAACGCACTTAAGAAAGAAGTCATTATGTAGGAAGAGGAGAGTTCTCGGCTAGAAAGGGAGGAGGCTTTCTATGTATGGGAATGCTTACATTCACTTCAAGAAACTATCGGGGGGTAATTTGTAGTTAAACTCTAGAAGAACTGTGAGAGTCCTATATAGGAAGGCTTGCATTCACTTAGGGAAAGCAAGTACGAAGAAGGAGTGGTTTGTAGGCTTGCTAAACTCTAGTGTTGACGAAATGCGAGAGTCCTATAGAGGGACGTTAACCTTCAGTTAGTGAGAGCAACTCTCGGGGAGGGGGGTGGTATTTAGGCTTGCTGAACTCTAGTTTGGAAGACATGTCCGAGTTATCCAGGAAGGCTTACAATCACTTAGCTAGAAAGCCAGTATCGGCGGTCGCCTTGTAGGCTTGCTAAACTCTAGTTTCCAGGAAGGGCAAGAGTCATATAGAGGATCACTTAAATTCACTCAGTGAAAGCAACTGTCGCGGGCTGCCTTTTAGGGTGGCTAAACTCTAGTTGGAAGGAAGTGTGAGAGTCATATATAGGAATTCTTACCTTGACTTAGTGAAAGCACCTATGGAGCGGTGGCTTGTCGTCTTGCTGAACTCCAGTTTGGAAGATGTGCGAGAGTATGTATTCATAGGGATATTTACAGCCACTTAGAGAAAGTAGCTCTCAGGGCTGGTGCGCAGGGTTACAAAACTACATTCAAAGAAGGACAAGAAAAATATACGGGGGAGGCTTACATTCGGGTAGAGAAAGCAACTCTCGTGGGGTGTATTGCCAGATGGCTAAACGTTGAGATTGGAACAAGTGTGAGTTTCTTGTGAATCACACTGAAGGATGAAGTCACTATGGAAAAGCTGGATACTTCTTAGCCAGACGGGAGTCACGATAGGAACACATACACTGACTGAGAGAAAGCAATTGTTGGGTGGTGGGTTGTAGGTTTGCTAAAGTCCAGTTTGGAAGAAGTGCGAGAATCCTTTATAGGAATGCTTACATTCACTTCCAGAAAGCAGCGATCAGCGGTGGTTTGCAGGATTGCTACACCGCAGTTTGCAAGAAGTGCGAGAGTCGTGCATAGCAATGCTTAAATTCCCTTAGAGAAAGCAACGGTCGGCGGGTGATTTTTAGGCTTTCTAGCCTCTGGTTTGGATGAAGTGTGAGACATACATGGGAACGCTTACATTCCCTTCCAGAAAGCAAGTGTCGCGGAGTGGTTTTTAGGCTTGCAAGACTTCTGAACGGAAGAAGTGTGAGAGGCATATACAGGAAGGCGTACATTTACTTAATGAAAGCAACTATAGTGGGATGCATTGGAGAATTGCTAAAGTCTGAGATTGGAAGAAGTGTGACCTTCCTGTCAAACACACTTGAGAAAGAAGTCATCACGTAGGACGGGGAGAGCTCCCAGCAGTAAGGAGTCATGTATAGGGACGCTTAAACTAACTTAGAGCGAGCAACTAGCAGGTGGTGCTCTGTAGGCTGGCTAAACGCTAGAATGGAGGAAGTGCCAGACGGTCTTCTATATTAACGCTTACATTCACTGAGAGAAAGAGACTATGTTGGGCGCTTTGTTACACTGGTAAACTCTGAGATTGAAAGAAGTGTGAGAGTCTCCTGTCCAACGCACTTAAGAAAGAAGTCATTATGTAGGAAGAGGAGAGTTCTCGGCTAGAAAGGGAGGAGGCTTTCTATGTATGGGAATGCTTACATTCACTTCAAGAAACTATCGGGGGGTAATTTGTAGTTAAACTCTAGAAGAACTGTGAGAGTCCTATATAGGAAGGCTTGCATTCACTTAGGGAAAGCAAGTACGAAGAAGGAGTGGTTTGTAGGCTTGCTAAACTCTAGTGTTGACGAAATGCGAGAGTCCTATAGAGGGACGTTAACCTTCAGTTAGTGAGAGCAACTCTCGGGGGGGGTGGTGGTATTTAGGCTTGCTGAACTCTAGTTTGGAAGACATGTCCGAGTTATCCAGGAAGGCTTACAATCACTTAGCTAGAAAGCCAGTATCGGCGGTCGCCTTGTAGGCTTGCTAAACTCTAGTTTCCAGGAAGGGCAAGAGTCATATAGAGGATCACTTAAATTCACTCAGTGAAAGCAACTGTCGCGGGCTGCCTTTTAGGGTGGCTAAACTCTAGTTGGAAAGAAGTGTGAGAGTCATATATAGGAATTCTTACCTTGACTTAGTGAAAGCACCTATGGAGCGGTGGCTTGTCGTCTTGCTGAACTCCAGTTTGGAAGATGTGCGAGAGTATGTATTCATAGGGATATTTACAGCCACTTAGAGAAAGTAGCTCTCAGGGCTGGTGCGCAGGGTTACAAAACTACATTCAAAGAAGGACAAGAAAAATATACGGGGGAGGCTTACATTCGGGTAGAGAAAGCAACTCTCGTGGGGTGTATTGCCAGATGGCTAAACGTTGAGATTGGAACAAGTGTGAGTTTCTTGTGAATCACACTGAAGGATGAAGTCACTATGTAAAAGCTGGATACTTCTTAGCCAGACGGGAGTCACGATAGGAACACATACACTGACTGAGAGAAAGCAATTGTTGGGCGGTGGGTTGTAGGTTTGCTAAAGTCCAGTTTGGAAGAAGTGCGAGAATCCTTTATAGGAATGCTTACATTCACTTCCAGAAAGCAGCGATCAGCGGTGGTTTGCAGGATTGCTACACCGCAGTTTGCAAGAAGTGCGAGAGTCATTCATAGCAATGCTTATATTCCCTTAGAGAAAGCAACTGTCGGCGGGTGATTTTTAGGCTTTCTAGCCTCTGGTTTGGATGAAGTGTGAGACATACATGGGAACGCTTACATTCCCTTCCAGAAAGCAAGTGTCGCGGAGTGGTTTTTAGGCTTGCAAGACTTCTGAACGGAAGAAGTGCGAGAGGCATATACAGGAAGGCGTACATTTACTTAATGAAACCAACTATAGTGGGATGCATTGGAGAATTGCTAAAGTCTGAGATTGGAAGAAGTGTGACCTTCCTGTCAAACACACTTGAGAAAGAAGTCATCACGTAGGACGGGGAGAGCTCCCAGCAGTAAGGAGTCATGTATAGGGACGCTTAAACTAACTTAGAGCGAGCAACTAGCAGGTGGTGCTCTGTAGGCTGGCTAAACGCTAGAATGGAGGAAGTGCCAGACGGTCTTCTATATTAACGCTTACATTCACTGAGAGAAAGAGACTATGTTGGGCGCTTTGTTACACTGGTAAACTCTGAGATTGGAGGAAGTGTGAGAGTTTCCTGTCCAACGCATTAGGAAAGAAGTCATTATGTAGGAAGAGGAGAGTTCTCGGCTAGAAAGGGAGGAGTCTTTCTATGTATGGGAACGCTTACATTCACTTCAAGAAACTATCGGGGGGTAATTTGTAGTTAAACTCTAGAAGAACTGTGAGAGTCCTATATAGGAAGGCTTGCATTCACTTAGGGAAAGCAAGTACGAAGAAGGAGTGGTTTGTAGGCTTGCTAAACTCTAGTGTTGACGAAATGCGAGAGTCCTATAGAGGGACGTTAACCTTCAGTTAGTGAGAGCAACTCTCGGGGGGGGGTGGTATTTAGGCTTGCTGAACTCTAGTTTGGAAGACATGTCCGAATTATCCAGGAAGGCTTACAATCACTTAGCTAGAAAGCCAGTATCGGCGGTCGCCTTGTAGGCTTGCTAAACTCTAGTTTCCAGGAAGGGCAAGAGTCATATAGAGGATCACTTAAATTCACTCAGTGAAAGCAACTGTCGCGGGCTGCCTTTTAGGGTGGCTAAACTCTAGTTGGAAAGAAGTGTGAGAGTCATATATAGGAATTCTTACCTTGACTTAGTGAAAGCACCTATGGAGCGGTGGCTTGTCGTCTTGCTGAACTCCAGTTTGGAAGATGTGCGAGAGTATGTATTCATAGGGATATTTACAGCCACTTAGAGAAAGTAGCTCTCAGGGCTGGTGCGCAGGGTTACAAAACTACATTCAAAGAAGGACAAGAAAAATATACGGGGGAGGCTTACATTCGGGTAGAGAAAGCAACTCTCGTGGGGTGTATTGCCAGATGGCTAAACGTTGAGATTGGAACAAGTGTGAGTTTCTTGTGAATCACACTGAAGGATGAAGTCACTATGTAAAAGCTGGATACTTCTTAGCCAGACGGGAGTCACGATAGGAACACATACACTGACTGAGAGAAAGCAATTGTTGGGTGGTGGGTTGTAGGTTTGCTAAAGTCCAGTTTGGAAGAAGTGCGAGAATCCTTTATAGGAATGCTTACATTCACTTCCAGAAAGCAGCGATCAGCGGTGGTTTGCAGGATTGCTACACCGCAGTTTGCGAGAAGTGCGAGAGTCATGCATAGCAATGCTTAAATTCCCTTAGAGAAAGCAACTGTCGGCGGGTGATTTTTAGGCTTTCTAGCCTCTGGTTTGGATGAAGTGTGAGACATACATGGGAACGCTTACATTCCCTTCCAGAAAGCAAGTGTCGCGGAGTGGTTTTTAGGCTTGCAAGACTTCTGAACGGAAGAAGTGCGAGAGGCATATACAGGAAGGCGTACATTTACTTAATGAAAGCAACTATAGTGGGATGCATTGGAGAATTGCTAAAGTCTGAGATTGGAAGAAGTGTGACCTTCCTGTCAAACACACTTGAGAAAGAAGTCATCACGTAGGACGGGGAGAGCTCCCAGCAGTAAGGAGTCATGTATAGGGACGCTTAAACTAACTTAGAGCGAGCAACTAGCAGGTGGTGCTCTGTAGGCTGGCTAAACGCTAGAATGGAGGAAGTGCCAGACGGTCTTCTATATTAACGCTTACATTCACTGAGAGAAAGAGACTATGTTGGGCGCTTTGTTACACTGGTAAACTCTGAGATTGGAGGAAGTGTGAGAGTTTCCTGTCCAACGCACTTAGGAAAGAAGTCATTATGTAGGAAGAGGAGAGTTCTCGGCTAGAAAGGGAGGAGGCTTTCTATGTATGGGAACGCTTACATTCACTTCAAGAAACTATCGGGGGGTAATTTGTAGTTAAACTCTAGAAGAACTGTGAGAGTCCTATATAGGAAGGCTTGCATTCACTTAGGGAAAGCAAGTACGAAGAAGGAGTGGTTTGTAGGCTTGCTAAACTCTAGTGTTGACGAAATGCGAGAGTCCTATAGAGGGACGTTAACCTTCAGTTAGTGAGAGCAACTCTCGGGGAGGGGGGTGGTATTTAGGCTTGCTGAACTCTAGTTTGGAAGACATGTCCGAGTTATCCAGGAAGGCTTACAATCACTTAGCTAGAAAGCCAGTATCGGCGGTCGCCTTGTAGGCTTGCTAAACTCTAGTTTCCAGGAAGGGCAAGAGTCATATAGAGGATCACTTAAATTCACTCAGTGAAAGCACCTGTCGCAGGCTGCCTTTTAGGGTGGCTAAACTCTAGTTGGAAGGAAGTGTGAGAGTCATATATAGGAATTCTTACCTTGACTTAGTGAAAGCACCTATGGAGCGGTGGCTTGTCGTCTTGCTGAACTCCAGTTTGGAAGATGTGCGAGAGTATGTATTCATAGGGATATTTACAGCCACTTAGAGAAAGTAGCTCTCAGGGCTGGTGCGCAGGGTTACAAAACTACATTCAAAGAAGGACAAGAAAAATATACGGGGGAGGCTTACATTCGGGTAGAGAAAGCAACTCTCGTGGGCTGTATTGCCAGATGGCTAAACGTTGAGATTGGAACAAGTGTGAGTTTCTTGTGAATCACACTGAAGGATGAAGTCACTATGTAAAAGCTGGATACTTCTTAGCCAGACGGGAGTCACGATAGGAACACATACACTGACTGAGAGAAAGCAATTGTTGGGTGGTGGGTTGTAGGTTTGCTAAAGTCCAGTTTGGAAGAAGTGCGAGAATCCTTTATAGGAATGCTTACATTCACTTCCAGAAAGCAGCGATCAGCGGTGGTTTGCAGGATTGCTACACCGCAGTTTGCAAGAAGTGCGAGAGTCGTGCATAGCAATGCTTAAATTCCCTTAGAGAAAGCAACTGTCGGCGGGTGATTTTTAGGCTTTCTAGCCTCTGGTTTGGATGAAGTGTGAGACATACATGGGAACGCTTACATTCCCTTCTAGAAAGCAAGTGTCGCGGAGTGGTTTTTAGGCTTGCAAGACTTCTGAACGGAAGAAGTGCGAGAGGCATATACAGGAAGGCGTACATTTACTTAATGAAAGCAACTATAGTGGGATGCATTGGAGAATTGCTAAAGTCTGAGATTGGAAGAAGTGTGACCTTCCTGTCAAACACACTTGAGAAAGAAGTCATCACGTAGGACGGGGAGAGCTCCCAGCAGTAAGGAGTCATGTATAGGGACGCTTAAACTAACTTAGAGCGAGCAACTAGCAGGTGGTGCTCTGTAGGCTGGCTAAACGCTAGAATGGAGGAAGTGCCAGACGGTCTTCTATATTAACGCTTACATTCACTGAGAGAAAGAGACTATGTTGGGCGCTTTGTTACACTGGTAAACTCTGAGATTGGAAGAAGTGTGAGAGTCTCCTGTCCAACGCACTTAAGAAAGAAGTCATTATGTAGGAAGAGGAGAGTTCTCGGCTAGAAAGGGAGGAGGCTTTCCATGTATGGGAACGCTTACATTCACTTCAAGAAACTATCGGGGGGTAATTTGTAGTTAAACTCTAGAAGAACTGTGAGAGTCCTATATAGGAAGGCTTGCATTCACTTAGGGAAAGCAAGTACGAAGAAGGAGTGGTTTGTAGGCTTGCTAAACTCTAGTGTTGACGAAATGCGAGAGTCCTATAGAGGGACGTTAACCTTCAGTTAGTGAGAGCAACTCTCGGGGAGGGGGGTGGTATTTAGGCTTGCTGAACTCTAGATTGGAAGACATGTCCGAGTCATCCAGGAAGGCTTACAATAACTTAGCTAGAAAGCCAGTATCGGCGGTCGCCTTGTAGGCTTGCTAAACTCTAGTTTCCAGGAAGGGCAAGAGTCATATAGAGGATCACTTAAATTCACTCAGTGAAAGCAACTGTCGCGGGCTGCCTTTTAGGGTGGCTAAACTCTAGTTGGAAGGAAGTGTGAGAGTCATATATAGGAATTCTTACCTTGACTTAGTGAAAGCACCTATGGAGCGGTGGCTTGTCGTCTTGCTGAACTCCAGTTTGGAAGATGTGCGAGAGTATGTATTCATAGGGATATTTACAGCCACTTAGAGAAAGTAGCTCTCAGGGCTGGTGCGCAGGGTTACAAAACTACATTCAAAGAAGGACAAGAAAAATATACGGGGGAGGCTTACATTCGGGTAGAGAAAGCAACTCTCGTGGGGTGTATTGCCAGATGGCTAAACGTTGAGATTGGAACAAGTGTGAGTTTCTTGTGAATCACACTGAAGGATGAAGTCACTATGTAAAAGCTGGATACTTCTTAGCCAGACGGGAGTCACGATAGGAACACATACACTGACTGAGAGAAAGCAATTGTTGGGTGGTGGGTTGTAGGTTTGCTAAAGTCCAGTTTGGAAGAAGTGCGAGAATCCTTTCTAGGAATGCTTACATTCACTTCCAGAAAGCAGCGATCAGCGGTGGTTTGCAGGATTGCTACACCGCAGTTTGCAAGAAGTGCGAGAGTCGTGCATAGCAATGCTTAAATTCCCTTAGAGAAAGCAACTGTCGGCGGGTGATTTTTAGGCTTTCTAACCTCTGGTTTGGATGAAGTGTGAGACATACATGGGAACGCTTACATTCCCTTCCAGAAAGCAAGTGTCGCGGAGTGGTTTTTAGGCTTGCAAGACTTCTGAACGGAAGAAGTGCGAGAGGCATATACAGGAAGGCGTACATTTACTTAATGAAAGCAACTATAGTGGGATGCATTGGAGAATTGCTAAAGTCTGAGATTGGAAGAAGTGTGACCTTCCTGTCAAACACACTTGAGAAAGAAGTCATCACGTAGGACGGGGAGAGCTCCCAGCAGTAAGGAGTCATGTATAGGGACGCTTAAACTAACTTAGAGCGAGCAACTAGCAGGTGGTGCTCTGTAGGCTGGCTAAACGCTAGAATGGAGGAAGTGCCAGACGGTCTTCTATATTAACGCTTACATTCACTGAGAGAAAGAGACTATGTTGGGCGCTTTGTTACACTGGTAAACTCTGAGATTGAAAGAAGTGTGAGAGTCTCCTGTCCAACGCACTTAAGAAAGAAGTCATTATGTAGGAAGAGGAGAGTTCTCGGCTAGAAAGGGAGGAGGCTTTCTATGTATGGGAACGCTTACATTCACTTCAAGAAACTATCGGGGGGTAATTTGTAGTTAAACTCTAGAAGAACTGTGAGTGTCCTATATAGGAAGGCTTGCATTCACTTAGGGAAAGCAAGTACGAAGAAGGAGTGGTTTGTAGGCTTGCTAAACTCTAGTGTTGACGAAATGCGAGAGTCCTATAGAGGGACGTTAACCTTCAGTTAGTGAGAGCAACTCTCGGGGAGGGGGGTGGTATTTAGGCTTGCTGAACTCTAGTTTGGAAGACATGTCCGAGTTATCCAGGAAGGCTTACAATCACTTAGCTAGAAAGCCAGTATCAGCGGTCGCCTTGTAGGCTTGCTAAACTCTAGTTTCCAGGAAGGGCAAGAGTCATATAGAGGATCACTTCAATTCACTCAGTGAAAGCAACTGTCGCGGGCTGCCTTTTAGGGTGGCTAAACTCTAGTTGGAAGGAAGTGTGAGAGTCATATATAGGAATTCTTACCTTGACTTAGTGAAAGCACCTATGGAGCGGTGGCTTGTCGTCTTGCTGAACTCCAGTTTGGAAGATGTGCGAGAGTATGTATTCATAGGGATATTTACAGCCACTTAGAGAAAGTAGCTCTCAGGGCTGGTGCGCAGGGTTACAAAACTACATTCAAAGAAGGACAAGAAAAATATACGGGGGAGGCTTACATTCGGGTAGAGAAAGCAACTCTCGTGGGGTGTATTGCCAGATGGCTAAACGTTGAGATTGGAACAAGTGTGAGTTTCTTGTGAATCACACTGAAGGATGAAGTCACTATGTAAAAGCTGGATACTTCTTAGCCAGACGGGAGTCACGATAGGAACACATACACTGACTGAGAGAAAGCAATTGTTGGGTGGTGGGTTGTAGGTTTGCTAAAGTCCAGTTTGGAAGAAGTGCGAGAATCCTTTATAGGAATGCTTACATTCACTTCCAGAAAGCAGCGATCAGCGGTGGTTTGCAGGATTGCTACACCGCAGTTTGCAAGAAGTGCGAGAGTCGTGCATAGCAATGCTTAAATTCCCTTAGAGAAAGCAACTGTCGGCGGGTGATTTTTAGGCTTTCTAGCCTCTGGTTTGGATGAAGTGTGAGACATACATGGGAACGCTTACATTCCCTTCCAGAAACCAAGTGTCGCGGAGTGGTTTTTAGGCTTGCAAGACTTCTGAACGGAAGAAGTGCGAGAGGCATATACAGGAAGGCGTACATTTACTTAATGAAAGCAACTATAGTGGGATGCATTGGAGAATTGCTAAAGTCTGAGATTGGAAGAAGTGTGACCTTCCTGTCAAACACACTTGAGAAAGAAGTCATCACGTAGGACGGGGAGAGCTCCCAGCAGTAAGGAGTCATGTATAGGGACGCTTAAACTAACTTAGAGCGAGCAACTAGCAGGTGGTGCTCTGTAGGCTGGCTAAACGCTAGAATGGAGGAAGTGCCAGACGGTCTTCTATATTAACGCTTCCATTCACTGAGAGAAAGAGACTATGTTGGGCGCTTTGTTACACTGGTAAACTCTGAGATTGGAAGAAGTGTGAGAGTTTCCTGTCCAACGCACTTAAGAAAGAAGTCATTATGTAGGAAGAGGAGAGTTCTCGGCTAGAAAGGGAGGAGGCTTTCTATGTATGGGAACGCTTACATTCACTTCAAGTAACTATCGGGGGGTAATTTGTAGTTAAACTCTAGAAGAACTGTGAGAGTCCTATATAGGAAGGCTTGCATTCACTTAGGGAAAGCAAGTACGAAGAAGGAGTGGTTTGTAGGCTTGCTAAACTCTAGTGTTGACGAAATGCGAGAGTCCTATAGAGGGACGTTAACCTTCAGTTAGTGAGAGCAACTCTCGGGGGGGGGGGTGGTATTTAGGCTTGCTGAACTCTAGTTTGGAAGACATGTCCGAGTTATCCAGGAAGGCTTACAATCACTTAGCTAGAAAGCCAGTATCGGCGGTCGCCTTGTAGGCTTGCTAAACTCTAGTTTCCAGGAAGGGCAAGAGTCATATAGAGGATCACTTAAATTCACTCAGTGAAAGCAACTGTCGCGGGCTGCCTTTTAGGGTGGCTAAACTCTAGTTGGAAGGAAGTGTGAGAGTCATATATAGGAATTCTTACCTTGACTTAGTGAAAGCACCTATGGAGCGGTGGCTTGTCGTCTTGCTGAACTCCAGTTTGGAAGATGTGCGAGAGTATGTATTCATAGGGATATTTACAGCCACTTAGAGAAAGTAGCTCTCAGGGCTGGTGCGCAGGGTTACAAAACTACATTCAAAGAAGGACAAGAAAAATATACGGGGGAGGCTTACATTCGGGTAGAGAAAGCAACTCTCGTGGGGTGTATTGCCAGATGGCTAAACGTTGAGATTGGAACAAGTGTGAGTTTCTTGTGAATCACACTGAAGGATGAAGTCACTATGGAAAAGCTGGATACTTCTTAGCCAGACGGGAGTCACGATAGGAACACATACACTGACTGAGAGAAAGCAATTGTTGGGTGGTGGGTTGTAGGTTTGCTAAAGTCCAGTTTGGAAGAAGTGCGAGAATCCTTTATAGGAATGCTTACATTCACTTCCAGAAAGCAGCGATCAGCGGTGGTTTGCAGGATTGCTACACCGCAGTTTGCAAGAAGTGCGAGAGTCGTGCATAGCAATGCTTAAATTCCCTTAGAGAAAGCAACGGTCGGCGGGTGATTTTTAGGCTTTCTAGCCTCTGGTTTGGATGAAGTGTGAGACATACATGGGAACGCTTACATTCCCTTCCAGAAAGCAAGTGTCGCGGAGTGGTTTTTAGGCTTGCAAGACTTCTGAACGGAAGAAGTGCGAGAGGCATATACAGGAAGGCGTACATTTACTTAATGAAAGCAACTATAGTGGGATGCATTGGAGAATTGCTAAAGTCTGAGATTGGAAGAAGTGTGACCTTCCTGTCAAACACACTTGAGAAAGAAGTCATCACGTAGGACGGGGAGAGCTCCCAGCAGTAAGGAGTCATGTATAGGGACGCTTAAACTAACTTAGAGCGAGCAACTAGCAGGTGGTGCTCTGTAGGCTGGCTAAACGCTAGAATGGAGGAAGTGCCAGACGGTCTTCTATATTAACGCTTACATTCACTGAGAGAAAGAGACTATGTTGGGCGCTTTGTTACACTGGTAAACTCTGAGATTGGAAGAAGTGTGAGAGTTTCCTGTCCAACGCACTTAAGAAAGAAGTCATTATGTAGGAAGAGGAGAGTTCTCGGCTAGAAAGGGAGGAGGCTTTCTATGTATGGGAACGCTTACATTCACTTCAAGAAACTATCGGGGGGTAATATGTAGTTAAACTCTAGAAGAACTGTGAGAGTCCTATATAGGAAGGCTTGCATTCACTTAGGGAAAGCAAGTACGAAGAAGGAGTGGTTTGTAGGCTTGCTAAACTCTAGTGTTGACGAAATGCGAGAGTCCTATAGAGGGACGTTAACCTTCAGTTAGTGAGAGCAACTCTCGGGGAGGGGGGTGGTATTTAGGCTTGCTGAACTCTAGTTTGGAAGACATGTCCGAGTTATCCAGGAAGGCTTACAATCACTTAGCTAGAAAGCCAGTATCGGCGGTCGCCTTGTAGGCTTGCTAAACTCTAGTTTCCAGGAAGGGCAAGAGTCGTATAGAGGATCACTTAAATTCACTCAGTGAAAGCAACTGTCGCAGGCTGCCTTTTAGGGTGGCTAAACTCTAGTTGGAAGGAAGTGTGAGAGTCATATATAGGAATTCTTACCTTGACTTAGTGAAAGCACCTATGGAGCGGTGGCTTGTCGTCTTGCTGAACTCCAGTTTGGAAGATGTGCGAGAGTATGTATTCATAGGGATATTTACAGCCACTTAGAGAAAGTAGCTCTCAGGGCTGGTGCGCAGGGTTACAAAACTACATTCAAAGAAGGACAAGAAAAATATACGGGGGAGGCTTACATTCGGGTAGAGAAAGCAACTCTCGTGGGGTGTATTGCCAGATGGCTAAACGTTGAGATTGGAACAAGTGTGAGTTTCTTGTGAATCACACTGAAGGATGAAGTCACTATGGAAAAGCTGGATACTTCTTAGCCAGACGGGAGTCACGATAGGAACACATACACTGACTGAGAGAAAGCAATTGTTGGGTGGTGGGTTGTAGGTTTGCTAAAGTCCAGTTTGGAAGAAGTGCGAGAATCCTTTATAGGAATGCTTACATTCACTTCCAGAAAGCAGCGATCAGCGGTGGTTTGCAGGATTGCTACACCGCAGTTTGCAAGAAGTGCGAGAGTCGTGCATAGCAATGCTTAAATTCCCTTAGAGAAAGCAACTGTCGGCAGGTGATTTTTAGGCTTTCTAGCCTCTGGTTTGGATGAAGTGTGAGACATACATGGGAACGCTTACATTCCCTTCCAGAAAGCAAGTGTCGCGGAGTGGTTTTTAGGCTTGCAAGACTTCTGAACGGAAGAAGTGCGAGAGGCATATACAGGAAGGCGTACATTTACTTAATGAAAGCAACTATAGTGGGATGCATTGGAGAATTGCTAAAGTCTGAGATTGGAAGAAGTGTGACCTTCCTGTCAAACACACTTGAGAAAGAAGTCATCACGTAGGACGGGGAGAGCTCCCAGCAGTAAGGAGTCATGTATAGGGACGCTTAAACTAACTTAGAGCGATCAACTAGCAGGTGGTGCTCTGTAGGCTGGCTAAACGCTAGAATGGAGGAAGTGCCAGACGGTCTTCTATATTAACGCTTACATTCACTGAGAGAAAGAGACTATGTTGGGCGCTTTGTTACACTGGTAAACTCTGAGATTGGAAGAAGTGTGAGAGTCTGCTGTCCAACGCACCTAAGAAAGAAGTCATTATGTAGGAAGAGGAGAGTTCTCGGCTAGAAAGGGAGGAGGCTTTCTATGTATGGGAACGCTTACATTCACTTCAAGAAACTATCGGGGGGTAATTTGTAGTTAAACTCTAGAAGAACTGTGAGAGTCCTATATAGGAAGGCTTGCATTCACTTAGGGAAAGCAAGTACGAAGAAGGAGTGGTTTGTAGGCTTGCTAAACTCTAGTGTTGACGAAATGCGAGAGTCCTATAGAGGGACGTTAACCTTCAGTTAGTGAGAGCAACTCTCGGGGAGGGGGGTGGTATTTAGGCTTGCTGAACTCTAGTTTGGAAGACATGTCCGAGTTATCCAGGAAGGCTTACAATCACTTAGCTAGAAAGCCAGTATCGGCGGTCGCCTTGTAGGCTTGCTAAACTCTAGTTTCCAGGAAGGGCAAGAGTCATATAGAGGATCACTTAAATTCACTCAGTGAAAGCAACTGTCGCGGGCTGCCTTTTAGGGTGGCTAAACTCTAGTTGGAAGGAAGTGTGAGAGTCATATATAGGAATTCTTACCTTGACTTAGTGAAAGCACCTATGGAGCGGTGGCTTGTCGTCTTGCTGAACTCCAGTTTGGAAGATGTGCGAGAGTATGTATTCATAGGGATATTTACAGCCACTTAGAGAAAGTAGCTCTCAGGGCTGGTGCGCAGGGTTACAAAACTACATTCAAAGAAGGACAAGAAAAATATACGGGGGAGGCTTACATTCGGGTAGAGAAAGCAACTCTCGTGGGGTGTATTGCCAGATGGCTAAACGTTGAGATTGGAACAAGTGTGAGTTTCTTGTGAATCACACTGAAGGATGAAGTCACTATGGAAAAGCTGGATACTTCTTAGCCAGACGGGAGTCACGATAGGAACACATACACTGACTGAGAGAAAGCAATTGTTGGGTGGTGGGTTGTAGGTTTGCTAAAGTCCAGTTTGGAAGAAGTGCGAGAATCCTTTATAGGAATGCTTCCATTCACTTCCAGAAAGCAGCGATCAGCGGTGGTTTGCAGGATTGCTACACCGCAGTTTGCAAGAAGTGCGAGAGTCGTGCATAGCAATGCTTAAATTCCCTTAGAGAAAGCAACTGTCGGCGGGTGATTTTTAGGCTTTCTAGCCTCTGGTTTGGATGAAGTGTGAGACATACATGGGAACGCTTACATTCCCTTCCAGAAAGCAAGTGTCGCGGAGTGGTTTTTAGGCTTGCAAGACTTCTGAACGGAAGAAGTGCGAGAGGCATATACAGGAAGGCGTACATTTACTTAATGAAAGCAACTATAGTGGGATGCATTGGAGAATTGCTAAAGTCTGAGATTGGAAGAAGTGTGACCTTCCTGTCAAACACACTTGAGAAAGAAGTCATCACGTAGGACGGGGAGAGCTCCCAGCAGTAAGGAGTCATGTATAGGGACGCTTAAACTAACTTAGAGCGAGCAACTAGCAGGTGGTGCTCTGTAGGCTGGCTAAACGCTAGAATGGAGGAAGTGCCAGACGGTCTTCTATATTAACGCTTACATTCACTGAGAGAAAGAGACTATGTTGGGCGCTTTGTTACACTGGTAAACTCTGAGATTGGAGGAAGTGTGAGAGTTTCCTGTCCAACGCACTTAGGAAAGAAGTCATTATGTAGGAAGAGGAGAGTTCTCGGCTAGAAAGGGAGGAGGCTTTCTATGTATGGGAACGCTTACATTCACTTCAAGAAACTATCGGGGGGTAATTTGTAGTTAAACTCTAGAAGAACTGTGAGAGTCCTATATAGGAAGGCTTGCATTCACTTAGGGAAAGCAAGTACGAAGAAGGAGTGGTTTGTAGGCTTGCTAAACTCTAGTGTTGACAAAATGCGAGAGTCCTATAGAGGGACGTTAACCTTCAGTTAGTGAGAGCAACTCTCGGGGGGGGGGGGTGGTATTTAGGCTTGCTGAACTCTAGTTTGGAAGACATGTCCGAGTTATCCAGGAAGGCTTACAATCACTTAGCTAGAAAGCCAGTATCGGCGGTCGCCTTGTAGGCTTGCTAAACTCTAGTTTCCAGGAAGGGCAAGAGTCATATAGAGGATCACTTAAATTCACTCAGTGAAAGCAACTGTCGCGGGCTGCCTTTTAGGGTGGCTAAACTCTAGTTGGAAGGAAGTGTGAGAGTCATATATAGGAATTCTTACCTTGACTTAGTGAAAGCACCTATGGAGCGGTGGCTTGTCGTCTTGCTGAACTCCAGTTTGGAAGATGTGCGAGAGTATGTATTCATAGGGATATTTACAGCCACTTAGAGAAAGTAGCTCTCAGGGCTGGTGCGCAGGGTTACAAAACTACATTCAAAGAAGGACAAGAAAAATATACGGGGGAGGCTTACATTCGGGTAGAGAAAGCAACTCTCGTGGGGTGTATTGCCAGATGGCTAAACGTTGAGATTGGAACAAGTGTGAGTTTCTTGTGAATCACACTGAAGGATGAAGTCACTATGGAAAAGCTGGATACTTCTTAGCCAGACGGGAGTCACGATAGGAACACATACACTGACTGAGAGAAAGCAATTGTTGGGTGGTGGGTTGTAGGTTTGCTAAAGTCCAGTTTGGAAGAAGTGCGAGAATCCTTTATAGGAATGCTTCCATTCACTTCCAGAAAGCAGCGATCAGCGGTGGTTTGCAGGATTGCTACACCGCAGTTTGCAAGAAGTGCGAGAGTCATGCATAGCAATGCTTAAATTCCCTTAGAGAAAGCAACTGTCGGCGGGTGATTTTTAGGCTTTCTAGCCTCTGGTTTGGATGAAGTGTGAGACATACATGGGAACGCTTACATTCCCTTCCAGAAACCAAGTGTCGCGGAGTGGTTTTTAGGCTTGCAAGACTTCTGAACGGAAGAAGTGCGAGAGGCATATACAGGAAGGCGTACATTTACTTAATGAAAGCAACTATAGTGGGATGCATTGGAGAATTGCTAAAGTCTGAGATTGGAAGAAGTGTGACCTTCCTGTCAAACACACTTGAGAAAGAAGTCATCACGTAGGACGGGGAGAGCTCCCAGCAGTAAGGAGTCATGTATAGGGACGCTTAAACTAACTTAGAGCGAGCAACTAGCAGGTGGTGCTCTGTAGGCTGGCTAAACGCTAGAATGGAGGAAGTGCCAGACGGTCTTCTATATTAACGCTTACATTGACTGAGAGAAAGAGACTATGTTGGGCGCTTTGTTACACTGGTAAACTCTGAGATTGGAGGAAGTGTGAGAGTTTCCTGTCCAACGCACTTAGGAAAGAAGTCATTATGTAGGAAGAGGAGAGTTCTCGGCTAGAAAGGGAGGAGGCTTTCTATGTATGGGAACGCTTACATTCACTTCAAGAAACTATCGGGGGGTAATTTGTAGTTAAACTCTAGAAGAACTGTGAGAGTCCTATATAGGAAGGCTTGCATTCACTTAGGGAAAGCAAGTACGAAGAAGGAGTGGTTTGTAGGCTTGCTAAACTCTAGTGTTGACGAAATGCGAGAGTCCTATAGAGGGACGTTAACCTTCAGTTAGTGAGAGCAACTCTCGGGGAGGGCGGTGGTATTTAGGCTTGCTGAACTCTAGTTTGGAAGACATGTCCGAGTTATCCAGGAAGGCTTACAATCACTTAGCTAGAAAGCCAGTATCGGCGGTCGCCTTGTAGGCTTGCTAAACTCTAGTTTCCAGGAAGGGCAAGAGTCATATAGAGGATCACTTAAATTCACTCAGTGAAAGCAACTGTCGCAGGCTGCCTTTTAGGGTGGCTAAACTCTAGTTGGAAGGAAGTGTGAGAGTCATATATAGGAATTCTTACCTTGACTTAGTGAAAGCACCTATGGAGCGGTGGCTTGTCGTCTTGCTGAACTCCAGTTTGGAAGATGTGCGAGAGTATGTATTCATAGGGATATTTACAGCCACTTAGAGAAAGTAGCTCTCAGGGCTGGTGCGCAGGGTTACAAAACTACATTCAAAGAAGGACAAGAAAAATATACGGGGGAGGCTTACATTCGGGTAGAGAAAGCAACTCTCGTGGGGTGTATTGCCAGATGGCTAAACGTTGAGATTGGAACAAGTGTGAGTTTCTTGTGAATCACACTGATGGATGAAGTCACTATGTAAAAGCTGGATACTTCTTAGCCAGACGGGAGTCACGATAGGAACACATACACTGACTGAGAGAAAGCAATTGTTGGGTGGTGGGTTGTAGGTTTGCTAAAGTCCAGTTTGGAAGAAGTGCGAGAATCCTTTATAGGAATGCTTACATTCACTTCCAGAAAGCAGCGATCAGCGGTGGTTTGCAGGATTGCTACACCGCAGTTTGCAAGAAGTGCGAGAGTCGTGCATAGCAATGCTTAAATTCCCTTAGAGAAAGCAACTGTCGGCGGGTGATTTTTAGGCTTTCTAGCCTCTGGTTTGGATGAAGTGTGAGACATACATGGGAACGCTTACATTCACTTCCAGAAAGCAAGTGTCGCGGAGTGGTTTTTAGGCTTGCAAGACTTCTGAACGGAAGAAGTGCGAGAGGCATATACAGGAAAGCGTACATTTACTTAATGAAAGCAACTATAGTGGGATGCATTGGAGAATTGCTAAAGTCTGAGATTGGAAGAAGTGTGACCTTCCTGTCAAACACACTTGAGAAAGAAGTCATCACGTAGGACGGGGAGAGCTCCCAGCAGTAAGGAGTCATGTATAGGGACGCTTAAACTAACTTAGAGCGAGCAACTAGCAGGTGGTGCTCTGTAGGCTGGCTAAACGCTAGAATGGAGGAAGTGCCAGACGGTCTTCTATATTAACGCTTACATTCACTGAGAGAAAGAGACTATGTTGGGCGCTTTGTTACACTGGTAAACTCTGAGATTGGAAGAAGTGTGAGAGTTTCCTGTCCAACGCACTTAAGAAAGAAGTCATTATGTAGGAAGAGGAGAGTTCTCGGCTAGAAAGGGAGGAGGCTTTCTATGTATGGGAACGCTTACATTCACTTCAAGAAACTATCGGGGGGTAATTTGTAGTTAAACTCTAGAAGAACTGTGAGAGTCCTATATAGGAAGGCTTGCATTCACTTAGGGAAAGCAAGTACGAAGAAGGAGTGGTTTGTAGGCTTGCTAAACTCTAGTGTTGACGAAATGCGAGAGTCCTATAGAGGGACGTTAACCTTTAGTTAGTGAGAGCAACTCTCGGGGGGGGTGGTATTTAGGCTTGCTGAACTCTAGTTTGGAAGACATGTCCGAGTTATCCAGCAAGGCTTACAATCACTTAGCTAGAAAGCCAGTATCGGCGGTCGCCTTGTAGGCTTGCTAAACTCTAGTTTCCAGGAAGGGCAAGAGTCATATAGAGGATCACTTAAATTCACTCAGTGAAAGCAACTGTCGCGGGCTGCCTTTTAGGGTGGCTAAACTCTAGTTGGAAGGAAGTGTGAGAGTCATATATAGGAATTCTTACCTTGACTTAGTGAAAGCACCTATGGAGCGGTGGCTTGTCGTCTTGCTGAACTCCAGTTTGGAAGATGTGCGAGAGTATGTATTCATAGGGATATTTACAGCCACTTAGAGAAAGTAGCTCTCAGGGCTGGTGCGCAGGGTTACAAAACTACATTCAAAGAAGGACAAGAAAAATATACGGGGGAGGCTTACATTCGGGTAGAGAAAGCAACTCTCGTGGGGTGTATTGCCAGATGGCTAAACGTTGAGATTGGAACAAGTGTGAGTTTCTTGTGAATCACACTGAAGGATGAAGTCACTATGGAAAAGCTGGATACTTCTTAGCCAGACGGGAGTCACGATAGGAACACATACACTGACTGAGAGAAAGCAATTGTTGGGTGGTGGGTTGTAGGTTTGCTAAAGTCCAGTTTGGAAGAAGTGCGAGAATCCTTTATAGGAATGCTTACATTCACTTCCAGAAAGCAGCGATCAGCGGTGGTTTGCAGGATTGCTACACCGCAGTTTGCAAGAAGTGCGAGAGTCATGCATAGCAATGCTTAAATTCCCTTAGAGAAAGCAACTGTCGGCGGGTGATTTTTAGGCTTTCTAGCCTCTGGTTTGGATGAAGTGTGAGACATACATGGGAACGCTTACATTCCCTTCCAGAAACCAAGTGTCGCGGAGTGGTTTTTAGGCTTGCAAGACTTCTGAACGGAAGAAGTGCGAGAGGCATATACAGGAAGGCGTACATTTACTTAATGAAAGCAACTATAGTGGGATGCATTGGAGAATTGCTAAAGTCTGAGATTGGAAGAAGTGTGACCTTCCTGTCAAACACACTTGAGAAAGAAGTCATCACGTAGGACGGGGAGAGCTCCCAGCAGTAAGGAGTCATGTATAGGGACGCTTAAACTAACTTAGAGCGAGCAACTAGCAGGTGGTGCTCTGTAGGCTGGCTAAACGCTAGAATGGAGGAAGTGCCAGACGGTCTTCTATATTAACGCTTACATTGACTGAGAGAAAGAGACTATGTTGGGCGCTTTGTTACACTGGTAAACTCTGAGATTGGAGGAAGTGTGAGAGTTTCCTGTCCAACGCACTTAGGAAAGAAGTCATTATGTAGGAAGAGGAGAGTTCTCGGCTAGAAAGGGAGGAGGCTTTCTATGTATGGGAACGCTTACATTCACTTCAAGAAACTATCGGGGGGTAATTTGTAGTTAAACTCTAGAAGAACTGTGAGAGTCCTATATAGGAAGGCTTGCATTCACTTAGGGAAAGCAAGTACGAAGAAGGAGTGGTTTGTAGGCTTGCTAAACTCTAGTGTTGACGAAATGCGAGAGTCCTATAGAGGGACGTTAACCTTCAGTTAGTGAGAGCAACTCTCGGGGAGGGCGGTGGTATTTAGGCTTGCTGAACTCTAGTTTGGAAGACATGTCCGAGTTATCCAGGAAGGCTTACAATCACTTAGCTAGAAAGCCAGTATCGGCGGTCGCCTTGTAGGCTTGCTAAACTCTAGTTTCCAGGAAGGGCAAGAGTCATATAGAGGATCACTTAAATTCACTCAGTGAAAGCAACTGTCGCAGGCTGCCTTTTAGGGTGGCTAAACTCTAGTTGGAAGGAAGTGTGAGAGTCATATATAGGAATTCTTACCTTGACTTAGTGAAAGCACCTATGGAGCGGTGGCTTGTCGTCTTGCTGAACTCCAGTTTGGAAGATGTGCGAGAGTATGTATTCATAGGGATATTTACAGCCACTTAGAGAAAGTAGCTCTCAGGGCTGGTGCGCAGGGTTACAAAACTACATTCAAAGAAGGACAAGAAAAATATACGGGGGAGGCTTACATTCGGGTAGAGAAAGCAACTCTCGTGGGGTGTATTGCCAGATGGCTAAACGTTGAGATTGGAACAAGTGTGAGTTTCTTGTGAATCACACTGATGGATGAAGTCACTATGTAAAAGCTGGATACTTCTTAGCCAGACGGGAGTCACGATAGGAACACATACACTGACTGAGAGAAAGCAATTGTTGGGTGGTGGGTTGTAGGTTTGCTAAAGTCCAGTTTGGAAGAAGTGCGAGAATCCTTTATAGGAATGCTTACATTCACTTCCAGAAAGCAGCGATCAGCGGTGGTTTGCAGGATTGCTACACCGCAGTTTGCAAGAAGTGCGAGAGTCGTGCATAGCAATGCTTAAATTCCCTTAGAGAAAGCAACTGTCGGCGGGTGATTTTTAGGCTTTCTAGCCTCTGGTTTGGATGAAGTGTGAGACATACATGGGAACGCTTACATTCACTTCCAGAAAGCAAGTGTCGCGGAGTGGTTTTTAGGCTTGCAAGACTTCTGAACGGAAGAAGTGCGAGAGGCATATACAGGAAAGCGTACATTTACTTAATGAAAGCAACTATAGTGGGATGCATTGGAGAATTGCTAAAGTCTGAGATTGGAAGAAGTGTGACCTTCCTGTCAAACACACTTGAGAAAGAAGTCATCACGTAGGACGGGGAGAGCTCCCAGCAGTAAGGAGTCATGTATAGGGACGCTTAAACTAACTTAGAGCGAGCAACTAGCAGGTGGTGCTCTGTAGGCTGGCTAAACGCTAGAATGGAGGAAGTGCCAGACGGTCTTCTATATTAACGCTTACATTCACTGAGAGAAAGAGACTATGTTGGGCGCTTTGTTACACTGGTAAACTCTGAGATTGGAAGAAGTGTGAGAGTTTCCTGTCCAACGCACTTAAGAAAGAAGTCATTATGTAGGAAGAGGAGAGTTCTCGGCTAGAAAGGGAGGAGGCTTTCTATGTATGGGAACGCTTACATTCACTTCAAGAAACTATCGGGGGGTAATTTGTAGTTAAACTCTAGAAGAACTGTGAGAGTCCTATATAGGAAGGCTTGCATTCACTTAGGGAAAGCAAGTACGAAGAAGGAGTGGTTTGTAGGCTTGCTAAACTCTAGTGTTGACGAAATGCGAGAGTCCTATAGAGGGACGTTAACCTTTAGTTAGTGAGAGCAACTCTCGGGGGGGGTGGTATTTAGGCTTGCTGAACTCTAGTTTGGAAGACATGTCCGAGTTATCCAGCAAGGCTTACAATCACTTAGCTAGAAAGCCAGTATCGGCGGTCGCCTTGTAGGCTTGCTAAACTCTAGTTTCCAGGAAGGGCAAGAGTCATATAGAGGATCACTTAAATTCACTCAGTGAAAGCAACTGTCGCGGGCTGCCTTTTAGGGTGGCTAAACTCTAGTTGGAAGGAAGTGTGAGAGTCATATATAGGAATTCTTACCTTGACTTAGTGAAAGCACCTATGGAGCGGTGGCTTGTCGTCTTGCTGAACTCCAGTTTGGAAGATGTGCGAGAGTATGTATTCATAGGGATATTTACAGCCACTTAGAGAAAGTAGCTCTCAGGGCTGGTGCGCAGGGTTACAAAACTACATTCAAAGAAGGACAAGAAAAATATACGGGGGAGGCTTACATTCGGGTAGAGAAAGCAACTCTCGTGGGGTGTATTGCCAGATGGCTAAACGTTGAGATTGGAACAAGTGTGAGTTTCTTGTGAATCACACTGAAGGATGAAGTCACTATGGAAAAGCTGGATACTTCTTAGCCAGACGGGAGTCACGATAGGAACACATACACTGACTGAGAGAAAGCAATTGTTGGGTGGTGGGTTGTAGGTTTGCTAAAGTCCAGTTTGGAAGAAGTGCGAGAATCCTTTATAGGAATGCTTACATTCACTTCCAGAAAGCAGCGATCAGCGGTGGTTTGCAGGATTGCTACACCGCAGTTTGCAAGAAGTGCGAGAGTCATGCATAGCAATGCTTAAATTCCCTTAGAGAAAGCAACTGTCGGCGGGTGATTTTTAGGCTTTCTAGCCTCTGGTTTGGATGAAGTGTGAGACATACATGGGAACGCTTACATTCCCTTCCAGAAACCAAGTGTCGCGGAGTGGTTTTTAGGCTTGCAAGACTTCTGAACGGAAGAAGTGCGAGAGGCATATACAGGAAGGCGTACATTTACTTAATGAAAGCAACTATAGTGGGATGCATTGGAGAATTGCTAAAGTCTGAGATTGGAAGAAGTGTGACCTTCCTGTCAAACACACTTGAGAAAGAAGTCATCACGTAGGACGGGGAGAGCTCCCAGCAGTAAGGAGTCATGTATAGGGACGCTTAAACTAACTTAGAGCGAGCAACTAGCAGGTGGTGCTCTGTAGGCTGGCTAAACGCTAGAATGGAGGAAGTGCCAGACGGTCTTCTATATTAACGCTTACATTCACTGAGAGAAAGAGACTATGTTGGGCGCTTTGTTACACTGGTAAACTCTGAGATTGGAGGAAGTGTGAGAGTTTCCTGTCCAACGCACTTAGGAAAGAAGTCATTATGTAGGAAGAGGAGAGTTCTCGGCTAGAAAGGGAGGAGGCTTTCTATGTATGGGAACGCTTACATTCACTTCAAGAAACTATCGGGGGGTAATTTGTAGTTAAACTCTAGAAGAACTGTGAGAGTCCTATATAGGAAGGCTTGCATTCACTTAGGGAAAGCAAGTACGAAGAAGGAGTGGTTTGTAGGCTTGCTAAACTCTAGTGTTGACGAAATGCGAGAGTCCTATAGAGGGACGTTAACCTTCAGTTAGTGAGAGCAACTCTCGGGGAGGGCGGTGGTATTTAGGCTTGCTGAACTCTAGTTTGGAAGACATGTCCGAGTTATCCAGGAAGGCTTACAATCACTTAGCTAGAAAGCCAGTATCGGCGGTCGCCTTGTAGGCTTGCTAAACTCTAGTTTCCAGGAAGGGCAAGAGTCATATAGAGGATCACTTAAATTCACTCAGTGAAAGCAACTGTCGCAGGCTGCCTTTTAGGGTGGCTAAACTCTAGTTGGAAGGAAGTGTGAGAGTCATATATAGGAATTCTTACCTTGACTTAGTGAAAGCACCTATGGAGCGGTGGCTTGTCGTCTTGCTGAACTCCAGTTTGGAAGATGTGCGAGAGTATGTATTCATAGGGATATTTACAGCCACTTAGAGAAAGTAGCTCTCAGGGCTGGTGCGCAGGGTTACAAAACTACATTCAAAGAAGGACAAGAAAAATATACGGGGGAGGCTTACATTCGGGTAGAGAAAGCAACTCTCGTGGGGTGTATTGCCAGATGGCTAAACGTTGAGATTGGAACAAGTGTGAGTTTCTTGTGAATCACACTGATGGATGAAGTCACTATGTAAAAGCTGGATACTTCTTAGCCAGACGGGAGTCACGATAGGAACACATACACTGACTGAGAGAAAGCAATTGTTGGGTGGTGGGTTGTAGGTTTGCTAAAGTCCAGTTTGGAAGAAGTGCGAGAATCCTTTATAGGAATGCTTACATTCACTTCCAGAAAGCAGCGATCAGCGGTGGTTTGCAGGATTGCTACACCGCAGTTTGCAAGAAGTGCGAGAGTCGTGCATAGCAATGCTTAAATTCCCTTAGAGAAAGCAACTGTCGGCGGGTGATTTTTAGGCTTTCTAGCCTCTGGTTTGGATGAAGTGTGAGACATACATGGGAACGCTTACATTCACTTCCAGAAAGCAAGTGTCGCGGAGTGGTTTTTAGGCTTGCAAGACTTCTGAACGGAAGAAGTGCGAGAGGCATATACAGGAAAGCGTACATTTACTTAATGAAAGCAACTATAGTGGGATGCATTGGAGAATTGCTAAAGTCTGAGATTGGAAGAAGTGTGACCTTCCTGTCAAACACACTTGAGAAAGAAGTCATCACGTAGGACGGGGAGAGCTCCCAGCAGTAAGGAGTCATGTATAGGGACGCTTAAACTAACTTAGAGCGAGCAACTAGCAGGTGGTGCTCTGTAGGCTGGCTAAACGCTAGAATGGAGGAAGTGCCAGACGGTCTTCTATATTAACGCTTACATTCACTGAGAGAAAGAGACTATGTTGGGCGCTTTGTTACACTGGTAAACTCTGAGATTGGAAGAAGTGTGAGAGTTTCCTGTCCAACGCACTTAAGAAAGAAGTCATTATGTAGGAAGAGGAGAGTTCTCGGCTAGAAAGGGAGGAGGCTTTCTATGTATGGGAACGCTTACATTCACTTCAAGAAACTATCGGGGGGTAATTTGTAGTTAAACTCTAGAAGAACTGTGAGAGTCCTATATAGGAAGGCTTGCATTCACTTAGGGAAAGCAAGTACGAAGAAGGAGTGGTTTGTAGGCTTGCTAAACTCTAGTGTTGACGAAATGCGAGAGTCCTATAGAGGGACGTTAACCTTCAGTTAGTGAGAGCAACTCTCGGGGGGGGTGGTATTTAGGCTTGCTGAACTCTAGTTTGGAAGACATGTCCGAGTTATCCAGCAAGGCTTACAATCACTTAGCTAGAAAGCCAGTATCGGCGGTCGCCTTGTAGGCTTGCTAAACTCTAGTTTCCAGGAAGGGCAAGAGTCATATAGAGGATCACTTAAATTCACTCAGTGAAAGCAACTGTCGCGGGCTGCCTTTTAGGGTGGCTAAACTCTAGTTGGAAGGAAGTGTGAGAGTCATATATAGGAATTCTTACCTTGACTTAGTGAAAGCACCTATGGAGCGGTGGCTTGTCGTCTTGCTGAACTCCAGTTTGGAAGATGTGCGAGAGTATGTATTCATAGGGATATTTACAGCCACTTAGAGAAAGTAGCTCTCAGGGCTGGTGCGCAGGGTTACAAAACTACATTCAAAGAAGGACAAGAAAAATATACGGGGGAGGCTTACATTCGGGTAGAGAAAGCAACTCTCGTGGGGTGTATTGCCAGATGGCTAAACGTTGAGATTGGAACAAGTGTGAGTTTCTTGTGAATCACACTGAAGGATGAAGTCACTATGGAAAAGCTGGATACTTCTTAGCCAGACGGGAGTCACGATAGGAACACATACACTGACTGAGAGAAAGCAATTGTTGGGTGGTGGGTTGTAGGTTTGCTAAAGTCCAGTTTGGAAGAAGTGCGAGAATCCTTTATAGGAATGCTTCCATTCACTTCCAGAAAGCAGCGATCAGCGGTGGTTTGCAGGATTGCTACACCGCAGTTTGCAAGAAGTGCGAGAGTCGTGCATAGCAATGCTTAAATTCCCTTAGAGAAAGCAACTGTCGGCGGGTGATTTTTAGGCTTTCTAGCCTCTGGTTTGGATGAAGTGTGAGACATACATGGGAACGCTTACATTCCCTTCCAGAAACCAAGTGTCGCGGAGTGGTTTTTAGGCTTGCAAGACTTCTGAACGGAAGAAGTGCGAGAGGCATATACAGGAAGGCGTACATTTACTTAATGAAAGCAACTATAGTGGGTTGCATTGGAGAATTGCTAAAGTCTGAGATTGGAAGAAGTGTGACCTTCCTGTCAAACACACTTGAGAAAGAAGTCATCACGTAGGACGGGGAGAGCTCCCAGCAGTAAGGAGTCATGTATAGGGACGCTTAAACTAACTTAGAGCGAGCAACTAGCAGGTGGTGCTCTGTAGGCTGGCTAAACGCTAGAATGGAGGAAGTGCCAGACGGTCTTCTATATTAACGCTTACATTCACTGAGAGAAAGAGACTATGTTGGGCGCTTTGTTACACTGGTAAACTCTGAGATTGGAAGAAGTGTGAGAGTTTCTTGTCCAACGCACTTAAGAAAGAAGTCATTATGTAGGAAGAGGAGAGTTCTCGGCTAGAAAGGGTGGAGGCTTTCTATGTATGGGACGCTTACATTCACTTCAAGAAACTATCGGGGGGTAATTTGTAGTTGAACTCTAGAAGAACTGTGAGAGTCCTATATAGGAAGGCTTGCATTCACTTAGGGAAAGCAAGTACGAAGAAGGAGTGGTTTGTAGGCTTGCTAAACTCTAGTGTTGACGAAATGCGAGAGTCCTATAAAGGGACGTTAACCTTCAGTTAGTGAGAGCAACTCTCGGGGGGGGGGGTGGTATTTAGGCTTGCTGAACTCTAGTTTGGAAGACATGTCCGAGTTATCCAGGAAGGCTTACAATCACTTAGCTAGAAAGCCAGTATCGGCGGTCGCCTTGTAGGCTTGCTTAACTCTAGTTTCCAGGAAGGGCAAGAGTCATATAGAGGATCACTTAAATTCACTCAATGAAAGCAACTGTCGCGGGCTGCCTTTTAGGGTGGCTAAACTCTAGTTGGAAGGAAGTGTGAGAGTCATATATAGGAATTCTTACCTTGACTTAGTGAAAGCACCTATGGAGCGGTGGCTTGTCGTCTTGCTGAACTCCAGTTTGGAAGATATGCGAGAGTATGTATTCATAGGGATATTTACAGCCACTTAGAGAAAGTAGCTCTCAGGGCTGGTGCGCAGGGTTACAAAACTACATTCAAAGAAGGACAAGAAAAATATACGGGGGAGGCTTACATTCGGGTAGAGAAAGCAACTCTCGTGGGGTGTATTGCCAGATGGCTAAACGTTGAGATTGGAACAAGTGTGAGTTTCTTGTGAATCACACTGAAGGATGAAGTCACTATGTAAAAGCTGGATACTTCTTAGCCAGACGGGAGTCACGATAGGAACACATACACTGACTGAGAGAAAGCAATTGTTGGGTGGTGGGTTGTAGGTTTGCTAAAGTCCAGTTTGGAAGAAGTGCGAGAATCCTTTATAGGAATGCTTACATTCACTTCCAGAAAGCAGCGATCAGCGGTGGTTTGCAGGATTGCTACACCGCAGTTTGCAAGAAGTGCGAGAGTCATGCATAGCAATGCTTAAATTCCCTTAGAGAAAGCAACTATCGGCGGGTGATTTTTAGGCTTTCTAGCCTCTGGTTTGGATGAAGTGTGAGACATACATGGGAACGCTTACATTCCCTTCCAGAAAGCAAGTGTCGCGGAGTGGTTTTTAGGCTTGCAAGACTTCTGAACGGAAGAAGTGCGAGAGGCATATACAGGAAGGCGTACATTTACTTAATGAAAGCAACTATAGTGGGATGCATTGGAGAATTGCTAAAGTCTGAGATTGGAAGAAGTGTGACCTTCCTGTCAAACACACTTGAGAAAGAAGTCATCACGTAGGACGGGGAGAGCTCCCAGCAGTAAGGAGTCATGTATAGGGACGCTTAAACTAACTTAGAGCGAGCAACTAGCAGGTGGTGCTCTGTAGGCTGGCTAAACGCTAGAATGGAGGAAGTGCCAGACGGTCTTCTATATTAACGCTTACATTGACTGAGAGAAAGAGACTATGTTGGGCGCTTTGTTACACTGGTAAACTCTGAGATTGGAGGAAGTGTGAGAGTTTCCTGTCCAACGCACTTAGGAAAGAAGTCATTATGTAGGAAGAGGAGAGTTCTCGGCTAGAAAGGGAGGAGGCTTTCTATGTATGGGAACGCTTACATTCACTTCAAGAAACTATCGGGGGGTAATTTGTAGTTAAACTCTAGAAGAACTGTGAGAGTCCTATATAGGAAGGCTTGCATTCACTTAGGGAAAGCAAGTACGAAGAAGGAGTGGTTTGTAGGCTTGCTAAACTCTAGTGTTGACGAAATGCGAGAGTCCTATAGAGGGACGTTAACCTTCTGTTAGTGAGAGCAACTCTCGGGGGGGGGTGGTATTTAGGCTTGCTGAACTCTAGTTTGGAAGACATGTCCGAGTTATCCAGGAAGGCTTACAATCACTTAGCTAGAAAGCCAGTATCGGCGGTCGCCTTGTAGGCTTGCTAAACTCTAGTTTCCAGGAAGGGCAAGAGTCATATAGAGGATCACTTAAATTCACTCAGTGAAAGCAACTGTCGCGGGCTGCCTTTTAGGGTGGCTAAACTCTAGTTGGAAAGAAGTGTGAGAGTCATATATAGGAATTCTTACCTTGACTTAGTGAAAGCACCTATGAAGCGGTGGCTTGTCGTCTTGCTGAACTCCAGTTTGGAAGATGTGCGAGAGTATGTATTCATAGGGATATTTACAGCCACTTAGAGAAAGTAGCTCTCAGGGCTGGTGCGCAGGGTTACAAAACTACATTCAAAGAAGGACAAGAAAAATATACGGGGGAGGCTTACATTCGGGTAGAGAAAGCAACTCTCGTGGGGTGTATTGCCAGATGGCTAAACGTTGAGATTGGAACAAGTGTGAGTTTCTTGTGAATCACACTGAAGGATGAAGTCACTATGGAAAAGCTGGATACTTCTTAGCCAGACGGGAGTCACGATAGGAACACATACACTGACTGAGAGAAAGCAATTGTTGGGTGGTGGGTTGTAGGTTTGCTAAAGTCCAGTTTGGAAGAAGTGCGAGAATCCTTTATAGGAATGCTTACATTCACTTCCAGAAAGCAGCGATCAGCGGTGGTTTGCAGGATTGCTACACCGCAGTTTGCAAGAAGTGCGAGAGTCATGCATAGCAATGCTTAAATTCCCTTAGAGAAAGCAACTATCGGCGGGTGATTTTTAGGCTTTCTAGCCTCTGGTTTGGATGAAGTGTGAGACATACATGGGAACGCTTACATTCCCTTCCAGAAAGCATGTGTCGCGGAGTGGTTTTTAGGCTTGCAAGACTTCTGAACGGAAGAAGTGCGAGAGGCATATACAGGAAGGCGTACATTTACTTAATGAAAGCAACTATAGTGGGATGCATTGGAGAATTGCTAAAGTCTGAGATTGGAAGAAGTGTGACCTTCCTGTCAAACACACTTGAGAAAGAAGTCATCACGTAGGACGGGGAGAGCTCCCAGCAGTAAGGAGTCATGTATAGGGACGCTTAAACTAACTTAGAGCGAGCAACTAGCAGGTGGTGCTCTGTAGGCTGGCTAAACGCTAGAATGGAGGAAGTGCCAGACGGTCTTCTATATTAACGCTTACATTCACTGAGAGAAAGAGACTATGTTGGGCGCTTTGTTACACTGGTAAACTCTGAGATTGGAGGAAGTGTGAGAGTTTCCTGTCCAACGAACTTAGGAAAGAAGTCATTATGTAGGAAGAGGAGAGTTCTCGGCTAGAAAGGGAGGAGGCTTTCTATGTATGGGAACGCTTACATTCACTTCAAGAAACTATCGGGGGGTAATTTGTAGTTAAACTCTAGAAGAACTGTGAGAGTCCTATATAGGAAGGCTTGCATTCACTTAGGGAAAGCAAGTACGAAGAAGGAGTGGTTTGTAGGCTTGCTAAACTCTAGTGTTGACGAAATGCGAGAGTCCTATAGAGGGACGTTAACCTTCTGTTAGTGAGAGCAACTCTCGGGGGGGGGTGGTATTTAGGCTTGCTGAACTCTAGTTTGGAAGACATGTCCGAGTTATCCAGGAAGGCTTACAATCACTTAGCTAGAAAGCCAGTATCGGCGGTCGCCTTGTAGGCTTGCTAAACTCTAGTTTCCAGGAAGGGCAAGAGTCATATAGAGGATCACTTAAATTCACTCAGTGAAAGCAACTGTCGCGGGCTGCCTTTTAGGGTGGCTAAACTCTAGTTGGAAAGAAGTGTGAGAGTCATATATAGGAATTCTTACCTTGACTTAGTGAAAGCACCTATGGAGCGGTGGCTTGTCGTCTTGCTGAACTCCAGTTTGGAAGATGTGCGAGAGTATGTATTCATAGGGATATTTACAGCCACTTAGAGAAAGTAGCTCTCAGGGCTGGTGCGCAGGGTTACAAAACTACATTCAAAGAAGGACAAGAAAAATATACGGGGGAGGCTTACATTCGGGTAGAGAAAGCAACTCTCGTGGGGTGTATTGCCAGATGGCTAAACGTTGAGATTGGAACAAGTGTGAGTTTCTTGTGAATCACACTGAAGGATGAAGTCACTATGTAAAAGCTGGATACTTCTTAGCCAGACGGGAGTCACGATAGGAACACATACACTGACTGAGAGAAAGCAATTGTTGGGTGGTGGGTTGTAGGTTTGCTAAAGTCCAGTTTGGAAGAAGTGCGAGAATCCTTTATAGGAATGCTTCCATTCACTTCCAGAAAGCAGCGATCAGCGGTGGTTTGCAGGATTGCTACACCGCAGTTTGCAAGAAGTGCGAGAGTCATGCATAGCAATGCTTAAATTCCCTTAGAGAAAGCAACTGTCGGCGGGTGATTTTTAGGCTTTCTAGCCTCTGGTTTGCATGAAGTGTGAGACATACATGGGAACGCTTACATTCCCTTCCAGAAAGCAAGTGTCGCGGAGTGGTTTTTAGGCTTGCAAGACTTCTGAACGGAAGAAGTGTGAGAGGCATATACAGGAAGGCGTACATTTACTTAATGAAAGCAACTATAGTGGGATGCATTGGAGAATTGCTAAAGTCTGAGATTGGAAGAAGTGTGACCTTCCTGTCAAACACACTTGAGAAAGAAGTCATCACGTAGGACGGGGAGAGCTCCCAGCAGTAAGGAGTCATGTATAGGGACGCTTAAACTAACTTAGAGCGAGCAACTAGCAGGTGGTGCTCTGTAGGCTGGCTAAACGCTAGAATGGAGGAAGTGCCAGACGGTCTTCTATATTAACGCTTACATTCACTGAGAGAAAGAGACTATGTGGGGCGCTTTGTTACACTGGTAAACTCTGAGATTGGAGGAAGTGTGAGAGTTTCCTGTCCAACGCACTTAGGAAGAAGTCATTATGTAGGAAGAGGAGAGTTCTCGGCTAGAAAGGGAGGAGGCTTTCTATGTATGGGAACGCTTACATTCACTTCAGAAACTATCGGGGGGTAATTTGTAGTTAAACTCTAGAAGAACTGTGAGAGTCCTATATAGGAAGGCTTGCATTCACTTAGGGAAAGCAAGTACGAAGAAGGAGTGGTTTGTAGGCTTGCTAAACTCTAGTGTTGACGAAATGCGAGAGTCCTATAGAGGGACGTTAACCTTCAGTTAGTGAGAGCAACTCTCGGGGGGGGGGTGGTATTTAGGCTTGCTGAACTCTAGTTTGGAAGACATGTCCGAGTTATCCAGCAAGGCTTACAATCACTTAGCTAGAAAGCCAGTATCGGCGGTCGCCTTGTAGGCTTGCTAAACTCTAGTTTCCAGGAAGGGCAAGAGTCATATAGAGGATCACTTAAATTCACTCAGTGAAAGCAACTGTCGCGGGCTGCCTTTTAGGGTGGCTAAACTCTAGTTGGAAGGAAGTGTGAGAGTCATATATAGGAATTCTTACCTTGACTTAGTGAAAGCACCTATGGAGCGGTGGCTTGTCCTCTTGCTGAACTCCAGTTTGGAAGATGTGCGAGAGTATGTATTCATAGGGATATTTACAGCCACTTAGAGAAAGTAGCTCTCAGGGCTGGTGCGCAGGGTTACAAAACTACATTCAAAGAAGGACAAGAAAAATATACGGGGGAGGCTTACATTCGGGTAGAGAAAGCAACTCTCGTGGGGTGTATTGCCAGATGGCTAAACGTTGAGATTGGAACAAGTGTGAGTTTCTTGTGAATCACACTGAAGGATGAAGTCACTATGGAAAAGCTGGATACTTCTTAGCCAGACGGGAGTCACGATAGGAACACATACACTGACTGAGAGAAAGCAATTGTTGGGTGGTGGGTTGTAGGTTTGCTAAAGTCCAGTTTGGAAGAAGTGCGAGAATCCTTTATAGGAATGCTTACATTCACTTCCAGAAAGCAGCGATCAGCGGTGGTTTGCAGGATTGCTACACCGCAGTTTGCAACAAGTGCGAGAGTCATTCATAGCAATGCTTATATTCCCTTAGAGAAAGCAACTGTCGGCGGGTGATTTTTAGGCTTTCTAGCCTCTGGTTTGGATGAAGTGTGAGACATACATGGGAACGCTTACATTCACTTCCAGAAAGCAAGTGTCGCGGAGTGGTTTTTAGGCTTGCAAGACTTCTGAACGGAAGAAGTGCGAGAGGCATATACAGGAAGGCGTACATTTACTTAATGAAAGCAACTATAGTGGGATGCATTGGAGAATTGCTAAAGTCTGAGATTGGAAGAAGTGTGACCTTCCTGTCAAACACACTTGAGAAAGAAGTCATCACGTAGGACGGGGAGAGCTCCCAGCAGTAAGGAGTCATGTATAGGGACGCTTAAACTAACTTAGAGCGAGCAACTAGCAGGTGGTGCTCTGTAGGCTGGCTAAACGCTAGAATGGAGGAAGTGCCAGACGGTCTTCTATATTAACGCTTACATTCACTGAGAGAAAGAGACTATGTTGGGCGCTTTGTTACACTGGTAAACTCTGAGATTGGAAGAAGTGTGAGAGTTTCCTGTCCAACGCACTTAAGAAAGAAGTCATTATGTAGGAAGAGGAGAGTTCTCGGCTAGAAAGGGAGGAGGCTTTCTATGTATGGGAACGCTTACATTCACTTCAAGAAACTATCGGGGGGTAATTTGTAGTTAAACTCTAGAAGAACTGTGAGAGTCCTATATAGGAAGGCTTGCATTCACTTAGGGAAAGCAAGTACGAAGAAGGAGTGGTTTGTAGGCTTGCTAAACTCTAGTGTTGACGAAATGCGAGAGTCCTATAGAGGGACGTTAACCTTCAGTTAGTGAGAGCAACTCTCGGGGGGGGGGGGTGGTATTTAGGCTTGCTGAACTCTAGTTTGGAAGACATGTCCGAGTTATCCAGGAAGGCTTACAATCACTTAGCTAGAAAGCCAGTATCGGCGGTCGCCTTGTAGGCTTGCTAAACTCTAGTTTCCAGGAAGGGCAAGAGTCATATAGAGGATCACTTAAATTCACTCAGTGAAAGCAACTGTCGCGGGCTGCCTTTTAGGGTGGCTAAACTCTAGTTGGAAGGAAGTGTGAGAGTCATATATAGGAATTCTTACCTTGACTTAGTGAAAGCACCTATGGAGCGGTGGCTTGTCGTCTTGCTGAACTCCAGTTTGGAAGATGTGCGAGAGTATGTATTCATAGGGATATTTACAGCCACTTAGAGAAAGTAGCTCTCAGGGCTGGTGCGCAGGGTTACAAAACTACATTCAAAGAAGGACAAGAAAAATATACGGGGGAGGCTTACATTCGGGTAGAGAAAGCAACTCTCGTGGGGTGTATTGCCAGATGGCTAAACGTTGAGATTGGAACAAGTGTGAGTTTCTTGTGAATCACACTGAAGGATGAAGTCACTATGGAAAAGCTGGATACTTCTTAGCCAGACGGGAGTCACGATAGGAACACATACACTGACTGAGAGAAAGCAATTGTTGGGTGGTGGGTTGTAGGTTTGCTAAAGTCCAGTTTGGAAGAAGTGCGAGAATCCTTTATAGGAATGCTTACATTCACTTCCAGAAAGCAGCGATCAGCGGTGGTTTGCAGGATTGCTACACCGCAGTTTGCAAGAAGTGCGAGAGTCGTGCATAGCAATGCTTAAATTCCCTTAGAGAAAGCAACTGTCGGCGGGTGATTTTTAGGCTTTGTAGCCTCTGGTTTGGATGAAGTGTGAGACATACATGGGAACGCTTACATTCCCTTCCAGAAAGCAAGTGTCGCGGAGTGGTTTTTAGGCTTGCAAGACTTCTGAACGGAAGAAGTGCGAGAGGCATATACAGGAAGGCGTACATTTACTTAATGAAAGCAACTATAGTGGGATGCATTGGAGAATTGCTAAAGTCTGAGATTGGAAGAAGTGTGACCTTCCTGTCAAACACACTTGAGAAAGAAGTCATCACGTAGGACGGGGAGAGCTCCCAGCAGTAAGGAGTCATGTATAGGGACGCTTAAACTAACTTAGAGCGAGCAACTAGCAGGTGGTGCTCTGTAGGCTGGCTAAACGCTAGAATGGAGGAAGTGCCAGACGGTCTTCTATATTAACGCTTACATTCACTGAGAGAAAGAGACTATGTTGGGCGCTTTGTTACACTGGTAAACTCTGAGATTGGAGGAAGTGTGAGAGTTTCCTGTCCAACGCACTTAGGAAAGAAGTCATTATGTAGGAAGAGGAGAGTTCTCGGCTAGAAAGGGAGGAGGCTTTCTATGTATGGGAACGCTTACATTCACTTCAAGAAACTATCGGGGGGTAATTTGTAGTTAAACTCTAGAAGAACTGTGAGAGTCCTATATAGGAAGGCTTGCATTCACTTAGGGAAAGCAAGTACGAAGAAGGAGTGGTTTGTAGGCTTGCTAAACTCTAGTGTTGACGAAATGCGAGAGTCCTATAGAGGGACGTTAACCTTCAGTTAGTGAGAGCAACTCTCGGGGGGGGGGTGGTATTTAGGCTTGCTGAACTCTAGTTTGGAAGACATGTCCGAGTTATCCAGGAAGGCTTACAATCACTTAGCTAGAAAGCCAGTATCGGCGGTCGCCTTGTAGGCTTGCTAAACTCTAGTTTCCAGGAAGGGCAAGAGTCATATAGAGGATCACTTAAATTCACTCAGTGAAAGCAACTGTCGCGGGCTGCCTTTTAGGGTGGCTAAACTCTAGTTGGAAGGAAGTGTGAGAGTCATATATAGGAATTCTTACCTTGACTTAGTGAAAGCACCTATGGAGCGGTGGCTTGTCGTCTTGCTGAACTCCAGTTTGGAAGATGTGCGAGAGTATGTATTCATAGGGATATTTACAGCCACTTAGAGAAAGTAGCTCTCAGGGCTGGTGCGCAGGGTTACAAAACTACATTCAAAGAAGGACAAGAAAAATATACGGGGGAGGCTTACATTCGGGTAGAGAAAGCAACTCTCGTGGGGTGTATTGCCAGATGGCTAAACGTTGAGATTGGAACAAGTGTGAGTTTCTTGTGAATCACACTGAAGGATGAAGTCACTATGGAAAAGCTGGATACTTCTTAGCCAGACGGGAGTCACGATAGGAACACATACACTGACTGAGAGAAAGCAATTGTTGGGTGGTGGGTTGTAGGTTTGCTAAAGTCCAGTTTGGAAGAAGTGCGAGAATCCTTTATAGGAATGCTTACATTCACTTCCAGAAAGCAGCGATCAGCGGTGGTTTGCAGGATTGCTACACCGCAGTTTGCAAGAAGTGCGAGAGTCATGCATAGCAATGCTTAAATTCCCTTAGAGAAAGCAACTGTCGGCGGGTGATTTTTAGGCTTTCTAGCCTCTGGTTTGGATGAAGTGTGAGACATACATGGGAACGCTTACATTCCCTTCCAGAAAGCAAGTGTCGCGGAGTGGTTTTTAGGCTTGCAAGACTTCTGAACGGAAGAAGTGCGAGAGGCATATACAGGAAGGCGTACATTTACTTAATGAAAGCAACTATAGTGGGATGCATTGGAGAATTGCTAAAGTCTGAGATTGGAAGAAGTGTGACCTTCCTGTCAAACACACTTGAGAAAGAAGTCATCACGTAGGACGGGGAGAGCTCCCAGCAGTAAGGAGTCATGTATAGGGACGCTTAAACTAACTTAGAGCGAGCAACTAGCAGGTGGTGCTCTGTAGGCTGGCTAAACGCTAGAATGGAGGAAGTGCCAGACGGTCTTCTATATTAACGCTTACATTCACTGAGAGAAAGAGACTATGTTGGGCGCTTTGTTACACTGGTAAACTCTGAGATTGGAGGAAGTGTGAGAGTTTCCTGTCCAACGCACTTAGGAAAGAAGTCATTATGTAGGAAGAGGAGAGTTCTCGGCTAGAAAGGGAGGAGGCTTTCTATGTATGGGAACGCTTACATTCACTTCAAGAAACTATCGGGGGGTAATTTGTAGTTAAACTCTAGAAGAACTGTGAGAGTCCTATATAGGAAGGCTTGCATTCACTTAGGGAAAGCAAGTACGAAGAAGGAGTGGTTTGTAGGCTTGCTAAACTCTAGTGTTGACGAAATGCGAGAGTCCTATAGAGGGACGTTAACCTTCAGTTAGTGAGAGCAACTCTCGGGGAGGGCGGTGGTATTTAGGCTTGCTGAACTCTAGTTTGGAAGACATGTCCGAGTTATCCAGGAAGGCTTACAATCACTTAGCTAGAAAGCCAGTATCGGCGGTCGCCTTGTAGGCTTGCTAAACTCTAGTTTCCAGGAAGGGCAAGAGTCATATAGAGGATCACTTAAATTCACTCAGTGAAAGCAACTGTCGCAGGCTGCCTTTTAGGGTGGCTAAACTCTAGTTGGAAGGAAGTGTGAGAGTCATATATAGGAATTCTTACCTTGACTTAGTGAAAGCACCTATGGAGCGGTGGCTTGTCGTCTTGCTGAACTCCAGTTTGGAAGATGTGCGAGAGTATGTATTCATAGGGATATTTACAGCCACTTAGAGAAAGTAGCTCTCAGGGCTGGTGCGCAGGGTTACAAAACTACATTCAAAGAAGGACAAGAAAAATATACGGGGGAGGCTTACATTCGGGTAGAGAAAGCAACTCTCGTGGGGTGTATTGCCAGATGGCTAAACGTTGAGATTGGAACAAGTGTGAGTTTCTTGTGAATCACACTGATGGATGAAGTCACTATGTAAAAGCTGGATACTTCTTAGCCAGACGGGAGTCACGATAGGAACACATACACTGACTGAGAGAAAGCAATTGTTGGGTGGTGGGTTGTAGGTTTGCTAAAGTCCAGTTTGGAAGAAGTGCGAGAATCCTTTATAGGAATGCTTCCATTCACTTCCAGAAAGCAGCGATCAGCGGTGGTTTGCAGGATTGCTACACCGCAGTTTGCAAGAAGTGCGAGAGTCGTGCATAGCAATGCTTAAATTCCCTTAGAGAAAGCAACTGTCGGCGGGTGATTTTTAGGCTTTCTAGCCTCTGGTTTGGATGAAGTGTGAGACATACATGGGAACGCTTACATTCCCTTCCAGAAACCAAGTGTCGCGGAGTGGTTTTTAGGCTTGCAAGACTTCTGAACGGAAGAAGTGCGAGAGGCATATACAGGAAGGCGTACATTTACTTAATGAAAGCAACTATAGTGGGATGCATTGGAGAATTGCTAAAGTCTGAGATTGGAAGAAGTGTGACCTTCCTGTCAAACACACTTGAGAAAGAAGTCATCACGTAGGACGGGGAGAGCTCCCAGCAGTAAGGAGTCATGTATAGGGACGCTTAAACTAACTTAGAGCGAGCAACTAGCAGGTGGTGCTCTGTAGGCTGGCTAAACGCTAGAATGGAGGAAGTGCCAGACGGTCTTCTATATTAACGCTTACATTCACTGAGAGAAAGAGACTATGTTGGGCGCTTTGTTACACTGGTAAACTCTGAGATTGGAAGAAGTGTGAGAGTTTCTTGTCCAACGCACTTAAGAAAGAAGTCATTATGTAGGAAGAGGAGAGTTCTCGGCTAGAAAGGGTGGAGGCTTTCTATGTATGGGACGCTTACATTCACTTCAAGAAACTATCGGGGGGTAATTTGTAGTTAAACTCTAGAAGAACTGTGAGAGTCCTATATAGGAAGGCTTGCATTCACTTAGGGAAAGCAAGTACGAAGAAGGAGTGCTTTGTAGGCTTGCTAAACTCTAGTGTTGACGAAATGCGAGAGTCCTATAAAGGGACGTTAACCTTCAGTTAGTGAGAGCAACTCTCGGGGGGGGGGGTGGTATTTAGGCTTGCTGAACTCTAGTTTGGAAGACATGTCCGAGTTATCCAGGAAGGCTTACAATCACTTAGCTAGAAAGCCAGTATCGGCGGTCGCCTTGTAGGCTTGCTTAACTCTAGTTTCCAGGAAGGGCAAGAGTCATATAGAGGATCACTTAAATTCACTCAATGAAAGCAACTGTCGCGGGCTGCCTTTTAGGGTGGCTAAACTCTAGTTGGAAGGAAGTGTGAGAGTCATATATAGGAATTCTTACCTTGACTTAGTGAAAGCACCTATGGAGCGGTGGCTTGTCGTCTTGCTGAACTCCAGTTTGGAAGATATGCGAGAGTATGTATTCATAGGGATATTTACAGCCACTTAGAGAAAGTAGCTCTCAGGGCTGGTGCGCAGGGTTACAAAACTACATTCAAAGAAGGACAAGAAAAATATACGGGGGAGGCTTACATTCGGGTAGAGAAAGCAACTCTCGTGGGGTGTATTGCCAGATGGCTAAACGTTGAGATTGGAACAAGTGTGAGTTTCTTGTGAATCACACTGAAGGATGAAGTCACTATGTAAAAGCTGGATACTTCTTAGCCAGACGGGAGTCACGATAGGAACACATACACTGACTGAGAGAAAGCAATTGTTGGGTGGTGGGTTGTAGGTTTGCTAAAGTCCAGTTTGGAAGAAGTGCGAGAATCCTTTATAGGAATGCTTACATTCACTTCCAGAAAGCAGCGATCAGCGGTGGTTTGCAGGATTGCTACACCGCAGTTTGCAAGAAGTGCGAGAGTCATGCATAGCAATGCTTAAATTCCCTTAGAGAAAGCAACTATCGGCGGGTGATTTTTAGGCTTTCTAGCCTCTGGTTTGGATGAAGTGTGAGATATACATGGGAACGCTTACATTCCCTTCCAGAAAGCAAGTGTCGCGGAGTGGTTTTTAGGCTTGCAAGACTTCTGAACGGAAGAAGTGCGAGAGGCATATACAGGAAGGCGTACATTTACTTAATGAAAGCAACTATAGTGGGATGCATTGGAGAATTGCTAAAGTCTGAGATTGGAAGAAGTGTGACCTTCCTGTCAAACACACTTGAGAAAGAAGTCATCACGTAGGACGGGGAGAGCTCCCAGCAGTAAGGAGTCATGTATAGGGACGCTTAAACTAACTTAGAGCGAGCAACTAGCAGGTGGTGCTCTGTAGGCTGGCTAAACGCTAGAATGGAGGAAGTGCCAGACGGTCTTCTATATTAACGCTTACATTCACTGAGAGAAAGAGACTATGTTGGGCGCTTTGTTACACTGGTAAACTCTGAGATTGGAGGAAGTGTGAGAGTTTCCTGTCCAACGAACTTAGGAAAGAAGTCATTATGTAGGAAGAGGAGAGTTCTCGGCTAGAAAGGGAGGAGGCTTTCTATGTATGGGAACGCTTACATTCACTTCAAGAAACTATCGGGGGGTAATTTGTAGTTAAACTCTAGAAGAACTGTGAGAGTCCTATATAGGAAGGCTTGCATTCACTTAGGGAAAGCAAGTACGAAGAAGGAGTGGTTTGTAGGCTTGCTAAACTCTAGTGTTGACGAAATGCGAGAGTCCTATAGAGGGACGTTAACCTTCTGTTAGTGAGAGCAACTCTCGGGGGGGGGGGTGGTATTTAGGCTTGCTGAACTCTAGTTTGGAAGACATGTCCGAGTTATCCAGGAAGGCTTACAATCACTTAGCTAGAAAGCCAGTATCGGCGGTCGCCTTGTAGGCTTGCTAAACTCTAGTTTCCAGGAAGGGCAAGAGTCATATAGAGGATCACTTAAATTCACTCAGTGAAAGCAACTGTCGCGGGCTGCCTTTTAGGGTGGCTAAACTCTAGTTGGAAAGAAGTGTGAGAGTCATATATAGGAATTCTTACCTTGACTTAGTGAAAGCACCTATGGAGCGGTGGCTTGTCGTCTTGCTGAACTCCAGTTTGGAAGATGTGCGAGAGTATGTATTCATAGGGATATTTACAGCCACTTAGAGAAAGTAGCTCTCAGGGCTGGTGCGCAGGGTTACAAAACTACATTCAAAGAAGGACAAGAAAAATATACGGGGGAGGCTTACATTCGGGTAGAGAAAGCAACTCTCGTGGGGTGTATTGCCAGATGGCTAAACGTTGAGATTGGACCAAGTGTGAGTTTCTTGTGAATCACACTGAAGGATGAAGTCACTATGTAAAAGCTGGATACTTCTTAGCCAGACGGGAGTCACGATAGGAACACATACACTGACTGAGAGAAAGCAATTGTTGGGTGGTGGGTTGTAGGTTTGCTAAAGTCCAGTTTGGAAGAAGTGCGAGAATCCTTTATAGGAATGCTTCCATTCACTTCCAGAAAGCAGCGATCAGCGGTGGTTTGCAGGATTGCTACACCGCAGTTTGCAAGAAGTGCGAGAGTCATGCATAGCAATGCTTAAATTCCCTTAGAGAAAGCAACTGTCGGCGGGTGATTTTTAGGCTTTCTAGCCTCTGGTTTGCATGAAGTGTGAGACATACATGGGAACGCTTACATTCCCTTCCAGAAAGCAAGTGTCGCGGAGTGGTTTTTAGGCTTGCAAGACTTCTGAACGGAAGAAGTGTGAGAGGCATATACAGGAAGGCGTACATTTACTTAATGAAAGCAACTATAGTGGGATGCATTGGAGAATTGCTAAAGTCTGAGATTGGAAGAAGTGTGACCTTCCTGTCAAACACACTTGAGAAAGAAGTCATCACGTAGGACGGGGAGAGCTCCCAGCAGTAAGGAGTCATGTATAGGGACGCTTAAACTAACTTAGAGCGAGCAACTAGCAGGTGGTGCTCTGTAGGCTGGCTAAACGCTAGAATGGAGGAAGTGCCAGACGGTCTTCTATATTAACGCTTACATTCACTGAGAGAAAGAGACTATGTGGGGCGCTTTGTTACACTGGTAAACTCTGAGATTGGAGGAAGTGTGAGAGTTTCCTGTCCAACGCACTTAGGAAAGAAGTCATTATGTAGGAAGAGGAGAGTTCTCGGCTAGAAAGGGAGGAGGCTTTCTATGTATGGGAACGCTTACATTCACTTCAGAAACTATCGGGGGGTAATTTGTAGTTAAACTCTAGAAGAACTGTGAGAGTCCTATATAGGAAGGCTTGCATTCACTTAGGGAAAGCAAGTACGAAGAAGGAGTGGTTTGTAGGCTTGCTAAACTCTAGTGTTGACGAAATGCGAGAGTCCTATAGAGGGACGTTAACCTTTAGTTAGTGAGAGCAACTCTCGGGGGGGGGTGGTATTTAGGCTTGCTGAACTCTAGTTTGGAAGACATGTCCGAGTTATCCAGCAAGGCTTACAATCACTTAGCTAGAAAGCCAGTATCGGCGGTCGCCTTGTAGGCTTGCTAAACTCTAGTTTCCAGGAAGGGCAAGAGTCATATAGAGGATCACTTAAATTCACTCAGTGAAAGCAACTGTCACGGGCTGCCTTTTAGGGTGGCTAAACTCTAGTTGGAAGGAAGTGTGAGAGTCATATATAGGAATTCTTACCTTGACTTAGTGAAAGCACCTATGGAGCGGTGGCTTGTCGTCTTGCTGAACTCCAGTTTGGAAGATGTGCGAGAGTATGTATTCATAGGGATATTTACAGCCACTTAGAGAAAGTAGCTCTCAGGGCTGGTGCGCAGGGTTACAAAACTACATTCAAAGAAGGACAAGAAAAATATACGGGGGAGGCTTACATTCGGGTAGAGAAAGCAACTCTCGTGGGGTGTATTGCCAGATGGCTAAACGTTGAGATTGGAACAAGTGTGAGTTTCTTGTGAATCACACTGAAGGATGAAGTCACTATGTAAAAGCTGGATACTTCTTAGCCAGACGGGAGTCACGATAGGAACACATACACTGACTGAGAGAAAGCAATTGTTGGGTGGTGGGTTGTAGGTTTGCTAAAGTCCAGTTTGGAAGAAGTGCGAGAATCCTTTATAGGAATGCTTACATTCACTTCCAGAAAGCAGCGATCAGCGGTGGTTTGCAGGATTGCTACACCGCAGTTTGCAAGAAGTGCGAGAGTCATTCATAGCAATGCTTATATTCCCTTAGAGAAAGCAACTGTCGGCGGGTGATTTTTAGGCTTTCTAGCCTCTGGTTTGGATGAAGTGTGAGACATACATGGGAACGCTTACATTCCCTTCCAGAAAGCAAGTGTCGCGGAGTGGTTTTTAGGCTTGCAAGACTTCTGAACGGAAGAAGTGCGAGAGGTATATACAGGAAGGCGTACATTTACTTAATGAAAGCAACTATAGTGGGATGCATTGGAGAATTGCTAAAGTCTGAGATTGGAAGAAGTGTGACCTTCCTGTCAAACACACTTGAGAAAGAAGTCATCACATAGGACGGGGAGAGCTCCCAGCAGTAAGGAGTCATGTATAGGGACGCTTAAACTAACTTAGAGAGAGCAACTAGCAGGTGGTGCTCTGTAGGCTGGCTAAACGCTAGAATGGAGGAAGTGCCAGACGGTCTTCTATATTAACGCTTACATTCACTGAGAGAAAGAGACTATGTTGGGCGCTTTGTTACACTGGTAAACTCTGAGATTGGAAGAAGTGTGAGAGTTTCCTGTCCAACGCACTTAAGAAAGAAGTCATTATGTAGGAAGAGGAGAGTTCTCGGCTAGAAAGGGAGGAGGCTTTCTATGTATGGAAACGCTTACATTCACTTCAAGAAACTATCGGGGGGTAATTTGTAGTTAAACTCTAGAAGAACTGTGAGAGTCCTATATAGGAAGGCTTGCATTCACTTAGGGAAAGCAAGTACGAAGAAGGAGTGGTTTGTAGGCTTGCTAAACTCTAGTGTTGACGAAATGCGAGAGTCCTATAGAGGGACGTTAACCTTCAGTTAGTGAGAGCAACTCTCGGGGAGGGGGGTGGTATTTAGGCTTGCTGAACTCTAGTTTGGAAGACATGTCCGAGTTATCCAGGAAGGCTTACAATCACTTAGCTAGAAAGCCAGTATCGGCGGTCGCCTTGTAGGCTTGCTAAACTCTAGTTTCCAGGAAGGGCAAGAGTCATATAGAGGATCACTTCAATTCACTCAGTGAAAGCAACTGTCGCGGGCTGCCTTTTAGGGTGGCTAAACTCTAGTTGGAAAGAAGTGTGAGAGTCATATATAGGAATTCTTACCTTGACTTAGTGAAAGCACCTATGGAGCGGTGGCTTGTCGTCTTGCTGAACTCCAGTTTGGAAGATGTGCGAGAGTATGTATTCATAGGGATATTTACAGCCACTTAGAGAAAGTAGCTCTCAGGGCTGGTGCGCAGGGTTACAAAACTACATTCAAAGAAGGACAAGAAAAATATACGGGGGAGGCTTACATTCGGGTAGAGAAAGCAACTCTCGTGGGGTGTATTGCCAGATGGCTAAACGTTGAGATTGGAACAAGTGTGAGTTTCTTGTGAATCACACTGAAGGATGAAGTCACTATGTAAAAGCTGGATACTTCTTAGCCAGACGGGAGTCACGATAGGAACACATACACTGACTGAGAGAAAGCAATTGTTGGGTGGTGGGTTGTAGGTTTGCTAAAGTCCAGTTTGGAAGAAGTGCGAGAATCCTTTATAGGAATGCTTACATTCACTTCCAGAAAGCAGCGATCAGCGGTGGTTTGCAGGATTGCTACACCGCAGTTTGCAAGAAGTGCGAGAGTCATGCATAGCAATGCTTAAATTCCCTTAGAGAAAGCAACTGTCGGCGGGTGATTTTTAGGCTTTCTAGCCTCTGGTTTGGATGAAGTGTGAGACATACATGGGAACGCTTACATTCCCTTCCAGAAAGCAAGTGTCGCGGAGTGGTTTTTAGGCTTGCAAGACTTCTGAACGGAAGAAGTGCGAGAGGCATATACAGGAAGGCGTACATTTACTTAATGAAAGCAACTATAGTGGGATGCATTGGAGAATTGCTAAAGTCTGAGATTGGAAGAAGTGTGACCTTCCTGTCAAACACACTTGAGAAAGAAGTCATCACGTAGGACGGGGAGAGCTCCCAGCAGTAAGGAGTCAAGTATAGGGACGCTTAAACTAACTTAGAGCGAGCAACTAGCAGGTGGTGCTCTGTAGGCTGGCTAAACGCTAGAATGGAGGAAGTGCCAGACGGTCTTCTATATTAACGCTTACATTCACTGAGAGAAAGAGACTATGTTGGGCACTTTGTTACACTGGTAAACTCTGAGATTGGAAGAAGTGTGAGAGTTTCCTGTCCAACGCACTTAGGAAAGAAGTCATTATGTAGGAAAAGGAGAGTTCTCGGCTAGAAAGGGAGGAGGCTTTCTATGTATGGGAACGCTTACATTCACCTCAAGAAACTATCGGGGGGTAATTTGTAGTTAAACTCTAGAAGAACTGTGAGAGTCCTATATAGGAAGGCTTGCATTCACTTAGGGAAAGCAAGTACGAAGAAGGAGTGGTTTGTAGGCTTGCTAAACTCTAGTGTTGACGAAATGCGAGAGTCCTATAGAGGGACGTTAACATTCAGTTAGTGAGAGCAACTCTCGGGGAGGGGGGTGGTATTTAGGCTTGCTGAACTCTAGTTTGGAAGACATGTCCGAGTTATCCAGGAAGGCTTACAATCACTTAGCTAGAAAGCCAGTATCGGCGGTCGCCTTGTAGGCTTGCTAAACTCTAGTTTCCAGGAAGGGCAAGAGTCATATAGAGGATGACTTCAATTCACTCAGTGAAAGCAACTGTCGCGGGCTGCCTTTTAGGGTGGCTAAACTCTAGTTGGAAAGAAGTGTGAGAGTCATATATAGGAATTCTTACCTTGACTTAGTGAAAGCACCTATGGAGCGGTGGCTTGTCGTCTTGCTGAACTCCAGTTTGGAAGATGTGCGAGAGTATGTATTCATAGGGATATTTACAGCCACTTAGAGAAAGTAGCTCTCAGGGCTGGTGCGCAGGGTTACAAAACTACATTCAAAGAAGGACAAGAAAAATATACGGGGGAGGCTTACATTCGGGTAGAGAAAGCAACTCTCGTGGGGTGTATTGCCAGATGGCTAAACGTTGAGATTGGAACAAGTGTGAGTTTCTTGTGAATCACACTGAAGGATGAAGTCACTATGTAAAAGCTGGATACTTCTTAGCCAGACGGGAGTCACGATAGGAACACATACACTGACTGAGAGAAAGCAATTGTTGGGTGGTGGGTTGTAGGTTTGCTAAAGTCCAGTTTGGAAGAAGTGCGAGAATCCTTTATAGGAATGCTTCCATTCACTTCCAGAAAGCAGCGATCAGCGGTGGTTTGCAGGATTGCTACACCGCAGTTTGCAAGAAGTGCGAGAGCCGTGCATAGCAATGCTTAAATTCCCTTAGAGAAAGCAACTGTCGGCGGGTGATTTTTAGGCTTTCTAGCCTCTGGTTTGGATGAAGTGTGAGACATACATGGGAACGCTTAGATTCCCTTCCAGAAAGCAAGTGTCGCGGAGTGGTTTTTAGGCTTGCAAGACTTCTGAACGGAAGAAGTGCGAGATGCATATACAGGAAGGCGTACATTTACTTAATGAAAGCAACTATAGTGGGATGCATTGGAGAATTGCTAAAGTCTGAGATTGGAAGAAGTGTGACCTTCCTGTCAAACACACTTGAGAAAGAAGTCATCACGTAGGACGGGGAGAGCTCCCAGCAGTAAGGAGTCATGTATAGGGACGCTTAAACTAACTTAGAGAGAGCAACTAGCAGGTGGTGCTCTGTAGGCTGGCTAAACGCTAGAATGGAGGAAGTGCCAGACGGTCTTCTATATTAACGCTTACATTCACTGAGAGAAAGAGACTATGTTGGGCGCTTTGTTACACTGGTAAACTCTGAGATTGGAAGAAGTGTGAGAGTTTCCTGTCCAACGCACTTAGGAAAGAAGTCATTATGTAGGAAGAGGAGAGTTCTCGGCTAGAAAGGGAGGAGGCTTTCTATGTATGGGAACGCTTACATTCACTTCAAGAAACTATCGGGGGGTAATTTGTAGTTAAACTCTAGAAGAACTGTGAGAGTCCTATATAGGAAGGCTTGCATTCACTTAGGGAAAGCAAGTACGAAGAAGGAGTGGTTTGTAGGCTTGCTAAACTCTAGTGTTGACGAAATGCGAGAGTCCTATAGAGGGACGTTAACCTTCAGTTAGTGAGAGCAACTCTCGGGGAGGGGGGTGGTATTTAGGCTTGCTGAACTCTAGTTTGGAAGACATGTCCGAGTTATCCAGGAAGGCTTACAATCACTTAGCTAGAAAGCCAGTATCGGCGGTCGCCTTGTAGGCTTGCTAAACTCTAGTTTCCAGGAAGGGCAAGAGTCATATAGAGGATGACTTCAATTCACTCAGTGAAAGCAACTGTCGCGGGCTGCCTTTTAGGGTGGCTAAACTCTAGTTGGAAGGAAGTGTGAGAGTCATATATAGGAATTCTTACCTTGACTTAGTGAAAGCACCTATGGAGCGGTGGCTTGTCATCTTGCTGAACTCCAGTTTGGAAGATGTGCGAGAGTATGTATTCATAGGGATATTTACAGCCACTTAGAGAAAGTAGCTCTCAGGGCTGGTGCGCAGGGTTACAAAACTACATTCAAAGAAGGACAAGAAAAATATACGGGGGAGGCTTACATTCGGGTAGAGAAAGCAACTCTCGTGGGGTGTATTGCCAGATGGCTAAACGTTGAGATTGGAACAAGTGTGAGTTTCTTGTGAATCACACTGAAGGATGAAGTCACTATGTAAAAGCTGGATACTTCTTAGCCAGACGGGAGTCACGATAGGAACACATACACTGACTGAGAGAAAGCAATTGTTGGGTGGTGGGTTGTAGGTTTGCTAAAGTCCAGTTTGGAAGAAGTGCGAGAATCCTTTATAGGAATGCTTACATTCACTTCCAGAAAGCAGCGATCAGCGGTGGTTTGCAGGATTGCTACACCGCAGTTTGCAAGAAGTGCGAGAGCAGTGCATAGCAATGCTTAAATTCCCTTAGATAAAGCAACTGTCGGCGGGTGATTTTTAGGCTTTCTAGCCTCTGGTTTGGATGAAGTGTGAGACATACATGGGAACGCTTAGATTCCCTTCCAGAAAGCAAGTGTCGCGGAGTGGTTCTTAGGCTTGCAAGACTTCTGAACGGAAGAAGTGCGAGATGCATATACAGGAAGGCGTACATTTACTTAATGAAAGCAACTATAGTGGGATGCATTGGAGAATTGCTAAAGTCTGAGATTGGAAGAAGTGTGACCTTCCTGTCAAACACACTTGAGAAAGAAGTCATCACGTAGGACGGGGAGAGCTCCCAGCAGTAAGGAGTCATGTATAGGGACGCTTAAACTAACTTAGAGAGAGCAACTAGCAGGTGGTGCTCTGTAGGCTGGCTAAACGCTAGAATGGAGGAAGTGCCAGACGGTCTTCTATATTAACGCTTACATTCACTGAGAGAAAGAGACTATGTTGGGCGCTTTGTTACACTGGTAAACTCTGAGATTGGAAGAAGTGTGAGAGTTTCCTGTCCAACGCACTTAGGAAAGAAGTCATTATGTAGGAAGAGGAGAGTTCTCGGCTAGAAAGGGAGGAGGCTTTCTATGTATGGGAACGCTTACATTCACTTCAAGAAACTATCGGGGGGTAATTTGTAGTTAAACTCTAGAAGAACTGTGAGAGTCCTATATAGGAAGGCTTGCATTCACTTAGGGAAAGCAAGTACGAAGAAGGAGTGGTTTGTAGGCTTGCTAAACTCTAGTGTTGACGAAATGCGAGAGTCCTATAGAGGGACGTTAACCTTCAGTTAGTGAGAGCAACTCTCGGGGAGGGGGGTGGTATTTAGGCTTGCTGAACTCTAGTTTGGAAGACATGTCCGAGTTATCCAGGAAGGCTTACAATCACTTAGCTAGAAAGCCAGTATCGGCGGTCGCCTTGTAGGCTTGCTAAACTCTAGTTTCCAGGAAGGGCAAGAGTCATATAGAGGATGACTTCAATTCACTCAGTGAAAGCAACTGTCGCGGGCTGCCTTTTAGGGTGGCTAAACTCTAGTTGGAAGGAAGTGTGAGAGTCATATATAGGAATTCTTACCTTGACTTAGTGAAAGCACCTATGGAGCGGTGGCTTGTCGTCTTGCTGAACTCCAGTTTGGAAGATGTGCGAGAGTATGTATTCATAGGGATATTTACAGCCACTTAGAGAAAGTAGCTCTCAGGGCTGGTGCGCAGGGTTACAAAACTACATTCAAAGAAGGACAAGAAAAATATACGGGGGAGGCTTACATTCGGGTAGAGAAAGCAACTCTCGTGGGGTGTATTGCCAGATGGCTAAACGTTGAGATTGGAACAAGTGTGAGTTTCTTGTGAATCACACTGAAGGATGAAGTCACTATGTAAAAGCTGGATACTTCTTAGCCAGACGGGAGTCACGATAGGAACACATACACTGACTGAGAGAAAGCAATTGTTGGGTGGTGGGTTGTAGGTTTGCTAAAGTCCAGTTTGGAAGAAGTGCGAGAATCCTTTATAGGAATGCTTACATTCACTTCCAGAAAGCAGCGATCAGCGGTGGTTTGCAGGATTGCTACACCGCAGTTTGCAAGAAGTGCGAGAGTCATGCATAGCAATGCTTAAATTCCCTTAGAGAAAGCAACTGTCGGCGGGTGATTTTTAGGCTTTCTAGCCTCTGGTTTGGATGAAGTGTGAGACATACATGGGAACGCTTACATTCCCTTCCAGAAAGCAAGTGTCGCGGAGTGGTTTTTAGGCTTGCAAGACTTCTGAACGGAAGAAGTGCGAGAGGCATATACAGGAAGGCGTACATTTACTTAATGAAAGCAACTATAGTGGGATGCATTGGAGAATTGCTAAAGTCTGAGATTGGAAGAAGTGTGACCTTCCTGTCAAACACACTTGAGAAAGAAGTCATCACGTAGGACGGGGAGAGCTCCCAGCAGTAAGGAGTCATGTATAGGGATGCTTAAACTAACTTAGAGCGAGCAACTAGCAGGTGGTGCTCTGTAGGCTGGCTAAACGCTAGAATGGAGGAAGTGCCAGACGGTCTTCTATATTAACGCTTACATTCACTGAGAGAAAGAGACTATGTTGGGCGCTTTGTTACACTGGTAAACTCTGAGATTGGAAGAAGTGTGAGAGTTTCCTGTCCAACGCACTTAGGAAAGAAGTCATTATGTAGGAAGAGGAGAGTTCTCGGCTAGAAAGGGAGGAGGCTTTCTATGTATGGGAACGCTTACATTCACCTCAAGAAACTATCGGGGGGTAATTTGTAGTTAAACTCTAGAAGAACTGTGAGAGTCCTATATAGGAAGGCTTGCATTCACTTAGGGAAAGCAAGTACGAAGAAGGAGTGGTTTGTAGGCTTGCTAAACTCTAGTGTTGACGAAATGCGAGAGTCCTATAGAGGGACGTTAACATTCAGTTAGTGAGAGCAACTCTCGTGGAGGGGGGTGGTATTTAGGCTTGCTGAACTCTAGTTTGGAAGACATGTCCGAGTTATCCAGGAAGGCTTACAATCACTTAGCTAGAAAGCCAGTATCGGCGGTCGCCTTGTAGGCTTGCTAAACTCTAGTTTCCAGGAAGGGCAAGAGTCATATAGAGGATCACTTAAATTCACTCAGTGAAAGCAACTGTCGCAGGCTGCCTTTTAGGGTGGCTAAACTCTAGTTGGAAGGAAGTGTGAGAGTCATATATAGGAATTCTTACCTTGACTTAGTGAAAGCACCTATGGAGCGGTGGCTTGTCGTCTTGCTGAACTCCAGTTTGGAAGATGTGCGAGAGTATGTATTCATAGGGATATTTACAGCCACTTAGAGAAAGTAGCTCTCAGGGCTGGTGCGCAGGGTTACAAAACTACATTCAAAGAAGGACAAGAAAAATATACGGGGAGGCTTACATTCGGGTAGAGAAAGCAACTCTCGTGGGGTGTATTGCCAGATGGCTAAACGTTGAGATTGGAACAAGTGTGAGTTTCTTGTGAATCACACTGAAGGATGAAGTCACTATGTAAAAGCTGGATACTTCTTAGCCAGACGGGAGTCACGATAGGAACACATACACTGACTGAGAGAAAGCAATTGTTGGGTGGTGGGTTGTAGGTTTGCTAAAGTCCAGTTTGGAAGAAGTGCGAGAATCCTTTATAGGAATGCTTACATTCACTTCCAGAAAGCAGCGATCAGCGGTGGTTTGCAGGATTGCTACACCGCAGTTTGCAAAAAGTGCGAGAGTCGTGCATAGCAATGCTTAAATTCCCTTAGAGAAAGCAACTGTCGGCGGGTGATTTTTAGGCTTTCTAGCCTCTGGTTTGGATGAAGTGTGAGACATACATGGGAACGCTTACATTCCCTTCCAGAAAGCAAGTGTCGCGGAGTGGTTTTTAGGCTTGCAAGACTTCTGAACGGAAGAAGTGCGAGAGGCATATACGGAAGGCGTACATTTACTTAATGAAAGCAACTATAGTGGGATGCATTGGAGAATTGCTAAAGTCTGAGATTGGAAGAAGTGTGACCTTCCTGTCAAACACACTTGAGAAAGAAGTCATCACGTAGGACGGGGAGAGCTCCCAGCAGTAAGGAGTCATGTATAGGGACGCTTAAACTAACTTAGAGCGAGCAACTAGCAGGTGGTGCTCTGTAGGCTGGCTAAACGCTAGAATGGAGGAAGTGCCAGACGGTCTTCTATATTAACGCTTACATTCACTGAGAGAAAGAGACTATGTTGGGCGCTTTGTTACACTGGTAAACTCTGAGATTGGAGGAAGTGTGAGAGTTTCCTGTCCAACGCACTTAGGAAAGAAGTCATTATGTAGGAAGAGGAGAGTTCTCGGCTAGAAAGGGAGGAGGCTTTCTATGTATGGGAACGCTTACATTCACTTCAAGAAACTATCGTGGGGTAATTTGTAGTTAAACTCTGGAAGAACTGTGAGAGTCCTATATAGGAAGGCTTGCATTCACTTAGGGAAAGCAAGTACGAAGAAGGAGTGGTTTGTAGGCTTGCTAAACTCTAGTGTTGACGAAATGCGAGAGTCCTATAGAGGTGCGTTAACCTTCAGTTAGTGAGAGCAACTCTCGGGCAGGGGGGTGGTATTTAGGCTTGCTGAACTCTAGTTTGGAAGACATGTCCGAGTTATCCAGGAAGGCTTACAATCACTTAGCTAGAAAGCCAGTATCGGCGGTCGCCTTGTAGGCTTGCTAAACTCTAGTTTCCAGGAAGGGCAAGAGTCATATAGAGGATCACTTAAATTCACTCAGTGAAAGCAACTGTCGCGGGCTGCCTTTTAGGGTGGCTAAACTCTAGTTGGAAAGAAGTGTGAGAGTCATATATAGGAATTCTTACCTTGACTTAGTGAAAGCACCTATGGAGCGGTGGCTTGTCGTCTTGCTGAACTCCAGTTTGGAAGATGTGCGAGAGTATGTATTCATAGGGATATTTACAGCCACTTAGAGAAAGTAGCTCTCAGGGGTGGTGCGCAGGGTTACAAAACTACATTCAAAGAAGGACAAGAAAATTATACGGGGGAGGCTTACCTTAGGTTAGAGAAAGCAACTCTCGTGGGGTGTATTGCCAGATGGCTAAACGTTGAGATTGGAACAAGTGTGAGTTTCTTGTGAATCACACTGATGGATGAAGTCACTATGGAAAAGCTGGATACTTCTTAGCCAGACGGGAGTCACGATAGGAACACATACACTGACTGAGAGAAAGCAATTGTTGGGTGGTGGGTTGTAGGTTTGCTAAAGTCCAGTTTGGAAGAAGTGCGAGAATCCTTTATAGGAATGCTTACATTCACTTCCAGAAAGCAGCGATCAGCGGTGGTTTGCAGGATTGCTACACCACAGTTTGCAAGAAGTGCGAGAGTCGTGCATAGCAATGCTTAAATTCCCTTAGAGAAAGCAACTGTCGGCGGGTGATTTTTAGGCTTTCTAGCCTCTGGTTTGGATGAAGTGTGAGACATACATGGGAATGCTTACATTCCCTTCCAGAAAGCAAGTGTCGCGGAGTGGTTTTTAGGCTTGCAAGACTTCTGAACGGAAGAAGTGCGAGAGGCATATACAGGAAGGCGTACATTTACTTAATGAAAGCAACTATAGTGGGATGCATTGGAGAATTGCTAAAGTCTGAGATTGGAAGAAGTGTGACCTTCCTGTCAAACACACTTGAGAAAGAAGTCATCACGTAGGATGGGGAGAGCTCCCAGCAGTAAGGAGTCATGTATAGGGACGCTTAAACTAACTTAGAGCGAGCAACTAGCAGGTGGTGCTCTGTAGGCTGGCTAAACGCTAGAATGGAGGAAGTGCCAGACGGTCTTCTATATTAACGCTTACATTCACTGAGAGAAAGAGACTATGTTGGGCGCTTTGTTACACTGGTAAACTCTGAGATTGGAAGAAGTGTGAGAGTTTCCTGTCCAACGCACTTAAGAAAGAAGTCATTATGTAGGAAGAGGAGAGTTCTCGGCTAGAAAGGGAGGACGCTTTCTATGTATGGGAACGCTTACATTCACTTCAAGAAACTATCGGGGGGTAATTTGTAGTTAAACTCTAGAAGAACTGTGAGAGTCCTATATAGGAAGGCTTGCATTCACTTAGGGAAAGCAAGTACGAAGAAGAAGTGGTTTGTAGGCTTGCTAAACTCTAGTGTTGACGAAATGCGAGAATCCTATAGAGGGACGTTAACCTTCAGTTAGTGAGAGCAACTCTCGGGGAGGGGGGTGGTATTTAGGCTTGCTGAACTCTAGTTTGGAAGACATGTCCGAGTTATCCAGGAAGGCTTACAATCACTTAGCTAGAAAGCCAGTATCGGCGGTCGCCTTGTAGGCTTGCTAAACTCTAGTTTCCAGGAAGGGCAAGAGTCATATAGAGGATCACTTAAATTCACTCAGTGAAAGCAACTGTCGCGGTCTGCCTTTTAGGGTGGCTAAACTCTAGTTGGAAGGAAGTGTGAGAGTCATATATAGGAATTCTTACCTTGACTTAGTGAAAGCACCTATGGAGCGGTGGCTTGTCGTCTTGCTGAACTCCAGTTTGGAAGATGTGCGAGAGTATGTATTCATAGGGATATTTACAGCCACTTAGAGAAAGTAGCTCTCAGGGCTGGTGCGCAGGGTTACAAAACTACATTCAAAGAAGGACAAGAAAAATATACGGGGGAGGCTTACCTTCGGGTAGAGAAAGCAACTCTCGTGGGGTGTATTGCCAGATGGCTAAACGTTGAGATTGGAACAAGTGTGAGTTTCTTGTGAATCACACTGAAGGATGAAGTCACTATGTAAAAGCTGGATACTTCTTAGCCAGACGGGAGTCACGATAGGAACACATACACTGACTGAGAGAAAGCAATTGTTGGGTGGTGGGTTGTAGGTTTGCTAAAGTCCAGTTTGGAAGAAGTGCGAGAATCCTTTATAGGAATGCTTACATTCACTTCCAGAAAGCAGCGATCAGCGGTGGTTTGCAGGATTGCTACACCGCAGTTTGCAAGAAGTGCGAGAGTCGTGCATAGCAATGCTTAAATTCCCTTAGAGAAAGCAACTGTCGGCGGGTGATTTTTAGGCTTTCTAGCCTCTGGTTTGGATGAAGTGTGAGACATACATGGGAACGCTTACATTCCCTTCCAGAAAGCAAGTGTCGCGGAGTGGTTTTTAGGCTTGCAAGACTTCTGAACGGAAGAAGTGCGAGAGGCATATACAGGAAGGCGTACATTTACTTAATGAAAGCAACTATAGTGGGATGCATTGGAGAATTGCTAAAGTCTGAGATTGGAAGAAGTGTGACCTTCCTGTCAAACCCACTTGAGAAAGAAGTCATCACGTAGGACGGGGAGAGCTCCCAGCAGTAAGGAGTCATGTATAGGGACGCTTAAACTAACTTAGAGCGAGCAACTAGCAGGTGGTGCTCTGTAGGCTGGCTAAACGCTAGAATGGAGGAAGTGCCAGACGGTCTTCTATATTAACGCTTACATTCACTGAGAGAAAGAGACTATGTTGGGCGCTTTGTTACACTGGTAAACTCTGAGATTGGAAGAAGTGTGAGAGTTTCCTGTCCAACGCACTTAGGAAAGAAGTCATTATGTAGGAAGAGGAGAGTTCTCGGCTAGAAAGGGAGGAGGCTTTCTATGTATGGGAACGCTTACATTCACTTCAAGAAACTATCGGGGGGTAATTTGTAGTTAAACTCTAGAAGAACTGTGAGAGTCCTATATAGGAAGGCTTGCATTCACTTAGGGAAAGCAAGTACGAAGAAGGAGTGGTTTGTAGGCTTGCTAAACTCTAGTGTTGACGAAATGCGAGAGTCCTATAGAGGGACGTTAACCTTCAGTTAGTGAGAGCAACTCCCGGGGAGGGGGGTGGTATTTAGGCTTGCTGAACTCTAGTTTGGAAGACATGTCCGAGTTATCCAGGAAGGCTTACAATCACTTAGCTAGAAAGCCAGTATCGGCGGTCGCCTTGTAGGCTTGCTAAACTCTAGTTTCCAGGAAGGGCAAGAGTCATATAGAGGATCACTTAAATTCACTCAGTGAAAGCAACTGTCGCAGGCTGCCTTTTAGGGTGGCTAAACTCTAGTTGGAAGGAAGTGTGAGAGTCATATATAGGAATTCTTACCTTGACTTAGTGAAAGCACCTATGGAGCGGTGGCTTGTCGTCTTGCTGAACTCCAGTTTGGAAGATGTGCGAGAGTATGTATTCATAGGGATATTTACAGCCACTTAGAGAAAGTAGCTCTCAGGGCTGGTGCGCAGGGTTACAAAACTACATTCAAAGAAGGACAAGAAATATATACGGGGGAGGCTTACATTCGGGTAGAGAAAGCAACTCTCGTGGGGTGTATTGCCAGATGGCTAAACGTTGAGATTGGAACAAGTGTGAGTTTCTTGTGAATCACACTGAAGGATGAAGTCACTATGTAAAAGCTGGATACTTCTTAGCCAGACGGGAGTCACGATAGGAACACATACACTGACTGAGAGAAAGCAATTGTTGGGTGGTGGGTTGTAGGTTTGCTAAAGTCCAGTTTGGAAGAAGTGCGAGAATCCTTTATAGGAATGCTTACATTCACTTCCAGAAAGCAGCGATCAGCGGTGGTTTGCAGGATTGCTACACCGCAGTTTGCAAGAAGTGCGAGAGTCGTGCATAGCAATGCTTAAATTCCCTTAGAGAAAGCAACTGTCGGCGGGTGATTTTTAGGCTTTCTAGCCTCTGGTTTGGATGAAGTGTGAGACATACATGGGAACGCTTACATTCCCTTCCAGAAAGCAAGTGTCGCGGAGTGGTTTTTAGGCTTGCAAGACTTCTGAACGGAAGAAGTGCGAGAGGCATATACAGGAAGGCGTACATTTACTTAATGAAAGCAACTATAGTGGGATGCATTGGAGAATTGCTAAAGTCTGAGATTGGAAGAAGTGTGACCTTCCTGTCAAACACACTTGAGAAAGAAGTCATCACGTAGGACGGGGAGAGCTCCCAGCAGTAAGGAGTCATGTATAGGGACGCTTAAACTAACTTAGAGAGAGCAACTAGCAGGTGGTGCTCTGTAGGCTGGCTAAACGCTAGAATGGAGGAAGTGCCAGACGGTCTTCTATATTAACGCTTACATTCACTGAGAGAAAGAGACTATGTTGGGCGCTTTGTTACACTGGTAAACTCTGAGATTGGAAGAAGTGTGAGAGTTTCCTGTCCAACGCACTTGAGAAAGAAGTCATTATGTAGGAAGAGGAGAGTTCTCGGCTAGAAAGGGAGGACGCTTTCTATGTATGGGAACGCTTACATTCACTTCAAGAAACTATCGGGGGGTAATTTGTAGTTAAACTCTAGAAGAACTGTGAGAGTCCTATATAGGAAGGCTTGCATTCACTTAGGGAAAGCAAGTACGAAGAAGGAGTGGTTTGTAGGCTTGCTAAACTCTAGTGTTGACGAAATGTGAGAGTCCTATAGAGGGACGTTAACCTTCAGTTAGTGAGAACAACTCTCGGGGAGGGGGGTGGTATTTAGGCTTGCTGAACTCTAGTTTGGAAGACATGTCCGAGTTATCCAGGAAGGCTTACAATCACTTAGCTAGAAAGCCAGTATCGGCGGTCGCCTTGTAGGCTTGCTAAACTCTATTTTCCAGGAAGGGCAAGAGTCATATAGAGGATCACTTAAATTCACTCAGTGAAAGCAACTGTCGCGGGCTGCCTTTTAGGGTGGCTAAACTCTAGTTGGAAGGAAGTGTGAGAGTCATATATAGGAATTCTTACCTTGACTTAGTGAAAGCACCTATGGAGCGGTGGCTTGTCGTCTTGCTGAACTCCAGTTTGGAAGATGTGCGAGAGTATGTATTCATAGGGATATTTACAGCCACTTGGAGAAAGTAGCTCTCAGGGCTGGTGCGCAGGGTTACAAAACTACATTCAAAGAAGGACAAGAAAAATATACGGGGGAGGCTTACATTCGGGTAGAGAAAGCAACTCTCGTGGGGTGTATTGCCAGATGGCTAAACGTTGAGATTGGAACAAGTGTGAGTTTCTTGTGAATCACACTGAAGGATGAAGTCACTATGTAAAAGCTGGATACTTCTTAGCCAGACGGGAGTCACGATAGGAACACATACACTGACTGAGAGAAAGCAATTGTTGGGTGGTGGGTTGTAGGTTTGCTAAAGTCCAGTTTGGAAGAAGTGCGAGAATCCTTTATAGGAATGCTTACATTCACTTCCAGAAAGCAGCGATCAGCGGTGGTTTGCAGGATTGCTACACCGCAGTTTGCAAGAAGTGCGAGAGTCGTGCATAGCAATGCTTAAATTCCCTTAGAGAAAGCAACTGTCGGCGGGTGATTTTTAGGCTTTCTAGCCTCTGGTTTGGATGAAGTGTGAGACATACATGGGAACGCTTACATTCCCTTCCAGAAAGCAAGTGTCGCGGAGTGGTTTTTAGGCTTGCAAGACTTCTGAACGGAAGAAGTGCGAGAGGCATATACAGGAAGGCGTACATTTACTTAATGAAAGCAACTATAGTGGGATGCATTGGAGAATTGCTAAAGTCTGAGATTGGAAGAATTGTGACCTTCCTGTCAAACACACTTGAGAAAGAAGTCATCACGTAGGACGGGGAGAGCTCCCAGCAGTAAGGAGTCATGTATAGGGACGCTTAAACTAACGTAGAGCGAGCAACTAGCAGGTGGTGCTCTGTAGGCTGGCTAAACGCTAGAATGGAGGAAGTGCCAGACGGTCTTCTATATTAACGCTTACATTCACTGAGAGAAAGAGACTATGTTGGGCGCTTTGTTACACTGGTAAACTCTGAGATTGGAAGAAGTGTGAGAGTTTCCTGTCCAACGCACTTAAGAAAGAAGTCATTATGTAGGAAGAGGAGAGTTCTCGGCTAGAAGGGGAGGAGGCTTTCTATGTATGGGAACGCTTACATTCACTTCAAGAAACTATCGGGGGGTAATTTGTAGTTAAACTCTAGAAGAACTGTGAGAGTCCTATATAGGAAGGCTTGCATTCACTTAGGGAAAGCAAGTACGAAGAAGGAGTGGTTTGTAGGCTTGCTAAACTCTAGTGTTGACGAAATGCGAGAGTCCTATAGAGGGACGTTAACCTTCAGTTAGTGAGAGCAACTCTCGGGGGGGGGGTGGTATTTAGGCTTGCTGAACTCTAGTTTGGAAGACATGTCCGAGTTATCCAGGAAGGCTTCCAATCACTTAGCTAGAAAGCCAGTATCGGCGGTCGCCTTGTAGGCTTGCTAAACTCTAGTTTCCAGGAAGGGCAAGAGTCATATAGAGGATCACTTAAATTCACTCAGTGAAAGCAACTGTCGCGGGCTGCCTTTTAGGGTGGCTAAACTCTAGTTGGAAGGAAGTGTGAGAGTCATATATAGGAATTCTTACCTTGACTTAGTGAAAGCACCTATGGAGCGGTGGCTTGTCGTCTTGCTGAACTCCAGTTTGGAAGATGTGCGAGAGTATGTATTCATAGGGATATTTACAGCCACTTAGAGAAAGTAGCTCTCAGGGCTGGTGCGCAGGGTTACAAAACTACATTCAAAGAAGGACAAGAAAATTATACGGGGGAGGCTTACATTCGGGTAGAGAAAGCAACTCTCGTGGGGTGTATTGCCAGATGGCTAAACGTTGAGATTGGAACAAGTGTGAGTTTCTTGTGAATCACACTGAAGGATGAAGTCACTATGTAAAAGCTGGATACTTCTTAGCCAGACGGGAGTCACGATAGGAACACATACACTGACTGAGAGAAAGCAATTGTTGGGTGGTGGGTTGTAGGTTTGCTAAAGTCCAGTTTGGAAGAAGTGCGAGAATCCTTTATAGGAATGCTTACATTCACTTCCAGAAAGGAGCGATCAGCGGTGGTTTGCAGGATTGCTACACCGCAGTTTGCAAGAAGTGCGAGAGTCATGCATAGCAATGCTTAAATTCCCTTAGAGAAAGCAACTGTCGGCGGGTGATTTTTAGGCTTTCTAGCCTCTGGTTTGGATGAAGTGTGAGACATACATGGGAACGCTTACATTCCCTTCCAGAAAGCAAGTGTCGCGGAGTGGTTTTTAGGCTTGCAAGACTTCTGAACGGAAGAAGTGCGAGAGGCATATACAGGAAGGCGTACATTTACTTAATGAAAGCAACTATAGTGGGATGCATTGGAGAATTGCTAAAGTCTGAGATTGGAAGAAGTGTGACCTTCCTGTCAAACACACTTGAGAAAGAAGTCATCACGTAGGACGGGGAGAGCTCCCAGCAGTAAGGAGTCATGTATAGGGACGCTTAAACTAACTTAGAGCGAGCAACTAGCAGGTGGTGCTCTGTAGGCTGGCTAAACGCTAGAATGGAGGAAGTGCCAGACGGTCTTCTATATTAACGCTTACATTCACTGAGAGAAAGAGACTATGTTGGGCGCTTTGTTACACTGGTAAACTCTGAGATTGGAGGAAGTGTGAGAGTTTCCTGTCCAACGCACTTAGGAAAGAAGTCATTATGTAGGAAGAGGAGAGTTCTCGGCTAGAAAGGGAGGAGGCTTTCTATGTATGGGAACGCTTACATTCACTTCAAGAAACTATCGGGGGGTAATTTGTAGTTAAACTCTAGAAGAACTGTGAGAGTCCTATATAGGAAGGCTTGAATTCACTTAGGGAAAGCAAGTACGAAGAAGGAGTGGTTTGTAGGCTTGCTAAACTCTAGTGTTGACGAAATGCGAGAGTCCTATAGAGGGACGTTAACCTTCAGTTAGTGAGAGCAACTCTCGGGGGGGGGGGTGGTATTTAGGCTTGCTGAACTCTAGTTTGGAAGACATGTCCGAGTTATCCAGGAAGGCTTACAATCACTTAGCTAGAAAGCCAGTATCGGCGGTCGCCTTGTAGGCTTGCTAAAGTCTAGTTTCCAGGAAGGGCAAGAGTCATATAGAGGATCACTTAAATTCACTCAGTGAAAGCAACTGTCGCGGGCTGCCTTTTAGGGTGGCTAAACTCTAGTTGGAAAGAAGTGTGAGAGTCATATATAGGAATTCTTACCTTGACTTAGTGAAAGCACCTATGGAGCGGTGGCTTTCTCGTCTTGCTGAACTCCAGTTTGGAAGATGTGCGAGAGTATGTATTCATAGGGATATTTACAGCCACTTGGAGAAAGTAGCTCTCAGGGCTGGTGCGCAGGGTTACAAAACTACATTCAAAGAAGGACAAGAAAAATATACGGGGGAGGCTTACATTCGGGTAGAGAAAGTAACTCTCGTGGGGTGTATTGCCAGATGGCTAAACGTTGAGATTGGAACAAGTGTGAGTTTCTTGTGAATCACACTGAAGGATGAAGTCACTATGTAAAAGCTGGATACTTCTTAGCCAGACGGGAGTCACGATAGGAACACATACACTGACTGAGAGAAAGCAATTGTTGGGTGGTGGGTTGTAGGTTTGCTAAAGTCCAGTTTGGAAGAAGTGCGAGAATCCTTTATAGGAATGCTTACATTCACTTCCAGAAAGCAGCGATCAGCGGTGGTTTGCAGGATTGCTACACCGCAGTTTGCAAGAAGTGCGAGAGTCGTGCATAGCAATGCTTAAATTCCCTTAGAGAAAGCAACTGTCGGCGGGTGATTTTTAGGCTTTCTAGCCTCTGGTTTGGATGAAGTGTGAGACATACATGGGAACGCTTACATTCCCTTCCAGAAAGCAAGTGTCGCGGAGTGGTTTTTAGGCTTGCAAGACTTCTGAACGGAAGAAGTGCGAGAGGCATATACAGGAAGGCGTACATTTACTTAATGAAAGCAACTATAGTGGGATGCATTGGAGAATTGCTAAAGTCTGAGATTGGAAGAAGTGTGACCTTCCTGTCAAACACACTTGAGAAAGAAGTCATCACGTAGGACGGGGAGAGCTCCCAGCAGTAAGGAGTCATGTATAGGGACGCTTAAACTAACTTAGAGCGAGCAACCAGCAGGTGGTGCTCTGTAGGCTGGCTAAACGCTAGAATGGAGGAAGTGCCAGATGGTCTTCTATATTAACGCTTACATTCACTGAGAGAAAGAGACTATGTTGGGCGCTTTGTTACACTGGTAAACTCTGAGATTGGAAGAAGTGTGAGAGTTTCCTGTCCAACGCACTTAAGAAAGAAGTCATTATGTAGGAAGAGGAGAGTTCTCGGCTAGAAAGGGAGGAGGCTTTCTATGTATGGGAACGCTTACATTCACTTCAAGAAACTATCGGGGGGTAATTTGTAGTTAAACTCTAGAAGAACTGTGAGAGTCCTATATAGGAAGGCTTGCATTCACTTAGGGAAAGCAAGTACGAAGAAGGAGTGGTTTGTAGGCTTGCTAAACTCTAGTGTTGACGAAATGCGAGAGTCCTATAGAGGGACGTTAACCTTCAGTTAGTGAGAGCAACTCTCGGGGAGGGGGGTGGTATTTAGGCTTGCTGAACTCTAGTTTGGAAGACATGTCCGAGTTATCCAGGAAGGCTTACAATCACTTAGCTAGAAAGCCAGTATCGGCGGTCGCCTTGTAGGCTTGCTAAACTCTAGTTTCCAGGAAGGGCAAGAGTCATATAGAGGATCACTTAAATTCACTCAGTGAAAGCAACTGTCGCGGGCTGCCTTTTAGGGTGGCTAAACTCTAGTTGGAAGGAAGTGTGAGAGTCATATATAGGAATTCTTACCTTGACTTAGTGAAAGCACCTATGGAGCGGTGGCTTGTCGTCTTGCTGAACTCCAGTTTGGAAGATGTGCGAGAGTATGTATTCATAGGGATATTTACAGCCACTTAGAGAAAGTAGCTCTCAGGGCTGGTGCGCAGGGTTACAAAACTACATTCAAAGAAGGACAAGAAAAATATACGGGGGAGGCTTACCTTAGGTTAGAGAAAGCAACTCTCGTGGGGTGTATTGCCAGATGGCTAAACGTTGAGATTGGAACAAGTGTGAGTTTCTTGTGAATCACACTGAAGGATGAAGTCACTATGGAAAAGCTGGATACTTCTTAGCCAGACGGGAGTCACGATAGGAACACATACACTGACTGAGAGAAAGCAATTGTTGGGTGGTGGGTTGTAGGTTTGCTAAAGTCCAGTTTGGAAGAAGTGCGAGAATCCTTTATAGGAATGCTTACATTCACTTCCAGAAAGCAGCGATCAGCGGTGGTTTGCAGGATTGCTACACCGCAGTTTGCAACAAGTGCGAGAGTCGTGCATAGCAATGCTTAAATTCCCTTAGAGAAAGCAACTGTCGGCGGGTGATTTTTAGGCTTTCTAGCCTCTGGTTTGGATGAAGTGTGAGACATACATGGGAACGCTTACATTCCCTTCCAGAAAGCAAGTGTCGCGGAGTGGTTTTTAGGCTTGCAAGACTTCTGAACGGAAGAAGTGCGAGAGGCATATACAGGAAGGCGTACATTTACTTAATGAAAGCAACTATAGTGGGATGCATTGGAGAATTGCTAAAGTCTGAGATTGGAAGAAGTGTGACCTTCCTGTCAAACACACTTGAGAAAGAAGTCATCACGTAGGACGGGGAGAGCTCCCAGCAGTAAGGAGTCATGTATAGGGACGCTTAAACTAACTTAGAGCGAGCAACTAGCAGGTGGTGCTCTGTAGGCTGGCTAAACGCTAGAATGGAGGAAGTGCCAGACGGTCTTCTATATTAACGCTTACATTCACTGAGAGAAAGAGACTATGTTGGGCGCTTTGTTACACTGGTAAACTCTGAGATTGGAAGAAGTGTGAGAGTTTCCTGTCCAACGCACTTAGGAAAGAAGTCATTATGTAGGAAGAGGAGAGTTCTCGGCTAGAAAGGGAGGAGGCTTTCTATGTATGGGAACGCTTACATTCACTTCAAGAAACTATCGGGGGGTAATTTGTAGTTAAACTCTAGAAGAACTGTGAGAGTCCTATATAGGAAGGCTTGCATTCACTTAGGGAAAGCAAGTACGAAGAAGGAGTGGTTTGTAGGCTTGCTAAACTCTAGTGTTGACGAAATGCGAGAGTCCTATAGAGGGACGTTAACCTTCAGTTAGTGAGAGCAACTCCCGGGGAGGGGGGTGGTATTTAGGCTTGCTGAACTCTAGTTTGGAAGACATGTCCGAGTTATCCAGGAAGGCTTACAATCACTTAGCTAGAAAGCCAGTATCGGCGGTCGCCTTGTAGGCTTGCTAAACTCTAGTTTCCAGGAAGGGCAAGAGTCATATAGAGGATCACTTAAATTCACTCAGTGAAAGCAACTGTCGCAGGCTGCCTTTTAGGGTGGCTAAACTCTAGTTGGAAGGAAGTGTGAGAGTCATATATAGGAATTCTTACCTTGACTTAGTGAAAGCACCTATGGAGCGGTGGCTTGTCGTCTTGCTGAACTCCAGTTTGGAAGATGTGCGAGAGTATGTATTCATAGGGATATTTACAGCCACTTAGAGAAAGTAGCTCTCAGGGCTGGTGCGCAGGGTTACAAAACTACATTCAAAGAAGGACAAGAAAAATATACGGGGGAGGCTTACATTCGGGTAGAGAAAGCAACTCTCGTGGGGTGTATTGCCAGATGGCTAAACGTTGAGATTGGAACAAGTGTGAGTTTCTTGTGAATCACACTGAAGGATGAAGTCACTATGTAAAAGCTGGATACTTCTTAGCCAGACGGGAGTCACGATAGGAACACATACACTGACTGAGAGAAAGCAATTGTTGGGTGGTGGGTTGTAGGTTTGCTAAAGTCCAGTTTGGAAGAAGTGCGAGAATCCTTTATAGGAATGCTTACATTCACTTCCAGAAAGCAGCGATCAGCGGTGGTTTGCAGGATTGCTACACCGCAGTTTGCAAGAAGTGCGAGAGTCGTGCATAGCAATGCTTAAATTCCCTTAGAGAAAGCAACTGTCGGCGGGTGATTTTTAGGCTTTCTAGCCTCTGGTTTGGATGAAGTGTGAGACATACATGGGAACGCTTACATTCCCTTCCAGAAAGCAAGTGTCGCGGAGTGGTTTTTAGGCTTGCAAGACTTCTGAACGGAAGAAGTGCGAGAGGCATATACAGGAAGGCGTACATTTACTTAATGAAAGCAACTATAGTGGGATGCATTGGAGAATTGCTAAAGTCTGAGATTGGAAGAAGTGTGACCTTCCTGTCAAACACACTTGAGAAAGAAGTCATCACGTAGGACGGGGAGAGCTCCCAGCAGTAAGGAGTCATGTATAGGGACGCTTAAACTAACTTAGAGAGAGCAACTAGCAGGTGGTGCTCTGTAGGCTGGCTAAACGCTAGAATGGAGGAAGTGCCAGACGGTCTTCTATATTAACGCTTACATTCACTGAGAGAAAGAGACTATGTTGGGCGCTTTGTTACACTGGTAAACTCTGAGATTGGAAGAAGTGTGAGAGTTTCCTGTCCAACGCACTTGAGAAAGAAGTCATTATGTAGGAAGAGGAGAGTTCTCGGCTAGAAAGGGAGGACGCTTTCTATGTATGGGAACGCTTACATTCACTTCAAGAAACTATCGGGGGGTAATTTGTAGTTAAACTCTAGAAGAACTGTGAGAGTCCTATATAGGAAGGCTTGCATTCACTTAGGGAAAGCAAGTACGAAGAAGGAGTGGTTTGTAGGCTTGCTAAACTCTAGTGTTGACGAAATGTGAGAGTCCTATAGAGGGACGTTAACCTTCAGTTAGTGAGAACAACTCTCGGGGAGGGGGGTGGTATTTAGGCTTGCTGAACTCTAGTTTGGAAGACATGTCCGAGTTATCCAGGAAGGCTTACAATCACTTAGCTAGAAAGCCAGTATCGGCGGTCGCCTTGTAGGCTTGCTAAACTCTATTTTCCAGGAAGGGCAAGAGTCATATAGAGGATCACTTAAATTCACTCAGTGAAAGCAACTGTCGCGGGCTGCCTTTTAGGGTGGCTAAACTCTAGTTGGAAGGAAGTGTGAGAGTCATATATAGGAATTCTTACCTTGACTTAGTGAAAGCACCTATGGAGCGGTGGCTTGTCGTCTTGCTGAACTCCAGTTTGGAAGATGTGCGAGAGTATGTATTCATAGGGATATTTACAGCCACTTGGAGAAAGTAGCTCTCAGGGCTGGTGCGCAGGGTTACAAAACTACATTCAAAGAAGGACAAGAAAAATATACGGGGGAGGCTTACATTCGGGTAGAGAAAGCAACTCTCGTGGGGTGTATTGCCAGATGGCTAAACGTTGAGATTGGAACAAGTGTGAGTTTCTTGTGAATCACACTGAAGGATGAAGTCACTATGTAAAAGCTGGATACTTCTTAGCCAGACGGGAGTCACGATAGGAACACATACACTGACTGAGAGAAAGCAATTGTTGGGTGGTGGGTTGTAGGTTTGCTAAAGTCCAGTTTGGAAGAAGTGCGAGAATCCTTTATAGGAATGCTTACATTCACTTCCAGAAAGCAGCGATCAGCGGTGGTTTGCAGGATTGCTACACCGCAGTTTGCAAGAAGTGCGAGAGTCGTGCATAGCAATGCTTAAATTCCCTTAGAGAAAGCAACTGTCGGCGGGTGATTTTTAGGCTTTCTAGCCTCTGGTTTGGATGAAGTGTGAGACATACATGGGAACGCTTACATTCCCTTCCAGAAAGCAAGTGTCGCGGAGTGGTTTTTAGGCTTGCAAGACTTCTGAACGGAAGAAGTGCGAGAGGCATATACAGGAAGGCGTACATTTACTTAATGAAAGCAACTATAGTGGGATGCATTGGAGAATTGCTAAAGTCTGAGATTGGAAGAATTGTGACCTTCCTGTCAAACACACTTGAGAAAGAAGTCATCACGTAGGACGGGGAGAGCTCCCAGCAGTAAGGAGTCATGTATAGGGACGCTTAAACTAACGTAGAGCGAGCAACTAGCAGGTGGTGCTCTGTAGGCTGGCTAAACGCTAGAATGGAGGAAGTGCCAGACTGTCTTCTATATTAACGCTTACATTCACTGAGAGAAAGAGACTATGTTGGGCGCTTTGTTACACTGGTAAACTCTGAGATTGGAAGAAGTGTGAGAGTTTCCTGTCCAACGCACTTAAGAAAGAAGTCATTATGTAGGAAGAGGAGAGTTCTCGGCTAGAAGGGGAGGAGGCTTTCTATGTATGGGAACGCTTACATTCACTTCAAGAAACTATCGGGGGGTAATTTGTAGTTAAACTCTAGAAGAACTGTGAGAGTCCTATATAGGAAGGCTTGCATTCACTTAGGGAAAGCAAGTACGAAGAAGGAGTGGTTTGTAGGCTTGCTAAACTCTAGTGTTGACGAAATGCGAGAGTCCTATAGAGGGACGTTAACCTTCAGTTAGTGAGAGCAACTCTCGGGGGGGGGGGGTGGTATTTAGGCTTGCTGAACTCTAGTTTGGAAGACATGTCCGAGTTATCCAGGAAGGCTTCCAATCACTTAGCTAGAAAGCCAGTATCGGCGGTCGCCTTGTAGGCTTGCTAAACTCTAGTTTCCAGGAAGGGCAAGAGTCATATAGAGGATCACTTAAATTCACTCAGTGAAAGCAACTGTCGCGGGCTGCCTTTTAGGGTGGCTAAACTCTAGTTGGAAGGAAGTGTGAGAGTCATATATAGGAATTCTTACCTTGACTTAGTGAAAGCACCTATGGAGCGGTGGCTTGTCGTCTTGCTGAACTCCAGTTTGGAAGATGTGCGAGAGTATGTATTCATAGGGATATTTACAGCCACTTAGAGAAAGTAGCTCTCAGGGCTGGTGCGCAGGGTTACAAAACTACATTCAAAGAAGGACAAGAAAATTATACGGGGGAGGCTTACATTCGGGTAGAGAAAGCAACTCTCGTGGGGTGTATTGCCAGATGGCTAAACGTTGAGATTGGAACAAGTGTGAGTTTCTTGTGAATCACACTGAAGGATGAAGTCACTATGTAAAAGCTGGATACTTCTTAGCCAGACGGGAGTCACGATAGGAACACATACACTGACTGAGAGAAAGCAATTGTTGGGTGGTGGGTTGTAGGTTTGCTAAAGTCCAGTTTGGAAGAAGTGCGAGAATCCTTTATAGGAATGCTTACATTCACTTCCAGAAAGGAGCGATCAGCGGTGGTTTGCAGGATTGCTACACCGCAGTTTGCAAGAAGTGCGAGAGTCATGCATAGCAATGCTTAAATTCCCTTAGAGAAAGCAACTGTCGGCGGGTGATTTTTAGGCTTTCTAGCCTCTGGTTTGGATGAAGTGTGAGACATACATGGGAACGCTTACATTCCCTTCCAGAAAGCAAGTGTCGCGGAGTGGTTTTTAGGCTTGCAAGACTTCTGAACGGAAGAAGTGCGAGAGGCATATACAGGAAGGCGTACATTTACTTAATGAAAGCAACTATAGTGGGATGCATTGGAGAATTGCTAAAGTCTGAGATTGGAAGAAGTGTGACCTTCCTGTCAAACACACTTGAGAAAGAAGTCATCACGTAGGACGGGGAGAGCTCCCAGCAGTAAGGAGTCATGTATAGGGACGCTTAAACTAACTTAGAGCGAGCAACTAGCAGGTGGTGCTCTGTAGGCTGGCTAAACGCTAGAATGGAGGAAGTGCCAGACGGTCTTCTATATTAACGCTTACATTCACTGAGAGAAAGAGACTATGTTGGGCGCTTTGTTACACTGGTAAACTCTGAGATTGGAGGAAGTGTGAGAGTTTCCTGTCCAACGCACTTAGGAAAGAAGTCATTATGTAGGAAGAGGAGAGTTCTCGTCTAGAAAGGGAGGAGGCTTTCTATGTATGGGAACGCTTACATTCACTTCAAGAAACTATCGGGGGGTAATTTGTAGTTAAACTCTAGAAGAACTGTGAGAGTCCTATATAGGAAGGCTTGCATTCACTTAGGGAAAGCAAGTACGAAGAAGGAGTGGTTTGTAGGCTTGCTAAACTCTAGTGTTGACGAAATGCGAGAGTCCTATAGAGGGACGTTAACCTTCAGTTAGTGAGAGCAACTCTCGGGGGGGGGGTGGTATTTAGGCTTGCTGAACTCTAGTTTGGAAGACATGTCCGAGTTATCCAGGAAGGCTTACAATCACTTAGCTAGAAAGCCAGTATCGGCGGTCGCCTTGTAGGCTTGCTAAAGTCTAGTTTCCAGGAAGGGCAAGAGTCATATAGAGGATCACTTAAATTCACTCAGTGAAAGCAACTGTCGCGGGCTGCCTTTTAGGGTGGCTAAACTCTAGTTGGAAAGAAGTGTGAGAGTCATATATAGGAATTCTTACCTTGACTTAGTGAAAGCACCTATGGAGCGGTGGCTTGTCGTCTTGCTGAACTCCAGTTTGGAAGATGTGCGAGAGTATGTATTCATAGGGATATTTACAGCCACTTAGAGAAAGTAGCTCTCAGGGCTGGTGCGCAGGGTTACAAAACTACATTCAAAGAAGGACAAGAAAAATATACGGGGGAGGCTTACATTCGGGTAGAGAAAGCAACTCTCGTGGGGTGTATTGCCAGATGGCTAAACGTTGAGATTGGAACAAGTGTGAGTTTCTTGTGAATCACACTGAAGGATGAAGTCACTATGTAAAAGCTGGATACTTCTTAGCCAGACGGGAGTCACGATAGGAACACATACACTGACTGAGAGAAAGCAATTGTTGGGTGGTGGGTTGTAGGTTTGCTAAAGTCCAGTTTGGAAGAAGTGCGAGAATCCTTTATAGGAATGCTTACATTCACTTCCAGAAAGCAGCGATCAGCGGTGGTTTGCAGGATTGCTACACCGCAGTTTGCAAGAAGTGCGAGAGTCGTGCATAGCAATGCTTAAATTCCCTTAGAGAAAGCAACTGTCGGCGGGTGATTTTTAGGCTTTCTAGCCTCTGGTTTGGATGAAGTGTGAGACATACATGGGAACGCTTACATTCCCTTCCAGAAAGCAAGTGTCGCGGAGTGGTTTTTAGGCTTGCAAGACTTCTGAACGGAAGAAGTGCGAGAGGCATATACAGGAAGGCGTACATTTACTTAATGAAAGCAACTATAGTGGGATGCATTGGAGAATTGCTAAAGTCTGAGATTGGAAGAAGTGTGACCTTCCTGTCAAACACACTTGAGAAAGAAGTCATCACGTAGGACGGGGAGAGCTCCCAGCAGTAAGGAGTCATGTATAGGGACGCTTAAACTAACTTAGAGCGAGCAACCAGCAGGTGGTGCTCTGTAGGCTGGCTAAACGCTAGAATGGAGGAAGTGCCAGACGGTCTTCTATATTAACGCTTACATTCACTGAGAGAAAGAGACTATGTTGGGCGCTTTGTTACACTGGTAAACTCTGAGATTGGAGGAAGTGTGAGAGTTTCCTGTCCAACGCACTTAGGAAAGAAGTCATTATGTAGGAAGAGGAGAGTTCTCGGCTAGAAAGGGAGGAGGCTTTCTATGTATGGGAACGCTTACATTCACTTCAAGAAACTATCGGGGGGTAATTTGTAGTTAAACTCTAGAAGAACTGTGAGAGTCCTATATAGGAAGGCTTGCATTCACTTAGGGAAAGCAAGTACGAAGAAGGAGTGGTTTGTAGGCTTGCTAAACTCTAGTGTTGACGAAATGCGAGAGTCCTATAGAGGGACGTTAACCTTCAGTTAGTGAGAGCAACTCTCGGGGGGGGGGTGGTATTTAGGCTTGCTGAACTCTAGTTTGGAAGACATGTCCGAGTTATCCAGGAAGGCTTACAATCACTTAGCTAGAAAGCCAGTATCGGCGGTCGCCTTGTAGGCTTGCTAAACTCTAGTTTCCAGGAAGGGCAAGAGTCATATAGAGGATCACTTAAATTCACTCAGTGAAAGCAACTGTCGCGGGCTGCCTTTTAGGGTGGCTAAACTCTAGTTGGAAAGAAGTGTGAGAGTCATATATAGGAATTCTTACCTTGACTTAGTGAAAGCACCTATGGAGCGGTGGCTTGTCGTCTTGCTGAACTCCAGTTTGGAAGATGTGCGAGAGTATGTATTCATAGGGATATTTACAGCCACTTAGAGAAAGTAGCTCTCAGGGCTGGTGCGCAGGGTTACAAAACTACATTCAAAGAAGGACAAGAAAAATATACGGGGGAGGCTTACATTCGGGTAGAGAAAGCAACTCTCGTGGGGTGTATTGCCAGATGGCTAAACGTTGAGATTGGAACAAGTGTGAGTTTCTTGTGAATCACACTGAAGGATGAAGTCACTATGTAAAAGCTGGATACTTCTTAGCCAGACGGGAGTCACGATAGGAACACATACACTGACTGAGAGAAAGCAATTGTTGGGTGGTGGGTTGTAGGTTTGCTAAAGTCCAGTTTGGAAGAAGTGCGAGAATCCTTTATAGGAATGCTTACATTCACTTCCAGAAAGCAGCGATCAGCGGTGGTTTGCAGGATTGCTACACCGCAGTTTGCAAGAAGTGCGAGAGTCGTGCATAGCAATGCTTAAATTCCCTTAGAGAAAGCAACTGTCGGCGGGTGATTTTTAGGCTTTCTAGCCTCTGGTTTGGATGAAGTGTGAGACATACATGGGAACGCTTACATTCCCTTCCAGAAAGCAAGTGTCGCGGAGTGGTTTTTAGGCTTGCAAGACTTCTGAACGGAAGAAGTGCGAGAGGCATATACAGGAAGGCGTACATTTACGTAATGAAAGCAACTATAGTGGGATGCATTGGAGAATTGCTAAAGTCTGAGATTGGAAGAAGTGTGACCTTCCTGTCAAACACACTTGAGAAAGAAGTCATCACGTAGGACGGGGAGAGCTCCCAGCAGTAAGGAGTCATGTATAGGGACGCTTAAACTAACTTAGAGCGAGCAACCAGCAGGTGGTGCTCTGTAGGCTGGCTAAACGCTAGAATGGAGGAAGTGCCAGACGGTCTTCTATATTAACGCTTACATTCACTGAGAGAAAGAGACTATGTTGGGCGCTTTGTTACACTGGTAAACTCTGAGATTGGAAGAAGTGTGAGAGTTTCCTGTCCAACGCACTTAAGAAAGAAGTCATTATGTAGGAAGAGGAGAGTTCTCGGCTAGAAAGGGAGGAGGCTTTCTATGTATGGGAACGCTTACATTCACTTCAAGAAACTATCGGGGGGTAATTTGTAGTTAAACTCTAGAAGAACTGTGAGAGTCCTATATAGGAAGGCTTGCATTCACTTAGGGAAAGCAAGTACGAAGAAGGAGTGGTTTGTAGGCTTGCTAAACTCTAGTGTTGACGAAATGCGAGAGTCCTATAGAGGGACGTTAACCTTCAGTTAGTGAGAGCAACTCTCGGGGAGGGGGGTGGTATTTAGGCTTGCTGAACTCTAGTTTGGAAGACATGTCCGAGTTATCCAGGAAGGCTTACAATCACTTAGCTAGAAAGCCAGTATCGGCGGTCGCCTTGTAGGCTTGCTAAACTCTAGTTTCCAGGAAGGGCAAGAGTCATATAGAGGATCACTTAAATTCACTCAGTGAAAGCAACTGTCGCGGGCTGCCTTTTAGGGTGGGTAAACTCTAGTTGGAAGGAAGTGTGAGAGTCATATATAGGAATTCTTACCTTGACTTAGTGAAAGCACCTATGGAGCGGTGGCTTGTCGTCTTGCTGAACTCCAGTTTGGAAGATGTGCGAGAGTATGTATTCATAGGGATATTTACAGCCACTTAGAGAAAGTAGCTCTCAGGGCTGGTGCGCAGGGTTACAAAACTACATTCAAAGAAGGACAAGAAAAATATACGGGGGAGGCTTACATTCGGGTAGAGAAAGCAACTCTCGTGGGGTGTATTGCCAGATGGCTAAACGTTGAGATTGGAACAAGTGTGAGTTTCTTGTGAATCACACTGAAGGATGAAGTCACTATGGAAAAGCTGGATACTTCTTAGCCAGACGGGAGTCACGATAGGAACACATACACTGACTGAGAGAAAGCAATTGTTGGGTGGTGGGTTGTAGGTTTGCTAAAGTCCAGTTTGGAAGAAGTGCGAGAATCCTTTATAGGAATGCTTACATTCACTTCCAGAAAGCAGCGATCAGCGGTGGTTTGCAGGATTGCTACAGCGCAGTTTGCAAGAAGTGCGAGAGTCGTGCATAGCAATGCTTAAATTCCCTTAGAGAAAGCAACTGTCGGCGGGTGATTTTTAGGCTTTCTAGCCTCTGGTTTGGATGAAGTGTGAGACATACATGGGAACGCTTACATTCCCTTCCAGAAAGCAAGTGTCGCGGAGTGGTTTTTAGGCTTGCAAGACTTCTGAACGGAAGAAGTGCGAGAGGCATATACAGGAAGGCGTACATTTACGTAATGAAAGCAACTATAGTGGGATGCATTGGAGAATTGCTAAAGTCTGAGATTGGAAGAAGTGTGACCTTCCTGTCAAACACACTTGAGAAAGAAGTCATCACGTAGGACGGGGAGAGCTCCCAGCAGTAAGGAGTCATGTATAGGGACGCTTAAACTAACTTAGAGCGAGCAACCAGCAGGTGGTGCTCTGTAGGCTGGCTAAACGCTAGAATGGAGGAAGTGCCAGACGGTCTTCTATATTAACGCTTACATTCACTGAGAGAAAGAGACTATGTTGGGCGCTTTGTTACACTGGTAAACTCTGAGATTGGAAGAAGTGTGAGAGTTTCCTGTCCAACGCACTTAAGAAAGAAGTCATTATGTAGGAAGAGGAGAGTTCTCGGCTAGAAAGGGAGGAGGCTTTCTATGTATGGGAACGCTTACATTCACTTCAAGAAACTATCGGGGGGTAATTTGTAGTTAAACTCTAGAAGAACTGTGAGAGTCCTATATAGGAAGGCTTGCATTCACTTAGGGAAAGCAAGTACGAAGAAGGAGTGGTTTGTAGGCTTGCTAAACTCTAGTGTTGACGAAATGCGAGAGTCCTATAGAGGGACGTTAACCTTCAGTTAGTGAGAGCAACTCTCGGGGAGGGGGGTGGTATTTAGGCTTGCTGAACTCTAGTTTGGAAGACATGTCCGAGTTATCCAGGAAGGCTTACAATCACTTAGCTAGAAAGCCAGTATCGGCGGTCGCCTTGTAGGCTTGCTAAACTCTAGTTTCCAGGAAGGGCAAGAGTCATATAGAGGATCACTTAAATTCACTCAGTGAAAGCAACTGTCGCGGGCTGCCTTTTAGGGTGGGTAAACTCTAGTTGGAAGGAAGTGTGAGAGTCATATATAGGAATTCTTACCTTGACTTAGTGAAAGCACCTATGGAGCGGTGGCTTGTCGTCTTGCTGAACTCCAGTTTGGAAGATGTGCGAGAGTATGTATTCATAGGGATATTTACAGCCACTTAGAGAAAGTAGCTCTCAGGGCTGGTGCGCAGGGTTACAAAACTACATTCAAAGAAGGACAAGAAAAATATACGGGGGAGGCTTACATTCGGGTAGAGAAAGCAACTCTCGTGGGGTGTATTGCCAGATGGCTAAACGTTGAGATTGGAACAAGTGTGAGTTTCTTGTGAATCACACTGAAGGATGAAGTCACTATGGAAAAGCTGGATACTTCTTAGCCAGACGGGAGTCACGATAGGAACACATACACTGACTGAGAGAAAGCAATTGTTGGGTGGTGGGTTGTAGGTTTGCTAAAGTCCAGTTTGGAAGAAGTGCGAGAATCCTTTATAGGAATGCTTACATTCACTTCCAGAAAGCAGCGATCAGCGGTGGTTTGCAGGATTGCTACAGCGCAGTTTGCAAGAAGTGCGAGAGTCGTGCATAGCAATGCTTAAATTCCCTTAGAGAAAGCAACTGTCGGCGGGTGATTTTTAGGCTTTCTAGCCTCTGGTTTGGATGAAGTGTGAGACATACATGGGAACGCTTACATTCCCTTCCAGAAAGCAAGTGTCGCGGAGTGGTTTTTAGGCTTGCAAGACTTCTGAACGGAAGAAGTGCGAGAGGCATATACAGGAAGGCGTACATTTACTTAATGAAAGCAACTATAGTGGGATGCATTGGAGAATTGCTAAAGTCTGAGATTGGAAGAAGTGTGACCTTCCTGTCAAACACACTTGAGAAAGAAGTCATCACGTAGGACGGGGAGAGCTCCCAGCAGTAAGGAGTCATGTATAGGGACGCTTAAACTAACTTAGAGCGAGCAACCAGCAGGTGGTGCTCTGTAGGCTGGCTAAACCCTAGAATGGAGGAAGTGCCAGACGGTCTTCTATATTAACGCTTACATTCACTGAGAGAAAGAGACTATGTTGGGCGCTTTGTTACACTGGTAAACTCTGAGATTGGAGGAAGTGTGAGAGTTTCCTGTCCAACGCACTTAAGAAAGAAGTCATTATGTAGGAAGAGGAGAGTTCTCGGCTAGAAAGGGAGGAGGCTTTCTATGTATGGGAACGCTTACATTCACTTCAAGAAACTATCGGGGGGTAATTTGTAGTTAAACTCTAGAAGAACTGTGAGAGTCCTATATAGGAAGGCTTGCATTCACTTAGGGAAAGCAAGTACGAAGAAGGAGTGGTTTGTAGGCTTGCTAAACTCTAGTGTTGACGAAATGCGAGAGTCCTATAGAGGGACGTTAACCTTCAGTTAGTGAGAGCAACTCTCGGGGGGGGGGGTGGTATTTAGGCTTGCTGAACTCTAGTTTGGAAGACATGTCCGAGTTATCCAGGAAGGCTTACAATCACTTAGCTAGAAAGCCAGTATCGGCGGTCGCCTTGTAGGCTTGCTAAACTCTAGTTTCCAGGAAGGGCAAGAGTCATATAGAGGATCACTTAAATTCACTCAGTGAAAGCAACTGTCGCGGGCTGCCTTTTAGGGTGGCTAAACTCTAGTTGGAAGGAAGTGTGAGAGTCATATATAGGAATTCTTACCTTGACTTAGTGAAAGCACCTATGGAGCGGTGGCTTGTCGTCTTGCTGAACTCCAGTTTGGAAGATGTGCGAGAGTATGTATTCATAGGGATATTTACAGCCACTTAGAGAAAGTAGCTCTCAGGGCTGGTGCGCAGGGTTACAAAACTACATTCAAAGAAGGACAAGAAAAATATACGGGGGAGGCTTACATTCGGGTAGAGAAAGCAACTCTCGTGGGGTGTATTGCCAGATGGCTAAACGTTGAGATTGGAACAAGTGTGAGTTTCTTGTGAATCACACTGAAGGATGAAGTCACTATGTAAAAGCTGGATACTTCTTAGCCAGACGGGAGTCACGATAGGAACACATACACTGACTGAGAGAAAGCAATTGTTGGGTGGTGGGTTGTAGGTTTGCTAAAGTCCAGTTTGGAAGAAGTGCGAGAATCCTTTATAGGAATGCTTACATTCACTTCCAGAAAGCAGCGATCAGCGGTGGTTTGCAGGATTGCTACACCGCAGTTTGCAAGAAGTGCGAGAGTCGTGCATAGCAATGCTTAAATTCCCTTAGAGAAAGCAACTGTCGGCGGGTGATTTTTAGGCTTTCTAGCCTCTGGTTTGGATGAAGTGTGAGACATACATGGGAACGCTTACATTCCCTTCCAGAAAGCAAGTGTCGCGGAGTGGTTTTTAGGCTTGCAAGACTTCTGAACGGAAGAAGTGCGAGAGGCATATACAGGAAGGCGTACATTTACGTAATGAAAGCAACTATAGTGGGATGCATTGGAGAATTGCTAAAGTCTGAGATTGGAAGAAGTGTGACCTTCCTGTCAAACACACTTGAGAAAGAAGTCATCACGTAGGACGGGGAGAGCTCCCAGCAGTAAGGAGTCATGTATAGGGACGCTTAAACTAACTTAGAGCGAGCAACCAGCAGGTGGTGCTCTGTAGGCTGGCTAAACGCTAGAATGGAGGAAGTGCCAGACGGTCTTCTATATTAACGCTTACATTCACTGAGAGAAAGAGACTATGTTGGGCGCTTTGTTACACTGGTAAACTCTGAGATTGGAAGAAGTGTGAGAGTTTCCTGTCCAACGCACTTAAGAAAGAAGTCATTATGTAGGAAGAGGAGAGTTCTCGGCTAGAAAGGGAGGAGGCTTTCTATGTATGGGAACGCTTACATTCACTTCAAGAAACTATCGGGGGGTAATTTGTAGTTAAACTCTAGAAGAACTGTGAGAGTCCTATATAGGAAGGCTTGCATTCACTTAGGGAAAGCAAGTACGAAGAAGGAGTGGTTTGTAGGCTTGCTAAACTCTAGTGTTGACGAAATGCGAGAGTCCTATAGAGGGACGTTAACCTTCAGTTAGTGAGAGCAACTCTCGGGGAGGGGGGTGGTATTTAGGCTTGCTGAACTCTAGTTTGGAAGACATGTCCGAGTTATCCAGGAAGGCTTACAATCACTTAGCTAGAAAGCCAGTATCGGCGGTCGCCTTGTAGGCTTGCTAAACTCTAGTTTCCAGGAAGGGCAAGAGTCATATAGAGGATCACTTAAATTCACTCAGTGAAAGCAACTGTCGCGGGCTGCCTTTTAGGGTGGGTAAACTCTAGTTGGAAGGAAGTGTGAGAGTCATATATAGGAATTCTTACCTTGACTTAGTGAAAGCACCTATGGAGCGGTGGCTTGTCGTCTTGCTGAACTCCAGTTTGGAAGATGTGCGAGAGTATGTATTCATAGGGATATTTACAGCCACTTAGAGAAAGTAGCTCTCAGGGCTGGTGCGCAGGGTTACAAAACTACATTCAAAGAAGGACAAGAAAAATATACGGGGGAGGCTTACATTCGGGTAGAGAAAGCAACTCTCGTGGGGTGTATTGCCAGATGGCTAAACGTTGAGATTGGAACAAGTGTGAGTTTCTTGTGAATCACACTGAAGGATGAAGTCACTATGGAAAAGCTGGATACTTCTTAGCCAGACGGGAGTCACGATAGGAACACATACACTGACTGAGAGAAAGCAATTGTTGGGTGGTGGGTTGTAGGTTTGCTAAAGTCCAGTTTGGAAGAAGTGCGAGAATCCTTTATAGGAATGCTTACATTCACTTCCAGAAAGCAGCGATCAGCGGTGGTTTGCAGGATTGCTACAGCGCAGTTTGCAAGAAGTGCGAGAGTCGTGCATAGCAATGCTTAAATTCCCTTAGAGAAAGCAACTGTCGGCGGGTGATTTTTAGGCTTTCTAGCCTCTGGTTTGGATGAAGTGTGAGACATACATGGGAACGCTTACATTCCCTTCCAGAAAGCAAGTGTCGCGGAGTGGTTTTTAGGCTTGCAAGACTTCTGAACGGAAGAAGTGCGAGAGGCATATACAGGAAGGCGTACATTTACTTAATGAAAGCAACTATAGTGGGATGCATTGGAGAATTGCTAAAGTCTGAGATTGGAAGAAGTGTGACCTTCCTGTCAAACACACTTGAGAAAGAAGTCATCACGTAGGACGGGGAGAGCTCCCAGCAGTAAGGAGTCATGTATAGGGACGCTTAAACTAACTTAGAGCGAGCAACTAGCAGGTGGTGCTCTGTAGGCTGGCTAAACCCTAGAATGGAGGAAGTGCCAGACGGTCTTCTATATTAACGCTTACATTCACTGAGAGAAAGAGACTATGTTGGGCGCTTTGTTACACTGGTAAACTCTGAGATTGGAAGAAGTGTGAGAGTTTCCTGTCCAACGCACTTAGGAAAGAAGTCATTATGTAGGAAGAGGAGAGTTCTCGGCTAGAAAGGGAGGAGGCTTTCTATGTATGGGAACGCTTACATTCACTTCAAGAAACTATCGGGGGGTAATTTGTAGTTAAACTCTAGAAGAACTGTGAGAGTCCTATATAGGAAGGCTTGCATTCACTTAGGGAAAGCAAGTACGAAGAAGGAGTGGTTTGTAGGCTTGCTAAACTCTAGTGTTGACGAAATGCGAGAGTCCTATAGAGGGACGTTAACCTTCAGTTAGTGAGAGCAACTCTCGGGGAGGGGGGTGGTATTTAGGCTTGCTGAACTCTAGTTTGGAAGACATGTCCGAGTTATCCAGGAAGGCTTACAATCACTTAGCTAGAAAGCCAGTATCGGCGGTCGCCTTGTAGGCTTGCTAAACTCTAGTTTCCAGGAAGGGCAAGAGTCATATAGAGGATCACTTAAATTCACTCAGTGAAAGCAACTGTCGCGGGCTGCCTTTTAGGGTGGCTAAACTCTAGTTGGAAGGAAGTGTGAGAGTCATATATAGGAATTCTTACCTTGACTTAGTGAAAGCACCTATGGAGCGGTGGCTTGTCGTCTTGCTGAACTCCAGTTTGGAAGATGTGCGAGAGTATGTATTCATAGGGATATTTACAGCCACTTAGAGAAAGTAGCTCTCAGGGCTGGTGCGCAGGGTTACAAAACTACATTCAAAGAAGGACAAGAAAAATATACGGGGGAGGCTTACATTCGGGTAGAGAAAGCAACTCTCGTGGGGTGTATTGCCAGATGGCTAAACGTTGAGATTGGAACAAGTGTGAGTTTCTTGTGAATCACACTGAAGGATGAAGTCACTATGTAAAAGCTGGATACTTCTTAGCCAGACGGGAGTCACGATAGGAACACATACACTGACTGAGAGAAAGCAATTGTTGGGTGGTGGGTTGTAGGTTTGCTAAAGTCCAGTTTGGAAGAAGTGCGAGAATCCTTTATAGGAATGCTTACATTCACTTCCAGAAAGCAGCGATCAGCGGTGGTTTGCAGGATTGCTACACCGCAGTTTGCAAGAAGTGCGAGAGTCATGCATAGCAATGCTTAAATTCCCTTAGAGAAAGCAACTGTCGGCGGGTGATTTTTAGGCTTTCTAGCCTCTGCTTTGGATGAAGTGTGAGACATACATGGGAACGCTTACATTCCCTTCCAGAAAGCAAGTGTCGCGGAGTGGTTTTTAGGCTTGCAAGACTTCTGAACGGAGGAAGTGCGAGAGGCATATACAGGAAGGCGTACATTTACTTAATGAAAGCAACTATAGTGGGATGCATTGGAGAATTGCTAAAGTCTGAGATTGGAAGAAGTGTGACCTTCCTGTCAAACACACTTGAGAAAGAAGTCATCACGTAGGACGGGGAGAGCTCCCAGCAGTAAGGAGTCATGTATAGGGACGCTTAAACTAACTTAGTGCGAGCAACTAGCAGGTGGTGCTCTGTAGGCTGGCTAAACGCTAGAATGGAGGAAGTGCCAGACGGTCTTCTATATTAACGCTTACATTCACTGAGAGAAAGAGACCATGTTGGGCGCTTTGTTACACTGGTAAACTCTGAGATTGGAAGAAGTGTGAGAGTTTCCTGTCCAACGCACTTAGGAAAGAAGTCATTATGTAGGAAGAGGAGAGTTCTCGGCTAGAAAGGGAGGGGGCTTTCTATGTATGGGAACGCTTACATTCACTTCAAGAAACTATCGGGGGGTAATTTGTAGTTAAACTCTAGAAGAACTGTGAGAGTCCTATATAGGAAGGCTTGCATTCACTTAGGGAAAGCAAGTACGAAGAAGGAGTGGTTTGTAGGCTTGCTAAACTCTAGTGTTGATGAAATGCGAGAGTCCTATAGAGGGACGTTAACCTTCAGTTAGTGAGAGCAACTCTCGGGGAGGGGGGTGGTATTTAGGCTTGCTGAACTCTAGTTTGGAAGACATGTCCGAGTTATCCAGGAAGGCTTACAATCACTTAGCTAGAAAGCCAGTATCGGCGGTCGCCTTGTAGGCTTGCTAAACTCTAGTTTCCAGGAAGGGCAAGAGTCATATAGAGGATCACTTAAATTCACTCAGTGAAAGCAACTGTCGCAGGCTGCCTTTTAGGGTGGCTAAACTCTAGTTGGAAGGAAGTGTGAGAGTCATATATAGGAATTCTTACCTTGACTTAGTGAAAGCACCTATGGAGCGGTGGCTTGTCGTCTTGCTGAACTCCAGTTTGGAAGATGTGCGAGAGTATGTATTCATAGGGATATTTACAGCCACTTAGAGAGAGTAGCTCTCAGGGCTGGTGCGCAGGGTTACAAAACTACATTCAAAGAAGGACAAGAAAAATATACGGGGGAGGCTTACATTCGGGTAGAGAAAGCAACTCTCGTGGGGTGTATTGCCAGATGGCTAAACGTTGAGATTGGAACAAGTGTGAGTTTCTTGTGAATCACACTGAAGGATGAAGTCACTATGTAAAAGCTGGATACTTCTTAGCCAGACGGGAGTCACGATAGGAACACATACACTGACTGAGAGAAAGCAATTGTTGGGTGGTGGGTTGTAGGTTTGCTAAAGTCCAGTTTGGAAGAAGTGCGAGAATCCTTTATAGGAATGCTTACATTCACTTCCAGAAAGCAGCGATCAGCGGTGGTTTGCAGGATTGCTACACCGCAGTTTGCAAGAAGTGCGAGAGTCGTGCATAGCAATGCTTAAATTCCCTTAGAGAAAGCAACTGTCGGCGGGTGATTTTTAGGCTTTCTAGCCTCTGGTTTGGATGAAGTGTGAGACATACATGGGAACGCTTACATTCCCTTCCAGAAAGCAAGTGTCGCGGAGTGGTTTTTAGGCTTGCAAGACTTCTGAACGGAGGAAGTGCGAGAGGCATATACAGGAAGGCGTACATTTACTTAATGAAAGCAACTATAGTGGGATGCATTGGAGAATTGCTAAAGTCTGAGATTGGAAGAAGTGTGACCTTCCTGTCAAACACACTTGAGAAAGAAGTCATCACGTAGGACGGGGAGAGCTCCCAGCAGTAAGGAGTCATGTATAGGGACGCTTAAACTAACTTAGAGCGAGCAACTAGCAGGTGGTGCTCTGTAGGCTGGCTAAACCCTAGAATGGAGGAAGTGCCAGACGGTCTTCTATATTAACGCTTACATTCACTGAGAGAAAGAGACTATGTTGGGCGCTTTGTTACACTGGTAAACTCTGAGATTGGAAGAAGTGTGAGAGTTTCCTGTCCAACGCACTTAGGAAAGAAGTCATTATGTAGGAAGAGGAGAGTTCTCGGCTAGAAAGGGAGGAGGCTTTCTATGTATGGGAACGCTTACATTCACTTCAAGAAACTATCGGGGGGTAATTTGTAGTTAAACTCTAGAAGAACTGTGAGAGTCCTATATAGGAAGGCTTGCATTCACTTAGGGAAAGCAAGTACGAAGAAGGAGTGGTTTGTAGGCTTGCTAAACTCTAGTGTTGACGAAATGCGAGAGTCCTATAGAGGGACGTTAACCTTCAGTTAGTGAGAGCAACTCTCGAGAGGGGGGTGGTATTTAGGCTTGCTGAACTCTAGTTTGGAAGACATGTCCGAGTTATCCAGGAAGGCTTACAATCACTTAGCTAGAAAGCCAGTATCGGCGGTCGCCTTGTAGGCTTGCTAAACTCTAGTTTCCAGGAAGGGCAAGAGTCATATAGAGGATCACTTAAATTCACTCAGTGAAAGCAACTGTCGCGGGCTGCCTTTTAGGGTGGCTAAACTCTAGTTGGAAGGAAGTGTGAGAGTCATATATAGGAATTCTTACCTTGACTTAGTGAAAGCACCTATGGAGCGGTGGCTTGTCGTCTTGCTGAACTCCAGTTTGGAAGATGTGCGAGAGTATGTATTCATAGGGATATTTACAGCCACTTAGAGAAAGTAGCTCTCAGGGCTGGTGCGCAGGGTTACAAAACTACATTCAAAGAAGGACAAGAAAAATATACGGGGGAGGCTTACATTCGGGTAGAGAAAGCAACTCTCGTGGGGTGTATTGCCAGATGGCTAAACGTTGAGATTGGAACAAGTGTGAGTTTCTTGTGAATCACACTGAAGGATGAAGTCACTATGGAAAAGCTGGATACTTCTTAGCCAGACGGGAGTCACGATAGGAACACATACACTGACTGAGAGAAAGCAATTGTTGGGTGGTGGGTTGTAGGTTTGCTAAAGTCCAGTTTGGAAGAAGTGCGAGAATCCTTTATAGGAATGCTTCCATTTACTTCCAGAAAGCAGCGATCAGCGGTGGTTTGCAGGATTGCTACACCGCAGTTTGCAAGAAGTGCGAGAGTCGTGCATAGCAATGCTTAAATTCCCTTAGAGAAAGCAACTGTCGGCGGGTGATTTTTAGGCTTTCTAGCCTCTGGTTTGGATGAAGTGTGAGACATACATGGGAACACTTACATTCCCTTCCAGAAAGCAAGTGTCGCGGAGTGGTTTTTAGGCTTGCAAGACTTCTGAACGGAGGAAGTGCGAGAGGCATATACAGGAAGGCGTACATTTACTTAATGAAAGCAACTATAGTGGGATGCATTGGAGAATTGCTAAAGTCTGAGATTGGAAGAAGTGTGACCTTCCTGTCAAACACACTTGAGAAAGAAGTCATCACGTAGGACGGGGAGAGCTCCCAGCAGTAAGGAGTCATGTATAGGGACGCTTAAACTAACTTAGAGCGAGCAACTAGCAGGTGGTGCTCTGTAGGCTGGCTAAACCCTAGAATGGAGGAAGTGCCAGACGGTCTTCTATATTAACGCTTACATTCACTGAGAGAAAGAGACTATGTTGGGCGCTTTGTTACACTGGTAAACTCTGAGATTGGAAGAAGTGTGAGAGTTTCCTGTCCAACGCACTTAGGAAAGAAGTCATTATGTAGGAAGAGGAGAGTTCTCGGCTAGAAAGGGAGGAGGCTTTCTATGTATGGGAACGCTTACATTCACTTCAAGAAACTATCGGGGGGTAATTTGTAGTTAAACTCTAGAAGAACTGTGAGAGTCCTATATAGGAAGGCTTGCATTCACTTAGGGAAAGCAAGTACGAAGAAGGAGTGGTTTGTAGGCTTGCTAAACTCTAGTGTTGACGAAATGCGAGAGTCCTATAGAGGGACGTTAACCTTCAGTTAGTGAGAGCAACTCTCGGGGAGGGGGGTGGTATTTAGGCTTGCTGAACTCTAGTTTGGAAGACATGTCCGAGTTATCCAGGAAGGCTTACAATCACTTAGCTAGAAAGCCAGTATCGGCGGTCGCCTTGTAGGCTTGCTAAACTCTAGTTTCCAGGAAGGGCAAGAGTCATATAGAGGATCACTTAAATTCACTCAGTGAAAGCAACTGTCGCGGGCTGCCTTTTAGGGTGGCTAAATTCTAGTTGGAAGGAAGTGTGAGAGTCATATATAGGAATTCTTACCTTGACTTAGTGAAAGCACCTATGGAGCGGTGGCTTGTCGTCTTGCTGAACTCCAGTTTGGAAGATGTGCGAGAGTATGTATTCATAGGGATATTTACAGCCACTTAGAGAAAGTAGCTCTCAGGGCTGGTGCGCAGGGTTACAAAACTACATTCAAAGAAGGACAAGAAAATTATACGGGGGAGGCTTACATTCGGGTAGAGAAAGCAACTCTCGTGGGGTGTATTGCCAGATGGCTAAACGTTGAGATTGGAACAAGTGTGAGTTTCTTGTGAATCACACTGAAGGATGAAGTCACTATGTAAAAGCTGGATACTTCTTAGCCAGACGGGAGTCACGATAGGAACACATACACTGACTGAGAGAAAGCAATTGTTGGGTGGTGGGTTGTAGGTTTGCTAAAGTCCAGTTTGGAAGAAGTGCGAGAATCCTTTCTAGGAATGCTTACATTCACTTCCAGAAAGCAGCGATCAGCGGTGGTTTGCAGGATTGCTACACCGCAGTTGGCAAGAAGTGCGAGAGTCATGCATAGCAATGCTTATATTCCCTTAGAGAAAGCAACTGTCGGCGGGTGATTTTTAGGCTTTCTAACCTCTGGTTTGGATGAAGTGTGAGACATACATGGGAACGCTTACATTCCCTTCCAGAAAGCAAGTGTCGCGGAGTGGTTTTTAGGCTTGCAAGACTTCTGAACGGAGGAAGTGCGAGAGGCATATACAGGAAGGCGTACATTTACTTAATGAAAGCAACTATAGTGGGATGCATTGGAGAATTGCTAAAGTCTGAGATTGGAAGAAGTGTGACCTTCCTGTCAAACACACTTGAGAAAGAAGTCATCACGTAGGACGGGGAGAGCTCCCAGCAGTAAGGAGTCATGTATAGGGACGCTTAAACTAACTTAGAGCGAGCAACTAGCCGGTGGTGCTCTGTAGGCTGGCTAAACGCTAGAATGGAGGAAGTGCCAGACGGTCTTCTATATTAACGCTTACATTCACTGAGAGAAAGAGACCATGTTGGGCGCTTTGTTACACTGGTAAACTCTGAGATTGGAAGAAGTGTGAGAGTTTCCTGTCCAACGCACTTAGGAAAGAAGTCATTATGTAGGAGGAGGAGAGTTCTCGGCTAGAAAGGGAGGAGGCTTTCTATGGATGGGAACGCTTACATTCACTTCAAGAAACTATCGGGGGGTAATTTGTAGTTAAACTCTAGAAGAACTGTGAGAGTCCTATATAGGAAGGCTTGCATTCACTTAGGGAAAGCAAGTACGAAGAAGGAGTGGTTTGTAGGCTTGCTAAACTCTAGTGTTGATGAAATGCGAGAGTCCTATAGAGGGACGTTAACCTTCAGTTAGTAAGAGCAACTCTCGGGGAGGGGGGTGGTATTTAGGCTTGCTGAACTCTAGTTTGGAAGACATGTCCGAGTTATCCAGGAAGGCTTACAATCACTTAGCTAGAAAGCCAGTATCGGCGGTCGCCTTGTAGGCTTGCTAAACTCTAGTTTCCAGGAAGGGCAAGAGTCATATAGAGGATCACTTAAATTCACTCAGTGAAAGCAACTGTCGCGGGCTGCCTTTTAGGGTGGCTAAACTCTAGTTGGAAGGAAGTGTGAGAGTCATATATAGGAATTCTTCCCTTGACTTAGCGAAAGCACCTATGGAGCGGTGGCTTGTCGTCTTGCTGAACTCCAGTTTGGAAGATGTGCGAGAGTATGTATTCATAGGGATATTTACAGCCACTTAGAGAAAGTAGCTCTCAGGGCTGGTGCGCAGGGTTACAAAACTACATTCAAAGAAGGACAAGAAAAATATACGGGGGAGGTTTACATTCGGGTAGAGAAAGCAACTCTCGTGGGGTGTATTGCCAGATGGCTAAACGTTGAGATTGGAACAAGTGTGAGTTTCTTGTGAATCACACTGAAGGATGAAGTCACTATGTAAAAGCTGGATACTTCTTAGCCAGACGGGAGTCACGATAGGAACACATACACTGACTGAGAGAAAGCAATTGTTGGGCGGTGGGTTGTAGGTTTGCTAAAGTCCAGTTTGGAAGAAGTGCGAGAATCCTTTATAGGAATGCTTACATTCACTTCCAGAAAGCAGCGATCAGCGGTGGTTTCCAGGATTGCTACACCACAGTTTGCAAGAAGTGCGAGAGTCATGCATAGCAATACTTAAATTCCCTTAGAGAAAGCAACTGTCGGCGGGTGATTTTTAGGCTTTCTAGCCTCTGGTTTGGATGAAGTGTGAGACATACATGGGAACGCTTACATTCCCTTCCAGAAAGCAAGTGTCGCGGAGTGGTTTTTAGGCTTGCAAGACTTCTGAACGGAGGAAGTGCGAGAGGCATATACAGGAAGGCGTACATTTACTTAATGAAAGCAACTATAGTGGGATGCATTGGAGAATTGCTAAAGTCTGAGATTGGAAGAAGTGTGACCTTCCTGTCAAACACACTTGAGAAAGAAGTCATCACGTAGGACGGGGAGAGCTCCCAGCAGTAAGGAGTCATGTATAGGGACGCTTAAACTAACTTAGAGCGAGCAACTAGCAGGTGGTGTTCTGTAGGCTGGCTAAACGCTAGAATGGAGGAAGTGCCAGACGGTCTTCTATATTAACGCTTACATTCACTGAGAGAAAGAGACTATGTTGGGCGCTTTATTACACTGGTAAACTCTGAGATTGGAAGAAGTGTGAGAGTCTCCTGTCCAACGCACTTAGGAAAGATGTCATTATGTAGGAAGAGGAGAGTTCTCGGCTAGAAAGGGAGGAGGCTTTCTATGGATGGGAACGCTTACATTCACTTCAAGAAACTATCGGGGGGTAATTTGTAGTTAAACTCTAGAAGAACTGTGAGAGTCCTATATAGGAAGGCTTGCATTCACTTAGGGAAAGCAAGTACGAAGAAGGAGTGGTTTGTAGGCTTGCTAAACTCTAGTGTTGACGAAATGCGAGAGTCCTATAGAGGGACGTTAACCTTCAGTTAGTGAGAGCAACTCTCGGGGAGGGGGGTGGTATTTAGGCTTGCTGAACTCTAGTTTGGAAGACATGTCCGAGTCATCCAGGAAGGCTTACAATCACTTAGCTAGAAAGCCAGTATCGGCGGTCGCCTTGTAGGCTTGCTAAACTCTAGTTTCCAGGAAGGGCAAGAGTGATATAGAGGATCACTTAAATTCACTCAGTGAAAGCAACTGTCGCGGGCTGCCTTTTAGGGTGGCTAAACTCTAGTTGGAAAGAAGTGTGAGAGTCATATATAGGAATTCTTACCTTGACTTAGTGAAAGCACCTATGGAGCGGTGGCTTGTGGTCTTGCTGAACTCCAGTTTGGAAGGTGTGCGAGAGTATGTATTCATAGGGATATTTACAGCCACTTAGAGAAAGTAGCTCTCAGGGCTGGTGCGCAGGGTTACAAAACTACATTCAAAGAAGGACAAGAAAAATATACGGGGGAGGCTTACATTCGGGTAGAGAAAGCAACTCTCGTGGGGTGTATTGCCAGATGGCTAAACGTTGAGATTGGAACAAGTGTGAGTTTCTTGTGAATCACACTGAAGGATGAAGTCACTATGTAAAAGCTGGATACTTCTTAGCCAGACGGGAGTCACGATAGGAACACATACACTGACTGAGAGAAAGCAATTGTTGGGTGGTGGGTTGTAGGTTTGCTAAAGTCCAGTTTGGAAGAAGTGCGAGAATCCTTTATAGGAATGCTTACATTCACTTCCAGAAAGCAGCGATCAGCGGTGGTTTGCAGGATTGCTACACCGCAGTTTGCAAGAAGTGCGAGAGTCATGCATAGCAATGCTTATATTCCCTTAGAGAAAGCAACTGTCGGCGGGTGATTTTTAGGCTTTCTAGCCTCTGGTTTGGATGAAGTGTGAGACATACATGGGAACGCTTACATTCCCTTCCAGAAAGCAAGTGTCGCGGAGTGGTTTTTAGGCTTGCAAGACTTCTGAACGGAGGAAGTGCGAGAGGCATATACAGGAAGGCGTACATTTACTTAATGAAAGCAACTATAGTGGGCTGCATTGGAGAATTGCTAAAGTCTGAGATTGGAAGAAGTGTGACCTTCCTGTCAAACACACTTGAGAAAGAAGTCATCACGTAGGACGGGGAGAGCTCCCAGCAGTAAGGAGTCATGTATAGGGACGCTTAAACTAACTTAGAGCGAGCAACTAGCAGGTGGTGCTCTGTAGGCTGGCTAAACGCTAGAATGGAGGAAGTGCCAGACGGTCTTCTATATTAACGCTTACATTCACTGAGAGAAAGAGACCATGTTGGGCGCTTTGTTACACTGGTAAACTCTGAGATTGGAAGAAGTGTGAGAGTTTCCTGTCCAACGCACTTAGGAAAGAAGTCATTATGTAGGAGGAGGAGAGTTCTCGGCTAGAAAGGGAGGAGGCTTTCTATGTATGGGAACGCTTACATTCACTTCAAGAAACTATCGGGGGGTAATTTGTAGTTAAACTCTAGAAGAACTGTGAGAGTCCTATATAGGAAGGCTTGCATTCACTTAGGGAAAGCAAGTACGAAGAAGGAGTGGTTTGTAGGCTTGCTAAACTCTAGTGTTGACGAAATGCGAGAGTCCTATAGAGGGACGTTAACCTTCAGTTAGTGAGAGCAACTCTCGGGGAGGGGGGTGGTATTTAGGCTTGCTGAACTCTAGTTTGGAAGACATGTCCGAGTTATCCAGGAAGGCTTACAATCACTTAGCTAGAAAGCCAGTATCGGCGGTCGCCTTGTAGGCTTGCTAAACTCTAGTTTCCAGGAAGGGCAAGAGTCATATAGAGGATCACTTAAATTCACTCAGTGAAAGCAACTGTCGCGGGCTGCCTTTTAGGGTGGCTAAACTCTAGTTGGAAGGAAGTGTGAGAGTCATATATAGGAATTCTTACCTTGACTTAGCGAAAGCACCTATGGAGCGGTGGCTTGTCGTCTTGCTGAACTCCAGTTTGGAAGATGTGCGAGAGTATGTATTCATAGGGATATTTACAGCCACTTAGAGAAAGTAGCTCTCAGGGCTGGTGCGCAGGGTTACAAAACTACATTCAAAGAAGGACAAGAAAAATATACGGGGGAGGTTTACATTCGGGTAGAGAAAGCAACTCTCGTGGGGTGTATTGCCAGATGGCTAAACGTTGAGATTGGAACAAGTGTGAGTTTCTTGTGAATCACACTGAAGGATGAAGTCACTATGTAAAAGCTGGATACTTCTTAGCCAGACGGGAGTCACGATAGGAACACATACACTGACTGAGAGAAAGCAATTGTTGGGCGATGGGTTGTAGTTTTGCTAAAGTCCAGTTTGGAAGAAGTGCGAGAATCCTTTATAGGAATGCTTACATTCACTTCCAGAAAGCAGCGATCAGCGGTGGTTTCCAGGATTGCTACACCGCAGTTTGCAAGAAGTGCGAGAGTCATGCATAGCAATGCTTAAATTCCCTTAGAGAAAGCAACTGTCGGCGGGTGATTTTTAGGCTTTCTAGCCTCTGGTTTCGATGAAGTGTGAGACATACATGGGAACGCTTACATTCCCTTCCAGAAAGCAAGTGTCGCGGAGTGGTTTTTAGGCTTGCAAGACTTCTGAACGGAGGAAGTGCGAGAGGCATATACAGGAAGGCGTACATTTACTTAATGAAAGCAACTATAGTGGGATGCATTGGAGAATTGCTAAAGTCTGAGATTGGAAGAAGTGTGACCTTCCTGTCAAACACACTTGAGAAAGAAGTCATCACGTAGGACGGGGAGAGCTGCCAGCAGTAAGGAGTCATGTATAGGGACGCTTAAACTAACTTAGAGCGAGCAACTAGCAGGTGGTGCTCTGTAGGCTGGCTAAACGCTAGAATGGAGGAAGTGCCAGACGGTCTTCTATATTAACGCTTACATTCACTGAGAGAAAGAGACTATGTTGGGCGCTTTGTTACACTGGTAAACTCTGAGATTGGAAGAAGTGTGAGAGTCTCCTGTCCTCGCACTTAGGAAAGAAGTCATTATGTAGGAAGAGGAGAGTTCTCGGCTAGAAAGGGAGGAGGCTTTCTATGGATGGGAACGCTTACATTCACTTCAAGAAACTATCGGGGGGTAATTTGTAGTTAAACTCTAGAAGAACTGTGAGAGTCCTATATAGGAAGGCTTGCATTCACTTAGGGAAAGCAAGTACGAAGAAGGAGTGGTTTGTAGGCTTGCTAAACTCTAGTGTTGACGAAATGCGAGAGTCCTATAGAGGGACGTTAACCTTCAGTTAGTGAGAGCAACTCTCGGGGAGGGGGGTGGTATTTAGGCTTGCTGAACTCTAGTTTGGAAGACATGTCCGAGTCATCCAGGAAGGCTTACAATCACTTAGCTAGAAAGCCAGTATCGGCGGTCGCCTTGTAGGCTTGCTAAACTCTAGTTTCCAGGAAGGGCAAGAGTCATATAGAGGATCACTTAAATTCACTCAGTGAAAGCAACTGTCGCGGGCTGCCTTTTAGGGTGGCTAAACTCTAGTTGGAAGGAAGTGTGAGAGTCATATATAGGAATTCTTACCTTGACTTAGTGAAAGCACCTATGGAGCGGTGGCTTGTCGTCTTGCTGAACTCCAGTTTGGAAGATGTGCGAGAGTATGTATTCATAGGGATATTTACAGCCACTTAGAGAAAGTAGCTCTCAGGGCTGGTGCGCAGGGTTACAAAACTACATTCAAAGAAGGACAAGAAAAATATACGGGGGAGGATTACATTCGGGTAGAGAAAGCAACTCTCGTGGGGTGTATTGCCAGATGGCTAAACGTTGAGATTGGAACAAGTGTGAGTTTCTTGTGAATCACACTGAAGGATGAAGTCACTATGTAAAAGCTGGATACTTCTTAGCCAGACGGGAGTCACGATAGGAACACATACACTGACTGAGAGAAAGCAATTGTTGGGTGGTGGGTTGTAGGTTTGCTAAAGTCCAGTTTGGAAGAAGTGCGAGAATCCTTTATAGGAATGCTTACATTCACTTCCAGAAAGCAGCGATCAGCGGTGGTTTGCAGGATTGCTACACCGCAGTTTGCAAGAAGTGCGAGAGTCGTGCATAGCAATGCTTAAATTCCCTTAGAGAAAGCAACTGTCGGCGGGTGATTTTTAGGCTTTCTAGCCTCTGGTTTGGATGAAGTGTGAGACATACATGGGAACGCTTACATTCCCTTCCAGAAAGCAAGTGTCGCGGAGTGGTTTTTAGGCTTGCAAGACTTCTGAACGGAAGAAGTGCGAGAGGCATATACAGGAAGGCGTACATTTACTTAATGAAAGCAACTATAGTGGGATGCATTGGAGAATTGCTAAAGTCTGAGATTGGAAGAAGTGTGATCTTCCTGTCAAACATAAATGAGAAAGAAGTCATCACGTAGGACGGGGAGAGCTCCCAGCAGTAAGGAGTCATGTATAGGGACGCTTAAACTAACTTAGAGAGAGCAACTAGCAGGTGGTGCTCTGTAGGCTGGCTAAACGCTAGAATGGAGGAAGTGCCAGACGGTCTTCTATATTAACGCTTACATTCACTGAGAGAAAGAGACTATGTTGGGCGCTTTGTTACACTGGTAAACTCTGAGATTGGAAGAAGTGTGAGAGTTTCCTGTCCAACGCACTTAGGAAAGAAGTCATTATGTAGGAAGAGGAGAGTTCTCGGCTAGAAAGGGAGGAGGCTTTCTATGTATGGGAACGCTTACATTCACTTCAAGAAACTATCGGGGGGTAATTTGTAGTTAAACTCTAGAAGAACTGTGAGAGTCCTATATAGGAAGGCTTGCATTCACTTAGGGAAAGCAAGTACGAAGAAGGAGTGGTTTGTAGGCTTGCTAAACTCTAGTGTTGACGAAATGCGAGAGTCCTATAGAGGGACGTTAACCTTCAGTTAGTGAGAGCAACACTCGGGGGGGGGGTGGTATTTAGGCTTGCTGAACTCTAGTTTGGAAGACATGTCCGAGTTATCCAGGGAGGCTTACAATCACTTAGCTAGAAAGCCAGTATCGGCGGTCGCCTTGTAGGCTTGCTAAACTCTAGTTTCCAGGAAGGGCAAGAGTCATATAGAGGATCACTTAAATTCACTCAGTGAAAGCAACTGTCGCAGGCTGCCTTTTAGGGTGGCTAAACTCTAGTTGGAAGGAAGTGTGAGAGTCATATATAGGAATTCTTACCTTGACTTAGTGAAAGCACCTATGGAGCGGTGGCTTGTCGTCTTGCTGAACTCCAGTTTGGAAGATGTGCGAGAGTATGTATTCATAGGGATATTTACAGCCACTTAGAGAAAGTAGCTCTCAGGGCTGGTGCGCAGGGTTACAAAACTACATTCAAAGAAGGACAAGAAAATTATACGGGGGAGGCTTACATTCGGGTAGAGAAAGCAACTCTCGTGGGGTGTATTGCCAGATGGCTAAACGTTGAGATTGGAACAAGTGTGAGTTTCTTGTGAATCACACTGAAGGATGAAGTCACTATGTAAAAGCTGGATACTTCTTAGCCAGACGGGAGTCACGATAGGAACACATACACTGACTGAGAGAAAGCAATTGTTGGGTGGTGGGTTGTAGGTTTGCTAAAGTCCAGTTTGGAAGAAGTGCGAGAATCCTTTCTAGGAATGCTTACATTCACTTCCAGAAAGCAGCGATCAGCGGTGGTTTGCAGGATTGCTACACCGCAGTTTGCAAGAAGTGCGAGAGTCGTGCATAGCAATGCTTAAATTCCCTTAGAGAAAGCAACTGTCGGCGGGTGATTTTTAGGCTTTCTAGCCTCTGGTTTGGATGAAGTGTGAGACATACATGGGAACGCTTACATTCCCTTCCAGAAAGCAAGTGTCGCGGAGTGGTTTTTAGGCTTGCAAGACTTCTGAACGGAAGAAGTGCGAGAGGCATATACAGGAAGGCGTACATTTACTTAATGAAAGCAACTATAGTGGGATGCATTGGAGAATTGCTAAAGTCTGAGATTGGAAGAAGTGTGACCTTCCTGTCAAACACACTTGAGAAAGAAGTCATCACGTAGGACGGGGAGAGCTCCCAGCAGTAAGGAGTCATGTATAGGGACGCTTAAACTAACTTAGAGCGAGCAACTAGCAGGTGGTGCTCTGTAGGCTGGCTAAACGCCAGAATGGAGGAAGTGCCAGACGGTCTTCTATATTAACGCTTACATTCACTGAGAGAAAGAGACTATGTTGGGCGCTTTGTTACACTGGTAAACTCTGAGATTGGAGGAAGTGTGAGAGTTTCCTGTCCAACGCACTTAGGAAGGAAGTCATTATGTAGGAAGAGGAGAGTTCTCGGCTAGAAAGGGAGGAGGCTTTCTATGTATGGGAACGCTTACATTCACTTCAAGAAACTATCGGGGGGTAATTTGTAGTTAAACTCTAGAAGAACTGTGAGAGTCCTATATAGGAAGGCTTGCATTCACTTAGGGAAAGCAAGTACGAAGAAGGAGTGGTTTGTAGGCTTGCTAAACTCTAGTGTTGACGAAATGCGAGAGTCCTATAGAGGGACGTTAACCTTCAGTTAGTGAGAGCAACTCTCGGGGAGGGGGGTGGTATTTAGGCTTGCTGAACTCTAGTTTGGAAGACATGTCCGAGTTATCCAGGAAGGCTTACAATCACTTAGCTAGAAAGCCAGTATCGGCGGTCGCCTTGTAGGCTTGCTAAACTCTAGTTTCCAGGAAGGGCAAGAGTCATATAGAGGATCACTTAAATTCACTCAGTGAAAGCAACTGTCGCAGGCTGCCTTTTAGGGTGGCTAAACTCTAGTTGGAAGGAAGTGTGAGAGTCATATATAGGAATTCTTACCTTGACTTAGTGAAAGCACCTATGGAGCGGTGGCTTGTCGTCTTGCTGAACTCCAGTTTGGAAGATGTGCGAGAGTATGTATTCATAGGGATATTTACAGCCACTTAGAGAAAGTAGCTCTCAGGGCTGGTGCGCAGGGTTACAAAACTACATTCAAAGAAGGACAAGAAAAATATACGGGGGAGGCTTACATTCGGGTAGAGAAAGCAACTCTCGTGGGGTGTATTGCCAGATGGCTAAACGTTGAGATTGGAACAAGTGTGAGTTTCTTGTGAATCACACTGAAGGATGAAGTCACTATGTAAAAGCTGGATACTTCTTAGCCAGACGGGAGTCACGATAGGAACACATACACTGACTGAGAGAAAGCAATTGTTGGGTGGTGGGTTGTAGGTTTGCTAAAGTCCAGTTTGGAAGAAGTGCGAGAATCCTTTATAGGAATGCTTACATTCACTTCCAGAAAGCAGCGATCAGCGGTGGTTTGCAGGATTGCTACACCGCAGTTTGCAAGAAGTGCGAGAGTCGTGCATAGCAATGCTTAAATTCCCTTAGAGAAAGCAACTGTCGGCGGGTGATTTTTAGGCTTTCTAGCCTCTGGTTTGGATGAAGTGTGAGACATACATGGGAACGCTTACATTCCCTTCCAGAAAGCAAGTGTCGCGGAGTGGTTTTTAGGCTTGCAAGACTTCTGAACGGAAGAAGTGCGAGAGGCATATACAGGAAGGCGTACATTTACTTAATGAAAGCAACTATAGTGGGATGCATTGGAGAATTGCTAAAGTCTGAGATTGGAAGAAGTGTGACCTTCCTGTCAAACACACTTGAGAAAGAAGTCATCACGTAGGACGAGGAGAGCTCCCAGCATTAAGGAGTCATGTATAGGGACGCTTAAACTAACTTAGAGCGAGCAACTAGCAGGTGGTGCTCTGTAGGCTGGCTAAACGCTAGAATGGAGGAAGTGCCAGACGACGGTCTTCTATATTAACGCTTACATTCACTGAGAGAAAGAGACTATGTTGGGCGCTTTGTTACACTGGTAAACTCTGAGATTGGAAGAAGTGTGAGAGTCTCCTGTCCAACGCACTTAAGAAAGAAGTCATTATGTAGGAAGAGGAGAGTTCTCGGCTAGAAAGGGAGGACGCTTTCTATGTATGGGAACGCTTACATTCACTTCAAGAAACTATCGGGGGGTAATTTGTAGTTAAACTCTAGAAGAACTGTGAGAGTCCTATATAGGAAGGCTTGCATTCACTTAGGGAAAGCAAGTATGAAGAAGGAGTGGTTTGTAGGCTTGCTAAACTCTAGTGTTGACGAAATGCGAGAGTCCTATAGAGGGACGTTAACCTTCAGTTAGTGAGAGCAACTCTCGGGGAGGGGGGTGGTATTTAGGCTTGCTGAACTCTAGATTGGAAGACATGTCCGAGTTATCCAGGAAGGCTTACAATAACTTAGCTAGAAAGCCAGTATCGGCGGTCGCCTTGTAGGCTTGCTAAACTCTAGTTTCCAGGAAGGGCAAGAGTCATATAGAGGATCACTTAAATTCACTCAGTGAAAGCAACTGTCGCGGGCTGCCTTTTAGGGTGGCTAAACTCTAGTTGGAAGGAAGTGTGAGAGTCATATATAGGAATTCTTACCTTGACTTAGTGAAAGCACCTATGGAGCGGTGGCTTGTCGTCTTGCTGAACTCCAGTTTGGAAGATGTGCGAGAGTATGTATTCATAGGGATATTTACAGCCACTTAGAGAAAGTAGCTCTCAGGGCTGGTGCGCAGGGTTACAAAACTACATTCAAAGAAGGACAAGAAAAATATACGGGGGAGGCTTACATTCGGGTTGAGAAAGCACCTCTCGTGGGGTGTATTGCCAGATGGCTAAACGTTGAGATTGGAACAAGTGTGAGTTTCTTGTGAATCACACTGAAGGATGAAGTCACTATGTAAAAGCTGGATACTTCTTAGCCAGACGGGAGTCACGATAGGAACACATACACTGACTGAGAGAAAGCAATTGTTGGGTGGTGGGTTGTAGGTTTGCTAAAGTCCAGTTTGGAAGAAGTGCGATAATCCTTTATAGGAATGCTTACATTCACTTCCAGAAAGCAGCGATCAGCGGTGATTTGCAGGATTGCTACACCGCAGTTTGCAAGAAGTGCGAGAGTCGTGCATAGCAATGCTTAAATTCCCTTAGAGAAAGCAACTGTCGGCGGGTGATTTTTAGGCTTTCTAGCCTCTGGTTTGGATGAAGTGTGAGACATACATGGGAACGCTTACATTCCCTTCCAGAAAGCAAGTGTCGCGGAGTGGTTTTTAGGCTTGCAAGACTTCTGAACGGAAGAAGTGCGAGAGGCATATACAGGAAGGCGTACATTTACTTAATGAAAGCAACTATAGTGGGATGCATTGGAGAATTGCTAAAGTCTGAGATTGGAAGAAGTGTGACCTTCCTGTCAAACACACTTGAGAAAGAAGTCATCACGTAGGACGGGGAGAGCTCCCAGCAGTAAGGAGTCATGTATAGGGACGCTTAAACTAACTTAGAGCGAGCAACTAGCAGGTGGTGCTCTGTAGGCTGGCTAAACGCTAGAATGGAGGAAGTGCCAGACGGTCTTCTATATTAACGCTTACATTCACTGAGAGAAAGAGACTATGTTGGGTGCTTTGTTACACTGGTAAACTCTGAGATTGGAAGAAGTGTGAGAGTTTCCTGTCCAACGCACTTAAGAAAGAAGTCATTATGTAGGAAGAGGAGAGTTCTCGGCTAGAAAGGGAGGAGGCTTTCTATGTATGGGAACGCTTACATTCACTTCAAGAAACTATCGGGGGGTAATTTGTAGTTAAACTCTAGAAGAACTGTGAGAGTCCTATACAGGAAGGCTCGCATTCACTTAGGGAAAGCAAGTACGAAGAAGGAGTGGTTTGTAGGCTTGCTAAACTCTAGTGTTGACGAAATGCGAGAGTCCTATAGAGGGACGTTAACCTTCAGTTAGTGAGAGCAACTCTCGGGGGGGGGGGTGGTATTTAGGCTTGCTGAACTCAAGTTTGGAAGACATGTCCGAGTTATCCAGGAAGGCTTACAATAACTTAGCTAGAAAGCCAGTATCGGCGGACGCCTTGTAGGCTTGCTAAACTCTAGTTTCCAGGAAGGGCAAGAGTCATATAGAGGATCACTTAAATTCACTCAGTGAAAGCAACTGTCGCGGGCTGCCTTTTAGGGTGGCTAAACTCTAGTTGGAAGGAAGTGTGAGAGTCATATATAGGAATTCTTACCTTGACTTAGTGAAAGCACCTATGGAGCGGTGGCTTGTCGTCTTGCTGAACTCCAGTTTGGAAGATGTGCGAGAGTATGTATTCATAGGGATATTTACAGCCACTTAGAGAAAGTAGCTCTCAGGGCTGGTGCGCAGGGTTACAAAACTACATTCAAAGAAGGACAAGAAAAATATACGGGGGAGGCTTACATTCGGGTAGAGAAAGCAACTCTCGTGGGGTGTATTGCCAGATGGCTAAACGTTGAGATTGGAACAAGTGTGAGTTTCTTGTGAATCACACTGAAGGATGAAGTCACTATGTAAAAGCTGGATACTTCTTAGCCAGACGGGAGTCACGATAGGAACACATACACTGACTGAGAGAAAGCAATTGTTGGGTGGTGGGTTGTAGGTTTGCTAAAGTCCAGTTTGGAAGAAGTGCGAGAATCCTTTATAGGAATGCTTACATTCACTTCCAGAAAGCAGCAATCAGCGGTGGTTTGCAGGATTGCTACACCGCAGTTTGCAAGAAGTGCGAGAGTCGTGCATAGCAATGCTTAAATTCCCTTAGAGAAAGCAACTGTCGGCGGGTGATTTTTAGGCTTTCTAGCCTCTGGTTTGGATGAAGTGTGAGACATACATGGGAACGCTTACATTCCCTTCCAGAAAGCAAGTGTCGCGGAGTGGTTGTTAGGCTTGCAAGACTTCTGAACGGAAGAAGTGCGAGAGGCATATACAGGAAGGCGTACATTTACTTAATGAAAGCAACTATAGTGGGATGCATTGGAGAATTGCTAAAGTCTGAGATTGGAAGAAGTGTGACCTTCCTGTCAAACACACTTGAGAAAGAAGTCATCACGTAGGACGGGGAGAGCTCCCAGCAGTAAGGAGTCATGTATAGGGACGCTTAAACTAACTTAGAGCGAGCAACTAGCAGGTGGTGCTCTGTAGGCTGGCTAAACGCTAGAATGGAGGAAGTGCCAGACGGTCTTCTATATTAACGCTTACATTCACTGAGAGAAAGAGACTATGTTGGGCGCTTTGTTACACTGGTAAACTCTGAGATTGGAAGAAGTGTGAGAGTTTCCTGTCCAACGCACTTAGGAAAGAAGTCATTATGTAGGAAGAGGAGAGTTCCCGGCTAGAAAGGGAGGAGGCTTTCTATGTATGGGAACGCTTACATTCACTTCAAGAAACTATCGGGGGGTAATTTGTAGTTAAACTCTAGAAGAACTGTGAGAGTCCTATATAGGAAGGCTTGCATTCACTTAGGGAAAGCAAGTACGAAGAAGGAGTGGTTTGTAGGCTTGCTAAACTCTAGTGTTGACGAAATGCGAGAGTCCTATAGAGGGACGTTAACCTTCAGTTAGTGAGAGCAACTCTCGCGGGGGGGGGGGGGTGGTATTTAGGCTTGCTGAACTCTAGTTTGGAAGACATGTCCGAGTTATCCAGGAAGGCTTACAATCACTTAGCTAGAAAGCCAGTATCGGCGGTCGCCTTGTAGGCTTGCTAAACTCTAGTTTCCAGGAAGGGCAAGAGTCATATAGAGGATCACTTAAATTCACTCAGTGAAAGCAACTATCGCAGGCTGCCTTTTAGGGTGGCTAAACTCTAGTTGGAAGGAAGTGTGAGAGTCATATATAGGAATTCTTACCTTGACTTAGTGAAAGCACCTATGGAGCGGTGGCTTGTCGTCTTGCTGAACTCCAGTTTGGAAGATGTGCGAGAGTATGTATTCATAGGGATATTTACAGCCACTTAGAGAAAGTAGCTCTCAGGGCTGGTGCGCAGGGTTACAAAACTACATTCAAAGAAGGACAAGAAAAATATACGGGGGAGGCTTACATTCGGGTAGAGAAAGCAACTCTCGTGGGGTGTATTGCCAGATGGCTAAACGTTGACATTGGAACAAGTGTGAGTTTCTTGTGAATCACACTGAAGGATGAAGTCACTATGTAAAAGCTGGATACTTCTTAGCCAGACGGGAGTCACGATAGGAACACATACACTGACTGAGAGAAAGCAATTGTTGGGTGGTGGGTTGTAGGTTTGCTAAAGTCCAGTTTGGAAGAAGTGCGAGAATCCTTTATAGGAATGCTTCCATTCACTTCCAGAAAGCAGCGATCAGCGGTGGTTTGCAGGATTGCTACACCGCAGTTTGCAAGAAGTGCGAGAGTCGTGCATAGCAATGCTTAAATTCCCTTAGAGAAAGCAACTGTCGGCGGGTGATTTTTAGGCTTTCTAGCCTCTGGTTTGGATGAAGTGTGAGACATACATGGGAACGCTTACATTCCCTTCCAGAAAGCAAGTGTCGCGGAGTGGTTTTTAGGCTTGCAAGACTTCTGAACGGAAGAAGTGCGAGAGGCATATACAGGAAGGCGTACATTTACTTAATGAAAGCAACTATAGTGGGATGCATTGGAGAATTGCTAAAGTCTGAGATTGGAAGAAGTGTGACCTTCCTGTCAAACACACTTGAGAAAGAAGTCATCACGTAGGACGGGGAGAGCTCCCAGCAGTAAGGAGTCATGTATAGGGACGCTTAAACTAACTTAGAGCGAGCAACTAGCAGGTGATGCTCTGTAGGCTGGCTAAACGCTAGAATGGAGGAAGTGCCAGACGGTCTTCTATATTAACGCTTACATTCACTGAGAGAAAGAGACTATGTTGGGCGCTTTGTTACACTGGTAAACTCTGAGATTGGAAGAAGTGTGAGAGTTTCCTGTCCAACGCACTTAAGAAAGAAGTCATTATGTAGGAAGAGGAGAGTTCTCGGCTAGAAAGGGAGGAGGCTTTCTATGTATGGGAACGCTTACATTCACTTCAAGAAACTATCGGGGGGTAATTTGTAGTTAAACTCTAGAAGAACTGTGAGAGTCCTATATAGGAAGGCTTGCATTCACTTAGGGAAAGCAAGTACGAAGAAGGAGTGGTTTGTAGGCTTGCTAAACTCTAGTGTTGACGAAATGCGAGAGTCCTATAGAGGGACGTTAACCTTCAGTTAGTGAGAGCAACTCTCGGGGAGGGGGGTGGTATTTAGGCTTGCTGAACTCTAGTTTGGAAGACATGTCCGAGTTATCCAGGAAGGCTTACAATCACTTAGCTAGAAAGCCAGTATCGGCGGTCGCCTTGTAGGCTTGCTAAACTCTAGTTTCCAGGAAGGGCAAGAGTCATATAGAGGATCACTTAAATTCACTCAGTGAAAGCAACTGTCGCAGGCTGCCTTTTAGGGTGGCTAAACTCTAGTTGGAAGGAAGTGTGAGAGTCATATATAGGAATTCTTACCTTGACTTAGTGAAAGCACCTATGGAGCGGTGGCTTGTCGTCTTGCTGAACTCCAGTTTGGAAGATGTGCGAGAGTATGTATTCATAGGGATATTTACAGCCACTTAGAGAAAGTAGCTCTCAGGGCTGGTGCGCAGGGTTACAAAACTACATTCAAAGAAGGACAAGAAAATTATACGGGGGAGGCTTACATTCGGGTAGAGAAAGCAACTCTCGTGGGGTGTATTGCCAGATGGCTAAACGTTGAGATTGGAACAAGTGTGAGTTTCTTGTGAATCACACTGAAGGATGAAGTCACTATGTAAAAGCTGGATACTTCTTAGCCAGACGGGAGTCACGATAGGAACACATACACTGACTGAGAGAAAGCAATTGTTGGGTGGTGGGTTGTAGGTTTGCTAAAGTCCAGTTTGGAAGAAGTGCGAGAATCCTTTATAGGAATGCTTACATTCACTTCCAGAAAGCAGCGATCAGCGGTGGTTTGCAGGATTGCTACACCGCAGTTTGCAAGAAGTGCGAGAGTCATGCATAGCAATGCTTAAATTCCCTTAGAGAAAGCAACTGTCGGCGGGTGATTTTTAGGCTTTCTAGCCTCTGGTTTGGATGAAGTGTGAGACATACATGGGAACGCTTACATTGACTTCCAGAAAGCAAGTGTCGCGGAGTGGTTTTTAGGCTTGCAAGACTTCTGAACGGAAGAAGTGCGAGAGGCATATACAGGAAGGCGTACATTTACTTAATGAAAGCAACTATAGTGGGATGCATTGGAGAATTGCTAAAGTCTGAGATTGGAAGAAGTGTGACCTTCCTGTCAAACACACTTGAGAAAGAAGTCATCACGTAGGACGGGGAGAGCTCCCAGCAGTAAGGAGTCATGTATAGGGACGCTTAAACTAACTTAGAGCGAGCAACTAGCAGGTGGTGCTCTGTAGGCTGGCTAAACGCTAGAATGGAGGAAGTGCCAGACGGTCTTCTATATTAACGCTTACATTCACTGAGAGAGAGAGACTATGTTGGGCGCTTTGTTACACTGCTAAACTCTGAGATTGGAGGAAGTGTGAGAGTTTCCTGTCCAACGCACTTAGGAAAGAAGTCATTATGTAGGAAGAGGAGAGTTCTCGGCTAGAAAGGGAGGAGGCTTTCTATGTATGGGAACGCTTACATTCACTTCAAGAAACTATCGGGGGGTAATTTGTAGTTAAACTCTAGAAGAACTGTGAGAGTCCTATATAGGAAGGCTTGCATTCACTTAGGGAAAGCAAGTACGAAGAAGGAGTGGTTTGTAGGCTTGCTAAACTCTAGGGTTGACGAAATGCGAGAGTCCTATAGAGGGACGTTAACCTTCAGTTAGTGAGAGCAACTCTCGGGGGAGGGGGGTGGTATTTAGGCTTGCTGAACTCTAGTTTGGAAGACATGTCCGAGTTATCCAGGAAGGCTTACAATCACTTAGCTAGAAAGCCAGTATCGGCGGTCGCCTTGTAGGCTTGCTAAACTCTAGTTTCCAGGAAGGGCAAGAGTCATATAGAGGATCACTTAAATTCACTCAGTGAAAGCAACTGTCGCGGGCTGCCTTTTAGGGTGGCTAAACTCTAGTTGGAAAGAAGTGTGAGAGTCATATATAGGAATTCTTACCTTGACTTAGTGAAAGCACCTATGGAGCGGTGGCTTGTCGTCTTGCTGAACTCCAGTTTGGAAGATGTGCGAGAGTATGTATTCATAGGGATATTTACAGCCACTTAGAGAAAGTAGCTCTCAGGGCTGGTGCGCAGGGTTACAAAACTACATTCAAAGAAGGACAAGAAAATTATACGGGGGAGGCTTACATTCGGGTAGAGAAAGCAACTCTCGTGGGGTGTATTGCCAGATGGCTAAACGTTGAGATTGGAACAAGTGTGAGTTTCTTGTGAATCACACTGAAGGATGAAGTCACTATTTAAAAGCTGGATACTTCTTAGCCAGACGGGAGTCACGATAGGAACACATACACTGACTGAGAGAAAGCAATTGTTGGGTGGTGGGTTGTAGGTTTGCTAAAGTCCAGTTTGGAAGAAGTGCGAGAATCCTTTATAGGAATGCTTACATTCACTTCCAGAAAGCAGCGATCAGCGGTGGTTTGCAGGATTGCTACACCGCAGTTTGCAAGAAGTACGAGAGTCGTGCATAGCAATGCTTAAATTCCCTTAGAGAAAGCAACTGTCGGCGGGTGATTTTTAGGCTTTCTAGCCTCTGGTTTGGATGAAGTGTGAGACATACATGGGAACGCTTACATTCCCTTCCAGAAAGCAAGTGTCGCGGAGTGGTTTTTAGGCTTGCAAGACTTCTGAACGGAAGAAGTGCGAGAGGCATATACAGGAAGGCGTACATTTACTTAATGAAAGCAACTATAGTGGGATGCATTGGAGAATTGCTAAAGTCTGAGATTGGAAGAAGTGTGACCTTCCTGTCAAACACACTTGAGAAAGAAGTCATCACGTAGGACGGGGAGAGCTCCCAGCAGTAAGGAGTCATGTATAGGGATGCTTAAACTAACTTAGAGCGAGCAACTAGCAGGTGGTGCTCTGTAGGCTGGCTAAACGCCAGAATGGAGGAAGTGCCAGACGGTCTTCTATATTAACGCTTACATTCACTGAGAGAAAGAGACTATGTTGGGCGCTTTGTTACACTGGTAAACTCTGAGATTGGAAGAAGTGTGAGAGTTTCCTGTCCAACGCACTTAAGAAAGAAGTCATTATGTAGGAAGAGGAGAGTTCTCGGCTAGAAAGGGAGGAGGCTTTCTATGTATGGGAACGCTTACATTCACTTCAAGAAACTATCGGGGGGTAATTTGTAGTTAAACTCTAGAAGAACTGTGAGAGTCCTATATAGGAAGGCTTGCATTCACTTAGGGAAAGCAAGTACGAAGAAGGAGTGGTTTGTAGGCTTGCTAAACTCTAGTGTTGACGAAATGCGAGAGTCCTATAGAGGGACGTTAACCTTCAGTTAGTGAGAGCAACTCTCGGGGAGGGGGGTGGTATTTAGGCTTGCTGAACTCTAGTTTGGAAGACATGTCCGAGTTATCCAGGAAGGCTTACAATCACTTAGCTAGAAAGCCAGTATCGGCGGTCGCCTTGTAGGCTTGCTAAACTCTAGTTTCCAGGAAGGGCAAGAGTCATATAGAGGATCACTTAAATTCACTCAGTGAAAGCAACTGTCGCAGGCTGCCTTTTAGGGTGGCTAAACTCTAGTTGGAAGGAAGTGTGAGAGTCATATATAGGAATTCTTACCTTGACTTAGTGAAAGCACCTATGGAGCGGTGGCTTGTCGTCTTGCTGAACTCCAGTTTGGAAGATGTGCGAGAGTATGTATTCATAGGGATATTTACAGCCACTTAGAGAAAGTAGCTCTCAGGGCTGGTGCGCAGGGTTACAAAACTACATTCAAAGAAGGACAAGAAAATTATACGGGGGAGGCTTACATTCGGGTAGAGAAAGCAACTCTCGTGGGGTGTATTGCCAGATGGCTAAACGTTGAGATTGGAACAAGTGTGAGTTTCTTGTGAATCACACTGAAGGATGAAGTCACTATGTAAAAGCTGGATACTTCTTAGCCAGACGGGAGTCACGATAGGAACACATACACTGACTGAGAGAAAGCAATTGTTGGGTGGTGGGTTGTAGGTTTGCTAAAGTCCAGTTTGGAAGAAGTGCGAGAATCCTTTATAGGAATGCTTACATTCACTTCCAGAAAGCAGCGATCAGCGGTGTTTTGCAGGATTGCTACACCGCAGTTTGCAAGAAGTGCGAGAGTCGTGCATAGCAATGCTTAAATTCCCTTAGAGAAAGCAACTGTCGGCGGGTGATTTTTAGGCTTTCTAGCCTCTGGTTTGGATGAAGTGTGAGACATACATGGGAACGCTTACATTCCCTTCCAGAAAGCAAGTGTCGCGGAGTGGTTTTTAGGCTTGCAAGACTTCTGAACGGAGGAAGTGCGAGAGGCATATACAGGAAGGCGTACATTTACTTAATGAAAGCAACTATAGTGGGATGCATTGGAGAATTGCTAAAGTCTGAGATTGGAAGAAGTGTGACCTTCCTGTCAAACACACTTGAGAAAGAAGTCATCACGTAGGACGGGGAGAGCTCCCAGCAGTAAGGAGTCATGTATAGGGACGCTTAAACTAACTTAGAGCGAGCAACTAGCAGGTGGTGCTCTGTAGGCTGGCTAAACGCTAGAATGGAGGAAGTGCCAGACGGTCTTCTATATTAACGCTTACATTCACTGAGAGAAAGAGACTGTGTTGGGCGCTTTGTTACACTGGTAAACTCTGAGATTGGAAGAAGTGTGAGAGTTTCCTGTCCAACGCACTTAAGAAAGAAGTCATTATGTAGGAAGAGGAGAGTTCTCGGCTAGAAAGGGAGGAGGCTTTCTATGTATGGGAACGCTTACATTCACTTCAAGAAACTATCGGGGGGTAATTTGTAGTTAAACTCTAGAAGAACTGTGAGAGTCCTATATAGGAAGGCTTGCATTCACTTAGGGAAAGCAAGTACGAAGAAGGAGTGGTTTGTAGGCTTGCTAAACTCTAGTGTTGACGAAATGCGAGAGTCCTATAGAGGGACGTTAACCTTCAGTTAGTGAGAGCAACTCTCGGGGGGGGGGGTGGTATTTAGGCTTGCTGAACTCTAGTTTGGAAGACATGTCCGAGTTATCCAGGAAGGCTTACAATCACTTAGCTAGAAAGCCAGTATCGGCGGTCGCCTTGTAGGCTTGCTAAACTCTAGTTTCCAGGAAGGGCAAGAGTCATATAGAGGATCACTTAAATTCACTCAGTGAAAGCAACTGTCGCAGGCTGCCTTTTAGGGTGGCTAAACTCTAGTTGGAAGGAAGTGTGAGAGTCATATATAGGAATTCTTACCTTGACTTAGTGAAAGCACCTATGGAGCGGTGGCTTGTCATCTTGCTGAACTCCAGTTTGGAAGATGTGCGAGAGTATGTATTCATAGGGATATTTACAGCCACTTAGAGAAAGTAGCTCTCAGGGCTGGTGCGCAGGGTTACAAAACTACATTCAAAGAAGGACAAGAAAAATATACGGGGGAGGCTTACATTCGGGTAGAGAAAGCAACTCTCGTGGGGTGTATTGCCAGATGGCTAAACGTTGAGATTGGAACAAGTGTGAGTTTCTTGTGAATCACACTGAAGGATGAAGTCACTATGTAAAAGCTGGATACTTCTTAGCCAGAAGGGAGTCACGATAGGAACACATACACTGACTGAGAGAAAGCAATTGTTGGGTGGTGGGTTGTAGGTTTGCTAAAGTCCAGTTTGGAAGAAGTGCGAGAATCCTTTATAGGAATGCTTACATTCACTTCCAGAAAGCAGCAATCAGCGGTGGTTTGCAGGATTGCTACACCGCAGTTTGCAAGAAGTGCGAGAGTCGTGCATAGCAATGCTTAAATTCCCTTAGAGAAAGCAACTGTCGGCGGGTGATTTTTAGGCTTTCTAGCCTCTGGTTTGGATGAAGTGTGAGACATACATGGGAACGCTTACATTCCCTTCCAGAAAGCAAGTGTCGCGGAGTGGTTTTTAGGCTTGCAAGACTTCTGAACGGAAGAAGTGCGAGAGGCATATACAGGAAGGCGTACATTTACTTAATGAAAGCAACTATAGTGGGATGCATTGGAGAATTGCTAAAGTCTGAGATTGGAAGAAGTGTGACCTTCCTGTCAAACACACTTGAGAAAGAAGTCATCACGTAGGACGGGGAGAGCTCCCAGCAGTAAGGAGTCATGTATAGGGATGCTTAAACTAACTTAGAGCGAGCAACTAGCAGGTGGAGCTCTGTAGGCTGGCTAAACGCCAGAATGGAGGAAGTGCCAGACGGTCTTCTATATTAACGCTTACATTCACTGAGAGAAAGAGACTATGTTGGGCGCTTTGTTACACTGGTAAACTCTGAGATTGGAAGAAGTGTGAGAGTTTCCTGTCCAACGCACTTAAGAAAGAAGTCATTATGTAGGAAGAGGAGAGTTCTCGGCTAGAAAGGGAGGAGGCTTTCTATGTATGGGAACGCTTACATTCACTTCAAGAAACTATCGGGGGGTAATTTGTAGTTAAACTCTAGAAGAACTGTGAGAGTCCTATATAGGAAGGCTTGCATTCACTTAGGGAAAGCAAGTACGAAGAAGGAGTGGTTTGTAGGCTTGCTAAACTCTAGTGTTGACGAAATGCGAGAGTCCTATAGAGGGACGTTAACCTTCAGTTAGTGAGAGCAACTCTCGGGGAGGGGGGTGGTATTTAGGCTTGCTGAACTCTAGTTTGGAAGACATGTCCGAGTTATCCAGGAAGGCTTACAATCACTTAGCTAGAAAGCCAGTATCGGCGGTCGCCTTGTAGGCTTGCTAAACTCTAGTTTCCAGGAAGGGCAAGAGTCATATAGAGGATCACTTAAATTCACTCAGTGAAAGCAACTGTCGCAGGCTGCCTTTTAGGGTGGCTAAACTCTAGTTGGAAGGAAGTGTGAGAGTCATATATAGGAATTCTTACCTTGACTTAGTGAAAGCACCTATGGAGCGGTGGCTTGTCGTCTTGCTGAACTCCAGTTTGGAAGATGTGCGAGAGTATGTATTCATAGGGATATTTACAGCCACTTAGAGAAAGTAGCTCTCAGGGCTGGTGCGCAGGGTTACAAAACTACATTCAAAGAAGGACAAGAAAATTATACGGGGGAGGCTTACATTCGGGTAGAGAAAGCAACTCTCGTGGGGTGTATTGCCAGATGGCTAAACGTTGAGATTGGAACAAGTGTGAGTTTCTTGTGAATCACACTGAAGGATGAAGTCACTATGTAAAAGCTGGATACTTCTTAGCCAGACGGGAGTCACGATAGGAACACATACACTGACTGAGAGAAAGCAATTGTTGGGTGGTGGGTTGTAGGTTTGCTAAAGTCCAGTTTGGAAGAAGTGCGAGAATCCTTTATAGGAATGCTTACATTCACTTCCAGAAAGCAGCGATCAGCGGTGTTTTGCAGGATTGCTACACCGCAGTTTGCAAGAAGTGCGAGAGTCGTGCATAGCAATGCTTAAATTCCCTTAGAGAAAGCAACTGTCGGCGGGTGATTTTTAGGCTTTCTAGCCTCTGGTTTGGATGAAGTGTGAGACATACATGGGAACGCTTACATTCCCTTCCAGAAAGCAAGTGTCGCGGAGTGGTTTTTAGGCTTGCAAGACTTCTGAACGGAGGAAGTGCGAGAGGCATATACAGGAAGGCGTACATTTACTTAATGAAAGCAACTATAGTGGGATGCATTGGAGAATTGCTAAAGTCTGAGATTGGAAGAAGTGTGACCTTCCTGTCAAACACACTTGAGAAAGAAGTCATCACGTAGGACGGGGAGAGCTCCCAGCAGTAAGGAGTCATGTATAGGGACGCTTAAACTAACTTAGAGCGAGCAACTAGCAGGTGGTGCTCTGTAGGCTGGCTAAACGCTAGAATGGAGGAAGTGCCAGACGGTCTTCTATATTAACGCTTACATTCACTGAGAGAAAGAGACTGTGTTGGGCGCTTTGTTACACTGGTAAACTCTGAGATTGGAAGAAGTGTGAGAGTTTCCTGTCCAACGCACTTAAGAAAGAAGTCATTATGTAGGAAGAGGAGAGTTCTCGGCTAGAAAGGGAGGAGGCTTTCTATGTATGGGAACGCTTACATTCACTTCAAGAAACTATCGGGGGGTAATTTGTAGTTAAACTCTAGAAGAACTGTGAGAGTCCTATATAGGAAGGCTTGCATTCACTTAGGGAAAGCAAGTACGAAGAAGGAGTGGTTTGTAGGCTTGCTAAACTCTAGTGTTGACGAAATGCGAGAGTCCTATAGAGGGACGTTAACCTTCAGTTAGTGAGAGCAACTCTCGGGGGGGGGGGTGGTATTTAGGCTTGCTGAACTCTAGTTTGGAAGACATGTCCGAGTTATCCAGGAAGGCTTACAATCACTTAGCTAGAAAGCCAGTATCGGCGGTCGCCTTGTAGGCTTGCTAAACTCTAGTTTCCAGGAAGGGCAAGAGTCATATAGAGGATCACTTAAATTCACTCAGTGAAAGCAACTGTCGCAGGCTGCCTTTTAGGGTGGCTAAACTCTAGTTGGAAGGAAGTGTGAGAGTCATATATAGGAATTCTTACCTTGACTTAGTGAAAGCACCTATGGAGCGGTGGCTTGTCATCTTGCTGAACTCCAGTTTGGAAGATGTGCGAGAGTATGTATTCATAGGGATATTTACAGCCACTTAGAGAAAGTAGCTCTCAGGGCTGGTGCGCAGGGTTACAAAACTACATTCAAAGAAGGACAAGAAAAATATACGGGGGAGGCTTACATTCGGGTAGAGAAAGCAACTCTCGTGGGGTGTATTGCCAGATGGCTAAACGTTGAGATTGGAACAAGTGTGAGTTTCTTGTGAATCACACTGAAGGATGAAGTCACTATGTAAAAGCTGGATACTTCTTAGCCAGAAGGGAGTCACGATAGGAACACATACACTGACTGAGAGAAAGCAATTGTTGGGTGGTGGGTTGTAGGTTTGCTAAAGTCCAGTTTGGAAGAAGTGCGAGAATCCTTTATAGGAATGCTTACATTCACTTCCAGAAAGCAGCAATCAGCGGTGGTTTGCAGGATTGCTACACCGCAGTTTGCAAGAAGTGCGAGAGTCGTGCATAGCAATGCGTAAATTCCCTTAGAGAAAGCAACTGTCGGCGGGTGATTTTTAGGCTTTCTAGCCTCTGGTTTGGATGAAGTGTGAGACATACATGGGAACGCTTACATTCCCTTCCAGAAAGCAAGTGTCGCGGAGTGGTTTTTAGGCTTGCAAGACTTCTGAACGGAAGAAGTGCGAGAGGCATATACAGGAAGGCGTACATTTACTTAATGAAAGCAACTATAGTGGGATGCATTGGAGAATTGCTAAAGTCTGAGATTGGAAGAAGTGTGACCTTCCTGTCAAACACACTTGAGAAAGAAGTCATCACGTAGGACGGGGAGAGCTCCCAGCAGTAAGGAGTCATGTATAGGGACGCTTAAACTAACTTAGAGCGAGCAACTAGCAGGTGGTGCTCTGTAGGCTGGCTAAACGCTAGAATGGAGGAAGTGCCAGACGGTCTTCTATATTAACGCTTACATTCACTGAGAGAGAGAGACTATGTTGGGCGCTTTGTTACACTGGTAAACTCTGAGATTGGAAGAAGTGTGAGAGTTTCCTGTCCAACGCACTTAAGAAAGAAGTCATTATGTAGGAAGAGGAGAGTTCTCGGCTAGAAAGGGAGGAGGCTTTCTATGTATGGGAACGCTTACATTCACTTCAAGAAACTATCGGGGGGTAATTTGTAGTTAAACTCTAGAAGAACTGTGAGAGTCCTATATAGGAAGGCTTGCATTCACTTAGGGAAAGCAAGTACGAAGAAGGAGTGGTTTGTAGGCTTGCTAAACTCTAGTGTTGACGAAATGCGAGAGTCCTATAGAGGGACGTTAACCTTCAGTTAGTGAGAGCAACTCTCGGGGAGGGGGGTGGTATTTAGGCTTGCTGAACTCTAGTTTGGAAGACATGTCCGAGTTATCCAGGAAGGCTTACAATCACTTAGCTAGAAAGCCAGTATCGGCGGTCGCCTTGTAGCCTTGCTAAACTCTAGTTTCCAGGAAGGGCAAGAGTCATATAGAGGATCACTTAAATTCACTCAGTGAAAGCAACTGTCGCAGGCTGCCTTTTAGGGTGGCTAAACTCTAGTTGGAAGGAAGTGTGAGAGTCATATATAGGAATTCTTACCTTGACTTAGTGAAAGCACCTATGGAGCGGTGGCTTGTCGTCTTGCTGAACTCCAGTTTGGAAGATGTGCGAGAGTATGTATTCATAGGGATATTTACAGCCACTTAGAGAAAGTAGCTCTCAGGGCTGGTGCGCAGGGTTACAAAACTACATTCAAAGAAGGACAAGAAAAATATACGGGGGAGGCTTACATTCGGGTAGAGAAAGCAACTCTCGTGGGGTGTATTGCCAGATGGCTAAACGTTGAGATTGGAACAAGTGTGAGTTTCTTGTGAATCACACTGAAGGATGAAGTCACTATGTAAAAGCTGGATACTTCTTAGCCAGACGGGAGTCACGATAGGAACACATACACTGACTGAGAGAAAGCAATTGTTGGGTGGTGGGTTGTAGGTTTGCTAAAGTCCAGTTTGGAAGAAGTGCGAGAATCCTTTATAGGAATGCTTACATTCACTTCCAGAAAGCAGCGATCAGCGGTGGTTTGCAGGATTGCTACACCGCAGTTTGCAAGAAGTGCGAGAGTCGTGCATAGCAATGCTTAAATTCCCTTAGAGAAAGCAACTGTCGGCGGGTGATTTTTAGGCTTTCTAGCCTCTGGTTTGGATGAAGTGTGAGACATACATGGGAACGCTTACATTCCCTTCCAGAAAGCAAGTGTCGCGGAGTGGTTTTTAGGCTTGCAAGACTTCTGAACGGAAGAAGTGCGAGAGGCATATACAGGAAGGCGTACATTTACTTAATGAAAGCAACTATAGTGGGATGCATTGGAGAATTGCTAAAGTCTGAGATTGGAAGAAGTGTGACCTTCCTGTCAAACACACTTGAGAAAGAAGTCATCACGTAGGACGCGGAGAGCTCCCAGCAGTAAGGAGTCATGTATAGGGACGCTTAAACTAACTTAGAGCGAGCAACTAGCAGGTGATGCTCTGTAGGCTGGCTAAACGCTAGAATGGAGGAAGTGCCAGACGGTCTCTATATTAACACTTACATTCACTGAGAGAAAGAGACTATGTTGGGCGCTTTGTTACACTGGTAAACTCTGAGATTGGAAGAAGTGTGAGAGTTTCCTGTCCAACGCACTTAAGAAAGAAGTCATTATGTAGGAAGAGGAGAGTTCTCGGCTAGAAAGGGAGGAGGCTTTCTATGTATGGGAACGCTTACATTCACTTCAAGAAACTATCGGGGGGTAATTTGTAGTTAAACTCTAGAAGAACTGTGAGAGTCCTATATAGGAAGGCTTGCATTCACTTAGGGAAAGCAAGTACGAAGAAGGAGTGGTTTGTAGGCTTGCTAAACTCTAGTGTTGACGAAATGCGAGAGTCCTATAGAGGGACGTTAACCTTCAGTTAGTGAGAGCAACTCTCGGGGAGGGGGGTGGTATTTAGGCTTGCTGAACTCTAGTTTGGAAGACATGTCCGAGTTATCCAGGAAGGCTTACAATCACTTAGCTAGAAAGCCAGTATCGGCGGTCGCCTTGTAGGCTTGCTAAACTCTAGTTTCCAGGAAGGGCAAGAGTCATATAGAGGATCACTTAAATTCACTCAGTGAAAGCAACTGTCTCGGGCTGCCTTTTAGGGTGGCTAAACTCTAGTTGGAAGGAAGTGTGAGAGTCATATATAGGAATTCTTACCTTGACTTAGTGAAAGCACCTATGGAGCGGTGGCTTGTCGTCTTGCTGAACTCCAGTTTGGAAGATGTGCGAGAGTATGTATTCATAGGGATATTTACAGCCACTTAGAGAAAGTAGCTCTCAGGGCTGGTGTGCAGGGTTACAAAACTACATTCAAAGAAGGACAAGAAAAATATACGGGGGAGGCTTACATTCGGGTAGAGAAAGCAACTCTCGTGGGGTGTATTGCCAGATGGCTAAACGTTGAGATTGGAACAAGTGTGAGTTTCTTGTGAATCACACTGAAGGATGAAGTCACTATGTAAAAGCTGGATACTTCTTAGCCAGACGGGAGTCACGATAGGAACACATACACTGACTGAGAGAAAGCAATTGTTGGGTGGTGGGTTGTAGGTTTGCTAAAGTCCAGTTTGGAAGAAGTGCGAGAATCCTTTATAGGAATGCTTCCATTCACTTCCAGAAAGCAGCGATCAGCGGTGGTTTGCAGGATTGCTACACCGCAGTTTGCAAGAAGTGCGAGAGTCGTGCATAGCAATGCTTAAATTCCCTTAGAGAAAGCAACTGTCGGCGGGTGATTTTTAGGCTTTCTAGCCTCTGGTTTGGATGAAGTGTGAGACATACATGGGAACGCTTACATTCCCTTCCAGAAAGCAAGTGTCGCGGAGTGGTTTTTAGGCTTGCAAGACTTCTGAACGGAACAAGTGCGAGAGGCATATACAGGAAGGCGTACATTTACTTAATGAAAGCAACTATAGTGGGATGCATTGGAGAATTGCTAAAGTCTGAGATTGGAAGAAGTGTGACCTTCCTGTCAAACACACTTGAGAAAGAAGTCATCACGTAGGACGGGGAGAGCTCCCAGCAGTAAGGAGTCATGTATAGGGACGCTTAAACTAACTTAGAGCGAGCAACTAGCAGGTGATGCTCTGTAGGCTGGCTAAACGCTAGAATGGAGGAAGTGCCAGACGGTCTTCTATATTAACGCTTACATTCACTGAGAGAAAGAGACTATGTTGGGCGCTTTGTTACACTGGTAAACTCTGAGATTGGAAGAAGTGTGAGAGTTTCCTGTCCAACGCACTTAAGAAAGAAGTCATTATGTAGGAAGAGGAGAGTTCTCGGCTAGAAAGGGAGGAGGCTTTCTATGTATGGGAACGCTTACATTCACTTCAAGAAACTATCGGGGGGTAATTTGTAGTTAAACTCTAGAAGAACTGTGAGAGTCCTATATAGGAAGGCTTGCATTCACTTAGGGAAAGCAAGTACGAAGAAGGAGTGGTTTGTAGGCTTGCTAAACTCTAGTGTTGACGAAATGCGAGAGTCCTATAGAGGGACGTTAACCTTCAGTTAGTGAGAGCAACTGTCGGGGAGGGGGGTGGTATTTAGGCTTGCTGAACTCTAGTTTGGAAGACATGTCCGAGTTATCCAGGAAGGCTTACAATCACTTAGCTAGAAAGCCAGTATCGGCGGTCGCCTTGTAGGCTTGCTAAACTCTAGTTTCCAGGAAGGGCAAGAGTCATATAGAGGATCACTTAAATTCACTCAGTGAAAGCAACTGTCGCAGGCTGCCTTTTAGGGTGGCTAAACTCTAGTTGGAAGGAAGTGTGAGAGTCATATATAGGAATTCTTACCTTGACTTAGTGAAAGCACCTATGGAGCGGTGGCTTGTCGTCTTGCTGAACTCCAGTTTGGAAGATGTGCGAGAGTATGTATTCATAGGGATATTTACAGCCACTTAGAGAAAGTAGCTCTCACTGCTGGTGCGCAGGGTTACAAAACTACATTCAAAGAAGGACAAGAAAAATATACGGGGGAGGCTTACATTCGGGTAGAGAAAGCAACTCTCGTGGGGTGTATTGCCAGATGGCTAAACGTTGAGATTGGAACAAGTGTGAGTTTCTTGTGAATCACACTGAAGGATGAAGTCACTATGTAAAAGCTGGATACTTCTTAGCCAGACGGGAGTCACGATAGGAACACATACACTGACTGAGAGAAAGCAATTGTTGGGTGGTGGGTTGTAGGTTTGCTAAAGTCCAGTTTGGAAGAAGTGCGAGAATCCTTTATAGGAATGCTTACATTCACTTCCAGAAAGCAGCGATCAGCGGTGGTTTGCAGGATTGCTACACCGCAGTTTGCAAGAAGTGCGAGAGTCATTCATAGCAATGCTTATATTCCCTTAGAGAAAGCAACTGTCGGCGGGTGATTTTTAGGCTTTCTAGCCTCTGGTTTGGATGAAGTGTGAGACATACATGGGAACGCTTACATTCCCTTCCAGAAAGCAAGTGTCGCGGAGTGGTTTTTAGGCTTGCAAGACTTCTGAACGGAAGAAGTGCGAGAGGCATATACAGGAAGGCGTACATTTACTTAATGAAAGCAACTATAGTGGGATGCATTGGAGAATTGCTAAAGTCTGAGATTGGAAGAAGTGTGACCTTCCTGTCAAACAAACTTGAGAAAGAAGTCATCACGTAGGACGGGGAGAGCTCCCAGCAGTAAGGAGTCATGTATAGGGACGCTTAAACTAACTTAGAGCGAGCAACTAGCAGGTGGTGCTCTGTAGGCTGGCTAAACGCTAGAATGGAGGAAGTGCCAGACGGTCTTCTATATTAACGCTTACATTCACTGAGAGAAAGAGACTATGTTGGGCGCTTTGTTACACTGGTAAACTCTGAGATTGGAGGAAGTGTGAGAGTTTCCTGTCCAACGCACTTAGGAAAGAAGTCATTATGTAGGAAGAGGAGAGTTCTCGGCTAGAAAGGGAGGAGGCTGTCTATGTATGGGAACGCTTACATTCACTTCAAGAAACTATCGGGGGGTAATTTGTAGTTAAACTCTAGAAGAACTGTGAGAGTCCTATATAGGAAGGCTTGCATTCACTTAGGGAAAGCAAGTACGAAGAAGGAGTGGTTTCTAGGCTTGCTAAACTCTAGTGTTGACGAAATGCGAGAGTCCTATAGAGGGACGTTAACCTTCAGTTAGTGAGAGCAACTCTCGGGGCGGGGGGTGGTATTTAGGCTTGCTGAACTCTAGTTTGGAAGACATGTCCGAGTTATCCAGGAAGGCTTACAATCACTTAGCTAGAAAGCCAGTATCGGCGGTCGCCTTGTAGGCTTGCTAAACTCTAGTTTCCAGGAAGGGCAAGAGTCATATAGAGGATCACTTAAATTCACTCAGTGAAAGCAACTGTCGCGGGCTGCCTTTTAGGGTGGCTAAACTCTAGTTGGAAAGAAGTGTGAGAGTCATATATAGGAATTCTTACATTGACTTAGTGAAAGCACCTATGGAGCGGTGGCTTGTCGTCTTGCTGAACTCCAGTTTGGAAGATGTGCGAGAGTATGTATTCATAGGGATATTTACAGCCACTTAGAGAAAGTAGCTCTCAGGGCTGGTGCGCAGGGTTACAAAACTACATTCAAAGAAGGACAAGAAAAATATACGGGGGAGGCTTACATTCGGGTAGAGAAAGCAACTCTCGTGGGGTGTATTGCCAGATGGCTAAACGTTGAGATTGGAACAAGTGTGAGTTTCTTGTGAATCACACTGAAGGATGAAGTCACTATGTAAAAGCTGGATACTTCTTAGCCAGACGGGAGTCACGATAGGAACACATACACTGACTGAGAGAAAGCAATTGTTGGGTGGTGGGTTGTAGGTTTGCTAAAGTCCAGTTTGGAAGAAGTGCGAGAATCCTTTATAGGAATGCTTCCATTCACTTCCAGAAAGCAGCGATCAGCGGTGGTTTGCAGGATTGCTACACCGCAGTTTGCAAGAAGTGCGAGAGTCGTGCATAGCAATGCTTAAATTCCCTTAGAGAAAGCAACTGTCGGCGGGTGATTTTTAGGCTTTCTAGCCTCTGGTTTGGATGAAGTGTGAGACATACATGGGAACGCTTACATTCCCTTCCAGAAAGCAAGTGTCGCGGAGTGGTTTTTAGGCTTGCAAGACTTCTGAACGGAAGAAGTGCGAGAGGCATATACAGGAAGGCGTACATTTACTTAATGAAAGCAACTATAGTGGGATGCATTGGAGAATTGCTAAAGTCTGAGATTGGAAGAAGTGTGACCTTCCTGTCAAACACACTTGAGAAAGAAGTCATCACGTAGGACGGGGAGAGCTCCCAGCAGTAAGGAGTCATGTATATGGACGCTTAAACTAACTTAGAGCGAGCAACTAGCAGGTGGTGCTCTGTAGGCTGGCTAAACGCTAGAATGGAGGAAGTGCCAGACGGTCTTCTATATTAACGCTTACATTCACTGAGAGAAAGAGACTATGTTGGGCGCTTTGTTACACTGGTAAACTCTGAGATTGGAGGAAGTGTGAGAGTTTCCTGTCCAACGCACTTAGGAAAGAAGTCATTATGTAGGAAGAGGAGAGTTCTCGGCTAGAAAGGGAGGACGCTTTCTATGTATGGGAACGCTTACATTCACTTCAAGAAACTATCGGGGGGTAATTTGTAGTTAAACTCTAGAAGAACTGTGAGAGTCCTATATAGGAAGGCTTGCATTCACTTAGGGAAAGCAAGTACGAAGAAGGAGTGGTTTGTAGGCTTGCTAAACTCTAGTGTTGACGAAATGCGAGAGTCCTATAGAGGGACGTTAACCTTCAGTTAGTGAGAGCAACTCTCGGGGGGGGGGGTGGTATTTAGGCTTGCTGAACTCTAGTTTGGAAGACATGTCCGAGTTATCCAGGAAGGCTTACAATCACTTAGCTAGAAAGCCAGTATCGGCGGTCGCCTTGTAGGCTTGCTAAACTCTAGTTTCCAGGAAGGGCAAGAGTCATATAGAGGATCACTTAAATTCACTCAGTGAAAGCAACTGTCGCGGGCTGCCTTTTAGGGTGGCTAAACTCTAGTTGGAAAGAAGTGTGAGAGTCATATATAGGAATTCTTACCTTGACTTAGTGAAAGCACCTATGGAGCGGTGGCTTGTCGTCTTGCTGAACTCCAGTTTGGAAGATGTGCGAGAGTATGTATTCATAGGGATATTTACAGCCACTTAGAGAAAGTAGCTCTCAGGGCTGGTGCGCAGGGTTACAAAACTACATTCAAAGAAGGACAAGAAAAATATACGGGGGAGGCTTACATTCGGGTAGAGAAAGCAACTCTCGTGGGGTGTATTGCCAGATGGCTAAACGTTGAGATTGGAACAAGTGTGAGTTTCTTGTGAATCACACTGAAGGATGAAGTCACTATGTAAAAGCTGGATACTTCTTAGCCAGACGGGAGTCACGATAGGAACACATACACTGACTGAGAGAAAGCAATTGTTGGGTGGTGGGTTGTAGGTTTGCTAAAGTCCAGTTTGGAAGAAGTGCGAGAATCCTTTATAGGAATGCTTACATTCACTTCCAGAAAGCAGCGATCAGCGGTGGTTTGCAGGATTGCTACACCGCAGTTTGCAAGAAGTGCGAGAGTCGTGCATAGCAATGCTTAAATTCCCTTAGAGAAAGCAACTGTCGGCGGGTGATTTTTAGGCTTTCTAGCCTCTGGTTTGGATGAAGTGTCAGACATACATGAGAACGCTTACATTCCCTTCCAGAAAGCAAGTGTCGCGGAGTGGTTTTTAGGCTTGCAAGACTTCTGAACGGAAGAAGTGCGAGAGGCATATACAGGAAGGCGTACATTTACTTAATGAAAGCAACTATAGTGGGATGCATTGGAGAATTGCTAAAGTCTGAGATTGGAAGAAGTGTGACCTTCCTGTCAAACACACTTGAGAAAGAAGTCATCACGTAGGACGGGGAGAGCTCCCAGCAGTAAGGAGTCATGTATAGGGATGCTTAAACTAACTTAGAGCGAGCAACTAGCAGGTGGTGCTCTGTAGGCTGGCTAAATGCTAGAATGGAGGAAGTGCCAGACGGTCTTCTATATTAAGGCTTACATTCACTGAGAGAAAGAGACTATGTTGGGCGCTTTGTTACACTGGTAAACTCTGAGATTGGAAGAAGTGTGAGAGTTTCCTGTCCAACGCACTTAAGAAAGAAGTCATTATGTAGGAAGAGGAGAGTTCTCGGCTAGAAAGGGAGGAGGCTTTCTATGTATGGGAACGCTTACATTCACTTCAAGAAACTATCGGGGGGTAATTTGTAGTTAAACTCTAGAAGAACTGTGAGAGTCCTATATAGGAAGGCTTGCATTCACTTAGGGAAAGCAAGTACGAAGAAGGAGTGGTTTGTAGGCTTGCTAAACTCTAGTGTTGACGAAATGCGAGAGTCCTATAGAGGGACGTTAACCTTCAGTTAGTGAGAGCAACTCTCGGGGAGGGGGGTGGTATTTAGGCTTGCTGAACTCTAGTTTGGAAGACATGTCCGAGTTATCCAGGAAGGCTTACAATCACTTAGCTAGAAAGCCAGTATCGGCGGTCGCCTTGTAGCCTTGCTAAACTCTAGTTTCCAGGAAGGGCAAGAGTCATATAGAGGATCACTTAAATTCACTCAGTGAAAGCAACTGTCGCAGGCTGCCTTTTAGGGTGGCTAAACTCTAGTTGGAAGGAAGTGTGAGAGTCATATATAGGAATTCTTACCTTGACTTAGTGAAAGCACCTATGGAGCGGTGGCTTGTCGTCTTGCTGAACTCCAGTTTGGAAGATGTGCGAGAGTATGTATTCATAGGGATATTTACAGCCACTTAGAGAAAGTAGCTCTCAGGGCTGGTGCGCAGGGTTACAAAACTACATTCAAAGAAGGACAAGAAAAATATATGGGGGAGGCTTACATTCGGGTAGAGAAAGCAACTCTCGTGGGGTGTATTGCCAGATGGCTAAACGTTGAGATTGGAACAAGTGTGAGTTTCTTGTGAATCACACTGAAGGATGAAGTCACTATGTAAAAGCTGGATACTTCTTAGCCAGACGGGAGTCACGATAGGAACACATACACTGACTGAGAGAAAGCAATTGTTGGGTGGTGGGTTGTAGGTTTGCTAAAGTCCAGTTTGGAAGAAGTGCGAGAATCCTTTATAGGAATGCTTACATTCACTTCCAGAAAGCAGCGATCAGCGGTGGTTTGCAGGATTGCTACACCGCAGTTTGCAAGAAGTGCGAGAGTCATTCATAGCAATGCTTATATTCCCTTAGAGAAAGCAACTGTCGGCGGTTGATTTTTAGGCTTTCTAGCCTCTGGTTTGGATGAAGTGTGAGACATACATGGGAACGCTTACATTCCCTTCCAGAAAGCAAGTGTCGCGGAGTGGTTTTTAGGCTTGCAAGACTTCTGAACGGAAGAAGTGCGAGAGGCATATACAGGAAGGCGTACATTTACTTAATGAAAGCAACTATAGTGGGATGCATTGGAGAATTGCTAAAGTCTGAGATTGGAAGAAGTGTGACCTTCCTGTCAAACACACTTGAGAAAGAAGTCATCACGTAGGACGGGGAGAGCTCCCAGCAGTAAGGAGTCATGTATAGGGACGCTTAAACTAACTTAGAGCGAGCAACTAGCAGGTGGTGCTCTGTAGGCTGGCTAAACGCTAGAATGGAGGAAGTGCCAGACGGTCTTCTATATTAACGCTTACATTCACTGAGAGAAAGAGACTATGTTGGGCGCTTTGTTACACTGGTAAACTCTGAGATTGGAAGAAGTGTGAGAGTTTCCTGTCCAACGCACTTAAGAAAGAAGTCATTATGTAGGAAGAGGAGAGTTCTCGGCTAGAAAGGGAGGAGGCTTTCTATGTATGGGAACGCTTACATTCACTTCAAGAAACTATCGGGGGGTAATTTGTAGTTAAACTCTAGAAGAACTCTGAGAGTCCTATATAGGAAGGCTTGCATTCACTTAGGGAAAGCAAGTACGAAGAAGGAGTGGTTTGTAGGCTTGCTAAACTCTAGTGTTGACGAAATGCGAGAGTCCTATAGAGGGACGTTAACCTTCAGTTAGTGAGAGCAACTCTCGGGGAGGGGGGTGGTATTTAGGCTTGCTGAACTCTAGTTTGGAAGACATGTCCGAGTCATCCAGGAAGGCTTACAATCACTTAGCTAGAAAGCCAGTATCGGCGGTCACCTTGTAGGCTTGCTAAACTCTAGTTTCCAGGAAGGGCAAGAGTCATATAGAGGATCACTTAAATTCACTCAGTGAAAGCAACTGTCGCAGGCTGCCTTTTAGGGTTGCTAAACTCTAGTTGGAAGGAAGTGTGAGAGTCATATATAGGAATTCTTACCTTGACTTAGTGAAAGCACCTATGGAGCGGTGGCTTGTCGTCTTGCTGAACTCCAGTTTGGAAGATGTGCGAGAGTATGTATTCATAGGGATATTTACAGCCACTTAGAGAAAGTAGCTCTCAGGGCTTGTGCGCAGGGTTACAAAACTACATTCAAAGAAGGACAAGAAAAATATACGGGGGAGGCTTACATTCGGGTAGAGAAAGCAACTCTCGTGGGGTGTATTGCCAGATGGCTAAACGTTGAGATTGGAACAAGTGTGAGTTTCTTGTGAATCACACTGAAGGATGAAGTCACTATGTAAAAGCTGGATACTTCTTAGCCAGACGGGAGTCACGATAGGAACACATACACTGACTGAGAGAAAGCAATTGTTGGGTGGTGGGTTGTAGGTTTGCTAAAGTCCAGTTTGGAAGAAGTGCGAGAATCCTTTATAGGAATGCTTCCATTCACTTCCAGAAAGCAGCGATCAGCGGTGGTTTGCAGGATTGCTACACCGCAGTTTGCAAGAAATGCGAGAGTCATTCATTGCAATGCTTATATTCCCTTAGAGAAAGCAACTGTCGGCGGGTGATTTTTAGGCTTTCTAGCCTCTGGTTTGGATGAAGTGTGAGACATACATGGGAACGCATACATTCCCTTCCAGAAAGCAAGTGTCGCGGAGTGGTTTTTAGGCTTGCAAGACTTCTGAACGGAAGAAGTGCGAGAGGCATATACAGGAAGGCGTACATTTACTTAATGAAAGCAACTATAGTGGGATGCATTGGAGAATTGCTAAAGTCTGAGATTGGAAGAAGTGTGACCTTCCTGTCAAACACACTTGAGAAAGAAGTCATCACGTAGGACGGGGAGAGCTCCCAGCAGTAAGGAGTCATGTATAGGGACGCTTAAACTAACTTAGAGCGAGCAACTAGCAGGTGGTGCTCTGTAGGCTGGCTAAACGCTAGAATGGAGGAAGTGCCAGACAGTCTTCTATATTAACGCTTACATTCACTGAGAGACAGAGACTATGTTGGGCGCTTTGTTACACTGGTAAACTCTGAGATTGGAAGAAGTGTGAGAGTCTCCTGTCCAACGCACTTAAGAAAGAAGTCATTATGTAGGAAGAGGAGAGTTCTCGGCTAGAAAGGGAGGACGCTTTCTATGTATGGGAACGCTTACATTCACTTCAAGAAACTATCGGGGGGTAATTTGTAGTTAAACTCTAGAAGAACTGTGAGAGTCCTATATAGGAAGGCTTGCATTCACTTAGGGAAAGCAAGTACGAAGAAGGAGTGGTTTGTAGGCTTGCTAAACTCTAGTGTTGACGAAATGCGAGAGTCCTATAGAGGGACGTTAACCTTCAGTTAGTGAGAGCAACTCTCGGGGAGGGGGGTGGTATTTAGGCTTGCTGAACTCTAGATTGGAAGACATGTCCGAGTTATCCAGGAAGGCTTACAATCACTTAGCTAGAAAGCCAGTATCGGCGGTCGCCTTGTAGGCTTGCTAAACTCTAGTTTCCAGGAAGGGCAAGAGTCATATAGAGGATCACTTAAATTCACTCAGTGAAAGCAACTGTCACGGGCTGCCTTTTAGGGTGGCTAAACTCTAGTTGGAAAGAAGTGTGAGAGTCATATATAGGAATTCTTACCTTGACTTAGTGAAAGCACCTATGGAGCGGTGGCTTGTCGTCTTGCTGAACTCCAGTTTGGAAGATGTGCGAGAGTATGTATTCATAGGGATATTTACAGCCACTTAGAGAAAGTAGCTCTCAGGGCTGGTGCGCAGGGTTACAAAACTACATTCAAAGAAGGACAAGAAAAATATACGGGGGAGGCTTACATTCGGGTAGAGAAAGCAACTCTCGTGGGGTGTATTGCCAGATGGCTAAACGTTGAGATTGGAACAAGTGTGAGTTTCTTGTGAATCACACTGAAGGATGAAGTCACTATGTAAAAGCTGGATACTTCTTAGCCAGACGGGAGTCACGATAGGAACACATACACTGACTGAGAGAAAGCAATTGTTGGGTGGTGGGTTGTAGGTTTGCTAAAGTCCAGTTTGGAAGAAGTGCGAGAATCCTTTATAGGAATGCTTCCATTCACTTCCAGAAAGCAGCGATCAGCGGTGGTTTGCAGGATTGCTACACCGCAGTTTGCAAGAAGTGCGAGAGTCGTGCATAGCAATGCTTAAATTCCCTTAGAGAAAGCAACTGTCGGCGGGTGATTTTTAGGCTTTCTAGCCTCTGGTTTGGATGAAGTGTGAGACATACATGGGAACGCTTACATTCCCTTCCAGAAAGCAAGTGTCGCGGAGTGGTTTTTAGGCTTGCAAGACTTCTGAACGGAAGAAGTGCGAGAGGCATATACAGGAAGGCGTACATTTACTTAATGAAAGCAACTATAGTGGGATGCATTGGAGAATTGCTAAAGTCTGAGATTGGAAGAAGTGTGACCTTCCTGTCAAACACACTTGAGAAAGAAGTCATCACGTAGGACGGGGAGAGCTCCCAGCAGTAAGGAGTCATGTATAGGGACGCTTAAACTAACTTAGAGCGAGCAACTAGCAGGTGGTGCTCTGTAGGCTGGCTAAACACTAGAATGGAGGAAGTGCCAGACGGTCTTCTATATTAACGCTTACATTCACTGAGAGAAAGAGACTATGTTGGGCGCTTTGTCACACTGGTAAACTCTGAGATTGGAGGAAGTGTGAGAGTTTCCTGTCCAACGCACTTAGGAAAGAAGTCATTATGTAGGAAGAGGAGAGTTCTCGGCTAGAAAGGGAGGAGGCTTTCTATGTATGGGAACGCTTACATTCACTTCAAGAAACTATCGGGGGGTAATTTGTAGTTAAACTCTAGAAGAACTGTGAGAGTCCTATATAGGAAGGCTTGCATTCACTTAGGGAAAGCAAGTACGAAGAAGGAGTGGTTTGTAGGCTTGCTAAACTCTAGTGTTGACGAAATGCGAGAGTCCTATAGAGGGACGTTAACCTTCAGTTAGTGAGAGCAACTCTCGGGGGGGGGGGTGGTATTTAGGCTTGCTGAACTCTAGTTTGGAAGACATGTCCGAGTTATCCAGGAAGGCTTACAATCACTTAGCTAGAAAGCCAGTATCGGCGGTCGCCTTGTAGGCTTGCTAAACTCTAGTTTCCAGGAAGGGCAAGAGTCATATAGAGGATCACTTAAATTCACTCAGTGAAAGCAACTGTCGCGGGCTGCCTTTTAGGGTGGCTAAACTCTAGTTGGAAAGAAGTGTGAGAGTCATATATATGAATTCTTACCTTGACTTAGTGAAAGCACCTATGGAGCGGTGGCTTGTCGTCTTGCTGAACTCCAGTTTGGAAGATGTGCGAGAGTATGTATTCATAGGGATATTTACAGCCACTTAGAGAAAGTAGCTCTCAGGGCTGGTGCGCAGGGTTACAAAACTACATTCAAAGAAGGACAAGAAAAATATACGGGGGAGTCTTACATTCGGGTAGAGAAAGCAACTCTCGTGGGGTGTATTGCCAGATGGCTAAACGTTGAGATTGGAACAAGTGTGAGTTTCCTGTGAATCACACTGAAGGATGAAGTCACTATGTAAAAGCTGGATACTTCTTAGCCAGACGGGAGTCACGATAGGAACACATACACTGACTGAGAGAAAGCAATTGTTGGGTGGTGGGTTGTAGGTTTGCTAAAGTCCAGTTTGGAAGAAGTGCGAGAATCCTTTATAGGAATGCTTACATTCACTTCCAGAAAGCAGCGATCAGCGGTGGTTTGCAGGATTGCTACACCGCAGTTTGCAAGAAGTGCGAGAGTCGTGCATAGCAATGCTTAAATTCCCTTAGAGAAAGCAACTGTCGGCGGGTGATTTTTAGGCTTTCTAGCCTCTGGTTTGGATGAAGTGTGAGACATACATGGGAACGCTTACATTCACTTCCAGAAAGCAAGTGTCGCGGAGTGGTTTTTAGGCTTGCAAGACTTCTGAACGGAAGAAGTGCGAGAGGCATATACAGGAAGGCGTACATTTACTTAATGAAAGCAACTATAGTGGGATGCATTGGAGAATTGCTAAAGTCTGAGATTGGAAGAAGTGTGACCTTCCTGTCAAACACACTTGAGAAAGAAGTCATCACGTAGGACGGGGAGAGCTCCCAGCAGTAAGGAGTCATGTATAGGGACGCTTAAACTAACTTAGAGCGAGCAACTAGCAGGTGGTGCTCTGTAGGCTGGCTAAACGCTAGAATGGAGGAAGTGCCAGACGGTCTTCTATATTAACGCTTACATTCACTGAGAGAAAGAGACTATGTTGGGCGCTTTGTTACACTGGTAAACTCTGAGATTGGAGGAAGTGTGAGAGTTTCCTGTCCAACGCACTTAGGAAAGAAGTCATTATGTAGGAAGAGGAGAGTTCTCGGCTAGAAAGGGAGGAGGCTTTCTATGTATGGGAACGCTTACATTCACTTCAAGAAACTATCGGGGGGTAATTTGTAGTTAAACTCTAGAAGAACTGTGAGAGTCCTATATAGGAAGGCTTGCATTCACTTAGGGAAAGCAAGTACGAAGAAGGAGTGGTTTGTAGGCTTGCTAAACTCTAGTGTTGACGAAATGCGAGAGTCCTATAGAGGGACGTTAACCTTCAGTTAGTGAGAGCAACTCTCGGGGAGGGGGGTGGTATTTAGGCTTGCTGAACTCTAGTTTGGAAGACATGTCCGAGTTATCCAGGAAGGCTTACAATCACTTAGCTAGAAAGCCAGTATCGGCGGTCGCCTTGTAGGCTTGCTAAACTCTAGTTTCCAGGAAGGGCAAGAGTCATATAGAGGATCACTTAAATTCACTCAGTGAAAGCAACTGTCGCGGGCTGCCTTTTAGGGTGGCTAAACTCTAGTTGGAAAGAAGTGTGAGAGTCATATATAGGAATTCTTACCTTGACTTAGTGAAAGCACCTATGGAGCGGTGGCTTGTCGTCTTGCTGAACTCCAGTTTGGAAGATGTGCGAGAGTATGTATTCATAGGGATATTTACAGCCACTTAGAGAAAGTAGCTCTCAGGGCTGGTGCGCAGGGTTACAAAACTACATTCAAAGAAGGACAAGAAAAATATACGGGGGAGGCTTACATTCGGGTAGAGAAAGCAACTCTCGTGGGGTGTATTGCCAGATGGCTAAACGTTGAGATTGGAACAAGTGTGAGTTTCTTGTGAATCACACTGAAGGATGAAGTCACTATGTAAAAGCTGGATACTTCTTAGCCAGACGGGAGTCACGATAGGAACACATACACTGACTGAGAGAAAGCAATTGTTGGGTGGTGGGTTGTAGGTTTGCTAAAGTCCAGTTTGGAAGAAGTGCGAGAATCCTTTATAGGAATGCTTACATTCACTTCCAGAAAGCAGCGATCAGCGGTGGTTTGCAGGATTGCTACACCGCAGTTTGCAAGAAGTGCGAGAGTCGTGCATAGCAATGCTTAAATTCCCTTAGAGAAAGCAACTGTCGGCGGGTGATTTTTAGGCTTTCTAGCCTCTGGTTTGGATGAAGTGTCAGACATACATGAGAACGCTTACATTCCCTTCCAGAAAGCAAGTGTCGCGGAGTGGTTTTTAGGCTTGCAAGACTTCTCAACGGAAGAAGTGCGAGAGGCATATACAGGAAGGCGTACATTTACTTAATGAAAGCAACTATAGTGGGATGCATTGGAGAATTGCTAAAGTCTGAGATTGGAAGAAGTGTGACCTTCCTGTCAAACACACTTGAGAAAGAAGTCATCACGTAGGACGGGGAGAGCTCCCAGCAGTAAGGAGTCATGTATAGGGACGCTTAAACTAACTTAGAGCGAGCAACTAGCAGGTGGTGCTCTGTAGGCTGGCTAAACGCTAGAATGGAGGAAGTGCCAGACGGTCTTCTATATTAACGCTTACATTCACTGAGAGAAAGAGACTATGTTGGGCGCTTTGTTACACTGGTAAACTCTGAGATTGGAAGAAGTGTGAGAGTTTCCTGTCCAACGCACTTAAGAAAGAAGTCATTATGTAGGAAGAGGAGAGTTCTCGGCTAGAAAGGGAGGAGGCTTTCTATGTATGGGAACGCTTACATTCACTTCAAGAAACTATCGGGGGGTAATTTGTAGTTAAACTCTAGAAGAACTGTGAGAGTCCTATATAGGAAGGCTTGCATTCACTTAGGGAAAGCAAGTACGAAGAAGGAGTGGTTTGTAGGCTTGCTAAACTCTAGTGTTGACGAAATGCGAGAGTCCTATAGAGGGACGTTAAACTTCAGTTAGTGAGAGCAACTCTCGGGGAGGGGGGTGGTATTTAGGCTTGCTGAACTCTAGTTTGGAAGACATGTCCGAGTTATCCAGGAAGGCTTACAATCACTTAGCTAGAAAGCCAGTATCGGCGGTCGCCTTGTAGCCTTGCTAAACTCTAGTTTCCAGGAAGGGCAAGAGTCATATAGAGGATCACTTAAATTCACTCAGTGAAAGCAACTGTCGCAGGCTGCCTTTTAGGGTGGCTAAACTCTAGTTGGAAGGAAGTGTGAGAGTCATATATAGGAATTCTTACCTTGACTTAGTGAAAGCACCTATGGAGCGGTGGCTTGTCGTCTTGCTGAACTCCAGTTTGGAAGATGTGCGAGAGTATGTATTCATAGGGATATTTACAGCCACTTAGAGAAAGTAGCTCTCAGGGCTGGTGCGCAGGGTTACAAAACTACATTCAAAGAAGGACAAGAAAAATATATGGGGTAGGCTTACATTCGGGTAGAGAAAGCAACTCTCGTGGGGTGTATTGCCAGATGGCTAAACGTTGAGATTGGAACAAGTGTGAGTTTCTTGTGAATCACACTGAAGGATGAAGTCACTATGTAAAAGCTGGATACTTCTTAGCCAGACGGGAGTCACGATAGGAACACATACACTGACTGAGAGAAAGCAATTGTTGGGTGGTGGGTTGTAGGTTTGCTAAAGTCCAGTTTGGAAGAAGTGCGAGAATCCTTTATAGGAATGCTTACATTCACTTCCAGAAAGCAGCGATCAGCGGTGGTTTGCAGGATTGCTACACCGCAGTTTGCAAGAAGTGCGAGAGTCATTCATAGCAATGCTTATATTCCCTTAGAGAAAGCAACTGTCGGCGGTTGATTTTTAGGCTTTCTAGCCTCTGGTTTGGATGAAGTGTGAGACATACATGGGAACGCTTACATTCCCTTCCAGAAAGCAAGTGTCGCGGAGTGGTTTTTAGGCTTGCAAGACTTCTGAACGGAAGAAGTGCGAGAGGCATATACTGGAAGGCGTACATTTACTTAATGAAAGCAACTATAGTGGGATGCATTGGAGAATTGCTAAAGTCTGAGATTGGAAGAAGTGTGACCTTCCTGTCAAACACACTTGAGAAAGAAGTCATCACGTAGGACGGGGAGAGCTCCCAGCAGTAAGGAGTCATGTATAGGGACGCTTAAACTAACTTAGAGCGAGCAACTAGCAGGTGGTGCTCTGTAGGCTGGCTAAACGCTAGAATGGAGGAAGTGCCAGACGGTCTTCTATATTAACGCTTACATTCACTGAGAGAAAGAGACTATGTTGGGCGCTTTGTTACACTGGTAAACTCTGAGATTGGAGGAAGTGTGAGAGTTTCCTGTCCAACGCACTTAGGAAAGAAGTCATTATGTAGGAAGAGGAGAGTTCTCGGCTAGAAAGGGAGGAGGCTTTCTATGTATGGGAACGCTTACATTCACTTCAAGAAACTATCGGGGGGTAATTTGTAGTTAAACTCTAGAAGAACTGTGAGAGTCCTATATAGGAAGGCTTGCATTCACTTAGGGAAAGCAAGTACGAAGAAGGAGTGGTTTGTAGGCTTGCTAAACTCTAGTGTTGACGAAATGCGAGAGTCCTATAGAGGGACGTTAACCTTCAGTTAGTGAGAGCAACTCTCGGGGGGGGGGTGGTATTTAGGCTTGCTGAACTCTAGTTTGGAAGACATGTCCGAGTTATCCAGGAAGGCTTACAATCACTTAGCTAGAAAGCCAGTATCGGCGGTCGCCTTGTAGCCTTGCTAAACTCTAGTTTCCAGGAAGGGCAAGAGTCATATAGAGGATCACTTAAATTCACTCAGTGAAAGCAACTGTCGCGGGCTGCCTTTTAGGGTGGCTAAACTCTAGTTGGAAAGAAGTGTGAGAGTCATATATAGGAATTCTTACCTTGACTTAGTGAAAGCACCTATGGAGCGGTGGCTTGTCGTCTTGCTGAACTCCAGTTTGGAAGATGTGCGAGAGTATGTATTCATAGGGATATTTACAGCCACTTAGAGAAAGTAGCTCTCAGGGCTGGTGCGCAGGGTTACAAAACTACATTCAAAGAAGGACAAGAAAAATATACGGGGGAGGCTTACATTCGGGTAGAGAAAGCAACTCTCGTGGGGTGTATTGCCAGATGGCTAAACGTTGAGATTGGAACAAGTGTGAGTTTCTTGTGAATCACACTGAAGGATGAAGTCACTATGTAAAAGCTGGATACTTCTTAGCCAGACGGGAGTCACGATAGGAACACATACACTGACTGAGAGAAAGCAATTGTTGGGTGGTGGGTTGTAGGTTTGCTAAAGTCCAGTTTGGAAGAAGTGCGAGAATCCTTTATAGGAATGCTTACATTCACTTCCAGAAAGCAGCGATCAGCGGTGGTTTGCAGGATTGCTACACCGCAGTTTGCAAGAAGTGCGAGAGTCGTGCATAGCAATGCTTAAATTCCCTTAGAGAAAGCAACTGTCGGCGGGTGATTTTTAGGCTTTCTAGCCTCTGGTTTGGATGAAGTGTGAGACATACATGGGAACGCTTACATTCCCTTCCAGAAAGCAAGTGTCGCGGAGTGGTTTTTAGGCTTGCAAGACTTCTGAACGGAAGAAGTGCGAGAGGCATATACAGGAAGGCGTACATTTACTTAATGAAAGCAACTATAGTGGGATGCATTGGAGAATTGCTAAAGTCTGAGATTGGAAGAAGTGTGACCTTCCTGTCAAACACACTTGAGAAAGAAGTCATCACGTAGGACGGGGAGAGCTCCCAGCAGTAAGGAGTCATGTATAGGGACGCTTAAACTAACTTAGAGCGAGCAACTAGCAGGTGGTGCTCTGTAGGCTGGCTAAACGCTAGAATGGAGGAAGTGCCAGACGGTCTTCTATATTAACGCTTACATTCACTGAGAGAAAGAGACTATGTTGGGCGCTTTGTTACACTGGTAAACTCTGAGATTGGAGGAAGTGTGAGAGTTTCCTGTCCAACGCACTTAGGAAAGAAGTCATTATGTAGGAAGAGGAGAGTTCTCGGCTAGAAAGGGAGGAGGCTTTCTATGTATGGGAACGCTTACATTCACTTCAAGAAACTATCGGGGGGTAATTTGTAGTTAAACTCTAGAAGAACTGTGAGAGTCCTATATAGGAAGGCTTGCATTCACTTAGGGAAAGCAAGTACGAAGAAGGAGTGGTTTGTAGGCTTGCTAAACTCTAGTGTTGACGAAATGCAAGAGTCCTATAGAGGGACGTTAACCTTCAGTTAGTGAGAGCAACTCTCGGGGAGGGGGGTGGTATTTAGGCTTGCTGAACTCTAGTTTGGAAGACATGTCCGAGTTATCCAGGAAGGCTTACAATCACTTAGCTAGAAAGCCAGTATCGGCGGTCGCCTTGTAGCCTTGCTAAACTCTAGTTTCCAGGAAGGGCAAGAGTCATATAGAGGATCACTTAAATTCACTCAGTGAAAGCAACTGTCGCGGGCTGCCTTTTAGGGTGGCTAAACTCTAGTTGGAAGGAAGTGTGAGAGTCATATATAGGAATTCTTACCTTGACTTAGTGAAAGCACCTATGGAGCGGTGGCTTGTCGTCTTGCTGAACTCCAGTTTGGAAGATGTGCGAGAGTATGTATTCATAGGGATATTTACAGCCACTTAGAGAAAGTAGCTCTCAGGGCTGGTGCGCAGGGTTACAAAACTACATTCAAAGAAGGACAAGAAAAATATACGGGGGAGGCTTACATTCGGGTAGAGAAAGCAACTCTCGTGGGGTGTATTGCCAGATGGCTAAACGTTGAGATTGGAACAAGTGTGAGTTTCTTGTGAATCACACTGAAGGATGAAGTCACTATGGAAAAGCTGGATACTTCTTAGCCAGACGGGAGTCACGATAGGAACACATACACTGACTGAGAGAAAGCAATTGTTGGGTGGTGGGTTGTAGGTTTGCTAAAGTCCAGTTTGGAAGAAGTGCGAGAATCCTTTATAGGAATGCTTACATTCACTTCCAGAAAGCAGCGATCAGCGGTGGTTTGCAGGATTGCTACACCGCAGTTTGCAAGAAGTGCGAGAGTCGTGCATAGCAATGGTTAAATTCCCTTAGAGAAAGCAACTGTCGGCGGGTGATTTTTAGGCTTTCTAGCCTCTGGTTTGGATGAAGTGTGAGACATACATGGGAACGCTTACATTCCCTTCCAGAAAGCAAGTGTCGCGGAGTGGTTTTTAGGCTTGCAAGACTTCTGAACGGAAGAAGTGCGAGAGGCATATACAGGAAGGCGTACATTTACTTAATGAAAGCAACTATAGTGGGATGCATTGGAGAATTGCTAAAGTCTGAGATTGGAAGAAGTGTGACCTTCCTGTCAAACACACTTGAGAAAGAAGTCATCACGTAGGACGGGGAGAGCTCCCAGCTGTAAGGAGTCATGTATAGGGACGCTTAAACTAACTTAGAGCGAGCAACTAGCAGGTGGTGCTCTGTAGGCTGGCTAAACGCTAGAATGGAGGAAGTGCCAGACGGTCTTCTATATTAACGCTTACATTCACTGAGAGAAAGAGACTATGTTGGGCGCTTTGTTACACTGGTAAACTCTGAGATTGGAAGAAGTGTGAGAGTTTCCTGTCCAACGCACTTAAGAAAGAAGTCATTATGTAGGAAGAGGAGAGTTCTCGGCTAGAAAGGGAGGAGGCTTTCTATGTATGGGAACGCTTACATTCACTTCAAGAAACTATCGGGGGGTAATTTGTAGTTAAACTCTAGAAGAACTGTGAGAGTCCTATATAGGAAGGCTTGCATTCACTTAGGGAAAGCAAGTACGAAGAAGGAGTGGTTTGTAGGCTTGCTAAACTCTAGTGTTGACGAAATGCGAGAGTCCTATAGAGGGACGTTAACCTTCAGTTAGTGAGAGCAACTCTCGGGGAGGGGGGTGGTATTTAGGCTTGCTGAACTCTAGTTTGGAAGACATGTCCGAGTTATCCAGGAAGGCTTACAATCACTTAGCTAGAAAGCCAGTATCGGCGGTCGCCTTGTAGGCTTGCTAAACTCTAGTTTCCAGGAAGGGCAAGAGTCATATAGAGGATCACTTAAATTCACTCAGTGAAAGCAACTGTCGCGGGCTGCCTTTTAGGGTGGCTAAACTCTAGTTGGAAGGAAGTGTGAGAGTCATATATAGGAATTCTTACCTTGACTTAGTGAAAGCACCTATGGAGCGGTGGCTTGTCGTCTTGCTGAACTCCAGTTTGGAAGATGTGCGAGAGTATGTATTCATAGGGATATTTACAGCCACTTAGAGAAAGTAGCTCTCAGGGCTGGTGCGCAGGGTTACAAAACTACATTCAAAGAAGGACAAGAAAAATATACGGGGGAGGCTTACATTCGGGTAGAGAAAGCAACTCTCGTGGGGTGTATTGCCAGATGGTTAAACGTTGAGATTGGAAGAAGTGTGAGTTTCTTGTGAATCACACTGAAGGATGAAGTCACTATGTAAAAGCTGGATACTTCTTAGCCAGACGGGAGTCACGATAGGAACACATACACTGACTGAGAGAAAGCAATTGTTGGGTGGTGGGTTGTAGGTTTGCTAAAGTCCAGTTTGGAAGAAGTGCGAGAATCCTTTATAGGAATGCTTACATTCACTTCCAGAAAGCAGCGATCAGCGGTGGTTTGCAGGATTGCTACACCGCAGTTTGCAAGAAGTGCGAGAGTCATTCATAGCAATGCTTATATTCCCTTAGAGAAAGCAACTGTCGGCGGGTGATTTTTAGGCTTTCTAGCCTCTGGTTTGGATGAAGTGTGAGACATACATGGGAACGCTTACATTCCCTTCCAGAAAGCAAGTGTCGCGGAGTGGTTTTTAGGCTTGCAAGACTTCTGAACGGAAGAAGTGCGAGAGGCATATACAGGAAGGCGTACATTTACTTAATGAAAGCAACTATAGTGGGATGCATTGGAGAATTGCTAAAGTCTGAGATTGGAAGAAGTGTGACCTTCCTGTCAAACACACTTGAGAAAGAAGTCATCACGTAGGACGGGGAGAGCTCCCAGCAGTAAGGAGTCATGTATAGGGACGCTTAAACTAACTTAGAGCGAGCAACTAGCAGGTGGTGCTCTGTAGGCTGGCTAAACGCTAGAATGGAGGAAGTGCCAGACGGTCTTCTATATTAACGCTTACATTCACTGAGAGAAAGAGACTATGTTGGGCGCTTTGTTACACTGGTAAACTCTGAGATTGGAGGAATTGTGAGAGTTTCCTGTCCAACGCACTTAGGAAAGAAGTCATTATGTAGGAAGAGGAGAGTTCTCGGCTAGAAAGGGAGGAGGCTTTCTATGTATGGGAACGCTTACATTCACTTCAAGAAACTATCGGGGGGTAATTTGTAGTTAAACTCTAGAAGAACTGTGAGAGTCCTATATAGGAAGGCTTGCATTCACTTAGGGAAAGCAAGTACGAAGAAGGAGTGGTTTGTAGGCTTGCTAAACTCTAGTGTTGACGAAATGCGAGAGTCCTATAGAGGGACGTTAACCTTCAGTTAGTGAGAGCAACTCTCGGGGAGGGGGGTGGTATTTAGGCTTGCTGAACTCTAGTTTGGAAGACATGTCCGAGTTATCCAGGAAGGCTTACAATCACTTAGCTAGAAAGCCAGTATCGGCGGTCGCCTTGTAGGCTTGCTAAACTCTAGTTTCCAGGAAGGGCAAGAGTCATATAGAGGATCACTTAAATTCACTCAGTGAAAGCAACTGTCGCGGGCTGCCTTTTAGGGTGGCTAAACTCTAGTTGGAAGGACGTGTGAGAGTCATATATAGGAATTCTTACCTTGACTTAGTGAAAGCACCTATGGAGCGGTGGCTTGTCGTCTTGCTGAACTCCAGTTTGGAAGATGTGCGAGAGTATGTATTCATAGGGATATTTACAGCCACTTAGAGAAAGTAGCTCTCAGGGCTGGTGCGCAGGGTTACAAAACTACATTCAAAGAAGGACAAGAAAAATATACGGGGGAGGCTTACATTCGGGTAGAGAAAGCAACTCTCGTGGGGTGTATTGCCAGATGGCTAAACGTTGAGATTGGAACAAGTGTGAGTTTCTTGTGAATCACACTGATGGATGAAGTCACTATGGAAAAGCTGGATACTTCTTAGCCAGACGGGAGTCACGATAGGAACACATACACTGACTGAGAGAAAGCAATTGTTGGGTGGTGGGTTGTAGGTTTGCTAAAGTCCAGTTTGGAAGAAGTGCGAGAATCCTTTATAGGAATGCTTCCATTCACTTCCAGAAAGCAGCGATCAGCGGTGGTTTGCAGGATTGCTACACCGCAGTTTGCAAGAAGTGCGAGAGTCATGCATAGCAATGCTTAAATTCCCTTAGAGAAAGCAACTGTCGGCGGGTGATTTTTAGGCTTTCTAGCCTCTGGTTTGGATGAAGTGTGAGACATACATGGGAACGCTTACATTCCCTTCCAGAAAGCAAGTGTCGCGGAGTGGTTTTTAGGCTTGCAAGACTTCTGAACGGAAGAAGTGCGAGAGGCATATACAGGAAGGCGTACATTTACTTAATGAAAGCAACTATAGTGGGATACATTGGAGAATTGCTAAAGTCTGAGATTGGAAGAAGTGTGATCTTCCTGTCAAACACACTTGAGAAAGAAGTCATCACGTAGGACGGGGAGAGCTCCCAGCAGTAAGGAGTCATGTATAGGGACGCTTAAACTAACTTAGAGCGAGCAACAAGCAGGTGGTGCTCTGTAGGCTGGCTAAACGCTAGAATGGAGGAAGTGCCAGACGGTCTTCTATATTAACGCTTACATTCACTGAGAGAAAGAGACTATGTTGGGCGCTTTGTTACACTGGTAAACTCTGAGATTGGAAGAAGTGTGAGAGTTTCCTGTCCAACGCACTTAAGAAAGAAGTCATTATGTAGGAAGAGGAGAGTTCTCGGCTAGAAAGGGAGGAGGCTTTCTATGTATGGGAACGCTTACATTCACTTCAAGAAACTATCGGGGGGTAATTTGTAGTTAAACTCTAGAAGAACTGTGAGAGTCCTATATAGGAAGGCTTGCATTCACTTAGGGAAAGCAAGTACGAAGAAGGAGTGGTTTGTAGGCTTGCTAAACTCTAGTGTTGACGAAATGCGAGAGTCCTATAGAGGGACGTTAACTTTCAGTTAGTGAGAATAACTCTCGGGGAGGGGGGTGGTATTTAGGCTTGCTGAACTCTAGTTTGGAAGACATGTCCGAGTTATCCAGGAAGGCTTACAATCACTTAGCTAGAAAGCCAGTATCGGCGGTCGCCTTGTAGGCTTGCTAAACTCTAGTTTCCAGGAAGGGCAAGAGTCATATAGAGGATCACTTAAATTCACTCAGTGAAAGCAACTGTCGCGGGCTGCCTTTTAGGGTGGCTAAACTCTAGTTGGAAGGAAGTGTGAGAGTCATATATAGGAATTCTTACCTTGACTTAGTGAAAGCACCTATGGAGCGGTGGCTTGTCGTCTTGCTGAACTCCAGTTTGGAAGATGTGCGAGAGTATGTATTCATAGGGATATTTACAGCCACTTAGAGAAAGTAGCTCTCAGGGCTGGTGCGCAGGGTTACAAAACTACATTCAAAGAAGGACAAGAAAAATATACGGGGGAGGCTTACATTCGGGTAGAGAAAGCAACTCTCGTGGGGTGTATTGCCAGATGGCTAAACGTTGAGATTGGAACAAGTGTGAGTTTCTTGTGAATCACACTGAAGGATGAAGTCACTATGTAAAAGCTGGATACTTCTTAGCCAGACGGGAGTCACGATAGGAACACATACACTGACTGAGAGAAAGCAATTGTTGGGTGGTGGGTTGTAGGTTTGCTAAAGTCCAGTTTGGAAGAAGTGCGAGAATCCTTTATAGGAATGCTTCCATTCACTTCCAGAAAGCAGCGATCAGCGGTGGTTTGCAGGATTGCTACACCGCAGTTTGCAAGAAGTGCGAGAGTCATGCATAGCAATGCTTAAATTCCCTTAGAGAAAGCAACTGTCGGCGGGTGATTTTTAGGCTTTCTAGCCTCTGGTTTGGATGAAGTGTGAGACATACATGGGAACGCTTACATTCCCTTCCAGAAAGCAAGTGTCGCGGAGTGGTTTTTAGGCTTGCAAGACTTCTGAACGGAAGAAGTGCGAGAGGCATATACAGGAAGGCGTACATTTACTTAATGAAAGCAACTATAGTGGGATGCATTGGAGAATTGCTAAAGTCTGAGATTGGAAGAAGTGTGATCTTCCTGTCAAACACACTTGAGAAAGAAGTCATCACGTAGGACGGGGAGAGCTCCCAGCAGTAAGGAGTCATGTATAGGGACGCTTAAACTAACTTAGAGCGAGCAACTAGCAGGTGGTGCTCTGTAGGCTGGCTAAACGCTAGAATGGAGGAAGTGCCAGACGGTCTTCTATATTAACGCTTCCATTCACTGAGAGAAAGAGACTATGTTGGGCGCTTTGTTACACTGGTAAACTCTGAGATTGGAAGAAGTGTGAGAGTTTCCTGTCCAACGCACTTAAGAAAGAAGTCATTATGTAGGAAGAGGAGAGTTCTCGGCTAGAAAGGGAGGAGGCTTTCTATGTATGGGAACGCTTACATTCACTTCAAGAAACTATCGGGGGGTAATTTGTAGTTAAACTCTAGAAGAACTGTGAGAGTCCTATATAGGAAGGCTTGCATTCACTTAGGGAAAGCAAGTACGAAGAAGGAGTGGTTTGTAGGCTTGCTAAACTGTAGTGTTGACGAAATGCGAGAGTCCTATAGAGGGACGTTAACCTTCAGTTAGTGAGAGCAACTCTCGGGGGGGGGGGGTGGTATTTAGGCTTGCTGAACTCTAGTTTGGAAGACATGTCCGAGTTATCCAGGAAGGCTTACAATCACTTAGCTAGAAAGCCAGTATCGGCGGTCGCCTTGTAGGCTTGCTAAACTCTAGTTTCCAGGAAGGGCAAGAGTCATATAGAGGATCACTTAAATTCACTCAGTGAAAGCAACTGTCGCGGGCTGCCTTTTAGGGTGGCTAAACTCTAGTTGGAAGGAAGTGTGAGAGTCATATATAGGAATTCTTACCTTGACTTAGTGAAAGCACCTATGGAGTGGTGGCTTGTCGTCTTGCTGAACTCCAGTTTGGAAGATGTGCGAGAGTATGTATTCATAGGGATATTTACAGCCACTTAGAGAAAGTAGCTCTCAGGGCTGGTGCGCAGGGTTACAAAACTACATTCAAAGAAGGACAAGAAAAATATACGGGGGAGGCTTACATTCGGGTAGAGAAAGCAACTCTCGTGGGGTGTATTGCCAGATGGCTAAACGTTGAGATTGGAACAAGTATGAGTTTCTTGTGAATCACACTGAAGGATGAAGTCACTATGTAAAAGCTGGATACTTCTTAGCCAGACGGGAGTCACGATAGGAACACATACACTGACTGAGAGAAAGCAATTGTTGGGTGGTGGGTTGTAGGTTTGCTAAAGTCCAGTTTGGAAGAAGTGCGAGAATCCTTTATAGGAATGCTTACATTCACTTCCAGAAAGCAGCGATCAGCGGTGGTTTGCAGGATTGCTACACCGCAGTTTGCAAGAAGTGCGAGAGTCGTGCATAGCAATGCTTAAATTCCCTTAGAGAAAGCAACTGTCGGCGGGTGATTTTTAGGCTTTCTAGCCTCTGGTTTGGATGAAGTGTGAGACATACATGGGAACGCTTACATTCCCTTCCAGAAAGCAAGTGTCGCGGACTGGTTTTTAGGCTTGCAAGACTTCTGAACGGAAGAAGTGCGAGAGGCATATACAGGAAGGTGTACATTTACTTAATGAAAGCAACTATAGTGGGATGCATTGGAGAATTGCTAAAGTCTGAGATTGGAAGAAGTGTGATCTTCCTGTCAAACACACTTGAGAAAGAAGTCATCACGTAGGACGGGGAGAGCTCCCAGCAGTAAGGAGTCATGTATAGGGACGCTTAAACTAACTTAGAGCGAGCAACTAGCAGGTGGTGCTCTGTAGGCTGGCTAAACGCTAGAATGGAGGAAGTGCCAGACGGTCTTCTATATTAACGCTTACATTCACTGAGAGAAAGAGACTATGTTGGGCGCTTTGTTACACTGGTAAACTCTGAGATTGGAAGAAGTGTGAGAGTTTCCTGTCCAACGCACTTAAGAAAGAAGTCATTATGTAGGACGAGGAGAGTTCTCGACTAGAAAGGGAGGAGTCTTTCTATGTATGGGAACGCTTACATTCACTTCAAGAAACTATCGGGGGGTAATTTGTAGTTAAACTCTAGAAAACTGTGAGAGTCCTATATAGGAAGGCTTGCATTCACTTAGGGAAAGCAAGTACGAAGAAGGAGTTGTTTGTAGGCTTGCTAAACTCTAGTGTTGACGAAATGCGAGAGTCCTATAGAGGGACGTTAACTTTCAGTTAGTGAGAACAACTCTCAGGGAGGGGGGTGGTATTTAGGCTTGCTGAACTCTAGTTTGGAAGACATGTCCGAGTTATCCAGGAAGGCCTACAATCACTTAGCTAGAAAGCCAGTATCGGTGGTCGCCTTGTAGGTTTGCTAAACTCTAGTTTCCAGGAAGGGCAAGAGTCATATAGAGGATCACTTAAATTCACTCAGTGAAAGCAACTGTCGCAGGCTGCCTTTTAGGGTGGCTAAACTCTAGTTGGAAGGAAGTGTGAGAGTCATATATAGGAATTCTTACCTTGACTTAGTGAAAGCACCTATGGAGCAGTGGCTTGTCGTCTTGCTGAACTCCAGTTTGGAAGATGTGCGAGAGTATGTATTCATAGGGATATTTACAGCCACTTAGAGAAAGTAGCTCTCAGGGCTGGTGCGCAGGGTTACAAAACTACATTCAAAGAAGGACAAGAAAAATATACGGGGGAGGCTTACATTCGGGTAGAGAAAGCAACTCTCGTGGGGTGTATTGCCAGATGGCTAAACGTTGAGATAGGAACAAGTGTGAGTTTCTTGTGAATCACACTGAAGGATGAAGTCACTATGTAAAAGCTGGATACTTCTTAGCCAGACGGGAGTCACGATAGGAACACATACACTGACTGAGAGAAAGCAATTGTTGGGTGGTGGGTTGTAGGTTTGCTAAAGTCCAGTTTGGAAGAAGTGCGAGAATCCTTTATAGGAATGCTTACATTCACTTCCAGAAAGCAGCGATCAGCGGTGGTTTGCAGGATTGCTACACTGCAGTTTGCAAGAAGTGCGAGAGTCATGCATAGCAATGCTTAAATTCCCTTAGAGAAAGCAACTGTCGGCGGGTGTTTTTTAGGCTTTCTAGCCTCTGGTTTGGATGAAGTGTGAGACATACATGGGAACGCTTACATTCACTTCCAGAAAGCAAGTGTCGGGAAGTGGTTTTTAGGCTTGCAAGACTTCTGAACGGAAGAAGTGCGAGAGGCATATACAGGAAGGCGTACATTTACTTAATGAAAGCAACTATAGTGGGATGCATTGGAGAATTGCTAAAGTCTGAGATTGGAAGAAGTGTGACCTTCCTGTCAAACACACTTGAGAAAGAAGTCATCACGTAGGACGGGGAGAGCTCCCAGCAGTAAGGAGTCATGTATAGGGACGCTTAACCTAACTTAGAGCGAGCAACTAGCAGGTGGTGCTCTGTAGGCTGGCTAAACGCTAGAATGGAGGAAGTGCCAGACGGTCTTCTATATTAACGCTTACATTCACTGAGAGAAAGAGACTATGTTGGGCGCTTTGTTACACTGGTAAACTCTGAGATTGGAGGAAGTGTGAGAGTTTCCTGTCCAACGCACTTAGGAAAGAAGTCATTATGTAGGAAGAGGAGAGTTCTCGGCTAGAAAGGGAGGACGCTTTCTATGTATGGGAACGCTTACATTCACTTCAAGAAACTATCGGGGGGTAATTTGTAGTTAAACTCTAGAAGAACTGTGAGAGTCCTATATAGGAAGGCTTGCATTCACTTAGGGAAAGCAAGTACGAAGAAGGAGTGGTTTGTAGGCTTGCTAAACTCTAGTGTTGACGAAATGCGAGAGTCCTATAGAGGGACGTTAACCTTCAGTTAGTGAGAGCAACTCTCGGGGGGGGGGGGTGGTATTTAGGCTTGCTGAACTCTAGTTTGGAAGACATGTCCGAGTTATCCAGGAAGGCTTACAATCACTTAGCTAGAAAGCCAGTATCGGCGGTCGCCTTGTAGGCTTGCTAAACTCTAGTTTCCAGGAAGGGCAAGAGTCATATAGAGGATCACTTAAATTCACTCAGTGAAAGCAACTGTCACGGGCTGCCTTTTAGGGTGGCTAAACTCTAGTTGGAAAGAAGTGTGAGAGTCATATATAGGAATTCTTACCTTGACTTAGTGAAAGCACCTATGGAGCGGTGGCTTGTCGTCTTGCTGAACTCCAGTTTGGAAGATGTGCGAGAGTATGTATTCATAGGGATATTTACAGCCACTTAGAGAAAGTAGCTCTCAGGGCTGGTGCGCAGTGTTACAAAACTACATTCAAAGAAGGACAAGAAAAATATACGGGGGAGGCTTACATTCGGGTAGAGAAAGCAACTCTCGTGGGGTGTATTGCCAGATGGCTAAACGTTGAGATTGGAACAAGTGTGAGTTTCTTGTGAATCACACTGAAGGATTAAGTCACTATGTAAAAGCTGGATACTTCTTAGCCAGACGGGAGTCACGATAGGAACACATACACTGACTGAGAGAAAGCAATTGTTGGGTGGTGGGTTGTAGGTTTGCTAAAGTCCAGTTTGGAAGAAGTGCGAGAATCCTTTATAGGAATGCTTCCATTCACTTCCAGAAAGCAGCGATCAGCGGTGGTTTGCAGGATTGCTACACCGCAGTTTGCAAGAAGTGCGAGAGTCGTGCATAGCAATGCTTAAATTCCCTTAGAGAAAGCAACTGTCGGCGGGTGATTTTTAGGCTTTCTAGCCTCTGGTTTGGATGAAGTGTGAGACATACATGGGAACGCTTACATTCCCTTCCAGAAAGCAAGTGTCGCGGAGTGGTTTTTAGGCTTGCAAGACTTCTGAACGGAAGAAGTGCGAGAGGCATATACAGGAATGCGTACATTTACTTAATGAAAGCAACTATAGTGGGATGCATTGGAGAATTGCTAAAGTCTGAGATTGGAAGAAGTGTGACCTTCCTGTCAAACACACTTGAGAAAGAAGTCATCACGTAGGACGGGGAGAGCTCCCAGCAGTAAGGAGTCATGTATAGGGACGCTTAACCTAACTTAGAGCGAGCAACTAGCAGGTGGTGCTCTGTAGGCTGGCTAAACGCTAGAATGGAGGAAGTGCCAGACGGTCTTCTATATTAACGCTTACATTCACTGAGAGAAAGAGACTATGTTGGGCGCTTTGTTACACTGGTAAACTCTGAGATTGGAGGAAGTGTGAGAGTTTCCTGTCCAACGCACTTAGGAAAGAAGTCATTATGTAGGAAGAGGAGAGTTCTCGGCTAGAAAGGGAGGACGCTTTCTATGTATGGGAACGCTTACATTGACTTCAAGAAACTATCGGGGGGTAATTTGTAGTTAAACTCTAGAAGAACTGTGAGAGTCCTATATAGGAAGGCTTGCATTCACTTAGGGAAAGCAAGTACGAAGAAGGAGTGGTTTGTAGGCTTGCTAAACTCTAGTGTTGACGAAATGCGAGAGTCCTATAGAGGGACGTTAACCTTCAGTTAGTGAGAGCAACTCTCGGGGAGGGGGGTGGTATTTAGGCTTGCTGAACTCTAGTTTGGAAGACATGTCCGAGTTATCCAGGAAGGCTTACAATCACTTAGCTAGAAAGCCAGTATCGGCGGTCGCCTTGTAGGCTTGCTAAACTCTAGTTTCCAGGAAGGGCAAGAGTCATATAGAGGATCACTTAAATTCACTCATTGAAAGCAACTGTCGCAGGCTGCCTTTTAGGGTGGCTAAACTCTAGTTGGAAGGAAGTGTGAGAGTCATATATAGGAATTCTTACCTTGACTTAGTGAAAGCACCTATGGAGCGGTGGCTTGTCGTCTTGCTGAACTCCAGTTTGGAAGATGTGCGAGAGTATGTATTCATAGGGATATTTACAGCCACTTAGAGAAAGTAGCTCTCAGGGCTGGTGCGCAGGGTTACAAAACTACATTCAAAGAGGGACAAGAAAATTATACGGGGGAGGCTTACATTCGGGTAGAGAAAGCAACTCTCGTGGGGTGTATTGCCAGATGGCTAAATGTTGAGATTGGAACAAGTGTGAGTTTCTTGTGAATCACACTGAAGGATGAAGTCACTATGTAAAAGCTGGATACTTCTTAGCCAGACGGGAGTCACGATAGGAACACATACACTGACTGAGAGAAAGCAATTGTTGGGTGGTGGGTTGTAGGTTTGCTAAAGTCCAGTTTGGAAGAAGTGCGAGAATCCTTTATAGGAATGCTTCCATTCACTTCCAGAAAGCAGCGATCAGCGGTGGTTTGCAGGATTGCTACACCGCAGTTTGCAAGAAGTGCGAGAGTCATGCATAGCAATGCTTAAATTCCCTTAGAGAAAGCAACTGTCGGCGGGTGATTTTTAGGCTTTCTAGCCTCTGGTTTGGATGAAGTGTGAGACATACATGGGAACGCTTACATTCCCTTCCAGAAAGCAAGTGTCGCGGAGTGGTTTTTAGGCTTGCAAGACTTCTGAACGGAAGAAGTGCGAGAGGCATATACAGGAAGGCGTACATTTACTTAATGAAAGCAACTATAGTGGGATGCATTGGAGAATTGCTAAAGTCTGAGATTGGAAGAAGTGTGACCTTCCTGTCAAACACACTTGAGAAAGAAGTCATCACGTAGGACGGGGAGAGCTCCTAGCAGTAAGGAGTTATGTATAGGGACGCTTAAACTAACTTAGAGAGAGCAACTAGCAGGTGGTGCTCTGTAGGCTGGCTAAACGCTAGAATGGAGGAAGTGCCAGACGGTCTTCTATATTAACGCTTACATTCACTGAGAGAAAGAGACTATGTTGGGCGCTTTGTTACACTGGTAAACTCTGAGATTGGAAGAAGTGTGAGAGTTTCCTGTCCAACGCACTTAAGAAAGAAGTCATTATGTAGGAAGAGGAGAGTTCTCGGCTAGAAAGGGAGGAGGCTTTCTATGTATGGGAACGCTTACATTCACTTCAAGAAACTATCGGGGGGTAATTTGTAGTTAAACTCTAGAAGAACTGTGAGAGTCCTATATAGGAAGGCTTGCATTCACTTAGGGAAAGCAAGTACGAAGAAGGAGTGGTTTGTAGGCTTGCTAAACTCTAGTGTTGACGAAATGCGAGAGTCCTATAGAGGGACGTTAACCTTCAGTTAGTGAGAGCAACTCTCGGGGGGGGGGGGTATTTAGGCTTGCTGAACTCTAGTTTGGAAGACATGTCCGAGTTATCCAGGAAGGCTTACAATCACTTAGCTAGAAAGCCAGTATCGGCGGTCGCCTTGTAGGCTTGCTAAACTCTAGTTTCCAGGAAGGGCAAGAGTCATATAGAGGATCACTTAAATTCACTCAGTGAAAGCAACTGTCGCGGGCTGCCTTTTAGGGTGGCTAAACTCTAGTTGGAAAGAAGTGTGAGAGTCATATATAGGAATTCTTACCTTGACTTAGTGAAAGCACCTATGGAGCGGTGGCTTGTCGTCTTGCTGAACTCCAGTTTGGAAGATGTGCGAGAGTATGTATTCATAGGGATATTTACAGCCACTTAGAGAAAGTAGCTCTCAGGGCTGGTGCGCAGGGTTACAAAACTACATTCAAAGAAGGACAAGAAAAATATACGGGGGAGGCTTACATTCGGGTAGAGAAAGCAACTCTCGTGGGGTGTATTGCCAGATGGCTAAACGTTGAGATTGGAACAAGTGTGAGTTTCTTGTGAATCACACTGAAGGATGAAGTCACTATGTAAAAGCTGGATACTTCTTAGCCAGACGGGAGTCACGATAGGAACACATACACTGACTGAGAGAAAGCAATTGTTGGGTGGTGGGTTGTAGGTTTGCTAAAGTCCAGTTTGGAAGAAGTGCGAGAATCCTTTATAGGAATGCTTACATTCACTTCCAGAAAGCAGCGATCAGCGGTGGTTTGCAGGATTGCTACACCGCAGTTTGCAAGAAGTGCGAGAGTCGTGCATAGCAATGCTTAAATTCCCTTAGAGAAAGCAACTGTCGGCGGGTGATTTTTAGGCTTTCTAGCCTCTGGTTTGGATGAAGTGTGAGACATACATGGGAACGCTTACATTCCCTTCCAGAAAGCAAGTGTCGCGGAGTGGTTTTTAGGCTTGCAAGACTTCTGAACGGAAGAAGTGCGAGAGGCATATACAGGAAGGCGTACATTTACTTAATGAAAGCAACTATAGTGGGATGCATTGGAGAATTGCTAAAGTCTGAGATTGGAAGAAGTGTGACCTTCCTGTCAAACACACTTGAGAAAGAAGTCATCACGTAGGACGGGGAGAGCTCCCAGCAGTAAGGAGTCATGTATAGGGACGCTTAAACTAACTTAGAGCGAGCAACTAGCAGGTGGTGCTCTGTAGGCTGGCTAAACGCTAGAATGGAGGAAGTGCCAGACGGTCTTCTATATTAACGCTTACATTCACTGAGAGAAAGAGACTATGTTGGGCGCTTTGTTACACTGGTAAACTCTGAGATTGGAGGAAGTGTGAGAGTTTCCTGTCCAACGCACTTAGGAAAGAAGTCATTATGTAGGAAGAGGAGAGTTCTCGGCTAGAAAGGGAGGACGCTTTCTATGTATGGGAACGCTTACATTCACTTCAAGAAACTATCGGGGGGTAATTTGTAGTTAAACTCTAGAAGAACTGTGAGAGTCCTATATAGGAAGGCTTGCATTCACTTAGGGAAAGCAAGTACGAAGAAGGAGTGGTTTGTAGGCTTGCTAAACTCTAGTGTTGACGAAATGCGAGAGTCCTATAGAGGGACGTTAACCTTCAGTTAGTGAGAGCAACTCTCGGGGGGGGGGGTGGTATTTAGGCTTGCTGAACTCTAGTTTGGAAGACATGTCCGAGTTATCCAGGAAGGCCTACAATCACTTAGCTAGAAAGCCAGTATCGGCGGTCGCCTTGTAGGCTTGCTAAACTCTAGTTTCCAGGAAGGGCAAGAGTCATATAGAGGATCACTTAAATTCACTCAGTGAAAGCAACTGTCGCGGGCTGCCTTTTAGGGTGGCTAAACTCTAGTTGGAAGGAAGTGTGAGAGTCATATATAGGAATTCTTACCTTGACTTAGTGAAAGCACCTATGGAGCGGTGGCTTGTCGTCTTGCTGAACTCCAGTTTGGAAGATGTGCGAGAGTATGTATTCATAGGGATATTTACAGCCACTTAGAGAAAGTAGCTCTCAGGACTGGTGCGCAGGGTTACAAAACTACATTCAAAGAAGGACAAGAAAAATATACGGGGGAGGCTTACATTCGGGTAGAGAAAGCAACTCTCGTGGGGTGTATTGCCAGATGGCTAAACGTTGAGATTGGAACAAGTGTGAGTTTCTTGTGAATGACACTGAAGGATGAAGTCACTATGTAAAAGCTGGATACTTCTTAGCCAGACGGGAGTCACGATAGGAACACATACACTGACTGAGAGAAAGCAATTGTTGGGTGGTGGGTTGTAGGTTTGCTAAAGTCCAGTTTGGAAGAAGTGCGAGAATCCTTTATAGGAATGCTTACATTCACTTCCAGAAAGCAGCGATCAGCGGTGGTTTGCAGGATTGCTACACCGCAGTTTGCAAGAAGTGCGAGAGTCGTGCATAGCAATGCTTAAATTCCCTTAGAGAAAGCAACTGTCGGCGGGTGATTTTTAGGCTTTCTAGCCTCTGGTTTGGATGAAGTGTGAGACATACATGGGAACGCTTACATTCACTTCCAGAAAGCAAGTGTCGCGGAGTGGTTTTTAGGCTTGCAAGACTTCTGAACGGAAGAAGTGCGAGAGGCATATACAGGAAGGCGTACATTTACTTAATGAAAGCAACTATAGTGGGATGCATTGGAGAATTGCTAAAGTCTGAGATTGGAAGAAGTGTGACCTTCCTGTCAAACACACTTGAGAAAGAAGTCATCACGTAGGACGGGGAGAGCTCCCAGCAGTAAGGAGTCATGTATAGGGACGCTTAAACTAACTTAGAGCGAGCAACTAGCAGGTGGTGCTCTGTAGGCTGGCTAAACGCTAGAATGGAGGAAGTGCCAGACGGTCTTCTATATTAACGCTTACATTCACTGAGAGAAAGAGACTATGTTGGGCGCTTTGTTACACTGGTAAACTCTGAGATTGGAGGAAGTGTGAGAGTTTCCTGTCCAACGCACTTAGGAAAGAAGTCATTATGTAGGAAGAGGAGAGTTCTCGGCTAGAAAGGGAGGAGGCTTTCTATGTATGGGAACGCTTACATTCACTTCAAGAAACTATCGGGGGGTAATTTGTAGTTAAACTCTAGAAGAACTGTGAGAGTCCTATATAGGAAGGCTTGCATTCACTTAGGGAAAGCAAGTACGAAGAAGGAGTGGTTTGTAGGCTTGCTAAACTCTAGTGTTGACGAAATGCGAGAGTCCTATAGAGGGACGTTAACCTTCAGTTAGTGAGAGCAACTCTCGGGGGGGGGGTGGTATTTAGGCTTGCTGAACTCTAGTTTGGAAGACATGTCCGAGTTATCCAGGAAGGCCTACAATCACTTAGCTAGAAAGCCAGTATCGGCGGTCGCCTTGTAGGTTTGCTAAACTCTAGTTTCCAGGAAGGGCAAGAGTCATATAGAGGATCACTTAAATTCACTCAGTGAAAGCAACTGTCGCGGGCTGCCTTTTAGGGTGGCTAAACTCTAGTTGGAAGGAAGTGTGAGAGTCATATATAGGAATTCTTACCTTGACTTAGTGAAAGCACCTATGGAGCGGTGGCTTGTCGTCTTGCTGAACTCCAGTTTGGAAGATGTGCGAGAGTATGTATTCATAGGGATATTTACAGCCACTTAGAGAAAGTAGCTCTCAGGACTGGTGCGCAGGGTTACAAAACTACATTCAAAGAAGGACAAGAAAAATATACGGGGGAGGCTTACATTCGGGTAGAGAAAGCAACTCTCGTGGGGTGTATTGCCAGATGGCTAAACGTTGAGATTGGAACAAGTGTGAGTTTCTTGTGAATCACACTGAGGGATGAAGTCACTATGTAAAAGCTGGATACTTCTTAGCCAGACGGGAGTCACGATAGGAACACATACACTGACTGAGAGAAAGCAATTGTTGGGTGGTGGGTTGTAGGTTTGCTAAAGTCCAGTTTGGAAGAAGTGCGAGAATCCTTTATAGGAATGCTTACATTCACTTCCAGAAAGCAGCGATCAGCGGTGGTTTGCAGGATTGCTACACCGCAGTTTGCAAGAAGTGCGAGAGTCATGCATAGCAATGCTTAAATTCCCTTAGAGAAAGCAACTGTCGGCGGGTGATTTTTAGGCTTTCTAGCCTCTGGTTTGGATGAAGTGTGAGACATACATGGGAACGCTTACATTCCCTTCCAGAAAGCAAGTGTCGCGGAGTGGTTTTTAGGCTTGCAAGACTTCTGAACGGAAGAAGTGCGAGAGGCATATACGGAAGGCGTACATTTACTTAATGAAAGCCACTATAGTGGGATGCATTGGAGAATTGCTAAAGTCTGAGATTGGAAGAAGTGTGACCTTCCTGTCAAACACACTTGAGAAAGAAGTCATCACGTAGGACGGGGAGAGCTCCCAGCAGTAAGGAGTCATGTATAGGGACGCTTAAACTAACTTAGAGCGAGCAACTAGCAGGTGGTGCTCTGTAGGCTGGCTAAACGCTAGAATGGAGGAAGTGCCAGACGGTCTTCTATATTAACGCTTACATTCACTGAGAGAAAGAGACTATGTTGGGCGCTTTGTTACACTGGTAAACTCTGAGATTGGAGGAAGTGTGAGAGTTTCCTGTCCAACGCACTTAGGAAAGAAGTCATTATGTAGGAAGAGGAGAGTTCTCGGCTAGAAAGGGAGGACGCTTTCTATGTATGGGAACGCTTACATTCACTTCAAGAAACTATCGGGGGGTAATTTGTAGTTAAACTCTAGAAGAACTGTGAGAGTCCTATATAGGAAGGCTTGCATTCACTTAGGGAAAGCAAGTACGAAGAAGGAGTGGTTTGTAGGCTTGCTAAACTCTAGTGTTGACGAAATGCGAGAGTCCTATAGAGGGACGTTAACCTTCAGTTAGTGAGAGCAACTCTCGGGGGGGGGGGGTGGTATTTAGGCTTGCTGAACTCTAGTTTGGAAGACATGTCCGAGTTATCCAGGAAGGCTTACAATCACTTAGCTAGAAAGCCAGTATCGGCGGTCGCCTTGTAGGCTTGCTAAACTCTAGTTTCCAGGAAGGGCAAGAGTGATATAGAGGATCACTTAAATTCACTCAGTGAAAGCAACTGTCGCGGGCTGCCTTTTAGGGTGGCTAAACTCTAGTTGGAAGGAAGTGTGAGAGTCATATATAGGAATTCTTACCTTGACTTAGTGAAAGCACCTATGGAGCGGTGGCTTGTCCTCTTGCTGAACTCCAGTTTGGAAGATGTGCGAGAGTATGTATTCATAGGGATATTTACAGCCACTTAGAGAAAGTAGCTCTCAGGACTGGTGCGCAGGGTTACAAAACTACATTCAAAGAAGGACAAGAAAAATATACGGGGGAGGCTTACATTCGGGTAGAGAAAGCAACTCTCGTGGGGTGTATTGCCAGATGGCTAAACGTTGAGATTGGAACAAGTGTGAGTTTCTTGTGAATCACACTGAAGGATGAAGTCACTATGTAAAAGCTGGATACTTCTTAGCCAGACGGGAGTCACGATAGGAACACATACACTGACTGAGAGAAAGCAATTGTTGGGTGGTGGGTTGTAGGTTTGCTAAAGTCCAGTTTGGAAGAAGTGCGAGAATCCTTTATAGGAATGCTTACATTCACTTCCAGAAAGCAGCGATCAGCGGTGGTTTGCAGGATTGCTACACCGCAGTTTGCAAGAAGTGCGAGAGTCATGCATAGCAATGCTTAAATTCCCTTAGAGAAAGCAACTGTCGGCGGGTGATTTTTAGGCTTTCTAGCCTCTGGTTTGGATGAAGTGTGAGACATACATGGGAACGCTTACATTCCCTTCCAGAAAGCAAGTGTCGCGGAGTGGTTTTTAGGCTTGCAAGACTTCTGAACGGAAGAAGTGCGAGAGGCATATACGGAAGGCGTACATTTACTTAATGAAAGCCACTATAGTGGGATGCATTGGAGAATTGCTAAAGTCTGAGATTGGAAGAAGTGTGACCTTCCTGTCAAACACACTTGAGAAAGAAGTCATCACGTAGGACGGGGAGAGCTCCCAGCAGTAAGGAGTCATGTATAGGGACGCTTAAACTAACTTAGAGCGAGCAACTAGCAGGTGGTGCTCTGTAGGCTGGCTAAACGCTAGAATGGAGGAAGTGCCAGACGGTCTTCTATATTAACGCTTACATTCACTGAGAGAAAGAGACTATGTTGGGCGCTTTGTTACACTGGTAAACTCTGAGATTGGAGGAAGTGTGAGAGTTTCCTGTCCAACGCACTTAGGAAAGAAGTCATTATGTAGGAAGAGGAGAGTTCTCGGCTAGAAAGGGAGGACGCTTTCTATGTATGGGAACGCTTACATTCACTTCAAGAAACTATCGGGGGGTAATTTGTAGTTAAACTCTAGAAGAACTGTGAGAGTCCTATATAGGAAGGCTTGCATTCACTTAGGGAAAGCAAGTACGAAGAAGGAGTGGTTTGTAGGCTTGCTAAACTCTAGTGTTGACGAAATGCGAGAGTCCTATAGAGGGACGTTAACTTTCAGTTAGTGAGAACAACTGTCGGGGAGGGGGGTGGTATTTAGGCTTGCTGAACTCTAGTTTGGAAGACATGTCCGAGTTATCCAGGAAGGCCTACAATCACTTAGCTAGAAAGCCAGTATCGGTGGTCGCCTTGTAGGTTTGCTAAACTCTAGTTTCCAGGAAGGGCAAGAGTCATATAGAGGATCACTTAAATTCACTCAGTGAAAGCAACTGTCGCAGGCTGCCTTTTAGGGTGGCTAAACTCTAGTTGGAAGGAAGTGTGAGAGTCATATATAGGAATTCTTACCTTGACTTAGTGAAAGCACCTATGGAGCGGTGGCTTGTCGTCTTGCTGAACTCCAGTTTGGAAGATGTGCGAGAGTATGTATTCATAGGGATATTTACAGCCACTTAGAGAAAGTAGCTCTCAGGGCTGGTGCGCAGGGTTACAAAACTACATTCAAAGAAGGACAAGAAAAATATACGGGTGAGGCTTACATTCGGGTAGAGAAAGCAACTCTCGTGGGGTGTATTGCCAGATGGCTAAACGTTGAGATAGGAACAAGTGTGAGTTTCTTGTGAATCACACTGAAGGATGAAGTCACTATGTAAAAGCTGGATACTTCTTAGCCAGACGGGAGTCACGATAGGAACACATACACTGACTGAGAGAAAGCAATTGTTGGGTGGTGGGTTGTAGGTTTGCTAAAGTCCAGTTTGGAAGAAGTGCGAGAATCCTTTATAGGAATGCTTACATTCACTTCCAGAAAGCAGCGATCAGCGGTGGTTTGCAGGATTGCTACACTGCAGTTTGCAAGAAGTGCGAGAGTCATGCATAGCAATGCTTAAATTCCCTTAGAGAAAGCAACTGTCGGCGGGTGTTTTTTAGGCTTTCTAGCCTCTGGTTTGGATGAAGTGTGAGACATACATGGGAACGCTTACATTCACTTCCAGAAAGCAAGTGTCGCGGAGTGGTTTTTAGGCTTGCAAGACTTCTGAACGGAAGAAGTGCGAGAGGCATATACAGGAAGGCGTACATTTACTTAATGAAAGCAACTATAGTGGGATGCATTGGAGAATTGCTAAAGTCTGAGATTGGAAGAAGTGTGACCTTCCTGTCAAACACACTTGAGAAAGAAGTCATCACGTAGGACGGGGAGAGCTCCCAGCAGTAAGGAGTCATGTATAGGGACGCTTAACCTAACTTAGAGCGAGCAACTAGCAGGTGGTGCTCTGTAGGCTGGCTAAACGCTAGAATGGAGGAAGTGCCAGACGGTCTTCTATATTAACGCTTACATTCACTGAGAGAAAGAGACTATGTTGGGCGCTTTGTTACACTGGTAAACTCTGAGATTGGAGGAAGTGTGAGAGTTTCCTGTCCAACGCACTTAGGAAAGAAGTCATTATGTAGGAAGAGGAGAGTTCTCGGCTAGAAAGGGAGGAGGCTTTCTATGTATGGGAACGCTTACATTCACTTCAAGAAACTATCGGGGGGTAATTTGTAGTTAAACTCTAGAAGAACTGTGAGAGTCCTATATAGGAAGGCTTGCATTCACTTAGGGAAAGCAAGTACGAAGAAGGAGTGGTTTGTAGGCTTGCTAAACTCTAGTGTTGACGAAATGCGAGAGTCCTATAGAGGGACGTTAACCTTCAGTTAGTGAGAGCAACTCTCGGGGGGGGGGTGGTATTTAGGCTTGCTGAACTCTAGTTTGGAAGACATGTCCGAGTTATCCAGGAAGGCTTACAATCACTTAGCTAGAAAGCCAGTATCGGCGGTCGCCTTGTAGGCTTGCTAAACTCTAGTTTCCAGGAAGGGCAAGAGTCATATAGAGGATCACTTAAATTCACTCATTGAAAGCAACTGTCGCAGGCTGCCTTTTAGGGTGGCTAAACTCTAGTTGGAAGGAAGTGTGAGAGTCATATATAGGAATTCTTACCTTGACTTAGTGAAAGCACCTATGGAGCGGTGGCTTGTCGTCTTGCTGAACTCCAGTTTGGAAGATGTGCGAGAGTATGTATTCATAGGGATATTTACAGCCACTTAGAGAAAGTAGCTCTCAGGGATGGTGCGCAGGGTTACAAAACTACATTCAAAGAGGGACAAGAAAATTATACGGGGGAGGCTTACATTCGGGTAGAGAAAGCAACTCTCGTGGGGTGTATTGCCAGATGGCTAAACGTTGAGATTGGAACAAGTGTGAGTTTCTTGTGAATCACACTGAAGGATGAAGTCACTATGTAAAAGCTGGATACTTCTTAGCCAGACGGGAGTCACGATAGGAACACATACACTGACTGAGAGAAAGCAATTGTTGGGTGGTGGGTTGTAGGTTTGCTAAAGTCCAGTTTGGAAGAAGTGCGAGAATCCTTTATAGGAATGCTTCCATTCACTTCCAGAAAGCAGCGATCAGCGGTGGTTTGCAGGATTGCTACACCGCAGTTTGCAAGAAGTGCGAGAGTCATGCATAGCAATGCTTAAATTCCCTTAGAGAAAGCAACTGTCGGCGGGTGATTTTTAGGCTTTCTAGCCTCTGGTTTGGATGAAGTGTGAGACATACATGGGAACGCTTACATTCCCTTCCAGAAAGCAAGTGTCGCGGAGTGGTTTTTAGGCTTGCAAGACTTCTGAACGGAAGAAGTGCGAGAGGCATATAGAGGAAGGCGTACATTTACTTAATGAAAGCAACTATAGTGGGATGCATTGGAGAATTGCTAAAGTCTGAGATTGGAAGAAGTGTGACCTTCCTGTCAAACACACTTGAGAAAGAAGTCATCACGTAGGACGGGGAGAGCTCCTAGCAGTAAGGAGTTATGTATAGGGACGCTTAAACTAACTTAGAGAGAGCAACTAGCAGGTGGTGCTCTGTAGGCTGGCTAAACGCTAGAATGGAGGAAGTGCCAGACGGTCTTCTATATTAACGCTTACATTCACTGAGAGAAAGAGACTATGTTGGGCGCTTTGTTACACTGGTAAACTCTGAGATTGGAAGAAGTGTGAGAGTTTCCTGTCCAACGCACTTAAGAAAGAAGTCATTATGTAGGAAGAGGAGAGTTCTCGGCTAGAAAGGGAGGAGGCTTTCTATGTATGGGAACGCTTACATTCACTTCAAGAAACTATCGGGGGGTAATTTGTAGTTAAACTCTAGAAGAACTGTGAGAGTCCTATATAGGAAGGCTTGCATTCACTTAGGGAAAGCAAGTACGAAGAAGGAGTGGTTTGTAGGCTTGCTAAACTCTAGTGTTGACGAAATGCGAGAGTCCTATAGAGGGACGTTAACCTTCAGTTAGTGAGAGCAACTCTCGGGGGGGGGGGGTATTTAGGCTTGCTGAACTCTAGTTTGGAAGACATGTCCGAGTTATCCAGGAAGGCTTACAATCACTTAGCTAGAAAGCCAGTATCGGCGGTCGCCTTGTAGGCTTGCTAAACTCTAGTTTCCAGGAAGGGCAAGAGTCATATAGAGGATCACTTAAATTCACTCAGTGAAAGCAACTGTCACGGGCTGCCTTTTAGGGTGGCTAAACTCTAGTTGGAAAGAAGTGTGAGAGTCATATATAGGAATTCTTACCTTGACTTAGTGAAAGCACCTATGGAGCGGTGGCTTGTCGTCTTGCTGAACTCCAGTTTGGAAGATGTGCGAGAGTATGTATTCATAGGGATATTTACAGCCACTTAGAGAAAGTAGCTCTCAGGGCTGGTGCGCAGTGTTACAAAACTACATTCAAAGAAGGACAAGAAAAATATACGGGGGAGGCTTACATTCGGGTAGAGAAAGCAACTCTCGTGGGGTGTATTGCCAGATGGCTAAACGTTGAGATTGGAACAAGTGTGAGTTTCTTGTGAATCACACTGAAGGATGAAGTCACTATGTAAAAGCTGGATACTTCTTAGCCAGACGGGAGTCACGATAGGAACACATACACTGACTGAGAGAAAGCAATTGTTGGGTGGTGGGTTGTAGGTTTGCTAAAGTCCAGTTTGGAAGAAGTGCGAGAATCCTTTATAGGAATGCTTCCATTCACTTCCAGAAAGCAGCGATCAGCGGTGGTTTGCAGGATTGCTACACCGCAGTTTGCAAGAAGTGCGAGAGTCGTGCATAGCAATGCTTAAATTCCCTTAGAGAAAGCAACTGTCGGCGGGTGATTTTTAGGCTTTCTAGCCTCTGGTTTGGATGAAGTGTGAGACATACATGGGAACGCTTACATTCCCTTCCAGAAAGCAAGTGGCGCGGAGTGGTTTTTAGGCTTGCAAGACTTCTGAACGGAAGAAGTGCGAGAGGCATATACAGGAATGCGTACATTTACTTAATGAAAGCAACTATAGTGGGATGCATTGGAGAATTGCTAAAGTCTGAGATTGGAAGAAGTGTGACCTTCCTGTCAAACACACTTGAGAAAGAAGTCATCACGTAGGACGGGGAGAGCTCCCAGCAGTAAGGAGTCATGTATAGGGACGCTTAACCTAACTTAGAGCGAGCAACTAGCAGGTGGTGCTCTGTAGGCTGGCTAAACGCTAGAATGGAGGAAGTGCCAGACGGTCTTCTATATTAACGCTTACATTCACTGAGAGAAAGAGACTATTTTGGGCGCTTTGTTACACTGGTAAACTCTGAGATTGGAGGAAGTGTGAGAGTTTCCTGTCCAACGCACTTAGGAAAGAAGTCATTATGTAGGAAGAGGAGAGTTCTCGGCTAGAAAGGGAGGACGCTTTCTATGTATGGGAACGCTTACATTCACTTCAAGAAACTATCGGGGGGTAATTTGTAGTTAAACTCTAGAAGAACTGTGAGAGTCCTATATAGGAAGGCTTGCATTCACTTAGGGAAAGCAAGTACGAAGAAGGAGTGGTTTGTAGGCTTGCTAAACTCTAGTGTTGACGAAATGCGAGAGTCCTATAGAGGGACGTTAACCTTCAGTTAGTGAGAGCAACTCTCGGGGGGGGGGGTGGTATTTAGGCTTGCTGAACTCTAGTTTGGAAGACATGTCCGAGTTATCCAGGAAGGCTTACAATCACTTAGCTAGAAAGCCAGTATCGGCGGTCGCCTTGTAGGCTTGCTAAACTCTAGTTTCCAGGAAGGGCAAGAGTCATATAGAGGATCACTTAAATTCACTCATTGAAAGCAACTGTCGCAGGCTGCCTTTTAGGGTGGCTAAACTCTAGTTGGAAGGAAGTGTGAGAGTCTTATATAGGAATTCTTACCTTGACTTAGTGAAAGCACCTATGGAGCGGTGGCTTGTCGTCTTGCTGAACTCCAGTTTGGAAGATGTGCGAGAGTATGTATTCATAGGGATATTTACAGCCACTTAGAGAAAGTAGCTCTCAGGGCTGGTGCGCAGGGTTACAAAACTACATTCAAAGAGGGACAAGAAAATTATACGGGGGAGGCTTACATTCGGGTAGAGAAAGCAACTCTCGTGGGGTGTATTGCCAGATGGCTAAATGTTGAGATTGGAACAAGTGTGAGTTTCTTGTGAATCACACTGAAGGATGAAGTCACTATGTAAAAGCTGGATACTTCTTAGCCAGACGGGAGTCACGATAGGAACACATACACTGACTGAGAGAAAGCAATTGTTGGGTGGTGGGTTGTAGGTTTGCTAAAGTCCAGTTTGGAAGAAGTGCGAGAATCCTTTATAGGAATGCTTCCATTCACTTCCAGAAAGCAGCGATCAGCGGTGGTTTGCAGGATTGCTACACCGCAGTTTGCAAGAAGTGCGAGAGTCATGCATAGCAATGCTTAAATTCCCTTAGAGAAAGCAACTGTCGGCGGGTGATTTTTAGGCTTTCTAGCCTCTGGTTTGGATGAAGTGTGAGACATACATGGGAACGCTTACATTCCCTTCCAGAAAGCAAGTGTCGCGGAGTGGTTTTTAGGCTTGCAAGACTTCTGAACGGAAGAAGTGCGAGAGGCATATACAGGAAGGCGTACATTTACTTAATGAAAGCAACTATAGTGGGATGCATTGGAGAATTGCTAAAGTCTGAGATTGGAAGAAGTGTGACCTTCCTGTCAAACACACTTGAGAAAGAAGTCATCACGTAGGACGGGGAGAGCTCCTAGCAGTAAGGAGTTATGTATAGGGACGCTTAAACTAACTTAGAGAGAGCAACTAGCAGGTGGTGCTCTGTAGGCTGGCTAAACGCTAGAATGGAGGAAGTGCCAGACGGTCTTCTATATTAACGCTTACATTCACTGAGAGAAAGAGACTATGTTGGGCGCTTTGTTACACTGGTAAACTCTGAGATTGGAAGAAGTGTGAGAGTTTCCTGTCCAACGCACTTAAGAAAGAAGTCATTATGTAGGAAGAGGAGAGTTCTCGGCTAGAAAGGGAGGAGGCTTTCTATGTATGGGAACGCTTACATTCACTTCAAGAAACTATCGGGGGGTAATTTGTAGTTAAACTCTAGAAGAACTGTGAGAGTCCTATATAGGAAGGCTTGCATTCACTTAGGGAAAGCAAGTACGAAGAAGGAGTGGTTTGTAGGCTTGCTAAACTCTAGTGTTGACGAAATGCGAGAGTCCTATAGAGGGACGTTAACCTTCAGTTAGTGAGAGCAACTCTCGGGGGGGGGGGGGTATTTAGGCTTGCTGAACTCTAGTTTGGAAGACATGTCCGAGTTATCCAGGAAGGCTTACAATCACTTAGCTAGAAAGCCAGTATCGGCGGTCGCCTTGTAGGCTTGCTAAACTCTAGTTTCCAGGAAGGGCAAGAGTCATATAGAGGATCACTTAAATTCACTCAGTGAAAGCAACTGTCGCGGGCTGCCTTTTAGGGTGGCTAAACTCTAGTTGGAAAGAAGTGTGAGAGTCATATATAGGAATTCTTACCTTGACTTAGTGAAAGCACCTATGGAGCGGTGGCTTGTCGTCTTGCTGAACTCCAGTTTGGAAGATGTGCGAGAGTATGTATTCATAGGGATATTTACAGCCACTTAGAGAAAGTAGCTCTCAGGGCTGGTGCGCAGGGTTACAAAACTACATTCAAAGAAGGACAAGAAAAATATACGGGGGAGGCTTACATTCGGGTAGAGAAAGCAACTCTCGTGGGGTGTATTGCCAGATGGCTAAACGTTGAGATTGGAACAAGTGTGAGTTTCTTGTGAATCACACTGAAGGATGAAGTCACTATGTAAAAGCTGGATACTTCTTAGCCAGACGGGAGTCACGATAGGAACACATACACTGACTGAGAGAAAGCAATTGTTGGGTGGTGGGTTGTAGGTTTGCTAAAGTCCAGTTTGGAAGAAGTGCGAGAATCCTTTATAGGAATGCTTCCATTCACTTCCAGAAAGCAGCGATCAGCGGTGGTTTGCAGGATTGCTACACCGCAGTTTGCAAGAAGTGCGAGAGTCGTGCATAGCAATGCTTAAATTCCCTTAGAGAAAGCAACTGTCGGCGGGTGATTTTTAGGCTTTCTAGCCTCTGGTTTGGATGAAGTGTGAGACATACATGGGAACGCTTACATTCCCTTCCAGAAAGCAAGTGTCGCGGAGTGGTTTTTAGGCTTGCAAGACTTCTGAACGGAAGAAGTGCGAGAGGCATATACAGGAATGCGTACATTTACTTAATGAAAGCAACTATAGTGGGATGCATTGGAGAATTGCTAAAGTCTGAGATTGGAAGAAGTGTGACCTTCCTGTCAAACACACTTGAGAAAGAAGTCATCACGTAGGACGGGGAGAGCTCCCAGCAGTAAGGAGTCATGTATAGGGACGCTTAAACTAACTTAGACAGAGCAACTAGCAGGTGGTGCTCTGTAGGCTGGCTAAACGCTAGAATGGAGGAAGTGCCAGACGGTCTTCTATATTAACGCTTCCATTCACTGAGAGAAAGAGACTATGTTGGGCGCTTTGTTACACTGGTAAACTCTGAGATTGGAAGAAGTGTGAGAGTTTCCTGTCCAACGCACTTAGGAAAGAAGTCATTATGTAGGAAGAGGAGAGTTCTCGGCTAGAAAGGGAGGAGGCTTTCTATGTATGGGAACGCTTACATTCACTTCAAGAAACTATCGGGGGGTAATTTGTAGTTAAACTCTAGAAGAACTGTGAGAGTCCTATATAGGAAGGCTTGCATTCACTTAGGGAAAGCAAGTACGAAGAAGGAGTGGTTTGTAGGCTTGCTAAACTCTAGTGTTGACGAAATGCGAGAGTCCTATAGAGGGACGTTAACCTTCAGTTAGTGAGAACAACTCTCGGGGAGGGGGGTGGTATTTAGGCTTGCTGAACTCTAGTTTGGAAGACATGTCCGAGTTATCCAGGAAGGCCTACAATCATTTAGCTAGAAAGCCAGTATCGGTGGTCGCCTTGTAGGTTTGCTAAACTCTAGTTTCCAGGAAGGGCAAGAGTCATATAGAGGATCACTTAAATTCACTCAGTGAAAGCAACTGTCGCAAGCTGCCTTTTAGGGTGGCTAAACTCTAGTTGGAAGGAAGTGTGAGAGTCATATATAGGAATTCTTACCTTGACTTAGTGAAAGCACCTATGGAGCGGTGGCTTGTCGTCTTGCTGAACTCCAGTTTGGAAGATGTGCGAGAGTATGTATTCATAGGGATATTTACAGCCACTTAGAGAAAGTAGCTCTCAGGGCTGGTGCGCAGGGTTACAAAACTACATTCAAAGAGGGACAAGAAAAATATACGGGGGAGGCTTACATTCGGGTAGAGAAAGCAACTCTCGTGGGGTGTATTGCCAGATGGCTAAACGTTGAGATTGGAACAAGTGTGAGTTTCTTGTGAATCACACTGAAGGATGAAGTCACTATGTAAAAGCTGGATACTTCTTAGCCAGACGGGAGTCACGATAGGAACACATACACTGACTGAGAGAAAGCAATTGTTGGGTGGTGGGTTGTAGGTTTGCTAAAGTCCAGTTTGGAAGAAGTGCGAGAATCCTTTATAGGAATGCTTCCATTCACTTCCAGAAAGCAGCGATCAGCGGTGGTTTGCAGGATTGCTACACCGCAGTTTGCAAGAAGTGCGAGAGTCATGCATAGCAATGCTTAAATTCCCTTAGAGAAAGCAACTGTCGGCGGGTGATTTTTAGGCTTTCTAGCCTCTGGTTTGGATGAAGTGTGAGACATACATGGGAACGCTTACATTCCCTTCCAGAAAGCAAGTGTCGCGGAGTGGTTTTTAGGCTTGCAAGACTTCTGAACGGAAGAAGTGCGAGAGGCATATACAGGAAGGCGTACATTTACTTAATGAAAGCAACTATAGTGGGATGCATTGGAGAATTGCTAAAGTCTGAGATTGGAAGAAGTGTGACCTTCCTGTCAAACACACTTGAGAAAGAAGTCATCACGTAGGACGGGGAGAGCTCCCAGCAGTAAGGAGTCATGTATAGGAACGCTTAAACTAACTTAGAGCGAGCAACTAGCAGGTGGTGCTCTGTAGGCTGGCTAAACGCTAGAATGGAGGAAGTGCCAGACGGTCTTCTATATTAACGCTTACATTCACTGAGAGAAAGAGACTATGTTGGGCGCTTTGTTACACTGGTAAACTCTGAGATTGGAGGAAGTGTGAGAGTTTCCTGTCCAACGCACTTAGGAAAGAAGTCATTATGTAGGAAGAGGAGAGTTCTCGGCTAGAAAGGGGGGAGGCTTTCTATGTATGGGAATGCTTACATTCACTTCAAGAAACTATCGGGGGGTAATTTGTAGTTAAACTCTAGAAGAACTGTGAGCGTCCTATATAGGAAGGCTTGCATTCACTTAGGGAAAGCAAGTACGAAGAAGGAGTGGTTTGTAGGCTTGCTAAACTCTAGTGTTGACAAAATGCGAGAGTCCTATAGAGGGACGTTAACCTTCAGTTAGTGAGAGCAACTCTCGGGGGGGGGTGGTATTCAGGCTTGCTGAACTCTAGTTTGGAAGACATGTCCGAGTTATCCAGGAAGGCTTACAATCACTTAGCTAGAAAGCCAGTATCGGCGGTCGCCTTGTAGGCTTGCTAAACTCTAGTTTCCAGGAAGGGCAAGAGTCATATAGAGGATCACTTAAATTCACTCAGTGAAAGCAACTGTCGCGGGCTGCCTTTTATGGTGGCTAAACTCTAGATGGAAAGAAGTGTGAGAGTCATATATAGGAATTCTTACCTTGACTTAGTGAAAGCACCTATGGAGCGGTGGCTTGTCGTCTTGCTGAACTCCAGTTTGGAAGATGTGCGAGAGTATGTATTCATAGGGATATTTACAGCCACTTAGAGAAAGTAGCTCTCAGGGCTGGTGCGCAGGGATACAAAACTACATTCAAAGAAGGACAAGAAAAATATACGGGGGAGGCTTACATTCGGGTAGAGAAAGCAACTCTCGTGGGGTGTATTGCCAGATGGCTAAACGTTGAGATTGGAACAAGTGTGAGTTTCTTGTGAATCACACTGAAGGATGAAGTCACTATGTAAAAGCTGGATACTTCTTAGCCAGACTGGAGTCACGATAGGAACACATACACTGACTGAGAGAAAGCAATTGTTGGGTGGTGGGTTGTAGGTTTGCTAAAGTCCAGTTTGGAAGAAGTGCGAGAATCCTTTATAGGAATGCTTACATTCACTTCCAGAAAGCAGCGATCAGCGGTGGTTTGCAGGATTGCTACACCGCAGTTTGCAAGAAGTGCGAGAGTCATGCATAGCAATGCTTAAATTCCCTTAGAGAAAGCAACTGTCGGCGGGTGATTTTTAGGCTTTCTAGCCTCTGGTTTGGATGAAGTGTGAGACATACATGGGAACGCTTACATTCCCTTCCAGAAAGCAAGTGTCGCGGAGTGGTTTTTAGGCTTGCAAGACTTCTGAACGGAAGAAGTGCGAGAGGCATATACAGGAAGGCGTACATTTACTTAATGAAAGCCACTATAGTGGGATGCATTGGAGAATTGCTAAAGTCTGAGATTGGAAGAAGTGTGACCTTCCTGTCAAACACACTTGAGAAAGAAGTCATCACGTAGGACGGGGAGAGCTCCCAGCAGTAAGGAGTCATGTATAGGGACGCTTAAAATAACTTAGAGCGAGCAACTAGCAGGTGGTGCTCTGTAGGCTGGCTAAACGCTAGAATGGAGGAAGTGCCAGACGGTCTTCTATATTAACGCTTACATTCACTGAGAGAAAGAGACTATGTTGGGCGCTTTGTTACACTGGTAAACTCTGAGATTGGAGGAAGTGTGAGAGTTTCCTGTCCAACGCACTTAGGAAAGAAGTCATTATGTAGGAAGAGGAGAGTTCTCGGCTAGAAAGGGAGGACGCTTTCTATGTATGGGAACGCTTACATTCACTTCAAGAAACTATCGGGGGGTAATTTGTAGTTAAACTCTAGAAGAACTGTGAGAGTCCTATATAGGAAGGCTTGCATTCACTTAGGGAAAGCAAGTACGAAGAAGGAGTGGTTTGTAGGCTTGCTAAACTCTAGTGTTGATGAAATGCGAGAGTCCTATAGAGGGACGTTAACCTTCAGTTAGTGAGAGCAACTCTCGGGGGGGGGGGTGGTATTTAGGCTTGCTGAACTCTAGTTTGGAAGACATGTCCGAGTTATCCAGGAAGGCTTACAATCACTTACCTAGAAAGCCAGTATCGGCGGTCGCCTTGTAGGCTTGCTAAACTCTAGTTTCCAGGAAGGGCAAGAGTCATATAGAGGATCACTTAAATTCACTCAGTGAAAGCAACTGTCGCGGGCTGCCTTTTAGGGTGGCTAAACTCTAGTTGGAAGGAAGTGTGAGAGTCATATATAGGAATTCTTACCTTGACTTAGTGAAAGCACCTATGGAGCGGTGGCTTGTCGTCTTGCTGAACTCCAGTTTGGAAGATGTGCGAGAGTATGTATTCATAGGGATATTTACAGCCACTTAGAGAAAGTAGCTCTCAGGACTGGTGCGCAGGGTTACAAAACTACATTCAAAGAAGGACAAGAAAAATATACGGGGGAGGCTTACATTCGGGTAGAGAAAGCAACTCTCGTGGGGTGTATTGCCAGATGGCTAAACGTTGAGATTGGAACAAGTGTGAGTTTCTTGTGAATCACACTGAAGGATGAAGTCACTATGTAAAAGCTGGATACTTCTTAGCCAGACGGGAGTCACGATAGGAACACATACACTGACTGAGAGAAAGCAATTGTTGGGTGGTGGGTTGTAGGTTTGCTAAAGTCCAGTTTGGAAGAAGTGCGAGAATCCTTTATAGGAATGCTTACATTCACTTCCAGAAAGCAGCGATCAGCGGTGGTTTGCAGGATTGCTACACCGCAGTTTGCAAGAAGTGCGAGAGTCATGCATAGCAATGCTTAAATTCCCTTAGAGAAAGCAACTGTCGGCGGGTGATTTTTAGGCTTTCTAGCCTCTGGTTTGGATGAAGTGTGAGACATACATGGGAACGCTTACATTCCCTTCCAGAAAGCAAGTGTCGCGGAGTGGTTTTTAGGCTTGCAAGACTTCTGAACGGAAGAAGTGCTAGAGGCATATACGGAAGGCGTACATTTACTTAATGAAAGCCACTATAGTGGGATGCATTGGAGAATTCCTAAAGTCTGAGATTGGAAGAAGTGTGACCTTCCTGTCAAACACACTTGAGAAAGAAGTCATCACGTAGGACGGGGAGAGCTCCCAGCAGTAAGGAGTCATGTATAGGGACGCTTAAAATAACTTAGAGCGAGCAACTAGCAGGTGGTGCTCTGTAGGCTGGCTAAACGCTAGAATGGAGGAAGTGCCAGACGGTCTTCTATATTAACGCTTACATTCACTGAGAGAAAGAGACTATGTTGGGCGCTTTGTTACACTGGTAAACTCTGAGATTGGAGGAAGTGTGAGAGTTTCCTGTCCAACGCACTTAGGAAAGAAGTCATTATGTAGGAAGAGGAGAGTTCTCGGCTAGAAAGGGAGGAGGCTTTCTATGTATGGGAACGCTTACATTCACTTCAAGAAACTATCGGGGGGTAATTTGTAGTTAAACTCTAGAAGAACTGTGAGAGTCCTATATAGGAAGGCTTGCATTCACTTAGGGAAAACAAGTACGAAGAAGGAGTGGTTTGTAGGCTTGCTAAACTCTAGTGTTGACGAAATGCGAGAGTCCTATAGAGGGACGTTAACCTTCAGTTAGTGAGAGCAACTCTCGGGGGGGGGGGTGGTATTTAGGCTTGCTGAACTCTAGTTTGGAAGACATGTCCGAGTTATCCAGGAAGGCTTACAATCACTTAGCTAGAAAGCCAGTATCGGCGGTCGCCTTGTAGGCTTGCTAAACTCTAGTTTCCAGGAAGGGCAAGAGTCATATAGAGGATCACTTAAATTCACTCAGTGAAAGCAACTGTCGCGGGCTGCCTTTTAGGGTGGCTAAACTCTAGTTGGAAGGAAGTGTGAGAGTCATATATAGGAATTCTTACCTTGACTTAGTGAAAGCACCTATGGAGCGGTGGCTTGTCGTCTTGCTGAACTCCAGTTTGGAAGATGTGCGAGAGTATGTATTCATAGGGATATTTACAGCCACTTAGAGAAAGTAGCTCTCAGGACTGGTGCGCAGGGTTACAAAACTACATTCAAAGAAGGACAAGAAAAATATACGGGGGAGGCTTACATTCGGGTAGAGAAAGCAACTCTCGTGGGGTGTATTGCCAGATGGCTAAACGTTGAGATTGGAACAAGTGTGAGTTTCTTGTGAATGACACTGAAGGATGAAGTCACTATGTAAAAGCTGGATACTTCTTAGCCAGACGGGAGTCACGATAGGAACACATACACTGACTGAGAGAAAGCAATTGTTGGGTGGTGGGTTGTAGGTTTGCTAAAGTCCAGTTTGGAAGAAGTGCGAGAATCCTTTATAGGAATGCTTCCATTCACTTCCAGAAAGCAGCGATCAGCGGTGGTTTGCAGGATTGCTACACCGCAGTTTGCAAGAAGTGCGAGAGTCATGCATAGCAATGCTTAAATTCCCTTAGAGAAAGCAACTGTCGGCGGGTGATTTTTAGGCTATCTAGCCTCTGGTTTGGATGAAGTGTGAGACATACATGGGAACGCTTACATTCCCTTCCAGAAAGCAAGTGTCGCGGAGTGGTTTTTAGGCTTGCAAGACTTCTGAACGGAAGAAGTGCGAGAGGCATATACGGAAGGCGTACATTTACTTAATGAAAGCCACTATAGTGGGATGCATTGGAGAATTGCTAAAGTCTGAGATTGGAAGAAGTGTGACCTTCCTGTCAAACACACTTGAGAAAGAAGTCATCACGTAGGACGGGGAGAGCTCCCAGCAGTAAGGAGTCATGTATAGGGACGCTTAAAATAACTTAGAGCAAGCAACTAGCAGGTGGTGCTCTGTAGGCTGGCTAAACGCTAGAATGGAGGAAGTGCCAGACGGTCTTCTATATTAACGCTTACATTCACTGAGAGAAAGAGACTATGTTGGGCGCTTTGTTACACTGGTAAACTCTGAGATTGGAGGAAGTGTGAGAGTTTCCTGTCCAACGCACTTAGGAAAGAAGTCATTATGTAGGAAGAGGAGAGTTCTCGGCTAGAAAGGGAGGAGGCTTTCTATGTATGGGAACGCTTACATTCACTTCAAGAAACTATCGGGGGGTAATTTGTAGTTAAACTCTAGAAGAACTGTGAGAGTCCTATATAGGAAGGCTTGCATTCACTTAGGGAAAGCAAGTACGAAGAAGGAGTGGTTTGTAGGCTTGCTAAACTCTAGTGTTGACGAAATGCGAGAGTCCTATAGAGGGACGTTAACCTTCAGTTAGTGAGAGCAACTCTCGGGGGGGGGGTGGTATTTAGGCTTGCTGAACTCTAGTTTGGAAGACATGTCCGAGTTATCCAGGAAGGCTTACAATCACTTAGCTAGAAAGCCAGTATCGGCGGTCGCCTTGTAGGCTTGCTAAACTCTAGTTTCCAGGAAGGGCAAGAGTCATATAGAGGATCACTTCAATTCACTCAGTGAAAGCAACTGTCGCGGGCTGCCTTTTAGGGTGGCTAAACTCTAGTTGGAAGGAAGTGTGAGAGTCATATATAGGAATTCTTACCTTGACTTAGTGAAAGCACCTATGGAGCGGTGGCTTGTCGTCTTGCTGAACTCCAGTTTGGAAGATGTGCGAGAGTATGTATTCATAGGGATATTTACAGCCACTTAGAGAAAGTAGCTCTCAGGACTGGAGCGCAGGGATACAAAACTACATTCAAAGAAGGACAAGAAAAATATACGGGGGAGGCTTACATTCGGGTAGAGAAAGCAACTCTCGTGGGGTGTATTGCCAGATGGCTAAACGTTGAGATTGGAACAAGTGTGAGTTTCTTGTGAATCACACTGAAGGATGAAGTCACTATGTAAAAGCTGGATACTTCTTAGCCAGACGGGAGTCACGATAGGAACACATACACTGACTGAGAGAAAGCAATTGTTGGGTGGTGGGTTGTAGGTTTGCTAAAGTCCAGTTTGGAAGAAGTGCGAGAATCCTTTATAGGAATGCTTACATTCACTTCCAGAAAGCAGCGATCAGCGGTGGTTTGCAGGATTGCTACACCGCAGTTTGCAAGAAGTGCGAGAGTCATGCATAGCAATGCTTAAATTCCCTTAGAGAAAGCAACTGTCGGCGGGTGATTTTTAGGCTTTCTAGCCTCTGGTTTGGATGAAGTGTGAGACATACATGGGAACACTTACATTCCCTTCCAGAAAGCAAGTGTCGCGGAGTGGTTTTTAGGCTTGCAAGACTTCTGTACGGAAGAAGTGCGAGAGGCATATACGGAAGGCGTACATTTACTTAATGAAAGCCACTATAGTGGGATGCATTGGAGAATTGCTAAAGTCTGAGATTGGAAGAAGTGTGACCTTCCTGTCAAACACACTTGAGAAAGAAGTCATCACGTAGGACGGGGAGAGCTCCCAGCAGTAAGGAGTCATGTATAGGGACGCTTAAAATAACTTAGAGCGAGCAACTAGCAGGTGGTGCTCTGTAGGCTGGCTAAACGCTAGAATGGAGGAAGTGCCAGACGGTCTTCTATATTAACGCTTACATTCACTGAGAGAAAGAGACTATGTTGGGCGCTTTGTTACACTGGTAAACTCTGAGATTGGAGGAAGTGTGAGAGTTTCCTGTCCAACGCACTTAGGAAAGAAGTCATTATGTAGGAAGAGGAGAGTTCTCGGCTAGAAAGGGAGGAGGCTTTCTATGTATGGGAACGCTTACATTCACTTCAAGAAACTATCGGGGGGTAATTTGTAGTTAAACTCTAGAAGAACTGTGAGAGTCCTATATAGGAAGGCTTGCATTCACTTAGGGAAAACAAGTACGAAGAAGGAGTGGTTTGTAGGCTTGCTAAACTCTAGTGTTGACGAAATGCGAGAGTCCTATAGAGGGACGTTAACCTTCAGTTAGTGAGAGCAACTCTCGGGGGGGGGTGGTATTTAGGCTTGCTGAACTCTAGTTTGGAAGACATGTCCGAGTTATCCAGGAAGGCTTACAATCACTTAGCTAGAAAGCCAGTATCGGCGGTCGCCTTGTAGGCTTGCTAAACTCTAGTTTCCAGGAAGGGCAAGAGTCATATAGAGGATCACTTAAATTCACTCAGTGAAAGCAACTGTCGCGGGCTGCCTTTTAGGGTGGCTAAACTCTAGTTGGAAGGAAGTGTGAGAGTCATATATAGGAATTCTTACCTTGACTTAGTGAAAGCACCTATGGAGCGGTGGCTTGTCGTCTTGCTGAACTCCAGTTTGGAAGATGTGCGAGAGTATGTATTCATAGGGATATTTACAGCCACTTAGAGAAAGTAGCTCTCAGGACTGGTGCGCAGGGTTACAAAACTACATTCAAAGAAGGACAAGAAAAATATACGGGGGAGGCTTACATTCGGGTAGAGAAAGCAACTCTCGTGGGGTGTATTGCCAGATGGCTAAACGTTGAGATTGGAACAAGTGTGAGTTTCTTGTGAATGACACTGAAGGATGAAGTCACTATGTAAAAGCTGGATACTTCTTAGCCAGACGGGAGTCACGATAGGAACACATACACTGACTGAGAGAAAGCAATTGTTGGGTGGTGGGTTGTAGGTTTGCTAAAGTCCAGTTTGGAAGAAGTGCGAGAATCCTTTATAGGAATGCTTCCATTCACTTCCAGAAAGCAGCGATCAGCGGTGGTTTGCAGGATTGCTACACCGCAGTTTGCAAGAAGTGCGAGAGTCATGCATAGCAATGCTTAAATTCCCTTAGAGAAAGCAACTGTCGGCGGGTGATTTTTAGGCTATCTAGCCTCTGGTTTGGATGAAGTGTGAGACATACATGGGAACGCTTACATTCCCTTCCAGAAAGCAAGTGTCGCGGAGTGGTTTTTAGGCTTGCAAGACTTCTGAACGGAAGAAGTGTGAGAGGCATATACGGAAGGCGTACATTTACTTAATGAAAGCCACTATAGTGGGATGCATTGGAGAATTGCTAAAGTCTGAGATTGGAAGAAGTGTGACCTTCCTGTCAAACACACTTGAGAAAGAAGTCATCACGTAGGACGGGGAGAGCTCCCAGCAGTAAGGAGTCATGTATAGGGACGCTTAAAATAACTTAGAGCGAGCAACTAGCAGGTGGTGCTCTGTAGGCTGGCTAAACGCTAGAATGGAGGAAGTGCCAGACGGTCTTCTATATTAACGCTTACATTCACTGAGAGAAAGAGACTATGTTGGGCGCTTTGTTACACTGGTAAACTCTGAGATTGGAGGAAGTGTGAGAGTTTCCTGTCCAACGCACTTAGGAAAGAAGTCATTATGTAGGAAGAGGAGAGTTCTCGGCTAGAAAGGGAGGAGGCTTTCTATGTATGGGAACGCTTACATTCACTTCAAGAAACTATCGGGGGGTAATTTGTAGTTAAACTCTAGAAGAACTGTGAGAGTCCTATATAGGAAGGCTTGCATTCACTTAGGGAAAGCAAGTACGAAGAAGGAGTGGTTTCTAGGCTTGCTAAACTCTAGTGTTGACGAAATGCGAGAGTCCTATAGAGGGACGTTAACCTTCAGTTAGTGAGAGCAACTCTCGGGGGGGGGGGTGGTATTTAGGCTTGCTGAACTCTAGTTTGGAAGACATGTCCGAGTTATCCAGGAAGGCTTACAATCACTTAGCTAGAAAGCCAGTATCGGCGGTCGCCTTGTAGGCTTGCTAAACTCTAGTTTCCAGGAAGGGCAAGAGTCATATAGAGGATCACTTCAATTCACTCAGTGAAAGCAACTGTCGCGGGCTGCCTTTTAGGGTGGCTAAACTCTAGTTGGAAGGAAGTGTGAGAGTCATATATAGGAATTCTTACCTTGACTTAGTGAAAGCACCTATGGAGCGGTGGCTTGTCGTCTTGCTGAACTCCAGTTTGGAAGATGTGCGAGAGTATGTATTCATAGGGATATTTACAGCCACTTAGAGAAAGTAGCTCTCAGGACTGGAGCGCAGGGATACAAAACTACATTCAAAGAAGGACAAGAAAAATATACGGGGGAGGCTTACATTCGGGTAGAGAAAGCAACTCTCGTGGGGTGTATTGCCAGATGGCTAAACGTTGAGATTGGAACAAGTGTGAGTTTCTTGTGAATCACACTGAAGGATGAAGTCACTATGTAAAAGCTGGATACTTCTTAGCCAGACGGGAGTCACGATAGGAACACATACACTGACTGAGAGAAAGCAATTGTTGGGTGGTGGGTTGTAGGTTTGCTAAAGTCCAGTTTGGAAGAAGTGCGAGAATCCTTTATAGGAATGCTTACATTCACTTCCAGAAAGCAGCGATCAGCGGTGGTTTGCAGGATTGCTACACCGCAGTTTGCAAGAAGTGCGAGAGTCATGCATAGCAATGCTTAAATTCCCTTAGAGAAAGCAACTGTCGGCGGGTGATTTTTAGGCTTTCTAGCCTCTGGTTTGGATGAAGTGTGAGACATACATGGGAACGCTTACATTCCCTTCCAGAAAGCAAGTGTCGCGGAGTGGTTTTTAGGCTTGCAAGACTTCTGAACGGAAGAAGTGCGAGAGGCATATACGGAAGGCGTACATTTACTTAATGAAAGCCACTATAGTGGGATGCATTGGAGAATTGCTAAAGTCTGAGATTGGAAGAAGTGTGACCTTCCTGTCAAACACACTTGAGAAAGAAGTCATCACGTAGGACGGGGAGAGCTCCCAGCAGTAAGGAGTCATGTATAGGGACGCTTAAAATAACTTAGAGCGAGCAACTAGCAGGTGGTGCTCTGTAGGCTGGCTAAACGCTAGAATGGAGGAAGTGCCAGACGGTCTTCTATATTAACGCTTACATTCACTGAGAGAAAGAGACTATGTTGGGCGCTTTGTTACACTGGTAAACTCTGAGATTGGAGGAAGTGTGAGAGTTTCCTGTCCAACGCACTTAGGAAAGAAGTCATTATGTAGGAAGAGGAGAGTTCTCGGCTAGAAAGGGAGGAGGCTTTCTATGTATGGGAACGCTTACATTCACTTCAAGAAACTATCGGGGGGTAATTTGTAGTTAAACTCTAGAAGAACTGTGAGAGTCCTATATAGGAAGGCTTGCATTCACTTTGGGAAAGCAAGTACGAAGAAGGAGTGGTTTCTAGGCTTGCTAAACTCTAGTGTTGACGAAATGCGAGAGTCCTATAGAGGGACGTTAACCTTCAGTTAGTGAGAGCAACTCTCGGGGGGGGGGTGGTATTTAGGCTTGCTGAACTCTAGTTTGGAAGACATGTCCGAGTTATCCAGGAAGGCTTACAATCACTTAGCTAGAAAGCCAGTATCGGCGGTCGCCTTGTAGGCTTGCTAAACTCTAGTTTCCAGGAAGGGCAAGAGTCATATAGAGGATCACTTAAATTCACTCAGTGAAAGCAACTGTCGCGGGCTGCCTTTTAGGGTGGCTAAACTCTAGTTGGAAGGAAGTGTGAGAGTCATATATAGGAATTCTTACCTTGACTTAGTGAAAGCACCTATGGAGCGGTGGCTTGTCGTCTTGCTGAACTCCAGTTTGGAAGATGTGCGAGAGTATGTATTCATAGGGATATTTACAGCCACTTAGAGAAAGTAGCTCTCAGGACTGGAGCGCAGGGATACAAAACTACATTCAAAGAAGGACAAGAAAAATATACGGGGGAGGCTTACATTCGGGTAGAGAAAGCAACTCTCGTGGGGTGTATTGCCAGATGGCTAAACGTTGAGATTGGAACAAGTGTGAGTTTCTTGTGAATCACACTGAAGGATGAAGTCACTATGTAAAAGCTGGATACTTCTTAGCCAGACGGGAGTCACGATAGGAACACATACACTGACTGAGAGAAAGCAATTGTTGGGTGGTGGGTTGTAGGTTTGCTAAAGTCCAGTTTGGAAGAAGTGCGAGAATCCTTTATAGGAATGCTTACATTCACTTCCAGAAAGCAGCGATCAGCGGTGGTTTGCAGGATTGCTACACCGCAGTTTGCAAGAAGTGCGAGAGTCATGCATAGCAATGCTTAAATTCCCTTGGAGAAAGCAACTGTCGGCGGGTGATTTTTAGGCTTTCTAGCCTCTGGTTTGGATGAAGTGTGAGAAATACATGGGAACGCTTACATTCCCTTCCAGAAAGCAAGTGTCGCGGAGTGGTTTTTAGGCTTGCAAGACTTCTGAACGGAAGAAGTGCGAGAGGCATATACAGGAAGGCGTACATTTACTTAATGAAAGCAACTATAGTGGGATGCATTGGAGAATTGCTAAAGTCTGAGATTGGAAGAAGTGTGACCTTCCTGTCAAACACACTTGAGAAAGAAGTCATCACGTAGGACGGGGAGAGCTCCCAGCAGTAAGGAGTCATGTATAGGGACGCTTAAACTAACTTAGAGCGAGCAACTAGCAGGTGGTGCTCTGTAGGCTGGCTAAACGCTAGAATGGAGGAAGTGCCAGACGGTCTTCTATATTAACGCTTACATTCACTGAGAGAAAGAGACTATGTTGGGCGCTTTGTTACACTGGTAAACTCTGAGATTGGAAGAAGTGTGAGAGTTTCCTGTCCAACGCACTTAAGAAAGAAGTCATTATGTAGGAAGAGGAGAGTTCTCGGCTAGAAAGGGAGGACGCTTTCTATGTATGGGAACGCTTACATTCACTTCAAGAAACTATCGGGGGGTAATTTGTAGTTAAACTCTAGAAGAACTGTGAGAGTCCTATATAGGAAGGCTTGCATTCACTTAGGGAAAGCAAGTACGAAGAAGGAGTGGTTTGTAGGCTTGCTAAACTCTAGTGTTGACGAAATGCGAGAGTCCTATAGAGGGACGTTAACCTTCAGTTAGTGAGAACAACTCTCGGGGAGGGGGGTGGTATTTAGGCTTGCTGAACTCTAGTTTGGAAGACATGTCCGAGTTATCCAGGAAGGCCTACAATCATTTAGCTAGAAAGCCAGTATCGGTGGTCGCCTTGTAGGTTTGCTAAACTCTAGTTTCCAGGAAGGGCAAGAGTCATATAGAGGATCACTTAAATTCACTCAGTGAAAGCAACTGTCGCAAGCTGCCTTTTAGGGTGGCTAAACTCTAGTTGGAAGGAAGTGTGAGAGTCATATATAGGAATTCTTACCTTGACTTAGTGAAAGCACCTATGGAGCGGTGGCTTGTCGTCTTGCTGAACTCCAGTTTGGAAGATGTGCGAGAGTATGTATTCATAGGGATATTTACAGCCACTTAGAGAAAGTAGCTCTCAGGGCTGGTGCGCAGGGTTACAAAACTACATTCAAAGAAGGACAAGAAAAATATACGGGGGAGGCTTACATTCGGGTAGAGAAAGCAACTCTCGTGGGGTGTATTGCCAGATGGCTAAACGTTGAGATTGGAACAAGTGTGAGTTTCTTGTGAATCACACTGAAGGATGAAGTCACTATGTAAAAGCTGGATACTTCTTAGCCAGACGGGAGTCACGATAGGAACACATACACTGACTGAGAGAAAGCAATTGTTGGGTGGTGGCTTGTAGGTTTGCTAAAGTCCAGTTTGGAAGAAGTGCGAGAATCCTTTATAGGAATGCTTCCATTCACTTCCAGAAAGCAGCGATCAGCGGTGGTTTGCAGGATTGCTACACCGCAGTTTGCAAGAAGTGCGAGAGTCGTGCATAGCAATGCTTAAATTCCCTTAGAGAAAGCAACTGTCGGCGGGTGATTTTTAGGCTTTCTAGCCTCTGGTTTGGATGAAGTGTGAGACATACATGGGAACGCTTACATTCCCTTCCAGAAAGCAAGTGTCGCGGAGTGGTTTTTAGGCTTGCAAGACTTCTGAACGGAAGAAGTGCGAGAGGCATATACAGGAAGGCGTACATTTACTTAATGAAAGCAACTATAGTGGGATGCATTGGAGAATTGCTAAAGTCTGAGATTGGAAGAAGTGTGACCTTCCTGTCAAACACACTTGAGAAAGAAGTCATCACGTAGGACGGGGAGAGCTCCCAGCAGTAAGGAGTCATGTATAGGGACTCTTAAACTAACTTAGAGCGAGCAACTAGCAGGTGGTGCTCTGTAGGCTGGCTAAACGCTAGAATGGAGGAAGTGCCAGACGGTCTTCTATATTAACGCTTACATTCACTGAGAGAAAGAGACTGTGTTGGGCGCTTTGTTACACTGGTAAACTCTGAGATTGGAGGAAGTGTGAGAGTTTCCTGTCCAACGCACTTAGGAAAGAAGTCATTATGTAGGAAGAGGAGAGTTCTCGGCTAGAAAGGGGGGAGGCTTTCTATGTATGGGAATGCTTACATTCACTTCAAGAAACTATCGGGGGGTAATTTGTAGTTAAACTCTAGAAGAACTGTGAGAGTCCTATATAGGAAGGCTTGCATTCACTTAGGGAAAGCAAGTACGAAGAAGGAGTGGTTTGTAGGCTTGCTAAACTCTAGTGTTGACGAAATGCGAGAGTCCTATAAAGGGACGTTAACCTTCAGTTAGTGAGAGCAACTCTCGGGGGGGGGGGTGGTATTTAGGCTTGCTGAACTCTAGTTTGGAAGACATGTCCGAGTTATCCAGGAAGGCTTACAATCACTTAGCTAGAAAGCCAGTATCGGCGGTCGCCTTGTAGGCTTGCTAAACTCTAGTTTCCAGGAAGGGCAAGAGTCATATAGAGGATCACTTAAATTCACTCAGTGAAAGCAACTGTCGCGGGCTGCCTTTTATGGTGGCTAAACTCTAGTTGGAAAGAAGTGTGAGAGTCATATATAGGAATTCTTACCTTGACTTAGTGAAAGCACCTATGGAGCGGTGGCTTGTCGTCTTGCTGAACTCCAGTTTGGAAGATGTGCGAGAGTATGTATTCATAGGGATATTTACAGCCACTTAGAGAAAGTAGCTCTCAGGGCTGGTGCGCAGGGTTACAAAACTACATTCAAAGAAGGACAAGAAAAATATACGGGGGAGGCTTACATTCGGGTAGAGAAAGCAACTCTCGTGGGGTGTATTGCCAGATGGCTAAACGTTGAGATTGGAACAAGTGTGAGTTTCTTGTGAATCACACTGAAGGATGAAGTCACTATGTAAAAGCTGGATACTTCTTAGCCAGACGGGAGTCACGATAGGAACACATACACTGACTGAGAGAAAGCAATTGTTGGGTGGTGGGTTGTAGGTTTGCTAAAGTCCAGTTTGGAAGAAGTGCGAGAATCCTTTATAGGAATGCTTCCATTCACTTCCAGAAAGCAGCGATCAGCGGTGGTTTGCAGGATTGCTACACCGCAGTTTGCAAGAAGTGCGAGAGTCGTGCATAGCAATGCTTAAATTCCCTTAGAGAAAGCAACTGTCGGCGGGTGATTTTTAGGCTTTCTAGCCTCTGGTTTGGATGAAGTGTGAGACATACATGGGAACGCTTACATTCCCTTCCAGAAAGCAAGTGTCGCGGAGTGGTTTTTAGGCTTGCAAGACTTCTGAACGGAAGAAGTGCTAGAGGCATATACGGAAGGCGTACATTTACTTAATGAAAGCCACTATAGTGGGATGCATTGGAGAATTGCTAAAGTCTGAGATTGGAAGAAGTGTGACCTTCCTGTCAAACACACTTGAGAAAGAAGTCATCACGTAGGACGGGGAGAGCTCCCAGCAGTAAGGAGTCATGTATAGGGACGCTTAAACTAACTTAGAGCGAGCAACTAGCAGGTGGTGCTCTGTAGGCTGGCTAAACGCTAGAATGGAGGAAGTGCCATACGGTCTTCTATATTAACGCTTACATTCACTGAGAGAAAGAGACTATGTTGGGCGCTTTGTTACACTGGTAAACTCTGAGATTGGAGGAAGTGTGAGAGTTTCCTGTCCAACGCACTTAGGAAAGAAGTCATTATGTAGGAAGAGGAGAGTTCTCGGCTAGAAAGGGAGGAGGCTTTCTATGTATGGGAATGCTTACATTCACTTCAAGAAACTATCGGGGGGTAATTTGTAGTTAAACTCTAGAAGAACTGTGAGAGTCCTATATAGGAAGGCTTGCATTCACTTAGGGAAAGCAAGTACGAAGAAGGAGTGGTTTCTAGGCTTGCTAAACTCTAGTGTTGACGAAATGCGAGAGTCCTATAGAGGGACGTTAACCTTCAGTTAGTGAGAGCAACTCTCGGGGGGGGGGTGGTATTTAGGCTTGCTGAACTCTAGTTTGGAAGACATGTCCGAGTTATCCAGGAAGGCTTACAATCACTTAGCTAGAAAGCCAGTATCGGCGGTCGCCTTGTAGGCTTGCTAAAGTCTAGTTTCCAGGAAGGGCAAGAGTCATATAGAGGATCACTTAAATTCACTCAGTGAAAGCAACTGTCGCGGGCTGCCTTTTAGGGTGGCTAAACTCTAGTTGGAAGGAAGTGTGAGAGTCATATATAGGAATTCTTACCTTGACTTAGTGAAAGCACCTATGGAGCGGTGGCTTGTCGTCTTGCTGAACTCCAGTTTGGAAGATGTGCGAGAGTATGTATTCATAGGGATATTTACAGCCACTTAGAGAAAGTAGCTCTCAGGACTGGTGCGCAGGGTTACAAAACTACATTCAAAGAAGGACAAGAAAAATATACGGGGGAGGCTTACATTCGGGTAGAGAAAGCAACTCTCGTGGGGTGTATTGCCAGATGGCTAAACGTTGAGATTGGAACAAGTGTGAGTTTCTTGTGAATCACACTGAAGGATGAAGTCACTATGTAAAAGCTGGATACTTCTTAGCCAGACGGGAGTCACGATAGGAACACATACACTGACTGAGAGAAAGCAATTGTTGGGTGGTGGGTTGTAGGTTTGCTAAAGTCCAGTTTGGAAGAAGTGCGAGAATCCTTTATAGGAATGCTTCCATTCACTTCCAGAAAGCAGCGATCAGCGGTGGTTTGCAGGATTGCTACACCGCAGTTTGCAAGAAGTGCGAGAGTCGTGCATAGCAATGCTTAAATTCCCTTAGAGAAAGCAACTGTCGGCGGGTGATTTTTAGGCTTTCTAGCCTCTGGTTTGGATGAAGTGTGAGACATACATGGGAACGCTTACATTCCCTTCCAGAAAGCAAGTGTCGCGGAGTGGTTTTTAGGCTTGCAAGACTTCTGAACGGAAGAAGTGCGAGAGGCATATACGGAAGGCGTACATTTACTTAATGAAAGCCACTATAGTGGGATGCATTGGAGAATTGCTAAAGTCTGAGATTGGAAGAAGTGTGACCTTCCTGTCAAACACACTTGAGAAAGAAGTCATCACGTAGGACAGGGAGAGCTCCCAGGAGTAAGGAGTCATGTATAGGGACGCTTAAACTAACTTAGAGAGAGCAACTAGCAGGTGGTGCTCTGTAGGCTGGCTAAACGCTAGAATGGAGGAAGTGCCAGACGGTCTTCTATATTAACGCTTACATTCACTGAGAGAAAGAGACTATGTTGGGCGCTTTGTTACACTGGTAAACTCTGAGATTGGAAGAAGTGTGAGAGTTTCCTGTCCAACGCACTTAGGAAAGAAGTCATTATGTAGGAAGAGGAGAGTTCTCGGCTAGAAAGGGGGGAGGCTTTCTATGTATGGGAACGCTTACATTCACTTCAAGAAACTATCGGGGGGTAATTTGTAGTTAAACTCTAGAAGAACTGTGAGAGTCCTATATAGGAAGGCTTGCATTCACTTAGGGAAAGCAAGTACGAAGAAGGAGTGGTTTGTAGGCTTGCTAAACTCTAGTGTTGACGAAATGCGAGAGTCCTATAGAGGGACGTTAACCTTCAGTTAGTGAGAGCAACTGTCGGGGAGGGGGGTGGTATTTAGGCTTGCTGAACTCTAGTTTGGAAGACATGTCCGAGTTATCCAGGAAGGCTTACAATCACTTAGCTAGAAAGCCAGTATCGGCGGTCGCCTTGTAGGCTTGCTAAACTCTAGTTTCCAGGAAGGGCAAGAGTCATATAGAGGATCACTTAAATTCACTCAGTGAAAGCAACTGTCGCGGGCTGCCTTTTAGGGTGGCTAAACTCTAGTTGGAAGGAAGTGTGAGAGTCATATATAGGAATTCTTACCTTGACTTAGTGAAAGCACCTATGGAGCGGTGGCTTGTCGTCTTGCTGAACTCCAGTTTGGAAGATGTGCGAGAGTATGTATTCATAGGGATATTTACAGCCACTTAGAGAAAGTAGCTCTCAGGAGTGGTTTGCAGGGTTACAAAACTGCATTCAAAGAAGGACAAGAAAAATATACGGGGGAGGCTTACATTCGGGTAGAGAAAGCAACTCTCGTGGGGTGTATTGCCAGATGGCTAAACGTTGAGATTGGAACAAGTGTGAGTTTCTTGTGAATCACACTGAAGGATGAAGTCACTATGTAAAAGCTGGATACTTCTTAGCCAGACGGGAGTCACGATAGGAACACATACACTGACTGAGAGAAAGCAATTGTTGGGCGGTGGGTTGTAGGTTTGCTAAAGTCCAGTTTGGAAGAAGTGCGAGAATCCTTTATAGGAATGCTTACATTCACTTCCAGAAAGCAGCGATCAGCGGTGGTTTGCAGGATTGCTACACCGCAGTTTGCAAGAAGTGCGAGAGTCGTGCATAGCAATGCTTAAATTCCCTTAGAGAAAGCAACTGTCGGCGGGTGCTTTTTAGGCTTTCTAGCCTCTGGTTTGGATGAAGTGTGAGACATACATGGGAACGCTTACATTCCCTTCCAGAAAGCAAGTGTCGTGGAGTGGTTTTTAGGCTTGCAAGACTTCTGAACGGAAGAAGTGCGAGAGGCATATACAGGAAGGCGTACATTTACTTAATGAAAGCAACTATAGTGGGATGCATTGGAGAATTGCTAAAGTCTGAGATTGGAAGAAGTGTGACCTTCCTGTCAAACACACTTGAGAAAGAAGTCATCACGTAGGACGGGGAGAGCTCCCAGCAGTAAGGAGTCATGTATAGGGACGCTTAAACTAACTTAGAGCGAGCAACTAGCAGGTGGTGCTCTGTAGGCTGGCTAAACGCTAGAATGGAGGAAGTGCCAGACGGTCTTCTATATTAACGCTTACATTCACTGAGAGAAAGAGACTATGTTGGGCGCTTTGTTACACTGGTAAACTCTGAGATTGGAAGAAGTGTGAGAGTTTCCTGTCCAACGCACTTAGGAAAGAAGTCATTATGTAGGAAGAGGAGAGTTCTCGGCTAGAAAGGGAGGAGGCTTTCTATGTATGGGAATGCTTACATTCACTTCAAGAAACTATCGGGGGGTAATTTGTAGTTAAACTCTAGAAGAACTGTGAGAGTCCTATATAGGAAGGCTTGCATTCACTTAGGGAAAGCAAGTACGAAGAAGGAGTGGTTTGTAGGCTTGCTAAACTCTAGTGTTGACGAAATGCGAGAGTCCTATAGAGGGACGTTAACCTTCAGTTAGTGAGAGCAACTCTCGGGGGGGGGTGGTATTTAGGCTTGCTGAACTCTAGTTTGGAAGACATGTCCGAGTTATCCAGGAAGGCTTACAATCACTTAGCTAGAAAGCCAGTATCGGCGGTCGCCTTGTAGGCTTGCTAAACTCTAGTTTCCAGGAAGGGCAAGAGTCATATAGAGGATCACTTAAATTCACTCAGTGAAAGCAACTGTCGCGGGCTGCCTTTTAGGGTGGCTAAACTCTAGTTGGAAGGAAGTCTGAGAGTCATATATAGGAATTCTTACCTTGACTTAGTGAAAGCACCTATGGAGCGGTGGCTTGTCGTCTTGCTGAACTCCAGTTTGGAAGATGTGCGAGAGTATGTATTCATAGGGATATTTACAGCCACTTAGAGAAAGTAGCTCTCAGGGCTGGTGCGCAGGGTTACAAAACTACATTCAAAGAAGGACAAGAAAAATATACGGGGGAGGCTTACATTCGGGTAGAGAAAGCAACTCTCGTGGGGTGTATTGCCAGATGGCTAAACGTTGAGTTTGGAACAAGTGTGAGTTTCTTGTGAATCACACTGAAGGATGAAGTCACTATGTAAAAGCTGGATACTTCTTAGCCAGACGGGAGTCACGATAGGAACACATACACTGACTGAGAGAAAGCAATTGTTGGGTGGTGGGTTGTAGGTTTGCTAAAGTCCAGTTTGGAAGAAGTGCGAGAATCCTTTATAGGAATGCTTACATTCACTTCCAGAAAGCAGCGATCAGCGGTGGTTTGCAGGATTGCTACACCGCAGTATGCAAGAAGTGCGAGAGTCGTGCATAGCAATGCTTAAATTCCCTTAGAGAAAGCAACTGTCGGCGGGTGATTTTTAGGCTTTCTAGCCTCTGGTTTGGATGAAGTGTGAGACATACATGGGAACGCTTACATTCCCTTCCAGAAAGCAAGTGTCGCGGAGTGGTTTTTAGGCTTGCAAGACTTCTGAACGGAAGAAGTGCGAGAGGCATATACAGGAAGGCTTACATTTACTTAATGAAAGCAACTATAGTGGGCTGCATTGGAGAATTGCTAAAGTCTGAGATTGGAAGAAGTGTGACCTTCCTGTCAAACACACTTGAGAAAGAAGTCATCACGTAGGACGGGGAGAGCTCCCAGCAGTAAGGAGTCATGTATAGGGACGCTTAAACTAACTTAGAGCGAGCAACTAGCAGGTGGTGCTCTGTAGGCTGGCTAAACGCTAGAATGGAGGAAGTGCCAGACGGTCTTCTATATTAACGCTTACATTCACTGAGAGAAAGAGACTATGTTGGGTGCTTTGTTACACTGGTAAACTCTGAGATTGGAGGAAGTGTGAGAGTTTCCTGTCCAACGCACTTAGGAAAGAAGTCATTATGTAGGAAGAGGAGAGTTCTCGGCTAGAAAGGGAGGAGGCTTTCTATGTATGGGAACGCTTACCTTCACTTCAAGAAACTATCGGGGGGTAATTTGTAGTTAAACTCTAGAAGAACTGTGAGAGTCCTATATAGGAAGGCTTGCATTCACTTAGGGAAAGCAAGTACGAAGAACGAGTGGTTTGTAGGCTTGCTAAACTCTAGTGTTGACGAAATGCGAGAGTCCTATAGAGGGACGTTAACCTTCAGTTCGTGAGAGCAACTCTCGGGGAGGGGGGTGGTATTTAGGCTTGCTGAACTCTAGTTTGGAAGACATGTCCGAGTTATCCAGGAAGGCTTACAATCACTTAGCTAGAAAGCCAGTATCGGCGGTCGCCTTGTAGGCTTGCTAAACTCTAGTTTCCAGGAAGGGCAAGAGTCATATAGAGGATCACTTAAATTCACTCAGTGAAAGCAACTCTCGCGGGCTGCCTTTTAGGGTGGCTAAACTCTAGTTGGAAAGAAGTGTGAGAGTCATATATAGGAATTCTTACCTTGACTTAGTGAAAGCACCTATGGAGCGGTGGCTTGTCGTCTTGCTGAACTCCAGTTTGGAAGATGTGCGAGAGTATGTATTCATAGGGATATTTACAGCCACTTAGAGAAAGTAGCTCTCAGGGCTGGTGCGCAGGGTTACAAAACTACATTCAAAGAAGGACAAGAAAAATATACGGGGGAGGCTTACATTCGGGTAGAGAAAGCAACTCTCGTGGGGTGTATTGCCAGATGGCTAAACGTTGAGATTGGAACAAGTGTGAGTTTCTTGTGAATCACACTGAAGGATGAAGTCACTATGTAAAAGCTGGATACTTCTTAGCCAGACGGGAGTCACGATAGGAACACATACACTGACTGAGAGAAAGCAATTGTTGGGTGGTGGGTTGTAGGTTTGCTAAAGTCCAGTTTGGAAGAAGTGCGAGAATCCTTTATAGGAATGCTTACATTCACTTCCAGAAAGCAGCGATCAGCGGTGGTTTGCAGGATTGCTACACCGCAGTTTGCAAGAAGTGCGAGAGTCATGCATAGCAATGCTTAAATTCCCTTAGAGAAAGCAACTGTCGGCGGGTGATTTTTAGGCTTTCTAGCCTCTGGTTTGGATGAAGTGTGAGACATACATGGGAACGCTTACATTCCCTTCCAGAAAGCAAGTGTCGCGGAGTGGTTTTTAGGCTTGCAAGACTTCTGAACGGAAGAAATGCGAGAGGCATATACAGGAAGGCGTACATTTACTTAATGAAAGCAACTATAGTGGGATGCATTGGAGAATTGCTAAAGTCTGAGATTGGAAGAAGTGTGACCTTCCTGTCAAACACACTTGAGAAAGAAGTCATCACGTAGGACGGGGAGAGCTCCCAGCAGTAAGGAGTCATGTATAGGGACGCTTAAACTAACTTAGAGCGAGCAACTAGCAGGTGGTGCTCTGTAGGCTGGCTAAACGCTAGAATGGAGGAAGTGCCAGACGGTCTTCTATATTAACGCTTACATTCACTGAGAGAAAGAGACTATGTTGGGCGCTTTGTTACACTGGTAAACTCTGAGATTGGAAGAAGTGTGAGAGTTTCCTGTCCAACGCACTTAGGAAAGAAGTCATTATGTAGGAAGAGGAGAGTTCTCGGCTAGAAAGGGAGGAGGCTTTCTATGTATGGGAACGCTTACATTCACTTCAAGAAACTATCGGGGGGTAATTTGTAGTTAAACTCTAGAAGAACTGTGAGAGTCCTATATAGGAAGGCTTGCATTCACTTAGGGAAAGCAAGTACGAAGAAGGAGTGGTTTGTAGGCTTGCTAAACTCTAGTGTTGACGAAATGCGAGAGTCCTATAGAGGGACGTTAACCTTCAGTTAGTGAGAGCAACTCTCGGGGGGGGGTGGTATTTAGGCTTGCTGAACTCTAGTTTGGAAGACATGTCCGAGTTATCCAGAAAGGCTTACAATCACTTAGCTAGAAAGCCAGTATCGGCGGTCGCCTTGTAGGCTTGCTAAAGTCTAGTTTCCAGGAAGGGCAAGAGTCATATAGAGGATCACTTAAATTCACTCAGTGAAAGCAACTGTCGCGGGCTGCCTTTTAGGGTGGCTAAACTCTAGTTGGAAGGAAGTGTGAGAGTCATATATAGGAATTCTTACCTTGACTTAGTGAAAGCACCTATGGAGCGGTGGCTTGTCGTCTTGCTGAACTCCAGTTTGGAAGATGTGCGAGAGTATGTATTCATAGGGATATTTACAGCCACTTAGAGAAAGTAGCTCTCAGGGCTGGTGCGCAGGGTTACAAAACTACATTCAAAGAAGGACAAGAAAAACATACGGGGGAGGCTAACATTCGGGTAGAGAAAGCAACTCTCGTGGGGTGTATTGCCAGATGGCTAAACGTTGAGATTGGAACAAGTGTGAGTTTCTTGTGAATCACACTGAAGGATGAAGTCACTATGGAAAAGCTGGATACTTCTTAGCCAGAGGGGAGTCACGATAGGAACACATACACTGACGGAGAGAAAGCAATTGTTGGGTGGTGGGTTGTAGGTTTGCTAAAGTCCAGTTTGGAAGAAGTGCGAGAATCCTTTATAGGAATGCTTACATTCACTTCCAGAAAGCAGCGATCAGCGGTGGTTTGCAGGATTGCTACACCACAGTTTGCAAGAAGTGCGAGAGTCGTGCATAGCAATGCTTAAATTCCCTTAGAGAAAGCAACTGTCGGCGGGTGATTTTTAGGCTTTCTAGCCTCTGGTTTGGATGAAGTGTGAGACATACATGGGAACGCTTACATTCCCTTCCAGAAAGCAAGTGTCGCGGAGTGGTTTTTAGGCTTGCAAGATTCTGAACGGAAGAAGTGCGAGAGGCATATACAGGAAGGTGTACATTTACTTAATGAAAGCAACTATAGTGGGATGCATTGGAGAATTGCTAAAGTCTGAGATTGGAAGAAGTGTGACCTTCCTGTCAAACACACTTGAGAAAGAAGTCATCACGTAGGACGGGGAGAGCTCCCAGCAGTAAGGAGTCATGTATAGGGACGCTTAAACTAACTTAGAGCGAGCAACTAGCAGGTGGTGCTCTGTAGGCTGGCTAAACGCTAGAATGGAGGAAGTGCCAGACGGTCTTCTATATTAACGCTTACATTCACTGAGAGAAAGAGACTATGTTGGGCGCTTTGTTACACTGGTAAACTCTGAGATTGGAAGAAGTGTGAGAGTTTCCTGTCCAACGCACTTAGGAAAGAAGTCATTATGTAGGAAGAGGAGAGTTCTCGGCTAGAAAGGGAGGACGCTTTCTATGTATGGGAACGCTTACATTCACTTCAAGAAACTATCGGGGGGTAATTTGTAGTTAAACTCTAGAAGAACTGTGAGAGTCCTATATAGGAAGGCTTGCATTCACTTAGGGAAAGCAAGTACGAAGAAGGAGTGGTTTGTAGGCTTGCTAAACTCTAGTGTTGACGAAATGCGAGAGTCCTATAGAGGGACGTTAACCTTCAGTTAGTGAGAGCAACTCTCGGGGAGGGGGGTGGTATTTAGGCTTGCTGAACTCTAGTTTGGAAGACATGTCCGAGTTATCCAGGAAGGCTTACAATCACTTAGCTAGAAAGCCAGTATCGGCGGTCGCCTTGTAGGCTTGCTAAACTCTAGTTTCCAGGAAGGGCAAGAGTCATATAGAGGATCACTTAAATTCACTCAGTGAAAGCAACTGTCGCGGGCTGCCTTTTAGGGTGGCTAAACTCTAGTTGGAAGGAAGTGTGAGAGTCATATATAGGAATTCTTACCTTGACTTAGTGAAAGCACCTATGGAGCGGTGGCTTGTCGTCTTGCTGAACTCCAGTTTGGAAGTGTGCGAGAGTATGTATTCATAGGGATATTTACAGCCACTTAGAGAAAGTAGCTCTCAGGGCTGGTGCGCAGGGTTACAAAACTACATTCAAAGAAGGACAAGAAAAATATACGGGGGAGGCTTACATTCGGGTAGAGAAAGCAACTCTCGTGGGGTGTATTGCCAGATGGCTAAACGTTGAGATTGGAACAAGTGTGAGTTTCTTGTGAATCACACTGAAGGATGAAGTCACTATGTAAAAGCTGGATACTTCTTAGCCAGACGGGAGTCACGATAGGAACACATACACTGACTGAGAGAAAGCAATTGTTGGGTGGTGGGTTGTAGGTTTGCTAAAGTCCAGTTTGGAAGAAGTGCGAGAATCCTTTATAGGAATGCTTACATTCACTTCCAGAAAGCAGCGATCAGCGGTGGTTTGCAGGATTGCTACACCGCAGTTTGCAAGAAGTGCGAGAGTCGTGCATAGCAATGCTTAAATTCCCTTAGAGAAAGCAACTGTCGGCGGGTGCTTTTTAGGCTTTCTAGCCTCTGGTTTGGATGAAGTGTGAGACATACATGGGAACGCTTACATTCCCTTCCAGAAAGCAAGTGTCGTGGAGTGGTTTTTAGGCTTGCAAGACTTCTGAACGGAAGAAGTGCGAGAGGCATATACAGGAAGGCGTACATTTACTTAATGAAAGCAACTATAGTGGGATGCATTGGAGAATTGCTAAAGTCTGAGATTGGAAGAAGTGTGACCTTCCTGTCAAACACACTTGAGAAAGAAGTCATCACGTAGGACGGGGAGAGCTCCCAGCAGTAAGGAGTCATGTATAGGGACGCTTAAACTAACTTAGAGCGAGCAACTAGCAGGTGGTGCTCTGTAGGCTGGCTAAACGCTAGAATGGAGGAAGTGCCAGACGGTCTTCTATATTAACGCTTACATTCACTGAGAGAAAGAGACTATGTTGGGCGCTTTGTTACACTGGTAAACTCTGAGATTGGAAGAAGTGTGAGAGTTTCCTGTCCAACGCACTTAGGAAAGAAGTCATTATGTAGGAAGAGGAGAGTTCTCGGCTAGAAAGGGAGGAGGCTTTCTATGTATGGGAATGCTTACATTCACTTCAAGAAACTATCGGGGGGTAATTTGTAGTTAAACTCTAGAAGAACTGTGAGAGTCCTATATAGGAAGGCTTGCATTCACTTAGGGAAAGCAAGTACGAAGAAGGAGTGGTTTGTAGGCTTGCTAAACTCTAGTGTTGACGAAATGCGAGAGTCCTATAGAGGGACGTTAACCTTCAGTTAGTGAGAGCAACTCTCGGGGGGGGGTGGTATTTAGGCTTGCTGAACTCTAGTTTGGAAGACATGTCCGAGTTATCCAGGAAGGCTTACAATCACTTAGCTAGAAAGCCAGTATCGGCGGTCGCCTTGTAGGCTTGCTAAACTCTAGTTTCCAGGAAGGGCAAGAGTCATATAGAGGATCACTTAAATTCACTCAGTGAAAGCAACTGTCGCGGGCTGCCTTTTAGGGTGGCTAAACTCTAGTTGGAAGGAAGTCTGAGAGTCATATATAGGAATTCTTACCTTGACTTAGTGAAAGCACCTATGGAGCGGTGGCTTGTCGTCTTGCTGAACTCCAGTTTGGAAGATGTGCGAGAGTATGTATTCATAGGGATATTTACAGCCACTTAGAGAAAGTAGCTCTCAGGGCTGGTGCGCAGGGTTACAAAACTACATTCAAAGAAGGACAAGAAAAATATACGGGGGAGGCTTACATTCGGGTAGAGAAAGCAACTCTCGTGGGGTGTATTGCCAGATGGCTAAACGTTGAGTTTGGAACAAGTGTGAGTTTCTTGTGAATCACACTGAAGGATGAAGTCACTATGTAAAAGCTGGATACTTCTTAGCCAGACGGGAGTCACGATAGGAACACATACACTGACTGAGAGAAAGCAATTGTTGGGTGGTGGGTTGTAGGTTTGCTAAAGTCCAGTTTGGAAGAAGTGCGAGAATCCTTTATAGGAATGCTTACATTCACTTCCAGAAAGCAGCGATCAGCGGTGGTTTGCAGGATTGCTACACCGCAGTATGCAAGAAGTGCGAGAGTCGTGCATAGCAATGCTTAAATTCCCTTAGAGAAAGCAACTGTCGGCGGGTGATTTTTAGGCTTTCTAGCCTCTGGTTTGGATGAAGTGTGAGACATACATGGGAACGCTTACATTCCCTTCCAGAAAGCAAGTGTCGCGGAGTGGTTTTTAGGCTTGCAAGACTTCTGAACGGAAGAAGTGCGAGAGGCATATACAGGAAGGCGTACATTTACTTAATGAAAGCAACTATAGTGGGATGCATTGGAGAATTGCTAAAGTCTGAGATTGGAAGAAGTGTGACCTTCCTGTCAAACACACTTGAGAAAGAAGTCATCACGTAGGACGGGGAGAGCTCCCAGCAGTAAGGAGTCATGTATAGGGACGCTTAAACTAACTTAGAGCGAGCAACTAGCAGGTGGTGCTCTGTAGGCTGGCTAAACGCTAGAATGGAGGAAGTGCCAGACGGTCTTCTATATTAACGCTTACATTCACTGAGAGAAAGAGACTATGTTGGGCGCTTTGTTACACTGGTAAACTCTGAGATTGGAAGAAGTGTGAGAGTTTCCTGTCCAACGCACTTAGGAAAGAAGTCATTATGTAGGAAGAGGAGAGTTCTCGGCTAGAAAGGGAGGAGGCTTTCTATGTATGGGAACGCTTACATTCACTTCAAGAAACTATCGGGGGGTAATTTGTAGTTAAACTCTAGAAGAACTGTGAGAGTCCTATATAGGAAGGCTTGCATTCACTTAGGGAAAGCAAGTACGAAGAAGGAGTGGTTTGTAGGCTTGCTAAACTCTAGTGTTGACGAAATGCGAGAGTCCTATAGAGGGACGTTAACCTTCAGTTAGTGAGAGCAACTCTCGGGGGGGGGTGGTATTTAGGCTTGCTGAACTCTAGTTTGGAAGACATGTCCGAGTTATCCAGAAAGGCTTACAATCACTTAGCTAGAAAGCCAGTATCGGCGGTCGCCTTGTAGGCTTGCTAAAGTCTAGTTTCCAGGAAGGGCAAGAGTCATATAGAGGATCACTTAAATTCACTCAGTGAAAGCAACTCTCGCGGGCTGCCTTTTAGGGTGGCTAAACTCTAGTTGGAAGGAAGTGTGAGAGTCATATATAGGAATTCTTACCTTGACTTAGTGAAAGCACCTATGGAGCGGTGGCTTGTCGTCTTGCTGAACTCCAGTTTGGAAGATGTGCGAGAGTATGTATTCATAGGGATATTTACAGCCACTTAGAGAAAGTAGCTCTCAGGGCTGGTGCGCAGGGTTACAAAACTACATTCAAAGAAGGACAAGAAAAACATACGGGGGAGGCTAACATTCGGGTAGAGAAAGCAACTCTCGTGGGGTGTATTGCCAGATGGCTAAACGTTGAGATTGGAACAAGTGTGAGTTTCTTGTGAATCACACTGAAGGATGAAGTCACTATGGAAAAGCTGGATACTTCTTAGCCAGAGGGGAGTCACGATAGGAACACATACACTGACGGAGAGAAAGCAATTGTTCGGTGGTGGGTTGTAGGTTTGCTAAAGTCCAGTTTGGAAGAAGTGCGAGAATCCTTTATAGGAATGCTTACATTCACTTCCAGAAAGCAGCGATCAGCGGTGGTTTGCAGGATTGCTACACCGCAGTTTGCAAGAAGTGCGAGAGTCGTGCATAGCAATGCTTAAATTCCCTTAGAGAAAGCAACTGTCGGCGGGTGATTTTTAGGCTTTCTAGCCTCTGGTTTGGATGAAGTGTGAGACATACATGGGAACGCTTACATTCCCTTCCAGAAAGCAAGTGTCGCGGAGTGGTTTTTAGGCTTGCAAGATTCTGAACGGAAGAAGTGCGAGAGGCATATACAGGAAGGTGTACATTTACTTAATGAAAGCAACTATAGTGGGATGCATTGGAGAATTGCTAAAGTCTGAGATTGGAAGAAGTGTGACCTTCCTGTCAAACACACTTGAGAAAGAAGTCATCACGTAGGACGGGGAGAGCTCCCAGCAGTAAGGAGTCATGTATAGGGACGCTTAAACTAACTTAGAGCGAGCAACTAGCAGGTGGTGCTCTGTAGGCTGGCTAAACGCTAGAATGGAGGAAGTGCCAGACGGTCTTCTATATTAACGCTTACATTCACTGAGAGAAAGAGACTATGTTGGGCGCTTTGTTACACTGGTAAACTCTGAGATTGGAAGAAGTGTGAGAGTTTCCTGTCCAACGCACTTAGGAAAGAAGTCATTATGTAGGAAGAGGAGAGTTCTCGGCTAGAAAGGGAGGACGCTTTCTATGTATGGGAACGCTTACATTCACTTCAAGAAACTATCGGGGGGTAATTTGTAGTTAAACTCTAGAAGAACTGTGAGAGTCCTATATAGGAAGGCTTGCATTCACTTAGGGAAAGCAAGTACGAAGAAGGAGTGGTTTGTAGGCTTGCTAAACTCTAGTGTTGACGAAATGCGAGAGTCCTATAGAGGGACGTTAACCTTCAGTTAGTGAGAGCAACTCTCGGGGAGGGGGGTGGTATTTAGGCTTGCTGAACTCTAGTTTGGAAGACATGTCCGAGTTATCCAGGAAGGCTTACAATCACTTAGCTAGAAAGCCAGTATCGGCGGTCGCCTTGTAGGCTTGCTAAACTCTAGTTTCCAGGAAGGGCAAGAGTCATATAGAGGATCACTTAAATTCACTCAGTGAAAGCAACTGTCGCGGGCTGCCTTTTAGGGTGGCTAAACTCTAGTTGGAAGGAAGTGTGAGAGTCATATATAGGAATTCTTACCTTGACTTAGTGAAAGCACCTATGGAGCGGTGGCTTGTCGTCTTGCTGAACTCCAGTTTGGAAGTGTGCGAGAGTATGTATTCATAGGGATATTTACAGCCACTTAGAGAAAGTAGCTCTCAGGGCTGGTGCGCAGGGTTACAAAACTACATTCAAAGAAGGACAAGAAAAATATACGGGGGAGGCTTACATTCGGGTAGAGAAAGCAACTCTCGTGGGGTGTATTGCCAGATGGCTAAACGTTGAGATTGGAACAAGTGTGAGTTTCTTGTGAATCACACTGAAGGATGAAGTCACTATGTAAAAGCTGGATACTTCTTAGCCAGACGGGAGTCACGATAGGAACACATACACTGACTGAGAGAAAGCAATTGTTGGGTGGTGGGTTGTAGGTTTGCTAAAGTCCAGTTTGGAAGAAGTGCGAGAATCCTTTATAGGAATGCTTACATTCACTTCCAGAAAGCAGCGATCAGCGGTGGTTTGCAGGATTGCTACACCGCAGTTTGCAAGAAGTGCGAGAGTCGTGCATAGCAATGCTTCAATTCCCTTAGAGAAAGCAACTGTCGGCGGGTGATTTTTAGGCTTTCTAGCCTCTGGTTTGGATGAAGTGTGAGACGTACATGGGAACGCTTACATTCCCTTCCAGAAAGCAAGTGTCGCGGAGTGGTTTTTAGGCTTGCAAGACTTCTGAACGGAAGAAGTGCGAGAGGCATATACAGGAAGGCGTACATTTACTTAATGAAAGCAACTATAGTGGGATGCATTGGAGAATTGCTAAAGTCTGAGATTGGAAGAAGTGTGACCTTCCTGTCAAACACACTTGAGAAAGAAGTCATCACGTAGGACGGGGAGAGCTCCCAGCAGTAAAGAGTCATGTATAGGGACGCTTAAACTAACTTAGAGCGAGCAACTAGCAGGTGGTGCTCTGTAGGCTGGCTAAACGCTAGAATGGAGGAAGTGCCAGACGGTCTTCTATATTAACGCTTACATTCACTGAGAGAAAGAGACTATGTTGGGCGCTTTGTTACACTGGTAAACTCTGAGATTGGAAGAAGTGTGAGAGTTTCCTGTCCAACGCACTTAAGAAAGAAGTCATTATGTAGGAAGAGGAGAGTTCTCGGCTAGAAAGGGAGGAGGCTTTCTATGTATGGGAACGCTTACCTTCACTTCAAGAAACTATCGGGGGGTAATTTGTAGTTAAACTCTAGAAGAACTGTGAGAGTCCTATATAGGAAGGCTTGCATTCACTTAGGGAAAGCAAGTACGAAGAAGGAGTGGTTTGTAGGCTTGCTAAACTCTAGTGTTGACGAAAGGCGAGAGTCCTATAGAGGGACGTTAACCTTCAGTTAGTGAGAGCAACTCTCGGGGAGGGGGGTGGTATTTAGGCTTGCTGAACTGTAGTTTGGAAGACATGTCCGAGTTATCCAGGAAGGCTTACAATCACTTAGCTAGAAAGCCAGTATCGGCGGTCGCCTTGTAGGCTTGCTAAACTCTAGTTTCCAGGAAGGGCAAGAGTCATATAGAGGATCACTTAAATTCACTCAGTGAAAGCAACTGTCGCGGGCTGCCTTTTCGGGTGGCTAAACTCTAGTTGGAAGGAAGTGTGAGAGTCATATATAGGAATTCTTACCTTGACTTAGTGAAAGCACCTATGGAGCGGTGGCTTGTCGTCTTGCTGAACTCCAGTTTGGAAGATGTGCGAGAGTATGTATTCATAGGGATATTTACAGCCACTTAGAGAAAGTAGCTCTCAGGGCTGGTGCGCAGGGTTACAAAACTACATTCAAAGAAGGACAAGAAAATTATACGGGGGAGGCTTACATTCGGGCAGAGAAATCAACTCTCGTGGGGTGTATTGCCAGATGGCTAAACGTTGAGATTGGAACAAGTGTGAGTTTCTTGTGAATCACACTGAAGGATGAAGTCACTATGGAAAAGCTGGATACTTCTTAGCCAGACGGGAGTCACGATAGGAACACATACACTGACTGAGAGAAAGCAATTGTTGGGTGGTGGGTTGTAGGTTTGCTAAAGTCCAGTTTGGAAGAAGTGCGAGAATCCTTTATAGGAATGCTTACATTCACTTCCAGAAAGCAGCGATCAGCGGTGGTTTGCAGGATTGCTACACCGCAGTTTGCAAGAAGTGCGAGAGTCATGCATAGCAATGCTTAAATTCCCTTAGAGAAAGCAACTGTCGGCGGGTGATTTTAGGCTTTCTAGCCTCTGGTTTGGATGAAGTGTGAGACATACATGGGAACGCTTACATTCACTTCCAGAAAGCAAGTGTCGCGGAGTGGTTTTTAGGCTTGCAAGACTTCTGAACGGAAGAAGTGCGAGAGGCATATACAGGAAGGCGTACATTTACTTAATGAAAGCAACTATAGTGGGATGCATTGGAGAATTGCTAAAGTCTGAGATTGGAAGAAGTGTGACCTTCCTGTCAAACACACTTGAGAAAGAAGTCATCACGTAGGACGGGGAGAGCTCCCAGCAGTAAGGAGTCATGTATAGGGACGCTTAAACTAACTTAGAGCGAGCAACTAGCAGGTGGTGCTCTGTAGGCTGGCTAAACGCTAGAATGGAGGAAGTGCCAGACGGTCTTCTATATTAACGCTTACATTCACTGAGAGAAAGAGACTATGTTGGGCGCTTTGTTACACTGTTAAACTCTGAGATTGGAAGAAGTGTGAGAGTTTCCTGTCCAACGCACTTAGGAAAGAAGTCATTATGTAGGAAGAGGAGAGTTCTCGGCTAGAAAGGGAGGAGGCTTTCTATGTATGGGAACGCTTACATTCACTTCAAGAAACTATCGGGGGGTAATTTGTAGTTAAACTCTAGAAGAACTGTGAGAGTCCTATATAGGAAGGCTTGCATTCACTTGGGGAAAGCAAGTACGAAGAAGGAGTGGTTGGTAGGCTTGCTAAACTCTAGTGTTGACGAAATGCGAGAGTCCTATAGAGGGACGTTAACCTTCAGTTAGTGAGAGCAACTCTCGGGGAGGGGGGTGGTATTTAGGCTTGCTGAACTCTAGTTTGGAAGACATGTCCGAGTTATCCAGGAAGGCTTACAATCACTTAGCTAGAAAGCCAGTATCGGCGGTCGCCTTGTAGGCTTGCTAAACTCTAGTTTCCAGGAAGGGCAAGAGTCATATAGAGGATCACTTAAATTCACTCAGTGAAAGCAACTGTCGCGGGCTGCCTTTTAGGGTGGCTAAACTCTAGTTGGAAGGAAGTGTGAGAGTCATATATAGGAATTCTTACCTTGACTTAGTGAAAGCACCTATGGAGCGGTGGCTTGTCGTCTTGCTGAACTCCAATTTGGAAGATGTGCGAGAGTATATATTCATAGGGATATTTACAGCCACTTAGGGAAAGTAGCTCTCAGGGCTGGTGCGCAGGGTTACAAAACTACATTCAAAGAAGGACAAGAAAAATATACGGGGGAGGCTTACATTCGGGTAGAGAAAGCAACTCTCGTGGGGTGTATTGCCAGATGGCTAAACGTTGAGATTGGAACAAGTGTGAGTTTCTTGTGAATCACACTGAAGGATGAAGTCACTATGTAAAAGCTGGATACTTCTTAGCCAGACGGGAGTCACGATAGGAACACATACACTGACTGAGAGAAAGCAATTGTTGGGTGGTGGGTTGTAGGTTTGCTAAAGTCCAGTTTGGAAGAAGTGCGAGAATCCTTTATAGGAATGCTTACATTCACTTCCAGAAAGCAGCGATCAGCGGTGGTTTGCAGGATTGCTACACCGCAGTTTGCAAGAAGTGCGAGAGTCGTGCATAGCAATGCTTAAATTCCCTTAGAGAAAGCAACTGTCGGCGGGTGATTTTTAGGCTTTCTAGCCTCTGGTTTGGATGAAGTGTGAGACATACATGGGAACGCTTACATTCCCTTCCAGAAAGCAAGTGTCGCGGAGTGGTTTTTAGGCTTGCAAGACTTCTGAACGGAAGAAGTGCGAGAGGCATATACAGGAAGGCGTACATTTACTTAATGAAAGCAACTATAGTGGGATGCATTGGAGAATTGCTAAAGTCTGAGATTGGAAGAAGTGTGACCTTCCTGTCAAACACACTTGAGAAAGAAGTCATCACGTAGGACGGGGAGAGCTCCCAGCAGTAAGGAGTCATGTATAGGGACGCTTAAACTAACTTAGAGCGAGCAACTAGCAGGTGGTGCTCTGTAGGCTGGCTAAACGCTAGAATGGAGGAAGTGCCAGACGGTCTTCTATATTAACGCTTCCATTCACTGAGAGAAAGAGACTATGTTGGGCGCTTTGTTACACTGGTAAACTCTGAGATTGGAAGAAGTGTGAGAGTTTCCTGTCCAACGCACTTAAGAAAGAAGTCATTATGTAGGAAGAGGAGAGTTCTCGGCTAGAAAGGGAGGAGGCTTTCTATGTATGGGAACGCTTACATTCACTTCAAGAAACTATCGGGGGTTAATTTGTAGTTAAACTCTAGAAGAACTGTGAGAGTCCTATATAGGAAGGCTTGCATTCACTTAGGGAAAGCAAGTACGAAGAAGGAGTGGTTTGTAGGCTTGCTAAACTCTAGTGTTGACGAAAGGCGAGAGTCCTATAGAGGGACGTTAACCTTCAGTTAGTGAGAGCAACTCTCGGGGAGGGGGGTGGTATTTAGGCTTGCTGAACTCTAGTTTGGAAGACATGTCCGAGTTATCCAGGAAGGCTTACAATCACTTAGCTAGAAAGCCAGTATCGGCGGTCGCCTTGTAGGCTTGCTAAACTCTAGTTTCCAGGAAGGGCAAGAGTCATATAGAGGATCACTTAAATTCACTCAGTGAAAGCAACTGTCGCAGGCTGCCATTTAGGGTGGCTAAACTCTAGTTGGAAGGAAGTGTGAGAGTCATATATAGGAATTCTTACCTTGACTTAGTGAAAGCACCTATGGAGCGGTGGCTTGTCGTCTTGCTGAACTCCAGTTTGGAAGATGTGCGAGAGTATGTATTCATAGGGATATTTACAGCCACTTAGAGAAAGTAGCTCTCAGGGCTGGTGCGCAGGGTTACAAAACTACATTCAAAGAAGGACAAGAAAAATATACGGGGGAGGCTTACATTCGGGTAGAGAAAGCAACTCTCGTGGGGTGTATTGCCAGATGGCTAAACGTTGAGATTGGAACAAGTGTGAGTTTCTTGTGAATCACACTGAAGGATGAAGTCACTATGTAAAAGCTGGATACTTCTTAGCCAGACGGGAGTCACGATAGGAACACATACACTGACTGAGAGAAAGCAATTGTTGGGTGGTGGGTTGTAGGTTTGCTAAAGTCCAGTTTGGAAGAAGTGCGAGAATCCTTTATAGGAATGCTTACATTCACTTCCAGAAAGCAGCGATCAGCGGTGGTTTGCAGGATTGCTACACCGCAGTTTGCAAGAAGTGCGAGAGTCGTGCATAGCAATGCTTAAATTCCCTTAGAGAAAGCAACTGTCGGCGGGTGATTTTTAGGCTTTCTAGCCTCTGGTTTGGATGAAGTGTGAGACATACATGGGAACGCTTACATTCCCTTCCAGAAAGCAAGTGTCGCGGAGTGGTTTTTAGGCTTGCAAGACTTCTGAACGGAAGAAGTGCGAGAGGCATATACGGAAGGCGTACATTTACTTAATGAAAGCCACTATAGTGGGATGCATTGGAGAATTGCTAAAGTCTGAGATTCGAAGAAGTGTGACCTTCCTGTCAAACACACTTGAGAAAGAAGTCATCACGTAGGACGGGGAGAGCTCCCAGCAGTAAGGAGTCATGTATAGGGACGCTTAAACTAACTTAGAGCGAGCAACTAGCAGGTGGTGCTCTGTAGGCTGGCTAAACGCTAGAATGGAGGAAGTGCCAGACGGTCTTCTATATTAACGCTTACATTCACTGAGAGAAAGAGACTATGTTGGGCGCTTTGTTACACTGGTAAACTCTGAGATTGGAGGAAGTGTGAGAGTTTCCTGTCCAACGCACTTAGGAAAGAAGTCATTATGTAGGAAGAGGAGAGTTCTCGGCTAGAAAGGGAGGAGGCTTTCTATGTATGGGAACGCTTACATTCACTTCAAGAAACTATCGGGGGGTAATTTGTAGTTAAACTCTAGAAGAACTGTGAGAGTCCTATATAGGAAGGCTTGCATTCACTTAGGGAAAGCAAGTACGAAGAAGGAGTGGTTTGTAGGCTTGCTAAACTCTAGTGTTCACGAAATGCGAGAGTCCTATAGAGGGACGTTAACCTTCAGTTAGTGAGAGCAACTCTCGTGGGGGGGGTGGTATTTAGGCTTGCTGAACTCTAGTTTGGAAGACATGTCCGAGTTATCCAGGAAGGCTTACAATCACTTAGCTAGAAAGCCAGTATCGGCGGTCGCCTTGTAGGCTTGCTAAACTCTAGTTTCCAGGAAGGGCAAGAGTCATATAGAGGATCACTTAAATTCACTCAGTGAAAGCAACTGTCGCGGGCTGCCTTTTAGGGTGGCTAAACTCTAGTTGGAAAGAAGTGTGAGAGTCATATATAGGAATTCTTACCTTGACTTAGTGAAAGCACCTATGGAGCGGTGGCTTCTCGTCTTGCTGAACTCCAGTTTGGAAGATGTGCGAGAGTATGTATTCATAGGGATATTTACAGCCACTTAGAGAAAGTAGCTCTCAGGGCTGGTGCGCAGGGTTACAAAACTACATTCAAAGAAGGACAAGAAAAATATACGGGGGAGGCTTACATTCGGGTAGAGAAAGCAACTCTCGTGGGGTGTATTGCCAGATGGCTAAACGTTGAGATTGGAACAAGTGTGAGTTTCTTGTGAATCACACTGAAGGATGAAGTCACTATGTAAAAGCTGGATACTTCTTAGCCAGACGGGAGTCACGATAGGAACACATACACTGACTGAGAGAAAGCAATTGTTGGGCGGTGGGTTGTAGGTTTGCTAAAGTCCAGTTTCGAAGAAGTGCGAGAATCCTTTATAGGAATGCTTACATTCACTTCCAGAAAGCAGCGATCAGCGGTGGTTTGCAGGATTGCTACACCGCAGTTTGCAAGAAGTGCGAGAGTCGTGCATAGGAATGCTTAAATTCCCTTAGAGAAAGCAACTGTCGGCGGGTGATTTTTAGGCTTTCTAGCCTCTGGTTTGGATGAAGTGTGAGACATACATGGGAACGCTTACATTCCCTTCCAGAAAGCAAGTGTCGCGGAGTGGTTTTTAGGCTTGCAAGACTTCTGAACGGAAGAAGTGCGAGAGGCATATACAGGAAGGCGTACATTTACTTAATGAAAGCAACTATAGTGGGATGCATTGGAGAATTGCTAAAGTCTGAGATTGGAAGAAGTGTGACCTTCCTGTCAAACACACTTGAGAAAGAAGTCATCACGTAGGACGGGGAGAGCTCCCAGCAGTAAGGAGTCATGTATAGGGACGCTTAAACTAACTTAGAGCGAGCAACTAGCAGGTGGTGCTCTGTAGGCTGGCTAAACGCTAGAATGGAGGAAGTGCCAGACGGTCTACTATATTAACGCTTACATTCACTGAGAGAAAGAGACTATGTTGGGCGCTTTGTTACACTGGTAAACTCTGAGATTGGAGGAAGTGTGAGAGTTTCCTGTCGAACGCACTTAGGAAAGAAGTCATTATGTAGGAAGAGGAGAGTTCTCGGCTAGAAAGGGAGGAGGCTTTCTATGTATGGGAACGCTTACATTCACTTCAAGAAACTATCGGGGGGTAATTTGTAGTTAAACTCTAGAAGAACTGTGAGAGTCCTATATAGGAAGGCTTGCATTCACTTAGGGAAAGCAAGTACGAAGAAGGAGTGGTTTGTAGGCTTGCTAAACTCTAGTGTTGACGAAATGCGAGAGTCCTATAGAGGGACGTTAACCTTCAGTTAGTGAGAGCAACTCTCGGGGAGGGGGGTGGTATTTAGGCTTGCTGAACTCTAGTTTGGAAGACATGTCCGAGTTATCCAGGAAGGCTTACAATCACTTAGCTAGAAAGCCAGTATCGGCGGTCGCCTTGTAGGCTTGCTAAACTCTAGTTTCCAGGAAGGGCAAGAGTCATATAGAGGATCACTTAAATTCACTCAGTGAAAGCAACTGTCGCAGGCTGCCTTTTAGGGTGGCTAAACTCTAGTTGGGAGGAAGTGTGAGAGTCATATATAGGAATTCTTACCTTGACTTAGTGAAAGCACCTATGGAGCGGTGGCTTGTCGTCTTGCTGAACTCCAGTTTGGAAGATGTGCGAGAGTATGTATTCATAGGGATATTTACAGCCACTTAGAGAAAGTAGCTCTCAGGGCTGGTGCGCAGGGTTACAAAACTACATTCAAAGAAGGACAAGAAAAATATACGGGGGAGGCTTACATTCGGGTAGAGAAAGCAACTCTCGTGGGGTGTATTGCCAGATGGCTAAACGTTGAGATTGGAACAAGTGTGAGTTTCTTGTGAATCACACTGAAGGATGAAGTCACTATGTAAAAGCTGGATACTTCTTAGCCAGACGGGAGTCACGATAGGAACACATACACTGACTGAGAGAAAGCAATTGTTGGGCGGTGGGTTGTAGGTTTGCTAAAGTCCAGTTTGGAAGAAGTGCGAGAATCCTTTATAGGAATGCTTAGATTCACTTCCAGAAAGCAGCGATCAGCGGTGGATTGCAGGATTGCTACACCGCAGTTTGCAAGAAGTGCGAGAGTCATGCATAGCAATGCTTAAATTCCCTTAGAGAAAGCAACTGTCGGCGGGTGATTTTTAGGCTTTCTAGCCTCTGGTTTGGATGAAGTGTGAGACATACATGGGAACGCTTACATTCACTTCCAGAAAGCAAGTGTCTCGGAGTGGTTTTTAGGCTTGCAAGACTTCTGAACGGAAGAAATGCGAGAGGCATATACAGGAAGGCGTACATTTACTTAATGAAAGCAACTATAGTGGGATGCATTGGAGAATTGCTAAAGTCTGAGATTGGAAGAAGTGTGACCTTCCTGTCAACCACACTTGAGAAAGAAGTCATCACGTAGAACGGGGAGAGCTTCCAGCAGTAAGGAGTCATGTATAGGGACGCTTAAACTAACTTAGAGAGAGCAACTAGCAGGTGATGCTCTGTAGGCTGGCTAAACGCTAGAATGGAGGAAGTGCCAGACGGTCTTCTATATTAACGCTTACATTCACTGAGAGAAAGAGACTATGTTGGGCGCTTTGTTACACTGGTAAACTCTGAGATTGGAAGAAGTGTGAGAGTTTCCTGTCCAACGCACTTAGGAAAGAAGTCATTATGTAGGAAGAGGAGAGTTCTCGGCTAGAAAGGGAGGAGGCTTTCTATGTATGGGAATGCTTACATTCACTTCAAGAAACTATCGGGGGGTAATTTGTAGTTAAACTCTAGAAGAACTGTGAGAGTCCTATATAGGAAGGCTTGCATTCACTTAGGGAAAGCAAGTACGAAGAAGGAGTGGTTGGTAGGCTTGCTAAACTCTAGTGTTGACAAAATGCGAGAGTCCTATAGAGGGACGTTAACCTTCAGTTAGTGAGAGCAACTCTCGGGGGGGGGGTGGTATTTAGGCTTGCTGAACTCTAGTTTGGAAGACATGTCCGAGTTATCCAGGAAGGCTTACAATCACTTAGCTAGAAAGCCAGTATCGGCGGTCGCCTTGTAGGCTTGCTAAACTCTAGTTTCCAGGAAGGGCAAGAGTCATATAGAGGATCACTTAAATTCACTCAGTGAAAGCAACTGTCGCGGGCTGCCTTTTAGGGTGGCTAAACTCTAGTTGGAAAGAAGTGTGAGAGTCATATATAGGAATTCTTACCTTGACTTAGTGAAAGCACCTATGGAGCGGTGGCTTGTCGTCTTGCTGAACTCCAGTTTGGAAGATGTGCGAGAGTATGTATTCATAGGGATATTTACAGCCACTTAGAGAAAGTAGCTCTCAGGGCTGGTGCGCAGGGTTACAAAACTACATTCAAAGAAGGACAAGAAAAATATACGGGGGAGGCTTACATTCGGGTAGAGAAAGCAACTCTCGTGGGGTGTATTGCCAGATGGCTAAACGTTGAGATTGGAACAAGTGTGAGTTTCTTGTGAATCACACTGAAGGATGAAGTCACTATGTAAAAGCTGGATACTTCTTAGCCAGACGGGAGTCACGATAGGAACACATACACTGACTGAGAGAAAGCAATTGTTGGGTGGTGGGTTGTAGGTTTGCTAAAGTCCAGTTTGGAAGAAGTGCGAGAATCCTTTATAGGAATGCTTACATTCACTTCCAGAAAGCAGCGATCAGCGGTGGTTTGCAGGATTGCTACACCGCAGTTTGCAAGAAGTGCGAGAGTCGTGCATAGCAATGCTTAAATTCCCTTAGAGAAAGCAACTGTCGGCGGGTGATTTTTAGGCTTTCTAGCCTCTGGTTTGGATGAAGTGTCAGACATACATGGGAACGCTTACATTCCCTTCCAGAAAGCAAGTGTCGCGGAGTGGTTTTTAGGCTTGCAAGACTTCTGAACGGAAGAAGTGCGAGAGGCATATACAGGAAGGCGTACATTTACTTAATGAAAGCAACTATAGTGGGATGCATTGGAGAATTGCTAAAGTCTGAGATTGGAAGAAGTGTGACCTTCCTGTCAAACACACTTGAGAAAGAAGTCATCACGTAGGACGGGGAGAGCTCCCAGCAGTAAGGAGTCATGTATAGGGACGCTTAAACTAACTTAGAGTGAGCAACTAGCAGGTGGTGCTCTGTAGGCTGGCTAAACGCTAGAATGGAGGAAGTGCCAGACGGTCTTCTATATTAACGCTTACATTCACTGAGAGAAAGAGACTATGTTGGGCGCTTTGTTACACTGGTAAACTCTGAGATTGGAAGAAGTGTGAGAGTTTCCTGTCCAACGCACTTAGGAAAGAAGTCATTATGTAGGAAGAGGAGAGTTCTCGGCTAGAAAGGGGGGAGGCTTTCTATGTATGGGAACGCTTACATTCACTTCAAGAAACTATCGGGGGGTAATTTGTAGTTAAACTCTAGAAGAACTGTGAGAGTCCTATATAGGAAGGCTTGCATTCACTTAGGGAAAGCAAGTACGAAGAAGGAGTGGTTTGTAGGCTTGCTAAACTCTAGTGTTGACGAAATGCGAGAGTCCTATAGAGGGACGTTAACCTTCAGTTAGTGAGAGCAACTCTCGGGGAGGGGGGTGGTATTTAGGCTTGCTGAACTCTAGTTTGGAAGACATGTCCGAGTTATCCAGGAAGGCTTACAATCACTTACCTAGAAAGCCAGTATCGGCGGTCGCCTTGTAGGCTTGCTTAACTCTAGTTTCCAGGAAGGGCAAGAGTCATATAGAGGATCACTTAAATTCACTCAGTGAAAGCAACTGTCGCGGGCTGCCTTTTAGGGTGGCTAAACTCTAGTTGGAAGGAAGTGTGAGAGTCATATATAGGAATTCTTACCTTGACTTAGTGAAAGCACCTATGGAGCGGTGGCTTGTCGTCTTGCTGAACTCCAGTTTGGAAGATGTGCGAGAGTATGTATTCATAGGGATATTTACAGCCACTTAGAGAAAGTAGCTCTCAGGGCTGGTGCGCAGGGTTACAAAACTACATTCAAAGAAGGACAAGAAAAATATACGGGGGAGGCTTACATTCGGGTAGAGAAAGCAACTCTCGTGGGGTGTATTGCCAGATGGCTAAACGTTGAGATTGGAACAAGTGTGAGTTTCTTGTGAATCACACTGAAGGATGAAGTCACTATGTAAAAGCTGGATACTTCTTAGCCAGACGGGAGTCACGATAGGAACACATACACTGACTGAGAGAAAGCAATTGTTGGGCGGTGGGTTGTAGGTTTGCTTAAGTCCAGTTTGGAAGAAGTGCGAGAATCCTTTATAGGAATGCTTACATTCACTTCCAGAAAGCAGCGATCAGCGGTGGTTTGCAGGATTGCTACACCGCAGTTTGCAAGAAGTGCGAGAGTCATGCATAGCAATGCTTAAATTCCCTTAGAGAAAGCAACTGTCGGCGGGTGATTTTTAGGCTTTCTAGCCTCTGGTTTGGATGAAGTGTGAGACATACATGGGAACGCTTACATTCACTTCCAGAAAGCAAGTGTCTCGGAGTGGTTTTTAGGCTTGCAAGACTTCTGAACGGAAGAAGTGCGAGAGGCATATACAGGAAGGCGTACATTTACTTAATGAAAGCAACTATAGTGGGATGCATTGGAGAATTGCTAAAGTCTGAGATTGGAAGAAGTGTGACCTTCCTGTCAACCACACTTGAGAAAGAAGTCATCACGTAGAACGGGGAGAGCTCCCAGCAGTAAGGAGTCATGTATAGGGACGCTTAAACTAACTTAGAGAGAGCAACTAGCAGGTGATGCTCTGTAGGCTGGCTAAACGCTAGAATGGAGGAAGTGCCAGACGGTCTTCTATATTAACGCTTACATTCACTGAGAGAAAGAGACTATGTTGGGCGCTTTGTTACACTGGTAAACTCTGAGATTGGAAGAAGTGTGAGAGTTTCCTGTCCAACGCACTTAGGAAAGAAGTCATTATGTAGGAAGAGGAGAGTTCTCGGCTAGAAAGGGAGGAGGCTTTCTATGTATGGGAACGCTTACATTCACTTCAAGAAACTATCGGGGGGTAATTTGTAGTTAAACTCTAGAAGAACTGTGAGAGTCCTATATAGGAAGGCTTGCATTCACTTAGGGAAAGCAAGTACGAAGAAGGAGTGGTTTGTAGGCTTGCTAAACTCTAGTGTTGACGAAATGCGAGAGTCCTATAGAGGGACGTTAACCTTCAGTTAGTGAGAGCAACTCTCGGGGGGGGGTGGTATTTAGGCTTCCTGAACTCTAGTTTGGAAGACATGTCCGAGTTATCCAGGAAGGCTTACAATCACTTAGCTAGAAAGCCAGTATCGGCGGTCGCCTTGTAGGCTTGCTAAACTCTAGTTTCCAGGAAGGGCAAGAGTCATATAGAGGATCACTTAAATTCACTCAGTGAAAGCAACTGTCGCGGGCTGCCTTTTAGGGTGGCTAAACTCTAGTTGGAAAGAAGTGTGAGAGTCATATATAGGAATTCTTACCTTGACTTAGTGAAAGCACCTATGGAGCGGTGGCTTGTCGTCTTGCTGAACTCCAGTTTGGAAGATGTGCGAGAGTATGTATTCATAGGGATATTTACAGCCACTTAGAGAAAGTAGCTCTCAGGGCTGGGGCGCAGGGTTACAAAACTACATTCAAAGAAGGACAAGAAAAATATACGGGGGAGGCTTACATTCGGGTAGAGAAAGCAACTCTCGTGGGGTGTATTGCCAGATGGCTAAACGTTGAGATTGGAACAAGTGTGAGTTTCTTGTGAATCACACTGAAGGATGAAGTCACTATGTAAAAGCTGGATACTTCTTAGCCAGACGGGAGTCACGATAGGAACACATACACTGACTGAGAGAAAGCAATTGTTGGGTGGTGGGTTGTAGGTTTGCTAAAGTCCAGTTTGGAAGAAGTGCGAGAATCCTTTATAGGAATGCTTACATTCACTTCCAGAAAGCAGCGATCAGCGGTGGTTTGCAGGATTGCTACACCGCAGTTTGCAAGAAGTGCGAGAGTCGTGCATAGCAATGCTTAAATTCCCTTAGAGAAAGCAACTGTCGGCGGGTGATTTTTAGGCTTTCTAGCCTCTGGTTTGGATGAAGTGTCAGACATACATGGGAACGCTTACATTCCCTTCCAGAAAGCAAGTGTCACGGAGTGGTTTTTAGGCTTGCAAGACTTCTGAACGGAAGAAGTGCGAGAGGCATATACAGGAAGGCGTACATTTACTTAATGAAAGCAACTATAGTGGGATGCATTGGAGAATTGCTAAAGTCTGAGATTGGAAGAAGTGTGACCGTCCTGTCAAACACACTTGAGAAAGAAGTCATCACGTAGGACGGGGAGAGCTCCCAGCAGAACGGAGTCATGTATAGGGACGCTTAAACTAACTTAGAGCGAGCAACTAGCAGGTGGTGCTCTGTAGGCTGGCTAAACGCTAGAATGGAGGAAGTGCCAGACGGTCTTCTATATTAACGCTTACATTCACTGAGAGAAAGAGACTATGTTGGGCGCTTTGTTACACTGGTAAACTCTGAGATTGGAAGAAGTGTGAGAGTTTCCTGTCCAACGCACTTAGGAAAGAAGTCATTATGTAGGAAGAGGAGAGTTCTCGGCTAGAAAGGGGGGAGGCTTTCTATGTATGGGAACGCTTACATTCACTTCAAGAAACTATCGGGGGGTAATTTGTAGTTAAACTCTAGAAGAACTGTGAGAGTCCTATATAGGAAGGCTTGCATTCACTTAGGGAAAGCAAGTACGAAGAAGGAGTGGTTTGTAGGCTTGCTAAACTCTAGTGTTGACGAAATGCGAGAGTCCTATAGAGGGACGTTAACCTTCAGTTAGTGAGAGCAACTCTCGGGGAGGGGGGTGGTATTTAGGCTTGCTGAACTGTAGTTTGGAAGACATGTCCGAGTTATCCAGGAAGGCTTACAATCACTTAGCTAGAAAGCCAGTATCGGCGGTCGCCTTGTAGGCTTGCTTAACTCTAGTTTCCAGGAAGGGCAAGAGTCATATAGAGGATCACTTAAATTCACTCAGTGAAAGCAACTGTCGCGGGCTGCCTTTTAGGGTGGCTAAACTCTAGTTGGAAGGAAGTGTGAGAGTCATATATAGGAATTCTTACCTTGACTTAGTGAAAGCACCTATGGAGCGGTGGCTTGTCGTCTTGCTGAACTCCAGTTTGGAAGATGTGCGAGAGTATGTATTCATAGGGATATTTACAGCCACTTAGAGAAAGTAGCTCTCAGGGCTGGTGCGCAGGGTTACAAAACTACATTCAAAGAAGGACAAGAAAAATATACGGGGGAGGCTTACATTCGGGTAGAGAAAGCAACTCTCGTGGGGTGTATTGCCAGATGGCTAAACGTTGAGATTGGAACAAGTGTGAGTTTCTTGTGAATCACACTGAAGGATGAAGTCACTATGTAAAAGCTGGATACTTCTTAGCCAGACGGGAGTCACGATAGGAACACATACACTGACTGAGAGAAAGCAATTGTTGGGTGGTGGGTTGTAGGTTTGCTAAAGTCCAGTTTGGAAGAAGTGCGAGAATCCTTTATAGGAATGCTTACATTTACTTCCAGAAAGCAGCGATCAGCGGTGGTTTGCAGGATTGCTACACCGCAGTTTGCAAGAAGTGCGAGAGTCATGCATAGCAATGCTTAAATTCCCTTAGAGAAAGCAACTATCGGCGGGTGATTTTTAGGCTTTCTAGCCTCTGGTTTGGATGAAGTGTGAGACATACATGGGAACGCTTACATTCACTTCCAGAAAGCAAGTGTCGCGGAGTGGTTTTTAGGCTTGCAAGACTTCTGAACGGAAGAAGTGCGAGAGGCATATACAGGAAGGCGTACATTTACTTAATGAAAGCAACTATAGTGGGATGCATTGGAGAATTGCTAAAGTCTGAGATTGGAAGAAGTGTGACCTTCCTGTCAAACACACTTGAGAAAGAAGTCATCACGTAGGACGGGGAGAGCTCCTAGCAGTAAGGAGTTATGTATAGGGACGCTTAAACTAACTTAGAGCGAGCAACTAGCAGGTGGTGCTCTGTAGGCTGGCTAAACGCTAGAATGGAGGAAGTGCCAGACGGTCTTCTATATTAACGCTTACATTCACTGAGAGAAAGAGACTATGTTGGGCGCTTTGTTACACTGGTAAACTCTGAGATTGGAAGAAGTGTGAGAGTTTCCTGTCCAACGCACTTAGGAAAGAAGTCATTATGTAGGAAGAGGAGAGTTCTCGGCTAGAAAGGGAGGAGGCTTTCTATGTATGGGAACGCTTACATTCACTTCAAGAAACTATCGGGGGGTAATTTGTAGTTAAACTCTAGAAGAACTGTGAGAGTCCTATATAGGAAGGCTTGCATTCACTTAGGGAAAGCAAGTACGAAAAAGGAGTGGTTTGTAGGCTTGCTAAACTCTAATGTTGACGAAATGCGAGAGTCCTATAGAGGGACGTTAACCTTCAGTTAGTGAGAGCAACTCTCGGGGGGTGTGGTATTTAGGCTTGCTGAACTCTAGTTTGGAAGACATGTCCGAGTTATCCAGGAAGGCTTACAATCACTTAGCTAGAAAGCCAGTATCGGCGGTCGCCTTGTAGGCTTGCTAAACTCTAGTTTCCAGGAAGGGCAAGAGTCATATAGAGGATCACTTAAATTCACTCAGTGAAAGCAACTGTCGCGGGCTGCCTTTTAGGGTGGCTAAACTCTAGATGGAAGCAAGTGTGAGAGTCATATATAGGAATTCTTACCTTGACTTAGTGAAAGCACCTATGGAGCGGTGGCTTGTCGTCTTGCTGAACTCCAGTTTGGAAGATGTGCGAGAGTATGTATTCATAGGGATATTTACAGCCACTTAGAGAAAGTAGCTCTCAGGGCTGGTGCGCAGGGTTACAAAACTACATTCAAAGAAGGACAAGAAAAATATACGGGGGAGGCTTACATTCGGGTAGAGAAAGCAACTCTCGTGGGGTGTATTGCCAGATGGCTAAACGTTGAGATTGGAACAAGTGTGAGTTTCTTGTGAATCACACTGAAGGATGAAGTCACTATGGAAAAGCTGGATACTTCTTAGCCAGACGGGAGTCACGATAGGAACACATACACTGACTGAGAGAAAGCAATTGTTGGGTGGTGGGTTGTAGGTTTGCTAAAGTCCAGTTTGGAAGAAGTGCGAGAATCCTTTCTAGGAATGCTTACATTCACTTCCAGAAAGCAGCGATCAGCGGTGGTTTGCAGGATTGCTACACCGCAGTTTGCAAGAATTGCGAGAGTCATGCATAGCAATGCTTAAATTCCCTTAGAGAAAGCAACTGTCGGCGGGTGATTTTTAGGCTTTCTAGCCTCTGGTTTGGATGAAGTGTGAGACATACATGGGAACGCTTACATTCACTTCAGGAAAGCAAGTGTCGCGGAGTGGTTTTTAGGCTTGCAAGACTTCTGAACGGAAGAAGTGCGAGAGGCATATACAGGAAGGCGTACATTTACTTAATGAAAGCAACTATAGTGGGATGCATTGGAGAATTGCTAAAGTCTGAGATTGGAAGAAGTGTGACCTTCCTGTCAAACACACTTGAGAAAGAAGTCATCACGTAGGATGGGGAGAGCTCCCAGCAGTAAGGAGTCATGTATAGGGACGCTTAAACTAACTTAGAGAGAGCAACTAGCAGGTGGTGCTCTGTAGGCTGGCTAAACGCTAGAATGGAGGAAGTGCCAGACGGTCTTCTATATTAACGCTTACATTCACTGAGAGAAAGAGACTATGTTGGGCGCTTTGTTACACTGGTAAACTCTCAGATTGGAAGAAGTGTGAGAGTTTCTTGTCCAACGCACTTAAGAAAGAAGTCATTATGTAGGAAGAGGAGAGTTCTCGGCTAGAAAGGGAGGACGCTTTCTATGTATGGGAACGCTTACATTCACTTCAAGAAACTATCGGGGGGTAATTTGTAGTTAAACTCTAGAAGAACTGTGAGAGTCCTATATAGGAAGGCTTGCATTCACTTAGGGAAAGCAAGTACGAAGAAGGAGTGGTTTGTAGGCTTGCTAAACTCTAGTGTTGACGAAATGCGAGAGTCCTATAGAGGGACGTTAACCTTCAGTTAGTGAGAGCAACTCTCGGGGAGGGGGGTGGTATTTAGGCTTGCTGAACTCTAGTTTGGAAGACATGTCCGAGTTATCCAGGAAGGCTTACAATCACTTAGCTAGAAAGCCAGTATCGGTGGTCGCCTTGTAGGCTTGCTTAACTCTAGTTTCCAGGAAGGGCAAGAGTCATATAGAGGATCACTTAAATTCACTCAGTGAAAGCAACTGTCGCGGGCTGCCTTTTAGGGTGGCTAAACTCTAGTTGGAAGGAAGTGTGAGAGTCATATATAGGAATTCTTACCTTGACTTAGTGAAAGCACCTATGGAGCGGTGGCTTGTCGTCTTGCTGAACTCCAGTTTGGAAGATGTGCGAGAGTATGTATTCATAGGGATATTTACAGCCACTTAGAGAAAGTAGCTCTCAGGGCTGGTGCGCAGGGATACAAAACTACATTCAAAGAAGGACAAGAAAAATATACGGGGGAGGCTTACATTCGGGTAGAGAAAGCAACTCTCGTGGGGTGTATTGCCAGATGGCTAAACGTTGAGATTGGAACAAGTGTGAGTTTCTTGTGAATCACACTGAAGGATGAAGTCACTATGTAAAAGCTGGATACTTCTTAGCCAGACGGGAGTCACGATAGGAACACATACACTGACTGAGAGAAAGCAATTGTTGGGTGGTGGGTTGTAGGTTTGCTAAAGTCCAGTTTGGAAGAAGTGCGAGAATCCTTTATAGGAATGCTTACATTCACTTCCAGAAAGCAGCGATCAGCGGTGGTTTGCAGGATTGCTACACCGCAGTTTGCAAGAAGTGCGAGAGTCATGCATAGCAATGCTTAAATTCCCTTAGAGAAAGCAACTGTCGGCGGGTGATTTTTAGGCTTTCTAGCCTCTGGTTTGGATGAAGTGTGAGACATACATGGGAACGCTTACATTCCCTTCCAGAAAGCAAGTGTCGCGGAGTGGTTTTTAGGCTTGCAAGACTTCTGAACGGAAGAAGTGCGAGAGGCATATACAGGAAGGCGTACATTTACTTAATGAAAGCAACTATAGTGGGATGCATTGGAGAATTGCTAAAGTCTGAGATTGGAAGAAGTGTGACCTTCCTGTCAAACACACTTGAGAAAGAAGTCATCACGTAGGACGGGGAGAGCTCCCAGCAGTAAGGAGTCATGTATAGGGACGCTTAAACTAACTTAGAGCGAGCAACTAGCAGGTGGTGCTCTGTAGGCTGGCTAAACGCTAGAATGGAGGAAGTGCCAGACGGTCTTCTATATTAACGCTTACATTCACTGAGAGAAAGAGACTATGTTGGGCGCTTTGTTACACTGGTAAACTCTGAGATTGGAAGAAGTGTTAGAGTTTCCTGTCCAACGCACTTAAGAAAGAAGTCATTATGTAGGAAGAGGAGAGTTCTCGGCTAGAAAGGGAGGAGGCTTTCTATGTATGGGAACGCTTACATTCACTTCAAGAAACTATCGGGGGGTAATTTGTAGTTAAACTCTAGAAGAACTGTGAGAGTCCTATATAGGAAGGCTTGCATTCACTTAGGGAAAGCAAGTACGAAGAAGGAGTGGTTTGTAAGCTTGCTAAACTCTAGTGTTGACGAAATGCGAGAGTCCTATAGAGGGACGTTAACCTTCAGTTAGTGAGAGCAACTCTCGGGGAGGGGGGTGGTATTTAGGCTTGCTGAACTCTAGTTTGGAAGACATGTCCGAGTTATCCAGGAAGGCTTACAATCACTTAGCTAGAAAGCTAGTATCGGCGGTCGCCTTGTAGGCTTGCTTAACTCTAGTTTCCAGGAAGGGCAAGAGTCATATAGAGGATCACTTAAATTCACTCAGTGAAAGCAACTGTCGCGGGCTGCCTTTTAGGGTGGCTAAACTCTAGTTGGAAGGAAGTGTGAGAGTCATATATAGGAATTCTTACCTTGACTTAGTGAAAGCACCTATGGAGCGGTGGCTTGTCGTCTTGCTGAACTCCAGTTTGGAAGATGTGCGAGAGTATGTATTCATAGGGATATTTACAGCCACTTAGAGAAAGTAGCTCTCAGGGCTGGTGCGCAGGGTTACAAAACTACATTCAAAGAAGGACAAGAAAAATATACGGGGGAGGCTTACATTCGGGTAGAGAAAGCAACTCTCGTGGGGTGTATTGCCAGATGGCTAAACGTTGAGATTGGAACAAGTGTGAGTTTCTTGTGAATGACACTGAAGGATGAAGTCACTATGGAAAAGCTGGATACTTCTTAGCCAGACGGGAGTCACGATAGGAACACATACACTGACTGAGAGAAAGCAATTGTTGGGTGGTGGGTTGTAGGTTTGCTAAAGTCCAGTTTGGAAGAAGTGCGAGAATCCTTTATAGGAATGCTTACATTCACTTCCAGAAAGCAGCGATCAGCGGTGGTTTGCAGGATTGCTACACCGCAGTTTGCAAGAAGTGCGAGAGTCATGCATAGCAATGCTTAAATTCCCTTAGAGAAAGCAAGTGTCGGCGGGTGATTTTTAGGCTTTCTAGCCTCTGGTTTGGATGAAGTGTGAGACATACATGGGAACGCTTACATTCACTTCCAGAAAGCAAGTGTCGCGGAGTGGTTTTTAGGCTTGCAAGACTTCTGAACGGAAGAAGTGCGAGAGGCATATACAGGAAGGCGTACATTTACTTAATGAAAGCAACTATAGTGGGATGCATTGGAGAATTGCTAAAGTCTGAGATTGGAAGAAGTGTGACCTTCCTGTCAAACACACTTGAGAAAGAAGTCATCACGTAGGACGGGGAGAGCTCCCAGCAGTAAGGAGTCATGTATAGGGACGCTTAAACTAACTTAGAGAGAGCAACTAGCAGGTGGTGCTCTGTAGGCTGGCTAAACGCTAGAATGGAGGAAGTGCCAGACGGTCTTCTATATTAACGCTTACATTCACTGAGAGAAAGAGACTATGTTGGGCGCTTTGTTACACTGGTAAACTCTGAGATTGGAAGAAGTGTGAGAGTTTCTTGTCCAACGCACTTAAGAAAGAAGTCATTATGTAGGAAGAGGAGAGTTCTCGGCTAGAAAGGGAGGACGCTTTCTATGTATGGGAACGCTTACATTCACTTCAAGAAACTATCGGGGGGTAATTTGTAGTTAAACTCTAGAAGAACTGTGAGAGTCCTATATAGGAAGGCTTGCATTCACTTAGGGAAAGCAAGTACGAAGAAGGAGTGGTTTGTAGGCTTGCTAAACTCTAATGTTGACGAAATGCGAGAGTCCTATAGAGGGACGTTAACCTTCAGTTAGTGAGAGCAACTCTCGGGGGGTGTGGTATTTAGGCTTGCTGAACTCTAGTTTGGAAGACATGTCCGAGTTATCCAGGAAGGCTTACAATCACTTAGCTAGAAAGCCAGTATCGGCGGTCGCCTTGTAGGCTTGCTAAACTCTAGTTTCCAGGAAGGGCAAGAGTCATATAGAGGATCACTTAAATTCACTCAGTGAAAGCAACTGTCGCGGGCTGCCTTTTAGGGTGGCTAAACTCTAGTTGGAAGGAAGTGTGAGAGTCATATATAGGAATTCTTACCTTGACTTAGTGAAAGCACCTATGGAGCGGTGGCTTGTCGTCTTGCTGAACTCCAGTTTGGAAGATGTGCGAGAGTATGTATTCATAGGGATATTTACAGCCACTTAGAGAAAGTAGCTCTCAGGGCTGGTGCGCAGGGTTACAAAACTACATTCAAAGAAGGACAAGAAAAATATACGGGGGAGGCTTACATTCGGGTAGAGAAAGCAACTCTCGTGGGGTGTATTGCCAGATGGCTAAACGTTGAGATTGGAACAAGTGTGAGTTTCTTGTGAATCACACTGAAGGATGAAGTCACTATGTAAAAGCTGGATACTTCTTAGCCAGACGGGAGTCACGATAGGAACACATACACTGACTGAGAGAAAGCAATTGTTGGGTGGTGGGTTGTAGGTTTGCTAAAGTCCAGTTTGGAAGAAGTGTGAGAATCCTTTCTAGGAATGCTTACATTCACTTCCAGAAAGCAGCGATCAGCGGTGGTTTGCAGGATTGCTACACCGCAGTTTGCAAGAAGTGCGAGAGTCATGCATAGCAATGCTTAAATTCCCTTAGAGAAAGCAACTGTCAGCGGGTGATTTTTAGGCTTTCTAGCCTCTGGTTTGGATGAAGTGTGAGACATACATGGGAACGCTTACATTCACTTCAGGAAAGCAAGTGTCGCGGAGTGGTTTTTAGGCTTGCAAGACTTCTGAACGGAAGAAGTGCGAGAGGCATATACAGGAAGGCGTACATTTACTTAATGAAAGCAACTATAGTGGGATGCATTGGAGAATTGCTAAAGTCTGAGATTGGAAGAAGTGTGGCCTTCCTGTCAAACACACTTGAGAAAGAAGTCATCACGTAGGACGGGGAGAGCTCCCAGCAGTAAGGAGTCATGTATAGGGACGCTTAAACTAACTTAGAGCGAGCAACTAGCAGGTGGTGCTCTGTAGGCTGGCTAAACGCTAGAATGGAGGAAGTGCCAGACGGTCTTCTATATTAACGCTTACATTCACTGAGAGAAAGAGACTATGTTGGGCGCTTTGTTACACTGGTAAACTCTGAGATTGGAAGAAGTGTGAGAGTTTCCTGTCCAACGCACTTAGGAAAGAAGTCATTATGTAGGAAGAGGAGAGTTCTCGGCTAGAAAGGGAGGAGGCTTTCTATGTATGGGAACGCTTACACTCACTTCAAGAAACTATCGGGGGGTAATTTGTAGTTAAACTCTAGAAGAACTGTGAGAGTCCTATATAGGAAGGCTTGCATTCACTTAGGGAAAGCAAGTACGAAGAAGGGGTGGTTTGTAGGCTTGCTAAACTCTAGTGTTGACGAAATGCGAGAGTCCTATAGAGGGACGTTGACCTTCAGTTAGTGAGAGCAACTCTCGGGGAGGGGGGTGGTATTTAGGCTTGCTGAACTCTAGTTTGGAAGACATGTCCGAGTTATCCAGGAAGGCTTACAATCACTTAGCTAGAAAGCCAGTATCGGCGGTCGCCTTGTAGGCTTGCTAAACTCTAGTTTCCAGGAAGGGCAAGAGTCATATAGAGGATCACTTAAATTCACTCAGTGAAAGCAACTGTCGCGGGCTGCCTTTTAGGGTGGCTAAACTCTAGTTGGAAGGAAGTGTGAGAGTCATATATAGGAATTCTTACCTTGACTTAGTGAAAGCACCTATGGAGCGGTGGCTTGTCGTCTTGCTGAACTCCAGTTTGGAAGATGTGCGAGAGTATGTATTCATAGGGATATTTACAGCCACTTAGAGAAAGTAGCTCTCAGGGCTGGTGCGCAGGGTTACAAAACTACATTCAAAGAAGGACAAGAAAAATATACGGGGGAGGCTTACATTCGGGTAGAGAAAGCAACTCTCGTGGGGTGTATTGCCAGATGGCTAAACGTTGAGATTGGAACAAGTGTGAGTTTCTTGTGAATCACACTGAAGGATGAAGTCACTATGTAAAAGCTGGATACTTCTTAGCCAGACGGGAGTCACGATAGGAACACATACACTGACTGAGAGAAAGCAATTGTTGGGCGGTGGGTTGTAGGTTTGCTAAAGTCCAGTTTGGAAGAAGTGCGAGAATCCTTTATAGGAATGCTTAGATTCACTTCCAGAAAGCAGCGATCAGCGGTGGTTTGCAGGATTGCTACACCGCAGTTTGCAAGAAGTGCGAGAGTCATGCATAGCAATGCTTAAATTCCCTTAGAGAAAGCAACTGTCGGCGGGTGATTTTTAGGCTTTCTAGCCTCTGGTTTGGATGAAGTGTGAGACATACATGGGAATGCTTACATTCACTTCCAGAAAGCAAGTGTCTCGGAGTGGTTTTTAGGCTTGCAAGACTTCTGAACGGAAGAAGTGCGAGAGGCATATACAGGAAGGCGTACATTTACTTAATGAAAGCAACTATAGTGGGATGCATTGGAGAATTGCTAAAGTCTGAGATTGGAAGAAGTGTGACCTTCCTGTCAACCACACTTGAGAAAGAAGTCATCACGTAGAACGGGGAGAGCTCCCAGCAGTAAGGAGTCATGTATAGGGACGCTTAAACTAACTTAGAGAGAGCAACTAGCAGGTGATGCTCTGTAGGCTGGCTAAACGCTAGAATGGAGGAAGTGCCAGATGGTCTTCTATATTAACGCTTACATTCACTGAGAGAAAGAGACTATGTTGGGTGCTTTGTTACACTGGTAAACTCTGAGATTGGAAGAAGTGTGAGAGTTTCCTGTCCAACGCACTTAGGAAAGAAGTCATTATGTAGGAAGAGGAGAGTTCTCGGCTAGAAAGGGAGGAGGCTTTCTATGTATGGGAACGCTTACATTCACTTCAAGAAACTATCGGGGGGTAATTTGTAGTTAAACTCTAGAAGAACTGTGAGAGTCCTATATAGGAAGGCTTGCATTCACTTAGGGAAAGCAAGTACGAAGAAGGAGTGGTTGGTAGGCTTGCTAAACTCTAGTGTTGACGAAATGCGAGAGTCCTATAGAGGGACGTTAACCTTCAGTTAGTGAGAGCAACTCTCCGGGGGGGGGGGGTGGTATTTAGGGTTGCTGAACTCTAGTTTGGAAGACATGTCCGAGTTATCCAGGAAGGCTTACAATCACTTACCTAGAAAGCCAGTATCGGCGGTCGCCTTGTAGGCTTGCTTAACTCTAGTTTCCAGGAAGGGCAAGAGTCATATAGAGGATCACTTAAATTCACTCAGTGAAAGCAACTGTCGCGGGCTGCCTTTTAGGGTGGCTAAACTCTAGTTGGAAGGAAGTGTGAGAGTCATATATAGGAATTCTTACCTTGACTTAGTGAAAGCACCTATGGAGCGGTGGCTTGTCGTCTTGCTGAACTCCAGTTTGGAAGATGTGCGAGAGTATGTATTCATAGGGATATTTACAGCCACTTAGAGAAAGTAGCTCTCAGGGCTGGTGCGCAGGGTTACAAAACTACATTCAAAGAAGGACAAGAAAAATATACGGGGGAGGCTTACATTCGGGTAGAGAAAGCAACTCTCGTGGGGTGTATTGCCAGATGGCTAAACGTTGAGATTGGAACAAGTGTGAGTTTCTTGTGAATCACACTGAAGGATGAAGTCACTATGTAAAAGCTGGATACTTCTTAGCCAGACGGGAGTCACGATAGGAACACATACACTGACTGAGAGAAAGCAATTGTTGGGCGGTGGGTTGTAGGTTTGCTAAAGTCCAGTTTGGAAGAAGTGCGAGAATCCTTTATAGGAATGCTTACATTCACTTCCAGAAAGCAGCGATCAGCGGTGGTTTGCAGGATTGCTACACCGCAGTTTGCAAGAAGTGCGAGAGTCATGCATAGCAATGCTTAAATTCCCTTAGAGAAAGCAACTGTCGGCGGGTGATTTTTAGGCTTTCTAGCCTCTGGTTTGGATGAAGTGTGAGACATACATGGGAACGCTTACATTCACTTCCAGAAAGCAAGTGTCTCGGAGTGGTTTTTAGGCTTGCAAGACTTCTGAACGGAAGAAGTGCGAGAGGCATATACAGGAAGGCGTACATTTACTTAATGAAAGCAACTATAGTGGGATGCATTGGAGAATTGCTAAAGTCTGAGATTGGAAGAAGTGTGACCTTCCTGTCAACCACACTTGAGAAAGAAGTCATCACGTAGAACGGGGAGAGCTCCCAGCAGTAAGGAGTCATGTATAGGGACGCTTAAACTAACTTAGAGAGAGCAACTAGCAGGTGATGCTCTGTAGGCTGGCTAAACGCTAGAATGGAGGAAGTGCCAGACGGTCTTCTATATTAACGCTTACATTCACTGAGAGAAAGAGACTATGTTGGGCGCTTTGTTACACTGGTAAACTCTGAGATTGGAAGAAGTGTGAGAGTTTCCTGTCCAACGCACTTAGGAAAGAAGTCATTATGTAGGAAGAGGAGAGTTCTCGGCTAGAAAGGGAGGAGGCTTTCTATGTATGGGAACGCTTACATTCACTTCAAGAAACTATCGGGGGGTAATTTGTAGTTAAACTCTAGAAGAACTGTGAGAGTCCTATATAGGAAGGCTTGCATTCACTTAGGGAAAGCAAGTACGAAGAAGGACTGGTTGGTAGGCTTGCTAAACTCCAGTGTTGACGAAATGCGAGAGTCCTATAGAGGGACGTTAACCTTCAGTTAGTGAGAGCAACTCTCGGGGGGGGGGGGGTGGTATTTAGGCTTGCTGAACTCTAGTTTGGAAGACATGTCCGAGTTATCCAGGAAGGCTTACAATCACTTAGCTAGAAAGCCAGTATCGGCGGTCGCCTTGTAGGCTTGCTAAACTCTAGTTTCCAGGAAGGGCAAGAGTCATATAGAGGATCACTTCAATTCACTCAGTGAAAGCAACTGTCGCGGGCTGCCTTTTAGGGTGGCTAAACTCTAGTTGGAAAGAAGTGTGAGAGTCATATATAGGAATTCTTACCTTGACTTAGTGAAAGCACCTATGGAGCGGTGGCTTGTCGTCTTGCTGAACTCCAGTTTGGAAGATGTGCGAGAGTATGTATTCATAGGGATATTTACAGCCACTTAGAGAAAGTAGCTCTCAGGGCTGGTGCGCAGGGTTACAAAACTACATTCAAAGAAGGACAAGAAAAATATACGGGGGAGGCTTACATTCGGGTAGAGAAAGCAACTCTCGTGGGGTGTATTGCCAGATGGCTAAACGTTGAGATTGGAACAAGTGTGAGTTTCTTGTGAATCACACTGAAGGATGAAGTCACTATGGAAAAGCTGGATACTTCTTAGCCAGACGGGAGTCACGATAGGAACACATACACTGACTGAGAGAAAGCAATTGTTGGGTGGTGGGTTGTAGGTTTGCTAAAGTCCAGTTTGGAAGAAGTGCGAGAATCCTTTATAGGAATGCTTACATTCACTTCCAGAAAGCAGCGATCAGCGGTGTTTTGCAGGATTGCTACACCGCAGTTTGCAAGAAGTGCGAGAGTCGTGCATAGCAATGCTTAAATTCCCTTAGAGAAAGCAACTGTCGGCGGGTGATTTTTAGGCTTTCTAGCCTCTGGTTTGGATGAAGTGTCAGACATACATGGGAACGCTTACATTCCCTTCCAGAAAGCAAGTGTCGCGGAGTGGTTTTTAGGCTTGCAAGACTTCTGAACGGAAGAAGTGCGAGAGGCATATACAGGAAGGCGTACATTTACTTAATGAAAGCAACTATAGTGGGATGCATTGGAGAATTGCTAAAGTCTGAGATTGGAAGAAGTGTGACCTTCCTGTCAAACACACTTGAGAAAGAAGTCATCACGTAGGACGGGGAGAGCTCCCAGCAGAACGGAGTCATGTATAGGGACGCTTAAACTAACTTAGAGCGAGCAACTAGCAGGTGCTGCTCTGTAGGCTGGCTAAACGCTAGAATGGAGGAAGTGCCAGACGGTCTTCTATATTAACGCTTACATTCACTGAGAGAAAGAGACTATGTTGGGCGCTTTGTTACACTGGTAAACTCTGAGATTGGAAGAAGTGTGAGAGTTTCCTGTCCAACGCACTTAGGAAAGAAGTCATTATGTAGGAAGAGGAGAGTTCTCGGCTAGAAAGGGGGGAGGCTTTCTATGTATGGGAACGCTTACATTCACTTCAAGAAACTATCGGGGGGTAATTTGTAGTTAAACTCTAGAAGAACTGTGAGAGTCCTATATAGGAAGGCTTGCATTCACTTAGGGAAAGCAAGTACGAAGAAGGAGTGGTTTGTAGGCTTGCTAAACTCTAGTGTTGACGAAATGCGAGAGTCCTATAGAGGGACGTTAACCTTCAGTTAGTGAGAGCAACTCTCGGGGAGGGGGGTGGTATTTAGGCTTGCTGAACTCTAGTTTGGAAGACATGTCCGAGTTATCCAGGAAGGCTTACAATCACTTACCTAGAAAGCCAGTATCGGCGGTCGCCTTGTAGGCTTGCTTAACTCTAGTTTCCAGGAAGGGCAAGAGTCATATAGAGGATCACTTAAATTCACTCAGTGAAAGCAACTGTCGCGGGCTGCCTTTTAGGGTGGCTAAACTCTAGTTGGAAGGAAGTGTGAGAGTCATATATAGGAATTCTTACCTTGACTTAGTGAAAGCACCTATGGAGCGGTGGCTTGTCGTCTTGCTGAACTCCAGTTTGGAAGATGTGCGAGAGTATGTATTCATAGGGATATTTACAGCCACTTAGAGAAAGTAGCTCTCAGGGCTGGTGCGCAGGGTTACAAAACTACATTCAAAGAAGGACAAGAAAAATATACGGGGGAGGCTTACATTCGGGTAGAGAAAGCAACTCTCGTGGGGTGTATTGCCAGATGGCTAAACGTTGAGATTGGAACAAGTGTGAGTTTCTTGTGAATCACACTGAAGGATGAAGTCACTATGTAAAAGCTGGATACTTCTTAGCCAGACGGGAGTCACGATAGGAACACATACACTGACTGAGAGAAAGCAATTGTTGGGTGGTGGGTTGTAGGTTTGCTAAAGTCCAGTTTGGAAGAAGTGCGAGAATCCTTTATAGGAATGCTTACATTTACTTCCAGAAAGCAGCGATCAGCGGTGGTTTGCAGGATTGCTACACCGCAGTTTGCAAGAAGTGCGAGAGTCATGCATAGCAATGCTTAAATTCCCTTAGAGAAAGCAACTATCGGCGGGTGATTTTTAGGCTTTCTAGCCTCTGGTTTGGATGAAGTGTGAGACATACATGGGAACGCTTACATTCACTTCCAGAAAGCAAGTGTCGCGGAGTGGTTTTTAGGCTTGCAAGACTTCTGAACGGAAGAAGTGCGAGAGGCATATACAGGAAGGCGTACATTTACTTAATGAAAGCAACTATAGTGGGATGCATTGGAGAATTGCTAAAGTCTGAGATTGGAAGAAGTGTGACCTTCCTGTCAAACACACTTGAGAAAGAAGTCATCACGTAGGACGGGGAGAGCTCCTAGCCGTAAGGAGTTATGTATAGGGACGCTTAAACTAACTTAGAGCGAGCAACTAGCAGGTGGTGCTCTGTAGGCTGGCTAAACGCTAGAATGGAGGAAGTGCCAGACGGTCTTCTATATTAACGCTTACATTCACTGAGAGAAAGAGACTATGTTGGGCGCTTTGTTACACTGGTAAACTCTGAGATTGGAAGAAGTGTGAGAGTTTCCTGTCCAACGCACTTAGGAAAGAAGTCATTATGTAGGAAGAGGAGAGTTCTCGGCTAGAAAGGGAGGAGGCTTTCTATGTTTGGGAACGCTTACATTCACTTCAAGAAACTATCGGGGGGTAATTTGTAGTTAAACTCTAGAAGAACTGTGAGAGTCCTATATAGGAAGGCTTGCATTCACTTAGGGAAAGCAAGTACGAAGAAGGAGTGGTTTGTAGGCTTGCTAAACTCTAGTGTTGACGAAATGCGAGAGTCCTAGAGAGGGACGTTAACCTTCAGTTAGTGAGAGCAACTCTCGGGGAGGGGGGTGGTATTTAGGCTTGCTGAACTCTAGTTTGGAAGACATGTCCGAGTTATCCAGGAAGGCTTACAATCACTTAGCTAGAAAGCCAGTATCGGTGGTCGCCTTGTAGGCTTGCTTAACTCTAGTTTCCAGGAAGGGCAAGAGTCATATAGAGGATCACTTAAATTCACTCAGTGAAAGCAACTGTCGCGGGCTGCCTTTTAGGGTGGCTAAACTCTAGTTGGAAGGAAGTGTGAGAGTCATATATAGGAATTCTTACCTTGACTTAGTGAAAGCACCTATGGAGCGGTGGCTTGTCGTCTTGCTGAACTCCAGTTTGGAAGATGTGCGAGAGTATGTATTCATAGGGATATTTACAGCCACTTAGAGAAAGTAGCTCTCAGGGCTGGTGCGCAGGGTTACAAAACTACATTCAAACAAGGACAAGAAAAATATACGGGGGAGGCTTACATTCGGGTAGAGAAAGCAACTCTCGTGGGGTGTATTGCCAGATGGCTAAACGTTGAGATTGGAACAAGTGTGAGTTTCTTGTGAATCACACTGAAGGATGAAGTCACTATGTAAAAGCTGGATACTTCTTAGCCAGACGGGAGTCACGATAGGAACACATACACTGACTGAGAGAAAGCAATTGTTGGGTGGTGGGTTGTAGGTTTGCTAAAGTCCAGTTTGGAAGAAGTGCGAGAATCCTTTATAGGAATGCTTACATTCACTTCCAGAAAGCAGCGATCAGCGGTGGTTTGCAGGATTGCTACACCGCAGTTTGCAAGAAGTGCGAGAGTCGTGCATAGCAATGCTTAAATTCCCTTAGAGAAAGCAACTGTCGGCGGGTGATTTTTAGGCTTTCTAGCCTCTGGTTTGGATGAAGTGTGAGACATACATGGGAACGCTTACATTCCCTTCCAGAAAGCAAGTGTCGCGGAGTGGTTTTTAGGCTTGCAAGACTTCTCAACGGAAGAAGTGCGAGAGGCATATACAGGAAGGCGTACATTTACTTAATGAAAGCAACTATAGTGGGATGCATTGGAGAATTGCTAAAGTCTGAGATTGGAAGAAGTGTGACCTTCCTGTCAAACACACTTGAGAAAGAAGTCATCACGTACGACGGGGAGAGCTCCCAGCAGTAAGGAGTCATGTATAGGGACGCTTAAACTAACTTAGAGCGAGCAACTAGCAGGTGGTGCTCTGTAGGCTGGCTAAACGCTAGAATGGAGGAAGTGCCAGACGGTCTTCTATATTAACGCTTACATTCACTGAGAGAAAGAGACTATGTTGGGCGCTTTGTTACACTGGTAAACTCTGAGATTGGAAGAAGTGTTAGAGTTTCCTGTCCAACGCACTTAAGAAAGAAGTCATTATGTAGGAAGAGCAGAGTTCTCGGCTAGAAAGGGAGGAGGCTTTCTATGTATGGGAACGCTTACATTCACTTCAAGAAACTATCGGGGGGTAATTTGTAGTTAAACTCTAGAAGAACTGTCAGAGTCCTATATAGGAAGGCTTGCATTCACTTAGGGAAAGCAAGTACGAAGAAGGAGTGGTTTGTAGGCTTGCTAAACTCTAGTGTTGACGAAATGCGAGAGTCCTATAGAGGGACGTTAACCTTTAGTTAGTGAGAGCAACTGTCGGGGAGGGGGGTGGTATTTAGGCTTGCTGAACTCTAGTTTGGAAGACATGTCCGAGTTATCCAGGAAGGCTTGCAATCACTTAGCTAGAAAGCCAGTATCGGCGGTCGCCTTGTAGGCTTGCTAAACTCTAGTTTCCAGGAAGGGCAAGAGTCATATAGAGGATCACTTAAATTCACTCAGTGAAAGCAACTGTCGCGGGCTGCCTTTTAGGGTGGCTAAACTCTAGTTGGAAGGAAGTGTGAGAGTCATATATAGGAATTCTTACCTTGACTTAGTGAAAGCACCTATGGAGCGGTGGCTTGTCGTCTTGCTGAACTCCAGTTTGGAAGATGTGCGAGAGTATGTATTCATAGGGATATTTACAGCCACTTAGAGAAAGTAGCTCTCAGGGCTGGTGCGCAGGGTTACAAAACTACATTCAAAGAAGGACAAGAAAAATATACGGGGGAGGCTTACATTCGGGTAGAGAAAGCAACTCTCGTGGGTTGTATTGCCAGATGGCTAAACGTTGAGATTGGAACAAGTGTGAGTTTCTTGTGAATCACACTGAAGGATGAAGTCACTATGTAAAAGCTGGATACTTCTTAGCCAGACGGGAGTCACGATAGGAACACATACACTGACTGAGAGAAAGCAATTGTTGGGTGGTGGGTTGTAGGTTTGCTAAAGTCCAGTTTGGAAGAAGTGCGAGAATCCTTTATAGGAATGCTTACATTCACTTCCAGAAAGCAGCGATCAGCGGTGGTTTGCAGGATTGCTACACCGCAGTTTGCAAGAAGTGCGAGAGTCATGCATAGCAATGCTTAAATTCCCTTAGAGAAAGCAACTGTCGGCGGGTGATTTTTAGGCTTTCTAGCCTCTGGTTTGGATGAAGTGTGAGACATACATGGGAACGCTTACATTCCCTTCCAGAAAGCAAGTGTCGCGGAGTGGTTTTTAGGCTTGCAAGACTTCTGAACGGAAGAAGTGCGAGAGGCATATACAGGAAGGCGTACATTTACTTAATGAAAGCAACTATAGTGGGATGCATTGGAGAATTGCTAAAGTCTGAGATTGGAAGAAGTGTGACCTTCCTGTCAAACACACTTGAGAAAGAAGTCATCACGTAGGACGGGGAGAGCTCCCAGCAGTAAGGAGTCATGTATAGGGACGCTTAAACTAACTTAGAGCGAGCAACTAGCAGGTGGTGCTCTGTAGGCTGGCTAAACGCTAGAATGGAGGAAGTGCCAGACGGTCTTCTATATTAACGCTTACATTCACTGAGAGAAAGAGACTATGTTGGGCGCTTTGTTACACTGGTAAACTCTGAGATTGGAAGAAGTGTTAGAGTTTCCTGTCCAACGCACTTAAGAAAGAAGTCATTATGTAGGAAGAGGAGAGTTCTCGGCTAGAAAGGGAGGAGGCTTTCTATGTATGGGAACGCTTACATTCACTTCAAGAAACTATCGGGGGGTAATTTGTAGTTAAACTCTAGAAGAACTGTGAGAGTCCTATATAGGAAGGCTTGCATTCACTTAGGGAAAGCAAGTACGAAGAAGGAGTGGTTTGTAAGCTTGCTAAACTCTAGTGTTGACGAAATGCGAGAGTCCTATAGAGGGACGTTAACCTTCAGTTAGTGAGAGCAACTCTCGGGGAGGGGGGTGGTATTTAGGCTTGCTGAACTCTAGTTTGGAAGACATGTCCGAGTTATCCAGGAAGGCTTACAATCACTTAGCTAGAAAGCTAGTATCGGCGGTCGCCTTGTAGGCTTGCTTAACTCTAGTTTCCAGGAAGGGCAAGAGTCATATAGAGGATCACTTAAATTCACTCAGTGAAAGCAACTGTCGCGGGCTGCCTTTTAGGGTGGCTAAACTCTAGTTGGAAGGAAGTGTGAGAGTCATATATAGGAATTCTTACCTTGACTTAGTGAAAGCACCTATGGAGCGGTGGCTTGTCGTCTTGCTGAACTCCAGTTTGGAAGATGTGCGAGAGTATGTATTCATAGGGATATTTACAGCCACTTAGAGAAAGTAGCTCTCAGGGCTGGTGCGCAGGGTTACAAAACTACATTCAAAGAAGGACAAGAAAAATATACGGGGGAGGCTTACATTCGGGTAGAGAAAGCAACTCTCGTGGGGTGTATTGCCAGATGGCTAAACGTTGAGATTGGAACAAGTGTGAGTTTCTTGTGAATGACACTGAAGGATGAAGTCACTATGGAAAAGCTGGATACTTCTTAGCCAGACGGGAGTCACGATAGGAACACATACACTGACTGAGAGAAAGCAATTGTTGGGTGGTGGGTTGTAGGTTTGCTAAAGTCCAGTTTGGAAGAAGTGCGAGAATCCTTTATAGGAATGCTTACATTCACTTCCAGAAAGCAGCGATCAGCGGTGGTTTGCAGGATTGCTACACCGCAGTTTGCAAGAAGTGCGAGAGTCGTGCATAGCAATGCTTAAATTCCCTTAGAGAAAGCAACTGTCGGCGGGTGATTTTTAGGCTTTCTAGCCTCTGGTTTGGATGAAGTGTGAGACATACATGGGAACGCTTACATTCCCTTCCAGAAAGCAAGTGTCGCGGAGTGGTTTTTAGGCTTGCAAGACTTCTGAACGGAAGAAGTGCGAGAGGCATATACAGGAAGGCGTACATTTACTTAATGAAAGCAACTATAGTGGGATGCATTGGAGAATTGCTAAAGTCTGAGATTGGAAGAAGTGTGACCTTCCTGTCAAACACACTTGAGAAAGAAGTCATCACGTAGGACGGGGAGAGCTCCCAGCAGTAAGGAGTCATGTATAGGGACGCTTAAACTAACTTAGAGCGAGCAACTAGCAGGTGGTGCTCTGTAGGCTGGCTAAACGCTAGAATGGAGGAAGTGCCAGACGGTCTTCTATATTAACGCTTACATTCACTGAGAGAAAGAGACTATGTTGGGCGCTTTGTTACACTGGTAAACTCTGAGATTGGAAGAAGTGTTAGAGTTTCCTGTCCAACGCACTTAAGAAAGAAGTCATTATGTAGGAAGAGGAGAGTTCTCGGCTAGAAAGGGAGGAGGCTTTCTATGTATGGGAACGCTTACATTCACTTCAAGAAACTATCGGGGGGTAATTTGTAGTTAAACTCTAGAAGAACTGTGAGAGTCCTATATAGGAAGGCTTGCATTCACTTAGGGAAAGCAAGTACGAAGAAGGAGTGGTTTGTAAGCTTGCTAAACTCTAGTGTTGACGAAATGCGAGAGTCCTATAGAGGGACGTTAACCTTCAGTTAGTGAGAGCAACTCTCGGGGAAGGGGGTGGTATTTAGGCTTGCTGAACTCTAGTTTGGAAGACATGTCCGAGTTATCCAGGAAGGCTTACAATCACTTAGCTAGAAAGCTAGTATCGGCGGTCGCCTTGTAGGCTTGCTTAACTCTAGTTTCCAGGAAGGGCAAGAGTCATATAGAGGATCACTTAAATTCACTCAGTGAAAGCAACTGTCGCGGGCTGCCTTTTAGGGTGGCTAAACTCTAGTTGGAAGGAAGTGTGAGAGTCATATATAGGAATTCTTACCTTGACTTAGTGAAAGCACCTATGGAGCGGTGGCTTGTCGTCTTGCTGAACTCCAGTTTGGAAGATGTGCGAGAGTATGTATTCATAGGGATATTTACAGCCACTTAGAGAAAGTAGCTCTCAGGGCTGGTGCGCAGGGTTACAAAACTACATTCAAAGAAGGACAAGAAAAATATACGGGGGAGGCTTACATTCGGGTAGAGAAAGCAACTCTCGTGGGGTGTATTGCCAGATGGCTAAACGTTGAGATTGGAACAAGTGTGAGTTTCTTGTGAATGACACTGAAGGATGAAGTCACTATGGAAAAGCTGGATACTTCTTAGCCAGACGGGAGTCACGATAGGAACACATACACTGACTGAGAGAAAGCAATTGTTGGGTGGTGGGTTGTAGGTTTGCTAAAGTCCAGTTTGGAAGAAGTGCGAGAATCCTTTATAGGAATGCTTACATTCACTTCCAGAAAGCAGCGATCAGCGGTGGTTTGCAGGATTGCTACACTGCAGTTTGCAAGAAGTGCGAGAGTCATGCATAGCAATGCTTAAATTCCCTTAGAGAAAGCAACTGTCGGCGGGTGATTTTTAGGCTTTCTAGCCTCTGGTTTGGATGAAGTGTGAGACATACATGGGAACGCTTACATTCCCTTCCAGAAAGCAAGTGTCGCGGAGTGGTTTTTAGGCTTGCAAGACTTCTGAACGGAAGAAGTGCGAGAGGCATATACAGGAAGGCGTACATTTACTTAATGAAAGCAACTATAGTGGGATGCATTGGAGAATTGCTAAAGTCTGAGATTGGAAGAAGTGTGACCTTCCTGTCAAACACACTTGAGAAAGAAGTCATCACGTAGGACGGGGAGAGCTCCCAGCAGTAAGGAGTCATGTATAGGGACGCTTAAACTAACTTAGAGCGAGCAACTAGCAGGTGGTGCTCTGTAGGCTGGCTAAACGCTAGAATGGAGGAAGTGCCAGACGGTCTTCTATATTAACGCTTACATTCACTGAGAGAAAGAGACTATGTTGGGCGCTTTGTTACACTGGTAAACTCTGAGATTGGAAGAAGTGTTAGAGTTTCCTGTCCAACGCACTTAAGAAAGAAGTCATTATGTAGGAAGAGGAGAGTTCTCGGCTAGAAAGGGAGGAGGCTTTCTATGTATGGGAACGCTTACATTCACTTCAAGAAACTATCGGGGGGTAATTTGTAGTTAAACTCTAGAAGAACTGTGAGAGTCCTATATAGGAAGGCTTGCATTCACTTAGGGAAAGCAAGTACGAAGAAGGAGTGGTTTGTAGGCTTGCTAAACTCTAGTGTTGACGAAATGCGAGAGTCCTATAGAGGGACGTTAACCTTCAGTTAGTGAGAGCAACTCTCGGGGAGGGGGGTGGTATTTAGGCTTGCTGAACTCTAGTTTGGAAGACATGTCCGAGTTATCCAGGAAGGCTTACAATCACTTAGCTAGAAAGCTAGTATCGGCGGTCGCCTTGTAGGCTTGCTAAACTCTAGTTTCCAGGAAGGGCAAGAGTCATATAGAGGATCACTTAAATTCACTCAGTGAAAGCAACTGTCGCGGGCTGCCTTTTAGGGTGGCTAAACTCTAGTTGGAAGGAAGTGTGAGAGTCATATATAGGAATTCTTACCTTGACTTAGTGAAAGCACCTATGGAGCGGTGGCTTGTCGTCTTGCTGAACTCCAGTTTGGAAGATGTGCGAGAGTATGTATTCATAGGGATATTTACAGCCACTTAGAGAAAGTAGCTCTCAGGGCTGGTGCGCAGGGTTACAAAACTACATTCAAAGAAGGACAAGAAAAATATACGGGGGAGGCTTACATTCGGGTAGAGAAAGCAACTCTCGTGGGGTGTATTGCCAGATGGCTAAACGTTGAGATTGGAACAAGTGTGAGTTTCTTGTGAATCACACTGAAGGATGAAGTCACTATGTAAAAGCTGGATACTTCTTAGCCAGACGGGAGTCACGATAGGAACACATACACTGACTGAGAGAAAGCAATTGTTGGGTGGTGGGTTGTAGGTTTGCTAAAGTCCAGTTTGGAAGAAGTGCGAGAATCCTTTATAGGAATGCTTATATTCACTTCCAGAAAGCAGCGATCAGCGGTGGTTTGCAGGATTGCTACACCGCAGTTTGCAAGAAGTGCGAGAGTCATGCATAGCAATGCTTAAATTCCCTTAGAGAAAGCAACTGTCGGCGGGTGATTTTTAGGCTTTCTAGCCTCTGGTTTGGACGAAGTGTGAGACATACATGGGAACGCTTACATTCACTTCCAGAAAGCAAGTGTCGCGGAGTGGTTTTTAGGCTTGCAAGACTTCTGAACGGAAGAAGTGCGAGAGGCATATACAGGAAGGCGTACATTTACTTAATGAAAGCAACTATAGTGGGATGCATTGGAGAATTGCTAAAGTCTGAGATTGGAAGAAGTGTGACCTTCCTGTCAAACACACTTGAGAAAGAAGTCATCACGTAGGACGGGGAGAGCTCCCAGCAGTAAGGAGTCATGTATAGGGACGCTTAAACTAACTTAGAGCGAGCAACTAGCAGGTGGTGCTCTGTAGGCTGGCTAAACGCTAGAATGGAGGAAGTGCCAGACGGTCTTCTATATTAACGCTTACATTCACTGAGAGAAAGAGACTATGTTGGGCGCTTTGTTACACTGGTAAACTCTGAGATTGGAAGAAGTGTTAGAGTTTCCTGTCCAACGCACTTAAGAAAGAAGTCATTATGTAGGAAGAGGAGAGTTCTCGGCTAGAAAGGGAGGAGGCTTTCTATGTATGGGAACGCTTACATTCACTTCAAGAAACTATCGGGGGGTAATTTGTAGTTAAACTCTAGAAGAACTGTGAGAGTCCTATATAGGAAGGCTTGCATTCACTTAGGGAAAGCAAGTACGAAGAAGGGGTGGTTTGTAGGCTTGCTAAACTCTAGTGTTGACGAAATGCGAGAGTCCTATAGAGGGACGTTAACCTTCAGTTAGTGAGAGCAACTCTCGGGGGGGGGGTGGTATTTAGGCTTGCTGAACTCTAGTTTGGAAGACATGTCCGAGTTATCCAGGAAGGCTTACAATCACTTAGCTAGAAAGCCAGTATCGGCGGTCGCCTTGTAGGCTTGCTAAACTCTAGTTTCCAGGAAGGGCAAGAGTCATATAGAGGATCACTTAAATTCACTCAGTGAAAGCAACTGTCGCGGGCTGCATTTTAGGGTGGCTAAACTCTAGTTGGAAGGAAGTGTGAGAGTCATATATAGGAATTCTTACCTTGACTTAGTGAAAGCACCTATGGAGCGGTGGCTTGTCGTCTTGCTGAACTCCAGTTTGGAAGATGTGCGAGAGTATGTATTCATAGGGATATTTACAGCCACTTAGAGAAAGTAGCTCTCAGGGCTGGTGCGCATGGTTATAAAACTACATTCAAAGAAGGACAAGAAAAATATACGGGGGAGGCTTACATTCGGGTAGAGAAAGCAACTCTCGTGGGGTGTATTGCCAGATGGCTAAACGTTGAGATTGGAACAAGTGTGAGTTTCTTGTGAATCACACTGAAGGATGAAGTCACTATGTAAAAGCTGGATACTTCTTAGCCAGACGGGAGTCACGATAGGAACACATACACTGACTGAGAGAAAGCAATTGTTGGGTGGTGGGTTGTAGGTTTGCTAAAGTCCAGTTTGGAAGAAGTGCGAGAATCCTTTATAGGAATGCTTACATTCACTTCCAGAAAGCAGCGATCAGCGGTGATTTGCAGGATTGCTACACCGCAGTTTGCAAGAAGTGCGAGAGTCATGCATAGCAATGCTTAAATTCCCTTAGAGAAAGCAACAGTCGGCAGGTGATTTTTAGGCTTTCTAGCCTCTGGTTTGGATGAAGTGTGAGACATACATGGGAACGCTAACATTCCCTTCCAGAAAGCAAGTGTCGCGGAGTGGTTTTTAGGCTTGCAAGACTTCTGAACGGAAGAAGTGCGAGAGGCATATACAGGAAGGCGTACATTGACTTAATGAAAGCAACTATAGTGGGATGCATTGGAGAATTGCTAAAGTCTGAGATTGGAAGAAGTGTGACCTTCCTGTCAAACACACTTGAGAAAGAAGTCATCACGTAGGACGGGGAGAGCTCCCAGCAGTAAGGAGTCATGTATAGGGACGCTTAAACTAACTTAGACAGAGCAACTAGCAGGTGGTGCTCTGTAGGCTGGCTAAACGCTAGAATGGAGGAAGTGCCAGACGGTCTTCTATATTAACGCTTACATTCACTGAGAGAAAGAGACTATGTTGGGCGCTTTGTTACACTGGTAAACTCTGAGATTGGAAGAAGTGTGAGAGTCTCCTGTCCAACGGACTTAAGAAAGAAGTCATTTTGTAGGAAGAGGAGAGTTCTCGGCTAGAAAGGGAGGACGCTTTCTATGTATGGGAACGCTTACATTCACTTCAAGAAACTATCGGGGGGTAATTTGTAGTTAAATTCTAGAAGAACTGTGAGAGTCCTATATAGGAAGGCTTGCATTCACTTAGGGAAAGCAAGTACGAAGAAGGAGTGGTTTGTAGGCTTGCTATACTCTAGTGTTGACGATATGCGAGAGTCCTATAGAGGGACGTTAACCTTCAGTTAGTGAGAGCAACTCTCGGGGAGGGGGGTGGTATTTAGGCTTGCTGAACTCTAGTTTGGAAGACATGTCCGAGTTATCCAGGAAGGCTTACAATCACTTAGCTAGAAAGCCAGTATCGGCGGTCGCCTTGTAGGCTTGCTAAACTCTAGCTTCCGGGAAGGGCAAGAGTCATATAGAGGATCACTTAAATTCACTCAGTGAAAGCAACTGTCAAGGCTGCCTTTTAGGGTGGATAAACTCTAGTCGGGAAGAAGTGTGAGAGTCGTATCTAGGAATTCTTACGTTGAATTAGTGAAAGCACCCATGGAGCGGTGGCTTGTCGTCTTGCTGAACTCCAGTTTGGAAGATGTGCGAGAGTATGTATTCATAGGGATATTTACAGCCACTTAGAGAAAGTAGCTCTCAGGGGTGGTGCGCAGGGTTAGAAAACTACATTCAAAGAAGGACAAGAAAAATATACGGGGGAGGCTTACATTCGGGTAGAGAAAGCAACTCTCCTGGGGTGTATTGCCAGATGGCTAAACGTTGAGATTGGAACAAGTGTGAGTTTCTTGTGAATCACACTGAAGGATGAAGTCACTATGTAAAAGCTGGATACTTCTTAGCCAGACGGGAGTCACGATAGGAACACATACACTGACTGAGAGAAAGCAATTGTTGGGTGGTGGGTTGTAGGTTTACTAAAGTCCAGTTTGGAAGAAGTGCGAGAATCCTTTATAGGAATGCTTATATTCACTTCCAGAAAGCAGCGATCAGCGGTGGTTTGCAGGATTGCTACACCGCAGTTTGCAAGAAGTGCGAGAGTCATGCATAGCAATGCTTAAATTCCCTTAGAGAAAGCAACTGTCGGCGGGTGATTTTTAGGCTTTCTAGCCTGTGGTTTGGATGAAGTGTGAGACATACATGGGAACGCTTACATTCACTTCCAGAAAGCAAGTGTCGCGGAGTGGTTTTTAGGCTTGCAAGACTTCTGAACGGAAGAAGTGCGAGAGGCATATACAGGAAGGCGTACATTTACTTAATGAAAGCAACTATAGTGGGATGCATTGGAGAATTGCTAAAGTCTGAGATTGGAAGAAGTGTGACTTTCCTGTCAAACACACTTGAGAAAGACGTCATCACCTAGGACGGGGAGAGCTCCCAGCAGTAAGGAGTCATGTATAGGGACGCTTAAACTAACTTAGAGAGAACAACTAGCAGGTGGTGCTCTGTAGGCTGGCTAAACGCTAGAATGGAGGAAGTGCCAGACGGTCTTCTATATTAACGCTTACATTCACTGAGAGAAAGAGACTATGTTGGGCGCTTTGTTACACTGGTAAACTCTGAGATTGGAAGAAGTGTGAGAGTTTCCTGTCCAACGCACTTAAGAAAGAAGTCATTATGTAGGAAGAGGAGAGTTCTCGGCTAGAAAGGGAGGACGCTTTCTATGTATGGGAACGCTTACATTCACTTCAAGAAACTATCGGGGGGTAATTTGTAGTTAAACTCTAGAAGAAGTGTGACAGTCCTATATAGGAAGGCTTGCATTCACTTAGGGAAAGCAAGTACGAAGAAGGAGTGGTTTGTAGGCTTGCTATACTCTAGTGTTGACGAAATGCGAGAGTCCTATAGAGGGACGTTAACCTTCAGTTAGTGAGAGCAACTCTCGGGGAGGGGGGTGGTATTTAGGCTTGCTGAACTCTAGTTTGGAAGACATGTCTGAGTTATCCAGGAAGGCTTACAATCACTTAGCTAGAAAGCCAGTATCGGCGGTCGCCTTGTAGGCTTGCTAAACTCTAGTTTCCAGGAAGGGCAAGAGTCATATAGAGGATCACTTAAATTCACTCAGTGAAAGCAACTGTCGCGGGCTGCCTTTTAGGGTGGCTAAACTCTAGTTCGAAGGAAGTGTGAGAGTCATATATAGGAATTCTTACCTTGACTTAGTGAAAGCACCTATGGAGCGGTGGCTTGTCGTCTTGCTGAACTCCAGTTTGGAAGATGTGCGAGAGTATGTATTCATAGGGATATTTACAGCCACTTAGAGAAAGTAGCTCTCAGGGGTGGTGCGCAGGGTTACAAAACTACATTCAAAGAAGGACAAGAAAAATATATGGGGGAGGCTTACATTCGGGTAGAGAAAGCAACTCTCGTGGGGTGTAATGCCAGATGGCTAAACGTTGAGATTGGAACAAGTGTGATTTTATTGTGAATCACACTGAAGGATGAAGTCACTATGTAAAAGCTGGATACTTCTTAGCCAGACGGGAGTCACGATAGGAACACATACACTGACTGAGAGAAAGCAATTGTTGGGTGGTGCGTTGTAGGTTTGCTAAAGTCCAGTTTGGAAGAAGTGCGAGAATCCTTTATAGGAATGCTTACATTCACTTCCAGAAAGCAGCGATCAGCGGTGGTTTGCAGGATTGCTACACCGCAGTTTGCAAGAAGTGCGAGAGTCATGCATAGCAATGCTTAAATTCCCTTAGAGAAAGCAACTGTCGGCGGGTGATTTTTAGGCTTTCTAGCCTCTGGTTTGGATGAAGTGTGAGACATACATGGGAACGCTTACATTCACTTCCAGAAAGCAAGTGTCGCGGAGTGGTTTTTAGGCTTGCAAGACTTCTGAACGGAAGAAGTGTGAGAGGCATATACAGGAAGGCGTACATTTACTTAAAGAAAGCAAGTATAGTGGGATGCGTTGGAGAATTGCTAAAGTCTGAGATTGGAAGAAGTGTGACCTTCCTGTCAAACACACTTGAGAAAGAAGTCATCACGTAGGACGGGGAGAGCTCCCAGCAGTAAGGAGTCATGTATAGGGACGCTTAAACTAACTTAGACAGAGCAACTAGCAGGTGGTGCTCTGTAGGCTGGCTAAACACTAGAATGGAGGAAGTGCCAGACGGTCTTCTATATTAACGCTTGCATTCACTGAGAGAAAGAGACTATGTTGGGCGCTTTGTTACACTGGTAAACTCTGAGATTGGAAGAAGTGTGAGAGTTTCCTGTCCAACGCACATAAGAAAGCAGTCATTATGTAGGAAGAGGAGAGTTCTCGGCTAGAAAGGGAGGACGCTTTCTATGTATGGGAACGCTTACATTCACTTCAAGAAACTGTCGGGGGGTAATTTGTAGTTAAACTCTAGAAGAACTGTGAGAGTCCTATATAGGAAGGCTTGCATTCACTTAGGGAAAGCAAGTACGAAGAAGGAGTGGTTTGTAGGCTTGCTATACTCTAGTGTTGACGAAATGCGAGAGTCCTATAGAGGGACGTTAACCTTCAGTTAGTGAGAGCAACTCTCGGGGGGGGGGGGTGGTATTTAGGCTTGCTGAACTCTAGTTTGGAAGACATGTCCGAGTTATCCAGGAAGGCTTACAATCACTTAGCTAGAAAGCCAGTATCGGCGGTCGCCTTGTAGGCTTGCTAAACTCTAGTTTCCAGGAAGGGCAAGAGTCATATAGAGGATCACTTCAATTCACTCAGTGAAAGCAACTGTCGCGGGCTGCCTTTTAGGGTGGCTAAACTCTAGTTGGAAGGAAGTGTGAGAGTCATATATAGGAATTCTTACCTTGACTTAGTGAAAGCACCTATGGAGCGGTGGCTTGTCGTCTTGCTGAACTCCAGTTTGGAAGATGTGCGAGAGTATGTATTCATAGGGATATTTACAGCCACTTAGAGAAAGTAGCTCTCAGGGCTGGTGCGCAGGGTTACAAAACTACATTCAAAGAAGGACAAGAAAAATATACGGGGGAGGCTTACATTCGGGTAGAGAAAGCAACTCTCGTGGGGTGTATTGCCAGATGGCTAAACGTTGAGATTGGAACAAGTGTGAGTTTCTTGTGAATCACACTGAAGGATGAAGTCACTATGTAAAAGCTGGATACTTCTTAGCCAGACGGGAGTCACGATAGGAACACATACACTGACTGAGAGAAAGCAATTGTTGTGTGGTGGGTTGTAGGTTTGCTAAAGTCCAGTTTGGAAGAAGTGCGTGATTCCTTTATAGGAATGCTTACATTCACTTCCAGAAAGCAGCGATCAGCGGTGGTTTGCAGGATTGCTACACCGCAGTTTGCAAGAAGTGCGAGAGTCGTGCATAGCAATGCTTAAATTCCCTTAGAGAAAGCAACTGTCGGCGGGTGATTTTTAGGCTTTCTAGCCTGTGGTTTGGATGAAGTGTGAGACGTACATGGGAACGCTTACATTCACTTCCAGAAAGCAAGTGTCGCGGAGTGGTTTTTAGGCTTGCAAGACTTCTGAACGGAAGAAGTGCGAGAGGCATATACAGGAAGGCGTACATTTACTTAATGAAAGCAACTATAGTGGGATGCATTGGAGAATTGCTAAAGTCTGAGATTGGAAGAAGTGTGACCTTCCTGTCAAACACACTTGAGAAAGAAGTCATCACGTAGGACGGGGAGAGCTCCCAGCAGTAAGGAGTCATGTATAGGGACGCTTAAACTAACTTAGACAGAGCAACTAGCAGGTGGTGCTCTGTAGGCTGGCTAAACGCTAGAATGGAGGAAGTGCCAGACGGTCTTCTATATTAACGCTTACATTCACTGAGAGAAAGAGACTATGTTGGGCACTTTGTTACACTGGTAAACTCTGAGATTGGAAGAAGTGTGAGAGTTTCCTGTCCAACGCACTTAAGAAAGAAGTCATTATGTAGGAAGAGGAGAGTTCTCGGCTAGAAAGGGAGGACGCTTTCTATGTATGGGAACGCTTACATTGACTTCAAGAAACTATCGGGGGGTAATTTGTAGTTAAATTCTAGAAAAACTGTCAGAGTCCTATATAGGAAGGCTTGCATTCACTTAGGGAAAGCAAGTACGAAGAAGGAGTGGTTTGTAGGCTTGCTAAACTCTAGTGTTAACGAAATGCGAGAGTCCTATAGAGGGACGTTAACCTTCAGTTAGTGAGAGCAACTCTCGGGGAGGGGGGTGGTATTTAGGCTTGCTGAACTCCAGTTTGGAAGAGATGTCCGAGTTATCCAGGAAGGCTTACAATCACTTAGCTAGAAAGCCAGTATCGGCGGTCGCCTTGTAGGCTTGCTAAACTCTAGTCTCCAAAAAGGGCAAGAGTCATATAGAGGATCACTTAAATTCACTCAGTGAAAGCAACTGTCGCGGGCTGCCTTTTAGGGTGGCTAAACTCTAGTTGGAAGGAAGTGTGAGAGTCATATATAGGAATTCTTACCTTGACTTAGTGAAAGCACCTATGGAGCGGTGGCGTGTCGTCTTGCTGAACTCCAGTTTGGAAGATGTGCGAGAGTATGTATTCATAGGGATATTTACAGCCACTTAGAGAAAGTAGCTCTCAGGGCTGGTGCGCAGGGTTACAAAACTACATTCAAAGAAGGACAAGAAAAATATACGGGGGAGGCTTACATTCGGGTAGAGAAAGCAACTCTCGTGGGGTGTATTGCCAGATGGCTAAACGTTGAGATTGGAACAAGTGTGAGTTTCTTGTGAATCACACTGAAGGATGAAGTCACTATGTAAAAGCTGGATACTTCTTAGCCAGACGGGAGTCACGATAGGAACACATACACTGACTGAGAGAAAGCAATTGTTGGGTGGTGGGTTGTAGGTTTGCTAAAGTCCAGTTTGGAAGAAGTGCGAGAATCCTTTATAGGAATGCTTACATTCACTTCCAGAAAGCAGCGATCAGCGGTGGTTTGCAGGATTGCTACACCGCAGTTTGCAAGAAGTGCGAGAGTCATGCATAGCAATGCTTAAATTCCCTTAGAGAAAGCAACTGTCGGCGGGTGATTTTTAGGCTTTCTAGCCTCTGGTTTGGATGAAGTGTGAGACATACATGGGAACGCTTACATTCCCTTCCAGAAAGCAAGTGTCGCGGAGTGGTTTTTAGGCTTGCAAGACTTCTGAACGGAAGAAGTGCGAGAGGCATATACAGGAAGGCGTACATTTACTTAATGAAAGCAACTATAGTGGGATGCATTGGAGAATTGCTAAAGTCTGAGATTGGAAGAAGTGTGACCTTCCTGTCAAACACACTTGAGAAAGAAGTCATCACGTAGGACGGGCAGAGCTCCCAGTAGCAAGGAGTCATGTATAGGGACGCTTAAACTAACTTAGACAGAGCAACTAGCAGGTGGTGCTCTGTAGGCTGGCTAAACGCTAGAATGGAGGAAGTGCCAGACGGTCTTCTATATTAACGCTTACATTCACTGAGAGAAAGAGACTATGTTGGGCGCTTGTTACACTGGTAAACTCTGAGATTGGAAGAAGTGTGAGAGTTTCCTGTCCAACGCACTTAAGAAAGAAGACATTACGTAGGAAGAGGAGAGTTCTCGGCTAGAAAGGGAGGAGGCTTTCTATGTATGGGAACGCTTACATTCACTTCAAGAAACTATCGGGGGGTAATTTGTAGTTAAACTCTAGAAGAACTGTGAGAGTCCTATATAGGAAGGCTTGCATTCACTTAGGGAAAGCAAGTACGAAGAAGGAGTGGTTTGTAGGCTTGCTAAACTCTAGTGTTGACGAAATGCGAGAGTCCTATAGAGGGACGTTAACCTTCAGTTAGTGAGAGCAACTCTCGGGGAGGGGGGTGGTATTTAGGCTTGCTGAACTCTAGTTTGGAAGACATGTCCGAGTTATCCAGGAAGGCTTACAATCACTTAGCTAGAAAGCCAGTATCGGCGGTCGCCTTGTAGGCTTGCTAAAGTCTAGTTTCAAGGAGGGCAAGAGTCATATAGAGGATCACTTAAATTCACTCAGTGAAAGCAACTGTCGCGGGCTGCCTTTTAGGGTGGCTAAACTCTAGTTCGAAGGAAGTGTGAGAGTCATATATAGGAATTCTTACCTTGATTAGTGAAAGCACCTATGGAGCGGTGGCTTGTCGTCTTGCTGAACTCCAGTTTGGAAGATGTGCGAGAGTATGTATTCATAGGGATATTTACAGCCACTTAGAGAAAGTAGCTCTCAGGGCTGGTGCGCAGGGTTACAAAACTACATTCAAAGAAGGACAAGAAAAATATACGGGGGAGGCTTACATTCGGGTAGAGAAAGCAACTCTCGTGGGGTGTATTGCCAGATGGCTAAACGTTGAGATTGGAACAAGTGTGAGTTTCTTGTGAATCACACTGAAGGATGAAGTCACTATGTAAAAGCTGGATACTTCTTAGCCAGACGGGAGTCACGATAGGAACACATACACTGACTGAGAGAAAGCAATTGTTGGGTGGTGGGTTGTAGGTTTGCTAAAGTCCAGTTTGGAAGAAGTGCGAGAATCCTTTATAGGAATGCTTACATTCACTTCCAGAAAGCAGCCCATCAGCGGTGGTTTGCAGGATTGCTACACCGCAGTTTGCAAGAAGTGCGAAAGTCATGCATAGCAATGCTTAAATTCCCTTAGAGAAAGCAACTGTCGTCCGGTGATTTTTAGGCTTTCTAGCCTCTGGTTTGGATGAAGTGTGAGACATACATGGGAACGCTTACATTCACTTCCAGAAAGCAAGTGTCGCGGAGTGGTTTTTAGTCTTGCAAGACTTCTGAACGGAAGAAGTGCGAGAGGCATATACAGGAAGGCGTACATTTACTTAATGAAAGCAACTATAGTGGGATGCATTGGAGAATTGCTAAAGTCTGAGATTGGAAGAAGTGTGACCTTCCTGTCAAACACACTTGAGAAAGAAGTCATCACGTAGGACGGGGAGAGCTCCCAGCAGTAAGGAGTCATGTATAGGGACGCTTAAACTAACTTAGACAGAGCAACTAGCAGGTGGTGCTCTGTAGGCTGGCTAAACGCTAGAATGGAGGAAGTGCCAGACGGTCTTCTATATTAACGCTTACATTCACTGAGAGAAAGAGACTATGTTGGGCACTTTGTTACACTGGTAAACTCTGAGATTGGAAGAAGTGTGAGAGTTTCCTGTCCAACGCACTTAAGAAAGAAGTCATTATGTAGGAAGAGGAGAGTTCTCGGCTAGAAAGGGAGGACGCTTTCTATGTATGGGAACGCTTACATTGACTTCAAGAAACTATCGGGGGGTAATTTGTAGTTAAATTCTAGAAAAACTGTCAGAGTCCTATATAGGAAGGCTTGCATTCACTTAGGGAAAGCAAGTACGAAGAAGGAGTGGTTTGTAGGCTTGCTAAACTCTAGTGTTAAGGAAATGCGAGAGTCCTATAGAGGGACGTTAACCTTCAGTTAGTGAGAGCAACTCTCGGGGAGGGGGGTGGTATTTAGGCTTGCTGAACTCCAGTTTGGAAGAGATGTCCGAGTTATCCAGGAAGGCTTACAATCACTTAGCTAGAAAGCCAGTATCGGCGGTCGCCTTGTAGGCTTGCTAAACTCTAGTCTCCAAAAAGGGCAAGAGTCATATAGAGGATCACTTAAATTCACTCAGTGAAAGCAACTGTCGCGGGCTGCCTTTTAGGGTGGCTAAACTCTAGTTGGAAGGAAGTGTGAGAGTCATATATAGGAATTCTTACCTTGACTTAGTGAAAGCACCTATGGAGCGGTGGCGTGTCGTCTTGCTGAACTCCAGTTTGGAAGATGTGCGAGAGTATGTATTCATAGGGATATTTACAGCCACTTAGAGAAAGTAGCTCTCAGGGGTGGTGCGCAGGGTTACAAAACTACATTCAAAGAAGGACAAGAAAAATATACGGGGGAGGCTTACATTCGGGTAGAGAAAGCAACTTTCGTGGGGTGTATTGCCAGATGGCTAAACGTTGAGATTGGAACAAGTGTGAGTTTCTTGTGAATCACACTGAAGGATGAAGTCACTATGTAAAAGCTGGATACTTCTTAGCCAGACGGGAGTCACGATAGGAACACATACACTGACTGAGAGAAAGCAATTGTTGGGTGGTGGGTTGTAGGTTTGCTAAAGTCCAGTTTGGAAGAAGTGCGAGAATCCTTTATAGGAATGCTTACATTCACTTCCAGAAAGCAGCGATCAGCGGTGGTTTGCAGGATTGCTACACCGCAGTTTGCAAGAAGTGCGAGAGTCATGCATAGCAATGCTTAAATTCCCTTAGAGAAAGCAACTGTCGGCGGGTGATTTTTAGGCTTTCTAGCCTGTGGTTTGGATGAAGTGTGAGACATACATGGGAACGCTTACATTCACTTCCAGAAAGCAAGTGTCGCGGAGTGGTTTTTAGGCTTGCAAGACTTCTGAACGGAAGAAGTGCGAGAGGCATATACAGGAAGGCGTACATTTACTTAATGAAAGCAACTATAGTGGGATGCATTGGAGAATTGCTAAAGTCTGAGATTGGAAGAAGTGTGACCTTCCTGTCAAACACACTTGAGAAAGAAGTCATCACGTAGGACGGGCAGAGCTCCCAGCAGCAAGGAGTCATGTATAGGGACGCTTAAACTAACTTAGACAGAGCAACTAGCAGGTGGTGCTCTGTAGGCTGGCTAAACGCTAGAATGGAGGAAGTGCCAGACGGTCTTCTATATTAACGCTTACATTCACTGAGAGAAAGAGACTATGTTGGGCGCTTGTTACACTGGTAAACTCTGAGATTGGAAGAAGTGTGAGAGTTTCCTGTCCAACGCACTTAAGAAAGAAGACATTACGTAGGAAGAGGAGAGTTCTCGGCTAGAAAGGGAGGAGGCTTTCTATGTATGGGAACGCTTACATTCACTTCAAGAAACTATCGGGGGGTAATTTGTAGTTAAACTCTAGAAGAACTGTGAGAGTCCTATATAGGAAGGCTTGCATTCACTTAGGGAAAGCAAGTACGAAGAAGGAGTGGTTTGTAGGCTTGCTAAACTCTAGTGTTGACGAAATGCGAGAGTCCTATAGAGGGACGTTAACCTTCAGTTAGTGAGAGCAACTCTCGGGGAGGGGGGTGGTATTTAGGCTTGCTGAACTCTAGTTTGGAAGACATGTCCGAGTTATCCAGGAAGGCTTACAATCACTTAGCTAGAAAGCCAGTATCGGCGGTCGCCTTGTAGGCTTGCTAAAGTCTAGTTTCAAGGAGGGCAAGAGTCATATAGAGGATCACTTAAATTCACTCAGTGAAAGCAACTGTCGCGGGCTGCCTTTTAGGGTGGCTAAACTCTAGTTCGAAGGAAGTGTGAGAGTCATATATAGGAATTCTTACCTTGATTAGTGAAAGCACCTATGGAGCGGTGGCTTGTCGTCTTGCTGAACTCCAGTTTGGAAGATGTGCGAGAGTATGTATTCATAGGGATATTTACAGCCACTTAGAGAAAGTAGCTCTCAGGGCTGGTGCGCAGGGTTACAAAACTACATTCAAAGAAGGACAAGAAAAATATACGGGGGAGGCTTACATTCGGGTAGAGAAAGCAACTCTCGTGGGGTGTATTGCCAGATGGCTAAACGTTGAGATTGGAACAAGTGTGAGTTTCTTGTGAATCACACTGAAGGATGAAGTCACTATGTAAAAGCTGGATACTTCTTAGCCAGACGGGAGTCACGATAGGAACACATACACTGACTGAGAGAAAGCAATTGTTGGGTGGTGGGTTGTAGGTTTGCTAAAGTCCAGTTTGGAAGAAGTGCGAGAATCCTTTATAGGAATGCTTCCATTCACTTCCAGAAAGCAGCCCATCAGCGGTGGTTTGCAGGATTGCTACACCGCAGTTTGCAAGAAGTGCGAAAGTCATGCATAGCAATGCTTAAATTCCCTTAGAGAAAGCAACTGTCTTCCGGTGATTTTTAGGCTTTCTAGCCTCTGGTTTGGATGAAGTGTGAGACATACATGGGAACGCTTACATTCACTTCCAGAAAGCAAGTGTCGCGGAGTGGTTTTTAGTCTTGCAAGACTTCTGAACGGAAGAAGTGCGAGAGGCATATACAGGAAGGCGTACATTGACTTAATGAAAGCAACTATAGTGGGATGCATTGGAGAATTGCTAAAGTCTGAGATTGGAAGAAGTGTGACCTTCCTGTCAAACACACTTGAGAAAGAAGTCATCACGTAGGACGGGGAGAGCTCCCAGCAGTAAGGAGTCATGTATAGGGACGCTTAAACTAACTTAGAGCGAGCAACTAGCAGGTGGTGCTCTGTAGGCTGGCTAAACGCTAGAATGGAGGAAGTGCCAGACGGTCTTCTATATTAACGCTTACATTCACTGAGAGAAAGAGACTATGTTGGGCGCTTTGTTACACTGGTAAACTCTGAGATTGGAAGAAGTGTGAGAGTTTCATGTCCAACGCACTTAAGAAAGAAGTCATTATGTAGGAAGAGGAGAGTTCTCGGCTAGAAAGGGAGGAGGCTTTCTATGTATGGGAACGCTTACATTCACTTCAAGAAACTATCGGGGGGTAATTTGTAGTTAAACTCTAGAAGAACTGTGAGAGTCCTATATAGGAAGGCTTGCATTCACTTAGGGAAAGCAAGTACGAAGAAGGAGTGGTTTGTAGGCTTGCTAAACTCTAGTGTTGACGAAATGCGAGAGTCCTATAGAGGGACGTTAATCGTCAGTTAGTGAGAGCAACTCTCGGGGAGGGGGGTGGTATTTAGGCTTGCTGAACTCTAGTTTGGAAGACATGTCCGAGTTATCCAGGAAGGCTTACAATCACTTAGCTAGAAAGCCAGTATCGGCGGTCGCCTTGTAGGCTTGCTAAACTCTAGTTTCCAGGAAGGGCAAGAGTCATATAGAGGATCACTTAAATTCACTCAGTGAAAGCAACCGTCGCGTGCTGCCTTTTAGGGTGGCTAAACTCTAGTTGGAAGGATGTGTGAGAGTCATATATAGGAATTCTTACCTTGACTTAGTGAAAGCACCTATGGAGCGGTGGCTTGTCGTCTTGCTGATCTCCAGTTTGGAAGATGTGCGAGAGTATGTATTCATAGGGATATTTAGAGCCACTTAGAGAAAGTAGCTCTCAGGGGTGGTGCGCAGGGTTACAAAACTACATTAAAAGAAGGACAAGAAAAATATACGGGGGAGGCTTACATTCAGGTAGAGAAAGCAACTCTCGTGGGGTGTATTGCCAGATGGCTAAACGTTGAGATTGGAACAAGTGTGAGTTTCTTGTGAATCACACTGAAGGATGAAGTCACTATGTAAAAGCTGGATACTTCTTAGCCAGACGGGAGTCACGATAGGAACACATACACTGACTGAGAGAAAGCAATTGTTGTGTGGTGGGTTGTAGGTTTGCTAAAGTCCAGTTTGGAAGAAGTGCGTGATTCCTTTATAGGAATGCTTACATTCACTTCCAGAAAGCAGCGATCAGCGGTGGTTTGCAGGATTGCTACACCGCAGTTTGCAAGAAGTGCCAGAGTCATGCATAGCAATGCTTAAATTCCCTTAGAGAAAGCAACTGTCGGCGGGTGATTTTTAGGCTTTCTAGCCTGTGGTTTGGATGAAGTGTGAGACGTACATGGGAACGCTTACATTCACTTCCAGAAAGCAAGTGTCGCGGAGTGGTTTTTAGGCTTGCAAGATTCTGAACGGAAGAAGTGCGAGAGGCATATACAGGAAGGCGTACATTTACTTAATGAAAGCAACTATAGTGGGATGCATTGGAGAATTGCTAAAGTCTGAGATTGGAAGAAGTGTGACCTTCCTGTCAAACACACTTGAGAAAGAAGTCATCACGTAGGACGGGGAGAGCTCCCAGCAGTAAGCAGTCATGTATAGGGACGCTTAAACTAACTTAGACAGAGCAACTAGCAGGTGGTGCTCTGTAGGCTGGCTAAACGCTAGAATGGAGGAAGTGCCAGACGGTCTTCTATATTAACGCTTACATTCACTGAGAGAAAGAGACTATGTTGGGCACTTTGTTACACTGGTAAACTCTGAGATTGGAAGAAGTGTTAGAGTTTCCTGTCCAACGCACTTAAGAAAGAAGTCATTATGTAGGAAGAGGAGAGTTCTCGGCTAGAAAGGGAGGAGGCTTTCTATGTATGGGAACGCTTACATTCACTTCAAGAAACTATCGGGGGGTAATTTGTAGTTAAATTCTAGAAAAACTGTCAGAGTCCTATATAGGAAGGCTTGCATTCACTTAGGGAAAGCAAGTACGAAGAAGGAGTGGTTTGTAGGCTTGCTAAACTCTAGTGTTAACGAAATGCGAGAGTCCTATAGAGGGACGTTAACCTTCAGTTAGTGAGAGCAACTCTCGGGGAGGGGGGTGGTATTTAGGCTTGCTGAACTCTAGTTTGGAAGACATGTCCGAGTTATCCAGGAAGGCTTACAATCACTTAGCTAGAAAGCCAGTATCGGCGGTCGCCTTGTAGGCTTGCTAAACTCTAGTCTCCAAAAAGGGCAAGAGTCATATAGAGGATCACTTAAATTCACTCAGTGAAAGCAACTGTCGCGGGCTGCCTTTTAGGGTGGCTAAACTCTAGTTGGAAGGAAGTGTGAGAGTCATATATAGGAATTCTTACCTTGACTTAGTGAAAGCACCTATGGAGCGGTGGCGTGTCGTCTTGCTGAACTCCAGTTTGGAAGATGTGCGAGAGTATGTATTCATAGGGATATTTACAGCCACTTAGAGAAAGTAGCTCTCAGGGGTGGTGCGCAGGGTTACAAAACTACATTCAAAGAAGGACAAGAAAAATATACGGGGGCTGCTTACATTCGGGTAGAGAAAGCAACTCTCGTGGGGTGTATTGCCAGATGGCTAAACGTTGAGATTGGAACAAGTGTGAGTTTCTTGTGAATCACACTGAAGGATGAAGTCACTATGTAAAAGCTGGATACTTCTTAGCCAGACGGGAGTCACGATAGGAACACATACACTGACTGAGAGAAAGCAATTGTTGGGTGGTGGGTTGTAGGTTTGCTAAAGTCCAGTTTGGAAGAAGTGCGAGAATCCTTTATAGGAATGCTTCCATTCACTTCCAGAAAGCAGCCCATCAGCGGTGGTTTGCAGGATTGCTACACCGCAGTTTGCAAGAAGTGCGAAAGTCATGCATAGCAATGCTTAAATTCCCTTAGAGAAAGCAACTGTCGTCCGGTGATTTTTAGGCTTTCTAGCCTCTGGTTTGGATGAAGTGTGAGACATACATGGGAACGCTTACATTCACTTCCAGAAAGCAAGTGTCGCGGAGTGGTTTTTAGTCTTGCAAGACTTCTGAACGGAAGAAGTGCGAGAGGCATATACAGGAAGGCGTACATTGACTTAATGAAAGCAACTATAGTGGGATGCATTGGAGAATTGCTAAAGTCTGAGATTGGAAGAAGTGTGACCTTCCTGTCAAACACACTTGAGAAAGAAGTCATCACGTAGGACGGGGAGAGCTCCCAGCAGTAAGCAGTCATGTATAGGGACGCTTAAACTAACTTAGACAGAGCAACTAGCAGGTGGTGCTCTGTAGGCTGGCTAAACGCTAGAATGGAGGAAGTGCCAGACGGTCTTCTATATTAACGCTTACATTCACTGAGAGAAAGAGACTATGTTGGGCACTTTGTTACACTGGTAAACTCTGAGATTGAAAGAAGTGTTAGAGTTTCCTGTCCAACGCACTTAAGAAAGAAGTCATTATGTAGGAAGAGGAGATTTCTCGGCTAGAAAGGGAGGACGCTTTCTATGTAAGGGAACGCTTACATTGACTTCAAGAAACTATCGGGGGGTAATTTGTAGTTAAATTCTAGAAAAACTGTCAGAGTCCTATATAGGAAGGCTTGCATTCACTTAGGGAAAGCAAGTACGAAGAAGGAGTGGTTTGTAGGCTTGCTAAACTCTAGTGTTAACGAAATGCGAGAGTCCTATAGAGGGACGTTAACCTTCAGTTAGTGAGAGCAACTCTCGGGGAGGGGGGTGGTATTTAGGCTTGCTGAACTCCAGTTTGGAAGAGATGTCCGAGTTATCCAGGAAGGCTTACAATCACTTAGCTAGAAAGCCAGTATCGGCGGTCGCCTTGTAGGCTTGCTAAACTTTAGTCTCCAAAAAGGGCAAGAGTCATATAGAGGATCACTTAAATTCACTCAGTGAAAGCAACTGTCGCGGGCTGCCTTTTAGGGTGGCTAAACTCTAGTTGGAAGGAAGTGTGAGAGTCATATATAGGAATTCTTACCTTGACTTAGTGAAAGCACCTATGGAGCGGTGGCGTGTCTTCTTGCTGAACTCCAGTTTGGAAGATGTGCGAGAGTATGTATTCATAGGGATATTTACAGCCACTTAGAGAAAGTAGCTCTCAGGGCTGGTGCGCAGGGTTACAAAACTACATTCAAAGAAGGACAAGAAAAATATACGGGGGAGGCTTACATTCGGGTAGAGAAAGCAACTCTCGTGGGGTGTATTGCCAGATGGCTAAACGTTGAGATTGGAACAAGTGTGAGTTTCTTGTGAATCACACTGAAGGATGAAGTCACTATGTAAAAGCTGGATACTTCTTAGCCAGACGGGAGTCACGATAGGAACACATACACTGACTGAGAGAAAGCAATTGTTGGGTGGTGGGTTGTAGGTTTGCTAAAGTCCAGTTTGGAAGAAGTGCGAGAATCCTTTATAGGAATGCTTACATTCACTTCCAGAAAGCAGCGATCAGCGGTGGTTTGCAGGATTGCTACACCGCAGTTTGCAAGAAGTGCGAGAGTCGTGCATAGCAATGCTTAAATTCCCTTAGAGAAAGCAACTGTCGGCGGGTGATTTTTAGGCTTTCTAGCCTCTGGTTTGGATGAAGTGTGAGACATACATGGGAACGCTTACATTCACTTCCAGAAAGCAAGTGTCGCGGAGTGGTTTTTAGGCTTGCAAGACTTCTGAACGGAAGAAGTGCGAGAGGCATATACAGGAAGGCGTACATTTACTTAATGAAAGCAACTATAGTGGGATGCATTGGAGAATTGCTAAAGTCTGAGATTGGAAGAAGTGTGACCTTCCTGTCAAACACACTTGAGAAAGAAGTCATCACGTAGGACGGGCAGAGCTCCCAGCAGCAAGGAGTCATGTATAGGGACGCTTAAACTAACTTAGACAGAGCAACTAGCAGGTGGTGCTCTGTAGGCTGGCTAAACGCTAGAATGGAGGAAGTGCCAGACGGTCTTCTATATTAACGCTTACATTCACTGAGAGAAAGAGACTATGTTGGGCGCTTGTTACACTGGTAAACTCTGAGATTGGAAGAAGTGTGAGAGTTTCCTGTCCAACGCACTTAAGAAAGAAGTCATTACGTAGGAAGAGGAGAGTTCTCGGCTAGAAAGGGAGGAGGCTTTCTATGTATGGGAACGCTTACATTCACTTCAAGAAACTATCGGGGGGTAATTTGTAGTTAAACTCTAGAAGAACTGTGAGAGTCCTATATAGGAAGGCTTGCATTCACTTAGGGAAAGCAAGTACGAAGAAGGAGTGGTTTGTAGGCTTGCTAAACTCTAGTGTTGACGAAATGCGAGAGTCCTATAGAGGGACGTTAACCTTCAGTTAGTGAGAGCAACTCTCGGGGAGGGGGGTGGTATTTAGGCTTGCTGAACTCTAGTTTGGAAGACATGTCCGAGTTATCCAGGAAGGCTTACAATCACTTAGCTAGAAAGCCAGTATCGGCGGTCGCCTTGTAGGCTTGCTAAACTCTAGTTTCCAGGAAGGGCAAGAGTCATATAGAGGATCACTTAAATTCACTCAGTGAAAGCAACTGTCGCGGGCTGCCTTTTAGGGTGGCTAAACTCTAGTTGGAAGGAAGTGTGAGAGTCATATATAGGAATTCTTACCTTGATTAGTGAAAGCACCTATGGAGCGGTGGCTTGTCGTCTTGCTGAACTCCAGTTTGGAAGATGTGCGAGAGTATGTATTCATAGGGATATTTACAGCCACTTAGAGAAAGTAGCTCTCAGGGCTGGTGCGCAGGGTTACAAAACTACATTCAAAGAAGGACAAGAAAAATATACGGGGGAGGCTTACATTCGGGTAGAGAAAGCAACTCTCGTGGGGTGTATTGCCAGATGGCTAAACGTTGAGATTGGAACAAGTGTGAGTATCTTGTGAATCACACTGAAGGATGAAGTCACTATGTAAAAGCTGGATACTTCTTAGCCAGACGGGAGTCACGATAGGAACACATACACTGACTGAGAGAAAGCAATTATTGGGTGGTGGGTTGTAGGTTTGCTAAAGTCCAGTTTGGAAGAAGTGCGAGAATCCTTTATAGGAATGCTTACATTCACTTCCAGAAAGCAGCGATCAGCGGTGGTTTGCAGGATTGCTACACCGCAGTTTGCAAGAAGTTCGAGAGTCATGCATAGCAATGCTTAAATTCCCTTAGAGAAAGCAACTGTCGGCGGGTGATTTTTAGGCTTTCTAGCCTCTGGTTTGGATGAAGTGTGAGACATACATGGGAACGCTTACATTGACTTCCAGAAAGCAAGTGTCGCGGACTGGTTTTTAGGCTTGCAAGACTTCTGAACGGAAGAAGTGCGAGAGGCATATACAGGAAGGCGTACATTTACTTAATGAAAGCAACTATAGTGGGATGCATTGGAGAATTGCTAAAGTCTGAGATTGGAAGAAGTGTGACCTTCCTGTCAAACACACTTGAGAAAGAAGTCATCACGTAGGACGGGGAGAGCTCCCAGCAGTAAGGAGTCATGTATAGGGATGCTTAAACTAACTTAGACAGAACAACTAGCAGGTGGTGCTCTGTAGGCTGGCTAAACGCTAGAATGGAGGAAGTGCCAGACGGTCTTCTATATTAACGCTTACATTCACTGAGAGAAAGAGACTATGTTGGGCGCTTTGTTACACTGGTAAACTCTGAGATTGGAAGAAGTGTGAGAGTTTCCTGTCCAACGCACTTAAGAAAGAAGTCATTATGTAGGAAGAGGAGAGTTCTCGGCTAGAAAGGGAGGACGCTTTCTATGTATGGGAACGCTTACATTGACTTCAAGAAACTATCGGGGGGTAATTTGTAGTTAAATTCTAGAAAAACTGTCAGAGTCCTATATAGGGAGGCTTGCATTCACTTAGGGAAAGCAAGTACGAAGAAGGAGTGGTTTGTAGGCTTGCTAAACTCTAGTGTTAACGAAATGCGAGAGTCCTATAGAGGGACGTTAACCTTCAGTTAGTGAGAGCAACTCTCGGGGAGGGGGGTGGTATTTAGGCTTGCTGAACTCCAGTTTGGAAGAGATGTCCGAGTTATCCAGGAAGGCTTACAATCACTTAGCTAGAAAGCCAGTATCGGCGGTCGCCTTGTAGGCTTGCTAAACTCTAGTCTCCAAAAAGGGCAAGAGTCATATAGAGGATCACTTAAATTCACTCAGTGAAAGCAACTGTCGCGGGCTGCCTTTTAGGGTGGCTAAACTCTAGTTGGAAGGAAGTTTGAGAGTCATATATAGGAATTCTTACCTTGACTTAGTGAAAGCACCTATGGAGCGGTGGCGTGTCGTCTTGCTGAACTCCAGTTTGGAAGATGTGCGAGAGTATGTATTCATAGGGATATTTAGAGCCACTTAGAGAAAGTAGCTCTCAGGGGTGGTGCGCAGGGTTACAAAACTACATTCAAAGAAGGACAAGAAAAATATACGGGGGAGGCTTACATTCGGGTAGAGAAAGCAACTTTCGTGGGGTGTATTGCCAGATGGCTAAACGTTGAGATTGGAACAAGTGTGAGTTTCTTGTGAATCACACTGAAGGATGAAGTCACTATGTAAAAGCTGGATACTTCTTAGCCAGACGGGAGTCACCATAGGAACACATACACTGACTGAGAGAAAGCAATTGTTGGGTGGTGGGTTGTAGGTTTGCTAAAGTCCAGTTTGGAAGAAGTGCGAGAATCCTTTATAGGGATGCTTCCATTCACTTCCAGAAAGCAGCGATCAGCGGTGGTTTGCAGGATTGCTACACCGCAGTTTGCAAGAAGTGCGAGAGTCATGCATAGCAATGCTTAAATTCCCTTAGAGAAAGCAACTGTCGGCGGGTGATTTTTAGGCTTTCTAGCCTCTGGTTTGGATGAAGTGTGAGACATACATGGGAACGCTTACATTCACTTCCAGAAAGCAAGTGTCGCGGAGTGGTTTTTAGGCTTGCAAGACTTCTGAACGGAAGAAGTGCGAGAGGCATATACAGGAAGGCGTACATTTACTTAATGAAAGCAACTATAGTGGGATGCATTGGAGAATTGCTAAAGTCTGAGATTGGAAGAAGTGTGACCTTCCTGTCAAACACACTTGAGAAAGAAGTCATCACGTAGGACGGAGAGAGCTCCCAGCCGTAAGGAGTCATGTATAGGGACGCTTAAACTAACTTAGAGAGAGCAACTAGCAGGTGGTGCTCTGTAGGCTGGCTAAACGCTAGAATGGAGGAAGTGCCAGACGGTCTTCTATATTAACGCTTACATTCACTGAGAGAAAGAGACTATGTTGGGCGCTTTGTTACACTGGTAAACTCTGAGATTGGAAGAAGTGTGAGAGTTTCCTGTCCAACGCACTTAAGAAAGAAGTCATTATGTAGGAAGAGGAGAGTTCTCGGCTAGAAAGGGAGGACGCTTTCTATGTATGGGAATGCTTACATTCACTTCAAGAAACTATCGGGGGGTAATTTGTAGTTAAACTCTGGAAGAACTGTGAGAGTCCTATATAGGAAGGCTTGCATTCACTTAGGGAAAGCAAGTACGAAGAAGGAGTGGTTTGTAGGCTTGCTAAACTCTAGTGTTGACGAAATGCGAGAGTCCTATAGAGGGACGTTAACCTTCAGTTAGTGAGAGCAACTCTCGGGGAGGGGGGTGGTATTTAGGCTTGCTGAACTCTAGTTTGGAAGACATGTCCGAGTTATCCAGGAAGGCTTACAATCACTTAGCTAGAAAGCCAGTATCGGCGGTCGCCTTGTAGGCTTGCTAAACTCTAGTTTCCAGGAAGGGCAAGAGTCATATAGAGGATCACTTAAATTCACTCAGTGAAAGCAACTGTCGCGGGCTGCCTTTTAGGGTGGCTAAACTCTAGTTGGAAGGAAGTGTGAGAGTCATATATAGGAATTCTTACCTTGACTTAGTGAAAGCACCTATGGAGCGGTGGCTTGTCGTCTTGCTGAACTCCAGTTTGGAAGATGTGCGAGAGTATGTATTCATAGGGATATTTACAGCCACTTAGAGAAAGTAGCTCTCAGGGCTGGTGCGCAGGGTTACAAAACTACATTCAAAGAAGGACAAGAAAAATATACGGGGGAGGCTTACATTCGGGTAGAGAAAGCAACTCTCGTGGGGTGTATTGCCAGATGGCTAAACGTTGAGATTGGAACAAGTGTGAGTTTCTTGTGAATCACACTGAAGGATGAAGTCACTATGTAAAAGCTGGATACTTCTTAGCCAGACGGGAGTCACGATAGGAACACATACACTGACTGAGAGAAAGCAATTGTTGGGTGGTGGGTTGTAGGTTTGCTAAAGTCCAGTTTGGAAGAAGTGCGAGAATCCTTTATAGGAATGCTTACATTCACTTCCAGAAAGCAGCGATCAGCGGTGGTTTGCAGGATTGCTACACCGCAGTTTGCAAGAAGTGCGAGAGTCGTGCATAGCAATGCTTAAATTCCCTTAGAGAAAGCAACTGTCGGCGGGTGATTTTTAGGCTTTCTAGCCTCTGGTTTGGATGAAGTGTGAGACATACATGGGAACGCTTACATTCCCTTCCAGAAAGCAAGTGTCGCGGAGTGGTTTTTAGGCTTGCAAGACTTCTGAACGGAAGAAGTGCGAGAGGCATATACAGGAAGGCGTACATTTACTTAATGAAAGCAACTATAGTGGGATGCATTGGAGAATTGCTAAAGTCTGAGATTGGAAGAAGTGTGACCTTCCTGTCAACCACACTTGAGAAAGAAGTCATCACGTAGGACGGGGAGAGCTCCCAGCAGTAAGGAGTCATGTATAGGGACGCTTAAACTAACTTAGAGCGAGCAACTAGCAGGTGGTGCTCTGTAGGCTGGCTAAACGCTAGAATGGAGGAAGTGCCAGACGGTCTTCTATATTAACGCTTACATTCACTGAGAGAAAGAGACTATGTTGGGCGCTTTGTTACACTGGTAAACTCTGAGATTGGAAGAAGTGTGAGAGTTTCCTGTCCAACGCACTTAAGAAAGAAGTCATTATGTAGGAAGAGGAGAGTTCTCGGCTAGAAAGGGAGGACGCTGTCTATGTATGGGAACGCTTACATTCACTTCAAGAAACTATCGGGGGGTAATTTGTAGTTAAACTCTAGAAGAACTGTGAGAGTCCTATATAGGAAGGCTTGCATTCACTTAGGGAAAGCAAGTACGAAGAAGGAGTGGTTTGTAGGCTTGCTAAACTCTAGTGTTGACGAAATGCGAGAGTCCTATAGAGGGACGTTAACCTTCAGTTAGTGAGAGCAACTCTCGGGGAGGGGGGTGGTATTTAGGCTTGCTGAACTCTAGTTTGGAAGACATGTCCGAGTTATCCAGGAAGGCTTACAATCACTTAGCTAGAAAGCCAGTATCGGCGATCGCCTTGTAGGCTTGCTAAACTCTAGTTTCCAGGAAGGGCAAGAGTCATATAGAGGATCACTTAAATTCACTCAGTGAAAGCAACTGTCGCGGGCTGCCTTTTAGGGTGGCTAAACTCTAGTTGGAAGGAAGTGTGAGAGTCATATATAGGAATTCTTACCTTGACTTAGTGAAAGCACCTATGGAGCGGTGGCTTGTCGTCTTGCTGAACTCCAGTTTGGAAGATGTGCGAGAGTATGTATTCATAGGGATATTTACAGCCACTTAGAGAAAGTAGCTCTCAGGGCTGGTGCGCAGGGTTACAAAACTACATTCAAAGAAGGACAAGAAAAATATACGGGGGAGGCTTACATTCGGGTAGAGAAAGCAACTCTCGTGGGGTGTATTGCCAGATGGCTAAACGTTGAGATTGGAACAAGTGTGAGTTTCTTGTGAATCACACTGAAGGATGAAGTCACTATGTAAAAGCTGGATACTTCTTAGCCAGACGGGAGTCACGATAGGAACACATACACTGACTGAGAGAAAGCAATTGTTGGGTGGTGGGTTGTAGGTTTGCTAAAGTCCAGTTTGGAAGAAGTGCGAGAATCCTTTATAGGGATGCTTACATTCACTTCCAGAAAGCAGCGATCAGCGGTGGTTTGCAGGATTGCTACACCGCAGTTTGCAAGAAGTGCGAGAGTCGTGCATAGCAATGCTTAAATTCCCTTAGAGAAAGCAACTGTCGGCGGGTGATTTTTAGGCTTTCTAGCCTCTGGTTTGGATGAAGTGTGAGACATACATGGGAACGCTTACATTCCCTTCCAGAAAGCAAGTGTCGCGGAGTGGTTTTTAGGCTTGCAAGACTTCTGAACGGAAGAAGTGCGAGAGGCATATACAGGAAGGCGTACATTTACTTAATGAAAGCAACTATAGTGGGATGCATTGGAGAATTGCTAAAGTCTGAGATTGGAAGAAGTGTGACCTTCCTGTCAAACACACTTGAGAAAGAAGTCATCACGTAGGACGGGGAGAGCTCCCAGCAGTAAGGAGTCATGTATAGGGACGCTTAAACTAACTTAGAGCGAGCAACTAGCAGGTGGTGCTCTGTAGGCTGGCTAAACGCTAGAATGGAGGAAGTGCCAGACGGTCTTCTATATTAACGCTTACATTCACTGAGAGAAAGAGACTATGTTGGGCGCTTTGTTACACTGGTAAACTCTGAGATTGGAAGAAGTGTGAGAGTTTCCTGTCCAACGCACTTAAGAAAGAAGTCATTATGTAGGAAGAGGAGAGTTCTCGGCTAGAAAGGGAGGAGGCTTTCTATGTATGGGAACGCTTACATTCACTTCAAGAAACTATCGGGGGGTAATTTGTAGTTAAACTCTAGAAGAACTGTGAGAGTCCTATATAGGAAGGCTTGCATTCACTTAGGGAAAGCAAGTACGAAGAAGGCGTGGTTTGTAGGCTTGCTAAACTCTAGTGTTGACGAAATGCGAGAGTCCTATAGAGGGACGTTAACCTTCAGTTAGTGAGAGCAACTCTCGGGGAGGGGGGTGGTATTTAGGCTTGCTGAACTCTAGTTTGGAAGACATGTCCGAGTTATCCAGGAAGGCTTACAATCACTTAGCTAGAAAGCCAGTATCGGCTGTCGCCTTGTAGGCTTGCTAAACTCTAGTTTCCAGGAAGGGCAAGAGTCATATAGAGGATCACTTAAATTCACTCAGTGAAAGCAACTGTCGCGGGCTGCCTTTTAGGGTGGCTAAACTCTAGTTGGAAGGAAGTGTGAGAGTCATATATAGGAATTCTTACCTTGACTTAGTGAAAGCACCTATGGAGCGGTGGCTTGTCGTCTTGCTGAACTCCAGTTTGGAAGATGTGCGAGAGTATGTATTCATAGGGATATTTACAGCCACTTAGAGAAAGTAGCTCTCAGGGCTGGTGCGCAGGGTTACAAAACTACATTCAAAGAAGGACAAGAAAAATATACGGGGGAGGCTTACATTCGGGTAGAGAAAGCAACTCTCGTGGGGTGTATTGCCAGATGGCTAAACGTTGAGATTGGAACAAGTGTGAGTTTCTTGTGAATCACACTGAAGGATGAAGTCACTATGTAAAAGCTGGATACTTCTTAGCCAGACGGGAGTCACGATAGGAACACATACACTGACTGAGAGAAAGCAATTGTTGGGTGGTGGGTTGTAGGTTTGCTAAAGTCCAGTTTGGAAGAAGTGCGAGAATCCTTTATAGGAATGCTTACATTCACTTCCAGAAAGCAGCGATCAGCGGTGGTTTGCAGGATTGCTACACCGCAGTTTGCAAGAAGTGCGAGAGTCGTGCATAGCAATGCTTAAATTCCCTTAGAGAAAGCAACTGTCGGCGGGTGATTTTTAGGCTTTCTAGCCTCTGGTTTGGATGAAGTGTGAGACATACATGGGAACGCTTACATTCCCTTCCAGAAAGCAAGTGTCGCGGAGTGGTTTTTAGGCTTGCAAGACTTCTGAACGGAAGAAGTGCGAGAGGCATATACAGGAAGGCGTACATTTACTTAATGAAAGCAACTATAGTGGGATGCATTGGAGAATTGCTAAAGTCTGAGATTGGAAGAAGTGTGACCTTCCTGTCAAACACACTTGAGAAAGAAGTCATCACGTAGGACGGGGAGAGCTCCCAGCAGTAAGGAGTCATGTATAGGGACGCTTAAACTAACTTAGAGCGAGCAACTAGCAGGTGGTGCTCTGTAGGCTGGCTAAACGCTAGAATGGAGGAAGTGCCAGACGGTCTTCTATATTAACGCTTACATTCACTGAGAGAAAGAGACTATGTTGGGCGCTTTGTTACACTGGTAAACTCTGAGATTGGAGGAAGTGTGAGAGTTTCCTGTCCAACGCACTTAAGAAAGAAGTCAATATGTAGGAAGAGGAGAGTTCTCGGCTAGAAAGGGAGGAGGCTTTCTATGTATGGGAACGCTTACATTCACTTCAAGAAACTATCGGGGGGTAATTTGTAGTTAAACTCTAGAAGAACTGTGAGAGTCCTATATAGGAAGGCTTGCATTCACTTAGGGAAAGCAAGTACGAAGAAGGAGTGGTTTGTAGGCTTGCTAAACTCTAGTGTTGACGAAATGCGAGAGTCCTATAGAGGGACGTTAACCTTCAGTTAGTGAGAGCAACTCTCGGGGCGGGGGGTGGTATTTAGGCTTGCTGAACTCTAGTTTGGAAGACATGTCCGAGTTATCCAGGAAGGCTTACAATCACTTAGCTAGAAAGCCAGTATCGGCGGTCGCCTTGTAGGCTTGCTAAACTCTAGTTTCCAGGAAGGGCAAGAGTCATATAGAGGATCACTTAAATTCACTCAGTGAAAGCAACTGTCGCGGGCTGCCTTTTAGGGTGGCTAAACTCTAGTTGGAAGGAAGTGTGAGAGTCATATATAGGAATTCTTACCTTGACTTAGTGAAAGCACCTATGGAGCGGTGGCTTGTCGTCTTGCTGAACTCCAGTTTGGAAGATGTGCGAGAGTATGTATTCATAGGGATATTTACAGCCACTTAGAGAAAGTAGCTCTCAGGGCTGGTGCGCAGGGTTACAAAACTACATTCAAAGAAGGACAAGAAAAATATACGGGGGAGGCTTACATTCAGGTAGAGAAAGCAACTCTCGTGGGGTGTATTGCCAGATGGCTAAACGTTGAGATTGGAACAAGTGTGAGTTTCTTGTGAATCACACTGAAGGATGAAGTCACTATGTAAAAGCTGGATACTTCTTAGCCAGACGGGAGTCACGATAGGAACACATACACTGACTGAGAGAAAGCAATTGTTGGGTGGTGGGTTGTAGGTTTGCTAAAGTCCAGTTTGGAAGAAGTGCGAGAATCCTTTATAGGAATGCTTACATTCACTTCCAGAAAGCAGCGATCAGCGGTGGTTTGCAGGATTGCTACACCGCAGTTTGCAAGAAGTGCGAGAGTCATGCATAGCAATGCTTAAATTCCCTTAGAGAAAGCAACTGTCGGCGGGTGATTTTTAGGCTTTCTAGCCTCTGGTTTGGATGAAGTGTGAGACATACATGGGAACGCTTACATTCCCTTCCAGAAAGCAAGTGTCGCGGAGTGGTTTTTAGGCTTGCAAGACTTCTGAACGGAAGAAGTGCGAGAGGCATATACAGGAAGGCGTACATTTACTTAATGAAAGCAACTATAGTGGGATGCATTGGAGAATTGCTAAAGTCTGAGATTGGAAGAAGTGTGACCTTCCTGTCAAACACACTTGAGAAAGAAGTCATCACGTAGGACGGGGAGAGCTCCCAGCAGTAAGGAGTCATGTATAGGGACGCTTAAACTAACTTAGAGCGATCAACTAGCAGGTGGTGCTCTGTAGGCTGGCTAAACGCTAGAATGGAGGAAGTGCCAGACGGTCTTCTATATTAACGCTTACATTCACTGAGAGAAAGAGACTATGTTGGGCACTTTGTTACACTGGTAAACTCTGAGATTGGAGGAAGTGTGAGAGTTTCCTGTCCAACGCACTTAGGAAAGAAGTCATTATGTAGGAAGAGGAGAGTTCTCGGCTAGAAAGGGAGGAGGCTTTCTATGTATGGGAACGCTTACATTCACTTCAAGAAACTATCGGGGGGTAATTTGTAGTTAAACTCTAGAAGAACTGTGAGAGTCCTATATAGGAAGGCTTGCATTCACTTAGGGAAAGCAAGTACGAAGAAGGAGTGGTTTGTAGGCTTGCTAAACTCTAGTGTTGACGAAATGCGAGAGTCCTATAGAGGGACGTTAACCTTCAGTTAGTGAGAGCAACTCTCGGGGGGGGGTGGTATTTAGGCTTGCTGAACTCTAGTTTGGAAGACATGTCCGAGTTATCCAGGAAGGCTTACAATCACTTAGCTAGAAAGCCAGTATCGGCGGTCGCCTTGTAGGCTTGCTAAACTCTAGTTTCCAGGAAGGGCAAGAGTCATATAGAGGATCACTTAAATTCACTCAGTGAAAGCAACTGTCGCGGGCTGCCTTTTAGGGTGGCTAAACTCTAGTTGGAAAGAAGTGTGAGAGTCATATATAGGAATTCTTACCTTGACTTAGTGAAAGCACCTATGGAGCGGTGGCTTGTCGTCTTGCTGAACTCCAGTTTGGAAGATGTGCGAGAGTATGTATTCATAGGGATATTTACAGCCACTTAGAGAAAGTAGCTCTCAGGGGTGGTGCGCAGGGTTACAAAACTACATTCAAAGAAGGACAAGAAAAATATACGGGGGAGGCTTACATTCGGGTAGAGAAAGCAACTCTCGTGGGGTGTATTGCCAGATGGCTAAACGTTGAGATTGGAACAAGTGTGAGTTTCTTGTGAATCACACTGAAGGATGAAGTCACTATGTAAAAGCTGGATACTTCTTAGCCAGACGGGAGTCACGATAGGAACACATACACTGACTGAGAGAAAGCAATTGTTGGGTGGTGGGTTGTAGGTTTGCTAAAGTCCAGTTTGGAAGAAGTGCGAGAATCCTTTATAGGAATGCTTACATTCACTTCCAGAAAGCAGCGATCAGCGGTGGTTTGCAGGATTGCTACACCGCAGTTTGCAAGAAGTGCGAGAGTCGTGCATAGCAATGCTTAAATTCCCTTAGAGAAAGCAACTGTCGGCGGGTGATTTTTAGGCTTTCTAGCCTCTGGTTTGGATCAAGTGTGAGACATACATGGGAACGCTTACATTCCCTTCCAGAAAGCAAGTGTCGCGGAGTGGTTTTTAGGCTTGCAAGACTTCTGAACGGAAGAAGTGCGAGAGGCATATACAGGAAGGCGTACATTTACTTAATGAAAGCAACTATAGTGGGCTGCATTGGAGAATTGCTAAAGTCTGAGATTGGAAGAAGTGTGACCTTCCTGTCAAACACACTTGAGAAAGAAGTCATCACGTAGGACGGGGAGAGCTCCCAGCAGTAAGGAATCATGTATAGGGACGCTTAAACTAACTTAGAGCGAGCAACTAGCAGGTGGTGCTCTGTAGGCTGGCTAAACGCTAGAATGGAGGAAGTGCCAGACGGTCTTCTATATTAACGCTTACATTCACTGAGAGAAAGAGACTATGTTGGGCGCTTTGTTACACTGGTAAACTCTGAGATTGGAAGAAGTGTGAGAGTTTCCTGTCCAACGCACTTAAGAAAGAAGTCATTATGTAGGAAGAGGAGAGTTCTCGGCTAGAAAGGGAGGAGGCTTTCTATGTATGGGAACGCTTACATTCACTTCAAGAAACTATCGGGGGGTAATTTGTAGTTAAACTCTAGAAGAACTGTGAGAGTCCTATATAGGAAGGCTTGCATTCACTTAGGGAAAGCAAGTACGAAGAAGGAGTGGTTTGTAGGCTTGCTAAACTCTAGTGTTGACGAAATGCGAGAGTCCTATAGAGGGACGTTAACCTTCAGTTAGTGAGAGCAACTCTCGGGGAGGGGGGTGGTATTTAGGCTTGCTGAACTCTAGTTTGGAAGACATGTCCGAGTTATCCAGGAAGGCTTACAATCACTTAGCTAGAAAGCCAGTATCGGCGGTCGCCTTGTAGGCTTGCTAAACTCTAGTTTCCAGGAAGGGCAAGAGTCATATAGAGGATCACTTAAATTCACTCAGTGAAAGCAACTGTCGCGGGCTGCCTTTTAGGGTGGCTAAACTCTAGTTGGAAGGAAGTGTGAGAGTCATATATAGGAATTCTTACCTTGACTTAGTGAAAGCACCTATGGAGCGGTGGCTTGTCGTCTTGCTGAACTCCAGTTTGGAAGATGTGCGAGAGTATGTATTCATAGGGATATTTACAGCCACTTAGAGAAAGTAGCTCTCAGGGCTGGTGCGCAGGGTTACAAAACTACATTCAAAGAAGGACAAGAAAAATATACGGGGGAGGCTTACATTCGGGTAGAGAAAGCAACTCTCGTGGGGTGTATTGCCAGATGGCTAAACGTTGAGATTGGAACAAGTGTGAGTTTCTTGTGAATCACACTGAAGGATGAAGTCACTATGTAAAAGCTGGATACTTCTTAGCCAGACGGGAGTCACGATAGGAACACATACACTGACTGAGAGAAAGCAATTGTTGGGTGGTGGGTTGTAGGTTTGCTAAAGTCCAGTTTGGAAGAAGTGCGAGAATCCTTTATAGGAATGCTTACATTCACTTCCAGAAAGCAGCGATCAGCGGTGGTTTGCAGGATTGCTACACCGCAGTTTGCAAGAAGTGCGAGAGTCATGCATAGCAATGCTTAAATTCCCTTAGAGAAAGCAACTGTCGGCGGGTGATTTTTAGGCTTTCTAGCCTCTGGTTTGGATGAAGTGTGAGACATACATGGGAACGCTTACATTCCCTTCCAGAAAGCAAGTGTCGCGGAGTGGTTTTTAGGCTTGCAAGACTTCTGAACGGAAGAAGTGCGAGAGGCATATACAGGAAGGCGTACATTTACTTAATGAAAGCAACTATAGTGGGATGCATTGGAGAATTGCTAAAGTCTGAGATTGGAAGAAGTGTGACCTTCCTGTCAAACACACTTGAGAAAGAAGTCATCACGTAGGACGGGGAGAGCTCCCAGCAGTAAGGAGTCATGTATAGGGACGCTTAAACTAACTTAGAGCGAGCAACTAGCAGGTGGTGCTCTGTAGGCTGGCTAAACGCTAGAATGGAGGAAGTGCCAGACGGTCTTCTATATTAACGCTTACATTCACTGAGAGAAAGAGACTATGTTGGGCGCTTTGTTACACTGGTAAACTCTGAGATTGGAGGAAGTGTGAGAGTTTCCTGTCCAACGCACTTAGGAAAGAAGTCATTATGTAGGAAGAGGAGAGTTCTCGGCTAGAAAGGGAGGACGCTTTCTATGTATGGGAACGCTTACATTCACTTCAAGAAACTATCGGGGGGTAATTTGTAGTTAAACTCTAGAAGAACTGTGAGAGTCCTATATAGGAAGGCTTGCATTCACTTAGGGAAAGCAAGTACGAAGAAGGAGTGGTTTGTAGGCTTGCTAAACTCTAGTGTTGACGAAATGCGAGAGTCCTATAGAGGGACGTTAACCTTCAGTTAGTGAGAGCAACTCTCGGGGAGGGGGGTGGTATTTAGGCTTGCTGAACTCTAGTTTGGAAGACATGTCCGAGTTATCCAGGAAGGTTACAATCCCTTAGCTAGAAAGCCAGTATCGGCGGTCGCCTTGTAGGCTTGCTAAACTCTAGTTTCCAGGAAGGGCAAGAGTCATATAGAGGATCACTTAAATTCACTCAGTGAAAGCAACTGTCGCAGGCTGCCTTTTAGGGTGGCTAAACTCTAGTTGGAAGGAAGTGTGAGAGTCATATATAGGAATTCTTACCTTGACTTAGTGAAAGCACCTATGGAGCGGTGGCTTGTCGTCTTGCTGAACTCCAGTTTGGAAGATATGCGAGAGTATGTATTCATAGGGATATTTACAGCCACTTAGAGAAAGTAGCTCTCAGGGCTGGTGCGCAGGGTTACAAAACTACATTCAAAGAAGGACAAGAAAAATATACGGGGGAGGCTTACATTCGGGTAGAGAAAGCAACTCTCGTGGGGTGTATTGCCAGATGGCTAAACGTTGAGATTGGAACAAGTGTGAGTTTCTTGTGAATCACACTGAAGGATGAAGTCACTATGTAAAAGCTGGATACTTCTTAGCCAGACGGGAGTCACGATAGGAACACATACACTGACTGAGAGAAAGCAATTGTTGGGTGGTGGGTTGTAGGTTTGCTAAAGTCCAGTTTGGAAGAAGTGCGAGAATCCTTTATAGGAATGCTTACATTCACTTCCAGAAAGCAGCGATCAGCGGTGGTTTGCAGGATTGCTACACCGCAGTTTGCAAGAAGTGCGAGAGTCGTGCATAGCAATGCTTAAATTCCCTTAGAGAAAGCAACTGTCGGCGGGTGATTTTTAGGCTTTCTAGCCTCTGGTTTGGATGAAGTGTGAGACATACATGGGAACGCTTACATTCCCTTCCAGAAAGCAAGTGTCGCGGAGTGGTTTTTAGGCTTGCAAGACTTCTGAACGGAAGAAGTGCGAGAGGCATATACGGAAGGCGTACATTTACTTAATGAAAGCCACTATAGTGGGATGCATTGGAGAATTGCTAAAGTCTGAGATTGGAAGAAGTGTGACCTTCCTGTCAAACACACTTGAGAAAGAAGTCATCACGTAGGACGGGGAGAGCTCCCAGCAGTAAGGAGTCATGTATAGGGACGCTTAAACTAACTTAGAGAGAGCAACTAGCAGGTGGTGCTCTGTAGGCTGGCTAAACGCTAGAATGGAGGAAGTGCCAGACGGTCTTCTATATGAACGCTTACATTCACTGAGAGAAAGAGACTATGTTGGGCGCTTTGTTACACTGGTAAACTCTGAGATTGGAGGAAGTGTGAGAGTTTCCTGTCCAACGCACTTAGGAAAGAAGTCATTATGTAGGAAGAGGAGAGTTCTCGGCTAGAAAGGGAGGAGGCTTTCTATGTATGGGAACGCTTACATTCACTTCAAGAAACTATCGGGGGGTAATTTGTAGTTAAACTCTAGAAGAACTGTGAGAGTCCTATATAGGAAGGCTTGCATTCACTTAGGGAAAGCAAGTACGAAGAAGGAGTGGTTTGTAGGCTTGCTAAACTCTAGTGTTGACGAAATGCGAGAGTCCTATAGAGGGACGTTAACCTTCAGTTAGTGAGAGCAACTCTCGGGGAGGGGGTGGTATTTAGGCTTGCTGAACTCTAGTTTGGAAGACATGTCCGAGTTATCCAGGAAGGCTTACAATCACTTAGCTAGAAAGCCAGTATCGGCGGTCGCCTTGTAGGCTTGCTAAACTCTAGTTTCCAGGAAGGGCAAGAGTCATATAGAGGATCACTTAAATTCACTCAGTGAAAGCAACTGTCGCGGGCTGCCTTTTAGGGTGGCTAAACTCTAGTTGGAAGGAAGTGTGAGAGTCATATATAGGAATTCTTACCTTGACTTAGTGAAAGCACCTATGGAGCGGTGGCTTGTCGTCTTGCTGAACTCCAGTTTGGAAGATGTGCGAGAGTATGTATTCATAGGGATATTTACAGCCACTTACAGAAAGTAGCTCTCAGGGCTGGTGCGCAGGGTTACAAAACTACATTCAAAGAAGGACAAGAAAAATATACGGGGGAGGCTTACATTCAGGTAGAGAAAGCAACTCTCGTGGGGTGTATTGCCAGATGGCTAAACGTTGAGATTGGAACAAGTGTGAGTTTCTTGTGAATCACACTGAAGGATGAAGTCACTATGTAAAAGCTGGATACTTCTTAGCCAGACGGGAGTCACGATAGGAACACATACACTGACTGAGAGAAAGCAATTGTTGGGTGGTGGGTTGTAGGTTTGCTAAAGTCCAGTTTGGAAGAAGTGCGAGAATCCTTTATAGGAATGCTTACATTCACTTCCAGAAAGCAGCGATCAGCGGTGGTTTGCAGGATTGCTACACCGCAGTTTGCAAGAAGTGCGAGAGTCATGCATAGCAATGCTTAAATTCCCTTAGAGAAAGCAACTGTCGGCGGGTGATTTTTAGGCTTTCTAGCCTCTGGTTTGGATGAAGTGTGAGACATACATGGGAACGCTTACATTCCCTTCCAGAAAGCAAGTGTCGCGGAGTGGTTTTTAGGCTTGCAAGACTTCTGAACGGAAGAAGTGCGAGAGGCATATACAGGAAGGCGTACATTTACTTAATGAAAGCAACTATAGTGGGATGCATTGGAGAATTGCTAAAGTCTGAGATTGGAAGAAGTGTGACCTTCCTGTCAAACACACTTGAGAAAGAAGTCATCACGTAGGACGGGGAGAGCTCCCAGCAGTAAGGAGTCATGTATAGGGACGCTTAAACTAACTTAGAGCGATCAACTAGCAGGTGGTGCTCTGTAGGCTGGCTAAACGCTAGAATGGAGGAAGTGCCAGACGGTCTTCTATATTAACGCTTACATTCACTGAGAGAAAGAGACTATGTTGGGCACTTTGTTACACTGGTAAACTCTGAGATTGGAGGAAGTGTGAGAGTTTCCTGTCCAACGCACTTAGGAAAGAAGTCATTATGTAGGAAGAGGAGAGTTCTCGGCTAGAAAGGGAGGAGGCTTTCTATGTATGGGAACGCTTACATTCACTTCAAGAAACTATCGGGGGGTAATTTGTAGTTAAACTCTAGAAGAACTGTGAGAGTCCTATATAGGAAGGCTTGCATTCACTTAGGGAAAGCAAGTACGAAGAAGGAGTGGTTTGTAGGCTTGCTAAACTCTAGTGTTGACGAAATGCGAGAGTCCTATAGAGGGACGTTAACCTTCAGTTAGTGAGAGCAACTCTCGGGGGGGGGTGGTATTTAGGCTTGCTGAACTCTAGTTTGGAAGACATGTCCGAGTTATCCAGGAAGGCTTACAATCACTTAGCTAGAAAGCCAGTATCGGCGGTCGCCTTGTAGGCTTGCTAAACTCTAGTTTCCAGGAAGGGCAAGAGTCATATAGAGGATCACTTAAATTCACTCAGTGAAAGCAACTGTCGCGGGCTGCCTTTTAGGGTGGCTAAACTCTAGTTGGAAAGAAGTGTGAGAGTCATATATAGGAATTCTTACCTTGACTTAGTGAAAGCACCTATGGAGCGGTGGCTTGTCGTCTTGCTGAACTCCAGTTTGGAAGATGTGCGAGAGTATGTATTCATAGGGATATTTACAGCCACTTAGAGAAAGTAGCTCTCAGGGGTGGTGCGCAGGGTTACAAAACTACATTCAAAGAAGGACAAGAAAAATATACGGGGGAGGCTTACATTCGGGTAGAGAAAGCAACTCTCGTGGGGTGTATTGCCAGATGGCTAAACGTTGAGATTGGAACAAGTGTGAGTTTCTTGTGAATCACACTGAAGGATGAAGTCACTATGTAAAAGCTGGATACTTCTTAGCCAGACGGGAGTCACGATAGGAACACATACACTGACTGAGAGAAAGCAATTGTTGGGTGGTGGGTTGTAGGTTTGCTAAAGTCCACTTTGGAAGAAGTGCGAGAATCCTTTATAGGAATGCTTACATTCACTTCCAGAAAGCAGCGATCAGCGGTGGTTTGCAGGATTGCTACACCGCAGTTTGCAAGAAGTGCGAGAGTCGTGCATAGCAATGCTTAAATTCCCTTAGAGAAAGCAACTGTCGGCGGGTGATTTTTAGGCTTTCTAGCCTCTGGTTTGGATGAAGTGTGAGACATACATGGGAACGCTTACATTCCCTTCCAGAAAGCAAGTGTCGCGGAGTGGTTTTTAGGCTTGCAAGACTTCTGAACGGAAGAAGTGCGAGAGGCATATACAGGAAGGCGTACATTTACTTAATGAAAGCAACTATAGTGGGCTGCATTGGAGAATTGCTAAAGTCTGAGATTGGAAGAAGTGTGACCTTCCTGTCAAACACACTTGAGAAAGAAGTCATCACGTAGGACGGGGAGAGCTCCCAGCAGTAAGGAATCATGTATAGGGACGCTTAAACTAACTTAGAGCGAGCAACTAGCAGGTGGTGCTCTGTAGGCTGGCTAAACGCTAGAATGGAGGAAGTGCCAGACGGTCTTCTATATTAACGCTTACATTCACTGAGAGAAAGAGACTATGTTGGGCGCTTTGTTACACTGGTAAACTCTGAGATTGGAAGAAGTGTGAGAGTTTCCTGTCCAACGCACTTAAGAAAGAAGTCATTATGTAGGAAGAGGAGAGTTCTCGGCTAGAAAGGGAGGAGGCTTTCTATGTATGGGAACGCTTACATTCACTTCAAGAAACTATCGGGGGGTAATTTGTAGTTAAACTCTAGAAGAACTGTGAGAGTCCTATATAGGAAGGCTTGCATTCACTTAGGGAAAGCAAGTACGAAGAAGGAGTGGTTTGTAGGCTTGCTAAACTCTAGTGTTGACGAAATGCGAGAGTCCTATAGAGGGACGTTAACCTTCAGTTAGTGAGAGCAACTCTCGGGGAGGGGGGTGGTATTTAGGCTTGCTGAACTCTAGTTTGGAAGACATGTCCGAGTTATCCAGGAAGGCTTACAATCACTTAGCTAGAAAGCCAGTATCGGCGGTCGCCTTGTAGGCTTGCTAAACTCTAGTTTCCAGGAAGGGCAAGAGTCATATAGAGGATCACTTAAATTCACTCAGTGAAAGCAACTGTCGCGGGCTGCCTTTTAGGGTGGCTAAACTCTAGTTGGAAGGAAGTGTGAGAGTCATATATAGGAATTCTTACCTTGACTTAGTGAAAGCACCTATGGAGCGGTGGCTTGTCGTCTTGCTGAACTCCAGTTTGGAAGATGTGCGAGAGTATGTATTCATAGGGATATTTACAGCCACTTAGAGAAAGTAGCTCTCAGGGCTGGTGCGCAGGGTTACAAAACTACATTCAAAGAAGGACAAGAAAAATATACGGGGGAGGCTTACATTCGGGTAGAGAAAGCAACTCTCGTGGGGTGTATTGCCAGATGGCTAAACGTTGAGATTGGAACAAGTGTGAGTTTCTTGTGAATCACACTGAAGGATGAAGTCACTATGTAAAAGCTGGATACTTCTTAGCCAGACGGGAGTCACGATAGGAACACATACACTGACTGAGAGAAAGCAATTGTTGGGTGGTGGGTTGTAGGTTTGCTAAAGTCCAGTTTGGAAGAAGTGCGAGAATCCTTTATAGGAATGCTTACATTCACTTCCAGAAAGCAGCGATCAGCGGTGGTTTGCAGGATTGCTACACCGCAGTTTGCAAGAAGTGCGAGAGTCATGCATAGCAATGCTTAAATTCCCTTAGAGAAAGCAACTGTCGGCGGGTGATTTTTAGGCTTTCTAGCCTCTGGTTTGGATGAAGTGTGAGACATACATGGGAACGCTTACATTCCCTTCCAGAAAGCAAGTGTCGCGGAGTGGTTTTTAGGCTTGCAAGACTTCTGAACGGAAGAAGTGCGAGAGGCATATACAGGAAGGCGTACATTTACTTAATGAAAGCAACTATAGTGGGATGCATTGGAGAATTGCTAAAGTCTGAGATTGGAAGAAGTGTGACCTTCCTGTCAAACACACTTGAGAAAGAAGTCATCACGTAGGACGGGGAGAGCTCCCAGCAGTAAGGAGTCATGTATAGGGACGCTTAAACTAACTTAGAGCGAGCAACTAGCAGGTGGTGCTCTGTAGGCTGGCTAAACGCTAGAATGGAGGAAGTGCCAGACGGTCTTCTATATTAACGCTTACATTCACTGAGAGAAAGAGACTATGTTGGGCGCTTTGTTACACTGGTAAACTCTGAGATTGGAGGAAGTGTGAGAGTTTCCTGTCCAACGCACTTAGGAAAGAAGTCATTATGTAGGAAGAGGAGAGTTCTCGGCTAGAAAGGGAGGAGGCTTTCTATGTATGGGAACGCTTACATTCACTTCAAGAAACTATCGGGGGGTAATTTGTAGTTAAACTCTAGAAGAACTGTGAGAGTCCTATATAGGAAGGCTTGCATTCACTTAGGGAAAGCAAGTACGAAGAAGGAGTGGTTTGTAGGCTTGCTAAACTCTAGTGTTGACGAAATGCGAGAGTCCTATAGAGGGACGTTAACCTTCAGTTAGTGAGAGCAACTCTCGGGGAGGGGGGTGGTATTTAGGCTTGCTGAACTCTAGTTTGGAAGACATGTCCGAGTTATCCAGGAAGGCTTACAATCACTTAGCTAGAAAGCCAGTATCGGCGGTCGCCTTGTAGGCTTGCTAAACTCTAGTTTCCAGGAAGGGCAAGAGTCATATAGAGGATCACTTAAATTCACTCAGTGAAAGCAACTGTCGCGGGCTGCCTTTTAGGGTGGCTAAACTCTAGTTGGAAGGAAGTGTGAGAGTCATATATAGGAATTCTTACCTTGACTTAGTGAAAGCACCTATGGAGCGGTGGCTTGTCGTCTTGCTGAACTCCAGTTTGGAAGATGTGCGAGAGTATGTATTCATAGGGATATTTACAGCCACTTAGAGAAAGTAGCTCTCAGGGCTGGTGCGCAGGGTTACAAAACTACATTCAAAGAAGGACAAGAAAAATATACGGGGGAGGCTTACATTCGGGTAGAGAAAGCAACTCTCGTGGGGTGTATTGCCAGATGGCTAAACGTTGAGATTGGAACAAGTGTGAGTTTCTTGTGAATCACACTGAAGGATGAAGTCACTATGTAAAAGCTGGATACTTCTTAGCCAGACGGGAGTCACGATAGGAACACATACACTGACTGAGAGAAAGCAATTGTTGGGTGGTGGGTTGTAGGTTTGCTAAAGTCCAGTTTGGAAGAAGTGCGAGAATCCTTTATAGGAATGCTTACATTCACTTCCAGAAAGCAGCGATCAGCGGTGGTTTGCAGGATTGCTACACCGCAGTTTGCAAGAAGTGCGAGAGTCGTGCATAGCAATGCTTAAATTCCCTTAGAGAAAGCAACTGTCGGCGGGTGATTTTTAGGCTTTCTAGCCTCTGGTTTGGATGAAGTGTCAGACATACATGGGAACGCTTACATTCACTTCCAGAAAGCAAGTGTCGCGGAGTGGTTTTTAGGCTTGCAAGACTTCTGAACGGAAGAAGTGCGAGAGGCATATACAGGAAGGCGTACATTTACTTAATGAAAGCAACTATAGTGGGATGCATTGGAGAATTGCTAAAGTCTGAGATTGGAAGAAGTGTGACCTTCCTGTCAAACACACTTGAGAAAGAAGTCATCACGTAGGACGGGGAGAGCTCCCAGCAGTAAGGAGTCATGTATAGGGACGCTTAAACTAACTTAGAGCGAGCAACTAGCAGGTGGTGCTCTGTAGGCTGGCTAAACGCTAGAATGGAGGAAGTGCCAGACGGTCTTCTATATGAACGCTTACATTCACTGAGAGAAAGAGACTATGTTGGGCGCTTTGTTACACTGGTAAACTCTGAGATTGGAAGAAGTGTGAGAGTTTCCTGTCCAACGCACTTAGGAAAGAAGTCATTATGTAGGAAGAGGAGAGTTCTCGGCTAGAAAGGGAGGAGGCTTTCTATGTATGGGAACGCTTACATTCACTTCAAGAAACTATCGGGGGGTAATTTGTAGTTAAACTCTAGAAGAACTGTGAGAGTCCTATATAGGAAGGCTTGCATTCACTTAGGGAAAGCAAGTACGAAGAAGGAGTGGTTTGTAGGCTTGCTAAACTCTAGTGTTGACGAAATGCGAGAGTCCTATAGAGGGACGTTAACCTTCAGTTAGTGAGAGCAACTCTCGGGGAGGGGGGTGGTATTTAGGCTTGCTGAACTCTAGTTTGGAAGACATGTCCGAGTTATCCAGGAAGGTTACAATCCCTTAGCTAGAAAGCCAGTATCGGCGGTCGCCTTGTAGGCTTGCTAAACTCTAGTTTCCAGGAAGGGCAAGAGTCATATAGAGGATCACTTAAATTCACTCAGTGAAAGCAACTGTCGCAGGCTGCCTTTTAGGGTGGCTAAACTCTAGTTGGAAGGAAGTGTGAGAGTCATATATAGGAATTCTTACCTTGACTTAGTGAAAGCACCTATGGAGCGGTGGCTTGTCGTCTTGCTGAACTCCAGTTTGGAAGATATGCGAGAGTATGTATTCATAGGGATATTTACAGCCACTTAGAGAAAGTAGCTCTCAGGGCTGGTGCGCAGGGTTACAAAACTACATTCAAAGAAGGACAAGAAAAATATACGGGGGAGGCTTACATTCGGGTAGAGAAAGCAACTCTCGTGGGGTGTATTGCCAGATGGCTAAACGTTGAGATTGGAACAAGTGTGAGTTTCTTGTGAATCACACTGAAGGATGAAGTCACTATGTAAAAGCTGGATACTTCTTAGCCAGACGGGAGTCACGATAGGAACACATACACTGACTGAGAGAAAGCAATTGTTGGGTGGTGGGTTGTAGGTTTGCTAAAGTCCAGTTTGGAAGAAGTGCGAGAATCCTTTATAGGAATGCTTACATTCACTTCCAGAAAGCAGCGATCAGCGGTGGTTTGCAGGATTGCTACACCGCAGTTTGCAAGAAGTGCGAGAGTCGTGCATAGCAATGCTTAAATTCCCTTAGAGAAAGCAACTGTCGGCGGGTGATTTTTAGGCTTTCTAGCCTCTGGTTTGGATGAAGTGTGAGACATACATGGGAACGCTTACATTCCCTTCCAGAAAGCAAGTGTCGCGGAGTGGTTTTTAGGCTTGCAAGACTTCTGAACGGAAGAAGTGCGAGAGGCATATACGGAAGGCGTACATTTACTTAATGAAAGCCACTATAGTGGGATGCATTGGAGAATTGCTAAAGTCTGAGATTGGAAGAAGTGTGACCTTCCTGTCAAACACACTTGAGAAAGAAGTCATCACGTAGGACGGGGAGAGCTCCCAGCAGTAAGGAGTCATGTATAGGGACGCTTAAACTAACTTAGAGAGAGCAACTAGCAGGTGGTGCTCTGTAGGCTGGCTAAACGCTAGAATGGAGGAAGTGCCAGACGGTCTTCTATATGAACGCTTACATTCACTGAGAGAAAGAGACTATGTTGGGCGCTTTGTTACACTGGTAAACTCTGAGATTGGAGGAAGTGTGAGAGTTTCCTGTCCAACGCACTTAGGAAAGAAGTCATTATGTAGGAAGAGGAGAGTTCTCGGCTAGAAAGGGAGGAGGCTTTCTATGTATGGGAACGCTTACATTCACTTCAAGAAACTATCGGGGGGTAATTTGTAGTTAAACTCTAGAAGAACTGTGAGAGTCCTATATAGGAAGGCTTGCATTCACTTAGGGAAAGCAAGTACGAAGAAGGAGTGGTTTGTAGGCTTGCTAAACTCTAGTGTTGACGAAATGCGAGAGTCCTATAGAGGGACGTTAACCTTCAGTTAGTGAGAGCAACTCTCGGGGAGGGGGTGGTATTTAGGCTTGCTGAACTCTAGTTTGGAAGACATGTCCGAGTTATCCAGGAAGGCTTACAATCACTTAGCTAGAAAGCCAGTATCGGCGGTCGCCTTGTAGGCTTGCTAAACTCTAGTTTCCAGGAAGGGCAAGAGTCATATAGAGGATCACTTAAATTCACTCAGTGAAAGCAACTGTCGCGGGCTGCCTTTTAGGGTGGCTAAACTCTAGTTGGAAGGAAGTGTGAGAGTCATATATAGGAATTCTTACCTTGACTTAGTGAAAGCACCTATGGAGCGGTGGCTTGTCGTCTTGCTGAACTCCAGTTTGGAAGATGTGCGAGAGTATGTATTCATAGGGATATTTACAGCCACTTAGAGAAAGTAGCTCTCAGGGCTGGTGCGCAGGGTTACAAAACTACATTCAAAGAAGGACAAGAAAAATATACGGGGGAGGCTTACATTCGGGTAGAGAAAGCAACTCTCGTGGGGTGTATTGCCAGATGGCTAAACGTTGAGATTGGAACAAGTGTGAGTTTTTTGTGAATCACACTGAAGGATGAAGTCACTATGTAAAAGCTGGATACTTCTTAGCCAGACGGGAGTCACGATAGGAACACATACACTGACTGAGAGAAAGCAATTGTTGGGTGGTGGGTTGTAGGTTTGCAAAAGTCCAGTTTGGAAGAAGTGCGAGAATCCTTTATAGGAATGCTTACATTCACTTCCAGAAAGCAGCGATCAGCGGTGGTTTGCAGGATTGCTACACCGCAGTTTGCAAGAAGTGCGAGAGTCGTGCATAGCAATGCTTAAATTCCCTTAGAGAAAGCAACTGTCGGCGGGTGATTTTTAGGCTTTCTAGCCTCTGGTTTGGATGAAGTGTGAGACATACATGGGAACGCTTACATTCCCTTCCAGAAAGCAAGTGTCGCGGAGTGGTTTTTAGGCTTGCAAGACTTCTGAACGGAAGAAGTGCGAGAGGCATATACAGGAAGGCGTACATTTACTTAATGAAAGCAACTATAGTGGGATGCATTGGAGAATTGCTAAAGTCTGAGATTGGAAGAAGTGTGACCTTCCTGTCAAACACACTTGAGAAAGAAGTCATCACGTAGGACGGGGAGAGCTCCCAGCAGTAAGGAGTCATGTATAGGGACGCTTAAACTAACTTAGAGCGAGCAACTAGCAGGTGGTGCTCTGTAGGCTGGCTAAACGCTAGAATGGAGGAAGTGCCAGACGGTCTTCTATATTAACGCTTACATTCACTGAGAGAAAGAGACTATGTTGGGCGCTTTGTTACACTGGTAAACTCTGAGATTGGAAGAAGTGTGAGAGTTTCCTGTCCAACGCACTTAAGAAAGAAGTCATTATGTAGGAAGAGGAGAGTTCTCGGCTAGAAAGGGAGGAGGCTTTCTATGTATGGGAACGCTTACATTCACTTCAAGAAACTATCGGGGGGTAATTTGTAGTTAAACTCTAGAAGAACTGTGAGAGTCCTATATAGGAAGGCTTGCCTTCACTTAGGGAAAGCAAGTACGAAGAAGGAGTGGTTTGTAGGCTTGCTAAACTCTAGTGTTGACGAAATGCGAGAGTCCTATAGAGGGACGTTAACCTTCAGTTAGTGAGAGCAACTCTCGGGGGGGGGGTGGTATTTAGGCTTGCTGAACTCTAGTTTGGAAGACATGTCCGAGTTATCCAGGAAGGCTTACAATCACTTAGCTAGAAAGCCAGTATCGGCGGTCGCCTTGTAGGCTTGCTAAACTCTAGTTTCCAGGAAGGGCAAGAGTCATATAGAGGATCACTTAAATTCACTCAGTGAAAGCAACTGTCGCAGGCTGCCTTTTAGGGTGGCTAAACTCTAGTTGGGAGGAAGTGTGAGAGTCATATGTAGGAATTCTTACCTTGACTTAGTGAAAGCACCTATGGAGCGGTGGCTTGTCGTCTTGCTGAACTCCAGTTTGGAAGATGTGCGAGAGTATGTATTCATAGGGATATTTACAGCCACTTAGAGAAAGTAGCTCTCAGGGCTGGTGCGCAGGGTTACAAAACTACATTCAAAGAAGGACAAGAAAAATATACGGGGGAGGCTTACATTCGGGTAGAGAAAGCAACTCTCGTGGGGTGTATTGGCAGATGCCTAAACGTTGAGATTGGAACAAGTGTGAGTTTCTTGTGAATCACACTGAAGGATGAAGTCACTATGTAAAAGCTGGATACTTCTTAGCCAGACGGGAGTCACGATAGGAACACATACACTGACTGAGAGAAAGCAATTGTTGGGTGGTGGGTTGTAGGTTTGCTAAAGTCCAGTTTGGAAGAAGTGCGAGAATCCTTTATAGGAATGCTTACATTCACTTCCAGAAAGCAGCGATCAGCGGTGGTTTGCAGGATTGCTACACCGCAGTTTGCAAGAAGTGCGAGAGTCGTGCATAGCAATGCTTAAATTCCCTTAGAGAAAGCAACTGTCGGCGGGTGATTTTTAGGCTTTCTAGCCTCTGGTTTGGATGAAGTGTGAGACATACATGGGAACGCTTACATTCCCTTCCAGAAAGCAAGTGTCGCGGAGTGGTTTTTAGGCTTGCAAGACTTCTGAACGGAAGAAGTGCGAGAGGCATATACAGGAAGGCGTACATTTACTTAATGAAAGCAACTATAGTGGGATGCATTGGAGAATTGCTAAAGTCTGAGATTGGAAGAAGTGTGACCTTCCTGTCAAACACACTTGAGAAAGAAGTCATCACGTAGGACGGGGAGAGCTCCCAGCAGTAAGGAGTCATGTATAGGGACGCTTAAACTAACTTAGAGCGAGCAACTAGCAGGTGGTGCTCTGTAGGCTGGCTAAACGCTAGAATGGAGGAAGTGCCAGACGGTCTTCTATATTAACGCTTACATTCACTGAGAGAAAGAGACTATGTTGGGCGCTTTGTTGCACTGGTAAACTCTGAGATTGGAAGAAGTGTGAGAGTTTCCTGTCCAACACACTTAGGAAAGAAGTCATTATGTAGGAAGAGGAGAGTTCTCGGCTAGAAAGGGAGGAGGCTTTCTATGTATGGGAACGCTTACATTCACTTCAAGAAACTATCGGGGGGTAATTTGTAGTTAAACTCTAGAAGAACTGTGAGAGTCCTATATAGGAAGGCTTGCATTCACTTAGGGAAAGCAAGTATGAAGAAGGAGTGGTTTGAGGCTTGCTAAACTCTAGTGTTGACGAAATGCGAGAGTCCTATAGAGGGACGTTAACTTTCAGTTAGTGAGAGCAACTCTCGGGGAGGGGGGTGGTATTTAGGCTTGCTGAACTCTAGTTTGGAAGACATGTCCGAGTTATCCAGGAAGGCTTACAATCACTTAGCTAGAAAGCCAGTATCGGCGGTCACCTCGTAGGCTTGCTAAACTCTAGTTTCCAGGAAGGGCAAGAGTCATATAGAGGATCACTTAAATTCACTCAGTGAAAGCAACTGTCGCGGGCTGCCTTTTAGGGTGGCTAAACTCTAGTTGGAAGGAAGTGTGAGAGTCATATATAGGAATTCTTACCTTGACTTAGTGAAAGCACCTATGGAGCGGTGGCTTGTCATCTTGCTGAACTCCAGTTTGGAAGATGTGCGAGAGTATGTATTCATAGGGATATTTACAGCCACTTAGAGAAAGTAGCTCTCAGGGCTGGTGCGCAGGTTTACAAAACTACATTCAAAGAAGGACAAGAAAAATATACGGGGGAGGCTTACATTCGGGTAGAGAAAGCAACTCTCGTGGGGTGTATTGCCAGATGGCTAAACGTTGAGATTGGAACAAGTGTGAGTTTCTTGTGAATCACACTGAAGGATGAAGTCACTATGTAAAAGCTGGATACTTCTTAGCCAGACGGGAGTCACGATAGGAACACATACACTGACTGAGAGAAAGCAATTGTTGGGTGGTGGGTTGTAGGTTTGCTAAAGTCCAGTTTGGAAGAAGTGCGAGAATCCTTTATAGGAATGCTTACATTCACTTCCAGAAAGCAGCGATCAGCGGTGGTTTGCAGGATTGCTACACCGCAGTTTGCAAGAAGTGCGAGAGTCGTGCATAGCAATGCTTAAATTCCCTTAGAGAAAGCAACTGTCGGCGGGTGATTTTTAGGCTTTCTAGCCTCTGGTTTGGATGAAGTGTCAGACATACATGGGAACGCTTACATTCACTTCCAGAAAGCAAGTGTCGCGGAGTGGTTTTTAGGCTTGCAAGACTTCTGAACGGAAGAAGTGCGAGAGGCATATACAGGAAGGCGTACATTTACTTAATGAAAGCAACTATAGTGGGATGCATTGGAGAATTGCTAAAGTCTGAGATTGGAAGAAGTGTGACCTTCCTGTCAAACACACTTGAGAAAGAAGTCATCACGTAGGACGGGGAGAGCTCCCAGCAGTAAGGAGTCATGTATAGGGACGCTTAAACTAACTTAGAGCGAGCAACTAGCAGGTGGTGCTCTGTAGGCTGGCTAAACGCTAGAATGGAGGAAGTGCCAGACGGTCTTCTATATTAACGCTTACATTCACTGAGAGAAAGAGACTATGTTGGGCGCTTTGTTACACTGGTAAACTCTGAGATTGGAAGAAGTGTGAGAGTTTCCTGTCCAACACACTTAGGAAAGAAGTCATTATGTAGGAAGAGGAGAGTTCTCGGCTAGAAAGGGAGGACGCTTTCTATGTATGGGAACGCTTACATTCACTTCAAGAAACTATCGGGGGGTAATTTGTAGTTAAACTCTAGAAGAACTGTGAGAGTCCTATATAGGAAGGCTTGCATTCACTTAGGGAAAGCAAGTACGAAGAAGGAGTGGTTTGTAGGCTTGCTAAACTCTAGTGTTGACGAAATGCGAGAGTCCTATAGAGGGACGTTAACCTTCAGTTAGTGAGAGCAACTCTCGGGGAGGGGGGTGGTATTTAGGCTTGCTGAACTCTAGTTTGGAAGACATGTCCGAGTTATCCAGGAAGGCTTACAATCACTTAGCTAGAAAGCCAGTATCGGCGGTCACCTCGTAGGCTTGCTAAACTCTAGTTTCCAGGAAGGGCAAGAGTCATATAGAGGATCACTTAAATTCACTCAGTGAAAGCAACTGTCGCGGGCTGCCTTTTAGGGTGGCTAAACTCTAGTTGGAAGGAAGTGTGAGAGTCATATATAGGAATTCTTACCTTGACTTAGTGAAAGCACCTATGGAGCGGTGGCTTGTCATCTTGCTGAACTCCAGTTTGGAAGATGTGCGAGAGTATGTATTCATAGGGATATTTACAGCCACTTAGAGAAAGTAGCTCTCAGGGCTGGTGCGCAGGTTTACAAAACTACATTCAAAGAAGGACAAGAAAAATATACGGGGGAGGCTTACATTCGGGTAGAGAAAGCAACTCTCGTGGGGTGTATTGCCAGATGGCTAAACGTTGAGATTGGAACAAGTGTGAGTTTCTTGTGAATCACACTGAAGGATGAAGTCACTATGTAAAAGCTGGATACTTCTTAGCCAGACGGGAGTCACGATAGGAACACATACACTGACTGAGAGAAAGCAATTGTTGGGTGGTGGGTTGTAGGTTTGCTAAAGTCCAGTTTGGAAGAAGTGCGAGAATCCTTTATAGGAATGCTTACATTCACTTCCAGAAAGCAGCGATCAGCGGTGGTTTGCAGGATTGCTACACCGCAGTTTGCAAGAAGTGCGAGAGTCGTGCATAGCAATGCTTAAATTCCCTTAGAGAAAGCAACTGTCGGCGGGTGATTTTTAGGCTTTCTAGCCTCTGGTTTGGATGAAGTGTCAGACATACATGGGAACGCTTACATTCACTTCCAGAAAGCAAGTGTCGCGGAGTGGTTTTTAGGCTTGCAAGACTTCTGAACGGAAGAAGTGCGAGAGGCATATACAGGAAGGCGTACATTTACTTAATGAAAGCAACTATAGTGGGATGCATTGGAGAATTGCTAAAGTCTGAGATTGGAAGAAGTGTGACCTTCCTGTCAAACACACTTGAGAAAGAAGTCATCACGTAGGACGGGGAGAGCTCCCAGCAGTAAGGAGTCATGTATAGGGACGCTTAAACTAACTTAGAGCGAGCAACTAGCAGGTGGTGCTCTGTAGGCTGGCTAAACGCTAGAATGGAGGAAGTGCCAGACGGTCTTCTATATTAACGCTTACATTCACTGAGAGAAAGAGACTATGTTGGGCGCTTTGTTACACTGGTAAACTCTGAGATTGGAAGAAGTGTGAGAGTTTCCTGTCCAACACACTTAGGAAAGAAGTCATTATGTAGGAAGAGGAGAGTTCTCGGCTAGAAAGGGAGGACGCTTTCTATGTATGGGAACGCTTACATTCACTTCAAGAAACTATCGGGGGGTAATTTGTAGTTAAACTCTAGAAGAACTGTGAGAGTCCTATATAGGAAGGCTTGCATTCACTTAGGGAAAGCAAGTACGAAGAAGGAGTGGTTTGTAGGCTTGCTAAACTCTAGTGTTGACGAAATGCGAGAGTCCTATAGAGGGACGTTAACCTTCAGTTAGTGAGAGCAACTCTCGGGGAGGGGGGTGGTATTTAGGCTTGCTGAACTCTAGTTTGGAAGACATGTCCGAGTTATCCAGGAAGGTTACAATCACTTAGCTAGAAAGCCAGTATCGGCGGTCGCCTTGTAGGCTTGCTAAACTCTAGTTTCCAGGAAGGGCAAGAGTCATATAGAGGATCACTTAAATTCACTCAGTGAAAGCAACTGTCGCAGGCTGCCTTTTAGGGTGGCTAAACTCTAGTTGGAAGGAAGTGTGAGAGTCATATATAGGAATTCTTACCTTGACTTAGTGAAAGCACCTATGGAGCGGTGGCTTGTCGTCTTGCTGAACTCCAGTTTGGAAGATGTGCGAGAGTATGTATTCATAGGGATATTTACAGCCACTTAGAGAAAGTAGCTCTCAGGGCTGGTGCGCAGGGTTACAAAACTACATTCAAAGAAGGACAAGAAAAATATACGGGGGAGGCTTACATTCGGGTAGAGAAAGCAACTCTCGTGGGGTGTATTGCCAGATGGCTAAACGTTGAGATTGGAACAAGTGTGAGTTTCTTGTGAATCACACTGAAGGATGAAGTCACTATGTAAAAGCTGGATACTTCTTAGCCAGACGGGAGTCACGATAGGAACACATACACTGACTGAGAGAAAGCAATTGTTGGGTGGTGGGTTGTAGGTTTACTAAAGTCCAGTTTGGAAGAAGTGCAAGAATCCTTTATAGGAATGCTTACATTTACTTCCAGAAAGCAGCGATCAGCGGTGGTTTGCAGGATTGCTACACCGCAGTTTGCAAGAAGTGCGAGAGTCGTGCAGAGCAATGCTTAAATTCCCTTAGAGAAAGCAACTGTCGGCGGGTGATTTTTAGGCTTTCTAGCCTCTGGTTTGGATGAAGTGTGAGACATACATGGGAACGCTTACATTCCCTTCCAGAAAGCAAGTGTCGCGGAGTGGTTTATAGGCTTGCAAGACTTCTGAACGGAAGAAGTGCGAGAGGCATATACGGAAGGCGTACATTTACTTAATGAAAGCCACTATAGTGGGATGCATTGGAGAATTGCTAAAGTCTGAGATTGGAAGAAGTGTGACCTTCCTGTCAAACACACTTGAGAAAGAAGTCATCACGTAGGACGGGGAGAGCTCCCAGCAGTAAGGAGTCATGTATAGGGACGCTTAAAATAACTTAGAGCGAGCAACTAGCAGGTGGTGCTCTGTAGGCTGGCTAAACGCTAGAATGGAGGAAGTGCCAGACGGTCTACTATATTAACGCTTACATTCACTGAGAGAAAGAGACTATGTTGGGCGCCTTGTTACACTGGTAAACTCTGAGATTGGAGGAAGTGTGAGAGTTTCCTGTCCAACGCACTTAGGAAAGAAGTCATTATGTAGGAAGAGGAGAGTTCTCGGCTAGAAAGGGAGGAGGCTTTCTATGTATGGGAACGCTTACATTCACTTCAAGAAACTATCGGGGGGTAATTTGTAGTTAAACTCTAGAAGAACTGTGAGAGTCCTATATAGGAAGGCTTGCATTCACTTAGGGAAAGCAAGTACGAAGAAGGAGTGGTTTGTAGGCTTGCTAAACTCTAGTGTTGACGAAATGCGAGAGTCCTATAGAGGGACGTTAACCTTCAGTTAGTTAGAGCAACTCTCGGGGAGGGGGCTGGTATTTAGGCTTGCTGAACTCTAGTTTGGAAGACATGTCCGAGTTATCCAGGAAGGCTTACAATCACTTAGCTAGAAAGCCAGTATCGGCGGTCGCCTTGTAGGCTTGCTAAACTCTAGTTTCCAGGAAGGGCAAGAGTCATATAGAGGATCACTTAAATTCACTCAGTGAAAGCAACTGTCGCAGGCTGCCTTTTAGGGTGGCTAAACTCTAGTTGGAAGGAAGTGTGAGAGTCATATATAGGAATTCTTACCTTGACTTAGTGAAAGCACCTATGGAGCGGTGGCTTGTCGTCTTGCTGAACTCCAGTTTGGAAGATGTGCGAGAGTATGTATTCATAGGGATATTTACAGCCACTTAGAGAAAGTAGCTCTCAGGGCTGGTGCGCAGGGTTACAAAACTACATTCAAAGAAGGACAAGAAAAATATACGGGGGAGGCTTACATTCGGGTAGAGAAAGCAACTCTCGTGGGGTGTATTGCCAGATGGCTAAACGTTGAGATTGGAACAAGTGTGAGTTTCTTGTGAATCACACTGAAGGATGAAGTCACTATGTAAAAGCTGGATACTTCTTAGCCAGACGGGAGTCACGATAGGAACACATACACTGACTGAGAGAAAGCAATTGTTGGGTGGTGGGTTGTAGGTTTACTAAAGTCCAGTTTGGAAGAAGTGCAAGAATCCTTTATAGGAATGCTTACATTTACTTCCAGAAAGCAGCGATCAGCGGTGGTTTGCAGGATTGCTACACCGCAGTTTGCAAGAAGTGCGAGAGTCGTGCAGAGCAATGCTTAAATTCCCTTAGAGAAAGCAACTGTCGGCGGGTGATTTTTAGGCTTTCTAGCCTCTGGTTTGGATGAAGTGTGAGACATACATGGGAACGCTTACATTCCCTTCCAGAAAGCAAGTGTCGCGGAGTGGTTTATAGGCTTGCAAGACTTCTGAACGGAAGAAGTGCGAGAGGCATATACGGAAGGCGTACATTTACTTAATGAAAGCCACTATAGTGGGATGCATTGGAGAATTGCTAAAGTCTGAGATTGGAAGAAGTGTGACCTTCCTGTCAAACACACTTGAGAAAGAAGTCATCACGTAGGACGGGGAGAGCTCCCAGCAGTAAGGAGTCATGTATAGGGACGCTTAAAATAACTTAGAGCGAGCAACTAGCAGGTGGTGCTCTGTAGGCTGGCTAAACGCTAGAATGGAGGAAGTGCCAGACGGTCTACTATATTAACGCTTACATTCACTGAGAGAAAGAGACTATGTTGGGCGCTTTGTTACACTGGTAAACTCTGAGATTGGAGGAAGTGTGAGAGTTTCCTGTCCAACGCACTTAGGAAAGAAGTCATTATGTAGGAAGAGGAGAGTTCTCGGCTAGAAAGGGAGGAGGCTTTCTATGTATGGGAACGCTTACATTCACTTCAAGAAACTATCGGGGGGTAATTTGTAGTTAAACTCTAGAAGAACTGTGAGAGTCCTATATAGGAAGGCTTGCATTCACTTAGGGAAAGCAAGTACGAAGAAGGAGTGGTTTGTAGGCTTGCTAAACTCTAGTGTTGACGAAATGCGAGAGTCCTATAGAGGGACGTTAACCTTCAGTTAGTTAGAGCAACTCTCGGGGAGGGGGGTTGTATTTAGGCTTGCTGAACTCTAGTTTGGAAGACATGTCCGAGTTATCCAGGAAGGCTTACAATCACTTAGCTAGAAAGCCAGTATCGGCGGTCGCCTTGTAGGCTTGCTAAACTCTAGTTTCCAGGAAGGGCAAGAGTCATATAGAGGATCACTTAAATTCACTCAGTGAAAGCAACTGTCGCAGGCTGCCTTTTAGGGTGGCTAAACTCTAGTTGGAAGGAAGTGTGAGAGTCATATATAGGAATTCTTACCTTGACTTAGTGAAAGCACCTATGGAGCGGTGGCTTGTCGTCTTGCTGAACTCCAGTTTGGAAGATGTGCGAGAGTATGTATTCATAGGGATATTTACAGCCACTTAGAGAAAGTAGCTCTCAGGGCTGGTGCGCAGGGTTACAAAACTACATTCAAAGAAGGACAAGAAAAATATACGGGGGAGGCTTACATTCGGGTAGAGAAAGCAACTCTCGTGGGCTGTATTGCCAGATGGCTAAACGTTGAGATTGGAACAAGTGTGAGTTTCTTGTGAATCACACTGAAGGATGAAGTCACTATGTAAAAGCTGGATACTTCTTAGCCAGACGGGAGTCACGATAGGAACACATACACTGACTGAGAGAAAGCAATTGTTGGGTGGTGGGTTGTAGGTTTGCTAAAGTCCAGTTTGGAAGAAGTGCGAGAATCCTTTATAGGAATGCTTACATTCACTTCCAGAAAGCAGCGATCAGCGGTGGTTTGCAGGATTGCTACACCGCAGTTTGCAAGAAGTGCGAGAGTCATGCATAGCAATGCTTAAATTCCCTTAGAGAAAGCAACTGTCGGCGGGTGATTTTTAGGCTTTCTAGCCTCTGGTTTGGATCAAGTGTGAGACATACATGGGAACGCTTACATTCCCTTCCAGAAAGCAAGTGTCGCGGAGTGGTTTTTAGGCTTGCAAGACTTCTGAACGGAAGAAGTGCGAGAGGCATATACAGGAAGGCGTACATTTACTTAATGAAAGCAACTATAGTGGGATGCATTGGAGAATTGCTAAAGTCTGAGATTGGAAGAAGTGTGACCTTCCTGTCAAACACACTTGAGAAAGAAGTCATCACGTAGGACGGGGAGAGCTCCCAGCAGTAAGGAGTCATGTATAGGGACGCTTAAACTAACTTAGAGCGAGCAACTAGCAGGTGGTGCTCTGTAGGCTGGCTAAACGCTAGAATGGAGGAAGTGCCAGACGGTCTTCTATATTAACGCTTACATTCACTGAGAGAAAGAGACTATGTTGGGCGCTTTGTTACACTGGTAAACTCTGAGATTGGAGGAAGTGTGAGAGTTTCCTGTCCAACGCACTTAGGAAAGAAGTCATTATGTAGGAAGAGGAGAGTTCTCGGCTAGAAAGGGAGGAGGCTTTCTATGTATGGGAACGCTTACATTCACTTCAAGAAACTATCGGGGGGTAATTTGTAGTTAAACTCTAGAAGAACTGTGAGAGTCCTATATAGGAAGGCTTGCATTCACTTAGGGAAAGCAAGTACGAAGAAGGAGTGGTTTGTAGGCTTGCTAAACTCTAGTGTTGACGAAATGCGAGAGTCCTATAGAGGGACGTTAACCTTCAGTTAGTGAGAGCAACTCTCGGGGAGGGGGGTGGTATTTAGGCTTGCTGAACTCTAGTTTGGAAGACATGTCCGAGTTATCCAGAAAGGCTTACAATCACTTAGCTAGAAAGCCAGTATCGGCGGTCGCCTTGTAGGCTTGCTAAACTCTAGTTTCCAGGAAGGGCAAGAGTCATATAGAGGATCACTTAAATTCACTCAGTGAAAGCAACTGTCGCAGGCTGCCTTTTAGGGTGGCTAAACTCTAGTTGGAAGGAAGTGTGAGAGTCATATATAGGAATTCTTACCTTGACTTAGTGAAAGCACCTATGGAGCGGTGGCTTGTCATCTTGCTGAACTCCAGTTTGGAAGATGTGCGAGAGTATGTATTCATAGGGATATTTACAGCCACTTAGAGAAAGTAGCTCTCAGGGCTGGTGCGCAGGGTTACAAAACTACATTCAAAGAAGGACAAGAAAAATATACGGGGGAGGCTTACATTCGGGTAGAGAAAGCAACTCTCGTGGGGTGTATTGCCAGATGGCTAAACGTTGAGATTGGAACAAGTGTGAGTTTCTTGTGAATCACACTGAAGGATGAAGTCACTATGTAAAAGCTGGATACTTCTTAGCCAGACGGGAGTCACGATAGGAACACATACACTGACTGAGAGAAAGCAATTGTTGGGTGGTGGGTTGTAGGTTTGCTAAAGTCCAGTTTGGAAGAAGTGCGAGAATCCTTTATAGGAATGCTTACATTCACTTCCAGAAAGCAGCGATCAGCGGTGGTTTGCAGGATTGCTACACCGCAGTTTGCAAGAAGTGCGAGAGTCGTGCATAGCAATGCTTAAATTCCCTTAGAGAAAGCAACTGTCGGCGGGTGATTTTTAGGCTTTCTAGCCTCTGGTTTGGATGAAGTGTGAGACATACATGGGAACGCTTACATTCCCTTCCAGAAAGCAAGTGTCGCGGAGTGGTTTATAGGCTTGCAAGACTTCTGAACGGAAGAAGTGCGAGAGGCATATACAGGAAGGCGTACATTTACTTAATGAAAGCAACTATAGTGGGATGCATTGGAGAATTGCTAAAGTCTGAGATTGGAAGAAGTGTGACCTTCCTGTCAAACACACTTGAGAAAGAAGTCATCACGTAGGACGGGGAGAGCTCCCAGCAGTAAGGAGTCATGTATAGGGACGCTTAAACTAACTTAGAGCGAGCAACTAGCAGGTGGTGCTCTGTAGGCTGGCTAAACGCTAGAATGGAGGAAGTGCCAGACGGTCTTCTATATTAACGCTTACATTCACTGAGAGAAAGAGACTATGTTGGGCGCTTTGTTACACTGGTAAACTCTGAGATTGGAGGAAGTGTGAGAGTTTCCTGTCCAACACACTTAGGAAAGAAGTCATTATGTAGGAAGAGGAGAGTTCTCGGCTAGAAAGGGAGGAGGCTTTCTATGTATGGGAACGCTTACATTCACTTCAAGAAACTATCGGGGGGTAATTTGTAGTTAAACTCTAGAAGAACTGTGAGAGTCCTATATAGGAAGGCTTGCATTCACTTAGGGAAAGCAAGTACGAAGAAGGAGTGGTTTGTAGGCTTGCTAAACTCTAGTGTTGACGAAATGCGAGAGTCCTATAGAGGGACGTTAACCTTCAGTTAGTGAGAGCAACTCTCGGGGAGGGGGGTGGTATTTAGGCTTGCTGAACTCTAGTTTGGAAGACATGTCCGAGTTATCCAGGAAGGCTTACAATCACTTAGCTAGAAAGCCAGTATCGGCGGTCGCCTTGTAGGCTTGCTAAACTCTAGTTTCCAGGAAGGGCAAGAGTCATATAGAGGATCACTTAAATTCACTCAGTGAAAGCAACTGTCGCAGGCTGCCTTTTAGGGTGGCTAAACTCTAGTTGGAAGGAAGTGTGAGAGTCATATATAGGAATTCTTACCTTGACTTAGTGAAAGCACCTATGGAGCGGTGGCTTGTCGTCTTGCTGAACTCCAGTTTGGAAGATGTGCGAGAGTATGTATTCATAGGGATATTTACAGCCACTTAGAGAAAGTAGCTCTCAGGGCTGGTGCGCAGGGTTACAAAACTACATTCAAAGAAGGACAAGAAAAATATACGGGGGAGGCTTACATTCGGGTAGAGAAAGCAACTCTCGTGGGGTGTATTGCCAGAGGCTAAACGTTGAGATTGGAACAAGTGTGAGTTTCTTGTGAATCACACTGAAGGATGAAGTCACTATGTAAAAGCTGGATACTTCTTAGCCAGACGGTAGTCACGATAGGAACACATACACTGACTGAGAGAAAGCAATTGTTGGGTGGTGGGTTGTAGGTTTGCTAAAGTCCAGTTTGGAAGAAGTGCGAGAATCCTTTATAGGAATGCTTACATTCACTTCCAGAAAGCAGCGATCAGCGGTGGTTTGCAGGATTGCTACACCGCAGTTTGCAAGAAGTGGGAGAGTCATGCATAGCAATGCTTAAATTCCCTTAGAGAAAGCAACTGTCGGCGGGTGATTTTTAGGCTTTCTAGCCTCTGGTTTGGATGCAGTGTGAGACATACATGGGAACGCTTACATTCCCTTCCAGAAAGCAAGTGTCGCGGAGTGGTTTTTAGGCTTGCAAGACTTCTGAACGGAAGAAGTGCGAGAGGCATATACAGGAAGGCGTACATTTCCTTAATGAAAGCAACTATAGTGGGATGCATTGGAGAATTGCTAAAGTCTGAGATTGGAAGAAGTGTGACCTTCCTGTCAAACACACTTGAGAAAGAAGTCATCACGTAGGACGGGCAGAGCTCCCAGCAGCAAGGAGTCATGTATAGGGACGCTTAAACTAACTTAGACAGAGCAACTAGCAGGTGGTGCTCTGTAGGCTGGCTAAACGCTAGAATGGAGGAAGTGCCAGACGGTCTTCTATATTAACGCTTCCATTCACTGAGAGAAAGAGACTATGTTGGGCGCTTGTTACACTGGTAAACTCTGAGATTGGAAGAAGTGTGAGAGTTTCCTGTCCAACGCACTTAAGAAAGAAGTCATTATGTAGGAAGAGTAGAGTTCTCGGCTAGAAAGGGAGGACGCTTTCTATGTATGGGAACGCTTACATTCACTTCAAGAAACTATCGGGGGGTAATTTGTAGTTAAACTCTAGAAGAACTGTGAGAGTCCTATATAGGAAGGCTTGCATTCACTTAGGGAAAGCAAGTACGAAGAAGGAGTGGTTTGTAGGCTTGCTAAACTCTAGTGTTGACGAAATGCGAGAGTCCTATAGAGGGACGTTAACCTTCAGTTAGTGAGAGCAACTGTCGTGGAGGAGGGTGGTATTTAGGCTTGCTGAACTCTAGTTTGGAAGACATGTCCGAGTTATCCAGGAAGGCTTACAATCACTTAGCTAGAAAGCCAGTATCGGCGGTCGCCTTGTAGGCTTGCTAAAGTCTAGTTTCCAGGAGGGCAAGAGTCATATAGAGGATCACTTAAATTCACTCAGTGAAAGCAACTGTCGCGGGCTGCCTTTTAGGGTGGCTAAACTCTAGTTGGAAGGAAGTGTGAGAGTCATATATAGGAATTCTTACCTTGATTAGTGAAAGCACCTATGGAGCGGTGGCTTGTCGTCTTGCTGAACTCCAGTTTGGAAGATGTGCGAGAGTATGTATTCATAGGGATATTTAGAGCCACTTAGAGAAAGTAGCTCTCAGGGGTGGTGCGCAGGGTTACAAAACTACATTCAAAGAAGGACAAGAAAAATATACGGGGGAGGCTTACATTCGGGTAGAGAAAGCAACTCTCGTGGGGTGTATTGCCAGATGGCTAAACGTTGAGATTGGAACAAGTGTGAGTATCTTGTGAATCACACTGAAGGATGAAGTCACTATGTAAAAGCTGGATACTTCTTAGCCAGACGGGAGTCACGATAGGAACACATACACTTACTGAGAGAAAGCAATTATTGGGTGGTGGGTTGTAGGCTTGCTAAAGTCCAGTTTGGAAGAAGTGCGAGAATCCTTTATAGGAATGCTTACATTCACTTCCAGAAAGCAGCGATCAGCGGTGGTTTGCAGGATTGCTACACCGCAGTTTGCAAGAAGTTCGAGAGTCGTGCATAGCAATGCTTAAATTCCCTTAGAGAAAGCAACTGTCGGCGGGTGATTTTTAGGCTTTCTAGCCTCTGGTTTGGATGAAGTGTGAGACATACATGGGAACGCTTACATTCCCTTCCAGAAAGCAAGTGTCGCGGAGTGGTTTTTAGGCTTGCAAGACTTCTGAACGGAAGAAGTGCGAGAGGCATATACAGGAAGGCGTACATTTACTTAATGAAAGCAACTATAGTGGGATGCATTGGAGAATTGCTAAAGTCTGAGTTTGGAAGAAGTGTGACCTTCCTGTCAAACACACTTGAGAAAGAAGTCATCACGTAGGACGGGGAGAGCTCCCAGCAGTAAGGAGTCATGTATAGGGACACTTAAACTAACTTAGAGCGAGCAACTAGCAGGTGGTGCTCTGTAGGCTGGCTAAACGCTAGAATGGAGGAAGTGCCAGACGGTCTTCTATATGAACGCTTACATTCACTGAGAGAAAGAGACTATGTTGGGCGCTTTGTTACACTGGTAAACTCTGAGATTGGAAGAAGTGTGAGAGTTTCCTGTCCAACGCACTTAGGAAAGAAGTCATTATGTAGGAAGAGGAGAGTTCTCGGCTAGAAAGGGAGGAGGCTTTCTATGGATGGGAACGCTTACATTCACTTCAAGAAACTATCGGGGGGTAATTTGTAGTTAAACTCTAGAAGAACTGTGAGAGTCCTATATGGGAAGGCTTGCATTCACTTAGGGAAAGCAAGTACGAAGAAGGAGTGGTTTGTAGGCTTGCTAAACTCTAGTGTTGACGAAATGCGAGAGTCCTATAGAGGGACGTTAACCTTCAGTTAGTGAGAGCAACTCTCGGGGAGGGGGGTGGTATTTAGGCTTGCTGAACTCTAGTTTGGAAGACATGTCCGAGTTATCCAGGAAGGCTTACAATCACTTAGCTAGAAAGCCAGTATCGGCGGTCGCCTTGTAGGCTTGCTAAACTCTAGTTTCCAGGAAGGGCAAGAGTCATATAGAGGATCACTTAAATTCACTCAGTGAAAGCAACTGTCGTAGGCTGCCTTTTAGGGTGGCTAAACTCTAGTTGGAAGGAAGTGTGAGAGTCATATATAGGAATTCTTACCTTGACTTAGTGAAAGCACCTATGGCGCGGTGGCTTGTCATCTTGCTGAACTCCAGTTTGGAAGATGTGCGAGAGTATGTATTCATAGGGATATTTACAGCCACTTAGAGAAAGTAGCTCTCAGGGCTGGTGCGCAGGGTTACAAAACTACATTCAAAGAAGGACAAGAAAAATATACGGGGGAGGCTTACATTCGGGTAGAGAAAGCAACTCTCGTGGGGTGTATTCCCAGATGGCTAAACGTTGAGATAGGAACAAGTGTGAGTTTCTTGTGAATCACACTGAAGGATGAAGTCACTATGTAAAAGCTGGATACTTCTTAGCCAGACGGGAGTCACGATAGGAACACATACACTGACTGAGAGAAAGCAATTGTTGGGTGGTGGGTTTTAGGTTTGCTAAAGTCCAGTTTGGAAGAAGTGCGAGAATCCTTTATAGGAATGCTTACATTCACTTCCAGAAAGCAGCGATCAGCGGTGGTTTGCAGGATTGCTACACCGCAGTTTGCAAGAAGTGCGAGAGTCATGCATAGCAATGCTTAAATTCCCTTAGAGAAAGCAACTGTCGGCGGGTGTTTTTTAGGCTTTCTAGCCTCTGGTTTGGATGAAATGTGAGACATACATGGGAACGCTTACATTCCCTTCCAGAAAGCAAGTGTCGCGGAGTGGTTTTTAGGCTTGCAAGACTTCTGAATGGAAGAAGTGCGAGAGGCATATACAGGAAGGCGTACATTTACTTAATGAAAGCAACTATAGTGGGATGCATTGGAGAATTGCTAAAGTCTGAGATTGGAAGAAGTGTGACCTTCCTGTCAAACACACTTGAGAAAGGAGTCATCACGTAGGACGGGGAGAGCTCCCAGCAGTAAGGAGTCATGTATAGGGACGCTTAAACTAACTTAGAGCGAGCAACTAGCAGGTGGTGCTCTGTAGGCTGGCTAAACGCTAGAATGGAGGAAGTGCCAGACGGTCTTCTATATTAACGCTTACATTCACTGAGAGAAAGAGACTATGTTGGGCGCTTTGTTACACTGGTAAACTCTGAGATTGGAAGAAGTGTGAGAATTTCCTGTCCAACGCACTTAAGAAAGAAGTCATTATGTAGGAAGAGGAGAGTTCTCGGCTAGAAAGGGAGGACGCTTTCTATGTATGGGAACGCTTACATTCACTTCAAGAAACTATCGGGGGGTAATTTGTAGTTAAACTCTAGAAGAACTGTGAGAGTCCTATATAGGAAGGCTTGCATTCACTTAGGGAAAGCAAGTACGAAGAAGGAGTGGTTTGTAGGCTTGCTAAACTCTAGTGTTGACGAAATGCGAGAGTCCTATAGAGGGACGTTAACCTTCAGTTAGTGAGAACAACTCTCGGGGAGGGGGGTGGTATTTAGGCTTGCTGAACTCTAGTTTGGAAGACATGTCCGAGTTATCCAGGAAGGCTTACAATCACTTAGCTAGAAAGCCAGTATCGGTGGTCGCCTTGTAGGCTTGCTAAACTCTAGTTTCCAGGAAGGGCAAGAGTCATATAGAGGATCACTTAAATTCACTCAGTGAAAGCAACTGTCGCAGGCTGCCTTTTAGGGTGGCTAAACTCTAGTTGGAAGGAAGTGTGAGAGTCATATATAGGAATTCTTACCTTGACTTAGTGAAAGCACCTATGGAGCGGTGGCTTGTCGTCTTGCTGAACTCCAGTTTGGAAGATGTGCGAGAGTATGTATTCATAGGGATATTTACAGCCACTTAGAGAAAGTAGCTCTCAGGGCTGGTGCGCAGGGTTACAAAACTACATTCAAAGAAGGACAAGAAAAATATACGGGGGAGGCTTACATTCGGGTAGAGAAAGCAACTCTCGTGGGGTGTATTGCCAGATGGCTAAACGTTGAGATTGGAACAAGTGTGAGTTTCTTGTGAATCACACTGAAGGATGAAGTCACTATGTAAAAGCTGGATACTTCTTAGCCAGACGGGAGTCACGATAGGAACACATACACTGACTGAGAGAAAGCAATTGTTGGGTGGTGGGTTGTAGGTTTGCAAAAGTCCAGTTTGGAAGAAGTGCGAGAATCCTTTATAGGAATGCTTACATTCACTTCCAGAAAGCAGCGATCAGCGGTGGTTTGCAGGATTGCTACACCGCAGTTTGCAAGAAGTGCGAGAGTCGTGCATAGCAATGCTTAAATTCCCTTAGAGAAAGCAACTGTCGGCGGGTGATTTTTAGGCTTTCTAGCCTCTGGTTTGGATGAAGTGTGAGACATACATGGGAACGCTTACATTCCCTTCCAGTAAGCAAGTGTCGCGGAGTGGTTTTTAGGCTTGCAAGACTTCTGAACGGAAGAAGTGCGAGAGGCATATACAGGAAGGCGTACATTTACTTAATGAAAGCAACTATAGTGGGATGCATTGGAGAATTGCTAAAGTCTGAGATTGGAAGAAGTGTGACCTTCCTGTCAAACACACTTGAGAAAGAAGTCATCACGTAGGACGGGGAGAGCTCCCAGCAGTAAGGAGTCATGTATAGGGACGCTTAAACTAACTTAGAGCGAGCAACTAGCAGGTGGTGCTCTGTAGGCTGGCTAAACGCTAGAATGGAGGAAGTGCCAGACGGTCTTCTATATTAACGCTTACATTCACTGAGAGAAAGAGACTATGTTGGGCGCTTTGTTACACTGGTAAACTCTGAGATTGGAAGAAGTGTGAGAGTTTCCTGTCCAACGCACTTAAGAAAGAAGTCATTATGTAGGAAGAGGAGAGTTCTCGGCTAGAAAGGGAGGAGGCTTTCTATGTATGGGAACGCTTACATTCACTTCAAGAAACTATCGGGGGGTAATTTGTAGTTAAACTCTAGAAGAACTGTGAGAGTCCTATATAGGAAGGCTTGCCTTCACTTAGGGAAAGCAAGTACGAAGAAGGAGTGGTTTGTAGGCTTGCTAAACTCTAATGTTGACGAAATGCGAGAGTCCTATAGAGGGACGTTAACCTTCAGTTAGTGAGAGCAACTCTCGGGGGGGGGGTGGTATTTAGGCTTGCTGAACTCTAGTTTGGAAGACATGTCCGAGTTATCCAGGAAGGCTTACAATCACTTAGCTAGAAAGCCAGTATCGGCGGTCGCCTTGTAGGCTTGCTAAACTCTAGTTTCCAGGAAGGGCAAGAGTCATATAGAGGATCACTTAAATTCACTCAGTGAAAGCAACTGTCGCAGGCTGCCTTTTAGGGTGGCTAAACTCTAGTTGGGAGGAAGTGTGAGAGTCATATGTAGGAATTCTTACCTTGACTTAGTGAAAGCACCTATGGAGCGGTGGCTTGTCGTCTTGCTGAACTCCAGTTTGGAAGATGTGCGAGAGTATGTATTCATAGGGATATTTACAGCCACTTAGAGAAAGTAGCTCTCAGGGCTGGTGCGCAGGGTTACAAAACTACATTCAAAGAAGGACAAGAAAAATATACGGGGGAGGCTTACATTCGGGTAGAGAAAGCAACTCTCGTGGGGTGTATTGGCAGATGCCTAAACGTTGAGATTGGAACAAGTGTGAGTTTCTTGTGAATCACACTGAAGGATGAAGTCACTATGTAAAAGCTGGATACTTCTTAGCCAGACGGGAGTCACGATAGGAACACATACACTGACTGAGAGAAAGCAATTGTTGGGTGGTGGGTTGTAGGTTTGCTAAAGTCCAGTTTGGAAGAAGTGCGAGAATCCTTTATAGGAATGCTTACATTCACTTCCAGAAAGCAGCGATCAGCGGTGGTTTGCAGGATTGCTACACCGCAGTTTGCAAGAAGTGCGAGAGTCGTGCATAGCAATGCTTAAATTCCCTTAGAGAAAGCAACTGTCGGCGGGTGATTTTTAGGCTTTCTAGCCTCTGGTTTGGATGAAGTGTGAGACATACATGGGAACGCTTACATTCCCTTCCAGAAAGCAAGTGTCGCGGAGTGGTTTTTAGGCTTGCAAGACTTCTGAACGGAAGAAGTGCGAGAGGCATATACAGGAAGGCGTACATTTCCTTAATGAAAGCAACTATAGTGGGATGCATTGGAGAATTGCTAAAGTCTGAGATTGGAAGAAGTGTGACCTTCCTGTCAAACACACTTGAGAAAGAAGTCATCACGTAGGACGGGCAGAGCTCCCAGCAGCAAGGAGTCATGTATAGGGACGCTTAAACTAACTTAGACAGAGCAACTAGCAGGTGGTGCTCTGTAGGCTGGCTAAACGCTAGAATGGAGGAAGTGCCAGACGGTCTTCTATATTAACGCTTACATTCACTGAGAGAAAGAGACTATGTTGGGCGCTTGTTACACTGGTAAACTCTGAGATTGGAAGAAGTGTGAGAGTTTCCTGTCCAACGCACTTAAGAAAGAAGTCATTATGTAGGAAGAGTAGAGTTCTCGGCTAGAAAGGGAGGACGCTTTCTATGTATGGGAACGCTTACATTCACTTCAAGAAACTATCGGGGGGTAATTTGTAGTTAAACTCTAGAAGAACTGTGAGAGTCCTATATAGGAAGGCTTGCATTCACTTAGGGAAAGCAAGTACGAAGAAGGAGTGGTTTGTAGGCTTGCTAAACTCTAGTGTTGACGAAATGCGAGAGTCCTATAGAGGGACGTTAACCTTCAGTTAGTGAGAGCAACTGTCGTGGAGGAGGGTGGTATTTAGGCTTGCTGAACTCTAGTTTGGAAGACATGTCCGAGTTATCCAGGAAGGCTTACAATCACTTAGCTAGAAAGCCAGTATCGGCGGTCGCCTTGTAGGCTTGCTAAAGTCTAGTTTCCAGGAGGGCAAGAGTCATATAGAGGATCACTTAAATTCACTCAGTGAAAGCAACTGTCGCGGGCTGCCTTTTAGGGTGGCTAAACTCTAGTTGGAAGGAAGTGTGAGAGTCATATATAGGAATTCTTACCTTGATTAGTGAAAGCACCTATGGAGCGGTGGCTTGTCGTCTTGCTGAACTCCAGTTTGGAAGATGTGCGAGAGTATGTATTCATAGGGATATTTAGAGCCACTTAGAGAAAGTAGCTCTCAGGGGTGGTGCGCAGGGTTACAAAACTACATTCAAAGAAGGACAAGAAAAATATACGGGGGAGGCTTACATTCGGGTAGAGAAAGCAACTCTCGTGGGGTGTATTGCCAGATGGCTAAACGTTGAGATTGGAACAAGTGTGAGTATCTTGTGAATCACACTGAAGGATGAAGTCACTATGTAAAAGCTGGATACTTCTTAGCCAGACGGGAGTCACGATAGGAACACATACACTTACTGAGAGAAAGCAATTATTGGGTGGTGGGTTGTAGGTTTGCTAAAGTCCAGTTTGGAAGAAGTGCGAGAATCCTTTATAGGAATGCTTACATTCACTTCCAGAAAGCAGCGATCAGCGGTGGTTTGCAGGATTGCTACACCGCAGTTTGCAAGAAGTTCGAGAGTCGTGCATAGCAATGCTTAAATTCCCTTAGAGAAAGCAACTGTCGGCGGGTGATTTTTAGGCTTTCTAGCCTCTGGTTTGGATGAAGTGTGAGACATACATGGGAACGCTTACATTCCCTTCCAGAAAGCAAGTGTCGCGGAGTGGTTTTTAGGCTTGCAAGACTTCTGAACGGAAGAAGTGCGAGAGGCATATACAGGAAGGCGTACATTTACTTAATGAAAGCAACTATAGTGGGATGCATTGGAGAATTGCTAAAGTCTGAGTTTGGAAGAAGTGTGACCTTCCTGTCAAACACACTTGAGAAAGAAGTCATCACGTAGGACGGGGAGAGCTCCCAGCAGTAAGGAGTCATGTATAGGGACACTTAAACTAACTTAGAGCGAGCAACTAGCAGGTGGTGCTCTGTAGGCTGGCTAAACGCTAGAATGGAGGAAGTGCCAGACGGTCTTCTATATGAACGCTTACATTCACTGAGAGAAAGAGACTATGTTGGGCGCTTTGTTACACTGGTAAACTCTGAGATTGGAAGAAGTGTGAGAGTTTCCTGTCCAACGCACTTAGGAAAGAAGTCATTATGTAGGAAGAGGAGAGTTCTCGGCTAGAAAGGGAGGAGGCTTTCTATGGATGGGAACGCTTACATTCACTTCAAGAAACTATCGGGGGGTAATTTGTAGTTAAACTCTAGAAGAACTGTGAGAGTCCTATATGGGAAGGCTTGCATTCACTTAGGGAAAGCAAGTACGAAGAAGGAGTGGTTTGTAGGCTTGCTAAACTCTAGTGTTGACGAAATGCGAGAGTCCTATAGAGGGACGTTAACCTTCAGTTAGTGAGAGCAACTCTCGGGGAGGGGGGTGGTATTTAGGCTTGCTGAACTCTAGTTTGGAAGACATGTCCGAGTTATCCAGGAAGGCTTACAATCACTTAGCTAGAAAGCCAGTATCGGCGGTCGCCTTGTAGGCTTGCTAAACTCTAGTTTCCAGGAAGGGCAAGAGTCATATAGAGGATCACTTAAATTCACTCAGTGAAAGCAACTGTCGTAGGCTGCCTTTTAGGGTGGCTAAACTCTAGTTGGAAGGAAGTGTGAGAGTCATATATAGGAATTCTTACCTTGACTTAGTGAAAGCACCTATGGCGCGGTGGCTTGTCATCTTGCTGAACTCCAGTTTGGAAGATGTGCGAGAGTATGTATTCATAGGGATATTTACAGCCACTTAGAGAAAGTAGCTCTCAGGGCTGGTGCGCAGGGTTACAAAACTACATTCAAAGAAGGACAAGAAAAATATACGGGGGAGGCTTACATTCGGGTAGAGAAAGCAACTCTCGTGGGGTGTATTGCCAGATGGCTAAACGTTGAGATAGGAACAAGTGTGAGTTTCTTGTGAATCACACTGAAGGATGAAGTCACTATGTAAAAGCTGGATACTTCTTAGCCAGACGGGAGTCACGATAGGAACACATACACTGACTGAGAGAAAGCAATTGTTGGGTGGTGGGTTTTAGGTTTGCTAAAGTCCAGTTTGGAAGAAGTGCGAGAATCCTTTATAGGAATGCTTACATTCACTTCCAGAAAGCAGAGATCAGCGGTGGTTTGCAGGATTGCTACACCGCAGTTTGCAAGAAGTGCGAGAGTCATGCATAGCAATGCTTAAATTCCCTTAGAGAAAGCAACTGTCGGCGGGTGTTTTTTAGGCTTTCTAGCCTCTGGTTTGGATGAAATGTGAGACATACATGGGAACGCTTACATTCCCTTCCAGAAAGCAAGTGTCGCGGAGTGGTTTTTAGGCTTGCAAGACTTCTGAATGGAAGAAGTGCGAGAGGCATATACAGGAAGGCGTACATTTACTTAATGAAAGCAACTATAGTGGGATGCATTGGAGAATTGCTAAAGTCTGAGATTGGAAGAAGTGTGACCTTCCTGTCAAACACACTTGAGAAAGAAGTCATCACGTAGGACGGGGAGAGCTCCCAGCAGTAAGGAGTCATGTATAGGGACGCTTAAACTAACTTAGAGCGAGCAACTAGCAGGTGGTGCTCTGTAGGCTGGCTAAACGCTAGAATGGAGGAAGTGCCAGACGGTCTTCTATATTAACGCTTACATTCACTGAGAGAAAGAGACTATGTTGGGCTCTTTGTTACACTGGTAAACTCTGAGATTGGAAGAAGTGTGAGAATTTCCTGTCCAACGCACTTAAGAAAGAAGTCATTATGTAGGAAGAGGAGAGTTCTCGGCTAGAAAGGGAGGACGCTTTCTATGTATGGGAACGCTTACATTCACTTCAAGAAACTATCGGGGGGTAATTTGTAGTTAAACTCTAGAAGAACTGTGAGAGTCCTATATAGGAAGGCTTGCATTCACTTAGGGAAAGCAAGTACGAAGAAGGAGTGGTTTGTAGGCTTGCTAAACTCTAGTGTTGACGAAATGCGAGAGTCCTATAGAGGGACGTTAACCTTCAGTTAGTGAGAACAACTCTCGGGGAGGGGGGTGGTATTTAGGCTTGCTGAACTCTAGTTTGGAAGACATGTCCGAGTTATCCAGGAAGGCTTACAATCACTTAGCTAGAAAGCCAGTATCGGTGGTCGCCTTGTAGGCTTGCTAAACTCTAGTTTCCAGGAAGGGCAAGAGTCATATAGAGGATCACTTAAATTCACTCAGTGAAAGCAACTGTCGCAGGCTGCCTTTTAGGGTGGCTAAACTCTAGTTGGAAGGAAGTGTGAGAGTCATATATAGGAATTCTTACCTTGACTTAGTGAAAGCACCTATGGAGCGGTGGCTTGTCGTCTTGCTGAACTCCAGTTTGGAAGATGTGCGAGAGTATGTATTCATAGGGATATTTACAGCCACTTAGAGAAAGTAGCTCTCAGGGCTGGTGCGCAGGGTTACAAAACTACATTCAAAGAAGGACAAGAAAAATATACGGGGGAGGCTTACATTCGGGTAGAGAAAGCAACTCTCGTGGGGTGTATTGCCAGATGGCTAAACGTTGAGATTGGAACAAGTGTGAGTTTCTTGTGAATCACACTGAAGGATGAAGTCACTATGTAAAAGCTGGATACTTCTTAGCCAGACGGGAGTCACGATAGGAACACATACACTGACTGAGAGAAAGCAATTGTTGGGTGGTGGGTTGTAGGTTTGCAAAAGTCCAGTTTGGAAGAAGTGCGAGAATCCTTTATAGGAATGCTTACATTCACTTCCAGAAAGCAGCGATCAGCGGTGGTTTGCAGGATTGCTACACCGCAGTTTGCAAGAAGTGCGAGAGTCGTGCATAGCAATGCTTAAATTCCCTTAGAGAAAGCAACTGTCGGCGGGTGATTTTTAGGCTTTCTAGCCTCTGGTTTGGATGAAGTGTGAGACATACATGGGAACGCTTACATTCCCTTCCAGAAAGCAAGTGTCGCGGAGTGGTTTTTAGGCTTGCAAGACTTCTGAACGGAAGAAGTGCGAGAGGCATATACAGGAAGGCGTACATTTACTTAATGAAAGCAACTATAGTGGGATGCATTGGAGAATTGCTAAAGTCTGAGATTGGAAGAAGTGTGACCTTCCTGTCAAACACACTTGAGAAAGAAGTCATCACGTAGGACGGGGAGAGCTCCCAGCAGTAAGGAGTCATGTATAGGGACGCTTAAACTAACTTAGAGCGAGCAACTAGCAGGTGGTGCTCTGTAGGCTGGCTAAACGCTAGAATGGAGGAAGTGCCAGACGGTCTTCTATATTAACGCTTACATTCACTGAGAGAAAGAGACTATGTTGGGCGCTTTGTTACACTGGTAAACTCTGAGATTGGAAGAAGTGTGAGAGTTTCCTGTCCAACGCACTTAAGAAAGAAGTCATTATGTAGGAAGAGGAGAGTTCTCGGCTAGAAAGGGAGGAGGCTTTCTATGTATGGGAACGCTTACATTCACTTCAAGAAACTATCGGGGGGTAATTTGTAGTTAAACTCTAGAAGAACTGTGAGAGTCCTATATAGGAAGGCTTGCCTTCACTTAGGGAAAGCAAGTACGAAGAAGGAGTGGTTTGTAGGCTTGCTAAACTCTAGTGTTGACGAAATGCGAGAGTCCTATAGAGGGACGTTAACCTTCAGTTAGTGAGAGCAACTCTCGGGGGGGGGGTGGTATTTAGGCTTGCTGAACTCTAGTTTGGAAGACATGTCCGAGTTATCCAGGAAGGCTTACAATCACTTAGCTAGAAAGCCAGTATCGGCGGTCGCCTTGTAGGCTTGCTAAACTCTAGTTTCCAGGAAGGGCAAGAGTCATATAGAGGATCACTTAAATTCACTCAGTGAAAGCAACTGTCGCAGGCTGCCTTTTAGGGTGGCTAAACTCTAGTTGGGAGGAAGTGTGAGAGTCATATGTAGGAATTCTTACCTTGACTTAGTGAAAGCACCTATGGAGCGGTGGCTTGTCGTCTTGCTGAACTCCAGTTTGGAAGATGTGCGAGAGTATGTATTCATAGGGATATTTACAGCCACTTAGAGAAAGTAGCTCTCAGGGCTGGTGCGCAGGGTTACAAAACTACATTCAAAGAAGGACAAGAAAAATATACGGGGGAGGCTTACATTCGGGTAGAGAAAGCAACTCTCGTGGGGTGTATTGGCAGATGCCTAAACGTTGAGATTGGAACAAGTGTGAGTTTCTTGTGAATCACACTGAAGGATGAAGTCACTATGTAAAAGCTGGATACTTCTTAGCCAGACGGGAGTCACGATAGGAACACATACACTGACTGAGAGAAAGCAATTGTTGGGTGGTGGGTTGTAGGTTTGCTAAAGTCCAGTTTGGAAGAAGTGCGAGAATCCTTTATAGGAATGCTTACATTCACTTCCAGAAAGCAGCGATCAGCGGTGGTTTGCAGGATTGCTACACCGCAGTTTGCAAGAAGTGCGAGAGTCGTGCATAGCAATGCTTAAATTCCCTTAGAGAAAGCAACTGTCGGCGGGTGATTTTTAGGCTTTCTAGCCTCTGGTTTGGATGAAGTGTGAGACATACATGGGAACGCTTACATTCCCTTCCAGAAAGCAAGTGTCGCGGAGTGGTTTTTAGGCTTGCAAGACTTCTGAACGGAAGAAGTGCGAGAGGCATATACAGGAAGGCGTACATTTACTTAATGAAAGCAACTATAGTGGGATGCATTGGAGAATTGCTAAAGTCTGAGATTGGAAGAAGTGTGACCTTCCTGTCAAACACACTTGAGAAAGAAGTCATCACGTAGGACGGGGAGAGCTCCCAGCAGTAAGGAGTCATGTATAGGGACGCTTAAACTAACTTAGAGCGAGCAACTAGCAGGTGGTGCTCTGTAGGCTGGCTAAACGCTAGAATGGAGGAAGTGCCAGACGGTCTTCTATATTAACGCTTACATTCACTGAGAGAAAGAGACTATGTTGGGCGCTTTGTTGCACTGGTAAACTCTGAGATTGGAAGAAGTGTGAGAGTTTCCTGTCCAACACACTTAGGAAAGAAGTCATTATGTAGGAAGAGGAGAGTTCTCGGCTAGAAAGGGAGGAGGCTTTCTATGTATGGGAACGCTTACATTCACTTCAAGAAACTATCGGGGGGTAATTTGTAGTTAAACTCTAGAAGAACTGTGAGAGTCCTATATAGGAAGGCTTGCATTCACTTAGGGAAAGCAAGTATGAAGAAGGAGTGGTTTGAGGCTTGCTAAACTCTAGTGTTGACGAAATGCGAGAGTCCTATAGAGGGACGTTAACTTTCAGTTAGTGAGAGCAACTCTCGGGGAGGGGGGTGGTATTTAGGCTTGCTGAACTCTAGTTTGGAAGACATGTCCGAGTTATCCAGGAAGGCTTACAATCACTTAGCTAGAAAGCCAGTATCGGCGGTCACCTCGTAGGCTTGCTAAACTCTAGTTTCCAGGAAGGGCAAGAGTCATATAGAGGATCACTTAAATTCACTCAGTGAAAGCAACTGTCGCGGGCTGCCTTTTAGGGTGGCTAAACTCTAGTTGGAAGGAAGTGTGAGAGTCATATATAGGAATTCTTACCTTGACTTAGTGAAAGCACCTATGGAGCGGTGGCTTGTCATCTTGCTGAACTCCAGTTTGGAAGATGTGCGAGAGTATGTATTCATAGGGATATTTACAGCCACTTAGAGAAAGTAGCTCTCAGGGCTGGTGCGCAGGTTTACAAAACTACATTCAAAGAAGGACAAGAAAAATATACGGGGGAGGCTTACATTCGGGTAGAGAAAGCAACTCTCGTGGGGTGTATTGCCAGATGGCTAAACGTTGAGATTGGAACAAGTGTGAGTTTCTTGTGAATCACACTGAAGGATGAAGTCACTATGTAAAAGCTGGATACTTCTTAGCCAGACGGGAGTCACGATAGGAACACATACACTGACTGAGAGAAAGCAATTGTTGGGTGGTGGGTTGTAGGTTTGCTAAAGTCCAGTTTGGAAGAAGTGCGAGAATCCTTTATAGGAATGCTTACATTCACTTCCAGAAAGCAGCGATCAGCGGTGGTTTGCAGGATTGCTACACCGCAGTTTGCAAGAAGTGCGAGAGTCGTGCATAGCAATGCTTAAATTCCCTTAGAGAAAGCAACTGTCGGCGGGTGATTTTTAGGCTTTCTAGCCTCTGGTTTGGATGAAGTGTCAGACATACATGGGAACGCTTACATTCACTTCCAGAAAGCAAGTGTCGCGGAGTGGTTTTTAGGCTTGCAAGACTTCTGAACGGAAGAAGTGCGAGAGGCATATACAGGAAGGCGTACATTTACTTAATGAAAGCAACTATAGTGGGATGCATTGGAGAATTGCTAAAGTCTGAGATTGGAAGAAGTGTGACCTTCCTGTCAAACACACTTGAGAAAGAAGTCATCACGTAGGACGGGGAGAGCTCCCAGCAGTAAGGAGTCATGTATAGGGACGCTTAAACTAACTTAGAGCGAGCAACTAGCAGGTGGTGCTCTGTAGGCTGGCTAAACGCTAGAATGGAGGAAGTGCCAGACGGTCTTCTATATTAACGCTTACATTCACTGAGAGAAAGAGACTATGTTGGGCGCTTTGTTACACTGGTAAACTCTGAGATTGGAAGAAGTGTGAGAGTTTCCTGTCCAACACACTTAGGAAAGAAGTCATTATGTAGGAAGAGGAGAGTTCTCGGCTAGAAAGGGAGGACGCTTTCTATGTATGGGAACGCTTACATTCACTTCAAGAAACTATCGGGGGGTAATTTGTAGTTAAACTCTAGAAGAACTGTGAGAGTCCTATATAGGAAGGCTTGCATTCACTTAGGGAAAGCAAGTACGAAGAAGGAGTGGTTTGTAGGCTTGCTAAACTCTAGTGTTGACGAAATGCGAGAGTCCTATAGAGGGACGTTAACCTTCAGTTAGTGAGAGCAACTCTCGGGGAGGGGGGTGGTATTTAGGCTTGCTGAACTCTAGTTTGGAAGACATGTCCGAGTTATCCAGGAAGGTTACAATCACTTAGCTAGAAAGCCAGTATCGGCGGTCGCCTTGTAGGCTTGCTAAACTCTAGTTTCCAGGAAGGGCAAGAGTCATATAGAGGATCACTTAAATTCACTCAGTGAAAGCAACTGTCGCAGGCTGCCTTTTAGGGTGGCTAAACTCTAGTTGGAAGGAAGTGTGAGAGTCATATATAGGAATTCTTACCTTGACTTAGTGAAAGCACCTATGGAGCGGTGGCTTGTCGTCTTGCTGAACTCCAGTTTGGAAGATGTGCGAGAGTATGTATTCATAGGGATATTTACAGCCACTTAGAGAAAGTAGCTCTCAGGGCTGGTGCGCAGGGTTACAAAACTACATTCAAAGAAGGACAAGAAAAATATACGGGGGAGGCTTACATTCGGGTAGAGAAAGCAACTCTCGTGGGGTGTATTGCCAGATGGCTAAACGTTGAGATTGGAACAAGTGTGAGTTTCTTGTGAATCACACTGAAGGATGAAGTCACTATGTAAAAGCTGGATACTTCTTAGCCAGACGGGAGTCACGATAGGAACACATACACTGACTGAGAGAAAGCAATTGTTGGGTGGTGGGTTGTAGGTTTACTAAAGTCCAGTTTGGAAGAAGTGCAAGAATCCTTTATAGGAATGCTTACATTTACTTCCAGAAAGCAGCGATCAGCGGTGGTTTGCAGGATTGCTACACCGCAGTTTGCAAGAAGTGCGAGAGTCGTGCAGAGCAATGCTTAAATTCCCTTAGAGAAAGCAACTGTCGGCGGGTGATTTTTAGGCTTTCTAGCCTCTGGTTTGGATGAAGTGTGAGACATACATGGGAACGCTTACATTCCCTTCCAGAAAGCAAGTGTCGCGGAGTGGTTTATAGGCTTGCAAGACTTCTGAACGGAAGAAGTGCGAGAGGCATATACGGAAGGCGTACATTTACTTAATGAAAGCCACTATAGTGGGATGCATTGGAGAATTGCTAAAGTCTGAGATTGGAAGAAGTGTGACCTTCCTGTCAAACACACTTGAGAAAGAAGTCATCACGTAGGACGGGGAGAGCTCCCAGCAGTAAGGAGTCATGTATAGGGACGCTTAAAATAACTTAGAGCGAGCAACTAGCAGGTGGTGCTCTGTAGGCTGGCTAAACGCTAGAATGGAGGAAGTGCCAGACGGTCTACTATATTAACGCTTACATTCACTGAGAGAAAGAGACTATGTTGGGCGCTTTGTTACACTGGTAAACTCTGAGATTGGAGGAAGTGTGAGAGTTTCCTGTCCAACGCACTTAGGAAAGAAGTCATTATGTAGGAAGAGGAGAGTTCTCGGCTAGAAAGGGAGGAGGCTTTCTATGTATGGGAACGCTTACATTCACTTCAAGAAACTATCGGGGGGTAATTTGTAGTTAAACTCTAGAAGAACTGTGAGAGTCCTATATAGGAAGGCTTGCATTCACTTAGGGAAAGCAAGTACGAAGAAGGAGTGGTTTGTAGGCTTGCTAAACTCTAGTGTTGACGAAATGCGAGAGTCCTATAGAGGGACGTTAACCTTCAGTTAGTTAGAGCAACTCTCGGGGAGGGGGGTGGTATTTAGGCTTGCTGAACTCTAGTTTGGAAGACATGTCCGAGTTATCCAGGAAGGCTTACAATCACTTAGCTAGAAAGCCAGTATCGGCGGTCGCCTTGTAGGCTTGCTAAACTCTAGTTTCCAGGAAGGGCAAGAGTCATATAGAGGATCACTTAAATTCACTCAGTGAAAGCAACTGTCGCAGGCTGCCTTTTAGGGTGGCTAAACTCTAGTTGGAAGGAAGTGTGAGAGTCATATATAGGAATTCTTACCTTGACTTAGTGAAAGCACCTATGGAGCGGTGGCTTGTCGTCTTGCTGAACTCCAGTTTGGAAGATGTGCGAGAGTATGTATTCATAGGGATATTTACAGCCACTTAGAGAAAGTAGCTCTCAGGGCTGGTGCGCAGGGTTACAAAACTACATTCAAAGAAGGACAAGAAAAATATACGGGGGAGGCTTACATTCGGGTAGAGAAAGCAACTCTCGTGGGCTGTATTGCCAGATGGCTAAACGTTGAGATTGGAACAAGTGTGAGTTTCTTGTGAATCACACTGAAGGATGAAGTCACTATGTAAAAGCTGGATACTTCTTAGCCAGACGGGAGTCACGATAGGAACACATACACTGACTGAGAGAAAGCAATTGTTGGGTGGTGGGTTGTAGGTTTGCTAAAGTCCAGTTTGGAAGAAGTGCGAGAATCCTTTATAGGAATGCTTACATTCACTTCCAGAAAGCAGCGATCAGCGGTGGTTTGCAGGATTGCTACACCGCAGTTTGCAAGAAGTGCGAGAGTCATGCATAGCAATGCTTAAATTCCCTTAGAGAAAGCAACTGTCGGCGGGTGATTTTTAGGCTTTCTAGCCTCTGGTTTGGATCAAGTGTGAGACATACATGGGAACGCTTACATTCCCTTCCAGAAAGCAAGTGTCGCGGAGTGGTTTTTAGGCTTGCAAGACTTCTGAACGGAAGAAGTGCGAGAGGCATATACAGGAAGGCGTACATTTACTTAATGAAAGCAACTATAGTGGGATGCATTGGAGAATTGCTAAAGTCTGAGATTGGAAGAAGTGTGACCTTCCTGTCAAACACACTTGAGAAAGAAGTCATCACGTAGGACGGGGAGAGCTCCCAGCAGTAAGGAGTCATGTATAGGGACGCTTAAACTAACTTAGAGCGAGCAACTAGCAGGTGGTGCTCTGTAGGCTGGCTAAACGCTAGAATGGAGGAAGTGCCAGACGGTCTTCTATATTAACGCTTACATTCACTGAGAGAAAGAGACTATGTTGGGCGCTTTGTTACACTGGTAAACTCTGAGATTGGAGGAAGTGTGAGAGTTTCCTGTCCAACGCACTTAGGAAAGAAGTCATTATGTAGGAAGAGGAGAGTTCTCGGCTAGAAAGGGAGGAGGCTTTCTATGTATGGGAACGCTTACATTCACTTCAAGAAACTATCGGGGGGTAATTTGTAGTTAAACTCTAGAATAACTGTGAGAGTCCTATATAGGAAGGCTTGCATTCACTTAGGGAAAGCAAGTACGAAGAAGGAGTGGTTTGTAGGCTTGCTAAACTCTAGTGTTGACGAAATGCGAGAGTCCTATAGAGGGACGTTAACCTTCAGTTAGTGAGAGCAACTCTCGGGGAGGGGGGTGGTATTTAGGCTTGCTGAACTCTAGTTTGGAAGACATGTCCGAGTTATCCAGAAAGGCTTACAATCACTTAGCTAGAAAGCCAGTATCGGCGGTCGCCTTGTAGGCTTGCTAAACTCTAGTTTCCAGGAAGGGCAAGAGTCATATAGAGGATCACTTAAATTCACTCAGTGAAAGCAACTGTCGCAGGCTGCCTTTTAGGGTGGCTAAACTCTAGTTGGAAGGAAGTGTGAGAGTCATATATAGGAATTCTTACCTTGACTTAGTGAAAGCACCTATGGAGCGGTGGCTTGTCATCTTGCTGAACTCCAGTTTGGAAGATGTGCGAGAGTATGTATTCATAGGGATATTTACAGCCACTTAGAGAAAGTAGCTCTCAGGGCTGGTGCGCAGGGTTACAAAACTACATTCAAAGAAGGACAAGAAAAATATACGGGGGAGGCTTACATTCGGGTAGAGAAAGCAACTCTCGTGGGGTGTATTGCCAGATGGCTAAACGTTGAGATAGGAACAAGTGTGAGTTTCTTGTGAATCACACTGAAGGATGAAGTCACTATGTAAAAGCTGGATACTTCTTAGCCAGACGGGAGTCACGATAGGAACACATACACTGACTGAGAGAAAGCAATTGTTGGGTGGTGGGTTTTAGGTTTGCTAAAGTCCAGTTTGGAAGAAGTGCGAGAATCCTTTATAGGAATGCTTACATTCACTTCCAGAAAGCAGCGATCAGCGGTGGTTTGCAGGATTGCTACACCGCAGTTTGCAAGAAGTGCGAGAGTCATGCATAGCAATGCTTAAATTCCCTTAGAGAAAGCAACTGTCGGCGGGTGTTTTTTAGGCTTTCTAGCCTCTGGTTTGGATGAAATGTGAGACATACATGGGAACGCTTACATTCCCTTCCAGAAAGCAAGTGTCGCGGAGTGGTTTTTAGGCTTGCAAGACTTCTGAATGGAAGAAGTGCGAGAGGCATATACAGGAAGGCGTACATTTACTTAATGAAAGCAACTATAGTGGGATGCATTGGAGAATTGCTAAAGTCTGAGATTGGAAGAAGTGTGACCTTCCTGTCAAACACACTTGAGAAAGGAGTCATCACGTAGGACGGGGAGAGCTCCCAGCAGTAAGGAGTCATGTATAGGGACGCTTAAACTAACTTAGAGCGAGCAACTAGCAGGTGGTGCTCTGTAGGCTGGCTAAACGCTAGAATGGAGGAAGTGCCAGACGGTCTTCTATATTAACGCTTACATTCACTGAGAGAAAGAGACTATGTTGGGCGCTTTGTTACACTGGTAAACTCTGAGATTGGAAGAAGTGTGAGAATTTCCTGTCCAACGCACTTAAGAAAGAAGTCATTATGTAGGAAGAGGAGAGTTCTCGGCTAGAAAGGGAGGACGCTTTCTATGTATGGGAACGCTTACATTCACTTCAAGAAACTATCGGGGGGTAATTTGTAGTTAAACTCTAGAAGAACTGTGAGAGTCCTATATAGGAAGGCTTGCATTCACTTAGGGAAAGCAAGTACGAAGAAGGAGTGGTTTGTAGGCTTGCTAAACTCTAGTGTTGACGAAATGCGAGAGTCCTATAGAGGGACGTTAACCTTCAGTTAGTGAGAACAACTCTCGGGGAGGGGGGTGGTATTTAGGCTTGCTGAACTCTAGTTTGGAAGACATGTCCGAGTTATCCAGGAAGGCTTACAATCACTTAGCTAGAAAGCCAGTATCGGTGGTCGCCTTGTAGGCTTGCTAAACTCTAGTTTCCAGGAAGGGCAAGAGTCATATAGAGGATCACTTAAATTCACTCAGTGAAAGCAACTGTCGCAGGCTGCCTTTTAGGGTGGCTAAACTCTAGTTGGAAGGAAGTGTGAGAGTCATATATAGGAATTCTTACCTTGACTTAGTGAAAGCACCTATGGAGCGGTGGCTTGTCGTCTTGCTGAACTCCAGTTTGGAAGATGTGCGAGAGTATGTATTCATAGGGATATTTACAGCCACTTAGAGAAAGTAGCTCTCAGGGCTGGTGCGCAGGGTTACAAAACTACATTCAAAGAAGGACAAGAAAAATATACGGGGGAGGCTTACATTCGGGTAGAGAAAGCAACTCTCGTGGGGTGTATTGCCAGATGGCTAAACGTTGAGATTGGAACAAGTGTGAGTTTCTTGTGAATCACACTGAAGGATGAAGTCACTATGTAAAAGCTGGATACTTCTTAGCCAGACGGGAGTCACGATAGGAACACATACACTGACTGAGAGAAAGCAATTGTTGGGTGGTGGGTTGTAGGTTTGCTAAAGTCCAGTTTGGAAGAAGTGCGAGAATCCTTTATAGGAATGCTTACATTCACTTCCAGAAAGCAGCGATCAGCGGTGGTTTGCAGGATTGCTACACCGCAGTTTGCAAGAAGTGCGAGAGTCATGCATAGCAATGCTTAAATTCCCTTAGAGAAAGCAACTGTCGGCGGGTGTTTTTTAGGCTTTCTAGCCTCTGGTTTGGATGAAGTGTGAGACATACATGGGAACGCTTACATTCCCTTCCAGAAAGCAAGTGTCGCGGAGTGGTTTTTAGGCTTGCAAGACTTCTGAACGGAAGAAGTGCGAGAGGCATATACAGGAAGGCGTACATTTACTTAATGAAAGCAACTATAGTGGGATGCATTGGAGAATTGCTAAAGTCTGAGATTGGAAGAAGTGTGACCTTCCTGTCAAACACACTTGAGAAAGAAGTCATCACGTAGGACGGGGAGAGCTCCCAGCAGTAAGGAGTCATGTATAGGGACGCTTAAACTAACTTAGAGCGAGCAACTAGCAGGTGGTGCTCTGTAGGCTGGCTAAACGCTAGAATGGAGGAAGTGCCAGACGGTCTTCTATATTAACGCTTACATTCACTGAGAGAAAGAGACTATGTTGGGCGCTTTGTTACACTGGTAAACTCTGAGATTGGAAGAAGTGTGAGAGTTTCCTGTCCAACGCACTTAAGAAAGAAGTCATTATGTAGGAAGAGGAGAGTTCTCGGCTAGAAAGGGAGGAGGCTTTCTATGTATGGGAACGCTTACATTCACTTCAAGAAACTATCGGGGGGTAATTTGTAGTTAAACTCTAGAAGAACTGTGAGAGTCCTATATAGGAAGGCTTGCATTCACTTAGGGAAAGCAAGTACGAAGAAGGAGTGGTTTGTAGGCTTGCTAAACTCTAGTGTTGACGAAATGTGAGAGTCCTATAGAGGGACGTTAACCTTCAGTTAGTGAGAGCAACTCTCGGGGAGGGGGGTGGTATTTAGGCTTGCTGAACTCTAGTTTGGAAGACATGTCCGAGTTATCCAGGAAGGCTTACAATCACTTAGCTAGAAAGCCAGTATCGGCGGTCGCCTTGTAGGCTTGCTAAACTCTAGTTTCCAGGAAGGGCAAGAGTCATATAGAGGATCACTTAAATTCACTCAGTGAAAGCAACTGTCGCGGGCTGCCTTTTAGGGTGGCTAAACTCTAGTTGGAAGGAATTGTGAGAGTCATATATAGGAATTCTTACCTTGACTTAGTGAAAGCACCTATGGAGCGGTGGCTTGTCGTCTTGCTGAACTCCAGTTTGGAAGATGTGCGAGAATATGTATTCATAGGGATATTTACAGCCACTTAGAGAAAGTAGCTCTCAGGGCTGGTGCGCAGGGTTACAAAACTACATTCAAAGAAGGACAAGAAAAATATACGGGGGAGGCTTACATTCGGGTAGAGAAAGCAACTCTCGTGGGGTGTATTGCCAGATGGCTAAACGTTGAGATTGGAACAAGTGTGAGTTTCTTGTGAATCACACTGAAGGATGAAGTCACTATGTAAAAGCTGGATACTTCTTAGCCAGACGGGAGTCACCATAGGAACACATACACTGACTGAGAGAAAGCAATTGTTGGGTGGTGGGTTGTAGGTTTGCTAAAGTCCAGTTTGGAAGAAGTGCGAGAATCCTTTCTAGGAATGCTTACATTCACTTCCAGAAAGCAGCGATCAGCAGTGGTTTGCAGGATTGCTACACCGCAGTTTGCAAGAAGTGGGAGAGTCATGCATAGCAATGCTTAAATTCCCTTAGAGAAAGCAACTGTCGGCGGGTGATTTTTAGGCTTTCTAGCCTCTGGTTTGGATGCAGTGTGAGACATACATGGGAACGCTTACATTCCCTTCCAGAAAGCAAGTGTCGCGGAGTGGTTTTTAGGCTTGCAAGACTTCTGAACGGAAGAAGTGCGAGAGGCATATACAGGAAGGCGTACATTTCCTTAATGAAAGCAACTATAGTGGGATGCATTGGAGAATTGCTAAAGTCTGAGATTGGAAGAAGTGTGACCTTCCTGTCAAACACACTTGAGAAAGAAGTCATCACGTAGGACGGGCAGAGCTCCCAGCAGCAAGGAGTCATGTATAGGGACGCTTAAACTAACTTAGACAGAGCAACTAGCAGGTGGTGCTCTGTAGGCTGGCTAAACGCTAGAATGGAGGAAGTGCCAGACGGTCTTCTATATTAACGCTTCCATTCACTGAGAGAAAGAGACTATGTTGGGCGCTTGTTACACTGGTAAACTCTGAGATTGGAAGAAGTGTGAGAGTTTCCTGTCCAACGCACTTAAGAAAGAAGTCATTATGTAGGAAGAGGAGAGTTCTCGGCTAGAAAGGGAGGACGCTTTCTATGTATGGGAACGCTTACATTCACTTCAAGAAACTATCGGGGGGTAATTTGTAGTTAAACTCTAGAAGAACTGTGAGAGTCCTATATAGGAAGGCTTGCATTCACTTAGGGAAAGCAAGTATGAAGAAGGAGTGGTTTGTAGGCTTGCTAAACTCTAGTGTTGACGAAATGCGAGAGTCCTATAGAGGGACGTTAACCTTCAGTTAGTGAGAGCAACTGTCGTGGAGGAGGGTGGTATTTAGGCTTGCTGAACTCTAGTTTGGAAGACATGTCCGAGTTATCCAGGAAGGCTTACAATCACTTAGCTAGAAAGCCAGTATCGGCGGTCGCCTTGTAGGCTTGCTAAAGTCTAGTTTCCAGGAGGGCAAGAGTCATATAGAGGATCACTTAAATTCACTCAGTGAAAGCAACTGTCGCGGGCTGCCTTTTAGGGTGGCTAAACTCTAGTTGGAAGGAAGTGTGAGAGTCATATATAGGAATTCTTACCTTGATTAGTGAAAGCACCTATGGAGCGGTGGCTTGTCGTCTTGCTGAACTCCAGTTTGGAAGATGTGCGAGAGTATGTATTCATAGGGATATTTACAGCAACTTAGAGAAAGTAGCTCTCAGGGCTGGTGCGCAGGGTTACAAAACTACATTCAAAGAAGGACAAGAAAAATATACGGGGGAGGCTTACATTCGGGTAGAGAAAGCAACTCTCGTGGGGTGTATTGCCAGATGGCTAAACGTTGAGATTGGAACAAGTGTGAGTATCTTGTGAATCACACTGAAGGATGAAGTCACTATGTAAAAGCTGGATACTTCTTAGCCAGACGGGAGTCACGATAGGAACACATACACTGACTGAGAGAAAGCAATTATTGGGTGGTGGGTTGTAGGTTTGCTAAAGTCCAGTTTGGAAGAAGTGCGAGAATCCTTTATAGGAATGCTTACATTCACTTCCAGAAAGCAGCGATCAGCGGTGGTTTGCAGGATTGCTACACCGCAGTTTGCAAGAAGTTCGAGAGTCGTGCATAGCAATGCTTAAATTCCCTTAGAGAAAGCAACTGTCGGCGGGTGATTTTTAGGCTTTCTAGCCTCTGGTTTGGATGAAGTGTGAGACATACATGGGAACGCTTACATTCCCTTCCAGAAAGCAAGTGTCGCGGAGTGGTTTTTAGGCTTGCAAGACTTCTGAACGGAAGAAGTGCGAGAGGCATATACAGGAAGGCGTACATTTACTTAATGAAAGCAACTATAGTGGGATGCATTGGAGAATTGCTAAAGTCTGAGATTGGAAGAAGTGTGACCTTCCTGTCAAACACACTTGAGAAAGAAGTCATCACGTAGGACGGGGAGAGCTCCCAGCAGTAAGGAGTCATGTATAGGGACACTTAAACTAACTTAGAGCGAGCAACTAGCAGGTGGTGCTCTGTAGGCTGGCTAAACGCTAGAATGGAGGAAGTGCCAGACGGTCTTCTATATGAACGCTTACATTCACTGAGAGAAAGAGACTATGTTGGGCGCTTTGTTACACTGGTAAACTCTGAGATTGGAAGAAGTGTGAGAGTTTCCTGTCCAACGCACTTAGGAAAGAAGTCATTATGTAGGAAGAGGAGAGTTCTCGGCTAGAAAGGGAGGAGGCTTTCTATGGATGGGAACGCTTACATTCACTTCAAGAAACTATCGGGGGGTAATTTGTAGTTAAACTCTAGAAGAACTGTGAGAGTCCTATATGGGAAGGCTTGCATTCACTTAGGGAAAGCAAGTACGAAGAAGGAGTGGTTTGTAGGCTTGCTAAACTCTAGTGTTGACGAAATGCGAGAGTCCTATAGAGGGACGTTAACCTTCAGTTAGTGAGAGCAACTCTCGGGGAGGGGGGTGGTATTTAGGCTTGCTGAACTCTAGTTTGGAAGACATGTCCGAGTTATCCAGGAAGGCTTACAATCACTTAGCTAGAAAGCCAGTATCGGCGGTCGCCTTGTAGGCTTGCTAAACTCTAGTTTCCAGGAAGGGCAAGAGTCATATAGAGGATCACTTAAATTCACTCAGTGAAAGCAACTGTCGTAGGCTGCCTTTTAGGGTGGCTAAACTCTAGTTGGAAGGAAGTGTGAGAGTCATATATAGGAATTCTTACCTTGACTTAGTGAAAGCACCTATGGCGCGGTGGCTTGTCATCTTGCTGAACTCCAGTTTGGAAGATGTGCGAGAGTATGTATTCATAGGGATATTTACAGCCACTTAGAGAAAGTAGCTCTCAGGGCTGGTGCGCAGGGTTACAAAACTACATTCAAAGAAGGACAAGAAAAATATACGGGGGAGGCTTACATTCGGGTAGAGAAAGCAACTCTCGTGGGGTGTATTGCCAGATGGCTAAACGTTGAGATAGGAACAAGTGTGAGTTTCTTGTGAATCACACTGAAGGATGAAGTCACTATGTAAAAGCTGGATACTTCTTAGCCAGACGGGAGTCACGATAGGAACACATACACTGACTGAGAGAAAGCAATTGTTGGGTTGTGGGTTTTAGGTTTGCTAAAGTCCAGTTTGGAAGAAGTGCGAGAATCCTTTATAGGAATGCTTACATTCACTTCCAGAAAGCAGCGATCAGCGGTGGTTTGCAGGATTGCTACACCGCAGTTTGCAAGAAGTGCGAGAGTCATGCATAGCAATGCTTAAATTCCCTTAGAGGAAGCAACTGTCGGCGGGTGATTTTTAGGCTTTCTAGCCTCTGGTTTGGATGAAGTGTGAGACATACATGGGAACGCTTACATTCCCTTCCAGAAAGCAAGTGTCGCGGAGTGGTTTTTAGGCTTGCAAGACTTCTGAATGGAAGAAGTGCGAGAGGCATATACAGGAAGGCGTACATTTACTTAATGAAAGCAACTATAGTGGGATGCATTGGAGAATTGCTAAAGTCTGAGATTGGAAGAAGTGTGACCTTCCTGTCAAACACACTTGAGAAAGAAGTCATCACGTAGGACGGGGAGAGCTCCCAGCAGTAAGGAGTCATGTATAGGGACGCTTAAACTAACTTAGAGCGAGCAACTAGCAGGTGGTGCTCTGTAGGCTGGCTAAACGCTAGAATGGAGGAAGTGCCAGACGGTCTTCTATATTAACGCTTACATTCACTGAGAGAAAGAGACTATGTTGGGCGCTTTGTTACACTGGTAAACTCTGAGATTGGAAGAAGTGTGAGAGTTTCCTGTCCAATGCACTTAAGAAAGAAGTCATTATGTAGGAAGAGGAGAGTTCTCGGCTAGAAAGGGAGGAGGCTTTCTATGTATGGGAACGCTTACATTCATTTCAAGAAACTATCGGGGGGTAATTTGTAGTTAAACTCTAGAAGAACTGTGAGAGTCCTATATGGGAAGGCTTGCATTCACTTAGGGAAAGCAAGTACGAAGAAGGAGTGGTTTGTAGGCTTGCTAAACTCTAGTGTTGATGAAATGCGAGAGTCCTATAGAGGGACGTTAACCTTCAGTTAGTGAGAACAACTCTCGGGGAGGGGGGTGGTATTTAGGCTTGCTGAACTCTAGTTTGGAAGACATGTCCGAGTTATCCAGGAAGGCTTACAATCACTTAGCTAGAAAGCCAGTATCGGCGGTCGCCTTGTAGGCTTGCTAAACTCTAGTTTCCAGGAAGGGCAAGAGTCATATAGAGGATCACTTAAATTCACTCAGTGAAAGCAACTGTCGTAGGCTGCCTTTTAGGGTGGCTAAACTCTAGTTGGAAGGAAGTGTGAGAGTCATATATAGGAATTCTTACCTTGACTTAGTGAAAGCACCTATGGCGCGGTGGCTTGTCATCTTGCTGAACTCCAGTTTGGAAGATGTGCGAGAGTATGTATTCATAGGGATATTTACAGCCACTTAGAGAAAGTAGCTCTCAGGGCTGGTGCGCAGGGTTACAAAACTACATTCAAAGAAGGACAAGAAAATTATACGGGGGAGGCTTACATTCGGGTAGAGAAAGCAACTCTCGTGGGGTGTATTGCCAGATGGCTAAACGTTGAGATTGGAACAAGTGTGAGTTTCTTGTGAATCACACTGAAGGATGAAGTCACTATGTAAAAGCTGGATACTTCTTAGCCAGACGGGAGTCACGATAGGAACACATACACTGACTGAGAGAAAGCAATTGTTGGGTGGTGGGTTGTAGGTTTGCTAAAGTCCAGTTTGGAAGAAGTGCGAGAATCCTTTCTAGGAATGCTTACATTCACTTCCAGAAAGCAGCGATCAGCGGTGGTTTGCAGGATTGCTACACCGCAGTTTGCAAGAAGTGCGAGAGTCGTGCATAGCAATGCTTAAATTCCCTTAGAGAAAGCAACTGTCGGCGGGTGATTTTTAGGCTTTCTAGCCTCTGGTTTGGATGAAGTGTGAGACATACATGGGAACGCTTACATTCCCTTCCAGAAAGCAAGTGTCGCGGAGTGGTTTTTAGGCTTGCAAGACTTCTGAACGGAAGAAGTGCGAGAGGCATATACAGGAAGGCGTACATTTACTTAATGAAAGCAACTATAGTGGGATGCATTGGAGAATTGCTAAAGTCTGAGATTGGAAGAAGTGTGACCTTCCTGTCAAACACACTTGAGAAAGAAGTCATCACGTAGGACGGGGAGAGCTCCCAGCAGTAAGGAGTCATGTATAGGGACGCTTAAACTAACTTAGAGCGAGCAACTAGCAGGTGGTGCTCTGTAGGCTGGCTAAACGCTAGAATGGAGGAAGTGCCAGACGGTCTTCTATATTAACGCTTACATTCACTGAGAGAAAGAGACTATGTTGGGCGCTTTGTTACACTGGTAAACTCTGAGATTGGAGGAAGTGTGAGAGTTTCCTGTCCAACGCACTTAGGAAAGAAGTCATTATGTAGGAAGAGGAGAGTTCTCGGCTAGAAAGGGAGGAGGCTTTCTATGTATGGGAACGCTTACATTCACTTCAAGAAACTATCGGGGGGTAATTTGTAGTTAAACTCTAGAAGAACTGTGAGAGTCCTATATGGGAAGGCTTGCATTCACTTAGGGAAAGCAAGTACGAAGAAGGAGTGGTTTGTAGGCTTGCTAAACTCTAGTGTTGACGAAATGCGAGAGTCCTATAGAGGGACGTTAACCTTCAGTTAGTGAGAACAACTCTCGGGGAGGGGGGTGATATTTAGGCTTGCTGAACTCTAGTTTGGAAGACATGTCCGAGTTATCCAGGAAGGCTTACAATCACTTAGCTAGAAAGCCAGTATCGGCGGTCGCCTTGTAGGCTTGCTAAACTCTAGTTTCCAGGAAGGGCAAGAGTCATATAGAGGATCACTTAAATTCACTCAGTGAAAGCAACTGTCGTGGGCTGCCTTTTAGGGTGGCTAAACTCTAGTTGGAAAGAAGTGTGAGAGTCATATATAGGAATTCTTACCTTGACTTAGTGAAAGCACCTATGGAGCGGTGGCTTGTCGTCTTGCTGAACTCCAGTTTGGAAGATGTGCGAGAGTATGTATTCATAGGGATATTTACAGCCACTTAGAGAAAGTAGCTCTCAGGGCTGGTGCGCAGGGTTACAAAACTACATTCAAAGAAGGACAAGAAAAATATACGGGGGAGGCTTACATTCGGGTAGAGAAAGCAACTCTCGTGGGGTGTATTGCCAGATGGCTAAACGTTGAGATTGGAACAAGTGTGAGTTTCTTGTGAATCACACTGAAGGATGAAGTCACTATGTAAAAGCTGGATACTTCTTAGCCAGACGGGAGTCACGATAGGAACACATACACTGACTGAGAGAAAGCAATTGTTGGGTGGTGGGTTGTAGGTTTGCTAAAGTCCAGTTTGGAAGAAGTGCGAGAATCCTTTATAGGAATGCTTACATTCACTTCCAGAAAGCAGCGATCAGCGGTGGTTTGCAGGATTGCTACACCGCAGTTTGCAAGAAGTGCGAGAGTCGTGCATAGCAATGCTTAAATTCCCTTAGAGAAAGCAACTGTCGGCGGGTGATTTTTAGGCTTTCTAGCCTCTGGTTTGGATGAAGTGTGAGACATACATGGGAACGCTTACATTCCCTTCCAGAAAGCAAGTGTCGCGGAGTGGTTTTTAGGCTTGCAAGACTTCTGAACGGAAGAAGTGCGAGAGGCACATACAGGAAGGCGTACATTTACTTAATGAAAGCAACTATAGTGGGATGCATTGGAGAATTGCTAAAGTCTGAGATTGGAAGAAGTGTGAACTTCCTGTCAAACACACTTGAGAAAGAAGTCATCACGTAGGACGGGGAGAGCTCCCAGCAGTAAGGAGTCATGTATAGGGACGCTTAAACTAACTTAGAGCGAGCCACTAGCAGGTGGTGCTCTGTAGGCTGGCTAAACGCTAGAATGGAGGAAGTGCCAGACGGTCTTCTATATTAACGCTTACATTCACTGAGAGAAAGAGACTATGTTGGGCGCTTTGTTACACTGGTAAACTCTGAGATTGGAAGAAGTGTGAGAGTTTCCTGTCCAACGCACTTAGGAAAGAAGTCATTATGTAGGAAGAGGAGAGTTCTCGGCTAGAAAGGGAGGAGGCTTTCTATGGATGGGAACGCTTACATTCACTTCAAGAAACTATCGGGGGGTAATTTGTAGTTAAACTCTAGAAGAACTGTGAGAGTCCTATATAGGAAGGCTTGCATTTACTTAGGGAAAGCAAGTACGAAGAAGGAGTGGTTTGTAGGCTTGCTAAACTCTAGTGTTGACGAAATGCGAGAGTCCTATAGAGGGACGTTAACCTTCAGTTAGTGAGAGCAACTCTCGGGGAGGGGGGTGGTATTTAGGCTTGCTGAACTCTAGTTTGGAAGACATGTCCGAGTTATCCAGGAAGGCTTACAATCACTTAGCTAGAAAGCCAGTATCGGCGGTCGCCTTGTAGGCTTGCTAAACTCTAGTTTCCAGGAAGGGCAAGAGTCATATAGAGGATCACTTAAATTCACTCAGTGAAAGCAACTGTCGCGGGCTGCCTTTTAGGGTGGCTAAACTCTAGTTGGAAAGAAATGTGAGAGTTATATATAGGAATTCTTACCTTGACTTAGTGAAAGCACCTATGGAGCGGTGGCTTGTCGTCTTGCTGAACTCCAGTTTGGAAGATGTGCGAGAGTATGTATTCATAGGGATATTTACAGCCACTTAGAGAAAGTAGCTCTCAGGGCTGGTGCGCAGGGTTACAAAACTACATTCAAAGAAGGACAAGAAAAATATATGGGGGAGGCTTACATTCGGGTAGAGAAAGCAACTCTCGTGGGGTGTATTGCCAGATGGCTAAACGTTGAGATTGGAACAAGTGTGAGTTTCTTGTCAATCACACTGAAGGATGAAGTCACTATGTAAAAGCTGGATACTTCTTAGCCAGACGGGAGTCACGATAGGAACACATACACTGACTGAGAGAAAGCAATTGTTGGGTGGTGGGTTGTAGGTTTGCTAAAGTCCAGTTTGGAAGAAGTGCGAGAATCCTTTATAGGAATGCTTACATTCACTTCCAGAAAGCAGCGATCAGCGGTGGTTTGCAGGATTGCTACACCGCAGTTTGCAAGAAGTGCGAGAGTCGTGCATAGCAATGCTTAAATTCCCTTAGAGAAAGCAACTGTCGGCGGGTGATTTTTAGGCTTTCTAGCCTCTGGTTTGGATGAAGTGTGAGACATACATGGGAACGCTTACATTCCCTTCCAGAAAGCAAGTGTCGCGGAGTGGTTTTTAGGCTTGCAAGACTTCTGAACGGAAGAAGTGCGAGAGGCATATACAGGAAGGCGTACATTTACTTAATGAAAGCAACTATAGTGGGATGCATTGGAGAATTGCTAAAGTCTGAGATTGGAAGAAGTGTGACCTTCCTGTCAAACACACTTGAGAAAGAAGTCATCACGTAGGACGGGGAGAGCTCCCAGCAGTAAGGAGTCATGTATAGGGACGCTTAAACTAACTTAGAGCGAGCAACTAGCAGGTGGTGCTCTGTAGGCTGGCTAAACGCTAGAATGGAGGAAGTGCCAGACGGTCTTCTATATTAACGCTTCCATTCACTGAGAGAAAGAGACTATGTTGGGCGCTTTGTTACACTGGTAAACTCTGAGATTGGAAGAAGTGTGAGAGTTTCCTGTCCAACGCACTTAGGAAAGAAGTCATTATGTAGGAAGAGGAGAGTTCTCGGCTAGAAAGGGAGGAGGCTTTCTATGTATGGGAACGCTTACATTCACTTCAAGAAACTATCGGGGGGTAATTTGTAGTTAAACTCTAGAAGAACTGTGAGAGTCCTATATAGGAAGGCTTGCATTCACTTAGGGAAAGCAAGTACGAAGAAGGAGTGGTTTGTAGGCTTGCTAAACTCTAGTGTTGACGAAATGCGAGAGTCCTATAGAGGGACGTTAACCTTCAGTTAGTGAGAGCAACTCTCGGGGAGGGGGGTGGTATTTAGGCTTGCTGAACTCTAGTTTGGAAGACATGTCCGAGTTATCCAGGAAGGCTTACAATCACTTAGCTAGAAAGCCAGTATCGGCGGTCGCCTTGTAGGCTTGCTAAACTCTAGTTTCCAGGAAGGGCAAGAGTCATATAGAGGATCACTTAAATTCACTCAGTGAAAGCAACTGTCGCGGGCTGCCTTTTAGGGTGGCTAAACTCTAGTTGGAAGGAAGTGTGAGAGTCATATATAGGAATTCTTACCTTGACTTAGTGAAAGCACCTATGGAGCGGTGGCTTGTCGTCTTGCTGAACTCCAGTTTGGAAGATGTGCGAGAGTATGTATTCATAGGGATATTTACAGCCACTTAGAGAAAGTAGCTCTCAGGGCTGGTGCGCAGGGTTACAAAACTACATTCAAAGAAGGACAAGAAAAATATACGGGGGAGGCTTACATTCGGGTAGAGAAAGCAACTCTCGTGGGGTGTATTGCCAGATGGCTAAACGTTGAGATTGGAACAAGTGTGAGTTTCTTGTGAATCACACTGAAGGATGAAGTCACTGTGTAAAAGCTGGATACTTCTTAGCCAGACGGGAGTCACGATAGGAACACATACACTGACTGAGAGAAAGCAATTGTTGGGTGGTGGGTTGTAGGTTTGCTAAAGTCCAGTTTGGAAGAAGTGCGAGAATCCTTTATAGGAATGCTTACATTCACTTCCAGAAAGCAGCGATCAGCGGTGGTTTGCAGGATTGCTACACCGCAGTTTGCAAGAAGTGCGAGAGTCATGCATAGCAATGCTTAAATTCCCTTAGAGAAAGCAACTGTCGGCGGGTGATTTTTAGGCTTTCTAGCCTCTGGTTTGGATGAAGTGTGAGACATACATGGGAACGCTTACATTCCCTTCCAGAAAGCAAGTGTCGCGGAGTGGTTTTTAGGCTTGCAAGACTTCTGAACGGAAGAAGTGCGAGAGGCATATACAGGAAGGCGTACATTTACTTAATGAAAGCAACTATAGTGGGATGCATTGGAGAATTGCTAAAGTCTGAGATTGGAAGAAGTGTGACCTTCCTGTCAAACACACTTGAGAAAGAAGTCATCACGTAGGACGGGGAGAGCTCCCAGCAGTAAGGAGTCATGTATAGGGACGCTTAAACTAACTTAGAGCGAGCAACTAGCAGGTGGTGCTCTGTAGGCTGGCTAAACGCTAGAATGGAGGAAGTGCCAGACGGTCTTCTATATTAACGCTTACATTCACTGAGAGAAAGAGACTATGTTGGGCGCTTTGTTACACTGGTAAACTCTGAGATTGGAAGAAGTGTGAGAGTTTCCTGTCCAACGCACTTAGGAAAGAAGTCATTATGTAGGAAGAGGAGAGTTCCCGGCTAGAAAGGGAGGAGGCTTTCTATGTATGGGAACGCTTACATTCACTTCAAGAAACTATCGGGGGGTAATTTGTAGTTAAACTCTAGAAGAACTGTGAGAGTCCTATATAGGAAGGCTTGCATTCACTTAGGGAAAGCAAGTACGAAGAAGGAGTGGTTTGTAGGCTTGCTAAACTCTAGTGTTGACGAAATGCGAGAGTCCTATAGAGGGACGTTAACCTTCAGTTAGTGAGAGCAACTCTCGGGGAGGGGGGTGGTATTTAGGCTTGCTGAACTCTAGTTTGGAAGACATGTCCGAGTTATCCAGGAAGGCTTACAATCACTTAGCTAGAAAGCCAGTATCGGCGGTCGCCTTGTAGGCTTGCTAAACTCTAGTTTCCAGGAAGGGCAAGAGTCATATAGAGGATCACTTAAATTCACTCAGTGAAAGCAACTGTCGCGGGCTGCCTTTTAGGGTGGCTAAACTCTAGTTGGAAGGAAGTGTGAGAGTCATATATAGGAATTCTTACCTTGACTTAGTGAAAGCACCTATGGAGCGGTGGCTTGTCGTCTTGCTGAACTCCAGTTTGGAAGATGTGCGAGAGTATGTATTCATAGGGATATTTACAGCCACTTAGAGAAAGTAGCTCTCAGGGCTGGTGCGCAGGGTTACAAAACTACATTCAAAGAAGGACAAGAAAAATATACGGGGGAGGCTTACATTCGGGTAGAGAAAGCAACTCTCGTGGGGTGTATTGCCAGATGGCTAAACGTTGAGATTGGAACAAGTGTGAGTTTCTTGTGAATCACACTGAAGGATGAAGTCACTATGTAAAAGCTGGATACTTCTTAGCCAGACGGGAGTCACGATAGGAACACATACACTGACTGAGAGAAAGCAATTGTTGGGTGGTGGGTTGTAGGTTTGCTAAAGTCCAGTTTGGAAGAAGTGCGAGAATCCTTTATAGGAATGCTTACATTCACTTCCAGAAAGCAGCGATCAGCGGTGGTTTGCAGGATTGCTACACCGCAGTTTGCAAGAAGTGCGAGAGTCATGCATAGAAATGCTTAAATTCCCTTAGAGAAAGCAACTGTCGGCGGGTGATTTTTAGGCTTTCTAGCCTCTGGTTTGGATGAAGTGTGAGACATACATGGGAACGCTTACATTCCCTTCCAGAAAGCAAGTGTCGCGGAGTGGTTTTTAGGCTTGCAAGACTTCTGAACGGAAGAAGTGCGAGAGGCATATACAGGAAGGCGTACATTTACTTAATGAAAGCAACTATAGTGGGATGCATTGGAGAATTGCTAAAGTCTGAGATTGGAAGAAGTGTGACCTTCCTGTCAAACACACTTGAGAAAGAAGTCATCACGTAGGACGGGGAGAGCTCCCAGCAGTAAGGAGTCATGTATAGGGACGCTTAAACTAACTTAGAGCGAGCAACTAGCAGGTGGTGCTCTGTAGGCTGGCTAAACGCTAGAATGGAGGAAGTGCCAGACGGTCTTCTATATTAACGCTTACATTCACTGAGAGAAAGAGACTATGTTGGGCGCTTTGTTACACTGGTAAACTCTGAGATTGGAAGAAGTGTGAGAGTTTCCTGTCCAACGCACTTAGGAAAGAAGTCATTATGTAGGAAGAGGAGAGTTCTCGGCTAGAAAGGGAGGAGGCTTTCTATCGATGGGAACGCTTACATTCACTTCAAGAAACTATCGGGGGGTAATTTGTAGTTAAACTCTAGAAGAACTGTGAGAGTCCTATATAGGAAGGCTTGCATTCACTTAGGGAAAGCAAGTACGAAGAAGGAGTGGTTTGTAGGCTTGCTAAACTCTAGTGTTGACGAAATGCGTGAGTCCTATAGAGGGACGTTATCCTTCAGTTAGTGAGAGCAACTCTCGGGGAGGGGGGTGGTATTTAGGCTTGCTGAACTCTAGTTTGGAAGACATGTCCGAGTTATCCAGGAAGGCTTACAATCACTTAGCTAGAAAGCCAGTATCGGCGGTCGCCTTGTAGGCTTGCTAAACTCTAGTTTCCAGGAAGGGCAAGAGTCATATAGAGGATCACTTAAATTCACTCAGTGAAAGCAACTGTCGCGGGCTGCCTTTTAGGGTGGCTAAACTCTAGTTGGAAGGAAGTGTGAGAGTCATATATAGGAATTCTTACCTTGACTTAGTGAAAGCACCTATGGAGCGGTGGCTTGTCGTCTTGCTGAACTCCAGTTTGGAAGATGTGCGAGAGTATGTATTCATAGGGATATTTACAGCCACTTAGAGAAAGTAGCTCTCAGGGCTGGTGCGCAGGGTTACAAAACTACATTCAAAGAAGGACAAGAAAAATATACGGGGGAGGCTTACATTCGGGTAGAGAAAGCAACTCTCGTGGGGTGTATTGCCAGATGGCTAAACGTTGAGATTGGAACAAGTGTGAGTTTCTTGTGAATCACACTGAAGGATGAAGTCACTATGTAAAAGCTGGATACTTCTTAGCCAGACGGGAGTCACCATAGGAACACATACACTGACTGAGAGAAAGCAATTGTTGGGTGGTGGGTTGTAGGTTTGCTAAAGTCCAGTTTGGAAGAAGTGCGAGAATCCTTTATAGGAATGCTTACATTCACTTCCAGAAAGCAGCGATCAGCGGTGGTTTGCAGGATTGCTACACCGCAGTTTGCAAGAAGTGCGAGAGTCGTGCATAGCAATGCTTAAATTCCCTTAGAGAAAGCAACTGTCGGCGGGTGATTTTTAGGCTTTCTAGCCTCTGGTTTGGATGAAGTGTGAGACATACATGGGAACGCTTACATTCCCTTCCAGAAAGCAAGTGTCGCGGAGTGGTTTTTAGGCTTGCAAGACTTCTGAACGGAAGAAGTGCGAGAGGCATATACAGGAAGGCGTACATTTACTTAATGAAAGCAACTATAGTGGGATGCATTGGAGAATTGCTAAAGTCTGAGATTGGAAGAAGTGTGACCTTCCTGTCAAACACACTTGAGAAAGAAGTCATCACGTAGGACGGGGAGAGCTCCCAGCAGTAAGGAGTCATGTATAGGGACGCTTAAACTAACTTAGAGCGAGCAACTAGCAGGTGGTGCTCTGTAGGCTGGCTAAACGCTAGAATGGAGGAAGTGCCAGACGGTCTTCTATATGAACGCTTACATTCACTGAGAGAAAGAGACTATGTTGGGCGCTTTGTTACACTGGTAAACTCTGAGATTGGAAGAAGTGTGAGAGTTTCCTGTCCAACGCACTTAGGAAAGAAGTCATTATGTAGGAAGAGGAGAGTTCTCGGCTAGAAAGGGAGGATGCTTTCTATGTATGGGAACGCTTACATTCACTTCAAGAAACTATCGGGGGGTAATTTGTAGTTACACTCTAGAAGAACTGTGAGAGTCCTATATAGGAAGGCTTGCATTCACTTAGGGAAAGCAAGTACGAAGAAGGAGTGGTTTGTAGGCTTGCTAAACTCTAGTGCTGACGAAATGCGAGAGTCCTATAGAGGGACGTTAACCTTCAGTTAGTGAGAGCAACTCTCGGGGAGGGGGGTGGTATTTAGGCTTGCTGAACTCTAGTTTGGAAGACATGTCCGAGTTATCCAGGAAGGCTTACAATCACTTAGCTAGAAAGCCAGTATCGGCGGTCGCCTTGTAGGCTTGCTAAACTCTAGTTTCCAGGAAGGGCAAGAGTCATATAGAGGATCACTTAAATTCACTCAGTGAAAGCAACTGTCGCGGGCTGCCTTTTAGGGTGGCTAAACTCTAGTTGGAAAGAAGTGTGAGAGTCATATATAGGAATTCTTACCTTGACTTAGTGAAAGCACCTATGGAGCGGTGGCTTGTCGTCTTGCTGAACTCCATTTTGGAAGATGTGCGAGAGTATGTATTCATAGGGATATTTACAGCCACTTAGAGAAAGTAGCTCTAAGGGCTGGTGCGCAGGGTTACAAAACTACATTCAAAGAAGGACAAGAAAAATATACGGGGGAGGCTTACATTCGGGTAGAGAAAGCAACTCTCGTGGGGTGTATTGCCAGATGGCTAAACGTTGAGATTGGAACAAGTGTGAGTTTCTTGTGAATCACACTGAAGGATGAAGTCACTATGTAAAAGCTGGATACTTCTTAGCCAGACGGGAGTCACGATAGGAACACATACACTGACTGAGAGAAAGCAATTGTTGGGTGGTGGGTTGTAGGTTTGCTAAAGTCCAGTTTGGAAGAAGTGCGAGAATCCTTTATAGGAATGCTTACATTCACTTCCAGAAAGCAGCGATCAGCGGTGGTTTGCAGGATTGCTACACCGCAGTTTGCAAGAAGTGCGAGAGTCATGCATAGCAATGCTTAAATTCCCTTAGAGAAAGCAACTGTCGGCGGGTGATTTTTAGGCTTTCTAGCCTCTGGTTTGGATGAAGTGTGAGACATACATGGGAACGCTTACATTCCCTTCCAGAAAGCAAGTGTCGCGGAGTGGTTTTTAGGCTTGCAAGACTTCTGAACGGAAGAAGTGCGAGAGGCATATACAGGAAGGCGTACATTTACTTAATGAAAGCAACTATAGTGGGATGCATTGGAGAATTGCTAAAGAGTGAGATTGGAAGAAGTGTGACCTTCCTGTCAAACACACTTGAGAAAGAAGTCATCACGTAGGACGGGGAGAGCTCCCAGCAGTAAGGAGTCATGTATAGGGACGCTTAAACTAACTTAGAGCGAGCAACTAGCAGGTGGTGCTCTGTAGGCTGGCTAAACGCTAGAATGGAGGAAGTGCCAGACGGTCTTCTATATTAACGCTTACATTCACTGAGAGAAAGAGACTATGTTGGGCGCTTTGTTACACTGGTAAACTCTGAGATTGGAAGAAGTGTGAGAGTTTCCTGTCCAACGCACTTAGGAAAGAAGTCATTATGTAGGAAGAGGAGAGTTCTCGGCTAGAAAGGGAGGAGGCTTTCTATGGATGGGAACGCTTACATTCACTTCAAGAAACTATCGGGGGGTAATTTGTAGTTAAACTCTAGAAGAACTGTGAGAGTCCTATATAGGAAGGCTTGCATTCACTTAGGGAAAGCAAGTACGAAGAAGGAGTGGTTTGTAGGCTTGCTAAACTCTAGTGTTGACGAAATGCGAGAGTCCTATAGAGGGACGTTAACCTTCAGTTAGTGAGAGCAACTCTCGGGGAGGGGGGTGGTATTTAGGCTTGCTGAACTCTAGTTTGGAAGACATGTCCGAGTTATCCAGGAAGGCTTACAATCACTTAGCTAGAAAGCCAGTATCGGCGGTCGCCTTGTAGGCTTGCTAAACTCTAGTTTCCAGGAAGGGCAAGAGTCATATAGAGGATCACTTAAATTCACTCAGTGAAAGCAACTGTCGCGGGCTGCCTTTTAGGGTGGCTAAACTCTAGTTGGAAGGAAGTGTGAGAGTCATATATAGGAATTCTTACCTTGACTTAGTGAAAGCACCTATGGAGCGGTGGCTTGTCGTCTTGCTGAACTCCAGTTTGGAAGATGTGCGAGAGTATGTATTCATAGGGATATTTACAGCCACTTAGAGAAAGTAGCTCTCAGGGCTGGTGCGCAGGGTTACAAAACTACATTCAAAGAAGGACAAGAAAAATATACGGGGGAGGCTTACATTCGGGTAGAGAAAGCAACTCTCGTGGGGTGTATTGCCAGATGGCTAAACGTTGAGATTGGAACAAGTGTGAGTTTCTTGTGAATCACACTGAAGGATGAAGTCACTATGTAAAAGCTGGATACTTCTTAGCCAGACGGGAGTCACGATAGGAACACATACACTGACTGAGAGAAAGCAATTGTTGGGTGGTGGGTTGTAGGTTTGCTAAAGTCCAGTTTGGAAGAAGTGCGAGAATCCTTTATAGGAATGCTTACATTCACTTCCAGAAAGCAGCGATCAGCGGTGGTTTGCAGGATTGCTACACCGCAGTTTGCAAGAAGTGCGAGAGTCATGCATAGCAATGCTTAAATTCCCTTAGAGAAAGCAACTGTCGGCGGGTGATTTTTAGGCTTTCTAGCCTCTGGTTTGGATGAAGTGTGAGACATACATGGGAACGCTTACATTCACTTGCAGAAAGCAAGTGTCGCGGAGTGGTTTTTAGGCTTGCAAGACTTCTGAACGGAAGAAGTGCGAGAGGCAAATACAGGAAGGCGTACATTTACTTAATGAAAGCAACTATAGTGGGATGCATTGGAGAATTGCTAAAGTCTGAGATTGGAAGAAGTGTGACCTTCCTGTCAAACACACTTGAGAAAGAAGTCATCACGTAGGACGGGGAGAGCTCCCAGCAGTAAGGAGTCATGTATAGGGACGCTTAAACTAACTTAGAGCGAGCAACTAGCAGGTGGTGCTCTGTAGGCTGGCTAAACGCTAGAATGGAGGAAGTGCCAGACGGTCTTCTATATTAACGCTTACATTCACTGAGAGAAAGAGACTATGTTGGGCGCTTTGTTACACTGGTAAACTCTGAGATTGGAAGAAGTGTGAGAGTTTCCTGTCCAACGCACTTAGGAAAGAAGTCATTATGTAGGAAGAGGAGAGTTCTCGGCTAGAAAGGGAGGAGGCTTCCTATGTATGGGAACGCTTACATTCACTTCAAGAAACTATCGGGGGGTAATTTGTAGTTAAACTCTAGAAGAACTGTGAGAGTCCTATATAGGAAGGCTTGCATTCACTTAGGGAAAGCAAGTACGAAGAAGGAGTGGTTTGTAGGCTTGCTAAACTCTAGTGTTGACGAAATGCGAGAGTCCTATAGAGGGACGTTAACCTTCAGTTAGTGAGAGCAACTCTCGGGGAGGGGGGTGGTATTTAGGCTTGCTGAACTCTAGTTTGGAAGACATGTCCGAGTTATCCAGGAAGGCTTACAATCACTTAGCTAGAAAGCCAGTATCGGCGGTAGGCTTGCTAAACTCTAGTTTCCAGGAAGGGCAAGAGTCATATAGAGGATCACTTAAATTCACTCAGTGAAAGCAACTGTCGCAGGCTGCCTTTTAGGGTGGCTAAACTCTAGTTGGAAGGAAGTGTGAGAGTCATATATAGGAATTCTTACCTTGACTTAGTGAAAGCACCTATGGAGCGGTGGCTTGTCGTCTTGCTGAACTCCAGTTTGGAAGATGTGCGAGAGTATGTATTCATAGGGATATTTACAGCCACTTAGAGAAAGTAGCTCTCAGGGCTGGTGCGCAGGGTTACAAAACTACATTCAAAGAAGGACAAGAAAATTATACGGGGGAGGCTTACATTCGGGTAGAGAAAGCAACTCTCGTGGGGTGTATTGCCAGATGGCTAAACGTTGAGATTGGAAAAAGTGTGAGTTTCTTGTGAATCACACTGAAGGATGAAGTCACTATGTAAAAGCTGGATATTTCTTAGCCAGACGGGAGTCACGATAGGAACACATACACTGACTGAGAGAAAGCAATTGTTGGGTGGTGGGTTGTAGGTTTGCTAAAGTCCAGTTTGGAAGAAGTGCGAGAATCCTTTATAGGAATGCTTACATTCACTTCCAGAAAGCAGCGATCAGCGGTGGTTTGCAGGATTGCTACACCGCAGTTTGCAAGAAGTGCGAGAGTCATGCATAGCAAAGCTTAAATTCCCTTAGAGAAAGCAACTGTCGGCGGGTGATTTTTAGGCTTTCTAGCCTCTGGTTTGGATGAAGTGTGAGACGTACATGGGAACGCTTACATTCACTTGCAGAAAGCAAGTGTCGCGGAGTGGTTTTTAGGCTTGCAAGACTTCTGAACGGAAGAAGTGCGAGAGGCATATACAGGAAGGCGTACATTTACTTAATGAAAGCAACTATAGTGGGATGCATTGGAGAATTGCTAAAGTCTGAGATTGGAAGAAGTGTGACCTTCCTGTCAAACACACTTGAGAAAGAAGTCATCACGTAGGACGGGGAGAGCTCCCAGCAGAACGGAGTCATGTATAGGGACGCTTAAACTAACTTAGAGCGAGCAACTAGCAGGTGGTGCTCTGTAGGCTGGCTAAACGCTAGAATGGAGGAAGTGCCAGACGGTCTTCTATATTAACGCTTACATTCACTGAGAGAAAGAGACTATGTTGGGCGCTTTGTTACACTGGTAAACTCTGAGATTGGAAGAAGTGTGAGAGTTTCCTGTCCAACGCACTTAAGAAAGAAGTCATTATGTAGGAAGAGGAGAGTTCTCGGCTAGAAAGGGAGGAGGCTTTCTATGTATGGGAACGCTTACATTCACTTCAAGAAACTATCGGGGGGTAATTTGTAGTTAAACTCTAGAAAAACTGTGAGAGTCCTATATAGGAAGGCTTGCATTCACTTAGGGAAAGCAAGTACGAAGAAGGAGTGGTTTGTAGGCTTGCTAAACTCTAGTGTTGACGAAATGCGAGAGTCCTATAGAGGGACGTTATCCTTCAGTTAGTGAGAGCAACTCTCGGGGGGGGGGGTGGTATTTAGGCTTGCTGAACTCTAGTTTGGAAGACATGTCCGAGTTATCCAGGAAGGCTTACAATCACTTAGCTAGAAAGCCAGTATCGGCGGTCGCCTTGTAGGCTTGCTAAACTCTAGTTTCCAGGAAGGGCAAGAGTCGCATAGAGGATCACTTAAATTCACTCAGTGAAAGCAACTGTCGTAGGCTGCCTTTTAGGGTGGCTAAACTCTAGTTGGAAGGAAGTGTGAGAGTCATATATAGGAATTCTTACCTTGACTTAGTGAAAGCACCTATGGAGCGGTGGCTTGTCGTCTTGCTGAACTCCAGTTTGGAAGATGTGCGAGAGTATGTATTCATAGGGATATTTACAGCCACTTAGAGAAAGTAGCTCTCAGGGCTGGTGCGCAGGGTTACAAAACTACATTCAAAGAAGGACAAGAAAAATATACGGGGGAGGCTTACATTCGGGTAGAGAAAGCAACTCTCGTGGGGTGTATTGCCAGATGGCTAAACGTTGAGATTGGAACAAGTGTGAGTTTCTTGTGAATCACACTGAAGGATGAAGTCACTATGTAAAAGCTGGATACTTCTTAGCCAGACGGGAGTCACGATAGGAACACATACACTGACTGAGAGAAAGCAATTGTTGGGTGGTGGGTTGTAGGTTTGCTAAAGTCCAGTTTGGAAGAAGTGCGAGAATCCTTTTTAGGAATGCTTACATTCACTTCCAGAAAACAGCGATCAGCGGTGGTTTGCAGGATTGCTACACCGCAGTTTGCAAGAAGTGCGAGAGTCGTGCATAGCAATGCTTAAATTCCCTTAGAGAAAGCAACTGTCGGCGGGTGATTTTTAGGCTTTCTAGCCTCTGGTTTGGATGAAGTGTGAGACATACATGGGAACGCTTACATTCCCTTCCAGAAAGCAAGTGTCGCGGAGTGGTTTTTAGGCTTGCAAGACTTCTGAACGGAAGAAGTGCGAGAGGCATATACAGGAAGGCGTACATTTACTTAATGAAAGCCACTATAGTGGGATGCATTGAAGAATTGATAAAGTCTGAGATTGGAAGAAGTGTGACCTTCCTGTCAAACACACTTGAGAAAGAAGTCATCACGTAGGATGGGGAGAGCTCCCAGCAGTAAGGAGTCATGTATAGGGACGCTTAAACTAACTTAGAGCGAGCAACTAGCAGGTGGTGCTCTGTAGGCTGGCTAAACGCTAGAATGGAGGAAGTGCCAGACGGTCTTCTATATTAACGCTTACATTCACTGAGAGAAAGAGACTATGTTGGGCGCTTTGTTACACTGGTAAACTCTGAGATTGGAAGAAGTGTGAGAGTTTCCTGTCCAACGCTCTTAGGAAAGAAGTCATTATGTAGGAAGAGGAGAGTTCTCGGCTAGAAAGGGAGGAGGCTTTCTATGTATGGGAACGCTTACATTCACTTCAAGAAACTATCGGGGGGTAATTTGTAGTTAAACTCTAGAAGAACTGTGAGAGTCCTATATAGGAAGGCTTGCATTCACTTAGGGAAAGCAAGTACGAAGAAGGAGTGGTTTGTAGGCTTGCTAAACTCTAGTGTTGACGAAATGCGAGAGTCCTATAGAGGGACGTTAACCTTCAGTTAGTGAGAGCAACTCTCGGGGGGGGGGTGGTATTTAGGCTTGCTGAACTCTAGTTTGGAAGACATGTCCGAATTATCCAGGAAGGCTTACAATCACTTAGCTAGAAAGCCAGTATCGGCGGTCGCCTTGTAGGCTTGCTAAACTCTAGTTTCCAGGAAGGGCAAGAGTCATATAGAGGATCACTTAAATTCACTCAGTGAAAGCAACTGTCGCGGGCTGCCTTTTAGGGTGGCTAAACTCTAGTTGGAAAGAAGTGTGAGAGTCATATATAGGAATTCTTACCTTGACTTAGTGAAAGCACCTATGGAGCAGTGGCTTGTCGTCTTGCTGAACTCCAGTTTGGAAGATGTGCGAGAGTATGTATTCATAGGGATATTTACAGCCACTTAGAGAAAGTAGCTCTCAGGGCTGGTGCGCAGGGTTACAAAACTACATTCAAAGAAGGACAAGAAAAATATACGGGGGAGGCTTACATTCGGGTAGAGAAAGCAACTCTCGTGGGGTGTATTGCCAGATGGCTAAACGTTGAGATTGGAACAAGTGTGAGTTTCTTGTGAATCACACTGAAGGATGAAGTCACTATGTAAAAGCTGGATACTTCTTAGCCAGACGGGAGTCACGATAGGAACACATACACTGACTGAGAGAAAGCAATTGTTGGGTGGTGGGTTGTAGGTTTGCTAAAGTCCAGTTTGGAAGAAGTGCGAGAATCCTTTCTAGGAATGCTTACATTCACTTCCAGAAAGCAGCGATCAGCGGTGGTTTGCAGGATTGCTACACCGCAGTTTGCAAGAAGTGCGAGAGTCGTGCATAGCAATGCTTAAATTCCCTTAGAGAAAGCAACTGTCGGCGGGTGATTTTTAGGCTTTCTAGCCTCTGGTTTGGATGAAGTGTGAGACATACATGGGAACGCTTACATTCCCTTCCAGAAAGCAAGTGTCGCGGAGTGGTTTTTAGGCTTGCAAGACTTCTGAACGGAAGAAGTGCGAGAGGCATATACAGGAAGGCGTACATTTACTTAAAGAAAGCAACTATAGTGGGATGCATTGGAGAATTGCTAAAGTCTGAGATTGGAAGAAGTGTGACCTTCCTGTCAAACACACTTGAGAAAGAAGTCATCACGTAGGACGGGGAGAGCTCCCAGCAGTAAGGAGTCATGTATAGGGACGCTTAAACTAACTTAGAGCGAGCAACTAGCAGGTGGTGCTCTGTAGGCTGGCTAAACGCTAGAATGGAGGAAGTGCCAGACGGTCTTCTATATGAACGCTTACATTCACTGAGAGAAAGAGACTATGTTGGGCGCTTTGTTACACTGGTAAACTCTGAGATTGGAAGAAGTGTGAGAGTTTCCTGTCCAACGCACTTAAGAAAGAAGTCATTATGTAGGAAGAGGAGAGTTCTCGGCTAGAAAGGGAGGAGGCTTTCTATGTATGGGAACGCTTACATTCACTTCAAGAAACTATCGGGGGGTAATTTGTAGTTAAACTCTAGAAGAACTGTGAGAGTCCTATATAGGAAGGCTTGCATTCACTTAGGGAAAGCAAGTACGAAGAAGGAGTGGTTTGTAGGCTTGCTAAACTCTAGTGTTGACGAAATGCGAGAGTCCTATAGAGGGACGTTAACCTTCAGTTAGTGAGAGCAACTCTCGGGGAGGGGGGTGGTATTTAGGCTTGCTGAACTCTAGTTTGGAAGACATGTCCGAGTTATCCAGGAAGGCTTACAATCACTTAGCTAGAAAGCCAGTATCGGCGGTCGCCTTGTAGGCTTGCTAAACTCTAGTTTCCAGGAAGGGCAAGAGTCATATAGAGGATCACTTAAATTCACTCAGTGAAAGCAACTGTCGCAGGCTGCCTTTTAGGGTGGCTAAACTCTAGTTGGAAGGAAGTGTGAGAGTCATATATAGGAATTCTTACCTTGACTTAGTGAAAGCACCTATGGAGCGGTGGCTTGTCGTCTTGCTGAACTCCAGTTTGGAAGATGTGCGAGAGTATGTATTCATAGGGATATTTACAGCCACTTAGAGAAAGTAGCTCTCAGGGCTGGTGCGCAGGGTTACAAAACTACATTCAAAGAAGGACAAGAAAAATATACGGGGGAGGCTTACATTCGGGTAGAGAAAGCAACTCTCGTGGGGTGTATTGCCAGATGGCTAAACGTTGAGATTGGAACAAGTGTGAGTTTCTTGTGAATCACACTGAAGGATGAAGTCACTATGTAAAAGCTGGATACTTCTTAGCCAGACGGGAGTCACGATAGGAACACATACACTGACTGAGAGAAAGCAATTGTTGGGTGGTGGGTTGTAGGTTTGCTAAAGTCCAGTTTGGAAGAAGTGCGAGAATCCTTTATAGGAATGCTTACATTCACTTCCAGAAAGCAGCGATCAGCGGTGGTTTGCAGGATTGCTACACCGCAGTTTGCAAGAAGTGCGAGAGTCATGCATAGCAATGCTTAAATTCCCTTAGAGAAAGCAACTGTCGGCGGGTGATTTTTATGCTTTCTAGCCTCTGGTTTGGATGAAGTGTGAGACGTACTTGGGAACGCTTACATTCCCGTCCAGAAAGCAAGTGTCGCGGAGTGGTTTTTAGGCTTGCAAGACTTCTGAACGGAAGAAGTGCGAGAGGCATATACAGGAAGGCGTACATTTACTTAATGAAAGCAACTATAGTGGGATGCATTCGAGAATTGCTAAAGTCTGAGATTGGAAGAAGTGTGACCTTCCTGTCAAACACACTTGAGAAAGAAGTCATCACGTAGGACGGGGAGAGCTCCCAGCAGAACGGAGTCATGTATAGGGACGCTTAAACTAACTTAGAGCGAGCAACTAGCAGGTGGTGCTCTGTAGGCTGGCTAAACGCTAGAATGGAGGAAGTGCCAGACGGTCTTCTATATTAACGCTTACATTCACTGAGAGAAAGAGACTATGTTGGGCGCTTTGTTACACTGGTAAACTCTGAGATTGGAAGAAGTGTGAGAGTTTCCTGTCCAACGCACTTAAGAAAGAAGTCATTATGTAGGAAGAGGAGAGTTCTCGGCTAGAAAGGGAGGAGGCTTTCTATGGATGGGAACGCTTACATTCACTTCAAGAAACTATCGGGGGGTAATTTGTAGTTAAACTCTAGAAGAACTGTGAGAGTCCTATATAGGAAGGCTTGCATTCACTTAGGGAAAGCAAGTACGAAGAAGGAGTGGTTTGTAGGCTTGCTAAACTCTAGTGTTGACGAAATGCGAGAGTCCTATAGAGGGACGTTAACCTTCAGTTAGTGAGAGCAACTCTCGGGGAGGGGGGTGGTATTTAGGCTTGCTGAACTCTAGTTTGGAAGACATGTCCGAGTTATCCAGGAAGGCTTACAATCACTTAGCTAGAAAGCCAGTATCGGCGGTCGCCTTGTAGGCTTGCTAAACTCTAGTTTCCAGGAAGGGCAAGAGTCATATAGAGGATCACTTAAATTCACTCAGTGAAAGCAACTGTCGCGGGCTGCCTTTTAGGGTGGCTAAACTCTAGTTGGAAGGAAGTGTGAGAGTCATATATAGGAATTCTTACCTTGACTTAGTGAAAGCACCTATGGAGCGGTGGCTTGTCGTCTTGCTGAACTCCAGTTTGGAAGATGTGCGAGAGTATGTATTCATAGGGATATTTACAGCCACTTAGAGAAAGTAGCTCTCAGGGCTGGGGCGCAGGGTTACAAAACTACATTCAAAGAAGGACAAGAAAAATATACGGGGGAGGCTTACATTCGGGTAGAGAAAGCAACTCTCGTGGGGTGTATTGCCAGATGGCTAAACGTTGAGATTGGAACAAGTGTGAGTTTCTTGTGAATCACACTGAAGGATGAAGTCACTATGTAAAAGCTGGATACTTCTTAGCCAGACGGGAGTCACGATAGGAACACATACACTGACTGAGAGAAAGCAATTGTTGGGTGGTGGGTTGTAGGTTTGCTAAAGTCCAGTTTGGAAGAAGTGCGAGAATCCTTTATAGGAATGCTTACATTCACTTCCAGAAAACAGCGATCAGCGGTGGTTTGCAGGATTGCTACACCGCAGTTTGCAAGAAGTGCGAGAGTCGTGCATAGCAATGCTTAAATTCCCTTAGAGAAAGCAACTGTCGGCGGGTGATTTTTAGGCTTTCTAGCCTCTGGTTTGGATGAAGTGTGAGACATACATGGGAACGCTTACATTCCCTTCCAGAAAGCAAGTGTCGCGGAGTGGTTTTTAGGCTTGCAAGACTTCTGAACGGAAGAAGTGCGAGAGGCATATACAGGAAGGCGTACATTTACTTAATGAAAGCCACTATAGTGGGATGCATTGAAGAATTGATAAAGTCTGAGATTGGAAGAAGTGTGACCTTCCTGTCAAACACACTTGAGAAAGAAGTCATCACGTAGGATGGGGAGAGCTCCCAGCAGTAAGGAGTCATGTATAGGGACGCTTAAACTAACTTAGAGCGAGCAACTAGCAGGTGGTGCTCTGTAGGCTGGCTAAACGCTAGAATGGAGGAAGTGCCAGACGGTCTTCTATATTAACGCTTACATTCACTGAGAGAAAGAGACTATGTTGGGCGCTTTGTTACACTGGTAAACTCTGAGATTGGAAGAAGTGTGAGAGTTTCCTGTCCAACGCTCTTAGGAAAGAAGTCATTATGTAGGAAGAGGAGAGTTCTCGGCTAGAAAGGGAGGAGGCTTTCTATGTATGGGAACGCTTACATTCACTTCAAGAAACTATCGGGGGGTAATTTGTAGTTAAACTCTAGAAGAACTGTGAGAGTCCTATATAGGAAGGCTTGCATTCACTTAGGGAAAGCAAGTACGAAGAAGGAGTGGTTTGTAGGCTTGCTAAACTCTAGTGTTGACGAAATGCGAGAGTCCTATAGAGGGACGTTAACCTTCAGTTAGTGAGAGCAACTCTCGGGGGGGGGGGTGGTATTTAGGCTTGCTGAACTCTAGTTTGGAAGACATGTCCGAGTTATCCAGGAAGGCTTACAATCACTTAGCTAGAAAGCCAGTATCGGCGGTCGCCTTGTAGGCTTGCTAAACTCTAGTTTCCAGGAAGGGCAAGAGTCATATAGAGGATCACTTAAATTCACTCAGTGAAAGCAACTGTCGCGGGCTGCCTTTTAGGGTGGCTAAACTCTAGTTGGAAAGAAGTGTGAGAGTCATATATAGGAATTCTTACCTTGACTTAGTGAAAGCACCTATGGAGCAGTGGCTTGTCGTCTTGCTGAACTCCAGTTTGGAAGATGTGCGAGAGTATGTATTCATAGGGATATTTACAGCCACTTAGAGAAAGTAGCTCTCAGGGCTGGTGCGCAGGGTTACAAAACTACATTCAAAGAAGGACAAGAAAAATATACGGGGGAGGCTTACATTCGGGTAGAGAAAGCAACTCTCGTGGGGTGTATTGCCAGATGGCTAAACGTTGAGATTGGAACAAGTGTGAGTTTCTTGTGAATCACACTGAAGGATGAAGTCACTATGTAAAAGCTGGATACTTCTTAGCCAGACGGGAGTCACGATAGGAACACATACACTGACTGAGAGAAAGCAATTGTTGGGTGGTGGGTTGTAGGTTTGCTAAAGTCCAGTTTGGAAGAAGTGCGAGAATCCTTTCTAGGAATGCTTACATTCACTTCCAGAAAGCAGCGATCAGCGGTGGTTTGCAGGATTGCTACACCGCAGTTTGCAAGAAGTGCGAGAGTCGTGCATAGCAATGCTTAAATTCCCTTAGAGAAAGCAACTGTCGGCGGGTGATTTTTAGGCTTTCTAGCCTCTGGTTTGGATGAAGTGTGAGACATACATGGGAACGCTTACATTCCCTTCCAGAAAGCAAGTGTCGCGGAGTGGTTTTTAGGCTTGCAAGACTTCTGAACGGAAGAAGTGCGAGAGGCATATACAGGAAGGCGTACATTTACTTAAAGAAAGCAACTATAGTGGGATGCATTGGAGAATTGCTAAAGTCTGAGATTGGAAGAAGTGTGACCTTCCTGTCAAACACACTTGAGAAAGAAGTCATCACGTAGGACGGGGAGAGCTCCCAGCAGTAAGGAGTCATGTATAGGGACGCTTAAACTAACTTAGAGCGAGCAACTAGCAGGTGGTGCTCTGTAGGCTGGCTAAACGCTAGAATGGAGGAAGTGCCAGACGGTCTTCTATATGAACGCTTACATTCACTGAGAGAAAGAGACTATGTTGGGCGCTTTGTTACACTGGTAAACTCTGAGATTGGAAGAAGTGTGAGAGTTTCCTGTCCAACGCACTTAAGAAAGAAGTCATTATGTAGGAAGAGGAGAGTTCTCGGCTAGAAAGGGAGGAGGCTTTCTATGTATGGGAACGCTTACATTCACTTCAAGAAACTATCGGGGGGTAATTTGTAGTTAAACTCTAGAAGAACTGTGAGAGTCCTATATAGGAAGGCTTGCATTCACTTAGGGAAAGCAAGTACGAAGAAGGAGTGGTTTGTAGGCTTGCTAAACTCTAGTGTTGACGAAATGCGAGAGTCCTATAGAGGGACGTTAACCTTCAGTTAGTGAGAGCAACTCTCGGGGAGGGGGGTGGTATTTAGGCTTGCTGAACTCTAGTTTGGAAGACATGTCCGAGTTATCCAGGAAGGCTTACAATCACTTAGCTAGAAAGCCAGTATCGGCGGTCGCCTTGTAGGCTTGCTAAACTCTAGTTTCCAGGAAGGGCAAGAGTCATATAGAGGATCACTTAAATTCACTCAGTGAAAGCAACTGTCGCAGGCTGCCTTTTAGGGTGGCTAAACTCTAGTTGGAAGGAAGTGTGAGAGTCATATATAGGAATTCTTACCTTGACTTAGTGAAAGCACCTATGGAGCGGTGGCTTGTCGTCTTGCTGAACTCCAGTTTGGAAGATGTGCGAGAGTATGTATTCATAGGGATATTTACAGCCACTTAGAGAAAGTAGCTCTCAGGGCTGGTGCGCAGGGTTACAAAACTACATTCAAAGAAGGACAAGAAAAATATACGGGGGAGGCTTACATTCGGGTAGAGAAAGCAACTCTCGTGGGGTGTATTGCCAGATGGCTAAACGTTGAGATTGGAACAAGTGTGAGTTTCTTGTGAATCACACTGAAGGATGAAGTCACTATGTAAAAGCTGGATACTTCTTAGCCAGACGGGAGTCACGATAGGAACACATACACTGACTGAGAGAAAGCAATTGTTGGGTGGTGGGTTGTAGGTTTGCTAAAGTCCAGTTTGGAAGAAGTGCGAGAATCCTTTATAGGAATGCTTACATTCACTTCCAGAAAGCAGCGATCAGCGGTGGTTTGCAGGATTGCTACACCGCAGTTTGCAAGAAGTGCGAGAGTCATGCATAGCAATGCTTAAATTCCCTTAGAGAAAGCAACTGTCGGCGGGTGATTTTTATGCTTTCTAGCCTCTGGTTTGGATGAAGTGTGAGACGTACTTGGGAACGCTTACATTCCCGTCCAGAAAGCAAGTGTCGCGGAGTGGTTTTTAGGCTTGCAAGACTTCTGAACGGAAGAAGTGCGAGAGGCATATACAGGAAGGCGTACATTTACTTAATGAAAGCAACTATAGTGGGATGCATTCGAGAATTGCTAAAGTCTGAGATTGGAAGAAGTGTGACCTTCCTGTCAAACACACTTGAGAAAGAAGTCATCACGTAGGACGGGGAGAGCTCCCAGCAGTAAGGAGTCATGTATAGGGACGCTTAAACTAACTTAGAGCGAGCAACTAGCAGGTGGTGCTCTGTAGGCTGGCTAAACGCTAGAATGGAGGAAGTGCCAGACGGTCTTCTATATTAACGCTTACATTCACTGAGAGAAAGAGACTATGTTGGGCGCTTTGTTACACTGGTAAACTCTGAGATTGGAAGAAGTGTGAGAGTTTCCTGTCCAACGCACTTAAGAAAGAAGTCATTATGTAGGAAGAGGAGAGTTCTCGGCTAGAAAGGGAGGAGGCTTTCTATGGATGGGAACGCTTACATTCACTTCAAGAAACTATCGGGGGGTAATTTGTAGTTAAACTCTAGAAGAACTGTGAGAGTCCTATATAGGAAGGCTTGCATTCACTTAGGGAAAGCAAGTACGAAGAAGGAGTGGTTTGTAGGCTTGCTAAACTCTAGTGTTGACGAAATGCGAGAGTCCTATAGAGGGACGTTAACCTTCAGTTAGTGAGAGCAACTCTCGGGGAGGGGGGTGGTATTTAGGCTTGCTGAACTCTAGTTTGGAAGACATGTCCGAGTTATCCAGGAAGGCTTACAATCACTTAGCTAGAAAGCCAGTATCGGCGGTCGCCTTGTAGGCTTGCTAAACTCTAGTTTCCAGGAAGGGCAAGAGTCATATAGAGGATCACTTAAATTCACTCAGTGAAAGCAACTGTCGCGGGCTGCCTTTTAGGGTGGCTAAACTCTAGTTGGAAGGAAGTGTGAGAGTCATATATAGGAATTCTTACCTTGACTTAGTGAAAGCACCTATGGAGCGGTGGCTTGTCGTCTTGCTGAACTCCAGTTTGGAAGATGTGCGAGAGTATGTATTCATAGGGATATTTACAGCCACTTAGAGAAAGTAGCTCTCAGGGCTGGTGCGCAGGGTTACAAAACTACATTCAAAGAAGGACAAGAAAAATATACGGGGGAGGCTTACATTCGGGTAGAGAAAGCAACTCTCGTGGGGTGTATTGCCAGATGGCTAAACGTTGAGATTGGAACAAGTGTGAGTTTCTTGTGAATCACACTGAAGGATGAAGTCACTATGTAAAAGCTGGATACTTCTTAGCCAGACGGGAGTCACGATAGGAACACATACACTGACTGAGAGAAAGCAATTGTTGGGTGGTGGGTTGTAGGTTTGCTAAAGTCCAGTTTGGAAGAAGTGCGAGAATCCTTTATAGGAATGCTTACATTCACTTCCAGAAAGCAGCGATCAGCGGTGGTTTGCAGGATTGCTACACCGCAGTTTGCAAGAAGTGCGAGAGTCGTGCATAGCAATGCTTAAATTCCCTTAGAGAAAGCAACTGTCGGCGGGTGCTTTTTAGGCTTTCTAGCCTCTGGTTTGGATGAAGTGTGAGACATACATGGGAACGCTTACATTCCCTTCCAGAAAGCAAGTGTCGCGGAGTGGTTTTTAGGCTTGCAAGACTTCTGAACGGAAGAAGTGCGAGAGGCATATACAGGAAGGCGTACATTTACTTAATGAAAGCAACTATAGTGGGATGCATTGGAGAATTGCTAAAGTCTGAGATTGGAAGAAGTGTGACCTTCCTGTCAAACACACTTGAGAAAGAAGTCATCACGTAGGACGGGGAGAGCTCCCAGCAGTAAGGAGTCATGTATAGGGACGCTTAAACTAACTTAGAGCGAGCAACTAGCAGGTGGTGCTCTGTAGGCTGGCTAAACGCTAGAATGGAGGAAGTGCCAGACGGTCTTCTATATGAACGCTTACATTCACTGAGAGAAAGAGACTATGTTGGGCGCTTTGTTACACTGGTAAACTCTGAGATTGGAGGAAGTGTGAGAGTTTCCTGTCCAACGCACTTAGGAAAGAAGTCATTATGTAGGAAGAGGAGAGTTCTCGGCTAGAAAGGGAGGAGGCTTTCTATGTATGGGAACGCTTACATTCACTTCAAGAAACTATCGGGGGGTAATTTGTAGTTAAACTCTAGAAGAACTGTGAGAGTCCTATATAGGAAGGCTTGCATTCACTTAGGGAAAGCAAGTACGAAGAAGGAGTGGTTTGTAGGCTTGCTAAACTCTAGTGTTGACGAAATGCGAGAGTCCTATAGAGGGACGTTAACCTTCAGTTAGTGAGAGCAACTCTCGGGGGGGGGGGGGTGGTATTTAGGCTTGCTGAACTCTAGTTTGGAAGACATGTCCGAGTTATCCAGGAAGGTTTACAATCACTTAGCTAGAAAGCCAGTATCGGCGGTCGCCTTGTAGGCTTGCTAAACTCTAGTTTCCAGGAAGGGCAAGAGTCATATAGAGGATCACTCATAATCACGCAGTGAAAGCAACTGTCGTAGGCTGCCTTTTAGGGTGGCTAAACTCTAGTTGGAAAGAAGTGTGAGAGTCATATATAGGAATTCTTACCTTGACTTAGTGAAAGCACCTATGGAGCGGTGGCTTGTCGTCTTGCTGAACTCCAGTTTGGAAGATGTGCGAGAGTATGTATTCATAGGGATATTTACAGCCACTTAGAGAAAGTAGCTCTCAGGGCTGGTGCGCAGGGTTACAAAACTACATTCAAAGAAGGACAAGAAAAATATACGGGGGAGGCTTACATTCGGGTAGAGAAAGCAACTCTCGTGGGGTGTATTGCCAGATGGCTAAACGTTGAGATTGGAACAAGTGTGAGTTTCTTGTGAATCACACTGAAGGATGAAGTCACTATGTAAAAGCTGGATACTTCTTAGCCAGACGGGAGTCACGATAGGAACACATACACTGACTGAGAGAAAGCAATTGTTGGGTGGTGGGTTGTAGGTTTGCTAAAGTCCAGTTTGGAAGAAGTGGGAGAATCCTTTCTAGGAATGCTTACATTCACTTCCAGAAAGCAGCGATCAGCGGTGGTTTGCAGGATTGCTACACCGCAGTTTGCAAGAAGTGCGAGAGTCATGCATAGCAATGCTTAAATTCCCTTAGAGAAAGCAACTGTCGGCGGGTGATTTTTAGGCTTTCTAGCCTCTGGTTTGGATGAAGTGTGAGACATACATGGGAACGCTTACATTCCCTTCCAGAAAGCAAGTGTCACGGAGTGGTTTTTAGGCTTGCAAGACTTCTGAACGGAAGAAGTGCGAGAGGCATATACAGGAAGGCGTACATTTACTTAATGAAAGCAACTATAGTGGGATGCATTGGAGAATTGCTAAAGTCTGAGATTGGAAGAAGTGTGACCTTCCTGTCAAACACACTTGAGAAAGAAGTCATCACGTAGGACGGGGAGAGCTCCCAGCAGTAAGGAGTCATGTATAGGGACGCTTAAACTAACTTAGAGCGAGCAACTAGCAGGTGGTGCTCTGTAGGCTGGCTAAACGCTAGAATGGAGGAAGTGCCAGACGGTCTTCTATATTAACGCTTACATTCACTGAGAGAAAGAGACTATGTTGGGCGCTTTGTTACACTGGTAAACTCTGAGATTGGAAGAAGTGTGAGAGTTTCTTGTCCAACGCACTTAAGAAAGAAGTCATTATGTAGGAAGAGGAGAGTTCTCGGCTAGAAAGGGAGGACGCTTTCTATGTATGGGAACGCTTACATTCACTTCAAGAAACTATCGGGGGGTAATTTGTAGTTAAACTCTAGAAGAACTGTGAGAGTCCTATATAGGAAGGCTTGCATTCACTTAGGGAAAGCAAGTATGAAGAAGGAGTGGTTTGTAGGCTTGCTAAACTCTAGTGTTGACGAAATGCGAGAGTCCTATAAAGGGACGTTAACCTTCAGTTAGTGAGAGCAACTCTCGGGGAGGGGGGTGGTATTTAGGCTTGCTGAACTCTAGTTTGGAAGACATGTCCGAGTTATCCAGGAAGGCTTACAATCACTTAGCTAGAAAGCCAGTATCGGCGGTCGCCTTGTAGGCTTGCTTAACTCTAGTTTCCAGGAAGGGCAAGAGTCATATAGAGGATCACTTAAATTCACTCAGTGAAAGCAACTGTCGCAGGCTGCCTTTTAGGGTGGCTAAACTCTAGTTGGAAGGAAGTGTGAGAGTCATATATAGGAATTCTTACCTTGACTTAGTGAAAGCACCTATGGAGCGGTGGATTGTCGTCTTGCTGAACTCCAGTTTGGAAGATGTGCGAGAGTATGTATTCATAGGGATATTTACAGCCACTTAGAGAAAGTAGCTCTCAGGGCTGGTGCGCAGGGTTACAAAACTACATTCAAAGAAGGACAAGAAAAATATACGGGGGAGGCTTACATTCGGGTAGAGAAAGCAACTCTCGTGGGGTGTATTGCCAGATGGCTAAACGTTGAGATTGGAACAAGTGTGAGTTTCTTGTGAATCACACTGAAGGATGAAGTCACTATGTAAAAGCTAGATACTTCTTAGCCAGACGGTAGTCACGATAGGAACACATACACTGACTGAGAGAAAGCAATTGTTGGGTGGTGGGTTGTAGGTTTGCTAAAGTCCAGTTTGGAAGAAGTGCGAGAATCCTTTATAGGAATGCTTACATTCACTTCCAGAAAGCAGAGTTCAGCGGTGGTTTGCAGGATTGCTACACCGCAGTTTGCAAGAAGTGCGAGAGTCGTGCATAGCAATGCTTAAATTCCCTTAGAGAAAGCAACTGTCGGCGGGTGATTTTTAGGCTTTCTAGCCTCTGGTTTGGATGAAGTGTGAGACATACATGGGAACGCTTACATTCCCTTCCAGAAAGCAAGTGTCGCGGAGTGGTTTTTAGGCTTGCAAGACTTCTGAACGGAAGAAGTGCGAGAGGCATATACAGGAAGGCGTACATTTACTTAATGAAAGCAACTATAGTGGGATGCATTGGAGAATTGCTAAAGTCTGAGATTGGAAGAAGTGTGACCTTCCTGTCAAACACACTTGAGAAAGAAGTCATCACGTAGGACGGGGAGAGCTCCCAGCAGTAAGGAGTCATGTATAGGGACGCTTAAACTAACTTAGAGCGAGCAACTAGCAGGTGGTGCTCTGTAGGCTGGCTAAACGCTAGAATGGAGGAAGTGCCAGACGGTCTTCTATATGAACGCTTACATTCACTGAGAGAAAGAGACTATGTTGGGCGCTTTGTTACACTGGTAAACTCTGAGATTGGAAGAAGTGTGAGAGTTTCCTGTCCAACGCACTTAGGAAAGAAGTCATTATGTAGGAAGAGGAGAGTTCTCGGCTAGAAAGGGAGGAGGCTTTCTATGTATGGGAACGCTTACATTCACTTCAAGAAACTATCGGGGGGTAATTTGTAGTTAAACTCTAGAAGAACTGTGAGAGTCCTATATAGGAAGGCTTGCATTCACTTAGGGAAAGCAAGTACGAAGAAGGAGTGGTTTGTAGGCTTGCTAAACTCTAGTGTTGACGAAATGCGAGAGTCCTATAGAGGGACGTTAACCTTCAGTTAGTGAGAGCAACTCTCGGGGAGGGGGGTGGTATTTAGGCTTGCTGAACTCTAGTTTGGAAGACATGTCCGAGTTATCCAGGAAGGCTTACAATCACTTAGCTAGAAAGCCAGTATCGGCGGTCGCCTTGTAGGCTTGCTAAACTCTAGTTTCCAGGAAGGGCAAGAGTCATATAGAGGATCACTTAAATTCACTCAGTGAAAGCAACTGTCGCAGGCTGCCTTTTAGGGTGGCTAAACTCTAGTTGGAAGGAAGTGTGAGAGTCATATATAGGAATTCTTACCTTGACTTAGTGAAAGCACCTATGGAGCGGTGGCTTGTCGTCTTGCTGAACTCCAGTTTGGAAGATGTGCGAGAGTATGTATTCATAGGGATATTTACAGCCACTTAGAGAAAGTAGCTCTCAGGGGTGGTGCGCAGGGTTACAAAACTACATTCAAAGAAGGACAAGAAAAATATACGGGGGAGGCTTACATTCGGGTAGAGAAAGCAACTCTCGTGGGGTGTATTGCCAGATGGCTAAACGTTGAGATTGGAACAAGTGTGAGTTTCTTGTGAATCACACTGAAGGATGAAGTCACTATGTAAAAGCTGGATACTTCTTAGCCAGACGGGAGTCACGATAGGAACACATACACTGACTGAGAGAAAGCAATTGTTGGGTGGTGGGTTGTAGGTTTGCTAAAGTCCAGTTTGGAAGAAGTGCGAGAATCCTTTATAGGAATGCTTACATTCACTTCCAGAAAGCAGCGATCAGCGGTGGTTTGCAGGATTGCTACACCGCAGTTTGCAAGAAGTGGGAGAGTCCTGCATAGCAATGCTTAAATTCCCTTAGAGAAAGCAACTGTCGGCGGGTGATTTTTAGGCTTTCTAGCCTCTGGTTTGGATGAAGTGTGAGACATACATGGGAACGCTTACATTCCCTTCCAGAGAGCAAGTGTCGCGGAGTGGTTTTTAGGCTTGCAAGACTTCTGAACGGAAGAAGTGCGAGAGGCATATACAGGAAGGCGTACATTTACTTAATGAAAGCAACTATAGTGGGATGCATTGGAGAATTGCTAAAGTCTGAGATTGGAAGAAGTGTGACCTTCCTGTCAAACACACTTGAGAAAGAAGTCATCACGTAGGACGGGGAGAGCTCCCAGCAGTAAGGAGTCATGTATAGGGACGCTTAAACTAACTTAGAGCGAGCAACTAGCAGGTGGTGCTCTGTAGGCTGGCTAAACGCTAGAATGGAGGAAGTGCCAGACGGTCTTCTATATTAACGCTTACATTCACTGAGAGAAAGAGACTATGTTGGGCGCTTTGTTACACTGGTAAACTCTGAGATTGGAGGAAGTGTGAGAGTTTCCTGTCCAACGCACTTAAGAAAGAAGTCATTATGTAGGAAGAGGAGAGTTCTCGGCTAGAAAGGGAGGAGGCTTTCTATGTATGGGAACGCTTACATTCACTTCAAGAAACTATCGGGGGGTAATTTGTAGTTAAACTCTAGAAGAACTGTGAGAGTCCTATATAGGAAGGCTTGCATTCACTTAGGGAAAGCAAGTACGAAGAAGGAGTGGTTTGTAGGCTTGCTAAACTCTAGTGTTTACGAAATGCGAGAGTCCTATAGAGGGACGTTAACCTTCAGTTAGTGAGAGCAACTCTCGGGGGGGGGGGTAGTATTTAGGCTTGCTGAACTCTAGTTTGGAAGACATGTCCGAGTTATCCAGGAAGGCTTACAATCACTTAGCTAGAAAGCCAGTATCGGCGGTCGCCTTGTAGGCTTGCTAAACTCTAGTTTCCAGGAAGGGCAAGAGTCATATAGAGGATCACTTAAATTCACTCAGTGAAAGCAACTGTCGCGGGCTGCCTTTTAGGGTGGCTAAACTCTAGTTGGAAGGAAGTGTGAGAGTCATATATAGGAATTCTTACCTTGACTTAGTGAAAGCACCTATGGAGCGGTGGCTTGTCGTCTTGCTGAACTCCAGTTTGGAAGATGTGCGAGAGTATGTATTCATAGGGATATTTACAGCCACTTAGAGAAAGTAGCTCTCAGGGCTGGTGCGCAGGGTTACAAAACTACATTCAAAGAAGGACAAGAAAAATATACGGGGGAGGCTTACAATCGGGTAGAGAAAGCAACTCTCGTGGGGTGTATTGCCAGATGGCTAAACGTTGAGATTGGAACAAGTGTGAGTTTCTTGTGAATCACACTGAAGGATGAAGTCACTATGTAAAAGCTGGATACTTCTTAGCCAGACGGGAGTCACGATAGGAACACATACACTGACTGAGAGAAAGCAATTGTTGGGTGGTGGGTTGTAGGTTTGCTAAAGTCCAGTTTGGAAGAAGTGCGAGAATCCTTTATAGGAATGCTTACATTCACTTCCAGAAAGCAGCGATCAGCGGTGGTTTGCAGGATTGCTACACCGCAGTTTGCAAGAAGTGCGAGAGTCCTGCATAGCAATGCTTAAATTCCCTTAGAGAAAGCAACTGTCGGCGGGTGATTTTTAGGCTTTCTAGCCTCTGGTTTGGATGAAGTGTGAGACATACATGGGAACGCTTACATTCCCTTCCAGAGAGCAAGTGTCGCGGAGTGGTTTTTAGGCTTGCAAGACTTCTGAACGGAAGAAGTGCGAGAGGCATATACAGGAAGGCGTACATTTACTTAATGAAAGCAACTATAGTGGGATGCATTGGAGAATTGCTAAAGTCTGAGATTGGAAGAAGTGTGACCTTCCTGTCAAACACACTTGAGAAAGAAGTCATCACGTAGGACGGGGAGAGCTCCCAGCAGTAAGGAGTCATGTATAGGGACGCTTAAACTAACTTAGAGCGAGCAACTAGCAGGTGGTGCTCTGTAGGCTGGCTAAACGCTAGAATGGAGGAAGTGCCAGACAGTCTTCTATATGAACGCTTACATTCACTGAGAGAAAGAGACTATGTTGGGCGCTTTGTTACACTGGTAAACTCTGAGATTGGAAGAAGTGTGAGAGTTTCCTGTCCAACGCACTTAGGAAAGAAGTCATTATGTAGGAAGAGGAGAGTTCTCGGCTAGAAACGGAGGAGGCTTTCTATGTATGGGAACGCTTACATTCACTTCAAGAAACTATCGGGGGGTAATTTGTAGTTAAACTCTAGAAGAACTGTGAGAGTCCTATATAGGAAGGCCTGCATTCACTTAGGGAAAGCAAGTACGAAGAAGGAGTGGTTTGTAGGCTTGCTAAACTCTAGTGTTGACGAAATGCGAGAGTCCTATAGAGGGACGTTAACCTTCAGTTAGTGAGAGCAACTCTCGGGGGGGGGGTTGGTATTTAGGCTTGCTGAACTCTAGTTTGGAAGACATGTCCGAGTTATCCAGGAAGGCTTACAATCACTTAGCTAGAAAGCCAGTATCGGCGGTCGCCTTGTAGGCTTGCTAAACTCTAGTTTCCAGGAAGGGCAAGAGTCATATAGAGGATCACTTAAATTCACTCAGTGAAAGCAACTGTCGCAGGCTGCCTTTTAGGGTGGCTAAACTCTAGTTGGGAGGAAGTGTGAGAGTCATATATAGGAATTCTTACCTTGACTTAGTGAAAGCACCTATGGAGCGGTGGCTTGTCGTCTTGCTGAACTCCAGTTTGGAAGATGTGCGAGAGTATGTATTCATAGGGATATTTACAGCCACTTAGAGAAAGTAGCTCTCAGGGCTGGTGCGCAGGGTTACAAAACTACATTCAAAGAAGGACAAGAAAAATATACGGGGGAGGCTTACATTCGGGTAGAGAAAGCAACTCTCGTGGGGTGTATTGCCAGATGGCTAAACGTTGAGATTGGAACAAGTGTGAGTTTCTTGTGAATCACACTGAAGGATGAAGTCACTATGTAAAAGCTGGATACTTCTTAGCCAGACGGGAGTCACGATAGGAACACATACACTGACTGAGAGAAAGCAATTGTTGGGTGGTGGGTTGTAGGTTTGCTAAAGTCCAGTTTGGAAGAAGTGCGAGAATCCTTTATAGGAATGCTTACATTCACTTCCAGAAAGCAGCGATCAGCGGTGGTTTGCAGGATTGCTACACCGCAGTTTGCAAGAAGTGCGAGAGTCGTGCATAGCAATGCTTAAATTCCCTTAGAGAAAGCAACTGTCGGCGGGTGATTTTTAGGCTTTCTAGCCTCTGGTTTGGATGAAGTGTGAGACATACATGGGAACGCTTACATTCCCTTCCAGAAAGCAAGTGTCGCGGAGTGGTTTTTAGGCTTGCAAGACTTCTGAACGGAAGAAGTGCGAGAGGCATATACAGGAAGGCGTACATTTACTTAATGAAAGCAACTATAGTGGGATGCATTGGAGAATTGCTAAAGTCTGAGATTGGAAGAAGTGTGACCTTCCTGTCAAACACACTTGAGAAAGAAGTCATCACGTAGGACGGGGAGAGCTCCCAGCAGTAAGGAGTCATGTATAGGGACGCTTAAACTAACTTAGAGCGAGCAACTAGCAGGTGGTGCTCTGTAGGCTGGCTAAACGCTAGAATGGAGGAAGTGCCAGACGGTCTTCTATATTAACGCTTACATTCACTGAGAGAAAGAGACTATGTTGGGCGCTTTGTTACACTGGTAAACTCTGAGATTGGAAGAAGTGTGAGAGTTTCCTGTCCAACGCACTTAGGAAAGAAGTCATTATGTAGGAAGAGGAGAGTTCTCGGCTAGAAACGGAAGATTCTTTCTATGTATGGGAATGCTTACATTCACTTCAAGAAACTATCGGGGGGTAATTTGTAGTTAAACTCTAGAAGAACTGTGAGAGTCCTATATAGGAAGGCTTGCATTCACTTAGGGAAAGCAAGTACGAAGAAGGAGTGGTTTGTAGGCTTGCTGAACTCTAGTGTTGACGAAATGCGAGAGTCCTATAGAGGGACGTTAACCTACAGTTAGTGAGAGCAACTGTCGGGGAGGGGGGTGGTATTTAGGCTTGCTGAACTCTAGTTTGGAAGACATGTCCGAGTTATCCAGGAAGGCTTACAATCACTTAGCTAGAAAGCCAGTATCGGCGGTCGCCTTGTAGGCTTGCTAAACTCTAGTTTCCAGGAAGGGCAAGAGTCATATAGAGGATCACTTAAATTCACTCAGTGAAAGCAACTGTCGCGGGCTGCCTTTTAGGGTGGCTAAACTCTAGTTGGAAGGAAGTGTGAGAGTCATATATAGGAATTCTTACCTTGACTTAGTGAAAGCACCTATGGAGCGGTGGCTTGTCGTCTTGCTGAACTCCAGTTTGGAAGATGTGCGAGAGTATGTATTCATAGGGATATTTACAGCCACTTAGAGAAAGTAGCTCTCAGGGCTGGTGCGCAGGGTTACAAAACTACATTCAAAGAAGGACAAGAAAAATATACGGGGGAGGCTTACATTCGGGTAGAGAAAGCAACTCTCGTGGGGTGTATTGCCAGATGGCTAAACGTTGAGATTGGAACAAGTGTGAGTTTCTTGTGAATCACACTGAAGGATGAAGTCACTATGTAAAAGCTGGATACTTCTTAGCCAGACGGGAGTCACGATAGGAACACATACACTGACTGAGAGAAAGCAATTGTTGGGTGGTGGGTTGTAGGTTTGCTAAAGTCCAGTTTGGAGGAAGTGCGAGAATCCTTTATAGGAATGCTTACATTCACTTCCAGAAAGCAGCGATCAGCGGTGGTTTGCAGGATTGCTACACCGCAGTTTGCAAGAAATGCGAGAGTCGTGCATAGCAATGCTTAAATTCCCTTAGAGAAAGCAACTGTCGGCGGGTGATTTTTAGGCTTTCTAGCCTCTGGTTTGGATGAAGTGTGAGACATACATGGGAACGCTTACATTCCCTTCCAGAGAGCAAGTGTCGCGGAGTGGTTTTTAGGCTTGCAAGACTTCTGAACGGAAGAAGTGCGAGAGGCATATACAGGAAGGCGTACATTTACTTAATGAAAGCAACTATAGTGGGATGCATTGGAGAATTGCTAAAGTCTGAGATTGGAAGAAGTGTGACCTTCCTGTCAAACACACTTGAGAAAGAAGTCATCACGTAGGACGGGGAGAGCTCCCAGCAGTAAGGAGTCATGTATAGGGACGCTTAAACTAACTTAGAGCGAGCAACTAGCAGGTGGTGCTCTGTAGGCTGGCTAAACGCTAGAATGGAGGAAGTGCCAGACGGTCTTCTATATTAACGCTTACATTCACTGAGAGAAAGAGACTATGTTGGGCGCTTTGTTACACTGGTAAACTCTGAGATTGGAAGAAGTGTGAGAGTTTCCTGTCCAACGCACTTAAGAAAGAAGTCATTATGTAGGAAGAGGAGAGTTCTCGGCTAGAAAGGGAGGAGGCTTTCTATGTATGGGAACGCTTACATTCACTTCAAGAAACTATCGGGGGGTAATTTGTAGTTAAACTCTAGAAGAACTGTGAGAGTCCTATATAGGAAGGCTTGCATTCACTTAGGGAAAGCAAGTACGAAGAAGGAGTGGTTTGTAGGCTTGCTAAACTCTAGTGTTGACGAAATGCGAGAGTCCTATAGAGGGACGTTAACCTTCAGTTAGTGAGAGCAACTGTCGGGGAGGGGGGTGGTATTTAGGCTTGCTGAACTCTAGTTTGGAAGACATGTCCGAGTTATCCAGGAAGGCTTACAATCACTTAGCTAGAAAGCCAGTATCGGCGGTCGCCTTGTAGGCTTGCTAAACTCTAGTTTCCAGGAAGGGCAAGAGTCATATAGAGGATCACTTAAATTCACTCAGTGAAAGCAACTGTCGCGGGCTGCCTTTTAGGGTGGCTAAACTCTAGTTGGAAAGAAGTGTGAGAGTCATATATAGGAATTCTTACCTTGACTTGGTGAAAGCACCTATGGAGCGGTGGCTTGTCGTCTTGCTGAACTCCAGTTTGGAAGATGTGCGAGAGTATGTATTCATAGGGATATTTACAGCCACTTAGAGAAAGTAGCTCTCAGGGCTGGTGCGCAGGGTTACAAAACTACATTCAAAGAAGGACAAGAAAAATATACGGGGGAGGCTTACATTCGGGTAGAGAAAGCAACTCTCGTGGGGTGTATTGCCAGATGGCTAAACGTTGAGATTGGAACAAGTGTGAGTTTCTTGTGAATCACACTGAAGGATGAAGTCACTATGTAAAAGCTGGATACTTCTTAGCCAGACGGGAGTCACGATAGGAACGCATACACTGACTGAGAGAAAGCAATTGTTGGGTGGTGGCTTGTAGGTTTGCTAAAGTCCAGTTTGGAAGAAGTGCGAGAATCCTTTATAGGAATGCTTACATTCACTTCCAGAAAGCGGCGATCAGCGGTGGTTTGCAGGATTGCTACACCGCAGTTTGCAAGAAGTGCGAGAGTCGTGCATAGCAATGCTTAAATTCCCTTAGAGAAAGCAACAGTCGGCGGGTGATTTTTAGGCTTTCTAGCCTCTGGTTTGGATGAAGTGTGAGACATACATGGGAACGCTTACATTCCCTTCCAGAGAGCAAGTGTCGCGGAGTGGTTTTTAGGCTTGCAAGACTTCTGAACGGAAGAAGTGCGAGAGGCATATACAGGAAGGCGTACATTTACTTAATGAAAGCAACTATAGTGGGATGCATTGGAGAATTGCTAAAGTCTGAGATTGGAAGAAGTGTGACCTTCCTGTCAAACACACTTGAGAAAGAAGTCATCACGTAGGACGGGGAGAGCTCCCGGCAGTAAGGAGTCATGTATAGGGACGCTTAAACTAACTTAGAGCGAGCAACTAGCAGGTGGTGCTCTGTAGGCTGGCTAAACGCTAGAATGGAGGAAGTGCCAGACGGTCTTCTATATTAACGCTTACATTCACTGAGAGAAAGAGACTATGTTGGGCGCTTTGTTACACTGGTAAACTCTGAGATTGGAAGAAGTGTGAGAGTTTCCTGTCCAACGCACTTAAGAAAGAAGTCATTATGTAGGAAGAGGAGAGTTCTCGGCTAGAAAGGGAGGAGGCTTTCTATGTATGGGAACGCTTACATTCACTTCAAGAAACTATCGGGGGGTAATTTGTAGTTAAACTCTAGAAGAACTGTGAGAGTCCTATATAGGAAGGCTTGCATTCACTTAGGGAAAGCAAGTACGAAGAAGGAGTGGTTTGTAGGCTTGCTAAACTCTAGTGTTGACGAAATGCGAGAGTCCTTTAGAGGGACGTTAACCTTCAGTTAGTGAGAGCAACTCTCGGGGGGGGGGTGGTATTTAGGCTTGCTGAACTCTAGTTTGGAAGACATGTCCGAGTTATCCAGGAAGGCTTACAATCACTTAGCTAGAAAGCCAGTATCGGCGGTCGCCTTGTAGGCTTGCTAAACTCTAGTTTCCAGGAAGGGCAAGAGTCATATAGAGGATCACTTAAATTCACTCAGTGAAAGCAACTGTCGCAGGCTGCCTTTTAGGGTGGCTAAACTCTAGTTGGAAGGAAGTGTGAGAGTCATATATAGGAATTCTTACCTTGACTTAGTGAAAGCACCTATGGAGCGGTGGCTTGTCGTCTTGCTGAACTCCAGTTTGGAAGATGTGCGAGAGTATGTATTCATAGGGATATTTACAGCCACTTAGAAAAAGTAGCTCTCAGGGCTGGTGCGCAGGGTTACAAAACTACATTCAAAGAAGGACAAGAAAAATATACGGGGGAGGCTTACATTCGGGTAGAGAAAGCAACTCTCGTGGGGTGTATTGCCAGATGGCTAAACGTTGAGATTGGAACAAGTGTGAGTTTCTTGTGAAACACACTGAAGGATGAAGTCACTATGTAAAAGCTGGATACTTCTTAGCCAGACGGGAGTCACCATAGGAACACATACACTGACTGAGAGAAAGCAATTGTTGGGTGGTGGGTTGTAGGTTTGCTAAAGTCCAGTTTGGAAGAAGTGCAAGAATCCTTTATAGGAATGCTTACATTCACTTCCAGAAAGCAGCGATCAGCGGTGGTTTGCAGGATTGCTACACCGCAGTTTGCAAGAAGTGCGAGAGTCGTGCATAGCAATGCTTAAATTCCCTTAGAGAAAGCAACTGTCGGCGGGTGATTTTTAGGCTTTCTAGCCTCTGGTTTGGATGAAGTGTGAGACATACATGGGAACGCTTACATTCCCTTCCAGAAAGCAAGTGTCGCGGAGTGGTTTTTAGGCTTGCAAGACTTCTGAACGGAAGAAGTGCGAGAGGCATATACAGGAAGGCGTACATTTACTTAATGAAAGCAACTATAGTGGGATGCATTGGAGAATTGCTAAAGTCTGAGATTGGAAGAAGTGTGACCTTCCTGTCAAACACACTTGAGAAAGAAGTCATCACGTAGGACGGGGAGAGCTCCCGGCAGTAAGGAGTCATGTATAGGGACGCTTAAACTAACTTAGAGCGAGCAACTAGCAGGTGGTGCTCTGTAGGCTGGCTAAACGCTAGAATGGAGGAAGTGCCAGACGGTCTTCTATATTAACGCTTACATTCACTGAGAGAAAGAGACTATGTTGGGCGCTTTGTTACACTGGTAAACTCTGAGATTGGAGGAAGTGTGAGAGTTTCCTGTCCAACGCACTTAGGAAAGAAGTCATTATGTAGGAAGAGGAGAGTTCTCGGCTAGAAAGGGAGGACGCTTTCTATGTATGGGAACGCTTACATTCACTTCAAGAAACTATCGGGGGGTAATTTGTAGTTAAACTCTAGAAGAACTGTGAGAGTCCTATATAGGAAGGCTTGCATTCACTTAGGGAAAGCAAGTACGAAGAAGGAGTGGTTTGTAGGCTTGCTAAACTCTAGTGTTGACGAAATGCGAGAGTCCTATAGAGGGACGTTAACCTTCAGTTAGTAAGAGCAACTCTCGGGGGGGGGGGTGGTATTTAGGCTTGCTGATCTCTAGTTTGGAAGACATGTCCGAGTTATCCAGGAAGGCTTACAATCACTTAGCTAGAAAGCCAGTATCGGCGGTCGCCTTGTAGGCTTGCTAAACTCTAGTTTCCAGGAAGGGCAAGAGTCATATAGAGGATCACTTAAATTCACTCAGTGAAAGCAACTGTCGCGGGCTGCCTTTTAGGGTGGCTAAACTCTAGTTGGAAAGAAGTGTGAGAGTCATATATAGGAATTCTTACCTTGACTTAGTGAAAGCACCTATGGAGCGGTGGCTTGTCGTCTTGCTGAACTCCAGTTTGGAAGATGTGCGAGAGTATGTATTCATAGGGATATTTACAGCCACTTAGAGAAAGTAGCTCTCAGGGCTGGTGCGCAGGGTTACAAAACTACATTCAAAGAAGGACAAGAAAAATATACGGGGGAGGCTTACATTCGGGTAGAGAAAGCAACTCTCGTGGGGTGTATTGCCAGATGGCTAAACGTTGAGATTGGAACAAGTGTGAGTTTCTTGTGAATCACACTGAAGGATGAAGTCACTATGTAAAAGCTGGATACTTCTTAGCCAGACGGGAGTCACGATAGGAACACATACACTGACTGAGAGAAAGCAATTGTTGGGTGGTGGGTTGTAGGTTTGCTAAAGTCCAGTTTGGAAGAAGTGCGAGAATCCTTTATAGGAATGCTTACATTCACTTCCAGAAAGCAGCGATCAGCGGTGGTTTGCAGGATTGCTACACCGCAGTTTGCAAGAAGTGCGAGAGTCATGCATAGCAATGCTTAAATTCCCTTAGAGAAAGCAACTGTCGGCGGGTGATTTTTAGGCTTTCTAGCCTCTGGTTTGGATGAAGTGTGAGACATACATGGGAACGCTTACATTCCCTTCCAGAAAGCAAGTGTCGCAGAGTGGTTTTTAGGCTTGTAAGACTTCTCAACGGAAGAAGTGCGAGAGGCATATACAGGAAGGCGTACATTTACTTAATGAAAGCAACTATAGTGGGATGCATTGGAGAATTGCTAAAGTCTGAGATTGGAAGAAGTGTGACCTTCCTGTCAAACACACTTGAGAAAGAAGTCATCACGTAGGACGGGGAGAGCTCCCAGCAGTAAGGAGTCATGTATAGGGACGCTTAAACTAACTTAGAGCGAGCAACTAGCAGGTGGTGCTCTGTAGGCTGGCTAAACGCTAGAATGGAAGAAGTGCCAGACGGTCTTCTATATTAACGCTTACATTCACTGAGAGAAAGAGACTATGTTGGGCGCTTTGTTACACTGGTAAACTCTGAGATTGGAGGAAGTGTGAGAGTTTCCTGTCCAACGCACTTAGGAAAGAAGTCATTATGTAGGAAGAGGAGAGTTCTCGGCTAGAAAGGGAGGAGGCTTTCTATGTATGGGAACGCTTACATTCACTTCAAGAAACTATCGGGGGGTAATTTGTAGTTAAACTCTAGAAGAACTGTGAGAGTCCTATATAGGAAGGCTTGCATTCACTTAGGGAAAGCAAGTACGAAGAAGGAGTGGTTTGTAGGCTTGCTAAACTCTAGTGTTGACGAAATGCGAGAGTCTTATAGAGGGACGTTAACCTTAAGTTAGTGAGAGCAACTCTCGGGGGGGGGGGTGGTATTTAGGCTTGCTGAACTCTAGTTTGGAAGACATGTCCGAGTTATCCAGGAAGGCTTACAATCACTTAGCTAGAAAGCCAGTATCGGCGGTCGCCTTGTAGGCTTGCTAAACTCTAGTTTCCAGGAAGGGCAAGAGTCATATAGAGGATCACTTAAATTCACTCAGTGAAAGCAACTGTCGCGGGCTGCCTTTTAGGGTGGCTAAACTCTAGTTGGAAAGAAGTGTGAGAGTCATATATAGGAATTCTTACCTTGACTTAGTGAAAGCACCTATGGAGCGGTGGCTTGTCGTCTTGCTGAACTCCAGTTTGGAAGATGTGCGAGAGTATGTATTCATAGGGATATTTACAGCCACTTAGAGAAAGTAGCTCTCAGGGCTGGTGCGCAGGGTTACAAAACTACATTCAAAGAAGGACAAGAAAAATATACGGGGGAGGCTTACATTCGGGTAGAGAAAGCAACTCTCGTGGGGTGTATTGCCAGATGGCTAAACGTTGAGATTGGAACAAGTGTGAGTTTCTTGTGAATCACACTGAAGGATGAAGTCACTATGTAAAAGCTGGATACTTCTTAGCCAGACGGGAGTCACGATAGGAACACATACACTGACTGAGAGAAAGCAATTGTTGGGTGGTGGCTTGTAGGTTTGCTAAAGTCCAGTTTGGAAGAAGTGCGAGAATCCTTTATAGGAATGCTTACATTCACTTCCAGAAAGCAGCGATCAGCGGTGGTTTGCAGGATTGCTACACCGCAGTTTGCAAGAAGTGCGAGAGTCATGCATAGCAATGCTTAAATTCCCTTAGAGAAAGCAACTGTCGGCGGGTGATTTTTAGGCTTTCTAGCCTGTGGCTTGGATGAAGTGTGAGACATACATGGGAACGCTTACATTCACTTCCAGAAAGCAAGTGTCGCGGAGTGGTTTTTAGGCTTGCAAGACTTCTGAACGGAAGAAGTGCGAGAGGCATATACAGGAAGGCGTACATTTACTTAATGAAAGCAACTATAGTGGGATGCATTGGAGAATTGCTAAAGTCTGAGATTGGAAGAAGTGTGACCTTCCTGTCAAACACACTTGAGAAAGAAGTCATCACGTAGGACGGGGAGAGCTCCCAGCAGTAAGGAGTCATGTATAGGGACGCTTAAACTAACTTAGACAGAGCAACTAGCAGGTGGTGCTCTGTAGGCTGGCTAAACGCTAGAATGGAGGAAGTGCCAGACGGTCTTCTATATTAACGCTTCCATTCACTGAGAGAAAGAGACTATGTTGGGCGCTTTGTTACACTGGTAAACTCTGAGATTGGAAGAAGTGTGAGAGTTTCCTGTCCAACGCACTTAAGAAAGAAGTCATTATGTAGGAAGAGGAGAGTTCTCGGCTAGAAAGGGAGGACGCTTTCTATGTATGGGAACGCTTACATTCACTTCAAGAAACTATCGGGGGGTAATTTGTAGTTAAACTCTAGAAGAACTGTCAGAGTCCTATATAGGAAGGCTTGCATTCACTTAGGGAAAGCAAGTACGAAGAAGGAGTGGTTTGTAGGCTTGCTAAACTCTAGTGTTGACGAAATGCGAGAGTCCTATAGAGGGACATTAACCTTCAGTTAGTGAGAGCAACTGTCGGGGAGGGGGGTGGTATTTAGGCTTGCTGAACTCTAGTTTGGAAGACATGTCCGAGTTATCCAGGAAGGCTTACAATCACTTAGCTAGAAAGCCAGTATCGGCGGTCGCCTTGTAGGCTTGCTAAACTCTAGTTTCCAGGAAGGGCAAGAGTCATATAGAGGATCACTTCAATTCACTCAGTGAATGCAACTGTCGCGGGCTGCCTTTTAGGGTGGCTAAACTCTAGTTGGAAGGGAGTGTGAGAGTCATATATAGGAATTCTTACCTTGACTTAGTGAAAGCACCTATGGAGCGGTGGCTTGTCGTCTTGCTGAACTCCAGTTTGGAAGATGTGCGAGAGTATGTATTCATAGGGATATTTACAGCCACTTAGAGAAAGTAGCTCTCAGGGGTGGTGAGCAGGGTTACAAAACTACATTCAAAGAAGGACAAGAAAAATATACGGGGGAGGCTTACATTAGGGTAGAGAAAGCAACTCTCGTGGGGTGTATTGCCAGATGGCTAAACGTTGAGATTGGAACAAGTGTGAGTTTCTTGTGAATCACACTGAAGGATGAAGTCACTATGTAAAAGCTGGATACTTCTTAGCCAGACGGGAGTCACGATAGGAACACATACACTGACTGAGAGAAAGCAATTGTTGGGTGGTGGGTTGTAGGTTTGCTAAAGTCCAGTTTGGAAGAAGTGCGAGAATCCTTTATAGGAATGCTTACATTCACTTCCAGAAAGCAGCGATCAGCGGTGGTTTGCAGGATTGCTACACCGCAGTTTGCAAGAAGTGCGAGAGTCATGCATAGCAATGCTTAAATTCCCTTAGAGAAAGCAACTGTCGGCGGGTGATTTTTAGGCTTTCTAGCCTCTGGTTTGGATGAAGTGTGAGACATACATGGGAACGCTTACATTCCCTTCCAGAAAGCAAGTGTCGCGGAGTGGTTTTTAGGCTTGCAAGACTTCTGAATGGAAGAAGTGCGAGAGGCATTTACAGGAAGGCGTACATTTACTTAATGAAAGCAACTATAGTGGGATGCATTGGAGAATTGCTAAAGTCTGAGATTGGAAGAAGTGTGACCTTCCTGTCAAACACACTTGAGAAAGAAGTCATCACGTAGGACGGGGAGAGCTCCCAGCAGTAAGGAGTCATGTATAGGGACGCTTAAACTAACTTAGACAGAGCAACTAGCAGGTGGTGCTCTGTAGGCTGGCTAAACGCTAGAATGGAGGAAGTGCCAGACGGTCTTCTATATTAACGCTTACATTCACTGAGAGAAAGAGACTATGTTGGGCGCTTTGTTACACTGGTAAACTCTGAGATTGGAAGAAGTGTGAGAGTTTCCTGTCCAACGCACTTAAGAGAGAAGTCATTATGTAGGAAGAGGAGAGTTCTCGGCTAGAAAGGGAGGAGGCTTTCTATGTATGGGAACGCTTACATTCACTTCAAGAAACTATCGGGGGGTAATTTGTAGTTAAACTCTAGAAGAACTGTGAGAGTCCTATATAGGAAGGCTTGCATTCACTTCGGGAAAGCAAGTACGAAGAAGGAGTGGTTTGTAGGCTTGCTAAACTCTAGTGTTGACGAAATGCGAGAGTCCTATAGAGGGACGTTAACCTTCAGTTAGTGAGAGCAACTCTCGGGGAGGGGGGTGGTATTTAGGCTTGCTGAACTCTAGTTTGGAAGACATGTCCGAGTTATCCAGGAAGGCTTACAATCACTTAGCTAGAAAGCCAGTATCGGCGGTCGCCTTGTAGGCTTGCTAAACTCTAGTTTCCAGGAAGGGCAAGAGTCATATAGAGGATCACTTAAATTCACTCAGTGAATGCAACTCTCGCGGGCTGCCTTTTAGGGTGGCTAAACTCTAGTTGGAAGGAAGTGTGAGAGTCATATATAGGAATTCTTACCTTGACTTAGTGAAAACACCTATGGAGCGGTGGCTTGTCGTCTTGCTGAACTCCAGTTTGGAAGATGTGCGAGAGTATGTATTCATAGGGATATTTACAGCCACTTAGAGAAAGTAGCTCTCAGGGGTGGTGCGCAGGGTTACAAAACTACATTCAATGAAGGACAAGAAAAATATACGGGGGAGGCTTACATTCGGGTAGAGAAAGCAACTCTCGTGGGGTGTATTGCCAGATGGCTAAACGTTGAGATTGGAACAAGTGTGAGTTTCTTGTGAATCACACTGAAGGATGAAGTCACTATGTAAAAGTTGGATACTTCTTAGCCAGACGGGAGTCAAGATAGGAACACATACACTGACTGAGAGAAAGCAATTGTTGGGTGGTGGGTTGTAGGTTTGCTAAAGCCCAGTTTGGAAGAAGTGCGAGAATCCTTTATAGGAATGCTTACATTCACTTCCAGAAAGCAGCGATCAGCGGTGGTTTGCAGGATTGCTACACCGCAGTTTGCAAGAAGTGCGAGAGTCATGCATAGCAATGCTTAAATTCCCTTAGAGAAAGCAACTGTCGGCGGGTGATTTTTAGGCTTTCTAGCCTCTGGTTTGGATGAAGTGTGAGACATACATGGGAACGCTTACATTCCCTTCCAGAAAGCAAGTGTCGCGGAGTGGTTTTTAGGCTTGCAAGACTTCTGAACGGAAGAAGTGCGAGAGGCATATACAGGAAGGCGTACATTTACTTAATGAAAGCAACTATAGTGGGATGCATTGGAGAATTGCTAAAGTCTGAGATTGGAAGAAGTGTGACCTTCCTGTCAAACACACTTGAGAAAGAAGTCATCACGTAGGACGGGGAGAGCTCCCAGCAGTAAGGAGTCATGTATAGGGACGCTTAAACTAACTTAGACAGAGCAACTAGCAGGTGGTGCTCTGTAGGCTGGCTAAACGCTAGAATGGAGGAAGTGCCAGACGGTCTTCTATATTAACGCTTACATTCACTGAGAGAAAGAGACTATGTTGGGCGCTTTGTTACACTGGTAAACTCTGAGATTGGAGGAAGTGTGAGAGTTTCCTGTCCAACGCACTTAAGAAAGAAGTCATTATGTAGGAGGAGGAGAGTTCTCGGCTAGAAAGGGAGGACGCTTTCTATGTATGGGAACGCTTACATTCACTTCAAGAAACTATCGGGGGGTAATTTGTAGTTAAACTCTAGAAGAACTGTGAGAGTCCTATATAGGAAGGCTTGCATTCACTTAGGGAAAGCAAGTACGAAGAAGGAGTGGTTTGTAGGCTTGCTAAACTCTAGTGTTGACGAAATGCGAGAGTCCTATAGAGGGACATTAACCTTCAGTTAGTGAGAGCAACTCTCGGGGAGGGGGGTGGTATTTAGGCTTGCTGAACTCTAGTTTGGAAGACATGTCCGAGTTATCCAGGAAGGTTACAATCACTTAGCTAGAAAGCCAGTATCGGCGGTCGCCTTGTAGGCTTGCTAAACTCTAGTTTCCAGGAAGGGCAAGAGTCATATAGAGGATCACTTAAATTCACTCAGTGAAAGCAACTGTCCTGGGCTGCCTTTTAGGGTGGCTAAACTCTAGTTGGAAAGAAGTGTGAGAGTCATATATAGGAATTCTTACCTTGACTTAGTGAAAGCACCTATGGAGCGGTGGCTTGACGTCTTGCTGAACTCCAGTTTGGAAGATGTGTGAGAGTATGTATTCATAGGGATATTTACAGCCACTTAGAGAAAGTAGCTCTCAGGGCTGGTGCGCAGGGTTACAAAACTACATTCAAAGAAGGACAAGAAAATTATACGGGGGAGGCTTACATTCGGGTAGAGAAAGCAACTCTCGTGGGGTGTATTGCCAGATGGCTAAACGTTGAGATTGGAACAAGTGTGAGTTTCTTGTGAATCACACTGAAGGATGAAGTCACTATGTAAAAGCTGGATACTTCTTAGCCAGACGGGAGTCACGATAGGAACACATACACTGACTGAGAGAAAGCAATTGTTGGGTGGTGGGTTGTAGGTTTGCTAAAGTCCAGTTTGGAAGAAGTGCGAGAATTCTTTATAGGAATGCTTACATTCACTTCCAGAAAGCAGCGATCAGCGGTGGTTTGCAGGATTGCTACACCGCAGTTTGCAAGAAGTGCGAGAGTCGTGCATAGCAATGCTTAAATTCCCTTAGAGAAAGCAACTGTCGGCGGGTGCTTTTTAGGCTTTCTAGCCTCTGGTTTGGATGAAGTGTGAGACATACATGGGAACGCTTACATTCCATTCCAGAAAGCAAGTGTCGCGGAGTGGTTTTTAGGCTTGCAAGACTTCTGAACGGAAGAAGTGCGAGAGGCATATACAGGAAGGCGTACATTTACTTAATGAAAGCAACTATAGTGGGATGCATTGGAGAATTGCTAAAGTCTGAGATTGGAAGAAGTGTGACCTTCCTGTCAAACACACTTGAGAAAGAAGTCATCACGTAGGACGGGGAGAGCTCCCAGCAGTAAGGAGTCATGTATAGGGACGCTTAAACTAACTTAGAGCGAGCAACTAGCAGGTGGTGCTCTGTAGGCTGGCTAAACGCTAGAATGGAGGAAGTGCCAGACGGTCTTCTATATGAACGCTTACATTCACTGAGAGAAAGAGACTATGTTGGGCGCTTTGTTACACTGGTAAACTCTGAGATTGGAAGAAGTGTGAGAGTTTCCTGTCCAACGCACTTAAGAAAGAAGTCATTATGTAGGAAGAGGAGAGTTCTCGGCTAGAAAGGGAGGAGGCTTTCTATGTATGGGAACGCTTACATTCACTTCAAGAAACTATCGGGGGGTAATTTGTAGTTAAACTCTAGAAGAACTGTGAGAGTCCTATATAGGAAGGCTTGCATTCACTTAGGGAAAGCAAGTACGAAGAAGGAGTGGTTTGTAGGCTTGCTAAACTCTAGTGTTGACGAAATGCGAGAGTCCTATAGAGGGACGTTAACCTTCAGTTAGTGAGAGCAACACTCGGGGGGGGGGTGGTATTTAGGCTTGCTGAACTCTAGTTTGGAAGACATGTCCGAGTTATCCAGGAAGGCTTACAATCACTTAGCTAGAAAGCCAGTATCGGCGGTCGCCTTGTAGGCTTGCTAAACTCTAGTTTCCAGGAAGGGCAAGAGTCATATAGAGGATCACTTAAATTCACTCAGTGAAAGCAACTGTCGCAGGCTGCCTTTTAGGGTGGCTAAACTCTAGTTGGGAGGAAGTGTGAGAGTCATATATAGGAATTCTTACCTTGACTTAGTGAAAGCACCTATGGAGCGGTGGCTTGTCGTCTTGCTGAACTCCAGTTTGGAAGATGTGCGAGAGTATGTATTCATAGGGATATTTACAGCCACTTAGAGAAAGTAGCTCTCAGGGCTGGTGCGCAGGGTTACAAAACTACATTCAATGAAGGACAAGAAAAATATACGGGGGAGGCTTACATTCGGGTAGAGAAAGCAACTCTCGTGGGGTGTATTGCCAGATGGCTAAACGTTGAGATTGGAACAAGTGTGAGTTTCTTGTGAATCACACTGAAGGATGAAGTCACTATGTAAAAGCTGGATACTTCTTAGCCAGACGGGAGTCACGATAGGAACACATACACTGACTGAGAGAAAGCAATTGTTGGGTGGTGGGTTGTAGGTTTGCTAAAGTCCAGTTTGGAAGAAGTGCGAGAATCCTTTATAGGAATGCTTACATTCACTTCCAGAAAGCAGCGATCAGCGGTGGTTTGCAGGATTGCTACACCGCAGTTTGCAAGAAGTGCGAGAGTCGTGCATAGCAATGCTTAAATTCCCTTAGAGAAAGCAACTGTCGGCGGGTGATTTTTAGGCTTTGTAGCCTCTGGTTTGGATGAAGTGTGAGACATACATGGGAAAGCTTACATTCCCTTCCAGAAAGCAAGTGTCGCGGAGTGGTTTTTAGGCTTGCAAGACTTCTGAACGGAAGAAGTGCGAGAGGCATATACAGGAAGGCGTACATTTACTTAATGAAAGCAACTATAGTGGGATGCATTGGAGAATTGCTAAAGTCTGAGATTGGAAGAAGTGTGACCTTCCTGTCAAACACACTTGAGAAAGAAGTCATCACGTAGGACGGGGAGAGCTCCCAGCAGTAAGGAGTCATGTATAGGGACGCTTAAACTAACTTAGAGCGAGCAACTAGCAGGTGGTGCTCTGTAGGCTGGCTAAACGCTAGAATGGAGGAAGTGCCAGACGGTCTTCTATATTAACGCTTACATTCACTGAGAGAAAGAGACTATGTTGGGCGCTTTGTTACACTGGTAAACTCTGAGATTGGAGTAAGTGTGAGAGTTTTCTGTCCAACGCACTTAGGAAAGAAGTCATTATGTAGGAAGAGGAGAGTTCTCGGCTAGAAAGGGAGGAGGCTTTCTATGTATGGGAACGCTTACATTCACTTCAAGAAACTATCGGGGGGTAATTTGTAGTTAAACTCTAGAAGAACTGTGAGAGTCCTATATAGGAAGGCTTGCATTCACTTAGGGAAAGCAAGTACGAAGAAGGAGTGGTTTGTAGGCTTGCTAAACTCTAGTGTTGACGAAATGCGAGAGTCCTATAGAGGGACGTTAACCTTCAGTTAGTGAGAGCAACTCTCGGGGGGGGGGGTGTTATTTAGGCTTGCTGAACTCTAGTTTGGAAGACATGTCCGAGTTATCCAGGAAGGCTTACAATCACTTAGCTAGAAAGCCAGTATCGGCGGTCGCCTTGTAGGCTTGCTAAACTCTAGTTTCCAGGAAGGGCAAGAGTCATATAGAGGATCACTTAAATTCACTCAGTGAAAGCAACTGTCGCGGGCTGCCTTTTAGGGTGGCTAAACTCTAGTTGGAAAGAAGTGTGAGAGTCATATATAGGAATTCTTACCTTGACTTAGTGAAAGCACCTATGGAGCGGTGGCTTGTCGTCTTGCTGAACTCCAGTTTGGAAGATGTGCGAGAGTATGTATTCATAGGGATATTTACAGCCACTTAGAGAAAGTAGCTCTCAGGGCTGGTGCGCAGGGTTACAAAACTACATTCAAAGAAGGACAAGAAAAATATACGGGGGAGGCTTACATTCGGGTAGAGAAAGCAACTCTCGTGGGGTGTATTGCCAGATGGCTAAACGTTGAGATTGGAACAAGTGTGAGTTTCTTGTGAATCACACTGAAGGATGAAGTCACTATGTAAAAGCTGGATACTTCTTAGCCAGACGGGAGTCACGATAGGAACACATACACTGACTGAGAGAAAGCAATTGTTGGGTGGTGGGTTGTAGGTTTGCTAAAGTCCAGTTTGGAAGAAGTGCGAGAATCCTTTATAGGAATGCTTACATTCACTTCCAGAAAGCAGCGATCAGCGGTGGTTTGCAGGATTGCTACACCGCAGTTTGCAAGAAGTGCGAGAGTCGTGCATAGCAATGCTTAAATTCCCTTAGAGAAAGCAACTGTCGGCGGGTGATTTTTAGGCTTTCTAGCCTCTGGTTTGGATGAAGTGTGAGACATACATGGGAACGCTTACATTCCCTTCCAGAAAGCAAGTGTCGCGGAGTGGTTTTTAGGCTTGCAAGACTTCTGAACGGAAGAAGTGCGAGAGGCATATACAGGAAGGCGTACATTTACTTAATGAAAGCAACTATAGTGGGATGCATTGGAGAATTGCTAAAGTCTGAGATTGGAAGAAGTGTGACCTTCCTGTCAAACACACTTGAGAAAGAAGTCATCACGTAGGACGGGGAGAGCTCCCAGCAGTAAGGAGTCATGTATAGGGACGCTTAAACTAACTTAGAGCGAGCAACAAGCAGGTGGTGCTCTGTAGGCTGGCTAAACGCTAGAATGGAGGAAGTGCCAGACGGTCTTCTATATTAACGCTTACATTCACTGAGAGAAAGAGACTATGTTGGGCGCTTTGTTACACTGGTAAACTCTGAGATTGGAGGAAGTGTGAGAGTTTCCTGTCCAACGCACTTAGGAAAGAAGTCATTATGTAGGAAGAGGAGAGTTCTCGGCTAGAAACGGAGGACGCTTTCTATGTATGGGAACGCTTACATTCATTTCAAGAAACTATCGGGGGGTAATTTGTAGTTAAACTCTAGAAGAACTGTGAGAGTCCTATATAGGAAGGCTTGCATTCACTTAGGGAAAGCAAGTACGAAGAAGGAGTGGTTTGTAGGCTTGCTAAACTCTAGTGTTGACGAAATGCGAGAGTCCTATAGAGGGACGTTAACCTTCAGTTAGTGAGAGCAACTCTCGGGGGGGGGGTGGTATTTAGGCTTGCTGAAATCTAGTTTGGAAGACATGTCCGAGTTATCCAGGAAGGCTTACAATCACTTAGCTAGAAAGCCAGTATCGGCGGTCGTCTTGTAGGCTTGCTAAACTCTAGTTTCCAGGAAGGGCAAGAGTCATATAGAGGATCACTTAAATTCACTCAGTGAAAGCAACTGTCACGGGCTGCCTTTTAGGGTGGCTAAACTCTAGTTGGAAGGAAGTGTGAGAGTCATATATAGGAATTCTTACCTTGACTTAGTGAAAGCACCTATGTAGCGGTGGCTTGTCATCTTGCTGAACTCCAGTTTGGAAGATGTGCGAGAGTATGTATTCATAGGGATATTTACAGCCACTTAGAGAAAGTAGCTCTCAGGGCTGGTGCGCAGGGTTACAAAACTACATTCAAAGAAGGACAAGAAAAATATACGGGGGAGGCTTACATTCGGGTAGAGAAAGCAACTCTCGTGGGGTGTATTGCCAGATGGCTAAACGTTGAGATTGGAACAAGTGTGAGTTTCTTGTGAATCACACTGAAGGATGAAGTCACTATGTAAAAGCTGGATACTTCTTAGCCAGACGGGAGTCACGATAGGAACACATACACTGACTGAGAGAAAGCAATTGTTGGGTGGTGGGTTGTAGGTTTGCTAAAGTCCAGTTTGGAGGATGTGCGAGAATCCTTTATAGGAATGCTTACATTCACTTCCAGAAAGCAGCGATCAGCGGTGGTTTGCAGGATTGCTACACCGCAGTTTGCAAGAAGTGCGAGAGTCGTGCATAGCAATGCTTAAATTCCCTTAGAGAAAGCAACTGTCGGCGGGTGATTTTTAGGCTTTCTAGCCTCTGGTTTGGATGAAGTGTGAGACATACATGGGAACGCTTACATTCCCTTCCAGAAAGCAAGTGTCGCGGAGTGGTTTTTAGGCTTGCAAGACTTCTGAACGGAAGAAGTGCGAGAGGCATATACAGGAAGGCGTACATTTACTTAATGAAAGCAACTATAGTGGGATGCATTGGAGAATTGCTAAAGTCTGAGATTGGAAGAAGTGTGACCTTCCTGTCAAACACACTTGAGAAAGAAGTCATCACGTAGGACGGGGAGAGCTCCCAGCAGTAAGGAGTCATGTATAGGGACGCTTAAACTAACTTAGAGCGAGCAACTAGCAGGTGGTGCTCTGTAGGCTGGCTAAACGCTAGAATGGAGGAAGTGCCAGACGGTCTTCTATATTAACGCTTACATTCACTGAGAGAAAGAGACTATGTTGGGCGCTTTGTTACACTGGTAAACTCTGAGATTGGAAGAAGTGTGAGAGTTTCCTGTCCAACGCACTTAGGAAAGAAGTCATTATGTAGGAAGAGGAGAGTTCTCGGCTAGAAACGGAGGAGGCTTTCTATGTATGGGAACGCTTACATTCACTTCAAGAAACTATCGGGGGGTAATTTGTAGTTAAACTCTAGAAGAACTGTGAGAGTCCTATATAGGAAGGCTTGCATTCACTTAGGGAAAGCAAGTACGAAGAAGGAGTGGTTTGTAGGCTTGCTAAACTCTAGTGTTGACGAAATGCGAGAGTCCTATAGAGGGACGTTAACCTTCAGTTAGTGAGAGCAACTCTCGGGGAGGGGGGTGGTATTTAGGCTTGCTGAACTCTAGTTTGGAAGTCATGTCCGAGTTATCCAGGAAGGTTACAATCACTTAGCTAGAAAGCCAGTATCGGCAGTCGCCTTGTAGGCTTGCTAAACTCTAGTTTCCAGGAAGGGCAAGAGTCATATAGAGGATCACTTAAATTCACTCAGTGAAAGCAACTGTCGCAGGCTGCCTTTTAGGGTGGCTAAACTCTAGATGGAAGGAAGTGTGAGAGTCATATATAGGAATTCTTACCTTGACTTAGTGAAAGCACCTATGGAGCGGTGGCTTGTCGTCTTGCTGAACTCCAGTTTGGAAGATGTGCGAGAGTATGTATTCATAGGGATATTTACAGCCACTTAGAGAAAGTAGCTCTCAGGGCTGGTGCGCAGGGTTACAAAACTACATTCAAAGAAGGACAAGAAAAATATACGGCGGAGGCTTACATTCGGGTAGAGAAAGCAACTCTCGTGGGGTGTATTGCCAGATGGCTAAACGTTGAGATTGGAACAAGTGTGAGTTTCTTGTGAATCACACTGAAGGATGAAGTCACTATGTAAAAGCTGGATACTTCTTAGCCAGACGGGAGTCACGATAGGAACACATACACTGACTGAGAGAAAGCAATTGTTGGGTGGTGGGTTGTAGGTTTGCTAAAGTCCAGTTTGGAGGAAGTGCGAGAATCCTTTATAGGAATGCTTACATTCACTTCCAGAAAGCAGCGATCAGCGGTGGTTTGCAGGATTGCTACACCGCAGTTTGCAAGAAGTGCGAGAGTCATGCATAGCAATGCTTAAATTCCCTTAGAGAAAGCAACTGTCGGCGGGTGATTTTTAGGCTTTCTAGCCTCTGGTTTGGATGAAGTGTGAGACATACATGGGAACGCTTACATTCCCTTCCAGAAAGCAAGTGTCGCGGAGTGGTTTTTAGGCTTGCAAGACTTCTGAACGGAAGAAGTGCGAGAGGCATATACAGGAAGGCGTACATTTACTTAATGAAAGCAACTATAGTGGGATGCATTGGAGAATTGCTAAAGTCTGAGATTGGAAGAAGTGTGACCTTCCTGTCAAACACACTTGAGAAAGAAGTCATCACGTAGGACGGGGAGAGCTCCCAGCAGTAAGGAGTCATGTATAGGGACGCTTAAACTAACTTAGAGCGAGCAACTAGCAGGTGGTGCTCTGTAGGCTGGCTAAACGCTAGAATGGAGGAAGTGCCAGACGGTCTTCTATATTAACGCTTACATTCACTGAGAGAAAGAGACTATGTTGGGCGCTTTGTTACACTGGTAAACTCTGAGATTGGAAGAAGTGTGAGAGTTTCCTGTCCAACGCACTTAGGAAAGAAGTCATTATGTAGGAAGAGGAGAGTTCTCGGCTAGAAAGGGAGGAGGCTTTCTATGTATGGGAACGCTTACATTCACTTCAAGAAACTATCGGGGGGTAATTTGTAGTTAAACTCTAGAAGAACTGTGAGAGTCCTATATAGGAAGGCTTGCATTCACTTAGGGAAAGCAAGTACGAAGAAGGAGTGGTTTGTAGGCTTGCTAAACTCTAGTGTTGACGAAATGCGAGAGTCCTATAGAGGGACGTTAACCTTCAGTTAGTGAGAGCAACTCTCGGGCAGGGGGGTGGTATTTAGGCTTGCTGAACTCTAGTTTGGAAGACATGTCCGAGTTATCCAGGAAGGCTTACAATCACTTAGCTAGAAAGCCAGTATCGGCGGTCGCCTTGTAGGCTTGCTAAACTCTAGTTTCCAGGAAGGGCAAGAGTCATATAGAGGATCACTTAAATTCACTCAGTGAAAGCAACTGTCGCAGGCTGCCTTTTAGGGTGGCTAAACTCTAGTTGGAAGGAAGTGTGAGAGTCATATATAGGAATTCTTACCTTGACTTAGTGAAAGCACCTATGGAGCGGTGGATTGTCGTCTTGCTGAACTCCAGTTTGGAAGATGTGCGAGAGTATGTATTCATAGGGATATTTACAGCCACTTAGAGAAAGTAGCTCTCAGGGCTGGGGCGCAGGGTTACAAAACTACATTCAAAGAAGGACAAGAAAAATATACGGGGGAGGCTTACATTCGGGTAGAGAAAGCAACTCTCGTGGGGTGTATTGCCAGATGGCTAAACGTTGAGATTGGAACAAGTGTGAGTTTCTTGTGAATCACACTGAAGGTTGAAGTCACTATGGAAAAGCTGGATACTTCTTAGCCAGACGGGAGTCACGATAGGAACACATACACTGACTGAGAGAAAGCAATTGTTGGGTGGTGGGTTGTAGGTTTGCTAAAGTCCAGTTTGGAAGAAGTGCGAGAATCCTTTAAAGGAATGCTTACATTCACTTCCAGAAAGCAGCGATCAGCGGTGGTTTGCAGGATTGCTACACCGCAGTTTGCAAGAAGTGCGAGAGTCATGCATAGCAATGCTTAAATTCCCTTAGAGAAAGCAACTGTCGGCGGGTGATTTTTAGGCTTTCTAGCCTCTGGTTTGGATGAAGTGTGAGACATACATGGGAACGCTTACATTCCCTTCCAGAAAGCAAGTGTCGCGGAGTGGTTTTTAGGCTTGCAAGACTTCTGAACGGAAGAAGTGCGAGAGGCATATACAGGAAGGCGTACATTTACTTAATGAAAGCAACTATAGTGGGATGCATTGGAGAATTGCTAAAGTCTGAGATTGGAAGAAGTGTGACCTTCCTGTCAAACACACTTGAGAAAGAAGTCATTACGTAGGATGGGGAGAGCTCCCAGCAGTAAGGAGTCATGTATAGGGACGCTTATACTAACTTAGAGAGAGCAACTAGCAGGTGGTGCTCTGTAGGCTGGCTAAACACAAGAATCAGGAAGTGCCAGACGGTCTTGTATATGAACGCTTACATTCACTGAGAGAAAGAGACTATGTTGGGCGCTTTGTTACACTGGTAAACTCTGAGATTGGAAGAAGTGTGAGAGTTTCCTGTCCAACGCACTTAGGAAAGAAGTCATTATGTAGGAAGAGGAGAGTTCTCGGCTAGAAAGGGAGGAGGCTTTCTATGTATGGGAACGCTTACATTCACTTCAAGAAACTATCGGGGGGTAATTTGTAGTTAAACTCTAGAAGAACTGTGAGAGTCCTATATAGGAAGGCTTGCATTCACTTAGGGAAAGCAAGTACGAAGAAGGAGTGGTTTGTAGGCTTGCTAAACTCTAGTGTTGACGAAATGCGAGAGTCCTATAGAGGGACGTTAACCTTCAGTTAGTGAGAGCAACTCTCGGGGGGTGGTGGTGGTATTTAGGCTTGCTGAACTCTAGTTTGGAAGACATGTCCGAGTTATCCAGGAAGGCTTACAATCACTTAGCTAGAAAGCCAGTATCGGCGGTCGCCTTGTAGGCTTGCTAAACTCTAGTTTCCAGGAAGGGCAAGAGTCATATAGAGGATCACTTAAATTCACTCAGTGAAAGCACCTGTCGCGGGCTGCCTTTTAGGGTGGCTAAACTCTAGTTGGAAGGAAGTGTGAGAGTCATATATAGGAATTCTTACCTTGACTTAGTGAAAGCACCTATGGAGCGGTGGCTTGTCGTCTTGCTGAACTCCAGTTTGGAAGATGTGCGAGAGTATGTATTCATAGGGATATTTACAGCCACTTAGAGAAAGTAGCTCTCAGGGCTGGTGCGCAGGGTTACAAAACTACATTCAAAGAAGGACAAGAAAAATATACGGGGGAGGCTTACATTCGGGTAGAGAAAGCAACTCTCGTGGGGTGTATTGCCAGATGGCTAAACGTTGAGATTGGAACAAGTGTGAGTTTCTTGTGAATCACACTGAAGGATGAAGTCACTATGGAAAAGCTGGATACTTCTTAGCCAGACGGGAGTCACGATAGGAACACATACACTGACTGAGAGAAAGCAATTGTTGGGTGGTGGGTTGTAGGTTTGCTAAAGTCCAGTTTGGAGGAAGTGCGAGAATCCTTTATAGGAATGCTTACATTCACTTCCAGAAAGCAGCGATCAGCGGTGGTTTGCAGGATTGCTACACCGCAGTTTGCAAGAAGTGCGAGAGTCATGCATAGCAATGCTTAAATTCCCTTAGAGAAAGCAACTGTCGGCGGGTGATTTTTAGGCTTTCTAGCCTCTGGTTTGGATGAAGTGTGAGACATACATGGGAACGCTTACATTCCCTTCCAGAAAGCAAGTGTCGCGGAGTGGTTTTTAGGCTTGCAAGACTTCTGAACGGAAGAAGTGCGAGAGGCATATACAGGAAGGCGTACATTTACTTAATGAAAGCAACTATAGTGGGATGCATTGGAGAATTGCTAAAGTCTGAGATTGGAAGAAGTGTGACCTTCCTGTCAAACACACTTGAGAAAGAAGTCATCACGTAGGATGGGGAGAGCTCCCAGCAGTAAGGAGTCATGTATAGGGACGCTTAAACTAACTTAGAGAGAGCAACTAGCAGGTGGTGCTCTGTAGGCTGGCTAAACACAAGAATCAGGAAGTGCCAGACGGTCTTGTATATGAACGCTTACATTCACTGAGAGAAAGAGACTATGTTGGGCGCTTTGTTACACTGGTAAACTCTGAGATTGGAAGAAGTGTGAGAGTTTCCTGTCCAACGCTCTTAGGAAAGAAGTCATTATGTAGGAAGAGGAGAGTTCTCGGCTAGAAAGGGAGGAGGCTTTCTATGTATGGGAACGCTTACATTCACTTCAAGAAACTATCGGGGGGTAATTTGTAGTTAAACTCTAGAAGAACTGTGAGAGTCCTATATAGGAAGGCTTGCATTCACTTAGGGAAAGCAAGTACGAAGAAGGAGTGGTTTGTAGGCTTGCTAAACTCTAGTGTTGACGAAATGCGAGAGTCCTATAGAGGGACGTTAACCTTCAGTTAGTGAGAGCAACTCTCGGGGGGGGGTGGTGGTATTTAGGCTTGCTGAACTCTAGTTTGGAAGACATGTCCGAGTTATCCAGGAAGGCTTACAATCACTTAGCTAGAAAGCCAGTATCGGCGGTCGCCTTGTAGGCTTGCTAAACTCTAGTTTCCAGGAAGGGCAAGAGTCATATAGAGGATCACTTAAATTCACTCAGTGAAAGCAACTGTCGCGGGCTGCCTTTTAGGGTGGCTAAACTCTAGTTGGAAAGAAGTGTGAGAGTCATATATAGGAATTCTTACCTTGACTTAGTGAAAGCACCTATGGAGCGGTGGCTTGTCGTCTTGCTGAACTCCAGTTTGGAAGATGTGCGAGAGTATGTATTCATAGGGATATTTACAGCCACTTAGAGAAAGTAGCTCTCAGGGCTGGTGCGCAGGGTTACAAAACTACATTCAAAGAAGGACAAGAAAAATATACGGGGGAGGCTTACATTCGGGTAGAGAAAGCAACTCTCGTGGGGTGTATTGCCAGATGGCTAAACGTTGAGATTGGAACAAGTGTGAGTTTCTTGTGAATCACACTGAAGGATGAAGTCACTATGTAAAAGCTGGATACTTCTTAGCCAGACGGGAGTCACGATAGGAACACATACACTGACTGAGAGAAAGCAATTGTTGGGTGGTGGGTTGTAGGTTTGCTAAAGTCCAGTTTGGAAGAAGTGTGAGAATCCTTTATAGGAATGCTTACATTCACTTCCAGAAAGCAGCGATCAGCGGTGGTTTGCAGGATTGCTACACCGCAGTTTGCAAGAAGTGCGAGAGTCGTGCATAGCAATGCTTAAATTCCCTTAGAGAAAGCAACTGTCGGCGGGTGATTTTTAGGCTTTCTAGCCTCTGGTTTGGATGAAGTGTGAGACATACATGGGAACGCTTACATTCCCTTCCAGAAAGCAAGTGTCGCGGAGTGGTTTTTAGGCTTGCAAGACTTCTGAACGGAAGAAGTGCGAGAGGCATATACAGGAAGGCGTACATTTACTTAATGAAAGCAACTATAGTGGGATGCATTGGAGAATTGCTAAAGTCTGAGATTGGAAGAAGTGTGACCTTCCTGTCAAACACACTTGAGAAAGAAGTCATCACGTAGGACGGGGAGAGCTCCCAGCAGTAAGGAGTCATGTATAGGGACGCTTAAACTAACTTAGAGCGAGCAACTAGCAGGTGGTGCTCTGTAGGCTGGCTAAACGCTAGAATGGAGGAAGTGCCAGACGGTCTTCTATATTAACGCTTACATTCACTGAGAGAAAGAGACTATGTTGGGCGCTTTGTTACACTGGTAAACTCTGAGATTGGAAGAAGTGTGAGAGTTTCCTGTCCAACGCACTTAGGAAAGAAGTCATTATGTAGGAAGAGCAGAGTTCTCGGCTAGAAAGGGAGGACGCTTTCTATGTATGGGAACGCTTACATTCACTTCAAGAAACTATCGGGGGGTAATTTGTAGTTAAACTCTAGAAGAACTGTGAGAGTCCTATATAGGAAGGCTTGCATTCACTTAGGGAAAGCAAGTACGAAGAAGGAGTGGTTTGTAGGCTTGCTAAACTCTAGTGTTGACGAAATGCGAGAGTCCTATAGAGGGACGTTAACCTTCAGTTAGTGAGAGCAACTCTCGGGCAGGGGGGTGGTATTTAGGCTTGCTGAACTCTAGTTTGGAAGACATGTCCGAGTTATCCAGGAAGGCTTACAATCACTTAGCTAGAAAGCCAGTATCGGCGGTCGCCTTGTAGGCTTGCTAAACTCTAGTTTCCAGGAAGGGCAAGAGTCATATAGAGGATCACTTAAATTCACTCAGTGAAAGCAACTGTCGCAGGCTGCCTTTTAGGGTGGCTAAACTCTAGTTGGAAGGAAGTGTGAGAGTCATATATAGGAATTCTTACCTTGACTTAGTGAAAGCACCTATGGAGCGGTGGATTGTCGTCTTGCTGAACTCCAGTTTGGAAGATGTGCGAGAGTATGTATTCATAGGGATATTTACAGCCACTTAGAGAAAGTAGCTCTCAGGGCTGGGGCGCAGGGTTACAAAACTACATTCAAAGAAGGACAAGAAAAATATACGGGGGAGGCTTACATTCGGGTAGAGAAAGCAACTCTCGTGGGGTGTATTGCCAGATGGCTAAACGTTGAGATTGGAACAAGTGTGAGTTTCTTGTGAATCACACTGAAGGTTGAAGTCACTATGGAAAAGCTGGATACTTCTTAGCCAGACGGGAGTCACGATAGGAACACATACACTGACTGAGAGAAAGCAATTGTTGGGTGGTGGGTTGTAGGTTTGCTAAAGTCCAGTTTGGAAGAAGTGCGAGAATCCTTTAAAGGAATGCTTACATTCACTTCCAGAAAGCAGCGATCAGCGGTGGTTTGCAGGATTGCTACACCGCAGTTTGCAAGAAGTGCGAGAGTCATGCATAGCAATGCTTAAATTCCCTTAGAGAAAGCAACTGTCGGCGGGTGATTTTTAGGCTTTCTAGCCTCTGGTTTGGATGAAGTGTGAGACATACATGGGAACGCTTACATTCCCTTCCAGAAAGCAAGTGTCGCGGAGTGGTTTTTAGGCTTGCAAGACTTCTGAACGGAAGAAGTGCGAGAGGCATATACAGGAAGGCGTACATTTACTTAATGAAAGCAACTATAGTGGGATGCATTGGAGAATTGCTAAAGTCTGAGATTGGAAGAAGTGTGACCTTCCTGTCAAACACACTTGAGAAAGAAGTCATTACGTAGGATGGGGAGAGCTCCCAGCAGTAAGGAGTCATGTATAGGGACGCTTATACTAACTTAGAGAGAGCAACTAGCAGGTGGTGCTCTGTAGGCTGGCTAAACACAAGAATCAGGAAGTGCCAGACGGTCTTGTATATGAACGCTTACATTCACTGAGAGAAAGAGACTATGTTGGGCGCTTTGTTACACTGGTAAACTCTGAGATTGGAAGAAGTGTGAGAGTTTCCTGTCCAACGCACTTAGGAAAGAAGTCATTATGTAGGAAGAGGAGAGTTCTCGGCTAGAAAGGGAGGAGGCTTTCTATGTATGGGAACGCTTACATTCACTTCAAGAAACTATCGGGGGGTAATTTGTAGTTAAACTCTAGAAGAACTGTGAGAGTCCTATATAGGAAGGCTTGCATTCACTTAGGGAAAGCAAGTACGAAGAAGGAGTGGTTTGTAGGCTTGCTAAACTCTAGTGTTGACGAAATGCGAGAGTCCTATAGAGGGACGTTAACCTTCAGTTAGTGAGAGCAACTCTCGGGGGGTGGTGGTGGTATTTAGGCTTGCTGAACTCTAGTTTGGAAGACATGTCCGAGTTATCCAGGAAGGCTTACAATCACTTAGCTAGAAAGCCAGTATCGGCGGTCGCCTTGTAGGCTTGCTAAACTCTAGTTTCCAGGAAGGGCAAGAGTCATATAGAGGATCACTTAAATTCACTCAGTGAAAGCACCTGTCGCGGGCTGCCTTTTAGGGTGGCTAAACTCTAGTTGGAAGGAAGTGTGAGAGTCATATATAGGAATTCTTACCTTGACTTAGTGAAAGCACCTATGGAGCGGTGGCTTGTCGTCTTGCTGAACTCCAGTTTGGAAGATGTGCGAGAGTATGTATTCATAGGGATATTTACAGCCACTTAGAGAAAGTAGCTCTCAGGGCTGGTGCGCAGGGTTACAAAACTACATTCAAAGAAGGACAAGAAAAATATACGGGGGAGGCTTACATTCGGGTAGAGAAAGCAACTCTCGTGGGGTGTATTGCCAGATGGCTAAACGTTGAGATTGGAACAAGTGTGAGTTTCTTGTGAATCACACTGAAGGATGAAGTCACTATGGAAAAGCTGGATACTTCTTAGCCAGACGGGAGTCACGATAGGAACACATACACTGACTGAGAGAAAGCAATTGTTGGGTGGTGGGTTGTAGGTTTGCTAAAGTCCAGTTTGGAGGAAGTGCGAGAATCCTTTATAGGAATGCTTACATTCACTTCCAGAAAGCAGCGATCAGCGGTGGTTTGCAGGATTGCTACACCGCAGTTTGCAAGAAGTGCGAGAGTCATGCATAGCAATGCTTAAATTCCCTTAGAGAAAGCAACTGTCGGCGGGTGATTTTTAGGCTTTCTAGCCTCTGGTTTGGATGAAATGTGAGACATACATGGGAACGCTTACATTCCCTTCCAGAAAGCAAGTGTCGCGGAGTGGTTTTTAGGCTTGCAAGACTTCTGAACGGAAGAAGTGCGAGAGGCATATACAGGAAGGCGTACATTTACTTAATGAAAGCAACTATAGTGGGATGCATTGGAGAATTGCTAAAGTCTGAGATTGGAAGAAGTGTGACCTTCCTGTCAAACACACTTGAGAAAGAAGTCATCACGTAGGATGGGGAGAGCTCCCAGCAGTAAGGAGTCATGTATAGGGACGCTTAAACTAACTTAGAGAGAGCAACTAGCAGGTGGTGCTCTGTAGGCTGGCTAAACACAAGAATCAGGAGGTGCCAGACGGTCTTGTATATGAACGCTTACATTCACTGAGAGAAAGAGACTATGTTGGGCGCTTTGTTACACTGGTAAACTCTGAGATTGGAAGAAGTGTGAGAGTTTCCTGTCCAACGCTCTTAGGAAAGAAGTCATTATGTAGGAAGAGGAGAGTTCTCGGCTAGAAAGGGAGGAGGCTTTCTATGTATGGGAACGCTTACATTCACTTCAAGAAACTATCGGGGGGTAATTTGTAGTTAAACTCTAGAAGAACTGTGAGAGTCCTATATAGGAAGGCTTGCATTCACTTAGGGAAAGCAAGTACGAAGAAGGAGTGGTTTGTAGGCTTGCTAAACTCTAGTGTTGACGAAATGCGAGAGTCCTATAGAGGGACGTTAACCTTCAGTTAGTGAGAGCAACTCTCGGGGGGGGGTGGTGGTATTTAGGCTTGCTGAACTCTAGTTTGGAAGACATGTCCGAGTTATCCAGGAAGGCTTACAATCACTTAGCTAGAAAGCCAGTATCGGCGGTCGCCTTGTAGGCTTGCTAAACTCTAGTTTCCAGGAAGGGCAAGAGTCATATAGAGGATCACTTAAATTCACTCAGTGAAAGCAACTGTCGCGGGCTGCCTTTTAGGGTGGCTAAACTCTAGTTGGAAAGAAGTGTGAGAGTCATATATAGGAATTCTTACCTTGACTTAGTGAAAGCACCTATGGAGCGGTGGCTTGTCGTCTTGCTGAACTCCAGTTTGGAAGATGTGCGAGAGTATGTATTCATAGGGATATTTACAGCCACTTAGAGAAAGTAGCTCTCAGGGCTGGTGCGCAGGGTTACAAAACTACATTCAAAGAAGGACAAGAAAAATATACGGGGGAGGCTTACATTCGGGTAGAGAAAGCAACTCTCGTGGGGTGTATTGCCAGATGGCTAAACGTTGAGATTGGAACAAGTGTGAGTTTCTTGTGAATCACACTGAAGGATGAAGTCACTATGTAAAAGCTGGATACTTCTTAGCCAGACGGGAGTCACGATAGGAACACATACACTGACTGAGAGAAAGCAATTGTTGGGTGGTGGGTTGTAGGTTTGCTAAAGTCCAGTTTGGAAGAAGTGTGAGAATCCTTTATAGGAATGCTTACATTCACTTCCAGAAAGCAGCGATCAGCGGTGGTTTGCAGGATTGCTACACCGCAGTTTGCAAGAAGTGCGAGAGTCGTGCATAGCAATGCTTAAATTCCCTTAGAGAAAGCAACTGTCGGCGGGTGATTTTTAGGCTTTCTAGCCTCTGGTTTGGATGAAGTGTGAGACATACATGGGAACGCTTACATTCCCTTCCAGAAAGCAAGTGTCGCGGAGTGGTTTTTAGGCTTGCAAGACTTCTGAACGGAAGAAGTGCGAGAGGCATATACAGGAAGGCGTACATTTACTTAATGAAAGCAACTATAGTGGGATGCATTGGAGAATTGCTAAAGTCTGAGATTGGAAGAAGTGTGACCTTCCTGTCAAACACACTTGAGAAAGAAGTCATCACGTAGGACGGGGAGAGCTCCCAGCAGTAAGGAGTCATGTATAGGGACGCTTAAACTAACTTAGAGCGAGCAACTAGCAGGTGGTGCTCTGTAGGCTGGCTAAACGCTAGAATGGAGGAAGTGCCAGACGGTCTTCTATATTAACGCTTACATTCACTGAGAGAAAGAGACTATGTTGGGCGCTTTGTTACACTGGTAAACTCTGAGATTGGAAGAAGTGTGAGAGTTTCCTGTCCAACGCACTTAGGAAAGAAGTCATTATGTAGGAAGAGCAGAGTTCTCGGCTAGAAAGGGAGGACGCTTTCTATGTATGGGAACGCTTACATTCACTTCAAGAAACTATCGGGGGGTAATTTGTAGTTAAACTCTAGAAGAACTGTGAGAGTCCTATATAGGAAGGCTTGCATTCACTTAGGGAAAGCAAGTACGAAGAAGGAGTGGTTTGTAGGCTTGCTAAACTCTAGTGTTGACGAAATGCGAGAGTCCTATAGAGGGACGTTAACCTTCAGTTAGTGAGAGCAACTCTCGGGGGGGGGGGTGGTATTTAGGCTTGCTGAACTCTAGTTTGGAAGACATGTCCGAGTTATCCAGGAAGGCTTACAATCACTTAGCTAGAAAGCCAGTATCGGCGGTCGCCTTGTAGGCTTGCTAAACTCTAGTTTCCAGGAAGGGCAAGAGAAATATAGAGGATCACTTAAATTCACTCAGTGAAAGCAACTGTCGCAGGCTGCCTTTTAGGGTGGCTAAACTCTAGTTGGAAGGAAGTGTGAGAGTCATATATAGGAATTCTTACCTTGACTTAGTGAAAGCACCTATGGAGCGGTGGCTTGTCGTCTTGCTGAACTCCAGTTTGGAAGATGTGCGAGAGTATGTATTCATAGGGATATTTACAGCCACTTAGAGAAAGTAGCTCTCAGGGCTGGTGCGCAGGGTTACAAAACTACATTCAAAGAAGGACAAGAAAAATATACGGGGGAGGCTTACATTCGGGTAGAGAAAGCAACTCTCGTGGGGTGTATTGCCAGATGGCTAAACGTTGAGATTGGAACAAGTGTGAGTTTCTTGTGAATCACACTGAAGGATGAAGTCACTATGGAAAAGCTGGATACTTCTTAGCCAGACGGGAGTCACGATAGGAACACATACACTGACTGAGAGAAAGCAATTGTTGGGTGGTGGGTTGTAGGTTTGCTAAAGTCCAGTTTGGAAGAAGTGCGAGAATCCTTTATAGGAATGCTTACATTCACTTCCAGAAAGCAGCGATCAGCGGTGGTTTGCAGGATTGCTACACCGCAGTTTGCAAGAAGTGCGAGAGTCGTGCATAGCAATGCTTAAATTCCCTTAGAGAAAGCAACTGTCGGCGGGTGATTTTTAGGCTTTCTAGCCTCTGGTTTGGATGAAGTGTGAGACATACATGGGAACGCTTACATTCCCTTCCAGAAAGCAAGTGTCGCGGAGTGGTTTTTAGGCTTGCAAGACTTCTGAACGGAAGAAGTGCGAGAGGCATATACAGGAAGGCGTACATTTACTTAATGAAAGCAACTATAGTGGGATGCATTGGAGAATTGCTAAAGTCTGAGATTGGAAGAAGTGTGACCTTCCTGTCAAACACACTTGAGAAAGAAGTCATCACGTAGGACGGGGAGAGCTCCCAGCAGTAAGGAGTCATGTATAGGGACGCTTAAACTAACTTAGAGAGAGCAACTAGCAGGTGGTGATCTGTAGGCTGGCTAAACACAAGAATCAGGAAGTGCCAGACGGTCTTCTATATGAACGCTTACATTCACTGAGAGAAAGAGACTATGTTGGGCGCTTTGTTACACTGGTAAACTCTGAGATTGGAAGAAGTGTGAGAGTTTCCTGTCCAACGCACTTAGGAAAGAAGTCATTATGTAGGAAGAGGAGAGTTCTCGGCTAGAAAGGGAGGAGGCTTTCTATGTATGGGAACGCTTACATTCACTTCAAGAAACTATCGGGGGGTAATTTGTAGTTAAACTCTAGAAGAACTGTGAGAGTCCTATATAGGAAGGCTTGCATTCACTTAGGGAAAGCAAGTACGAAGAAGGAGTGGTTTGTAGGCTTGCTAAACTCTAGTGTTGACGAAATGCGAGAGTCCTATAGAGGGATGTTAACCTTCAGTTAGTGAGAGCAACTCTCGGGGGGGGGGGGTGGTATTTAGGCTTGCTGAACTCTAGTTTGGAAGACATGTCCGAGTTATCCAGGAAGGCTTACAATCACTTAGCTAGAAAGCCAGTATCGGCGGTCGCCTTGTAGGCTTGCTAAACTCTAGTTTCCAGGAAGGGCAAGAGTCATATAGAGGATCACTTAAATTCACTCAGTGAAAGCAACTGTCGCGGGCTGCCTTTTAGGGTGGCTAAACTCTAGTTGGAAAGAAGTGTGAGAGTCATATATAGGAATTCTTACCTTGACTTAGTGAAAGCACCTATGGAGCGGTGGCTTGTCGTCTTGCTGAACTCCAGTTTGGAAGATGTGCGAGAGTATGTATTCATAGGGATATTTACAGCCACTTAGAGAAAGTAGCTCTCAGGGCTGGTGCGCAGGGTTACAAAACTACATTCAAAGAAGGACAAGAAAAATATACGGGGGAGGCTTACATTCGGGTAGAGAAAGCAACTCTCGTGGGGTGTATTGCCAGATGGCTAAACGTTGAGATTGGAACAAGTGTGAGTTTCTTGTGAATCACACTGAAGGATGAAGTCACTATGTAAAAGCTGGATACTTCTTAGCCAGACGGGAGTCACGATAGGAACACATACACTGACTGAGAGAAAGCAATTGTTGGGTGGTGGGTTGTAGGTTTGCTAAAGTCCAGTTTGGAAGAAGTGCGAGAATCCTTTATAGGAATGCTTACATTCACTTCCAGAAAGCAGCGATCAGCGGTGGTTTGCAGGATTGCTACACCGCAGTTTGCAAGAAGTGCGAGAGTCGTGCATAGCAATGCTTAAATTCCCTTAGAGAAAGCAACTGTCGGCGGGTGATTTTTAGGCTTTCTAGCCTCTGGTTTGGATGAAGTGTGAGACATACATGGGAACGCTTACATTCCCTTCCAGAAAGCAAGTGTCGTGGAGTGGTTTTTAGGCTTGCAAGACTTCTGAACGGAAGAAGTGCGAGAGGCATATACAGGAAGGCGTACATTTACTTAATGAAAGCAACTATAGTGGGATGCATTGGAGAATTGCTAAAGTCTGAGATTGGAAGAAGTGTGACCTTCCTGTCAAACACACTTGAGAAAGAAGTCATCACGTAGGACGGGGAGAGCTCCCAGCAGTAAGGAGTCATGTATAGGGACGCTTAAACTAACTTAGAGCGAGCAACTAGCAGGTGGTGCTCTGTAGGCTGGCTAAACGCTAGAATGGAGGAAGTGCCAGACGGTCTTCTATATTAACGCTTACATTCACTGAGAGAAAGAGACTATGTTGGGCGCTTTGTTACACTGGTAAACTCTGAGATTGGAAGAAGTGTGAGAGTTTCCTGTCCAACGCACTTAGGAAAGAAGTCATTATGTAGGAAGAGGAGAGTTCTCGGCTAGAAAGGGAGGACGCTTTCTATGTATGGGAACGCTTACATTCACTTCAAGAAACTATCGGGGGGTAATTTGTAGTTAAACTCTAGAAGAACTGTGAGAGTCCTATATAGGAAGGCTTGCATTCACTTAGGGAAAGCAAGTACGAAGAAGGAGTGGTTTGTAGGCTTGCTAAACTCTAGTGTTGACGAAATGCGAGAGTCCTATAGAGGGACGTTAACCTTCAGTTAGTGAGAGCAACTCTCGGGGGGGGGGTGGTATTTAGGCTTGCTGAACTCTAGTTTGGAAGACATGTCCGAGTTATCCAGGAAGGCTTACAATCACTTAGCTAGAAAGCCAGTATCGGCGGTCGCCTTGTAGGCTTGCTAAACCCTAGTTTACAGGAAGGGCAAGAGTCATATAGAGGATCACTTAAATTCACTCAGTGAAAGCAACTGTCGCAGGCTGCCTTTTAGGGTGGCTAAACTCTAGTTGGAAAGAAGTGTGAGAGTCATATATAGGAATTCTTACCTTGACTTAGTGAAAGCACCTATGGAGCGGTGGCTTGTCGTCTTGCTGAACTCCAGTTTGGAAGATGTGCGAGAGTATGTATTCATAGGGATATTTACAGCCACTTAGAGAAAGTAGCTCTCAGGGCTGGTGCGCAGGGTTACAAAACTACATTCAAAGAAGGACAAGAAAAATATACGGGGGAGGCTTACATTCGGGTAGAGAAAGCAACTCTCGTGGGGTGTATTGCCAGATGGCTAAACGTTGAGATTGGAACAAGTGTGAGTTTCTTGTGAATCACACTGAAGGATGAAGTCACTATGGAAAAGCTGGATACTTCTTAGCCAGACGGGAGTCACGATAGGAACACATACACTGACTGAGAGAAAGCAATTGTTGGGTGGTGGGTTGTAGGTTTGCTAAAGTCCAGTTTGGAAGAAGTGCGAGAATCCTTTATAGGAATGCTTACATTCACTTCCAGAAAGCAGCGATCAGCGGTGGTTTGCAGGATTGCTACACCGCAGTTTGCAAGAAGTGCGAGAGTCGTGCATAGCAATGCTTAAATTCCCTTAGAGAAAGCAACTGTCGGCGGGTGATTTTTAGGCTTTCTAGCCTCTGGTTTGGATGAAGTGTGAGACATACATGGGAACGCTGACATTCCCTTCCAGAAAGCAAGTGTCGCGGAGTGGTTTTTAGGCTTGCAAGACTTCTGAACGGAAGAAGTGCGAGAGGCATATACAGGAAGGCGTACATTTACTTAATGAAAGCAACTATAGTGGGATGCATTGGAGAATTGCTAAAGTCTGAGATTGGAAGAAGTGTGACCTTCCTGTCAAACACACTTGAGAAAGAAGTCATCACGTAGGACGGGGAGAGCTCCCAGCAGTAAGGAGTCATGTATAGGGACGCTTAAACTAACTTAGAGCGAGCAACTAGCAGGTGGTGCTCTGTAGGCTGGCTAAACGCTAGAATGGAGGAAGTGCCAGACGGTCTTCTATATTAACGCTTACATTCACTGAGAGAAAGAGACTATGTTGGGCGCTTTGTTACACTGGTAAACTCTGAGATTGGAAGAAGTGTGAGAGTTTCCTGTCCAACGCACTTAAGAAAGAAGTCATTATGTAGGAAGAGGAGAGTTCTCGGCTAGAAAGGGAGGTGGCTTTCTATGTATGGGAACGCTTACATTCACTTCAAGAAACTATCGGGGGGTAATTTGTAGTTAAACTCTAGAAGAACTGTGAGAGTCCTATATAGGAAGGCTTGCATTCACTTAGGGAAAGCAAGTACGAAGAAGGAGTGGTTTGTAGGCTTGCTAAACTCTAGTGTTGACGAAATGCGAGAGTCCTATAGAGGGACGTTAACCTTCAGTTAGTGAGAGCAACTCTCGGGGAGGGGGGTGGTATTTAGGCTTGCTGAACTCTAGTTTGGAAGACATGTCCGAGTTATCCAGGAAGGCTTACAATCACTTAGCTAGAAAGCCAGTATCGGCGGTCGCCTTGTAGGCTTGCTAAACTCTAGTTTCCAGGAAGGGCAAGAGTCATATAGAGGATCACTTAAATTCACTCAGTGAAAGCAACTGTCGCGGGCTGCCTTTTAGGGTGGCTAAACGCTAGTTGGGAAGAAGTGTGAGAGTCATATATAGGAATTCTTACCTTGACTTAGTGAAAGCACCTATGGAGCGGTGGCTTGTCGTCTTGCTGAACTCCAGTTTGGAAGATGTGCGAGAGTATGTATTCATAGGGATATTTACAGCCACTTAGAGAAAGTAGCTCTCAGGGCTGGTGCGCAGGGTTACAAAACTACATTCAAAGAAGGACAAGAAAAATATACGGGGGAGGCTTACATTCGGGTAGAGAAAGCAACTCTCGTGGGGTGTATTGCCAGATGGCTAAACGTTGAGATTGGAACAAGTGTGAGTTTCTTGTGAATCACACTGAAGGATGAAGTCACTATGGAAAAGCTGGATACTTCTTAGCCAGACGGGAGTCACGATAGGAACACATACACTAACTGAGAGAAAGCAATTGTTGGGTGGTGGGTTGTAGGTTTGCTAAAGTCCAGTTTGGAAGAAGTGCGAGAATCCTTTATAGGAATGCTTACATTCACTTCCAGAAAGCAGCGATCAGCGGTGGTTTGCAGGATTGCTACACCGCAGTTTGCAAGAAGTGCGAGAGTCGTGCATAGCAATGCTTAAATTCCCTTAGAGAAAGCAACTGTCGGCGGGTGATTTTTAGGCTTTCTAGCCTCTGGTTTGGATGAAGTGTGAGACATACATGGGAACGCTTACATTCCCTTCCAGAAAGCAAGTGTCGCGGAGTGGTTTTTAGGCTTGCAAGACTTCTGAACGGAAGAAGTGCGAGAGGCATATACAGGAAGGCGTACATTTACTTAATGAAAGCAACTATAGTGGGATGCATTGGAGAATTGCTAAAGTCTGAGATTGGAAGAAGTGTGACCTTCCTGTCAAACACACTTGAGAAAGAAGTCATCACGTAGGACGGGGAGAGCTCCCAGCAGTAAGGAGTCATGTATAGGGACGCTTAAACTAACTTAGAGCGAGCAACTAGCAGGTGGTGCTCTGTAGGCTGGCTAAACGCTAGAATGGAGGAAGTGCCAGACGGTCTTCTATATTAACGCTTACATTCACTGAGAGAAAGAGACTATGTTGGGCGCTTTGTTACACTGGTAAACTCTGAGATTGGAAGAAGTGTGAGAGTTTCCTGTCCAACGCACTTAAGAAAGAAGTCATTATGTAGGAAGAGGAGAGTTCTCGGCTAGAAAGGGAGGAGGCTTTCTATGTATGGGAACGCTTACATTCACTTCAAGAAACTATCGGGGGGTAATTTGTAGTTAAACTCTAGAAGAACTGTGAGAGTCCTATATAGGAAGGCTTGCATTCACTTAGGGAAAGCAAGTACGAAGAAGGAGTGGTTTGTAGGCTTGCTAAACTCTAGTGTTGACGAAATGCGAGAGTCCTATAGAGGGACGTTAACCTTCAGTTAGTGAGAGCAACTCTCGGGGGTGGGGGGTGGTATTTACGCTTGCTGAACTCTAGTTTGGAAGACATGTCCGAGTTATCCAGGAAGGCTTACAATCACTTAGCTAGAAAGCCAGTATCGGCGGTCGCCTTGTAGGCTTGCTAAACTCTAGTTTCCGGGAAGGCGAAGAGTCATATAGAGGATCACTTAAATTCACTCAGTGAAAGCACCTGTCGCAGGCTGCCTTTTAGGGTGGCTAAACTCTAGTTGGAAGGAAGTGTGAGAGTCATATATAGGAATTCTTACCTTGACTTAGTGAAAGCACCTATGGAGCGGTGGCTTGTCATCTTGCTGAACTCCAGTTTGGAAGATGTGCGAGAGTATGTATTCATAGGGATATTTACAGCCACTTAGAGAAAGTAGCTCTCAGGGCTGGTGCGCAGGGTTACAAAACTACATTCAAAGAAGGACAAGAAAAATATACGGGGGAGGCTTACATTCGGGTAGAGAAAGCAACTCTCGTGGGGTGTATTGCCAGATGGCTAAACGTTGAGATTGGAACAAGTGTGAGTTTCTTGTGAATCACACTGAAGGATGAAGTCACTATGTAAAAGCTGGATACTTCTTAGCCAGACGGGAGTCACGATAGGAACACATACACTGACTGAGAGAAAGCAATTGTTGGGTGGTGGGTTGTAGGTTTGCTAAAGTCCAGTTTGGAAGAAGTTCGAGAATCCTTTATAGGAATGCTTACATTCACTTCCAGAAAGCAGCGATCAGCGGTGGTTTGCAGGATTGCTACACCGCAGTTTGCAAGAAGTGCGAGAGTCGTGCATAGCAATGCTTAAATTCCCTTAGAGAAAGCAACTGTCGGCGGGTGATTTTTAGGCTTTCTAGCCTCTGGTTTGGATGAAGTGTGAGACATACATGGGAACGCTTACATTCCCTTCCAGAAAGCAAGTGTCGCGGAGTGGTTTTTAGGCTTGCAAGACTTCTGAACGGAAGCAGTGCGAGAGGCATATACAGGAAGGCGTACATTTACTTAATGAAAGCAACTATAGTGGGATGCATTGGAGAATTGCTAAAGTCTGAGATTGGAAGAAGTGTGACCTTCCTGTCAAACACACTTGAGAAAGAAGTCATCACGTAGGACGGGGAGAGCTCCCAGCAGTAAGGAGTCATGTATAGGGACGCTTAAACTAACTTAGAGCGAGCAACTAGCAGGTGGTGCTCTGTAGGCTGGCTAAACGCTAGAATGGAGGAAGTGCCAGACGGTCTTCTATATTAACGCTTACATTCACTGAGAGAAAGAGACTATGTTGGGCGCTTTGTTACACTGGTAAACTCTGAGATTGGAAGAAGTGTGAGAGTTTCCTGTGCAACGCACTTAAGAAAGAAGTCATTATGTAGGAAGAGGAGAGTTCTCGGCTAGAAAGGGAGGACGCTTTCTATGTATGGGAATGCTTACATTCACTTCAAGAAACTATCGGGGGGTAATTTGTAGTTAAACTCTAGAAGAACTGTGAGAGTCCTATATAGGAAGGCTTGCATTCACTTAGGGAAAGCAAGTACGAAGAAGGAGTGGTTTGTAGGCTTGCTAAACTCTAGTGTTGACGAAATGCGAGAGTCCTATAGAGGGACGTTAACCTTCAGTTAGTGAGAGCAACTCTCGGGGGTGGGGGGTGGTATTTAGGCTTGCTGAACTCTAGTTTGGAAGACATGTCCGAGTTATCCAGGAAGGCTTACAATCACTTAGCTAGAAAGCCAGTATCGGCGGTCGCCTTGTAGGCTTGCTAAACTCTAGTTTCCAGGAAGGGCAAGAGTCATATAGAGGATCACTTAAATTCACTCAGTGAAAGCACCTGTCGCAGGCTGCCTTTTAGGGTGGCTAAACTCTAGTTGGAAGGAAGTGTGAGAGTCATATATAGGAATTCTTACCTTGACTTAGTGAAAGCACCTATGGAGCGGTGGCTTGTCATCTTGCTGAACTCCAGTTTGGAAGATGTGCGAGAGTATGTATTCATAGGGATATTTACAGCCACTTAGAGAAAGTAGCTCTCAGGGCTGGTGCGCAGGGTTACAAAACTACATTCAAAGAAGGACAAGAAAAATATACGGGGGAGGCTTACATTCGGGTAGAGAAAGCAACTCTCGTGGGGTGTATTGCCAGATGGCTAAACGTTGAGATTGGAACAAGTGTGAGTTTCTTGTGAATCACACTGAAGGATGAAGTCACTATGTAAAAGCTGGATACTTCTTAGCCAGACGGGAGTCACGATAGGAACACATACACTGACTGAGAGAAAGCAATTGTTGGGTGGTGGGTTGTAGGTTTGCTAAAGTCCAGTTTGGAAGAAGTGCGAGAATCCTTTATAGGAATGCTTACATTCACTTCCAGAAAGCAGCGATCAGCGGTGGTTTGCAGGATTGCTACACCGCAGTTTGCAAGAAGTGCGAGAGTCGTGCATAGCAATGCTTAAATTCCCTTAGAGAAAGCAACTGTCGGCGGGTGATTTTTAGGCTTTCTAGCCTCTGGTTTGGATGAAGTGTGAGACATACATGGGAACGCTTACATTCCCTTCCAGAAAGCAAGTGTCGCGGAGTGGTTTTTAGGCTTGCAAGACTTCTGAACGGAAGAAGTGCGAGAGGCATATACAGGAAGGCGTACATTTACTTAATGAAAGCAACTATAGTGGGATGCATTGGAGAATTGCTAAAGTCTGAGATTGGAAGAAGTGTGACATTCCTGTCAAACACACTTGAGAAAGAAGTCATCACGTAGGACGGGGAGAGCTCCCAGCAGTAAGGAGTCATGTATAGGGACGCTTAAACTAACTTAGAGCGAGCAACTAGCAGGTGGTGCTCTGTAGGCTGGCTAAACGCTAGAATGGAGGAAGTGCCAGACGGTCTTCTATATTAACGCTTACATTCACTGAGAGAAAGAGACTATGTTGGGCGCTTTGTTACACTGGTAAACTCTGAGATTGGAAGAAGTGTGAGAGTTTCCTGTCCAACGCACTTAAGAAAGAAGTCATTATGTAGGAAGAGGAGAGTTCTCGGCTAGAAAGGGAGGAGGCTTTCTATGTATGGGAACGCTTACATTCACTTCAAGAAACTATCGGGGGGTAATTTGTAGTTAAACTCTAGAAGAACTGTGAGAGTCCTATATAGGAAGGCTTGCATTCACTTAGGGAAAGCAAGTACGAAGAAGGAGTGGTTTGTAGGCTTGCTAAACTCTAGTGTTGACGAAATGCGAGAGTCCTATAGAGAGACGTTAACGTTCAGTTAGTGAGAGCAACTCTCGGGGGGGGGGGTGGTATTTACGCTTGCTGAACTCTAGTTTGGAAGACATGTCCGAGTTATCCAGGAAGGCTTACAATCACTTAGCTAGAAAGCCAGTATCGGCGGTCGCCTTGTAGGCTTGCTAAACTCTAGTTTCCGGGAAGGGCAAGAGTCATATAGAGGATCACTTAAATTCACTCAGTGAAAGCACCTGTCGCAGGCTGCCTTTTAGGGTGGCTAAACTCTAGTTGGAAGGAAGTGTGAGAGTCATATATAGGAATTCTTACCTTGACTTAGTGAAAGCACCTATGGAGCGGTGGCTTGTCGTCTTGCTGAACTCCAGTTTGGAAGATGTGCGAGAGTATGTATTCATAGGGATATTTACAGCCACTTAGAGAAAGTAGCTCTCAGGGCTGGTGCGCAGGGTTACAAAACTACATTCAAAGAAGGACAAGAAAAATATACGGGGGAGGCTTACATTCGGGTAGAGAAAGCAACTCTCGTGGGGTGTATTGCCAGATGGCTAAACGTTGAGATTGGAACAAGTGTGAGTTTCTTGTGAATCACACTGAAGGATGAAGTCACTATGTAAAAGCTGGATACTTCTTAGCCAGACGGGAGTCACGATAGGAACACATACACTGACTGAGAGAAAGCAATTGTTGGGTGGTGGGTTGTAGGTTTGCTAAAGTCCAGTTTGGAAGAAGTGCGAGAATCCTTTATAGGAATGCTTACATTCACTTCCAGAAAGCAGCGATCAGCGGTGGTTTGCAGGATTGCTACACCGCAGTTTGCAAGAAGTGCGAGAGTCGTGCATAGCAATGCTTAAATTCCCTTAGAGAAAGCAACTGTCGGCGGGTGATTTTTAGGCTTTCTAGCCTCTGGTTTGGATGAAGTGTGAGACATACATGGGAACGCTTACATTCCCTTCCAGAAAGCAAGTGTCGCGGAGTGGTTTTTAGGCTTGCAAGACTTCTGAACGGAAGCAGTTCGAGAGGCATATACAGGAAGGCGTACATTTACTTAATGAAAGCAACTATAGTGGGATGCATTGGAGAATTGCTAAAGTCTGAGATTGGAAGAAGTGTGACCTTCCTGTCAAACACACTTGAGAAAGAAGTCATGACGTAGGACGGGGAGAGCTTCCAGCAGTAAGGAGTCATGTATAGGGACGCTTAAACTAACTTAGAGCGAGCAACTAGCAGGTGGTGCTCTGTAGGCTGGCTAAACGCTAGAATGGAGGAAGTGCCAGACGGTCTTCTATATGAACGCTTACATTCACTGAGAGAAAGAGACTATGTTGGGCGCTTTGTTACACTGGTAAACTCTGAGATTGGAAGAAGTGTGAGAGTTTCCTGTCCAACGCACTTAAGAAAGAAGTCATTATGTAGGAAGAGGAGAGTTCTCGGCTAGAAAGGGAGGACGCTTTCTATGTATGGGAACGCTTACATTCACTTCAAGAAACTATCGGGGGGTAATTTGTAGTTAAACTCTAGAAGAACTGTGAGAGTCCTATATAGGAAGGCTTGCATTCACTTAGGGAAAGCAAGTACGAAGAAGGAGTGGTTTGTAGGCTTGCTAAACTCTAGTGTTGACGAAATGCGAGAGTCCTATAGAGGGACGTTAACCTTCAGTTAGTGAGAGCAACTCTCGGGGGTGGGGGGTGGTATTTAGGCTTGCTGAACTCTAGTTTGGAAGACATGTCCGAGTTATCCAGGAAGGCTTACAATCACTTAGCTAGAAAGCCAGTATCGGCGGTCGCCTTGTAGGCTTGCTAAACTCTAGTTTCCAGGAAGGGCAAGAGTCATATAGAGGATCACTTAAATTCACTCAGTGAAAGCACCTGTCGCAGGCTGCCTTTTAGGGTGGCTAAACTCTAGTTGGAAGGAAGTGTGAGAGTCATATATAGGAATTCTTACCTTGACTTAGTGAAAGCACCTATGGAGCGGTGGCTTGTCATCTTGCTGAACTCCAGTTTGGAAGATGTGCGAGAGTATGTATTCATAGGGATATTTACAGCCACTTAGAGAAAGTAGCTCTCAGGGCTGGTGCGCAGGGTTACAAAACTACATTCAAAGAAGGACAAGAAAAATATACGGGGGAGGCTTACATTCGGGTAGAGAAAGCAACTCTCGTGGGGTGTATTGCCAGATGGCTAAACGTTGAGATTGGAACAAGTGTGAGTTTCTTGTGAATCACACTGAAGGATGAAGTCACTATGTAAAAGCTGGATACTTCTTAGCCAGACGGGAGTCACGATAGGAACACATACACTGACTGAGAGAAAGCAATTGTTGGGTGGTGGGTTGTAGGTTTGCTAAAGTCCAGTTTGGAAGAAGTGCGAGAATCCTTTATAGGAATGCTTACATTCACTTCCAGAAAGCAGCGATCAGCGGTGGTTTGCAGGATTGCTACACCGCAGTTTGCAAGAAGTGCGAGAGTCGTGCATAGCAATGCTTAAATTCCCTTAGAGAAAGCAACTGTCGGCGGGTGATTTTTAGGCTTTCTAGCCTCTGGTTTGGATGAAGTGTGAGACATACATGGGAACGCTTACATTCCCTTCCAGAAAGCAAGTGTCGCGGAGTGGTTTTTAGGCTTGCAAGACTTCTGAACGGAAGAAGTGCGAGAGGCATATACAGGAAGGCGTACATTTACTTAATGAAAGCAACTATAGTGGGCTGCATTGGAGAATTGCTAAAGTCTGAGATTGGAAGAAGTGTGACCTTCCTGTCAAACACACTTGAGAAAGAAGTCATCACGTAGGACGGGGAGAGCTCCCAGCAGTAAGGAGTCATGTATAGGGACGCTTAAACTAACTTAGACAGAGCAACTAGCAGGTGGTGCTCTGTAGGCTGGCTAAACGCTAGAATGGAGGAAGTGCCAGACGGTCTTCTATATTAACGCTTACATTCACTGAGAGAAAGAGACTATGTTGGGCGCTTTGTTACACTGGTAAACTCTGAGATTGGAAGAAGTGTGAGAGTTTCCTGTCCAACGCACTTAGGAAAGAAGTCATTATGTAGGAAGAGGAGAGTTCTCGGCTAGAAAGGGAGGACGCTTTCTATGTATGGGAACGCTTACATTCACTTCAAGAAACTATCGGGGGGTAATTTGTAGTTAAACTCTAGAAGAACTGTGAGAGTCCTATATAGGAAGGCTTGCATTCACTTAGGGAAAGCAAGTACGAAGAAGGAGTGGTTTGTAGGCTTGCTAAACTCTAGTGTTGACGAAATGCGAGAGTCCTATAGAGGGACATTAACCTTCAGTTAGTGAGAGCAACCCCCGGGGGGGGGGTGGTATTTAGGCTTGCTGAACTCTAGTTTGGAAGACATGTCCGAGTTATCCAGGAAGGCTTACAATCAGTTAGCTAGAAAGCCAGTATCGGCGGTCGCCTTGTAGGCTTGCTAAACTCTAGTTTCCAGGAAGGGCAAGAGTCATATAGAGGATCACTTAAATTCACTCAGTGAAAGCAACTGTCGCAGGCTGCCTTTTAGGGTGGCTAAACTCTAGTTGGAAGGAAGTGTGAGAGTCATATATAGGAATTCTTACCTTGACTTAGTGAAAGCACCTATGAAGCGGTGGCTTGTCGTCTTGCTGAACTCCAGTTTGGAAGATGTGGGAGAGTATGTATTCATAGGGATATTTACAGCCACTTAGAGAAAGTAGCTCTCAGGGCTGGTGCGCAGGGTTACAAAACTACATTCAAAGAAGGACAAGAAAAATATACGGGGGAGGCTTACATTCGGGTAGAGAAAGCAACTCTCGTGGGGTGTATTGCCAGATGGCTAAACGTTGAGATTGGAACAAGTGTGAGTTTCTTGTGAATCACACTGAAGGATGAAGTCACTATGTAAAAGCTGGATACTTCTTAGCCAGACGGGAGTCACGATAGGAACACATACACTGACTGAGAGAAAGCAATTGTTGGGTGGTGGGTTGTAGGTTTGCTAAAGTCCAGTTTGGAAGAAGTGCGAGAATCCTTTATAGGAATGCTTACATTCACTTCCAGAAAGCAGCGATCAGCGGTGGTTTGCAGGATTGCTACACCGCAGTTTGCAAGAAGTGCGAGAGTCGTGCATAGCAATGCTTAAATTCCCTTAGAGAAAGCAACTGTCGGCGGGTGATTTTTAGGCTTTCTAGCCTCTGGTTTGGATGAAGTGTGAGACATACATGGGAACGCTTACATTCCCTTCCAGAAAGCAAGTGTCGCGGAGTGGTTTTTAGGCTTGCAAGACTTCTGAACGGAAGAAGTGCGAGAGGCATATACAGGAAGGCGTACATTTACTTAATGAAAGCAACTATAGTGGGATGCATTGGAGAATTGCTAAAGTCTGAGATTGGAAGAAGTGTGACCTTCCTGTCAAACACACTTGAGAAAGAAGTCATCACGTAGGACGGGGAGAGCTCCCAGCAGTAAGGAGTCATGTATAGGGACGCTTAAACTAACTTAGAGCGAGCAACTAGCAGGTGGTGCTCTGTAGGCTGGCTAAACGCTAGAATGGAGGAAATGCCAGACGGTCTTCTATATTAACGCTTACATTCACTGAGAGAAAGAGACTATGTTGGGCGCTTTGTTACACTGGTAAACTCTGAGATTGGAAGAAGTGTGAGAGTTTCCTGTCCAACGCACTTAGGAAAGAAGTCATTATGTAGGAAGAGGAGAGTTCTCGGCTAAAAAGGGAGGAGGCTTTCTATGTATGGGAACGCTTACATTCACTTCAAGAAACTATCGGGGGGTAATTTGTAGTTAAACTCTAGAAGAACTGTGAGAGTCCTATATAGGAAGGCTTGCATTCACTTAGGAAAAGCAAGTACGAAGAAGGAGTGGTTTGTAGGTTTGCTAAACTCTAGTGTTGACGAAATGCGAGAGTCCTATAGAGGGACGTTAACCTTCAGTTAGTGAGAGCAACTCTCGGGGGGGGGGGTGGTGGTATTTAGGCTTGCTGAACTCTAGTTTGGAAGACATGTCCGAGTTATCCAGGAAGGCTTACAATCACTTAGCTAGAAAGCCAGTATCGGCGGTCACCTTGTAGGCTTGCTAAACTCTAGTTTCCAGGAAGGGCAAGAGTCATATAGAGGATCACTTAAATTCACTCAGTGAAAGCAACTGTCGCGGGCTGCCTTTTAGGGTGGCTAAACTCTAGTTGGAAAGAAGTGTGAGAGTCATATATAGGAATTCTTACCTTGACTTAGTGAAAGCACCTATGGAGCGGTGGCTTGTCGTCTTGCTGAACTCCAGTTTGGAAGATGTGCGAGAGTATGTATTCATAGGGATATTTACAGCCACTTAGAGAAAGTAGCTCTCAGGGCTGGTGCGCAGGGTTACAAAACTACATTCAAAGAAGGACAAGAAAAATATACGGGGGAGGCTTACATTCGGGTAGAGAAAGCAACTCTCGTGGGGTGTATTGCCAGATGGCTAAACGTTGAGATTGGAACAAGTGTCAGTTTCTTGTGAATCACACTGAAGGATGAAGTCACTATGTAAAAGCTGGATACTTCTTAGCCAGACGGGAGTCACGATAGGAACACATACACTGACTGAGAGAAAGCAATTGTTGGGTGGTGGGTTGTAGGTTTGCTAAAGTCCAGTTTGGAAGAAGTGCGAGAATCCTTTATAGGAATGCTTACATTCACTTCCAGAAAGCAGCGATCAGCGGTGGTTTGCAGGATTGCTACAGCGCAGTTTGCAAGAAGTGCAAGAGTCGTGCATAGCAATGCTTAAATTCCCTTAGAGAAAGTAACTGTCGGCGGGTGATTTTTAGGCTTTCTAGCCTCTGGTTTGGATGAAGTGTGAGACATACATGGGAACGCTTACATTCCCTTCCAGAAAGCAAGTGTCGCGGAGTGGTTTTTAGGCTTGCAAGACTTCTGAACGGAAGAAGTGCGAGAGGCATATACAGGAAGGCGTACATTTACTTAATGAAAGCAACTATAGTGGGATGCATTGGAGAATTGCTAAAGTCTGAGATTGGAAGAAGTGTGACCTTCCTGTCAAACACACTTGAGAAAGAAGTCATCACGTAGGACGGGGAGAGCTCCCAGCAGTAAGGAGTCATGTATAGGGACGCTTAAACTAACTTAGAGCGAGCAACTAGCAGGTGGTGCTCTGTAGGCTGGCTAAACGCTAGAATGGAGGAAGTGCCAGACGGTCTTCTATATTAACGCTTACATTCACTAAGAGAAAGAGACTATGTTGGGCGCTTTGTTACACTGGTAAACACTGAGATTGGAAGAAGTGTGAGAGTTTCCTGTCCAACGCACTTAAGAAAGAAGTCATTATGTAGGAAGAGGAGAGTTCTCGGCTAGAAAGGGAGGACGCTTTCTATGTATGGGAACGCTTACATTCACTTCAAGAAACTATCGGGGGGTAATTTGTAGTTAAACTCTAGAAGAACTGTGAGAGTCCTATATAGGAAGGCTTGCATTCACTTAGGGAAAGCAAGTACGAAGAAGGAGTGGTTTGTAGGCTTGCTAAACTCTAGTGTTGACGAAATGCGAGAGTCCTATAGAGGGACGTTAACCTTCAGTTAGTGAGAGCAACTCTCGGGGGGGGGGTGGTATTTAGGCTTGCTGAACTCTAGTTTGGAAGACATGTCCGAGTTATCCAGGAAGGCTTACAATCACTTAGCTAGAAAGCCAGTATCGGCGGTCGCCTTGTAGGCTTGCTAAACTCTAGTTTCCAGGAAGGGCAAGAGTCATATAGAGGATCACTTAAATTCACTCAGTGAAAGCACCTGTCGCAGGCTGCCTTTTAGGGTGGCTAAACTCTAGTTGGAAGGAAGTGTGAGAGTCATATATAGGAATTCTTACCTTGACTTAGTGAAAGCACCTATGGAGCGGTGGCTTGTCATCTTGCTGAACTCCAGTTTGGAAGATGTGCGAGAGTATGTATTCATAGGGATATTTACAGCCACTTAGAGAAAGTAGCTCTCAGGGCTGGTGCGCAGGGTTACAAAACTACATTCAAAGAAGGACAAGAAAAATATACGGGGGAGGCTTACATTCGGGTAGAGAAAGCAACTCTCGTGGGGTGTATTGCCAGATGGCTAAACGTTGAGATTGGAACAAGTGTGAGTTTCTTGTGAATCACACTGAAGGATGAAGTCACTATGTAAAAGCTGGATACTTCTTAGCCAGACGGGAGTCACGATAGGAACACATACACTGACTGAGAGAAAGCAATTGTTGGGTGGTGGGTTGTAGGTTTGCTAAAGTCCAGTTTGGAAGAAGTGCGAGAATCCTTTATAGGAATGCTTACATTCACTTCCAGAAAGCAGCGATCAGCGGTGGTTTGCAGGATTGCTACACCGCAGTTTGCAAGAAGTGCGAGAGTCATGCATAGCAATGCTTAAATTCCCTTAGAGAAAGCAACTGTCGGCGGGTGATTTTTAGGCTTTCTAGCCTCTGGTACGGATGAAGTGTGAGACATACATGGGAACGCTTACATTCCCTTCCAGAAAGCAAGTGTCGCGGAGTGGTTTTTAGGCTTGCAAGACTTCTGAACGGAAGAAGTGCGAGAGGCATATACAGGAAGGCGTACATTTACTTAATGAAAGCAACTATAGTGGGCTGCATTGGAGAATTGCTAAAGTCTGAGATTGGAAGAAGTGTGACCTTCCTGTCAAACACACTTGAGAAAGAAGTCATCACGTAGGACGGGGAGAGCTCCCAGCAGTAAGGAGTCATGTATAGGGACGCTTAAACTAACTTAGAGCGAGCAACTAGCAGGTGGTGCTCTGCAGGCTGGCTAAACGCTAGAATGGAGGAAGTGCCAGACGGTCTTCTATATTAACGCTTACATTCACTGAGAGAAAGAGACTATGTTGGGCACTTTGTTACACTGGTAAACTCTGAGATTGGAAGAAGTGTGAGAGTTTCCTGTCCAACGCACTTAGGAAAGAAGTCATTATGTAGGAAGAGGAGAGTTCTCGGCTAGAAAGGGAGGACGCTTTCTATGTATGGGAACGCTTACATTCACTTCAAGAAACTATCGGGGGGTAATTTGTAGTTAAACTCTAGAAGAACTGTGAGAGTCCTATATAGGAAGGCTTGCATTCACTTAGGGAAAGCAAGTACGAAGAAGGAGTGGTTTGTAGGCTTGCTAAACTCTAGTGTTGACGAAATGCGAGAGTCCTATAGAGGGACGTTACCCTTCAGTTAGTGAGAGCAACTATCGGGGGGGGGGTGGTATTTAGGCTTGCTGAACTCTAGTTTGGAAGACATGTCCGAGTTATCCAGGAAGGCTTACAATCACTTAGCTAGAAAGCCAGTATCGGCGGTCGCCTTGTAGGCTTGCTAAACTCTAGTTTCCAGGAAGGGCAAGAGTCATATAGAGGATCACTTAAATTCACTCAGTGAAAGCACCTGTCGCAGGCTGCCTTTTAGGGTGGCTAAATTCTATTTGGAAGGAAGTGTGAGAGTCATATATAGGAATTCTTACCTTGACTTAGTGAAAGCACCTATGGAGCGGTGGCTTGTCGTCTTGCTGAACTCCAGTTTGGAAGATGTGCGAGAGTATGTATTCATAGGGATATTTACAGCCACTTAGAGAAAGTAGCTCTCAGGGCTGGTGCGCAGGGTTACAAAACTACATTCAAAGAAGGACAAGAAAAATATACGGGGGAGGCTTACATTCGGGTAGAGAAAGCAACTCTCGTGGGGTGTATTGCCAGATGGCTAAACGTTGAGATTGGAACAAGTGTCAGTTTCTTGTGAATCACACTGAAGGATGAAGTCACTATGTAAAAGCTGGATACTTCTTAGCCAGACGGGAGTCACGATAGGAACACATACACTGACTGAGAGAAAGCAATTGTTGGGTGGTGGGTTGTAGGTTTGCTAAAGTCCAGTTTGGAAGAAGTGCGAGAACCCTTTATAGGAATGCTTACATTCACTTCCAGAAAGCAGCGATCAGCGGTGGTTTGCAGGTTTGCTACACCGCAGTTTGCAAGAAGTGCGAGAGTCATGCATAGCAATGCTTAAATTCCCTTAGAGAAAGCAACTGTCGGCGGGTGATTTTTAGGCTTTCTAGCCTCTGGTTTGGATGAAGTGTGAGACATACATGGGAACGCTTACATTCCCTTCCAGAAAGCAAGTGTCGCGGAGTGGTTTTTAGGCTTGCAAGACTTCTGAACGGAAGAAGTGCGAGAGGCATATACAGGAAGGCGTACATTTACTTAATGAAAGCAACTATAGTGGGATGCATTGGAGAATTGCTAAAGTCTGAGATTGGAAGAAGTGTGACCTTCCTGTCTAACACACTTGAGAAAGAAGTCATCACGTAGGATGGGGAGAGCTCCCAGCAGTAAGGAGTCATGTATAGGGACGCTTAAACTAACTTAGAGAGAGCAACTAGCAGGTGGTGCTCTGTAGGCTGGCTAAACGCTAGAATGGAGGAAGTGCCAGACGGTCTTCTATATGAACGCTTACATTCACTGAGAGAAAGAGACTATGTTGGGCGCTTTGTTACACTGGTAAACTCTGAGATTGGAAGAAGTGTGAGAGTTTCCTGTCCAACGCACTTAGGAAAGAAGTCATTATGTAGGAAGAGGAGAGTTCTCGGCTAGAAAGGGAGGACGCTTTCTATGTATGGGAACGCTTACATTCACTTCAAGAAACTATCGGGGGGTAATTTGTAGTTAAACTCTAGAAGAACTGTGAGAGTCCTATATAGGAAGGCTTGCATTCACTTAGGGAAAGCAAGTACGAAGAAGGAGTGGTTTGTAGGCTTGCTAAACTCTAGTGTTGACGAAATGCGAGAGTCCTATAGAGGGACGTTAACCTTCAGTTAGTGAGAGCAACTCTCGGGGGGGGGGGTGGTATTTAGGCTTGCTGAACTCTAGTTTGGAAGACATGTCCGAGTTATCCAGGAAGGCTTACAATCACTTAGCTAGAAAGCCAGTATCGGCGGTCGCCTTGTAGGCTTGCTAAACTCTAGTTTCCAGGAAGGGCAAGAGTCATATAGAGGATCACTTAAATTCACTCAGTGAAAGCACCTGTCGCAGGCTGCCTTTTAGGGTGGCTAAACTCTAGTTGGAAGGAAGTGTGAGAGTCATATATAGGAATTCTTACCTTGACTTAGTGAAAGCACCTATGGAGCGGTGGCTTGTCGTCTTGCTGAACTCCAGTTTGGAAGATGTGCGAGAGTATGTATTCATAGGGATATTTACAGCCACTTAGAGAAAGTAGCTCTCAGGGCTGGTGCGCAGGGTTACAAAACTACATTCAAAGAAGGACAAGAAAAATATACGGGGGAGGCTTACATTCGGGTAGAGAAAGCAACTCTCGTGGGGTGTATTGCCAGATGGCTAAACGTTGAGATTGGAACAAGTGTGAGTTTCTTGTGAATCACACTGAAGGATGAAGTCACTATGTAAAAGCTGGATACTTCTTAGCCAGACGGGAGTCACGATAGGAACACATACACTGACTGAGAGAAAGCAATTGTTGGGTGGTGGGTTGTAGGTTTGCTAAAGTCCAGTTTGGAAGAAGTGCAAGAATCCTTTATAGGAATGCTTACATTCACTTCCAGAAAGCAGCGATCAGCGGTGGTTTGCAGGATTGCTACACCGCAGTTTGCAAGAAGTGCGAGAGTCGTGCATAGCAATGCTTAAATTCCCTTAGAGAAAGCAACTGTCGGCGGGTGATTTTTAGGCTTTCTAGCCTCTGGTTTGGATGAAGTGTGAGACATACATGGGAACGCTGACATTCCCTTCCAGAAAGCAAGTGTCGCGGAGTGGTTTTTAGGCTTGCAAGACTTCTGAACGGAAGAAGTGCGAGAGGCATATACAGGAAGGCGTACATTTACTTAATGAAAGCAACTATAGTGGGCTGCATTGGAGAATTGCTAAAGTCTGAGATTGGAAGAAGTGTGACCTTCCTGTCAAACACACTTGAGAAAGAAGTCATCACGTAGGACGGGGAGAGCTCCCAGCAGTAAGGAGTCATGTATAGGGACGCTTAAACTAACTTAGAGCGAGCAACTAGCAGGTGGTGCTCTGTAGGCTGGCTAAACGCTAGAATGGAGGAAGTGCCAGACGGTCTTCTATATTAACGCTTACATTCACTGAGAGAAAGAGACTATGTTGGGCACTTTGTTACACTGGTAAACTCTGAGATTGGAAGAAGTGTGAGAGTTTCCTGTCCAACGCACTTAGGAAAGAAGTCATTATGTAGGAAGAGGAGAGTTCTCGGCTAGAAAGGGAGGACGCTTTCTATGTATGGGAACGCTTACATTCACTTCAAGAAACTATCGGGGGGTAATTTGTAGTTAAACTCTAGAAGAACTGTGAGAGTCCTATATAGGAAGGCTTGCATTCACTTAGGGAAAGCAAGTACGAAGAAGGAGTGGTTTGTAGGCTTGCTAAACTCTAGTGTTGACGAAATGCGAGAGTCCTATAGAGGGACGTTACCCTTCAGTTAGTGAGAGCAACTATCGGGGGGGGGGGTGGTATTTAGGCTTGCTGAACTCTAGTTTGGAAGACATGTCCGAGTTATCCAGGAAGGCTTACAATCACTTAGCTAGAAAGCCAGTATCGGCGGTCGCCTTGTAGGCTTGCTAAACTCTAGTTTCCAGGAAGGGCAAGAGTCATATAGAGGATCACTTAAATTCACTCAGTGAAAGCACCTGTCGCAGGCTGCCTTTTAGGGTGGCTAAACTCTATTTGGAAGGAAGTGTGAGAGTCATATATAGGAATTCTTACCTTGACTTAGTGAAAGCACCTATGGAGCGGTGGCTTGTCGTCTTGCTGAACTCCAGTTTGGAAGATGTGCGAGAGTATGTATTCATAGGGATATTTACAGCCACTTAGAGAAAGTAGCTCTCAGGGCTGGTGCGCAGGGTTACAAAACTACATTCAAAGAAGGACAAGAAAAATATACGGGGGAGGCTTACATTCGGGTAGAGAAAGCAACTCTCGTGGGGTGTATTGCCAGATGGCTAAACGTTGAGATTGGAACAAGTGTGAGTTTCTTGTGAATCACACTGAAGGATGAAGTCACTATGTAAAAGCTGGATACTTCTTAGCCAGATGGGAGTCACGATAGGAACACATACACTGACTGAGAGAAAGCAATTGTTGGGTGGTGGGTTGTAGGTTTGCGAAAGTCCAGTTTGGAAGAAGTGCGAGAATCCTTTATAGGGATGCTTACATTCACTTCCAGAAAGCAGCGATCAGCGGTGGTTTGCAGGATTGCTACACCGCAGTTTGCAAGAAGTGCGAGAGTCATGCATAGCAATGCTTAAATTCCCTTAGAGAAAGCAACTGTCGGCGGGTGATTTTTAGGCTTTCTAGCCTCTGGTTTGGATGAAGTGTGAGACATACATGGGAACGCTTACATTCCCTTCCAGAAAGCAAGTGTCGCGGAGTGGTTTTTAGGCTTGCAAGACTTCTGAACGGAAGAAGTGCGAGAGGCATATACAGGAAGGCGTACATTTACTTAATGAAAGCAACTATAGTGGGATGCATTGGAGAATTGCTAAAGTCTGAGATTGGAAGAAGTGTGACCTTCCTGTCAAACACACTTGAGAAAGAAGTCATCACGTAGGACGGGGAGAGCTCCCAGCAGTAAGGAGTCATGTATAGGGACGCTTAAACTAACTTAGAGCGAGCAACTAGCAGGTGGTGCTCTGTAGGCTGGCTAAACGCTAGAATGGAGGAAGTGCCAGACGGTCTTCTATATTAACGCTTACATTCACTGAGAGAAAGAGACTATGTTGGGCGCTTTGTTACACTGGTAAACACTGAGATTGGAAGAAGTGTGAGAGTTTCCTGTCCAACGCACTTAAGAAAGAAGTCATTATGTAGGAAGAGGAGAGTTCTCGGCTAGAAAGGGAGGACGCTTTCTATGTATGGGAACGCTTACATTCACTTCAAGAAACTATCGGGGGGTAATTTGTAGTTAAACTCTAGAAGAACTGTGAGAGTCCTATATAGGAAGGCTTGCATTCACTTAGGGAAAGCAAGTACGAAGAAGGAGTGGTTTGTAGGCTTGCTAAACTCTAGTGTTGACGAAATGCGAGAGTCCTATAGAGGGACGTTAACCTTCAGTTAGTGAGAGCAACTCTCGGGGGGGGGGTGGTATTTAGGCTTGCTGAACTCTAGTTTGGAAGACATGTCCGAGTTATCCAGGAAGGCTTACAATCACTTAGCTAGAAAGCCAGTATCGGCGGTCGCCTTGTAGGCTTGCTAAACTCTAGTTTCCAGGAAGGGCAAGAGTCATATAGAGGATCACTTAAATTCACTCAGTGAAAGCACCTGTCGCAGGCTGCCTTTTAGGGTGGCTAAACTCTAGTTGGAAGGAAGTGTGAGAGTCATATATAGGAATTCTTACCTTGACTTAGTGAAAGCACCTATGGAGCGGTGGCTTGTCGTCTTGCTGAACTCCAGTTTGGAAGATGTGCGAGAGTATGTATTCATAGGGATATTTACAGCCACTTAGAGAAAGTAGCTCTCAGGGCTGGTGCGCAGGGTTACAAAACTACATTCAAAGAAGGACAAGAAAAATATACGGGGGAGGCTTACATTCGGGTAGAGAAAGCAACTCTCGTGGGGTGTATTGCCAGATGGCTAAACGTTGAGATTGGAACAAGTGTGAGTTTCTTGTGAATCACACTGAAGGATGAAGTCACTATGGAAAAGCTGGATACTACTTAGCCAGACGGGAGTCACGATAGGAACACATACACTGACTGAGAGAAAGCAATTGTTGGGTGGTGGGTTGTAGGTTTGCTAAAGTCCAGTTTGGAAGAAGTGCGAGAATCCTTTATAGGAATGCTTACATTCACTTCCAGAAAGCAGCGATCAGCGGTGGTTTGCAGGATTGCTACACCGCAGTTTGCAAGAAGTGCGAGAGTCATGCATAGCAATTCTTAAATTCCCTTAGAGAAAGCAACTGTCGGCGGGTGATTTTTAGGCTTTCTAGCCTCTGCTTTGGATGAAGTGTGAGACATACATGGGAACGCTTACATTCCCTTCCAGAAAGCAAGTGTCGCGGAGTGGTTTTTAGGCTTGCAAGACTTCTGAATGGAAGAAGTGCGAGAGGCATGTACAGGAAGGCGTACATTTACTTAATGAAAGCAACTATAGTGGGATGCATTGGAGAATTGCTAAAGTCTGAGATTGGAAGAAGTGTGACCTTCCTGTCAAACACACTTGAGAAAGAAGTCATCACGTAGGACGGGGAGAGCTCCCAGCAGTAAGGAGTCATGTATAGGGACGCTTAAACTAACTTAGAGCGAGCAACTACAGGTGGTGCTCTGTAGGCTGGCTAAACGCTAGAATGGAGGAAGTGCCAGACGGTCTTCTATATTAACGCTTACATTCACTGAGAGAAAGAGACTATGTTGGGCACTTTGTTACACTGGTAAACTCTGAGATTGGAAGAAGTGTGAGAGTTTCCTGTCCAACGCACTTAGGAAAGAAGTCATTATGTAGGAAGAGGAGAGTTCTCGGCTAGAAAGGGAGGACGCTTTCTATGTATGGGAACGCTTACATTCACTTCAAGAAACTATCGGGGGGTAATTTGTAGTTAAACTCTAGAAGAACTGTGAGAGTCCTATATAGGAAGGCTTGCATTCACTTAGGGAAAGCAAGTACGAAGAAGGAGTGGTTTGTAGGCTTGCTAAACTCTAGTGTTGACGAAATGCGAGAGTCCTATAGAGGGACGTTACCCTTCAGTTAGTGAGAGCAACTATCGAGGGGGGGGGGTGGTATTTAGGCTTGCTGAACTCTAGTTTGGAAGACATGTCCGAGTTATCCAGGAAGGCTTACAATCACTTAGCTAGAAAGCCAGTATCGGCGGTCGCCTTGTAGGCTTGCTAAACTCTAGTTTCCAGGAAGGGCAAGAGTCATATAGAGGATCACTTAAATTCACTCAGTGAAAGCACCTGTCGCAGGCTGCCTTTTAGGGTGGCTAAACTCTATTTGGAAGGAAGTGTGAGAGTCATATATAGGAATTCTTACCTTGACTTAGTGAAAGCACCTATGGAGCGGTGGCTTGTCGTCTTGCTGAACTCCAGTTTGGAAGATGTGCGAGAGTATGTATTCATAGGGATATTTACAGCCACTTAGAGAAAGTAGCTCTCAGGGCTGGTGCGCAGGGTTACAAAACTACATTCAAAGAAGGACAAGAAAAATATACGGGGGAGGCTTACATTCGGGTAGAGAAAGCAACTCTCGTGGGGTGTATTGCCAGATGGCTAAACGTTGAGATTGGAACAAGTGTGAGTTTCTTGTGAATCACACTGAAGGATGAAGTCACTATGTAAAAGCTGGATACTTCTTAGCCAGACGGGAGTCACGATAGGAACACATACACTGACTGAGAGAAAGCAATTGTTGGGTGGTGGGTTGTAGGTTTGCTAAAGTCCAGTTTGGAAGAAGTGCGAGAACCCTTTATAGGAATGCTTACATTCACTTCCAGAAAGCAGCGATCAGCGGTGGTTTGCAGGTTTGCTACACCGCAGTTTGCAAGAAGTGCGAGAGTCATGCATAGCAATGCTTAAATTCCCTTAGAGAAAGCAACTGTCGGCGGGTGATTTTTAGGCTTTCTAGCCTCTGGTTTGGATGAAGTGTGAGACATACATGGGAACGCTTACATTCCCTTCCAGAAAGCAAGTGTCGCGGAGTGGTTTTTAGGCTTGCAAGACTTCTGAACGGAAGAAGTGCGAGAGGCATATACAGGAAGGCGTACATTTACTTAATGAAAGCAACTATAGTGGGATGCATTGGAGAATTGCTAAAGTCTGAGATTGGAAGAAGTGTGACCTTCCTGTCAAACACACTTGAGAAAGAAGTCATCACGTAGGACGGGGAGAGCTCCCAGCAGTAAGGAGTCATGTATAGGGACGCTTAAACTAACTTAGAGAGAGCAACTAGCAGGTGGTGCTCTGTAGGCTGGCTAAACGCTAGAATGGAGGAAGTGCCAGACGGTCTTCTATATTAACGCTTACATTCACTGAGATAAATAGACTATGTTGGGCGCTTTATTACACTGGTAAACTCTGAGATTGGAAGAAGTGTGAGAGTTTCCTGTCCAACGCACTTAAGAAAGAAGTCATTATGTAGGAAGAGGAGAGTTCTCGGCTAGAAATGGAGGAGGCTTTCTATGTATGGGAACGCTTACATTCACTTCAAGAAACTATCGGGGGGTAATTTGTAGTTAAACTCTAGAAGAACTGTGAGAGTCCTATATAGGAAGGCTTGCATTCACTTAGGGAAAGCAAGTACGAAGAAGGAGTGGTTTGTAGGCTTGCTAAACTCTAGTGTTGACGAAATGCGAGAGTCCTATAGAGGGACGTTAACCTTCAGTTAGTGAGAGCAACTCTCGGGGGGGGGGGTGGTATTTAGGCTTGCTGAACTCTAGTTTGGAAGACATGTCCGAGTTATCTAGGAAGGCTTACAATCACTTAGCTAGGAAGCCAGTATCGGCGGTCGCCTTGTAGGCTTGCTAAACTCTAGTTTCCAGGAAGGGCAAGAGTCATATAGAGGATCACTTAAATTCACTCAGTGAAAGCAACTGTCGCGGGCTGCCTTTTAGGGTGGCTAAACTCTAGTTGGAAGGAAGTGTGAGAGTCATATATAGGAATTCTTACCTTGACTTAGTGAAAGCACCTATGGAGCGGTGGCTTGTCGTCTTGCTGAACTCCAGTTTGGAAGATGTGCGAGAGTATGTATTCATAGGGATATTTACAGCCACTTAGAGAAAGTAGCTCTCAGGGCTGGTGCGCAGGGTTACAAAACTACATTCAAAGAAGGACAAGAAAAATATACGGGGGAGGTTTACATTCGGGTAGAGAAAGCAACTCTCGTGGGGTGTATTGCCAGATGGCTAAACGTTGAGATTGGAACAAGTGTGAGTTTCTTGTGAATCACACTGAAGGATGAAGTCACTATGTAAAAGCTGGATACTTCTTAGCCAGACGGGAGTCACGATAGGAACACATACACTGACTGAGAGAAAGCAATTGTTGGGTGGTGGGTTGTAGGTTTGCTAAAGTCCAGTTTGGAAGAAGTGCGAGAATCCTTTATAGGAATGCTTACATTCACTTCCAGAAAGCAGCGATCAGCGGTGGTTTGCAGGATTGCTACACCGCAGTTTGCAAGAAGTGCGAGAGTCGTGCATAGCAATGCTTAAATTCCCTTAGAGAAAGCAACTGTCGGCGGGTGATTTTTAGGCTTTCTAGCCTCTGGTTTGGATGAAGTGTGAGACATACATGGGAACGCTTACATTCCCTTCCAGAAAGCAAGTGTCGCGGAGTGGTTTTTAGGCTTGCAAGACTTCTGAACGGAAGAAGTGCGAGAGGCATATACAGGAAGGCGTACATTTACTTAATGAAAGCAACTATAGTGGGATGCATTGGAGAATTGCTAAAGTCTGAGATTGGAAGAAGTGTGACCTTCCTGTCAAACACACTTGAGAAAGAAGTCATCACGTAGGACGGGGAGAGCTCCCAGCAGTAAGGAGTCATGTATAGGGACGCTTAAACTAACTTAGAGCGAGCAACTAGCAGGTGGTGCTCTGTAGGCTGGCTAAACGCTAGAATGGAGGAAGTGCCAGACGGTCTTCTATATTAACGCTTACATTCACTGAGAGAAAGAGACTATGTTGGGCGCTTTGTTACACTGGTAAACTCTGAGATTGGAAGAAGTGTGAGAGTTTCCTGTCCAATGCACTTAAGAAAGAAGTCATTATGTAGGAAGAGGAGAGTTCTCGGCTAGAAAGGGAGGAGGCTTTCTATGTATGGGAACGCTTACATTCACTTCAAGAAACTATCGGGGGGTAATTTGTAGTTAAACTCTAGAAGAACTGTGAGAGTCCTATATAGGAAGGCTTGCATTCACTTAGGGAAAGCAAGTACGAAGAAGGAGTGGTTTGTAGGCTTGCTAAACTCTAGTGTTGACGAAATGCGAGAGTCCTATAGAGGGACGTTAACCTTCAGTTAGTGAGAGCAACTCTCGGGGAGGGGGGTGGTATTTAGGCTTGCTGAACTCTAGTTTGGAAGACATGTCCGAGTTATCCAGGAAGGCTTACAATGACTTAGCTAGAAAGCCAGTATCGGCGGTCGCCTTGTAGGCTTGCTAAACTCTAGTTTCCAGGAAGGGCAAGAGTCATATAGAGGATCACTTAAATTCACTCAGTGAAAGCAACTGTCGCGGGCTGCCTTTTAGGGTGGCTAAACTCTAGTTGGAAAGAAGTGTGAGAGTCATATATAGGAATTCTTACCTTGACTTAGTGAAAGCACCTATGGAGCGGTGGCTTGTCGTCTTGCTGAACTCCAGTTTGGAAGATGTGCGAGAGTATGTATTCATAGGGATATTTACAGCCACTTAGAGAAAGTAGCTCTCAGGGCTGGTGCGCAGGGTTACAAAACTACATTCAAAGAAGGAAAAGAAAATTATACAGGGGAGGCTTACATTCGGGTAGAGAAAGCAACTCTCGTGGGGTGTATTGCCAGATGGCTAAACGTTGAGATTGGAACAAGTGTGAGTTTCTTGTGAATCACACTGAAGGATGAAGTCACTATGTAAAAGCTGGATACTTCTTAGCCAGACGGGAGTCACGATAGGAACACATACACTGACTGAGAGAAAGCAATTGTTGGGTGGTGGGTTGTAGGTTTGCTAAAGTCCAGTTTGGAAGAAGTGCGAGAATCCTTTATAGGAATGCTTACATTCACTTCCAGAAAGCAGCGATCAGCGGTGGTTTGCAGGATTGCTACACCGCAGTTTGCAAGAAGTGCGAGAGTCGTGCATAGCAATGCTTAAATTCCCTTAGAGAAAGCAACTGTCGGCGGGTGATTTTTAGGCTTTCTAGCCTCTGGTTTGGATGAAGTGTGAGACATACATGGGAACGCTTACATTCCCTTCCAGAAAGCAAGTGTCGCGGAGTGGTTTTTAGGCTTGCAAGACTTCTGAACGGAAGAAGTGCGAGAGGCATATACAGGAAGGCGTACATTTACTTAATGGAAGCAACTATAGTGGGATGCATTGGAGAATTGCTAAAGTCTGAGATTGGAAGAAGTGTGACCTTCCTGTCAAACACACTTGAGAAAGAAGTCATCACGTAGGACGAGGAGAGCTCCCAGCAGTAAGGAGTCATGTATAGGGACGCTTAAACTAACTTAGAGCGAGCAACTAGCAGGTGGTGCACTGTAGGCTGGCTAAACGCTAGAATGGAGGAAGTGCCAGACGGTCTTCTACATTAACGCTTACATTCACTGAGAGAAAGAGACTATGTTGGGCGCTTTGTTACACTGGTAAACTCTGAGATTGGAAGAAGTGTGAGAGTTTCCTGTCCAACGCACTTAAGAAAGAAGTCATTATGTAGGAAGAGGAGAGTTCTCGGCTAGAAAGGGAGGAGGCTTTCTATGTATGGGAACGCTTACATTCACTTCAAGAAACTATCGGGGGGTAATTTGTAGTTAAACTCTAGAAGAACTGTGAGAGTCCTATATAGGAAGGCTTGCATTCACATAGGGAAAGCAAGTACGAAGAAGGAGTGGTTTGTAGGCTTGCTAAACTCTAGTGTTGACGAAATGCGAGAGTCCTATAGAGGGACGTTAACCTTCAGTTAGTGAGAGCAACTCTCGGGGAGGGGGGTGGTATTTAGGCTTGCTGAACTCTAGTTTGGAAGACATGTCCGAGTTATCCAGGAAGGCTTACAATCACTTAGCTAGAAAGCCAGTATCGGCGGTCGCCTTGTAGGCTTGCTAAACTCTAGTTTCCAGGAAGGGCAAGAGTCATATAGAGGATCACTTAAATTCACTCAGTGAAAGCAACTGTCGCGGGCTGCCTTTTAGGGTGGCTAAACTCTAGTTGGAAGGAAGTGTGAGAGTCATATATAGGAATTCTTACCTTGACTTAGTGAAAGCACCTATGGAGCGGTGGCTTGTCGTCTTGCTGAACTCCAGTTTGGAAGATGTGCGAGAGTATGTATTCATAGGGATATTTACAGCCACTTAGAGAAAGTAGCTCTCAGGGCTGGTGCGCAGGGTTACAAAACTACATTCAAAGAAGGACAAGAAAAATATACGGGGGAGGCTTACATTCGGGTAGAGAAAGCAACTCTCGTGGGGTGTATTGCCAGATGGCTAAACGTTGAGATTGGAACAAGTGTGAGTTTCTTGTGAATCACACTGAAGGATGAAGTCACTATGTAAAAGCTGGATACTTCTTAGCCAGACGGGAGTCACGATAGGAACACATACACTGACTGAGAGAAAGCAATTGTTGGGTGGTGGGTTGTAGGTTTGCTAAAGTCCAGTTTGGAAGAAGTGCGAGAATCCTTTATAGGAATGCTTACATTCACTTCCAGAAAGCAGCGATCAGCGGTGGTTTGCAGGATTGCTACACTGCAGTTTGCAAGAAGTGCGAGAGTCATGCATAGCAATGCTTAAATTCCCTTAGAGAAAGCAACTGTCGGCGGGTGATTTTTAGGCTTTCTAGCCTCTGGTTTGGATGAAGTGTGAGACATACATGGGAACGCTTACATTCCCTTCCAGAAAGCAAGTGTCGCGGAGTGGTTTTTAGGCTTGCAAGACTTCTGAACGGAAGAAGTGCGAGAGGCATATACAGGAAGGCGTACATTTACTTAATGAAAGCAACTATAGTGGGATGCATTGGAGAATTGCTAAAGTCTGAGATTGGAAGAAGTGTGACCTTCCTGTCAAACACACTTGAGAAAGAAGTCATCACGTAGGACGGGGAGAGCTCCCAGCAGTAAGGAGTCATGTATAGGGACGCTTAAACTAACTTAGAGCGAGCAACTAGCAGGTGGTGCTCTGTAGGCTGGCTAAACGCTAGAATGGAGGAAGTGCCAGACGGTCTTCTATATTAACGCTTACATTCACTGAGAGAAAGAGACTATGTTGGGCGCTTTGTTACACTGGTAAACTCTGAGATTGGAAGAAGTGTGAGAGTTTCCTGTCCAACGCACTTAAGAAAGAAGTCATTATGTAGGAAGAGGAGAGTTCTCGGCTAGAAAGGGAGGAGGCTTTCTATGTATGGGAACGCTTACATTCACTTCAAGAAACTATCGGGGGGTAATTTGTAGTTAAACTCTAGAAGAACTGTGAGAGTCCTATATAGGAAGGCTTGCATTCACATAGGGAAAGCAAGTACGAAGAAGGAGTGGTTTGTAGGCTTGCTAAACTCTAGTGTTGACGAAATGCGAGAGTCCTATAGAGGGACGTTAACCTTCAGTTAGTGAGAGCAACTCTCGGGGAGGGGGGTGGTATTTAGGCTTGCTGAACTCTAGTTTGGAAGACATGTCCGAGTTATCCAGGAAGGCTTACAATCACTTAGCTAGAAAGCCAGTATCGGCGGTCGCCTTGTAGGCTTGCTAAACTCTAGTTTCCAGGAAGGGCAAGAGTCATATAGAGGATCACTTAAATTCACTCAGTGAAAGCAACTGTCGCGGGCTGCCTTTTAGGGTGGCTAAACTCTAGTTGGAAGGAAGTGTGAGAGTCATATATAGGAATTCTTACCTTGACTTAGTGAAAGCACCTATGGAGCGGTGGCTTGTCGTCTTGCTGAACTCCAGTTTGGAAGATGTGCGAGAGTATGTATTCATAGGGATATTTACAGCCACTTAGAGAAAGTAGCTCTCAGGGCTGGTGCGCAGGGTTACAAAACTACATTCAAAGAAGGACAAGAAAAATATACGGGGGAGGCTTACATTCGGGTAGAGAAAGCAACTCTCGTGGGGTGTATTGCCAGATGGCTAAACGTTGAGATTGGAACAAGTGTGAGTTTCTTGTGAATCACACTGAAGGATGAAGTCACTATGTAAAAGCTGGATACTTCTTAGCCAGACGGGAGTCACGATAGGAACACATACACTGACTGAGAGAAAGCAATTGTTGGGTGGTGGGTTGTAGGTTTGCTAAAGTCCAGTTTGGAAGAAGTGCGAGAATCCTTTATAGGAATGCTTACATTCACTTCCAGAAAGCAGCGATCAGCGGTGGTTTGCAGGATTGCTACACTGCAGTTTGCAAGAAGTGCGAGAGTCATGCATAGCAATGCTTAAATTCCCTTAGAGAAAGCAACTGTCGGCGGGTGATTTTTAGGCTTTCTAGCCTCTGGTTTGGATGAAGTGTGAGACATACATGGGAACGCTTACATTCCCTTCCAGAAAGCAAGTGTCGCGGAGTGGTTTTTAGGCTTGCAAGACTTCTGAACGGAAGAAGTGCGAGAGGCATATACAGGAAGGCGTACATTTACTTAATGAAAGCAACTATAGTGGGATGCATTGGAGAATTGCTAAAGTCTGAGATTGGAAGAAGTGTGACCTTCCTGTCAAACACACTTGAGAAAGAAGTCATCACGTAGGACGGGGAGAGCTCCCAGCAGTAAGGAGTCATGTATAGGGACGCTTAAACTAACTTAGAGCGAGCAACTAGCAGGTGGTGCTCTGTAGGCTGGCTAAACGCTAGAATGGAGGAAGTGCCAGACGGTCTTCTATATTAACGCTTACATTCACTGAGAGAAAGAGACTATGTTGGGCGCTTTGTTACACTGGTAAACTCTGAGATTGGAGGAAGTGTGAGAGTTTCCTGTCCAACGCACTTAGGAAAGAAGTCATTATGTAGGAAGAGGAGAGTTCTCGGCTAGAAAGGGAGGAGGCTTTCTATGTATGGGAACGCTTACATTCACTTCAAGAAACTATCGGGGGGTAATTTGTAGTTAAACTCTAGAAGAACTGTGAGAGTCCTATATAGGAAGGCTTGCATTCACTTAGGGAAAGCAAGTACGAAGAAGGAGTGGTTTGTAGGCTTGCTAAACTCTAGTGTTGACGAAATGCGAGAGTCCTATAGAGGGACGTTAACCTTCAGTTAGTGAGAGCAACTCTCGGGGGGGGGGTGGTATTTAGGCTTGCTGAACTCTAGTTTGGAAGACATGTCCGAGTTATCCAGGAAGGCTTACAATCACTTAGCTAGAAAGCCAGTATCGGCGGTCGCCTTGTAGGCTTGCTAAACTCTAGTTTCCAGGAAGGGCAAGAGTCATATAGAGGATCACTTAAATTCACTCAGTGAAAGCAACTGTCGCGGGCTGCCTTTTAGGGTGGCTAAACTCTAGTTGGAAAGAAGTGTGAGAGTCAGATATAGGAATTCTTACCTTGACTTAGTGAAAGCACCTATGGAGCGGTGGCTTGTCGTCTTGCTGAACTCCAGTTTGGAAGATGTGCGAGAGTATGTATTCATAGGGATATTTACAGCCACTTAGAGAAAGTAGCTCTCAGGGCTGGTGCGCAGGGTTACAAAACTACATTCAAAGAAGGACAAGAAAAATATACGGGGGAGGCTTACATTCGGGTAGAGAAAGCAACTCTCGTGGGGTGTATTGCCAGATGGCTAAACGTTGAGATTGGAACAAGTGTGAGTTTCTTGTGAATCACACTGAAGAATGAAGTCACTATGTAAAAGCTGGATACTTCTTAGCCAGACGGGAGTCACGATAGGAACACATACACTGACTGAGAGAAAGCAATTGTTGGGTGGTGGGTTGTAGGTTTGCTAAAGTCCAGTTTGGAAGAAGTGCGAGAATCCTTTATAGGAATGCTTACATTCACTTCCAGAAAGCAGCGATCAGCGGTGGTTTGCAGGATTGCTACACCGCAGTTTGCAAGAAGTGCGAGAGTCATGCATAGCAATGCTTAAATTCCCTTAGAGAAAGCAACTGTCGGCGGGTGATTTTTAGGCTTTCTAGCCTCTGGTTTGGATGAAGTGTGAGACATACATGGGAACGCTTACATTCCCTTCCAGAAAGCAAGTGTCGCGGAGTGGTTTTTAGGCTTGCAAGACTTCTGAACGGAAGAAGTGCGAGAGGCATATACAGGAAGGCGTACATTTACTTAATGAAAGCAACTATAGTGGGATGCATTGGAGAATTGCTAAAGTCTGAGATTGGAAGAAGTGTGACCTTCCTGTCAAACACACTTGAGAAAGAAGTCATCACGTAGGACGGGGAGAGCTCCCAGCAGTAAGGAGTCATGTATAGGGACGCTTAAACTAACTTAGAGCGAGCAACTAGCAGGTGGTGCTCTGTAGGCTGGCTAAACGCTAGAATGGAGGAAGTGCCAGACGGTCTTCTATATTAACGCTTACATTCACTGAGAGAAAGAGACTATGTTGGGCGCTTTGTTACACTGGTAAACTCTGAGATTGGAGGAAGTGTGAGAGTTTCCTGTCCAACGCACTTAGGAAAGAAGTCATTATGTAGGAAGAGGAGAGTTCTCGGCTAGAAAGGGAGGAGGCTTTCTATGTATGGGAACGCTTACATTCACTTCAAGAAACTATCGGGGGGTAATTTGTAGTTAAACTCTAGAAGAACTGTGAGAGTCCTATATAGGAAGGCTTGCATTCACTTAGGGAAAGCAAGTACGAAGAAGGAGTGGTTTGTAGGCTTGCTAAACTCTAGTGTTGACGAAATGCGAGAGTCCTATAGAGGGACGTTAACCTTCAGTTAGTGAGAGCAACTCTCGGGTGGGGGTGGTATTTAGGCTTGCTGAACTCTAGTTTGGAAGACATGTCCGAGTTATCCAGGAAGGCTTACAATCACTTAGCTAGAAAGCCAGTATCGGCGGTCGCCTTGTAGGCTTGCTAAACTCTAGTTTCCAGGAAGGGCAAGAGTCATATAGAGGATCACTTAAATTCACTCAGTGAAAGCAACTGTCGCAGGCTGCCTTTTAGGGTGGCTAAACTCTAGTTGGAAGGAAGTGTGAGAGTCATATATAGGAATTCTTACCTTGACTTAGTGAAAGCACCTATGGAGCGGTGGCTTGTCGTCTTGCTGAACTCCAGTTTGGAAGATGTGCGAGAGTATGTATTCATAGGGATATTTACAGCCACTTAGAGAAAGTAGCTCTCAGGGCTGGTGCGCAGGGTTACAAAACTACATTCAAAGAAGGACAAGAAAAATATACGGGGGAGGCTTACATTCGGGTAGAGAAAGCAACTCTCGTGGGGTGTATTGCCAGATGGCTAAACGTTGAGATTGGAACAAGTGTGAGTTTCTTGTGAATCACACTGAAGGATGAAGTCACTATGGAAAAGCTGGATACTTCTTAGCCAGACGGGAGTCACGATAGGAACACATACACTGACTGAGAGAAAGCAATTGTTGGGTGGTGGGTTGTAGGTTTGCTAAAGTCCAGTTTGGAAGAAGTGCGAGAATCCTTTATAGGAATGCTTCCGTTCACTTCCAGAAAGCAGCGATCAGCGGTGGTTTGCAGGATTGCTACACCGCAGTTTGCAAGAAGTGCGAGAGTCATGCATAGCAATGCTTAAATTCCCTTAGAGAAAGCAACTGTCGGCGGGTGATTTTTAGGCTTTCTAGCCTCTGGTTTGGATGAAGTGTGAGACATACATGGGAACGCTTACATTCCCTTCCAGAAAGCAAGTGTCGCGGAGTGGTTTTTAGGCTTGCAAGACTTCTGAACGGAAGAAGTGCGAGAGGCATATACAGGAAGGCGTACATTTACTTAATGAAAGCAACTATAGTGGGATGCATTGGAGAATTGCTAAAGTCTGAGATTGGAAGAAGTGTGACCTTCCTGTCAAACACACTTGAGAAAGAAGTCATCACGTAGGACGGGGAGAGCTCCCAGCAGTAAGGAGTCATGTATAGGGACGCTTAAACTAACTTAGAGCGAGCAACTAGCAGGTGGTGCTCTGTAGGCTGGCTAAACGCTAGAATGGAGGAAGTGCCAGACGGTCTTCTATATTAACGCTTACATTCACTGAGAGAAAGAGACTATGTTGGGCGCTTTGTTACACTGGTAAACTCTGAGATTGGAAGAAGTGTGAGAGTTTCCTGTCCAACGCACTTAGGAAAGAAGTCATTATGTAGGAAGAGGAGAGTTCTCGGCTAGAAAGGGAGGAGGCTTTCTATGTATGGGAACGCTTACATTCACTTCAAGAAACTATCGGGGGGTAATTTGTAGTTAAACTCTAGAAGAACTGTGAGAGTCCTATATAGGAAGGCTTGCATTCACTTAGGGAAAGCAAGTACGAAGAAGGAGTGGTTTGTAGGCTTGCTAAACTCTAGTGTTGACGAAATGCGAGAGTCCTATAGAGGGACGTTAACCTTCAGTTAGTGAGAGCAACTCTCGGGGAGGGGGGTGGTATTTAGGCTTGCTGAACTCTAGTTTGGAAGACATGTCCGAGTTATCCAGGAAGGCTTACAATCACTTAGCTAGAAAGCCAGTATCGGCGGTCGCCTTGTAGGCTTGCTAAACTCTAGTTTCCAGGAAGGGCAAGAGTCATATAGAGGATCACTTAAATTCACTCAGTGAAAGCAACTGTCGCGGGCTGCCTTTTAGGGTGGCTAAACTCTAGTTGGAAAGAAGTGTGAGAGTCATATATAGGAATTCTTACCTTGACTTAGTGAAAGCACCTATGGAGCGGTGGCTTGTCGTCTTGCTGAACTCCAGTTTGGAAGATGTGCGAGAGTATGTATTCATAGGGATATTTACAGCCACTTAGAGAAAGTAGCTCTCAGGGCTGGTGCGCAGGGTTACAAAACTACATTCAAAGAAGGACAAGAAAATTATACAGGGGAGGCTTACATTCGGGTAGAGAAAGCAACTCTCGTGGGGTGTATTGCCAGATGGCTAAACGTTGAGATTGGAACAAGTGTGAGTTTCTTGTGAATCACACTGAAGGATGAAGTCACTATGTAAAAGCTGGATACTTCTTAGCCAGACGGGAGTCACGATAGGAACACATACACTGACTGAGAGAAAGCAATTGTTGGGTGGTGGGTTGTAGGTTTGCTAAAGTCCAGTTTGGAAGAAGTGCGAGAATCCTTTATAGGAATGCTTACATTCACTTCCAGAAAGCAGCGATCAGCGGTGGTTTGCAGGATTGCTACACCGCAGTTTGCAAGAAGTGCGAGAGTCGTGCATAGCAATGCTTAAATTCCCTTAGAGAAAGCAACTGTCGGCGGGTGATTTTTAGGCTTTCTAGCCTCTGGTTTGGATGAAGTGTGAGACATACATGGGAACGCTTACATTCCCTTCCAGAAAGCAAGTGTCGCGGAGTGGTTTTTAGGCTTGCAAGACTTCTGAACGGAAGAAGTGCGAGAGGCATATACAGGAAGGCGTACATTTACTTAATGGAAGCAACTATAGTGGGATGCATTGGAGAATTGCTAAAGTCTGAGATTGGAAGAAGTGTGACCTTCCTGTCAAACACACTTGAGAAAGAAGTCATCACGTAGGACGAGGAGAGCTCCCAGCAGTAAGGAGTCATGTATAGGGACGCTTAAACTAACTTAGAGCGAGCAACTAGCAGGTGGTGCTCTGTAGGCTGGCTAAACGCTAGAATGGAGGAAGTGCCAGACGGTCTTCTACATTAACGCTTACATTCACTGAGAGAAAGAGACTATGTTGGGCGCTTTGTTACACTGGTAAACTCTGAGATTGGAAGAAGTGTGAGAGTTTCCTGTCCAACGCACTTAAGAAAGAAGTCATTATGTAGGAAGAGGAGAGTTCTCGGCTAGAAAGGGAGGAGGCTTTCTATGTATGGGAACGCTTACATTCACTTCAAGAAACTATCGGGGGGTAATTTGTAGTTAAACTCTAGAAGAACTGTGAGAGTCCTATATAGGAAGGCTTGCATTCACTTAGGGAAAGCAAGTACGAAGAAGGAGTGGTTTGTAGGCTTGCTAAACTCTAGTGTTGACGAAATGCGAGAGTCCTATAGAGGGACGTTAACCTTCAGTTAGTGAGAGCAACTCTCGGGGGGGGGGGTGGTATTTAGGCTTGCTGAACTCTAGTTTGGAAGACATGTCCGAGTTATCCAGGAAGGCTTACAATCACTTAGGTAGAAAGCCAGTATCGGCGGTCGCCTTGTAGGCTTGCTAAACTCTAGTTTCCAGGAAGGGCAAGAGTCATATAGAGGATCACTTAAATTCACTCAGTGAAAGCAACTGTCGCAGGCTGCCTTTTAGGGTGGCTAAACTCTAGTTGGAAGGAAGTGTGAGAGTCATATATAGGAATTCTTACCTTGACTTAGTGAAAGCACCTATCGAGCGGTGGCTTGTCGTCTCACTGAACTCCAGTTTGGAAGATGTGCGAGAGTATGTATTCATAGGGATATTTACAGCCACTTAGAGAAAGTAGCTCTCAGGGCTGGTGCGCAGGGTTACAAAACTACATTCAAAGAAGGACAAGAAAAATATACGGGGGAGGCTTACATTCGGGTAGAGAAAGCAACTCTCGTGGGGTGTATTGCCAGATGGCTAAACGTTGAGATTGGAACAAGTGTGAGTTTCTTGTGAATCACACTGAAGGATGAAGTCACTATGTAAAAGCTGGATACTTCTTAGCCAGACGGGAGTCACGATAGGAACACATACACTGACTGAGAGAAAGCAATTGTTGGGTGGTGGGTTGTAGGTTTGCTAAAGTCCAGTTTGGAAGAAGTGCGAGAATCCTTTATAGGAATGCTTACATTCACTTCCAGAAAGCAGCGATCAGCGGTGGTTTGCAGGATTGCTACACCGCAGTTTGCAAGAAGTGCGAGAGTCATGCATAGCAATGCTTAAATTCCCTTAGAGAAAGCAACTGTCGGCGGGTGATTTTTAGGCTTTCTAGCCTCTGGTTTGGATGAAGTGTGAGACATACATGGGAACGCTTACATTCCCTTCCAGAAAGCAAGTGTCGCGGAGTGGTTTTTAGGCTTGCAAGACTTCTGAACGGAAGAAGTGCGAGAGGCATATACAGGAAGGCGTACATTTACTTAATGAAAGCAACTATAGTGGGATGCATTGGAGAATTGCTAAAGTCTGAGATTGGAAGAAGTGTGACCTTCCTGTCAAACACACTTGAGAAAGAAGTCATCACGTAGGACGGGGAGAGCTCCCAGCAGTAAGGAGTCATGTACAGGGACGCTTAAACTAACTTAGAGCGAGCAACTAGCAGGTGGTGCTCTGTAGGCTGGCTAAACGCTAGAATGGAGGAAGTGCCAGACGGTCTTCTATATTAACGCTTACATTCACTGAGAGAAAGAGACTATGTTGGGCGCTTTGTTACACTGGTAAACTCTGAGATTGGAAGAAGTGTGAGAGTTTCCTGTCCAACGCACTTAGGAAAGAAGTCATTATGTAGGAAGAGGAGAGTTCTCGGCTAGAAAGGGAGGAGGCTTTCTATGTATGGGAACGCTTACATTCACTTCAAGAAACTATCGGGGGGTAATTTGTAGTTAAACTCTAGAAGAACTGTGAGAGTCCTATATAGGAAGGCTTGCATTCACTTAGGGAAAGCAAGTACGAAGAAGGAGTGGTTTGTAGGCTTGCTAAACTCTAGTGTTGACGAAATGCGAGAGTCCTATAGAGGGACGTTAACCTTCAGTTAGTGAGAGCAACTGTCGGGGGGGGGGGTGGTATTTAGGCTTGCTGAACTCTAGTTTGGAAGACATGTCCGAGTTATCCAGGAAGGCTTACAATCACTTAGCTAGAAAGCCAGTATCGGCGGTCGCCTTGTAGGCTTGCTAAACTCTAGTTTCCAGGAAGGGCAAGAGTCATATAGAGGATCACTTAAATTCACTCAGTGAAAGCATCTGTCGCGGGCTGCCTTTTAGGGTGGCTAAACTCTAGTTGGAAAGAAGTGTGAGAGTCATATATAGGAATTCTTACCTTGACTTAGTGAAAGCACCTATGGAGCGGTGGCTTGTCGTCTTGCTGAACTCCAGTTTGGAAGATGTGCGAGAGTATGTATTCATAGGGATATTTACAGCCACTTAGAGAAAGTAGCTCTCAGGGCTGGTGCGCAGGGTTACAAAACTACATTCAAAGAAGGACAAGAAAAATATACGGGGGAGGCTTACATTCGGGTAGAGAAAGCAACTCTCGTGGGGTGTATTGCCAGATGGCTAAACGTTGAGATTGGAACAAGTGTGAGTTTCTTGTGAATCACACTGAAGGATGAAGTCACTATGTAAAAGCTGGATACTTCTTAGCCAGACGGGAGTCACGATAGGAACACATACACTGACTGAGAGAAAGCAATTGTTGGGTGGTGTTTTGTAGGTTTGCTAAAGTCCAGTTTGGAAGAAGTGCGAGAATCCTTTATAGGAATGCTTACATTCACTTCCAGAAAGCAGCGATCAGCGGTGGTTTGCAGGATTGCTACACCGCAGTTTGCAAGAAGTGCGAGAGTCGTGCATAGCAATGCTTAAATTCCCTTAGAGAAAGCAACTGTCGGCGGGTGATTTTTAGGCTTTCTAGCCTCTGGTTTGGATGAAGTGTGAGACATACATGGGAACGCTTACATTCCCTTCCAGAAAGCAAGTGTCGCGGAGTGGTTTTTAGGCTTGCAAGACTTCTGAACGGAAGAAGTGCGAGAGGCATATACAGGAAGGCGTACATTTACTTAATGAAAGCAACTATAGTGGGATGCATTGGAGAATTGCTAAAGTCTGAGATTGGAAGAAGTGTGACCTTCCTGTCAAACACACTTGAGAAAGAAGTCATCACGTAGGACGGGGAGAGCTCCCAGCAGTAAGGAGTCATGTATAGGGACGCTTAAACTAACTTAGAGCGAGCAACTAGCAGGTGGTGCTCTGTAGGCTGGCTAAACGCTAGAATGGAGGAAGTGCCAGACGGTCTTCTATATTAACGCTTACATTCACTGAGAGAAAGAGACTATGTTGGGCGCTTTGTTACACTGGTAAACTCTGAGATTGGAAGAAGTGTGAGAGTTTCCTGTCCAACGCACTTAGGAAAGAAGTCATTATGTAGGAAGAGGAGAGTTCTCGGCTAGAAAGGGAGGAGGCTTTCTATGTATGGGAACGCTTACATTCACTTCAAGAAACTATCGGGGGGTAATTTGTAGTTAAACTCTAGAAGAACTGTGAGAGTCCTATATAGGAAGGCTTGCATTCACTTAGGGAAAGCAAGTACGAAGAAGGAGTGGTTTGTAGGCTTGCTAAACTCTAGTGTTGACGAAATGCGAGAGTCCTATAGAGGGACGTTAACCTTCAGTTAGTGAGAGCAACTCTCGGGGGGGGGGGGGGTATTTAGGCTTGCTGAACTCTAGTTTGGAAGACATGTCCGAGTTATCCAGGAAGGCTTACAATCACTTAGCTAGAAAGCCAGTATCGGCGGTCGCCTTGTAGGCTTGCTAAACTCTAGTTTCCAGGAAGGGCAAGAGTCATATAGAGGATCACTTAAATTCACTCAGTGAAAGCGACTGTCGCGGGCTGCCTTTTAGGGTGGCTAAACTCTAGTTGGAAAGAAGTGTGAGAGTCATATATAGGAATTCTTACCTTGACTTAGTGAAAGCACCTATGGAGCGGTGGCTTGTCGTCTTGCTGAACTCCAGTTTGGAAGATGTGCGAGAGTATGTATTCATAGGGATATTTACAGCCACTTAGAGAAAGTAGCTCTCAGGGCTGGTGCGCAGGGTTACAAAACTACATTCAAAGAAGGACAAGAAAAATATACGGGGGAGGCTTACATTCGGGTAGAGAAAGCAACTCTCGTGGGGTGTATTGCCAGATGGCTAAACGTTGAGATTGGAACAAGTGTGAGTTTCTTGTGAATCACACTGAAGGATGAAGTCACTATGTAAAAGCTGGATACTTCTTAGCCAGACGGGAGTCACGATAGGAACACATACACTGACTGAGAGAAAGCAATTGTTGGGTGGTGGGTTGTAGGTTTGCTAAAGTCCAGTTTGGAAGAAGTGCGAGAATCCTTTATAGGAATGCTTACATTCACTTCCAGAAAGCAGTGATCAGCGGTGGTTTGCAGGATTGCTACACCGCAGTTTGCAAGAAGTGCGAGAGTCGTGCATAGCAATGCTTAAATTCCCTTAGAGAAAGCAACTGTCAGCGGGTGATTTTTAGGCTTTCTAGCCTCTGGTTTGGATGAAGTGTGAGACATACATGGGAACGCTTACATTCCCTTCCAGAAAGCAAGTGTCGCGGAGTGGTTTTTAGGCTTGCAAGACTTCTGAACGGAAGAAGTGCGAGAGGCATATACAGGAAGGCGTACATTTACTTAATGAAAGCAACTATAGTGGGATGCATTGGAGAATTGCTAAAGTCTGAGATTGGAAGAAGTGTGACCTTCCTGTCAAACACACTTGAGAAAGAAGTCATCACGTAGGACGGGGAGAGCTCCCAGCAGTAAGGAGTCATGTATAGGGACGCTTAAACTAACTTAGAGCGAGCAACTAGCAGGTGGTGCTCTGTAGGCTGGCTAAACGCTAGAATGGAGGAAGTGCCAGACGGTCTTCTACATTAATGCTTACATTCACTGAGAGAAAGAGACTATGTTGGGCGCTTTGTTACACTGGTAAACTCTGAGATTGGAAGAAGTGTGAGAGTTTCCTGTCCAACGCACTTAAGAAAGAAGTCATTATGTAGGAAGAGGAGAGTTCTCGGCTAGAAAGGGAGGAGGCTTTCTATGTATGGGAACGCTTACATTCACTTCAAGAAACTATCGGGGGGTAATTTGTAGTTAAACTCTAGAAGAACTGTGAGAGTCCTATATAGGAAGGCTTGCATTCACTTAGGGAAAGCAAGTACGAAGAAGGAGTGGTTTGTAGGCTTGCTAAACTCTAGTGTTGACGAAATGCGAGAGTCCTATAGAGGGACGTTAACCTTCAGTTAGTGAGAGCAACTCTCGGGGAGGGGGGTGGTATTTAGGCTTGCTGAACTCTAGTTTGGAAGACATGTCCGAGTTATCCAGGAAGGCTTACAATCACTTAGCTAGAAAGCCAGTATCGGCGGTCGCCTTGTAGGCTTGCTAAACTCTAGTTTCCAGGAAGGGCAAGAGTCATATAGAGGATCACTTAAATTCACTCAGTGAAAGCAACTGTCGCGGGCTGCATTTTAGGGTGGCTAAACTCTAGTTGGAAGGAAGTGTGAGAGTCATATATAGGAATTCTTACCTTGACTTAGTGAAAGCACCTATGGAGCGGTGGCTTGTCGTCTTGCTGAACTCCAGTTTGGAAGATGTGCGAGAGTATGTATTCATAGGGATATTTACAGCCACTTAGAGAAAGTAGCTCTCAGGGCTGGTGCGCAGGGTTACAAAACTACATTCAAAGAAGGACAAGAAAAATATACGGGGGAGGCTTACATTCGGGTAGAGAAAGCAACTCTCGTGGGGTGTATTGCCAGATGGCTAAACGTTGAGATTGGAACAAGTGTGAGTTTCTTGTGAATCACACTGAAGGATGAAGTCACTATGTAAAAGCTGGATACTTCTTAGCCAGACGGGAGTCACGATAGGAACACATACACTGACTGAGAGAAAGCAATTGTTGGGTGGTGGGTTGTAGGTTTGCTAAAGTCCAGTTTGGAAGAAGTGCGAGAATCCTTTATAGGAATGCTTACATTCACTTCCAGAAAGCAGCGATCAGCGGTGGTTTGCAGGATTGCTACACCGCAGTTTGCAAGAAGTGCGAGAGTCATGCATAGCAATGCTTAAATTCCCTTAGAGAAAGCAACTGTCGGCGGGTGATTTTTAGGCTTTCTAGCCTCTGGTTTGGATGAAGTGTGAGACATACATGGGAACGCTTACATTCCCTTCCAGAAAGCAAGTGTCGCGGAGTGGTTTTTAGGCTTGCAAGACTTCTGAACGGAAGAAGTGCGAGAGGCATATACAGGAAGGCGTACATTTACTTAATGAAAGCAACTATAGTGGGATGCATTGGAGAATTGCTAAAGTCTGAGATTGGAAGAAGTGTGACCTTCCTGTCAAACACACTTGAGAAAGAAGTCATCACGTAGGACGGGGAGAGCTCCCAGCAGTAAGGAGTCATGTATAGGGATGCTTAAACTAACTTAGAGCGAGCAACTAGCAGGTGGTGCTCTGTAGGCTGGCTAAACGCTAGAATGGAGGAAGTGCCAGACGGTCTTCTATATTAACGCTTACATTCACTGAGAGAAAGAGACTATGTTGGGCGCTTTGTTACACTGGTAAACTCTGAGATTGGAGGAAGTGTGAGAGTTTCCTGTCCAACGCACTTAGGAAAGAAGTCATTATGTAGGAAGAGGAGTGTTCTCGGCTAGAAAGTTAGGAGGCTTTCTATGTATGGGAACGCTTACATTCACTTCAAGAAACTATCGGGGGGTAATTTGTAGTTAAACTCTAGAAGAACTGTGAGAGTCCTATATAGGAAGGCTTGCATTCACTTAGGGAAAGCAAGTACGAAGAAGGTGTGGTTTGTAGGCTTGCTAAACTCTAGTGTTGACGAAATGCGAGAGTCCTATAGAGGGACGTTAACCTTCAGTTAGTGAGAGCAACTCTCGGGGGGGGGTGGTATTTAGGCTTGCTGAACTCTAGTTTGGAAGACATGTCCGAGTTATCCAGGAAGGCTTACAATCACTTAGCTAGAAAGCCAGTATCGGCGGTCGCCTTGTAGGCTTGCTAAACTCTAGTTTCCAGGAAGGGCAAGAGTCATATAGAGGATCACTTAAATTCACTCAGTGAAAGCAACTGTCGCGGGCTGCCTTTTAGGGTGGCTAAACTCTAGTTGGAAAGAAGTGTGAGAGTCATATATAGGAATTCTTACCTTGACTTAGTGAAAGCACCTATGGAGCGGTGGCTTGTCGTCTTGCTGAACTCCAGTTTGGAAGATGTGCGAGAGTATGTATTCATAGGGATATTTACAGCCACTTAGAGAAAGTAGCTCTCAGGGCTGGTGCGCAGGGTTACAAAACTACATTCAAAGAAGGACAAGAAAAATATACGGGGGAGGCTTACATTCGGGTAGAGAAAGCAACTCTCGTGGGGTGTATTGCCAGATGGCTAAACGTTGAGATTGGAACAAGTGTGAGTTTCTTGTGAATCACACTGAAGGATGAAGTCACTATGGAAAAGCTGGATACTTCTTAGCCAGACGGGAGTCACGATAGGAACACATACACTGACTGAGAGAAAGCAATTGTTGGGTGGTGGGTTGTAGGTTTGCTAAAGTCCAGTTTGGAAGAAGTGCAAGAATCCTTTATAGGAATGCTTACATTCACTTCCAGAAAGCAGCGATCAGCGGTGGTTTGCAGGATTGCTACACCGCAGTTTGCAAGAAGTGCGAGAGTCGTGCATAGCAATGCTTAAATTCCCTTAGAGAAAGCAACTGTCGGCGGGTGATTTTTAGGCTTTCTAGCCTCTGGTTTGGATGAAGTGTGAGACATACATGGGAACGCTTACATTCCCTTCCAGAAAGCAAGTGTCGCGGAGTGGTTTTTAGGCTTGCAAGACTTCTGAACGGAAGAAGTGCGAGAGGCATATACAGGAAGGCGTACATTTACTTAATGAAAGCAACTATAGTGGGATGCATTGGAGAATTGCTAAAGTCTGAGATTGGAAGAAGTGTGACCTTCCTGTCAAACACACTTGAGAAAGAAGTCATCACGTAGGACGGGGAGAGCTCCCAGCAGTAAGGAGTCATGTATAGGGACGCTTAAACTAACTTAGAGCGAGCAACTAGCAGGTGGTGCTCTGTAGGCTGGCTAAACGCTAGAATGGAGGAAGTGCCAGACGGTCTTCTATATTAACGCTTACATTCACTGAGAGAAAGAGACTATGTTGGGCGCTTTGTTACACTGGTAAACTCTGAGATTGGAAGAAGTGTGAGAGTTTCCTGTCCAACGCACTTAAGAAAGAAGTCATTATGTAGGAAGAGGAGAGTTCTCGGCTAGAAAGGGAGGAGGCTTTCTATGTATGGGAACGCTTACATTCACTTCAAGAAACTATCGGGGGGTAATTTGTAGTTAAACTCTAGAAGAACTGTGAGAGTCCTATATAGGAAGGCTTGCATTCACTTAGGAAAAGCAAGTACGAAGAAGGAGTGGTTTGTAGGCTTGCTAAACTCTAGTCTTGACGAAATGCGAGAGTCCTATAGAGGGACGTTAACCTTCAGTTAGTGAGAGCAACTCTCGGGGAGGGGGGTGGTATTTAGGCTTGCTGAACTCTAGTTTGGAAGACATGTCCGAGTTATCCAGGAAGGCTTACAATCACTTAACTAGAAAGCCAGTATCGGCGGTCGCCTTGTAGGCTTGCTAAACTCTAGTTTCCAGGAAGGGCAAGAGTCATATAGAGGATCACTTAAATTCACTCAGTGAAAGCAACTGTCGCGGGCTGCCTTTTAGGGTGGCTAAACTCTAGTTGGAAGGAAGTGTGAGAGTCATATATAGGAATTCTTACCTTGACTTAGTGAAAGCACCTATGGAGCGGTGGCTTGTCGTCTTGCTGAACTCCAGTTTGGAAGATGTGCGAGAGTATGTATTCATAGGGATATTTACAGCCACTTAGAGAAAGTAGCTCTCAGGGCTGGTGCGCAGGGTTACAAAACTACATTCAAAGAAGGACAAGAAAAATATACGGGGGAGGCTTACATTCGGGTAGAGAAAGCAACTCTCGTGGGGTGTATTGCCAGATGGCTAAACGTTGAGATTGGAACAAGTGTGAGTTTCTTGTGAATCACACTGAAGGATGAAGTCACTATGTAAAAGCTGGATACTTCTTAGCCAGACGGGAGTCACGATAGGAACACATACACTGACTGAGAGAAAGCAATTGTTGGGTGGTGGGTTGTAGGTTTGCTAAAGTCCAGTTTGGAAGAAGTGCGAGAATCCTTTATAGGAATGCTTACATTCACTTCCAGAAAGCAGCGATCAGCGGTGGTTTGCAGGATTGCTACACCGCAGTTTGCAAGAAGTGCGAGAGTCGTGCATAGCAATGCTTAAATTCCCTTAGAGAAAGCAACTGTCGGCGGGTGATTTTTAGGCTTTCTAGCCTCTGGTTTGGATGAAGTGTGAGACATACATGGGAACGCTTACATTCCCTTCCAGAAAGCAAGTGTCGCGGAGTGGTTTTTAGGCTTGCAAGACTTCTGAACGGAAGAAGTGCGAGAGGCATATACAGGAAGGCGTACATTTACTTAATGAAAGCAACTATAGTGGGATGCATTGGAGAATTGCTAAAGTCTGAGATTGGAAGAAGTGTGACCTTCCTGTCAAACACACTTGAGAAAGAAGTCATCACGTAGGACGGGGAGAGCTCCCAGCAGTAAGGAGTCATGTATAGGGACGCTTAAACTAACTTAGAGCGAGCAACTAGCAGGTGGTGCTCTGTAGGCTGGCTAAACGCTAGAATGGAGGAAGTGCCAGACGGTCTTCTATATTAACGCTTACATTCACTGAGAGAAAGAGACTATGTTGGGCGCTTTGTTACACTGGTAAACTCTGAGATTGGAAGAAGTGTGAGAGTTTCCTGTCCAACGCACTTAAGAAAGAAGTCATTATGTAGGAAGAGGAGAGTTCTCGGCTAGAAAGGGAGGAGGCTTTCTATGTATGGGAACGCTTACATTCACTTCAAGAAACTATCGGGGGGTAATTTGTAGTTAAACTCTAGAAGAACTGTGAGAGTCCTATATAGGAAGGCTTGCATTGACTTAGGGAAATCAAGTACGAAGAAGGAGTGGTTTGTAGGCTTGCTAAACTCTAATGTTGACGAAATGCGAGAGTCATATAGAGGGACGTTAACCTTCAGTTAGTGAGAGCAACTCTCGGGGAGGGGGGTGGTATTTAGGCTTGCTGAACTCTAGTTTGGAAGACATGTCCGAGTTATCCAGGAAGGCTTACAATCACTTAGCTAGAAAGCCAGTATCGGCGGTCGCCTTGTAGGTTTGCTTAACTCTAGTTTCCAGGAAGGGCAAGAGTCATATAGAGGATCACTTAAATTCACTCAGTGAAAGCAACTGTCGCGGGCTGCCTTTTAGGGTGGCTAAACTCTAGTTGGAAGGAAGTGTGAGAGTCATATATAGGAATTCTTACCTTGACTTAGTGAAAGCACCTATGGAGCGGTGGCTTGTCGTCTTGCTGAACTCCAGTTTGGAAGATGTGCGAGAGTATGTATTCATAGGGATATTTACAGCCACTTAGAGAAAGTAGCTCTCAGGGCTGGTGCGCAGGGTTACAAAACTACATTCAAAGAAGGACAAGAAAAATATACGGGGGAGGCTTACATTCGGGTAGAGAAAGCAACTCTCGTGGGGTGTATTGCCAGATGGCTAAACGTTGAGATTGGAACAAGTGTGAGTTTCTTGTGAATCACACTGAAGGATGAAGTCACTATGTAAAAGCTGGATACTTCTTAGCCAGACGGGAGTCACGATAGGAACACATACACTGACTGAGAGAAAGCAATTGTTGGGTGGTGGGTTGTAGGTTTGCTAAAGTCCAGTTTGGAAGAAGTGCGAGAATCCTTTATAGGAATGCTTACATTCACTTCCAGAAAGCAGCGATCAGCGGTGGTTTGCAGGATTGCTACACCGCAGTTTGCAAGAAGTGCGAGAGTCGTGCATAGCAATGCTTAAATTCCCTTAGAGAAAGCAACTGTCGGCGGGTGATTTTTAGGCTTTCTAGCCTCTGGTTTGGATGAAGTGTGAGACATACATGGGAACGCTTACATTCCCTTCCAGAAAGCAAGTGTCGCGGAGTGGTTTTTAGGCTTGCAAGACTTCTGAACGGAAGAAGTGCGAGAGGCATATACAGGAAGGCGTACATTTACTTAATGAAAGCAACTATATTGGGATGCATTGGAGAATTGCTAAAGTCTGAGATTGGAAGAAGTGTGACCTTCCTGTCAAACACACTTGAGAAAGAAGTCATCACGTAGGACGGGGAGAGCTCCCAGCAGTAAGGAGTCATGTATAGGGACGCTTAAACTAACTTAGAGCGAGCAACTAGCAGGTGGTGCTCTGTAGGCTGGCTAAACGCTAGAATGGAGGAAGTGCCAGACGGTCTTCTACATTAATGCTTACATTCACTGAGAGAAAGAGACTATGTTGGGCGCTTTGTTACACTGGTAAACTCTGAGATTGGAAGAAGTGTGAGAGTTTCCTGTCCAACGCACTTAAGAAAGAAGTCATTATGTAGGAAGAGGAGAGTTCTCGGCTAGAAAGGGAGGAGGCTTTCTATGTATGGGAACGCTTACATTCACTTCAAGAAACTATCGGGGGGTAATTTGTAGTTAAACTCTAGAAGAACTGTGAGAGTCCTATATAGGAAGGCTTGCATTCACTTAGGGAAAGCAAGTACGAAGAAGGAGTGGTTTGTAGGCTTGCTAAACTCTAGTGTTGACGAAATGCGAGAGTCCTATAGAGGGACGTTAACCTTCAGTTAGTGAGAGCAACTCTCGGGGAGGGGGGTGGTATTTAGGCTTGCTGAACTCTAGTTTGGAAGACATGTCCGAGTTATCCAGGAAGGCTTACAATCACTTAGCTAGAAAGCCAGTATCGGCGGTCGCCTTGTAGGCTTGCTAAACTCTAGTTTCCAGGAAGGGCAAGAGTCATATAGAGGATCACTTAAATTCACTCAGTGAAAGCAACTGTCGCGGGCTGCATTTTAGGGTGGCTAAACTCTAGTTGGAAGGAAGTGTGAGAGTCATATATAGGAATTCTTACCTTGACTTAGTGAAAGCACCTATGGAGCGGTGGCTTGTCGTCTTGCTGAACTCCAGTTTGGAAGATGTGCGAGAGTATGTATTCATAGGGATATTTACAGCCACTTAGAGAAAGTAGCTCTCAGGGCTGGTGCGCAGGGTTACAAAACTACATTCAAAGAAGGACAAGAAAAATATACGGGGGAGGCTTACATTCGGGTAGAGAAAGCAACTCTCGTGGGGTGCATTGCCAGATGGCTAAACGTTGAGATTGGAACAAGTGTGAGTTTCTTGTGAATCACACTGAAGGATGAAGTCACTATGTAAAAGCTGGATACTTCTTAGCCAGACGGGAGTCACGATAGGAACACATACACTGACTGAGAGAAAGCAATTGTTGGGTGGTGGGTTGTAGGTTTGCTAAAGTCCAGTTTGGAAGAAGTGCGAGAATCCTTTATAGAAATGCTTACATTCACTTCCAGAAAGCAGCGATCAGCGGTGGTTTGCAGGATTGCTACACCGCAGTTTGCAAGAAGTGCGAGAGTCATGCATAGCAATGCTTAAATTCCCTTAGAGAAAGCAACTGTCGGCGGGTGATTTTTAGGCTTTCTAGCCTCTGGTTTGGATGAAGTGTGAGACATACATGGGAACGCTTACATTCCCTTCCAGAAAGCAAGTGTCGCGGAGTGGTTTTTAGGCTTGCAAGACTTCTGAACGGAAGAAGTGCGAGAGGCATATACAGGAAGGCGTACATTTACTTAATGAAAGCAACTATAGTGGGATGCATTGGAGAATTGCTAAAGTCTGAGATTGGAAGAAGTGTGACCTTCCTGTCAAACACACTTGAGAAAGAAGTCATCACGTAGGACGGGGAGAGCTCACAGCAGTAAGGAGTCATGTATAGGGATGCTTAAACTAACTTAGAGCGAGCAACTAGCAGGTGGTGCTCTGTAGGCTGGCTAAACGCTAGAATGGAGGAAGTGCCAGACGGTCTTCTATATTAACGCTTACATTCACTGAGAGAAAGAGACTATGTTGGGCGCTTTGTTACACTGGTAAACTCTGAGATTGGAGGAAGTGTGAGAGTTTCCTGTCCAACGCACTTAGGAAAGAAGTCATTATGTAGGAAGAGGAGTGTTCTCGGCTAGAAAGTTAGGAGGCTTTCTATGTATGGGAACGCTTACATTCACTTCAAGAAACTATCGGGGGGTAATTTGTAGTTAAACTCTAGAAGAACTGTGAGAGTCCTATATAGGAAGGCTTGCATTCACTTAGGGAAAGCAAGTACGAAGAAGGAGTGGTTTGTAGGCTTGCTAAACTCTAGTGTTGACGAAATGCGAGAGTCCTATAGAGGGACGTTAACCTTCAGTTAGTGAGAGCAACTCTCGGGGGGGGGGTGGTATTTAGGCTTGCTGAACTCTAGTTTGGAAGACATGTCCGAGTTATCCAGGAAGGCTTACAATCACTTAGCTAGAAAGCCAGTATCGGCGGTCGCCTTGTAGGCTTGCTAAACTCTAGTTTCCAGGAAGGGCAAGAGTCATATAGAGGATCACTTAAATTCACTCAGTGAAAGCAACTGTCGCGGGCTGCCTTTTAGGGTGGCTAAACTCTAGTTGGAAAGAAGTGTGAGAGTCATATATAGGAATTCTTACCTTGACTTAGTGAAAGCACCTATGGAGCGGTGGCTTGTCGTCTTGCTGAACTCCAGTTTGGAAGATGTGCGAGAGTATGTATTCATAGGGATATTTACAGCCACTTAGAGAAAGTAGCTCTCAGGGCTGGTGCGCAGGGTTACAAAACTACATTCAAAGAAGGACAAGAAAAATATACGGGGGAGGCTTACATTCGGGTAGAGAAAGCAACTCTCGTGGGGTGTATTGCCAGATGGCTAAACGTTGAGATTGGAACAAGTGTGAGTTTCTTGTGAATCACACTGAAGGATGAAGTCACTATGTAAAAGCTGGATACTTCTTAGCCAGACGGGAGTCACGATAGGAACACATACACTGACTGAGAGAAAGCAATTGTTGGGTGGTGGGTTGTAGGTTTGCTAAAGTCCAGTTTGGAAGAAGTGCAAGAATCCTTTATAGGAATGCTTACATTCACTTCCAGAAAGCAGCGATCAGCGGTGGTTTGCAGGATTGCTACACCGCAGTTTGCAAGAAGTGCGAGAGTCGTGCATAGCAATGCTTAAATTCCCTTAGAGAAAGCAACTGTCGGCGGGTGATTTTTAGGCTTTCTAGCCTCTGGTTTGGATGAAGTGTGAGACATACATGGGAACGCTTACATTCCCTTCCAGAAAGCAAGTGTCGCGGAGTGGTTTTTAGGCTTGCAAGACTTCTGAACGGAAGAAGTGCGAGAGGCATATACAGGAAGGCGTACATTTACTTAATGAAAGCAACTATAGTGGGATGCATTGGAGAATTGCTAAAGTCTGAGATTGGAAGAAGTGTGACCTTCCTGTCAAACACACTTGAGAAAGAAGTCATCACGTAGGACGGGGAGAGCTCCCAGCAGTAAGGAGTCATGTATAGGGACGCTTAAACTAACTTAGAGCGAGCAACTAGCAGGTGGTGCTCTGTAGGCTGGCTAAACGCTAGAATGGAGGAAGTGCCAGACGGTCTTCTATATTAACGCTTACATTCACTGAGAGAAAGAGACTATGTTGGGCGCTTTGTTACACTGGTAAACTCTGAGATTGGAAGAAGTGTGAGAGTTTCCTGTCCAACGCACTTAAGAAAGAAGTCATTATGTAGGAAGAGGAGAGTTCTCGGCTAGAAAGGGAGGAGGCTTTCTATGTATGGGAACGCTTACATTCACTTCAAGAAACTATCGGGGGGTAATTTGTAGTTAAACTCTAGAAGAACTGTGAGAGTCCTATATAGGAAGGCTTGCATTCACTTAGGAAAAGCAAGTACGAAGAAGGAGTGGTTTGTAGGCTTGCTAAACTCTAGTCTTGACGAAATGCGAGAGTCCTATAGAGGGACGTTAACCTTCAGTTAGTGAGAGCAACTCTCGGGGAGGGGGGTGGTATTTAGGCTTGCTGAACTCTAGTTTGGAAGACATGTCCGAGTTATCCAGGAAGGCTTACAATCACTTAACTAGAAAGCCAGTATCGGCGGTCGCCTTGTAGGCTTGCTAAACTCTAGTTTCCAGGAAGGGCAAGAGTCATATAGAGGATCACTTAAATTCACTCAGTGAAAGCAACTGTCGCGGGCTGCCTTTTAGGGTGGCTAAACTCTAGTTGGAAGGAAGTGTGAGAGTCATATATAGGAATTCTTACCTTGACTTAGTGAAAGCACCTATGGAGCGGTGGCTTGTCGTCTTGCTGAACTCCAGTTTGGAAGATGTGCGAGAGTATGTATTCATAGGGATATTTACAGCCACTTAGAGAAAGTAGCTCTCAGGGCTGGTGCGCAGGGTTACAAAACTACATTCAAAGAAGGACAAGAAAAATATACGGGGGAGGCTTACATTCGGGTAGAGAAAGCAACTCTCGTGGGGTGTATTGCCAGATGGCTAAACGTTGAGATTGGAACAAGTGTGAGTTTCTTGTGAATCACACTGAAGGATGAAGTCACTATGTAAAAGCTGGATACTTCTTAGCCAGACGGGAGTCACGATAGGAACACATACACTGACTGAGAGAAAGCAATTGTTGGGTGGTGGGTTGTAGGTTTGCTAAAGTCCAGTTTGGAAGAAGTGCGAGAATCCTTTATAGGAATGCTTACATTCACTTCCAGAAAGCAGCGATCAGCGGTGGTTTGCAGGATTGCTACACCGCAGTTTGCAAGAAGTGCGAGAGTCGTGCATAGCAATGCTTAAATTCCCTTAGAGAAAGCAACTGTCGGCGGGTGATTTTTAGGCTTTCTAGCCTCTGGTTTGGATGAAGTGTGAGACATACATGGGAACGCTTACATTCCCTTCCAGAAAGCAAGTGTCGCGGAGTGGTTTTTAGGCTTGCAAGACTTCTGAACGGAAGAAGTGCGAGAGGCATATACAGGAAGGCGTACATTTACTTAATGAAAGCAACTATAGTGGGATGCATTGGAGAATTGCTAAAGTCTGAGATTGGAAGAAGTGTGACCTTCCTGTCAAACACACTTGAGAAAGAAGTCATCACGTAGGACGGGGAGAGCTCCCAGCAGTAAGGAGTCATGTATAGGGACGCTTAAACTAACTTAGAGCGAGCAACTAGCAGGTGGTGCTCTGTAGGCTGGCTAAACGCTAGAATGGAGGAAGTGCCAGACGGTCTTCTATATTAACGCTTACATTCACTGAGAGAAAGAGACTATGTTGGGCGCTTTGTTACACTGGTAAACTCTGAGATTGGAAGAAGTTTGAGAGTTTCTTGTCCAACGCACTTAAGAAAGAAGTCATTATGTAGGAAGAGGAGAGTTCTCGGCTAGAAAGGGAGGAGGCTTTCTATGTATGGGAACGCTTACATTCACTTCAAGAAACTATCGGGGGGTAATTTGTAGTTAAACTCTAGAAGAACTGTGAGAGTCCTATATAGGAAGGCTTGCATTGACTTAGGGAAATCAAGTACGAAGAAGGAGTGGTTTGTAGGCTTGCTAAACTCTAATGTTGACGAAATGCGAGAGTCATATAGAGGGACGTTAACCTTCAGTTAGTGAGAGCAACTCTCGGGGAGGGGGGTGGTATTTAGGCTTGCTGAACTCTAGTTTGGAAGACATGTCCGAGTTATCCAGGAAGGCTTACAATCACTTAGCTAGAAAGCCAGTATAGGCGGTCGCCTTGTAGGCTTGCTTAACTCTAGTTTCCAGGAAGGGCAAGAGTCATATAGAGGATCACTTAAATTCACTCAGTGAAAGCAACTGTCGCGGGCTGCCTTTTAGGGTGGCTAAACTCTAGTTGGAAGGAAGTGTGAGAGTCATATATAGGAATTCTTACCTTGACTTAGTGAAAGCACCTATGGAGCGGTGGCTTGTCGTCTTGCTGAACTCCAGTTTGGAAGATGTGCGAGAGTATGTATTCATAGGGATATTTACAGCCACTTAGAGAAAGTAGCTCTCAGGGCTGGTGCGCAGGGTTACAAAACCACATTCAAAGAAGGACAAGAAAAATATACGGGGGAGGCTTACATTCGGGTAGAGAAAGCAACTCTCGTGGGGTGTATTGCCAGATGGCTAAACGTTGAGATTGGAACAAGTGTGAGTTTCTTGTGAATCACACTGAAGGATGAAGTCACTATGTAAAAGCTGGATACTTCTTAGCCAGACGGGAGTCACGATAGGAACACATACACTGACTGAGAGAAAGCAATTGTTGGGTGGTGGGTTGTAGGTTTGCTAAAGTCCAGTTTGGAAGAAGTGCGAGAATCCTTTATAGGAATGCTTACATTCACTTCCAGAAAGCAGCGATCAGCGGTGGTTTGCAGGATTGCTACACCGCAGTTTGCAAGAAGTGCGAGATTCGTGCATAGCAATGCTTAAATTCCCTTAGAGAAAGCAACTGTCGGCGGGTGATTTTTAGGCTTTCTAGCCTCTGGTTTGGATGAAGTGTGAGACATACATGGGAACGCTTACATTCCCTTCCAGAAAGCAAGTGTCGCGGAGTGGTTTTTAGGCTTGCAAGACTTCTGAACGGAAGAAGTGCGAGAGGCATATACAGGAAGGCGTACATTTACTTAATGAAAGCAACTATAGTGGGATGCATTGGAGAATTGCTAAAGTCTGAGATTGGAAGAAGTGTGACCTTCCTGTCAAACACACTTGAGAAAGAAGTCATCACGTAGGACGGGGAGAGCTCCCAGCAGTAAGGAGTCATGTATAGGGATGCTTAAACTAACTTAGAGCGAGCAACTAGCAGGTGGTGCTCTGTAGGCTGGCTAAACGCTAGAATGGAGGAAGTGCCAGACGGTCTTCTATATTAACGCTTACATTCACTGAGAGAAAGAGACTATGTTGGGCGCTTTGTTACACTGGTAAACTCTGAGATTGGAAGAAGTGTGAGAGTTTCCTGTCCAACGCACTTAAGAAAGAAGTCATTATGTAGGAAGAGGAGAGTTCTCGGCTAGAAAGGGAGGACGCTTTCTATGTATGGGAACGCTTACATTCACTTCAAGAAACTATCGGGGGGTAATTTGTAGTTAAACTCTAGAAGAACTGTGACAGTCCTATATAGGAAGGCTTGCATTCACTTAGGGAAAGCAAGTACGAAGAAGGAGTGGTTTGTAGGCTTGCTAAACTCTAGTGTTGACGAAATGCGAGAGTCCTATAGAGGGACGTTAACCTTCAGTTAGTGAGAGCAACTCTCGGGGAGGGGGGTGGTATTTAGGCTTGCTGAACTCTAGTTTGGAAGACATGTCCGAGTTATCCAGGAAGGCTTACAATCACTTAGCTAGAAAGCCAGTATCGGCGGTCGCCTTGTAGGCTTGCTAAACTCTAGTTTCCAGGAAGGGCAAGAGTCATATAGAGGATCACTTAAATTCACTCAGTGAAAGCAACTGTCGCAGGCTGCCTTTTAGGGTGGCTAAACTCTAGTTGGAAGGAAGTGTGAGAGTCATATATAGGAATTCTTACCTTGACTTAGTGAAAGCACCTATGGAGCGGTGGCTTGTCGTCTTGCTGAACTCCAGTTTGGAAGATGTGCGAGAGTATGTATTCATAGGGATATTTACAGCCACTTAGAGAAAGTATCTCTCAGGGCTGGTGTGCAGGGTTACAAAACTACATTCAAAGAAGGACAAGAAAAATATACGGGGGAGGCTTACATTCGGGTAGAGAAAGCAACTCTCGTGGGGTGTATTGCCAGATGGCTAAACGTTGAGATTGGAACAAGTGTGAGTTTCTTGTGAATCACACTGAAGGATGAAGTCACTATGGGAAAGCTGGATACTTCTTAGCCAGACGGGAGTCACGATAGGAACACATACACTGACTGAGAGAAAGCAATTGTTGGGTGGTGGGTTGTAGGTTTGCTAAAGTCCAGTTTGGAAGAAGTGCGAGAATCCTTTATAGGAATGCTTACATTCACTTCCAGAAAGCAGCGATCAGCGGTGGTTTGCAGGATTGCTACACCGCAGTTTGCAAGAAGTGCGAGAGTCGTGCATAGCAATGCTTAAATTCCCTTAGAGAAAGCAACTGTCGGCGGGTGATTTTTAGGCTTTCTAGCCTCTGGTTTGGATGAAGTGTGAGACATACATGGGAACGCTTACATTCCCTTCCAGAAAGCAAGTGTCGCGGAGTGGTTTTTAGGCTTGCAAGACTTCTGAACGGAAGAAGTGCGAGAGGCATATACAGGAAGGCGTACATTTACTTAATGAAAGCAACTATAGTGGGATGCATTGGAGAATTGCTAAAGTCTGAGATTGGAAGAAGTGTGACCTTCCTGTCAAACACACTTGAGAAAGAAGTCATCACGTAGGACGGGGAGAGCTCCCAGCAGTAAGGAGTCATGTATAGGGACGCTTAAACTAACTTAGAGCGAGCAACTAGCAGGTGGTGCTCTGTAGGCTGGCTAAACGCTAGAATGGAGGAAGTGCCAGACGGTCTTCTATATTAACGCTTACATTCACTGAGAGAAAGAGACTATGTTGGGCGCTTTGTTACACTGGTAAACTCTGAGATTGGAAGAAGTGTGAGAGTTTCCTGTCCAACGCACTTAAGAAAGAAGTCATTATGTAGGAAGAGGAGAGTTCTCGGCTAGAAAGGGAGGAGGCTTTCTATGTATGGGAACGCTTACATTCACTTCAAGAAACTATCGGGGGGTAATTTGTAGTTAAACTCTAGAAGAACTGTGAGAGTCCTATATAAGAAGGCTTGCATTCACTTAGGGAAAGCAAGTACGAAGAAGGAGTGGTTTGTAGGCTTGCTAAACTCTAGTGTTGACGAAATGCGAGAGTCCTATAGAGGGACGTTAACCTTCAGTTAGTGAGAGCAACTCTCGGGGAGGGGGGTGGTATTTAGGCTTGCTGAACTCTAGTTTGGAAGACATGTCCGAGTTATCCAGGAAGGCTTACAATCACTTAGCTAGAAAGCCAGTATCGGCGGTCGCCTTGTAGGCTTGCTAAACTCTAGTTTCCAGGAAGGGCAAGAGTCATATAGAGGATCACTTAAATTCACTCAGTGAAAGCAACTGTCGCAGGCTGCCTTTTAGGGTGGCTAAACTCTAGTTGGAAGGAAGTGTGAGAGTCATATATAGGAATTCTTACCTTGACTTAGTGAAAGCACCTATGGAGCGGTGGCTTGTCGTCTTGCTGAACTCCAGTTTGGAAGATGTGCGAGAGTATGTATTCATAGGGATATTTACAGCCACTTAGAGAAAGTAGCTCTCAGGGCTGGTGCGCAGGGTTACAAAACTACATTCAAAGAAGGACAAGAAAAATATACGGGGGAGACTTACATTCGGGTAGAGAAAGCAACTCTCGTGGGGTGTATTGCCAGATGGCTAAACGTTGAGATTGGAACAAGTGTGAGTTTCTTGTGAATCACACTGAAGGATGAAGTCACTATGTAAAAGCTGGATACTTCTTAGCCAGACGGGAGTCACGATAGGAACACATACACTGACTGAGAGAAAGCAATTGTTGGGTGGTGGGTTGTAGGTTTGCTAAAGTCCAGTTTGGAAGAAGTGCGAGAATCCTTTATAGGAATGCTTACATTCACTTCCAGAAAGCAGCGATCAGCGGTGGTTTGCAGGATTGCTACACCGCAGTTTGCAAGAAGTGCGAGAGTCGTGCATAGCAATGCTTAAATTCCCTTAGAGAAAGCAACTGTCGGCGGGTGATTTTTAGGCTTTCTAGCCTCTGGTTTGGATGAAGTGTGAGACATACATGGGAACGCTTACATTCCCTTCCAGAAAGCAAGTGTCGCGGAGTGGTTTTTAGGCTTGCAAGACTTCTGAACGGAAGAAGTGCGAGAGGCATATACAGGAAGGCGTACATTTACTTAATGAAAGCAACTATAGTGGGATGCATTGGAGAATTGCTAAAGTCTGAGATTGGAAGAAGTGTGACCTTCCTGTCAAACACACTTGAGAAAGAAGTCATCACGTAGGACGGGGAGAGCTCCCAGCAGTAAGGAGTCATGTATAGGGACGCTTAAACTAACTTAGAGCGAGCAACTAGCAGGTGGTGCTCTGTAGGCTGGCTAAACGCTAGAATGGAGGAAGTGCCAGACGGTCTTCTATATTAACGCTTACATTCACTGAGAGAAAGAGACTATGTTGGGCGCTTTGTTACACTGGTAAACTCTGAGATTGGAGGAAGTGTGAGAGTTTCCTGTCCAACGCACTTAAGAAAGAAGTCATTATGTAGGAAGAGGAGAGTTCTCGGCTAGAAAGGGAGGAGGCTTTCTATGTATGGGAACGCTTACATTCACTTCAAGAAACTATCGGGGGGTAATTTGTAGTTAAACTCTAGAAGAACTGTGAGAGTCCTATATGGGAAGGCTTGCATTCACTTAGGGAAAGCAAGTACGAAGAAGGAGTGGTTTGTAGGCTTGCTAAACTCTAGTGTTGACGAAATGCGAGAGTCCTATAGAGGGACGTTAACCTTCAGTTAGTGAGAGCAACTCTCGGGGGGGGGTGGTATTTAGGCTTGCTGAACTCTAGTTTGGAAGACATGTCCGAGTTATCCAGGAAGGCTTACAATCACTTAGCTAGAAAGCCAGTATCGGCGGTCGCCTTGTAGGCTTGCTAAACTCTAGTTTCCAGGAAGGGCAAGAGTCATATAGAGGATGACTTCAATTCACTCAGTGAAAGCAACTGTCGCGGGCTGCCTTTTAGGGTGGCTAAACTCTAGTTGGAAAGAAGTGTGAGAGTCATATATAGGAATTCTTACCTTGACTTAGTGAAAGCACCTATGGAGCGGTGGCTTGTCGTCTTGCTGAACTCCAGTTTGGAAGATGTGCGAGAGTATGTATTCATAGGGATATTTACAGCCACTTAGAGAAAGTAGCTCTCAGGGCTGGTGCGCAGGGTTACAAAACTACATTCAAAGAAGGACAAGAAAAATATACGGGGGAGGCTTACATTCGGGTAGAGAAAGCAACTCTCGTGGGGTGTATTGCCAGATGGCTAAACGTTGAGATTGGAACAAGTGTGAGTTTCTTGTGAATCACACTGAAGGATGAAGTCACTATGGGAAAGCTGGATACTTCTTAGCCAGACGGGAGTCACGATAGGAACACATACACTGACTGAGAGAAAGCAATTGTTGGGTGGTGGGTTGTAGGTTTGCTAAAGTCCAGTTTGGAAGAAGTGCGAGAATCCTTTATAGGAATGCTTACATTCACTTCCAGAAAGCAGCGATCAGCGGTGGTTTGCAGGATTGCTACACCGCAGTTTGCAAGAAGTGCGAGAGTCGTGCATAGCAATGCTTAAATTCCCTTAGAGAAAGCAACTGTCGGCGGGTGATTTTTAGGCTTTCTAGCCTCTGGTTTGGATGAAGTGTGAGACATACATGGGAACGCTTACATTCCCTTCCAGAAAGCAAGTGTCGCGGAGTGGTTTTTAGGCTTGCAAGACTTCTGAACGGAAGAAGTGCGAGAGGCATATACAGGAAGGCGTACATTTACTTAATGAAAGCAACTATAGTGGGATGCATTGGAGAATTGCTAAAGTCTGAGATTGGAAGAAGTGTGACCTTCCTGTCAAACACACTTGAGAAAGAAGTCATCACGTAGGACGGGGAGAGCTCCCAGCAGTAAGGAGTCATGTATAGGGACGCTTAAACTAACTTAGAGCGAGCAACTAGCAGGTGGTGCTCTGTAGGCTGGCTAAACGCTAGAATGGAGGAAGTGCCAGACGGTCTTCTATATTAACGCTTACATTCACTGAGAGAAAGAGACTATGTTGGGCGCTTTGTTACACTGGTAAACTCTGAGATTGGAAGAAGTGTGAGAGTTTCCTGTCCAACGCACTTAAGAAAGAAGTCATTATGTAGGAAGAGGAGAGTTCTCGGCTAGAAAGGGAGGAGGCTTTCTATGTATGGGAACGCTTACATTCACTTCAAGAAACTATCGGGGGGTAATTTGTAGTTAAACTCTAGAAGAACTGTGAGAGTCCTATATAAGAAGGCTTGCATTCACTTAGGGAAAGCAAGTACGAAGAAGGAGTGGTTTGTAGGCTTGCTAAACTCTAGTGTTGACGAAATGCGAGAGTCCTATAGAGGGACGTTAACCTTCAGTTAGTGAGAGCAACTCTCGGGGAGGGGGGTGGTATTTAGGCTTGCTGAACTCTAGTTTGGAAGACATGTCCGAGTTATCCAGGAAGGCTTACAATCACTTAGCTAGAAAGCCAGTATCGGCGGTCGCCTTGTAGGCTTGCTAAACTCTAGTTTCCAGGAAGGGCAAGAGTCATATAGAGGATCACTTAAATTCACTCAGTGAAAGCAACTGTCGCAGGCTGCCTTTTAGGGTGGCTAAACTCTAGTTGGAAGGAAGTGTGAGAGTCATATATAGGAATTCTTACCTTGACTTAGTGAAAGCACCTATGGAGCGGTGGCTTGTCGTCTTGCTGAACTCCAGTTTGGAAGATGTGCGAGAGTATGTATTCATAGGGATATTTACAGCCACTTAGAGAAAGTAGCTCTCAGGGCTGGTGCGCAGGGTTACAAAACTACATTCAAAGAAGGACAAGAAAAATATACGGGGGAGACTTACATTCGGGTAGAGAAAGCAACTCTCGTGGGGTGTATTGCCAGATGGCTAAACGTTGAGATTGGAACAAGTGTGAGTTTCTTGTGAATCACACTGAAGGATGAAGTCACTATGTAAAAGCTGGATACTTCTTAGCCAGACGGGAGTCACGATAGGAACACATACACTGACTGAGAGAAAGCAATTGTTGGGTGGTGGGTTGTAGGTTTGCTAAAGTCCAGTTTGGAAGAAGTGCGAGAATCCTTTATAGGAATGCTTACATTCACTTCCAGAAAGCAGCGATCAGCGGTGGTTTGCAGGATTGCTACACCGCAGTTTGCAAGAAGTGCGAGAGTCGTGCATAGCAATGCTTAAATTCCCTTAGAGAAAGCAACTGTCGGCGGGTGATTTTTAGGCTTTCTAGCCTCTGGTTTGGATGAAGTGTGAGACATACATGGGAACGCTTACATTCCCTTCCAGAAAGCAAGTGTCGCGGAGTGGTTTTTAGGCTTGCAAGACTTCTGAACGGAAGAAGTGCGAGAGGCATATACAGGAAGGCGTACATTTACTTAATGAAAGCAACTATAGTGGGATGCATTGGAGAATTGCTAAAGTCTGAGATTGGAAGAAGTGTGACCTTCCTGTCAAACACACTTGAGAAAGAAGTCATCACGTAGGACGGGGAGAGCTCCCAGCAGTAAGGAGTCATGTATACGGACGCTTAAACTAACTTAGAGCGAGCAACTAGCAGGTGGTGCTCTGTAGGCTGGCTAAACGCTAGAATGGAGGAAGTGACAGACGGTCTTCTATATGAACGCTTACATTCACTGAGAGAAAGAGACTATGTTGGGCGCTTTGTTACACTGGTAAACTCTGAGATTGGAGGAAGTGTGAGAGTTTCCTGTCCAACGCACTTAGGAAAGAAGTCATTATGTAGGAAGAGGAGAGTTCTCGGCTAGAAAGGGAGGAGGCTTTCTATGTATGGGAACGCTTACATTCACTTCAAGAAACTATCGGGGGGTAATTTGTAGTTAAACTCTAGAAGAACTGTGAGAGTCCTATATAGGAAGGCTTGCATTCACTTAGGGAAAGCAAGTACGAAGAAGGAGTAGTTTGTAGGCTTGCTAAACTCTAGTGTTGACGAAATGCGAGAGTCCTATAGAGGGACGTTAACCTTCAGTTAGTGAGAGCAACTCTCGGGGGGGTTGGTATTTAGGCTTGCTGAACTCTAGTTTGGAAGACATGTCCGAGTTATCCAGGAAGGCTTACAATCACTTAGCTAGAAAGCCAGTATCGGCGGTCGCCTTGTAGGCTTGCTAAACTCTAGTTTCCAGGAAGGGCAAGAGTCATATAGAGGATCACTTCAATTCACTCAGTGAAAGCAACTGTCGCGGGCTGCCTTTTAGGGTGGCTAAACTCTAGTTGGAAAGAAGTGTGAGAGTCATATATAGGAATTCTTACCTTGACTTAGTGAAAGCACCTATGGAGCGGTGGCTTGTCGTCTTGCTGAACTCCAGTTTGGAAGATGTGCGAGAGTATGTATTCATAGGGATATTTACAGCCACTTAGAGAAAGTAGCTCTCAGGGCTGGTGCGCAGGGTTACAAAACTACATTCAAAGAAGGACAAGAAAAATATACGGGGGAGGCTTACATTCGGGTAGAGAAAGCAACTCTCGTGGGGTGTATTGCCAGATGGCTAAACGTTGAGATTGGAACAAGTGTGAGTTTCTTGTGAATCACACTGAAGGATGAAGTCACTATGTAAAAGCTGGATACTTCTTAGCCAGACGGGAGTCACGATAGGAACACATACACTGACTGAGAGAAAGCAATTGTTGGGTGGTGGGTTGTAGGTTTGCTAAAGTCCAGTTTGGAAGAAGTGCGAGAATCCTTTATAGGAATGCTTACATTCACTTCCAGAAAGCAGCGATCAGCGGTGGTTTGCAGGATTGCTACACCGCAGTTAGCAAGAAGTGCGAGAGTCGTGCATAGCAATGCTTAAATTCCCTTAGAGAAAGCAACTGTCGGCGGGTGATTTTTAGGCTTTCTAGCCTCTGGTTTGGATGAAGTGTGAGACATACATGGGAACGCTTACATTCCCTTCCAGAGAGCAAGTGTCGCGGAGTGGTTTTTAGGCTTGCAAGACTTCTGAACGGAAGAAGTGCGAGAGGCATATACAGGAAGGCGTACATTTACTTAATGAAAGCAACTATAGTGGGATGCATTGGAGAATTGCTAAAGTCTGAGATTGGAAGAAGTGTGACCTTCCTGTCAAACACACTTGAGAAAGAAGTCATCACGTAGGACGGGGAGAGCTCCCAGCAGTAAGGAGTCATGTATAGGGACGCTTAAACTAACTTAGAGAGAGCAACTAGCAGGTGGTGCTCTGTAGGCTGGCTAAACGCTAGAATGGAGGAAGTGCCAGACGGTCTTCTATATTAACGCTTACATTCACTGAGAGAAAGAGACTATGTTGGGCGCTTTGTTACACTGGTAAACTCTGAGATTGGAAGAAGTGTGAGAGTTTCCTGTCCAACGCACTTAAGAAAGAAGTCATTATGTAGGAAGAGGAGAGTTCTCGGCTAGAAAGGGAGGACGCTTTCTATGTATGGGAACGCTTACATTCACTTCAAGAAACTATCGGGGGGTAATTTGTAGTTAAACTCTAGAAGAACTGTGAGAGTCCTATATAGGAAGGCTTGCATTCACTTAGGGAAAGCAAGTACGAAGAAGGAGTGGTTTGTAGGCTTGCTAAACTCTAGTGTTGACGAAATGCGAGAGTCCTATAGAGGGACGTTAACCTTCAGTTAGTGAGAGCAACTCTCGGGGAGGGGGGTGGTATTTAGGCTTGCTGAACTCTAGTTTGGAAGACATGTCCGAGTTATCCAGGAAGGCTTACAATCACTTAGCTAGAAAGCCAGTATCGGCGGTCGCCTTGTAGGCTTGCTAAACTCTAGTTTCCAGGAAGGGCAAGAGTCATATAGAGGATCACTTAAATTCACTCAGTGAAAGCAACTGTCGCGGGCTGCCTTTTAGGGTGGCTAAACTCTAGTTGGAAGGAAGTGTGAGAGTCATATATAGGAATTCTTACCTTGACTTAGTGAAAGCACCTATGGAGCGGTGGCTTGTCGTCTTGCTGAACTCCAGTTTGGAAGATGTGCGAGAGTATGTATTCATAGGGATATTTACAGCCACTTAGAGAAAGTAGCTCTCAGGGCTGGTGCGCAGGGTTACAAAACTACATTCAAAGAAGGACAAGAAAAATATACGGGGGAGGCTTACATTCGGGTAGAGAAAGCAACTCTCGTGGGGTGTATTGCCAGATGGCTAAACGTTGAGATTGGAACAAGTGTGAGTTTCTTGTGAATCACACTGAAGGATGAAGTCACTATGTAAAAGCTGGATACTTCTTAGCCAGACGGGAGTCACGATAGGAACACATACACTGACTGAGAGAAAGCAATTGTTGGGTGGTGGGTTGTAGGTTTGCTAAAGTCCAGTTTGGAAGAAGTGCGAGAATCCTTTATAGGAATGCTTACATTCACTTCCAGAAAGCAGCGATCAGCGGTGGTTTGCAGGATTGCTACACCGCAGTTTGCAAGAAGTGCGAGAGTCATGCATAGCAATGCTTAAATTCCCTTAGAGAAAGCAACTGTCGGCGGGTGATTTTTAGGCTTTCTAGCCTCTGGTTTGGATGAAGTGTGAGACATACATGGGAACGCTTACATTCCCTTCCAGAAAGCAAGTGTCGCGGAGTGGTTTTTAGGCTTGCAAGACTTCTGAACGGAAGAAGTGCGAGAGGCATATACAGGAAGGCGTACATTTACTTAATGAAAGCAACTATAGTGGGATGCATTGGAGAATTGCTAAAGTCTGAGATTGGAAGAAGTGTGACCTTCCTGTCAAACACACTTGAGAAAGAAGTCATCACGTAGGACGGGGAGAGCTCCCAGCAGTAAGGAGTCATGTATAGGGACGCTTAAACTAACTTAGAGAGAGCAACTAGCAGGTGGTGCTCTGTAGGCTGGCTAAACGCTAGAATGGAGGAAGTGCCAGACGGTCTTCTATATTAACGCTTACATTCACTGAGAGAAAGAGACTATGTTGGGCGCTTTGTTACACTGGTAAACTCTGAGATTGGAGGAAGTGTGAGAGTTTCCTGTCCAACGCACTTAGGAAAGAAGTCATTATGTAGGAAGAGGAGAGTTCTCGGCTAGAAGGGGAGGAGGCTTTCTATGTATGGGAACGCTTACATTCACTTCAAGAAACTATCGGGGGGTAATTTGTAGTTAAACTCTAGAAGAACTGTGAGAGTCCTATATAGGAAGGCTTGCATTCACTTAGGGAAAGCAAGTACGAAGAAGGAGTGGTTTGTAGGCTTGCTAAACTCTAGTGTTGACGAAATGCGAGAGTCCTATAGAGGGACGTTAACCTTCAGTTAGTGAGAGCAACTCTCGGGGGGGGGGGTGGTATTTAGGCTTGCTGAACTCTAGTTTGGAAGACATGTCCGAGTTATCCAGGAAGGCTTACAATCACTTAGCTAGAAAGCCAGTATCGGCGGTCGCCTTGTAGGCTTGCTAAACTCTAGTTTCCAGGAAGGGCAAGAGTCATATAGAGGATCACTTAAATTCACTCAGTGAAAGCAACTGTCGCGGGCTGCCTTTTAGGGTGGCTAAACTCTAGTTGGAAAGAAGTGTGAGAGTCATATATAGGAATTCTTACCTTGACTTAGTGAAAGCACCTATGGAGCGGTGGCTTGTCGTCTTGCTGAACTCCAGTTTGGAAGATGTGCGAGAGTATGTATTCATAGGGATATTTACAGCCACTTAGAGAAAGTAGCTCTCAGGGCTGGTGCGCAGGGTTACAAAACTACATTCAAAGAAGGACAAGAAAAATATACGGGGGAGGCTTACATTCGGGTAGAGAAAGCAACTCTCGTGGGGTGTATTGCCAGATGGCTAAACGTTGAGATTGGAACAAGTGTGAGTTTCTTGTGAATCACACTGAAGGATGAAGTCACTATGTAAAAGCTGGATACTTCTTAGCCAGACGGGAGTCACGATAGGAACACATACACTGACTGAGAGAAAGCAATTGTTGGGTGGTGGGTTGTAGGTTTGCTAAAGTCCAGTTTGGAAGAAGTGCGAGAATCCTTTATAGGAATGCTTACATTCACTTCCAGAAAGCAGCGATCAGCGGTGGTTTGCAGGATTGCTACACCGCAGTTAGCAAGAAGTGCGAGAGTCGTGCATAGCAATGCTTAAATTCCCTTAGAGAAAGCAACTGTCGGCGGGTGATTTTTAGGCTTTCTAGCCTCTGGTTTGGATGAAGTGTGAGACATACATGGGAACGCTTACATTCCCTTCCAGAGAGCAAGTGTCGCGGAGTGGTTTTTAGGCTTGCAAGACTTCTGAACGGAAGAAGTGCGAGAGGCATATACAGGAAGGCGTACATTTACTTAATGAAAGCAACTATAGTGGGATGCATTGGAGAATTGCTAAAGTCTGAGATTGGAAGAAGTGTGACCTTCCTGTCAAACACACTTGAGAAAGAAGTCATCACGTAGGACGGGGAGAGCTCCCAGCAGTAAGGAGTCATGTATAGGGACGCTTAAACTAACTTAGAGAGAGCAACTAGCAGGTGGTGCTCTGTAGGCTGGCTAAACGCTAGAATGGAGGAAGTGCCAGACGGTCTTCTATATTAACGCTTACATTCACTGAGAGAAAGAGACTATGTTGGGCGCTTTGTTACACTGGTAAACTCTGAGATTGGAAGAAGTGTGAGAGTTTCCTGTCCAACGCACTTAAGAAAGAAGTCATTATGTAGGAAGAGGAGAGTTCTCGGCTAGAAAGGGAGGACGCTTTCTATGTATGGGAACGCTTACATTCACTTCAAGAAACTATCGGGGGGTAATTTGTAGTTAAACTCTAGAAGAACTGTGAGAGTCCTATATAGGAAGGCTTGCATTCACTTAGGGAAAGCAAGTACGAAGAAGGAGTGGTTTGTAGGCTTGCTAAACTCTAGTGTTGACGAAATGCGAGAGTCCTATAGAGGGACGTTAACCTTCAGTTAGTGAGAGCAACTCTCGGGGAGGGGGGTGGTATTTAGGCTTGCTGAACTCTAGTTTGGAAGACATGTCCGAGTTATCCAGGAAGGCTTACAATCACTTAGCTAGAAAGCCAGTATCGGCGGTCGCCTTGTAGGCTTGCTAAACTCTAGTTTCCAGGAAGGGCAAGAGTCATATAGAGGATCACTTAAATTCACTCAGTGAAAGCAACTGTCGCAGGCTGCCTTTTAGGGTGGCTAAACTCTAGTTGGAAGGAAGTGTGAGAGTCATATATAGGAATTCTTACCTTGACTTAGTGAAAGCACCTATGGAGCGGTGGCTTGTCGTCTTGCTGAACTCCAGTTTGGAAGATGTGCGAGAGTATGTATTCATAGGGATATTTACAGCCACTTAGAGAAAGTAGCTCTCAGGGCTGGTGCGCAGGGTTACAAAACTACATTCAAAGAAGGAAAAGAAAATTATACGGGGGAGGCTTACATTCGGGTAGAGAAAGCAACTCTCGTGGGGTGTATTGCCAGATGGCTAAACGTTGAGATTGGAACAAGTGTGAGTTTCTTGTGAATCACACTGAAGGATGAAGTCACTATGTAAAAGCTGGATACTTCTTAGCCAGACGGGAGTCACGATAGGAACACATACACTGACTGAGAGAAAGCAATTGTTGGGTGGTGGGTTGTAGGTTTGCTAAAGTCCAGTTTGGAAGAAGTGCGAGAATCCTTTATAGGAATGCTTACATTCACTTCCAGAAAGCAGCGATCAGCGGTGGTTTGCAGGATTGCTACACCGCAGTTTGCAAGAAGTGCGAGAGTCGTGCATAGCAATGCTTAAATTCCCTTAGAGAAAGCAACTGTCGGCGGGTGATTTTTAGGCTTTCTAGCCTCTGGTATGGATGAAGTGTGAGACATACATGGGAACGCTTACATTCCCTTCCAGAAAGCAAGTGTCGCGGAGTGGTTTTTAGGCTTGCAAGACTTCTGAACGGAAGAAGTGCGAGAGGCATATACAGGAAGGCGTACATTTACTTAATGAAAGCAACTATAGTGGGATGCATTGGAGAATTGCTAAAGTCTGAGATTGGAAGAAGTGTGACCTTCCTGTCAAACACACTTGAGAAAGAAGTCATCACGTAGGACGGGGAGAGCTCCCAGCAGTAAGGAGTCATGTATAGGGACGCTTAAACTAACTTAGAGCGAGCAACTAGCAGGTGGTGCTCTGTAGGCTGGCTAAACGCTAGAATGGAGGAAGTGCCAGACGGTCTTCTATATTAACGCTTACATTCACTGAGAGAAAGAGACTAGGTTGGGCGCTTTGTTACACTGGTAAACTCTGAGATTGGAAGAAGTGTGAGAGTTTCCTGTCCAACGCACTTAAGAAAGAAGTCATTATGTAGGAAGAGGAGAGTTCTCGGCTAGAAAGGGAGGAGGCTTTCTATGTATGGGAACGCTTACATTCACTTCAAGAAACTATCGGGGGGTAATTTGTAGTTAAACTCTAGAAGAACTGTGAGAGTCCTATATAGGAAGGCTTGCATTCACTTAGGGAAAGCAAGTACGAAGAAGGAGTGGTTTGTAGGCTTGCTAAACTCTAGTGTTGATGAAATGCGAGAGTCCTATAGAGGGACGTTAACCTTCAGTTAGTGAGAGCAACTCTCGGGGGGGGGGGTGGTATTTAGGCTTGCTGAACTCTAGTTTGGAAGACATGTCCGAGTTATCCAGGAAGGCTTACAATCACTTAGCTAGAAAGCCAGTATCGGCGGTCGCCTTGTAGGCTTGCTAAACTCTAGTTTCCAGGAAGGGCAAGAGTCATATAGAGGATCACTTAAATTCACTCAGTGAAAGCAACTGTCGCGGGCTGCCTTTTAGGGTGGCTAAACTCTAGTTGGAAGGAAGTGTGAGAGTCATATATAGGAATTCTTACCTTGACTTAGTGAAAGCACCTATGGAGCGGTGGCTTGTCGTCTTGCTGAACTCCAGTTTGGAAGATGTGCGAGAGTATGTATTCATAGGGATATTTACAGCCACTTAGAGAAAGTAGCTCTCAGGGCTGGTGCGCAGGGTTACAAAACTACATTCAAAGAAGGACAAGAAAATTATACGGGGGAGGCTTACATTCGGGTAGAGAAAGCAACTCTCGTGGGGTGTATTGCCAGATGGCTAAACGTTGAGATTGGAACAAGTGTGAGTTTCTTGTGAATCACACTGAAGGATGAAGTCACTATGTAAAAGCTGGATACTTCTTAGCCAGACGGGAGTCACGATAGGAACACATACACTGACTGAGAGAAAGCAATTGTTGGGTGGTGGGTTGTAGGTTTGCTAAAGTCCAGTTTGGAAGAAGTGCGAGAATCCTTTATAGGAATGCTTACATTCACTTCCAGAAAGCAGCGATCAGCGGTGGTTTGCAGGATTGCTACACCGCAGTTTGCAAGAAGTGCGAGAGTCATGCATAGCAATGCTTAAATTCCCTTAGAGAAAGCAACTGTCGGCGGGTGATTTTTAGGCTTTCTAGCCTCTGGTTTGGATGAAGTGTGAGACATACATGGGAACGCTTACATTCCCTTCCAGAAAGCAAGTGTCGCGGAGTGGTTTTTAGGCTTGCAAGACTTCTGAACGGAAGAAGTGCGAGAGGCATATACAGGAAGGCGTACATTTACTTAATGAAAGCAACTATAGTGGGATGCATTGGAGAATTGCTAAAGTCTGAGATTGGAAGAAGTGTGACCTTCCTGTCAAACACACTTGAGAAAGAAGTCATCACGTAGGACGGGGAGAGCTCCCAGCAGTAAGGAGTCATGTATAGGGACGCTTAAACTAACTTAGAGCGAGCAACTAGCAGGTGGTGCTCTGTAGGCTGGCTAAACGCTAGAATGGAGGAAGTGCCAGACGGTCTTCTATATTAACGCTTACATTCACTGAGAGAAAGAGACTATGTTGGGCGCTTTGTTACACTGGTAAACTCTGAGATTGGAAGAAGTGTGAGAGTTTCCTGTCCAACGCACTTAGGAAAGAAGTCATTATGTAGGAAGAGGAGAGTTCTCGGCTAGAAAGGGAGGAGGCTTTCTATGTATGGGAACGCTTACATTCACTTCAAGAAACTATCGGGGGGTAATTTGTAGTTAAACTCTAGAAGAACTGTGAGAGTCCTATATAGGAAGGCTTGCATTCACTTAGGGAAAGCAAGTACGAAGAAGGAGTGGTTTGTAGGCTTGCTAAACTCTAATGTTGACGAAATGCGAGAGTCCTATAGAGGGACGTTAACCTTCAGTTAGTGAGAGCAACTCTCGGGGGGGGGGGGTGGTATTTAGGCTTGCTGAACTCTAGTTTGGAAGACATGTCCGAGTTATCCAGGAAGGCTTACAATCACTTAGCTAGAAAGCCAGTATCGGCGGTCGCCTTGTAGGCTTGCTAAACTCTAGTTTCCAGGAAGGGCAAGAGTCATATAGAGGATCACTTAAATTCACTCAGTGAAAGCAACTGTCGCGGGCTGCCTTTTAGGGTGGCTAAACTCTAGTTGGAAAGAAGTGTGAGAGTCATATATAGGAATTCTTACCTTGACTTAGTGAAAGCACCTATGGAGCGGTGGCTTGTCGTCTTGCTGAACTCCAGTTTGGAAGATGTGCGAGAGTATGTATTCATAGGGATATTTACAGCCACTTAGAGAAAGTAGCTCTCAGGGCTGGTGCGCAGGGTTACAAAACTACATTCAAAGAGGGACAAGAAAAATATACGGGGGAGGCTTACATTCGGGTAGAGAAAGCAACTCTCGTGGGCTGTATTTCCAGATGGCTAAACGTTGAGATTGGAACAAGTGTGAGTTTCTTGTGAATCACACTGAAGGATGAAGTCACTATGTAAAAGCTGGATACTTCTTAGCCAGACGGGAGTCACGATAGGAACACATACACTGACTGAGAGAAAGCAATTGTTGGGTGGTGGGTTGTAGGTTTGCTAAAGTCCAGTTTGGAAGAAGTGCGAGAATCTTTTCTAGGAATGCTTCCATTCACTTCCAGAAAGCAGCGATCAGCGGTGGTTTGCAGGATTGCTACACCGCAGTTTGCAAGAAGTGCGAGAGTCGTGCATAGCAATGCTTAAATTCCCTTAGAGAAAGCAACTGTCGGCGGTTGATTTTTAGGCTTTCTAGCCTCTGGTTTGGATGAAGTGTGAGACATACATGGGAACGCTGACATTCCCTTCCAGAGAGCAAGTGTCGCGGAGTGGTTTTTAGGCTTGCAAGACTTCTGAACGGAAGAAGTGCGAGAGGCATATACAGGAAGGCGTACATTTACTTAATGAAAGCAACTATAGTGGGATGCATTGGAGAATTGCTAAAGTCTGAGATTGGAAGAAGTGTGACCTTCCTGTCAAACACACTTGAGAAAGAAGTCATCACGTAGGACGGGGAGAGCTCCCAGCAGTAAGGAGTCATGTATAGGGACGCTTAAACTAACTTAGAGCGAGCAACTAGCAGGTGGTGCTCTGTAGGCGGGCTAAACGCTAGAATGGAGGAAGTGCCAGACGGTCTTCTATATTAACGCTTACATTCACTGAGAGAAAGAGATATGTTGGGCGCTTTGTTACACTGGTAAACTCTGAGATTGGAAGAAGTGTGAGAGTTTCCTGTCCAACGCACTTAAGAAAGAAGTCATTATGTAGGAAGAGGAGAGTTCTCGGCTAGAAAGGGAGGACGCTTTCTATGTATGGGAACGCTTACATTCACTTCAAGAAACTATCGGGGGGTAATTTGTAGTTAAACTCTAGAAGAACTGTGAGAGTCCTATATAGGAAGGCTTGCATTCACTTAGGGAAAGCAAGTACGAAGAAGGAGTGGTTTGTAGGCTTGCTAAACTCTAGTGTTGACGAAATGCGAGAGTCCTATAGAGGGACGTTAACCTTCAGTTACTGAGAGCAACTCTCGGGGGGGGGGGGGTATTTAGGCTTGCTGAACTCTAGTTGGGAAGACATGTCCGAGTTATCCAGGAAGGCTTACAATCACTTATCTAGAAAGCCAGTATCGGCGGTCGCCTTGTAGGCTTGCTAAACTCTAGTTTCCAGGAAGGGCAAGAGTCATATAGAGGATCACTTAAATTCACTCAGTGAAAGCACCTGTCGCGGGCTGCCTTTTAGGGTGGCTAAACTCTAGTTGGAAGGAAGTGTGAGAGTCATATATAGGAATTCTTACCTTGACTTAGTGAAAGCACCTATGGAGCGGTGGCTTGTCGTCTTGCTGAACTCCAGTTTGGAAGATGTGCGAGAGTATGTATTCATAGGGATATTTACAGCCACTTAGAGAAAGTAGCTCTCAGGGCTGGTGCGCAGGGTTACAAAACTACATTCAAAGAAGGACAAGAAAAATATACGGGGGAGGCTTACATTCGGGTAGAGAAAGCAACTCTCGTGGGGTGTATTGCCAGATGGCTAAACGTTGAGATTGGAACAAGTGTGAGTTTCTTGTGAATCACACTGAAGGATGAAGTCACTATGTAAAAGCTGGATACTTCTTAGCCAGACGGGAGTCACGATAGGAACACATACACTGACTGAGAGAAAGCAATTGTTGGGTGGTGGGTTGTAGGTTTGCTAAAGTCCAGTTTGGAAGAAGTGGGAGAATCCTTTCTAGGAATGCTTACATTCACTTCCAGAAAGCAGCGATCAGCGGTGGTTTGCAGGATTGCTACACCGCAGTTTGCAAGAAGTGCGAGAGTCATGCATAGCAATGCTTAAATTCCCTTAGAGAAAGCAACTGTCGGCGGGTGATTTTTAGGCTTTCTAGCCTCTGGTTTGGATGAAGTGTGAGACATACATGGGAACGCTTACATTCCCTTCCAGAAAGCAAGTGTCGCGGAGTGGTTTTAGGCTTGCAAGACTTCTGAACGGAAGAAGTGCGAGAGGCATATACAGGAAGGTGTACATTTACTTAATGAAAGCAACTATAGTGGGATGCATTGGAGAATTGCTAAAGTCTGAGATTGGAAGAAGTGTGACCTTCCTGTCAAACACACTTGAGAAAGAAGTCATCACGTAGGACGGGGAGAGCTCCCAGCAGTAAGGAGTCATGTATAGGGACGCTTAAACTAACTTAGACAGAGCAACTAGCAGGTGGTGCTCTGTAGGCTGGCTAAACGCAAGAATGGAGGAAGTGCCAGACGGTCTTCTATATGAACGCTTACATTCACTGAGAGAAAGAGACTATGTTGGGCGCTTTGTTACACTGGTAAACTCTGAGATTGGAAGAAGTGTGAGAGTTTCCTGTCCAACGCACTTAGGAAAGAAGTCATTATGTAGGAAGAGGAGAGTTCTCGGCTAGAAAGGGAGGAGGCTTTCTATGTATGGGAACGCTTACATTCACTTCAAGAAACTATCGGGGGGTAATTTGTAGTTAAACTCTAGAAGAACTGTGAGAGTCCTATATAGGAAGGCTTGCATTCACTTAGGGAAAGCAAGTACGAAGAAGGAGTGGTTTGTAGGCTTGCTAAACTCTAGTGTTGACGAAATGCGAGAGTCCTATAGAGGGACGTTAACCTTCAGTTAGTGAGAGCAACTCTCGGGGAGGGGGGTGGTATTTAGGCTTGCTGAACTCTAGTTTGGAAGACATGTCCGAGTTATCCAGGAAGGCTTACAATCACTTAGCTAGAAAGCCAGTATCGGTGGTCGCCTTGTAGGCTTGCTAAACTCTAGTTTCCAGGAAGGGCAAGAGTCATATAGAGGATCACTTAAATTCACTCAGTGAAAGCAACTGTCGCAGGCTGCCTTTTAGGGTGGCTAAACTCTAGTTGGAAGGAAGTGTGAGAGTCATATATAGGAATTCTTACCTTGACTTAGTGAAAGCACCTATGGAGCGGTGGCTTGTCGTCTTGCTGAACTCCAGTTTGGAAGATGTGCGAGAGTATGTATTCATAGGGATATTTACAGCCACTTAGAGAAAGTAGCTCTCAGGGCTGGTGCGCAGGGTTACAAAACTACATTCAAAGAAGGACAAGAAAAATATACGGGGGAGGCTTACATTCGGGTAGAGAAAGCAACTCTCGTGGGGTGTATTGCCAGATGGCTAAACGTTGAGATTGGAACAAGTGTGAGTTTCTTGTGAATCACACTGAAGGATGAAGTCACTATGTAAAAGCTGGATACTTCTTAGCCAGACGGGAGTCACGATAGGAACACATACACTGACTGAGAGAAAGCAATTGTTGGGTGGTGGGTTGTAGGTTTGCTAAAGTCCACTTTGGAAGAAGTGCGAGAATCCTTTCTAGGAATGCTTACATTCACTTCCAGAAAGCAGCGATCAGCGGTGGTTTGCAGGATTGCTACACCGCAGTTTGCAAGAAGTGCGAGAGTCATGCATAGCAATGCTTAAATTCCCTTAGAGAAAGCAACTGTCGGCGGGTGATTTTTAGGCTTTCTAGCCTCTGGTTTGGATGAAGTGTGAGACATACATGGGAACGCTTACATTCCCTTCCAGAAAGCAAGTGTCGCGGAGTGGTTTTTAGGCTTGCAAGACTTCTGAACGGAAGAAGTGCGAGAGGCATATACAGGAAGGCGTACATTTACTTAATGAAAGCAACTATAGTGGGATGCATTGGAGAATTGCTAAAGTCTGAGATTGGAAGAAGTGTGACCTTCCTGTCAAACACACTTGAGAAAGAAGTCATCACGTAGGACGGGGAGAGCTCCCAGCAGTAAGGAGTCATGTATAGGGACGCTTAAACTAACTTAGACAGAGCAACTAGCAGGTGCTGCTCTGTAGGCTGGCTAAACGCAAGAATGGAGGAAGTGCCAGACGGTCTTCTATATGAACGCTTACATTCACTGAGAGAAAGAGACTATGTTGGGCGCTTTGTTACACTGGTAAACTCTGAGATTGGAAGAAATGTGAGAGTTTCCTGTCCAACGCACTTAAGAAAGAAGTCATTATGTAGGAAGAGGAGAGTTCTCGGCTAGAAAGGGAGGACGCTTTCTATGTATGGGAACGCTTACATTCACTTCAAGAAACTATCGGGGGGTAATTTGTAGTTAAACTCTAGAAGAACTTGAGAGTCCTATATAGGAAGGCTTGCATTCACTTAGGGAAAGCAAGTACGAAGAAGGAGTGGTTTGTAGGCTTGCTAAACTGTAGTGTTGACGAAATGCGAGAGTCCTATAGAGGGACGTTAACCTTCAGTTAGTGAGAGCAACTCTCGGGGGGGGGGGTGGTATTTAGGCTTGCTGAACTCTAGTTTGGAAGACATGTCCGAGTTATCCAGGAAGGCTTACAATCACTTAGCTAGAAAGCCAGTATCGGCGGTCGCCTTGTAGGCTTGCTAAACTCTAGTTTCCAGGAAGGGCAAGAGTCATATAGAGGATCACTTAAATTCACTCAGTGAAAGCACCTGTCGCAGGCTGCCTTTTAGGGTGGCTAAACTCTAGTTGGAAGGAAGTGTGAGAGTCATATATAGGAATTCTTACCTTGACTTAGTGAAAGCACCTATGGAGCGGTGGCTTGTCGTCTTGCTGAACTCCAGTTTGGAAGATATGCGAGAGTATGTATTCATAGGGATATTTACAGCCACTTAGAGAAGGTAGCTCTCAGGGCTGGTGCGCAGGGTTACAAAACTACATTCAAAGAAGGACAAGAAAAATATACGGGGGAGGCTTACATTCGGGTAGAGAAAGCAACTCTCGTGGGGTGTATTGCCAGATGGCTAAACGTTGAGATTGGAACAAGTGTGAGTTTCTTGTGAATCACACTGAAGGATGAAGTCACTATGTAAAAGCTGGATACTTCTTAGCCAGACGGGAGTCACGATAGGAACACATACACTGACTGAGAGAAAGCAATTGTTGGGTGGTGGGTTGTAGGTTTGCTAAAGTCCAGTTTGGAAGAAGTGCGAGAATCCTTTATAGGAATGCTTACATTCACTTCCAGAAAGCAGCGATCAGCGGTGGTTTGCAGGATTGCTACACCGCAGTTTGCAAGAAGTGCGAGAGTCGTGCATAGCAATGCTTAAATTCCCTTAGAGAAAGCAACTGTCGGCGGGTGATTTTTAGGCTTTCTAGCCTCTGGTTTGGATGAAGTGTGAGACATACATGGGAACGCTTACATTCCCTTCCAGAAAGCAAGTGTCGCGGAGTGGTTTTTAGGCTTGCAAGACTTCTGAACGGAAGAAGTGCGAGAGGCATATACAGGAAGGCGTACATTTACTTAATGAAAGCAACTATAGCGGGATGCATTGGAGAATTGCTAAAGTCTGAGATTGGAAGAAGTGTGACCTTCCTGTCAAACACACTTGAGAAAGAAGTCATCACGTAGGACGGGGAGAGCTCCCAGCAGTAAGGAGTCATGTATAGGGACGCTTAAACTAACTTAGAGCGAGCAACTAGCAGGTGGTGCTCTGTAGGCTGGCTAAACGCTAGAATGGAGGAAGTGCCAGACGGTCTTCTATATTAACGCTTACATTCACTGAGAGAAAGAGACTATGTTGGGCGCTTTGTTACACTGGTAAACTCTGAGATTGGAAGAAGTGTGAGAGTTTCCTGTCCAACGCACTTAGGAAAGAAGTCATTATGTAGGAAGAGGAGAGTTCTCGGCTAGAAAGGGAGGAGGCTTTCTATGTATGGGAACGCTTACATTCACTTCAAGAAACTATCGGGGGGTAATTTGTAGTTAAACTCTAGAAGAACTGTGAGAGTCCTATATAGGAAGGCTTGCATTCACTTAGGGAAAGCAAGTACGAAGAAGGAGTGGTTTGTAGGCTTGCTAAACTCTAGTGTTGACGAAATGCGAGAGTCCTATAGAGGGACGTTAACCTTCAGTTAGTGAGAGCAACTCTCGGGCAGGGGGGTGGTATTTAGGCTTGCTGAACTCTAGTTTGGAAGACATGTCCGAGTTATCCAGGAAGGCTTACAATAACTTAGCTAGAAAGCCAGTATCGGCGGTCGCCTTGTAGGCTTGCTAAACTCTAGTTTCCAGGAAGGGCAAGAGTCATATAGAGGATCACTTAAATTCACTCAGTGAAAGCAACTGTCGCAGGCTGCCTTTTAGGGTGGCTAAACTCTAGTTGGAAGGAAGTGTGAGAGTCATATATAGGAATTCTTACCTTGACTTAGTGAAAGCACCTATGGAGCGGTGGCTTGTCGTCTTGCTGAACTCCAGTTTGGAAGATGTGCGAGAGTATGTATTCATAGGGATATTTACAGCCACTTAGAGAAAGTAGCTCTCAGGGCTGGTGCGCAGGGTTACAAAACTACATTCAAAGAAGGACAAGAAAAATATACGGGGGAGGCTTACATTCGGGTAGAGAAAGCAACTCTCGTGGGGTGTATTGCCAGATGGCTAAACGTTGAGATTGGAACAAGTGTGAGTTTCTTGTGAATCACACTGAAGGATGAAGTCACTATGTAAAAGCTGGATACTTCTTAGCCAGACGGGAGTCACGATAGGAACACATACACTGACTGAGAGAAAGCAATTGTTGGGTGGTGGGTTGTAGGTTTGCTAAAGTCCACTTTGGAAGAAGTGCGAGAATCCTTTATAGGAATGCTTACATTCACTTCCAGAAAGCAGCGATCAGCGGTGGTTTGCAGGATTGCTACACCGCAGTTTGCAAGAAGTGCGAGAGTCATGCATAGCAATGCTTAAATTCCCTTAGAGAAAGCAACTGTCGGCGGGTGATTTTTAGGCTTTCTAGCCTCTGGTTTGGATGAAGTGTGAGACATACATGGGAACGCTTACATTCCCTTCCAGAAAGGAAGTGTCGTGGAGTGGTTTTTAGGCTTGCAAGACTTCTGAACGGAAGAAGTGCGAGAGGCATATACAGGAAAGCGTACATTTACTTAATGAAAGCAACTATAGTGGGATGCATTGGAGAATTGCTAAAGTCTGAGATTGGAAGAAGTGTGACCTTCCTGTCAAACACACTTGAGAAAGAAGTCATCACGTAGGACGGGGAGAGCTCCCAGCAGTAAGGAGTCATGTATAGGGACGCTTAAACTAACTTAGACAGAGCAACTAGCAGGTGGTGCTCTGTAGGCTGGCTAAACACTAGAATGGAGGAAGTGCCAGACGGTCTTTTATATGAACGCTTACATTCACTGAGAGAAAGAGACTATGTTGGGCGCTTTGTTACACTGGTAAACTCTGAGATTGGAAGAAGTGTGAGAGTTTCCTGTCCAACGCACTTAAGAAAGAAGTCATTATGTAGGAAGAGGAGAGTTCTCGGCTAGAAAGGGAGGACGCTTTCTATGTATGGGAACGCTTACATTCACTTCAAGAAACTATCGGGGGGTAATCTGTAGTTAAACTCTAGAAGAACTGTGAGAGTCCTATATAGGAAGGCTTGCATTCACTTAGGGAAAGCAAGTACGAAGAAGGAGTGGTTTGTAGGCTTGCTAAACTCTAGTGTTGACGAAATGCGAGAGTCCTATAGAGGGACGTTAACCTTCAGTTAGTGAGAGCAACTCTCGGGGGGGGGGGCGTGGTATTTAGGCTTGCTGAACTCTAGTTTGGAAGACATGTCCGAGTTATCCAGGAAGGCTTACAATCACTTAGCTAGAAAGCCAGTATCGGCGGTCGCCTTGTAGGCTTGCTAAACTCTAGTTTCCAGGAAGGGCAAGAGTCATATAGAGGATCACTTAAATTCACTCAGTGAAAGCAACTGTCGCGGGCTGCCTTTTAGGGTGGCTAAACTCTAGTTGGAAAGAAGTGTGAGAGTCATATATAGGAATTCTTACCTTGACTTAGTGAAAGCACCTATGGAGCGGTGGCTTGTCGTCTTGCTGAACTCCAGTTTGGAAGATGTGCGAGAGTATGTATTCATAGGGATATTTACAGCCACTTAGAGAAAGTAGCTCTCAGGGCTGGTGCGCAGGGTTACAAAACTACATTCAAAGAAGGACAAGAAAAATATACGGGGGAGGCTTACATTCGGGTAGAGAAAGCAACTCTCGTGGGGTGTATTGCCAGATGGCTAAACGTTGAGATTGGAACAAGTGTGAGTTTCTTGTGAATCACACTGAAGGATGAAGTCACTATGTAAAAGCTGGATACTTCTTAGCCAGACGGGAGTCACGATAGGAACACATACACTGACTGAGAGAAAGCAATTGTTGGGTGGTGGGTTGTAGGTTTGCTAAAGTCCAGTTTGGAAGAAGTGCGAGAATCCTTTATAGGAATGCTTACATTCACTTCCAGAAAGCAGCGATCAGCGGTGGTTTGCAGGATTGCTACACCGCAGTTTGCAAGAAGTGCGAGAGTCGTGCATAGCAATGCTTAAATTCCCTTAGAGAAAGCAACTGTCGGCGGGTGATTTTTAGGCTTTCTAGCCTCTGGTTTGGATGAAGTGTGAGACATACATGGGAACGCTTAGATTCCCTTCCAGAAAGCAAGTGTCGCGGAGTGGTTTTTAGGCTTGCAAGACTTCTGAACGGAAGAAGTGCGAGAGGCATATACAGGAAGGCGTACATTTACTTAATGAAAGCAACTATAGTGGGATGCATTGGAGAATTGCTAAAGTCTGAGATTGGAAGAAGTGTGACCTTCCTGTCAAACACACTTGAGAAAGAAGTCATCACGTAGGACGGGGAGAGCTCCCAGCAGTAAGGAGTCATGTATAGGGACGCTTAAACTAACATAGAGCGAGCAACTAGCAGGTGGTGCTCTGTAGGCTGGCTAAACGCTAGAATGGAGGAAGTGCCAGACGGTCTTCTATATGAACGCTTACATTCACTGAGAGAAAGAGACTATGTTGGGCGCTTTGTTACACTGGTAAACTCTGAGATTGGAAGAAGTGTGAGAGTTTCCTGTCCAACGCACTTAAGAAAGAAGTCATTATGTAGGAAGAGGATAGTTCTCGGCTAGAAAGGGAGGAGGCTTTCTATGTATGGGAACGCTTACATTCACTTCAAGAAACTATCGGGGGGTAATTTGTAGTTAAACTCTAGAAGAACTGTGAGAGTCCTATATAGGAAGGCTTGCATTCACTTAGGGAAAGCAAGTACGAAGAAGGAGTGGTTTGTAGGCTTGCTAAACTCTAATGTTGACGAAATGCGAGAGTCCTATAGAGGGACGTTAACCTTCAGTTAGTGAGAGCAACTCTCGGGGGGGGGGGTGGTATTTAGGCTTGCTGAACTCTAGTTTGGAAGACATGTCCGAGTTATCCAGGAAGGCTTACAATCACTTAGCTAGAAAGCCAGTATCGGCGGTCGCCTTGTAGGCTTGCTAAACTCTAGTTTCCAGGAAGGGCAAGAGTCATATAGAGGATCACTTAAATTCACTCAGTGAAAGCAACTGTCGCGGGCTGCCTTTTAGGGTGGCTAAACTCTAGTTGGAAAGAAGTGTGAGAGTCATATATAGGAATTCTTACCTTGACTTAGTGAAAGCACCTATGGAGCGGTGGCTTGTCGTCTTGCTGAACTCCAGTTTGGAAGATGTGCGAGAGTATGTATTCATAGGGATATTTACAGCCACTTAGAGAAAGTAGCTCTCAGGGCTGGTGCGCAGGGTTACAAAACTACATTCAAAGAGGGACAAGAAAAATATACGGGGGAGGCTTACATTCGGGTAGAGAAAGCAACTCTCGTGGGCTGTATTTCCAGATGGCTAAACGTTGAGATTGGAACAAGTGTGAGTTTCTTGTGAATCACACTGAAGGATGAAGTCACTATGTAAAAGCTGGATACTTCTTAGCCAGACGGGAGTCACGATAGGAACACATACACTGACTGAGAGAAAGCAATTGTTGGGTGGTGGGTTGTAGGTTTGCTAAAGTCCAGTTTGGAAGAAGTGCGAGAATCCTTTCTAGGAATGCTTCCATTCACTTCCAGAAAGCAGCGATCAGCGGTGGTTTGCAGGATTGCTACACCGCAGTTTGCAAGAAGTGCGAGAGTCGTGCATAGCAATGCTTAAATTCCCTTAGAGAAAGCAACTGTCGGCGGTTGATTTTTAGGCTTTCTAGCCTCTGGTTTGGATGAAGTGTGAGACATACATGGGAACGCTGACATTCCCTTCCAGAAAGCAAGTGTCGCGGAGTGGTTTTTAGGCTTGCAAGACTTCTGAACGGAAGAAGTGCGAGAGGCATATACAGGAAGGCGTACATTTACTTAATGAAAGCAACTATAGTGGGATGCATTGGAGAATTGCTAAAGTCTGAGATTGGAAGAAGTGTGACCTTCCTGTCAAACACACTTGAGAAAGAAGTCATCACGTATGACGGGGAGAGCTCCCAGCAGTAAGGAGTCATGTATAGGGACGCTTAAACTAACTTAGAGCGAGCAACTAGCAGGTGGTGCTCTGTAGGCGGGCTAAACGCTAGAATGGAGGAAGTGCCAGACGGTCTTCTATATTAACGCTTACATTCACTGAGAGAAAGAGATATGTTGGGCGCTTTGTTACACTGGTAAACTCTGAGATTGGAAGAAGTGTGAGAGTTTCCTGTCCAACGCACTTAAGAAAGAAGTCATTATGTAGGAAGAGGAGAGTTCTCGGCTAGAAAGGGAGGACGCTTTCTATGTATGGGAACGCTTACATTCACTTCAAGAAACTATCGGGGGGTAATTTGTAGTTAAACTCTAGAAGAACTGTGAGAGTCCTATATAGGAAGGCTTGCATTCACTTAGGGAAAGCAAGTACGAAGAAGGAGTGGTTTGTAGGCTTGCTAAACTCTAGTGTTGACGAAATGCGAGAGTCCTATAGAGGGACGTTAACCTTCAGTTACTGAGAGCAACTCTCGGGGGGGGGGGTATTTAGGCTTGCTGAACTCTAGTTGGGAAGACATGTCCGAGTTATCCAGGAAGGCTTACAATCACTTAGCTAGAAAGCCAGTATCGGCGGTCGCCTTGTAGGCTTGCTAAACTCTAGTTTCCAGGAAGGGCAAGAGTCATATAGAGGATCACTTAAATTCACTCAGTGAAAGCACCTGTCGCGGGCTGCCTTTTAGGGTGGCTAAACTCTAGTTGGAAGGAAGTGTGAGAGTCATATATAGGAATTCTTACCTTGACTTAGTGAAAGCACCTATGGAGCGGTGGCTTGTCGTCTTGCTGAACTCCAGTTTGGAAGATGTGCGAGAGTATGTATTCATAGGGATATTTACAGCCACTTAGAGAAAGTAGCTCTCAGGGCTGGTGCGCAGGGTTACAAAACTACATTCAAAGAAGGACAAGAAAAATATACGGGGGAGGCTTACATTCGGGTAGAGAAAGCAACTCTCGTGGGGTGTATTGCCAGATGGCTAAACGTTGAGTTTGGAACAAGTGTGAGTTTCTTGTGAATCACACTGAAGGATGAAGTCACTATGTAAAAGCTGGATACTTCTTAGCCAGACGGGAGTCACGATAGGAACACATACACTGACTGAGAGAAAGCAATTGTTGGGTGGTGGGTTGTAGGTTTGCTAAAGTCCACTTTGGAAGAAGTGCGAGAATCCTTTATAGGAATGCTTACATTCACTTCCAGAAAGCAGCGATCAGCGGTGGTTTGCAGGATTGCTACACCGCAGTTTGCAAGAAGTGCGAGAGTCGTGCATAGCAATGCTTAAATTCCCTTAGAGAAAGCAACTGTCGGCGGGTGATTTTTAGGCTTTCTAGCCTCTGGTTTGGATGAAGTGTGAGACATACATGGGAACGCTGACATTCCCTTCCAGAAAGCAAGTGTCGCGGAGTGGTTTTTAGGCTTGCAAGACTTCTGAACGGAAGAAGTGCGAGAGGCATATACAGGAAGGCGTACATTTACTTAATGAAAGCAACTATAGTGGGATGCATTGGAGAATTGCTAAAGTCTGAGATTGGAAGAAGTGTGACCTTCCTGTCAAACACACTTGAGAAAGAAGTCATCACGTAGGACGGGGAGAGCTCCCAGCAGTAAGGAGTCATGTATAGGGACGCTTAAACTAACTTAGAGCGAGCAACTAGCAGGTGGTGCTCTGTAGGCTGGCTAAACGCTAGAATGGAGGAAGTGCCAGACGGTCTTCTATATGAACGCTTACATTCACTGAGAGAAAGAGACTATGTTGGGCGCTTTGTTACACTGGTAAACTCTGAGATTGGAAGAAGTGTGAGAGTTTCCTGTCCAACGCACTTAAGAAAGAAGTCATTATGTAGGAAGAGGAGAGTTCTCGGCTAGAAAGGGAGGAGGCTTTCTATGTATGGGAACGCTTACATTCACTTCAAGAAACTATCGGGGGGTAATTTGTAGTTAAACTCTAGAAGAACTGTGAGAGTCCTATATAGGAAGGCTTGCATTCACTTAGGGAAAGCAAGTACGAAGAAGGAGTGGTTTGTAGGCTTGCTAAACTCTAGTGTTGACGAAATGCGAGAGTCCTATAGAGGGACGTTAACCTTCAGTTAGTGAGAGCAACTCTCGGGGTGGGGGGGTGGTATTTAGGCTTGCTGAACTCTAGTTTGGAAGACATGTCCGAGTTATCCAGGAAGGCTTGCAATCACTTAGCTAGAAAGCCAGTATCGGCGGTCGCCTTGTAGGCTTGCTAAACTCTAGTTTCCAGGAAGGGCAAGAGTCATATAGAGGATCACTTAAATTCACTCAGTGAAAGCAACTGTCGCGGGCTGCCTTTTAGGGTGGCTAAACTCTAGTTGGAAAGAAGTGTGAGAGTCATATATAGGAATTCTTACCTTGACTTAGTGAAAGCACCTATGGAGCGGTGGCTTGTCGTCTTGCTGAACTCCAGTTTGGAAGATGTGCGAGAGTATGTATTCATAGGGATATTTACAGCCACTTAGAGAAAGTAGCTCTCAGGGCTGGTGCGCAGGGTTACAAAACTACATTCAAAGAAGGACAAGAAAATTATACGGGGGAGGCTTACATTCGGGTAGAGAAAGCAACTCTCGTGGGGTGTATTGCCAGATGGCTAAACGTTGAGATTGGAACAAGTGTGAGTTTCTTGTGAATCACACTGAAGGATGAAGTCACTATGTAAAAGCTGGATACTTCTTAGCCAGACGGGAGTCACGATAGGAACACATACACTGACTGAGAGAAAGCAATTGTTGGGTGGTGGGTTGTAGGTTTGCTAAAGTCCAGTTTGGAAGAAGTGCGAGAATCCTTTATAGGAATGCTTACATTCACTTCCAGAAAGCAGCGATCAGCGGTGGTTTGCAGGATTGCTACACCGCAGTTTGCAAGAAGTGCGAGAGTCGTGCATAGCAATGCTTAAATTCCCTTAGAGAAAGCAACTGTCGGCGGGTGATTTTTAGGCTTTCTAGCCTCTGGTTTGGATGAAGTGTGAGACATACATGGGAACGCTTACATTCCCTTCCAGAAAGCAAGTGTCGTGGAGTGGTTTTTAGGCTTGCAAGACTTCTGAACGGAAGAAGTGCGAGAGGCATATACAGGAAGGCGTACATTTACTTAATGAAAGCAACTATAGTGGGATGCATTGGAGAATTGCTAAAGTCTGAGATTGGAAGAAGTGTGACCTTCCTGTCAAACACACTTGAGAAAGAAGTCATCACGTAGGACGGGGAGAGCTCCCAGCAGTAAGGAGTCATGTATAGGGACGCTTAAACTAACTTAGAGCGAGCAACTAGCAGGTGGTGCTCTGTAGGCTGGCTAAACGCTAGAATGGAGGAAGTGCCAGACGGTCTTCTATATGAACGCTTACATTCACTGAGAGAAAGAGACTATGTTGGGCGCTTTGTTACACTGGTAAACTCTGAGATTGGAAGAAGTGTGAGAGTTTCCTGTCCAACGCACTTAAGAAAGAAGTCATTATGTAGGAAGAGGAGAGTTCTCGGCTAGAAAGGGAGGAGGCTTTCTATGTATGGGAACGCTTACATTCACTTCAAGAAACTATCGGGGGGTAATTTGTAGTTAAACTCTAGAAGAACTGTGAGAGTCCTATATAGGAAGGCTTGCATTCACTTAGGGAAAGCAAGTACGAAGAAGGAGTGGTTTGTAGGCTTGCTAAACTCTAGTGTTGACGAAATGCGAGAGTCCTATAGAGGGACGTTAACCTTCAGTTAGTGAGAGCAACTCTCGGGGAGGTGGGTGGTATTTAGGCTTGCTGAACTCTAGTTTGGAAGACATGTCCGAGTTATCCAGGAAGGCTTACAATCACTTAGCTAGAAATCCAGTATCGGCGGTCGCCTTGTAGGCTTGCTAAACTCTAGTTTCCAGGAAGGGCAAGAGTCATATAGAGGATCACTTAAATTCACTCAGTGAAAGCAACTGTCGCGGGCTGCCTTTTAGGGTGGCTAAACTCTAGTTGGAAGGAAGTGTGAGAGTCATATATAGGAATTCTTACCTTGACTTAGTGAAAGCACCTATGGAGCGGTGGCTTGTCGTCTTGCTGAACTCCAGTTTGGAAGATGTGCGAGAGTATGTATTCATAGGGATATTTACAGCCACTTAGAGAAAGTAGCTCTCAGGGCTGGTGCGCAGGGTTACAAAACTACATTCAAAGAAGGACAAGAAAAATATACGGGGGAGGCTTACATTCGGGTAGAGAAAGCAACTCTCGTGGGGTGTATTGCCAGATGGCTAAACGTTGAGATTGGAACAAGTGTGAGTTTCTTGTGAATCACACTGAAGGATGAAGTCACTATGTAAAAGCTGGATACTTCTTAGCCAGACGGGAGTCACGATAGGAACACATACACTGACTGAGAGAAAGCAATTGTTGGGTGGTGGGTTGTAGGTTTGCTAAAGTCCAGTTTGGAAGAAGTGCGAGAATCCTTTATAGGAATGCTTACATTCACTTCCAGAAAGCAGCGATCAGCGGTGGTTTGCAGGATTGCTACACCGCAGTTTGCAAGAAGTGCGAGAGTCGTGCATAGCAATGCTTAAATTCCCTTAGAGAAAGCAACTATCGGCGGGTGATTTTTAGGCTTTCTAGCCTCTGGTTTGGATGAAGTGTGAGACATACATGGGAACGCTTACATTCCCTTCCAGAAAGCAAGTGTCGCGGAGTGGTTTTTAGGCTTGCAAGACTTCTGAACGGAAGAAGTGCGAGAGGCATATACGGAAGGCGTACATTTACTTAATGAAAGCCACTATAGTGGGATGCATTGGAGAATTGCTAAAGTCTGAGATTGGAAGAAGTGTGACCTTCCTGTCAAACACACTTGAGAAAGAAGTCATCACGTAGGACGGGGAGAGCTCCCAGCAGTAAGGAGTCATGTATAGGGACGCTTAAACTAACTTAGAGCGAGCAACTAGCAGGTGGTGCTCTGTAGGCTGGCTAAACGCTAGAATGGAGGAAGTGCCAGACGGTCTTCTATATTAACGCTTACATTCACTGAGAGAAAGAGACTATGTTGGGCGCTTTGTTACACTGGTAAACTCTGAGATTGGAGGAAGTGTGAGAGTTTCCTGTCCAACGCACTTAGGAAAGAAGTCATTATGTAGGAAGAGGAGAGTTCTCGGCTAGAAAGGGAGGAGGCTTTCTATGTATGGGAACGCTTACATTCACTTCAAGAAACTATCGGGGGGTAATTTGTAGTTAAACTCTAGAAGAACTGTGAGAGTCCTATATAGGAAGGCTTGCATTCACTTAGGGAAAGCAAGTACGAAGAAGGAGTGGTTTGTAGGCTTGCTAAACTCTAGTGTTGACGAAATGCGAGAGTCCTATAGAGGGACGTTAACCTTCAGTTAGTGAGAGCAACTCTCGGGGAGGGGGGTGGTATTTAGGCTTGCTGAACTCTAGTTTGGAAGACATGTCCGAGTTATCCAGGAAGGCTTACAATCACTTAGCTAGAAAGCCAGTATCGGCGGTCGCCTTGTAGGCTTGCTAAACTCTAGTTTCCAGGAAGGGCAAGAGTCATATAGAGGATCACTTAAATTCACTCAGTGAAAGCAACTGTCGCGGGCTGCCTTTTAGGGTGGCTAAACTCTAGTTGGAAAGAAGTGTGAGAGTCATATATAGGAATTCTTACCTTGACTTAGTGAAAGCACCTATGGAGCGGTGGCTTGTCGTCTTGCTGAACTCCAGTTTGGAAGATGTGCGAGAGTATGTATTCATAGGGATATTTACAGCCACTTAGAGAAAGTAGCTCTCAGGGCTGGTGCGCAGGGTTACAAAACTACATTCAAAGAAGGACAAGAAAAATATACGGGGGAGGCTTACATTCGGGTAGAGAAAGCAACTCTCGTGGGGTGCATTGCCAGATGGCTAAACGTTGAGTTTGGAACAAGTGTGAGTTTCTTGTGAATCACACTGAAGGATGAAGTCACTATGTAAAAGCTGGATACTTCTTAGCCAGACGGGAGTCACGATAGGAACACATACACTGACTGAGAGAAAGCAATTGTTGGGTGGTGGGTTGTAGGTTTGCTAAAGTCCAGTTTGGAAGAAGTGCGAGAATCCTTTATAGGAATGCTTACATTCACTTCCAGAAAGCAGCGATCAGCGGTGGTTTGCAGGATTGCTACACCGCAGTTTGCAAGAAGTGCGAGAGTCGTGCATAGCAATGCTTAAATTCCCTTAGAGAAAGCAACTGTCGGCGGGTGATTTTTAGGCTTTCTAGCCTCTGGTTTGGATGAAGTGTGAGACATACATGGGAACGCTTACATTCCCTTCCAGAAAGCAAGTGTCGCGGAGTGGTTTTTAGGCTTGCAAGACTTCTGAACGGAAGAAGTGCGAGAGGCATATACAGGAAGGCGTACATTTACTTAATGAAAGCAACTATAGTGGGATGCATTGGAGAATTGCTAAAGTCTGAGATTGGAAGAAGTGTGACCTTCCTGTCAAACACACTTGAGAAAGAAGTCATCACGTAGGACGGGGAGAGCTCCCAGCAGTAAGGAGTCATGTATAGGGACGCTTAAACTAACTTAGAGCGAGCAACTAGCAGGTGGTGCTCTGTAGGCTGGCTAAACGCTAGAATGGAGGAAGTGCCAGACGGTCTTCTCTATTAACGCTTACATTCACTGAGAGAAAGAGACTATGTTGGGCGCTTTGTTGCACTGGTAAACTCTGAGATTGGAAGAAGTGTGAGAGTTTCCTGTCCAACGCACTTAAGAAAGAAGTCATTATGTAGGAAGAGGAGAGTTCTCGGCTAGAAAGGGAGGACGCTTTCTATGTATGGGAACGCTTACATTCACTTCAAGAAACTATCGGGGGGTAATTTGTAGTTAAACTCTAGAAGAACTGTGAGAGTCCTATATAGGAAGGCTTGCATTCACTTAGGGAAAGCAAGTACGAAGAAGGAGTGGTTTGTAGGCTTGCTAAACTCTAGTGTTGACGAAATGCGAGAGTCCTATAGAGGGACGTTAACCTTCAGTTAGTGAGAGCAACTCTCGGGGAGGGGGGTGGTATTTAGGCTTGCTGAACTCTAGTTTGGAAGACATGTCCGAGTTATCCAGGAAGGTTACAATCACTTAGCTAGAAAGCCAGTATCGGCGGTCGCCTTGTAGGCTTGCTAAACTCTAGTTTCCAGGAAGGGCAAGAGTCATATAGAGGATCACTTAAATTCACTCAGTGAAAGCAACTGTCGCGGGCTGCCTTTTAGGGTGGCTAAACTCTAGTTGGAAGGAAGTGTGAGAGTCATATATAGGAATTCTTACCTTGACTTAGTGAAAGCACCTATGGAGCGGTGGCTTGTCGTCTTGCTGAACTCCAGTTTGGAAGATGTGCGAGAGTATGTATTCATAGGGATATTTACAGCCACTTAGAGAAAGTAGCTCTCAGGGCTGGTGCGCAGGGTTACAAAACTACATTCAAAGAAGGACAAGAAAATTATACGGGGGAGGCTTACATTCGGGTAGAGAAAGCAACTCTCGTGGGGTGTATTGCCAGATGGCTAAACGTTGAGATTGGAACAAGTGTGAGTTTCTTGTGAATCACACTGAAGGATGAAGTCACTATGTAAAAGCTGGATACTTCTTAGCCAGACGGGAGTCACGATAGGAACACATACACTGACTGAGAGAAAGCAATTGTTGGGTGGTGGGTTGTAGGTTTGCTAAAGTCCAGTTTGGAAGAAGTGCGAGAATCCTTTATAGGAATGCTTACATTCACTTCCAGAAAGCAGCGATCAGCGGTGGTTTGCAGGATTGCTACACCGCAGTTTGCAAGAAGTGCGAGAGTCGTGCATAGCAATGCTTAAATTCCCTTAGAGAAAGCAACTGTCGGCGGTTGATTTTTAGGCTTTCTAGCCTCTGGTTTGGATGAAGTGTGAGACATACATGGGAACGCTTACATTCCCTTCCAGAAAGCAAGTGTCGCGGAGTGGTTTTTAGGCTTGCAAGACTTCTGAACGGAAGAAGTGCGAGAGGCATATACGGAAGGCGTACATTTACTTAATGAAAGCCACTATAGTGGGATGCATTAGAGAATTGCTAAAGTCTGAGATTGGAAGAAGTGTGACCTTCCTGTCAAACACACTTGAGAAAGAAGTCATCACGTAGGACGTGGAGAGCTCCCAGCAGTAAGGAGTCATGTATAGGGACGCTTAAAATAACTTAGAGCGAGCAACTAGCAGGTGGTGCTCTGTAGGCTGGCTAAACGCTAGAATGGAGGAAGTGCCAGACGGTCTTCTATATTAACGCTTACATTCACTGAGAGAAAGAGACTATGTTGGGCGCTTTGTTACACTGGTAAACTCTGAGATTGGAGGAAGTGTGAGAGTTTCCTGTCCAACGCACTTAGGAAAGAAGTCATTAAGTAGGAAGAGGAGAGTTCTCGGCTAGAAAGGGAGGAGGCTTTCTATGTATGGGAACGCTTACATTCACTTCAAGAAACTATCGGGGGGTAATTTGTAGTTAAACTCTAGAAGAACTGTGAGAGTCCTATATAGGAAGGCTTGCATTCACTTACGGAAAGCAAGTACGAAGAAGGAGTGGTTTGTAGGCTTGCTAAACTCTAGTGTTGACGAAATGCGAGAGTCCTATAGAGGGACGTTAACCTTCAGTTAGTGAGAGCAACTCTCGGGGGGGGGGGTGGTATTTAGGCTTGCTGAACTCTAGTTTGGAAGACATGTCCGAGTTATCCAGGAAGGCTTACAATCACTTAGCTAGAAAGACAGTATCGGCGGTCGCCTTGTAGGCTTGCTAAACTCTAGTTTCCAGGAAGGGCAAGAGTCATATAGAGGATCACTTAAATTCACTCAGTGAAAGCAACTGTCGCGGGCTGCCTTTTAGGGTGGCTAAACTCTAGTTGGAAAGAAGTGTGAGAGTCATATATAGGAATTCTTACCTTGACTTAGTGAAAGCACCTATGGAGCGGTGGCTTGTCGTCTTGCTGAACTCCAGTTTGGAAGATGTGCGAGAGTATGTATTCATAGGGATATTTACAGCCACTTAGAGAAAGTAGCTCTCAGGGCTGGTGCGCAGGGTTACAAAACTACATTCAAAGAAGGACAAGAAAAATATACGGGGGAGGCTTACATTCGGGTAGAGAAAGCAACTCTCATGGGGTGTATTGCCAGATGGCTAAACGTTGAGATTGGAACAAGTGTGAGTTTCTTGTGAATCACACTGAAGGATGAAGTCACTATGTAAAAGCTGGATACTTCTTAGCCAGACGGGAGTCACGATAGGAACACATACACTGACTGAGAGAAAGCAATTGTTGGGCGGTGGGTTGTAGGTTTGCTAAAGTCCAGTTTGGAAGAAGTGCGAGAATCCTTTATAGGAATGCTTACATTCACTTCCAGAAAGCAGCGATCAGCGGTGGTTTGCAGGATTGCTACACCGCAGTTTGCAAGAAGTACGAGAGTCATGCATAGCAATGCTTAAATTCCCTTAGAGAAAGCAACTATCGGCGGGTGATTTTTAGGCTTTCTAGCCTCTGGTTTGGATGAAGTGTGAGACATACATGGGAACGCTTACATTCACTTCCAGAAAGCAAGTGTCGCGGAGTGGTTTTTAGGCTTGCAAGACTTCTGAACGGAAGAAGTGCGAGAGGCATATACAGGAAGGCGTACATTTACTTAATGAAAGCAACTATAGTGGGCTGCATTGGAGAATTGCTAAAGTCTGAGATTGGAAGAAGTGTGACCTTCCTGTCAAACACACTTGAGAAAGAAGTCATCACGTAGGACGGGGAGAGCTCCAAGCAGTAAGGAGTCATGTATAGGGACGCTTAAACTAACTTAGAGCGAGCAACTAGCAGGTGGTGCTCTGTAGGCTGGCTAAACGCTAGAATGGAGGAAGTGCCAGACGGTCTTCTATATTAACGCTTACATTCACTGAGAGAAAGAGACTATGTTGGGCGCTTTGTTACACTGGTAAACTCTGAGATTGGAGGAAGTGTGAGAGTTTCCTGTCCAACGCACTTAGGAAAGAAGTCATTATGTAGGAAGAGGAGAGTTTTCGGCTAGAAAGGGAGGAGGCTTTCTATGTATGGGAACGCTTACATTCACTTCAAGAAACTATCGGGGGGTAATTTGTAGTTAAACTCTAGAAGAACTGTGAGAGTCCTATATAGGAAGGCTTGCATTCACTTAGGGAAAGCAAGTACGAAGAAGGAGTGGTTTGTAGGCTTGCTAAACTCTAGTGTTGACGAAATGCGAGAGTCCTATAGAGGGACGTTAACCTTCAGTTAGTGAGAGCAACTCTCGGGGGGGTGGTGGTATTTAGGCTTGCTGAACTCTAGTTTGGAAGACATGTCCGAGTTATCCAGGAAGGCTTACAATCACTTAGCTAGAAAGCCAGTATCGGCGGTCGCCTTGTAGGCTTGCTAAACTCTAGTTTCCAGGAAGGGCAAGAGTCATATAGAGGATCACTTAAATTCACTCAGTGAAAGCAACTGTCGCGGGCTGCCTTTTAGGGTGGCTAAACTCTAGTTGGAAAGAAGTGTGAGAGTCATATATAGGAATTCTTACCTTGACTTAGTGAAAGCACCTATGGAGCGGTGGCTTGTCGTCTTGCTGAACTCCAGTTTGGAAGATGTGCGAGAGTATGTATTCATAGGGATATTTACAGCCACTTAGAGAAAGTAGCTCTCAGGGCTGGTGCGCAGGGTTACAAAACTACATTCAAAGAAGGACAAGAAAAATATACGGGGGAGGCTTACATTCGGGTAGAGAAAGCAACTCTCGTGGGGTGTATTGCCAGATGGCTAAACGTTGAGTTTGGAACAAGTGTGAGTTTCTTGTGAATCACACTGAAGGATGAAGTCACTATGTAAAAGCTGGATACTTCTTAGCCAGACGGGAGTCACGATAGGAACACATACACTGACTGAGAGAAAGCAATTGTTGGGTGGTGGGTTGTAGGTTTGCTAAAGTCCAGTTTGGAAGAAGTGCGAGAATCCTTTATAGGAATGCTTACATTCACTTCCAGAGCAGCGATCAGCGGTGGTTTGCAGGATTGCTACACCGCAGTTTGCAAGAAGTGCGAGAGTCGTGCATAGCAATGCTTAAATTCCCTCAGAGAAAGCAACTGTCGGCGGGTGATTTTTAGGCTTTCTAGCCTCTGGTTTGGATGAAGTGTGAGACATACATGGGAACGCTTACATTCCCTTCCAGAGAGCAAGTGTCGCGGAGTGGTTTTTAGGCTTGCAAGACTTCTGAACGGAAGAAGTGCGAGAGGCATATACAGGAAGGCGTACATTTACTTAATGAAAGCAACTATAGTGGGATGCATTGGAGAATTGCTAAAGTCTGAGATTGGAAGAAGTGTGACCTTCCTGTCAAACACACTTGAGAAAGAAGTCATCACGTAGGACGGGGAGAGCTCCCAGCAGTAAGGAGTCATGTATAGGGACGCTTAAACTAACTTAGAGCGAGCAACTAGCAGGTGGTGCTCTGTAGGCTGGCTAAACGCTAGAATGGAGGAAGTGCCAGACGGTCTTCTATATTAACGCTTACATTCACTGAGAGAAAGAGACTATGTTGGGCGCTTTGTTACACTGTTAAACTCTGAGATTGGAGGAAGTGTGAGAGTTTCCTGTCCAACGCACTTAAGAAAGAAGTCATTATGTAGGAAGAGGAGAGTTCTCGGCTAGAAAGGGAGGAGGCTTTCTATGTATGGGAACGCTTACATTCACTTCAAGAAACTATCGGGGGGTAATTTGTAGTTAAACTCTAGAAGAACTGTGAGAGTCCTATATAGGAAGGCTTGCATTCACTTAGGGAAAGCAAGTACGAAGAAGGAGTGGTTTGTAGGCTTGCTAAACTCTAGTGTTGACGAATTGCGGGAGTCCTATAGAGGGACGTTAACCTTCAGTTAGTGAGAGCAACTCTCGCGGGGGGGGGGGTGGTATTTAGGCTTGCTGAACTCTAGTTTGGAAGACATGTCCGAGTTATCCAGGAAGGCTTACAATCACTTAGCTAGAAAGCCAGTATCAGCGGTCGCCTTGTAGGCTTGCTAAACTCTAGTTTCCAGGAAGGGCAAGAGTCATATAGAGGATCACTTAAATTCACTCAGTGAAAGCAACTGTCGCGGGCTGCCTTTTAGGGTGGCTAAACTCTAGTTGGAAAGAAGTGTGAGAGTCATATATAGGAATTCTTACCTTGACTTAGTGAAAGCACCTATGGAGCGGTGGCTTGTCGTCTTGCTGAACTCCAGTTTGGAAGATGTGCGAGAGTATGTATTCATAGGGATATTTACAGCCACTTAGAGAAAGTAGCTCTCAGGGCTGGTGCGCAGGGTTACAAAACTACATTCAAAGAAGGACAAGAAAAATATACGGGGGAGGCTTACATTCGGGTAGAGAAAGCAACTCTCGTGGGGTGTATTGCCAGATGGCTAAACGTTGAGATTGGAACAAGTGTGAGTTTCTTGTGAATCACACTGAAGGATGAAGTCACTATGTAAAAGCTGGATACTTCTTAGCCAGACGGGAGTCACGATAGGAACACATACACTGACTGAGAGAAAGCAATTGTTGGGTGGTGGGTTGTAGGTTTGCTAAAGTCCAGTTTGGAAGAAGTGCGAGAATCCTTTATAGGAATGCTTACATTCACTTCCAGAAAGCAGCGATCAGCGGTGGTTTGCAGGATTGCTACACCGCAGTTTGCAAGAAGTGCGAGAGTCATGCATAGCAATGCTTAAATTCCCTTAGAGAAAGCAACTGTCGGCGGGTGATTTTTAGGCTTTCTAGCCTCTGGTTTGGATGAAGTGTGAGACAAACATGGGAACGCTTACATTCCCTTCCAGAAAGCAAGTGTCGCGGAGTGGTTTTTAGGCTTGCAAGACTTCTGAACGGAAGAAGTGCGAGAGGCATATACAGGAAGGCGTACATTTACTTAATGAAAGCAACTATAGTGGGATGCATTGGAGAATTGCTAAAGTCTGAGATTGGAAGAAGTGTGACCTTCCTGTCAAACACACTTGAGAAAGAAGTCATCACGTAGGACGGGGAGAGCTCCCAGCAGTAAGGAGTCATGTATAGGGACGCTTAAACTAACTTAGAGAGAGCAACTAGCAGGTGGTGCTCTGTAGGCTGGCTAAACGCTAGAATGGAGGAAGTGCCAGACGGTCTTCTATATTAACGCTTACATTCACTGAGAGAAAGAGACTATGTTGGGCGCTTTGTTACACTGGTAAACTCTGAGATTGGAAGAAGTGTGAGAGTTTCCTGTCCAACGCACTTAGGAAAGAAGTCATTATGTAGGAAGAGGAGAGTTCTCGGCTAGAAAGGGAGGAGGCTTTCTATGTATGGGAACGCTTACATTCACTTCAAGAAACTATCGGGGGGTAATTTGTAGTTAAACTCTAGAAGAACTGTGAGAGTCCTATATAGGAAGGCTTGCATTCACTTAGGGAAAGCAAGTACGAAGAAGGAGTGGTTTGTAGGCTTGCTAAACTCTAGTGTTGACGAAATGCGAGAGTCCTATAGAGGGACGTTAACCTTCAGTTAGTGAGAGCAACTCTCGGGGGGGGGGGTGGTATTTAGGCTTGCTGAACTCTAGTTTGGAAGACATGTCCGAGTTATCCAGGAAGGCTTACAATCACTTAGCTAGAAAGCCAGTATCGGCGGTCGCCTTGTAGGCTTGCTAAACTCTAGTTTCCAGGAAGGGCAAGAGTCATATAGAGGATCACTTAAATTCACTCAGTGAAAGCAACTGTCGCGGGCTGCCTTTTAGGGTGGCTAAACTCTAGTTGGAAAGAAGTGTGAGAGTCATATATAGGAATTCTTACCTTGACTTAGTGAAAGCACCTATGGAGCGGTGGCTTGTCGTCTTGCTGAACTCCAGTTTGGAAGATGTGCGAGAGTATGTATTCATAGGGATATTTACAGCCACTTAGAGAAAGTAGCTCTCAGGGCTGGTGCGCAGGGTTACAAAACTACATTCAAAGAAGGACAAGAAAAATATACGGGGGAGGCTTACATTCGGGTAGAGAAAGCAACTCTCGTGGGGTGTATTGCCAGATGGCTAAACGTTGAGATTGGAACAAGTGTGAGTTTCTTGTGAATCACACTGAAGGATGAAGTCACTATGTAAAAGCTGGATACTTCTTAGCCAGACGGGAGTCACGATAGGAACACATACACTGACTGAGAGAAAGCAATTGTTGGGTGGTGGGTTGTAGGTTTGCTAAAGTCCAGTTTGGAAGAAGTGCGAGAATCCTTTATAGGAATGCTTACATTCACTTCCAGAAAGCAGCGATCAGCGGTGGTTTGCAGGATTGCTACACCGCAGTTTGCAAGAAGTGCGAGAGTCATGCATAGCAATGCTTAAATTCCCTTAGAGAAAGCAACTGTCGGCGGGTGATTTTTAGGCTTTCTAGCCTCTGGTTTGGATGAAGTGTGAGACATACATGGGAACGCTTACATTCCCTTCCAGAAAGCAAGTGTCGCGGAGTGGTTTTTAGGCTTGCAAGACTTCTGAACGGAAGAAGTGCGAGAGGCATATACAGGAAGGCGTACATTTACTTAATGAAAGCAACTATAGTGGGATGCATTGGAGAATTGCTAAAGTCTGAGATTGGAAGAAGTGTGACCTTCCTGTCAAACACACTTGAGAAAGAAGTCATCACGTAGGACGGGGAGAGCTCCCAGCAGTAAGGAGTCATGTATAGGGACGCTTAAACTAACTTAGAGCGAGCAACTAGCAGGTGGTGCTCTGTAGGCTGGCTAAACGCTAGAATGGAGGAAGTGCCAGACGGTCTTCTATATTAACGCTTACATTCACTGAGAGAAAGAGACTATGTTGGGCGCTTTGTTACACTGGTAAACTCTGAGATTGGAAGAAGTGTGAGAGTTTCCTGTCCAACGCACTTAGGAAAGAAGTCATTATGTAGGAAGAGGAGAGTTCTCGGCTAGAAAGGGAGGAGGCTTTCTATGTATGGGAACGCTTACATTCACTTCAAGAAACTATCGGGGGGTAATTTGTAGTTAAACTCTAGAAGAACTGTGAGAGTCCTATATAGGAAGGCTTGCATTCACTTAGGGAAAGCAAGTACGAAGAAGCAGTGGTTTGTAGGCTTGCTAAACTCTAGTGTTGACGAAATGCGAGAGTCCTATAGAGGGACGTTAACCTTCAGTTAGTGAGAACAACTCTCGGGGGGGGGGTGGTATTTAGGCTTGCTGAACTCTAGTTTGGAAGACATGTCCGAGTTATCCAGGAAGGCTTACAATCACTTAGCTAGAAAGCCAGTATCAGCGGTCGCCTTGTAGGCTTGCTAAACTCTAGTTTCCAGGAAGGGCAAGAGTCATATAGAGGATCACTTAAATTCACTCAGTGAAAGCAACTGTCGCGGGCTGCCTTTTAGGGTGGCTAAACTCTAGTTGGAAGGAAGTGTGAGAGTCATATATAGGAATTCTTACCTTGACTTAGTGAAAGCACCTATGGAGCGGTCGCTTGTCGTCTTGCTGAACTCCAGTTTGGAAGATGTGCGAGAGTATGTATTCATAGGGATATTTACAGCCACTTAGAGAAAGTAGCTCTCAGGGCTGGTGCGCAGGGTTACAAAACTACATTCAAAGAAGGACAAGAAAATTATACGGGGGAGGCTTACATTCCGGTAGAGAAAGCAACTCTCGTGGGGTGTATTGCCAGATGGCTAAACGTTGAGATTGGAACAAGTGTGAGTTTCTTGTGAATCACACTGAAATATGAAGTCACTATGTAAAAGCTGGATACTTCTTAGCCAGACGGGAGTCACGATAGGAACACATACACTGACTGAGAGAAAGCAATTGTTGGGTGGTGGGTTGTAGGTTTGCTAAAGTCCAGTTTGGAAGAAGTGCGAGAATCCTTTATAGGAATGCTTACATTCACTTCCAGAAAGCAGCGATCAGCGGTGGTTTGCAGGATTGCTACACCGCAGTTTGCAAGAAGTGCGAGAGTCATGCATAGCAATGCTTAAATTCCCTTAGAGAAAGCAACTGTCGGCGGGTGATTTTTAGGCTTTCTAGCCTCTGGTTTGGATGAAGTGTGAGACATACATGGGAACGCTTACATTCCCTTCCAGAAAGCAAGTGTCGCGGAGTGGTTTTTAGGCTTGCAAGACTTCTGAACGGAAGAAGTGCGAGAGGCATATACAGGAAGGCGTACATTTACTTAATGAAAGCAACTATAGTGGGATGCATTGGAGAATTGCTAAAGTCTGAGATTGGAAGAAGTGTGACCTTCCTGTCAAACACACTTGAGAAAGAAGTCATCACGTAGGACGGGGAGAGCTCCCAGCAGTAAGGAGTCATGTATAGGGACGCTTAAACTAACTTAGAGCGAGCAACTAGCAGGTGGTGCTCTGTAGGCTGGCTAAACGCTAGAATGGAGGAAGTGCCAGACGGTCTTCTATATTAACGCTTACATTCACTGAGAGAAAGAGACTATGTTGGGCGCTTTGTTACACTGGTAAACTCTGAGATTGGAAGAAGTGTGAGAGTTTCCTGTCCAACGCACTTAGGAAAGAAGTCATTATGTAGGAAGAGGAGAGTTCTCGGCTAGAAAGGGAGGACGCTTTCTATGTATGGGAACGCTTACATTCACTTCAAGAAACTATCGGGGGGTAATTTGTAGTTAAACTCTAGAAGAACTGTGAGAGTCCTATATAGGAAGGCTTGCATTCACTTAGGGAAAGCAAGTACGAAGAAGGAGTGGTTTGTAGGCTTGCTAAACTCTAGTGTTGACGAAATGCGAGAGTCCTATAGAGGGACGTTAACCTTCAGTTAGTGAGAGCAACTCTCGGGGGGGGGGGGGGTGGTATTTAGGCTTGCTGAACTCTAGTTTGGAAGACATGTCCGAGTTATCCAGGAAGGCTTACAATCACTTAGCTAGAAAGCCAGTATCGGCGGTCGCCTTGTAGGCTTGCTAAACTCTAGTTTCCAGGAAGGGCAAGAGTCATATAGAGGATCACTTAAATTCACTCAGTGAAAGCAACTGTCGCGGGCTGCCTTTTAGGGTGGCTAAACTCTAGTTGGAAGGAAGTGTGAGAGTCATATATAGGAATTCTTACCTTGACTTAGTGAAAGCACCTATGGAGCGGTGGCTTGTCGTCTTGCTGAACTCCAGTTTGGAAGATGTGGGAGAGTATGTATTCATAGGGATATTTACAGCCACTTAGAGAAAGTAGCTCTCAGGGCTGGTGCGCAGGGTTACAAAACTACATTCAAAGAAGGACAAGAAAAATATACGGGGGAGGCTTACATTCGGGTAGAGAAAGCAACTCTCGTGGGGTGTATTGCCAGATGGCTAAACGTTGAGATTGGAACAAGTGTGAGTTTCTTGTGAATCACACTGAAGGATGAAGTCACTATGTAAAAGCTGGATACTTCTTAGCCAGACGGGAGTCACGATAGGAACACATACACTGACTGAGAGAAAGCAATTGTTGGGTGGTGGGTTGTAGGTTTGCTAAAGTCCAGTTTGGAAGAAGTGCGAGAATCCTTTATAGGAATGCTTACATTCACTTCCAGAAAGCAGCAATCAGCGGTGGTTTGCAGGATTGCTACACCGCAGTTTGCAAGAAGTGCGAGAGTCGTGCATAGCAATGCTTAAATTCCCTTAGAGAAAGCAACTGTCGGCGGGTGATTTTTAGGCTTTCTAGCCTCTGGTTTGGATGAAGTGTGAGACATACATGGGAACGCTTACATTCCCTTCCAGAAAGCAAGTGTCGCGGAGTGGTTTTTAGGCTTGCAAGACTTCTGAATGGAAGAAGTGCGAGAGGCATATAGAGGAAGGCGTACATTTACTTAATGAAAGCAACTATAGTGGGATGCATTGGAGAATTGCTAAAGTCTGAGATTGGAAGAAGTGTGACCTTCCTGTCAAACACACTTGAGAAAGAAGTCATCACGTAGGACGGGGAGAGCTCCCAGCAGTAAGGAGTCATGTATAGGGACGCTTAAACTAACTTAGAGAGAGCAACTAGCAGGTGGTGCTCTGCAGGCTGGCTAAACGCTAGAATGGAGGAAGTGCCAGACGGTCTTCTATATTAACGCTTACATTCACTGAGAGAAAGAGACTATGTTGGGCGCTTTGTTACACTGGTAAACTCTGAGATTGGAAGAAGTGTGAGAGTTTCCTGTCCAACGCACTTAGGAAAGAAGTCATTATGTAGGAAGAGGAGAGTTCTCGGCTAGAAAGGGAGGACGCTTTCTATGTATGGGAACGCTTACATTCACTTCAAGAAACTATCGGGGGGTAATTTGTAGTTAAACTCTAGAAGAACTGTGAGAGTCCTATATAGGAAGGCTTGCATTCACTTAGGGAAAGCAAGTACGAAGAAGGAGTGGTTTGTAGGCTTGCTAAACTCTAGTGTTGACGAAATGCGAGAGTCCTATAGAGGGACGTTAACCTTCAGTTAGTGAGAGCAACTCTCGGGGGGGGGGGGTGGTATTTAGGCTTGCTGAACTCTAGTTTGGAAGACATGTCCGAGTTATCCAGGAAGGCTTACAATCACTTAGCTAGAAAGCCAGTATCGGCGGTCGCCTTGTAGGCTTGCTAAACTCTAGTTTCCAGGAAGGGCAAGAGTCATATAGAGGATCACTTAAATTCACTCAGTGAAAGCAACTGTCGCGGGCTGCCTTTTAGGGTGGCTAAACTCTAGTTGGAAGGAAGTGTGAGAGTCATATATAGGAATTCTTACCTTGACTTAGTGAAAGCACCTATGGAGCGGTGGCTTGTCGTCTTGCTGAACTCCAGTTTGGAAGATGTGCGAGAGTATGTATTCATAGGGATATTTACAGCCACTTAGAGAAAGTAGCTCTCAGGGCTGGTGCGCAGGGTTACAAAACTACATTCAAAGAAGGACAAGAAAATTATACGGGGGAGGCTTACATTCGGGTAGAGAAAGCAACTCTCGTGGGGTGTATTGCCAGATGGCTAAACGTTGAGATTGGAACAAGTGTGAGTTTCTTGTGAATCACACTGAAATATGAAGTCACTATGTAAAAGCTGGATACTTCTTAGCCAGACGGGAGTCACGATAGGAACACATACACTGACTGAGAGAAAGCAATTGTTGGGTGGTGGGTTGTAGGTTTGCTAAAGTCCAGTTTGGAAGAAGTGCGAGAATCCTTTATAGGAATGCTTACATTCACTTCCAGAAAGCAGCGATCAGCGGTGGTTTCCAGGATTGCTACACCGCAGTTTGCAAGAAGTGCGAGAGTCGTGCATAGCAATGCTTAAATTCCCTTAGAGAAAGCAACTGTCGGCGGGTGATTTTTAGGCTTTCTAGCCTCTGGTTTGGATGAAGTGTGAGACATACATGGGAACGCTTACATTCCCTTCCAGAAAGCAAGTGTCGCGGAGTGGTTTTTAGGCTTGCAAGACTTCTGAACGGAAGAAGTGCGAGAGGCATATACAGGAAGGTGTACATTTACTTAATGAAAGCAACTATAGTGGGCTGCATTGGAGAATTGCTAAAGTCTGAGATTGGAAGAAGTGTGACCTTCCTGTCAAACACACTTGAGAAAGAAGTCATCACGTAGGACGGGGAGAGCTCCCAGCAGTAAGGAGTCATGTATAGGGACGCTTAAACTAACTTAGAGCGAGCAACTAGCAGGTGGTGCTCTGTAGGCTGGCTAAACGCTAGAATGGAGGAAGTGCCAGACGGTCTTCTATATTAACGCTTACATTCACTGAGAGAAAGAGACTATGTTGGGCGCTTTGTTACACTGGTAAACTCTGAGATTGGAAGAAGTGTGAGAGTTTCCTGTCCAACGCACTTAAGAAAGAAGTCATTATGTAGGAAGAGGAGAGTTCTCGGCTAGAAACGGAAGAGGCTTTCTATGTATGGGAACGCTTACATTCACTTCAAGAAACTATCGGGGGGTAATTTGTAGTTAAACTCTAGAAGAACTGTGAGAGTCCTATATAGGAAGGCTTGCATTCACTTAGGGAAAGCAAGTACGAAGAAGGAGTGGTTTGTAGGCTTGCTAAACTCTAGTGTTGACGAAATGCGAGAGTCCTATAGAGGGACGTTAACCTTCAGTTAGTGAGAGCAACTCTCGGGGAGGGGGGTGGTATTTAGGCTTGCTGAACTCTAGTTTGGAAGACATGTCCGAGTTATCCAGGAAGGCTTACAATCACTTAGCTAGAAAGCCAGTATCGGCGGTCGCCTTGTAGGCTTGCTAAACTCTAGTTTCCAGGAAGGGCAAGAGTCATATAGAGGATCACTTAAATTCACTCAGTGAAAGCAACTGTCGCGGGCTGCCTTTTAGGGTGGCTAAACTCTAGTTGGAAGGAAGTGTGAGAGTCATATATAGGAATTCTTACCTTGACTTAGTGAAAGCACCTATGGAGCGGTGGCTTGTCGTCTTGCTGAACTCCAGTTTGGAAGATGTGCGAGAGTATGTATTCATAGGGATATTTACAGCCACTTAGAGAAAGTAGCTCTCAGGGCTGGTGCGCAGGGTTACAAAACTACATTCAAAGAAGGACAAGAAAAATATACGGGGGAGGCTTACATTCGGGTAGAGAAAGCAACTCTCGTGGGGTGTATTGCCAGATGGCTAAACGTTGAGATTGGAACAAGTGTGAGTTTCTTGTGAATCACACTGAAGGATGAAGTCACTATGTAAAAGCTGGATACTTCTTAGCCAGACGGGAGTCACGATAGGAACACATACACTGACTGAGAGAAAGCAATTGTTGGGTGGTGGGTTGTAGGTTTGCTAAAGTCCAGTTTGGAAGAAGTGCGAGAATCCTTTATAGGAATGGTTACATTCACTTCCAGAAAGCAGCGATCAGCGGTGGTTTGCAGGATTGCTACACCGCAGTTTGCAAGAAGTGCGAGAGTCATGCATAGCAATGCTTAAATTCCCTTAGAGAAAGCAACTGTCGGCGGGTGATTTTTAGGCTTTCTAGCCTCTGGTTTGGATGAAGTGTGAGACATACATGGGAACGCTTACATTCCCTTCCAGAAAGCAAGTGTCGCGGAGTGGTTTTTAGGCTTGCAAGACTTCTGAACGGAAGAAGTGCGAGAGGCATATACAGGAAGGCGTACATTTACTTAATGAAAGCAACTATAGTGGGATGCATTGGAGAATTGCTAAAGTCTGAGATTGGAAGAAGTGTGACCTTCCTGTCAAACACACTTGAGAAAGAAGTCATCACGTAGGACGGGGAGAGCTCCCAGCAGTAAGGAGTCATGTATAGGGACGCTTAAACTAACTTAGAGCGAGCAACTAGCAGGTGGTGCTCTGTAGGCTGGCTAAACGCTAGAATGGAGGAAGTGCCAGACGGTCTTCTATATTAACGCTTACATTCACTGAGAGAAAGAGACTATGTTGGGCGCTTTGTTACACTGGTAAACTCTGAGATTGGAAGAAGTGTGAGAGTTTCCTGTCCAACGCACTTAGGAAAGAAGTCATTATGTAGGAAGAGGAGAGTTCTCGGCTAGAAAGGGAGGAGGCTTTCTATGTATGGGAACGCTTACATTCACTTCAAGAAACTATCGGGGGGTAATTTGTAGTTAAACTCTAGAAGAACTGTGAGAGTCCTATATAGGAAGGCTTGCATTCACTTAGGGAAAGCAAGTACGAAGAAGGAGTGGTTTGTAGGCTTGCTAAACTCTAGTGTTGACGAAATGCGAGAGTCCTATAGAGGGACGTTAACCTTCAGTTAGTGAGAACAACTCGCGGGGGGGGGGTTGGTATTTAGGCTTGCTGAACTCTAGTTTGGAAGACATGTCCGAGTTATCCAGGAAGGCTTACAATCACTTAGCTAGAAAGCCAGTATCGGCGGTCGCCTTGTAGGCTTGCTAAACTCTAGTTTCCAGGAAGGGCAAGAGTCATATAGAGGATCACTTAAATTCACTCAGTGAAAGCAACTGTCGCGGGCTGCCTTTTAGGGTGGCTAAACTCTAGTTGGAAGGAAGTGTGAGAGTCATATATAGGAATTCTTACCTTGACTTAGTGAAAGCACCTATGGAGCGGTGGCTTGTCGTCTTGCTGAACTCCAGTTTGGAAGATGTGCGAGAGTATGTATTCATAGGGATATTTACAGCCACTTAGAGAAAGTAGCTCTCAGGGCTGGTGCGCAGGGTTACAAAACTACATTCAAAGAAGGACAAGAAAAATATACGGGGGAGGCTTACATTCGGGTAGAGAAAGCAACTCTCGTGGGGTGTATTGCCAGATGGCTAAACGTTGAGATTGGAACAAGTGTGAGTTTCTTGTGAATCACACTGAAGGATGAAGTCACTATGTAAAAGCTGGATACTTCTTAGCCAGACGGGAGTCACGATAGGAACACATACACTGACTGAGAGAAATCAATTGTTGGGTGGTGGGTTGTAGGTTTGCTAAAGTCCAGTTTGGAAGAAGTGCGAGAATCCTTTATAGGAATGCTTACATTCACTTCCAGAAAGCAGCAATCAGCGGTGGTTTGCAGGATTGCTACACCGCAGTTTGCAAGAAGTGCGAGAGTCGTGCATAGAAATGCTTAAATTCCCTTAGAGAAAGCAACTGTCGGCGGGTGATTTTTAGGCTTTCTAGCCTCTGGTTTGGATGAAGTGTGAGACATACATGGGAACGCTGACATTCCCTTCCAGAAAGCAAGTGTCGCGGAGTGGTTTTTAGGCTTGCAAGACTTCTGAATGGAAGAAGTGCGAGAGGCATATAGAGGAAGGCGTACATTTACTTAATGAAAGCAACTATAGTGGGATGCATTGGAGAATTGCTAAAGTCTGAGATTGGAAGAAGTGTGACCTTCCTGTCAAACACACTTGAGAAAGAAGTCATCACGTAGGACGGGGAGAGCTCCCAGCAGTAAGGAGTCATGTATAGGGACGCTTAAACTAACTTAGAGAGAGCAACTAGCAGGTGGTGCTCTGCAGGCTGGCTAAACGCTAGAATGGAGGAAGTGCCAGACGGTCTTCTATATTAACGCTTACATTCACTGAGAGAAAGAGACTATGTTGGGCGCTTTGTTACACTGGTAAACTCTGAGATTGGAAGAAGTGTGAGAGTTTCCTGTCCAACGCACTTAGGAAAGAAGTCATTATGTAGGAAGAGGAGAGTTCTTGGCTAGAAAGGGAGGACGCTTTCTATGTATGGGAACGCTTACATTCACTTCAAGAAACTATCGGGGGGTAATTAGTAGTTAAACTCTAGAAGAACTGTGAGAGTCCTATATAGGAAGGCTTGCATTCACTTAGGGAAAGCAAGTACGAAGAAGGAGTGGTTTGTAGGCTTGCTAAACTCTAGTGTTGACGAAATGCGAGAGTCCTATAGAGGGACGTTAACCTTCAGTTAGTGAGAGCAACTCTCGGGGGGGGGGGGTGGTATTTAGGCTTGCTGAACTCTAGTTTGGAAGACATGTCCGAGTTATCCAGGAAGGCTTACAATCACTTAGCTAGAAAGCCAGTATCGGCGGTCGCCTTGTAGGCTTGCTAAACTCTAGTTTCCAGGAAGGGCAAGAGTCATATAGAGGATCACTTAAATTCACTCAGTGAAAGCAACTGTCGCGGGCTGCCTTTTAGGGTGGCTAAACTCTAGTTGGAAGGAAGTGTGAGAGTCATATATAGGAATTCTTACCTTGACTTAGTGAAAGCACCTATGGAGCGGTGGCTTGTCGTCTTGCTGAACTCCAGTTTGGAAGATGTGCGAGAGTATGTATTCATAGGGATATTTACAGCCACTTAGAGAAAGTAGCTCTCAGGGCTGGTGCGCAGGGTTACAAAACTACATTCAAAGAAGGACAAGAAAAATATACGGGGGAGGCTTACATTCGGGTAGAGAAAGCAACTCTCGTGGGGTGTATTGCCAGATGGCTAAACGTTGAGATTGGAACAAGTGTGAGTTTCTTGTGAATCACACTGAAGGATGAAGTCACTATGTAAAAGCTGGATACTTCTTAGCCAGACGGGAGTCACGATAGGAACACATACACTGACTGAGAGAAAGCAATTGTTGGGTGGTGGGTTGTAGGTTTGCTAAAGTCCAGTTTGGAAGAAGTGCGAGAATCCTTTATAGGAATGCTTACATTCACTTCCAGAAAGCAGCGATCAGCGGTGGTTTGCAGGATTGCTACACCGCAGTTTGCAAGAAGTGCGAGAGTCGTGCATAGCAATGCTTAAATTCCCTTAGAGAAAGCAACTGTCGGCGGGTGATTTTTAGGCTTTCTAGCCTCTGGTTTGGATGAAGTGTGAGACATACATGGGAACGCTTACATTCCCTTCCAGAAAGCAAGTGTCGCGGAGTGGTTTTTAGGCTTGCAAGACTTCTGAACGGAAGAAGTGCGAGAGGCATATACAGGAAGGTGTACATTTACTTAATGAAAGGAACTGTAGTGGGCTGCATTGGAGAATTGCTAAAGTCTGAGATTGGAAGAAGTGTGACCTTCCTGTCAAACACACTTGAGAAAGAAGTCATCACGTAGGACGTGGAGAGCTCCCAGCAGTAAGGAGTCATGTATAGGGACGCTTAAACTAACTTAGAGCGAGCAACTAGCAGGTGGTGCTCTGTAGGCTGGCTAAACGCTAGAATGGAGGAAGTGCCAGACGGTCTTCTATATTAACGCTTACATTCACTGAGAGAAAGAGACTATGTTGGGCGCTTTGTTACACTGGTAAACTCTGAGATTGGAAGAAGTGTGAGAGTTTCCTGTCCAACGCACTTAAGAAAGAAGTCATTATGTAGGAAGAGGAGAGTTCTCGGCTAGAAAGGGAGGAGGCTTTCTATGTATGGGAACGCTTACATTCACTTCAAGAAACTATCGGGGGGTAATTTGTAGTTAAACTCTAGAAGAACTGTGAGAGTCCTATATAGGAAGGCTTGCATTCACTTAGGGAAAGCAAGTACGAAGAAGGAGTGGTTTGTAGGCTTGCTAAACTCTAGTGTTGACGAAATGCGAGAGTCCTATAGAGGGACGTTAACCTTCAGTTAGTGAGAGCAACTCTCGGGGAGGGGGGTGGTATTTAGGCTTGCTGAACTCTAGTTTGGAAGACATGTCCGAGTTATCCAGGAAGGCTTACAATCACTTTGCTAGAAAGCCAGTATCGGCGGTCGCCTTGTAGGCTTGCTAAACTCTAGTTTCCAGGAAGGGCAAGAGTCATATAGAGGATCACTTAAATTCACTCAGTGAAAGCAACTGTCGCGGGCTGCCTTTTAGGGTGGCTAAACTCTAGTTGGAAGGAAGTGTGAGAGTCATATATAGGAATTCTTACCTTGACTTAGTGAAAGCACCTACGGAGCGGTGGCTTGTCGTCTTGCTGAACTCCAGTTTGGAAGATGTGCGAGAGTATGTATTCATAGGGATATTTACAGCCACTTAGAGAAAGTAGCTCTCAGGGCTGGTGCGCAGGGTTACAAAACTACATTCAAAGAAGGACAAGAAAAATATACGGGGGAGGCTTACATTCGGGTAGAGAAAGCAACTCTCGTGGGGTGTATTGCCAGATGGCTAAACGTTGAGATTGGAACAAGTGTGAGTTTCTTGTGAATCACACTGAAGGATGAAGTCACTATGTAAAAGCTGGATACTTCTTAGCCAGACGGGAGTCACGATAGGAACACATACACTGACTGAGAGAAAGCAATTGTTGGGTGGTGGGTTGTAGGTTTGCTAAAGTCCAGTTTGGAAGAAGTGCGAGAATCCTTTATAGGAATGCTTACATTCACTTCCAGAAAGCAGCGATCAGCGGTGGTTTGCAGGATTGCTACACCGCAGTTTGCAAGAAGTGCGAGAGTCGTGCATAGCAATGCTTAAATTCCCTTAGAGAAAGCAACTGTCGGCGGGTGATTTTTAGGCTTTCTAGCCTCTGGTTTGGATGAAGTGTGGGACATACATGGGAACGCTTACATTCCCTTCCAGAAAGCAAGTGTCACGGAGTGGTTTTTAGGCTTGCAAGACTTCTGAACGGAAGAAGTGTGAGAGGCATATACAGGAAGGCGTACATTTACTTAATGAAAGCAACTATAGTGGGCTGCATTGGAGAATTGCTAAAGTCTGAGATTGGAAGAAGTGTGACCTTCCTGTCAAACACACTTGAGAAAGAAGTCATCACGTAGGACGGGGAGAGCTCCCAGCAGTAAGGAGTCATGTATAGGGACGCTTAAACTAACTTAGAGCGAGCAACTAGCAGGTGGTGCTCTGTAGGCTGGCTAAACGCTAGAATGGAGGAAGTGCCAGACGGTCTTCTATATTAACGCTTACATTCACTGAGAGAAAGAGACTATGTTGGGCGCTTTGTTACACTGGTAAACTCTGAGATTGGAAGAAGTGTGAGAGTTTCCTGTCCAACGCACTTAAGAAAGAAGTCATTATGTAGGAAGAGGAGAGTTCTCGGCTAGAAAGGGAGGACGCTTTCTATGTATGGGAACGCTTACATTCACTTCAAGAAACTATCGGGGGGTAATTTGTAGTTAAACTCTAGAAGAACTGTGAGAGTCCTATATAGGAAGGCTTGCATTCACTTAGGGAAAGCAAGTACGAAGAAGGAGTGGTTTGTAGGCTTGCTAAACTCTAGTGTTGACGAAATGCGAGAGTCCTATAGAGGGACGTTAACCTTCAGTTAGTGAGAGCAACTCTCGGGGGGGGGGTCGTATTTAGGCTTGCTGAACTCTAGTTTGGAAGACATGTCCGAGTTATCCAGGAAGGCTTACAATCACTTAGCTAGAAAGCCAGTATCGGCGGTCGCCTTGTAGGCTTGCTAAACTCTAGTTTCCAGGAAGGGCAAGAGTCATATAGAGGATCACTTAAATTCACTCAGTGAAAGCAACTGTCGCGGGCTGCCTTTTAGGGTGGCTAAACTCTAGTTGGAAAGAAGTGTGAGAGTCATATATAGGAATTCTTACCTTGACTTAGTGAAAGCACCTATGGAGCGGTGGCTTGTCGTCTTGCTGAACTCCAGTTTGGAAGATGTGCGAGAGTATGTATTCATAGGGATATTTACAGCCACTTAGAGAAAGTAGCTCTCAGGGCTGGTGCGCAGGGTTACAAAACTACATTCAAAGAAGGACAAGAAAAATATACGGGGGAGGCTTACATTCGGGTAGAGAAAGCAACTCTCGTGGGGTGTATTGCCAGATGGCTAAACGTTGAGATTGGAACAAGTGTGAGTTTCTTGTGAATCACACTGAAGGATGAAGTCACTATGTAAAAGCTGGATACTTCTTAGCCAGACGGGAGTCACGATAGGAACACATACACTGACTGAGAGAAAGCAATTGTTGGGTGGTGGGTTGTAGGTTTGCTAAAGTCCAGTTTGGAAGAAGTGCGAGAATCCTTTATAGGAATGCTTCCATTCACTTCCAGAAAGCAGCGATCAGCGGTGGTTTGCAGGATTGCTACACCGCAGTTTGCAAGAAGTGCGAGAGTCGTGCATAGCAATGCTTAAATTCCCTTAGAGAAAGCAACTGTCGGCGGGTGATTTTTAGGCTTTCTAGCCTCTGGTTTGGATGAAGTGTGAGACATACATGGGAACGCTTACATTCCCTTCCAGAAAGCAAGTGTCGCGGAGTGGTTTTTAGGCTTGCAAGACTTCTGAACGGAAGAAGTGCGAGAGGCATATACAGGAAGGTGTACATTTACTTAATGAAAGCAACTATAGTGGGCTGCATTGGAGAATTGCTAAAGTCTGAGATTGGAAGAAGTGTGACCTTCCTGTCAAACACACTTGAGAAAGAAGTCATCACGTAGGACGGGGAGAGCTCCCAGCAGTAAGGAGTCATGTATAGGGACGCTTAAACTAACTTAGAGCGAGCAACTAGCAGGTGGTGCTCTGTAGGCTGGCTAAACGCTAGAATGGAGGAAGTGCCAGACGGTCTTCTATATGAACGCTTACATTCACTGAGAGAAAGAGACTATGTTGGGCGCTTTGTTACACTGGTAAACTCTGAGATTGGAAGAAGTGTGAGAGTTTCCTGTCCAACGCACTTAGGAAAGAAGTCATTATGTAGGAAGAGGAGAGTTCTCGGCTAGAAAGGGAGGAGGCTTTCTATGTATGGGAACGCTTACATTCACTTCAAGAAACTATCAGGGGGTAATTTGTAGTTAAACTCTAGAAGAACTGTGAGAGTCCTATATAGGAAGGCTTGCATTCACTTAGGGAAAGCAAGTACGAAGAAGGAGTGGTTTGTAGGCTTGCTAAACTCTAGTGTTGACGAAATGCGAGAGTCCTATAGAGGGACGTTAACCTTCAGTTAGTGAGAGCAACTCTCGGGGAGGGGGGTGGTATTTAGGCTTGCTGAACTCTAGTTTGGAAGACATGTCCGAGTTATCCAGGAAGGCTTACAATCACTTAGCTAGAAAGCCAGTATCGGCGGTCGCCTTGTAGGCTTGCTAAACTCTAGTTTCCAGGAAGGGCAAGAGTCATATAGAGGATCACTTAAATTCACTCAGTGAAAGCAACTGTCGCGGGCTGCCTTTTAGGGTGGCTAAACTCTAGTTGGAAGGAAGTGTGAGAGTCATATATAGGAATTCTTACCTTGACTTAGTGAAAGCACCTATGGAGCGGTGGCTTGTCGTCTTGCTGAACTCCAGTTTGGAAGATGTGCGAGAGTATGTATTCATAGGGATATTTACAGCCACTTAGAGAAAGTAGCTCTCAGGGCTGGTGCGCAGGGTTACAAAACTACATTCAAAGAAGGACAAGAAAAATATACGGGGGAGGCTTACATTCGGGTAGAGAAAGCAACTCTCGTGGGGTGTATTGCCAGATGGCTAAACGTTGAGATTGGAACAAGTGTGAGTTTCTTGTGAATCACACTGAAGGATGAAGTCACTATGTAAAAGCTGGATACTTCTTAGCCAGACGGGAGTCACGATAGGAACACATACACTGACTGAGAGAAAGCAATTGTTGGGTGGTGGGTTGTAGGTTTCCTAAAGTCCACTTTGGAAGAAGTGCGAGAATCCTTTATAGGAATGCTTACATTCACTTCCAGAAAGCAGCGATCAGCGGTGGTTTGCAGGATTGCTACACCGCAGTTTGCAAGAAGTGCGAGAGTCGTGCATAGCAATGCTTAAATTCCCTTAGAGAAAGCAACTGTCGGCGGGTGATTTTTAGGCTTTCTAGCCTCTGGTTTGGATGAAGTGTGAGACATACATGGGAACGCTTACATTCCCTTCCAGAAAGCAAGTGTCGCGGAGTGGTTTTTAGGCTTGCAAGACTTCTGAACGGAAGAAGTGCGAGAGGCATATACAGGAAGGCGTACATTTACTTAATGAAAGCAACTATAGTGGGCTGCATTGGAGAATTGCTAAAGTCTGAGATTGGAAGAAGTGTGACCTTCCTGTCAAACACACTTGAGAAAGAAGTCATCACGTAGGACGGGGAGAGCTCCCAGCAGTAAGGAGTCATGTATAGGGACGCTTAAACTAACTTAGAGCGAGCAACTAGCAGGTGGTGCTCTGTAGGCTGGCTAAACGCTAGAATGGAGGAAGTGCCAGACGGTCTTCTATATTAACGCTTACATTCACTGAGAGAAAGAGACTATGTTGGGCGCTTTGTTACACTGGTAAACTCTGAGATTGGAAGAAGTGTGAGAGTTTCCTGTCCAACGCACTTAGGAAAGAAGTCATTATGTAGGAAGAGGAGAGTTCTCGGCTAGAAAGGGAGGAGGCTTTCTATGTATGGGAACGCTTACATTCACTTCAAGAAACTATCGGGGGGTAATTTGTAGTTAAACTCTAGAAGAACTGTGAGAGTCCTATATAGGAAGGCTTGCATTCACTTAGGGAAAGCAAGTACGAAGAAGGAGTGGTTTGTAGGCTTGCTAAACTCTAGTGTTGACGAAATGCGAGAGTCCTATAGAGGGACGTTAACCTTCAGTTAGTGAGAGCAACTCTCGGGGGGGGGGGTGGTATTTAGGCTTGCTGAACTCTAGTTTGGAAGACATGTCCGAGTTATCCAGGAAGGCTTACAATCACTTAGCTAGAAAGCCAGTATCGGCGGTCGCCTTGTAGGCTTGCTAAACTCTAGTTTCCAGGAAGGGCAAGAGTCATATAGAGGATCACTTAAATTCACTCAGTGAAAGCAACTGTCACGGGCTGCCTTTTAGGGTGGCTAAACTCTAGTTGGAAAGAAGTGTGAGAGTCATATATAGGAATTCTTACCTTGACTTAGTGAAAGCACCTATGGAGCGGTGGCTTGTCGTCTTGCTGAACTCCAGTTTGGAAGATGTGCGAGAGTATGTATTCATAGGGATATTTACAGCCACTTAGAGAAAGTAGCTCTCAGGGCTGGTGCGCAGGGTTACAAAACTACATTCAAAGAAGGACAAGAAAAATATACGGGGGAGGCTTACATTCGGGTAGAGAAAGCAACTCTCGTGGGGTGTATTGCCAGATGGCTAAACGTTGAGATTGGAACAAGTGTGAGTTTCTTGTGAATCACACTGAAGGATGAAGTCACTATGTAAAAGCTGGATACTTCTTAGCCAGACGGGAGTCACAATAGGAACACATACACTGACTGAGAGAAAGCAATTGTTGGGTGGTGGGTTGTAGGTTTCCTAAAGTCCAGTTTGGAAGAAGTGCGAGAATCCTTTATAGGAATGCTTACATTCACTTCCAGAAAGCAGCGATCAGCGGTGGTTTGCAGGATTGCTACACCGCAGTTTGCAAGAAGTGCGAGAGTCGTGCATAGCAATGCTTAAATTCCCTTAGAGAAAGCAACTGTCGGCGGGTGATTTTTAGGCTTTCTAGCCTCTGGTTTGGATGAAGTGTGAGACATACATGGGAACGCTTACATTCCCTTCCAGAAAGCAAGTGTCGCGGACTGGTTTTTAGGCTTGCAAGACTTCTGAACGGAAGAAGTGCGAGAGGCATATACAGGAAGGCGTACATTTACTTAATGAAAGCAACTATACTGGGATGCATTGGAGAATTGCTAAAGTCTGAGATTGGAAGAAGTGTGACCTTCCTGTCAAACACACTTGAGAAAGAAGTCATCACGTAGGACGGGGAGAGCTCCCAGCAGTAAGGAGTCATGTATAGGGACGCTTAAACTAACTTAGAGCGAGCAACTAGCAGGTGGTGCTCTGTAGGCTGGCTAAACGCTAGAATGGAGGAAGTGCCAGACGGTCTTCTATATTAACGCTTACATTCACTGAGAGAAAGAGACTATGTTGGGCGCTTTGTTACACTGGTAAACTCTGAGATTGGAAGAAGTGTGAGAGTTTCCTGTCCAACGCACTTAGGAAAGAAGTCATTATGTAGGAAGAGGAGAGTTCTCGGCTAGAAAGGGAGGACGCTTTCTATGTATGGGAACGCTTACATTCACTTCAAGAAACTATCGGGGGGTAATTTGTAGTTAAACTCTAGAAGAACTGTGAGAGTCCTATATAGGAAGGCTTGCATTCACTTAGGGAAAGCAAGTACGAAGAAGGAGTGGTTTGTAGGCTTGCTAAACTCTAGTGTTGACGAAATGCGAGAGTCCTATAGAGGGACGTTAACCTTCAGTTAGTGAGAGCAACTCTCGGGGGGGGGGGTGGTATTTAGGCTTGCTGAACTCTAGTTTGGAAGACATGTCCGAGTTATCCAGGAAGGCTTACAATCACTTAGCTAGAAAGCCAGTATCGGCGGTCGCCTTGTAGGCTTGCTAAACTCTAGTTTCCAGGAAGGGCAAGAGTCATATAGAGGATCACTTAAATTCACTCAGTGAAAGCAACTGTCGCGGGCTGCCTTTTAGGGTGGCTAAACTCTAGTTGGAAAGAAGTGTGAGAGTCATATATAGGAATTCTTACCTTGACTTAGTGAAAGCACCTATGGAGCGGTGGCTTGTCGTCTTGCTGAACTCCAGTTTGGAAGATGTGCGAGAGTATGTATTCATAGGGATATTTACAGCCACTTAGAGAAAGTAGCTCTCAGGGCTGGTGCGCAGGGTTACAAAACTACATTCAAAGAAGGACAAGAAAAATATACGGGGGAGGCTTACATTCGGGTAGAGAAAGCAACTCTCGTGGGGTGTATTGCCAGATGGCTAAACGTTGAGATTGGAACAAGTGTGAGTTTCTTGTGAATCACACTGAAGGATGAAGTCACTATGTAAAAGCTGGATACTTCTTAGCCAGACGGGAGTCACGATAGGAACACATACACTGACTGAGAGAAAGCAATTGTTGGGTGGTGGGTTGTAGGTTTGCTAAAGTCCAGTTTGGAAGAAGTGCGAGAATCCTTTATAGGAATGCTTACATTCACTTCCAGAAAGCAGCGATCAGCGGTGGTTTGCAGGATTGCTACACCGCAGTTTGCAAGAAGTGCGAGAGTCGTGCATAGCAATGCTTAAATTCCCTAAGAGAAAGCAACTGTCGGCGGGTGATTTTTAGGCTTTCTAGCCTCTGGTTTGGATGAAGTGTGAGACATACATGGGAACGCTTACATTCCCTTCCAGAAAGCAAGTGTCGCGGAGTGGTTTTTAGGCTTGCAAGACTTCTGAACGGAAGAAGTGCGAGAGGCATATACAGGAAGGCGTACATTTACTTAATGAAAGCAACTATAGTGGGATGCATTGGAGAATTGCTAAAGTCTGAGATTGGAAGAAGTGTGACCTTCCTGTCAAACACACTTGAGAAAGAAGTCATCACGTAGGACGGGGAGAGCTCCCAGCAGTAAGGAGTCATGTATAGGGACGCTTAAACTAACTTAGAGCGAGCAACTAGCAGGTGGTGCTCTGTAGGCGGGCTAAACGCTAGAATGGAGGAAGTGCCAGACGGTCTTCTATATTAACGCTTACATTCACTGAGAGAAAGAGATATGTTGGGCGCTTTGTTACACTGGTAAACTCTGAGATTGGAAGAAGTGTGAGAGTTTCCTGTCCAACGCACTTAAGAAAGAAGTCATTATGTAGGAAGAGGAGAGTTCTCGGCTAGAAAGGGAGGAGGCTTTCTATGTATGGGAACGCTTACATTCACTTCAAGAAACTATCGGGGGGTAATTTGTAGTTAAACTCTAGAAGAACTGTGAGAGTCCTATATAGGAAGGCTTGCATTCACTTAGGGAAAGCAAGTACGAAGAAGGAGTGGTTTGTAGGCTTGCTAAACTCTAGTGTTGACGAAATGCGAGAGTCCTATAGAGGGACGTTAACCTTCAGTTACTGAGAGCAACTCTCGGGGGGGCGGGGGTGGTATTTAGGCTTGCTGAACTCTAGTTTGGAAGACATGTCCGAGTTATCCAGGAAGGCTTACAATCACTTAGCTAGAAAGCCAGTATCGGCGGTCGCCTTGTAGGCTTGCTAAACTCTAGTTTCCAGGAAGGGCAAGAGTCATATAGAGGATCACTTAAATTCACTCAGTGAAAGCACCTGTCGCGGGCTGCCTTTTAGGGTGGCTAAACTCTAGTTGGAAGGAAGTGTGAGAGTCATATATAGGAATTCTTACCTTGACTTAGTGAAAGCACCTATGGAGCGGTGGCTTGTCGTCTTGCTGAACTCCAGTTTGGAAGATGTGCGAGAGTATGTATTCATAGGGATATTTACAGCCACTTAGAGAAAGTAGCTCTCAGGGCTGGTGCGCAGGGTTACAAAACTACATTCAAAGAAGGACAAGAAAAATATACGGGGGAGGCTTACATTCGGGTAGAGAAAGCAACTCTCGTGGGGTGTATTGCCAGATGGCTAAACGTTGAGATTGGAACAAGTGTGAGTTTCTTGTGAATCACACTGAAGGATGAAGTCACTATGTAAAAGCTGGATACTTCTTAGCCAGACGGGAGTCACGATAGGAACACATACACTGACTGAGAGAAAGCAATTGTTGGGTGGTGGGTTGTAGGTTTGCTAAAGTCCAGTTTGGAAGAAGTGCGAGAATCCTTTATAGGAATGCTTACATTCACTTCCAGAAAGCAGCGATCAGCGGTGGTTTGCAGGATTGCTACACCGCAGTTTGCAAGAAGTGCGAGAGTCGTGCATAGCAATGCTTAAATTCCCTTAGAGAAAGCAACTGTCGGCGGGTGATTTTTAGGCTTTCTAGCCTCTGGTTTGGATGAAGTGTGAGACATACATGGGAATGCTTACATTCCCTTCCAGAAAGCAAGTGTCGCGGAGTGGTTTTTAGGCTTGCAAGACTTCTGAACGGAAGAAGTGCGAGAGGCATATACAGGAAGGCGTACATTTACTTAATGAAAGCAACTATAGTGTGCTGCATTGGAGAATTGCTAAAGTCTGAGATTGGAAGAAGTGTGACCTTCCTGTCAAACACACTTGAGAAAGAAGTCATCACGTAGGACGGGGAGAGCTCCCAGCAGTAAGGAGTCATGTATAGGGACGCTTAAACTAACTTAGACAGATCAACTAGCAGGTGGTGCTCTGTAGGCTGGCTAAACGCTAGAATGGAGGAAGTGCCAGATGGTCTTCTATATTAACGCTTACATTAACTGAGAGAAAGAGACTATGTTGGGCGCTTTGTTACACTGGTAAACTCTGAGATTGGAAGAAGTGTGAGAGTTTCCTGTCCAACGCACTTAGGAAAGAAGTCATTATGTAGGAAGAGGAGAGTTCTCGGCTAGAAAGGGAGGACGCTTTCTATGTATGGGAACGCTTACATTCACTTCAAGAAACTATCGGGGGGTAATTTGTAGTTAAACTCTAGAAGAACTGTGAGAGTCCTATATAGGAAGGCTTGCATTCACTTAGGGAAAGCAAGTACGAAGAAGGAGTGGTTTGTAGGCTTGCTAAACTCTAGTGTTGACGAAATGCGAGAGTCCTATAGAGGGACGTTAACCTTCAGTTAGTGAGAGCAACTCTCGGGGAGGGGGGTGGTATTTAGGCTTGCTGAACTCTAGTTTGGAAGACATGTCCGAGTTATCCAGGAAGGCTTACAATCACTTAGCTAGAAAGCCAGTATCGGCGGTCGCCTTGTAGGCTTGCTAAACTCTAGTCTCCAGGAAGGGCAAGAGTCATATAGAGGATCACTTAAATTCACTCAGTGAAAGCAACTGTCGCGGGCTGCCTTTTAGGGTGGCTAAACTCTAGTTGGAAAGAAGTGTGAGAGTCATATATAGGAATTCTTACCTTGACTTAGTGAAAGCACCTATGGAGCGGTGGCTTGTCGTCTTGCTGAACTCCAGTTTGGAAGATGTGCGAGAGTATGTATTCATAGGGATATTTACAGCCACTTAGAGAAAGTAGCTCTCATGGCTGGTGCGCAGGGTTACAAAACTACATTCAAAGAAGGACAAGAAAAATATACGGGGGAGGCTTACATTCGGGTAGAGAAAGCAACTCTCGTGGGGTGTATTGCCAGATGGCTAAACGTTGAGATTGGAACAAGTGTGAGTTTCTTGTGAATCACACTGAAGGATGAAGTCACTATGTAAAAGCTGGATACTTCTTAGCCAGACGGGAGTCACGATAGGAACACATACACTGACTGAGAGAAAGCAATTGTTGGGTGGTGGGTTGTAGGTTTGCTAAAGTCCAGTTTGGAAGAAGTGCGAGAATCCTTTATAGGAATGCTTACATTCACTTCCAGAAAGCAGCAATCAGCGGTGGTTTGCAGGATTGCTACACCGCAGTTTGCAAGAAGTGCGAGAGTCGTGCATAGCAATGCTTAAATTCCCTTAGAGAAAGCAACTGTCGGCGGGTGATTTTTAGGCTTTCTAGCCTCTGGTTTGGATGAAGTGTGAGACATACATGGGAACGCTTACATTCCCTTCCAGAAAGCAAGTGTCGCGGAGTGGTATTTAGGCTTGCAAGACTTCTGAACGGAAGAAGTGCGAGAGGCATATACAGGAAGGCGTACATTTACTTAATGAAAGCAACTATAGTGGGATGCATTGGAGAATTGCTAAAGTCTGAGATTGGAAGAAGTGTGACCTTCCTGTCAAACACACTTGAGAAAGAAGTCATCACGTAGGACGGGGAGAGCTCCCAGCAGTAAGGAGTCATGTATAGGGACGCTTAAACTAACTTAGAGCGAGCAACTAGCAGGTGGTGCTCTGTAGGCTGGCTAAACGCTAGAATGGAGGAAGTGCCAGACGGTCTTCTATATGAACGCTTACATTCACTGAGAGAAAGAGACTATGTTGGGTGCTTTGTTACACTGGTAAACTCTGAGATTGGAAGAAGTGTGAGAGTTTCCTGTCCAACGCACTTAAGAAAGAAGTAATTATGTAGGAAGAGGAGAGTTCTTGGCTAGAAAGGGAGGAGGCTTTCTATGTATGGGAACGCTTACATTCACTTCAAGAAACTATCGGGGGGTAATTTGTAGTTAAACTCTAGAAGAACTGTGAGAGTCCTATATAGGAAGGCTTGCATTCACTTAGGGAAAGCAAGTACGAAGAAGGAGTGGTTTGTAGGCTTGCTAAACTCTAGTGTTGACGAAATGCGAGAGTCCTATAGAGGGGCGTTAACCTTCAGTTAGTGAGAGCAACTCTCGGGGAGGGGGGTGGTATTTAGGCTTGCTGAACTCTAGTTTGGAAGACATGTCCGAGTTATCCAGGAAGGCTTACAATCACTTAGCTAGAAAGCCAGTATCGGCGGTCGCCTTGTAGGCTTGCTAAACTCTAGTTTCCAGGAAGGGCAAGAGTCATATAGAGGATCACTTAAATTCACTCAGTGAAAGCAACTGTCGCAGGCTGCCTTTTAGGGTGGCTAAACTCTAGTTGGAAGGAAGTGTGAGAGTCATATATAGGAATTCTTACCTTGACTTAGTGAAAGCACCTATGGAGCGGTGGCTTGTCATCTTGCTGAACTCCAGTTTGGAAGATGTGCGAGAGTATGTATTCATAGGGATATTTACAGCCACTTAGAGAAAGTAGCTCTCAGGGCTGGTGCGCAGGGTTACAAAACTACATTCAAAGAAGGACAAGAAAAATATACGGGGGAGGCTTACATTCGGGTAGAGAAAGCAACTCTCGTGGGGTGTATTGCCAGATGGCTAAACGTTGAGATTGGAACAAGTGTGAGTTTCTTGTGAATCACAATGACAGATCAATTCACTATGTAAAAGCTGGATACTTCTTAGCCAGACGGGAGTCACGATAGGAACACATACACTGACTGAGAGAAAGCAATTGTTGGGTGGTGGGTTGTAGGTTTGCTAAAGTCCAGTTTGGAAGAAGTGCGAGAATCCTTTATAGGAATGCTTCCATTCACTTCCAGAAAGCAGCGATCAGCGGTGGTTTGCAGGATTGCTACACCGCAGTTTGCAAGAAGTGCGAGAGTCGTGCATAGCAATGCTTAAATTCCCTTAGAGAAAGCAACTGTCGACGGGTGATTTTTAGGCTTTCTAGCCTCTGGTTTGGATGAAGTGTGAGACATACATGGGAACGCTTACATTCCCTTCCAGAAAGCAAGTGTCGCGGAGTGGTTTTTAGGCTTGCAAGACTTCTGAACGGAAGAAGTGCGAGAGGCATATACAGGAAGGCGTACATTTACTTAATGAAAGCAACTATAGTGGGATGCATTGGAGAATTGCTAAAGTCTGAGATTGGAAGAAGTGTGACCTTCCTGTCAAACACACTTGAGAAAGAAGTCATCACGTAGGATGGGGAGAGCTCCCAGCAGTAAGGAGTCATGTATAGGGACGCTTAAACTAACTTAGAGAGAGCAACTAGCAGGTGGTGCTCTGTAGGCTGGCTAAACGCTAGAATGGAGGAAGTGCCAGACGGTCTTCTATATTAACGCTTACATTCACTGAGAGAAAGAGACTATGTTGGGCGCTTTGTTACACTGGTAAACTCTGAGATTGGAAGAAGTGTGAGAGTTTCCTGTCCAACGCATTAAGAAAGAAGTCATTATGTAGGAAGAGGAGAGTTCTCGGCTAGAAAGGGAGGACGCTTTCTATGTATAGGAACGCTTACATTCACTTCAAGAAACTATCGGGGGGTAATTTGTAGTTAAACTCTAGAAGAACTGTGAGAGTCCTATATAGGAAGGCTTGCATTCACTTAGGGAAAGCAAGTACGAAGAAGGAGTGGTTTGTAGGCTTGCTAAACTCTAGTGTTGACGAAATGCGAGAGTCCTATAGAGGGACGTTAACCTTCAGTTAGTGAGAGCAACTCTCGGGGGGGGGGGGTGGTATTTAGGCTTGCTGAACTCTAGTTTGGAAGACATGTCCGAGTTATCCAGGAAGGCTTACAATCACTTAGCTAGAAAGCCAGTATCGGCGGTCGCCTTGTAGCCTTGCTAAACTCTAGTTTACAGGAAGGGCAAGAGTCATATAGAGGATCACTTAAATTCACTCAGTGAAAGCCACTGTCGCAGGCTGCCTTTTAGGGTGGCTAAACTCTAGTTGGAAAGAAGTGTGAGAGTCATATATAGGAATTCTTACCTTGACTTAGTGAAAGCACCTATGGAGCGGTGGCTTGTCGTCTTGCTGAACTCCAGTTTGGAAGATGTGCGAGAGTATGTATTCATAGGGATATTTACAGCCACTTAGAGAAAGTAGCTCTCAGGGCTGGTGCGCAGGGTTACAAAACTACATTCAAAGAAGGACAAGAAAAATATACGGGGGAGGCTTACATTCGGGTAGAGAAAGCAACTCTCGTGGGGTGTATTGCCAGATGGCTAAACGTTGAGATTGGAACAAGTGTGAGTTTCTTGTGAATCACACTGAAGGATGAAGTCACTATGTAAAAGCTGGATACTTCTTAGCCAGACGGGAGTCACGATAGGAACACATACACTGACTGAGAGAAAGCAATTGTTGGGTGGTGGGTTGTAGGTTTGCTAAAGTCCAGTTTGGAAGAAGTGCTAGAATCCTTTATAGGAATGCTTACATTCACTTCCAGAAAGCAGCGATCAGCGGTGGTTTGCAGGATTGCTACACCGCAGTTTGCAAGAAGTGCGAGAGTCGTGCATAGCAATGCTTAAATTCCCTTAGAGAAAGCAACTGTCGGCGGGTGATTTTTAGGCTTTCTAGCCTCTGGTTTGGATGAAGTGTGAGACATACATGGGAACGCTTACATTCCCTTCCAGAAAGCAAGTGTCGCGGAGTGGTATTTAGGCTTGCAAGACTTCTGAACGGAAGAAGTGCGAGAGGCATATACAGGAAGGCGTACATTTACTTAATGAAAGCAACTATAGTGGGCTGCATTGGAGAATTGCTAAAGTCTGAGATTGGAAGAAGTGTGACCTTCCTGTCAAACACACTTGAGAAAGAAGTCATCATGTAGGACGGGGAGAGCTCCCAGCAGTAAGGAGTCATGTATAGGGACGCTTAAACTAACTTAGAGCGAGCAACTAGCAGGTGGTGCTCTGTAGGCTGGCTAAACGCTAGAATGGAGGAAGTGCCAGACGGTCTTCTATATTAACGCTTACATTCACTGAGAGAAAGAGACTATGTTGGGCGCTTTGTTACACTGGTAAACTCTGAGATTGGAAGAAGTGTGAGAGTTTCCTGTCCAACGCACTTAAGAAAGAAGTCATTATGTAGGAAGAGGAGAGTTCTCGGCTAGAAAGGGAGGACGCTTTCTATGTATGGGAACGCTTACATTCACTTCAAGAAACTATCGGGGGGTAATTTGTAGTTAAACTCTAGAAGAACTGTGAGAGTCCTATATAGGAAGGCTTGCATTCACTTAGGGAAAGCAAGTACGAAGAAGAAGTGGTTTGTAGGCTTGCTAAACTCTAGTGTTGACGAAATGCGAGAGTCCTATAGAGGGACGTTAACCTTCAGTTAGTGAGAGCAACTCTCGGGCAGGGGGGTGGTATTTAGGCTTGCTGAACTCTAGGTTGGAAGACATGTCCGAGTTATCCAGGAAGGCTTACAATAACTTAGCTAGAAAGCCAGTATCGGCGGTCGCCTTGTAGGCTTGCTAAACTCTAGTTTCCAGGAAGGGCAAGAGTCATATAGAGGATCACTTAAATTCACTCAGTGAAAGCAACTGTCGCGGGCTGCCTTTTAGGGTGGCTAAACTCTAGTTGGAAAGAAGTGTGAGAGTCATATATAGGAATTCTTACCTTGACTTAGTGAAAGCACCTATGGAGCGGTGGCTTGTCGTCTTGCTGAACTCCAGTTTGGAAGATGTGCGAGAGTATGTATTCATAGGGATATTTACAGCCACTTAGAGAAAGTAGCTCTCAGGGCTGGTGCGCAGGGTTACAAAACTACATTCAAAGAAGGACAAGAAAAATATACGGGGGAGGCTTACATTCGGGTAGAGAAAGCAACTCTCGTGGGGTGTATTGCCAGATGGCTAAACGTTGAGATTGGAACAAGTGTGAGTTTCTTGTGAATCACACTGAAGGATGAAGTCACTATGTAAAAGCTGGATACTTCTTAGCCAGACGGGAGTCACGATAGGAACACATACACTGACTGAGAGAAAGCAATTGTTGGGTGGTGGGTTGTAGGTTTGCTAAAGTCCAGTTTGGAAGAAGTGCGAGAATCCTTTATAGGAATGCTTACATTCACTTCCAGAAAGCAGCGATCAGCGGTGGTTTGCAGGATTGCTACACCGCAGTTTGCAAGAAGTGCGAGAGTCGTGCATAGCAATGCTTAAATTCCCTTAGAGAAAGCAACTGTCGGCGGGTGATTTTTAGGCTTTCTAGCCTCTGGTTTGGATGAAGTGTGAGACATACATGGGAACGCTTACATTCCCTTCCAGAAAGCAAGTGTCGCGGAGTGGTTTTTAGGCTTGCAAGACTTCTGAACGGAAGAAGTGCGAGAGGCATATACAGGAAGGCGTACATTTACTTAATGAAAGCAACTATAGTGGGATGCATTGGAGAATTGCTAAAGTCTGAGATTGGAAGAAGTGTGACCTTCCTGTCAAACACACTTGAGAAAGAAGTCATCACGTAGGACGGGGAGAGCTCCCAGCAGTAAGGAGTCATGTATAGGGACGCTTAAACTAACATAGAGCGAGCAACTAGCAGGTGGTGCTCTGTAGGCTGGCTAAACGCTAGAATGGAGGAAGTGCCAGACGGTCTTCTATATTAACGCTTACATTCACTGAGAGAAAGAGACTATGTTGGGCGCTTTGTTACACTGGTAAACTCTGAGATTGGAAGAAGTGTGAGAGTTTCCTGTCCAACGCACTTAAGAAAGAAGTCATTATGTAGGAAGAGGAGAGTTCTCGGCTAGAAAGGGAGGAGGCTTTCTATGTATGGGAACGCTTACATTCACTTCAAGAAACTATCAGGGGGTAATTTGTAGTTAAACTCTAGAAGAACTGTGAGAGTCCTATATAGGAAGGCTTGCATTCACTTAGGGAAAGCAAGTACGAAGAAGGAGTGGTTTGTAGGCTTGCTAAACTCTAGTGTTGACGAAATGCGAGAGTCCTATAGAGGGACGTTAACCTTCAGTTAGTGAGAGCAACTCTCGGGGAGGGGGGTGGTATTTAGGCTTGCTGAACTCTAGTTTGGAAGACATGTCCGAGTTATCCAGGAAGGCTTACAATCACTTAGCTAGAAAGCCAGTATCGGCGGTCGCCTTGTAGGCTTGCTAAACTCTAGTTTCCAGGAAGGGCAAGAGTCATATAGAGGATCACTTAAATTCACTCAGTGAAAGCAACTGTCGCAGGCTGCCTTTTAGGGTGGCTAAACTCTAGTTGGAAGGAAGTGTGAGAGTCATATATAGGAATTCTTACCTTGACTTAGTGAAAGCACCTATGGAGCGGTGGCTTGTCGTCTTGCTGAACTCCAGTTTGGAAGATGTGCGAGAGTATGTATTCATAGGGATATTTACAGCCACTTAGAGAAAGTAGCTCTCAGGGCTGGTGCGCAGGGTTACAAAACTACATTCAAAGAAGGACAAGAAAAATATACGGGGGAGGCTTACATTCGGGTAGAGAAAGCAACTCTCGTGGGGTGTATTGCCAGATGGCTAAACGTTGAGATTGGAACAAGTGTGAGTTTCTTGTGAATCACACTGAAGGATGAAGTCACTATGTAAAAGCTGGATACTTCTTAGCCAGACGGGAGTCACGATAGGAACACATACACTGACTGAGAGAAAGCAATTGTTGGGCGGTGGGTTGTAGGTTTGCTAAAGTCTACTTTGGAAGAAGTGCGAGAATCCTTTATAGGAATGCTTACATTCACTTCCAGAAAGCAGCGATCAGCGGTGGTTTGCAGGATTGCTACACCGCAGTTTGCAAGAAGTGCGAGAGTCGTGCATAGCAATGCTTAAATTCCCTTAGAGAAAGCAACTGTCGGCGGGTGATTTTTAGGCTTTCTAGCCTCTGGTTTGGATGAAGTGTGAGACATACATGGGAACGCTTACATTCCCTTCCAGAAAGCAAGTGTCGCGGAGTGGTTTTTAGGCTTGCAAGACTTCTGAACGGAAGAAGTGCGAGAGGCATATACAGGAAGGCGTACATTTACTTAATGAAAGCAACTATAGTGGGATGCATTGGAGAATTGCTAAAGTCTGAGATTGGAAGAAGTGTGACCTTCCTGTCAAACACACTTGAGAAAGAAGTCATCACGTAGGACGGGGAGAGCTCCCAGCAGTAAGGAGTCATGTATAGGGACGCTTAAACTAACTAGAGCGAGCAACTAGCAGGTGGTGCTCTGTAGGCTGGCTAAACGCTAGAATGGAGGAAGTGCCAGACGGTCTTCTATATTAACGCTTACATTCACTGAGAGAAAGAGACTATGTTGGGCGCTTTGTTACACTGGTAAACTCTGAGATTGGAAGAAGTGTGAGAGTTTCCTGTCCAACGCACTTAAGAAAGAAGTCATTATGTAGGAAGAGGAGAGTTCTCGGCTAGAAAGGGAGGACGCTTTCTATGTATGGGAACGCTTACATTCACTTCAAGAAACTATCGGGGGGTAATTTGTAGTTAAACTCTAGAAGAACTGTGAGAGTCCTATATAGGAAGGCTTGCATTCACTTAGGGAAAGCAAGTACGAAGAAGGAGTGGTTTGTAGGCTTGCTAAACTCTAGTGTTGACGAAATGCGAGAGTCCTATAGAGGGACGTTAACCTTCAGTTAGTGAGAGCAACTCTCGGGGAGGGGGGTGGTATTTAGGCTTGCTGAACTCTAGTTTGGAAGACATGTCCGAGTTATCCAGGAAGGCTTGCAATCACTTAGCTAGAAAGCCAGTATCGGCGGTCGCCTTGTAGGCTTGCTAAACTCTAGTTTCCAGGAAGGGCAAGAGTCATATAGAGGATCACTTAAATTCACTCAGTGAAAGCAACTGTCGCGGGCTGCCTTTTAGGGTGGCTAAACTCTAGTTGGAAAGAAGTGTGAGAGTCATATATAGGAATTCTTACCTTGACTTAGTGAAAGCACCTATGGAGCGGTGGCTTGTCGTCTTGCTGAACTCCAGTTTGGAAGATGTGCGAGAGTATGTATTCATAGGGATATTTACAGCCACTTAGAGAAAGTAGCTCTCAGGGCTGGTGCGCAGGGTTACAAAACTACATTCAAAGAAGGACAAGAAAAATATACGGGGGAGGCTTACATTCGGGTAGAGAAAGCAACTCTCGTGGGGTGTATTGCCAGATGGCTAAACGTTGAGATTGGAACAAGTGTGAGTTTCTTGTGAATCACACTGAAGGATGAAGTCACTATGTAAAAGCTGGATACTTCTTAGCCAGACGGGAGTCACGATAGGAACACATACACTGACTGAGAGAAAGCAATTGTTGGGTGGTGGGTTGTAGGTTTGCTAAAGTCCAGTTTGGAAGAAGTGCGAGAATCCTTTATAGGAATGCTTACATTCACTTCCAGAAAGCAGCGATCAGCGGTGGTTTGCAGGATTGCTACACCGCAGTTTGCAAAAAGTACGAGAGTCGTGCATAGCAATGCTTAAATTCCCTTAGAGAAAGCAACTGTCGGCGGGTGATTTTTAGGCTTTCTAGCCTCTGGTTTGGATGAAGTGTGAGACATACATGGGAACGCTTACATTCCCTTCCAGAAAGCAAGTGTCGCGGAGTGGTTTTTAGGCTTGCAAGACTTCTGAACGGAAGAAGTGCGAGAGGCTTATACAGGAAGGCGTACATTTACTTAATGAAAGCAACTATAGTGGGCTGCATTGGAGAATTGCTAAAGTCTGAGATTGGAAGAAGTGTGACCTTCCTGTCAAACACACTTGAGAAAGAAGTCATCACGTAGGACGGGGAGAGCTCCCAGCAGTAAGGAGTCATGTATAGGGACGCTTAAACTAACTTAGAGCGAGCAACTAGCAGGTGGTGCTCTGTAGGCTGGCTAAACGCTAGAATGGAGGAAGTGCCAGACGGTCTTCTATATGAACGCTTACATTCACTGAGAGAAAGAGACTATGTTGGGCGCTTTGTTACACTGGTAAACTCTGAGATTGGAAGAAGTGTGAGAGTTTCCTGTCCAACGCACTTAAGAAAGAAGTCGTTATGTAGGAAGAGGAGAGTTCTCGGCTAGAAAGGGAGGAGGCTTTCTATGTATGGGAACGCTTACATTCACTTCAAGAAACTATCGGGGGGTAATTTGTAGTTAAACTCTAGAAGAACTGTGAGAGTCCTATATAGGAAGGCTTGCATTCACTTAGGGAAAGCAAGTACGAAGAAGGAGTGGTTTGTAGGCTTGCTAAACTCTAGTGTTGACGAAATGCGAGAGTCCTATAGAGGGACGTTAACCTTCAGTTAGTGAGAGCAACTCTCGGGGAGGGGGGTGGTATTTAGGCTTGCTGAACTCTAGTTTGGAAGACATGTCCGAGTTATCCAGGAAGGCTTACAATCACTTAGCTAGAAAGCCAGTATCGGCGGTCGCCTTGTAGGCTTGCTAAACTCTAGTTTCCAGGAAGGGCAAGAGTCATATAGAGGATCACTTAAATTCACTCAGTGAAAGCAACTGTCGCAGGCTGCCTTTTAGGGTGGCTAAACTCTAGTTGGAAGGAAGTGTGAGAGTCATATATAGGAATTCTTACCTTGACTTAGTGAAAGCACCTATGGAGCGGTGGCTTGTCGTCTTGCTGAACTCCAGTTTGGAAGATGTGCGAGAGTATGTATTCATAGGGATATTTACAGCCACTTAGAGAAAGTAGCTCTCAGGGCTGGTGCGCAGGGTTACAAAACTACATTCAAAGAAGGACAAGAAAAATATACGGGGGAGGCTTACATTCGGGTAGAGAAAGCAACTCTCGTGGGGTGTATTGCCAGATGGCTAAACGTTGAGATTGGAACAAGTGTGAGTTTCTTGTGAATCACACTGAAGGATGAAGTCACTATGTAAAAGCTGGATACTTCTTAGCCAGACGGGAGTCACGATAGGAACACATACACTGACTGAGAGAAAGCAATTGTTGGGCGGTGGGTTGTAGGTTTGCTAAAGTCCACTTTGGAAGAAGTGCGAGAATCCTTTATAGGAATGCTTACATTCACTTCCAGAAAGCAGCGATCAGCGGTGGTTTGCAGGATTGCTACACCGCAGTTTGCAAGAAGTGCGAGAGTCGTGCATAGCAATGCTTAAATTCCCTTAGAGAAAGCAACTGTCGGCGGGTGATTTTTAGGCTTTCTAGCCTCTGGTTTGGATGAAGTGTGAGACATACATGGGAACGCTTACATTCCCTTCCAGAAAGCAAGTGTCGCGGAGTGGTTTTTAGGCTTGCAAGACTTCTGAACGGAAGAAGTGCGAGAGGCATATACAGGAAGGCGTACATTTACTTAATGAAAGCAACTATAGTGGGATGCATTGGAGAATTGCTAAAGTCTGAGATTGGAAGAAGTGTGACCTTCCTGTCAAACACACTTGAGAAAGAAGTCATCACGTAGGACGGGGAGAGCTCCCAGCAGTAAGGAGTCATGTATAGGGACGCTTAAACTAACTTAGAGCGAGCAACTAGCAGGTGGTGCTCTGTAGGCTGGCTAAACGCTAGAATGGAGGAAGTGCCAGACGGTCTTCTATATTAACGCTTACATTCACTGAGAGAAAGAGACTATGTTGGGCGCTTTGTTACACTGGTAAACTCTGAGATTGGAAGAAGTGTGAGAGTTTCCTGTCCAACGCACTTAAGAAAGAAGTCATTATGTAGGAAGAGGAGAGTTCTCGGCTAGAAAGGGAGGACGCTTTCTATGTATGGGAACGCTTACATTCACTTCAAGAAACTATCGGGGGGTAATTTGTAGTTAAACTCTAGAAGAACTGTGAGAGTCCTATATAGGAAGGCTTGCATTCACTTAGGGAAAGCAAGTACGAAGAAGGAGTGGTTTGTAGGCTTGCTAAACTCTAGTGTTGACGAAATGCGAGAGTCCTATAGAGGGACGTTAACCTTCAGTTAGTGAGAGCAACTCTCGGGGAGGGGGGTGGTATTTAGGCTTGCTGAACTCTAGTTTGGAAGACATGTCCGAGTTATCCAGGAAGGCTTGCAATCACTTAGCTAGAAAGCCAGTATCGGCGGTCGCCTTGTAGGCTTGCTAAACTCTAGTTTCCAGGAAGGGCAAGAGTCATATAGAGGATCACTTAAATTCACTCAGTGAAAGCAACTGTCGCGGGCTGCCTTTTAGGGTGGCTAAACTCTAGTTGGAAAGAAGTGTGAGAGTCATATATAGGAATTCTTACCTTGACTTAGTGAAAGCACCTATGGAGCGGTGGCTTGTCGTCTTGCTGAACTCCAGTTTGGAAGATGTGCGAGAGTATGTATTCATAGGGATATTTACAGCCACTTAGAGAAAGTAGCTCTCAGGGCTGGTGCGCAGGGTTACAAAACTACATTCAAAGAAGGACAAGAAAAATATACGGGGGAGGCTTACATTCGGGTAGAGAAAGCAACTCTCGTGGGGTGTATTGCCAGATGGCTAAACGTTGAGATTGGAACAAGTGTGAGTTTCTTGTGAATCACACTGAAGGATGAAGTCACTATGTAAAAGCTGGATACTTCTTAGCCAGACGGGAGTCACGATAGGAACACATACACTGACTGAGAGAAAGCAATTGTTGGGTGGTGGGTTGTAGGTTTGCTAAAGTCCAGTTTGGAAGAAGTGCGAGAATCCTTTATAGGAATGCTTACATTCACTTCCAGAAAGCAGCGATCAGCGGTGGTTTGCAGGATTGCTACACCGCAGTTTGCAAAAAGTACGAGAGTCGTGCATAGCAATGCTTAAATTCCCTTAGAGAAAGCAACTGTCGGCGGGTGATTTTTAGGCTTTCTAGCCTCTGGTTTGGATGAAGTGTGAGACATACATGGGAACGCTTACATTCCCTTCCAGAAAGCAAGTGTCGCGCAGTGGTTTTTAGGCTTGCAAGACTTCTGAACGGAAGAAGTGCGAGAGGCTTATACAGGAAGGCGTACATTTACTTAATGAAAGCAACTATAGTGGGCTGCATTGGAGAATTGCTAAAGTCTGAGATTGGAAGAAGTGTGACCTTCCTGTCAAACACACTTGAGAAAGAAGTCATCACGTAGGACGGGGAGAGCTCCCAGCAGTAAGGAGTCATGTATAGGGACGCTTAAACTAACTTAGAGCGAGCAACTAGCAGGTGGTGCTCTGTAGGCTGGCTAAACGCTAGAATGGAGGAAGTGCCAGACGGTCTTCTATATGAACGCTTACATTCACTGAGAGAAAGAGACTATGTTGGGCGCTTTGTTACACTGGTAAACTCTGAGATTGGAAGAAGTGTGAGAGTTTCCTGTCCAACGCACTTAAGAAAGAAGTCGTTATGTAGGAAGAGGAGAGTTCTCGGCTAGAAAGGGAGGAGGCTTTCTATGTATGGGAACGCTTACATTCACTTCAAGAAACTATCGGGGGGTAATTTGTAGTTAAATTCTAGAAGAACTGTGAGAGTCCTATATAGGAAGGCTTGCATTCACTTAGGGAAAGCAAGTACGAAGAAGGAGTGGTTTGTAGGCTTGCTAAACTCTAGTGTTGACGAAATGCGAGAGTCCTATAGAGGGACGTTAACCTTCAGTTAGTGAGAGCAACTCTCGGGGAGGGGGGTGGTATTTAGGCTTGCTGAACTCTAGTTTGGAAGACATGTCCGAGTTATCCAGGAAGGCTTACAATCACTTAGCTAGAAAGCCAGTATCGGCGGTCGCCTTGTAGGCTTGCTAAACTCTAGTTTCCAGGAAGGGCAAGAGTCATATAGAGGATCACTTAAATTCACTCAGTGAAAGCAACTGTCGCAGGCTGCCTTTTAGGGTGGCTAAACTCTAGTTGGAAGGAAGTGTGAGAGTCATATATAGGAATTCTTACCTTGACTTAGTGAAAGCACCTATGGAGCGGTGGCTTGTCGTCTTGCTGAACTCCAGTTTGGAAGATGTGCGAGAGTATGTATTCATAGGAATATTTACAGCCACTTAGAGAAAGTAGCTCTCAGGGCTGGTGCGCAGGGTTACAAAACTACATTCAAAGAAGGACAAGAAAAATATACGGGGGAGGCTTACATTCGGGTAGAGAAAGCAACTCTCGTGGGGTGTATTGCCAGATGGCTAAACGTTGAGATTGGAACAAGTGTGAGTTTCTTGTGAATCACACTGAAGGATGAAGTCACTATGTAAAAGCTGGATACTTCTTAGCCAGACGGGAGTCACGATAGGAACACATACACTGACTGAGAGAAAGCAATTGTTGGGTGGTGGGTTGTAGGTTTGCTAAAGTCCACTTTGGAAGAAGTGCGAGAATCCTTTATAGGAATGCTTACATTCACTTCCAGAAAGCAGCGATCAGCGGTGGTTTGCAGGATTGCTACACCGCAGTTTGCAAGAAGTGCGAGAGTCGTGCATAGCAATGCTTAAATTCCCTTAGAGAAAGCAACTGTCGGCGGGTGATTTTTAGGCTTTCTAGCCTCTGGTTTGGATGAAGTGTGAGACATACATGGGAACGCTTACATTCCCTTCCAGAAAGCAAGTGTCGCGGAGTGGTTTTTAGGCTTGCAAGACTTCTGAACGGAAGAAGTGCGAGAGGCATATACAGGAAGGCGTACATTTACTTAATGAAAGCAACTATAGTGGGATGCATTGGAGAATTGCTAAAGTCTGAGATTGGAAGAAGTGTGACCTTCCTGTCAAACACACTTGAGAAAGAAGTCATCACGTAGGACGGGGAGAGCTCCCAGCAGTAAGGAGTCATGTATAGGGACGCTTAAACTAACTTAGAGCGAGCAACTAGCAGGTGGTGCTCTGTAGGCTGGCTAAACGCTAGAATGGAGGAAGTGCCAGACGGTCTTCTATATTAACGCTTACATTCACTGAGAGAAAGAGACTATGTTGGGCGCTTTGTTACACCGGTAAACTCTGAGATTGGAAGAAGTGTGAGAGTTTCCTGTCCAACGCACTTAGGAAAGAAGTCATTATGTAGGAAGAGGAGAGTTCTCGGCTAGAAAGGGAGGAGGCTTTCTATGTATGGGAACGCTTACATTCACTTCAAGAAACTATCGGGGGGTAATTTGTAGTTAAACTCTAGAAGAACTGTGAGAGTCCTATATAGGAAGGCTTGCATTCACTTAGGGAAAGCAAGTACGAAGAAGGAGTGGTTTGTAGGCTTGCTAAACTCTAGTGTTGACGAAATGCGAGAGTCCTATAGAGGGACGTTAACCTTCAGTTAGTGAGAGCAACTCTCGGGGGGGGGGTGGTATTTAGGCTTGCTGAACTCTAGTTTGGAAGACATGTCCGAGTTATCCAGGAAGGCTTACAATCACTTAGCTAGAAAGCCAGTATCGGCGGTCGCCTTGTAGGCTTGCTAAACTCTAGTTTCCAGGAAGGGCAAGAGTCATATAGAGGATCACTTAAATTCACTCAGTGAAAGCAACTGTCGCCGGCTGCCTTTTAGGGTGGCTAAACTCTAGTTGGAAGGAAGTGTGAGAGTCATATATAGGAATTCTTACCTTGACTTAGTGAAAGCACCTATGGAGCGGTGGCTTGTCGTCTTGCTGAACTCCAGTTTGGAAGATGTGCGAGAGTATGTATTCATAGGGATATTTACAGCCACTTAGAGAAAGTAGCTCTCAGGGCTGGTGCGCAGGGTTACAAAACTACATTCAAAGAAGGACAAGAAAAATATACGGGGGAGGCTTACATTCGGGTAGAGAAAGCAACTCTCGTGGGGTGTATTGCCAGATGGCTAAACGTTGAGATTGGAACAAGTGTGAGTTTCTTGTGAATCACACTGAAGGATGAAGTTACTATGTAAAAGCTGGATACTTCTTAGCCAGATGGGAGTCACGATAGGAACACATACACTGACTGAGAGAAAGCAATTGTTGGGTGGTGGGCTGTAGGTTTGCTAAAGTCCAGTTTGGAAGAAGTGCGAGAATCCTTTATAGGAATGCTTACATTCACTTCCAGAAAGCAGCGATCAGCGGTGGTTTGCAGGATTGCTACACCGCAGTTTGCAAGAAGTGCGAGAGTCGTGCATAGCAATGCTTAAATTCCCTTAGAGAAAGCAACTGTCAGCGGGTGATTTTTAGGCTTTCTAGCCTCTGGTTTGGATGAAGTGTGAGACATACATGGGAACGCTTACATTCCCTTCCAGAAAGCAAGTGTCGCGGAGTGGTTTTTAGGCTTGCAAGACTTCTGAACGGAAGAAGTGCGAGAGGCATATACAGGAAGGCGTACATTTACTTAATGAAAGCAACTATAGTGGGATGCATTGGAGAATTGCTAAAGTCTGAGATTGGAAGAAGTGTGACCTTCCTGTCAAACACACTTGAGAAAGAAGTCATCACGTAGGACGGGGAGAGCTCCCAGCAGTAAGGAGTCATGTATAGGGACGCTTAAACTAACTTAGAGCGAGCAACTAGCAGGTGGTGCTCTGTAGGCTGGCTAAACGCTAGAATGGAGGAAGTGCCAGACGGTCTTCTATATTAACGCTTACATTCACTGAGAGAAAGAGACTATGTTGGGCGCTTTGTTACACTGGTAAACTCTGAGATTGGAAGAAGTGTGAGAGTTTCCTGTCCAACGCTCTTAAGAAAGAAGTCATTATGTAGGAAGAGGAGAGTTCTCGGCTAGAAACGGAGGACGCTTTCTATGTATGGGAACGCTTACATTCACTTCAAGAAACTATCGGGGGGTAATTTGTAGTTAAACTCTAGAAGAACTGTGAGAGTCCTATATAGGAAGGCTTGCATTCACTTAGGGAAAGCAAGTACGAAGAAGGAGTGGTTTGTAGGCTTGCTAAACTCTAGTGTTGACGAAATGCGAGAGTCCTATAGAGGGACGTTAACCTTCAGTTAGTGAGAGCAACTCTCGGGGAGGGGGGTGGTATTTAGGCTTGCTGAACTCTAGTTTGGAAGACATGTCCGAGTTATCCAGGAAGGCTTACAATCACTTAGCTAGAAAGCCAGTATCGGCGGTCGCCTTGTAGGCTTGCTAAACTCTAGTTTCCAGGAAGGGCAAGAGTCATATAGAGGATCACTTAAATTCACTCAGTGAAAGCAACTGTCACAGGCTGCCTTTTAGGGTGGCTAAACTCCAGTTGGAAGGAAGTGTGAGAGTCATATATAGGAATTCTTACCTTGACTTAGTGAAAGCACCTATGGAGCGGTGGCTTGTCGTCTTGCTGAACTCCAGTTTGGAAGATGTGCGAGAGTATGTATTCATAGGGATATTTACAGCCACTTAGAGAAAGTAGCTCTCAGGGCTGGTGCGCAGGGTTACAAAACTACATTCAAAGAAGGACAAGAAAAATATACGGGGGAGGCTTACATTCGGGTAGAGAAAGCAACTCTCGTGGGGTGCATTGCCAGATGGCTAAACGTTGAGATTGGAACAAGTGTGAGTTTCTTGTGAATCACACTGAAGGATGAAGTCACTATGTAAAAGCTGGATACTTCTTAGCCAGACGGGAGTCACGATAGGAACACATACACTGACTGAGAGAAAGCAATTGTTGGGTGGTGGGTTGTAGGTTTGCTAAAGTCCAGTTTGGAAGAAGTGCGAGAATCCTTTATAGGAATGCTTACATTCACTTCCAGAAAGCAGCGATCAGCGGTGGTTTGCAGGATTGCTACACCGCAGTTTGCAAGAAGTGCGAGAGTCGTGCATAGCAATGCTTAAATTCCCTTAGAGAAAGCAACTGTCGGCGGGTGATTTTTAGGCTTTCTAGCCTCTGGTTTGGATGAAGTGTGAGACATACATGGGAACGCTTACATTCCCTTCCAGAAAGCAAGTGTCGCGGAGTGGTTTTTAGGCTTGCAAGACTTCTGAACGGAAGAAGTGCGAGAGGCATATACAGGAAGGCGTACATTTACTTAATGAAAGCAACTATAGTGGGATGCATTGGAGAATTGCTAAAGTCTGAGATTGGAAGAAGTGTGACCTTCCTGTCAAACACACTTGAGAAAGAAGTCATCACGTAGGACGGGGAGAGCTCCCAGCAGTAAGGAGTCATGTATAGGGACGCTTAAACTAACTTAGAGCGAGCAACTAGCAGGTGGTGCTCTGTAGGCTGGCTAAACGCTAGAATGGAGGAAGTGCCAGACGGTCTTCTCTATTAACGCTTACATTCACTGAGAGAAAGAGACTATGTTGGGCGCTTTGTTGCACTGGTAAACTCTGAGATTGGAAGAAGTGTGAGAGTTTCCTGTCCAACGCACTTAAGAAAGAAGTCATTATGTAGGAAGAGGAGAGTTCTCGGCTAGAAAGGGAGGACGCTTTCTATGTATGGGAACGCTTACATTCACTTCAAGAAACTATCGGGGGGTAATTTGTAGTTAAACTCTAGAAGAACTGTGAGAGTCCTATATAGGAAGGCTTGCATTCACTTAGGGAAAGCAAGTACGAAGAAGGAGTGGTTTGTAGGCTTTCTAAACTCTAGTGTTGACGAAATGCGAGAGTCCTATAGAGGGACGTTAACCTTCAGTTAGTGAGAGCAACTCTCGGGGAGGGGGGTGGTATTTAGGCTTGCAGAACTCTAGTTTGGAAGACATGTCCGAGTTATCCAGGAAGGTTACAATCACTTAGCTAGAAAGCCAGTATCGGCGGTCGCCTTGTAGGCTTGCTAAACTCTAGTTTCCAGGAAGGGCAAGAGTCATATAGAGGATCACTTAAATTCACTCTGTGAAAGCAACTGTCGCGGGCTGCCTTTTAGGGTGGCTAAACTCTAGTTGGAAGGAAGTGTGAGAGTCATATATAGGAATTCTTACCTTGACTTAGTGAAAGCACCTATGGAGCGGTGGCTTGTCGTCTTGCTGAACTCCAGTTTGGAAGATGTGCGAGAGTATGTATTCATAGGGATATTTACAGCCACTTAGAGAAAGTAGCTCTCAGGGCTGGTGCGCAGGGTTACAAAACTACATTCAAAGAAGGACAAGAAAATTATACGGGGGAGGCTTACATTCGGGTAGAGAAAGCAACTCTCGTGGGGTGTATTGCCAGATGGCTAAACGTTGAGATTGGAACAAGTGTGAGTTTCTTGTGAATCACACTGAAGGATGAAGTCACTATGTAAAAGCTGGATACTTCTTAGCCAGACGGGAGTCACGATAGGAACACATACACTGACTGAGAGAAAGCAATTGTTGGGTGGTGGGTTGTAGGTTTGCTAAAGTCCAGTTTGGAAGAAGTGCGAGAATCCTTTATAGGAATGCTTCCATTCACTTCCAGAAAGCAGCGATCAGCGGTGGTTTGCAGGATTGCTACACCGCAGTTTGCAAGAAGTGCGAGAGTCGTGCATAGCAATGCTTAAATTCCCTTAGAGAAAGCAACTGTCGGCGGGTGATTTTTAGGCTTTCTAGCCTCTGGTTTGGATGAAGTGTGAGACATACATGGGAACGCTTACATTCCCTTCCAGAAAGCAAGTGTCGCGGAGTGGTTTTTAGGCTTGCAAGACTTCTGAACGGAAGAAGTGCGAGAGGCATATACGGAAGGCGTACATTTACTTAATAAAAGCCACTATAGTGGGATGCATTGGAGAATTGCTAAAGTCTGAGATTGGAAGAAGTGTGACCTTCCTGTCAAACACACTTGAGAAAGAAGTCATCACGTAGGACGTGGAGAGCTCCCAGCAGTAAGGAGTCATGTATAGGGACGCTTAAACTAACTTAGAGCGAGCAACTAGCAGGTGGTGCTCTGTAGGCTGGCTAAACGCTAGAATGGAGGAAGTGCCAGACGGTCTTCTATATTAACGCTTACATTCACTGAGAGAAAGAGACTATGTTGGGCGCTTTGTTACACTGGTAAACTCTGAGATTGGAGGAAGTGTGAGAGTTTCCTGTCCAACGCACTTAGGAAAGAAGTCATTATGTAGGAAGAGGAGAGTTCTCGGCTAGAAAGGGAGGAGGCTTTCTATGTATGGGAACGCTTACATTCACTTCAAGAAACTATCGGGGGGTAATTTGTAGTTAAACTCTAGAAGAACTGTGAGAGTCCTATATAGGAAGGCTTGCATTCACTTAGGGAAAGCAAGTACGAAGAAGGAGTGGTTTGTAGGCTTGCTAAACTCTAGTGTTGACGAAATGCGAGAGTCCTATAGAGGGACGTTAACCTTCAGTTAGTGAGAGCAACTCTCGGGGGGGGGGGGGTGGTATTTAGGCTTGCTGAACTCTAGTTTGGAAGACATGTCCGAGTTATCCAGGAAGGCTTACAATCACTTAGCTAGAAAGCCAGTATCGGCGGTCGCCTTGTAGGCTTGCTAAACTCTAGTTTCCAGGAAGGGCAAGAGTCATATAGAGGATCACTTAAATTCACTCAGTGAAAGCAACTGTCGCAGGCTGCCTTTTAGGGTGGCTAAACTCTAGTTGGAAGGAAGTGTGAGAGTCATATATAGGAATTCTTACCTTGACTTAGTGAAAGCACCTATGGAGCGGTGGCTTGTCGTCTTGCTGAACTCCAGTTTGGAAGATGTGCGAGAGTATGTATTCATAGGAATATTTACAGCCACTTAGAGAAAGTAGCTCTCAGGGCTGGTGCGCAGGGTTACAAAACTACATTCAAAGAAGGACAAGAAAAATATACGGGGGAGGCTTACATTCGGGTAGAGAAAGCAACTCTCGTGGGGTGTATTGCCAGATGGCTAAACGTTGAGATTGGAACAAGTGTGAGTTTCTTGTGAATCACACTGAAGGATGAAGTCACTATGTAAAAGCTGGATACTTCTTAGCCAGACGGGAGTCACGATAGGAACACATACACTGACTGAGAGAAAGCAATTGTTGGGTGGTGGGTTGTAGGTTTGCTAAAGTCCACTTTGGAAGAAGTGCGAGAATCCTTTATAGGAATGCTTACATTCACTTCCAGAAAGCAGCGATCAGCGGTGGTTTGCAGGATTGCTACACCGCAGTTTGCAAGAAGTGCGAGAGTCGTGCATAGCAATGCTTAAATTCCCTTAGAGAAAGCAACTGTCGGCGGGTGATTTTTAGGCTTTCTAGCCTCTGGTTTGGATGAAGTGTGAGACATACATGGGAACGCTTACATTCCCTTCCAGAAAGCAAGTGTCACGGAGTGGTTTTTAGGCTTGCAAGACTTCTGAACGGAAGAAGTGCGAGAGGCATATACAGGAAGGCGTACATTTACTTAATGAAAGCAACTATAGTGGGATGCATTGGAGAATTGCTAAAGTCTGAGATTGGAAGAAGTGTGACCTTCCTGTCAAACACACTTGAGAAAGAAGTCATCACGTAGGACGGAGAGAGCTCCCAGCAGTAAGGAGTCATGTATAGGGACGCTTAAACTAACTTAGAGCGAGCAACTAGCAGGTGGTGCTCTGTAGGCTGGCTAAACGCTAGAATGGAGGAAGTGCCAGACGGTCTTCTATATTAACGCTTACATTCACTGAGAGAAAGAGACTATGTTGGGCGCTTTGTTACACTGGTAAACTCTGAGATTGGAAGAAGTGTGAGAGTTTCCTGTCCAACGCACTTAAGAAAGAAGTCATTATGTAGGAAGAGGAGAGTTCTCGGCTAGAAAGGGAGGAGGCTTTCTATGTATGGGAACGCTTACATTCACTTCAAGAAACTATCGGGGGGTAATTTGTAGTTAAACTCTAGAAGAACTGTGAGAGTCCTATATAGGAAGGCTTGCATTCACTTAGGGAAAGCAAGTACGAAGAAGGAGTGGTTTGTAGGCTTGCTAAACTCTAGTGTTGACGAAATGCGAGAGTCCTATAGAGGGACGTTAACCTTCAGTTAGTGAGAGCAACTCTCGGGGGGGGGGTGGTATTTAGGCTTGCTGAACTCTAGTTTGGAAGACATGTCCGAGTTATCCAGGAAGGCTTACAATCACTTAGCTAGAAAGCCAGTATCGGCGGTCGCCTTGTAGGCTTGCTAAACTCTAGTTTCCAGGAAGGGCAAGAGTCATATAGAGGATCACTTAAATTCACTCAGTGAAAGCAACTGTCGCGGGCTGCCTTTTAGGGTGGCTAAACTCTAGTTGGAAAGAAGTGTGAGAGTCATATATAGGAATTCTTACCTTGACTTAGTGAAAGCACCTATGGAGCGGTGGCTTGTCGTCTTGCTGAACTCCAGTTTGGAAGATGTGCGAGAGTATGTATTCATAGGGATATTTACAGCCACTTAGAGAAAGTAGCTCTCAGGGCTGGTGCACAGGGTTACAAAACTACATTCAAAGAAGGACAAGAAAAATATACGGGGGAGGCTTACATTCGGGTAGAGAAAGCAACTCTCGTGGGGTGTATTGCCAGATGGCTAAACGTTGAGATTGGAACAAGTGTGAGTTTCTTGTGAATCACACTGAAGGATGAAGTCACTATGTAAAAGCTGGATACTTCTTAGCCAGACGGGAGTCACGATAGGAACACATACACTGACTGAGAGAAAGCAATTGTTGGGTGGTGGGTTGTAGGTTTGCTAAAGTCCAGTTTGGAAGAAGTGCGAGAATCCTTTATAGGAATGCTTACATTCACTTCCAGAAAGCAGCGATCAGCGGTGGTTTGCAGGATTGCTACACCGCAGTTTGCAAGAAGTGCGAGAGTCGTGCATAGCAATGCTTAAATTCCCTTAGAGAAAGCAACTGTCGGCGGGTGATTTTTAGGCTTTCTAGCCTCTGGTTTGGATGAAGTGTGAGACATACATGGGAACGCTTACATTCCCTTCCAGAAAGCAAGTGTCGCGGAGTGGTTTTTAGGCTTGCAAGACTTCTGAACGGAAGAAGTGCGAGAGGCATATACAGGAGGGCGTACATTTACTTAATGAAAGCAACTATAGTGGGATGCATTGGAGAATTGCTAAAGTCTGAGATTGGAAGAAGTGTGACCTTCCTGTCAAATACACTTGAGAAAGAAGTCATCACGTAGGACGGGGAGAGCTCCCAGCAGTAAGGAGTCATGTATAGGGACGCTTAAACTAACTTAGACAGAGCAACTAGCAGGTGGTGCTCTGTAGGCTGGCTAAACGCAAGAATGGAGGAAGTGTCAGACGGTCTTCTATATGAACGCTTACATTCACTGAGAGAAAGAGACTATGTTGGGCGCTTTGTTACACTGGTAAACTCTGAGATTGGAAGAAGTGTGAGAGTTTCCTGTCCAACGCACTTAGGAAACAAGTCATTATGTAGGAAGAAGAGAGTTCTCGGCTAGAAAGGGAGGAGGCTTTCTATGTATGGGAACGCTTACATTCACTTCAAGAAACTATCGGGGGGTAATTTGTAGTTAAACTCTAGAAGAACTGTGAGAGTCCTATATAGGAAGGCTTGCATTCACTTAGGGAAAGCAAGTACGAAGAAGGAGTGGTTTGTAGGCTTGCTAAACTCTAGTGTTGACGAAATGCGAGAGTCCTATAGAGGGACGTTAACCTTCAGTTAGTAGGAGCAACTCTCGGGGGGGGGGGGTGGTATTTAGGCTTGCTGAACTCTAGTTTGGAAGACATGTCCGAGTTATCCAGGAAGGCTTACAATCACTTAGCTAGAAAGCCAGTATCGGCGGTCGCGTTGTAGGCTTACTAAACTCTAGTTTCCAGGAAGGGCAAGAGTCATATAGAGGATCACTTAAATTCACTCAGTGAAAGCAACTGTCGCGGGCTGCCTTTTAGGGTGGCTAAACTCTAGTTGGAAAGAAGTGTGAGAGTCATATATAGGAATTCTTACCTTGACTTAGTGAAAGCACCTATGGAGCGGTGGCTTGTCGTCTTGCTGAACTCCAGTTTGGAAGATGTGCGAGAGTATGTATTCATAGGGATATTTACAGCCACTTAGAGAAAGTAGCTCTCAGGGCTGGTGCGCAGGGTTACAAAACTACATTCAAAGAAGGACAAGAAAAATATACGGGGGAGGCTTACATTCGGGTAGAGAAAGCAACTCTCGTGGGGTGTATTGCCAGATGGCTAAACGTTGAGATTGGAACAAGTGTGAGTTTCTTGTGAATCACACTGAAGGATGAAGTTACTATGTAAAAGCTGGATACTTCTTAGCCAGACGGGAGTCACGATAGGAACACATACACTGACTGAGAGAAAGCAATTGTTGGGTGGTGGGTTGTAGGTTTGCTAAAGTCCAGTTTGGAAGAAGTGCGAGAATCCTTTATAGGAATGCTTACATTCACTTCCAGAAAGCAGCGATCAGCGGTGGTTTGCAGGATTGCTACACCGCAGTTTGCAAGAAGTGCGAGAGTCGTGCATAGCAATGCTTAAATTCCCTTAGAGAAAGCAACTGTCAGCGGGTGATTTTTAGGCTTTCTAGCCTCTGGTTTGGATGAAGTGTGAGACATACATGGGAACGCTTACATTCCCTTCCAGAAAGCAAGTGTCGCGGAGTGGTTTTTAGGCTTGCAAGACTTCTGAACGGAAGAAGTGCGAGAGGCATATACAGGAAGGCGTACATTTACTTAATGAAAGCAACTATAGTGGGATGCATTGGAGAATTGCTAAAGTCTGAGATTGGAAGAAGTGTGACCTTCCTGTCAAACACACTTGAGAAAGAAGTCATCAGGTAGGACGGGGAGAGCTCCCAGCAGTAAGGAGTCATGTATAGGGACGCTTAAACTAACTTAGAGCGAGCAACTAGCAGGTGGTGCTCTGTAGGCTGGCTAAACGCTAGAATGGAGGAAGTGCCAGACGGTCTTCTATATTAACGCTTACATTCACTGAGAGAAAGAGACTATGTTGGGCGCTTTGTTACACTGGTAAACTCTGAGATTGGAAGAAGTGTGAGAGTTTCCTGTCCAACGCTCTTAAGAAAGAAGTCATTATGTAGGAAGAGGAGAGTTCTCGGCTAGAAACGGAGGACGCTTTCTATGTATGGGAACGCTTACATTCACTTCAAGAAACTATCGGGGGGTAATTTGTAGTTAAACTCTAGAAGAACTGTGAGAGTCCTATATAGGAAGGCTTGCATTCACTTAGGGAAAGCAAGTACGAAGAAGGAGTGGTTTGTAGGCTTGCTAAACTCTAGTGTTGACGAAATGCGAGAGTCCTATAGAGGGACGTTAACCTTCAGTTAGTGAGAGCAACTCTCGGGGAGGGGGGTGGTATTTAGGCTTGCTGAACTCTAGTTTGGAAGACATGTCCGAGTTATCCAGGAAGGCTTACAATCACTTAGCTAGAAAGCCAGTATCGGCGGTCGCCTTGTAGGCTTGCTAAACTCTAGTTTCCAGGAAGGGCAAGAGTCATATAGAGGATCACTTAAATTCACTCAGTGAACGCAACTGTCACAGGCTGCCTTTTAGGGTGGCTAAACTCCAGTTGGAAGGAAGTGTGAGAGTCATATATAGGAATTCTTACCTTGACTTAGTGAAAGCACCTATGGAGCGGTGGCTTGTCGTCTTGCTGAACTCCAGTTTGGAAGATGTGCGAGAGTATGTATTCATAGGGATATTTACAGCCACTTAGAGAAAGTAGCTCTCAGGGCTGGTGCGCAGGGTTACAAAACTACATTCAAAGAAGGACAAGAAAATTATACGGGGGAGGCTTACATTCGGGTAGAGAAAGCAACTCTCGTGGGGTGTATTGCCAGATGGCTAAACGTTGAGATTGGAACAAGTGTGAGTTTCTTGTGAATCACACTGAAGGATGAAGTCACTATGTAAAAGCTGGATACTTCTTAGCCAGACGGGAGTCACGATAGGAACACATACACTGACTGAGAGAAAGCAATTGTTGGGTGGTGGGTTGTAGGTTTGCTAAAGTCCAGTTTGGAAGAAGTGCGAGAATCCTTTATAGGAATGCTTACATTCACTTCCAGAAAGCAGCGATCAGCGGTGGTTTGCAGGATTGCTACACCGCAGTTTGCAAGAAGTGCGAGAGTCGTGCATAGCAATGCTTAAATTCCCTTAGAGAAAGCAACTGTCGGCGGGTGATTTTTAGGCTTTCTAGCCTCTGGTTTGGATGAAGTGTGAGACATACATGGGAACGCTTACATTCCCTTCCAGAAAGCAAGTGTCGCGGAGTGGTTTTTAGGCTTGCAAGACTTCTGAACGGAAGAAGTGCGAGAGGCATATACAGGAAGGCGTACATTTACTTAATGAAAGCAACTATAGTGGGATGCATTGGAGAATTGCTAAAGTCTGAGATTGGAAGAAGTGTGACCTTCCTGTCAAACACACTTGAGAAAGAAGTCATCACGTAGGACGGGGAGAGCTCCCAGCAGTAAGGAGTCATGTATAGGGACGCTTAAACTAACTTAGAGCGAGCAACTAGCAGGTGGTGCTCTGTAGGCTGGCTAAACGCTAGAATGGAGGAAGTGCCAGACGGTCTTCTCTATTAACGCTTACATTCACTGAGAGAAAGAGACTATGTTGGGCGCTTTGTTGCACTGGTAAACTCTAAGATTGGAAGAAGTGTGAGAGTTTCCTGTCCAACGCACTTAAGAAAGAAGTCATTATGTAGGAAGAGGAGAGTTCTCGGCTAGAAAGGGAGGACGCTTTCTATGTATGGGAACGCTTACATTCACTTCAAGAAACTATCGGGGGGTAATTTGTAGTTAAACTCTAGAAGAACTGTGAGAGTCCTATATAGGAAGGCTTGCATTCACTTAGGGAAAGCAAGTACGAAGAAGGAGTGGTTTGTAGGCTTTCTAAACTCTAGTGTTGACGAAATGCGAGAGTCCTATAGAGGGACGTTAACCTTCAGTTAGTGAGAGCAACTCTCGGGGAGGGGGGTGGTATTTAGGCTTGCAGAACTCTAGTTTGGAAGACATGTCCGAGTTATCCAGGAAGGTTACAATCACTTAGCTAGAAAGCCAGTATCGGCGGTCGCCTTGTAGGCTTGCTAAACTCTAGTTTCCAGGAAGGGCAAGAGTCATATAGAGGATCACTTAAATTCACTCTGTGAAAGCAACTGTCGCGGGCTGCCTTTTAGGGTGGCTAAACTCTAGTTGGAAGGAAGTGTGAGAGTCATATATAGGAATTCTTACCTTGACTTAGTGAAAGCACCTATGGAGCGGTGGCTTGTCGTCTTGCTGAACTCCAGTTTGGAAGATGTGCGAGAGTATGTATTCATAGGGATATTTACAGCCACTTAGAGAAAGTAGCTCTCAGGGCTGGTGCGCAGGGTTACAAAACTACATTCAAAGAAGGACAAGAAAATTATACGGGGGAGGCTTACATTCGGGTAGAGAAAGCAACTCTCGTGGGGTGTATTGCCAGATGGCTAAACGTTGAGATTGGAACAAGTGTGAGTTTCTTGTGAATCACACTGAAGGATGAAGTCACTATGTAAAAGCTGGATACTTCTTAGCCAGACGGGAGTCACGATAGGAACACATACACTGACTGAGAGAAAGCAATTGTTGGGTGGTGGGTTGTAGGTTTGCTAAAGTCCAGTTTGGAAGAAGTGCGAGAATCCTTTATAGGAATGCTTCCATTCACTTCCAGAAAGCAGCGATCAGCGGTGGTTTGCAGGATTGCTACACCGCAGTTTGCAAGAAGTGCGAGAGTCGTGCATAGCAATGCTTAAATTCCCTTAGAGAAAGCAACTGTCGGCGGGTGATTTTTAGGCTTTCTAGCCTCTGGTTTGGATGAAGTGTGAGACATACATGGGAACGCTTACATTCCCTTCCAGAAAGCAAGTGTCGCGGAGTGGTTTTTAGGCTTGCAAGACTTCTGAACGGAAGAAGTGCGAGAGGCATATACGGAAGGCGTACATTTACTTAATAAAAGCCACTATAGTGGGATGCATTGGAGAATTGCTAAAGTCTGAGATTGGAAGAAGTGTGACCTTCCTGTCAAACACACTTGAGAAAGAAGTCATCACGTAGGACGTGGAGAGCTCCCAGCAGTAAGGAGTCATGTATAGGGACGCTTAAACTAACTTAGAGCGAGCAACTAGCAGGTGGTGCTCTGTAGGCTGGCTAAACGCTAGAATGGAGGAAGTGCCAGACGGTCTTCTATATTAACGCTTACATTCACTGAGAGAAAGAGACTATGTTGGGCGCTTTGTTACACTGGTAAACTCTGAGATTGGAGGAAGTGTGAGAGTTTCCTGTCCAACGCACTTAGGAAAGAAGTCATTATGTAGGAAGAGGAGAGTTCTCGGCTAGAAAGGGAGGAGGCTTTCTATGTATGGGAACGCTTACATTCACTTCAAGAAACTATCGGGGGGTAATTTGTAGTTAAACTCTAGAAGAACTGTGAGAGTCCTATATAGGAAGGCTTGCATTCACTTAGGGAAAGCAAGTACGAAGAAGGAGTGGTTTGTAGGCTTGCTAAACTCTAGTGTTGACGAAATGCGAGAGTCCTATAGAGGGACGTTAACCTTCAGTTAGTGAGAGCAACTCTCGGGGGGGGGGGGTGGTATTTAGGCTTGCTGAACTCTAGTTTGGAAGACATGTCCGAGTTATCCAGGAAGGCTTACAATCACTTAGCTAGAAAGCCAGTATCGGCGGTCGCCTTGTAGGCTTGCTAAACTCTAGTTTCCAGGAAGGGCAAGAGTCATATAGAGGATCACTTAAATTCACTCAGTGAAAGCAACTGTCGCGGGCTGCCTTTTAGGGTGGCTAAACTCTAGTTGGAAAGAAGTGTCAGAGTCATATATAGGAATTCTTACCTTGACTTAGTGAAAGCACCTATGGAGCGGTGGCTTGTCGTCTTGCTGAACTCCAGTTTGGAAGATGTGCGAGAGTATGTATTCATAGGGATATTTACAGCCACTTAGAGAAAGTAGCTCTCAGGGCTGGTGCGCAGGGTTACAAAACTACATTCAAAGAAGGACAAGAAAAATATACGGGGGAGGCTTACATTCGGGTAGAGAAAGCAACTCTCGTGGTGTGCATTGCCAGATGGCTAAACGTTGAGATTGGAACAAGTGTGAGTTTCTTGTGAATCACACTGAAGGATGAAGTCACTATGTAAAAGCTGGATACTTCTTAGCCAGACGGGAGTCACGATAGGAACACATACACTGACTGAGAGAAAGCAATTGTTGGGTGGTGGGTTGTAGGTTTGCTAAAGTCCAGTTTGGAAGAAGTGCGAGAATCCTTTATAGGAATGCTTACATTCACTTCCAGAAAGCAGCGATCAGCGGTGGTTTGCAGGATTGCTACACCGCAGTTTGCAAGAAGTGCGAGAGTCGTGCATAGCAATGCTTAAATTCCCTTAGAGAAAGCAACTGTCGGCGGGTGATTTTTAGGCTTTCTAGCCTCTGGTTTGGATGAAGTGTGAGACATACATGGGAACGCTTACATTCCCTTCCAGAAAGCAAGTGTCGCGGAGTGGTTTTTAGGCTTGCAAGACTTCTGAACGGAAGAAGTGCGAGAGGCATATACAGGAAGGCGTACATTTACTTAATGAAAGCAACTATAGTGGGCTGCATTGGAGAATTGCTAAAGTCTGAGATTGGAAGAAGTGTGACCTTCCTGTCAAACACACTTGAGAAAGAAGTCATCACGTAGGACGGGGAGAGCTCCCAGCAGTAAGGAGTCATGTATAGGGACGCTTAAACTAACTTAGAGCGAGCAACTAGCAGGTGGTGCTCTGTAGGCTGGCTAAACGCTAGAATGGAGGAAGTGCCAGACGGTCTTCTCTATTAACGCTTACATTCACTGAGAGAAAGAGACTATGTTGGGCGCTTTGTTGCACTGGTAAACTCTGAGATTGGAAGAAGTGTGAGAGTTTCCTGTCCAACGCACTTAAGAAAGAAGTCATTATGTAGGAAGAGGAGAGTTCTCGGCTAGAAAGGGAGGACGCTTTCTATGTATGGGAACGCTTACATTCACTTCAAGAAACTATCGGGGGGTAATTTGTAGTTAAACTCTAGAAGAACTGTGAGAGTCCTATATAGGAAGGCTTGCATTCACTTAGGGAAAGCAAGTACGAAGAAGGAGTGGTTTGTAGGCTTGCTAAACTCTAGTGTTGACGAAATGCGAGAGTCCTATAGAGGGACGTTAACCTTCAGTTAGTGAGAGCAACTCTCGGGGAGGGGGGTGGTATTTAGGCTTGCTGAACTCTAGTTTGGAAGACATGTCCGAGTTATCCAGGAAGGTTACAATCACTTAGCTAGAAAGCCAGTATCGGCGGTCGCCTTGTAGGCTTGCTAAACTCTAGTTTCCAGGAAGGGCAAGAGTCATATAGAGGATCACTTAAATTCACTCTGTGAAAGCAACTGTCGCGGGCTGCCTTTTAGGGTGGCTAAACTCTAGTTGGAAGGAAGTGTGAGAGTCATATATAGGAATTCTTACCTTGACTTAGTGAAAGCACCTATGGAGCGGTGGCTTGTCGTCTTGCTGAACTCCAGTTTGGAAGATGTGCGAGAGTATGTATTCATAGGGATATTTACAGCCACTTAGAGAAAGTAGCTCTCAGGGCTGGTGCGCAGGGTTACAAAACTACATTCAAAGAAGGACAAGAAAATTATACGGGGGAGGCTTACATTCGGGTAGAGAAAGCAACTCTCGTGGGGTGTATTGCCAGATGGCTAAACGTTGAGATTGGAACAAGTGTGAGTTTCTTGTGAATCACACTGAAGGATGAAGTCACTATGTAAAAGCTGGATACTTCTTAGCCAGACGGGAGTCACGATAGGAACACATACACTGACTGAGAGAAAGCAATTGTTGGGTGGTGGGTTGTAGGTTTGCTAAAGTCCAGTTTGGAAGAAGTGCGAGAATCCTTTATAGGAATGCTTCCATTCACTTCCAGAAAGCAGCGATCAGCGGTGGTTTGCAGGATTGCTACACCGCAGTTTGCAAGAAGTGCGAGAGTCGTGCATAGCAATGCTTAAATTCCCTTAGAGAAAGCAACTGTCGGCGGGTGATTTTTAGGCTTTCTAGCCTCTGGTTTGGATGAAGTGTGAGACATACATGGGAACGCTTACATTCCCTTCCAGAAAGCAAGTGTCGCGGAGTGGTTTTTAGGCTTGCAAGACTTCTGAACGGAAGAAGTGCGAGAGGCATATACGGAAGGCGTACATTTACTTAATAAAAGCCACTATAGTGGGATGCATTGGAGAATTGCTAAAGTCTGAGATTGGAAGAAGTGTGACCTTCCTGTCAAACACACTTGAGAAAGAAGTCATCACGTAGGACGTGGAGAGCTCCCAGCAGTAAGGAGTCATGTATAGGGACGCTTAAACTAACTTAGAGCGAGCAACTAGCAGGTGGTGCTCTGTAGGCTGGCTAAACGCTAGAATGGAGGAAGTGCCAGACGGTCTTCTATATTAACGCTTACATTCACTGAGAGAAAGAGACTATGTTGGGCGCTTTGTTACACTGGTAAACTCTGAGATTGGAGGAAGTGTGAGAGTTTCCTGTCCAACGCACTTAGGAAAGAAGTCATTATGTAGGAAGAGGAGAGTTCTCGGCTAGAAAGGGAGGAGGCTTTCTATGTATGGGAACGCTTACATTCACTTCAAGAAACTATCGGGGGGTAATTTGTAGTTAAACTCTAGAAGAACTGTGAGAGTCCTATATAGGAAGGCTTGCATTCACTTAGGGAAAGCAAGTACGAAGAAGGAGTGGTTTGTAGGCTTGCTAAACTCTAGTGTTGACGAAATGCGAGAGTCCTATAGAGGGACGTTAACCTTCAGTTAGTGAGAGCAACTCTCGGGGGGGGGGGGTGGTATTTAGGCTTGCTGAACTCTAGTTTGGAAGACATGTCCGAGTTATCCAGGAAGGCTTACAATCACTTAGCTAGAAAGCCAGTATCGGCGGTCGCCTTGTAGGCTTGCTAAACTCTAGTTTCCAGGAAGGGCAAGAGTCATATAGAGGATCACTTAAATTCACTCAGTGAAAGCAACTGTCGCGGGCTGCCTTTTAGGGTGGCTAAACTCTAGTTGGAAAGAAGTGTCAGAGTCATATATAGGAATTCTTACCTTGACTTAGTGAAAGCACCTATGGAGCGGTGGCTTGTCGTCTTGCTGAACTCCAGTTTGGAAGATGTGCGAGAGTATGTATTCATAGGGATATTTACAGCCACTTAGAGAAAGTAGCTCTCAGGGCTGGTGCGCAGGGTTACAAAACTACATTCAAAGAAGGACAAGAAAAATATACGGGGGAGGCTTACATTCGGGTAGAGAAAGCAACTCTCGTGGTGTGCATTGCCAGATGGCTAAACGTTGAGATTGGAACAAGTGTGAGTTTCTTGTGAATCACACTGAAGGATGAAGTCACTATGTAAAAGCTGGATACTTCTTAGCCAGACGGGAGTCACGATAGGAACACATACACTGACTGAGAGAAAGCAATTGTTGGGTGGTGGGTTGTAGGTTTGCTAAAGTCCAGTTTGGAAGAAGTGCGAGAATCCTTTATAGGAATGCTTACATTCACTTCCAGAAAGCAGCGATCAGCGGTGGTTTGCAGGATTGCTACACCGCAGTTTGCAAGAAGTGCGAGAGTCGTGCATAGCAATGCTTAAATTCCCTTAGAGAAAGCAACTGTCGGCGGGTGATTTTTAGGCTTTCTAGCCTCTGGTTTGGATGAAGTGTGAGACATACATGGGAACGCTTACATTCCCTTCCAGAAAGCAAGTGTCGCGGAGTGGTTTTTAGGCTTGCAAGACTTCTGAACGGAAGAAGTGCGAGAGGCATATACAGGAAGGCGTACATTTACTTAATGAAAGCAACTATAGTGGGCTGCATTGGAGAATTGCTAAAGTCTGAGATTGGAAGAAGTGTGACCTTCCTGTCAAACACACTTGAGAAAGAAGTCATCACGTAGGACGGGGAGAGCTCCCAGCAGTAAGGAGTCATGTATAGGGACGCTTAAACTAACTTAGAGCGAGCAACTAGCAGGTGGTGCTCTGTAGGCTGGCTAAACGCTAGAATGGAGGAAGTGCCAGACGGTCTTCTCTATTAACGCTTACATTCACTGAGAGAAAGAGACTATGTTGGGCGCTTTGTTGCACTGGTAAACTCTGAGATTGGAAGAAGTGTGAGAGTTTCCTGTCCAACGCACTTAAGAAAGAAGTCATTATGTAGGAAGAGGAGAGTTCTCGGCTAGAAAGGGAGGACGCTTTCTATGTATGGGAACGCTTACATTCACTTCAAGAAACTATCGGGGGGTAATTTGTAGTTAAACTCTAGAAGAACTGTGAGAGTCCTATATAGGAAGGCTTGCATTCACTTAGGGAAAGCAAGTACGAAGAAGGAGTGGTTTGTAGGCTTGCTAAACTCTAGTGTTGACGAAATGCGAGAGTCCTATAGAGGGACGTTAACCTTCAGTTAGTGAGAGCAACTCTCGGGGAGGGGGGTGGTATTTAGGCTTGCTGAACTCTAGTTTGGAAGACATGTCCGAGTTATCCAGGAAGGTTACAATCACTTAGCTAGAAAGCCAGTATCGGCGGTCGCCTTGTAGGCTTGCTAAACTCTAGTTTCCAGGAAGGGCAAGAGTCATATAGAGGATCACTTAAATTCACTCTGTGAAAGCAACTGTCGCGGGCTGCCTTTTAGGGTGGCTAAACTCTAGTTGGAAGGAAGTGTGAGAGTCATATATAGGAATTCTTACCTTGACTTAGTGAAAGCACCTATGGAGCGGTGGCTTGTCGTCTTGCTGAACTCCAGTTTGGAAGATGTGCGAGAGTATGTATTCATAGGGATATTTACAGCCACTTAGAGAAAGTAGCTCTCAGGGCTGGTGCGCAGGGTTACAAAACTACATTCAAAGAAGGACAAGAAAAATATACGGGGGAGGCTTACATTCGGGTAGAGAAAGCAACTCTCGTGGGGTGTATTGCCAGATGGCTAAACGTTGAGATTGGAACAAGTGTGAGTTTCTTGTGAATCACACTGAAGGATGAAGTCACTATGTAAAAGCTGGATACTTCTTAGCCAGACGGGAGTCACGATAGGAACACATACACTGACTGAGAGAAAGCAATTGTTGGGTGGTGGGTTGTAGGTTTGCTAAAGTCCAGTTTGGAAGAAGTGCGAGAATCCTTTATAGGAATGCTTACATTCACTTCCAGAAAGCAGCGATCAGCGGTGGTTTGCAGGATTGCTACACCGCAGTTTGCAAGAAGTGCGAGAGTCGTGCATAGCAATGCTTAAATTCCCTTAGAGAAAGCAACTGTCGGCGGGTGATTTTTAGGCTTTCTAGCCTCTGGTTTGGATGAAGTGTGAGACATACATGGGAACGCTTACATTCCCTTCCAGAAAGCAAGTGTCGCGGAGTGGTTTTTAGGCTTGCAAGACTTCTGAACGGAAGAAGTGCGAGAGGCATATACGGAAGGCGTACATTTACTTAATAAAAGCCACTATAGTGGGATGCATTGGAGAATTGCTAAAGTCTGAGATTGGAAGAAGTGTGACCTTCCTGTCAAACACACTTGAGAAAGAAGTCATCACGTAGGACGGGGAGAGCTCCCAGCAGTAAGGAGTCATGTATAGGGACGCTTAAACTAACTTAGAGCGAGCAACTAGCAGGTGGTGCTCTGTAGGCTGGCTAAACGCTAGAATGGAGGAAGTGCCAGACGGTCTTCTATATTAACGCTTACATTCACTGAGAGAAAGAGACTATGTTGGGCGCTTTGTTACACTGGTAAACTCTGAGATTGGAGGAAGTGTGAGAGTTTCCTGTCCAACGCACTTAGGAAAGAAGTCATTATGTAGGAAGAGGAGAGTTTTCGGCTAGAAAGGGAGTAGGCTTTCTATGTATGGGAACGCTTACATTCACTTCAAGAAACTATCGGGGGGTAATTTGTAGTTAAACTCTAGAAGAACTGTGAGAGTCCTATATAGGAAGGCTTGCATTCACTTAGGGAAAGCAAGTACGAAGAAGGAGTGGTTTGTAGGCTTGCTAAACTCTAGTGTTGACGAAATGCGAGAGTCCTATAGAGGGACGTTAACCTTCAGTTAGTGAGAGCAACTCTCGGGGGGGGGGTGGTATTTAGGCTTGCTGAACTCTAGTTTGGAAGACATGTCCGAGTTATCCAGGAAGGCTTACAATCACTTAGCTAGAAAGCCAGTATCGGCGGTCGCCTTGTAGGCTTGCTAAACTCTAGTTTCCAGGAAGGGCAAGAGTCATATAGAGGATCACTTAAATTCACTCAGTGAAAGCAACTGTCGCGGGCTGCCTTTTAGGGTGGCTAAACTCTAGTTGGAAAGAAGTGTGAGAGTCATATATAGGAATTCTTACCTTGACTTAGTGAAAGCACCTATGGAGCGGTGGCTTGTCGTCTTGCTGAACTCCAGTTTGGAAGATGTGCGAGAGTATGTATTCATAGGGATATTTACAGCCACTTAGAGAAAGTAGCTCTCAGGGCTGGTGCGCAGGGTTACAAAACTACATTCAAAGAAGGACAAGAAAAATATACGGGGGAGGCTTACATTCGGGTAGAGAAAGCAACTCTCGTGGGGTGTATTGCCAGATGGCTAAACGTTGAGTTTGGAACAAGTGTGAGTTTCTTGTGAATCACACTGAAGGATGAAGTCACTATGTAAAAGCTGGATACTTCTTAGCCAGACGGGAGTCACGATAGGAACACATACACTGACTGAGAGAAAGCAATTGTTGGGTGGTGGGTTGTAGGTTTGCTAAAGTCCAGTTTGGAAGAAGTGCGAGAATCCTTTATAGGAATGCTTACATTCACTTCCAGAAAGCAGCGATCAGCGGTGGTTTGCAGGATTGCTACACCGCAGTTTGCAAGAAGTGCGAGAGTCGTGCATAGCAATGCTTAAATTCCCTCAGAGAAAGCAACTGTCGGCGGGTGATTTTTAGGCTTTCTAGCCTCTGGTTTGGATGAAGTGTGAGACATACATGGGAACGCTTACATTCCCTTCCAGAGAGCAAGTGTCGCGGAGTGGTTTTTAGGCTTGCAAGACTTCTGAACGGAAGAAGTGCGAGAGGCATATACAGGAAGGCGTACATTTACTTAATGAAAGCAACTATAGTGGGATGCATTGGAGAATTGCTAAAGTCTGAGATTGGAAGAAGTGTGACCTTCCTGTCAAACACACTTGAGAAAGAAGTCATCACGTAGGACGGGGAGAGCTCCCAGCAGTAAGGAGTCATGTATAGGGACGCTTAAACTAACTTAGAGCGAGCAACTAGCAGGTGGTGCTCTGTAGGCTGGCTAAACGCTAGAATGGAGGAAGTGCCAGACGGTCTTCTATATTAACGCTTACATTCACTGAGAGAAAGAGACTATGTTGGGCGCTTTGTTACACTGGTAAACTCTGAGATTGGAGGAAGTGTGAGAGTTTCCTGTCCAACGCACTTAGGAAAGAAGTCATTATGTAGGAAGAGGAGAGTTCTCGGCTAGAAAGGGAGGAGGCTTTCTATGTATGGGAACGCTTACATTCACTTCAAGAAACTATCGGGGGGTAATTTGTAGTTAAACTCTAGAAGAACTGTGAGAGTCCTATATAGGAAGGCTTGCATTCACTTAGGGAAAGCAAGTACGAAGAAGGAGTGGTTTGTAGGCTTGCTAAACTCTAGTGTTGACGAAATGCGAGAGTCCTATAGAGGGACGTTAACCTTCAGTTAGTGAGAGCAACTCTCGGGGGGGGGGTGGTATTTAGGCTTGCTGAACTCTAGTTTGGAAGACATGTCCGAGTTATCCAGGAAGGCTTACAATCACTTAGCTAGAAAGCCAGTATCGGCGGTCGCCTTGTAGGCTTGCTAAACTCTAGTTTCCAGGAAGGGCAAGAGTCATATAGAGGATCACTTAAATTCACTCAGTGAAAGCAACTGTCGCGGGCTGCCTTTTAGGGTGGCTAAACTCTAGTTGGAAAGAAGTGTGAGAGTCATATATAGGAATTCTTACCTTGACTTAGTGAAAGCACCTATGGAGCGGTGGCTTGTCGTCTTGCTGAACTCCAGTTTGGAAGATGTGCGAGAGTATGTATTAATAGGGATATTTACAGCCACTTAGAGAAAGTAGCTCTCAGGGCTGGTGCGCAGGGTTACAAAACTACATTCAAAGAAGGACAAGAAAAATATACGGGGGAGGCTTACATTCGGGTAGAGAAAGCAACTCTCGTGGGGTGTATTGCCAGATGGCTAAACGTTGAGATTGGAACAAGTGTGAGTTTCTTGTGAATCACACTGAAGGATGAAGTCACTATGTAAAAGCTGGATACTTCTTAGCCAGACGGGAGTCACGATAGGAACACATACACGGACTGAGAGAAAGCAATTGTTGGGTGGTGGGTTGTAGGTTTGCTAAAGTCCAGTTTGGTTGAAGTGCGAGAATCCTTTATAGGAATGCTTCCATTCACTTCCAGAAAGCAGCGATCAGCGGTGGTTTGCAGGATTGCTACACCTCAGTTTGCAAGAAGTGCGAGAGTCGTGCATAGCAATGCTTAAATTCCCTTAGAGAAAGCAACTGTCGGCAGGTGACTTTTAGGCTTTCCAGCCTCTGGTTTGGATGAAGTGTGAGACATACATGGGAACGCTTACATTCACTTCCAGAAAGCAAGTGTCGCGGAGTGGTTTTTAGGCTTGCAAGACTTCTGAACGGAAGAAGTACGAGAGGCATATACAGGAAGGCGTACATTTACTTAATGAAAGCAACTATAGTGGGATGCATTGGAGAATTGCTAAAGTCTGAGATTGGAAGAAGTGTGACCTTCCTGTCAAACACACTTGAGAAAGAAGTCATCACGTAGGACGGGGAGAGCTCCCAGCAGTAAGGAGTCATGTATAGGGACGCTTAAACTAACTTAGAGCGAGCAACTAGCAGGTGGTGCTCTGTAGGCTGGCTAAACGCTAGAATGGAGGAAGTGCCAGACGGTCTTGTATATTAACGCTTACATTCACTGAGAGAAAGAGACTATGTTGGGCGCTTTGTTACACTGGTAAACTCTGAGATTGGAAGAAGTGTGAGAGTTTCCTGTCCAACGCACTTAAGAAAGAAGTCATTATGTAGGAAGAGGAGAGTTCTCGGCTAGAAAGGGAGGACGCTTTCTATGTATGGGAACGCTTACATTCACTTCAAGAAACTATCGGGGGGTAATTTGTAGTTAAACTCTAGAAGAACTGTGAGTCCTATATAGGAAGGCTTGCATTCACTTAGGGAAAGCAAGTACGAAGAAGGAGTGGTTTGTAGGCTTGCTAAACTCTAGTGTTGACGAAATGCGAGAGTCCTATAGAGGGACGTTAACCTTCAGTTAGTGAGAGCAACTCTCGGGGAGGGGGGTGGTATTTAGGCTTGCTGAACTCTAGTGTGGAAGACATGTCCGAGTTATCCAGGAAGGCTTACAATCACTTAGCTAGAAAGCCAGTATCGGCGGTCGCCTTGTAGGCTTGCTAAACTCTAGTTTCCAGGAAGGGCAAGCGTCATATAGAGAATCACTTAAATTCACTCAGTGAAAGAAACTGTCGCAGGCTGCCTTTTAGGGTGGCTAAACTCTAGTTGGAAGGAAGTGTGAGAGTCATATATAGGAATTCTTACCTTGACTTAGTGAAAGCACCTATGGAGCGGTGGCTTGTCGTCTTGCTGAACTCCAGTTTGGAAGATGTGCGAGAGTATGTATTCATAGGGATATTTACAGCCACTTAGAGAAAGTAGCTCTCAGGGCTGGTGCGCAGGGTTACAAAACTACATTCAAAGAAGGACAAGAAAAATATACGGGGGAGGCTTACATTCGGGTAGAGAAAGCAACTCTCGTGGGGTGTATTGCCAGATGGCTAAACGTTGAGATTGGAACAAGTGTGAGTTTCTTGTGAATCACACTGAAGGATGAAGTCACTATGTAAAAGCTGGATACTTCTTAGCCAGACGGGAGTCACGATAGGAACACATACACTGACTGAGAGAAAGCAATTGTTGGGTGGTGGGTTGTAGGTTTGCTAAAGTCCAGTTTGGAAGAAGTGCGAGAATCCTTTATAGGAATGCTTACATTCACTTCCAGAAAGCAGCGATCAGCGGTGGTTTGCAGGATTGCTACACCGCAGTTTGCAAGAAGTGCGAGAGTCGTGCATAGCAATGCTTAAATTCCCTTAGAGAAAGCAACTGTCGGCGGGTGATTTTTAGGCTTTCTAGCCTCTGGTTTGGATGAAGTGTGAGACATACATGGGAACGCTTACATTCCCTTCCAGAAAGCAAGTGTCGCGGAGTGGTTTTTAGGCTTGCAAGACTTCTGAACGGAAGAAGTGCGAGAGGCATATACGGAAGGCGTACATTTACTTAATAAAAGCCACTATAGTGGGATGCATTGGAGAATTGCTAAAGTCTGAGATTGGAAGAAGTGTGACCTTCCTGTCAAACACACTTGAGAAAGAAGTCATCACGTAGGACGTGGAGAGCTCCCAGCAGTAAGGAGTCATGTATAGGGACGCTTAAAATAACTTAGAGCGAGCAACTAGCAGGTGGTGCTCTGTAGGCTGGCTAAACGCTAGAATGGAGGAAGTGCCAGACGGTCTTCTATATTAACGCTTACATTCACTGAGAGAAAGAGACTATGTTGGGCGCTTTGTTACACTGGTAAACTCTGAGATTGGAGGAAGTGTGAGAGTTTCCTGTCCAACGCACTTAGGAAAGAAGTCATTATGTAGGAAGAGGAGAGTTCTCGGCTAGAAAGGGAGGAGGCTTTCTATGTATGGGAACGCTTACATTCACTTCAAGAAACTATCGGGGGGTAATTTGTAGTTAAACTCTAGAAGAACTGTGAGAGTCCTATATAGGAAGGCTTGCATTCACTTAGGGAAAGCAAGTACGAAGAAGGAGTGGTTTGTAGGCTTGCTAAACTCTAGTGTTGACGAAATGCGAGAGTCCTATAGAGGGACGTTAACCTTCAGTTAGTGAGAGCAACTCTCGGGGGGGGGGGTGGTATTTAGGCTTGCTGAACTCTAGTTTGGAAGACATGTCCGAGTTATCCAGGAAGGCTTACAATCACTTAGCTAGAAAGCCAGTATCGGCGGTCGCCTTGTAGGCTTGCTAAACTCTAGTTTCCAGGAAGGGCAAGAGTCATATAGAGGATCACTTAAATTCACTCAGTGAAAGCAACTGTCGCGGGCTGCCTTTTAGGGTGGCTAAACTCTAGTTGGAAGGAAGTGTCAGAGTCATATATAGGAATTCTTACCTTGACTTAGTGAAAGCACCTATGGAGCGGTGGCTTGTCGTCTTGCTGAACTCCAGTTTGGAAGATGTGCGAGAGTATGTATTCATAGGGATATTTACAGCCACTTAGAGAAAGTAGCTCTCAGGGCTGGTGCGCAGGGTTACAAAACTACATTCAAAGAAGGACAAGAAAAATATACGGGGGAGGCTTACATTCGGGTAGAGAAAGCAACTCTCGTGGGGTGTATTGCCAGATGGCTAAACGTTGAGTTTGGAACAAGTGTGAGTTTCTTGTGAATCACACTGAAGGATGAAGTCACTATGTAAAAGCTGGATACTTCTTAGCCAGACGGGAGTCACGATAGGAACACATACACTGACTGAGAGAAAGCAATTGTTGGGTGGTGGGTTGTAGGTTTGCTAAAGTCCAGTTTGGAAGAAGTGCGAGAATCCTTTCTAGGAATGCTTACATTCACTTCCAGAAAGCAGCGATCAGCGGTGGTTTGCAGGATTGCTACACCGCAGTTTGCAAGAAGTGCGAGAGTCGTGCATAGCAATGCTTAAATTCCCTTAGAGAAAGCAACTGTCGGCGGGTGATTTTTAGGCTTTCTAGCCTCTGGTTTGGATGAAGTGTGAGACATACATGGGAACGCTTACATTCCCTTCCAGAAAGCAAGTGTCGCGGAGTGGTTTTTAGGCTTCCAAGGCTTCTGAACGGAAGAAGTGCGAGAGGCATATACAGGAAGGCGTACATTTACTTAATGAAAGCAACTATAGTGGGCTGCATTGGAGAATTGCTAAAGTCTGAGATTGGAAGAAGTGTGACCTTCCTGTCAAACACACTTGAGAAAGAAGTCATCACGTAGGACGGGGAGAGCTCCCAGCAGTAAGGAGTCATGTATAGGGACGCTTAAACTAACTTAGAGCGAGCAACTAGCAGGTGGTGCTCTGTAGGCTGGCTAAACGCTAGAATGGAGGAAGTGCCAGACGGTCTTCTATATTAACGCTTACATTCACTGAGAGAAAGAGACTATGTTGGGCGCTTTGTTACACTGGTAAACTCTGAGATTGGAGGAAGTGTGAGAGTTTCCTGTCCAACGCACTTAGGAAAGAAGTCATTATGTAGGAAGAGGAGAGTTTTCGGCTAGAAAGGGAGTAGGCTTTCTATGTATGGGAACGCTTACATTCACTTCAAGAAACTATCGGGGGGTAATTTGTAGTTAAACTCTAGAAGAACTGTGAGAGTCCTATATAGGAAGGCTTGCATTCACTTAGGGAAAGCAAGTACGAAGAAGGAGTGGTTTGTAGGCTTGCTAAACTCTAGTGTTGACGAAATGCGAGAGTCCTATAGAGGGACGTTAACCTTCAGTTAGTGAGAGCAACTCTCGGGGGGGGGGGTGGTATTTAGGCTTGCTGAACTCTAGTTTGGAAGACATGTCCGAGTTATCCAGGAAGGCTTACAATCACTTAGCTAGAAAGCCAGTATCGGCGGTCGCCTTGTAGGCTTGCTAAACTCTAGTTTCCAGGAAGGGCAAGAGTCATATAGAGGATCACTTAAATTCACTCAGTGAAAGCAACTGTCGCGGGCTGCCTTTTAGGGTGGCTAAACTCTAGTTGGAAAGAAGTGTGAGAGTCATATATAGGAATTCTTACCTTGACTTAGTGAAAGCACCTATGGAGCGGTGGCTTGTCGTCTTGCTGAACTCCAGTTTGGAAGATGTGCGAGAGTATGTATTCATAGGGATATTTACAGCCACTTAGAGAAAGTAGCTCTCAGGGCTGGTGCGCAGGGTTACAAAACTACATTCAAAGAAGGACAAGAAAAATATACGGGGGAGGCTTACATTCGGGTAGAGAAAGCAACTCTCGTGGGGTGTATTGCCAGATGGCTAAACGTTGAGTTTGGAACAAGTGTGAGTTTCTTGTGAATCACACTGAAGGATGAAGTCACTATGTAAAAGCTGGATACTTCTTAGCCAGACGGGAGTCACGATAGGAACACATACACTGACTGAGAGAAAGCAATTGTTGGGTGGTGGGTTGTAGGTTTGCTAAAGTCCAGTTTGGAAGAAGTGCGAGAATCCTTTATAGGAATGCTTACATTCACTTCCAGAAAGCAGCGATCAGCGGTGGTTTGCAGGATTGCTACACCGCAGTTTGCAAGAAGTGCGAGAGTCGTGCATAGCAATGCTTAAATTCCCTCAGAGAAAGCAACTGTCGGCGGGTGATTTTTAGGCTTTCTAGCCTCTGGTTTGGATGAAGTGTGAGACATACATGGGAACGCTTACATTCCCTTCCAGAGAGCAAGTGTCGCGGAGTGGTTTTTAGGCTTGCAAGACTTCTGAACGGAAGAAGTGCGAGAGGCATATACAGGAAGGCGTACATTTACTTAATGAAAGCAACTATAGTGGGATGCATTGGAGAATTGCTAAAGTCTGAGATTGGAAGAAGTGTGACCTTCCTGTCAAACACACTTGAGAAAGAAGTCATCACGTAGGACGGGGAGAGCTCCCAGCAGTAAGGAGTCATGTATAGGGACGCTTAAACTAACTTAGAGCGAGCAACTAGCAGGTGGTGCTCTGTAGGCTGGCTAAACGCTAGAATGGAGGAAGTGCCAGACGGTCTTCTATATTAACGCTTACATTCACTGAGAGAAAGAGACTATGTTGGGCGCTTTGTTACACTGGTAAACTCTGAGATTGGAGGAAGTGTGAGAGTTTCCTGTCCAACGCACTTAGGAAAGAAGTCATTATGTAGGAAGAGGAGAGTTCTCGGCTAGAAAGGGAGGAGGCTTTCTATGTATGGGAACGCTTACATTCACTTCAAGAAACTATCGGGGGGTAATTTGTAGTTAAACTCTAGAAGAACTGTGAGAGTCCTATATAGGAAGGCTTGCATTCACTTAGGGAAAGCAAGTACGAAGAAGGAGTGGTTTGTAGGCTTGCTAAACTCTAGTGTTGACGAAATGCGAGAGTCCTATAGAGGGACGTTAACCTTCAGTTAGTGAGAGCAACTCTCGGGGGGGGGGGGGTGGTATTTAGGCTTGCTGAACTCTAGTTTGGAAGACATGTCCGAGTTATCCAGGAAGGCTTACAATCACTTAGCTAGAAAGCCAGTATCGGCGGTCGCCTTGTAGGCTTGCTAAACTCTAGTTTCCAGGAAGGGCAAGAGTCATATAGAGGATCACTTAAATTCACTCAGTGAAAGCAACTGTCGCGGGCTGCCTTTTAGGGTGGCTAAACTCTAGTTGGAAAGAAGTGTGAGAGTCATATATAGGAATTCTTACCTTGACTTAGTGAAAGCACCTATGGAGCGGTGGCTTGTCGTCTTGCTGAACTCCAGTTTGGAAGATGTGCGAGAGTATGTATTAATAGGGATATTTACAGCCACTTAGAGAAAGTAGCTCTCAGGGCTGGTGCGCAGGGTTACAAAACTACATTCAAAGAAGGACAAGAAAAATATACGGGGGAGGCTTACATTCGGGTAGAGAAAGCAACTCTCGTGGGGTGTATTGCCAGATGGCTAAACGTTGAGATTGGAACAAGTGTGAGTTTCTTGTGAATCACACTGAAGGATGAAGTCACTATGTAAAAGCTGGATACTTCTTAGCCAGACGGGAGTCACGATAGGAACACATACACGGACTGAGAGAAAGCAATTGTTGGGTGGTGGGTTGTAGGTTTGCTAAAGTCCAGTTTGGTTGAAGTGCGAGAATCCTTTATAGGAATGCTTCCATTCACTTCCAGAAAGCAGCGATCAGCGGTGGTTTGCAGGATTGCTACACCTCAGTTTGCAAGAAGTGCGAGAGTCGTGCATAGCAATGCTTAAATTCCCTTAGAGAAAGCAACTGTCGGCAGGTGACTTTTAGGCTTTCCAGCCTCTGGTTTGGATGAAGTGTGAGACATACATGGGAACGCTTACATTCACTTCCAGAAAGCAAGTGTCGCGGAGTGGTTTTTAGGCTTGCAAGACTTCTGAACGGAAGAAGTACGAGAGGCATATACAGGAAGGCGTACATTTACTTAATGAAAGCAACTATAGTGGGATGCATTGGAGAATTGCTAAAGTCTGAGATTGGAAGAAGTGTGACCTTCCTGTCAAACACACTTGAGAAAGAAGTCATCACGTAGGACGGGGAGAGCTCCCAGCAGTAAGGAGTCATGTATAGGGACGCTTAAACTAACTTAGAGCGAGCAACTAGCAGGTGGTGCTCTGTAGGCTGGCTAAACGCTAGAATGGAGGAAGTGCCAGACGGTCTTGTATATTAACGCTTACATTCACTGAGAGAAAGAGACTATGTTGGGCGCTTTGTTACACTGGTAAACTCTGAGATTGGAAGAAGTGTGAGAGTTTCCTGTCCAACGCACTTAAGAAAGAAGTCATTATGTAGGAAGAGGAGAGTTCTCGGCTAGAAAGGGAGGACGCTTTCTATGTATGGGAACGCTTACATTCACTTCAAGAAACTATCGGGGGGTAATTTGTAGTTAAACTCTAGAAGAACTGTGAGTCCTATATAGGAAGGCTTGCATTCACTTAGGGAAAGCAAGTACGAAGAAGGAGTGGTTTGTAGGCTTGCTAAACTCTAGTGTTGACGAAATGCGAGAGTCCTATAGAGGGACGTTAACCTTCAGTTAGTGAGAGCAACTCTCGGGGAGGGGGGTGGTATTTAGGCTTGCTGAACTCTAGTGTGGAAGACATGTCCGAGTTATCCAGGAAGGCTTACAATCACTTAGCTAGAAAGCCAGTATCGGCGGTCGCCTTGTAGGCTTGCTAAACTCTAGTTTCCAGGAAGGGCAAGCGTCATATAGAGAATCACTTAAATTCACTCAGTGAAAGAAACTGTCGCAGGCTGCCTTTTAGGGTGGCTAAACTCTAGTTGGAAGGAAGTGTCAGAGTCATATATAGGAATTCTTACCTTGACTTAGTGAAAGCACCTATGGAGCGGTGGCTTGTCGTCTTGCTGAACTCCAGTTTGGAAGATGTGCGAGAGTATGTATTCATAGGGATATTTACAGCCACTTAGAGAAAGTAGCTCTCAGGGCTGGTGCGCAGGGTTACAAAACTACATTCAAAGAAGGACAAGAAAATTATACGGGGGAGGCTTACATTCGGGTAGAGAAAGCAACTCTCGTGGGGTGTATTGCCAGATGGCTAAATGTTGAGATTGGAACAAGTGTGAGTTTCTTGTGAATCACACTGAAGGATGAAGTCACTATGTAAAAGCTGGATACTTCTTAGCCAGACGGGAGTCACGATAGGAACACATAAACTGACTGAGAGAAAGCAATTGTTGGGTGGTGGGTTGTAGGTTTGCTAAAGTCCAGTTTGGAAGAAGTGCGAGAATCCTTTATAGGAATGCTTACATTCACTTCCAGAAAGCAGAGATCAGCGGTGGTTTGCAGGATTGCTACACCGCAGTTTGCAAGAAGTGCGAGAGTCATGCATAGCAATGCTTAAATTCCCTTAGAGAAAGCAACTGTCGGCGGGTGATTTTTAGGCTTTCTAGCCTCTGGTTTGGATGAAGTGTGAGACATACATGGGAACGCTTACATTCCCTTCCAGAAAGCAAGTGTCGCGGAGTGGTTTTTAGGCTTGCAAGACTTCTGAACGGAAGTGCAAGAGGCATATACAGGAAGGCGTACTTTTACTTAATGAAAGCAACTATAGTGGGATGCATTGGAGAATTGCTAAAGTCTGAGATTGGAAGAAGTGTGACCTTCCTGTCAAACACACTTGAGAAAGAAGTCATCACGTAGGACGGGGAGAGCTCCCAGCAGTAAGGAGTCATGTATAGGGACGCTTAAACTAACTTAGAGCGAGCAACTAGCAGGTGGTGCTCTGTAGGCTGGCTAAACGCTAGAATGGAGGAAGTGCCAGACGGTCTTCTATATTAACGCTTACATTCACTGAGAGAAAGAGACTATGTTGGGCGCTTTGTTACACTGGTAAACTCTGAGATTGGAAGAAGTGTGAGAGTTTCCTGTCCAACGCACTTAAGAAAGAAGTCATTATGTAGGAAGAGGAGAGTTCTCGGCTAGAAAGGGAGGAGGCTTTCTATGTATGGGAACGCTTACATTCACTTCAAGAAACTATCGGGGGGTAATTTGTAGTTAAACTCTAGAAGAACTGTGAGAGTCCTATATAGGAAGGCTTGCATTCACTTAGGGAAAGCAAGTACAAAGAAGGAGTGGTTTGTAGGCTTGCTAAACTCTAGTGTTGACGAAATGCGAGAGTCCTATAGAGGGACGTTAACCTTCAGTTAGTGAGAGCAACTCTCGGGGAGGGGGGTGGTATTTAGGCTTGCTGAACTCTAGTTTGGAAGACATGTCCGAGTTATCCAGGAAGGCTTACAATCACTTAGCTAGAAAGCCAGTATCGGCGGTCGCCTTGTAGGCTTGCTAAACTCTAGTTTCCAGGAAGGGCAAGCGTCATATAGAGGATCACTTAAATTCACTCAGTGAAAGCAACTGTCGCAGGCTGCCTTTTAGGGTGGCTAAACTCTAGTTGGAAGGAAGTGTGAGAGTCATATATAAGAATTCTTACCTTGACTTAGTGAAAGCACCTATGGAGCGGTGGCTTGTCGTCTTGCTGAACTCCAGTTTGGAAGATGTGCGAGAGTATGTATTCATAGGGATATTTACAGCCACTTAGAGAAAGTAGCTCTCAGGGCTGGTGCGCAGGGTTACAAAACTACATTCAAAGAAGGACAAGAAAAATATACGGGGGAGGCTTACATTCGGGTAGAGAAAGCAACTCTCGTGGGGTGTATTGCCAGATGGCTAAACGTTGAGATTGGAACAAGTGTGAGTTTCTTGTGAATCACACTGAAGGATGAAGTCACTATGTAAAAGCTGGATACTTCTTAGCCAGACGGGAGTCACGATAGGAACACATACACTGACTGAGAGAAAGCAATTGTTGGGTGGTGGGTTGTAGGTTTGCTAAAATCCAGTTTGGAAGAAGTGCGAGAATCCTTTATAGGAATGCTTACATTCACTTCCAGAAAGCAGCGATCAGCGGTGGTTTGCAGGATTGCTACACCGCAGTTTGCAAGAAGTGCGAGAGTCGTGCATAGCAATGCTTAAATTCCCTTAGAGAAAGCAACTGTCGGCGGGTGATTTTTTAGGCTTTCTAGCCTCTGGTTTGGATGAAGTGTGAGACATACATGGGAACGCTTACATTCCCTTCCAGAAAGCAAGTGTCGCGGAGTGGTTTTTAGGCTTGCAAGACTTCTGAACGGAAGAAGTGCGAGAGGCATATACAGGAAGGCGTACATTTACTTAATGAAAGCAACTATAGTGGGATGCATTGGAGAATTGCTAAAGTCTGAGATTGGAAGAAGTGTGACCTTCCTGTCAAACACACTTGAGAAAGAAGTCATCACGTAGGACGGGGAGAGCTCCCAGCAGTAAGGAGTCATGTATAGGGACGCTTAAACTAACTTAGAGTGAGCAACTAGCAGGTGGTGCTCTGTAGGCTGGCTAAACGCTAGAATGGAGGAAGTGCCAGACGGTCTTCTATATTAACGCTTACATTCACTGAGAGAAAGAGACTATGTTGGGCGCTTTGTTACACTGGTAAACTCTGAGATCGGAAGAAGTGTGAGAGTTTCCTGTCCAACGCACTTAAGAAAGAAGTCATTATGTAGGAAGAGGAGAGTTCTCGGCTAGAAAGGGAGGACGCTTTCTATGTATGGGAACACTTACATTCACTTCAAGAAACTATCGGGGGGTAATTTGTAGTTAAACTCTAGAAGAACTGTGAGAGTCCTATATAGGAAGGCTTGCATTCACTTAGGGAAAGCAAGTACGAAGAAGGAGTGGTTTGTAGGCTTGCTAAACTCTAGTGTTGACGAAATGCGAGAGTCCTATAGAGGGACGTTAACCTTCAGTTAGTGAGAGCAACTCTCGGGGAGGGGGGTGGTATTTAGGCTTGCTGAACTCTAGTTTGGAAGACATGTCCGAGTTATCCAGGAAGGCTTACAATCACTTAGCTAGAAAGCCAGTATCGGCGGTCGCCTTGTAGGCTTGCTAAACTCTAGTTTCCAGGAAGGGCAAGAGTCATATAGAGGATCACTTAAATTCACTCAGTGAAAGCAACTGTCGCAGGCTGCCTTTTAGGGTGGCTAAACTCTAGTTGGAAGGAAGTGTGAGAGTCATATATAGGAATTCTTACCTTGACTTAGTGAAAGCACCTATGGAGCGGTGGCTTGTCGTCTTGCTGAACTCCAGTTTGGAAGATGTGCGAGAGTATGTATTCATAGGGATATTTACAGCCACTTAGAGAAAGTAGCTCTCAGGGCTGGTGCGCAGGGTTACAAAACTACATTCAAAGAAGGACAAGAAAAATATACGGGGGAGGCTTACATTCGGGTAGAGAAAGCAACTCTCGTGGGGTGTATTGCCAGATGGCTAAACGTTGAGATTGGAACAAGTGTGAGTTTCTTGTGAATCACACTGAAGGATGAAGTCACTATGTAAAAGCTGGATACTTCTTAGCCAGACGGGAGTCACGATAGGAACACATACACTGACTGAGAGAAAGCAATTGTTGGGTGGTGGGTTGTATGTTTGCTAAAGTCCAGTTTGGAAGAAGTGCGAGAATCCTTTATAGGAATGCTTACATTCACTTCCAGAAAGCAGCGATCAGCGGTGGTTTGCAGGATTGCTACACCGCAGTTTGCAAGAAGTGCGAGAGTCGTGCATAGCAATGCTTAAATTCCCTTAGAGAAAGCAACTGTCGGCGGGTGATTTTTAGGCTTTCTAGCCTCTGGTTTGGATGAAGTGTGAGACATACATGGGAACGCTTACATTCCCTTCCAGAAAGCAAGTGTCGCGGAGTGGTTTTTAGGCTTGCAAGACTTCTAAACGGAAGAAGTGCGAGAGGCATATACAGGAAGGCGTACATTTACTTAATGAAAGCAACTATAGAGGGATGCATTGGAGAATTGCTAAAGTCTGAGATTGGAAGAAGTGTGACCTTCCTGTCAAACACACTTGAGAAAGAAGTCATCACGTAGGACGGGGAGAGCTCCTAGCAGTAAGGAGTCATGTATAGGGACGCTTAAACTAACTTAGAGCGAGCAACTAGCAGGTGGTGCTCTGTAGGCTGGCTAAACGCTAGAATGGAGGAAGTGCCAGACGGTCTTCTATATTAACGCTTACATTCACTGAGAGAAAGAGACTATGTTGGGTGCTTTGTTACACTGGTAAACTCTGAGATTGGAAGAAGTGTGAGAGTTTCCTGTCCAACGCACTTAGGAAAGAAGTCATTATGTAGGAAGAGGAGAGTTCTCGGCTAGAAACGGAGGAGGCTTTCTATGTATGGGAACGCTTACATTCACTTCAAGAAACTATCGGTGTGTAATTTGTAGTTAAACTCTAGAAGAACTGTGAGAGTCCTATATAGGAAGGCTTGCATTCACTTAGGGAAAGCAAGTACGAAGAAGGAGTGGTTTGTAGGCTTGCTAAACTCTAGTGTTGACGAAATGCGAGAGTCCTATAGAGGGACGTTAACCTTCAGTTAGTGAGAGCAACTCTCGGGGGGGGGGGTGGTATTTAGGCTTGCTGAACTCTAGTTTGGAAGACATGTCCGAGTTATCCAGGAAGGCTTACAATCACTTAGCTAGAAAGCCAGTATCGGCGGTCGCCTTGTAGGCTTGCTAAACTCTAGTTTCCAGGAAGGGCAAGAGTCATATAGAGGATCACTTAAATTCACTCAGTGAAAGCAACTGTCGCGGGCTGCCTTTTAGGGTGGCTAAACTCTAGTTGGAAAGAAGTGTGAGAGTCATATATAGGAATTCTTACCTTGACTTAGTGAAAGCACCTATGGAGCGGTGGCTTGTCGTCTTGCTGAACTCCAGTTTGGAAGATGTGCGAGAGTATGTATTCATAGGGATATTTACAGCCACTTAGAGAAAGTAGCTCTCAGGGCTGGTGCGCAGGGTTACAAAACTACATTCAAAGAAGGACAAGAAAAATATACGGGGGAGGCTTACATTCGGGTAGAGAAAGCAACTCTCGTGGGGTGTATTGCCAGATGGCTAAACGTTGAGATTGGAACAAGTGTGAGTTTCTTGTGAATCACACTGAAGGATGAAGTCACTATGTAAAAGCTGGATACTTCTTAGCCAGACGGGAGTCACGATAGGAACACATACACGGACTGAGAGAAAGCAATTGTTGGGTGGTGGGTTGTAGGTTTGCTAAAGTCCATTTTGGTTGAAGTGCGAGAATCCTTTATAGGAATGCTTCCATTCACTTCCAGAAAGCAGCGATCAGCGGTGGTTTGCAGGATTGCTACACCTCAGTTTGCAAGAAGTGCGAGAGTCGTGCATAGCAATGCTTAAATTCCCTTAGAGAAAGCAACTGTCGGCAGGTGACTTTTAGGCTTTCTAGCCTCTGGTTTGGATGAAGTGTGAGACATACATGGGAACGCTTACATTCACTTCCAGAAAGCAAGTGTCGCGGAGTGGTTTTTAGGCTTGCAAGACTTCTGAACGGAAGAAGTACGAGAGGCATATACAGGAAGGCGTACATTTACTTAATGAAAGCAACTATAGTGGGATGCATTGGAGAATTGCTAAAGTCTGAGATTGGAAGAAGTGTGACCTTCCTGTCAAACACACTTGAGAAAGAAGTCATCACGTAGGACGGGGAGAGCTCCCAGCAGTAAGGAGTCATGTATAGGGACGCTTAAACTAACTTAGAGCGAGCAACTAGCAGGTGGTGCTCTGTAGGCTGGCTAAACGCTAGAATGGAGGAAGTGCCAGACGGTCTTCTATATTAACGCTTACATTCACTGAGAGAAAGAGACTATGTTGGGCGCTTTGTTACACTGGTAAACTCTGAGATTGGAAGAAGTGTGAGAGTTTCCTGTCCAACGCACTTAAGAAAGAAGTCATTATGTAGGAAGAGGAGAGTTCTCGGCTAGAAAGGGAGGACGCTTTCTATGTATGGGAACGCTTACATTCACTTCAAGAAACTATCGGGGGGTAATTTGTAGTTAAACTCTAGAAGAACTGTGAGTCCTATATAGGAAGGCTTGCATTCACTTAGGGAAAGCAAGTACGAAGAAGGAGTGGTTTGTAGGCTTGCTAAACTCTAGTGTTGACGAAATGCGAGAGTCCTATAGAGGGACGTTAACTTTCAGTTAGTGAGAGCAACTCTCGGGGAGGGGGGTGGTATTTAGGCTTGCTGAACTCTACTGTGGAAGACATGTCCGAGTTATCCAGGAAGGCTTACAATCACTTAGCTAGAAAGCCAGTATCGGCGGTCGCCTTGTAGGCTTGCTAAACTCTAGTTTCCAGGAAGGGCAAGAGTCATATAGAGAATCACTTAAATTCACTCAGTGAAAGCAACTGTCGCGGGCTGCCTTTTAGGGTGGCTAAACTCTAGTTGGAAGGAAGTGTGAGAGTCATATATAGGAATTCTTACCTTGACTTAGTGAAAGCACCTATGGAGCGGTGGCTTGTCGTCATGCTGAACTCCAGTTTGGAAGATGTGCGAGAGTATGTATTCATAGGGATATTTACAGCCACTTAGAGAAAGTAGCTCTCAGGGCTGGTGCGCAGGGTTACAAAACTACATTCAAAGAAGGACAAGAAAATTATACGGGGGAGGCTTACATTCGGGTAGAGAAAGCAACTCTCGTGGGGTGTATTGCCAGATGGCTAAATGTTGAGATTGGAACAAGTGTGAGTTTCTTGTGAATCACACTGAAGGATGAAGTCACTATGTAAAAGCTGGATACTTCTTAGCCAGACGGGAGTCACGATAGGAACACATACACTGACTGAGAGAAAGCAATTGTTGGGTGGTGGGTTGTAGGTTTGCTAAAGTCCAGTTTGGAAGAAGTGCGAGAATCCTTTATAGGAATGCTTACATTCACTTCCAGAAAGCAGCGATCAGCGGTGGTTTGCAGGATTGCTACACCGCAGTTTGCAAGAAGTGCGAGAGTCATGCATAGCAATGCTTAAATTCCCTTAGAGAAAGCAACTGTCGGCGGGTGATTTTTAGGCTTTCTAGCCTCTGGTTTGGATGAAGTGTGAGACATACATGGGAACGCTTACATTCCCTTCCAGAAAGCAAGTGTCGCGGAGTGGTTTTTAGGCTTGCAAGACTTCTGAACGGAAGTGCGAGAGGCATATACAGGAAGGCGTACTTTTACTTAATGAAAGCAACTATAGTGGGATGCATTGGAGAATTGCTAAAGTCTGAGATTGGAAGAAGTGTGACCTTCCTGTCAAACACACTTGAGAAAGAAGTCATCACGTAGGACGGGGAGAGCTCCCAGCAGTAAGGAGTCATGTATAGGGATGCTTAAACTAACTTAGAGCGAGCAACTAGCAGGTGGTGCTCTGAAGGCTGGCTAAACGCTAGAATGGAGGAAGTGCCAGACGGTCTTCTATATTAACGCTTACATTCACTGAGAGAAAGAGACTATGTTGGGCGCTTTGTTACACTGGTAAACTCTGAGATTGGAAGAAGTGTGAGAGTTTCCTGTCCAACGCACTTAAGAAAGAAGTCATTATGTAGGAAGAGGAGAGTTCTCGGCTAGAAAGGGAGGAGGCTTTCTATGTATGGGAACGCTTACATTCACTTCAAGAAACTATCGGGGGGTAATTTGTAGTTAAACTCTAGAAGAACTGTGAGAGTCCTATATAGGAAGGCTTGCATTCACTTAGGGAAAGCAAGTACGAAGAAGGAGTGGTTTGTAGGCTTGCTAAACTCTAGTGTTGACGAAATGCGAGAGTCCTATAGAGGGACGTTAACCTTCAGTTAGTGAGAGCAACTCTCGGGGAGGGGGGTGGTATTTAGGCTTGCTGAACTCTAGTTTGGAAGACATGTCCGAGTTATCCAGGAAGGCTTACAATAACTTAGCTAGAAAGCCAGTATCGGCGGTCGCCTTGTAGGCTTGCTAAACTCTAGTTTCCAGGAAGGGCAAGCGTCATATAGAGGATCACTTAAATTCACTCAGTGAAAGCAACTGTCGCAGGCTGCCTTTTAGGGTGGCTAAACTCTAGTTGGAAGGAAGTGTGAGAGTCATATATAAGAATTCTTACCTTGACTTAGTGAAAGCACCTATGGAGCGGTGGCTTGTCGTCTTGCTGAACTCCAGTTTGGAAGATGTGCGAGAGTATGTATTCATAGGGATATTTACAGCCACTTAGAGAAAGTAGCTCTCAGGGCTGGTGCGCAGGGTTACAAAACTACATTCAAAGAAGGACAAGAAAAATATACGGGGGAGGCTTACATTCGGGTAGAGAAAGCAACTCTCGTGGGGTGTATTGCCAGATGGCTAAACGTTGAGATTGGAACAAGTGTCAGTTTCTTGTGAATCACACTGAAGGATGAAGTCACTATGGAAAAGCTGGATACTTCTTAGCCAGACGGGAGTCACGATAGGAACACATACACTGACTGAGAGAAAGCAATTGTTGGGTGGTGGGTTGTAGGTTTGCTAAAATCCAGTTTGGAAGAAGTGCGAGAATCCTTTATAGGAATGCTTACATTCACTTCCAGAAAGCAGCGATCAGCGGTGGTTTGCAGGATTGCTACACCGCAGTTTGCAAGAAGTGCGAGAGTCGTGCATAGCAATGCTTAAATTCCCTTAGAGAAAGCAACTGTCGGCGGGTGATTTTTTAGGCTTTCTAGCCTCTGGTTTGGATGAAGTGTGAGACATACATGGGAACGCTTACATTCCCTTCCAGAAAGCAAGTGTCGCGGAGTGGTTTTTAGGCTTGCAAGACTTCTGAACGGAAGAAGTGCGAGAGGCATATACAGGAAGGCGTACATTTACTTAATGAAAGCAACTATAGTGGGATGCATTGGAGAATTGCTAAAGTCTGAGATTGGAAGAAGTGTGACCTTCCTGTCAAACACACTTGAGAAAGAAGTCATCACGTAGGACGGGGAGAGCTCCCAGCAGTAAGGAGTCATGTATAGGGACGCTTAAACTAACTTAGAGCGAGCAACTAGCAGGTGGTGCTCTGTAGGCTGGCTAAACGCTAGAATGGAGGAAGTGCCAGACGGTCTTCTCTATTAACGCTTACATTCACTGAGAGAAAGAGACTATGTTGGGCGCTTTGTTGCACTGGTAAACTCTGAGATTGGAAGAAGTGTGAGAGTTTCCTGTCCAACACACTTAAGAAAGAAGTCATTATGTAGGAAGAGGAGAGTTCTCGGCTAGAAAGGGAGGACGCTTTCTATGTATGGGAACGCTTACATTCACTTCAAGAAACTATCGGGGGGTAATTTGTAGTTAAACTCTAGAAGAACTGTGAGAGTCCTATATAGGAAGGCTTGCATTCACTTAGGGAAAGCAAGTACGAAGAAGGAGTGGTTTGTAGGCTTGCTAAACTCTAGTGTTGACGAAATGCGAGAGTCCTATAGAGGGACGTTAACCTTCAGTTAGTGAGAGCAACTCTCGGGGAGGGGGGTGGTATTTAGGCTTGCTGAACTCTAGTTTGGAAGACATGTCCGAGTTATCCAGGAAGGTTACAATCACTTAGCTAGAAAGCCAGTATCGGCGGTCGCCTTGTAGGCTTGCTAAACTCTAGTTTCCAGGAAGGGCAAGAGTCATATAGAGGATCACTTAAATTCACTCTGTGAAAGCAACTGTCGCGGGCTGCCTTTTAGGGTGGCTAAACTCTAGTTGGAAGGAAGTCTGAGAGTCATATATAGGAATTCTTACCTTGACTTAGTGAAAGCACCTATGGAGCGGTGGCTTGTCGTCTTGCTGAACTCCAGTTTGGAAGATGTGCGAGAGTATGTATTCATAGGGATATTTACAGCCACTTAGAGAAAGTAGCTCTCAGGGCTGGTGCGCAGGGTTACAAAACTACATTCAAAGAAGGACAAGAAAAATATACGGGGAAGGCTTACATTCGGGTAGAGAAAGCAACTCTCGTGGGGTGTATTGCCAGATGGCTAAACGTTGAGATTGGAACAAGTGTGAGTTTCTTGTGAATCACACTGAAGGATGAAGTCACTATGTAAAAGCTGGATACTTCTTAGCCAGACGGGAGTCACGATAGGAACACATACACTGACTGAGAGAAAGCAATTGTTGGGTGGTGGGTTGTAGGTTTGCTAAAGTCCAGTTTGGAAGAAGTGCGAGAATCCTTTATAGGAATGCTTACATTCACTTCCAGAAAGCAGCGATCAGCGGTGGTTTGCAGGATTGCTACACCGCAGTTTGCAAGAAGTGCGAGAGTCGTGCATAGCAATGCTTAAATTCCCTTAGAGAAAGCAACTGTCGGCGGGTGATTTTTAGGCTTTCTAGCCTCTGGTTTGGATGAAGTGTGAGACATACATGGGAACGCTTACATTCCCTTCCAGAAAGCAAGTGTCGCGGAGTGGTTTTTAGGCTTGCAAGACTTCTGAACGGAAGAAGTGCGAGAGGCATATACGGAAGGCGTACATTTACTTAATAAAAGCCACTATAGTGGGATGCATTGGAGAATTGCTAAAGTCTGAGATTGGAAGAAGTGTGACCTTCCTGTCAAACACACTTGAGAAAGAAGTCATCACGTAGGACGGGGAGAGCTCCCAGCAGTAAGGAGTCATGTATAGGGACGCTTAAAATAACTTAGAGCGAGCAACTAGCAGGTGGTGCTCTGTAGGCTGGCTAAACGCTAGAATGGAGGAAGTGCCAGACGGTCTTCTATATTAACGCTTACATTCACTGAGAGAAAGAGACTATGTTGGGCGCTTTGTTACACTGGTAAACTCTGAGATTGGAGGAAGTGTGAGAGTTTCCTGTCCAACGCACTTAGGAAAGAAGTCATTATGTAGGAAGAGGAGAGTTCTCGGCTAGAAAGGGAGGAGGCTTTCTATGTATGGGAACGCTTACATTCACTTCAAGAAACTATCGGGGGGTAATTTGTAGTTAAACTCTAGAAGAACTGTGAGAGTCCTATATAGGAAGGCTTGCATTCACTTAGGGAAAGCAAGTACGAAGAAGGAGTGGTTTGTAGGCTTGCTAAACTCTAGTGTTGACGAAATGCGAGAGTCCTATAGAGGGACGTTAACCTTCAGTTAGTGAGAGCAACTCTCGGGGGGGGGGTTGGTATTTAGGCTTGCTGAACTCTAGTTTGGAAGACATGTCCGAGTTATCCAGGAAGGCTTACAATCACTTAGCTAGAAAGCCAGTATCGGCGGTCGCCTTGTAGGCTTGCTAAACTCTAGTTTCCAGGAAGGGCAAGAGTCATATAGAGGATCACTTAAATTCACTCAGTGAAAGCAACTGTCGCGGGCTGCCTTTTAGGGTGGCTAAACTCTAGTTGGAAGGAAGTGTCAGAGTCATATATAGGAATTCTTACCTTGACTTAGTGAAAGCACCTATGGAGCGGTGGCTTGTCGTCTTGCTGAACTCCAGTTTGGAAGATGTGCGAGAGTATGTATTCATAGGGATATTTACAGCCACTTAGAGAAAGTAGCTCTCAGGGCTGGTGCGCAGGGTTACAAAACTACATTCAAAGAAGGACAAGAAAAATATACGGGGGAGGCTTACATTCGGGTAGAGAAAGCAACTCTCGTGGGGTGTATTGCCAGATGGCTAAACGTTGAGTTTGGAACAAGTGTGAGTTTCTTGTGAATCACACTGAAGGATGAAGTCACTATGTAAAAGCTGGATACTTCTTAGCCAGACGGGAGTCACGATAGGAACACATACACTGACTGAGAGAAAGCAATTGTTGGGTGGTGGGTTGTAGGTTTGCTAAAGTCCAGTTTGGAAGAAGTGCGAGAATCCTTTATAGGAATGCTTCCATTCACTTCCAGAAAGCAGCGATCAGCGGTGGTTTGCAGGATTGCTACACCGCAGTTTGCAAGAAGTGCGAGAGTCGTGCATAGCAATGCTTAAATTCCCTTAGAGAAAGCAACTGTCGGCGGGTGATTTTTAGGCTTTCTAGCCTCTGGTTTGGATGAAGTGTGAGACATACATGGGAACGCTTACATTCCCTTCCAGAAAGCAAGTGTCGCGGAGTGGTTTTTAGGCTTCCAAGGCTTCTGAACGGAAGAAGTGCGAGAGGCATATACAGGAAGGCGTACATTTACTTAATGAAAGCAACTATAGTGGGCTGCATTGGAGAATTGCTAAAGTCTGAGATTGGAAGAAGTGTGACCTTCCTGTCAAACACACTTGAGAAAGAAGTCATCACGTAGGACGGGGAGAGCTCCCAGCAGTAAGGAGTCATGTATAGGGACGCTTAAACTAACTTAGAGCGAGCAACTAGCAGGTGGTGCTCTGTAGGCTGGCTAAACGCTAGAATGGAGGAAGTGCCAGACGGTCTTCTATATTAACGCTTACATTCACTGAGAGAAAGAGACTATGTTGGGCGCTTTGTTACACTGGTAAACTCTGAGATTGGAGGAAGTGTGAGAGTTTCCTGTCCAACGCACTTAGGAAAGAAGTCATTATGTAGGAAGAGGAGAGTTTTCGGCTAGAAAGGGAGTAGGCTTTCTATGTATGGGAACGCTTACATTCACTTCAAGAAACTATCGGGGGGTAATTTGTAGTTAAACTCTAGAAGAACTGTGAGAGTCCTATATAGGAAGGCTTGCATTCACTTAGGGAAAGCAAGTACGAAGAAGGAGTGGTTTGTAGGCTTGCTAAACTCTAGTGTTGACGAAATGCGAGAGTCCTATAGAGGGACGTTAACCTTCAGTTAGTGAGAGCAACTCTCGGGGGGGGGGGTGGTATTTAGGCTTGCTGAACTCTAGTTTGGAAGACATGTCCGAGTTATCCAGGAAGGCTTACAATCACTTAGCTAGAAAGCCAGTATCGGCGGTCGCCTTGTAGGCTTGCTAAACTCTAGTTTCCAGGAAGGGCAAGAGTCATATAGAGGATCACTTAAATTCACTCAGTGAAAGCAACTGTCGCGGGCTGCCTTTTAGGGTGGCTAAACTCTAGTTGGAAAGAAGTGTGAGAGTCATATATAGGAATTCTTACCTTGACTTAGTGAAAGCACCTATGGAGCGGTGGCTTGTCGTCTTGCTGAACTCCAGTTTGGAAGATGTGCGAGAGTATGTATTCATAGGGATATTTACAGCCACTTAGAGAAAGTAGCTCTCAGGGCTGGTGCGCAGGGTTACAAAACTACATTCAAAGAAGGACAAGAAAAATATACGGGGGAGGCTTACATTCGGGTAGAGAAAGCAACTCTCGTGGGGTGTATTGCCAGATGGCTAAACGTTGAGATTGGAACAAGTGTGAGTTTCTTGTGAATCACACTGAAGGATGAAGTCACTATGTAAAAGCTGGATACTTCTTAGCCAGACGGGAGTCACGATAGGAACACATACACGGACTGAGAGAAAGCAATTGTTGGGTGGTGGGTTGTAGGTTTGCTAAAGTCCATTTTGGTTGAAGTGCGAGAATCCTTTATAGGAATGCTTCCATTCACTTCCAGAAAGCAGCGATCAGCGGTGGTTTGCAGGATTGCTACACCTCAGTTTGCAAGAAGTGCGAGAGTCGTGCATAGCAATGCTTAAATTCCCTTAGAGAAAGCAACTGTCGGCAGGTGACTTTTAGGCTTTCTAGCCTCTGGTTTGGATGAAGTGTGAGACATACATGGGAACGCTTACATTCACTTCCAGAAAGCAAGTGTCGCGGAGTGGTTTTTAGGCTTGCAAGACTTCTGAACGGAAGAAGTACGAGAGGCACATACAGGAAGGCGTACATTTACTTAATGAAAGCAACTATAGTGGGATGCATTGGAGAATTGCTAAAGTCTGAGATTGGAAGAAGTGTGACCTTCCTGTCAAACACACTTGAGAAAGAAGTCATCACGTAGGACGGGGAGAGCTCCCAGCAGTAAGGAGTCATGTATAGGGACGCTTAAACTAACTTAGAGCGAGCAACTAGCAGGTGGTGCTCTGTAGGCTGGCTAAACGCTAGAATGGAGGAAGTGCCAGACGGTCTTGTATATTAACGCTTACATTCACTGAGAGAAAGAGACTATGTTGGGCGCTTTGTTACACTGGTAAACTCTGAGATTGGAAGAAGTGTGAGAGTTTCCTGTCCAACGCACTTAAGAAAGAAGTCATTATGTAGGAAGAGGAGAGTTCTCGGCTAGAAAGGGAGGACGCTTTCTATGTATGGGAACGCTTACATTCACTTCAAGAAACTATCGGGGGGTAATTTGTAGTTAAACTCTAGAAGAACTGTGAGTCCTATATAGGAAGGCTTGCATTCACTTAGGGAAAGCAAGTACGAAGAAGGAGTGGTTTGTAGGCTTGCTAAACTCTAGTGTTGACGAAATGCGAGAGTCCTATAGAGGGACGTTAACTTTCAGTTAGTGAGAGCAACTCTCGGGGAGGGGGGTGGTATTTAGGCTTGCTGAACTCTACTGTGGAAGACATGTCCGAGTTATCCAGGAAGGCTTACAATCACTTAGCTAGAAAGCCAGTATCGGCGGTCGCCTTGTAGGCTTGCTAAACTCTAGTTTCCAGGAAGGGCAAGAGTCATATAGAGAATCACTTAAATTCACTCAGTGAAAGCAACTGTCGCAGGCTGCCTTTTAGGGTGGCTAAACTCTAGTTGGAAGGAAGTGTGAGAGTCATATATAGGAATTCTTACCTTGACTTAGTGAAAGCACCTATGGAGCGGTGGCTTGTCGTCATGCTGAACTCCAGTTTGGAAGATGTGCGAGAGTATGTATTCATAGGGATATTTACAGCCACTTAGAGAAAGTAGCTCTCAGGGCTGGTGCGCAGGGTTACAAAACTACATTCAAAGAAGGACAAGAAAATTATACGGGGGAGGCTTACATTCGGGTAGAGAAAGCAACTCTCGTGGGGTGTATTGCCAGATGGCTAAATGTTGAGATTGGAACAAGTGTGAGTTTCTTGTGAATCACACTGAAGGATGAAGTCACTATGTAAAAGCTGGATACATCTTAGCCAGACGGGAGTCACGATAGGAACACATACACTGACTGAGAGAAAGCAATTGTTGGGTGGTGGGTTGTAGGTTTGCTAAAGTCCAGTTTGGAAGAAGTGCGAGAATCCTTTATAGGAATGCTTACATTCACTTCCAGAAAGCAGCGATCAGCGGTGGTTTGCAGGATTGCTACACCGCAGTTTGCAAGAAGTGCGAGAGTCATGCATAGCAATGCTTAAATTCCCTTAGAGAAAGCAACTGTCGGCGGGTGATTTTTAGGCTTTCTAGCCTCTGGTTTGGATGAAGTGTGAGACATACATGGGAACGCTTACATTCCCTTCCAGAAAGCAAGTGTCGCGGAGTGGTTTTTAGGCTTGCAAGACTTCTGAACGGAAGTGCGAGAGGCATATACAGGAAGGCGTACTTTTACTTAATGAAAGCAACTATAGTGGGATGCATTGGAGAATTGCTAAAGTCTGAGATTGGAAGAAGTGTGACCTTCCTGTCAAACACACTTGAGAAAGAAGTCATCACGTAGGACGGGGAGAGCTCCCAGCAGTAAGGAGTCATGTATAGGGATGCTTAAACTAACTTAGAGCGAGCAACTAGCAGGTGGTGCTCTGAAGGCTGGCTAAACGCTAGAATGGAGGAAGTGCCAGACGGTCTTCTATATTAACGCTTACATTCACTGAGAGAAAGAGACTATGTTGGGCGCTTTGTTACACTGGTAAACTCTGAGATTGGAAGAAGTGTGAGAGTTTCCTGTCCAACGCACTTAAGAAAGAAGTCATTATGTAGGAAGAGGAGAGTTCTCGGCTAGAAAGGGAGGAGGCTTTCTATGTATGGGAACGCTTACATTCACTTCAAGAAACTATCGGGGGGTAATTTGTAGTTAAACTCTAGAAGAACTGTGAGAGTCCTATATAGGAAGGCTTGCATTCACTTAGGGAAAGCAAGTACGAAGAAGGAGTGGTTTGTAGGCTTGCTAAACTCTAGTGTTGACGAAATGCGAGAGTCCTATAGAGGGACGTTAACCTTCAGTTAGTGAGAGCAACTCTCGGGGAGGGGGGTGGTATTTAGGCTTGCTGAACTCTAGTTTGGAAGACATGTCCGAGTTATCCAGGAAGGCTTACAATAACTTAGCTAGAAAGCCAGTATCGGCGGTCGCCTTGTAGGCTTGCTAAACTCTAGTTTCCAGGAAGGGCAAGCGTCATATAGAGGATCACTTAAATTCACTCAGTGAAAGCAACTGTCGCAGGCTGCCTTTTAGGGTGGCTAAACTCTAGTTGGAAGGAAGTGTGAGAGTCATATATAAGAATTCTTACCTTGACTTAGTGAAAGCACCTATGGAGCGGTGGCTTGTCGTCTTGCTGAACTCCAGTTTGGAAGATGTGCGAGAGTATGTATTCATAGGGATATTTACAGCCACTTAGAGAAAGTAGCTCTCAGGGCTGGTGCGCAGGGTTACAAAACTACATTCAAAGAAGGACAAGAAAAATATACGGGGGAGGCTTACATTCGGGTAGAGAAAGCAACTCTCGTGGGGTGTATTGCCAGATGGCTAAACGTTGAGATTGGAACAAGTGTCAGTTTCTTGTGAATCACACTGAAGGATGAAGTCACTATGGAAAAGCTGGATACTTCTTAGCCAGACGGGAGTCACGATAGGAACACATACACTGACTGAGAGAAAGCAATTGTTGGGTGGTGGGTTGTAGGTTTGCTAAAATCCAGTTTGGAAGAAGTGCGAGAATCCTTTATAGGAATGCTTACATTCACTTCCAGAAAGCAGCGATCAGCGGTGGTTTGCAGGATTGCTACACCGCAGTTTGCAAGAAGTGCGAGAGTCGTGCATAGCAATGCTTAAATTCCCTTAGAGAAAGCAACTGTCGGCGGGTGATTTTTTAGGCTTTCTAGCCTCTGGTTTGGATGAAGTGTGAGACATACATGGGAACGCTTACATTCCCTTCCAGAAAGCAAGTGTCGCGGAGTGGTTTTTAGGCTTGCAAGACTTCTGAACGGAAGAAGTGCGAGAGGCATATACAGGAAGGCGTACATTTACTTAATGAAAGCAACTATAGTGGGATGCATTGGAGAATTGCTAAAGTCTGAGATTGGAAGAAGTGTGACCTTCCTGTCAAACACACTTGAGAAAGAAGTCATCACGTAGGACGGGGAGAGCTCCCAGCAGTAAGGAGTCATGTATAGGGACGCTTAAACTAACTTAGAGCGAGCAACTAGCAGGTGGTGCTCTGTAGGCTGGCTAAACGCTAGAATGGAGGAAGTGCCAGACGGTCTTCTATATTAACGCTTACATTCACTGAGAGAAAGAGACTATGTTGGGCGCTTTGTTACACTGGTAAACTCTGAGATCGGAAGAAGTGTGAGAGTTTCCTGTCCAACGCACTTAAGAAAGAAGTCATTATGTAGGAAGAGGAGAGTTCTCGGCTAGAAAGGGAGGACGCTTTCTATGTATGGGAACACTTACATTCACTTCAAGAAACTATCGGGGGGTAATTTGTAGTTAAACTCTAGAAGAACTGTGAGAGTTCTATATAGGAAGGCTTGCATTCACTTAGGGAAAGCAAGTACGAAGAAGGAGTGGTTTGTAGGCTTGCTAAACTCTAGTGTTGACGAAATGCGAGAGTCCTATAGAGGGACGTTAACCTTCAGTTAGTGAGAGCAACTCTCGGGGAGGGGGGTGGTATTTAGGCTTGCTGAACTCTAGTGTGGAAGACATGTCCGAGTTATCCAGGAAGGCTTACAATCACTTAGCTAGAAAGCCAGTATCGGCGGTCGCCTTGTAGGCTTGCTAAACTCTAGTTTCCAGGAAGGGCAAGAGTCATATAGAGGATCACTTAAATTCACTCAGTGAAAGCAACTGTCGCAGGCTGCCTTTTAGGGTGGCTAAACTCTAGTTGGAAGGAAGTGTGAGAGTCATATATAGGAATTCTTACCTTGACTTAGTGAAAGCACCTATGGAGCGGTGGCTTGTCGTCTTGCTGAACTCCAGTTTGGAAGATGTGCGAGAGTATGTATTCATAGGGTTATTTACAGCCACTTAGAGAAAGTAGCTCTCAGGGCTGGTGCGCAGGGTTACAAAACTACATTCAAAGAAGGACAAGAAAATTATACAGGGGAGGCTTACATTCGGGTAGAGAAAGCAACTCTCGTGGGGTGCATTGCCAGATGGCTAAACGTTGAGATTGGAACAAGTGTGAGTTTCTTGTGAATCACACTGAAGGATGAAGTCACTATGTAAAAGCTGGATACTTCTTAGCCAGACGGGAGTCACGATAGGAACACATACACTGACTGAGAGAAAGCAATTGTTGGGTGGTGGGTTGTAGGTTTGCTAAAGTCCAGTTTGGAAGAAGTGCGAGAATCCTTTATAGGAATGCTTACATTCACTTCCAGAAAGCAGCGATCAGCGGTGGTTTGCAGGATTGCTACACCGCAGTTTGCAAGAAGTGCGAGAGTCGTGCATAGCAATGCTTAAATTCCCTTAGAGAAAGCAACTGTCGGCGGGTGATTTTTAGGCTTTCTAGCCTCTGGTTTGGATGAAGTGTGAGACATACATGGGAACGTTTACATTCCCTTCCAGAAAGCAAGGGTCGCGGAGTGGTTTTTAGGCTTGCAAGACTTCTGAACGGAAGAAGTGCGAGAGGCACATACAGGAAGGCGTACATTTACTTAATGAAAGCAACTATAGTGGGATGCATTGGAGAATTGCTAAAGTCTGAGATTGGAAGAAGTGTGACCTTCCTGTCAAACACACTTGAGAAAGAAGTCATCACGTAGGACGGGGAGAGCTCCCAGCAGTAAGGAGTCATGTATAGGGACGCTTAAACTAACTTAGAGCGAGCAACTAGCAGGTGGTGCTCTGTAGGCTGGCTAAACGCTAGAATGGAGGAAGTGCCAGACGATCTTCTATATTAACGCTTACATTCACTGAGAGAAAGAGACTATGTTGGGCGCTTTGTTACACTGGTAAACTCTGAGATTGGAAGAAGTGTGAGAGTTTCCTGTCCAACGCACTTAAGAAAGAAGTCATTATGTAGGAAGAGGAGAGTTCTCGGCTAGAAAGGGAGGAGGCTTTCTATGTATGGGAACGCTTACATTCACTTCAAGAAACTATCGAGGGGTAATTTGTAGTTAAACTCTAGAAGAACTGTGAGAGTCCTATATAGGAAGGCTTGCATTCACTTAGGGAAAGCAAGTACGAAGAAGGAGTGGTTTGTAGGCTTGCTAAACTCTAGTGTTGACGAAATGCGAGAGTCCTATCGAGGGACGTTAACCTTCAGTTAGTGAGAGCAACTCTCCGGGAGGGGGGTGGTATTTAGGCTTGCTGAACTCTAGTTTGGAAGACATGTCTGAGTTATCCAGGAAGGCTTACAATCACTTAGCTAGAAAGCCAGTATGGGCGGTCGCCTTGTAGGCTTGCTAAACTCTAGTTTCCAGGAAGGGCAAGAGTCATATAGAGGATCACTTAAATTCACTCAGTGAAAGCAACTGTCGCGGGCTGCCTTTTAGGGTGGCTAAACTCTAGTTGGAAGGAAGTGTCAGAGTCATATATAGGAATTCTTACCTTGACTTAGTGAAAGCACCTATGGAGCGGTGACTTGTCGTCTTGCTGAACTCCAGTTTGGAAGATGTGCGAGAGTATGTATTCATAGGGATATTTACAGCCACTTAGAGAAAGTAGCTCTCAGGGCTGGTGCGCAGGGTTACAAAACTACATTCAAAGAAGGACAAGAAAAATATACGGGGGAGGCTTACATTCGGGTAGAGAAAGCAACTCTCGTGGGGTGTATTGCCAGATGGCTAAACGTTGAGATTGGAACAAGTGTGAATTTCTTGTGAATCACACTGAAGGATGAAGTCACTATGTAAAAGCTGGATACTTCTTAGCCAGACGGGAGTCACGATAGGAACACATACACTGACTGAGAGAAAGCAATTGTTGGGCGGTGGGTTGTAGGTTTGCTAAAGTCCAGTTTGGAAGAAGTGCGAGAATCCTTTCTAGGAATGCTTACATTCACTTCCAGAAAGCAGCGATCAGCGGTGGTTTGCAGGATTGCTACACCGCAGTTTGCAAGAAGTGCGAGAGTCGTGCATAGCAATGCTTAAATTCCCTTAGAGAACACAACTGTCGGGGGGTGATTTTTAGGCTTTCTAGCCTCTGGTTTAGATGAAGTGTGAGACATACATGGGAACGCTTACATTCCCTTCCAGAAAGCAAGTGTCGCGGAGTGGTTTTTAGGCTTGCAAGACTTCTGAACGGAAGAAGTGCGAGAGGCATATACAGGAAGGCGTACATTTACTTAATGAAAGCAACTATAGTGGGATGCATTGGAGAATTGCTAAAGTCTGAGATTGGAAGAAGTGTGACCTTCCTGTCAAACACACTTGAGAAAGAAGTCATCACGTAGGACGGGGAGAGCTCCCAGCAGTAAGGAGTCATGTATAGGGACGCTTAAACTAACTTAGAGCGAGCAACTAGCAGGTCGGGCTCTGTAGGCTGGCTAAACGCTAGAATGGAGGAAGTGCCAGACGGTCTTCTATATTAACGCTTACATTCACTGAGAGAAAGAGACTATGTTGGGCGCTTTGTTACACTGGTAAACTCTGAGATTGGAAGAAGTGTGAGAGTTTCCTGTCCAACGCACTTAGGAAAGAAGTCATTATGTAGGAAGAGGAGAGTTCTCGGCTAGAAAGGGAGGAGGCTTCTATGTATGGGAACGCTTACATTCACTTCAAGAAACTATCGGGGGGTAATTTGTAGTTAAACTCTAGAAGAACTGTGAGAGTCCTATATAGGAAGGCTTGCATTCACTTAGGGAAAGCAAGTACGAAGAAGGAGTGGTTTGTAGGCTTGCTAAACTCTAGTGTTGACGAAATGCGAGAGTCCTATAGAGGGACGTTAACCTTCAGTTAGTGAGAGCAACTCTCGGGGAGGGGGGTGGTATTTAGGCTTGCTGAACTCTAGTTTGGAAGACATGTCCGAGTTATCCAGGAAGGCTTACAATCACTTAGCTAGAAAGCCAGTATCGGCGGTCGCCTTGTAGGCTTGCTAAACTCTAGTTTCCAGGAAGGGCAAGAGTCATATAGAGGATCACTTAAATTCACTCAGTGAAAGCAACTGTCGCGGGCTGCCTTTTAGGGTGGCTAAACGCTAGTTGGAAGGAAGTGTGAGAGTCATATATAGGAATTCTTACCTTGACTTAGTGAAAGCACCTATGGAGCGGTGACTTGTCGTCTTGCTGAACTCCAGTTTGGAAGATGTGCGAGAGTATGTATTCATAGGGATATTTACAGCCACTTAGAGAAAGTAGCTCTCAGGGCTGGTGCGCAGGGTTACAAAACTACATTCAAAGAAGGACAAGAAAAATATACGGGGGAGGCTTACATTCGGGTAGAGAAAGCAACTCTCGTGGGGTGTATTGCCAGATGGCTAAACGTTGAGATTGGAACAAGTGTGAGTTTCTTGTGAATCACACTGAAGGATGAAGTCACTATGTAAAAGCTGGATACTTCTTAGCCAGACGGGAGTCACGATAGGAACACATACACTGACTGAGAGAAAGCAATTGTTGGGCGGTGGGTTGTAGGTTTGCTAAAGTCCAGTTTGGAAGAAGTGCGAGAATCCTTTCTAGGAATGCTTACATTCACTTCCAGAAAGCAGCGATCAGCGGTGGTTTGCAGGATTGCTACACCGCAGTTTGCAAGAAGTGCGAGAGTCGTGCATAGCAATGCTTAAATTCCCTTAGAGAACACAACTGTCGGGGGGTGATTTTTAGGCTTTCTAGCCTCTGGTTTAGATGAAGTGTGAGACATACATGGGAACGCTTACATTCCCTTCCAGAAAGCAAGTGTCGCGGAGTGGTTTTTAGGCTTGCAAGACTTCTGAACGGAAGAAGTGCGAGAGGCATATACAGGAAGGCGTACATTTACTTAATGAAAGCAACTATAGTGGGATGCATTGGAGAATTGCTAAAGTCTGAGATTGGAAGAAGTGTGACCTTCCTGTCAAACACACTTGAGAAAGAAGTCATCACGTAGGACGGGGAGAGCTCCCAGCAGTAAGGAGTCATGTATAGGGACGCTTAAACTAACTTAGAGCGAGCAACTAGCAGGTCGGGCTCTGTAGGCTGGCTAAACGCTAGAATGGAGGAAGTGCCAGACGGTCTTCTATATTAACGCTTACATTCACTGAGAGAAAGAGACTATGTTGGGCGCTTTGTTACACTGGTAAACTCTGAGATTGGAAAAAGTGTGAGAGTTTCCTGTCCAACGCACTTAGGAAAGAAGTCATTATGTAGGAAGAGGAGAGTTCTCGGCTAGAAAGGGAGGAGGCTTCTATGTATGGGAACGCTTACATTCACTTAGAGAAACTATCGGGGGGTAATTTGTAGTTAAACTCTAGAAGAACTGTGAGAGTCCTATATAGGAAGGCTTGCATTCACTTAGGGAAAGCAAGTACGAAGAAGGAGTGGTTTGTAGGCTTGCTAAACTCTAGTGTTGACGAAATGCGAGAGTCCTATAGAGGGACGTTAACCTTCAGTTAGTGAGAGCAACTCTCGGGGAGGGGGGTGGTATTTAGGCTTGCTGAACTCTAGTTTGGAAGACATGTCCGAGTTATCCAGGAAGGCTTACAATCACTTAGCTAGAAAGCCAGTATCGGCGGTCGCCTTGTAGGCTTGCTAAACTCTAGTTTCCAGGAAGGGCAAGAGTCATATAGAGGATCACTTAAATTCACTCAGTGAAAGCAACTGTCGCGGGCTGCCTTTTAGGGTGGCTAAACTCTAGTTGGAAAGAAGTGTGAGAGTCATATATAGGAATTCTTACCTTGACTTAGTGAAAGCACCTATGGAGCGGTGGCTTGTCGTCTTGCGGAACTCCAGTTTGGAAGATGTGCGAGAGTATGTATTCATAGGGATATTTACAGCCACTTAGAGAAAGTAGCTCTCAGGGCTGGTGCGCAGGGTTACAAAACTACATTCAAAGAAGGACAAGAAAAATATACGGGGGAGGCTTACATTCGGGTAGAGAAAGCAACTCTCGTGGGGTGTATTGCCAGATGGCTAAACGTTGAGATTGGAACAAGTGTGAGTTTCTTGTGAATCACACTGAAGGATGAAGTCACTATGTAAAAGCTGGATACTTCTTAGCCAGACGGGAGTCACGATAGGAACACATACACTGACTGAGAGAAAGCAATTGTTGGGTGGTGGGTTGTAGGTTTGCTAAAGTCCAGTTTGGAAGAAGTGCGAGAATCCTTTATAGGAATGCTTACATTCACTTCCAGAAAGCAGCGATCAGCGGTGGTTTGCAGGATTGCTACACCGCAGTTTGCAAGAAGTGCGAGAGTCGTGCATAGCAATGCTTAAATTCCCTTAGAGAAAGCAACTGTCGGCGGGTGATTTTTAGGCTTTCTAGCCTCTGGTTTGGATGAAGTGTGAGACATACATGGGAACGCTTACATTCCCTTCCAGAAAGCAAGTGTCGCGGAGTGGTTTTTAGGCTTGCAAGACTTCTGAAGGGAAGAAGTGCGAGAGGCATATACAGGAAGGCGTACATTTACTTAATGAAAGCAACTATAGTGGGATGCATTGGAGAATTGCTAAAGTCTGAGATTGGAAGAAGTGTGACCTTCCTGTCAAACACACTTGAGAAAGAAGTCATCACGTAGGACGGGGAGAGCTCCCAGCAGTAAGGAGTCATGTATAGGGACGCTTAAACTAACTTAGAGCGAGCAACTAGCAGGTGGTGCTCTGTAGGCTGGCTAAACGCTAGAATGGAGGAAGTGCCAGACGGTCTTCTATATTAACGCTTACATTCACTGAGAGAAAGAGACTATGTTGGGCGCTTTGTTACACTGGTAAACTCTGAGATTGGAAGAAGTGTGAGAGTCTCCTGTCCAACGCACTTAAGAAAGAAGTCATTATGTAGGAAGAGGAGAGTTCTCGGCTAGAAAGGGAGGAGGCTTTCTATGTATGGGAACGCTTACATTCACTTCAAGAAACTATCGGGGGGTAATTTGTAGTTAAACTCTAGAAGAACTGTGAGAGTCCTATATAGGAAGGCTTGCATTCACTTAGGGAAAGCAAGTACGAAGAAGGAGTGGTTTGTAGGCTTGCTAAACTCTAGTGTTGACGAAATGCGAGAGTCCTATAGAGGGACGTTAACCTTCAGTTAGTGAGAGCAACTCTCGGGGAGGGGGGTGGTATTTAGGCTTGCTGAACTCTAGTTTGGAAGACATGTCCGAGTTATCCAGGAAGGCTTACAATCACTTAGCTAGAAAGCCAGTATCGGCGGTCGCCTTGTAGGCTTGCTAAACTCTAGTTTCCAGGAAGGGCAAGAGTCATATAGAGGATGACTTCAATTCACTCAGTGAAAGCAACTGTCGCAGGCTGCCTTTTAGGGTGGCTAAACTCTAGTTGGAAGGAAGTGTGAGAGTCATATATAGGAATTCTTACCTTGACTTAGTGAAAGCACCTATGGAGCGGTGGCTTGTCGTCTTGCTGAACTCCAGTTTGGAAGATGTGCGAGAGTATGTATTCATAGGGATATTTACAGCCACTTAGAGAAAGTAGCTCTCAGGGCTGGTGCGCAGGGTTACAAAACTACATTCAAAGAAGGACAAGAAAAATATACGGGGGAGGCTTACATTCGGGTAGAGAAAGCAACTCTCGTGGGGTGTATTGCCAGATGGCTAAACGTTGAGATTGGAACAAGTGTGAGTTTCTTGTGAATCACACTGAAGGATGAAGTCACTATGTAAAAGCTGGATACTTCTTAGCCAGACGGGAGTCACGATAGGAACACATACACTGACTGAGAGAAAGCAATTGTTGGGTGGTGGGTTGTAGGTTTGCTAAAGTCCAGTTTGGAAGAAGTGCGAGAATCCTTTATAGGAATGCTTACATTCACTTCCAGAAAGCAGCGATCAGCGGTGGTTTGCAGGATTGCTACACCGCAGTTTGCAAGAAGTGCGAGAGTCATGCATAGCAATGCTTAAATTCCCTTAGAGAAAGCAACTGTCGGCGGGTGATTTTTAGGCTTTCTAGCCTCTGGTTTGGATGAAGTGTGAGACATACATGGGAACGCTTACATTCCCTTCCAGAAAGCAACTGTCGCGGAGTAGTTTTTAGGCTTGCAAGACTTCTGAACGGAAGAAGTGCGAGAGGCATATACAGGAAGGCGTACATTTACTTAATGAAAGCAACTATAGTGGGATGCATTGGAGAATTGCTAAAGTCTGAGATTGGAAGAAGTGTGACCTTCCTGTCAAACACACTTGAGAAAGAAGTCATCACGTAGGACGGGGAGAGCTGCCAGCAGTAAGGAGTCATGTATAGGGACGCTTAAACTAACTTAGAGCGAGCAACTAGCAGGTGGTGCTCTGTAGGCTGGCTAAACGCTAGAATGGAGGAAGTGCCAGACGGTCTTCTATATTAACGCTTACATTCACTGAGAGAAAGAGACTATGTTGGGCGCTTTGTTACACTGGTAAACTCTGAGATTGGAAGAAGTGTGAGAGTTTCCTGTCCAACGCACTTAGGAAAGAAGTCATTATGTAGGAAGAGGAGAGTTCTCGGCTAGAAAGGGAGGACGCTTTCTATGTATGGGAACGCTTACATTCACTTCAAGAAACTATCGGGGGGTAATTTGTAGTTAAACTCTAGAAGAACTGTGAGAGTCCTATATAGGAAGGCTTGCATTCACTTAGGGAAAGCAAGTACGAAGAAGGAGTGGTTTGTAGGCTTGCTAAACTCTAGTGTTGACGAAATGCGAGAGTCCTATAGAGGGACGTTAACCTTCAGTTAGTGAGAGCAACTCTCGGGGAGGGGGGTGGTATTTAGGCTTGCTGAACTCTAGTTTGGAAGACATGTCCGAGTTATCCAGGAAGGCTTACAATCACTTAGCTAGAAAGCCAGTATCGGCGGTCGCCTTGTAGGCTTGCTAAACTCTAGTTTCCAGGAAGGGCAAGAGTCATATAGAGGATCACTTAAATTCACTCAGTGAAAGCAACTGTCGCGGGCTGCCTTTTAGGGTGGCTAAACTCTAGTTGGAAGGAAGTGTGAGAGTCATATATAGGAATTCTTACCTTGACTTAGTGAAAGCACCTATGGAGCGGTGGCTTGTCGTCTTGCTGAACTCCAGTTTGGAAGATGTGCGAGAGTATGTATTCATAGGGATATTTACAGCCACTTAGAGAAAGTAGCTCTCAGGGCTGGTGCGCAGGGTTACAAAACTACATTCAAAGAAGGACAAGAAAAATATACGGGGGAGGCTTACATTCGGGTAGAGAAAGCAACTCTCGTGGGGTGTATTGCCAGATGGCTAAACGTTGAGATTTGAACAAGTGTGAGTTTCTTGTGAATCACACTGAAGGATGAAGTCACTATGTAAAAGCTGGATACTTCTTAGCCAGACGGGAGTCACGATAGGAACACATACACTGACTGAGAGAAAGCAATTGTTGGGTGGTGGGTTGTAGGTTTGCTAAAGTCCAGTTTGGAAGAAGTGCGAGAATCCTTTCTAGGAATGCTTACATTCACTTCCAGAAAGCAGCGATCAGCGGTGGTTTGCAGGATTGCTACACCGCAGTTTGCAAAAAGTGCGAGAGTCGTGCATAGCAATGCTTAAATTCCCTTAGAGAAAGCAACTGTCGGCGGGTGATTTTTAGGCTTTCTAGCCTCTGGTTTGGATGAAGTGTGAGACATACATGGGAACGCTTACATTCCCTTCCAGAAAGCAAGTGTCGCGGAGTGGTTTTTAGGCTTGCAAGACTTCTGAACGGAAGAAGTGCGAGAGGCATATACAGGAAGGCGTACATTTACTTAATGAAAGCAACTATAGTGGGATGCATTGGAGAATTGCTAAAGTCTGAGATTGGAAGAAGTGTGACCTTCCTGTCAAACACACTTGAGAAAGAAGTCATCACGTAGGACGGGGAGAGCTCCCAGCAGTAAGGAGTCATGTATAGGGACGCTTAAACTAACTTAGAGCGAGCAACTAGCAGGTGGTGCTCTGTAGGCTGGCTAAACGCTAGAATGGAGGAAGTGCCAGACGGTCTTCTATATTAACGCTTACATTCACTGAGAGAAAGAGACTATGTTGGGCGCTTTGTTACACTGGTAAACTCTGAGATTGGAAGAAGTGTGAGAGTTTCCTGTCCAACGCACTTAGGAAAGAAGTCATTATGTAGGAAGAGGAAAGTTCTCGGCTAGAAAGGGAGGAGGCTTTCTATGTATGGGAACGCTTACATTCACTTCAAGAAACTATCGTGGGGTAATTTGTAGTTAAACTCTAGAAGAACTGTGAGAGTCCTATATAGGAAGGCTTGCATTCACTTAGGGAAAGCAAGTACGAAGAAGGAGTGGTTTGTAGGCTTGCTAAACTCTAGTGTTGACGAAATGCGAGAGTCCCATAGAGGGACGTTAACCTTCAGTTAGTGAGAGCAACTCTCGGGGGGGGGTGGTATTTAGGCTTGCTGAACTCTAGTTTGGAAGACATGTCCGAGTTATCCAGGAAGGCTTACAATCACTTAGCTAGAAAGCCAGTATCGGCGGTCGCCTTGTAGGCTTGCTAAACTCTAGTTTCCAGGAAGGGCAAGAGTCATATAGAGGATCACTTAAATTCACTCAGTGAAAGCAACTGTCGCGGGCTGCCTTTTAGGGTGGCTAAACTCTAGTTGGAAGGAAGTGTGAGAATCATATATAGGAATTCTTACCTTGACTTAGTGAAAGCACCTATGGAGCGGTGGCTTGTCGTCTTGCTGAACTCCAGTTTGGAAGATGTGCGAGAGTATGTATTCATAGGGATATTTACAGCCACTTAGAGAAAGTAGCTCTCAGGGCTGGTGCGCAGGGTTACAAAACTACATTCAAAGAAGGACAAGAAAAATATACGGGGGAGGCTTACATTCGGGTAGAGAAAGCAACTCTCGTGGGGTGTATTGCCAGATGGCTAAACGTTGAGATTGGAACAAGTGTGAGTTTCTTGTGAATCACACTGAAGGATGAAGTCACTATGTAAAAGCTGGATACTTCTTAGCCAGACGGGAGTCACGATAGGAACACATACACTGACTGAGAGAAAGCAATTGTTGGGCGGTGGGTTGTAGGTTTGCTAAAGTCCAGTTTGGAAGAAGTGCGAGAATCCTTTATAGGAATGCTTACATTCACTTCCAGAAAGCAGCGATCAGCGGTGGTTTGCAGGATTGCTACACCGCAGTTTGCAAGAAGTGCGAGAGTCGTGCATAGCAATGCTTAAATTCCCTTAGAGAACACAACTGTCGGGGGGTGATTTTTAGGCTTTCTAGCCTCTCGTTTGGATGAAGTGTGAGACATACATGGGAACGCTTACATTCCCTTCCAGAAAGCAAGTGTCGCGGAGTGGTTTTTAGGCTTGCAAGACTTCTGAACGGAAGAAGTGCGAGAGGCATATACAGGAAGGCGTACATTTACTTAATGAAAGCAACTATAGTGGGATGCATTGGAGAATTGCTAAAGTCTGAGATTGGAAGAAGTGTGACCTTCCTGTCAAACACACTTGAGAAAGAAGTCATCACGTAGGACGGGGAGAGCTCCCAGCAGTAAGGAGTCATGTATAGGGACGCTTAAACTAACTTAGAGCGAGCAACTAGCAGGTGGTGCTCTGTAGGCTGGCTAAACGCTAGAATGGAGGAAGTGCCAGACGGTCTTCTATATTAACGCTTACATTCACTGAGAGAAAGAGACCATGTTGGGCGCTTTGTTACACTGGTAAACTCTGAGATTGGAAGAAGTGTGAGAGTTTCCTGTCCAACGCACTTAAGAAAGAAGTCATTATGTAGGAAGAGGAGAGTTCTCGGCTAGAAAGGGAGGACGCTTTCTATGTATGGGAACGCTTACATTCACTTCAAGAAACTATCGGGGGGTAATTTGTAGTTAAACTCTAGAAGAACTGTGAGAGTCCTATATAGGAAGGCTTGCATTCACTTAGGGAAAGCAAGTACGAAGAAGGAGTGGTTTGGAGGCTTGCTAAACTCTAGTGTTGACGAAATGCGAGAGTCCTATGGAGGGACGTTAACCTTCAGTTAGTGAGAGCAACTCTCGGGGAGGGGGGTGGTATTTAGGCTTGCTGAACTCTAGTTTGGAAGACATGTCCGAGTTATCCAGGAAGGCTTACAATCACTTAGCTAGAAAGCCAGTATCGGCGGTCGCCTTGTAGGCTTGCTAAACTCTAGTTTCCAGGAAGGGCAAGAGTCATATAGAGAATCACTTAAATTCACTCAGTGAAAGCAACTGTCGCAGGCTGCCTTTTAGGGTGGCTAAACTCTAGTTGGAAGGAAGTGTGAGAGTCATATATAGGAATTCTTACCTTGACTTAGTGAAAGCACCTATGGAGCGGTGGCTTGTCGTCTTGCTGAACTCCAGTTTGGAAGATGTGCGAGAGTATGTATTCATAGGGATATTTACAGCCACTTAGAGAAAGTAGCTCTCAGGGCTGGTGCGCAGGGTTACAAAACTACATTCAAAGAAGGACAAGAAAATTATACGGGGGAGGCTTACATTCGGGTAGAGAAAGCAACTCTCGTGGGGTGTATTGCCAGATGGCTAAACGTTGAGATTGGAACAAGTGTGAGTTTCTTGTGAATCACACTGAAGGATGAAGTCACTATGGAAAAGCTGGATACTTCTTAGCCAGACGGGAGTCACGATAGGAACACATACACTGACTGAGAGAAAGCAATTGTTGGGTGGTGGGTTGTAGGTTTGCTAAGTCCAGTTTGGAAGAAGTGCGAGAATCCTTTATAGGAATGCTTACATTCACTTCCAGAAAGCAGCGATCAGCGGTGGTTTGCAGGATTGCTACACCGCAGTTTGCAAGAAGTGCGAGAGTCGTGCATAGCAATGCTTAAATTCCCTTAGAGAAAGCAACTGTCGGCGGGTGATTTTTAGGCTTTCTAGCCTCTGGTTTGGATGAAGTGTGAGACATACATGGGAACGCTTACATTCACTTCCAGAAAGCAAGTGTCGCGGAGTGGTTTTTAGGCTTGCAAGACTTCTGAACGGAAGAAGTGCGAGAGGCATATACAGGAAGGCGTACATTTACTTAATGAAAGCAACTATAGTGGGATGCATTGGAGAATTGCTAAAGTCTGAGATTGGAAGAAGTGTGACCTTCCTGTCAAACACACTTGAGAAAGAAGTCATCACGTAGGACGGGGAGAGCTCCCAGCAGTAAGGAGTCATGTATAGGGACGCTTAAACTAACTTAGAGCGAGCAACTAGCAGGTGGTGCTCTGTAGGCTGGCTAAACGCTAGAATGGAGGAAGTGCCAGACGGTCTTCTATATTAACGCTTACATTCACTGAGAGAAAGAGACTATGTTGGGCGTTTTGTTACACTGGTAAACTCTGAGATTGGAAGAAGTGTGAGAGTTTCCTGTCCAACGCACTTAAGAAAGAAGTCATTATGTAGGAAGAGGAGAGTTCTCGGCTAGAAAGGGAGGACGCTTTCTATGTATGGGAACGCTTACATTCACTTCAAGAAACTATCGGGGGGTAATTTGTAGTTAAACTCTAGAAGAACTGTGAGAGTCCTATATAGGAAGGCTTGCATTCACTTAGGGAAAGCAAGTACGAAGAAGGAGTGGTTTGGAGGCTTGCTAAACTCTAGTGTTGACGAAATGCGAGAGTCCTATAGAGGGACGTTAAACTTCAGTTAGTGAGAGCAACTCTCGGGGAGGGGGGTGGTATTTAGGCTTGCTGAACTCTAGTTTGGAAGACATGTCCGAGTTATCCAGGAAGGCTTACAATCACTTAGCTAGAAAGCCAGTATCGGCGGTCGCCTTGTAGGCTTGCTAAACTCTAGTTTCCAGGAAGGGCAAGAGTCATATAGAGAATCACTTAAATTCACTCAGTGAAAGCAACTGTCGCAGGCTGCCTTTTAGGGTGGCTAAACTCTAGTTGGAAGGAAGTGTGAGAGTCATATATAGGAATTCTTACCTTGACTTAGTGAAAGTACCTATGGAGCGGTGGCTTGTCGTCTTGCTGAACTCCAGTTTGGAAGATGTGCGAGAGTATGTATTCATAGGGATATTTACAGCCACTTAGAGAAAGTAGCTCTCAGGGCTGGTGCGCAGGGTTACAAAACTACATTCAAAGAAGGACAAGAAAAATATACGGGGGAGGCTTACATTCGGGTAGAGAAAGCAACTCTCGTGGGGTGTATTGCCAGATGGCTAAACGTTGAGATTGGAACAAGTGTGAGTTTCTTGTGAATCACACTGAAGGATGAAGTCACTATGTAAAAGCTGGATACTTCTTAGCCAGACGGGAGTCACGATAGGAACACATACACTGACTGAGAGAAAGCAATTGTTGGGTGGTGGGTTGTAGGTTTGCTAAAGTCCAGTTTGGAAGAAGTGCGAGAATCCTTTATAGGAATGCTTACATTCACTTCCAGAAAGCAGCGATCAGCGGTGGTTTGCAGGATTGCTACACCGCAGTTTGCAAGAAGTGCAAGAGTCATGCATAGCAATGCTTAAATTCCCTTAGAGAAAGCAACTGTCGGCGGGTGATTTTTAGGCTTTCTAGCCTCTGGTTTGGATGAAGTGTGAGACATACATGGGAACGCTTACATTCACTTCCAGAAAGCAAGTGTCGCGGAGTGGTTTTTAGGCTTGCAAGACTTCTGAACGGAAGAAGTGCGAGAGGCATATACAGGAAGGCGTACATTTACTTAATGAAAGCAACTATAGTGGGATGCATTGGAGAATTGCTAAAGTCTGAGATTGGAAGAAGTGTGACCTTCCTGTCAAACACACTTGAGAAAGAAGTCATCACGTAGGACGGGGAGAGCTCCCAGCAGTAAGGAGTCATGTATAGGGACGCTTAAACTAACTTAGAGCGAGCAACTAGCAGGTGGTGCTCTGTAGGCTGGCTAAACGCTAGAATGGAGGAAGTGCCAGACGGTCTTGTATATTAACGCTTACATTCACTGAGAGAAAGAGACTATGTTGGGCGCTTTGTTACACTGGTAAACTCTGAGATTGGAGGAAGTGTGAGAGTTTCCTGTCCAACGCACTTAGGAAAGAAGTCATTATGTAGGAAGAGGAGAGTTCTCGGCTAGAAAGGGAGGAGGCTTTCTATGTATGTGAACGCTTACATTCACTTCAAGAAACTATCCGGGGGTAATTTGTAGTTAAACTCTAGAAGAACTGTGAGAGTCCTATATAGGAAGGCTTGCATTCACTTAGGGAAAGCAAGTACGAAGAAGGAGTGGTTTGTAGGCTTGCTAAACTCTAGTGTTGACGAAATGCGAGAGTCCTATAGAGGGACGTTAACCTTCAGTTAGTGAGAGCAACTCTCGGGGAGGGGGGTGGTATTTAGGCTTGCTGAACTCTAGTTTGGAAGACATGTCCGAGTTATCCAGGAAGGCTTACAATCACTTAGCTAGAAAGCCAGTATCGGCGGTCGCCTTGTAGGCTTGCTAAACTCTAGTTTCCAGGAAGGGCAAGAGTCATATAGAGGATGACTTCAATTCACTCAGTGAAAGCAACTGTCGCGGGCTGCCTTTTAGGGTGGCTAAACTCTAGTTGGAAAGAAGTGTGAGAGTCATATATAGGAATTCTTACCTTGACTTAGTGAAAGCACCTATGGAGCGGTGGCTTGTCGTCTTGCTGAACTCCAGTTTGGAAGATGTGCGAGAGTATGTATTCATAGGGATATTTACAGCCACTTAGAGAAAGTAGCTCTCAGGGCTGGTGCGCAGGGTTACAAAACTACATTCAAAGAAGGACAAGAAAAATATACGGGGGAGGCTTACATTCGGGTAGAGAAAGCAACTCTCGTGGGGTGTATTGCCAGATGGCTAAACGTTGAGATTGGAACAAGTGTCAGTTTCTTGTGAATCACACTGAAGGATGAAGTCACTATGTAAAAGCTGGATACTTCTTAGCCAGACGGGAGTCACGATAGGAACACATACACTGACTGAGAGAAAGCAATTGTTGGGTGGTGGGTTGTAGGTTTGCTAAAGTCCAGTTTGGAAGAAGTGCGAGAATCCTTTATAGGAATGCTTACATTCACTTCCAGAAAGCAGCGATCAGCGGTGGTTTGCAGGATTGCTACACCGCAGTTTGCAAGAAGTGCGAGAGCCGTGCATAGCAATGCTTAAATTCCCTTAGAGAAAGCAACTGTCGGCGGGTGATTTTTAGGCTTTCTAGCCTCTGGTTTGGATGAAGTGTGAGACATACATGGGAACACTTACATTCCCTTCCAGAAAGCAAGTGTCGCGGAGTGGTTTTTAGGCTTGCAAGACTTCTGAACGGAAGAAGTGCGAGAGGCATATACAGGAAGGCGTACATTTACTTAATGAAAGCAACTATAGTGGGATGCATTGGAGAATTGCTAAAGTCTGAGATTGGAAGAAGTGTGACCTTCCTGTCAAACACACTTGAGAAAGAAGTCATCACGTAGGACGGGGAGAGCTCCCAGCAGTAAGGAGTCATGTATAGGGACGCTTAAACTAACTTAGAGAGAGCAACTAGCAGGTGGTGCTCTGTAGGCTGGCTAAACGCTAGAATGGAGGAAGTGCCAGACAGTCTTCTATATTAACGCTTACATTCACTGAGAGAAAGAGACTATGTTGGGCGCTTTGTTACACTGGTAAACTCTGAGATTGGAAGAAGTGTGAGAGTTTCCTGTCCAACGCACTTAAGAAAGAAGTCATTATGTAGGAAGAGGAGAGTTCTCGGCTAGAAAGGGAGGAGGCTTTCTATGTATGGAAACGCTTACATTCACTTCAAGAAACTATCGGGGGGTAATTTGTAGTTAAACTCTAGAAGAACTGTGAGAGTCCTATATAGGAAGGCTTGCATTCACTTAGGGAAAGCAAGTACGAAGAAGGAGTGGTTTGTAGGCTTGCTAAACTCTAGTGTTGACGAAATGCGAGAGTCCTATAGAGGGACGTTAACCTTCAGTTAGTGAGAGCAACTCTCGGGGAGGGGGGTGGTATTTAGGCTTGCTGAACTCTAGTTTGGAAGACATGTCCGAGTTATCCAGGAAGGCTTACAATCACTTAGCTAGAAAGCCAGTATCGGCGGTCGCCTTGTAGGCTTGCTAAACTCTAGTTTCCAGGAAGGGCAAGAGTCATATAGAGGATGACTTCAATTCACTCAGTGAAAGCAACTGTCGCGGGCTGCCTTTTAGGGTGGCTAAACTCTAGTTGGAAAGAAGTGTGAGAGTCATATATAGGAATTCTTACCTTGACTTAGTGAAAGCACCTATGGAGCGGTGGCTTGTCGTCTTGCTGAACTCCAGTTTGGAAGATGTGCGAGAGTATGTATTCATAGGGATATTTACAGCCACTTAGAGAAAGTAGCTCTCAGGGCTGGTGCGCAGGGTTACAAAACTACATTCAAAGAAGGACAAGAAAAATATACGGGGGAGGCTTACATTCGGGTAGAGAAAGCAACTCTCGTGGGGTGTATTGCCAGATGGCTAAACGTTGAGATTGGAACAAGTGTGAGTTTCTTGTGAATCACACTGAAGGATGAAGTCACTATGTAAAAGCTGGATACTTCTTAGCCAGACGGGAGTCACGATAGGAACACATACACTGACTGAGAGAAAGCAATTGTTGGGTGGTGGGTTGTAGGTTTGCTAAAGTCCAGTTTGGAAGAAGTGCGAGAATCCTTTATAGGAATGCTTACATTCACTTCCAGAAAGCAGCGATCAGCGGTGGTTTGCAGGATTGCTACACCGCAGTTTGCAAGAAGTGCGAGAGTCATGCATAGCAATGCTTAAATTCCCTTAGAGAAAGCAACTGTCGGCGGGTGATTTTTAGGCTTTCTAGCCTCTGGTTTGGATGAAGTGTGAGACATACATGGGAACGCTTACATTCCCTTCCAGAAAGCAAGTGTCGTGGAGTGGTTTTTAGGCTTGCAAGACTTCTGAACGGAAGAAGTGCGAGAGGCATATACAGGAAGGCGTACATTTACTTAATGAAAGCAACTATAGTGGGATGCATTGGAGAATTGCTAAAGTCTGAGATTGGAAGAAGTGTGACCTTCCTGTCAAACACACTTGAGAAAGAAGTCATCACGTAGGACGGGGAGAGCTCCCAGCAGTAAGGAGTCATGTATAGGGATGCTTAAACTAACTTAGAGCGAGCAACTAGCAGGTGGTGCTCTGTAGGCTGGCTAAACGCTAGAATGGAGGAAGTGCCAGACGGTCTTCTATATTAACGCTTACATTCACTGAGAGAAAGAGACTATGTTGGGCGCTTTGTTACACTGGTAAACTCTGAGATTGGAAGAAGTGTGAGAGTTTCCTGTCCAACGCACTTAGGAAAGAAGTCATTATGTAGGAAGAGGAGAGTTCTCGGCTAGAAAGGGAGGAGGCTTTCTATGTATGGGAACGCTTACATTCACCTCAAGAAACTATCGGGGGGTAATTTGTAGTTAAACTCTAGAAGAACTGTGAGAGTCCTATATAGGAAGGCTTGCATTCACTTAGGGAAAGGAAGTACGAAGAAGGAGTGGTTTGTAGGCTTGCTAAACTCTAGTGTTGACGAAATGCGAGAGTCCTATAGAGGGACGTTAACATTCAGTTAGTGAGAGCAACTCTCGGGGAGGGGGGTGGTATTTAGGCTTGCTGAACTCTAGTTTGGAAGACATGTCCGAGTTATCCAGGAAGGCTTACAATCACTTAGCTAGAAAGCCAGTATCGGCGGTCGCCTTGTAGGCTTGCTAAACTCTAGTTTCCAGGAAGGGCAAGAGTCATATAGAGGATCACTTAAATTCACTCAGTGAAAGCAACTGTCGCAGGCTGCCTTTTAGGGTGGCTAAACTCTAGTTGGAAGGAAGTGTGAGAGTCATATATAGGAATTCTTACCTTGACTTAGTGAAAGCACCTATGGAGCGGTGGCTTGTCGTCTTGCTGAACTCCAGTTTGGAAGATGTGCGAGAGTATGTATTCATAGGGATATTTACAGCCACTTAGAGAAAGTAGCTCTCAGGGCTGGTGCGCAGGGTTACAAAACTACATTCAAAGAAGGACAAGAAAAATATACGGGGGAGGCTTACATTCGGGTACAGAAAGCAACTCTCGTGGGGTGTATTGCCAGATGGCTAAACGTTGAGATTGGAACAAGTGTGAGTTTCTTGTGAATCACACTGAAGGATGAAGTCACTATGTAAAAGCTGGATACTTCTTAGCCAGACGGGAGTCACGATAGGAACACATACACTGACTGAGAGAAAGCAATTGTTGGGTGGTGGGTTGTAGGTTTGCTAAAGTCCAGTTTGGAAGAAGTGCGAGAATCCTTTATAGGAATGCTTACATTCACTTCCAGAAAGCAGCGATCAGCGGTGGTTTGCAGGATTGCTACACCGCAGTTTGCAAAAAGTGCGAGAGTCGTGCATAGCAATGCTTAAATTCCCTTAGAGAAAGCAACTGTCGGCGGGTGATTTTTAGGCTTTCTAGCCTCTGGTTTGGATGAAGTGTGAGACATACATGGGAACGCTTACATTCCCTTCCAGAAAGCAAGTGTCGCGGAGTGGTTTTTAGGCTTGCAAGACTTCTGAACGGAAGAAGTGCGAGAGGCATATACAGGAAGGCGTACATTTACTTAATGAAAGCAACTATAGTGGGATGCATTGGAGAATTGCTAAAGTCTGAGATTGGAAGAAGTGTGACCTTCCTGTCAAACACACTTGAGAAAGAAGTCATCACGTAGGACGGGGAGAGCTCCCAGCAGTAAGGAGTCATGTATAGGGATGCTTAAACTAACTTAGAGCGAGCAACTAGCAGGTGGTGCTCTGTCGATGGCTAAACGCTAGAATGGAGGAAGTGCCAGACGGTCTTGTATATTAACGCTTACATTCACTGAGAGAAAGAGACTATGTTGGGCGCTTTGTTACACTGGTAAACTCTGAGATTGGAGGAAGTGTGAGAGTTTCCTGTCCAACGCACTTAGGAAAGAAGTCATTATGTAGGAAGATGAGAGTTCTCGGCTAGAAAGGGAGGACGCTTTCTATGTATGGGAACGCTTACATTCACTTCAAGAAACTATCGGGGGGTAATTTGTAGTTAAACTCTAGAAGAACTGTGAGAGTCCTATATAGGAAGGCTTGCATTCACTTAGGGAAAGCAAGTACGAAGAAGGAGTGGTTTGTAGGCTTGCTAAACTCTAGTGTTGACGAAATGCGAGAGTCCTATAGAGGGACGTTAACCTTCAGTTAGTGAGAGCAACTCTCGGGGAGGGGGGTGGTATTTAGGCTTGCTGAACTCTAGTTTGGAAGACATGTCCGAGTTATCCAGGAAGGCTTACAATCACTTAGCTAGAAAGCCAGTATCGGCGGTCGCCTTGTAGGCTTGCTAAACTCTAGTTTCCAGGAAGGGCAAGAGTCATATAGAGGATCACTTAAATTCACTCAGTGAAAGCAACTGTCGCGGGCTGCCTTTTAGGGTGGCTAAACTCTAGTTGGAAGGAAGTGTGAGAGTCATATATAGGAATTCTTACCTTGACTTAGTGAAAGCACCTATGGAGCGGTGGCTTGTCGTCTTGCTGAACTCCAGTTTGGAAGATGTGCGAGAGTATGTATTCATAGGGATATTTACAGCCACTTAGAGAAAGTAGCTCTCAGGGCTGGTGCGCAGGGTTACAAAACTACATTCAAAGAAGGACAAGAAAAATATACGGGGGAGGCTTACATTCGGGTACAGAAAGCAACTCTCGTGGGGTGTATTGCCAGATGGCTAAACGTTGAGATTGGAACAAGTGTGAGTTTCTTGTGAATCACACTGAAGGATGAAGTCACTATGGAAAAGCTGGATACTTCTTAGCCAGACGGGAGTCACGATAGGAACACATACACTGACTGAGAGAAAGCAATTGTTGGGTGGTGGGTTGTAGGTTTGCTAAAGTCCAGTTTGGAAGAAGTGCGAGAATCCTTTATAGGAATGCTTACATTCACTTCCAGAAAGCAGCGATCAGCGGTGGTTTGCAGGATTGCTACACCGCAGTTTGCAAGAAGTGCGAGAGTCGTGCATAGCAATGCTTAAATTCCCTTAGAGAAAGCAACTGTCGGCGGGTGATTTTTAGGCTTTCTAGCCTCTGGTTTGGATGAAGTGTGAGACATACATGGGAACGCTTACATTCCCTTCCAGAAAGCAAGTGTCGCGGAGTGGTTTTTAGGCTTGCAAGACTTCTGAACGGAAGAAGTGCGAGAGGCATATACAGGAAGGCGTACATTTACTTAATGAAAGCAACTATAGTGGGATGCATTGGAGAATTGCTAAAGTCTGAGATTGGAAGAAGTGTGACCTTCCTGTCAAACACACTTGAGAAAGAAGTCATCACGTAGGACGGGGAGAGCTCCCAGCAGTAAGGAGTCATGTATAGGGACGCTTAAACTGACTTAGAGCGAGCAACTAGCAGGTGGTGCTCTGTAGGCTGGCTAAACGCTAGAATGGAGGAAGTGCCAGACGGTCTTCTATATTAACGCTTACATTCACTGAGAGAAAGAGACTATGTTGGGCGCTTTGTTACACTGGTAAACTCTGAGATTGGAAGAAGTGTGAGAGTTTCCTGTCCAACGCACTTAAGAAAGAAGTCATTATGTAGGAAGAGGAGAGTTCTCGGCTAGAAAGGGAGGAGGCTTTCTATGTATGGGAACGCTTACATTCACTTCAAGAAACTATCGGGGGGTAATTTGTAGTTAAACTCTAGAAGAACTGTGAGAGTCCTATATAGGAAGGCTTGCATTCACTTAGGGAAAGCAAGTACGAAGAAGGAGTGGTTTGTAGGCTTGCTAAACTCTAGTGTTGACGAAATGCGAGAGTCCTATAGAGGGACGTTAACCTTCAGTTAGTGAGAGCAACTCTCGGGGAGGGGGGTGGTATTTAGGCTTGCTGAACTCTAGTTTGGAAGACATGTCCGAGTTATCCAGGAAGGCTTACAATCACTTAGCTAGAAAGCCAGTATCGGCGGTCGCCTTGTAGGCTTGCTAAACTCTAGTTTCCAGGAAGGGCAAGAGTCATATAGAGGATCACTTAAATTCACTCAGTGAAAGCAACTGTCGCGGGCTGCCTTTTAGGGTGGCTAAACTCTAGTTGGAAGGAAGTGTGAGAGTCATATATAGGAATTCTTACCTTGACTTAGTGAAAGCACCTATGGAGCGGTGGCTTGTCGTCTTGCTGAACTCCAGTTTGGAAGATGTGCGAGAGTATGTATTCATAGGGATATTTACAGCCACTTAGAGAAAGTAGCTCTCAGGGCTGGTGCGCAGGGTTACAAAACTACATTCAAAGAAGGACAAGAAAAATATACGGGGGAGGCTTACATTCGGGTAGAGAAAGCAACTCTCGTGGGGTGTATTGCCAGATGGCTAAACGTTGAGATTGGAACAAGTGTGAGTTTCTTGTGAATCACACTGAAGGATGAAGTCACTATGTAAAAGCTGGATACTTCTTAGCCAGACGGGAGTCACGATAGGAACACATACACTGACTGAGAGAAAGCAATTGTTGGGTGGTGGGTTGTAGGTTTGCTAAAGTCCAGTTTGGAAGAAGTGCGAGAATCCTTTCTAGGAATGCTTCCATTCACTTCCAGAAAGCAGCGATCAGCGGTGGTTTGCAGGATTGCTACACCGCAGTTTGCAAGAAGTGCGAGAGTCGTGCATAGCAATGCTTAAATTCCCTTAGAGAAAGCAACTGTCGGCGGGTGATTTTTAGGCTTTCTAGCCTCTGGTTTGGATGAAGTGTGAGACATACATGGGAACGCTTACATTCCCTTCCAGAAAGCAAGTGTCGCGGAGTGGTTTTTAGGCTTGCAAGACTTCTGAACGGAGGAAGTGCGAGAGGCATATACAGGAAGGCGTACAGTTACTTAATGAAAGCAACTATAGTGGGATGCATTGGAGAATTGCTAAAGTCTGAGATTGGAAGAAGTGTGACCTTCCTGTCAAACACACTTGAGAAAGAAGTCATCACGTAGGACGGGGAGAGCTCCCAGCAGTAAGGAGTCATGTATAGGGACGCTTAAACTAACTTAGAGCGAGCAACTAGCAGGTGGTGCTCTGTAGGCTGGCTAAACCCTAGAATGGAGGAAGTGCCAGACGGTCTTCTATATTAACGCTTACATTCACTGAGAGAAAGAGACTATGTTGGGTGCTTTGTTACACTGGTAAACTCTGAGATTGGAAGAAGTGTGAGAGTTTCCTGTCCAACGCACTTAGGAAAGAAGTCATTATGTAGGAAGAGGAGAGTTCTCGGCTAGAAAGGGAGGAGGCTTTCTATGTATGGGAACGCTTACATTCACTTCAAGAAACTATCGGGGGGTAATTTGTAGTTAAACTCTAGAAGAACTGTGAGAGTCCTATATAGGAAGGCTTGCATTCACTTAGGGAAAGCAAGTACGAAGAAGGAGTGGTTTGTAGGCTTGCTAAACTCTAGTGTTGACGAAATGCGAGAGTCCTATAGAGGGACGTTAACCTTCAGTTAGTGAGAGCAACTCTCGGGGAGGGGGGTGGTATTTAGGCTTGCTGAACTCTAGTTTGGAAGACATGTCCGAGTTATCCAGGAAGGCTTACAATCACTTAGCTAGAAAGCCAGTATCGGCGGTCGCCTTGTAGGCTTGCTAAACTCTAGTTTCCAGGAAGGGCAAGAGTCATATAGAGGATCACTTAAATTCACTCAGTGAAAGCAACTGTCGCGGGCTGCCTTTTAGGGTGGCTAAACTCTAGTTGGAAGGAAGTGTGAGAGTCATATATAGGAATTCTTACCTTGACTTCGCGAAAGCACCTATGGAGCGGTGGCTTGTCGTCTTGCTGAACTCCAGTTTGGAAGATGTGCGAGAGTATGTATTCATAGGGATATTTACAGCCACTTAGAGAAAGTAGCTCTCAGGGCTGGTGCGCAGGGTTACAAAACTACATTCAAAGAAGGACAAGAAAAATATACGGGGGAGGCTTACATTCGGGTAGAGAAAGCAACTCTCGTGGGGTGTATTGCCAGATGGCTAAACGTTGAGATTGGAACAAGTGTGAGTTTCTTGTGAATCACACTGAAGGATGAAGTCACTATGTAAAAGCTGGATACTTCTTAGCCAGACGGGAGTCACGATAGGAACACATACACTGACTGAGAGAAAGCAATTGTTGGGTGGTGGGTTGTAGGTTTGCTAAAGTCCAGTTTGGAAGAAGTGCGAGAATCCTTTATAGGAATGCTTACATTCACTTCCAGAAAGCAGCGATCAGCGGTGGTTTGCAGGATTGCTACACCGCAGTTTGCAAGAAGTGCGAGAGTCGTGCATAGCAATGCTTAAATTCCCTTAGAGAAAGCAACTGTCGGCGGGTGATTTTTAGGCTTTCTAGCCTCTGGTTTGGATGAAGTGTGAGACATACATGGGAACGCTTACATTCCCTTCCAGAAAGCAAGTGTCGCGGAGTGGTTTTTAGGCTTGCAAGACTTCTGAACGGAGGAAGTGCGAGAGGCATATACAGGAAGGCGTACATTTACTTAATGAAAGCAACTATAGTGGGATGCATTGGAGAATTGCTAAAGTCTGAGATTGGAAGAAGTGTGACCTTCCTGTCAAACACACTTGAGAAAGAAGTCATCACGTAGGACGGGGAGAGCTCCCAGCAGTAAGGAGTCATGTATAGGGACGCTTAAACTAACTTAGAGCGAGCAACTAGCAGGTGGTGCTCTGTAGGCTGGCTAAACCCTAGAATGGAGGAAGTGCCAGACGGTCTTCTATATTAACGCTTACATTCACTGAGAGAAAGAGACTATGTTGGGTGCTTTGTTACACTGGTAAACTCTGAGATTGGAAGAAGTGTGAGAGTTTCCTGTCCAACGCACTTAGGAAAGAAGTCATTATGTAGGAAGAGGAGAGTTCTCGGCTAGAAAGGGAGGAGGCTTTCTATGTATGGGAACGCTTACATTCACTTCAAGAAACTATCGGGGGGTAATTTGTAGTTAAACTCTAGAAGAACTGTGAGAGTCCTATATAGGAAGGCTTGCATTCACTTAGGGAAAGCAAGTACGAAGAAGGAGTGGTTTGTAGGCTTGCTAAACTCTAGTGTTGATGAAATGCGAGAGTCCTATAGAGGGACGTTAACCTTCAGTTAGTGAGAGCAACTCTCGGGGAGGGGGGTGGTATTTAGGCTTGCTGAACTCTAGTTTGGAAGACATGTCCGAGTTATCCAGGAAGGCTTACAATCACTTAGCTAGAAAGCCAGTATCGGCGGTCGCCTTGTAGGCTTGCTAAACTCTAGTTTCCAGGAAGGGCAAGAGTCATATAGAGGATCACTTAAATTCACTCAGTGAAAGCAACTGTCGCGGGCTGCCTTTTAGGGTGGCTAAACTCTAGTTGGAAGGAAGTGTGAGAGTCATATATAGGAATTCTTACCTTGACTTCGCGAAAGCACCTATGGAGCGGTGGCTTGTCGTCTTGCTGAACTCCAGTTTGGAAGATGTGCGAGAGTATGTATTCATAGGGATATTTACAGCCACTTAGAGAAAGTAGCTCTCAGGGCTGGTGCGCAGGGTTACAAAACTACATTCAAAGAAGGACAAGAAAAATATACGGGGGAGGCTTACATTCGGGTAGAGAAAGCAACTCTCGTGGGGTGTATTGCCAGATGGCTAAACGTTGAGATTGGAACAAGTGTGAGTTTCTTGTGAATCACACTGAAGGATGAAGTCACTATGTAAAAGCTGGATACTTCTTAGCCAGACGGGAGTCACGATAGGAACACATACACTGACTGAGAGAAAGCAATTGTTGGGTGGTGGGTTGTAGGTTTGCTAAAGTCCAGTTTGGAAGAAGTGCGAGAATCCTTTATAGGAATGCTTCCATTCACTTCCAGAAAGCAGCGATCAGCGGTGGTTTGCAGGATTGCTACACCGCAGTTTGCAAGAAGTGCGAGAGTCGTGCATAGCAATGCTTAAATTCCCTTAGAGAAAGCAACTGTCGGCGGGTGATTTTTAGGCTTTCTAGCCTCTGGTTTGGATGAAGTGTGAGACATACATGGGAACGCTTACATTCCCTTCCAGAAAGCAAGTGTCGCGGAGTGGTTTTTAGGCTTGCAAGACTTCTGAACGGAAGAAGTGCGAGAGGCATACAGGAAGGCGTACATTTACTTAATGAAAGCAACTATAGTGGGATGCATTGGAGAATTGCTAAAGTCTGAGATTGGAAGAAGTGTGACCTTCCTGTCAAACACACTTGAGAAAGAAGTCATCACGTAGGACGGGGAGAGCTCCCAGCAGTAAGGAGTCATGTATAGGGACGCTTAAACTAACTTAGAGCGAGCAACTAGCAGGTGGTGCTCTGTAGGCTGGCTAAACGCTAGAATGGAGGAAGTGCCAGACGGTCTTCTATATTAACGTTTCATTCACTGAGAGAAAGAGACTATGTTGGGCGCTTTGTTACACTGGTAAACTCTGAGATTGGAAGAAGTGTGAGAGTTTCCTGTCCAACGCACTTAGGAAAGAAGTCATTATGTAGGAAGAGGAGAGTTCTCGGCTAGAAAGGGAGGAGGCTTTCTATGTATGGGAACGCTTACATTCACTTCAAGAAACTATCGGGGGGTAATTTGTAGTTAAACTCTAGAAGAACTGTGAGAGTCCTATATAGGAAGGCTTGCATTCACTTAGGGAAAGCAAGTACGAAGAAGGAGTGGTTTGTAGGCTTGCTAAACTCTAGTGTTGACGAAATGCGAGAGTCCTATAGAGGGACGTTAACCTTCAGTTAGTGAGAGCAACTCTCGGGGAGGGGGGTGGTATTTAGGCTTGCTGAACTCTAGTTTGGAAGACATGTCCGAGTTATCCAGGAAGGCTTACAATCACTTAGCTAGAAAGCCAGTATCGGCGGTCGCCTTGTAGGCTTGCTAAACTCTAGTTTCCAGGAAGGGCAAGAGTCATATAGAGGATCACTTAAATTCACTCAGTGAAAGCAACTGTCGCGGGCTGCCTTTTAGGGTGGCTAAACTCTAGTTGGAAGGAAGTGTGAGAGTCATATATAGGAATTCTTACCTTGACTTAGTGAAAGCACCTATGGAGCGGTGGCTTGTCGTCTTGCTGAACTCCAGTTTGGAAGATGTGCGAGAGTATGTATTCATAGGGATATTTACAGCCACTTAGAGAAAGTAGCTCTCAGGGCTGGTGCGCAGGGTTACAAAACTACATTCAAAGAAGGACAAGAAAAATATACGGGGGAGGCTTACATTCGGGTACAGAAAGCAACTCTCGTGGGGTGTATTGCCAGATGGCTAAACGTTGAGATTGGAACAAGTGTGAGTTTCTTGTGAATCACACTGAAGGATGAAGTCACTATGGAAAAGCTGGATACTTCTTAGCCAGACGGGAGTCACGATAGGAACACATACACTGACTGAGAGAAAGCAATTGTTGGGTGGTGGGTTGTAGGTTTGCTAAAGTCCAGTTTGGAAGAAGTGCGAGAATCCTTTCTAGGAATGCTTACATTCACTTCCAGAAAGCAGCGATCAGCGGTGGTTTGCAGGATTGCTACACCGCAGTTTGCAAGAAGTGCGAGAGTCGTGCATAGCAATGCTTAAATTCCCTTAGAGAAAGCAACTGTCGGCGGGTGATTTTTAGGCTTTCTAGCCTCTGGTTTGGATGAAGTGTGAGACATACATGGGAACGCTTACATTCCCTTCCAGAAAGCAAGTGTCGCGGAGTGGTTTTTAGGCTTGCAAGACTTCTGAACGGAGGAAGTGCGAGAGGCATATACAGGAAGGCGTACATTTACTTAATGAAAGCAACTATAGTGGGATGCATTGGAGAATTGCTAAAGTCTGAGATTGGAAGAAGTGTGACCTTCCTGTCAAACACACTTGAGAAAGAAGTCATCACGTAGGACGGGGAGAGCTCCCAGCAGTAAGGAGTCATGTATAGGGACGCTTAAACTAACTTAGAGCGAGCAACTAGCAGGTGGTGCTCTGTAGGCTGGCTAAACCCTAGAATGGAGGAAGTGCCAGACGGTCTTCTATATTAACGCTTACATTCACTGAGAGAAAGAGACTATGTTGGGTGCTTTGTTACACTGGTAAACTCTGAGATTGGAAGAAGTGTGAGAGTTTCCTGTCCAACGCACTTAGGAAAGAAGTCATTATGTAGGAAGAGGAGAGTTCTCGGCTAGAAAGGGAGGAGGCTTTCTATGTATGGGAACGCTTACATTCACTTCAAGAAACTATCGGGGGGTAATTTGTAGTTAAACTCTAGAAGAACTGTGAGAGTCCTATATAGGAAGGCTTGCATTCACTTAGGGAAAGCAAGTACGAAGAAGGAGTGGTTTGTAGGCTTGCTAAACTCTAGTGTTGATGAAATGCGAGAGTCCTATAGAGGGACGTTAACCTTCAGTTAGTGAGAGCAACTCTCGGGGAGGGGGGTGGTATTTAGGCTTGCTGAACTCTAGTTTGGAAGACATGTCCGAGTTATCCAGGAAGGCTTACAATCACTTAGCTAGAAAGCCAGTATCGGCGGTCGCCTTGTAGGCTTGCTAAACTCTAGTTTCCAGGAAGGGCAAGAGTCATATAGAGGATCACTTAAATTCACTCAGTGAAAGCAACTGTCGCGGGCTGCCTTTTAGGGTGGCTAAACTCTAGTTGGAAGGAAGTGTGAGAGTCATATATAGGAATTCTTACCTTGACTTAGTGAAAGCACCTATGGAGCGGTGGCTTGTCGTCTTGCTGAACTCCAGTTTGGAAGATGTGCGAGAGTATGTATTCATAGGGATATTTACAGCCACTTAGAGAGAGTAGCTCTCAGGGCTTGTGCGCAGGGTTACAAAACTACATTCAAAGAAGGACAAGAAAAATATACGGGGGAGGCTTACATTCGGGTAGAGAAAGCAACTCTCGTGGGGTGTATTGCCAGATGGCTAAACGTTGAGATTGGAACAAGTGTGAGTTTCTTGTGAATCACACTGAAGGATGAAGTCACTATGTAAAAGCTGGATACTTCTTAGCCAGACGGGAGTCACGATAGGAACACATACACTGACTGAGAGAAAGCAATTGTTGGGTGGTGGGTTGTAGGTTTGCTAAAGTCCAGTTTGGAAGAAGTGCGAGAATCCTTTATAGGAATGCTTACATTCACTTCCAGAAAGCAGCGATCAGCGGTGGTTTGCAGGATTGCTACACCGCAGTTTGCAAGAAGTGCGAGAGTCGTGCATAGCAATGCTTAAATTCCCTTAGAGAAAGCAACTGTCGGCGGGTGATTTTTAGGCTTTCTAGCCTCTGGTTTGGATGAAGTGTGAGACATACATGGGAACGCTTACATTCCCTTCCAGAAAGCAAGTGTCGCGGAGTGGTTTTTAGGCTTGCAAGACTTCTGAACGGAGGAAGTGCGAGAGGCATATACAGGAAGGCGTACATTTACTTAATGAAAGCAACTATAGTGGGATGCATTGGAGAATTGCTAAAGTCTGAGATTGGAAGAAGTGTGACCTTCCTGTCAAACACACTTGAGAAAGAAGTCATCACGTAGGACGGGGAGAGCTCCCAGCAGTAAGGAGTCATGTATAGGGACGCTTAAACTAACTTAGAGCGAGCAACTAGCAGGTGGTGCTCTGTAGGCTGGCTAAACGCTAGAATGGAGGAAGTGCCAGACGGTCTTCTATATTAACGCTTACATTCACTGAGAGAAAGAGACTATGTTGGGCGCTTTGTTACACTGGTAAACTCTGAGATTGGAAGAAGTGTGAGAGTTTCCTGTCAAACGCACTTAGGAAAGAAGTCATTATGTAGGAAGAGGAGAGTTCTCGGCTAGAAAGGGAGGAGGCTTTCTATGTATGGGAACGCTTACATTCACTTCAAGAAACTATCGGGGGGTAATTTGTAGTTAAACTCTAGAAGAACTGTGAGAGTCCTATATAGGAAGGCTTGCATTCACTTAGGGAAAGCAAGTACGAAGAAGGAGTGGTTTGTAGGCTTGCTAAACTCTAGTGTTGACGAAATGCGAGAGTCCTATAGAGGGACGTTAACCTTCAGTTAGTGAGAGCAACTCTCGGGGAGGGGGGTGGTATTTAGTCTTGCTGAACTCTAGTTTGGAAGACATGTCCGAGTTATCCAGGAAGGCTTACAATCACTTAGCTAGAAAGCCAGTATCGGCGGTCGCCTTGTAGGCTTGCTAAACTCTAGTTTCCAGGAAGGGCAAGAGTCATATAGAGGATCACTTAAATTCACTCAGTGAAAGCAACTGTCGCGGGCTGCCTTTTAGGGTGGCTAAACTCTAGTTGGAAGGAAGTGTGAGAGTCATATATAGGAATTCTTACCTTGACTTAGTGAAAGCACCTATGGAGCGGTGGCTTGTCGTCTTGCTGAACTGCAGTTTGGAAGATGTGCGAGAGTATGTATTCATAGGGATATTTACAGCCACTTAGAGAAAGTAGCTCTCAGGGCTGGTGCGCAGGGTTACAAAACTACATTCAAAGAAGGACAAGAAAAATATACGGGGGAGGCTTACATTCGGGTAGAGAAAGCAACTCTCGTGGGGTGTATTGCCAGATGGCTAAACGTTGAGATTGGAACAAGTGTGAGTTTCTTGTGAATCACACTGAAGGATGAAGTCACTATGTAAAAGCTGGATACTTCTTAGCCAGACGGGAGTCACGATAGGAACACATACACTGACTGAGAGAAAGCAATTGTTGGGTGGTGGGTTGTAGGTTTGCTAAAGTCCAGTTTGGAAGAAGTGCGAGAATCCTTTATAGGAATGCTTCCATTCACTTCCAGAAAGCAGCGATCAGCGGTGGTTTGCAGGATTGCTACACCGCAGTTTGCAAGAAGTGCGAGAGTCGTGCATAGCAATGCTTAAATTCCCTTAGAGAAAGCAACTGTCGGCGGGTGATTTTTAGGCTTTCTAGCCTCTGGTTTGGATGAAGTGTGAGACATACATGGGAACACTTACATTCCCTTCCAGAAAGCAAGTGTCGCGGAGTGGTTTTTAGGCTTGCAAGACTTCTGAACGGAGGAAGTGCGAGAGGCATATACAGGAAGGCGTACATTTACTTAATGAAAGCAACTATAGTGGGATGCATTGGAGAATTGCTAAAGTCTGAGATTGGAAGAAGTGTGACCTTCCTGTCAAACACACTTGAGAAAGAAGTCATCACGTAGGACGGGGAGAGCTCCCAGCAGTAAGGAGTCATGTATAGGGACGCTTAAACTAACTTAGAGCGAGCAACTAGCAGGTGGTGCTCTGTAGGCTGGCTAAACCCTAGAATGGAGGAAGTGCCAGACGGTCTTCTATATTAACGCTTACATTCACTGAGAGAAAGAGACTATGTTGGGCGCTTTGTTACACTGGTAAACTCTGAGATTGGAAGAAGTGTGAGAGTTTCCTGTCCAACGCACTTAGGAAAGAAGTCATTATGTAGGAAGAGGAGAGTTCTCGGCTAGAAAGGGAGGAGGATTTCTATGTATGGGAACGCTTACATTCACTTCAAGAAACTATCGGGGGGTAATTTGTAGTTAAACTCTAGAAGAACTGTGAGAGTCCTATATAGGAAGGCTTGCATTCACTTAGGGAAAGCAAGTACGAAGAAGGAGTGGTTTGTAGGCTTGCTAAACTCTAGTGTTGACGAAATGCGAGAGTCCTATAGAGGGACGTTAACATTCAGTTAGTGAGAGCAACTCTCGGGGAGGGGGGTGGTATTTAGGCTTGCTGAACTCTAGTTTGGAAGACATGTCCGAGTTATCCAGGAAGGCTTACAATCACTTAGCTAGAAAGCCAGTATCGGCGGTCGCCTTGTAGGCTTGCTAAACTCTAGTTTCCAGGAAGGGCAAGAGTCATATAGAGGATCATTTAAATTCACTCAGTGAAAGCAACTGTCGCGGGCTGCCTTTTAGGGTGGCTAAACTCTAGTTGGAAGGAAGTGTGAGAGTCATATATAGGAATTCTTACCTTGACTTAGTGAAAGCACCTATGGAGCGGTGGCTTGTCGTCTTGCTGAACTCCAGTTTGGAAGATGTGCGAGAGTATGTATTCATAGGGATATTTACAGCCACTTAGAGAAAGTAGCTCTCAGGGCTGGTGCGCAGGGTTACAAATCTACATTCAAAGAAGGACAAGAAAAATATACGGGGGAGGCTTACATTCGGGTAGAGAAAGCAACTCTCGTGGGGTGTATTGCCAGATGGCTAAACGTTGAGATTGGAACAAGTGTGAGTTTCTTGTGAATCACACTGAAGGATGAAGTCACTATGTAAAAGCTGGATACTTCTTAGCCAGACGGGAGTCACGATAGGAACACATACACTGACTGAGAGAAAGCAATTGTTGGGTGGTGGGTTGTAGGTTTGCTAAAGTCCAGTTTGGAAGAAGTGCGAGAATCCTTTATAGGAATGCTTACATTCACTTCCAGAAAGCAGCGATCAGCGGTGGTTTGCAGGATTGCTACACCGCAGTTTGCAAGAAGTGCGAGAGTCATGCATAGCAATGCTTATATTCCCTTAGAGAAAGCAACTGTCGGCGGGTGATTTTTAGGCTTTCTAGCCTCTGGTTTGGATGAAGTGTGAGACATACATGGGAACGCTTACATTCCCTTCCAGAAAGCAAGTGTCGCGGAGTGGTTTTTAGGCTTGCAAGACTTCTGAACGGAGGAAGTGCGAGAGGCATATACAGGAAGGCGTACATTTACTTAATGAAAGCAACTATAGTGGGATGCATTGGAGAATTGCTAAAGTCTGAGATTGGAAGAAGTGTGACCTTCCTGTCAAACACACTTGAGAAAGAAGTCATCACGTAGGAGGGGGAGAGCTCCAGCAGTAAGGAGTCATGTATAGGGACGCTTAAACTAACTTAGAGCGAGCAACTAGCAGGTGGTGCTCTGTAGGCTGGCTAAACGCTAGAATGGAGGAAGTGCCAGACGGTCTTCTATATTAACGCTTACATTCACTGAGAGAAAGAGACTATGTTGGGCGCTTTGTTACACTGGTAAACTCTGAGATTGGAAGAAGTGTGAGAGTCTCCTGTCCAACGCACTTAGGAAAGAAGTCATTATGTAGGAAGAGGAGAGTTCTCGGCTAGAAAGGGAGGAGGCTTTCTATGTATGGGAACGCTTACATTCACTTCAAGAAACTATCGGGGGGTAATTTGTAGTTAAACTCTAGAAGAACTGTGAGAGTCCTATATAGGAAGGCTTGCATTCACTTAGGGAAAGCAAGTACGAAGAAGGAGTGGTTTGTAGGCTTGCTAAACTCTAGTGTTGACGAAATGCGAGAGTCCTATAGAGGGACGTTAACCTTCAGTTAGTGAGAGCAACTCTCGGGGAGGGGGGTGGTATTTAGGCTTGCTGAACTCTAGTTTGGAAGACATGTCCGAGTCATCCAGGAAGGCTTACAATCACTTAGCTAGAAAGCCAGTATCGGCGGTCGCCTTGTAGGCTTGCTAAACTCTAGTTTCCAGGAAGGGCAAGAGTCATATAGAGGATCACTTAAATTCACTCAGTGAAAGCAACTGTCGCGGGCTGCCTTTTAGGGTGGCTAAACTCTAGTTGGAAGGAAGTGTGAGAGTCATATATAGGAATTCTTACCTTGACTTAGTGAAAGCACCTATGGAGCGGTGGCTTGTCGTCTTGCTGAACTCCAGTTTGGAAGATGTGCGAGAGTATGTATTCATAGGGATATTTACAGCCACTTAGAGAAAGTAGCTCTCAGGGCTGGTGCGCAGGGTTACAAAACTACATTCAAAGAAGGACAAGAAAAATATACGGGGGAGGCTTACATTCGGGTAGAGAAAGCAACTCTCGTGGGGTGTATTGCCAGATGGCTAAACGTTGAGATTGGAACAAGTGTGAGTTTCTTGTGAATCACACTGAAGGATGAAGTCACTATGTAAAAGCTGGATACTTCTTAGCCAGACGGGAGTCACGATAGGAACACATACACTGACTGAGAGAAAGCAATTGTTGGGTGGTGGGTTGTAGGTTTGCTAAAGTCCAGTTTGGAAGAAGTGCGAGAATCCTTTATAGGAATGCTTACATTCACTTCCAGAAAGCAGCGATCAGCGGTGGTTTGCAGGATTGCTACACCGCAGTTTGCAAGAAGTGCGAGAGTCGTGCATAGCAATGCTTAAATTCCCTTAGAGAAAGCAACTGTCGGCGGGTGATTTTTAGGCTTTCTAGCCTCTGGTTTGGATGAAGTGTGAGACATACATGGGAACGCTTACATTCCCTTCCAGAAAGCAAGTGTCGCGGAGTGGTTTTTAGGCTTGCAAGACTTCTGAACGGAAGAAGTGCGAGAGGCATATACAGGAAGGCGTACATTTACTTAATGAAAGCAACTATAGTGGGATGCATTGGAGAATTGCTAAAGTCTGAGATTGGAAGAAGTGTGACCTTCCTGTCAAACACACTTGAGAAAGAAGTCATCACGTAGGACGGGGAGAGCTCCCAGCAGTAAGGAGTCATGTATAGGGACGCTTAAACTAACTTAGAGCGAGCAACTAGCAGGTGGTGCTCTGTAGGCTGGCTAAACGCTAGAATGGAGGAAGTGCCAGACGGTCTTCTATATTAACGCTTACATTCACTGAGAGAAAGAGACTATGTTGGGCGCTTTGTTACACTGGTAAACTCTGAGATTGGAAGAAGTGTGAGAGTTTCCTGTCCAACGCACTTAAGAAAGAAGTCATTATGTAGGAAGAGGAGAGTTCTCGGCTAGAAAGGGAGGACGCTTTCTATGTATGGGAACGCTTACATTCACTTCAAGTAACTATCGGGGGGTAATTTGTAGTTAAACTCTAGAAGAACTGTGAGAGTCCTATATAGGAAGGCTTGCATTCACTTAGGGAAAGCAAGTACGAAGAAGGAGTGGTTTGTAGGCTTGCTAAACTCTAGTGTTGACGAAATGCGAGAGTCCTATAGAGGGACGTTAACCTTTAGTTAGTGAGAGCAACTCTCGGGGGGGGTGGTGGTATTTAGGCTTGCTGAACTCTAGTTTGGAAGACATGTCCGAGTTATCCAGGAAGGCTTACAATCACTTAGCTAGAAAGCCAGTATCGGCGGTCGCCTTGTAGGCTTGCTAAACTCTAGTTTCCAGGAAGGGCAAGAGTCATATAGAGGATCACTTCAATTCACTCAGTGAAAGCAACTGTCGCGGGCTGCCTTTTAGGGTGGCTAAACTCTAGTTGGAAAGAAGTGTGAGAGTCATATATAGGAATTCTTACCTTGACTTAGTGAAAGCACCTATGGAGCGGTGGCTTGTCGTCTTGCTGAACTCCAGTTTGGAAGATGTGCGAGAGTATGTATTCATAGGGATATTTACAGCCACTTAGAGAAAGTAGCTCTCAGGGCTGGTGCGCAGGGTTACAAAACTACATTCAAAGAAGGACAAGAAAAATATACGGGGGAGGCTTACATTCGGGTAGAGAAAGCAACTCTCGTGGGGTGTATTGCCAGATGGCTAAACGTTGAGATTGGAACAAGTGTGAGTTTCTTGTGAATCACACTGAAGGATGAAGTCACTATGTAAAAGCTGGATACTTCTTAGCCAGACGGGAGTCACGATAGGAACACATACACTGACTGAGAGAAAGCAATTGTTGGGTGGTGGGTTGTAGGTTTGCTAAAGTCCAGTTTGGAAGAAGTGCGAGAATCCTTTATAGGAATGCTTCCATTCACTTCCAGAAAGCAGCGATCAGCGGTGGTTTGCAGGATTGCTACACCGCAGTTTGCAAGAAGTGCGAGAGTCATTCATAGCAATGCTTATATTCCCTTAGAGAAAGCAACTGTCGGCGGGTGATTTTTAGGCTTTCTAGCCTCTGGTTTGGATGAAGTGTGAGACATACATGGGAACGCTTACATTCCCTTCCAGAAAGCAAGTGTCGCGGAGTGGTTTTTAGGCTTGCAAGACTTCTGAACGGAAGAAGTGCGAGAGGCATATACAGGAAGGCGTACATTTACTTAATGAAAGCAACTATAGTGGGATGCATTGGAGAATTGCTAAAGTCTGAGATTGGAAGAAGTGTGACCTTCCTGTCAAACACACTTGAGAAAGAAGTCATCACGTAGGACGGGGAGAGCTCCCAGCAGTAAGGAGTCATGTATAGGGACGCTTACACTAACTTAGAGCGAGCAACTAGCAGGTGGTGCTCTGTAGGCTGGCTAAACGCTAGAATGGAGGAAGTGCCAGACGGTCTTCTATATTAACGCTTACATTCACTGAGAGAAAGAGACTATGTTGGGCGCTTTGTTACACTGGTAAACTCTGAGATTGGAGGAAGTGTGAGAGTTTCCTGTCCAACGCACTTAGGAAAGAAGTCATTATGTAGGAAGAGGAGAGTTCTCGGCTAGAAAGGGAGGAGGCTTTCTATGTATGGGAACGCTTACATTCACTTCAAGAAACTATCGGGGGGTAATTTGTAGTTAAACTCTAGAAGAACTGTGAGAGTCCTATATAGGAAGGCTTGCATTCACTTAGGGAAAGCAAGTACGAAGAAGGAGTGGTTTGTAGGCTTGCTAAACTCTAGTGTTGACGAAATGCGAGAGTCCTATAGAGGGACGTTAACCTTCAGTTAGTGAGAGCAACTCTCGGGGAGGGGGGTGGTAATTAGGCTTGCTGAACTCTAGTTTGGAAGACATGTCCGAGTTATCCAGGAAGGCTTACAATCACTTAGCTAGAAAGCCAGTATCGGCGGTCGCCTTGTAGGCTTACTAAACTCTAGTTTCCAGGAAGGGCAAGAGTCATATAGAGGATCACTTAAATTCACTCAGTGAAAGCAACTGTCGCGGGCTGCCTTTTAGGGTGGCTAAACTCTAGTTGGAAGGAAGTGTGAGAGTCATATATAGGAATTCTTACCTTGACTTAGTGAAAGCACCTATGGAGCGGTGGCTTGTCGTCTTGCTGAACTCCAGTTTGGAAGATGTGCGAGAGTATGTATTCATAGGGATATTTACAGCCACTTAGAGAAAGTAGCTCTCAGGGCTGGTGCGCAGGGTTACAAAACTACATTCAAAGAAGGACAAGAAAAATATACGGGGGAGGCTTACTTTCGGGTAGAGAAAGCAACTCTCGTGGGGTGTATTGCCAGATGGCTAAACGTTGAGATTGGAACAAGTGTGAGTTTCTTGTGAATCACACTGAAGGATGAAGTCACTATGTAAAAGCTGGATACTTCTTAGCCAGACGGGAGTCACGATAGGAACACATACACTGACTGAGAGAAAGCAATTGTTGGGTGGTGGGTTGTAGGTTTGCTAAAGTCCAGTTTGGAAGAAGTGCGAGAATCCTTTATAGGAATGCTTACATTCACTTCCAGAAAGCAGCGATCAGCGGTGGTTTGCAGGATTGCTACACCGCAGTTTGCAAGAAGTGCGAGAGTCGTGCATAGCAATGCTTAAATTCCCTTAGAGAAAGCAACTGTCGGCGGGTGATTTTTAGGCTTTCTAGCCTCTGGTTTGGATGAAGTGTGAGACATACATGGGAACGCTTACATTCCCTTCCAGAAAGCAAGTGTCGCGGAGTGGTTTTTAGGCTTGCAAGACTTCTGAACGGAAGAAGTGCGAGAGGCATATACAGGAAGGCGTACATTTACTTAATGAAAGCAACTATAGTGGGATGCATTGGAGAATTGCTAAAGTCTGAGATTGGAAGAAGTGTGACCTTCCTGTCAAACACACTTGAGAAAGAAGTCATCACGTAGGACGGGGAGAGCTCCCAGCAGTAAGGAGTCATGTATAGGGACGCTTAAACTAACTTAGAGCGAGCAACTAGCAGGTGGTGCTCTGTAGGCTGGCTAAACGCTAGAATGGAGGAAGTGCCAGACGGTCTTCTATATTAACGCTTACATTCACTGAGAGAAAGAGACTATGTTGGGCGCTTTGTTACACTGGTAAACTCTGAGATTGGAAGAAGTGTGAGAGTCTCCTGTCCAACGCACTTAAGAAAGAAGTCATTATGTAGGAAGAGGAGAGTTCTCGGCTAGAAAGGGAGGAGGCTTTCTATGTATGGGAACGCTTACATTCACTTCAAGAAACTATCGGGGGGTAATTTGTAGTTAAACTCTAGAAGAACTGTGAGAGTCCTATATAGGAAGGCTTGCATTCACTTAGGGAAAGCAAGTACGAAGAAGGAGTGGTTTGTAGGCTTGCTAAACTCTAGTGTTGACGAAATGCGAGAGTCCTATAGAGGGACGTTAACCTTCAGTTAGTGAGAGCAACACTCGGGGAGGGGGGTGGTATTTAGGCTTGCTGAACTCTAGATTGGAAGACATGTCCGAGTTATCCAGGAAGGCTTACAATCACTTAGCTAGAAAGCCAGTATCGGCGGTCGCCTTGTAGGCTTGCTAAACTCTAGTTTCCAGGAAGGGCAAGAGTCATATAGAGGATCACTTAAATTCACTCAGTGAAAGCAACTGTCGCGGGCTGCCTTTTAGGGTGGCTAAACTCTAGTTGGAAAGAAGTGTGAGAGTCATATATAGGAATTCTTACCTTGACTTAGTGAAAGCACCTATGGAGCGGTGGCTTGTCGTCTTGCTGAACTCCAGTTTGGAAGATGTGCGAGAGTATGTATTCATAGGGATATTTACAGCCACTTAGAGAAAGTAGCTCTCAGGGCTGGTGCGCAGGGTTACAAAACTACATTCAAAGAAGGACAAGAAAAATATACGGGGGAGGCTTACATTCGGGTAGAGAAAGCAACTCTCGTGGGGTGTATTGCCAGATGGCTAAACGTTGAGATTGGAACAAGTGTGAGTTTCTTGTGAATCACACTGAAGGATGAAGTCACTATGTAAAAGCTGGATACTTCTTAGCCAGACGGGAGTCACGATAGGAACACATACACTGACTGAGAGAAAGCAATTGTTGGGTGGTGGGTTGTAGGTTTGCTAAAGTCCAGTTTGGAAGAAGTGCGAGAATCCTTTATAGGAATGCTTCCATTCACTTCCAGAAAGCAGCGATCAGCGGTGGTTTGCAGGATTGCTACACCGCAGTTTGCAAGAAGTGCGAGAGTCGTGCATAGCAATGCTTAAATTCCCTTAGAGAAAGCAACTGTCGGCGGGTGATTTTTAGGCTTTCTAGCCTCTGGTTTGGATGAAGTGTGAGACATACATGGGAACGCTTACATTCACTTCCAGAAAGCAAGTGTCGCGGAGTGGTTTTTAGGCTTGCAAGACTTCTGAACGGAAGAAGTGCGAGAGGCATATACAGGAAGGCGTACATTTACTTAATGAAAGCAACTATAGTGGGATGCATTGGAGAATTGCTGAAGTCTGAGATTGGAAGAAGTGTGACCTTCCTGTCAAACACACTTGAGAAAGAAGTCATCACGTAGGACGGGGAGAGCTCCCAGCAGTAAGGAGTCATGTATAGGGACGCTTAAACTAACTTAGAGCGAGCAACTAGCAGGTGGTGCTCTGTAGGCTGGCTAAACGCTAGAATGGAGGAAGTGCCAGACGGTCTTCTATATTAACGCTTACATTCACTGAGAGAAAGAGACTATGTTGGGCGCTTTGTTACACTGGTAAACTCTGAGATTGGAAGAAGTGTGAGAGTCTCCTGTCCAACGCACTTAAGAAAGAAGTCATTATGTAGGAAGAGGAGAGTTCTCGGCTAGAAAGGGAGGAGGCTTTCTATGTATGGGAACGCTTACATTCACTTCAAGTAACTATCGGGGGGTAATTTGTAGTTAAACTCTAGAAGAACTGTGAGAGTCCTATATAGGAAGGCTTGCATTCACTTAGGGAAAGCAAGTATGAAGAAGGAGTGGTTTGTAGGCTTGCTAAACTCTAGTGTTGACGAAATGCGAGAGTCCTATAGAGGGACGTTAACCTTCAGTTAGTGAGAGCAACTCTCGGGGAGGGGGGTGGTATTTAGGCTTGCTGAACTCTAGATTGGAAGACATGTCCGAGTTATCCAGGAAGGCTTACAATAAGTTAGCTAGAAAGCCAGTATCGGCGGTCGCCTTGTAGGCTTGCTAAACTCTAGTTTCCAGGAAGGGCAAGAGTCATATAGAGGATCACTTAAATTCACTCAGTGAAAGCAACTGTCGCGGGCTGCCTTTTAGGGTGGCTAAACTCTAGTTGGAAAGAAGTGTGAGAGTCATATATAGGAATTCTTACCTTGACTTAGTGAAAGCACCTATGGAGCGGTGGCTTGTCGTCTTGCTGAACTCCAGTTTGGAAGATGTGCGAGAGTATGTATTCATAGGGATATTTACAGCCACTTAGAGAAAGTAGCTCTCAGGGCTGGTGCGCAGGGTTACAAAACTACATTCAAAGAAGGACAAGAAAAATATACGGGGGAGGCTTACATTCGGGTAGAGAAAGCAACTCTCGTGGGGTGTATTGCCAGATGGCTAAACGTTGAGATTGGAACAAGTGTGAGTTTCTTGTGAATCACACTGAAGGATGAAGTCACTATGTAAAAGCTGGATACTTCTTAGCCAGACGGGAGTCACGATAGGAACACATACACTGACTGAGAGAAAGCAATTGTTGGGTGGTGGGTTGTAGGTTTGCTAAAGTCCAGTTTGGAAGAAGTGCGAGAATCCTTTATAGGAATGCTTCCATTCACTTCCAGAAAGCAGCGATCAGCGGTGGTTTGCAGGATTGCTACACCGCAGTTTGCAAGAAGTGCGAGAGTCGTGCATAGCAATGCTTAAATTCCCTTAGAGAAAGCAACTGTCGGCGGGTGATTTTTAGGCTTTCTAGCCTCTGGTTTGGATGAAGTGTGAGACATACAAGGGAACGCTTACATTCCCTTCCAGAAAGCAAGTGTCGCGGAGTGGTTTTTAGGCTTGCAAGACTTCTGAACGGAAGAAGTGCGAGAGGCATATACAGGAAGGCGTACATTTACTTAATGAAAGCAACTATAGTGGGATGCATTGGAGAATTGCTAAAGTCTGAGATTGGAAGAAGTGTGACCTTCCTGTCAAACACACTTGAGAAAGAAGTCATCACGTAGGACGGGGAGAGCTCCCAGCAGTAAGGAGTCATGTATAGGGACGCTTAAACTAACTTAGAGCGAGCAACTAGCAGGTGGTGCTCTGTAGGCTGGCTAAACGCTAGAATGGAGGAAGTGCCAGACGGTCTTCTATATGAACGCTTACATTCACTGAGAGAAAGAGACTATGTTGGGCGCTTTGTTACACTGGTAAACTCTGAGATTGGAAGAAGTGTGAGAGTCTCCTGTCCAACGCACTTAAGAAAGAAGTCATTATGTAGGAAGAGGAGAGTTCTCGGCTAGAAAGGGAGGAGGCTTTCTATGTATGGGAACGCTTACATTCACTTCAAGAAACTATCGGGGGGTAATTTGTAGTTAAACTCTAGAAGAACTGTGAGAGTCCTATATAGGAAGGCTTGCATTCACTTAGGGAAAGCAAGTACGAAGAAGGAGTGGTTTGTAGGCTTGCTAAACTCTAGTGTTGACGAAATGCGAGAGTCCTATAGAGGGACGTTAACCTTCAGTTAGTGAGAGCAACTCTCGGGGAGGGGGGTGGTATTTAGGCTTGCTGAACTCTAGATTGGAAGACATGTCCGAGTTATCCAGGAAGGCTTACAATAACTTAGCTAGAAAGCCAGTATCGGCGGTCGCCTTGTAGGCTTGCTAAACTCTAGTTTCCAGGAAGGGCAAGAGTCATATAGAGGATGACTTAAATTCACTCAGTGAAAGCAACTGTCGCGGGCTGCCTTTTAGGGTGGCTAAACTCTAGTTGGAAAGAAGTGTGAGAGTCATATATAGGAATTCTTACCTTGACTTAGTGAAAGCACCTATGGAGCGGTGGCTTGTCGTCTTGCTGAACTCCAGTTTGGAAGATGTGCGAGAGTATGTATTCATAGGGATATTTACAGCCACTTAGAGAAAGTAGCTCTCAGGGCTGGTGCGCAGGGTTACAAAACTACATTCAAAGAAGGACAAGAAAAATATACGGGGGAGGCTTACATTCGGGTAGAGAAAGCAACTCTCGTGGGGTGTATTGCCAGATGGCTAAACGTTGAGATTGGAACAAGTGTCAGTTGCTTGTGAATCACACTGAAGGATGAAGTCACTATGTAAAAGCTGGATACTTCTTAGCCAGACGGGAGTCACGATAGGAACACATACACTGACTGAGAGAAAGCAATTGTTGGGTGGTGGGTTGTAGGTTTGCTAAAGTCCAGTTTGGAAGAAGTGCGAGAATCCTTTATAGGAATGCTTCCATTCACTTCCAGAAAGCAGCGATCAGCGGTGGTTTGCAGGATTGCTACACCGCAGTTTGCAAGAAGTGCGAGAGTCCTGCATAGCAATGCTTAAATTCCCTTAGAGAAAGCAACTGTCGGCGGGTGATTTTTAGGCTTTCTAGCCTCTGGTTTGGATGAAGTGTGAGACATACATGGGAACGCTTACATTCCCTTCCAGAAAGCAAGTGTCGCGGAGTGGTTTTTAGGCTTGCAAGACTTCTGAACGGAAGAAGTGCGAGAGGCATATACAGGAAGGCGTACATTTACTTAATGAAAGCAACTATAGTGGGATGCATTGGAGAATTGCTAAAGTCTGAGATTGGAAGAAGTGTGACCTTCCTGTCAAACACACTTGAGAAAGAAGTCATCACGTAGGACGGGGAGAGCTCCCAGCAGTAAGGAGTCATGTATAGGGACGCTTAAACTAACTTAGAGCGAGCAACTAGCAGGTGGTGCTCTGTAGGCTGGCTAAACGCTAGAATGGAGGAAGTGCCAGACGGTCTTGTATATTAACGCTTACATTCACTGAGAGAAAGAGACTGTGTTGGGCGTTTTGTTACACTGGTAAACTCTGAGATTGGAAGAAGTGTGAGAGTTTCCTGTCCAACGCACTTAAGAAAGAAGTCATTATGTAGGAAGAGGAGAGTTCTCGGCTAGAAAGGGAGGAGGCTTTCTATGTATGGGAACGCTTACATTCACTTCAAGAAACTATCGGGGGGTAATTTGTAGTTAAACTCTAGAAGAACTGTGAGAGTCCTATATAGGAAGGCTTGCATTCACTTAGGGAAAGCAAGTACGAAGAAGGAGTGGTTTGTAGGCTTGCTAAACTCTAGTGTTGACGAAATGCGAGAGTCCTATAGAGGGACGTTAACCTTCAGTTAGTGAGAGCAACTCTCGGGGAGGGGGGTGGTATTTAGGCTTGCTGAACTCTAGTTTGGAAGACATGTCCGAGTTATCCAGGAAGGCTTACAATCACTTAGCTAGAAAGCCAGTATCGGCGGTCGCCTTGTAGGCTTGCTAAACTCTAGTTTCCAGGAAGGGCAAGAGTCATATAGAGGATCACTTAAATTCACTCAGTGAAAGCAACTGTCGCAGGCTGCCTTTTAGGGTGGCTAAACTCTAGTTGGAAGGAAGTGTGAGAGTCATATATAGGAATTCTTACCTTGACTTAGTGAAAGCACCTATGGAGCGGTGGCTTGTCATCTTGCTGAACTCCAGTTTGGAAGATGTGCGAGAGTATGTATTCATAGGGATATTTACAGCCACTTAGAGAAAGTAGCTCTCAGGGCTGGTGCGCAGGGTTACAAAACTACATTCAAAGAAGGACAAGAAAAATATACGGGGGAGGCTTACATTCGGGTAGAGAAAGCAACTCTCGTGGGGTGTATTGCCAGATGGCTAAACGTTGAGATTGGAACAAGTGTGAGTTTCTTGTGAATCACACTGAAGGATGAAGTCACTATGTAAAAGCTGGATACTTCTTAGCCAGACGGGAGTCACGATAGGAACACATACACTGACTGAGAGAAAGCAATTGTTGGGTGGTGGGTTGTAGGTTTGCTAAAGTCCAGTTTGGAAGAAGTGCGAGAATCCTTTATAGGAATGCTTACATTCACTTCCAGAAAGCAGCGATCAGCGGTGGTTTGCAGGATTGCTACACCGCAGTTTGCAAGAAGTGCGAGAGTCGTGCATAGCAATGCTTATATTCCCTTAGAGAAAGCAACTGTCGGCGGGTGATTTTTAGGCTTTCTAGCCTCTGGTTTGGATGAAGTGTGAGACATACATGGGAACGCTTACATTCCCTTCCAGAAAGCAAGTGTCGCGGAGTGGTTTTTAGGCTTGCAAGACTTCTGAACGGAAGAAGTGCGAGAGGCATATACAGGAAGGCGTACATTTACTTAATGAAAGCAACTATAGTGGGATGCATTGGAGAATTGCTAAAGTCTGAGATTGGAAGAAGTGTGACCTTCCTGTCAAACACACTTGAGAAAGAAGTCATCACGTAGGACGGGGAGAGCTCCCAGCAGTAAGGAGTCAAGTATAGGGACGCTTAAACTAACTTAGAGCGAGCAACTAGCAGGTGGTGCTCTGTAGGCTGGCTAAACGCTAGAATGGAGGAAGTGCCAGACGGTCTTCTATATTAACGCTTACATTCACTGAGAGAGAGAGACTATGTTGGGCGCTTTGTTACACTGGTAAACTCTGAGATTGGAAGAAGTGTGAGAGTTTCCTGTCCAACGAACTTAAGAAAGAAGTCATTATGTAGGAAGAGGAGAGTTCTCGGCTAGAAAGGGAGGAGGCTTTCTATGTATGGGAACGCTTACATTCACTTCAAGAAACTATCGGGGGGTAATTTGTAGTTAAACTCTAGAAGAACTGTGAGAGTCCTATATAGGAAGGCTTGCATTCACTTAGGGAAAGCAAGTACGAAGAAGGAGTGGTTTGTAGGCTTGCTAAACTCTAGTGTTGACGAAATGCGAGAGTCCTATAGAGGGACGTTAACCTTCAGTTAGTGAGAGCAACTCTCGGGGAGGGGGGTGGTATTTAGGCTTGCTGAACTCTAGTTTGGAAGACATGTCCGAGTTATCCAGGAAGGCTTACAATCACTTAGCTAGAAAGCCAGTATCGGCGGTCGCCTTGTAGGCTTGCTAAACTCTAGTTTCCAGGAAGGGCAAGAGTCATATAGAGGATCACTTCAATTCACTCAGTGAAAGCAACTGTCGCAGGCTGCCTTTTAGGGTGGCTAAACTCTAGTTGGAAGGAAGTGTGAGAGTCATATATAGGAATTCTTACCTTGACTTAGTGAAAGCACCTATGGAGCGGTGGCTTGTCGTCTTGCTGAACTCCAGTTTGGAAGATGTGCGAGAGTATGTATTCATAGGGATATTTACAGCCACTTAGAGAAAGTAGCTCTCAGGTCTGGTGCGCAGGGTTACAAAACTACATTCAAAGAAGGACAAGAAAAATATACGGGGGAGGCTTACATTCGGGTAGAGAAAGCAACTCTCGTGGGGTGTATTGCCAGATGGCTAAACGTTGAGATTGGAACAAGTGTGAGTTTCTTGTGAATCACACTGAAGGATGAAGTCACTATGTAAAAGCTGGATACTTCTTAGCCAGACGGGAGTCACGATAGGAACACATACACTGACTGAGAGAAAGCAATTGTTGGGTGGTGGGTTGTAGGTTTGCTAAAGTCCAGTTTGGAAGAAGTGCGAGAATCCTTTATAGGAATGCTTACATTCACTTCCAGAAAGCAGCGATCAGCGGTGGTTTGCAGGATTGCTACACCGCAGTTTGCAAGAAGTGCGAGAGTCGTGCATAGCAATGCTTAAATTCCCTTAGAGAAAGCAACTGTCGGCGGGTGATTTTTAGGCTTTCTAGCCTCTGGTTTGGATGAAGTGTGAGACATACATGGGAACGCTTACATTCCCTTCCAGAAAGCAAGTGTCGCGGAGTGGTTTTTAGGCTTGCAAGACTTCTGAACGGAAGAAGTGCGAGAGGCATATACAGGAAGGCGTACATTTACTTAATGAAAGCAACTATAGTGGGATGCATTGGAGAATTGCTAAAGTCTGAGATTGGAAGAAGTGTGACCTTCCTGTCAAACACACTTGAGAAAGAAGTCATCACGTAGGACGGGGAGAGCTCCCAGCAGTAAGGAGTCATGTATAGGGACGCTTAAACTAACTTAGAGCGAGCAACTAGCAGGTGGTGCTCTGTAGGCTGGCTAAACGCTAGAATGGAGGAAGTGCCAGGCGGTCTTCTATATTAACGCTTACATTCACTGAGAGAAAGAGACTATGTTGGGCGCTTTGTTACACTGGTAAACTCTGAGATTGGAAGAAGTGTGAGAGTTTCCTGTCCAACGCACTTAAGAAAGAAGTCATTATGTAGGAAGAGGAGAGTTCTCGGCTAGAAAGGGAGGAGGCTTTCTATGTATGGGAACGCTTACATTCACTTCAAGAAACTATCGGGGGGTAAATTGTAGTTAAACTCTAGAAGAACTGTGAGAGTCCTATATAGGAAGGCTTGCATTCACTTAGGGAAAGCAAGTACGAAGAAGGAGTGGTTTGTAGGCTTGCTAAACTCTAGTGTTGACGAAATGCGAGAGTCCTATAGAGGGACGTTAACCTTCAGTTAGTGAGAGCAACTCTCGGGGGGGGGGTGGTATTTAGGCTTGCTGAACTCTAGTTTGGAAGACATGTCCGAGTTATCCAGGAAGGCTTACAATCACTTAGCTAGAAAGCCAGTATCGGTGGTCGCCTTGTAGGCTTGCTAAACTCTAGTTTCCAGGAAGGGCAAGAGTCATATAGAGGATCACTTAAATTCACTCAGTGAAAGCAACTGTCACGGGCTGCCTTTTAGGGTGGCTAAACTCTAGTTGGAAAGAAGTGTGAGAGTCATATATAGGAATTCTTACCTTGACTTAGTGAAAGCACCTATGGAGCGGTGGCTTGTCGTCTTGCTGAACTCCAGTTTGGAAGATGTGCGAGAGTATGTATTCATAGGGATATTTACAGCCACTTAGAGAAAGTAGCTCTCAGGGCTGGTGCGCAGGGTTACAAAACTACATTCAAAGAAGGACAAGAAAAATATACGGGGGAGGCTTACATTCGGGTAGAGAAAGCAACTCTCGTGGGCTGTATTGCCATATGGCTAAACGTTGAGATTGGAACAAGTGTGAGTTTCTTGTGAATCACACTGAAGGATGAAGTCACTATGTAAAAGCTGGATACTTCTTAGCCAGACGGGAGTCACGATAGGAACACATACACTGACTGAGAGAAAGCAATTGTTGGGTGGTGGGTTGTAGGTTTGCTAAAGTCCAGTTTGGAAGAAGTGCGAGAATCCTTTATAGGAATGCTTCCATTCACTTCCAGAAAGCAGCGATCAGCGGTGGTTTGCAGGATTGCTACACCGCAGTTTGCAAGAAGTGCGAGAGTCGTGCATAGCAATGCTTAAATTCCCTTAGAGAAAGCAACTGTCGGCGGGTGATTTTTAGGCTTTCTAGCCTCTGGTTTGGATGAAGTGTGAGACATACATGGGAACGCTTACATTCCCTTCCAGAAAGCAAGTGTCGCGGAGTGGTTTTTAGGCTTGCAAGACTTCTGAACGGAAGAAGTGCGAGAGGCATATACAGGAAGGCGTACATTTACTTAATGAAAGCAACTATAGTGGGATGCATTGGAGAATTGCTAAAGTCTGAGATTGGAAGAAGTGTGACCTTCCTGTCAAACACACTTGAGAAAGAAGTCATCACGTAGGACGGGGAGAGCTCCCAGCAGTAAGGAGTCATGTATAGGGACGCTTAAACTAACTTAGAGCGAGCAACTAGCAGGTGATGCTCTGTAGGCTGGCTAAACGCTAGAATGGAGGAAGTGCCACACGGTCTTCTATATTAACACTTACATTCACTGAGAGAAAGAGACTATGTTGGGCGCTTTGTTACACTGGTAAACTCTGAGATTGGAAGAAGTGTGAGAGTTTCCTGTCCAACGCACTTAAGAAAGAAGTCATTATGTAGGAAGAGGAGAGTTCTCGGCTAGAAAGGGAGGAGGCTTTCTATGTATGGGAACGCTTACATTCACTTTAAGAAACTATCGGGGGGTAATTTGTAGTTAAACTCTAGAAGAACTGTGAGAGTCCTATATAGGAAGGCTTGCATTCACTTAGGGAAAGCAAGTACGAAGAAGGAGTGGTTTGTAGGCTTGCTAAACTCTAGTGTTGACGAAATGCGAGAGTCCTATAGAGGGACGTTAACCTTCAGTTAGTGAGAGCAACTCTCGGGGAGGGGGGTGGTATTTAGGCTTGCTGAACTCTAGTTTGGAAGACATGTCCGAGTTATCCAGGAAGGCTTACAATCACTTAGCTAGAAAGCCAGTATCGGCGGTCGCCTTGTAGGCTTGCTAAACTCTAGTTTCCAGGAAGGGCAAGAGTCATATAGAGGATCACTTAAATTCACTCAGTGAAAGCAACTGTCGCGGGCTGCCTTTTAGGGTGGCTAAACTCTAGTTGGAAGGAAGTGTGAGAGTCATATATAGGAATTCTTACCTTGACTTAGTGAAAGCACCTATGGAGCGGTGGCTTGTCGTCTTGCTGAACTCCAGTTTGGAAGATGTGCGAGAGTATGTATTCATAGGGATATTTACAGCCACTTAGAGAAAGTAGCTCTCAGGGCTGGTGTGCAGGGTTACAAAACTACATTCAAAGAAGGACAAGAAAAATATACGGGGGAGGCTTACATTCGGGTAGAGAAAGCAACTCTCGTGGGGTGTATTGCCAGATGGCTAAACGTTGAGATTGGAACAAGTGTGAGTTTCTTGTGAATCACACTGAAGGATGAAGTCACTATGTAAAAGCTGGATACTTCTTAGCCAGACGGGAGTCACGATAGGAACACATACACTGACTGAGAGAAAGCAATTGTTGGGTGGTGGGTTGTAGGTTTGCTAAAGTCCAGTTTGGAAGAAGTGCGAGAATCCTTTATAGGAATGCTTACATTCACTTCCAGAAAGCAGCGATCAGCGGTGGTTTGCAGGATTGCTACACCGCAGTTTGCAAGAAGTGCGAGAGTCGTGCATAGCAATGCTTAAATTCCCTTAGAGAAAGCAACTGTCGGCGGGTGATTTTTAGGCTTTCTAGCCTCTGGTTTGGATGAAGTGTGAGACATACATGGGAACGCTTACATTCCCTTCCAGAGAGCAAGTGTCGCGGAGTGGTTTTTAGGCTTGCAAGACTTCTGAACGGAAGAAGTGCGAGAGGCATATACAGGAAGGCGTACATTTACTTAATGAAAGCAACTATAGTGGGATGCATTGGAGAATTGCTAAAGTCTGAGATTGGAAGAAGTGTGACCTTCCTGTCAAACACACTTGAGAAAGAAGTCATCACGTAGGACGGGGAGAGCTCCCAGCAGTAAGGAGTCATGTATAGGGACGCTTAAACTAACTTAGAGCGAGCAACTAGCAGGTGATGCTCTGTAGGCTGGCTAAACGCTAGAATGGAGGAAGTGCCAGACGGTCTTCTATATTAACGCTTACATTCACTGAGAGAAAGAGACTATGTTGGGCGCTTTGTTACACTGGTAAACTCTGAGATTGGAAGAAGTGTGAGAGTTTCCTGTCCAACGCACTTAAGAAAGAAGTCATTATGTAGGAAGAGGAGAGTTCTCGGCTAGAAAGGGAGGAGGCTTTCTATGTATGGGAACGCTTACATTCACTTCAAGAAACTATCGGGGGGTAATTTGTAGTTAAACTCTAGAAGAACTGTGAGAGTCCTATATAGGAAGGCTTGCATTCACTTAGGGAAAGCAAGTACGAAGAAGGAGTGGTTTGTAGGCTTGCTAAACTCTAGTGTTGACGAAATGCGAGAGTCCTATAGAGGGACGTTAACCTTCAGTTAGTGAGAGCAACTCTCGGGGAGGGGGGTGGTATTTAGGCTTGCTGAACTCTAGTTTGGAAGACATGTCCGAGTTATCCAGGAAGGCTTACAATCACTTAGCTAGAAAGCCAGTATCGGCGGTCGCCTTGTAGGCTTGCTAAACTCTAGTTTCCAGGAAGGGCAAGAGTCATATAGAGGATCACTTAAATTCACTCAGTGAAAGCAACTGTCGCAGGCTGCCTTTTAGGGTGGCTAAACTCTAGTTGGAAGGAAGTGTGAGAGTCATATATAGGAATTCTTACCTTGACTTAGTGAAAGCACCTATGGAGCGGTGGCTTGTCGTCTTGCTGAAGTCCAGTTTGGAAGATGTGCGAGAGTATGTATTCATAGGGATATTTACAGCCACTTAGAGAAAGTAGCTCTCAGGGCTGGTGCGCAGGGTTACAAAACTACATTCAAAGAAGGACAAGAAAAATATACGGGGGAGGCTTACATTCGGGTAGAGAAAGCAACTCTCGTGGGGTGTATTGCCAGATGGCTAAACGTTGAGATTGGAACAAGTGTGAGTTTCTTGTGAATCACACTGAAGGATGAAGTCACTATGTAAAAGCTGGATACTTCTTAGCCAGACGGGAGTCACGATAGGAACACATACACTGACTGAGAGAAAGCAATTGTTGGGTGGTGGGTTGTAGGTTTGCTAAAGTCCAGTTTGGAAGAAGTGCGAGAATCCTTTATAGGAATGCTTACATTCACTTCCAGAAAGCAGCGATCAGCGGTGGTTTGCAGGATTGCTACACCGCAGTTTGCAAGAAGTGCGAGAGTCATTCATAGCAATGCTTATATTCCCTTAGAGAAAGCAACTGTCGGCGGGTGATTTTTAGGCTTTCTAGCCTCTGGTTTGGATGAAGTGTGAGACATACATGGGAACGCTTACATTCCCTTCCAGAAAGCAAGTGTCGCGGAGTGGTTTTTAGGCTTGCAAGACTTCTGAACGGAAGAAGTGCGAGAGGCATATACAGGAAGGCGTACATTTACTTAATGAAAGCAACTATAGTGGGATGCATTGGAGAATTGCTAAAGTCTGAGATTGGAAGAAGTGTGACCTTCCTGTCAAACACACTTGAGAAAGAAGTCATCACGTAGGACGGGGAGAGCTCCCAGCAGTAAGGAGTCATGTATAGGGACGCTTAAACTAACTTAGAGCGAGCAACTAGCAGGTGGTGCTCTGTAGGCTGGCTAAACGCTAGAATGGAGGAAGTGCCAGACGGTCTTCTATATTAACGCTTACATTCACTGAGAGAAAGAGACTATGTTGGACGCTTTGTTACACTGGTAAACTCTGAGATTGGAGGAAGTGTGAGAGTTTCCTGTCCAACGCACTTAGGAAAGAAGTCATTATGTAGGAAGAGGAGAGTTCTCGGCTAGAAAGGGAGGAGGCTTTCTATGTATGGGAACGCTTACATTCACTTCAAGAAACTATCGGGGGGTAATTTGTAGTTAAACTCTAGAAGAACTGTGAGAGTCCTATATAGGAAGGCTTGCATTCACTTAGGGAAAGCAAGTACGAAGAAGGAGTGGTTTGTAGGCTTGCTAAACTCTAGTGTTGACGAAATGCGAGAGTCCTATAGAGGGACGTTAACCTTCAGTTAGTGAGAGCAACTCTCGGGGGGGGGGGTGGTATTTAGGCTTGCTGAACTCTAGTTTGGAAGACATGTCCGAGTTATCCAGGAAGGCTTACAATCACTTAGCTAGAAAGCCAGTATCGGCGGTCGCCTTGTAGGCTTGCTAAACTCTAGTTTCCAGGAAGGGCAAGAGTCATATAGAGGATCACTTAAATTCACTCAGTGAAAGCAACTGTCGCGGGCTGCCTTTTAGGGTGGCTAAACTCTAGTTGGAAAGAAGTGTGAGAGTCATATATAGGAATTCTTACCTTGACTTAGTGAAAGCACCTATGGAGCGGTGGCTTGTCGTCTTGCTGAACTCCAGTTTGGAAGATGTGCGAGAGTATGTATTCATAGGGATATTTACAGCCACTTAGAGAAAGTAGCTCTCAGGGCTGGTGCGCAGGGTTACAAAACTACATTCAAAGAAGGACAAGAAAAATATACGGGGGAGGCTTACATTAGGGTAGAGAAAGCAACTCTCGTGTGGTGTATTGCCAGATGGCTAAACGTTGAGATTGGAACAAGTGTGAGTTTCTTGTGAATCACACTGAAGGATGAAGTCACTATGTAAAAGCTGGATACTTCTTAGCCAGACGGGAGTCACGATAGGAACACATACACTGACTGAGAGAAAGCAATTGTTGGGTGGTGGGTTGTAGGTTTGCTAAAGTCCAGTTTGGAAGAAGTGCGAGAATCCTTTATAGGAATGCTTACATTCACTTCCAGAAAGCAGCGATCAGCGGTGGTTTGCAGGATTGCTACACCGCAGTTTGCAAGAAGTGCGAGAGTCATTCATAGCAATGCTTAAATTCCCTTAGAGAAAGCAACTGTCGGCGGGTGATTTTTAGGCTTTCTAGCCTCTGGTTTGGATGAAGTGTGAGACATACATGGGAACGCTTACATTCCCTTCCAGAAAGCAAGTGTCGCGGAGTGGTTTTTAGGCTTGCAAGACTTCTGAACAGAAGAAGTGCGAGAGGCATATACAGGAAGGCGTACATTTACTTAATGAAAGCAACTATAGTGGGATGCATTGGAGAATTGCTAAAGTCTGAGATTGGAAGAAGTGTGACCTTCCTGTCAAACACACTTGAGAAAGAAGTCATCACGTAGGACGGGGAGAGCTCCCAGCAGTAAGGAGTCATGTATAGGGACGCTTAAACTAACTTAGAGCGAGCAACTAGCAGGTGGTGCTCTGTAGGCTGGCTAAACGCTAGAATGGAGGAAGTGCCAGACGGTCTTCTATATTAACGCTTACATTCACTGAGAGAAAGAGACTATGTTGGGCGCTTTGTTACACTGGTAAACTCTGAGATTGGAAGAAGTGTGAGAGTTTCCTGTCCAACGCACTTAAGAAAGAAGTCATTCTGTAGGAAGAGGAGAGTTCTCGGCTAGAAAGGGAGGAGGCTTTCTATGTATGGGAACGCTTACATTCACTTCAAGAAACTATCGGGGGGTAATTTGTAGTTAAACTCTAGAAGAACTGTGAGAGTCCTATATAGGAAGGCTTGCATTCACTTAGGGAAAGCAAGTACGAAGAAGGAGTGGTTTGTAGGCTTGCTAAACTCTAGTGTTGACGAAATGCGAGAGTCCTATAGAGGGACGTTAACCTTCAGTTAGTGAGAGCAACTCTCGGGGAGGGGGGTGGTATTTAGGCTTGCTGAACTCTAGTTTGGAAGACATGTCCGAGTTATCCAGGAAGGCTTACAATCACTTAGCTAGAAAGCCAGTATCGGCGGTCACCTTGTAGGCTTGCTAAACTCTAGTTTCCAGGAAGGGCAAGAGTCATATAGAGGATCACTTAAATTCACTCAGTGAAAGCAACTGTCGCAGGCTGCCTTTTAGGGTGGCTAAACTCTAGTTGGAAGGAAGTGTGAGAGTCATATATAGGAATTCTTACCTTGACTTAGTGAAAGCACCTATGGAGCGGTGGCTTGTCGTCTTGCTGAACTCCAGTTTGGAAGATGTGCGAGAGTATGTATTCATAGGGATATTTACAGCCACTTAGAGAAAGTAGCTCTCAGGGCTGGTGCGCAGGGTTACAAAACTACATTCAAAGAAGGACAAGAAAAATATACGGGGGAGGCTTACATTCGGGTAGAGAAAGCAACTCTCGTGGGGTGTATTGCCAGATGGCTAAACTTTGAGATTGGAACAAGTGTGAGTTTCTTGTGAATCACACTGAAGGATGAAGTCACTATGTAAAAGCTGGATACTTCTTAGCCAGACGGGAGTCACGATAGGAACACATACACTGACTGAGAGAAAGCAATTGTTGGGTGGTGGGTTGTAGGTTTGCTAAAGTCCAGTTTGGAAGAAGTGCGAGAATCCTTTATAGGAATGCTTACATTCACTTCCAGAAAGCAGCGATCAGCGGTGGTTTGCAGGATTGCTACACCGCAGTTTGCAAGAAGTGCGAGAGTCATTCATAGCAATGCTTATATTCCCTTAGAGAAAGCAACTGTCGGCGGGTGATTTTTAGGCTTTCTAGCCTCTGGTTTGGATGAAGTGTGAGACATACATGGGAACGCATACATTCCCTTCCAGAAAGCAAGTGTCGCGGAGTGGTTTTTAGGCTTGCAAGACTTCTGAACGGAAGAAGTGCGAGAGGCATATACAGGAAGGCGTACATTTACTTAATGAAAGCAACTATAGTGGGATGCATTGGAGAATTGCTAAAGTCTGAGATTGGAAGAAGTGTGACCTTCCTGTCAAACACACTTGAGAAAGAAGTCATCACGTAGGACGGGGAGAGCTCCCAGCAGTAAGGAGTCATGTATAGGGACGCTTAAACTAACTTAGAGCGAGCAACTAGCAGGTGGTGCTCTGTAGGCTGGCTAAACGCTAGAATGGAGGAAGTGCCAGACAGTCTTCTATATTAACGCTTACATTCACTGAGAGAAAGAGACTATGTTGGGCGCTTTGTTACACTGGTAAACTCTGAGATTGGAAGAAGTGTGAGAGTCTCCTGTCCAACGCACTTAAGAAAGAAGTCATTATGTAGGAAGAGGAGAGTTCTCGGCTAGAAAGGGAGGACGCTTTCTATGTATGGGAACGCTTACATTCACTTCAAGAAACTATCGGGGGGTAATTTGTAGTTAAACTCTAGAAGAACTGTGAGAGTCCTATATAGGAAGGCTTGCATTCACTTAGGGAAAGCAAGTACGAAGAAGGAGTGGTTTGTAGGCTTGCTAAACTCTAGTGTTGACGAAATGCGAGAGTCCTATAGAGGGACGTTAACCTTCAGTTAGTGAGAGCAACTCTCGGGGAGGGGGGTGGTATTTAGGCTTGCTGAACTCTAGATTGGAAGACATGTCCGAGTTATCCAGGAAGGCTTACAATAACTTAGCTAGAAAGCCAGTATCGGCGGTCGCCTTGTAGGCTTGCTAAACTCTAGTTTCCAGGAAGGGCAAGAGTCATATAGAGGATCACTTAAATTCACTCAGTGAAAGCAACTGTCGCGGGCTGCCTTTTAGGGTGGCTAAACTCTAGTTGGAAAGAAGTGTGAGAGTCATATATAGGAATTCTTACCTTGACTTAGTGAAAGCACCTATGGAGCGGTGGCTTGTCGTCTTGCTGAAGTCCAGTTTGGAAGATGTGCGAGAGTATGTATTCATAGGGATATTTACAGCCACTTAGAGAAAGTAGCTCTCAGGGCTGGTGCGCAGGGTTACAAAACTACATTCAAAGAAGGACAAGAAAAATATACGGGGGAGGCTTACATTCGGGTAGAGAAAGCAACTCTCGTGGGGTGTATTGCCAGATGGCTAAACGTTGAGATTGGAACAAGTGTGAGTTTCTTGTGAATCACACTGAAGGATGAAGTCACTATGTAAAAGCTGGATACTTCTTAGCCAGACGGGAGTCACGATAGGAACACATACACTGACTGAGAGAAAGCAATTGTTGGGTGGTGGGTTGTAGGTTTTCTAAAGTCCAGTTTGGAAGAAGTGCGAGAATCCTTTATAGGAATGCTTACATTCACTTCCAGAAAGCAGCGATCAGCGGTGGTTTGCAGGATTGCTACACCGCAGTTTGCAAGAAGTGCGAGAGTCGTGCATAGCAATGCTTAAATTCCCTTAGAGAAAGCAACTGTCGGCGGGTGATTTTTAGGCTTTCTAGCCTCTGGTTTGGATGAAGTGTGAGACATACATGGGAACGCTTACATTCCCTTCCAGAAAGCAAGTGTCGCGGAGTGGTTTTTAGGCTTGCAAGACTTCTGAACGGAAGAAGTGCGAGAGGCATATACAGGAAGGCGTACATTTACTTAATGAAAGCAACTATAGTGGGATGCATTGGAGAATTGCTAAAGTCTGAGATTGGAAGAAGTGTGACCTTCCTGTCAAACACACTTGAGAAAGAAGTCATCACGTAGGACGGGGAGAGCTCCCAGCAGTAAGGAGTCATGTATAGGGACGCTTAAACTAACTTAGAGCGAGCAACTAGCAGGTGGTGCTCTGTAGGCTGGCTAAACGCTAGAATGGAGGAAGTGCCAGACGGTCTTCTATATTAACGCTTACATTCACTGAGAGAAAGAGACTATGTTGGGCGCTTTGTTACACTGATAAACTCTGAGATTGGAGGAAGTGTGAGAGTTTCCTGTCCAACGCACTTAGGAAAGAAGTCATTATGTAGGAAGAGGAGAGTTCTCGGCTAGAAAGGGAGGAGGCTTTCTATGTATGGGAACGCTTACATTCACTTCAAGAAACTATCGGGGGGTAATTTGTAGTTAAACTCTAGAAGAACTGTGAGAGTCCTATATAGGAAGGCTTGCATTCACTTAGGGAAAGCAAGTACGAAGAAGGAGTGGTTTGTAGGCTTGCTAAACTCTAGTGTTGACGAAATGCGAGAGTCCTATAGAGGGACGTTAACCTTCAGTTAGTGAGAGCAACTCTCGGGGGGGGGGGTGGTATTTAGGCTTGCTGAACTCTAGTTTGGAAGACATGTCCGAGTTATCCAGGAAGGCTTACAATCACTTAGCTAGAAAGCCAGTATCGGCGGTCGCCTTGTAGGCTTGCTAAACTCTAGTTTCCAGGAAGGGCAAGAGTCATATAGAGGATCACTTAAATTCACTCAGTGAAAGCAACTGTCGCGGGCTGCCTTTTTGGGGTGGCTAAACTCTAGTTGGAAGGAAGTGTGAGAGTCATATATAGGAATTCTTACCTTGACTTAGTGAAAGCACCTATGGAGCGGTGGCTTGTCGTCTTGCTGAACTCCAGTTTGGAAGATGTGCGAGAGTATGTATTCATAGGGATATTTACAGCCACTTAGAGAAAGTAGCTCTCAGGGCTGGTGCGCAGGGTTACAAAACTACATTCAAAGAAGGACAAGAAAAATATACGGGGGAGGCTTACATTCGGGTAGAGAAAGCAACTCTCGTGGGGTGTATTGCCAGATGGCTAAACGTTGAGATTGGAACAAGTGTGAGTTTCTTGTGAATCACACTGAAGGATGAAGTCACTATGGAAAAGCTGGATACTTCTTAGCCAGACGGGAGTCACGATAGGAACACATACACTGACTGAGAGAAAGCAATTGTTGGGTGGTGGGTTGTAGGTTTGCTAAAGTCCAGTTTGGAAGAAGTGCGAGAATCCTTTATAGGAATGCTTACATTCACTTCCAGAAAGCAGCGATCAGCGGTGGTTTGCAGGATTGCTACACCGCAGTTTGCAAGAAGTGCGAGAGTCATTCATAGCAATGCTTATATTCCCTTAGAGAAAGCAACTGTCGGCGGGTGATTTTTAGGCTTTCTAGCCTCTGGTTTGGATGAAGTGTGAGACATACATGGGAACGCTTACATTCCCTTCCAGAAAGCAAGTGTCGCGGAGTGGTTTTTAGGCTTGCAAGACTTCTGAACGGAAGAAGTGCGAGAGGCATATACAGGAAGGCGTACATTTACTTAATGAAAGCAACTATAGTGGGATGCATTGGAGAATTGCTAAAGTCTGAGATTGGAAGAAGTGTGACCTTCCTGTCAAACACACTTGAGAAAGAAGTCATCACGTAGGACGGGGAGAGCTCCCAGCAGTAAGGAGTCATGTATAGGGACGCTTAAACTAACTTAGAGTGAGCAACTAGCAGGTGGTGCTCTGTAGGCTGGCTAAACGCTAGAATGGAGGAAGTGCCAGACGGTCTTCTATATTAACGCTTACATTCACTGAGAGAAAGAGACTATGTTGGGCGCTTTGTTACACTGGTAAACTCTGAGATTGGAGGAAGTGTGAGAGTTTCCTGTCCAACGCACTTAGGAAAGAAGTCATTATGTAGGAAGAGGAGAGTTCTCGGCTAGAAAGGGAGGAGGCTTTCTATGTATGGGAACGCTTACATTCACTTCAAGAAACTATCGGGGGGTAATTTGTAGTTAAACTCTAGAAGAACTGTGAGAGTCCTATATAGGAAGGCTTGCATTCACTTAGGGAAAGCAAGTACGAAGAAGGAGTGGTTTGTAGGCTTGCTAAACTCTAGTGTTGACGAAATGCGAGAGTCCTATAGAGGGACGTTAACCTTCAGTTAGTGAGAGCAACTCTCGGGGGGGGGGGTGGTATTTAGGCTTGCTGAACTCTAGTTTGGAAGACATGTCCGAGTTATCCAGGAAGGCTTACAATCACTTTGCTAGAAAGCCAGTATCGGCGGTCGCCTTGTAGGCTTGCTAAACTCTAGTTTCCAGGAAGGGCAAGAGTCATATAGAGGATCACTTAAATTCACTCAGTGAAAGCAACTGTCGCGGGCTGCCTTTTAGGGTGGCTAAACTCTAGTTGGAAAGAAGTGTGAGAGTCATATATAGGAATTCTTACCTTGACTTAGTGAAAGCACCTATGGAGCGGTGGCTTGTCGTCTTGCTGAACTCCAGTTTGGAAGATGTGCGAGAGTATGTATTCATAGGGATATTTACAGCCACTTAGAGAAAGTAGCTCTCAGGGCTGGTGCGCAGGGTTACAAAACTACATTCAAAGAAGGACAAGAAAAATATCCGGGGGAGGCTTATATTCGGGTAGAGAAAGCAACTCTCGTGGGGTGTATTGCCAGATGGCTAAACGTTGAGATTGGAACAAGTGTGAGTTTCTTGTGAATCACACTGATGGATGAAGTCACTATGTAAAAGCTGGATACTTCTTAGCCAGACGGGAGTCACGATAGGAACACATACACTGACTGAGAGAAAGCAATTGTTGGGTGGTGGGTTGTAGGTTTGCTAAAGTCCAGTTTGGAAGAAGTGCGAGAATCCTTTATAGGAATGCTTACATTCACTTCCAGAAAGCAGCGATCAGCGGTGGTTTGCAGGATTGCTACACCGCAGTTTGCAAGAAGTGCGAGAGTCGTGCATAGCAATGCTTAAATTCCCTTAGAGAAAGCAACTGTCGGCGGGTGATTTTTAGGCTTTCTAGCCTCTGGTTTGGATGAAGTGTGAGACATACATGGGAACGCTTACATTCCCTTCCAGAAAGCAAGTGTCGCGGAGTGGTTTTTAGGCTTGCAAGACTTCTGAACGGAAGAAGTGCGAGAGGCATATACAGGAAGGCGTACATTTACTTAATGAAAGCAACTATAGTGGGATGCATTGGAGAATTGCTAAAGTCTGAGATTGGAAGAAGTGTGACCTTCCTGTCAAACACACTTGAGAAAGAAGTCATCACGTAGGACGGGGAGAGCTCCCAGCAGTAAGGAGTCATGTATAGGGACGCTTAAACTAACTTAGAGCGAGCAACTAGCAGGTGGTGCTCTGTAGGCTGGCTAAACGCTAGAATGGAGGAAGTGCCAGACGGTCTTCTATATTAACGCTTACATTCACTGAGAGAAAGAGACTATGTTGGGCGCTTTGTTACACTGGTAAACTCTGAGATTGGAAGAAGTGTGAGAGTTTCCTGTCCAACGCACTTAGGAAAGAAGTCATTATGTAGGAAGAGGAGAGTTCTCGGCTAGAAAGGGAGGAGGCTTTCTATGTATGGGAACGCTTACATTCACTTGAAGAAACTATCGGGGGGTAATTTGTAGTTAAACTCTAGAAGAACTGTGAGAGTCCTATATAGGAAGGCTTGCATTCACTTAGGGAAAGCAAGTACGAAGAAGGAGTGGTTTGTAGGCTTGCTAAACTCTAGTGTTGACGAAATGCGAGAGTCCTATAGAGGGACGTTAAACTTTAGTTAGTGAGAGCAACTCTCGGGGGGGGGGTGGTATTTAGGCTTGCTGAACTCTAGTTTGGAAGACATGTCCGAGTTATCCAGGAAGGCTTACAATCACTTAGCTAGAAAGCCAGTATCGGCGGTCGCCTTGTAGGCTTGCTAAACTCTAGTTTCCAGGAAGGGCAAGAGTAATATAGAGGATCACTTAAATTCACTCAGTGAAAGCAACTGTCGCGGGCTGCCTTTTAGGGTGGCTAAACTCTAGTTGGAAGGAAGTGTGAGAGTCATATATAGGAATTCTTACCTTGACTTAGTGAAAGCACCTATGGAGCGGTGGCTTGTCGTCTTGCTGACCTCCAGTTTGGAAGATGTGCGAGAGTATGTATTCATAGGGATATTTACAGCCACTTAGAGAAAGTAGCTCTCAGGGCTGGTGCGCAGGGTTACAAAACTACATTCAAAGAAGGACAAGAAAAATATACGGGGGAGGCTTACATTCGGGTAGAGAAAGCAACTCTCGTGGGGTGTATTGCCAGATGGCTAAACGTTGAGATTGGAACAAGTGTGAGTTTCTTGTGAATCACACTGAAGGATGAAGTCACTATGTAAAAGCTGGATACTTCTTAGCCAGACGGGAGTCACGATAGGAACACATACACTGACTGAGAGAAAGCAATTGTTGGGTGGTGGGTTGTAGGTTTGCTAAAGTCCAGTTTGGAAGAAGTGCGAGAATCCTTTATAGGAATGCTTACATTCACTTCCAGAAAGCAGCGATCAGCGGTGGTTTGCAGGATTGCTACACCGCAGTTTGCAAGAAGTGCGAGAGTCGTGCATAGCAATGCTTAAATTCCCTTAGAGAAAGCAACTGTCGGCGGGTGATTTTTAGGCTTTCTAGCCTCTGGTTTGGATGAAGTGTGAGACATACATGGGAACGCTTACATTCCCTTCCAGAAAGCAAGTGTCGCGGAGTGGTTTTTAGGCTTGCAAGACTTCTGAACGGAAGAAGTGCGAGAGGCATATACAGGAAGGCGTACATTTACTTAATGAAAGCAACTATAGTGGGATGCATTGGAGAATGGCTAAAGTCTGAGATTGGAAGAAGTGTGACCTTCCTGTCAAACACACTTGAGAAAGAAGTCATCACGTAGGACGGGGAGAGCTCCCAGCAGTAAGGAGTCATGTATAGGGACGCTTAAACTAACTTAGAGCGAGCAACTAGCAGGTGGTGCTCTGTAGGCTGGCTAAACGCTAGAATGGAGGAAGTGCCAGACGGTCTTCTATATTAACGCTTACATTCACTGAGAGAAAGAGACTATGTTGGGCGCTTTGTTACACTGGTAAACTCTGAGATTGGAAGAAGTGTGAGAGTTTCCTGTCCAACGCACTTAGGAAAGAAGTCATTATGTAGGAAGAGGAGAGTTCTCGGCTAGAAAGGGAGGAGGCTTTCTATGTATGGGAACGCTTACATTCACTTCAAGAAACTATCGGGGGGTAATTTGTAGTTAAACTCTAGAAGAACTGTGAGAGTCCTATATAGGAAGGCTTGCATTCACTTAGGGAAAGCAAGTACGAAGAAGGAGTGGTTTGTAGGCTTGCTAAACTCTAGTGTTGACGAAATGCGAGAGTCCTATAGAGGGACGTTAACCTTCAGTTAGTGAGAGCAACTCTCGGGGAGGGGGGTGGTATTTAGGCTTGCTGAACTCTAGTTTGGAAGACATGTCCGAGTTATCCAGGAAGGCTTACAATCACTTAGCTAGAAAGCCAGTATCGGCGGTCGCCTTGTAGGCTTGCTAAACTCTAGTTTCCAGGAAGGGCAAGAGTCATATAGAGGATCACTTAAATTCACTCAGTGAAAGCAACTGTCGCGGGCTGCCTTTTAGGGTGGCTAAACTCTAGTTGGAAGGAAGTGTGAGAGTCATATATAGGAATTCTTACCTTGACTTAGTAAAGCACCTATGGAGCGGTGGCTTGTCGTCTTGCTGAACTCCAGTTTGGAAGATGTGCGAGAGTATGTATTCATAGGGATATTTACAGCCACTTAGAGAAAGTAGCTCTCAGGGCTGGTGCGCAGGGTTACAAAACTACATTCAAAGAAGGACAAGAAAAATATACGGGGGAGGCTTACATTCGGGTAGAGAAAGCAACTCTCGTGGGGTGTATTGCCAGATGGCTAAACGTTGAGATTGGAACAAGTGTGAGTTTCTTGTGAATCACACTGAAGGATGAAGTCACTATGTAAAAGCTGGATACTTCTTAGCCAGACGGGAGTCACGATAGGAACACATACACTGACTGAGAGAAAGCAATTGTTGGGTGGTGGGTTGTAGGTTTGCTAAAGTCCAGTTTGGAAGAAGTGCGAGAATCCTTTATAGGAATGCTTACATTCACTTCCAGAAAGCAGCGATCAGCGGTGGTTTGCAGGATTGCTACACCGCAGTTTGCGAGAAGTGCGAGAGTCATGCATAGCAATGCTTAAATTCCCTTAGAGAAAGCAACTGTCGGCGGGTGATTTTTAGGCTTTCTAGCCTCTGGTTTGGATGAAGTGTGAGACATACATGGGAACGCTTACATTCCCTTCCAGAAAGCAAGTGTCGCGGAGTGGTTTTTAGGCTTGCAAGACTTCTGAACGGAAGAAGTGCGAGAGGCATATACAGGAAGGCGTACATTTACTTAATGAAAGCAACTATAGTGGGATACATTGGAGAATTGCTAAAGTCTGAGATTGGAAGAAGTGTGATCTTCCTGTCAAACACACTTGAGAAAGAAGTCATCACGTAGGACGGGGAGAGCTCCCAGCAGTAAGGAGTCATGTATAGGGACGCTTAAACTAACTTAGAGCGAGCAACTAGCAGGTGGTGCTCTGTAGGCTGGCTAAACGCTAGAATGGAGGAAGTGCCAGACGGTCTTCTATATTAACGCTTACATTCACTGAGAGAAAGAGACTATGTTGGGCGCTTTGTTACACTGGTAAACTCTTAGATTGGAAGAAGTGTGTGAGTTTCCTGTCCAACGCACTTAAGAAAGAAGTCATTATGTAGGAAGAGGAGAGTTCTCGGCTAGAAAGGGACGAGGCTTTCTATGTATGGGAATGCTTACATTCACTTCAAGAAACTATCGGGGGGTAATTTGTAGTTAAACTCTAGAAGAACTGTGAGAGTCCTATATAGGAAGGCTTGCATTCACTTAGGGAAAGCAAGTACGAAGAAGGAGTGGTTTGTAGGCTTGCTAAACTCTAGTGTTGACGAAATGCGAGAGTCCTATAGAGGGACGTTAACTTTCAGTTAGTGAGAACAACTCTCGGGGAGGGGGGTGGTATTTAGGCTTGCTGAACTCTAGTTTGGAAGACATGTCCGAGTTATCCAGGAAGGCTTACAATCACTTAGCTAGAAAGCCAGTATCGGCGGTCGCCTTGTAGGCTTGCTAAACTCTAGTTTCCAGGAAGGGCAAGAGTCATATAGAGGATCACTTAAATTCACTCAGTGAAAGCAACTGTCGCGGGCTGCCTTTTAGGGTGGCTAAACTCTAGTTGGAAGGAAGTGTGAGAGTCATATATAGGAATTCTTACCTTGACTTAGTGAAAGCACCTATGGAGCGGTGGCTTGTCGTCTTGCTGAACTCCAGTTTGGAAGATGTGCGAGAGTATGTATTCATAGGGATATTTACAGCCACTTAGAGAAAGTAGCTCTCAGGGCTGGTGCGCAGGGTTACAAAACTACATTCAAAGAAGGACAAGAAAAATATACGGGGGAGGCTTACATTCGGGTAGAGAAAGCAACTCTCGTGGGGTGTATTGCCAGATGGCTAAACGTTGAGATTGGAACAAGTGTGAGTTTCTTGTGAATCACACTGAAGGATGAAGTCACTATGTAAAAGCTGGATACTTCTTAGCCAGACGGGAGTCACGATAGGAACACATACACTGACTGAGAGAAAGCAATTGTTGGGCGGTGGGTTGTAGGTTTGCTAAAGTCCAGTTTGGAAGAAGTGCGAGAATCCTTTATAGGAATGCTTACATTCACTTCCAGAAAGCAGCGATCAGCGGTGGTTTGCAGGATTGCTACACCGCAGTTTGCAAGAAGTGCGAGAGTCATGCATAGCAATGCTTAAATTCCCTTAGAGAAAGCAACTGTCGGCGGGTGATTTTTAGGCTTTCTAGCCTCTGGTTTGGATGAAGTGTGAGACATACATGGGAACGCTTACATTCCCTTCCAGAAAGCAAGTGTCGCGGAGTGGTTTTTAGGCTTGCAAGACTTCTGAACGGAAGAAGTGCGAGAGGCATATACAGGAAGGCGTACATTTACTTAATGAAAGCAACTATAGTGGGATACATTGGAGAATTGCTAAAGTCTGAGATTGGAAGAAGTGTGATCTTCCTGTCAAACACACTTGAGAAAGAAGTCATCACGTAGGACGGGGAGAGCTCCCAGCAGTAAGGAGTCATGTATAGGGACGCTTAAACTAACTTAGAGCGAGCAACTAGCAGGTGGTGCTCTGTAGGCTGGCTAAACGCTAGAATGGAGGAAGTGCCAGACAGTCTTCTATATTAACGCTTACATTCACTGAGAGAAAGAGACTATGTTGGGCGCTTTGTTACACTGGTAAACTCTTAGATTGGAAGAAGTGTGTGAGTTTCCTGTCTAACGCACTTAAGAAAGAAGTCATTATGTAGGAAGAGGAGAGTTCTCGGCTAGAAAGGGACGAGGCTTTCTATGTATGGGAATGCTTACATTCACTTCAAGAAACTATCGGGGGGTAATTTGTAGTTAAACTCTAGAAGAACTGTGAGAGTCCTATATAGGAAGGCTTGCATTCACTTAGGGAAAGCAAGTACGAAGAAGGAGTGGTTTGTAGGCTTGCTAAACTCTAGTGTTGACGAAATGCGAGAGTCCTATAGAGGGACGTTAACTTTCAGTTAGTGAGAACAACTCTCGGGGAGGGGGGTGGTATTTAGGCTTGCTGAACTCTAGTTTGGAAGACATGTCCGAGTTATCCAGGAAGGCTTACAATCACTTAGCTAGAAAGCCAGTATCGGCGGTCGCCTTGTAGGCTTGCTAAACTCTAGTTTCCAGGAAGGGCAAGAGTCATATAGAGGATCACTTAAATTCACTCAGTGAAAGCAACTGTCGCGGGCTGCCTTTTAGGGTGGCTAAACTCTAGTTGGAAGGAAGTGTGAGAGTCATATATAGGAATTCTTACCTTGACTTAGTGAAAGCACCTATGGAGCGGTGGCTTGTCGTCTTGCTGAACTCCAGTTTGGAAGATGTGCGAGAGTATGTATTCATAGGGATATTTACAGCCACTTAGAGAAAGTAGCTCTCAGGGCTGGTGCGCAGGGTTACAAAACTACATTCAAAGAAGGACAAGAAAAATATACGGGGGAGGCTTACATTCGGGTAGAGAAAGCAACTCTCGTGGGGTGTATTGCCAGATGGCTAAACGTTGAGATTGGAACAAGTGTGAGTTTCTTGTGAATCACACTGAAGGATGAAGTCACTATGTAAAAGCTGGATACTTCTTAGCCAGACGGGAGTCACGATAGGAACACATACACTGACTGAGAGAAAGCAATTGTTGGGTGGTGGGTTGTAGGTTTGCTAAAGTCCAGTTTGGAAGAAGTGCGAGAATCCTTTATAGGAATGCTTACATTCACTTCCAGAAAGCAGCGATCAGCGGTGGTTTGCAGGATTGCTACACCGCAGTTTGCAAGAAGTGCGAGAGTCATGCATAGCAATGCTTAAATTCCCTTAGAGAAAGCAACTGTCGGCGGGTGATTTTTAGGCTTTCTAGCCTCTGGTTTGGATGAAGTGTGAGACATACATGGGAACGCTTACATTCCCTTCCAGAAAGCAAGTGTCGCGGAGTGGTTTTTAGGCTTGCAAGACTTCTGAACGGAAGAAGTGCGAGAGGCATATACAGGAAGGCGTACATTTACTTAATGAAAGCAACTATAGTGGGATGCATTGGAGAATTGCTAAAGTCTGAGATTGGAAGAAGTGTGATCTTCCTGTCAAACACACTTGAGAAAGAAGTCATCACGTAGGACGGGGAGAGCTCCCAGCAGTAAGGAGTCATGTATAGGGACGCTTAAACTAACTTAGAGCGAGCAACTAGCAGGTGGTGCTCTGTAGGCTGGCTAAACGCTAGAATGGAGGAAGTGCCAGACGGTCTTCTATATTAACGCTTACATTCACTGAGAGAAAGAGACTATGTTGGGCGCTTTGTTACACTGGTAAACTCTGAGATTGGAAGAAGTGTGAGAGTTTCCTGTCCAACGCACTTAAGAAAGAAGTCATTATGTAGGAAGAGGAGTGTTCTCGGCTAGAAAGGGAGGAGGCTTTCTATGTATGGGAACGCTTACATTCACTTCAAGAAACTATCGGGGGGTAATTTGTAGTTAAACTCTAGAAGAACTGTGAGAGTCCTATATAGGAAGGCTTGCATTCACTTAGGGAAAGCAAGTACGAAGAAGGAGTGGTTTGTAGGCTTGCTAAACTCTAGTGTTGACGAAATGCGAGAGTCCTATAGAGGGACGTTAACCTTTAGTTAGTGAGAGCAACTCTCGGGGGGGGGGGGGGGTGGTATTTAGGCTTGCTGAACTCTAGTTTGGAAGACATGTCCGAGTTATCCAGGAAGGCTTACAATCACTTAGCTAGAAAGCCAGTATCGGCGGTCGCCTTGTAGGCTTGCTAAACTCTAGTTTCCAGGAAGGGCAAGAGTCATATAGAGGATCACTTAAATTCACTCAGTGAAAGCAACTGTCGCGGGCTGCCTTTTAGGGTGGCTAAACTCTAGTTGGAAAGAAGTGTGAGAGTCATATATAGGAATTCTTACCTTGACTTAGTGAAAGCACCTATGGAGCGGTGGCTTGTCGTCTTGCTGAACTCCAGTTTGGAAGATGTGCGAGAGTATGTATTCATAGGGATATTTACAGCCACTTAGAGAAAGTAGCTCTCAGGGCTGGTGCGCAGGGTTACAAAACTACATTCAAAGAAGGACAAGAAAAATATACGGGGGAGGCTTACATTCGGGTAGAGAAAGCAACTCTCGTGGGGTGTATTGCCAGATGGCTAAACGTTGAGATTGGAACAAGTGTGAGTTTCTTGTGAATCACACTGAAGGATGAAGTCACTATGTAAAAGCTGGATACTTCTTAGCCAGACGGGAGTCACGATAGGAACACATACACTGACTGAGAGAAAGCAATTGTTGGGTGGTGGGTTGTAGGTTTGCTAAAGTCCAGTTTGGAAGAAGTGCGAGAATCCTTTATAGGAATGCTTCCATTCACTTCCAGAAAGCAGCGATCAGCGGTGGTTTGCAGGATTGCTACACCGCAGTTTGCAAGAAGTGCGAGAGTCGTGCATAGCAATGCTTAAATTCCCTTAGAGAAAGCAACTGTCGGCGGGTGATTTTTAGGCTTTCTAGCCTCTGGTTTGGATGAAGTGTGAGACATACATGGGAACGCTTACATTCCCTTCCAGAAAGCAAGTGTCGCGGAGTGGTTTTTAGGCTTGCAAGACTTCTGAACGGAAGAAGTGCGAGAGGCATATACAGGAAGGCGTACATTTACTTAATGAAAGCAACTATAGTGGGATGCATTGGAGAATTGCTAAAGTCTGAAATTGGAAGAAGTGTGACCTTCCTGTCAAACACACTTGAGAAAGAAGTCATCACGTAGGACGGGGAGAGCTCCCAGCAGTAAGGAGTCATGTATAGGGACGCTTAAACTAACTTAGAGCGAGCAACTAGCAGGTGGTGCTCTGTAGGCTGGCTAAACGCTAGAATGGAGGAAGTGCCAGACGGTCTTCTATATTAACGCTTACATTCACTGAGAGAAAGAGACTATGTTGGGCGCTTTGTTACACTGGTAAACTCTGAGATTGGAAGAAGTGTGAGAGTTTCCTGTCCAACGCACTTAAGAAAGAAGTCATTATGTAGGAAGAGGAGAGTTCTCGGCTAGAAAGGGAGGAGGCTTTCTATGTATGGGAACGCTTACATTCACTTCAAGAAACTATCGGGGGGTAATTTGTAGTTAAACTCTAGAAGAACTGTGAGAGTCCTATATAGGAAGGCTTGCATTCACTTAGGGAAAGCAAGTACGAAGAAGGAGTGGTTTGTAGGCTTGCTAAACTGTAGTGTTGACGAAATGCGAGAGTCCTATAGAGGGACGTTAACCTTCAGTTAGTGAGAGCAACTCTCGGGGGGGGGGGTGGTATTTAGGCTTGCTGAACTCTAGTTTGGAAGACATGTCCGAGTTATCCAGGAAGGCTTACAATCACTTAGCTAGAAAGCCAGTATCGGCGGTCGCCTTGTAGGCTTGCTAAACTCTAGTTTCCAGGAAGGGCAAGAGTCATATAGAGGATCACTTAAATTCACTCAGTGAAGGCAACTGTCGCGGGCTGCCTTTTAGGGTGGCTAAACTCTAGTTGGAAGGAAGTGTGAGAGTCATATATAGGAATTCTTACCTTGACTTAGTGAAAGCACCTATGGAGTGGTGGCTTGTCGTCTTGCTGAACTCCAGTTTGGAAGATGTGCGAGAGTATGTATTCATAGGGATATTTACAGCCACTTAGAGAAAGTAGCTCTCAGGGCTGGTGCGCAGGGTTACAAAACTACATTCAAAGAAGGACAAGAAAAATATACGGGGGAGGCTTACATTCGGGTAGAGAAAGCAACTCTCGTGGGGTGTATTGCCAGATGGCTAAACGTTGAGATTGGAACAAGTGTGAGTTTCTTGTGAATCACACTGAAGGATGAAGTCACTATGTAAAAGCTGGATACTTCTTAGCCAGACGGGAGTCACGATAGGAACACATACACTGACTGAGAGAAAGCAATTGTTGGGTGGTGGGTTGTAGGTTTGCTAAAGTCCAGTTTGGAAGAAGTGCGAGAATCCTTTATAGGAATGCTTACATTCACTTCCAGAAAGCAGCGATCAGCGGTGGTTTGCAGGATTGCTACACCGCAGTTTGCAAGAAGTGCGAGAGTCGTGCATAGCAATGCTTAAATTCCCTTAGAGAAAGCAACTGTCGGCGGGTGATTTTTAGGCTTTCTAGCCTCTGGTTTGGATGAAGTGTGAGACATACATGGGAACGCTTACATTCCCTTCCAGAAAGCAAGTGTCGCGGAGTGGTTTTTAGGCTTGCAAGACTTCTGAACGGAAGAAGTGCGAGAGGCATATACAGGAAGGTGTACATTTACTTAATGAAAGCAACTATAGTGGGATGCATTGGAGAATTGCTAAAGTCTGAGATTGGAAGAAGTGTGATCTTCCTGTCAAACACACTTGAGAAAGAAGTCATCACGTAGGACGGGGAGAGCTCCCAGCAGTAAGGAGTCATGTATAGGGACGCTTAAACTAACTTAGAGCGAGCAACTAGCAGGTGGTGCTCTGTAGGCTGGCTAAACGCTAGAATGGAGGAAGTGCCAGACGGTCTTCTATATTAACGCTTACATTCACTGAGAGAAAGAGACTATGTTGGGCGCTTTGTTACACTGGTAAACTCTGAGATTGGAAGAAGTGTGAGAGTTTCCTGTCCAACGCACTTAAGAAAGAAGTCATTATGTAGGAAGAGGAGAGTTCTCGGCTAGAAAGGGAGGAGGCTTTCTATGTATGGGAACGCTTACATTCACTTCAAGAAACTATCGGGGGGTAATTTGTAGTTAAACTCTAGAAGAACTGTGAGAGTCCTATATAGGAAGGCTTGCATTCACTTAGGGAAAGCAAGTACGAAGAAGGAGTGGTTTGTAGGCTTGCTAAACTCTAGTGTTGACGAAATGCGAGAGTCCTATAGAGGGACGTTAACCTTCAGTTAGTGAGAGCAACTCTCGGGGGGGGGGGTGGTATTTAGGCTTGCTGAACTCTAGTTTGGAAGACATGTCCGAGTTATCCAGGAAGGCTTACAATCACTTAGCTAGAAAGCCAGTATCGGCGGTCGCCTTGTAGGCTTGCTAAACTCTAGTTTCCAGGAAGGGCAAGAGTCATATAGAGGATCACTTAAATTCACTCATTGAAAGCAACTGTCGCAGGCTGCCTTTTAGGGTGGCTAAACTCTAGTTGGAAAGAAGTGTGAGAGTCATATATAGGAATTCTTACCTTGACTTAGTGAAAGCACCTATGGAGCGGTGGCTTGTCGTCTTGCTGAACTCCAGTTTGGAAGATGTGCGAGAGTATGTATTCATAGGGATATTTACAGCCACTTAGAGAAAGTAGCTCTCAGGGCTGGTGCGCAGGGTTACAAAACTACATTCAAAGAGGGACAAGAAAATTATACGGGGGAGGCTTACATTCGGGTAGAGAAAGCAACTCTCGTGGGGTGTATTGCCAGATGGCTAAATGTTCAGATTGGAACAAGTGTGAGTTTCTTGTGAATCACACTGAAGGATGAAGTCACTATGTAAAAGCTGGATACTTCTTAGCCAGACGGGAGTCACGATAGGAACACATACACTGACTGAGAGAAAGCAATTGTTGGGTGGTGGGTTGTAGGTTTGCTAAAGTCCAGTTTGGAAGAAGTGCGAGAATCCTTTATAGGAATGCTTCCATTCACTTCCAGAAAGCAGCGATCAGCGGTGGTTTGCAGGATTGCTACACCGCAGTTTGCAAGAAGTGCGAGAGTCATGCATAGCAATGCTTAAATTCCCTTAGAGAAAGCAACTGTCGGCGGGTGATTTTTAGGCTTTCTAGCCTCTGGTTTGGATGAAGTGTGAGACATACATGGGAACGCTTACATTCCCTTCCAGAAAGCAAGTGTCGCGGAGTGGTTTTTAGGCTTGCAAGACTTCTGAACGGAAGAAGTGCGAGAGGCATATACAGGAAGGCGTACATTTACTTAATGAAAGCAACTATAGTGGGATGCATTGGAGAATTGCTAAAGTCTGAGATTGGAAGAAGTGTGACCTTCCTGTCAAACACACTTGAGAAAGAAGTCATCACGTAGGACGGGGAGAGCTCCTAGCAGTAAGGAGTTATGTATAGGGACGCTTAAACTAACTTAGACAGAGCAACTAGCAGGTGGTGCTCTGTAGGCTGGCTAAACGCTAGAATGGAGGAAGTGCCAGACGGTCTTCTATATTAACGCTTACATTCACTGAGAGAAAGAGACTATGTTGGGCGCTTTGTTACACTGGTAAACTCTGAGATTGGAGGAAGTGTGAGAGTTTCCTGTCCAACGCACTTAAGAAAGAAGTCATTATGTAGGAAGAGGAGAGTTCTCGGCTAGAAAGGGAGGAGGCTTTCTATGTATGGGAACGCTTACATTCACTTCAAGAAACTATCGGCGGGTAATTTGTAGTTAAACTCTAGAAGAACTGTGAGAGTCCTATATAGGAAGGCTTGCATTCACTTAGGGAAAGCAAGTACGAAGAAGGAGTGGTTTGTAGGCTTGCTAAACTCTAGTGTTGACGAAATGCGAGAGTCCTATAGAGGGACGTTAACCTTCAGTTAGTGAGAGCAACTCTCGGGGGGGGGGGTATTTAGGCTTGCTGAACTCTAGTTTGGAAGACATGTCCGAGTTATCCAGGAAGGCTTACAATCACTTAGCTAGAAAGCCAGTATCGGCGGTCGCCTTGTAGGCTTGCTAAACTCTAGTTTCCAGGAAGGGCAAGAGTCATATAGAGGATCACTTAAATTCACTCAGTGAAAGCAACTGTCACGGGCTGCCTTTTAGGGTGGCTAAACTCTAGTTGGAAAGAAGTGTGAGAGTCATATATAGGAATTCTTACCTTGACTTAGTGAAAGCACCTATGGAGCGGTGGCTTGTCGTCTTGCTGAACTCCAGTTTGGAAGATGTGCGAGAGTATGTATTCATAGGGATATTTACAGCCACTTAGAGAAAGTAGCTCTCAGGGCTGGTGCGCAGGGTTACAAAACTACATTCAAAGAAGGACAAGAAAAATATACGGGGGAGGCTTACATTCGGGTAGAGAAAGCAACTCTCGTGGGGTGTATTGCCAGATGGCTAAACGTTGAGATTGGAACAAGTGTGAGTTTCTTGTGAATCACACTGAAGGATGAAGTCACTATGTAAAAGCTGGATACTTCTTAGCCAGACGGGAGTCACGATAGGAACACATACACTGACTGAGAGAAAGCAATTGTTGGGTGGTGGGTTGTAGGTTTGCTAAAGTCCAGTTTGGAAGAAGTGCGAGAATCCTTTATAGGAATGCTTCCATTCACTTCCAGAAAGCAGCGATCAGCGGTGGTTTGCAGGATTGCTACACCGCAGTTTGCAAGAAGTGCGAGAGTCGTGCATAGCAATGCTTAAATTCCCTTAGAGAAAGCAACTGTCGGCGGGTGATTTTTAGGCTTTCTAGCCTCTGGTTTGGATGAAGTGTGAGACATACATGGGAACGCTTACATTCCCTTCCAGAAAGCAAGTGTCGCGGAGTGGTTTTTAGGCTTGCAAGACTTCTGAACGGAAGAAGTGCGAGAGGCATATACAGGAAGGCGTACATTTACTTAATGAAAGCAACTATAGTGGGATGCATTGGAGAATTGCTATAGTCTGAGATTGGAAGAAGTGTGACCTTCCTGTCAAACACACTTGAGAAAGAAGTCATCACGTAGGACGGGGAGAGCTCCCAGCAGTAAGGAGTCATGTATAGGGACGCTTAACCTAACTTAGAGCGAGCAACTAGCAGGTGGTGCTCTGTAGGCTGGCTAAACGCTAGAATGGAGGAAGTGCCAGACGGTCTTCTATATTAACGCTTACATTCACTGAGAGAAAGAGACTATGTTGGGCGCTTTGTTACACTGGTAAACTCTGAGATTGGAGGAAGTGTGAGAGTTTCCTGTCCAACGCACTTAGGAAAGAAGTCATTATGTAGGAAGAGGAGAGTTCTCGGCTAGAAAGGGAGGACGCTTTCTATGTATGGGAACGCTTACATTCACTTCAAGAAACTATCGGGGGGTAATTTGTAGTTAAACTCTAGAAGAACTGTGAGAGTCCTATATAGGAAGGCTTGCATTCACTTAGGGAAAGCAAGTACGAAGAAGGAGTGGTTTGTAGGCTTGCTAAACTCTAGTGTTGACGAAATGCGAGAGTCCTATAGAGGGACGTTAACCTTCAGTTAGTGAGAGCAACTCTCGGGGGGGGGGGGGGTATTTAGGCTTGCTGAACTCTAGTTTGGAAGACATGTCCGAGTTATCCAGGAAGGCTTACAATCACTTAGCTAGAAAGCCAGTATCGGCGGTCGCCTTGTAGGCTTGCTAAACTCTAGTTTCCAGGAAGGGCAAGAGTCATATAGAGGATGACTTCAATTCACTCAGTGAAAGCAACTGTCGCGGGCTGCCTTTTAGGGTGGCTAAACTCTAGTTGGAAAGAAGTGTGAGAGTCATATATAGGAATTCTTACCTTGACTTAGTGAAAGCACCTATGGAGCGGTGGCTTGTCGTCTTGCTGAACTCCAGTTTGGAAGATGTGCGAGAGTATGTATTCATAGGGATATTTACAGCCACTTAGAGAAAGTAGCTCTCAGGGCTGGTGCGCAGGGTTACAAAACTACATTCAAAGAAGGACAAGAAAAATATACGGGGGAGGCTTACATTCGGGTAGAGAAAGCAACTCTCCTGGGGTGTATTGCCAGATGGCTAAACGTTGAGATTGGAACAAGTGTGAGTTTCTTGTGAATCACACTGAAGGATGAAGTCACTATGTAAAAGCTGGATACTTCTTAGCCAGACGGGAGTCACGATAGGAACACATACACTGACTGAGAGAAAGCAATTGTTGGGTGGTGGGTTGTAGGTTTGCTAAAGTCCAGTTTGGAAGAAGTGCGAGAATCCTTTATAGGAATGCTTACATTCACTTCCAGAAAGCGGCGATCAGCGGTGGTTTGCAGGATTGCTACACCGCAGTTTGCAAGAAGTGCGAGAGTCGTGCATAGCAATGCTTAAATTCCCTTAGAGAAAGCAACTGTCGGCGGGTGATTTTTAGGCTTTCTAGCCTCTGGTTTGGATGAAGTGTGAGACATACATGGGAACGCTTACATTCCCTTCCAGAAAGCAAGTGTCGCGGAGTGGTTTTTAGGCTTGCAAGACTTCTGAACGGAAGAAGTGCGAGAGGCATATACAGGAAGGCGTACATTTACTTAATGAAAGCAACTATAGTGGGATGCATTGGAGAATTGCTAAAGTCTGAGATTGGAAGAAGTGTGACCTTCCTGTCAAACACACTTGAGAAAGAAGTCATCACGTAGGACGGGGAGAGCTCCCAGCAGTAAGGAGTCATGTATAGGGACGCTTAAACTAACTTAGAGCGAGCAACTAGCAGGTGGTGCTCTGTAGGCTGGCTAAAAGCTAGAATGGAGGAAGTGCCAGACGGTCTTCTATATTAACGCTTACATTCACTGAGAGAAAGAGACTATGTTGGGCGCTTTGTTACACTGGTAAACTGTGAGATTGGAGGAAGTGTGAGAGTTTCCTGTCCAACGCACTTAGGAAAGAAGTCATTATGTAGGAAGAGGAGAGTTCTCGGCTAGAAAGGGAGGAGGCTTTCTATGTATGGGAACGCTTACATTCACTTCAAGAAACTATCGGGGGGTAATTTGTAGTTAAACTCTAGAAGAACTGTGAGAGTCCTTTCTAGGAAGGCTTGCATTCACTTAGGGAAAGCAAGTACGAAGAAGGAGTGGTTTGTAGGCTTGCTAAACTCTAGTGTTGACGAAATGCGAGAGTCCTATAGAGGGACGTTAACCTTCAGTTAGTGAGAGCAACTCTCGGGGGGGGGTGGTATTCAGGCTTGCTGAACTCTAGTTTGGAAGACATGTCCGAGTTATCCAGGAAGGCTTACAATCACTTAGCTAGAAAGCCAGTATCGGCGGTCGCCTTGTAGGCTTGCTAAACTCTAGTTTCCAGGAAGGGCAAGAGTCATATAGAGGATCACTTAAATTCACTCAGTGAAAGCAACTGTCGCGGGCTGCCTTTTAGGGTGGCTAAACTCTAGTTGGAAAGAAGTGTGAGAGTCATATATAGGAATTCTTACCTTGACTTAGTGAAAGCACCTATGGAGCGGTGGCTTGTCGTCTTGCTGAACTCCAGTTTGGAAGATGTGCGAGAGTATGTATTCATAGGGATATTTACAGCCACTTAGAGAAAGTAGCTCTCAGGGCTGGTGCGCAGGGATACAAAACTACATTCAAAGAAGGACAAGAAAAATATACGGGGGAGGCTTACATTCGGGTAGAGAAAGCAACTCTCGTGGGCTGTATTGCCAGATGGCTAAACGTTGAGATTGGAACAAGTGTGAGTTTCTTGTGAATCACACTGAAGGATGAAGTCACTATGTAAAAGCTGGATACTTCTTAGCCAGACGGGAGTCACGATAGGAACACATACACTGACTGAGAGAAAGCAATTGTTGGGTGGTGGGTTGTAGGTTTGCTAAAGTCCAGTTTGGAAGAAGTGCGAGAATCCTTTATAGGAATGCTTACATTCACTTCCAGAAAGCAGCGATCAGCGGTGGTTTGCAGGATTGCTACACCGCAGTTTGCAAGAAGTGCGAGAGTCGTGCATAGCAATGCTTAAATTCCCTTAGAGAAAGCAACTGTCGGCGGGTGATTTTTAGGCTTTCTAGCCTCTGGTTTGGATGAAGTGTGAGACATACATGGGAACGCTTACATTCCCTTCCAGAAAGCAAGTGTCGCGGAGTGGTTTTTAGGCTTGCAAGACTTCTGAACGGAAGAAGTGCGAGAGGCATATACGGAAGGCGTACATTTACTTAATGAAAGCCACTATAGTGGGATGCATTGGAGAATTGCTAAAGTCTGAGATTGGAAGAAGTGTGACCTTCCTGTCAAACACACTTGAGACAGAAGTCATCACGTAGGACGGGGAGAGCTCCCAGCAGTAAGGAGTCATGTATAGGGACGCTTAAAATAACTTAGAGCGAGCAACTAGCAGGTGGTGCTCTGTAGGCTGGCTAAACGCTAGAATGGAGGAAGTGCCAGACGGTCTTCTATATTAACGCTTACATTCACTGAGAGAAAGAGACTATGTTGGGCGCTTTGTTACACTGGTAAACTCTGAGATTGGAGGAAGTGTGAGAGTTTCCTGTCCAACGCACTTAGGAAAGAAGTCATTATGTAGGAAGAGGAGAGTTCTCGGCTAGAAAGGGAGGACGCTTTCTATGTATGGGAACGCTTACATTCACTTCAAGAAACTATCGGGGGGTAATTTGTAGTTAAACTCTAGAAGAACTGTGAGAGTCCTATATAGGAAGGCTTGCATTCACTTAGGGAAAGCAAGTACGAAGAAGGAGTGGTTTGTAGGCTTGCTAAACTCTAGTGTTGACGAAATGCGAGAGTCCTATAGAGGGACGTTAACCTTCAGTTAGTGAGAGCAAATCTCGGGGGGGGGGTGGTATTTAGGCTTGCTGAACTCTAGTTTGGAAGACATGTCCGAGTTATCCAGGAAGGCTTACAATCACTTAGCTAGAAAGCCAGTATCGGCGGTCGCCTTGTAGGCTTGCTAAACTCTAGTTTCCAGGAAGGGCAAGAGTCATATAGAGGATCACTTAAATTCACTCAGTGAAAGCAACTGTCGCGGGCTGCCTTTTAGGGTGGCTAAACTCTAGTTGGAAGGAAGTGTGAGAGTCATATATAGGAATTCTTACCTTGACTTAGTGAAAGCACCTATGGAGCGGTGGCTTGTCGTCTTGCTGAACTCCAGTTTGGAAGATGTGCGAGAGTATGTATTCATAGGGATATTTACAGCCACTTAGAGAAAGTAGCTCTCAGGGCTGGTGCGCAGGGTTACAAAACTACATTCAAAGAAGGACAAGAAAAATATACGGGGGAGGCTTACATTCGGGTAGAGAAAGCAACTCTCGTGGGGTGTATTGCCAGATGGCTAAACGTTGAGATTGGAACAAGTGTGAGTTTCTTGTGAATCACACTGAAGGATGAAGTCACTATGTAAAAGCTGGATACTTCTTAGCCAGACGGGAGTCACGATAGGAACACATACACTGACTGAGAGAAAGCAATTGTTGGGTGGTGGGTTGTAGGTTTGCTAAAGTCCAGTTTGGAAGAAGTGCGAGAATCCTTTATAGGAATGCTTACATTCACTTCCAGAAAGCAGCGATCAGCGGTGGTTTGCAGGATTGCTACACCGCAGTTTGCAAGAAGTGCGAGAGTCATGCATAGCAATGCTTAAATTCCCTTAGAGAAAGCAACTGTCGGCGGGTGATTTTTAGGCTTTCTAGCCTCTGGTTTGGATGAAGTGTGAGACATACATGGGAACGCTTACATTCCCTTCCAGAAAGCAAGTGTCGCGGAGTGGTTTTTAGGCTTGCAAGACTTCTGAACGGAAGAAGTGCGAGAGGCATATACGGAAGGCGTACATTTACTTAATGAAAGCCACTATAGTGGGATGCATTGGAGAATTGCTAAAGTCTGAGATTGGAAGAAGTGTGACCTTCCTGTCAAACACACTTGAGAAAGAAGTCATCACGTAGGACGGGGAGAGCTCCCAGCAGTAAGGAGTCATGTATAGGGACGCTTAAAATAACTTAGAGCGAGCAACTAGCAGGTGGTGCTCTGTAGGCTGGCTAAACGCTAGAATGGAGGAAGTGCCAGACGGTCTTCTATATTAACGCTTACATTCACTGAGAGAAAGAGACTATGTTGGGCGCTTTGTTACACTGGTAAACTCTGAGATTGGAGGAAGTGTGAGAGTTTCCTGTCCAACGCACTTAGGAAAGAAGTCATTATGTAGGAAGAGGAGAGTTCTCGGCTAGAAAGGGAGGAGGCTTTCTATGTATGGGAACGCTTACATTCACTTCAAGAAACTATCGGGGGGTAATTTGTAGTTAAACTCTAGAAGAACTGTGAGAGTCCTATATAGGAAGGCTTGCATTCACTTAGGGAAAGCAAGTACGAAGAAGGAGTGGTTTGTAGGCTTGCTAAACTCTAGTGTTGACGAAATGCGAGAGTCCTATAGAGGGACGTTAACCTTCAGTTAGTGAGAGCAACTCTCGGGGGGGGGTGGTATTTAGGCTTGCTGAACTCTAGTTTGGAAGACATGTCCGAGTTATCCAGGAAGGCTTACAATCACTTAGCTAGAAAGCCAGTATCGGCGGTCGCCTTGTAGGCTTGCTAAACTCTAGTTTCCAGGAAGGGCAAGAGTCATATAGAGGATCACTTAAATTCACTCAGTGAAAGCAACTGTCGCGGGCTGCCTTTTAGGGTGGCTAAACTCTAGTTGGAAGGAAGTGTGAGAGTCATATATAGGAATTCTTACCTTGACTTAGTGAAAGCACCTATGGAGCGGTGGCTTGTCGTCTTGCTGAACTGCAGTTTGGAAGATGTGCGAGAGTATGTATTCATAGGGATATTTACAGCCACTTAGAGAAAGTAGCTCTCAGGGCTGGTGCGCAGGGTTACAAAACTACATTCAAAGAAGGACAAGAAAAATATACGGGGGAGGCTTACATTCGGGTAGAGAAAGCAACTCTCGTGGGGTGTATTGCCAGATGGCTAAACGTTGAGATTGGAACAAGTGTGAGTTTCTTGTGAATCACACTGAAGGATGAAGTCACTATGTAAAAGCTGGATACTTCTTAGCCAGACGGGAGTCACGATAGGAACACATACACTGACTGAGAGAAAGCAATTGTTGGGTGGTGGGTTGTAGGTTTGCTAAAGTCCAGTTTGGAAGAAGTGCGAGAATCCTTTATAGGAATGCTTACATTCACTTCCAGAAAGCGGCGATCAGCGGTGGTTTGCAGGATTGCTACACCGCAGTTTGCAAGAAGTGCGAGAGTCGTGCATAGCAATGCTTAAATTCCCTTAGAGAAAGCAACTGTCGGCGGGTGATTTTTAGGCTTTCTAGCCTCTGGTTTGGATGAAGTGTGAGACATACATGGGAACGCTTACATTCCCTTCCAGAAAGCAAGTGTCGCGGAGTGGTTTTTAGGCTTGCAAGACTTCTGAACGGAAGAAGTGCGAGAGGCATATACAGGAAGGCGTACATTTACTTAATGAAAGCAACTATAGTGGGATGCATTGGAGAATTGCTAAAGTCTGAGATTGGAAGAAGTGTGACCTTCCTGTCAAACACACTTGAGAAAGAAGTCATCACGTAGGACGGGGAGAGCTCCCAGCAGTAAGGAGTCATGTATAGGGACGCTTAAACTAACTTAGAGCGAGCAACTAGCAGGTGGTGCTCTGTAGGCTGGCTAAACGCTAGAATGGAGGAAGTGCCAGACGGTCTTCTATATTAACGCTTACATTCACTGAGAGAAAGAGACTATGTTGGGCGCTTTGTTACACTGGTAAACTCTGAGATTGGAGGAAGTGTGAGAGTTTCCTGTCCAACGCACTTAGGAAAGAAGTCATTATGTAGGAAGAGGAGAGTTCTCGGCTAGAAAGGGAGGAGGCTTTCTATGTATGGGAACGCTTACATTCACTTCAAGAAACTATCGGGGGGTAATTTGTAGTTAAACTCTAGAAGAACTGTGAGAGTCCTTTCTAGGAAGGCTTGCATTCACTTAGGGAAAGCAAGTACGAAGAAGGAGTGGTTTGTAGGCTTGCTAAACTCTAGTGTTGACGAAATGCGAGAGTCCTATAGAGGGACGTTAACCTTCAGTTAGTGAGAGCAACTCTCGCGGGGAGGGGGTGGTATTTAGGCTTGCTGAACTCTAGTTTGGAAGACATGTCCGAGTTATCCAGGAAGGCTTACAATCACTTAGCTAGAAAGCCAGTATCTGTGGTCGCCTTGTAGGCTTGCTAAACTCTAGTTTCCAGGAAGGGCAAGAGTCATATAGAGGATCACTTAAATTCACTCAGTGAAAGCAACTGTCGCGGGCTGCCTTTTAGGGTGGCTAAACTCTAGTTGGAAAGAAGTGTGAGAGTCATATATAGGAATTCTTACCTTGACTTAGTGAAAGCACCTATGGAGCGGTGGCTTGTCGTCTTGCTGAACTGCAGTTTGGAAGATGTGCGAGAGTATGTATTCATAGGGATATTTACAGCCACTTAGAGAAAGTAGCTCTCAGGGCTGGTGCGCAGGGTTACAAAACTACATTCAAAGAAGGACAAGAAAAATATACGGGGGAGGCTTACATTCGGGTAGAGAAAGCAACTCTCGTGGGGTGTATTGCCAGATGGCTAAACGTTGAGATTGGAACAAGTGTGAGTTTCTTGTGAATCACACTGAAGGATGAAGTCACTATGTAAAAGCTGGATACTTCTTAGCCAGACGGGAGTCACGATAGGAACACATACACTGACTGAGAGAAAGCAATTGTTGGGTGGTGGGTTGTAGGTTTGCTAAAGTCCAGTTTGGAAGAAGTGCGAGAATCCTTTATAGGAATGCTTACATTCACTTCCAGAAAGCGGCGATCAGCGGTGGTTTGCAGGATTGCTACACCGCAGTTTGCAAGAAGTGCGAGAGTCGTGCATAGCAATGCTTAAATTCCCTTAGAGAAAGCAACTGTCGGCGGGTGATTTTTAGGCTTTCTAGCCTCTGGTTTGGATGAAGTGTGAGACATACATGGGAACGCTTACATTCCCTTCCAGAGAGCAAGTGTCGCGGAGTGGTTTTTAGGCTTGCAAGACTTCTGAACGGAAGAAGTGCGAGAGGCATATACAGGAAGGCGTACATTTACTTAATGAAAGCAACTATAGTGGGATGCATTGGAGAATTGCTAAAGTCTGAGATTGGAAGAAGTGTGACCTTCCTGTCAAACACACTTGAGAAAGAAGTCATCACGTAGGACGGGGAGAGCTCCCAGCAGTAAGGAGTCATGTATAGGGACGCTTAAACTAACTTAGAGCGAGCAACTAGCAGGTGGTGCTCTGTAGGCTGGCTAAACGCTAGAATGGAGGAAGTGCCAGACGGTCTTCTATATTAACGCTTACATTCACTGAGAGAAAGAGACTATGTTGGGCGCTTTGTTACACTGGTAAACTCTGAGATTGGAGGAAGTGTGAGAGTTTCCTGTCCAACGCACTTAGGAAAGAAGTCATTATGTAGGAAGAGGAGAGTTCTCGGCTAGAAAGGGGGGAGGCTTTCTATGTATGGGAATGCTTACATTCACTTCAAGAAACTATCGGGGGGTAATTTGTAGTTAAACTCTAGAAGAACTGTGAGAGTCCTATATAGGAAGGCTTGCATTCACTTAGGGAAAGCAAGTACGAAGAAGGAGTGGTTTGTAGGCTTGCTAAACTCTAGTGTTGACGAAATGCGAGAGTCCTATAGAGGGACGTTAACCTTCAGTTAGTGAGAGCAACTCTCGGGGGGGGGGTGGTATTCAGGCTTGCTGAACTCTAGTTTGGAAGACATGTCCGAGTTATCCAGGAAGGCTTACAATCACTTAGCTAGAAAGCCAGTATCGGCGGTCGCCTTGTAGGCTTGCTAAACTCTAGTTTCCAGGAAGGGCAAGAGTCATATAGAGGATCACTTAAATTCACTCAGTGAAAGCAACTGTCGCGGGCTGCCTTTTATGGTGGCTAAACTCTAGTTGGAAAGAAGTGTGAGAGTCATATATAGGAATTCTTACCTTGACTTAGTGAAAGCACCTATGGAGCGGTGGCTTGTCGTCTTGCTGAACTCCAGTTTGGAAGATGTGCGAGAGTATGTATTCATAGGGATATTTACAGCCACTTAGAGAAAGTAGCTCTCAGGGCTGGTGCGCAGGGATACAAAACTACATTCAAAGAAGGACAAGAAAAATATACGGGGGAGGCTTACATTCGGGTAGAGAAAGCAACTCTCGTGGGGTGTATTGCCAGATGGCTAAACGTTGAGATTGGAACAAGTGTGAGTTTCTTGTGAATCACACTGAAGGATGAAGTCACTATGGAAAAGCTGGATACTTCTTAGCCAGACGGGAGTCACGATAGGAACACATACACTGACTGAGAGAAAGCAATTGTTGGGTGGTGGGTTGTAGGTTTGCTAAAGTCCAGTTTGGAAGAAGTGCGAGAATCCTTTATAGGAATGCTTACATTCACTTCCAGAAAGCAGCGATCAGCGGTGGTTTGCAGGATTGCTACACCGCAGTTTGCAAGAAGTGCGAGAGTCGTGCATAGCAATGCTTAAATTCCCTTAGAGAAAGCAACTGTCGGCGGGTGATTTTTAGGCTTTCTAGCCTCTGGTTTGGATGAAGTGTGAGACATACATGGGAACGCTTACATTCCCTTCCAGAAAGCAAGTGTCGCGGAGTGGTTTTTAGGCTTGCAAGACTTCTGAACGGAAGAAGTGCTAGAGGCATATACGGAAGGCGTACATTTACTTAATGAAAGCCACTATAGTGGGATGCATTGGAGAATTGCTAAAGTCTGAGATTGGAAGAAGTGTGACCTTCCTGTCAAACACACTTGAGAAAGAAGTCATCACGTAGGACGGGGAGAGCTCCCAGCAGTAAGGAGTCATGTATAGGGACGCTTAAAATAACTTAGAGCGAGCAACTAGCAGGTGGTGCTCTGTAGGCTGGCTAAACGCTAGAATGGAGGAAGTGCCAGACGGTCTTCTATATTAACGCTTACATTCACTGAGAGAAAGAGACTATGTTGGGCGCTTTGTTACACTGGTAAACTCTGAGATTGGAGGAAGTGTGAGAGTTTCCTGTCCAACGCACTTAGGAAAGAAGTCATTATGTAGGAAGAGGAGAGTTCTCGGCTAGAAAGGGAGGACGCTTTCTATGTATGGGAACGCTTACATTCACTTCAAGAAACTATCGGGGGGTAATTTGTAGTTAAACTCTAGAAGAACTGTGAGAGTCCTATATAGGAAGGCTTGCATTCACTTAGGGAAAGCAAGTACGAAGAAGGAGTGGTTTGTAGGCTTGCTAAACTCTAGTGTTGACGAAATGCGAGAGTCCTATAGAGGGACGTTAACCTTCAGTTAGTGAGAGCAACTCTCGGGGAGGGGGGTGGTATTTAGGCTTGCTGAACTCTAGTTTGGAAGACATGTCCGAGTTATCCAGGAAGGCTTACAATCACTTAGCTAGAAAGCCAGTATCGGCGGTCGCCTTGTAGGCTTGCTAAACTCTAGTTTCCAGGAAGGGCAAGAGTCATATAGAGGATCACTTAAATTCACTCAGTGAAAGCAACTGTCGCGGGCTGCCTTTTAGGGTGGCTAAACTCTAGTTGGAAAGAAGTGTGAGAGTCATATATAGGAATTCTTACCTTGACTTAGTGAAAGCACCTATGGAGCGGTGGCTTGTCGTCTTGCTGAACTCCAGTTTGGAAGATGTGCGAGAGTATGTATTCATAGGGATATTTACAGCCACTTAGAGAAAGTAGCTCTCAGGGCTGGTGCGCAGGGTTACAAAACTACATTCAAAGAAGGACAAGAAAAATATACGGGGGAGGCTTACATTCGGGTACAGAAAGCAACTCTCGTGGGGTGTATTGCCAGATGGCTAAACGTTGAGATTGGAACAAGTGTGAGTTTCTTGTGAATCACACTGAAGGATGAAGTCACTATGTAAAAGCTGGATACTTCTTAGCCAGACGGGAGTCACGATAGGAACACATACACTGACTGAGAGAAAGCAATTGTTGGGTGGTGGGTTGTAGGTTTGCTAAAGTCCAGTTTGGAAGAAGTGCGAGAATCCTTTATAGGAATGCTTACATTCACTTCCAGAAAGCAGCGATCAGCGGTGGTTTGCAGGATTGCTACACCGCAGTTTGCAAGAAGTGCGAGAGTCGTGCATAGCAATGCTTAAATTCCCTTAGAGAAAGCAACTGTCGGCGGGTGATTTTTAGGCTTTCTAGCCTCTGGTTTGGATGAAGTGTGAGACATACATGGGAACGCTTACATTCCCTTCCAGAGAGCAAGTGTCGCGGAGTGGTTTTTAGGCTTGCAAGACTTCTGAACGGAAGAAGTGCGAGAGGCATATACAGGAAGGCGTACATTTACTTAATGAAAGCAACTATAGTGGGATGCATTGGAGAATTGCTAAAGTCTGAGATTGGAAGAAGTGTGACCTTCCTGTCAAACACACTTGAGAAAGAAGTCATCACGTAGGACGGGGAGAGCTCCCAGCAGTAAGGAGTCATGTATAGGGACGCTTAAACTAACTTAGAGCGAGCAACTAGCAGGTGGTGCTCTGTAGGCTGGCTAAACGCTAGAATGGAGGAAGTGCCAGACGGTCTTCTATATTAACGCTTACATTCACTGAGAGAAAGAGACTATGTTGGGCGCTTTGTTACACTGGTAAACTCTGAGATTGGAGGAAGTGTGAGAGTTTCCTGTCCAACGCACTTAGGAAAGAAGTCATTATGTAGGAAGAGGAGAGTTCTCGGCTAGAAAGGGGGGAGGCTTTCTATGTATGGGAATGCTTACATTCACTTCAAGAAACTATCGGGGGGTAATTTGTAGTTAAACTCTAGAAGAACTGTGAGAGTCCTATATAGGAAGGCTTGCATTCACTTAGGGAAAGCAAGTACGAAGAAGGAGTGGTTTGTAGGCTTGCTAAACTCTAGTGTTGACGAAATGCGAGAGTCCTATAGAGGGACGTTAACCTTCAGTTAGTGAGAGCAACTCTCGGGGGGGGGGGTGGTATTCAGGCTTGCTGAACTCTAGTTTGGAAGACATGTCCGAGTTATCCAGGAAGGCTTACAATCACTTAGCTAGAAAGCCAGTATCGGCGGTCGCCTTGTAGGCTTGCTAAACTCTAGTTTCCAGGAAGGGCAAGAGTCATATAGAGGATCACTTAAATTCACTCAGTGAAAGCAACTGTCGCGGGCTGCCTTTTATGGTGGCTAAACTCTAGTTGGAAAGAAGTGTGAGAGTCATATATAGGAATTCTTACCTTGACTTAGTGAAAGCACCTATGGAGCGGTGGCTTGTCGTCTTGCTGAACTCCAGTTTGGAAGATGTGCGAGAGTATGTATTCATAGGGATATTTACAGCCACTTAGAGAAAGTAGCTCTCAGGGCTGGTGCGCAGGGATACAAAACTACATTCAAAGAAGGACAAGAAAAATATACGGGGGAGGCTTACATTCGGGTAGAGAAAGCAACTCTCGTGGGCTGTATTGCCAGATGGCTAAACGTTGAGATTGGAACAAGTGTGAGTTTCTTGTGAATCACACTGAAGGATGAAGTCACTATGTAAAAGCTGGATACTTCTTAGCCAGACGGGAGTCACGATAGGAACACATACACTGACTGAGAGAAAGCAATTGTTGGGTGGTGGGTTGTAGGTTTGCTAAAGTCCAGTTTGGAAGAAGTGCGAGAATCCTTTATAGGAATGCTTACATTCACTTCCAGAAAGCAGCGATCAGCGGTGGTTTGCAGGATTGCTACACCGCAGTTTGCAAGAAGTGCGAGAGTCGTGCATAGCAATGCTTAAATTCCCTTAGAGAAAGCAACTGTCGGCGGGTGATTTTTAGGCTTTCTAGCCTCTGGTTTGGATGAAGTGTGAGACATACATGGGAACGCTTACATTCCCTTCCAGAAAGCAAGTGTCGCGGAGTGGTTTTTAGGCTTGCAAGACTTCTGAACGGAAGAAGTGCGAGAGGCATATACGGAAGGCGTACATTTACTTAATGAAAGCCACTATAGTGGGATGCATTGGAGAATTGCTAAAGTCTGAGATTGGAAGAAGTGTGACCTTCCTGTCAAACACACTTGAGACAGAAGTCATCACGTAGGACGGGGAGAGCTCCCAGCAGTAAGGAGTCATGTATAGGGACGCTTAAAATAACTTAGAGCGAGCAACTAGCAGGTGGTGCTCTGTAGGCTGGCTAAACGCTAGAATGGAGGAAGTGCCAGACGGTCTTCTATATTAACGCTTACATTCACTGAGAGAAAGAGACTATGTTGGGCGCTTTGTTACACTGGTAAACTCTGAGATTGGAGGAAGTGTGAGAGTTTCCTGTCCAACGCACTTAGGAAAGAAGTCATTATGTAGGAAGAGGAGAGTTCTCGGCTAGAAAGGGAGGACGCTTTCTATGTATGGGAACGCTTACATTCACTTCAAGAAACTATCGGGGGGTAATTTGTAGTTAAACTCTAGAAGAACTGTGAGAGTCCTATATAGGAAGGCTTGCATTCACTTAGGGAAAGCAAGTACGAAGAAGGAGTGGTTTGTAGGCTTGCTAAACTCTAGTGTTGACGAAATGCGAGAGTCCTATAGAGGGACGTTAACCTTCAGTTAGTGAGAGCAACTCTCGGGGGGGGGGTGGTATTTAGGCTTGCTGAACTCTAGTTTGGAAGACATGTCCGAGTTATCCAGGAAGGCTTACAATCACTTAGCTAGAAAGCCAGTATCGGCGGTCGCCTTGTAGGCTTGCTAAACTCTAGTTTCCAGGAAGGGCAAGAGTCATATAGAGGATCACTTAAATTCACTCAGTGAAAGCAACTGTCGCGGGCTGCCTTTTAGGGTGGCTAAACTCTAGTTGGAAGGAAGTGTGAGAGTCATATATAGGAATTCTTACCTTGACTTAGTGAAAGCACCTATGGAGCGGTGGCTTGTCGTCTTGCTGAACTCCAGTTTAGAAGATGTGCGAGAGTATGTATTCATAGGGATATTTACAGCCACTTTGAGAAAGTAGCTCTCAGGACTGGTGCGCAGGGTTACAAAACTACATTCAAAGAAGGACAAGAAAAATATACGGGGGAGGCTTACATTCGGGTAGAGAAAGCAACTCTCGTGGGGTGTATTGCCAGATGGCTAAACGTTGAGATTGGAACAAGTGTGAGTTTCTTGTGAATGACACTGAAGGATGAAGTCACTATGTAAAAGCTGGATACTTCTTAGCCAGACGGGAGTCACGATAGGAACACATACACTGACTGAGAGAAAGCAATTGTTGGGTGGTGGGTTGTAGGTTTGCTAAAGTCCAGTTTGGAAGAAGTGCGAGAATCCTTTATAGGAATGCTTACATTCACTTCCAGAAAGCAGCGATCAGCGGTGGTTTGCAGGATTGCTACACCGCAGTTTGCAAGAAGTGCGAGAGTCATGCATAGCAATGCTTAAATTCCCTTAGAGAAAGCAACTGTCGGCGGGTGATTTTTAGGCTTTCTAGCCTCTGGTTTGGATGAAGTGTGAGACATACATGGGAACGCTTACATTCCCTTCCAGAAAGCAAGTGTCGCGGAGTGGTTTTTAGGCTTGCAAGACTTCTGAACGGAAGAAGTGCGAGAGGCATATACGGAAGGCGTACATTTACTTAATGAAAGCCACTATAGTGGGATGCATTGGAGAATTGCTAAAGTCTGAGATTGGAAGAAGTGTGACCTTCCTGTCAAACACACTTGAGAAAGAAGTCATCACGTAGGACGGGGAGAGCTCCCAGCAGTAAGGAGTCATGTATAGGGACGCTTAAAATAACTTAGAGCGAGCAACTAGCAGGTGGTGCTCTGTAGGCTGGCTAAACGCTAGAATGGAGGAAGTGCCAGACGGTCTTCTATATTAACGCTTACATTCACTGAGAGAAAGAGACTATGTTGGGCGCTTTGTTACACTGGTAAACTCTGAGATTGGAGGAAGTGTGAGAGTTTCCTGTCCAACGCACTTAGGAAAGAAGTCATTATGTAGGAAGAGGAGAGTTCTCGGCTAGAAAGGGAGGAGGCTTTCTATGTATGGGAACGCTTACATTCACTTCAAGAAACTATCGGGGGGTAATTTGTAGTTAAACTCTAGAAGAACTGTGAGAGTCCTATATAGGAAGGCTTGCATTCACTTAGGGAAAGCAAGTACGAAGAAGGAGTGGTTTGTAGGCTTGCTAAACTCTAGTGTTGACGAAATGCGAGAGTCCTATAGAGGGACGTTAACCTTCAGTTAGTGAGAACAACTCTCGGGGAGGGGGGTGGTATTTAGGCTTGCTGAACTCTAGTTTGGAAGACATGTCCGAGTTATCCAGGAAGGCCTACAATCATTTAGCTAGAAAGCCAGTATCGGTGGTCGCCTTGTAGGTTTGCTAAACTCTAGTTTCCAGGAAGGGCAAGAGTCATATAGAGGATCACTTAAATTCACTGAGTGAAAGCAACTGTCGCAAGCTGCCTTTTAGGGTGGCTAAACTCTAGTTGGAAGGAAGTGTGAGAGTCATATATAGGAATTCTTACCTTGACTTAGTGAAAGCACCTATGGAGCGGTGGCTTGTCGTCTTGCTGAACTCCAGTTTGGAAGATGTGCGAGAGTATGTATTCATAGGGATATTTACAGCCACTTAGAGAAAGTAGCTCTCAGGGCTGGTGCGCAGGGTTACAAAACTACATTCAAAGAAGGACAAGAAAAATATACGGGGGAGGCTTACATTCGGGTAGAGAAAGCAACTCTCGTGGGGTGTATTGCCAGATGGCTAAACGTTGAGATTGGAACAAGTGTGAGTTTCTTGTGAATCACACTGAAGGATGAAGTCACTATGTAAAAGCTGGATACTTCTTAGCCAGACGGGAGTCACGATAGGAACACATACACTGACTGAGAGAAAGCAATTGTTGGGTGGTGGCTTGTAGGTTTGCTAAAGTCCAGTTTGGAAGAAGTGCAAGAATCCTTTATAGGAATGCTTCCATTCACTTCCAGAAAGCAGCGATCAGCGGTGGTTTGCAGGATTGCTACACCGCAGTTTGCAAGAAGTGCGAGAGTCGTGCATAGCAATGCTTAAATTCCCTTAGAGAAAGCAACTGTCGGCGGGTGATTTTTAGGCTTTCTAGCCTCTGGTTTGGATGAAGTGTGAGACATACATGGGAACGCTTACATTCACTTCCAGAAAGCAAGTGTCGCGGAGTGGTTTTTAGGCTTGCAAGACTTCTGAACGGAAGAAGTGCGAGAGGCATATACAGGAAGGCGTACATTTACTTAATGAAAGCAACTATAGTGGGATGCATTGGAGAATTGCTGAAGTCTGAGATTGGAAGAAGTGTGACCTTCCTGTCAAACACACTTGAGAAAGAAGTCATCACGTAGGACGGGGAGAGCTCCCAGCAGTAAGGAGTCATGTATAGGGACGCTTAAACTAACTTAGAGCGAGCAACTAGCAGGTGGTGCTCTGTAGGCTGGCTAAACGCTAGAATGGAGGAAGTGCCAGACGGTCTTCTATATTAACGCTTACATTCACTGAGAGAAAGAGACTATGTTGGGCGCTTTGTTACACTGGTAAACTCTGAGATTGGAGGAAGTGTGAGAGTTTCCTGTCCAACGCACTTAGGAAAGAAGTCATTATGTAGGAAGAGGAGAGTTCTCGGCTAGAAAGGGGGGAGGCTTTCTATGTATGGGAATGCTTACATTCACTTCAAGAAACTATCGGGGGGTAATTTGTAGTTAAACTCTAGAAGAACTGTGAGAGTCCTATATAGGAAGGCTTGCATTCACTTAGGGAAAGCAAGTACGAAGAAGGAGTGGTTTGTAGGCTTGCTAAACTCTAGTGTTGACGAAATGCGAGAGTCCTATAGAGGGACGTTAACCTTCAGTTAGTGAGAGCAACTCTCGGGGGGGGGTGGTATTTAGGCTTGCTGAACTCTAGTTTGGAAGACATGTCCGAGTTATCCAGGAAGGCTTACAATCACTTAGCTAGAAAGCCAGTATCGGCGGTCGCCTTGTAGGCTTGCTAAACTCTAGTTTCCAGGAAGGGCAAGAGTCATATAGAGGATCACTTAAATTCACTCAGTGAAAGCAACTGTCGCGGGCTGCCTTTTAGGGTGGCTAAACTCTAGTTGGAAAGAAGTGTGAGAGTCATATATAGGAATTCTTACCTTGACTTAGTGAAAGCACCTATGGAGCGGTGGCTTGTCGTCTTGCTGAACTCCAGTTTGGAAGATGTGCGAGAGTATGTATTCATAGGGATATTTACAGCCACTTAGAGAAAGTAGCTCTCAGGGGTGGTGCGCAGGGTTACAAAACTACATTCAAAGAAGGACAAGAAAAATATACGGGGGAGGCTTACATTCGGGTAGAGAAAGCAACTCTCGTGGGGTGTATTGCCAGATGGCTAAACGTTGAGATTGGAACAAGTGTGAGTTTCTTGTGAATGACACTGAAGGATGAAGTCACTATGTAAAAGCTGGATACTTCTTAGCCAGACGGGAGTCACGATAGGAACACATACACTGACTGAGAGAAAGCAATTGTTGGGTGGTGGCTTGTAGGTTTGCTAAAGTCCAGTTTGGAAGAAGTGCGAGAATCCTTTATAGGAATGCTTCCATTCACTTCCAGAAAGCAGCGATCAGCGGTGGTTTGCAGGATTGCTACACCGCAGTTTGCAAGAAGTGCGAGAGTCGTGCATAGCAATGCTTAAATTCCCTTAGAGAAAGCAACTGTCGGCGGGTGATTTTTAGGCTTTCTAGCCTCTGGTTTGGATGAAGTGTGAGACATACATGGGAACGCTTACATTCCCTTCCAGAAAGCAAGTGTCGCGGAGTGGTTTTTAGGCTTGCAAGACTTCTGAACGGAAGAAGTGCTAGAGGCATATACGGAAGGCGTACATTTACTTAATGAAAGCCACTATAGTGGGATGCATTGGAGAATTGCTAAAGTCTGAGATTGGAAGAAGTGTGACCTTCCTGTCAAACACACTTGAGAAAGAAGTCATCACGTAGGACGGGGAGAGCTCCCAGCAGTAAGGAGTCATGTATAGGGACGCTTAAAATAACTTAGAGCGAGCAACTAGCAGGTGGTGCTCTGTAGGCTGGCTAAACGCTAGAATGGAGGAAGTGCCAGACGGTCTTCTATATTAACGCTTACATTCACTGAGAGAAAGAGACTATGTTGGGCGCTTTGTTACACTGGTAAACTCTGAGATTGGAGGAAGTGTGAGAGTTTCCTGTCCAACGCACTTAGGAAAGAAGTCATTATGTAGGAAGAGGAGAGTTCTCGGCTAGAAAGGGAGGAGGCTTTCTATGTATGGGAACGCTTACATTCACTTCAAGAAACTATCGGGGGGTAATTTGTAGTTAAACTCTAGAAGAACTGTGAGAGTCCTATATAGGAAGGCTTGCATTCACTTAGGGAAAGCAAGTACGAAGAAGGAGTGGTTTCTAGGCTTGCTAAACTCTAGTGTTGACGAAATGCGAGAGTCCTATAGAGGGACGTTAACCTTCAGTTAGTGAGAGCAACTCTCGGGGGGGGGGGTGGTATTTAGGCTTGCTGAACTCTAGTTTGGAAGACATGTCCGAGTTATCCAGGAAGGCTTACAATCACTTAGCTAGAAAGCCAGTATCGGCGGTCGCCTTGTAGGCTTGCTAAACTCTAGTTTCCAGGAAGGGCAAGAGTCATATAGAGGATCACTTAAATTCACTCAGTGAAAGCAACTGTCGCGGGCTGCCTTTTAGGGTGGCTAAACTCTAGTTGGAAGGAAGTGTGAGAGTCATATATAGGAATTCTTACCTTGACTTAGTGAAAGCACCTATGGAGCGGTGCCTTGTCGTCTTGCTGAACTCCAGTTTGGAAGATGTGCGAGAGTATGTATTCATAGGGATATTTACAGCCACTTAGAGAAAGTAGCTCTCAGGACTGGTGCGCAGGGTTACAAAACTACATTCAAAGAAGGACAAGAAAAATATACGGGGGAGGCTTACATTCGGGTAGAGAAAGCAACTCTCGTGGGGTGTATTGCCAGATGGCTAAACGTTGAGATTGGAACAAGTGTGAGTTTCTTGTGAATCACACTGAAGGATGAAGTCACTATGTAAAAGCTGGATACTTCTTAGCCAGACGGGAGTCACGATAGGAACACATACACTGACTGAGAGAAAGCAATTGTTGGGTGGTGGGTTGTAGGTTTGCTAAAGTCCAGTTTGGAAGAAGTGCGAGAATCCTTTATAGGAATGCTTACATTCACTTCCAGAAAGCAGCGATCAGCGGTGGTTTGCAGGATTGCTACACCGCAGTTTGCAAGAAGTGCGAGAGTCGTGCATAGCAATGCTTAAATTCCCTTAGAGAAAGCAACTGTCGGCGGGTGATTTTTAGGCTTTCTAGCCTCTGGTTTGGATGAAGTGTGAGACATACATGGGAACGCTTACATTCCCTTCCAGAAAGCAAGTGTCGCGGAGTGGTTTTTAGGCTTGCAAGACTTCTGAACGGAAGAAGTGCGAGAGGCATATACGGAAGGCGTACATTTACTTAATGAAAGCCACTATAGTGGGATGCATTGGAGAATTGCTAAAGTCTGAGATTGGAAGAAGTGTGACCTTCCTGTCAAACACACTTGAGAAAGAAGTCATCACGTAGGACGGGGAGAGCTCCCAGGAGTAAGGAGTCATGTATAGGGACGCTTAAACTAACTTAGAGAGAGCAACTAGCAGGTGGTGCTCTGTAGGCTGGCTAAACGCTAGAATGGAGGAAGTGCCAGACGGTCTTCTATATTAACGCTTACATTCACTGAGAGAAAGAGACTATGTTGGGCGCTTTGTTACACTGGTAAACTCTGAGATTGGAAGAAGTGTGAGAGTTTCCTGTCCAACGCACTTAGGAAAGAAGTCATTATGTAGGAAGAGGAGAGTTCTCGGCTAGAAAGGGGGGAGGCTTTCTATGTATGGGAACGCTTACATTCACTTCAAGAAACTATCGGGGGGTAATTTGTAGTTAAACTCTAGAAGAACTGTGAGAGTCCTATATAGGAAGGCTTGCATTCACTTAGGGAAAGCAAGTACGAAGAAGGAGTGGTTTGTAGGCTTGCTAAACTCTAGTGTTGACGAAATGCGAGAGTCCTATAGAGGGACGTTAACCTTCAGTTAGTGAGAGCAACTCTCGGGGAGGGGGGTGGTATTTAGGCTTGCTGAACTCTAGTTTGGAAGACATGTCCGAGTTATCCAGGAAGGCTTACAATCACTTAGCTAGAAAGCCAGTATCGGCGGTCGCCTTGTAGGCTTGCTAAACTCTAGTTTCCAGGAAGGGCAAGAGTCATATAGAGGATCACTTAAATTCACTCAGTGAAAGCAACTGTCGCGGGCTGCCTTTTAGGGTGGCTAAACTCTAGTTGGAAGGAAGTGTGAGAGTCATATATAGGAATTCTTACCTTGACTTAGTGAAAGCACCTATGGAGCGGTGGCTTGTCGTCTTGCTGAACTCCAGTTTGGAAGATGTGCGAGAGTATGTATTCATAGGGATATTTACAGCCACTTAGAGAAAGTAGCTCTCAGGACTGGAGCGCAGGGATACAAAACTACATTCAAAGAAGGACAAGAAAAATATACGGGGGAGGCTTACATTCGGGTAGAGAAAGCAACTCTCGTGGGGTGTATTGCCAGATGGCTAAACGTTGAGATTGGAACAAGTGTGAGTTTCTTGTGAATCACACTGAAGGATGAAGTCACTATGTAAAAGCTGGATACTTCTTAGCCAGACGGGAGTCACGATGGGAACACATACACTGACTGAGAGAAAGCAATTGTTGGGTGGTGGGTTGTAGGTTTGCTAAAGTCCAGTTTGGAAGAAGTGCGAGAATCCTTTATAGGAATGCTTACATTCACTTCCAGAAAGCAGCGATCAGCGGTGGTTTGCAGGATTGCTACACCGCAGTTTGCAAGAAGTGCGAGAGTCGTGCATAGCAATGCTTAAATTCCCTTAGAGAAAGCAACTATCGGCGGGTGATTTTTAGGCTTTCTAGCCTCTGGTTTGGATGAAGTGTGAGAAATACATGGGAACGCTTACATTCCCTTCCAGAAAGCAAGTGTCGCGGAGTGGTTTTTAGGCTTGCAAGACTTCTGAACGGAAGAAGTGCGAGAGGCATATACAGGAAGGCGTACATTTACTTAATGAAAGCAACTATAGTGGGATGCATTGGAGAATTGCTAAAGTCTGAGATTGGAAGAAGTGTGACCTTCCTGTCAAACACACTTGAGAAAGAAGTCATCACGTAGGACGGGGAGAGCTCACAGCAGTAAGGAGTCATGTATAGGGACCCTTAAACTAACTTAGAGCGAGCAACTAGCAGGTGGTGCTCTGTAGGCTGGCTAAACGCTAGAATGGAGGAAGTGCCAGACGGTCTTCTATATTAACGCTTACATTCACTGAGAGAAAGAGACTATGTTGGGCGCTTTGTTACACTGGTAAACTCTGAGATTGGAGGAAGTGTGAGAGTTTCTTGTCCAACGCACTTAGGAAAGAAGTCATTATGTAGGAAGAGGAGAGTTCTCGGCTAGAAAGGGAGGACGCTTTCTATGTATGGGAACGCTTACATTCACTTCAAGAAACTATCGGGGGGTAATTTGTAGTTAAACTCTAGAAGAACTGTGAGAGTCCTATATAGGAAGGCTTGCATTCACTTAGGGAAAGCAAGTACGAAGAAGGAGTGGTTTGTAGGCTTGCTAAACTCTAGTGTTGACGAAATGCGAGAGTCCTATAGAGGGACGTTAACCTTCAGTTAGTGAGAGCAACTCTCGGGGAGGGGGGTGGTATTTATGCTTGCTGAACTCTAGTTTGGAAGACATGTCCGAGTTATCCAGGAAGGCTTACAATCACTTAGCTAGAAAGCCAGTATCGGCGGTCGCCTTGTAGGCTTGCTAAACTCTAGTTTCCAGGAAGGGCAAGAGTCATATAGAGGATCACTTAAATTCACTCAGTGAAAGCAACTGTCGCGGGCTGCCTTTTAGGGTGGCTAAACTCTAGTTGGAAGGAAGTGTGAGAGTCATATATAGGAATTCTTACCTTGACTTAGTGAAAGCACCTATGGAGCGGTGGCTTGTCGTCTTGCTGAACTCCAGTTTGGAAGATGTGTGAGAGTATGTATTCATAGGGATATTTACAGCCACTTAGAGAAAGTAGCTCTCAGGGGTGGTGCGCAGGGTTACAAAACTACATTCAAAGAAGGACAAGAAAAATATACGGGGGAGGCTTACATTCGGGTAGAGAAAGCAACTCTCGTGGGGTGTATTGCCAGATGGCTAAACGTTGAGATTGGAACAAGTGTGAGTTTCTTGTGAATCACACTGAAGGATGAAGTCACTATGTAAAAGCTGGATACTTCTTAGCCAGACGGGAGTCACGATAGGAACACATACACTGACTGAGAAAAAGCAATTGTTGGGCGGTGGGTTGTAGGTTTGCTAAAGTCCAGTTTGGAAGAAGTGCGAGAATCCTTTATAGGAATGTTTACATTCACTTCCAGAAAGCAGCGATCAGCGGTGGTTTGCAGGATTGCTACACCGCAGTTTGCAAGAAGTGCGAGAGTCATGCATAGCAATGCTTAAATTCCCTTAGAGAAAGCAACTGTCGGCGGGTGATTTTTAGGCTTTCTAGCCTCTGGTTTGGATGAAGTGTGGGACATACATGGGAACGCTTACATTCACTTCCAGAAAGCAAGTGTTGCGGAGTGGTTTTTAGGCTTGCAAGACTTCTGAACGGAAGAAGTGCGAGAGGCATATACAGGAAGGCGTACATTTACTTAATGAAAGCAACTATAGTGGGATGCATTGGAGAATTGCTAAAGTCTGAGATTGGAAGAAGTGTGACCTTCCTGTCAAACACACTTGAGAAAGAAGTCATCACGTAGGACGGGGAGAGCTCCCAGCAGTAAGGAGTCATGTATAGGGACGCTTAAACTAACTTAGAGCGAGCAACTAGCAGGTGGTGCTCTGTAGGCTGGCTAAACGCTAGAATGGAGGAAGTGCCAGACGGTCTTCTATATTAACGCTTACATTCACTGAGAGAAAGAGACTATGTTGGGCGCTTTGTTACACTGGTAAACTCTGAGATTGGAAGAAGTGTGAGAGTTTCCTGTCCAACGCACTTAGGAAAGAAGTCATTATGTAGGAAGAGGAGAGTTCTCGGCTAGAAAGGGGGGAGGCTTTCTATGTATGGGAACGCTTACATTCACTTCAAGAAACTATCGGGGGGTAATTTGTAGTTAAACTCTAGAAGAACTGTGAGAGTCCTATATAGGAAGGCTTGCATTCACTTAGGGAAAGCAAGTACGAAGAAGGAGTGGTTTGTAGGCTTGCTAAACTCTAGTGTTGACGAAATGCGAGAGTCCTATAGAGGGACGTTAACCTTCAGTTAGTGAGAGCAACTCTCGGGGAGGGGGTTGGTATTTAGGCTTGCTGAACTCTAGTTTGGAAGACATGTCCGAGTTATCCAGGAAGGCTTACAATCACTTAGCTAGAAAGCCAGTATCGGCGGTCGCCTTGTAGGCTTCCTAAACTCTAGTTTCCAGGAAGGGCAAGAGTCATATAGAGGATCACTTAAATTCACTCAGTGAAAGCAACTGTCGCGGGCTGCCTTTTAGGGTGGCTAAACTCTAGTTGGAAGGAAGTGTGAGAGTCATATATAGGAATTCTTACCTTGACTTAGTGAAAGCACCTATGGAGCGGTGGCTTGTCGTCTTGCTGAACTCCAGTTTGGAAGATGTGCGAGAGTATGTATTCATAGGGATATTTACAGCCACTTAGAGAAAGTAGCTCTCAGGAGTGGTTTGCAGGGTTACAAAACTGCATTCAAAGAAGGACAAGAAAAATATACGGGGGAGGCTTACATTCGGGTAGAGAAAGCAACTCTCGTGGGGTGTATTGCCAGATGGCTAAACGTTGAGATTGGAACAAGTGTGAGTTTCTTGTGAATCACACTGAAGGATGAAGTCACTATGTAAAAGCTGGATACTTCTTAGCCAGACGGGAGTCACGATAGGAACACATACACTGACTGAGAGAAAGCAATTGTTGGGCGGTGGGTTGTAGGTTTGCTAAAGTCCAGTTTGGAAGAAGTGCGAGAATCCTTTATAGGAATGCTTACATTCACTTCCAGAAAGCAGCGATCAGCGGTGGTTTGCAGGATTGCTACACCGCAGTTTGCAAGAAGTGCGAGAGTCGTGCATAGCAATGCTTAAATTCCCTTAGAGAAAGCAACTGTCGGCGGGTGCTTTTTAGGCTTTCTAGCCTCTGGTTTGGATGAAGTGTGAGACATACATGGGAACGCTTACATTCCCTTCCAGAAAGCAAGTGTCGTGGAGTGGTTTTTAGGCTTGCAAGACTTCTGAACGGAAGAAGTGCGAGAGGCATATACAGGAAGGCGTACATTTACTTAATGAAAGCAACTATAGTGGGATGCATTGGAGAATTGCTAAAGTCTGAGATTGGAAGAAGTGTGACCTTCCTGTCAAACACACTTGAGAAAGAAGTCATCACGTAGGACGGGGAGAGCTCCCAGCAGTAAGGAGTCATGTATAGGGACGCTTAAACTAACTTAGAGCAAGCAACTAGCAGGTGGTGCTCTGTAGGCTGGCTAAACGCTAGAATGGAGGAAGTGCCAGACGGTCTTCTATATTAACGCTTACATTCACTGAGAGAAAGAGACTATGTTGGGCGCTTTGTTACACTGGTAAACTCTGAGATTGGAAGAAGTGTGAGAGTTTCCTGTCCAACGCACTTAGGAAAGAAGTCATTATGTAGGAAGAGGAGAGTTCTCGGCTAGAAACGGAGGAGGCTTTCTATGTATGGGAATGCTTACATTCACTTCAAGAAACTATCGGGGGGTAATTTGTAGTTAAACTCTAGAAGAACTGTGAGAGTCCTATATAGGAAGGCTTGCATTCACTTAGGGAAAGCAAGTACGAAGAAGGAGTGGTTTGTAGGCTTGCTAAACTCTAGTGTTGACGAAATGCGAGAGTCCTATAGAGGGACGTTAACCTTCAGTTAGTGAGAGCAACTCTCGGGTGGGGGGTGGTATTTAGGCTTGCTGAACTCTAGTTTGGAAGACATGTCCGAGTTATCCAGGAAGGCTTACAATCACTTAGCTAGAAAGCCAGTATCGGCGGTCGCCTTGTAGGCTTGCTAAACTCTAGTTTCCAGGAAGGGCAAGAGTCATATAGAGGATCACTTAAATTCACTCAGTGAAAGCAACTGTCGCGGGCTGCCTTTTAGGGTGGCTAAACTCTAGTTGGAAGGAAGTCTGAGAGTCATATATAGGAATTCTTACCTTGACTTAGTGAAAGCACCTATGGAGCGGTGGCTTGTCGTCTTGCTGAACTCCAGTTTGGAAGATGTGCGAGAGTATGTATTCATAGGGATATTTACAGCCACTTAGAGAAAGTAGCTCTCAGGGCTGGTGCGCAGGGTTACAAAACTACATTCAAAGAAGGACAAGAAAAATATACGGGGGAGGCTTACATTCGGGTAGAGAAAGCAACTCTCGTGGGGTGTATTGCCAGATGGCTAAACGTTGAGTTTGGAACAAGTGTGAGTTTCTTGTGAATCACACTGAAGGATGAAGTCACTATGTAAAAGCTGGATACTTCTTAGCCAGACGGGAGTCACGATAGGAACACATACACTGACTGAGAGAAAGCAATTGTTGGGTGGTGGGTTGTAGGTTTGCTAAAGTCCAGTTTGGAAGAAGTGCGAGAATCCTTTATAGGAATGCTTACATTCACTTCCAGAAAGCAGCGATCAGCGGTGGTTTGCAGGATTGCTACACCGCAGTATGCAAGAAGTGCGAGAGTCGTGCATAGCAATGCTTAAATTCCCTTAGAGAAAGCAACTGTCGGCGGGTGATTTTTAGGCTTTCTAGCCTCTGGTTTGGATGAAGTGTGAGACATACATGGGAACGCTTACATTCCCTTCCAGAGAGCAAGTGTCGCGGAGTGGTTTTTAGGCTTGCAAGACTTCTGAACGGAAGAAGTGCGAGAGGCATATACAGGAAGGCGTACATTTACTTAATGAAAGCAACTATAGTGGGATGCATTGGAGAATTGCTAAAGTCTGAGATTGGAAGAAGTGTGACCTTCCTGTCAAACACACTTGAGAAAGAAGTCATCACGTAGGACGGGGAGAGCTCCCAGCAGTAAGGAGTCATGTATAGGGACGCTTAAACTAACTTAGAGCGAGCAACTAGCAGGTGGTGCTCTGTAGGCTGGCTAAACGCTAGAATGGAGGAAGTGCCAGACGGTCTTCTATATTAACGCTTACATTCACTGAGAGAAAGAGACTATGTTGGGCGCTTTGTTACACTGGTAAACTCTGAGATTGGAGGAAGTGTGAGAGTTTCCTGTCCAACGCACTTAGGAAAGAAGTCATTATGTAGGAAGAGGAGAGTTCTCGGCTAGAAAGGGAGGAGGCTTTCTATGTATGGGAACGCTTACCTTCACTTCAAGAAACTATCGGGGGGTAATTTGTAGTTAAACTCTAGAAGAACTGTGAGAGTCCTATATAGGAAGGCTTGCATTCACTTAGGGAAAGCAAGTACGAAGAAGGAGTGGTTTGTAGGCTTGCTAAACTCTAGTGTTGACGAAATGCGAGAGTCCTATAGAGGGACGTTAACCTTCAGTTCGTGAGAGCAACTCTCGGGGAGGGGGGTGGTATTTAGGCTTGCTGAACTCTAGTTTGGAAGACATGTCCGAGTTATCCAGGAAGGCTTACAATAACTTAGCTAGAAAGCCAGTATCGGCGGTCGCCTTGTAGGCTTGCTAAACTCTAGTTTCCAGGAAGGGCAAGAGTCATATAGAGGATCACTTAAATTCACTCAGTGAAAGCAACTGTCGCGGGCTGCCTTTTAGGGTGGCTAAACTCTAGTTGGAAAGAAGTGTGAGAGTCATATATAGGAATTCTTACCTTGACTTAGTGAAAGCACCTATGGAGCGGTGGCTTGTCGTCTTGCTGAACTCCAGTTTGGAAGATGTGCGAGAGTATGTATTCATAGGGATATTTACAGCCACTTAGAGAAAGTAGCTCTCAGGGCTGGTGCGCAGGGTTACAAAACTACATTCAAAGAAGGACAAGAAAAATATACGGGGGAGGCTTACATTCGGGTAGAGAAAGCAACTCTCGTGGGGTGTATTGCCAGATGGCTAAACGTTGAGATTGGAACAAGTGTGAGTTTCTTGTGAATCACACTGAAGGATGAAGTCACTATGTAAAAGCTGGATACTTCTTAGCCAGACGGGAGTCACGATAGGAACACATACACTGACTGAGAGAAAGCAATTGTTGGGTGGTGGGTTGTAGGTTTGCTAAAGTCCAGTTTGGAAGAAGTGCGAGAATCCTTTATAGGAATGCTTACATTCACTTCCAGAAAGCAGCGATCAGCGGTGGTTTGCAGGATTGCTACACCGCAGTTTGCAAGAAGTGCGAGAGTCGTGCATAGCAATGCTTAAATTCCCTTAGAGAAAGCAACTGTCGGCGGGTGATTTTTAGGCTTTCTAGCCTCTGGTTTGGATGATGTGTGAGACATACATGGGAACGCTTACATTCCCTTCCAGAAAGCAAGTGTCGCGGAGTGGTTTTTAGGCTTGCAAGACTTCTGAACGGAAGAAGTGCGAGAGGCATATACAGGAAGGCGTACATTTACTTAATGAAAGCAACTATAGTGGGATGCATTGGAGAATTGCTAAAGTCTGAGATTGGAAGAAGTGTGACCTTCCTGTCAAACACACTTGAGAAAGAAGTCATCACGTAGGACGGGGAGAGCTCCCAGCAGTAAGGAGTCATGTATAGGGACGCTTAAACTAACTTAGAGCGAGCAACTAGCAGGTGGTGCTCTGTAGGCTGGCTAAACGCTAGAATGGAGGAAGTGCCAGACGGTCTTCTATATTAACGCTTACATTCACTGAGAGAAAGAGACTATGTTGGGCGCTTTGTTACACTGGTAAACTCTGAGATTGGAAGAAGTGTGAGAGTTTCCTGTCCAACGCACTTAGGAAAGAAGTCATTATGTAGGAAGAGGAGAGTTCTCGGCTAGAAAGGGAGGAGGCTTTCTATGTATGGGAACGCTTACATTCACTTCAAGAAACTATCGGGGGGTAATTTGTAGTTAAACTCTAGAAGAACTGTGAGAGTCCTATATAGGAAGGCTTGCATTCACTTAGGGAAAGCAAGTACGAAGAAGGAGTGGTTTGTAGGCTTGCTAAACTCTAGTGTTGACGAAATGCGAGAGTCCTATAGAGGGACGTTAACCTTCAGTTAGTGAGAGCAACTCTCGGGGGGGGGTGGTATTTAGGCTTGCTGAACTCTAGTTTGGAAGACATGTCCGAGTTATCCAGGAAGGCTTACAATCACTTAGCTAGAAAGCCAGTATCGGCGGTCGCCTTGTAGGCTTGCTAAACTCTAGTTTCCAGGAAGGGCAAGAGTCATATAGAGGATCACTTAAATTCACTCAGTGAAAGCAACTGTCGCGGGCTGCCTTTTAGGGTGGCTAAACTCTAGTTGGAAAGAAGTGTGAGAGTCATATATAGGAATTCTTACCTTGACTTAGTGAAAGCACCTATGGAGCGGTGGCTTGTCGTCTTGCTGAACTCCAGTTTGGAAGATGTGCGAGAGTATGTATTCATAGGGATATTTACAGCCACTTAGAGAAAGTAGCTCTCAGGGCTGGTGCGCAGGGTTACAAAACTACATTCAAAGAAGGACAAGAAAAATATACGGGGGAGGCTAACATTCGGGTAGAGAAAGCAACTCTCGTGGGGTGTATTGCCAGATGGCTAAACGTTGAGATTGGAACAAGTGTGAGTTTCTTGTGAATCACACTGAAGGATGAAGTCACTATGGAAAAGCTGGATACTTCTTAGCCAGAGGGGAGTCACGATAGGAACACATACACTGACGGAGAGAAAGCAATTGTTGGGTGGTGGGTTGTAGGTTTGCTAAAGTCCAGTTTGGAAGAAGTGCGAGAATCCTTTATAGGAATGCTTACATTCACTTCCAGAAAGCAGCGATCAGCGGTGGTTTGCAGGATTGCTACACCGCAGTTTGCAAGAAGTGCGAGAGTCGTGCATAGCAATGCTTAAATTCCCTTAGAGAAAGCAACTGTCGGCGGGTGATTTTTAGGCTTTCTAGCCTCTGGTTTGGATGAAGTGTGAGACATACATGGGAACGCTTACATTCCCTTCCAGAAAGCAAGTGTCGCGGAGTGGTTTTTAGGCTTGCAAGATTCTGAACGGAAGAAGTGCGAGAGGCATATACAGGAAGGCGTACATTTACTTAATGAAAGCAACTATAGTGGGCTGCATTGGAGAATTGCTAAAGTCTGAGATTGGAAGAAGTGTGACCTTCCTGTCAAACACACTTGAGAAAGAAGTCATCACGTAGGACGGGGAGAGCTCCCAGCAGTAAGGAGTCATGTATAGGGACGCTTAAACTAACTTAGAGCGAGCAACTAGCAGGTGCTGCTCTGTAGGCTGGCTAAACGCTAGAATGGAGGAAGTGCCAGACGGTCTTCTATATTAACGCTTACATTCACTGAGAGAAAGAGACTATGTTGGGCGCTTTGTTACACTGGTAAACTCTGAGATTGGAAGAAGTGTGAGAGTTTCCTGTCCAACGCACTTAGGAAAGAAGTCATTATGTAGGAAGAGGAGAGTTCTCGGCTAGAAAGGGAGGACGCTTTCTATGTATGGGAACGCTTACATTCACTTCAAGAAACTATCGGGGGGTAATTTGTAGTTAAACTCTAGAAGAACTGTGAGAGTCCTATATAGGAAGGCTTGCATTCACTTAGGGAAAGCAAGTACGAAGAAGGAGTGGTTTGTAGGCTTGCTAAACTCTAGTGTTGACGAAATGCGAGAGTCCTATAGAGGGACGTTAACCTTCAGTTAGTGAGAGCAACTCTCGGGGAGGGGGGTGGTATTTAGGCTTGCTGAACTCTAGTTTGGAAGACATGTCCGAGTTATCCAGGAAGGCTTACAATCACTTAGCTAGAAAGCCAGTATCGGCGGTCGCCTTGTAGGCTTGCTAAAATCTAGTTTCCAGGAAGGGCAAGAGTCATATAGAGGATCACTTAAATTCACTCAGTGAAAGCAACTGTCGCAGGCTGCCTTTTAGGGTGGCTAAACTCTAGTTGGAAGGAAGTGTGAGAGTCATATATAGGAATTCTTACCTTGACTTAGTGAAAGCACCTATGGAGCGGTGGCTTGTCGTCTTGCTGAACTCCAGTTTGGAAGTGTGCAAGAGTATGTATTCATAGGGATATTTACAGCCACTTAGAGAAAGTAGCTCTCAGGGCTGGTGCGCAGGGTTACAAAACTACATTCAAAGAAGGACAAGAAAAATATACGGGGGAGGCTTACATTCGGGTAGAGAAAGCAACTCTCGTGGGGTGTATTGCCAGATGGCTAAACGTTGAGATTGGAACAAGTGTGAGTTTCTTGTGAATCACACTGAAGGATGAAGTCACTATGTAAAAGCTGGATACTTCTTAGCCAGACGGGAGTCACGATAGGAACACATACACTGACTGAGAGAAAGCAATTGTTGGGTGGTGGGTTGTAGGTTTGCTAAAGTCCAGTTTGGAAGAAGTGCGAGAATCCTTTATAGGAATGCTTACATTCACTTCCAGAAAGCAGCGATCAGCGGTGGTTTGCAGGATTGCTACACCGCAGTTTGCAAGAAGTGCGAGAGTCATGCATAGCAAAGCTTCAATTCCCTTAGAGAAAGCAACTGTCGGCGGGTGATTTTTAGGCTTTCTAGCCTCTGGTTTGGATGAAGTGTGAGACGTACATGGGAACGCTTACATTCCCTTCCAGAAAGCAAGTGTCGCGGAGTGGTTTTTAGGCTTGCAAGACTTCTGAACGGAAGAAGTGCGAGAGGCATATACAGGAAGGCGTACATTTACTTAATGAAAGCAACTATAGTGGGATGCATTGGAGAATTGCTAAAGTCTGAGATTGGAAGAAGTGTGACCTTCCTGTCAAACACACTTGAGAAAGAAGTCATCACGTAGGACGGGGAGAGCTCCCAGCAGTAAGGAGTCATGTATAGGGACGCTTAAACTAACTTAGAGCGAGCAACTAGCAGGTGGTGCTCTGTAGGCTGGCTAAACGCTAGAATGGAGGAAGTGCCAGACGGTCTTCTATATTAACGCTTACATTCACTGAGAGAAAGAGACTATGTTGGGCGCTTTGTTACACTGGTAAACTCTGAGATTGGAAGAAGTGTGAGAGTTTCCTGTCCAACGCACTTAGGAAAGAAGTCATTATGTAGGAAGAGGAGAGTTCTCGGCTAGAAAGGGAGGACGCTTTCTATGTATGGGAACGCTTACATTCACTTCAAGAAACTATCGGGGGGTAATTTGTAGTTAAACTCTAGAAGAACTGTGAGAGTCCTATATAGGAAGGCTTGCATTCACTTAGGGAAAGCAAGTACGAAGAAGGAGTGGTTTGTAGGCTTGCTAAACTCTAGTGTTGACGAAATGCGAGAGTCCTATAGAGGGACGTTAACCTTCAGTTAGTGAGAGCAACTCTCGGGGAGGGGGGTGGTATTTAGGCTTGCTGAACTCTAGTTTGGAAGACATGTCCGAGTTATCCAGGAAGGCTTACAATCACTTAGCTAGAAAGCCAGTATCGGCGGTCGCCTTGTAGGCTTGCTAAAATCTAGTTTCCAGGAAGGGCAAGAGTCATATAGAGGATCACTTAAATTCACTCACTGAAAGCAACTGTCGCAGGCTGCCTTTTAGGGTGGCTAAACTCTAGTTGGAAGGAAGTGTGAGAGTCATATATAGGAATTCTTACCTTGACTTAGTGAAAGCACCTATGGAGCGGTGGCTTGTCGTCTTGCTGAACTCCAGTTTGGAAGTGTGCGAGAGTATGTATTCATAGGGATATTTACAGCCACTTAGAGAAAGTAGCTCTCAGGGCTGGTGCGCAGGGTTACAAAACTACATTCAAAGAAGGACAAGAAAAATATACGGGGGAGGCTTACATTCGGGTAGAGAAAGCAACTCTCGTGGGGTGTATTGCCAGATGGCTAAACGTTGAGATTGGAACAAGTGTGAGTTTCTTGTGAATCACACTGAAGGATGAAGTCACTATGTAAAAGCTGGATACTTCTTAGCCAGACGGGAGTCACGATAGGAACACATACACTGACTGAGAGAAAGCAATTGTTGGGTGGTGGGTTGTAGGTTTGCTAAAGTCCAGTTTGGAAGAAGTGCGAGAATCCTTTATAGGAATGCTTACATTCACTTCCAGAAAGCAGCGATCAGCGGTGGTTTGCAGGATTGCTACACCGCAGTTTGCAAGAAGTGCGAGAGTCATGCATAGCAAAGCTTCAATTCCCTTAGAGAAAGCAACTGTCGGCGGGTGATTTTTAGGCTTTCTAGCCTCTGGTTTGGATGAAGTGTGAGACGTACATGGGAACGCTTACATTCCCTTCCAGAAAGCAAGTGTCGCGGAGTGGTTTTTAGGCTTGCAAGACTTCTGAACGGAAGAAGTGCGAGAGGCATATACAGGAAGGCGTACATTTACTTAATGAAAGCAACTATAGTGGGATGCATTGGAGAATTGCTAAAGTCTGAGATTGGAAGAAGTGTGACCTTCCTGTCAAACACACTTGAGAAAGAAGTCATCACGTAGGACGGGGAGAGCTCCCAGCAGTAAAGAGTCATGTATAGGGACGCTTAAACTAACTTAGAGCGAGCAACTAGCAGGTGGTGCTCTGTAGGCTGGCTAAACGCTAGAATGGAGGAAGTGCCAGACGGTCTTCTATATTAACGCTTACATTCACTGAGAGAAAGAGACTATGTTGGGCGCTTTGTTACACTGGTAAACTCTGAGATTGGAAGAAGTGTGAGAGTTTCCTGTCCAACGCACTTAAGAAAGAAGTCATTATGTAGGAAGAGGAGAGTTCTCGGCTAGAAAGGGAGGAGGCTTTCTATGTATGGGAACGCTTACATTCACTTCAAGAAACTATCGGGGGGTAATTTGTAGTTAAACTCTAGAAGAACTGTGAGAGTCCTATATAGGAAGGCTTGCATTCACTTAGGGAAAGCAAGTACGAAGAAGGAGTGGTTTGTAGGCTTGCTAAACTCTAGTGTTGACGAAATGCGAGAGTCCTATAGAGGGACGTTAACCTTCAGTTAGTGAGAGCAACTCTCGGGGGGGGGTGGTATTTAGGCTTGCTGAACTCTAGTTTGGAAGACATGTCCGAGTTATCCAGGAAGGCTTACAATCACTTAGCTAGAAAGCCAGTATCGGCGGTCGCCTTGTAGGCTTGCTAAACTCTAGTTTCCAGGAAGGGCAAGAGTCATATAGAGGATCACTTAAATTCACTCAGTGAAAGCAACTGTCGCGGGCTGCCTTTTAGGGTGGCTAAACTCTAGTTGGAAAGAAGTGTGAGAGTCATATATAGGAATTCTTACCTTGACTTAGTGAAAGCACCTATGGAGCGGTGGCTTGTCGTCTTGCTGAACTCCAGTTTGGAAGATGTGCGAGAGTATGTATTCATAGGGATATTTACAGCCACTTAGAGAAAGTAGCTCTCAGGGCTGGTGCGCAGGGTTACAAAACTACATTCAAAGAAGGACAAGAAAAATATACGGGGGAGGCTAACATTCGGGTAGAGAAAGCAACTCTCGTGGGGTGTATTGCCAGATGGCTAAACGTTGAGATTGGAACAAGTGTGAGTTTCTTGTGAATCACACTGAAGGATGAAGTCACTATGGAAAAGCTGGATACTTCTTAGCCAGAGGGGAGTCACGATAGGAACACATACACTGACGGAGAGAAAGCAATTGTTGGGTGGTGGGTTGTAGGTTTGCTAAAGTCCAGTTTGGAAGAAGTGCGAGAATCCTTTATAGGAATGCTTACATTCACTTCCAGAAAGCAGCGATCAGCGGTGGTTTGCAGGATTGCTACACCGCAGTTTGCAAGAAGTGCGAGAGTCGTGCATAGCAATGCTTAAATTCCCTTAGAGAAAGCAACTGTCGGCGGGTGATTTTTAGGCTTTCTAGCCTCTGGTTTGGATGAAGTGTGAGACATACATGGGAACGCTTACATTCCCTTCCAGAAAGCAAGTGTCGCGGAGTGGTTTTTAGGCTTGCAAGATTCTGAACGGAAGAAGTGCGAGAGGCATATACAGGAAGGCGTACATTTACTTAATGAAAGCAACTATAGTGGGCTGCATTGGAGAATTGCTAAAGTCTGAGATTGGAAGAAGTGTGACCTTCCTGTCAAACACACTTGAGAAAGAAGTCATCACGTAGGACGGGGAGAGCTCCCAGCAGTAAGGAGTCATGTATAGGGACGCTTAAACTAACTTAGAGCGAGCAACTAGCAGGTGCTGCTCTGTAGGCTGGCTAAACGCTAGAATGGAGGAAGTGCCAGACGGTCTTCTATATTAACGCTTACATTCACTGAGAGAAAGAGACTATGTTGGGCGCTTTGTTACACTGGTAAACTCTGAGATTGGAAGAAGTGTGAGAGTTTCCTGTCCAACGCACTTAGGAAAGAAGTCATTATGTAGGAAGAGGAGAGTTCTCGGCTAGAAAGGGAGGACGCTTTCTATGTATGGGAACGCTTACATTCACTTCAAGAAACTATCGGGGGGTAATTTGTAGTTAAACTCTAGAAGAACTGTGAGAGTCCTATATAGGAAGGCTTGCATTCACTTAGGGAAAGCAAGTACGAAGAAGGAGTGGTTTGTAGGCTTGCTAAACTCTAGTGTTGACGAAATGCGAGAGTCCTATAGAGGGACGTTAACCTTCAGTTAGTGAGAGCAACTCTCGGGGAGGGGGGTGGTATTTAGGCTTGCTGAACTCTAGTTTGGAAGACATGTCCGAGTTATCCAGGAAGGCTTACAATCACTTAGCTAGAAAGCCAGTATCGGCGGTCGCCTTGTAGGCTTGCTAAAATCTAGTTTCCAGGAAGGGCAAGAGTCATATAGAGGATCACTTAAATTCACTCAGTGAAAGCAACTGTCGCAGGCTGCCTTTTAGGGTGGCTAAACTCTAGTTGGAAGGAAGTGTGAGAGTCATATATAGGAATTCTTACCTTGACTTAGTGAAAGCACCTATGGAGCGGTGGCTTGTCGTCTTGCTGAACTCCAGTTTGGAAGTGTGCAAGAGTATGTATTCATAGGGATATTTACAGCCACTTAGAGAAAGTAGCTCTCAGGGCTGGTGCGCAGGGTTACAAAACTACATTCAAAGAAGGACAAGAAAAATATACGGGGGAGGCTTACATTCGGGTAGAGAAAGCAACTCTCGTGGGGTGTATTGCCAGATGGCTAAACGTTGAGATTGGAACAAGTGTGAGTTTCTTGTGAATCACACTGAAGGATGAAGTCACTATGTAAAAGCTGGATACTTCTTAGCCAGACGGGAGTCACGATAGGAACACATACACTGACTGAGAGAAAGCAATTGTTGGGTGGTGGGTTGTAGGTTTGCTAAAGTCCAGTTTGGAAGAAGTGCGAGAATCCTTTATAGGAATGCTTACATTCACTTCCAGAAAGCAGCGATCAGCGGTGGTTTGCAGGATTGCTACACCGCAGTTTGCAAGAAGTGCGAGAGTCATGCATAGCAAAGCTTCAATTCCCTTAGAGAAAGCAACTGTCGGCGGGTGATTTTTAGGCTTTCTAGCCTCTGGTTTGGATGAAGTGTGAGACGTACATGGGAACGCTTACATTCCCTTCCAGAAAGCAAGTGTCGCGGAGTGGTTTTTAGGCTTGCAAGACTTCTGAACGGAAGAAGTGCGAGAGGCATATACAGGAAGGCGTACATTTACTTAATGAAAGCAACTATAGTGGGATGCATTGGAGAATTGCTAAAGTCTGAGATTGGAAGAAGTGTGACCTTCCTGTCAAACACACTTGAGAAAGAAGTCATCACGTAGGACGGGGAGAGCTCCCAGCAGTAAGGAGTCATGTATAGGGACGCTTAAACTAACTTAGAGCGAGCAACTAGCAGGTGGTGCTCTGTAGGCTGGCTAAACGCTAGAATGGAGGAAGTGCCAGACGGTCTTCTATATTAACGCTTACATTCACTGAGAGAAAGAGACTATGTTGGGCGCTTTGTTACACTGGTAAACTCTGAGATTGGAAGAAGTGTGAGAGTTTCCTGTCCAACGCACTTAGGAAAGAAGTCATTATGTAGGAAGAGGAGAGTTCTCGGCTAGAAAGGGAGGACGCTTTCTATGTATGGGAACGCTTACATTCACTTCAAGAAACTATCGGGGGGTAATTTGTAGTTAAACTCTAGAAGAACTGTGAGAGTCCTATATAGGAAGGCTTGCATTCACTTAGGGAAAGCAAGTACGAAGAAGGAGTGGTTTGTAGGCTTGCTAAACTCTAGTGTTGACGAAATGCGAGAGTCCTATAGAGGGACGTTAACCTTCAGTTAGTGAGAGCAACTCTCGGGGAGGGGGGTGGTATTTAGGCTTGCTGAACTCTAGTTTGGAAGACATGTCCGAGTTATCCAGGAAGGCTTACAATCACTTAGCTAGAAAGCCAGTATCGGCGGTCGCCTTGTAGGCTTGCTAAAATCTAGTTTCCAGGAAGGGCAAGAGTCATATAGAGGATCACTTAAATTCACTCACTGAAAGCAACTGTCGCAGGCTGCCTTTTAGGGTGGCTAAACTCTAGTTGGAAGGAAGTGTGAGAGTCATATATAGGAATTCTTACCTTGACTTAGTGAAAGCACCTATGGAGCGGTGGCTTGTCGTCTTGCTGAACTCCAGTTTGGAAGTGTGCGAGAGTATGTATTCATAGGGATATTTACAGCCACTTAGAGAAAGTAGCTCTCAGGGCTGGTGCGCAGGGTTACAAAACTACATTCAAAGAAGGACAAGAAAAATATACGGGGGAGGCTTACATTCGGGTAGAGAAAGCAACTCTCGTGGGGTGTATTGCCAGATGGCTAAACGTTGAGATTGGAACAAGTGTGAGTTTCTTGTGAATCACACTGAAGGATGAAGTCACTATGTAAAAGCTGGATACTTCTTAGCCAGACGGGAGTCACGATAGGAACACATACACTGACTGAGAGAAAGCAATTGTTGGGTGGTGGGTTGTAGGTTTGCTAAAGTCCAGTTTGGAAGAAGTGCGAGAATCCTTTATAGGAATGCTTACATTCACTTCCAGAAAGCAGCGATCAGCGGTGGTTTGCAGGATTGCTACACCGCAGTTTGCAAGAAGTGCGAGAGTCATGCATAGCAAAGCTTCAATTCCCTTAGAGAAAGCAACTGTCGGCGGGTGATTTTTAGGCTTTCTAGCCTCTGGTTTGGATGAAGTGTGAGACGTACATGGGAACGCTTACATTCCCTTCCAGAAAGCAAGTGTCGCGGAGTGGTTTTTAGGCTTGCAAGACTTCTGAACGGAAGAAGTGCGAGAGGCATATACAGGAAGGCGTACATTTACTTAATGAAAGCAACTATAGTGGGATGCATTGGAGAATTGCTAAAGTCTGAGATTGGAAGAAGTGTGACCTTCCTGTCAAACACACTTGAGAAAGAAGTCATCACGTAGGACGGGGAGAGCTCCCAGCAGTAAAGAGTCATGTATAGGGACGCTTAAACTAACTTAGAGCGAGCAACTAGCAGGTGGTGCTCTGTAGGCTGGCTAAACGCTAGAATGGAGGAAGTGCCAGACGGTCTTCTATATTAACGCTTACATTCACTGAGAGAAAGAGACTATGTTGGGCGCTTTGTTACACTGGTAAACTCTGAGATTGGAAGAAGTGTGAGAGTTTCCTGTCCAACGCACTTAAGAAAGAAGTCATTATGTAGGAAGAGGAGAGTTCTCGGCTAGAAAGGGAGGAGGCTTTCTATGTATGGGAACGCTTACATTCACTTCAAGAAACTATCGGGGGGTAATTTGTAGTTAAACTCTAGAAGAACTGTGAGAGTCCTATATAGGAAGGCTTGCATTCACTTAGGGAAAGCAAGTACGAAGAAGGAGTGGTTTGTAGGCTTGCTAAACTCTAGTGTTGACGAAAGGCGAGAGTCCTATAGAGGGACGTTAACTTTCAGTTAGTGAGAGCAACTCTCGGGGAGGGGGGTGGTATTTAGGCTTGCTGAACTCTAGTTTGGAAGACATGTCCGAGTTATCTAGGAAGGCTTACAATCACTTAGCTAGAAAGCCAGTATCGGCGGTCGCCTTGTAGGCTTGCTAAACTCTAGTTTCCAGGAAGGGCAAGAGTCATATAGAGGATCACTTAAATTCACTCAGTGAAAGCAACTGTCGCAGGCTGCCTTTTAGGGTGGCTAAACTCTAGTTGGAAGGAAGTGTGAGAGTCATATATAGGAATTCTTACCTTGACTTAGTGAAAGCACCTATGGAGCGGTGGCTTGTCGTCTTGCTGAACTCCAGTTTGGAAGTGTGCGAGAGTATGTATTCATAGGGATATTTACAGCCACTTAGAGAAAGTAGCTCTCAGGGCTGGTGCGCAGGGTTACAAAACTACATTCAAAGAAGGACAAGAAAAATATACGGGGGAGGCTTACATTCGGGTAGAGAAAGCAACTCTCGTGGGGTGTATTGCCAGATGGCTAAACGTTGAGATTGGAACAAGTGTGAGTTTCTTGTGAATCACACTGAAGGATGAAGTCACTATGTAAAAGCTGGATACTTCTTAGCCAGACGGGAGTCACGATAGGAACACATACACTGACTGAGAGAAAGCAATTGTTGGGTGGTGGGTTGTAGGTTTGCTAAAGTCCAGTTTGGAAGAAGTGCGAGAATCCTTTATAGGAATGCTTACATTCACTTCCAGAAAGCAGCGATCAGCGGTGGTTTGCAGGATTGCTACACCGCAGTTTGCAAGAAGTGCGAGAGTCATGCATAGCAAAGCTTCAATTCCCTTAGAGAAAGCAACTGTCGGCGGGTGATTTTTAGGCTTTCTAGCCTCTGGTTTGGATGAAGTGTGAGACGTACATGGGAACGCTTACATTCCCTTCCAGAAAGCAAGTGTCGCGGAGTGGTTTTTAGGCTTGCAAGACTTCTGAACGGAAGAAGTGCGAGAGGCATATACAGGAAGGCGTACATTTACTTAATGAAAGCAACTATAGTGGGATGCATTGGAGAATTGCTAAAGTCTGAGATTGGAAGAAGTGTGACCTTCCTGTCAAACACACTTGAGAAAGAAGTCATCACGTAGGACGGGGAGAGCTCCCAGCAGTAAAGAGTCATGTATAGGGACGCTTAAACTAACTTAGAGCGAGCAACTAGCAGGTGGTGCTCTGTAGGCTGGCTAAACGCTAGAATGGAGGAAGTACCAGACGGTCTTCTATATTAACGCTTACATTCACTGAGAGAAAGAGACTATGTTGGGCGCTTTGTTACACTGGTAAACTCTGAGATTGGAAGAAGTGTGAGAGTTTCCTGTCCAACGCACTTAAGAAAGAAGTCATTATGTAGGAAGAGGAGAGTTCTCGGCTAGAAAGGGAGGAGGCTTTCTATGTATGGGAACGCTTACATTCACTTCAAGAAACTATCGGGGGGTAATTTGTAGTTAAACTCTAGAAGAAATGTGAGAGTCCTATATAGGAAGGCTTGCATTCACTTAGGGAAAGCAAGTACGAAGAAGGAGTGGTTTGTAGGCTTGCTAAACTCTAGTGTTGACGAAAGGCGAGAGTCCTATAGAGGGACGTTAACCTTCAGTTAGTGAGAGCAACTCTCGGGGAGGGGGGTGGTATTTAGGCTTGCTGAACTCTAGTTTGGAAGACATGTCCGAGTTATCTAGGAAGGCTTACAATCACTTAGCTAGAAAGCCAGTATCGGCGGTCGCCTTGTAGGCTTGCTAAACTCTAGTTTCCAGGAAGGGCAAGAGTCATATAGAGGATCACTTAAATTCACTCAGTGAAAGCAACTGTCGCAGGCTGCCTTTTAGGGTGGCTAAACTCTAGTTGGAAGGAAGTGTGAGAGTCATATATAGGAATTCTTACCTTGACTTAGTGAAAGCACCTATGGAGTGGTGGCTTGTCGTCTTGCTGAACTCCAGTTTGGAAGTGTGCGAGAGTATGTATTCATAGGGATATTTACAGCCACTTAGAGAAAGTAGCTCTCAGGGCTGGTGCGCAGGGTTACAAAACTACATTCAAAGAAGGACAAGAAAAATATACGGGGGAGGCTTACATTCGGGTAGAGAAAGCAACTCTCGTGGGGTGTATTGCCAGATGGCTAAACGTTGAGATTGGAACAAGTGTGAGTTTCTTGTGAATCACACTGAAGGATGAAGTCACTATGTAAAAGCTGAATACTTCTTAGCCAGACGGGAGTCACGATAGGAACACATACACTGACTGAGAGAAAGCAATTGTTGGGTGGTGGGTTGTAGGTTTGCTAAAGTCCAGTTTGGAAGAAGTGCGAGAATCCTTTATAGGAATGCTTACATTCACTTCCAGAAAGCAGCGATCAGCGGTGGTTTGCAGGATTGCTACACCGCAGTTTGCAAGAAGTGCGAGAGTCATGCATAGCAATGCTTCAATTCCCTTAGAGAAAGCAACTGTCGGCGGGTGATTTTTAGGCTTTCTAGCCTCTGGTTTGGATGAAGTGTGAGACGTACATGGGAACGCTTACATTCCCTTCCAGAAAGCAAGTGTCGCGGAGTGGTTTTTAGGCTTGCAAGACTTCTGAACGGAAGAAGTGCGAGAGGCATATACAGGAAGGCGTACATTTACTTAATGAAAGCAACTATAGTGGGATGCATTGGAGAATTGCTAAAGTCTGAGATTGGAAGAAGTGTGACCTTCCTGTCAAACACACTTGAGAAAGAAGTCATCACCTAGGACGGGGAGAGCTCCCAGCAGTAAAGAGTCATGTATAGGGACGCTTAAACTAACTTAGAGCGAGCAACTAGCAGGTGGTGCTCTGTAGGCTGGCTAAACGCTAGAATGGAGGAAGTGCCAGACGGTCTTCTATATTAACGCTTACATTCACTGAGAGAAAGAGACTATGTTGGGCGCTTTGTTACACTGGTAAACTCTGAGATTGGAAGAAGTGTGAGAGTTTCCTGTCCAACGCACTTAAGAAAGAAGTCATTATGTAGGAAGAGGAGAGTTCTCGGCTAGAAAGGGAGGAGGCTTTCTATGTATGGGAACGCTTACATTCACTTCAAGAAACTATCGGGGGGTAATTTGTAGTTAAACTCTAGAAGAACTGTGAGAGTCCTATATAGGAAGGCTTGCATTCACTTAGGGAAAGCAAGTACGAAGAAGGAGTGGTTTGTAGGCTTGCTAAACTCTAGTGTTGACGAAATGCGAGGGTCCTATAGAAGGACGTTAACCTTCAGTTAGTGAGAGCAACTCTCGGGGAGGGGGGTGGTATTTAGGCTTGCTGAACTCTAGTTTGGAAGACATGTCCGAGTTATCCAGGAAGGCTTACAATCACTTAGCTAGAAAGCCAGTATCGGCGGTCGCCTTGTAGGCTTGCTAAACTCTAGTTTCCAGGAAGGGCAAGAGTCATATAGAGAATCACTTAAATTCACTCAGTGAAAGCAACTGTCGCAGGCTGCCTTTTAGGGTGGCTAAACTCTAGTTGGAAGGAAGTGTGAGAGTCATATATAGGAATTCTTACCTTGACTTAGTGAAAGCACCTATGGAGCGGTGGCTTGTCGTCTTGCTGAACTCCAGTTTGGAAGATGTGCGAGAGTATGTATTCATAGGGATATTTACAGCCACTTAGAGAAAGTAGCTCTCAGGGCTGGTGCGCAGGGTTACAAAACTACATTCAAAGAAGGACAAGAAAAATATACGGGGGAGGCTTACATTCGGGTAGAGAAAGCAACTCTCGTGGGGTGTATTGCCAGATGGCTAAACGTTGAGATTGGAACAAGTGTGAGTTTCTTGTGAATCACACTGAAGGATGAAGTCACTATGTAAAAGCTGGATACTTCTTAGCCAGACGGGAGTCACGATAGGAACACATACACTGACTGAGAGAAAGCAATTGTTGGGTGGTGGGTTGTAGGTTTGCTAAAGTCCAGTTTGGAAGAAGTGCGAGAATCCTTTATAGGAATGCTTACATTCACTTCCAGAAAGCAGCGATCAGCGGTGGTTTGCAGGATTGCTACACCGCAGTTTGCAAGAAGTGCGAGAGTCGTGCATAGCAATGCTTAAATTCCCTTAGAGAAAGCAACTGTCGGCGGGTGATTTTTAGGCTTTCTAGCCTCTGGTTTGGATGAAGTGTGAGACATACATGGGAACGCTTACATTCCCTTCCAGAAAGCAAGTGTCGCGGAGTGGTTTTTAGGCTTGCAAGACTTCTGAACGGAAGAAGTGCGAGAGGCATATACAGGAAGGCGTACATTTACTTAATGAAAGCAACTATAGTGGGATGCATTGGAGAATTGCTAAAGTCTGAGATTGGAAGAAGTGTGACCTTCCTGTCAAACACACTTGAGAAAGAAGTCATCACGTAGGACGGGGAGAGCTCCCAGCAGTAAGGAGTCATGTATAGGGATGCTTAAACTAACTTAGAGCGAGCAACTAGCAGGTGGTGCTCTGTAGGCTGGCTAAACGCTAGAATGGAGGAAGTGCCAGACGGTCTTCTATATTAACGCTTACATTCACTGAGAGAAAGAGACTATGTTGGGCGCTTTGTTACACTGGTAAACTCTGAGATTGGAAGAAGTGTGAGAGTCTCCTGTCCAACGCACTTAAGAAAGAAGTCATTATGTAGGAAGAGGAGAGTTCTCGGCTAGAAAGGGAGGACGCTTTCTATGTATGGGAACGCTTACATTCACTTCAAGAAACTATCGGGGGGTAATTTGTAGTTAAACTCTAGAAGAACTGTGAGAGTCCTATATAGGAAGGCTTGCATTCACTTAGGGAAAGCAAGTACGAAGAAGGAGTGGTTTGTAGGCTTGCTAAACTCTAGTGTTGACGAAATGCGAGAGTCCTATAGAGGGCCGTTAACCTTCAGTTAGTGAGAGCAACTCTCGGGGAGGGGGGTGGTATTTAGGCTTGCTGAACTCTAGATTGGAAGACATGTCCGAGTCATCCAGGAAGGCTTACAATCACTTAGCTAGAAAGCCAGTATCGGCGGTCGCCTTGTAGGCTTGCTAAACTCTAGTTTCCAGGAAGGGCAAGAGTCATATAGAGGATCACTTAAATTCACTCAGTGAAAGCAACTGTCGCGGGCTGCCTTTTAGGGTGGCTAAACTCTAGTTGGAAAGAAGTGTGAGAGTCATATATAGGAATTCTTACCTTGACTTAGTGAAAGCACCTATGGAGCGGTGGCTTGTCGTCTTGCTGAACTCCAGTTTGGAAGATGTGCGAGAGTATGTATTCATAGGGATATTTACAGCCACTTAGAGAAAGTAGCTCTCAGGGCTGGTGCGCAGGGTTACAAAACTACATTCAAAGAAGGACAAGAAAAATATACGGGGGAGGCTTACATTCGGGTAGAGAAAGCAACTCTCGTGGGGTGTATTGCCAGATGGCTAAACGTTGAGATTGGAACAAGTGTGAGTTTCTTGTGAATCACACTGAAGGATGAAGTCACTATGTAAAAGCTGGATACTTCTTAGCCAGACGGGAGTCACGATAGGAACACATACACTGACTGAGAGAAAGCAATTGTTGGGTGGTGGGTTGTAGGTTTGCTAAAGTCCAGTTTGGAAGAAGTGCGAGAATCCTTTATAGGAATGCTTACATTCACTTCCAGAAAGCAGCGATCAGCGGTGGTTTGCAGGATTGCTACACCGCAGTTTGCAAGAAGTGCGAGAGTCGTGCATAGCAATGCTTAAATTCCCTTAGAGAAAGCAACTGTCGGCGGGTGATTTTTAGGCTTTCTAGCCTCTGGTTTGGATGAAGTGTGAGACATACATGGGAACGCTTACATTCCCTTCCAGAAAGCAAGTGTCGCGGAGTGGTTTTTAGGCTTGCAAGATTCTGAACGGAAGAAGTGCGAGAGGCATATACAGGAAGGCGTACATTTACTTAATGAAAGCAACTATAGTGGGATGCATTGGAGAATTGCTAAAGTCTGAGATTGGAAGAAGTGTGACCTTCCTGTCAAACACACTTGAGAAAGAAGTCATCACGTAGGACGGGGAGAGCTCCCAGCAGTAAGGAGTCATGTATAGGGACGCTTAAACTAACTTAGAGCGAGCAACTAGCAGGTGGTGCTCTGTAGGCTGGCTAAACGCTAGAATGGAGGAAGTGCCAGACGGTCTTCTATATGAACGCTTACATTCACTGAGAGAAAGAGACTATGTTGGGCGCTTTGTTACACTGGTAAACTCTGAGATTGGAAGAAGTGTGAGAGTTTCCTGTCCAACGCACTTAGGAAAGAAGTCATTATGTAGGAAGAGGAGAGTTCTCGGCTAGAAAGGGAGGACGCTTTCTATGTATGGGAACGCTTACATTCACTTCAAGAAACTATCGGGGGGTAATTTGTAGTTAAACTCTAGAAGAACTGTGAGAGTCCTATATAGGAAGGCTTGCATTCACTTAGGGAAAGCAAGTACGAAGAAGGAGTGGTTTGTAGGCTTGCTAAACTCTAGTGTTGACGAAAGGCGAGAGTCCTATAGAGGGACGTTAACCTTCAGTTAGTGAGAGCAACTCTCGGGGAGGGGGGTGGTATTTAGGCTTGCTGAACTCTAGTTTGGAAGACATGTCCGAGTTATCCAGGAAGGCTTACAATCACTTAGCTAGACAGCCAGTATCGGCGGTCGCCTTGTAGGCTTGCTAAAATCTAGTTTCCAGGAAGGGCAAGAGTCATATAGAGGATCACTTAAATTCACTCAGTGAAAGCAACTGTCGCAGGCTGCCTTTTAGGGTGGCTAAACTCTAGTTGGAAGGAAGTGTGAGAGTCATATATAGGAATTCTTACCTTGACTTAGTGAAAGCACCTATGGAGCGGTGGCTTGTCGTCTTGCTGAACTCCAGTTTGGAAGTGTGCGAGAGTATGTATTCATAGGGATATTTACAGCCACTTAGAGAAAGTAGCTCTCAGGGCTGGTGCGCAGGGTTACAAAACTACATTCAAAGAAGGACAAGAAAAATATACGGGGGAGGCTTACATTCGGGTAGAGAAAGCAACTCTCGTGGGGTGTATTGCCAGATGGCTAAACGTTGAGATTGGAACAAGTGTGAGTTTCTTGTGAATCACACTGAAGGATGAAGTCACTATGTAAAAGCTGGATACTTCTTAGCCAGACGGGAGTCACGATAGGAACACATACACTGACTGAGAGAAAGCAATTGTTGGGTGGTGGGTTGTAGGTTTGCTAAAGTCCAGTTTGGAAGAAGTGCGAGAATCCTTTATAGGAATGCTTACATTCACTTCCAGAAAGCAGCGATCAGCGGTGGTTTGCAGGATTGCTACACCGCAGTTTGCAAGAAGTGCGAGAGTCATGCATAGCAAAGCTTCAATTCCCTTAGAGAAAGCAACTGTCGGCGGGTGATTTTTAGGCTTTCTAGCCTCTGGTTTGGATGAAGTGTGAGACGTACATGGGAACGCTTACATTCCCTTCCAGAAAGCAAGTGTCGCGGAGTGGTTTTTAGGCTTGCAAGACTTCTGAACGGAAGAAGTGCGAGAGGCATATACAGGAAGGCGTACATTTACTTAATGAAAGCAACTATAGTGGGATGCATTGGAGAATTGCTAAAGTCTGAGATTGGAAGAAGTGTGACCTTCCTGTCAAACACACTTGAGAAAGAAGTCATCACGTAGGACGGGGAGAGCTCCCAGCAGTAAAGAGTCATGTATAGGGACGCTTAAACTAACTTAGAGCGAGCAACTAGCAGGTGGTGCTCTGTAGGCTGGCTAAACGCTAGAATGGAGGAAGTGCCAGACGGTCTTCTATATTAACGCTTACATTCACTGAGAGAAAGAGACTATGTTGGGCGCTTTGTTACACTGGTAAACTCTGAGATTGGAAGAAGTGTGAGAGTTTCCTGTCCAACGCACTTAAGAAAGAAGTCATTATGTAGGAAGAGGAGAGTTCTCGGCTAGAAAGGGAGGAGGCTTTCTATGTATGGGAACGCTTACATTCACTTCAAGAAACTATCGGGGGGTAATTTGTAGTTAAACTCTAGAAGAACTGTGAGAGTCCTATATAGGAAGGCTTGCATTCACTTAGGGAAAGCAAGTACGAAGAAGGAGTGGTTTGTAGGCTTGCTAAACTCTAGTGTTGACGAAAGGCGAGAGTCCTATAGAGGGACATTAACCTTCAGTTAGTGAGAGCAACTCTCGGGGAGGGGGGTGGTATTTAGGCTTGCTGAACTGTAGTTTGGAAGACATGTCCGAGTTATCTAGGAAGGCTTACAATCACTTAGCTAGAAAGCCAGTATCGGCGGTCGCCTTGTAGGCTTGCTAAACTCTAGTTTCCAGGAAGGGCAAGAGTCATATAGAGGATCACTTAAATTCACTCAGTGAAAGCAACTGTCGCAGGCTGCCTTTTAGGGTGGCTAAACTCTAGTTGGAAGGAAGTGTGAGAGTCATATATAGGAATTCTTACCTTGACTTAGTGAAAGCACCTATGGAGCGGTGGCTTGTCGTCTTGCTGAACTCCAGTTTGGAAGTGTGCGAGAGTATGTATTCATAGGGATATTTACAGCCACTTAGAGAAAGTAGCTCTCAGGGCTGGTGCGCAGGGTTACAAAACTACATTCAAAGAAGGACAAGAAAAATATACGGGGGAGGCTTACATTCGGGTAGAGAAAGCAACTCTCGTGGGGTGTATTGCCAGATGGCTAAACGTTGAGATTGGAACAAGTGTGAGTTTCTTGTGAATCACACTGAAGGATGAAGTCACTATGTAAAAGCTGGATACTTCTTAGCCAGACGGGAGTCACGATAGGAACACATACACTGACTGAGAGAAAGCAATTGTTGGGTGGTGGGTTGTAGGTTTGCTAAAGTCCAGTTTGGAAGAAGTGCGAGAATCCTTTATAGGAATGCTTACATTCACTTCCAGAAAGCAGCGATCAGCGGTGGTTTGCAGGATTGCTACACCGCAGTTTGCAAGAAGTGCGAGAGTCATGCATAGCAAAGCTTCAATTCCCTTAGAGAAAGCAACTGTCGGCGGGTGATTTTTAGGCTTTCTAGCCTCTGGTTTGGATGAAGTGTGAGACGTACATGGGAACGCTTACATTCCCTTCCAGAAAGCAAGTGTCGCGGAGTGGTTTTTAGGCTTGCAAGACTTCTGAACGGAAGAAGTGCGAGAGGCATATACAGGAAGGCGTACATTTACTTAATGAAAGCAACTATAGTGGGATGCATTGGAGAATTGCTAAAGTCTGAGATTGGAAGAAGTGTGACCTTCCTGTCAAACACATTGAGAAAGAAGTCATCACGTAGGACGGGGAGAGCTCCCAGCAGTAAAGAGTCATGTATAGGGACGCTTAAACTAACTTAGAGCGAGCAACTAGCAGGTGGTGCTCTGTAGGCTGGCTAAACGCTAGAATGGAGGAAGTGCCAGACGGTCTTCTATATTAACGCTTACATTCACTGAGAGAAAGAGACTATGTTGGGCGCTTTGTTACACTGGTAAACTCTGAGATTGGAAGAAGTGTGAGAGTTTCCTGTCCAACGCACTTAAGAAAGAAGTCATTATGTAGGAAGAGGAGAGTTCTCGGCTAGAAAGGGAGGAGGCTTTCTATGTATGGGAACGCTTACATTCACTTCAAGAAACTATCGGGGGGTAATTTGTAGTTAAACTCTAGAAGAAATGTGAGAGTCCTATATAGGAAGGCTTGCATTCACTTAGGGAAAGCAAGTACGAAGAAGGAGTAGTTTGTAGGCTTGCTAAACTCTAGTGTTGACGAAAGGCGAGAGTCCTATAGAGGGACGTTAACCTTCAGTTAGTGAGAGCAACTCTCGGGGAGGGGGGTGGTATTTAGGCTTGCTGAACTCTAGTTTGGAAGACATGTCCGAGTTATCTAGGAAGGCTTACAATCACTTAGCTAGAAAGCCAGTATCGGCGGTCGCCTTGTAGGCTTGCTAAACTCTAGTTTCCAGGAAGGGCAAGAGTCATATAGAGGATCACTTAAATTCACTCAGTGAAAGCAACTGTCGCAGGCTGCCTTTTAGGGTGGCTAAACTCTAGTTGGAAGGAAGTGTGAGAGTCATATATAGGAATTCTTACCTTGACTTAGTGAAAGCACCTATGGAGCGGTGGCTTGTCGTCTTGCTGAACTCCAGTTTGGAAGTGTGCGAGAGTATGTATTCATAGGGATATTTACAGCCACTTAGAGAAAGTAGCTCTCAGGGCTGGTGCGCAGGGTTACAAAACTACATTCAAAGAAGGACAAGAAAAATATACGGGGGAGGCTTACATTCGGGTAGAGAAAGCAACTCTCGTGGGGTGTATTGCCAGATGGCTAAACGTTGAGATTGGAACAAGTGTGAGTTTCTTGTGAATCACACTGAAGGATGAAGTCACTATGTAAAAGCTGAATACTTCTTAGCCAGACGGGAGTCACGATAGGAACACATACACTGACTGAGAGAAAGCAATTGTTGGGTGGTGGGTTGTAGGTTTGCTAAAGTCCAGTTTGGAAGAAGTGCGAGAATCCTTTATAGGAATGCTTACATTCACTTCCAGAAAGCAGCGATCAGCGGTGGTTTGCAGGATTGCTACACCGCAGTTTGCAAGAAGTGCGAGAGTCATGCATAGCAAAGCTTCAATTCCCTTAGAGAAAGCAACTGTCGGCGGGTGATTTTTAGGCTTTCTAGCCTCTGGTTTGGATGAAGTGTGAGACGTACATGGGAACGCTTACATTCCCTTCCAGAAAGCAAGTGTCGCGGAGTGGTTTTTAGGCTTGCAAGACTTCTGAACGGAAGAAGTGCGAGAGGCATATACAGGAAGGCGTACATTTACTTAATGAAAGCAACTATAGTGGGATGCATTGGAGAATTGCTAAAGTCTGAGATTGGAAGAAGTATGACCTTCCTGTCAAACACACTTGAGAAAGAAGTCATCACGTAGGACGGGGAGAGCTCCCAGCAGTAAAGAGTCATGTATAGGGACGCTTAAACTAACTTAGAGCGAGCAACTAGCAGGTGGTGCTCTGTAGGCTGGCTAAACGCTAGAATGGAGGAAGTGCCAGACGGTCTTCTATATTAACGCTTACATTCACTGAGAGAAAGAGACTATGTTGGGCGCTTTGTTACACTGGTAAACTCTGAGATTGGAAGAAGTGTGAGAGTTTCCTGTCCAACGCACTTAAGAAAGAAGTCATTATGTAGGAAGAGGAGAGTTCTCGGCTAGAAAGGGAGGAGGCTTTCTATGTATGGGAACGCTTACATTCACTTCAAGAAACTATCGGGGGGTAATTTGTAGTTAAACTCTAGAAGAACTGTGAGAGTCCTATATAGGAAGGCTTGCATTCACTTAGGGAAAGCAAGTACGAAGAAGGAGTGGTTTGTAGGCTTGCTAAACTCTAGTGTTGACGAAATGCGAGAGTCCTATAGAGGGACGTTAACCTTCAGTTAGTGAGAGCAACTCTCGGGGAGGGGGGTGGTATTTAGGCTTGCTGAACTCTAGTTTGGAAGACATGTCCGAGTTATCTAGGAAGGCTTACAATCACTTAGCTAGAAAGCCAGTATTGGCGGTCGCCTTGTAGGCTTGCTAAACTCTAGTTTCCAGGAAGGGCAAGAGTCATATAGAGGATCACTTAAATTCACTCAGTGAAAGCAACTGTCGCAGGCTGCCTTTTAGGGTGGCTAAACTCTAGTTGGAAGGAAGTGTGAGAGTCATATATAGGAATTCTTACCTTGACTTAGTGAAAGCACCTATGGAGCGGTGGCTTGTCGTCTTGCTGAACTCCAGTTTGGAAGATGTGCGAGAGTATGTATTCATAGGGATATTTACAGCCACTTAGAGAAAGTAGCTCTCAGGGCTGGTGCGCAGGGTTACAAAACTACATTCAAAGAAGGACAAGAAAAATATACGGGGGAGGCTTACATTCGGGTAGAGAAAGCAACTCTCGTGGGGTGTATAGCCAGATGGCTAAACGTTGAGATTGGAACAAGTGTGAGTTTCTTGTGAATCACACTGAAGGATGAAGTCACTATGTAAAAGCTGGATACTTCTTAGCCAGACGGGAGTCACGATAGGAACACATACACTGACTGAGAGAAAGCAATTGTTGGGTGGTGGGTTGTAGGTTTGCTAAAGTCCAGTTTGGAAGAAGTGCGAGAATCCTTTATAGGAATGCTTACATTCACTTCCAGAAAGCAGCGATCAGCGGTGGTTTGCAGGATTGCTACACCGCAGTTTGCAAGAAGTGCGAGAGTCATGCATAGCAAAGCTTAAATTCCCTTAGAGAAAGCAACTGTCGGCGGGTGATTTTTAGGCTTTCTAGCCTCTGGTTTGGATGAAGTGTGAGACGTACATGGGAACGCTTACATTCCCTTCCAGAAAGCAAGTGTCGCGGAGTGGTTTTTAGGCTTGCAAGACTTCTGAACGGAAGAAGTGCGAGAGGCATATACAGGAAGGCGTACATTTACTTAATGAAAGCAACTATAGTGGGATGCATTGGAGAATTGCTAAAGTCTGAGATTGGAAGAAGTGTGACCTTCCTGTCAAACACACTTGAGAAAGAAGTCATCACGTAGGACGGGGAGAGCTCCCAGCAGTAAGGAGTCATGTATAGGGACGCTTAAACTAACTTAGAGCGAGCAACTAGCAGGTGGTGCTCTGTAGGCTGGCTAAACGCTAGAATGGAGGAAGTGCCAGACGGTCTTCTATATTAACGCTTACATTCACTGAGAGAAAGAGACTATGTTGGGCGCTTTGTTACACTGGTAAACTCTGAGATTGGAAGAAGTGTGAGAGTTTCCTGTCCAACGCACTTAGGAAAGAAGTCATTATGTAGGAAGAGGAGAGTTCTCGGCTAGAAAGGGAGGAGGCTTTCTATGTATGGGAACGCTTACATTCACTTCAAGAAACTATCAGGGGGTAATTTGTAGTTAAACTCTAGAAGAACTGTGAGAGTCCTATATAGGAAGGCTTGCATTCACTTAGGGAAAGCAAGTACGAAGAAGGAGTGGTTTGTAGGCTTGCTAAACTCTAGTGTTGACGAAATGCGAGAGTCCTATAGAGGGACGTTAACCTTCAGTTAGTGAGAGCAACTCTCGGGGGGGGGGGGTGGTATTTAGGCTTGCTGAACTCTAGTTTGGAAGACATGTCCGAGTTATCCAGGAAGGCTTACAATCACTTAGCTAGAAAGCCAGTATCGGCGGTCGCCTTGTAGGCTTGCTAAAATCTAGTTTCCAGGAAGGGCAAGAGTCATATAGAGGATCACTTAAATTCACTCAGTGAAAGCCACTGTCGCAGGCTGCCTTTTAGGGTGGCTAAACTCTTGTTGGAAGGAAGTGTGAGAGTCATATATAGGAATTCTTACCTTGACTTAGTGAAAGCACCTATGGAGCGGTGGCTTGTCGTCTTGCTGAACTCCAGTTTGGAAGATGTGCGAGAGTATGTATTCATAGGGATATTTACAGCCACTTAGAGAAAGTAGCTCTCAGGGCTGGTGCGCAGGGTTACAAAACTACATTCAAAGAAGGACAAGAAAAATATACGGGGGAGGCTTACATTCGGGTAGAGAAAGCAACTCTCGTGGGGTGTATTGCCAGATGGCTAAACGTTGAGATTGGAACAAGTGTGAGTTTCTTGTGAATCACACTGAAGGATGAAGTCACTATGTAAAAGCTGGATACTTCTTAGCCAGACGGGAGTCACGATAGGAACACATACACTGACTGAGAGAAAGCAATTGTTGGGTGGTGGGTTGTAGGTTTGCTAAAGTCCAGTTTGGAAGAAGTGCGAGAATCCTTTATAGGAATGCTTACATTCACTTCCAGAAAGCAGCGATCAGCGGTGGTTTGCAGGATTGCTACACCGCAGTTTGCAAGAAGTGCGAGAGTCGTGCATAGCAATGCTTAAATTCCCTTAGAGAAAGCAACTGTCGGCGGGTGATTTTTAGGCTTTCTAGCCTCTGGTTTGGATGAAGTGTGAGACATACATGGGAACGCTTACATTCCCTTCCAGAAAGCAAGTGTCGCGGAGTGGTTTTTAGGCTTGCAAGACTTCTGAACGGAAGAAGTGCGAGAGGCATATACAGGAAGGCGTACATTTACTTAATGAAAGCAACTATAGTGGGATGCATTGGAGAATTGCTAAAGTCTGAGATTGGAAGAAGTGTGACCTTCCTGTCAAACACACTTGAGAAAGAAGTCATCACGTAGGACGGGGAGAGCTCCCAGCAGTAAGGAGTCATGTATAGGGACGCTTAAACTAACTTAGACAGAGCAACTAGCAGGTGGTGCTCTGTAGGCTGGCTAAACGCAAGAATGGAGGAAGTGCCAGATGCTCTTCTATATGAACGCTTACATTCACTGAGAGAAAGAGACTATGTTGGGCGCTTTGTTACACTGGTAAACTCTGAGATTGGAAGAAGTGTGAGAGTTTCCTGTACAATGCACATAGGAAAGAAGTCATTATGTAGGAAGAGGAGAGTTCTCGGCTAGAAAGGGAGGAGGATTTCTATGTATGGGAACGCTTACATTCACTTCAAGAAACTATCGGGGGGTAATTTGTAGTTAAACTCTAGAAGAACTGTGAGAGTCCTATATAGGAAGGCTTGCATTCACTTAGGGAAAGCAAGTACGAAGAAGGAGTGGTTTGTAGGCTTGCTAAACTCTAGTGTTGACGAAATGCGAGAGTCCTATAGAGGGACGTTAACCTTCAGTTAGTGAGAGCAACTCTCGGGGGGGTGGGGGGGTGGTATTTAGGCTTGCTGAACTCTAGTTTGGAAGACATGTCCGAGTTATCCAGGAAGGCTTACAATCACTTAGCTAGAAAGCCAGTATCGGCGGTCGCCTTGTAGGCTTGCTAAACTCTAGTTTCCAGGAAGGGCAAGAGTCATATAGAGGATCACTTAAATTCACTCAGTGAAAGCAACTGTCGCGGGCTGCCTTTTAGGGTGGCTAAACTCTAGTTGGAAAGAAGTGTGAGAGTCATATATAGGAATTCTTACCTTGACTTAGTGAAAGCACCTATGGAGCGGTGGCTTGTCGTCTTGCTGAACTCCAGTTTGGAAGATGTGCGAGAGTATGTATTCATAGGGATATTTACAGCCACTTAGAGAAAGTAGCTCTCAGGGCTGGTGCGCAGGGTTACAAAACTACATTCAAAGAAGGACAAGAAAAATATACGGGGGAGGCTTACATTCGGGTAGAGAAAGCAACTCTCGTGGGGTGTATTGCCAGATGGCTAAACGTTGAGATTGGAACAAGTGTGAGTTTCTTGTGAATCACACTGAAGGATGAAGTCACTATGTAAAAGCTGGATACTTCTTAGCCAGACGGGAGTCACGATAGGAACACATACACTGACTGAGAGAAAGCAATTGTTGGGTGGTGGGTTGTAGGTTTGCTAAAGTCCAGTTTGGAAGAAGTGCGAGAATCCTTTATAGGAATGCTTACATTCACTTCCAGAAAGCAGCGATCAGCGGTGGTTTGCAGGATTGCTACACCGCAGTTTGCAAGAAGTGCGAGAGTCGTGCATAGCAATGCTTAAATTCCCTTAGAGAAAGCAACTGTCGGCGGGTGATTTTTAGGCTTTCTAGCCTCTGGTTTGGATGAAGTGTGAGACATACATGGGAACGCTTACATTCCCTTCCAGAAAGCAAGTGTCGCGGAGTGGTTTTTAGGCTTGCAAGACTTCTGAACGGAAGAAGTGCGAGAGGCATATACAGGAAGGCGTACATTTACTTAATGAAAGCAACTATAGTGGGCTGCATTGGAGAATTGCTAAAGTCTGAGATTGGAAGAAGTGTGACCTTCCTGTCAAACACACTTGAGAAAGAAGTCATCACGTAGGACGGGGAGAGCTCCCAGCAGTAAGGAGTCATGTATAGGGACGCTTAAACTAACTTAGAGCGAGCAACTACCAGGTGGTGCTCTGTAGGCTGGCTAAACGCTAGAATGGAGGAAGTGCCAGACGGTCTTCTATATTAACGCTTACATTCACTGAGAGAAAGAGACTATGTTGGGCGCTTTGTTACACTGGTAAACTCTGAGATTGGAAGAAGTGTGAGAGTTTCCTGTCCAACGCACTTAAGAAAGAAGTCATTATGTAGGAAGAGGAGAGTTCTCGGCTAGAAAGGGAGGACGCTTTCTATGTATGGGAACGCTTACATTCACTTCAAGAAACTATCGGGGGGTATTTTGTAGTTAAACTCTAGAAGAACTGTGAGAGTCCTATACAGGAAGGCTTGCATTCACTTAGGGAAAGCAAGTACGAAGAAGGAGTGGTTTGTAGGCTTGCTAAACTCTAGTGTTGACGAAATGCGAGAGTCCTATAGAGGGACGTTAACCTTCAGTTAGTGAGAGCAACTCTCGGGGGGGGGGGGGTATTTAGGCTTGCTGAACTCTAGTTTGGAAGACATGTCCGAGTTATCCAGGAAGACTTACAATCACTTAGCTAGAAAGCCAGTATCGGCGGTCGCCTTGTAGGCTTGCTAAACTCTAGTTTCCAGGAAGGGCAAGAGTCATATAGAGGATCACTTAAATTCACTCAGTGAAAGCACCTGTCGCAGGCTGCCTTTTAGGGTGGCTAAACTCTAGTTGGAAGGAAGTGTGAGAGTCATATATAGGAATTCTTACCTTGACTTAGTGAAAGCACCTATGGAGCGGTGGCTTGTCATCTTGCTGAACTCCAGTTTGGAAGATGTGCGAGAGTATGTATTCATAGGGATATTTACAGCCACTTAGAGAAAGTAGCTCTCAGGGCTGGTGTGCAGGGTTACAAAACTACATTCAAAGAAGGACAAGAAAAATATACGGGGGAGGCTTACATTCGGGTAGAGAAAGCAACTCTCGTGGGGTGTATTGCCAGATGGCTAAACGTTGAGATTGGAACAAGTGTGAGTTTCTTGTGAATCACACTGAAGGATGAAGTCACTATGTAAAAGCTGGATACTTCTTAGCCAGACGGGAGTCACGATAGGAACACATACACTGACTGAGAGAAAGCAATTGTTGGGTGGTGGGTTGTAGGTTTGCTAAAGTCCACTTTGGAAGAAGTGCGAGAATCCTTTATAGGAATGCTTACATTCACTTCCAGAAAGCAGCGATCAGCGGTGGTTTGCAGGATTGCTACACCGCAGTTTGCAAGAAGTGCGAGAGTCGTGCATAGCAATGCTTAAATTCCCTTAGAGAAAGCAACTGTCGGCGGGTGATTTTTAGGCTTTCTAGCCTCTGGTTTGGATGAAGTGTGAGACATACATGGGAACGCTTACATTCCCTTCCAGAAAGCAAGTGTCGCGGAGTGGTTTTTAGGCTTGCAAGACTTCTGAACGGAAGAAGTGCGAGAGGCATATACAGGAAGGCGTACATTTACTTAATGAAAGCAACTATAGTGGGCTGCATTGGAGAATTGCTAAAGTCTGAGATTGGAAGAAGTGTGACCTTCCTGTCAAACACACTTGAGAAAGAAGTCATCACGTAGGACGGGGAGAGCTCCCAGCAGTAAGGAGTCATGTATAGGGACGCTTAAACTAACTTAGACAGAGCAACTAGCAGGTGGTGCTCTGTAGGCTGGCTAAACGCTAGAATGGAGGAAGTGCCAGACGGTCTTCTATATTAACGCTTACATTCACTGAGAGAAAGAGACTATGTTGGGCGCTTTGTTACACTGGTAAACTCTGAGATTGGAAGAAGTGTGAGAGTTTCCTGTCCAACGCACTTAGGAAAGAAGTCATTATGTAGGAAGAGGAGAGTTCTCGGCTAGAAAGGGAGGAGGCTTTCTATGTATGGGAACGCTTACATTCACTTCAAGAAACTATCGGGGGGTAATTTGTAGTTAAACTCTAGAAGAACTGTGAGAGTCCTATATAGGAAGGCTTGCATTCACTTAGGGAAAGCAAGTACGAAGAAGGAGTGGTTTGTAGGCTTGCTAAACTCTAGTGTTGACGAAATGCGAGAGTCCTATAGAGGGACGATAACCTTCAGTTAGTGAGAGCAACTCTCGGGGGGGGGGTGGTATTTAGGCTTGCTGAACTCTAGTTTGGAAGACATGTCCGAGTTATCCAGGAAGGCTTACAATCACTTAGCTAGAAAGCCAGTATCGGCGGTCGCCTTGTAGGCTAGCTAAACTCTAGTTTCCAGGAAGGGCAAGAGTCATATAGAGGATCACTTAAATTCACTCAGTGAAAGCAACTGTCGCGGGCTGCCTTTTATGGTGGCTAAACTCTAGTTGGAAAGAAGTGTGAGAGTCATATATAGGAATTCTTACCTTGACTTAGTGAAAGCACCTATGGAGCGGTGGCTTGTCGTCTTGCTGAACTCCAGTTTGGAAGATGTGCGAGCGTATGTATTCATAGGGATATTTACAGCCACTTAGAGAAAGTAGCTCTCAGGGCTGGTGCGCAGGGTTACAAAACTACATTCAAAGAAGGACAAGAAAAATATACGGGGGAGGCTTACATTCGGGTAGAGAAAGCAACTCTCGTGGGGTGTATTGCCAGATGGCTAAACGTTGAGATTGGAACAAGTGTGAGTTTCTTGTGAATCACACTGAAGGATGAAGTCACTATGTAAAAGCTGGATACTTCTTAGCCAGACGGGAGTCACGATAGGAACACATACACTGACTGAGAGAAAGCAATTGTTGGGTGGTGGGTTGTAGGTTTGCTAAAGTCCACTTTGGAAGAAGTGCGAGAATCCTTTATAGGAATGCTTACATTCACTTCCAGAAAGCAGCGATCAGCGGTGGTTTGCAGGATTGCTACACCGCAGTTTGCAAGAAGTGCGAGAGTCGTGCATAGCAATGCTTAAATTCCCTTAGAGAAAGCAACTGTCGGCGGGTGATTTTTAGGCTTTCTAGCCTCTGGTTTGGATGAAGTGTGAGACATACATGGGAACGCTTACATTCCCTTCCAGAAAGCAAGTGTCGCGGAGTGGTTTTTAGGCTTGCAAGACTTCTGAACGGAAGAAGTGCGAGAGGCATATACAGGAAGGCGTACATTTACTTAATGAAAGCAACTATAGTGGGCTGCATTGGAGAATTGCTAAAGTCTGAGATTGGAAGAAGTGTGACCTTCCTGTCAAACACACTTGAGAAAGAAGTCATCACGTAGGACGGGGAGAGCTCCCAGCAGTAAGGAGTCATGTATAGGGACGCTTAAACTAACTTAGAGCGAGCAACTAGCAGGTGGTGCTCTGTAGGCTGGCTAAACGCTAGAATGGAGGAAGTGCCAGACGGTCTTCTATATTAACGCTTACATTCACTGAGAGAAAGAGACTATGTTGGGCGCTTTGTTACACTGGTAAACTCTGAGATTGGAAGAAGTGTGAGAGTTTCCTGTCCAACGCACTTAGGAAAGAAGTCATTATGTAGGAAGAGGAGAGTTCTCGGCTAGAAAGGGAGGACGCTTTCTATGTATGGGAACGCTTACATTCACTTCAAGAAACTATCAGGGGGTAATTTGTAGTTAAACTCTAGAAGAACTGTGAGAGTCCTATATAGGAAGGCTTGCATTCACTTAGGGAAAGCAAGTACGAAGAAGGAGTGGTTTGTAGGCTTGCTAAACTCTAGTGTTGACGAAATGCGAGAGTCCTATAGAGGGACGTTAACCTTCAGTTAGTGAGAGCCTCTCTCGGGGGGGGGGGTGGTATTTAGGCTTGCTGAACTCTAGTTTGGAAGACATGTCCGAGTTATCCAGGAAGGCTTACAATCACTTAGCTAGAAAGCCAGTATCGGCGGTCGCCTTGTAGGCTTGCTAAACCCTAGTTTACAGGAAGGGCAAGAGTCATATAGAGGATCACTTAAATTCACTCAGTGAAAGCAACTGTCGCAGGCTGCCTTTTAGGGTGGCTAAACTCTAGTTGGAAGGAAGTGTGAGAGTCATATATAGGAATTCTTACCTTGACTTAGTGAAAGCACCTATGGAGCGGTGGCTTGTCGTCTTGCTGAACTCCAGTTTGGAAGATGTGCGAGAGTATGTATTCATAGGGATATTTACAGCCACTTAGAGAAAGTAGCTCTCAGGGCTGGTGCGCAGGGTTACAAAACTACATTCAAAGAAGGACAAGAAAAATATACGGGGGAGGCTTACATTCGGGTAGAGAAAGCAACTCTCGTGGGGTGTATTGCCAGATGGCTAAACGTTGAGATTGGAACAAGTGTGAGTTTCTTGTGAATCACACTGAAGGATGAAGTCACTATGTAAAAGCTGGATACTTCTTAGCCAGACGGGAGTCACGATAGGAACACATACACTGACTGAGAGAAAGCAATTGTTGGGTGGTGGGTTGTAGGTTTGCTAAAGTCCAGTTTTGAAGAAGTGCGAGAATCCTTTATAGGAATGCTTACATTCACTTCCAGAAAGCAGCGATCAGCGGTGGTTTGCAGGATTGCTACACCGCAGTTTGCAAGAAGTGCGAGAGTCGTGCATAGCAATGCTTAAATTCCCTTAGAGAAAGCAACTGTCGGCGGGTGATTTTTAGGCTTTCTAGCCTCTGGTTTGGATGAAGTGTGAGACATACATGGGAACGCTTACATTCCCTTCCAGAAAGCAAGTGTCGCGGAGTGGTTTTTAGGCTTGCAAGACTTCTGAACGGAAGAAGTGCGAGAGGCATATACAGGAAGGCGTACATTTACTTAATGAAAGCAACTATAGTGGGCTGCATTGGAGAATTGCTAAAGTCTGAGATTGGAAGAAGTGTGACCTTCCTGTCAAACACACTTGAGAAAGAAGTCATCACGTAGGACGGGGAGAGCTCCCAGCAGTAAGGAGTCATGTATAGGGACGCTTAAACTAACTTAGAGCGAGCAACTAGCAGGTGGTGCTCTGTAGGCTGGCTAAACGCTAGAATGGAGGAAGTGCCAGACGGTCTTCTATATTAACGCTTACATTCACTGAGAGAAAGAGACTATGTTGGGCGCTTTGTTACACTGGTAAACTCTGAGATTGGAAGAAGTGTGAGAGTTTCCTGTCCAACGCACTTAAGAAAGAAGTCATTATGTAGGAAGAGGAGAGTTCTCGGCTAGAAAGGGAGGAGGCTTTCTATGTATGGGAACGCTTACATTCACTTCAAGAAACTATCGGGGGGTAATTTGTAGTTAAACTCTAGAAGAACTGTGAGAGTCCTATATAGGAAGGCTTGCATTCACTTAGGGAAAGCAAGTACGAAGAAGGAGTGGTTTGTAGGCTTGCTAAACTCTAGTGTTGACGAAATGCGAGAGTCCTATAGAGGGACGTTAACCTTCAGTTAGTGAGAGCAACTCTCGGGGAGGGGGGTGGTATTTAGGCATGCTGAACTCTAGTTTGGAAGACATGTCCGAGTTATCCAGGAAGGCTTACAATCACTTAGCTAGAAAGCCAGTATCGGCGGTCGCCTTGTAGGCTTGCTAAACTCTAGTTTCCAGGAAGGGCAAGAGTCATATAGAGGATCACTTAAATTCACTCAGTGAAAGCAACTGTCGCAGGCTGCCTTTTAGGGTGGCTAAACTCTAGTTGGAAGGAAGTGTGAGAGTCATATATAGGAATTCTTACCTTGACTTAGTGAAAGCACCTATGGAGCGGTGGCTTGTCGTCTTGCTGAACTCCAGTTTGGAAGATGTGCGAGAGTATGTATTCATAGGGATATTTACAGCCACTTAGAGAAAGTAGCTCTCAGGGCTGGTGCGCAGGGTTACAAAACTACATTCAAAGAAGGACAAGAAAAATATACGGGGGAGGCTTACATTCGGGTAGAGAAAGCAACTCTCGTGGGGTGTATTGCCAGATGGCTAAACGTTGAGATTGGAACAAGTGTGAGTTTCTTGTGAAACACAGTGAAGGATGAAGTCACTATGTAAAAGCTGGATACTTCTTAGCCAGACGGGAGTCACGATAGGAACACATACACTGACTGAGAGAAAGCAATTGTTGGGTGGTGGGTTGTAGGTTTGCTAAAGTCCAGTTTGGAAGAAGTGCGAGAATCCTTTATAGGAATGCTTACATTCACTTCCAGAAAGCAGCGATCAGCGGTGGTTTGCAGGATTGCTACACCGCAGTTTGCAAGAAGTGCGAGAGTCGTGCATAGCAATGCTTAAATTCCCTTAGAGAAAGCAACTGTCGGCGGGTGATTTTTAGGCTTTCTAGCCTCTGGTTTGGATGAAGTGTGAGACATACATGGGAACGCTTACATTCCCTTCCAGAAAGCAAGTGTCGCGGAGTGGTTTTTAGGCTTGCAAGACTTCTGAACGGAAGAAGTGCGAGAGGCATATACAGGAAGGCGTACATTTACTTAATGAAAGCAACTATAGTGGGATGCATTGGAGAATTGCTAAAGTCTGAGATTGGAAGAAGTGTGACCTTCCTGTCAAACACACTTGAGAAAGAAGTCATCACGTAGGACGGGGAGAGCTCCCAGCAGTAAGGAGTCATGTATAGGGACGCTTAAACTAACTTAGAGCGAGCAACTAGCAGGTGGTGCTCTGTAGGCTGGCTAAACGCTAGAATGGAGGAAGTGCCAGACGGTCTTCTATATTAACGCTTACATTCACTGAGAGAAAGAGACTATGTTGGGCGCTTTGTTACACTGGTAAACTCTGAGATTGGAAGAAGTGTGAGAGTTTCCTGTCCAACGCACTTAGGAAAGAAGTCATTATGTAGGAAGAGGAGAGTTCTCGGCTAGAAAGGGAGGACGCTTTCTATGTATGGGAACGCTTACATTCACTTCAAGAAACTATCGGGGGGTAATTTGTAGTTAAACTCTAGAAGAACTGTGAGAGTCCTATATAGGAAGGCTTGCATTGACTTAGGGAAAGCAAGTACGAAGAAGGAGTGGTTTGTAGGCTTGCTAAACTCTAGTGTTGACGAAATGCGAGAGTCCTATAGAGGGACGTTAACCTTCAGTTAGTGAGAGCAACTCTCGGGGGGGGGTGGTATTTAGGCTTGCTGAACTCTAGTTTGGAAGACATGTCCGAGTTATCCAGGAAGGCTTACAATCACTTAGCTAGAAAGCCAGTATCGGCGGTCGCCTTGTAGGCTTGCTAAACTCTAGTTTCCGGGAAGGGCAAGAGTCATATAGAGGATCACTTAAATTCACTCAGTGAAAGCAACTGTCGCAGGCTGCCTTTTAGGGTGGCTAAACTCTAGTTGGAAGGAAGTGTGAGAGTCATATATAGGAATTCTTACCTTGACTTAGTGAAAGCACCTATGGAGCGGTGGCTTGTCGTCTTGCTGAACTCCAGTTTGGAAGATGTGCGAGAGTATGTATTCATAGGGATATTTACAGCCACTTAGAGAAAGTAGCTCTCAGGGCTGGTGCGCAGGGTTAAAAACTACATTCAAAGAAGGACAAGAAAAATATACGGGGGAGGCTTACATTCGGGTAGAGAAAGCAACTCTCGTGGGGTGTATTGCCAGATGGCTAAACGTTGAGATTGGAACAAGTGTGAGTTTCTTGTGAATCACACTGAAGGATGTCACTATGTGAAAGCTGGATACTTCTTAGCCAGACGGGAGTCACGATAGGAACACATACACTGACTGAGAGAAAGCAATTGTTGGGTGGTGGGTTGTAGGTTTGCTAAAGTCCACTTTGGGAGAAGTGCGAGAATCCTTTATAGGAATGCTTACATTCACTTCCAGAAAGCAGCGATCAGCGGTGGTTTGCAGGATTGCTACACCGCAGTTTGCAAGAAGTGCGAGAGTCGTGCATAGCAATGCTTAAATTCCCTTAGAGAAAGCAACTGTCGGCGGGTGATTTTTAGGCTTTCTAGCCTCTGGTTTGGATGAAGTGTGAGACATACATGGGAACGCTTACATTCCCTTCCAGAAAGCAAGTGTCGCGGAGTGGTTTTTAGGCTTGCAAGACTTCTGAACGGAAGAAGTGCGAGAGGCATATACAGGAAGGCGTACATTTACTTAATGAAAGCAACTATAGTGGGATGCATTGGAGAATTGCTAAAGTCTGAGATTGGAAGAAGTGTGACCTTCCTGTCAAACACACTTGAGAAAGAAGTCATCACGTAGGACGGGGAGAGCTCCCAGCAGTAAGGAGTCATGTATAGGGACGCTTAAACTAACTTAGAGCGAGCAACTAGCAGGTGGTGCTCTGTAGGCTGGCTAAACGCTAGAATGGAGGAAGTGCCAGACGGTCTTCTATATTAACGCTTACATTCACTGAGAGAAAGAGACTATGTTGGGCGCTTTGTTACACTGGTAAACTCTGAGATTGGAAGAAGTGTGAGAGTTTCCTGTCCAACACACTTAAGAAAGAAGTCATTATGTAGGAAGAGGAGAGTTCTCGGCTAGATAGGGAGGAGGCTTTCTATGTATGGGAACGCTTACATTCACTTCAAGAAACTATCGGGGGGTAATTTGTAGTTAAACTCTAGAAGAACTGTGAGAGTCCTATATAGGAAGGCTTGCATTCACTTAGGGAAAGCAAGTACGAAGAAGGAGTGGTTTGTAGGCTTGCTAAACTCTAGTGTTGACGAAATGCGAGAGTCCTATAGAGGGACGTTAACCTTCAGTTAGTGAGAGCAACTCTCGGGGGGGGGGGGTGGTATTTAGGCTTGCTGAACTCTAGTTTGGAAGACATGTCCGAGGTATCCAGGAAGGCTTACAATCACTTAGCTAGAAAGCCAGTATCGGCGGTCGCCTTGTAGGCTTGCTAAACTCTAGTTTACAGGAAGGGCAAGAGTCATATAGAGGATCACTTAAATTCACTCAGTGAAAGCAACTGTCGCAGGCTGCCTTTTAGGGTGGCTAAACTCTAGTTGGAAAGAAGTGTGAGAGTCATATATAGGAATTCTTACCTTGACTTAGTGAAAGCACCTATGGAGCGGTGGCTTGTCACCTTGCTGAACTCCAGTTTGGAAGATGTGCGAGAGTATGTATTCATAGGGATATTTACAGCCACTTAGAGAAAGTAGCTCTCAGGGCTGGTGCGCAGGGTTACAAAACTACATTCAAAGAAGGACAAGAAAAATATACGGGGGAGGCTTACATTCGGGTAGAGAAAGCAACTCTCGTGGGCTGTATTGCCAGATGGCTAAACGTTGAGATTGGAACAAGTGTGAGTTTCTTGTGAATCACACTGAAGGATGAAGTCACTATGTAAAAGCTGGATACTTCTTAGCCAGACGGGAGTCACGATAGGAACACATACACTGACTGAGAGAAAGCAATTGTTGGGTGGTGGGTTGTAGGTTTGCTAAAGTCCACTTTGGTAGAAGTGCGAGAATCCTTTATAGGAATGCTTACATTCACTTCCAGAAAGCAGCGATCAGCGGTGGTTTGCAGGATTGCTACACCGCAGTTTGCAAGAAGTGCGAGAGTCGTGCATAGCAATGCTTAAATTCCCTTAGAGAAAGCAACTGTCGGCGGGTGATTTTTAGGCTTTCTAGCCTCTGGTTTGGATGAAGTGTGAGACATACATGGGAACGCTTACATTCCCTTCCAGAAAGCAAGTGTCGCGGAGTGGTTTTTAGGCTTGCAAGACTTCTGAACGGAAGAAGTGCGAGAGGCATATACAGGAAGGCGTACATTTACTTAATGAAAGCAACTATAGTGGGATGCATTGGAGAATTGCTAAAGTCTGAGATTGGAAGAAGTGTGACCTTCCTGTCAAACACACTTGAGAAAGAAGTCATCACGTAGGACGGGGAGAGCTCCCAGCAGTAAGGAGTCATGTATAGGGACGCTTAAACTAACTTAGAGCGAGCAACTAGCAGGTGGTGCTCTGTAGGCTGGCTAAACGCTAGAATGGAGGAAGTGCCAGACGGTCTTCTATATTAACGCTTACATTCACTGAGAGAAAGAGACTATGTTGGGCGCTTTGTTACACTGGTAAAGTCTGAGATTGGAAGAAGTGTGAGAGTTTCCTGTCCAACGCACTTAGGAAAGAAGTCATTATGTAGGAAGAGGAGAGTTCTCGGCTAGAAAGGGAGGACGCTTTCTATGTATGGGAACGCTTACATTCACTTCAAGAAACTATCGGGGGGTAATTTGTAGTTAAACTCTAGAAGAACTGTGAGAGTCCTATATAGGAAGGCTTGCATTCACTTAGGGAAAGCAAGTACGAAGAAGGAGTGGTTTGTAGGCTTGCTAAACTCTAGTGTTGACGAAATGCGAGAGTCCTATAGAGGGACGTTAACCTTCAGTTAGTGAGAGCAACTCTCGGGGGGGGGGGGTGGTATTTAGGCTTGCTGAACTCTAGTTTGGAAGACATGTCCGAGTTATCCAGGAAGGCTTACAATCACTTAGCTAGAAAGCCAGTATCGGCGGTCGCCTTGTAGGCTTGCTAAACTCTAGTTTCCAGGAAGGGCAAGAGTCATATAGAGGATCACTTAAATTCACTCAGTGAAAGCAACTGTCGCAGGCTGCCTTTTAGGGTGGCTAAACTCTAGTTGGAAGGAAGTGTGAGAGTCATATATAGGAATTCTTACCTTGACTTAGTGAAAGCACCTATGGAGCGGTGGCTTGTCGTCTTGCTGAACTCCAGTTTGGAAGATGTGCGAGAGTATGTATTCATAGGGATATTTACAGCCACTTAGAGAAAGTAGCTCTCAGGGCTGGTGCGCAGGGTTACAAAACTACATTCAAAGAAGGACAAGAAAAATATACGGGGGAGGCTTACATTCGGGTAGAGAAAGCAACTCTCGTGGGGTGTATTGCCAGATGGCTAAACGTTGAGATTGGAACAAGTGTGAGTTTCTTGTGAATCACACTGAAGGATGAAGTCACTATGTGAAAGCTGGATACTTCTTAGCCAGACGGGAGTCACGATAGGAACACATACACTGACTGAGAGAAAGCAATTGTTGGGTGGTGGGTTGTAGGTTTGCTAAAGTCCTCTTTGGGAGAAGTGCGAGAATCCTTTATAGGAATGCTTACATTCACTTCCAGAAAGCAGCGATCAGCGGTGGTTTGCAGGATTGCTACACCGCAGTTTGCAAGAAGTGCGAGAGTCGTGCATAGCAATGCTTAAATTCCCTTAGAGAAAGCAACTGTCGGCGGGTGATTTTTAGGCTTTCTAGCCTCTGGTTTGGATGAAGTGTGAGACATACATGGGAACGCTTACATTCCCTTCCAGAAAGCAAGTGTCGCGGAGTGGTTTTTAGGCTTGCAAGACTTCTGAACGGAAGAAGTGCGAGAGGCATATACAGGAAGGCGTACATTTACTTAATGAAAGCAACTATAGTGGGATGCATTGGAGAATTGCTAAAGTCTGAGATTGGAAGAAGTGTGACCTTCCTGTCAAACACACTTGAGAAAGAAGTCATCACATAGGACGGGGAGAGCTCCCAGCAGTAAGGAGTCATGTATAGGGACGCTTAAACTAACTTAGAGAGAGCAACTAGCAGGTGGTGCTCTGTAGGCTGGCTAAACGCTAGAATGGAGGAAGTGCCAGACGGTCTTCTATATTAACGCTTACATTCACTGAGAGAAAGAGACTGTGTTGGGCGCTTTGTTACACTGGTAAACTCTGAGATTGGAAGAAGTGTGAGAGTTTCCTGTCCAACACACTTAAGAAAGAAGTCATTATGTAGGAAGAGGAGAGTTCTCGGCTAGAAAGGGAGGAGGCTTTCTATGTATGGGAACGCTTACATTCACTTCAAGAAACTATCGGGGGGTAATTTGTAGTTAAACTCTAGAAGAACTGTGAGAGTCCTATATAGGAAGGCTTGCATTCACTTAGGGAAAGCAAGTACGAAGAAGGAGTGGTTTGTAGGCTTGCTAAACTCTAGTGTTGACGAAATGCGAGAGTCCTATAGAGGGACGTTAACCTTCAGTTAGTGAGAGCAACTCTCGGGGGGGGGGGGTGGTATTTAGGCTTGCTGAACTCTAGTTTGGAAGACATGTCAGAGGTATCCAGGAAGGCTTACAATCACTTAGCTAGAAAGCCAGTATCGGCGGTCGCCTTGTAGGCTTGCTAAACTCTAGTTTCCAGGAAGGGCAAGAGTCATATAGAGGATCACTTAAATTCACTCAGTGAAAGCAACTGTCGCAGGCTGCCTTTTAGGGTGGCTAAACTCTAGTTGGAAAGAAGTGTGAGAGTCATATATAGGAATTCTTACCTTGACTTAGTGAAAGCACCTATGGAGCGGTGGCTTGTCGTCTTGCTGAACTCCAGTTTGGAAGATGTGCGAGAGTATGTATTCATAGGGATATTTACAGCCACTTAGAGAAAGTAGCTCTCAGGGCTGGTGCGCAGGGTTACAAAACTACATTCAAAGAAGGACAAGAAAAATATACGGGGGAGGCTTACATTCGGGTAGAGAAAGCAACTCTCGTGGGGTGTATTGCCAGATGGCTAAACGTTGAGATTGGAACAAGTGTGAGTATCTTGTGAATCACACTGAAGGATGAAGTCACTATGTAAAAGCTGGATACTTCTTAGCCAGACGGGAGTCACGATAGGAACACATACACTGACTGAGAGAAAGCAATTGTTGGGTGGTGGGTTGTAGGTTTGCTAAAGTCCACTTTGGTAGAAGTGCGAGAATCCTTTATAGGAATGCTTACATTCACTTCCAGAAAGCAGCGATCAGCGGTGGTTTGCAGGATTGCTACACCGCAGTTTGCAAGAAGTGCGAGAGTCGTGCATAGCAATGCTTAAATTCCCTTAGAGAAAGCAACTGTCGGCGGGTGATTTTTAGGCTTTCTAGCCTCTGGTTTGGATGAAGTGTGAGACATACATGGGAACGCTTACATTCCCTTCCAGAAAGCAAGTGTCGCGGAGTGGTTTTTAGGCTTGCAAGACTTCTGAACGGAAGAAGTGCGAGAGGCATATACAGGAAGGCGTACATTTACTTAATGAAAGCAACTATAGTGGGATGCATTGGAGAATTGCTAAAGTCTGAGATTGGAAGAAGTGTGACCTTCCTGTCAAACACACTTGAGAAAGAAGTCATCACGTAGGACGGGGAGAGCTCCCAGCAGTAAGGAGTCATGTATAGGGACGCTTAAACTAACTTAGAGCGAGCAACTAGCAGGTGGTGCTCTGTAGGCTGGCTAAACGCTAGAATGGAGGAAGTGCCAGACGGTCTTCTATATTAACGCTTACATTCACTGAGAGAAAGAGACTATGTTGGGCGCTTTGTTACACTGGTAAACTCTGAGATTGGAAGAAGTGTGAGAGTTTCCTGTCCAACGCACTTAAGAAAGAAGTCATTATGTAGGAAGAGGAGAGTTCTCGGCTAGAAAGGGAGGAGGCTTTCTATGTATGGGAACGCTTACATTCACTTCAAGAAACTATCGGGGGGTAATTTGTAGTTAAACTCTAGAAGAACTGTGAGAGTCCTATATAGGAAGGCTTGCATTCACTTAGGGAAAGCAAGTACGAAGAAGGAGTGGTTTGTAGGCTTGCTAAACTCTAGTGTTGACGAAATGCGAGAGTCCTATAGAGGGACGTTAACCTTCAGTTAGTGAGAGCAACTCTCGGGGGGGGGGTGGTATTTAGGCTTGCTGAACTCTAGTTTGGAAGACATGTCCGAGGTATCCAGGAAGGCTTACAATCACTTAGCTAGAAAGCCAGTATCGGCGGTCGCCTTGTAGGCTTGCTAAACTCTAGTTTCCAGGAAGGGCAAGAGTCATATAGAGGATCACTTAAATTCACTCAGTGAAAGCAACTGTCGCAGGCTGCCTTTTAGGGTGGCTAAACTCTAGTTGGAAAGAAGTGTGAGAGTCATATATAGGAATTCTTACCTTGACTTAGTGAAAGCACCTATGGAGCGGTGGCTTGTCGTCTTGCTGAACTCCAGTTTGGAAGATGTGCGAGAGTATGTATTCATAGGGATATTTACAGCCACTTAGAGAAAGTAGCTCTCAGGGCTGGTGCGCAGGGTTACAAAACTACATTCAAAGAAGGACAAGAAAAATATACGGGGGAGGCTTACATTCGGGTAGAGAAAGCAACTCTCGTGGGCTGTATTGCCAGATGGCTAACCGTTGAGATTGGAACAAGTGTGAGTTTCTTGTGAATCACACTGAAGGATGAAGTCACTATGTAAAAGCTGGATACTTCTTAGCCAGACGGGAGTCACGATAGGAACACATACACTGACTGAGAGAAAGCAATTGTTGGGTGGTGGGTTGTAGGTTTGCTAAAGTCCAGTTTGGAAGAAGTGCGAGAATCCTTTATAGGAATGCTTACATTCACTTCCAGAAAGCAGCGATCAGCGGTGGTTTGCAGGATTGCTACACCGCAGTTTGCAAGAAGTGCGAGAGTCGTGCATAGCAATGCTTAAATTCCCTTAGAGAAAGCAACTGTCGGCGGGTGATTTTTAGGCTTTCTAGCCTCTGGTTTGGATGAAGTGTGAGACATACATGGGAACGCTTACATTCCCTTCCAGAAAGCAAGTGTCGCGGAGTGGTTTTTAGGCTTGCAAGACTTCTGAACGGAAGAAGTGCGAGAGGCATATACAGGAAGGCGTACATTTACTTAATGAAAGCAACTATAGTGGGATGCATTGGAGAATTGCTAAAGTCTGAGATTGGAAGAAGTGTGACCTTCCTGTCAAACACACTTGAGAAAGAAGTCATCACGTAGGACGGGGAGAGCTCCCAGCAGTAAGGAGTCATGTATAGGGACGCTTAAACTAACTTAGAGCGAGCAACTAGCAGGTGGTGCTCTGTAGGCTGGCTAAACGCTAGAATGGAGGAAGTGCCAGACGGTCTTCTATATTAACGCTTACATTCACTGAGAGAAAGAGACTATGTTGGGCGCTTTGTTACACTGGTAAACTCTGAGATTGGAAGAAGTGTGAGAGTTTCCTGTCCAACGCACTTAAGAAAGAAGTCATTATGTAGGAAGAGGAGAGTTCTCGGCTAGAAAGGGAGGAGGCTTTCTATGTATGGGAACGCTTACATTCACTTCAAGAAACTATCGGGGGGTAATTTGTAGTTAAACTCTAGAAGAACTGTGAGAGTCCTATATAGGAAGGCTTGCATTCACTTAGGGAAAGCAAGTACGAAGAAGGAGTGGTTTGTAGGCTTGCTAAACTCTAGTGTTGACGAAATGCGAGAGTCCTATAGAGGGACGTTAACCTTCAGTTAGTGAGAGCAACTCTCGGGGGGGGGGTGGTATTTAGGCTTGCTGAACTCTAGTTTGGAAGACATGTCCGAGTTATCCAGGAAGGCTTACAATCACTTAGCTAGAAAGCCACTATCGGCGGTCGCCTTGTAGGCTTGCTAAACTCTAGTTTCCGGGAAGGGCAAGAGTCATATAGAGGATCACTTAAATTCACTCAGTGAAAGCAACTGTCGCGGGCTGCCTTTTAGGGTGGCTAAACTCTAGTTGGAAGGAAGTGTGAGAGTCATATATAGGAATTCTTACCTTGACTTAGTGAAAGCACCTATGGAGCGGTGGCTTGTCGTCTTGCTGAACTGCAGTTTGGAAGATGTGCGAGAGTATGTATTCATAGGGATATTTACAGCCACTTAGAGAAAGTAGCTCTCAGGGCTGGTGCGCAGGGTTACAAAACTACATTCAAAGAAGGACAAGAAAAATATACGGGGGAGGCTTACATTCGGGTAGAGAAAGCAACTCTCGTGGGCTGTATTGCCAGAGGGCTAAACGTTGAGATTGGAACAAGTGTGAGTTTCTTGTGAATCACACTGAAGGATGAAGTCACTATGTAAAAGCTGGATACTTCTTAGCCAGACGGGAGTCACGATAGGAACACATACACTGACTGAGAGAAAGCAATTGTTGGGTGGTGGGTTGTAGGTTTGCTAAAGTCCACTTTGGAAGAAGTGCGAGAATCCTTTATAGGAATGCTTACATTCACTTCCAGAAAGCAGCGATCAGCGGTGGTTTGCAGGATTGCTACACCGCAGTTTGCAAGAAGTGCGAGAGTCATGCATAGCAATGCTTAAATTCCCTTAGAGAAAGCAACTGTCGGCGGGTGATTTTTAGGCTTTCTAGCCTCTGGTTTGGATGAAGTGTGAGACATACATGGGAACGCTTACATTCCCTTCCAGAAAGCAAGTGTCGCGGAGTGGTTTTTAGGCTTGCAAGACTTCTGAACGGAAGAAGTGCGAGAGGCATATACAGGAAGGCGTACATTTACTTAATGAAAGCAACTATAGTGGGATGCATTGGTGAATTGCTAAAGTCTGAGATTGGAAGAAGTGTGACCTTCCTGTCAAACACACTTGAGAAAGAAGTCATCACGTAGGACGGGGAGAGCTCCCAGCAGTAAGGAGTCATGTATAGGGACGCTTAAACTAACTTAGACAGAGCACCTAGCAGGTGGTGCTCTGTAGGCTGGCTAAACACAAGAATGGAGGAAGTGCCAGACGGTCTTCTATATGAACGCTTACATTCACTGAGAGAAAGAGACTATGTTGGGCGCTTTGTTACACTGGTAAACTCTGAGATTGGAAGAAGTGTGAGAGTTTCCTGTCCAACGCACTTAGGAAAGAAGTCATTATGTAGGAAGAGGAGAGTTCTCGGCTAGAAAGGGAGGAGGCTTTCTATGTATGGGAACGCTTACATTCACTTCAAGAAACTATCGGGGGGTAATTTGTAGTTAAACTCTAGAAGAACTGTGAGAGTCCTATATAGGAAGGCTTGCATTCACTTAGGGAAAGCAAGTACGAAGAAGGAGTGGTTTCTAGGCTTGCTAAACTCTAGTGTTGACGAAATGCGAGAGTCCTATAGAGGGACGTTAACCTTCAGTTAGTGAGAGCAACTCTCGGGGGGGGGGGTGGTGGTATTTAGGCTTGCTGAACTCTAGTTTGGAAGACATGTCCGAGTTATCCAGGAAGGCTTACAATCACTTAGCTAGAAAGCCAGTATCGGCGGTCGCCTTGTAGGCTTGCTAAACTCTAGTTTCCGGGAAGGGCAAGAGTCATATAGAGGATCACTTAAATTCACTCAGTGAAAGCACCTGTCGCGGGCTGCATTTTAGGGTGGCTAAACTCTAGTTGGAAAGAAGTGTGAGAGTCATATATAGGAATTCTTACCTTGACTTAGTGAAAGCACCTATGGAGCGGTGGCTTGTCGTCTTGCTGAACTCCAGTTTGGAAGATGTGCGAGAGTATGTATTCATAGGGATATTTACAGCCACTTAGAGAAAGTAGCTCTCAGGGCTGGTGCGCAGGGTTACAAAACTACATTCAAAGAAGGAGAAGAAAAATATACGGGGGAGGCTTACATTCGGGTAGAGAAAGCAACTCTCGTGGGGTGTATTGGCAGATGGCTAAACGTTGAGATTGGAACAAGTGTGAGTTTCTTGTGAATCACACTGAAGGATGAAGTCACTATGTAAAAGCTGGATACTTCTTAGCCAGACGGGAGTCACGATAGGAACACATACACTGACTGAGAGAAAGCAATTGTTGGGTGGTGGGTTGTAGGTTTGCTAAAGTCCAGTTTGGAAGAAGTGCGAGAATCCTTTATAGGAATGCTTACATTCACTTCCAGAAAGCAGCGATCAGCGGTGGTTTGCAACATTGCTACACCGCAGTTTGCAAGAAGTGCGAGAGTCGTGCATAGCAATGCTTAAATTCCCTTAGAGAAAGCAACTGTCGGCGGGTGATTTTTAGGCTTTCTAGCCTCTGGTTTGGATGAAGTGTGAGACATATATGGGAACGCTTACATTCCCTTCCAGAAAGCAAGTGTCGCGGAGTGGTTTTTAGGCTTGCAAGACTTCTGAACGGAAGAAGTGCGAGAGGCATATACAGGAAGGCGTACATTTACTTAATGAAAGCAACTATAGTGGGATGCATTGGAGAATTGCTAAAGTCTGAGATTGGAAGAAGTGTGACCTTCCTGTCAAACACACTTGAGAAAGAAGTCATCACGTAGGACGGGGAGAGCTCCCAGCAGTAAGGAGTCATGTATAGGGACGCTTAAACTAACTTAGAGCTTGCAACTAGCAGGTGGTGCTCTATAGGCTGGCTAAACGCTAGAATGGAGGAAGTGCCAGACGGTCTTCTATATTAACGCTTACATTCACTGAGAGAAAGAGACTATGTTCGGCGCTTTGTTACACTGGTAAACTCTGAGATTGGAAGAAGTGTGAGAGTTTCCTGTCCAACGCACTTAAGAAAGAAGTCATTATGTAGGAAGAGGAGAGTTCTCGGCTAGAAAGGGAGGACGCTTTCTATGTATGGGAACGCTTACATTCACTTCAAGAAACTATCGGGGGGTAATTTGTAGTTAAACTCTAGAAGAACTGTGAGAGTCCTATATAGGAAGGCTTGCATTCACTTAGGGAAAGCAAGTACGAAGAAGGAGTGGTTTGTAGGCTTGCTAAACTCTAGTGTTGACGAAATGCGAGAGTCCTATAGAGGGACGTTAACCTTCAGTTAGTGAGAGCAACTCTCGGGGGTGGGGGGTGGTATTTACGCTTGCTGAACTCTAGTTTGGAAGACATGTCCGAGTTATCCAGGAAGGCTTACAATCACTTAGCTAGAAAGCCAGTATCGGCGGTCGCCTTGTAGGCTTGCTAAACTCTAGTTTCCGGGAAGGGCAAGAGTCATATAGAGGATCACTTAAATTCACTCAGTGAAAGCACCTGTCGCAGGCTGCCTTTTAGGGTGGCTAAACTCTAGTTGGAAGGAAGTGTGAGAGTCATATATAGGAATTCTTACCTTGACTTAGTGAAAGCACCTATGGAGCGGTGGCTTGTCACCTTGCTGAACTCCAGTTTGGAAGATGTGCGAGAGTATGTATTCATAGGGATATTTACAGCCACTTAGAGAAAGTAGCTCTCAGGGCTGGTGCGCAGGGTTACAAAACTACATTCAAAGAAGGACAAGAAAAATATACGGGGGAGGCTTACATTCGGGTAGAGAAAGCAACTCTCGTGGGGTGTATTGCCAGATGGCTAAACGTTGAGATTGGAACAAGTGTGAGTTTCTTGTGAATCACACTGAAGGATGAAGTCACTATGTAAAAGCTGGATACTTCTTAGCCAGACGGGAGTCACGATAGGAACACATACACTGACTGAGAGAAAGCAATTGTTGGGTGGTGGGTTGTAGGTTTGCTAAAGTCCAGTTTTGAAGAAGTGCGAGAATCCTTTATAGGAATGCTTACATTCACTTCCAGAAAGCAGCGATCAGCGGTGGTTTGCAGGATTGCTACACCGCAGTTTGCAAGAAGTGCGAGGGTCGTGCATAGCAATTCTTAAATTCCCTTAGAGAAAGCAACTGTCGGCGGGTGATTTTTAGGCTTTCTAGCCTCTGGTTTGGATGAAGTGTGAGACATACATGGGAACGCTTACATTCCCTTCCAGAAAGCAAGTGTCGCGGAGTGGTTTTTAGGCTTGCAAGACTTCTGAACGGAAGAAGTGCGAGAGGCATATACAGGAAGGCGTACATTTACTTAATGAAAGCAACTATAGTGGGCTGCATTGGAGAATTGCTAAAGTCTGAGATTGGAAGAAGTGTGACCTTCCTGTCAAACACACTTGAGAAAGAAGTCATCACGTAGGACGGGGAGAGCTCCCAGCAGTAAGGAGTCATGTATAGGGACGCTTAAACTAACTTAGAGCGAGCAACTAGCAGGTGGTGCTCTGTAGGCTGGCTAAACGCTAGAATGGAGGAAGTGCCAGACGGTCTTCTATATTAACGCTTACATTCACTGAGAGAAAGAGACTATGTTGGGCGCTTTGTTACACTGGTAAACTCTGAGATTGGAAGAAGTGTGAGAGTTTCCTGTCCAACGCACTTAAGAAAGAAGTCATTATGTAGGAAGAGGAGAGTTCTCGGCTAGAAAGGGAGGAGGCTTTCTATGTATGGGAACGCTTACATTCACTTCAAGAAACTATCGGGGGGTAATTTGTAGTTAAACTCTAGAAGAACTGTGAGAGTCCTATATAGGAAGGCTTGCATTCACTTAGGGAAAGCAAGTACGAAGAAGGAGTGGTTTGTAGGCTTGCTAAACTCTAGTGTTGACGAAATGCGAGAGTCCTATAGAGGGACGTTAACCTTCAGTTAGTGAGAGCAACTCTCGGGGGTGGGGGGTGGTATTTACGCTTGCTGAACTCTAGTTTGGAAGACATGTCCGAGTTATCCAGGAAGGCTTACAATCACTTAGCTAGAAAGCCAGTATCGGCGGTCGCCTTGTAGGCTTGCTAAACTCTAGTTTCCAGGAAGGGCAAGAGTCATATAGAGGATCACTTAAATTCACTCAGTGAAAGCACCTGTCGCAGGCTGCCTTTTAGGGTGGCTAAACTCTAGTTGGAAGGAAGTGTGAGAGTCATATATAGGAATTCTTACCTTGACTTAGTGAAAGCACCTATGGAGCGGTGGCTTGTCGTCTTGCTGAACTCCAGTTTGGAAGATGTGCGAGAGTATGTATTCATAGGGATATTTACAGCCACTTAGAGAAAGTAGCTCTCAGGGCTGGTGCGCAGGGTTACAAAACTACATTCAAAGAAGGACAAGAAAAATATACGGGGGAGGCTTACATTCGGGTAGAGAAAGCAACTCTCGTGGGGTGTATTGGCAGATGGCTAAACGTTGAGATTGGAACAAGTGTGAGTTTCTTGTGAATCACACTGAAGGATGAAGTCACTATGTAAAAGCTGGATACTTCTTAGCCAGACGGGAGTCACGATAGGAACACATACACTGACTGAGAGAAAGCAATTGTTGGGTGGTGGGTTGTAGGTTTGCTAAAGTCCAGTTTGGAAGAAGTGCGAGAATCCTTTATAGGAATGCTTACATTCACTTCCAGAAAGCAGCGATCAGCGGTGGTTTGCAGGATTGCTACACCGCAGTTTGCAAGAAGTGCGAGAGTCGTGCATAGCAATGCTTAAATTCCCTTAGAGAAAGCAACTGTCGGCGGGTGATTTTTAGGCTTTCTAGCCTCTGGTTTGGATGAAGTGTGAGACATACATGGGAACGCTTACATTCCCTTCCAGAAAGCAAGTGTCGCGGAGTGGTTTTTAGGCTTGCAAGACTTCTGAACGGAAGAAGTGCGAGAGGCATATACAGGAAGGCGTACATTTACTTAATGAAAGCAACTATAGTGGGCTGCATTGGAGAATTGCTAAAGTCTGAGATTGGAAGAAGTGTGACCTTCCTGTCAAACACACTTGAGAAAGAAGTCATCACGTAGGACGGGGAGAGCTCCCAGCAGTAAGGAGTCATGTATAGGGACGCTTAAACTAACTTAGAGCGAGCAACTAGCAGGTGGTGCTCTGTAGGCTGGCTAAACGCTAGAATGGAGGAAGTGCCAGACGGTCTTCTATATTAACGCTTACATTCACTGAGAGAAAGAGACTATGTTGGGCGCTTTGTTACACTGGTAAACTCTGAGATTGGAAGAAGTGTGAGAGTTTCCTGTCCAACGCACTTAAGAAAGAAGTCATTATGTAGGAAGAGGAGAGTTCTCGGCTAGAAAGGGAGGAGGCTTTCTATGTATGGGAACGCTTACATTCACTTCAAGAAACTATCGGGGGGTAATTTGTAGTTAAACTCTAGAAGAACTGTGAGAGTCCTATATAGGAAGGCTTGCATTCACTTAGGGAAAGCAAGTACGAAGAAGGAGTGGTTTGTAGGCTTGCTAAACTCTAGTGTTGACGAAATGCGAGAGTCCTATAGAGGGACGTTAACCTTCAGTTAGTGAGAGCAACTCTCGGGGGTGGGGGGTGGTATTTACGCTTGCTGAACTCTAGTTTGGAAGACATGTCCGAGTTATCCAGGAAGGCTTACAATCACTTAGCTAGAAAGCCAGTATCGGCGGTCGCCTTGTAGGCTTGCTAAACTCTAGTTTCCAGGAAGGGCAAGAGTCATATAGAGGATCACTTAAATTCACTCAGTGAAAGCACCTGTCGCAGGCTGCCTTTTAGGGTGGCTAAACTCTAGTTGGAAGGAAGTGTGAGAGTCATATATAGGAATTCTTACCTTGACTTAGTGAAAGCACCTATGGAGCGGTGGCTTGTCGTCTTGCTGAACTCCAGTTTGGAAGATGTGCGAGAGTATGTATTCATAGGGATATTTACAGCCACTTAGAGAAAGTAGCTCTCAGGGCTGGTGCGCAGGGTTACAAAACTACATTCAAAGAAGGACAAGAAAAATATACGGGGGAGGCTTACATTCGGGTAGAGAAAGCAACTCTCGTGGGGTGTATTGGCAGATGGCTAAACGTTGAGATTGGAACAAGTGTGAGTTTCTTGTGAATCACACTGAAGGATGAAGTCACTATGTAAAAGCTGGATACTTCTTAGCCAGACGGGAGTCACGATAGGAACACATACACTGACTGAGAGAAAGCAATTGTTGGGTGGTGGGTTGTAGGTTTGCTAAAGTCCAGTTTGGAAGAAGTGCGAGAATCCTTTATAGGAATGCTTACATTCACTTCCAGAAAGCAGCGATCAGCGGTGGTTTGCAGGATTGCTACACCGCAGTTTGCAAGAAGTGCGAGAGTCGTGCATAGCAATGCTTAAATTCCCTTAGAGAAAGCAACTGTCGGCGGGTGATTTTTAGGCTTTCTAGCCTCTGGTTTGGATGAAGTGTGAGACATACATGGGAACGCTTACATTCCCTTCCAGAAAGCAAGTGTCGCGGAGTGGTTTTTAGGCTTGCAAGACTTCTGAACGGAAGAAGTGCGAGAGGCATATACAGGAAGGCGTACATTTACTTAATGAAAGCAACTATAGTGGGCTGCATTGGAGAATTGCTAAAGTCTGAGATTGGAAGAAGTGTGACCTTCCTGTCAAACACACTTGAGAAAGAAGTCATCACGTAGGACGGGGAGAGCTCCCAGCAGTAAGGAGTCATGTATAGGGACGCTTAAACTAACTTAGAGCGAGCAACTAGCAGGTGGTGCTCTGTAGGCTGGCTAAACGCTAGAATGGAGGAAGTGCCAGACGGTCTTCTATATTAACGCTTACATTCACTGAGAGAAAGAGACTATGTTGGGCGCTTTGTTACACTGGTAAACTCTGAGATTGGAAGAAGTGTGAGAGTTTCCTGTCCAACGCACTTAAGAAAGAAGTCATTATGTAGGAAGAGGAGAGTTCTCGGCTAGAAAGGGAGGACGCTTTCTATGTATGGGAACGCTTACATTCACTTCAAGAAACTATCGGGGGGTAATTTGTAGTTAAACTCTAGAAGAACTGTGAGAGTCCTATATAGGAAGGCTTGCATTCACTTAGGGAAAGCAAGTACGAAGAAGGAGTGGTTTGTAGGCTTGCTAAACTCTAGTGTTGACGAAATGCGAGAGTCCTATAGAGGGACGTTAACCTTCAGTTAGTGAGAGCAACTCTCGGGGGTAGGGGGTGGTATTTAGGCTTGGTGAACTCTAGTTTGGAAGACATGTCCGAGTTATCCAGGAAGGCTTACAATCACTTAGCTAGAAAGCCAGTATCGGCGGTCGCCTTGTAGGCTTGCTAAACTCTAGTTTCCAGGAAGGGCAAGAGTCATATAGAGGATCACTTAAATTCACTCAGTGAAAGCACCTGTCGCAGGCTGCCTTTTAGGGTGGCTAAACTCTAGTTGGAAGGAAGTGTGAGAGTCATATATAGGAATTCTTACCTTGACTTAGTGAAAGCACCTATGGAGCGGTGGCTTGTCATCTTGCTGAACTCCAGTTTGGAAGATGTGCGAGAGTATGTATTCATAGGGATATTTACAGCCACTTAGAGAAAGTAGCTCTCAGGGCTGGTGCGCAGGGTTACAAAACTACATTCAAAGAAGGACAAGAAAAATATACGGGGGAGGCTTACATTCGGGTAGAGAAAGCAACTCTCGTGGGGTGTATTGCCAGATGGCTAAACGTTGAGATTGGAACAAGTGTGAGTTTCTTGTGAATCACACTGAAGGATGAAGTCACTATGTAAAAGCTGGATACTTCTTAGCCAGACGGGAGTCACGATAGGAACACATACACTGACTGAGAGAAAGCAATTGTTGGGTGGTGGGTTGTAGGTTTGCTAAAGTCCAGTTTGGAAGAAGTGCGAGAATCCTTTATAGGAATGCTTACATTCACTTCCAGAAAGCAGCGATCAGCGGTGGTTTGCAGGATTGCTACACCGCAGTTTGCAAGAAGTGCGAGAGTCGTGCATAGCAATGCTTAAATTCGCTTAGAGAAAGCAACTGTCGGCGGGTGATTTTTAGGCTTTCTAGCCTCTGGTTTGGATGAAGTGTGAGACATACATGGGAACGCTTACATTCCCTTCCAGAAAGCAAGTGTCGCGGAGTGGTTTTTAGGCTTGCAAGACTTCTGAACGGAAGAAGTGCGAGAGGCATATACAGGAAGGCGTACATTTACTTAATGAAAGCAACTATAGTGGGATGCATTGGAGAATTGCTAAAGTCTGAGATTGGAAGAAGTGTGACCTTCCTGTCAAACACACTTGAGAAAGAAGTCATCACGTAGGACGGGGAGAGCTCCCAGCAGTAAGGAGTCATGTATAGGGACGCATAAACTAACTTAGAGCGAGCAACTAGCAGGTGGTGCTCTGTAGGCTGGCTAAACGCTAGAATGGAGGAAGTGCCAGACGGTCTTCTATATTAACGCTTACATTCACTGAGAGAAAGAGACTATGTTCGGCGCTTTGTTACACTGGTAAACTCTGAGATTGGAAGAAGTGTGAGAGTTTCCTGTCCAACGCACTTAAGAAAGAAGTCATTATGTAGGAAGAGGAGAGTTCTCGGCTAGAAAGGGAGGACGCTTTCTATGTATGGGAACGCTTACATTCACTTCAAGAAACTATCGGGGGGTAATTTGTAGTTAAACTCTAGAAGAACTGTGAGAGTCCTATATAGGAAGGCTTGCATTCACTTAGGGAAAGCAAGTACGAAGAAGGAGTGGTTTGTAGGCTTGCTAAACTCTAGTGTTGACGAAATGCGAGAGTCCTATAGAGGGACGTTAACCTTCAGTTAGTGAGAGCAACTCTCGGGGGTGGGGGGTGGTATTTACGCTTGCTGAACTCTAGTTTGGAAGACATGTCCGAGTTATCCAGGAAGGCTTACAATCACTTAGCTAGAAAGCCAGTATCGGCGGTCGCCTTGTAGGCTTGCTAAACTCTAGTTTCCGGGAAGGGCAAGAGTCATATAGAGGATCACTTAAATTCACTCAGTGAAAGCACCTGTCGCAGGCTGCCTTTTAGGGTGGCTAAACTCTAGTTGGAAGGAAGTGTGAGAGTCATATATAGGAATTCTTACCTTGACTTAGTGAAAGCACCTATGGAGCGGTGGCTTGTCATCTTGCTGAACTCCAGTTTGGAAGATGTGCGAGAGTATGTATTCATAGGGATATTTACAGCCACTTAGAGAAAGTAGCTCTCAGGGCTGGTGCGCAGGGTTACAAAACTACATTCAAAGAAGGACAAGAAAAATATACGGGGGAGGCTTACATTCGGGTAGAGAAAGCAACTCTCGTGGGCTGTATTGCCAGATGGCTAAACGTTGAGATTGGAACAAGTGTGAGTTTCTTGTGAATCACACTGAAGGATGAAGTCACTATGTAAAAGCTGGATACTTCTTAGCCAGACGGGAGTCACGATAGGAACACATACACTGACTGAGAGAAAGCAATTGTTGGGTGGTGGGTTGTAGGTTTGCTAAAGTCCAGTTTGGAAGAAGTGCGAGAATCCTTTATAGGAATGCTTACATTCACTTCCAGAAAGCAGCGATCAGCGGTGGTTTGCAGGATTGCTACACCGCAGTTTGCAAGAAGTGCGAGGGTCGTGCATAGCAATTCTTAAATTCCCTTAGAGAAAGCAACTGTCGGCGGGTGATTTTTAGGCTTTCTAGCCTCTGGTTTGGATGAAGTGTGAGACATACATGGGAACGCTTACATTCCCTTCCAGAAAGCAAGTGTCGCGGAGTGGTTTTTAGGCTTGCAAGACTTCTGAACGGAAGAAGTGCGAGAGTCATATACAGGAAGGCGTACATTTACTTAATGAAAGCAACTATAGTGGGATGCATTGGAGAATTGCTAAAGTCTGAGATTGGAAGAAGTGTGACCTTCCTGTCAAACACACTTGAGAAAGAAGTCATCACGTAGGACGGGGAGAGCTCCCAGCAGTAAGGAGTCATGTATAGGGACGCTTAAACTAACTTAGAGCGAGCAACTAGCAGGTGGTGCTCTGTAGGCTGGCTAAACGCTAGAATGGAGGAAGTGCCAGACGGTCTTCTATATTAACGCTTACATTCACTGAGAGAAAGAGACTATGTTGGGCGCTTTGTTACACTGGTAAACTCTGAGATTGGAGGAAGTGTGAGAGTTTCCTGTCCAACGCACTTAAGAAAGAAGTCATTATGTAGGAAGAGGAGAGTTCTCGGCTAGAAAGGGAGGACGCTTTCTATGTATGGGAACGCTTACATTCACTTCAAGAAACTATCGGGGGGTAATTTGTAGTTAAACTCTAGAAGAACTGTGAGAGTCCTATATAGGAAGGCTTGCATTCACTTAGGGAAAGCAAGTACGAAGAAGGAGTGGTTTGTAGGCTTGCTAAACTCTAGTGTTGACGAAATGCGAGAGTCCTATAGAGGGACGTTAACCTTCAGTTAGTGAGAGCAACTCTCGGGGGTGGGGGGTGGTATTTAGGCTTGCTGAACTCTAGTTTGGAAGACATGTCCGAGTTATCCAGGAAGGCTTACAATCACTTAGCTAGAAAGCCAGTATCGGCGGTCGCCTTGTAGGCTTGCTAAACTCTAGTTTCCAGGAAGGGCAAGAGTCATATAGAGGATCACTTAAATTCACTCAGTGAAAGCACCTGTCGCAGGCTGCCTTTTAGGGTGGCTAAACTCTAGTTGGAAGGAAGTGTGAGAGTCATATATAGGAATTCTTACCTTGACTTAGTGAAAGCACCTATGGAGCGGTGGCTTGTCGTCTTGCTGAACTCCAGTTTGGAAGATGTGCGAGAGTATGTATTCATAGGGATATTTACAGCCACTTAGAGAAAGTAGCTCTCAGGGCTGGTGCGCAGGGTTACAAAACTACATTCAAAGAAGGACAAGAAAAATATACGGGGGAGGCTTACATTCGGGTAGAGAAAGCAACTCTCGTGGGGTGTATTGGCAGATGGCTAAACGTTGAGATTGGAACAAGTGTGAGTTTCTTGTGAATCACACTGAAGGATGAAGTCACTATGTAAAAGCTGGATACTTCTTAGCCAGACGGGAGTCACGATAGGAACACATACACTGACTGAGAGAAAGCAATTGTTGGGTGGTGGGTTGTAGGTTTGCTAAAGTCCAGTTTGGAAGAAGTGCGAGAATCCTTTATAGGAATGCTTACATTCACTTCCAGAAAGCAGCGATCAGCGGTGGTTTGCAGGATTGCTACACCGCAGTTTGCAAGAAGTGCGAGAGTCGTGCATAGCAATGCTTAAATTCCCTTAGAGAAAGCAACTGTCGGCGGGTGATTTTTAGGCTTTCTAGCCTCTGGTTTGGATGAAGTGTGAGACATACATGGGAACGCTTACATTCCCTTCCAGAAAGCAAGTGTCGCGGAGTGGTTTTTAGGCTTGCAAGACTTCTGAACGGAAGAAGTGCGAGAGGCATATACAGGAAGGCGTACATTTACTTAATGAAAGCAACTATAGTGGGCTGCATTGGAGAATTGCTAAAGTCTGAGATTGGAAGAAGTGTGACCTTCCTGTCAAACACACTTGAGAAAGAAGTCATCACGTAGGACGGGGAGAGCTCCCAGCAGTAAGGAGTCATGTATAGGGACGCTTAAACTAACTTAGAGCGAGCAACTAGCAGGTGGTGCTCTGTAGGCTGGCTAAACGCTAGAATGGAGGAAGTGCCAGACGGTCTTCTATATTAACGCTTACATTCACTGAGAGAAAGAGACTATGTTGGGCGCTTTGTTACACTGGTAAACTCTGAGATTGGAAGAAGTGTGAGAGTTTCCTGTCCAACGCACTTAAGAAAGAAGTCATTATGTAGGAAGAGGAGAGTTCTCGGCTAGAAAGGGAGGAGGCTTTCTATGTATGGGAACGCTTACATTCACTTCAAGAAACTATCGGGGGGTAATTTGTAGTTAAACTCTAGAAGAACTGTGAGAGTCCTATATAGGAAGGCTTGCATTCACTTAGGGAAAGCAAGTACGAAGAAGGAGTGGTTTGTAGGCTTGCTAAACTCTAGTGTTGACGAAATGCGAGAGTCCTATAGAGGGACGTTAACCTTCAGTTAGTGAGAGCAACTCTCGGGGGTGGGGGGTGGTATTTAGGCTTGCTGAACTCTAGTTTGGAAGACATGTCCGAGTTATCCAGGAAGGCTTACAGTCACTTAGCTAGAAAGCCAGTATCGGCGGTCGCCTTGTAGGCTTGCTAAACTCTAGTTTCCAGGAAGGGCAAGAGTCATATAGAGGATCACTTAAATTCACTCAGTGAAAGCACCTGTCGCAGGCTGCCTTTTAGGGTGGCTAAACTCTAGTTGGAAGGAAGTGTGAGAGTCATATATAGGAATTCTTACCTTGACTTAGTGAAAGCACCTATGGAGCGGTGGCTTGTCGTCTTGCTGAACTCCAGTTTGGAAGATGTGTTAGAGTATGTATTCATAGGGATATTTACAGCCACTTAGAGAAAGTAGCTCTCAGGGCTGGTGCGCAGGGTTACAAAACTACATTCAAAGAAGGACAAGAAAAATATACGGGGGAGGCTTACATTCGGGTAGAGAAAGCAACTCTCGTGGGGTGTATTGCCAGATGGCTAAACGTTGAGATTGGAACAAGTGTGAGTTTCTTGTGAATCACACTGAAGGATGAGGTCACTATGGAAAAGCTGGATACTTCTTAGCCAGACGGGAGTCACGATAGGAACACATACACTGACTGAGAGAAAGCAATTGTTGGGTGGTGGGTTGTAGGTTTGCTAAAGTCCAGTTTGGAAGAAGTGCGAGAATCCTTTATAGGAATGCTTACATTCACTTCCAGAAAGCAGCGATCAGCGGTGGTTTGCAGGATTGCTACACCGCAGTTTGCAAGAAGTGCGAGAGTCGTGCATAGCAATGCTTAAATTCCCTTAGAGAAAGCAACTGTCGGCGGGTGATTTTTAGGCTTTCTAGCCTCTGGTTTGGATGAAGTGTGAGACATACATGGGAACGCTTACATTCCCTTCCAGAAAGCAAGTGTCGCGGAGTGGTTTTTAGGCTTGCAAGACTTCTGAACGGAAGAAGTGCGAGAGGCATATACAGGAAGGCGTACATTTACTTAATGAAAGCAACTATAGTGGGCTGCATTGGAGAATTGCTAAAGTCTGAGATTGGAAGAAGTGTGACCTTCCTGTCAAACACACTTGAGAAAGAAGTCATCACGTAGGACGGGGAGAGCTCCCAGCAGTAAGGAGTCATGTATAGGGACGCTTAAACTAACTTAGAGCGAGCAACTAGCAGGTGGTGCTCTGCAGGCTGGCTAAACGCTAGAATGGAGGAAGTGCCAGACGGTCTTCTATATTAACGCTTACATTCACTGAGAGAAAGAGACTATGTTGGGCGCTTTGTTACACTGGTAAACTCTGAGATTGGAAGAAGTGTGAGAGTTTCCTGTCCAACGCACTTAAGAAAGAAGTCATTATGTAGGAAGAGGAGAGTTCTCGGCTAGAAAGGGAGGAGGCTTTCTATGTATGGGAACGCTTACATTCACTTCAAGAAACTATCGGGGGGTAATTTGTAGTTAAACTCTAGAAGAACTGTGAGAGTCCTATATAGGAAGGCTTGCATTCACTTAGGGAAAGCAAGTACGAAGAAGGAGTGGTTTGTAGGCTTGCTAAACTCTAGTGTTGACGAAATGCGAGAGTCCTATAGAGGGACGTTAATCTTCAGTTAGTGAGAGCAACTCTCGGGGGTGGGGGGTGGTATTTACGCTTGCTGAACTCTAGTTTGGAAGACATGTCCGAGTTATCCAGGAAGGCTTACAATCACTTAGCTAGAAAGCCAGTATCGGCGGTCGCCTTGTAGGCTTGCTAAACTCTAGTTTCCGGGAAGGGAAAGAGTCATATAGAGGATCACTTAAATTCACTCAGTGAAAGCACCTGTCGCAGGCTGCCTTTTAGGGTGCCTAAACTCTAGTTGGAAGGAAGTGTGAGAGTCATATATAGGAATTCTTACCTTGACTTAGTGAAAGCACCTATGGAGCGGTGGCTTGTCATCTTGCTGAACTCCAGTTTGGAAGATGTGCGAGAGTATGTATTCATAGGGATATTTACAGCCACTTAGAGAAAGTAGCTCTCAGGGCTGGTGCGCAGGGTTACAAAACTACATTCAAAGAAGGACAAGAAAAATATACGGGGGAGGCTTACATTCGGGTAGAGAAAGCAACTCTCGTGGGGTGTATTGCCAGATGGCTAAACGTTGAGATTGGAACAAGTGTGAGTTTCTTGTGAATCACACTGAAGGATGAAGTCACTATGTAAAAGCTGGATACTTCTTAGCCAGACGGGAGTCACGATAGGAACACATACACTGACTGAGAGAAAGCAATTGTTGGGTGGTGGGTTGTAGGTTTGCTAAAGTCCAGTTTGGAAGAAGTGCGAGAATCCTTTATAGGAATGCTTACATTCACTTCCAGAAAGCAGCGATCAGCGGTGGTTTGCAGGATTGCTACACCGCAGTTTGCAAGAAGTGCGAGAGTCGTGCATAGCAATGCTTAAATTCCCTTAGAGAAAGCAACTGTCGGCGGGTGATTTTTAGGCTTTCTAGCCTCTGGTTTGGATGAAGTGTGAGACATACATGGGAACGCTTACATTCCCTTCCAGAAAGCAAGTGTCGAGGAGTGGTTTTTAGGCTTGCAAGACTTCTGAACGGAAGAAGTGCGAGAGGCATATACAGGAAGGCGTACATTTACTTAATGAAAGCAACTATAGTGGGCTGCATTGGAGAATTGCTAAAGTCTGAGATTGGAAGAAGTGTGACCTTCCTGTCAAACACACTTGAGAAAGAAGTCATCACGTAGGACGGGGAGAGCTCCCAGCAGTAAGGAGTCATGTATAGGGACGCTTAAACTAACTTAGAGCGAGCAACTAGCAGGTGGTGCTCTGTAGGCTGGCTAAACGCTAGAATGGAGGAAGTGCCAGACGGTCTTCTATATTAACGCTTACATTCACTGAGAGAAAGAGACTATGTTGGGCGCTTTGTTACACTGGTAAACTCTGAGATTGGAAGAAGTGTGAGAGTTTCCTGTCCAACGCACTTAAGAAAGAAGTCATTATGTAGGAAGAGGAGAGTTCTCGGCTAGAAAGGGAGGACGCTTTCTATGTATGGGAACGCTTACATTCACTTCAAGAAACTATCGGGGGGTAATTTGTAGTTAAACTCTAGAAGAACTGTGAGAGTCCTATATAGGAAGGCTTGCATTCACTTAGGGAAAGCAAGTACGAAGAAGGAGTGGTTTGTAGGCTTGCTAAACTCTAGTGTTGACGAAATGCGAGAGTCCTATAGAGGGACGTTAACCTTCAGTTAGTGAGAGCAACTCTCGGGGGTGGGGGGTGGTATTTAGGCTTGCTGAACTCTAGTTTGGAAGACATGTCCGAGTTATCCAGGAAGGCTTACAATCACTTAGCTAGAAAGCCAGTATCGGCGGTCGCCTTGTAGGCTTGCTAAACTCTAGTTTCCGGGAAGGGCAAGAGTCATATAGAGGATCACTTAAATTCACTCAGTGAAAGCAACTGTCGCGGGCTGCCTTTTAGGGTGGCTAAACTCTAGTTGGAAGGAAGTGTGAGAGTCATATATAGGAATTCTTACCTTGACTTAGTGAAAGCACCTATGGAGCGGTGGCTTGTCGTCTTGCTGAACTCCAGTTTGGAAGATGTGCGAGAGTATGTATTCATAGGGATATTTACAGCCACTTAGAGAAAGTAGCTCTCAGGGCTGGTGCGCAGGGTTACAAAACTACATTCAAAGAAGGACAAGAAAAATATACGGGGGAGGCTTACATTCGGGTAGAGAAAGCAACTCTCGTGGGCTGTATTGCCAGATGGCTAAACGTTGAGATTGGAACAAGTGTGAGTTTCTTGTGAATCACACTGAAGGATGAAGTCACTATGTAAAAGCTGGATACTTCTTAGCCAGACGGGAGTCACGATAGGAACACATACACTGACTGAGAGAAAGCAATTGTTGGGTGGTGGGTTGTAGGTTTGCTAAAGTCCAGTTTGGAAGAAGTGCGAGAATCCTTTATAGGAATGCTTACATTCACTTCCAGAAAGCAGCGATCAGCGGTGGTTTGCAGGATTGCTACACCGCAGTTTGCAAGAAGTGCGAGAGTCGTGCATAGCAATGCTTAAATTCCCTTAGAGAAAGCAACTGTCGGCGGGTGATTTTTAGGCTTTCTAGCCTCTGGTTTGGATGAAGTGTGAGACATACATGGGAACGCTTACATTCCCTTCCAGAAAGCAAGTGTCGCGGAGTGGTTTTTAGGCTTGCAAGACTTCTGAACGGAAGAAGTGCGAGAGGCATATACAGGAAGGCGTACATTTACTTAATGAAAGCAACTATAATGGGCTGCATTGGAGAATTGCTAAAGTCTGAGATTGGAAGAAGTGTGACCTTCCTGTCAAACACACTTGAGAAAGAAGTCATCACGTAGGACGGGGAGAGCTCCCAGCAGTAAGGAGTCATGTATAGGGACGCTTAAACTAACTTAGACAGAGCAACTAGCAGGTGGTGCTCTGTAGGCTGGCTAAACGCTAGAATGGAGGAAGTGCCAGACGGTCTTCTATATTAACGCTTACATTCACTGAGAGAAAGAGACTATGTTGGGCGCTTTGTTACACTGGTAAACTCTGAGATTGGAAGAAGTGTGAGAGTTTCCTGTCCAACGCACTTAGGAAAGAAGTCATTATGTAGGAAGAGGAGAGTTCTCGGCTAGAAAGGGAGGACGCTTTCTATGTATGGGAACGCTTACATTCACTTCAAGAAACTATCGGGGGGTAATTTGTAGTTAAACTCTAGAAGAACTGTGAGAGTCCTATATAGGAAGGCTTGCATTCACTTAGGGAAAGCAAGTACGAAGAAGGAGTGGTTTGTAGGCTTGCTAAACTCTAGTGTTGACGAAATGCGAGAGTCCTATAGAGGGACATTAACCTTCAGTTAGTGAGAGCAACTCTCGGGGGGGGGTGGTATTTAGGCTTGCTGAACTCTAGTTTGGAAGACATGTCCGAGTTATCCAGGAAGGCTTACAATCACTTAGCTAGAAAGCCAGTATCGGCGGTCGCCTTGTAGGCTTGCTAAACTCTAGTTTCCAGGAAGGGCAAGAGTCATATAGAGGATCACTTAAATTCACTCAGTGAAAGCACCTGTCGCAGGCTGCCTTTCAGGGTGGCTAAACTCTATTTGGAAGGAAGTGTGAGAGTCATATATAGGAATTCTTACCTTGACTTAGTGAAAGCACCTATGGAGCGGTGGCTTGTCGTCTTGCTGAACTCCAGTTTGGAAGATGTGCGAGAGTATGTATTCATAGGGATATTTACAGCCACTTAGAGAAAGTAGCTCTCAGGGCTGGTGCGCAGGGTTACAAAACTACATTCAAAGAAGGACAAGAAAAATATACGGGGGAGGCTTACATTCGGGTAGAGAAAGCAACTCTCGTGGGCTGTATTGCCAGATGGCTAAACGTTGAGATTGGAACAAGTGTGAGTTTCTTGTGAATCACACTGAAGGATGAAGTCACTATGTAAAAGCTGGATACTTCTTAGCCAGACGGGAGTCACGATAGGAACACATACACTGACTGAGAGAAAGCAATTGTTGGGTGGTGGGTTGTAGGTTTGCTAAAGTCCAGTTTGGAAGAAGTGCGAGAATCCTTAATAGGAATGCTTACATTCACTTCCAGAAAGCAGCGATCAGCGGTGGTTTGCAGGTTTGCTACACCGCAGTTTGCAAGAAGTGCGAGAGTCATGCATAGCAATGCTTAAATTCCCTTAGAGAAAGCAACTGTCGGCGGGTGATTTTTAGGCTTTCTAGCCTCTGGTTTGGATGAAGTGTGAGACATACATGGGAACGCTTACATTCCCTTCCAGAAAGCAAGTGTCGCGGAGTGGTTTTTAGGCTTGCAAGACTTCTGAACGGAAGAAGTGCGAGAGGCATATACAGGAAGGCGTACATTTACTTAATGAAAGCAACTATAGTGGGATGCATTGGAGAATTGCTAAAGTCTGAGATTGGAAGAAGTGTGACCTTCCTGTCAAACACACTTGAGAAAGAAGTCATCACGTAGGACGGGGAGAGCTCCCAGCAGTAAGGAGTCATGTATAGGGACGCTTAAACTAACTTAGAGAGAGCAACTAGCAGGTGGTGCTCTGTAGGCTGGCTAAACGCTAGAATGGAGGAAGTGCCAGACGGTCTTCTATATGAACGCTTACATTCACTGAGAGAAAGAGACTATGTTGGGCGCTTTGTTACACTGGTAAACTCTGAGATTGGAAGAAGTGTGAGAGTTTCCTGTCCAACGCACTTAGGAAAGAAGTCATTATGTAGGAAGAGGAGAGTTCTCGGCTAGAAAGGGAGGACGCTTTCTATGTATGGGAACGCTTACATTCACTTCAAGAAACTATCGGGGGGTAATTTGTAGTTAAACTCTAGAAGAACTGTGAGAGTCCTATATAGGAAGGCTTGCATTCACTTAGGGAAAGCAAGTACGAAGAAGGAGTGGTTTGTAGGCTTGCTAAACTCTAGTGTTGACGAAATGCGAGAGTCCTATAGAGGGACGTTAACCTTCAGTTAGTGAGAGCAACTCTCGGGGGGGGGGTGGTATTTAGGCTTGCTGAACTCTAGTTTGGAAGACATGTCCGAGTTATCCAGGAAGGCTTACAATCACTTAGCTAGAAAGCCAGTATCGGCGGTCGCCTTGTAGGCTTGCTAAACTCTAGTTTCCAGGAAGGGCAAGAGTTATATAGAGGATCACTTCAATTCACTCAGTGAAAGCAACTGTCGCAGGCTGCGTTTTAGGGTGGCTAAAATCTAGTTGGAAAGAAGTGTGAGAGTCATATATAGGAATTCTTACCTTGACTTAGTGAAAGCCCCTATGGAGCGGTGGCTTGTCGTCTTGCTGAACTCCAGTTTGGAAGATGTGCGAGAGTATGTATTCATAGGGATATTTACAGCGACTTAGAGAAAGTAGCTCTCAGGGCTGGTGCGCAGGGTTACAAAACTACATTCAAAGAAGGACAAGAAAAATATACGGGGGAGGCTTACATTCGGGTAGAGAAAGGAACTCTCGTGGGGTGTATTGCCAGATGGCTAAACGTTGAGATTGGAACAAGTGTGAGTTTCTTGTGAATCACACTGAAGGATGAAGTCACTATGGAAAAGCTGGATACTTCTTAGCCAGACGGGAGTCACGATAGGAACACATACACTGACTGAGAGAAAGCAATTGTTGGGTGGTGGGTTGTAGGTTTGCTAAAGTCCAGTTTGGAAGAAGTGCGAGAATCCTTTATAGGAATGTTTACATTCACTTCCAGAAAGCAGCGATCAGCGGTGGTTTGCAGGATTGCTACACCGCAGTTTGCAAGAAGTGCGAGAGTCGTGCATAGCAATGCTTAAATTCCCTTAGAGAAAGCAACTGTCGGCGGGTGATTTTTAGGCTTTCTAGCCTCTGGTTTGGATGAAGTGTGAGACATACATGGGAACGCTTACATTCCCTTCCAGAAAGCAAGTGTCGCGGAGTGGTTTTTAGGCTTGCAAGACTTCTGAACGGAAGAAGTGCGAGAGGCATATACAGGAAGGCGTACATTTACTTAATGAAAGCAACTATAGTGGGCTGCATTGGAGAATTGCTAAAGTCTGAGATTGGAAGAAGTGTGACCTTCCTGTCAAACACACTTGAGAAAGAAGTCATCACGTAGGACGGGGAGAGCTCCCAGCAGTAAGGAGTCATGTATAGGGACGCTTAAACTAACTTAGAGCGAGCAACTAGCAGGTGGTGCTCTGTAGGCTGGCTAAACGCTAGAATGGAGGAAGTGCCAGACGGTCTTCTATATTAACGCTTACATTCACTGAGAGAAAGAGACTATGTTGGGCGCTTTGTTACACTGGTAAACTCTGAGATTGGAAGAAGTGTGAGAGTTTCCTGTCCAACGCACTTAGGAAAGAAGTCATTATGTAGGAAGAGGAGAGTTCTCGGCTAGAAAGGGAGGACGCTTTCTATGTATGGGAACGCTTACATTCACTTCAAGAAACTATCGGGGGGTAATTTGTAGTTAAACTCTAGAAGAACTGTGAGAGTCCTATATAGGAAGGCTTGCATTCACTTAGGGAAAGCAAGTACGAAGAAGGAGTGGTTTGTAGGCTTGCTAAACTCTAGTGTTGACGAAATGCGAGAGTCCTATAGAGGGACGTTAACCTTCAGTTAGTGAGAGCAACTTTCGGGGGGGGGGGTGGTATTTACGCTTGCTGAACTCTAGTTTGGAAGACATGTCCGATTTATCCAGGAAGGCTTACAATCACTTAGCTAGAAAGCCAGTATCGGCGGTCGCCTTGTAGGCTTGCTAAACTCTAGTTTCCAGGAAGGGCAAGAGTCATATAGAGGATCACTTAAATTCACTCAGTGAAAGCAACTGTCGCAGGCTGCCTTTTAGGGTGGCTAAACTCTAGTTGGAAGGAAGTGTGAGAGTCATATATAGGAATTCTTACCTTGACTTAGTGAAAGCACCTATGGAGCGGTGGCTTGTCGTCTTGCTGAACTCCAGTTTGGAAGATGTGCGAGAGTATGTATTCATAGGGATATTTACAGCCACTTAGAGAAAGTAGCTCTCAGGGCTGGTGCGCAGGGTTACAAAACTACATTCAAAGAAGGACAAGAAAATTATACGTGGGAGGCTTACATTCGGGTAGAGAAAGCAACTCTCGTGGGGTGTATTGCCAGATGGCTAAACGTTGAGATTGGAACAAGTGTGAGTTTCTTGTGAATCACACTGAAGGATGAAGTCACTATGGAAAAGCTGGATACTTCTTAGCCAGACGGGAGTCACGATAGGAACACATACACTGACTGAGAGAAAGCAATTGTTGGGTGGTGGGTTGTAGGTTTGCTAAAGTCCAGTTTGGAAGAAGTGCGAGAATCCTTTATAGGGATGCTTACATTCACTTCCAGAAAGCAGCGATCAGCGGTGGTTTGCAGGATTGCTACACCGCAGTTTGCAAGAAGTGCGAGAGTCGTGCATAGCAATGCTTAAATTCCCTTAGAGAAAGCAACTATCGGCGGGTGATTTTTAGGCTTTCTAGCCTCTGGTTTGGATGAAGTGTGAGACATACATGGGAACGCTTACATTCCCTTCCAGAAAGCAAGTGTCGCGGAGTGGTTTTTAGGCTTGCAAGACTTCTGAACGGAAGAAGTGCGAGAGGCATATACAGGAAGGCGTACATTTACTTAATGAAAGCAACTATAGTGGGATGCATTGGAGAATTGCTAAAGTCTGAGATTGGAAGAAGTGTGACCTTCCTGTCAAACACACTTGAGAAAGAAGTCATCACGTAGGATGGGGAGAGCTCCCAGCAGTAAGGAGTCATGTATAGGGACGCTTAAACTGACTTAGAGAGAGCAACTAGCAGGTGGTGCTCTGTAGGCTGGCTAAACGCTAGAATGGAGGAAGTGCCAGACGGTCTTCTATATGAACGCTTACATTCACTGAGAGAAAGAGACTATGTTGGGCGCTTTGTTACACTGGTAAACTCTGAGATTGGAAGAAGTGTGAGAGTTTCCTGTCCAACGCACTTAGGAAAGAAGTCATTATGTAGGAAGAGGAGAGTTCTCGGCTAGAAAGGGAGGACGCTTTCTATGTATGGGAACGCTTACATTCACTTCAAGAAACTATCGGGGGGTAATTTGTAGTTAAACTCTAGAAGAACTGTGAGAGTCCTATATAGGAAGGCTTGCATTCACTTAGGGAAAGCAAGTACGAAGAAGGAGTGGTTTGTAGGCTTGCTAAACTCTAGTGTTGACGAAATGCGAGAGTCCTATAGAGGGACGTTAACCTTCAGTTAGTGAGAGCAACTCTCGGGGGGGGGGGTGGTATTTAGGCTTGCTGAACTCTAGTTTGGAAGACATGTCCGAGTTATCCAGGAAGGCTTACAATCACTTAGCTAGAAAGCCAGTATCGGCGGTCGCCTTGTAGGCTTGCTAAACTCTAGTTTCCAGGAAGGGCAAGAGTCATATAGAGGATCACTTAAATTCACTCAGTGAAAGCACCTGTCGCAGGCTGCCTTTTAGGGTGGCTAAACTCTAGTTGGAAAGAAGTGTGAGAGTCATATATAGGAATTCTTACCTTGACTTAGTGAAAGCACTTATGGAGCGGTGGCTTGTCGTCTTGCTGAACTCCAGTTTGGAAGATGTGCGAGAGTATGTATTCATAGGGATATTTACAGCCACTTAGAGAAAGTAGCTCTCAGGGCTGGTGCGCAGGGTTACAAAACTACATTCAAAGAAGGACAAGAAAAATATACGGGGGAGGCTTACATTCGGGTAGAGAAAGCAACTCTCGTGGGCTGTATTGCCAGATGGCTAAACGTTGAGATTGGAACAAGTGTGAGTTTCTTGTGAATCACACTGAAGGATGAAGTCACTATGTAAAAGCTGGATACTTCTTAGCCAGACGGGAGTCACGATAGGAACACATACACTGACTGAGAGAAAGCAATTGTTGGGTGGTGGGTTGTAGGTTTGCTAAAGTCCAGTTTGGAAGAAGTGCGAGAATCCTTTATAGGAATGCTTACATTCACTTCCAGAAAGCAGCGATCAGCGGTGGTTTGCAGGATTGCTACACCGCAGTTTGCAAGAAGTGCGAGAGTCATGCATAGCAATGCTTAAATTCCCTTAGAGAAAGCAACTGTCGGCGGGTGATTTTTAGGCTTTCTAGCCTCTGGTTTGGATGAAGTGTGAGACATACATGGGAACGCTTACATTCACTTCCAGAAAGCAAGTGTCGCAGAGTGGTTTTTAGGCTTGCAAGACTTCTGAACGGAAGAAGTGCGAGAGGCATATACAGGAAGGCGTACATTTACTTAATGAAAGCAACTATAGTGGGATGCATTGGAGAATTGCTAAAGTCTGAGATTGGAAGAAGTGTGACCTTCCTGTCAAACACACTTGAGAAAGAAGTCATCACGTAGGACGGGGAGAGCTCCCAGCAGTAAGGAGTCATGTATAGGGACGCTTAAACTAACTTAGAGCGAGCAACTAGCAGGTGGTGCTCTGTAGGCTGGCTAAACGCTAGAATGGAGGAAGTGCCAGACGGTCTTCTATATTAACGCTTACATTCACTGAGAGAAAGAGACTATGTTGGGCGCTTTGTTACACTGGTAAACTCTGAGATTGGAGGAAGTGTGAGAGTTTCCTGTCCAACGCACTTAGGAAAGAAGTCATTATGTAGGAAGAGGAGAGTTCTCGGCTAGAAAGGGAGGACGCTTTCTATGTATGGGAACGCTTACATTCACTTCAAGAAACTATCGGGGGGTAATTTGTAGTTAAACTCTAGAAGAACTGTGAGAGTCCTATATAGGAAGGCTTGCATTCACTTAGGGAAAGCAAGTACGAAGAAGGAGTGGTTTGTAGGCTTGCTAAACTCTAGTGTTGACGAAATGCGAGAGTCCTATAGAGGGACGTTAACCTTCAGTTAGTGAGAGCAACTCTCGGGGGGGGGGTGGTATTTAGGCTTGCTGAACTCTAGTTTGGAAGACATGTCCGAGTTATCTAGGAAGGCTTACAATCACTTAGCTAGGAAGCCAGTATCGGCGGTCGCCTTGTAGGCTTGCTAAACTCTAGTTTCCAGGAAGGGCAAGAGTCATATAGAGGATCACTTAAATTCACTCAGTGAAAGCAACTGTCGCGGGCTGCCTTTTAGGGTGGCTAAACTCTAGTTGGAAGGAAGTGTGAGAGTCATATATAGGAATTCTTACCTTGACTTAGTGAAAGCACCTATGGAGCGGTGGCTTGTCGTCTTGCTGAACTCCAGTTTGGAAGATGTGCGAGAGTATGTATTCATAGGGATATTTACAGCCACTTAGAGAAAGTAGCTCTCAGGGCTGGTGCGCAGGGTTACAAAACTACATTCAAAGAAGGACAAGAAAAATATACGGGGGAGGCTTACATTCGGGTAGAGAAAGCAACTCTCGTGGGCTGTATTGCCAGATGGCTAAACGTTGAGATTGGAACAAGTGTGAGTTTCTTGTGAATCACACTGAAGGATGAAGTCACTATGTAAAAGCTGGATACTTCTTAGCCAGACGGGAGTCACGATAGGAACACATACACTGACTGAGAGAAAGCAATTGTTGGGTGGTGGGTTGTAGGTTTGCTAAAGTCCAGTTTGGAAGAAGTGCGAGAATCCTTTATAGGAATGCTTACATTCACTTCCAGAAAGCAGCGATCAGCGGTGGTTTGCAGGATTGCTACACCGCAGTTTGCAAGAAGTGCGAGAGTCATGCATAGCAATGCTTAAATTCCCTTAGAGAAAGCAACTGTCGGCGGGTGATTTTTAGGCTTTCTAGCCTCTGGTTTGGATGAAGTGTGAGACATACATGGGAACACTTACATTCCCTTCCAGAAAACAAGTGTCGCGGAGTGGTTTTTAGGCTTGCAAGACTTCTGAACGGAAGAAGTGCGAGAGGCATATACAGGAAGGCGTACATTTACTTAATGAAAGCAACTATAGTGGGATGCATTGGAGAATTGCTAAAGTCTGAGATTGGAAGAAGTGTGACCTTCCTGTCAAACACACTTGAGAAAGAAGTCATCACGTAGGACGGGGAGAGCTCCCAGCAGTAAGGAGTCATGTATAGGGACGCTTAAACTAACTTAGAGCGAGCAACTAGCAGGTGGTGCTCTGTAGGCTGGCTAAACGCTAGAATGGAGGAAGTGCCAGACGGTCTTCTATATTAACGCTTACATTCACTGAGAGAAAGAGACTATGTTGGGCGCTTTGTTACACTGGTAAACTCTGAGATTGGAGGAAGTGTGAGAGTTTCCTGTCCAACGCACTTAGGAAAGAAGTCATTATGTAGGAAGAGGAGAGTTCTCGGCTAGAAAGGGAGGAGGCTTTCTATGTATGGGAACGCTTACATTCACTTCAAGAAACTATCGGGGGGTAATTTGTAGTTAAACTCTAGAAGAACTGTGAGAGTCCTATATAGGAAGGCTTGCATTCACTTAGGGAAAGCAAGTACGAAGAAGGAGTGGTTTGTAGGCTTGCTAAACTCTAGTGTTGACGAAATGCGAGAGTCCTATAGAGGGACGTTAACCTTCAGTTAGTGAGAGCAACTCTCGGGGGGGGGGGGGTGGTATTTAGGCTTGCTGAACTCTAGTTTGGAAGACATGTCCGAGTTATCCAGGAAGGCTTACAATCACTTAGCTAGAAAGCCAGTATCGGCGGTCGCCTTGTAGGCTTGCTAAACTCTAGTTTCCAGGAAGGGCAAGAGTCATATAGAGGATCACTTAAATTCACTCAGTGAAAGCAACTGTCGCGGGCTGCCTTTTAGGGTGGCTAAACTCTAGTTGGAAAGAAGTGTGAGAGTCATATATAGGAATTCTTACCTTGACTTAGTGAAAGCACCTATGGAGCGGTGGCTTGTCGTCTTGCTGAACTCCAGTTTGGAAGATGTGCGAGAGTATGTATTCATAGGGATATTTACAGCCACTTAGAGAAAGTAGCTCTCAGGGCTGGTGCGCAGGGTTACAAAACTACATTCAAAGAAGGACAAGAAAAATATACGGGGGAGGCTTACATTCGGGTAGAGAAAGCAACTCTCGTGGGGTGTATTGCCAGATGGCTAAACGTTGAGATTGGAACAAGTGTGAGTTTCTTGTGAATCACACTGAAGGATGAAGTCACTATGTAAAAGCTGGATACTTCTTAGCCAGACGGGAGTCACGATAGGAACACATACACTGACTGAGAGAAAGCAATTGTTGGGTGGTGGGTTGTGGGTTTGCTAAAGTCCAGTTTGGAAGAAGTGCGAGAATCCTTTATAGGAATGCTTACATTCACTTCCAGAAAGCAGCGATCAGCGGTGGTTTGCAGGATTGCTACACCGCAGTTTGCAAGAAGTGCGAGAGTCGTGCATAGCAATGCTTAAATTCCCTTAGAGAAAGCAACTGTCGGCGGGTGATTTTTAGGCTTTCTAGCCTCTGGTTTGGATGAAGTGTGAGACATACATGGGAACGCTTACATTCCCTTCCAGAAAGCAAGTGTCGCGGAGTGGTTTTTAGGCTTGCAAGACTTCTGAACGGAAGAAGTGCGAGAGGCATATACAGGAAGGCGTACATTTACTTAATGAATGCAACTATAGTGGGATGCATTGGAGAATTGCTAAAGTCTGAGATTGGAAGAAGTGTGACCTTCCTGTCAAACACACTTGAGAAAGAAGTCATCACGTAGGACGGGGAGAGCTCCCAGCAGTAAGGAGTCATGTATAGGGACGCTTAAACTAACTTAGAGCGAGCAACTAGCAGGTGGTGCTCTGTAGGCTGGCTAAACGCTAGAATGGAGGAAGTGCCAGACGGTCTTCTATATTAACGCTTACATTCACTGAGAGAAAGAGACTATGTTGGGCGCTTTGTTACACTGGTAAACTCTGAGATTGGAAGAAGTGTGAGAGTTTCCTGTCCAACGCACTTAAGAAAGAAGTCATTATGTAGGAAGAGGAGAGTTCTCAGCTAGAAAGGGAGGACGCTTTCTATGTATGGGAACGCTTACATTCACTTCAAGAAACTATCGGGGGGTAATTTGTAGTTAAACTCTAGAAGAACTGTGAGAGTCCTATATAGGAAGGCTTGCATTCACTTAGGGAAAGCAAGTACGAAGAAGGAGTGGTTTGTAGGCTTGCTAAACTCTAGTGTTGACGAAATGCGAGGGTCCTATAGAGGGACGTTAACCTTCAGTTAGTGAGAGCAACTCTCGGGGAGGGGGGTGGTATTTAGGCTTGCTGAACTCTAGTTTGGAAGACATGTCCGAGTTATCCAGGAAGGCTTACAATCACTTAGCTAGAAAGCCAGTATCGGCGGTCGCCTTGTAGGCTTGCTAAACTCTAGTTTCCAGGAAGGGCAAGAGTCATATAGAGAATCACTTAAATTCACTCAGTGAAAGCAACTGTCGCAGGCTGCCTTTTAGGGTGGCTAAACTCTAGTTGGAAGGAAGTGTGAGAGTCATATATAGGAATTCTTACCTTGACTTAGTGAAAGCACCTATGGAGCGGTGGCTTGTCGTCTTGCTGAACTCCAGTTTGGAAGATGTGCGAGAGTATGTATTCATAGGGATATTTACAGCCACTTAGAGAAAGTAGCTCTCAGGGCTGGTGCGCAGGGTTACAAAACTACATTCAAAGAAGGACAAGAAAATTATACGGGGGAGGCTTACATTCGGATAGAGAAAGCAACTCTCGTGGGGTGTATTGCCAGATGGCTAAACGTTGAGATTGGAACAAGTGTGAGTTTCTTGTGAATCACACTGAAGGATGAAGTCACGATGGAAAAGCTGGATACTTCTTAGCCAGACGGGAGTCACGATAGGAACACATACACTGACTGAGAGAAAGCAATTGTTGGGTGGTGGGTTGTAGGTTTGCTAAAGTCCAGTTTGGAAGAAGTGCGAGAATCCTTTATAGGAATGCTTCCATTCACTTCCAGAAAGCAGCGATCAGCGGTGGTTTGCAGGATTGCTACACCGCAGTTTGCAAGAAGTGCGAGAGTCATGCATAGCAATGCTTAAATTCCCTTAGAGAAAGCAACTGTCGGCGGGTGATTTTTAGGCTTTCTAGCCTCTGGTTTGGATGAAGTGTGAGACATACATGGGAACGCTTACATTCCCTTCCAGAAAGCAAGTGTCGCGGAGTGGTTTTTAGGCTTGCAAGACTTCTGAACGGAAGAAGTGCGAGAGGCATATACAGGAAGGCGTACATTTACTTAATGAAAGCAACTATAGTGGGATGCATTGGAGAATTGCTAAAGTCTGAGATTGGAAGAAGTGTGACCTTCCTGTCAAACACACTTGAGAAAGAAGTCATCACGTAGGACGGGGAGAGCTCCCAGCAGTAAGGAGTCATGTATAGGGACGCTTAAACTAACTTAGAGCGAGCAACTAGCAGGTGGTGCTCTGTAGGCTGGCTAAACGCTAGAATGGAGGAAGTGCCAGACGGTCTTCTATATTAACGCTTACATTCACTGAGAGAAAGAGACTATGTTGGGCGCTTTGTTACACTGGTAAACTCTGAGATTGGAGGAAGTGTGAGAGTTTCCTGTCCAACGCACTTAGGAAAGAAGTCATTATGTAGGAAGAGGAGAGTTCTCGGCTAGAAAGGGAGGAGGCTTTCTATGTATGGGAACGCTTACATTCACTTCAAGAAACTATCGGGGGGTAATTTGTAGTTAAACTCTAGAAGAACTGTGAGAGTCCTATATAGGAAGGCTTGCATTCACTTAGGGAAAGCAAGTACGAAGAAGGAGTGGTTTGTAGGCTTGCTAAACTCTAGTGTTGACGAAATGCGAGAGTCCTATAGAGGGACGTTAACCTTCAGTTAGTGAGAGCAACTCTCGGGGGGGGGGTGGTATTTAGGCTTGCTGAACTCTAGTTTGGAAGACATGTCCGAGTTATCCAGGAAGGCTTACAATCACTTAGCTAGAAAGCCAGTATCGGCGGTCGCCTTGTAGGCTTGCTAAACTCTAGTTTCCAGGAAGGGCAAGAGTCATATAGAGGATCACTTAAATTCACTCAGTGAAAGCAACTGTCGCGGGCTGCATTTTAGGGTGGCTAAACTCTAGTTGGAAAGAAGTGTGAGAGTCATATATAGGAATTCTTACCTTGACTTAGTGAAAGCACCAATGGAACGGTGGCTTGTCGTCTTGCTGAACTCCAGTTTGGAAGATGTGCGAGAGTATGTATTCATAGGGATATTTACAGCCACTTAGAGAAAGTAGCTCTCAGGGCTGGTGCGCAGGGTTACAAAACTACATTCAAAGAAGGACAAGAAAAATATACGGGGGAGGCTTACATTCGGGTAGAGAAAGCAACTCTCGTGGGCTGTATTGCCAGATGGCTAAACGTTGAGATTGGAACAAGTGTGAGTTTCTTGTGAATCACACTGAAGGATGAAGTCACTATGTAAAAGCTGGATACTTCTTAGCCAGACGGGAGTCACGATAGGAACACATACACTGACTGAGAGAAAGCAATTGTTGGGTGGTGGGTTGTAGGTTTGCTAAAGTCCAGTTTGGAAGAAGTGCGAGAATCCTTTATAGGAATGCTTACATTCACTTCCAGAAAGCAGCGATCAGCGGTGGTTTGCAGGATTGCTACACCGCAGTTTGCAAGAAGTGCGAGAGTCGTGCATAGCAATGCTTAAATTCCCTTAGAGAAAGCAACTGTCGGCGGGTGATTTTTAGGCTTTCTAGCCTCTGGTTTGGATGAAGTGTGAGACATACATGGGAACGCTTACATTCACTTCCAGAAAGCAAGTGTCGCGGAGTGGTTTTTAGGCTTGCAAGACTTCTGAACGGAAGAAGTGCGAGAGGCAAATGCAGGAAGGCGTACATTTACTTAATGAAAGCAACTATAGTGGGATGCATTGGAGAATTGCTAAAGTCTGAGATTGGAAGAAGTGTGACCTTCCTGTCAAACACACTTGAGAAAGAAGTCATCACGTAGGACGGGGAGAGCTCCCAGCAGTAAGGAGTCATGTATAGGGACGCTTAAACTAACTTAGAGAGAGCAACTAGCAGGTGGTGCTCTGTAGGCTGGCTAAACGCTAGAATGGAGGAAGTGCCAGACGGTCTTCTATATTAACGCTTACATTCACTGAGAGAAAGAGACGATGTTGGGCGCTTTGTTACACTGGTAAACTCTGAGATTGGAAGAAGTGTGAGAGTTTCCTGTCCAACGCACTTGAGAAAGAAGTCATTATGTAGGAAGAGGAGAGTTCTCGGCTAGAAAGGGAGGACGCTTTCTATGTATGGGAACGCTTACATTCACTTCAAGAAACTATCGGGGGGTAATTTGTAGTTAAACTCTAGAAGAACTGTGAGAGTCCTATATAGGAAGGCTTGCATTCACTTAGGGAAAGCAAGTACGAAGAAGGAGTGGTTTGTAGGCTTGCTAAACTCTAGTGTTGACGAAATGCGAGAGTCCTATAGAGGGACGTTAACCTTCAGTTAGTGAGAGCAACTCTCGGGGAGGGGGGTGGTATTTAGGCTTGCTGAACTCTAGTTTGGAAGACATGTCCGAGTTATCCAGGAAGGCTTACAATCACTTAGCTAGAAAGCCAGTATCGGCGGTCGCCTTGTAGGCTTGCTAAACTCTAGTTTCCAGGAAGGGCAAGAGTCATATAGAGGATCACTTAAATTCACTCAGTGAAAGCAACTGTCGCAGGCTGCCTTTTAGGGTGGCTAAACTCTAGTTGGAAGGAAGTGTGAGAGTCATATATAGGAATTCTTACCTTGACTTAGTGAAAGCACCTATGGAGCGGTGGCTTGTCGTCTTGCTGAACTCCAGTTTGGAAGATGTGCGAGAGTATGTATTCATAGGGATATTTACAGCCACTTAGAGAAAGTAGCTCTCAGGGCTGGTGCGCAGGGTTACAAAACTACATTCAAAGAAGGAAAAGAAAATTATACGGGGGAGGCTTACATTCGGGTAGAGAAAGCAACTCTCGTGGGGTGTATTGCCAGATGGCTAAACGTTGAGATAGGAACAAGTGTGAGTTTCTTGTGAATCACACTGAAGGATGAAGTCACTATGTAAAAGCTGGATACTTCTTAGCCAGACGTAGTCACGATAGGAACACATACACTGACTGAGAGAAAGCAATTGTTGGGTGGTGGGTTGTAGGTTTGCTAAAGTCCAGTTTGGAAGAAGTGCGAGAATCCTTTATAGGAATGCTTACATTCACTTCCAGAAAGCAGCGATCAGCGGTGGTTTGCAGGATTGCTACACCGCAGTTTGCAAGAAGTGCGAGAGTCATGCATAGCAATGCTTAAATTCCCTTAGAGAAAGCAACTGTCGGCGGGTGATTTTTAGGCTTTCTAGCCTCTGGTTTGGATGAAGTGTGAGACATACATGGGAACGCTTACATTCCCTTCCAGAAAGCAAGTGTCGCGGAGTGGTTTTTAGGCTTGCAAGACTTCTGTACGGAAGAAGTGCGAGAGGCATATACAGGAAGGCGTACATTTACTTAATGAAAGCAACTATAGTGGGATGCATTGGAGAATTGCTAAAGTCTGAGATTGGAAGAAGTGTGACCTTCCTGTCAAACACACTTGAGAAAGAAGTCATCACGTAGGACGGGGAGAGCTCCCAGCAGTAAGGAGTCATGTATAGGGACGCTTAAACTAACTTAGAGCGAGCAACTAGCAGGTGGTGCTCTGTAGGCTGGCTAAACGCTAGAATGGAGGAAGTGCCAGACGGTCTTCTATATGAACGCTTACATTCACTGAGAGAAAGAGACTATGTTGGGCGCTTTGTTACACTGGTAAACTCTGAGATTGGAGGAAGTGTGAGAGTTTCCTGTCCAACGCACTTAGGAAAGAAGTCATTATGTAGGAAGAGGAGAGTTCTCGGCTAGAAAGGGAGGAGGCTTTCTATGTATGGGAACGCTTACATTCACTTCAAGAAACTATCGGGGGGTAATTTGTAGTTAAACTCTAGAAGAACTGTGAGAGTCCTATATAGGAAGGCTTGCATTCACTTAGGGAAAGCAAGTACGAAGAAGGAGTGGTTTGTAGGCTTGCTAAACTCTAGTGTTGACGAAATGCGAGAGTCCTATAGAGGGACGTTAACCTTCAGTTAGTGAGAGCAACTCTCGGGGGGGGGGGGTGGTATTTAGGCTTGCTGAACTCTAGTTTGGAAGACATGTCCGAGTTATCCAGGAAGGCTTACAATCACTTAGCTAGAAAGCCAGTATCGGCGGTCGCCTTGTAGGCTTGCTAAACTCTAGTTTCCAGGAAGGGCAAGAGTCATATAGAGGATCACTTAAGTTCACTCAGTGAAAGCAACTGTCGCAGGCTGCCTTTTAGGGTGGCTAAACTCTAGTTGGAAGGAAGTGTGAGAGTCATATATAGGAATTCTTACCTTGACTTAGTGAAAGCACCTATGGAGCGGTGGCTTGTCGTCTTGCTGAACTCCAGTTTGGAAGATGTGCGAGAGTATGTATTCATAGGGATATTTACAGCCACTTAGAGAAAGTAGCTCTCAGGGCTGGTGCGCAGGGTTACAAAACTACATTCAAAGAAGGACAAGAAAAATATACGGGGGAGGCTTACATTCGGGTAGAGAAAGCAACTCTCGTGGGCTGTATTGCCAGATGGCTAAACGTTGAGATTGGAACAAGTGTGAGTTTCTTGTGAATCACACTGAAGGATGAAGTCACTATGTAAAAGCTGGATACTTCTTAGCCAGACGGGAGTCACGATAGGAACACATACACTGACTGAGAGAAAGCAATTGTTGGGTGGTGGGTTGTAGGTTTGCTAAAGTCCAGTTTGGAAGAAGTGCGAGAATCCTTTATAGGAATGCTTACATTCACTTCCAGAAAGCAGCGATCAGCGGTGGTTTGCAGGATTGCTACACCGCAGTTTGCAAGAAGTGCGAGAGTCGTGCATAGCAATGCTTAAATTCCCTTAGAGAAAGCAACTGTCGGCGGGTGATTTTTAGGCTTTCTAGCCTCTGGTTTGGATGAAGTGTGAGACATACATGGGAACGCTTACATTCCCTTCCAGAAAGCAAGTGTCGCGGAGTGGTTTTTAGGCTTGCAAGACTTCTGAACGGAAGAAGTGCGAGAGGCATATACAGGAAGGCGTACATTTACTTAATGAAAGCAACTATAGTGGGATGCATTGGAGAATTGCTAAAGTCTGAGATTGGAAGAAGTGTGACCTTCCTGTCAAACACACTTGAGAAAGAAGTCATCACGTAGGACGGGGAGAGCTCCCAGCAGTAAGGAGTCATGTATAGGGACGCTTAAACTAACTTAGAGCGAGCAACTAGCAGGTGGTGCTCTGTAGGCTGGCCAAACGCTAGAATGGAGGAAGTGCCAGACGGTCTTCTATATTAACGCTTACATTCACTGAGAGAAAGAGACTATGTTGGGCGCTTTGTTACACTGGTAAACTCTGAGATTGGAGGAAGTGTGAGAGTTTCCTGTCCAACGCACTTAGGAAAGAAGTCATTATGTAGGAAGAGGAGAGTTCTCGGCTAGAAAGGGAGGAGGCTTTCTATGTATGGGAACGCTTACATTCACTTCAAGAAACTATCGGGGGGTAATTTGTAGTTAAACTCTAGAAGAACTGTGAGAGTCCTATATAGGAAGGCTTGCATTCACTTAGGGAAAGCAAGTACGAAGAAGGAGTGGTTTGTAGGCTTGCTAAACTCTAGTGTTGACGAAATGCGAGAGTCCTATAGAGGGACGTTAACCTTCAGTTAGTGAGAGCAACTCTCGGGGGGGGGGTGGTATTTAGGCTTGCTGAACTCTAGTTTGGAAGACATGTCCGAGTTATCCAGGAAGGCTTACAATCACTTAGCTAGAAAGCCAGTATCGGCGGTCGCCTTGTAGGCTTGCTAAACTCTAGTTTCCAGGAAGGGCAAGAGTCATATAGAGGATCACTTAAATTCACTCAGTGAAAGCAACTGTCGCAGGCTGCCTTTTAGGGTGGCTAAACTCTAGTTGGAAGGAAGTGTGAGAGTCATATATAGGAATTCTTACCTTGACTTAGTGAAAGCACCTATGGAGCGGTGGCTTGTCGTCTTGCTGAACTCCAGTTTGGAAGATGTGCGAGAGTATGTATTCATAGGGATATTTACAGCCACTTAGAGAAAGTAGCTCTCAGGGCTGGTGCGCAGGGTTACAAAACTACATTCAAAGAAGGACAAGAAAAATATACGGGGGAGGCTTACGTTCGGGTAGAGAAAGCAACTCTCGTGGGGTGTATTGCCAGATGGCTAAACGTTGAGATTGGAACAAGTGTGAGTTTCTTGTGAATCACACTGAAGGATGAAGTCACTATGTAAAAGCTGGATACTTCTTAGCCAGACGGGAGTCACGATAGGAACACATACACTGACTGAGAGAAAGCAATTGTTGGGTGGTGGGTTGTAGGTTTGCTAAAGTCCAGTTTGGAAGAAGTGCGAGAATCCTTTATAGGAATGCTTACATTCACTTCCAGAAAGCAGCGATCAGCGGTGGTTTGCAGGATTGCTACACCGCAGTTTGCAAGAAGTGCGAGAGTCGTGCATAGCAATGCTTAAATTCCCTTAGAGAAAGCAACTGTCGGCGGGTGATTTTTAGGCTTTCTAGCCTCTGGTTTGGATGAAGTGTGAGACATACATGGGAACGCTTACATTCCCTTCCAGAAAGCAAGTGTCGCGGAGTGGTTTTTAGGCTTGCAAGACTTCTGAACGGAAGAAGTGCGAGAGGCATATACAGGAAGGCGTACATTTACTTAATGAAAGCAACTATAGTGGGATGCATTGGAGAATTGCTAAAGTCTGAGATTGGAAGAAGTGTGACCTTCCTGTCAAACACACTTGAGAAAGAAGTCATCACGTAGGACGGGGAGAGCTCCCAGCAGTAAGGAGTCATGTATAGGGACGCTTAAACTAACTTAGAGCGAGCAACTAGCAGGTGGTGCTCTGTAGGCTGGCTAAACGATAGAATGGAGGAAGTGCCAGACGGTCTTCTATATTAACGCTTACATTCACTGAGAGAAAGAGACTATGTTGGGCGCTTTGTTACACTGGTAAACTCTGAGATTGGAGGAAGTGTGAGAGTTTCCTGTCCAACGCACTTAGGAAAGAAGTCATTATGTAGGAAGAGGAGAGTTCTCGGCTAGAAAGGGAGGAGGCTTTCTATGTATGGGAACGCTTACATTCACTTCAAGAAACTATCGGGGGGTAATTTGTAGTTAAACTCTAGAAGAACTGTGAGAGTCCTATATAGGAAGGCTTGCATTCACTTAGGGAAAGCAAGTACGAAGAAGGAGTGGTTTGTAGGCTTGCTAAACTCTAGTGTTGACGAAATGCGAGAGTCCTATAGAGGGACGTTAACCTTCAGTTAGTGAGAGCAACTCTCGGGGGGGGGTGGTATTTAGGCTTGCTGAACTCTAGTTTGGAAGACATGTCCGAGTTATCCAGGAAGGCTTACAATCACTTAGCTAGAAAGCCAGTATCGGCGGTCGCCTTGTAGGCTTGCTAAACTCTAGTTTCCAGGAAGGGCAAGAGTCATATAGAGGATCACTTAAATTCACTCAGTGAAAGCAACTGTCGCGGGCTGCCTTTTAGGGTGGCTAAACTCTAGTTGGAAAGAAGTGTGAGAGTCATATATAGGAATTCTTACCTTGACTTAGTGAAAGCACCTATGGAGCGGTGGCTTGTCGTCTTGCTGAACTCCAGTTTGGAAGATGTGCGAGAGTATGTATTCATAGGGATATTTACAGCCACTTAGAGAAAGTAGCTCTCAGGGCTGGTGCGCAGGGTTACAAAACTACATTCAAAGAAGGACAAGAAAAATATACGGGGGAGGCTTACATTCGGGTAGAGAAAGCAACTCTCGTGGGGTGTATTGCCAGATGGCTAAACGTTGAGATTGGAACAAGTGTGAGTTTCTTGTGAATCACACTGAAGGATGAAGTCACTATGTAAAAGCTGGATACTTCTTAGCCAGACGGGAGTCACGATAGGAACACATACACTGACTGAGAGAAAGCAATTGTTGGGTGGTGGGTTGTAGGTTTGCTAAAGTCCAGTTTGGAAGAAGTGCGAGAATCCTTTATAGGAATGCTTACATTCACTTCCAGAAAGCAGCGATCAGCGGCGGTTTGCAGGATTGCTACACCGCAGTTTGGAAGAAGTGCGAGAGTCGTGCATAGCAATGCTTAAATTCCCTTAGAGAAAGCAACTGTCGGCGGGTGATTTTTAGGCTTTCTAGCCTCTGGTTTGGATGAAGTGTGAGACATACATGGGAACGCTTACATTCCCTTCCAGAAAGCAAGTGTCGCGGAGTGGTTTTTAGGCTTGCAAGACTTCTGAACGGAAGAAGTGCGAGAGGCATATACAGGAAGGCGTACATTTACTTAATGAAAGCAACTATAGTGGGCTGCATTGGAGAATTGCTAAAGTCTGAGATTGGAAGAAGTGTGACCTTCCTGTCAAACACACTTGAGAAAGAAGTCATCACGTAGGACGGGGAGAGCTCCCAGCAGTAAGGAGTCATGTATAGGGACGCTTAAACTAACTTAGAGCGAGCAACTAGCAGGTGGTGCTCTGTAGGCTGGCTAAACGCTAGAATGGAGGAAGTGCCAGACGGTCTTCTATATTAACGCTTACATTCACTGAGAGAAAGAGACTATATTGGGCGCTTTGTTACACTGGTAAACTCTGAGATTGGAAGAAGTGTGAGAGTTTCCTGTCCAACGCACTTAAGAAAGAAGTCATTATGTAGGAAGAGGAGAGTTCTCGGCTAGAAAGGGAGGAGGCTTTCTAAGTATGGGAACGCTTACATTCACTTCAAGAAACTATCGGGGGGTAATTTGTAGTTAAACTCTAGAAGAACTGTGAGAGTCCTATATAGGAAGGCTTGCATTCACTTAGGGAAAGCAAGTACGAAGAAGGAGTGGTTTGTAGGCTTGCTAAACTCTAGTGTTGACGAAATGCGAGAGTCCTATAGAGGGACGTTAACCTTCAGTTAGTGAGAGCAACTCTCGGGGAGGGGGGTGGTATTTAGGCTTGCTGAACTCTAGTTTGGAAGACATGTCCGAGTTATCCAGGAAGGCTTACAATCACTTAGCTAGAAAGCCAGTATCGGCGGTCGCCTTGTAGGCTTGCTAAACTCTAGTTTCCAGGAAGGGCAAGAGTCATATAGAGGATCACTTAAATTCACTCAGTGAAAGCAACTGTCGCAGGCTGCCTTTTAGGGTGGCTAAACTCTAGTTGGAAGGAAGTGTGAGAGTCATATATAGGAATTCTTACCTTGACTTAGTGAAAGCACCTATGGAGCGGTGGCTTGTCGTCTTGCTGAACTCCAGTTTGGAAGATGTGCGAGAGTATGTATTCATAGGGATATTTACAGCCACTTAGAGAAAGTAGCTCTCAGGGCTGGTGCGCAGGGTTACAAAACTACATTCAAAGAAGGACAAGAAAAATATACGGGGGAGGCTTACATTCGGGTAGAGAAAGCAACTCTCGTGGGGTGTATTGCCAGATGGCTAAACGTTGAGATTGGAACAAGTGTGAGTTTCTTGTGAATCACACTGAAGGATGAAGTCACTATGTAAAAGCTGGATACTTCTTAGCCAGACGGGAGTCACGATAGGAACACATACACTGACTGAGAGAAAGCAATTGTTGGGTGGTGGGTTGTAGGTTTGCTAAAGTCCAGTTTGGAAGAAGTGCGAGAATCCTTTATAGGAATGCTTACATTCACTTCCAGAAAGCAGCGATCAGCGGTGGTTTGCAGGATTGCTACACCGCAGTTTGCAAGAAGTGCGAGAGTCATGCATAGCAATGCTTAAATTCCCTTAGAGAAAGCAACAGTCGGCGGGTGATTTTTAGGCTTTCTAGCCTCTGGTTTGGATGAAGTGTGAGACATACATGGGAACGCTTACATTCCCTTCCAGAAAGCAAGTGTCGCGGAGTGGTTTTTAGGCTTGCAAGACTTCTGAACGGAAGAAGTGCGAGAGGCATATACAGGAAGGCGTACATTTACTTAATGAAAGCAACTATAGTGGGATGCATTGGAGAATTGCTAAAGTCTGAGATTGGAAGAAGTGTGACCTTCCTGTCAAACACACTTGAGAAAGAAGTCATCACGTAGGACGGGGAGAGCTCCCAGCAGTAAGGAGTCATGTATAGGGACGCTTAAACTAACTTAGAGCGAGCAACTAGCAGGTGGTGCTCTGTAGGCTGGCTAAACGCTAGAATGGAGGAAGTGCCAGACGGTCTTCTATATTAACGCTTACATTCACTGAGAGAAAGAGACCATGTTGGGCGCTTTGTTACACTGGAAAACTCTGAGATTGGAGGAAGTGTGAGAGTTTCCTGTCCAACGCACTTAGGAAAGAAGTCATTATGTAGGAAGAGGAGAGTTCTCGGCTAGAAAGGGAGGAGGCTTTCTATGTATGGGAACGCTTACATTCACTTCAAGAAACTATCGGGGGGTAATTTGTAGTTAAACTCTAGAAGAACTGTGAGAGTCCTATATAGGAAGGCTTGCATTCACTTAGGGAAAGCAAGTACGAAGAAGGAGTGGTTTGTAGGCTTGCTAAACTCTAGTGTTGACGAAATGCGAGAGTCCTATAGAGGGACGTTAACCTTCAGTTAGTGAGAGCAACTCTCGGGGGGGGGTGGTATTTAGGCTTGCTGAACTCTAGTTTGGAAGACATGTCCGAGTTATCCAGGAAGGCTTACAATCACTTAGCTAGAAAGCCAGTATCGGCGGTCGCCTTGTAGGCTTGCTAAACTCTAGTTTCCAGGAAGGGCAAGAGTCATATAGAGGATCACTTAAATTCACTCAGTGAAAGCAACTGTCGCGGGCTGCCTTTTAGGGTGGCTAAACTCTAGTTGGAAAGAAGTGTGAGAGTCATATATAGGAATTCTTACCTTGACTTAGTGAAAGCACCTATGGAGCGGTGGCTTGTCGTCTTGCTGAACTCCAGTTTGGAAGATGTGCGAGAGTATGTATTCATAGGGATATTTACAGCCACTTAGAGAAAGTAGCTCTCAGGGCTGGTGCGCAGGGTTACAAAACTACATTCAAAGAAGGACAAGAAAAATATACGGGGGAGGCTTACATTCGGGTAGAGAAAGCAACTCTCGTGGGGTGTATTGGCAGATGGCTAAACGTTGAGATTGGAACAAGTGTGAGTTTCTTGTGAATCACACTGAAGGATGAAGTCACTATGTAAAAGCTGGATACTTCTTAGCCAGACGGGAGTCACGATAGGAACACATACACTGACTGAGAGAAAGCAATTGTTGGGTGGTGGGTTGTAGGTTTGCTAAAGTCCAGTTTGGAAGAAGTGCGAGAATCCTTTATAGGAATGCTTACATTCACTTCCAGAAAGCAGCGATCAGCGGTGGTTTGCAGGATTGCTACACCGCAGTTTGCAAGAAGTGCGAGAGTCGTGCATAGCAATGCTTAAATTCCCTTAGAGAAAGCAACTGTCGGCGGGTGATTTTTAGGCTTTCTAGCCTCTGGTTTGGATGAAGTGTGAGACATACATGGGAACGCTTACATTCCCTTCCAGAAAGCAAGTGTCGCGGAGTGGTTTTTAGGCTTGCAAGACTTCTGAACGGAAGAAGTGCGAGAGGCATATACAGGAAGGCGTACATTTACTTAATGAAAGCAACTATAGTGGGATGCATTGGAGAATTGCTAAAGTCTGAGATTGGAAGAAGTGTGACCTTCCTGTCAAACACACTTGAGAAAGAAGTCATCACGTAGGACGGGGAGAGCTCCCAGCAGTAAGGAGTCATGTATAGGGACGCTTAAACTAACTTAGAGCGAGCAACTAGCAGGTGGTGCTCTGTAGGCTGGCTAAACGCTAGAATGGAGGAAGTGCCAGACGGTCTTCTATATTAACGCTTACATTCACTGAGAGAAAGAGACTATGTTGGGCGCTTTGTTACACGGGTAAACTCTGAGATTGGAGGAAGTGTGAGAGTTTCCTGTCCAACGCACTTAGGAAAGAAGTCATTATGTAGGAAGAGGAGAGTTCTCGGCTAGAAAGGGAGGAGGCTTTCTATGTATGGGAACGCTTACATTCACTTCAAGAAACTATCGGGGGGTAATTTGTAGTTAAACTCTAGAAGAACTGTGAGAGTCCTATATAGGAAGGCTTGCATTCACTTAGGGAAAGCAAGTACGAAGAAGGAGTGGTTTGTAGGCTTGCTAAACTCTAGTGTTGACGAAATGCGAGAGTCCTATAGAGGGACGTTAACCTTCAGTTAGTGAGAGCAACTCTCGGGGGGGGGGGTGGTATTTAGGCTTGCTGAACTCTAGTTTGGAAGACATGTCCGAGTTATCCAGGAAGGCTTACAATCACTTAGCTAGAAAGCCAGTATCGGCGGTCGCCTTGTAGGCTTGCTAAACTCTAGTTTCCAGGAAGGGCAAGAGTCATATAGAGGATCACTTAAATTCACTCAGTGAAAGCAACTGTCGCGGGCTGCCTTTTAGGGTGGCTAAACTCTAGTTGGAAAGAAGTGTGAGAGTCATATATAGGAATTCTTACCTTGACTTAGTGAAAGCACCTATGGAGCGGTGGCTTGTCGTCTTGCTGAACTCCAGTTTGGAAGATGTGCGAGAGTATGTATTCATAGGGATATTTACAGCCACTTAGAGAAAGTAGCTCTCAGGGCTGGTGCGCAGGGTTACAAAACTACATTCAAAGAAGGACAAGAAAAATATACGGGGGAGGCTTACATTCGGGTAGAGAAAGCAACTCTCGTGGGGTGTATTGCCAGATGGCTAAACGTTGAGATTGGAACAAGTGTGAGTTTCTTGTGAATCACACTGAAGGATGAAGTCACTATGTAAAAGCTGGATACTTCTTAGCCAGACGGGAGTCACGATAGGAACACATACACTGACTGAGAGAAAGCAATTGTTGGGTGGTGGGTTGTAGGTTTGCTAAAGTCCACTTTGGAAGATGTGTGAGAATCCTTTATAGGAATGCTTACATTCACTTCCAGAAAGCAGCGATCAGCGGTGGTTTGCAGGATTGCTACACCGCCGTTTGCAAGAAGTGCGAGAGTCGTGCATAGCAATGCTTAAATTCCCTTAGAGAAAGCAACTGTCGGCGGGTGATTTTTAGGCTTTCTAGCCTCTGGTTTGGATGAAGTGTGAGACATACATGGGAACGCTTACATTCCCTTCCAGAAAGCAAGTGTCGCGGAGTGGTTTTTAGGCTTGCAAGACTTCTGAACGGAAGAAGTGCGAGAGGCATATACAGGAAGGCGTACATTTACTTAATGAAAGCAACTATAGTGGGATGCATTGGAGAATTGCTAAAGTCTGAGATTGGAAGAAGTGTGACCTTCCTGTCAAACACACTTGAGAAAGAAGTCATCACGTAGGACGGGGAGAGCTCCCAGCAGTAAGGAGTCATGTATAGGGACGCTTAAACTAACTTAGAGCGAGCAACTAGCAGGTGGTGCTCTGTAGGCTGGCTAAACGCTAGAATGGAGGAAGTGCCAGACGGTCTTCTATATTAACGCTTACATTCACTGAGAGAAAGAGACTATGTTGGGCGCTTTGTTGCACTGGTAAACTCTGAGATTGGAAGAAGTGTGAGAGTTTCCTGTCCAACGCACTTAGGAAAGAAGTCATTATGTAGGAAGAGGAGAGTTCTCGGCTAGAAAGGGAGGAGGCTTTCTATGTATGGGAACGCTTACATTCACTTCAAGAAACTATCGGGGGGTAATTTGTAGTTAAACTCTAGAAGAACTGTGAGAGTCCTATATAGGAAGGCTTGCATTCACTTAGGGAAAGCAAGTACGAAGAAGGAGTGGTTTGTAGGCTTGCTAAACTCTAGTGTTGGCGAAATGAGAGAGTCCTATAGAGGAACGTTAACCTTCAGTTAGTGAGAGCAACTCTCGGGGAGGGGGGTGGTATTTAGGCTTGCTGAACTCTAGTTTGGAAGACATGTCCGAGTTATCCAGGAAGGTTACAATCACTTAGCTAGAAAGCCAGTATCGGCGGTCGCCTTGTAGGCTTGCTAAACTCTAGTTTCCAGGAAGGGCAAGAGTCATATAGAGGATCACTTAAATTCACTCAGTGAAAGCAACTGTCGCGGGCTGCCTTTTAGGGTGGCTAAACTCTAGTTGGAAGGAAGTGTGAGAGTCATATATAGGAATTCTACCTTGACTTAGTGAAAGCACCTATGGAGCGGTGGCTTGTCGTCTTGCTGAACTCCAGTTTGGAAGATGTGCGAGAGTATGTATTCATAGGGATATTTACAGCCACTTAGAGAAAGTAGCTCTCAGGGCTGGTGCGCAGGGTTACAAAACTACATTCAAAGAAGGACAAGAAAAATATACTGGGGAGGCTTACATTCGGGTAGAGAAAGCAACTCTCGTGGGGTGTATTGCCAGACGGCTAAACGTTGAGATTGGAACAAGTGTGAGTTTCTTGTGAATCACACTGAAGGATGAAGTCACTATGTAAAAGCTGGATACTTCTTAGCCAGACGGGAGTCACGATAGGAACACATACACTGACTGAGAGAAAGCAATTGTTGGGTGGTGGGTTGTAGGTTTGCTAAAGTCCAGTTTGGAAGAAGTGCGAGAATCCTTTATAGGAATGCTTACATTCACTTCCAGAAAGCAGCGATCAGCGGTGGTTTGCAGGATTGCTACACCGCAGTTTGCAAGAAGTGCGAGAGTCATGCATAGCAATGCTTAAATTCCCTTAGAGAAAGCAACTATCGGCGGGTGATTTTTAGGCTTTCTAGCCTCTGGTTTGGATGAAGTGTGAGACATACATGGGAACGCTTACATTCCCTTCCAGAAAGCAAGTGTCGCGGAGTGGTTTTTAGGCTTGCAAGACTTCTGAACGGAAGAAGTGCGAGAGGCATATACAGGAAGGCGTACATTTACTTAATGAAAGCAACTATAGTGGGATGCATTGGAGAATTGCTAAAGTCTGAGATTGGAAGAAGTGTGACCTTCCTGTCAAACACACTTGAGGAAGAAGTCATCACGTAGGACGGGGAGAGCTCCCAGCAGTAAGGAGTCATGTATAGGGACGCTTAAACTAACTTAGACAGAGCAACTAGCAGGTGGTGCTCTGTAGGCTGGCTAAACGCTAGAATGGAGGAAGTGCCAGACGGTCTTCTATATTAACGCTTACATTCACTGAGAGAAAGAGACTATGTTGGGCGCTTTGTTACACTGGTAAACTCTGAGATTGGAGAAGTGTGAGAGTTTCCTGTCCAACGCACTTAGGAAAGAAGTCATTATGTAGGAAGAGGAGAGTTCTCGGCTAGAAAGTGGGGAGGCTTTCTATGTATGGGAACGCTTACATTCACTTCAAGAAACTATCGGGGGGTAATTTGTAGTTAAACTCTAGAAGAACTGTGAGAGTCCTATATAGGAAGGCTTCCATTCACTTAGGGAAAGCAAGTACGAAGAAGGAGTGGTTTGTAGGCTTGCTAAACTCTAGTGTTGACGAAATGCGAGAGTCCTATAGAGGGACGTTAACCTTCAGTTAGTGAGAGCAACTCTCGGGGAGGGGGGTGGTATTTAGGCTTGCTGAACTCTAGTTTGGAAGACATGTCCGAGTTATCCAGGAAGGCTTACAATCACTTAGCTAGAAAGCCAGTATCGGCGGTCGCCTTGTAGGCTTGCTAAACTCTAGTTTCCAGGAAGGGCAAGAGTCATATAGAGGATCACTTAAATTCACTCAGTGAAAGCAACTGTCGCGGGCTGCCTTTTAGGGCGGCTAAACTCTAGTTGGAAAGAAGTGTGAGAGTCATATATAGGAATTCTTACCTTGACTTAGTGAAAGCACCTATGGAGCGGTGGCTTGTCGTCTTGCTGAACTCCAGTTTGGAAGATGTGCGAGAGTATGTATTCATAGGGATATTTACAGCCACTTAGAGAAAGTAGCTCTCAGGGCTGGTGCGCAGGGTTACAAAACTACATTCAAAGAAGGACAAGAAAAATATACGGGGGAGGCTTACATTCGGGTAGAGAAAGCAACTCTCGTGGGGTGTATTGCCAGATGGCTAAACGTTGAGATTGGAACAAGTGTGAGTTTCTTGTGAATCACACTGAAGGATGAAGTCACTATGTAAAAGCTGGATACTTCTTAGCCAGACGGGAGTCACGATAGGAACACATACACTGACTGAGAGAAAGCAATTGTTGGGTGGTGGGTTGTAGGTTTGCTAAAGTCCAGTTTGGAAGAAGTGCGAGAATCCTTTATAGGAATGCTTACATTCACTTCCAGAAAGCAGCGATCAGCGGTGGTTTGCAGGATTGCTACACCGCAGTTTGCAAGAAGTGCGAGAGTCGTGCATAGCAATGCTTAAATTCCCTTAGAGAAAGCAACTGTCGGCGGGTGATTTTTAGGCTTTCTAGCCTCTGGTTTGGATGAAGTGTGAGACATACATGGGAACGCTTACATTCCCTTCCAGAAAGCAAGTGTCGCGGAGTGGTTTTTAGGCTTGCAAGACTTCTGAACGGAAGAAGTGCGAGAGGCATATACAGGAAGGCGTACATTTACTTAATGAAAGCAACTATAGTGGGATGCATTGGAGAATTGCTAAAGTCTGAGATTGGAAGAAGTGTGACCTTCCTGTCAAACACACTTGAGAAAGAAGTCATCACGTAGGACGGGGAGAGCTCCCAGCAGTAAGGAGTCATGTATAGGGACGCTTAAACTAACTTAGAGCGAGCAACTAGCAGGTGGTGCTCTGTAGGCTGGCTAAACGCTAGAATGGAGGAAGTGCCAGACGGTCTTCTATATGAACGCTTACATTCACTGAGAGAAAGAGACTATGTTGGGCGCTTTGTTACACTGGTAAACTCTGAGATTGGAAGAAGTGTGAGAGTTTCCTGTCCAACGCACTTAAGAAAGAAGTCATTATGTAGGAAGAGGAGAGTTCTCGGCTAGAAAGGGAGGACGCTTTCTATGTATGGGAACGCTTACATTCACTTCAAGAAACTATCGGGGGGTAATTTGTAGTTAAACTCTAGAAGAACTGTGAGAGTCCTATATAGGAAGGCTTGCATTCACTTAGGGAAAGCAAGTACGAAGAAGGAGTGGTTTGTAGGCTTGCTAAACTCTAGTGTTGACGAAATGCGAGAGTCCTATAGAGGGATGTTAACCTTCAGTTAGTGAGAGCAACTCTCGGGGGGGGGGGGGTGGTATTTAGGCTTGCTGAACTCTAGTTTGGAAGACATGTCCGAGTTATCCAGGAAGGCTTACAATCACTTAGCTAGAAAGCCAGTTCGGCGGTCGCCTTGTAGGCTTGCTAAACTCTAGTTTCCAGGAAGGGCAAGAGTCATATAGAGGATCACTTAAATTCACTCAGTGAAAGTAACTGTCGCGGGCTGCCTTTTAGGGTGGCTAAACTCTAGTTGGAAAGAAGTGTGAGAGTCATATATAGGAATTCTTACCTTGACTTAGTGAAAGCACCTATGGAGCGGTGGCTTGTCGTCTTGCTGAACTCCAGTTTGGAAGATGTGCGAGAGTATGTATTCATAGGGATATTTACAGCCACTTAGAGAAGGTAGCTCTCAGGGCTGGTGCGCAGGGTTACAAAACTACATTCAAAGAAGGACAAGAAAAATATACGGGGGAGGCTTACATTCGGGTAGAGAAAGCAACTCTCGTGGGCTGTATTGCCAGATGGCTAAACGTTGAGATTGGAACAAGTGTGAGTTTCTTGTGAATCACACTGAAGGATGAAGTCACTATGTAAAAGCTGGATACTTCTTAGCCAGACGGGAGTCACGATAGGAACACATACACTGACTGAGAGAAAGCAATTGTTGGGTGGTGGGTTGTAGGTTTGCTAAAGTCCAGTTTGGAAGAAGTGCGAGAATCCTTTATAGGAATGCTTACATTCACTTCCAGAAAGCAGCGATCAGCGGTGGTTTGCAGGATTGCTACACCGCAGTTTGCAAGAAGTGCGAGAGTCGTGCATAGCAATGCTTAAATTCCCTTAGAGAAAGCAACTGTCGGCGGGTGATTTTTAGGCTTTCTAGCCTCTGGTTTGGATGAAGTGTGAGACATACATGGGAACGCTTACATTCCCTTCCAGAAAGCAAGTGTCGCGGAGTGGTTTTTAGGCTTGCAAGACTTCTGAACGGAAGAAGTGCGAGAGGCATATACAGGAAGGCGTACATTTACTTAATGAAAGCAACTATAGTGGGATGCATTGGAGAATTGCTAAAGTCTGAGATTGGAAGAAGTGTGACCTTCCTGTCAAACACACTTGAGAAAGAAGTCATCACGTAGGACGGGGAGAGCTCCCAGCAGTAAGGAGTCATGTATAGGGACGCTTAAACTAACTTAGAGCGAGCAACTAGCAGGTGGTGCTCTGTAGGCTGGCTAAACGCTAGAATGGAGGAAGTGCCAGACGGTCTTCTATATTAACGCTTACATTCACTGAGAGAAAGAGACTATGTTGGGCGCTTTGTTACACTGGTAAACTCTGAGATTGGAAGAAGTGTGAGAGTTTCCTGTCCAACGCACTTAGGAAAGAAGTCATTATGTAGGAAGAGGAGAGTTCTCGGCTAGAAAGGGAGGAGGCTTTCTATGTATGGGAACGCTTACATTCACTTCAAGAAACTATCGGGGGGTAATTTGTAGTTAAACTCTAGAAGAACTGTGAGAGTCCTATATAGGAAGGCTTGCATTCACTTAGGGAAAGCAAGTACGAAGAAGGAGTGGTTTGTAGGCTTGCTAAACTCTAGTGTTGACGAAATGCGAGAGTCCTATAGAGGGACGTTAACCTTCAGTTAGTGAGAGCAACTCTCGGGGGGGGGTGGTATTTAGGCTTGCTGAACTCTAGTTTGGAAGACATGTCCGAGTTATCCAGGAAGGCTTACAATCACTTAGCTAGAAAGCCAGTATCGGCGGTCGCCTTGTAGGCTTGCTAAACTCTAGTTTCCAGGAAGGGCAAGAGTCATATAGAGGATCACTTAAATTCACTCAGTGAAAGCAACTGTCGCGGGCTGCCTTTTAGGGTGGCTAAACTCTAGTTGGAAAGAAGTGTGAGAGTCATATATAGGAATTCTTACCTTGACTTAGTGAAAGCACCTATGGAGCGGTGGCTTGTCGTCTTGCTGAACTCCAGTTTGGAAGATGTGCGAGAGTATGTATTCATAGGGATATTTACAGCCACTTAGAGAAAGTAGCTCTCAGGGCTGGTGCGCAGGGTTACAAAACTACATTCAAAGAAGGACAAGAAAAATATACGGGGGAGGCTTACATTCGGGTAGAGAAAGCAACTCTCGTGGGGTGTATTGCCAGATGGCTAAACGTTGAGATTGGAACAAGTGTGAGTTTCTTGTGAATCACACTGAAGGATGAAGTCACTATGTAAAAGCTGGATACTTCTTAGCCAGACGGGAGTCACGATAGGAACACATACACTGACTGAGAGAAAGCAATTGTTGGGTGGTGGGTTGTAGGTTTGCTAAAGTCCAGTTTGGAAGAAGTGCGAGAATCCTTTATAGGAATGCTTACATTCACTTCCAGAAAGCAGCGATCAGCGGCGGTTTGCAGGATTGCTACACCGCAGTTTGGAAGAAGTGCGAGAGTCGTGCATAGCAATGCTTAAATTCCCTTAGAGAAAGCAACTGTCGGCGGGTGATTTTTAGGCTTTCTAGCCTCTGGTTTGGATGAAGTGTGAGACATACATGGGAACGCTTACATTCCCTTCCAGAAAGCAAGTGTCGCGGAGTGGTTTTTAGGCTTGCAAGACTTCTGAACGGAAGAAGTGCGAGAGGCATATACAGGAAGGCGTACATTTACTTAATGAAAGCAACTATAGTGGGATGCATTGGAGAATTGCTAAAGTCTGAGATTGGAAGAAGTGTGACCTTCCTGTCAAACACACTTGAGAAAGAAGTCATCACGTAGGACGGGGAGAGCTCCCAGCAGTAAGGAGTCATGTATAGGGACGCTTAAACTAACTTAGAGCGAGCAACTAGCAGGTGGTGCTCTGTAGGCTGGCTAAACGCTAGAATGGAGGAAGTGCCAGACGGTCTTCTATATTAACGCTTACATTCACTGAGAGAAAGAGACTATATTGGGCGCTTTGTTACACTGGTAAACTCTGAGATTGGAAGAAGTGTGAGAGTTTCCTGTCCAACGCACTTAAGAAAGAAGTCATTATGTAGGAAGAGGAGAGTTCTCGGCTAGAAAGGGAGGAGGCTTTCTAAGTATGGGAACGCTTACATTCACTTCAAGAAACTATCGGGGGGTAATTTGTAGTTAAACTCTAGAAGAACTGTGAGAGTCCTATATAGGAAGGCTTGCATTCACTTAGGGAAAGCAAGTACGAAGAAGGAGTGGTTTGTAGGCTTGCTAAACTCTAGTGTTGACGAAATGCGAGAGTCCTATAGAGGGACGTTAACCTTCAGTTAGTGAGAGCAACTCTCGGGGAGGGGGGTGGTATTTAGGCTTGCTGAACTCTAGTTTGGAAGACATGTCCGAGTTATCCAGGAAGGCTTACAATCACTTAGCTAGAAAGCCAGTATCGGCGGTCGCCTTGTAGGCTTGCTAAACTCTAGTTTCCAGGAAGGGCAAGAGTCATATAGAGGATCACTTAAATTCACTCAGTGAAAGCAACTGTCGCAGGCTGCCTTTTAGGGTGGCTAAACTCTAGTTGGAAGGAAGTGTGAGAGTCATATATAGGAATTCTTACCTTGACTTAGTGAAAGCACCTATGGAGCGGTGGCTTGTCGTCTTGCTGAACTCCAGTTTGGAAGATGTGCGAGAGTATGTATTCATAGGGATATTTACAGCCACTTAGAGAAAGTAGCTCTCAGGGCTGGTGCGCAGGGTTACAAAACTACATTCAAAGAAGGACAAGAAAAATATACGGGGGAGGCTTACATTCGGGTAGAGAAAGCAACTCTCGTGGGGTGTATTGCCAGATGGCTAAACGTTGAGATTGGAACAAGTGTGAGTTTCTTGTGAATCACACTGAAGGATGAAGTCACTATGTAAAAGCTGGATACTTCTTAGCCAGACGGGAGTCAGGATAGGAACACATACACTGACTGAGAGAAAGCAATTGTTGGGTGGTGGGTTGTAGGTTTGCTAAAGTCCAGTTTGGAAGAAGTGCGAGAATCCTTTCTAGGAATGCTTACATTCACTTCCAGAAAGCAGCGATCAGCGGTGGTTTGCAGGATTGCTACACCGCAGTTTGCAAGAAGTGCGAGAGTCGTGCATAGCAATGCTTAAATTCCCTTAGAGAAAGCAACTGTCGGCGGGTGATTTTTAGGCTTTCTAGCCTCTGGTTTGGATGAAGTGTGAGACATACATGGGAACGCTTACATTCCCTTCCAGAAAGCAAGTGTCGCGGAGTGGTTTTTAGGCTTGCAAGACTTCTGAACGGAAGAAGTGCGAGAGGCATATACAGGAAGGCGTACATTTACTTAATGAAAGCAACTATAGTGGGATGCATTGGAGAATTGCTAAAGTCTGAGATTGGAAGAAGTGTGACCTTCCTGTCAAACACACTTGAGAAAGAACTCATCACGTAGGACGGGGAGAGCTCCCAGCAGTAAGGAGTCATGTATAGGGACGCTTAAACTAACTTAGAGCGAGCAACTAGCAGGTGGTGCTCTGTAGGCTGGCTAAACGCTAGAATGGAGGAAGTGCCAGACGGTCTTCTATATTAACGCTTACATTCACTGAGAGAAAGAGACTATGTTGGGCGCTTTGTTACACTGGAAAACTCTGAGATTGGAGGAAGTGTGAGAGTTTCCTGTCCAACGCACTTAGGAAAGAAGTCATTATGTAGGAAGAGGAGAGTTCTCGGCTAGAAAGGGAGGAGGCTTTCTAAGTATGGGAACGCTTACATTCACTTCAAGAAACTATCGGGGGGTAATTTGTAGTTAAACTCTAGAAGAACTGTGAGAGTCCTATATAGGAAGGCTTGCATTCACTTAGGGAAAGCAAGTACGAAGAAGGAGTGGTTTGTAGGCTTGCTAAACTCTAGTGTTGACGAAATGCGAGAGTCCTATAGAGGGACGTTAACCTTCAGTTAGTGAGAGCAACTCTCGGGGAGGGGGGTGGTATTTAGGCTTGCTGAACTCTAGTTTGGAAGACATGTCCGAGTTATCCAGGAAGGCTTACAATCACTTAGCTAGAAAGCCAGTATCGGCGGTCGCCTTGTAGGCTTGCTAAACTCTAGTTTCCAGGAAGGGCAAGAGTCATATAGAGGATCACTTAAATTCACTCAGTGAAAGCAACTGTCGCAGGCTGCCTTTTAGGGTGGCTAAACTCTAGTTGGAAGGAAGTGTGAGAGTCATATATAGGAATTCTTACCTTGACTTAGTGAAAGCACCTATGGAGCGGTGGCTTGTCGTCTTGCTGAACTCCAGTTTGGAAGATGTGCGAGAGTATGTATTCATAGGGATATTTACAGCCACTTAGAGAAAGTAGCTCTCAGGGCTGGTGCGCAGGGTTACAAAACTACATTCAAAGAAGGACAAGAAAAATATACGGGGGAGGCTTACATTCGGGTAGAGAAAGCAACTCTCGTGGGGTGTATTGCCAGATGGCTAAACGTTGAGATTGGAACAAGTGTGAGTTTCTTGTGAATCACACTGAAGGATGAAGTCACTATGTAAAAGCTGGATACTTCTTAGCCAGACGGGAGTCAGGATAGGAACACATACACTGACTGAGAGAAAGCAATTGTTGGGTGGTGGGTTGTAGGTTTGCTAAAGTCCAGTTTGGAAGAAGTGCGAGAATCCTTTCTAGGAATGCTTACATTCACTTCCAGAAAGCAGCGATCAGCGGTGGTTTGCAGGATTGCTACACCGCAGTTTGCAAGAAGTGCGAGAGTCGTGCATAGCAATGCTTAAATTCCCTTAGAGAAAGCAACTGTCGGCGGGTGATTTTTAGGCTTTCTAGCCTCTGGTTTGGATGAAGTGTGAGACATACATGGGAACGCTTACATTCCCTTCCAGAAAGCAAGTGTCGCGGAGTGGTTTTTAGGCTTGCAAGACTTCTGAACGGAAGAAGTGCGAGAGGCATATACAGGAAGGCGTACATTTACTTAATGAAAGCAACTATAGTGGGATGCATTGGAGAATTGCTAAAGTCTGAGATTGGAAGAAGTGTGACCTTCCTGTCAAACACACTTGAGAAAGAACTCATCACGTAGGACGGGGAGAGCTCCCAGCAGTAAGGAGTCATGTATAGGGACGCTTAAACTAACTTAGAGCGAGCAACTAGCAGGTGGTGCTCTGTAGGCTGGCTAAACGCTAGAATGGAGGAAGTGCCAGACGGTCTTCTATATTAACGCTTACATTCACTGAGAGAAAGAGACTATGTTGGGCGCTTTGTTACACTGGAAAACTCTGAGATTGGAGGAAGTGTGAGAGTTTCCTGTCCAACGCACTTAGGAAAGAAGTCATTATGTAGGAAGAGGAGAGTTCTCGGCTAGAAAGGGAGGAGGCTTTCTATGTATGGGAACGCTTACATTCACTTCAAGAAACTATCGGGGGGTAATTTGTAGTTAAACTCTAGAAGAACTGTGAGAGTCCTATATAGGAAGGCTTGCATTCACTTAGGGAAAGCAAGTACGAAGAAGGAGTGGTTTGTAGGCTTGCTAAACTCTAGTGTTGACGAAATGCGAGAGTCCTATAGAGGGACGTTAACCTTCAGTTAGTGAGAGCAACTCTCGGGGGGGGGTGGTATTTAGGCTTGCTGAACTCTAGTTTGGAAGACATGTCCGAGTTATCCAGGAAGGCTTACAATCACTTAGCTAGAAAGCCAGTATCGGCGGTCGCCTTGTAGGCTTGCTAAACTCTAGTTTCCAGGAAGGGCAAGAGTCATATAGAGGATCACTTAAATTCACTCAGTGAAAGCAACTGTCGCGGGCTGCCTTTTAGGGTGGCTAAACTCTAGTTGGAAAGAAGTGTGAGAGTCATATATAGGAATTCTTACCTTGACTTAGTGAAAGCACCTATGGAGCGGTGGCTTGTCGTCTTGCTGAACTCCAGTTTGGAAGATGTGCGAGAGTATGTATTCATAGGGATATTTACAGCCACTTAGAGAAAGTAGCTCTCAGGGCTGGTGCGCAGGGTTACAAAACTACATTCAAAGAAGGACAAGAAAAATATACGGGGGAGGCTTACATTCGGGTAGAGAAAGCAACTCTCGTGGGGTGTATTGCCAGATGGCTAAACGTTGAGATTGGAACAAGTGTGAGTTTCTTGTGAATCACACTGAAGGATGAAGTCACTATGTAAAAGCTGGATACTTCTTAGCCAGACGGGAGTCACGATAGGAACACATACACTGACTGAGAGAAAGCAATTGTTGGGTGGTGGGTTGTAGGTTTGCTAAAGTCCAGTTTGGAAGAAGTGCGAGAATCCTTTATAGGAATGCTTACATTCACTTCCAGAAAGCAGCGATCAGCGGTGGTTTGCAGGATTGCTACACCGCAGTTTGCAAGAAGTGCGAGAGTCGTGCATAGCAATGCTTAAATTCCCTTAGAGAAAGCAACTGTCGGCGGGTGATTTTTAGGCTTTCTAGCCTCTGGTTTGGATGAAGTGTGAGACATACATGGGAACGCTTACATTCCCTTCCAGAAAGCAAGTGTCGCGGAGTGGTTTTTAGGCTTGCAAGACTTCTGAACGGAAGAAGTGCGAGAGGCATATACAGGAAGGCGTACATTTACTTAATGAAAGCAACTATAGTGGGATGCATTGGAGAATTGCTAAAGTCTGAGATTGGAAGAAGTGTGACCTTCCTGTCAAACACACTTGAGAAAGAAGTCATCACGTAGGACGGGGAGAGCTCCCAGCAGTAAGGAGTCATGTATAGGGACGCTTAAACTAACTTAGAGCGAGCAACTAGCAGGTGGTGCTCTGTAGGCTGGCTAAACGCTAGAATGGAGGAAGTGCCAGACGGTCTTCTATATTAACGCTTACATTCACTGAGAGAAAGAGACTATGTTGGGCGCTTTGTTACACGGGTAAACTCTGAGATTGGAGGAAGTGTGAGAGTTTCCTGTCCAACGCACTTAGGAAAGAAGTCATTATGTAGGAAGAGGAGAGTTCTCGGCTAGAAAGGGAGGAGGCTTTCTATGTATGGGAACGCTTACATTCACTTCAAGAAACTATCGGGGGGTAATTTGTAGTTAAACTCTAGAAGAACTGTGAGAGTCCTATATAGGAAGGCTTGCATTCACTTAGGGAAAGCAAGTACGAAGAAGGAGTGGTTTGTAGGCTTGCTAAACTCTAGTGTTGACGAAATGCGAGAGTCCTATAGAGGGACGTTAACCTTCAGTTAGTGAGAGCAACTCTCGGGGGGGGGGGTGGTATTTAGGCTTGCTGAACTCTAGTTTGGAAGACATGTCCGAGTTATCCAGGAAGGCTTACAATCACTTAGCTAGAAAGCCAGTATCGGCGGTCGCCTTGTAGGCTTGCTAAACTCTAGTTTCCAGGAAGGGCAAGAGTCATATAGAGGATCACTTAAATTCACTCAGTGAAAGCAACTGTCGCGGGCTGCCTTTTAGGGTGGCTAAACTCTAGTTGGAAAGAAGTGTGAGAGTCATATATAGGAATTCTTACCTTGACTTAGTGAAAGCACCTATGGAGCGGTGGCTTGTCGTCTTGCTGAACTCCAGTTTGGAAGATGTGCGAGAGTATGTATTCATAGGGATATTTACAGCCACTTAGAGAAAGTAGCTCTCAGGGCTGGTGCGCAGGGTTACAAAACTACATTCAAAGAAGGACAAGAAAAATATACGGGGGAGGCTTACATTCGGGTAGAGAAAGCAACTCTCGTGGGGTGTATTGCCAGATGGCTAAACGTTGAGATTGGAACAAGTGTGAGTTTCTTGTGAATCACACTGAAGGATGAAGTCACTATGTAAAAGCTGGATACTTCTTAGCCAGACGGGAGTCACGATAGGAACACATACACTGACTGAGAGAAAGCAATTGTTGGGTGGTGGGTTGTAGGTTTGCTAAAGTCCAGTTTGGAAGAAGTGCGAGAATCCTTTATAGGAATGCTTACATTCACTTCCAGAAAGCAGCGATCAGCGGTGGTTTGCAGGATTGCTACACCGCAGTTTGCAAGAAGTGCGAGAGTCGTGCATAGCAATGCTTAAATTCCCTTAGAGAAAGCAACTGTCGGCGGGTGATTTTTAGGCTTTCTAGCCTCTGGTTTGGATGAAGTGTGAGACATACATGGGAACGCTTACATTCCCTTCCAGAAAGCAAGTGTCGCGGAGTGGTTTTTAGGCTTGCAAGACTTCTGAACGGAAGAAGTGCGAGAGGCATATACAGGAAGGCGTACATTTACTTAATGAAAGCAACTATAGTGGGATGCATTGGAGAATTGCTAAAGTCTGAGATTGGAAGAAGTGTGACCTTCCTGTCAAACACACTTGAGAAAGAAGTCATCACGTAGGACGGGGAGAGCTCCCAGCAGTAAGGAGTCATGTATAGGGACGCTTAAACTAACTTAGAGCGAGCAACTAGCAGGTGGTGCTCTGTAGGCTGGCTAAACGCTAGAATGGAGGAAGTGCCAGACGGTCTTCTATATTAACGCTTACATTCACTGAGAGAAAGAGACTATGTTGGGCGCTTTGTTACACTGGTAAACTCTGAGATTGGAAGAAGTGTGAGAGTTTCCTGTCCAACGCACTTAAGAAAGAAGTCATTATGTAGGAAGAGGAGAGTTCTCGGCTAGAAAGGGAGGACGCTTTCTATGTATGGGAACGCTTACATTCACTTCAAGAAACTATCGGGGGGTAATTTGTAGTTAAACTCTAGAAGAACTGTGAGAGTCCTATATAGGAAGGCTTGCATTCACTTAGGGAAAACAAGTACGAAGAAGGAGTGGTTTGTAGGCTTGCTAAACTCTAGTGTTGACGAAATGCGAGAGTCCTATAGAGGGACGTTAACCTTCAGTTAGTGAGAGCAACTCTCGGGGGGGGGGGGGGTGGTATTTAGGCTTGCTGAACTCTAGTTTGGAAGACATGTCCGAGTTATCCAGGAAGGCTTACAATCACTTAGCTAGAAAGCCAGTATCGGCGGTCGCCTTGTAGGCTTGCTAAACTCTAGTTTCCAGGAAGGGCAAGAGTCATATAGAGGATCACTTCAATTCACTCAGTGAAAGCAACTGTCGCGGCCTGCCTTTTAGGGTGGCTAAACTCTAGTTGGAAAGAAGTGTGAGAGTCATATATAGGAATTCTTACCTTGACTTAGTGAAAGCACCTATGGAGCGGTGGCTTGTCGTCTTGCTGAACTCCAGTTTGGAAGATGTGCGAGAGTATGTATTCATAGGGATATTTACAGCCACTTAGAGAAAGTAGCTCTCAGGGCTGGTGCGCAGGGTTACAAAACTACATTCAAAGAAGGACAAGAAAAATATACGGGGGAGGCTTACATACGGGTAGAGAAAGCAATTCTCGTGGGGTGTATTGCCAGATGGCTAAACGTTGAGATTGGAACAAGTGTGAGTTTCTTGTGAATCACACTGAAGGATGAAGTCACTATGTAAAAGCTGGATACTTCTTAGCCAGACGGGAGTCACGATAGGAACACATACACTGACTGAGAGAAAGCAATTGTTGGGTGGTGGGTTGTAGGTTTGCTAAAGTCCAGTTTGGAAGAAGTGCGAGAATCCTTTATAGGAATGCTTACATTCACTTCCAGAAAGCAGCGATCAGCGGTGGTTTGCAGGATTGCTACACCGCAGTTTGCAAGAAGTGCGAGAGTCGTGCATAGCAATGCTTAAATTCCCTTAGAGAAAGCAACTGTCAGCGGGTGATTTTTAGGCTTTCTAGCCTCTGGTTTGGATGAAGTGTGAGACATACATGGGAACGCTTACATTCCCTTCCAGAAAGCAAGTGTCGCGGAGTGGTTTTTAGGCTTGCAAGACTTCTGAACGGAAGAAGTGCGAGAGGCATATACAGGAAGGCGTACATTTACTTAATGAAAGCAACTATAGTGGGATGCATTGGAGAATTGCTAAAGTCTGAGATTGCAAGAAGTGTGACCTTCCTGTCAAACACACTTGAGAAAGAAGTCATCACGTAGGACGGGGAGAGCTCCCAGCAGTAAGGAGTCATGTATAGGGACGCTTAAACTAACTTAGAGCGAGCAACTAGCAGGTGGTGCTCTGTAGGCTGGCTAAACGCTAGAATGGAGGAAGTGCCAGACGGTCTTCTATATTAACGCTTACATTCACTGAGAGAAAGAGACTATGTTGGGCGCTTTGTTACACTGGTAAACTCTGAGATTGGAAGAAGTGTGAGAGTTTCCTGTCCAACGCACTTAAGAAAGAAGTCATTATGTAGGAAGAGGAGAGTTCTCGGCTAGAAAGGGAGGACGCTTTCTATGTATGGGAACGCTTACATTCACTTCAAGAAACTATCGGGGGGTAATTTGTAGTTAAACTCTAGAAGAACTGTGAGAGTCCTATATAGGAAGGCTTGCATTCACTTAGGGAAAGCAAGTACGAAGAAGGAGTGGTTTGTAGGCTTGCTAAACTCTAGTGTTGACGAAATGCGAGAGTCCTATAGAGGGACGTTAACCTTCAGTTAGTGAGAGCAACTCTCGGGGAGGGGGGTGGTATTTAGGCTTGCTGAACTCTAGTTTGGAAGACATGTCCGAGTTATCCAGGAAGGCTTACAATCACTTAGCTAGAAAGCCAGTATCGGCGGTCGCCTTGTAGGCTTGCTAAACTCTAGTTTCCAGGAAGGGCAAGAGTCATATAGAGGATCACTTAAATTCACTCAGTGAAAGCAACTGTCGCAGGCTGCCTTTTAGGGTGGCTAAACTCTAGTTGGAAGGAAGTGTGAGAGTCATATATAGGAATTCTTACCTTGACTTAGTGAAAGCACCTATGGAGCGGTGGCTTGTCGTCTTGCTGAACTCCAGTTTGGAAGATGTGCGAGAGTATGTATTCATAGGGATATTTACAGCCACTTAGGGAAAGTAGCTCTCAGGGCTGGTGCGCAGGGTTACAAAACTACATTCAAAGAAGGAAAAGAAAATTATACGGGGGAGGCTTACATTCGGGTAGAGAAAGCAACTCTCGTGGGGTGTATTGCCAGATGGCTAAACGTTGAGATTGGAACAAGTGTGAGTTTCTTGTGAATCACACTGAAGGATGAAGTCACTATGTAAAAGCTGGATACTTCTTAGCCAGACGGGAGTCACGATAGGAACACATACACTGACTGAGAGAAAGCAATTGTTGGGTGGTGGGTTGTAGGTTTGCTAAAGTCCAGTTTGGAAGAAGTGCGAGAATCCTTTATAGGAATGCTTACATTCACTTCCAGAAAGCAGCGATCAGCGGTGGTTTGCAGGATTGCTACACCGCAGTTTGCAAGAAGTGCGAGAGTCGTGCATAGCAATGCTTAAATTCCCTTAGAGAAAGCAACTGTCGGCGGGTGATTTTTTAGGCTTTCTAGCCTCTGGTTTGGATGAAGTGTGAGACATACATGGGAACGCTTACATTCCCTTCCAGAAAGCAAGTGTCGCGGAGTGGTTTTTAGGCTTGCAAGACTTCTGAACGGAAGAAGTGCGAGAGGCATATACAGGAAGGCGTACATTTACTTAATGAAAGCAACTATAGTGGGATGCATTGGAGAATTGCTAAAGTCTGAGATTGGAAGAAGTGTGACCTTCCTGTCAAACACACTTGAGAAAGAAGTCATCACGTAGGACGGGGAGAGCTCCCAGCAGTAAGGAGTCATGTATAGGGACGCTTAAACTAACTTAGAGCGAGCAACTAGCAGGTGGTGCTCTGTAGGCTGGCTAAACGCTAGAATGGAGGAAGTGCCAGACGGTCTTCTATATTAACGCTTACATTCACTGAGAGAAAGAGACTATGTTGGGCGCTTTGTTACACTGGTAAACTCTGAGATTGGAAGAAGTGTGAGAGTTTCCTGTCCAACGCACTTAAGAAAGAAGTCATTATGTAGGAAGAGGAGAGTTCTCGGCTAGAAAGGGAGGACGCTTTCTATGTATGGGAACGCTTACATTCACTTCAAGAAACTATCAGGGGGTAATTTGTAGTTAAACTCTAGAAGAACTGTGAGAGTCCTATATAGGAAGGCTTGCATTCACTTAGGGAAAGCAAGTACGAAGAAGGAGTGGTTTGTAGGCTTGCTAAACTCTAGTGTTGACGAAATGCGAGAGTCCTATAGAGGGACGTTAACCTTCAGTTAGTGAGAGCAACTCTCGGGGGGGGGGGGTGGTATTTAGGCTTGCTGAACTCTAGTTTGGAAGACATGTCCGAGTTATCCAGGAAGGCTTACAATCACTTAGCTAGAAAGCCAGTATCGGCGGTCGCCTTGTAGGCTTGCTAAACTCTAGTTTCCAGGAAGGGCAAGAGTCATATAGAGGATCACTTAAATTCACTCAGTGAAAGCAACTGTCGCAGGCTGCCTTTTAGGGTGGCTAAACTCTAGTTGGAAGGAAGTGTGAGAGTCATATATAGGAATTCTTACCTTGACTTAGTGAAAGCACCTATGGAGCGGTGGCTTGTCGTCTTGCTGAACTCCAGTTTGGAAGATGTGCGAGAGTATGTATTCATAGGGATATTTACAGCCACTTAGAGAAAGTAGCTCTCAGGGCTGGTGCGCAGGGTTACAAAACTACATTCAAAGAAGGACAAGAAAATTATACGGGGGAGGCTTACATTCGGGTAGAGAAAGCAACTCTCGTGGGGTGTATTGCCAGATGGCTAAACGTTGAGATTGGAACAAGTGTGAGTTTCTTGTGAATCACACTGAAGGATGAAGTCACTATGTAAAAGCTGGATACTTCTTAGCCAGACGGGAGTCACGATAGGAACACATACACTGACTGAGAGAAAGCAATTGTTGGGTGGTGGGTTGTAGGTTTGCTAAAGTCCAGTTTGGAAGAAGTGCGAGAATCCTTTATAGGAATGCTTACATTCACTTCCAGAAAGCAGCGATCAGCGGTGGTTTGCAGGATTGCTACACCGCAGTTTGCAAGAAGTGCGAGAGTCGTGCATAGCAATGCTTAAATTCCCTTAGAGAAAGCAACTGTCGGCGGGTGATTTTTAGGCTTTCTAGCCTCTGGTTTGGATGAAGTGTGAGACATACATGGGAACGCTTACATTCCCTTCCAGAAAGCAAGTGTCGCGGAGTGGTTTTTAGGCTTGCAAGACTTCTGAACGGAAGAAGTGCGAGAGGCATATACAGGAAGGCGTACATTTACTTAATGAAAGCAACTATAGTGGGATGCATTGGAGAATTGCTAAAGTCTGAGATTGGAAGAAGTGTGACCTTCCTGTCAAACACACTTGAGAAAGAAGTCATCACGTAGGACGGGGAGAGCTCCCAGCAGTAAGGAGTCATGTATAGGGACGCTTAAACTAACTTAGAGCGAGCAACTAGCAGGTGGTGCTCTGTAGGCTGGCTAAACGCTAGAATGGAGGAAGTGCCAGACGGTCCTCTATATTAACGCTTACATTCACTGAGAGAAAGAGACTATGTTGGGCGCTTTGTTACACTGGTAAACTCTGAGATTGGAAGAAGTGTGAGAGTTTCCTGTCCAACGCACTTACGAAAGAAGTCATTATGTAGGAAGAGGAGAGTTCTCGGCTAGAAAGGGAGGAGGCTTTCTATGTATGGGAACGCTTACATTCACTTCAAGAAACTATCGGGGGGTAATTTGTAGTTAAACTCTAGAAGAACTGTGAGAGTCCTATATAGGAAGGCTTGCATTCACTTAGGGAAAGCAAGTACGAAGAAGGAGTGGTTTGTAGGCTTGCTAAACTCTAGTGTTGACGAAATGCGAGAGTCCTATAGAGGGACGTTAACCTTCAGTTAGTGAGAGCAACTCTCGGGGGGGGGGTGGTATTTAGCCTTGCTGAACTCTAGTTTGGAAGACATGTCCGAGTTATCCAGGAAGGCTTACAATCACTTAGCTAGAAAGCCAGTATCGGCGGTCGCCTTGTAGGCTTGCTAAACTCTAGTTTCCAGGAAGGGCAAGAGTCATATAGAGGATCACTTAAATTCACTCAGTGAAAGCAACTGTCGCGGGCTGCCTTTTAGGGTGGCTAAACTCTAGTTGGAAGGAAGTGTGAGAGTCATATATAGGAATTCTTACCTTGACTTAGTGAAAGCACCTATGGAGCGGTGGCTTGTCGTCTTGCTGAACTCCAGTTTGGAAGATGTGCGAGAGTATGTATTCATAGGGATATTTACAGCCACTTAGAGAAAGTAGCTCTCAGGGCTGGTGCGCAGGGTTATAAAACTACATTCAAAGAAGGAAAAGAATATTATACGGGGGAGGCTTACATTCGGGTAGAGAAAGCAACTCTCGTGGGGTGTATTGGCAGATGGCTAAACGTTGAGATTGGAACAAGTGTGAGTTTCTTGTGAATCACACTGAAGGATGAAGTCACTATGTAAAAGCTGGATACTTCTTAGCCAGACGGGAGTCACGATAGGAACACATACACTGACTGAGAGAAAGCAATTGTTGGGTGGTGGGTTGTAGGTTTGCTAAAGTCCAGTTTGGAAGAAGTGCGAGAATCCTTTATAGGAATGCTTACATTCACTTCCAGAAAGCAGCGATCAGCGGTGGTTTGCAACATTGCTACACCACAGTTTGCAAGAAGTGCGAGAGTCGTGCATAGCAATGCTTAAATTCCCTTAGAGAAAGCAACTGTCGGCGGGTGATTTTTAGGCTTTCTAGCCTCTGGTTTGGATGAAGTGTGAGACATATATGGGAACGCTTACATTCCCTTCCAGAAAGCAAGTGTCGCGGAGTGGTTTTTAGGCTTGCAAGACTTCTGAACGGAAGAAGTGCGAGAGGCATATACAGGAAGGCGTACATTTACTTAATGAAAGCAACTATAGTGGGATGCATTGGAGAATTGCTAAAGTCTGAGATTGGAAGAAGTGTGACCTTCCTGTCAAACACACTTGAGAAAGAAGTCATCACGTAGGACGGGGAGAGCTCCCAGCAGTAAGGAGTCATGTATAGGGACGCTTAAACTAACTTAGAGCGAGCAACTAGCAGGTGGTGCTCTGTAGGCTGGCTAAACGCTAGAATGGAGGAAGTGCCAGACGGTCTTCTATATTAACGCTTACATTCACTGAGAGAAAGAGACTATGTTGGGCGCTTTGTTACACTGGTAAACTCTGAGATTGGAAGAAGTGTGAGAGTTTCCTGTCCAACGCACTTAAGAAAGAAGTCATTATGTAGGAAGAGGAGAGTTCTCGGCTAGAAAGGGAGGACGCTTTCTATGTATGGGAACGCTTACATTCACTTCAAGAAACTATCGGGGGGTAATTTGTAGTTAAACTCTAGAAAAACTGTGAGAGTCCTATATAGGAAGGCTTGCATTCACTTAGGGAAAGCAAGTACGAAGAAGGAGTGGTTTGTAGGCTTGCTAAACTCTAGTGTTGATGAAATGCGAGAGTCCTATAGAGGGACGTTAACCTTCAGTTAGTGAGAGCAACTCTCGGGGGGGGGGGTGGTATTTAGGCTTGCTGAACTCTAGTTTGGAAGACATGTCCGAGTTATCCAGGAAGGCTTACAATCACTTAGCTAGAAAGCCAGTATCGGCGGTCGCCTTGTAGGCTTGCTAAACTCTAGTTTCCAGGAAGGGCAAGAGTCATATAGAGGATCACTTAAATTCACTCTGTGAAAGCAACTGTCGCTGGCTGCCTTTTAGGGTGGCTAAACTCTAGTTGGAAGGAAGTGTGAGAGTCATATATAGGAATTCTTACCTTGACTTAGTGAAAGCACCTATGGAGCGGTGGCTTGTCGTCTTGCTGAACTCCAGTTTGGAAGATCTGCGAGAGTATGTATTCATAGGGATATTTACAGCCACTTAGAGAAAGTAGCTCTCAGGGCTGGTGCGCAGGGTTACAAAACTACATTCAAAGAAGGACAAGAAAATTATACGGGGGAGGCTTACATTCGGGTAGAGAAAGCAACTCTCGTGGGGTGTATTGCCAGATGGCTAAACGTTGAGATTGGAACAAGTGTGAGTTTCTTGTGAATCACACTGAAGGATGAAGTCACTATGTAAAAGCTGGATACTTCTTAGCCAGACGGGAGTCACGATAGGAACACATACACTGACTGAGAGAAAGCAATTGTTGGGTGGTGGGTTGTAGGTTTGCTAAAGTCCAGTTTGGAAGAAGTGCGAGAATCCTTTATAGGAATGCTTACATTCACTTCCAGAAAGCAGCGATCAGCGGTGGTTTGCAGGATTGCTACACCGCAGTTTGCAAGAAGTGCGAGAGTCGTGCATAGCAATGCTTAAATTCCCTTAGAGAAAGCAACTGTCGGCGGGTGATTTTTAGGCTTTCTAGCCTCTGGTTTGGATGAAGTGTGAGACATATATGGGAACGCTTACATTCCCTTCCAGAAAGCAAGTGTCGCGGAGTGGTTTTTAGGCTTGCAAGACTTCTGAACGGAAGAAGTGCGAGAGGCATATACAGGAAGGCGTACATTTACTTAATGAAAGCAACTATAGTGGGATGCATTGGAGAATTGCTAAAGTCTGAGATTGGAAGAAGTGTGACCTTCCTGTCAAACACACTTGAGAAAGAAGTCATCACGTAGGACGGGGAGAGCTCCCAGCAGTAAGGAGTCATGTATAGGGACGCTTAAACTAACTTAGAGCGAGCAACTAGCAGGTGGTGCTCTGTAGGCTGGCTAAACGCTAGAATGGAGGAAGTGCCAGACGGTCTTCTATATTAACGCTTACATTCACTGAGAGAAAGAGACTATGTTGGGCGCTTTGTTACACTGGTAAACTCTGAGATTGGAAGAAGTGTGAGAGTTTCCTGTCCAACGCACTTAAGAAAGAAGTCATTATGTAGGAAGAGGAGAGTTCTCGGCTAGAAAGGGAGGACGCTTTCTATGTATGGGAACGCTTACATTCACTTCAAGAAACTATCGGGGGGTAATTTGTAGTTAAACTCTAGAAAAACTGTGAGAGTCCTATATAGGAAGGCTTGCATTCACTTAGGGAAAGCAAGTACGAAGAAGGAGTGGTTTGTAGGCTTGCTAAACTCTAGTGTTGATGAAATGCGAGAGTCCTATAGAGGGACGTTAACCTTCAGTTAGTGAGAGCAACTCTCGGGGGGGGGGGTGGTATTTAGGCTTGCTGAACTCTAGTTTGGAAGACATGTCCGAGTTATCCAGGAAGGCTTACAATCACTTAGCTAGAAAGCCAGTATCGGCGGTCGCCTTGTAGGCTTGCTAAACTCTAGTTTCCAGGAAGGGCAAGAGTCATATAGAGGATCACTTAAATTCACTCTGTGAAAGCAACTGTCGCTGGCTGCCTTTTAGGGTGGCTAAACTCTAGTTGGAAGGAAGTGTGAGAGTCATATATAGGAATTCTTACCTTGACTTAGTGAAAGCACCTATGGAGCGGTGGCTTGTCGTCTTGCTGAACTCCAGTTTGGAAGATCTGCGAGAGTATGTATTCATAGGGATATTTACAGCCACTTAGAGAAAGTAGCTCTCAGGGCTGGTGCGCAGGGTTACAAAACTACATTCAAAGAAGGACAAGAAAATTATACGGGGGAGGCTTACATTCGGGTAGAGAAAGCAACTCTCGTGGGGTGTATTGCCAGATGGCTAAACGTTGAGATTGGAACAAGTGTGAGTTTCTTGTGAATCACACTGAAGGATGAAGTCACTATGTAAAAGCTGGATACTTCTTAGCCAGACGGGAGTCACGATAGGAACACATACACTGACTGAGAGAAAGCAATTGTTGGGTGGTGGGTTGTAGGTTTGCTAAAGTCCAGTTTGGAAGAAGTGCGAGAATCCTTTATAGGAATGCTTACATTCACTTCCAGAAAGCAGCGATCAGCGGTGGTTTGCAGGATTGCTACACCGCAGTTTGCAAGAAGTGCGAGAGTCGTGCATAGCAATGCTTAAATTCCCTTAGAGAAAGCAACTGTCGGCGGGTGATTTTTAGGCTTTCTAGCCTCTGGTTTGGATGAAGTGTGAGACATACATGGGAACGCTTACATTCCCTTCCAGAAAGCAAGTGTCGCGGAGTGGTTTTTAGGCTTGCAAGACTTCTGAACGGAAGAAGTGCGAGAGGCATATACAGGAAGGCGTACATTTACTTAATGAAAGCAACTATAGTGGGATGCATTGGAGAATTGCTAAAGTCTGAGATTGGAAGAAGTGTGACCTTCCTGTCAAACACACTTGAGAAAGAAGTCATCACGTAGGACGGGGAGAGCTCCCAGCAGTAAGGAGTCATGTATAGGGACGCTTAAACTAACTTAGAGCGAGCAACTAGCAGGTGGTGCTCTGTAGGCTGGCTAAACGCTAGAATGGAGGAAGTGCCAGACGGTCTTCTATATTAACGCTTACATTCACTGAGAGAAAGAGACTATGTTGGGCGCTTTGTTACACTGGTAAACTCTGAGATTGGAGGAAGTGTGAGAGTTTCCTGTCCAACGCACTTAAGAAAGAAGTCATTATGTAGGAAGAGGAGAGTTCTCGGCTAGAAAGGGAGGAGGCTTTCTATGTATGGGAACGCTTACATTCACTTCAAGAAACTATCGGGGGGTAATTTGTAGTTAAACTCTAGAAGAACTGTGAGAGTCCTATATAGGAAGGCTTGCATTCACTTAGGGAAAGCAAGTACGAAGGAGTGGTTTGTAGGCTTGCTAAACTCTAGTGTTGACGAAATGCGAGAGTCCTATAGAGGGACGTTAACCTTCAGTTAGTGAGAGCAACTCTCGGGGGGGGGTGGTATTTAGGCTTGCTGAACTCTAGTTTGGAAGACATGTCCGAGTTATCCAGGAAGGCTTACAATCACTTAGCTAGAAAGCCAGTATCGGCGGTCGCCTTGTAGGCTTGCTAAACTCTAGTTTTCAGGAAGGGCAAGAGTCATATAGAGGATCACTTAAATTCACTCAGTGAAAGCAACTGTCGCAGGCTGCCTTTTAGGGTGGCTAAACTCTAGTTGGAAGGAAGTGTGAGAGTCATATATAGGAATTCTTACCTTGACTTAGTGAAAGCACCTATGGAGCGGTGGCTTGTCGTCTTGCTGAACTCCAGTTTGGAAGATGTGCGAGAGTATGTATTCATAGGGATATTTACAGCCACTTAGAGAAAGTAGCTCTCAGGGCTGGTGCGCAGGGTTACAAAACTACATTCAAAGAAGGAAAAGAAAATTATACGGGGGAGGCTTACATTCGGGTAGAGAAAGCAACTCTCGTGGGGTGTATTGCCAGATGGCTAAACGTTGAGATTGGAACAAGTGTGAGTTTCTTGTGAATCACACTGAAGGATGAAGTCACTATGTAAAAGCTGGATACTTCTTAGCCAGACGGGAGTCACGATAGGAACACATACACTGACTGAGAGAAAGCAATTGTTGGGTGGTGGGTTGTAGGTTTGCTAAAGTCCAGTTTGGAAGAAGTGCGAGAATCCTTTATAGGAATGCTTACATTCACTTCCAGAAAGCAGCGATCAGCGGTGGTTTGCAGGATTGCTACACCGCAGTTTGCAAGAAGTGCGAGAGTCGTGCATAGCAATGCTTAAATTCCCTTAGAGAAAGCAACTGTCGGCGGGTGATTTTTTAGGCTTTCTAGCCTCTGGTTTGGATGAAGTGTCAGACATACATGGGAACGCTTACATTCCCTTCCAGAAAGCAAGTGTCGCGGAGTGGTTTTTAGGCTTGCAAGACTTCTGAACGGAAGAAGTGCGAGAGGCATATACAGGAAGGCGTACATTTACTTAATGAAAGCAACTATAGTGGGATGCATTGGAGAATTGCTAAAGTCTGAGATTGGAAGAAGTGTGACCTTCCTGTCAAACACACTTGAGAAAGAAGTCATCACGTAGGACGGGGAGAGCTCCCAGCAGTAAGGAGTCATGTATAGGGACGCTTAAACTAACTTAGAGCGAGCAACTAGCAGGTGGTGCTCTGTAGGCTGGCTAAACGCTAGAATGGAGGAAGTGCCAGACGGTCTTCTATATTAACGCTTACATTCACTGAGAGAAAGAGACTATGTTGGGCGCTTTGTTACACTGGTAAACTCTGAGATTGGAAGAAGTGTGAGAGTTTCCTGTCCAACGCACTTACGAAAGAAGTCATTATGTAGGAAGAGGAGAGTTCTCGGCTAGAAAGGGAGGAGGCTTTCTATGTATGGGAACGCTTACATTCACTTCAAGAAACTATCGGGGGGTAATTTGTAGTTAAACTCTAGAAGAACTGTGAGAGTCCTATATAGGAAGGCTTGCATTCACTTAGGGAAAGCAAGTACGAAGAAGGAGTGGTTTGTAGGCTTGCTAAACTCTAGTGTTGATGAAATGCGAGAGTCCTATAGAGGGACGTTAACCTTCAGTTAGTGAGAGCAACTCTCGGGGGGGGGGGTGGTATTTAGGCTTGCTGAACTCTAGTTTGGAAGACATGTCCGAGTTATCCAGGAAGGCTTACAATCACTTAGCTAGAAAGCCAGTATCGGCGGTCGCCTTGTAGGCTTGCTAAACTCTAGTTTCCAGGAAGGGCAAGAGTCATATAGAGGATCACTTCAATTCACTCAGTGAAAGCAACTGTCGCGGGCTGCCTTTTAGGGTGGCTAAACTCTAGTTGGAAGGAAGTGTGAGAGTCATATATAGGAATTCTTACCTTGACTTAGTGAAAGCACCTATGGAGCGGTGGCTTGTCGTCTTGCTGAACTCCAGTTTGGAAGATGTGCGAGAGTATGTATTCATAGGGATATTTACAGCCACTTAGAGAAAGTAGCTCTCAGGGCTGGTGCGCAGGGTTACAAAACTACATTCAAAGAAGGAAAAGAAAATTATACGGGGGAGGCTTACATTCGGGTAGAGAAAGCAACTCTCGTGGGGTGTATTGCCAGATGGCTAAACGTTGAGATTGGAACAAGTGTGAGTTTCTTGTGAATCACACTGAAGGATGAAGTCACTATGTAAAAGCTGGATACTTCTTAGCCAGACGGGAGTCACGATAGGAACACATACACTGACTGAGAGAAAGCAATTGTTGGGTGGTGGGTTGTAGGTTTGCTAAAGTCCAGTTTGGAAGAAGTGCGAGAATCCTTTATAGGAATGCTTACATTCACTTCCAGAAAGCAGCGATCAGCGGTGGTTTGCAACATTGCTACACCGCAGTTTGCAGGAAGTGCGAGAGTCGTGCATAGCAATGCTTAAATTCCCTTAGAGAAAGCAACTGTCGGCGGGTGATTTTTAGGCTTTCTAGCCTCTGGTTTGGATGAAGTGTGAGACATACATGGGAACGCTTACATTCCCTTCCAGAAAGCAAGTGTCGCGGAGTGGTTTTTAGGCTTGCAAGACTTCTGAACGGAAGAAGTGCGAGAGGCATATACAGGAAGGCGTACATTTACTTAATGAAAGCAACTATAGTGGGATGCATTGGAGAATTGCTAAAGTCTGAGATTGGAAGAAGTGTGACCTTCCTGTCAAACACACTTGAGAAAGAAGTCATCACGTAGGACGGGGAGAGCTCCCAGCAGTAAGGAGTCATGTATAGGGACGCTTAAACTAACTTAGAGCGAGCAACTAGCAGGTGGTGCTCTGTAGGCTGGCTAAACGCTAGAATGGAGGAAGTGCCAGACGGTCTTCTATATTAACGCTTACATTCACTGAGAGAAAGAGACTATGTTGGGCGCTTTGTTACACTGGTAAACTCTGAGATTGGAGGAAGTGTGAGAGTTTCCTGTCCAACGCACTTAAGAAAGAAGTCATTATGTAGGAAGAGGAGAGTTCTCGGCTAGAAAGGGAGGAGGCTTTCTATGTATGGGAACGCTTACATTCACTTCAAGAAACTATCGGTGAGTAATTTGTAGTTAAACTCTAGAAAAACTGTGAGAGTCCTATATAGGAAGGCTTGCATTCACTTAGGGAAAGCAAGTACGAAGAAGGAGTGGTTTGTAGGCTTGCTAAACTCTAGTGTTGATGAAATGCGAGAGTCCTATAGAGGGACGTTAACCTTCAGTTAGTGAGAGCAACTCTCGGGGGGGGGTGGTATTTAGGCTTGCTGAACTCTAGTTTGGAAGACATGTCCGAGTTATCCAGGAAGGCTTACAATCACTTAGCTAGAAAGCCAGTATCGGCGGTCGCCTTGTAGGCTTGCTAAACTCTAGTTTCCAGGAAGGGCAAGAGTCATATAGAGGATCACTTAAATTCACTCAGTGAAAGCAACTGTCGCTGGCTGCCTTTTAGGGTGGCTAAACTCTAGTTGGAAGGAAGTGTGAGAGTCATATATAGGAATTCTTACCTTGACTTAGTGAAAGCACCTATGGAGCGGTGGCTTGTCGTCTTGCTGAACTCCAGTTTGGAAGATCTGCGAGAGTATGTATTCATAGGGATATTTACAGCCACTTAGAGAAAGTAGCTCTCAGGGCTGGTGCGCAGGGTTACAAAACTACATTCAAAGAAGGACAAGAAAATTATACGGGGGAGGCTTACATTCGGGTAGAGAAAGCAACTCTCGTGGGGTGTATTGCCAGATGGCTAAACGTTGAGATTGGAACAAGTGTGAGTTTCTTGTGAATCACACTGAAGGATGAAGTCACTATGTAAAAGCTGGATACTTCTTAGCCAGACGGGAGTCACGATAGGAACACATACACTGACTGAGAGAAAGCAATTGTTGGGTGGTGGGTTGTAGGTTTGCTAAAGTCCAGTTTGGAAGAAGTGCGAGAATCCTTTATAGGAATGCTTACATTCACTTCCAGAAAGCAGCGATCAGCGGTGGTTTGCAGGATTGCTACACCGCAGTTTGCAAGAAGTGCGAGAGTCATGCATAGCAATGCTTAAATTCCCTTAGAGAAAGCAACTGTCGGCGGGTGATTTTTAGGCTTTCTAGCCTCTGGTTTGGATGAAGTGTGAGACATACATGGGAACGCTTACATTCCCTTCCAGAAAGCAAGTGTCGCGGAGTGGTTTTTAGGCTTGCAAGACTTCTGAACGGAAGAAGTGCGAGAGGCATATACAGGAAGGCGTACATTTACTTAATGAAAGCAACTATAGTGGGATGCATTGGAGAATTGCTAAAGTCTGAGATTGGAAGAAGTGTGACCTTCCTGTCAAACACACTTGAGAAAGAAGTCATCACGTAGGACGGGGAGAGCTCCCAGCAGTAAGGAGTCATGTATAGGGACGCTTAAACTAACTTAGAGCGAGCAACTAGCAGGTGGTGCTCTGTAGGCTGGCTAAACGCTAGAATGGAGGAAGTGCCAGACGGTCTTCTATATTAACGCTTACATTCACTGAGAGAAAGAGACTATGTTGGGCGCTTTGTTACACTGGTAAACTCTGAGATTGGAGGAAGTGTGAGAGTTTCCTGTCCAACGCACTTAAGAAAGAAGTCATTATGTAGGAAGAGGAGAGTTCTCGGCTAGAAAGGGAGGAGGCTTTCTATGTATGGGAACGCTTACATTCACTTCAAGAAACTATCGGGGGGTAATTTGTAGTTAAACTCTAGAAGAACTGTGAGAGTCCTATATAGGAAGGCTTGCATTCACTTAGGGAAAGCAAGTACGAAGGAGTGGTTTGTAGGCTTGCTAAACTCTAGTGTTGACGAAATGCGAGAGTCCTATAGAGGGACGTTAACCTTCAGTTAGTGAGAGCAACTCTCGGGGGGGGGGTGGTATTTAGGCTTGCTGAACTCTAGTTTGGAAGACATGTCCGAGTTATCCAGGAAGGCTTACAATCACTTAGCTAGAAAGCCAGTATCGGCGGTCGCCTTGTAGGCTTGCTAAACTCTAGTTTTCAGGAAGGGCAAGAGTCATATAGAGGATCACTTAAATTCACTCAGTGAAAGCAACTGTCGCAGGCTGCCTTTTAGGGTGGCTAAACTCTAGTTGGAAGGAAGTGTGAGAGTCATATATAGGAATTCTTACCTTGACTTAGTGAAAGCACCTATGGAGCGGTGGCTTGTCGTCTTGCTGAACTCCAGTTTGGAAGATGTGCGAGAGTATGTATTCATAGGGATATTTACAGCCACTTAGAGAAAGTAGCTCTCAGGGCTGGTGCGCAGGGTTACAAAACTACATTCAAAGAAGGAAAAGAAAATTATACGGGGGAGGCTTACATTCGGGTAGAGAAAGCAACTCTCGTGGGGTGTATTGCCAGATGGCTAAACGTTGAGATTGGAACAAGTGTGAGTTTCTTGTGAATCACACTGAAGGATGAAGTCACTATGGAAAAGCTGGATACTTCTTAGCCAGACGGGAGTCACGATAGGAACACATACACTGACTGAGAGAAAGCAATTGTTGGGTGGTGGGTTGTAGGTTTGCTAAAGTCCAGTTTGGAAGAAGTGCGAGAATCCTTTATAGGAATGCTTACATTCACTTCCAGAAAGCAGCCATCAGCGGTGGTTTGCAGGATTGCTACACCGCAGTTTGCAAGAAGTGCGAGAGTCGTGCATAGCAATGCTTAAATTCCCTTAGAGAAAGCAACTGTCGGCGGGTGATTTTTAGGCTTTCTAGCCTCTGGTTTGGATGAAGTGTGAGACATACATGGGAACGCTTACATTCCCTTCCAGAAAGCAAGTGTCGCGGAGTGGTTTTTAGGCTTGCAAGACTTCTGAACGGAAGAAGTGCGAGAGGCATATACAGGAAGGCGTACATTTACTTAATGAAAGCAACTATAGTGGGATGCATTGGAGAATTGCTAAAGTCTGAGATTGGAAGAAGTGTGACCTTCCTGTCAAACACACTTGAGAAAGAAGTCATCACGTAGGACGGGGAGAGCTCCCAGCAGTAAGGAGTCATGTATAGGGACGCTTAAACTAACTTAGAGCGAGCAACTAGCAGGTGGTGCTCTGTAGGCTGGCTAAACGCTAGAATGGAGGAAGTGCAAGACGGTCTTCTATATTAACGCTTACATTCACTGAGAGAAAGAGACTATGTTGGGCGCTTTGTTACACTGGTAAACTCTGAGATTGGAGGAAGTGTGAGAGTTTCCTGTCCAACGCACTTAAGAAAGAAGTCATTATGTAGGAAGAGGAGAGTTCTAGGCTAGAAAGGGAGGACGCTTTCTATGTATGGGAACGCTTACATTCACTTCAAGAAACTATCGGGGGGTAATTTGTAGTTAAACTCTAGAAGAACTGTGAGAGTCCTATATAGGAAGGCTTGCATTCACTTAGGGAAAGCAAGTACGAAGGAGTGGTTTGTAGGCTTGCTAAACTCTAGTGTTGACGAAATGCGAGAGTCCTATAGAGGGACGTTAACCTTCAGTTAGTGAGAGCAACTCTCGGGGGGGGGGGTGGTATTTAGGCTTGCTGAACTCTAGTTTGGAAGACATGTCCGAGTTATCCAGGAAGGCTTACAATCACTTAGCTAGAAAGCCAGTATCGGCGGTCGCCTTGTAGGCTTGCTAAACTCTAGTTTTCAGGAAGGGCAAGAGTCATATAGAGGATCACTTAAATTCACTCAGTGAAAGCAACTGTCGCAGGCTGCCTTTTAGGGTGGCTAAACTCTAGTTGGAAGGAAGTGTGAGAGTCATATATAGGAATTCTTACCTTGACTTAGTGAAAGCACCTATGGAGCGGTGGCTTGTCGTCTTGCTGAACTCCAGTTTGGAAGATGTGCGAGAGTATGTATTCATAGGGATATTTACAGCCACTTAGAGAAAGTAGCTCTCAGGGCTGGTGCGCAGGGTTACAAAACTACATTCAAAGAAGGAAAAGAAAATTATACGGGGGAGGCTTACATTCGGGTAGAGAAAGCAACTCTCGTGGGGTGTATTGCCAGATGGCTAAACGTTGAGATTGGAACAAGTGTGAGTTTCTTGTGAATCACACTGAAGGATGAAGTCACTATGTAAAAGCTGGATACTTCTTAGCCAGACGGGAGTCACGATAGGAACACATACACTGACTGAGAGAAAGCAATTGTTGGGTGGTGGGTTGTAGGTTTGCTAAAGTCCAGTTTGGAAGAAGTGCGAGAATCCTTTATAGGAATGCTTACATTCACTTCCAGAAAGCAGCGATCAGCGGTGGTTTGCAGGATTGCTACACCGCAGTTTGCAAGAAGTGCGAGAGTCGTGCATAGCAATGCTTAAATTCCCTTAGAGAAAGCAACTGTCGGCGGGTGATTTTTTAGGCTTTCTAGCCTCTGGTTTGGATGAAGTGTCAGACATACATGGGAACGCTTACATTCCCTTCCAGAAAGCAAGTGTCGCGGAGTGGTTTTTAGGCTTGCAAGACTTCTGAACGGAAGAAGTGCGAGAGGCATATACAGGAAGGCGTACATTTACTTAATGAAAGCAACTATAGTGGGATGCATTGGAGAATTGCTAAAGTCTGAGATTGGAAGAAGTGTGACCTTCCTGTCAAACACACTTGAGAAAGAAGTCATCACGTAGGACGGGGAGAGCTCCCAGCAGTAAGGAGTCATGTATAGGGACGCTTAAACTAACTTAGAGCGAGCAACTAGCAGGTGGTGCTCTGTAGGCTGGCTAAACGCTAGAATGGAGGAAGTGCCAGACGGTCTTCTATATTAACGCTTACATTCACTGAGAGAAAGAGACTATGTTGGGCGCTTTGTTACACTGGTAAACTCTGAGATTGGAAGAAGTGTGAGAGTTTCCTGTCCAACGCACTTACGAAAGAAGTCATTATGTAGGAAGAGGAGAGTTCTCGGCTAGAAAGGGAGGAGGCTTTCTATGTATGGGAACGCTTACATTCACTTCAAGAAACTATCGGGGGGTAATTTGTAGTTAAACTCTAGAAGAACTGTGAGAGTCCTATATAGGAAGGCTTGCATTCACTTAGGGAAAGCAAGTACGAAGAAGGAGTGGTTTGTAGGCTTGCTAAACTCTAGTGTTGATGAAATGCGAGAGTCCTATAGAGGGACGTTAACCTTCAGTTAGTGAGAGCAACTCTCGGGGGGGGGGGTGGTATTTAGGCTTGCTGAACTCTAGTTTGGAAGACATGTCCGAGTTATCCAGGAAGGCTTACAATCACTTAGCTAGAAAGCCAGTATCGGCGGTCGCCTTGTAGGCTTGCTAAACTCTAGTTTCCAGGAAGGGCAAGAGTCATATAGAGGATCACTTCAATTCACTCAGTGAAAGCAACTGTCGCGGGCTGCCTTTTAGGGTGGCTAAACTCTAGTTGGAAGGAAGTGTGAGAGTCATATATAGGAATTCTTACCTTGACTTAGTGAAAGCACCTATGGAGCGGTGGCTTGTCGTCTTGCTGAACTCCAGTTTGGAAGATGTGCGAGAGTATGTATTCATAGGGATATTTACAGCCACTTAGAGAAAGTAGCTCTCAGGGCTGGTGCGCAGGGTTACAAAACTACATTCAAAGAAGGAAAAGAAAATTATACGGGGGAGGCTTACATTCGGGTAGAGAAAGCAACTCTCGTGGGGTGTATTGCCAGATGGCTAAACGTTGAGATTGGAACAAGTGTGAGTTTCTTGTGAATCACACTGAAGGATGAAGTCACTATGTAAAAGCTGGATACTTCTTAGCCAGACGGGAGTCACGATAGGAACACATACACTGACTGAGAGAAAGCAATTGTTGGGTGGTGGGTTGTAGGTTTGCTAAAGTCCAGTTTGGAAGAAGTGCGAGAATCCTTTATAGGAATGCTTACATTCACTTCCAGAAAGCAGCGATCAGCGGTGGTTTGCAACATTGCTACACCGCAGTTTGCAGGAAGTGCGAGAGTCGTGCATAGCAATGCTTAAATTCCCTTAGAGAAAGCAACTGTCGGCGGGTGATTTTTAGGCTTTCTAGCCTCTGGTTTGGATGAAGTGTGAGACATACATGGGAACGCTTACATTCCCTTCCAGAAAGCAAGTGTCGCGGAGTGGTTTTTAGGCTTGCAAGACTTCTGAACGGAAGAAGTGCGAGAGGCATATACAGGAAGGCGTACATTTACTTAATGAAAGCAACTATAGTGGGATGCATTGGAGAATTGCTAAAGTCTGAGATTGGAAGAAGTGTGACCTTCCTGTCAAACACACTTGAGAAAGAAGTCATCACGTAGGACGGGGAGAGCTCCCAGCAGTAAGGAGTCATGTATAGGGACGCTTAAACTAACTTAGAGCGAGCAACTAGCAGGTGGTGCTCTGTAGGCTGGCTAAACGCTAGAATGGAGGAAGTGCCAGACGGTCTTCTATATTAACGCTTACATTCACTGAGAGAAAGAGACTATGTTGGGTGCTTTGTTACACTGGTAAACTCTGAGATTGGAGGAAGTGTGAGAGTTTCCTGTCCAACGCACTTAAGAAAGAAGTCATTATGTAGGAAGAGGAGAGTTCTCGGCTAGAAAGGGAGGAGGCTTTCTATGTATGGGAACGCTTACATTCACTTCAAGAAACTATCGGTGAGTAATTTGTAGTTAAACTCTAGAAAAACTGTGAGAGTCCTATATAGGAAGGCTTGCATTCACTTAGGGAAAGCAAGTACGAAGAAGGAGTGGTTTGTAGGCTTGCTAAACTCTAGTGTTGATGAAATGCGAGAGTCCTATAGAGGGACGTTAACCTTCAGTTAGTGAGAGCAACTCTCGGGGGGGGGGGGTGGTATTTAGGCTTGCTGAACTCTAGTTTGGAAGACATGTCCGAGTTATCCAGGAAGGCTTACAATCACTTAGCTAGAAAGCCAGTATCGGCGGTCGCCTTGTAGGCTTGCTAAACTCTAGTTTCCAGGAAGGGCAAGAGTCATATAGAGGATCACTTAAATTCACTCAGTGAAAGCAACTGTCGCTGGCTGCCTTTTAGGGTGGCTAAACTCTAGTTGGAAGGAAGTGTGAGAGTCATATATAGGAATTCTTACCTTGACTTAGTGAAAGCACCTATGGAGCGGTGGCTTGTCGTCTTGCTGAACTCCAGTTTGGAAGATCTGCGAGAGTATGTATTCATAGGGATATTTACAGCCACTTAGAGAAAGTAGCTCTCAGGGCTGGTGCGCAGGGTTACAAAACTACATTCAAAGAAGGACAAGAAAATTATACGGGGGAGGCTTACATTCGGGTAGAGAAAGCAACTCTCGTGGGGTGTATTGCCAGATGGCTAAACGTTGAGATTGGAACAAGTGTGAGTTTCTTGTGAATCACACTGAAGGATGAAGTCACTATGTAAAAGCTGGATACTTCTTAGCCAGACGGGAGTCACGATAGGAACACATACACTGACTGAGAGAAAGCAATTGTTGGGTGGTGGGTTGTAGGTTTGCTAAAGTCCAGTTTGGAAGAAGTGCGAGAATCCTTTATAGGAATGCTTACATTCACTTCCAGAAAGCAGCGATCAGCGGTGGTTTGCAGGATTGCTACACCGCAGTTTGCAAGAAGTGCGAGAGTCATGCATAGCAATGCTTAAATTCCCTTAGAGAAAGCAACTGTCGGCGGGTGATTTTTAGGCTTTCTAGCCTCTGGTTTGGATGAAGTGTGAGACATACATGGGAACGCTTACATTCCCTTCCAGAAAGCAAGTGTCGCGGAGTGGTTTTTAGGCTTGCAAGACTTCTGAACGGAAGAAGTGCGAGAGGCATATACAGGAAGGCGTACATTTACTTAATGAAAGCAACTATAGTGGGATGCATTGGAGAATTGCTAAAGTCTGAGATTGGAAGAAGTGTGACCTTCCTGTCAAACACACTTGAGAAAGAAGTCATCACGTAGGACGGGGAGAGCTCCCAGCAGTAAGGAGTCATGTATAGGGACGCTTAAACTAACTTAGAGCGAGCAACTAGCAGGTGGTGCTCTGTAGGCTGGCTAAACGCTAGAATGGAGGAAGTGCCAGACGGTCTTCTATATTAACGCTTACATTCACTGAGAGAAAGAGACTATGTTGGGCGCTTTGTTACACTGGTAAACTCTGAGATTGGAGGAAGTGTGAGAGTTTCCTGTCCAACGCACTTAAGAAAGAAGTCATTATGTAGGAAGAGGAGAGTTCTCGGCTAGAAAGGGAGGAGGCTTTCTATGTATGGGAACGCTTACATTCACTTCAAGAAACTATCGGGGGGTAATTTGTAGTTAAACTCTAGAAGAACTGTGAGAGTCCTATATAGGAAGGCTTGCATTCACTTAGGGAAAGCAAGTACGAAGGAGTGGTTTGTAGGCTTGCTAAACTCTAGTGTTGACGAAATGCGAGAGTCCTATAGAGGGACGTTAACCTTCAGTTAGTGAGAGCAACTCTCGGGGGGGGGGTGGTATTTAGGCTTGCTGAACTCTAGTTTGGAAGACATGTCCGAGTTATCCAGGAAGGCTTACAATCACTTAGCTAGAAAGCCAGTATCGGCGGTCGCCTTGTAGGCTTGCTAAACTCTAGTTTTCAGGAAGGGCAAGAGTCATATAGAGGATCACTTAAATTCACTCAGTGAAAGCAACTGTCGCAGGCTGCCTTTTAGGGTGGCTAAACTCTAGTTGGAAGGAAGTGTGAGAGTCATATATAGGAATTCTTACCTTGACTTAGTGAAAGCACCTATGGAGCGGTGGCTTGTCGTCTTGCTGAACTCCAGTTTGGAAGATGTGCGAGAGTATGTATTCATAGGGATATTTACAGCCACTTAGAGAAAGTAGCTCTCAGGGCTGGTGCGCAGGGTTACAAAACTACATTCAAAGAAGGAAAAGAAAATTATACGGGGGAGGCTTACATTCGGGTAGAGAAAGCAACTCTCGTGGGGTGTATTGCCAGATGGCTAAACGTTGAGATTGGAACAAGTGTGAGTTTCTTGTGAATCACACTGAAGGATGAAGTCACTATGTAAAAGCTGGATACTTCTTAGCCAGACGGGAGTCACGATAGGAACACATACACTGACTGAGAGAAAGCAATTGTTGGGTGGTGGGTTGTAGGTTTGCTAAAGTCCAGTTTGGAAGAAGTGCGAGAATCCTTTATAGGAATGCTTACATTCACTTCCAGAAAGCAGCCATCAGCGGTGGTTTGCAGGATTGCTACACCGCAGTTTGCAAGAAGTGCGAGAGTCGTGCATAGCAATGCTTAAATTCCCTTAGAGAAAGCAACTGTCGGCGGGTGATTTTTAGGCTTTCTAGCCTCTGGTTTGGATGAAGTGTGAGACATACATGGGAACGCTTACATTCCCTTCCAGAAAGCAAGTGTCGCGGAGTGGTTTTTAGGCTTGCAAGACTTCTGAACGGAAGAAGTGCGAGAGGCATATACAGGAAGGCGTACATTTACTTAATGAAAGCAACTATAGTGGGATGCATTGGAGAATTGCTAAAGTCTGAGATTGGAAGAAGTGTGACCTTCCTGTCAAACACACTTGAGAAAGAAGTCATCACGTAGGACGGGGAGAGCTCCCAGCAGTAAGGAGTCATGTATAGGGACGCTTAAACTAACTTAGAGCGAGCAACTAGCAGGTGGTGCTCTGTAGGCTGGCTAAACGCTAGAATGGAGGAAGTGCAAGACGGTCTTCTATATTAACGCTTACATTCACTGAGAGAAAGAGACTATGTTGGGCGCTTTGTTACACTGGTAAACTCTGAGATTGGAGGAAGTGTGAGAGTTTCCTGTCCAACGCACTTAAGAAAGAAGTCATTATGTAGGAAGAGGAGAGTTCTCGGCTAGAAAGGGAGGACGCTTTCTATGTATGGGAACGCTTACATTCACTTCAAGAAACTATCGGGGGGTAATTTGTAGTTAAACTCTAGAAGAACTGTGAGAGTCCTATATAGGAAGGCTTGCATTCACTTAGGGAAAGCAAGTACGAAGGAGTGGTTTGTAGGCTTGCTAAACTCTAGTGTTGACGAAATGCGAGAGTCCTATAGAGGGACGTTAACCTTCAGTTAGTGAGAGCAACTCTCGGGGGGGGGGGTGGTATTTAGGCTTGCTGAACTCTAGTTTGGAAGACATGTCCGAGTTATCCAGGAAGGCTTACAATCACTTAGCTAGAAAGCCAGTATCGGCGGTCGCCTTGTAGGCTTGCTAAACTCTAGTTTTCAGGAAGGGCAAGAGTCATATAGAGGATCACTTAAATTCACTCAGTGAAAGCAACTGTCGCAGGCTGCCTTTTAGGGTGGCTAAACTCTAGTTGGAAGGAAGTGTGAGAGTCATATATAGGAATTCTTACCTTGACTTAGTGAAAGCACCTATGGAGCGGTGGCTTGTCGTCTTGCTGAACTCCAGTTTGGAAGATGTGCGAGAGTATGTATTCATAGGGATATTTACAGCCACTTAGAGAAAGTAGCTCTCAGGGCTGGTGCGCAGGGTTACAAAACTACATTCAAAGAAGGAAAAGAAAATTATACGGGGGAGGCTTACATTCGGGTAGAGAAAGCAACTCTCGTGGGGTGTATTGCCAGATGGCTAAACGTTGAGATTGGAACAAGTGTGAGTTTCTTGTGAATCACACTGAAGGATGAAGTCACTATGTAAAAGCTGGATACTTCTTAGCCAGACGGGAGTCACGATAGGAACACATACACTGACTGAGAGAAAGCAATTGTTGGGTGGTGGGTTGTAGGTTTGCTAAAGTCCAGTTTGGAAGAAGTGCGAGAATCCTTTATAGGAATGCTTACATTCACTTCCAGAAAGCAGCGATCAGCGGTGGTTTGCAACATTGCTACACCGCAGTTTGCAGGAAGTGCGAGAGTCGTGCATAGCAATGCTTAAATTCCCTTAGAGAAAGCAACTGTCGGCGGGTGATTTTTAGGCTTTCTAGCCTCTGGTTTGGATGAAGTGTGAGACATACATGGGAACGCTTACATTCCCTTCCAGAAAGCAAGTGTCGCGGAGTGGTTTTTAGGCTTGCAAGACTTCTGAACGGAAGAAGTGCGAGAGGCATATACAGGAAGGCGTACATTTACTTAATGAAAGCAACTATAGTGGGATGCATTGGAGAATTGCTAAAGTCTGAGATTGGAAGAAGTGTGACCTTCCTGTCAAACACACTTGAGAAAGAAGTCATCACGTAGGACGGGGAGAGCTCCCAGCAGTAAGGAGTCATGTATAGGGACGCTTAAACTAACTTAGAGCGAGCAACTAGCAGGTGGTGCTCTGTAGGCTGGCTAAACGCTAGAATGGAGGAAGTGCCAGACGGTCTTCTATATTAACGCTTACATTCACTGAGAGAAAGAGACTATGTTGGGCGCTTTGTTACACTGGTAAACTCTGAGATTGGAAGAAGTGTGAGAGTTTCCTGTCCAACGCACTTAAGAAAGAAGTCATTATGTAGGAAGAGGAGAGTTCTCGGCTAGAAAGGGAGGAGGCTTTCTATGTATGGGAACGCTTACATTCACTTCAAGAAACTATCGGGGGGTAATTTGTAGTTAAACTCTAGAAGAACTGTGAGAGTCCTATATAGGAAGCCTTGCATTCACTTAGGGAAAGCAAGTACGAAGAAGGAGTGGTTTGTAGGCTTGCTAAACTCTAGTGTTGACGAAATGCGAGAGTCCTATAGAGGGACGTTAACCTTCAGTTAGTGAGAGCAACTCTCGGGGGGGGGGGGTGGTATTTAGGCTTGCTGAACTCTAGTTTGGAAGACATGTCCGAGTTATCCAGGAAGGCTTACAATCACTTAGCTAGAAAGCCAGTATCGGCGGTCGCCTTGTAGGCTTGCTAAACTCTAGTTTCCAGGAAGGGCAAGAGTCATATAGAGGATCACTTAAATTCACTCAGTGAAAGCAACTGTCGCAGGCTGCCTTTTAGGGTGGCTAAACTCTAGTTGGAAGGAAGTGTGAGAGTCATATATAGGAATTCTTACCTTGACTTAGTGAAAGCACCTATGGAGCGGTGGCTTGTCGTCTTGCTGAACTCCAGTTTGGAAGATGTGCGAGAGTATGTATTCATAGGGATATTTACAGCCACTTAGAGAAAGTAGCTCTCAGGGCTGGTGCGCAGGGTTACAAAACTACATTCAAAGAAGGAAAAGAAAATTATACGGGGGAGGCTTACATTCGGGTAGAGAAAGCAACTCTCGTGGGGTGTATTGGCAGATGGCTAAACGTTGAGATTGGAACAAGTGTGAGTTTCTTGTGAATCACACTGAAGGATGAAGTCACTATGGAAAAGCTGGATACTTCTTAGCCAGACGGGAGTCACGATAGGAACACATACACTGACTGAGAGAAAGCAATTGTTGGGTGGTGGGTTGTAGGTTTGCTAAAGTCCAGTTTGGAAGAAGTGCGAGAATCCTTTATAGGAATGCTTACATTCACTTCCAGAAAGCAGCCATCAGCGGTGGTTTGCAGGATTGCTACACCGCAGTTTGCAAGAAGTGCGAGAGTCGTGCATAGCAATGCTTAAATTCCCTTAGAGAAAGCAACTGTCGGCGGGTGATTTTTAGGCTTTCTAGCCTCTGGTTTGGATGAAGTGTGAGACATACATGGGAACGCTTACATTCCCTTCCAGAAAGCAAGTGTCGCGGAGTGGTTTTTAGGCTTGCAAGACTTCTGAACGGAAGAAGTGCGAGAGGCATATACAGGAAGGCGTACATTTACTTAATGAAAGCAACTATAGTGGGATGCATTGGAGAATTGCTAAAGTCTGAGATTGGAAGAAGTGTGACCTTCCTGTCAAACACACTTGAGAAAGAAGTCATCACGTAGGACGGGGAGAGCTCCCAGCAGTAAGGAGTCATGTATAGGGACGCTTAAACTAACTTAGAGCGAGCAACTAGCAGGTGGTGCTCTGTAGGCTGGCTAAACGCTAGAATGGAGGAAGTGCAAGACGGTCTTCTATATTAACGCTTACATTCACTGAGAGAAAGAGACTATGTTGGGCGCTTTGTTACACTGGTAAACTCTGAGATTGGAGGAAGTGTGAGAGTTTCCTGTCCAACGCACTTAAGAAAGAAGTCATTATGTAGGAAGAGGAGAGTTCTCGGCTAGAAAGGGAGGACGCTTTCTATGTATGGGAACGCTTACATTCACTTCAAGAAACTATCGGGGGGTAATTTGTAGTTAAACTCTAGAAGAACTGTGAGAGTCCTATATAGGAAGGCTTGCATTCACTTAGGGAAAGCAAGTACGAAGGAGTGGTTTGTAGGCTTGCTAAACTCTAGTGTTGACGAAATGCGAGAGTCCTATAGAGGGACGTTAACCTTCAGTTAGTGAGAGCAACTCTCGGGGGGGGGGGTGGTATTTAGGCTTGCTGAACTCTAGTTTGGAAGACATGTCCGAGTTATCCAGGAAGGCTTACAATCACTTAGCTAGAAAGCCAGTATCGGCGGTCGCCTTGTAGGCTTGCTAAACTCTAGTTTTCAGGAAGGGCAAGAGTCATATAGAGGATCACTTAAATTCACTCAGTGAAAGCAACTGTCGCAGGCTGCCTTTTAGGGTGGCTAAACTCTAGTTGGAAGGAAGTGTGAGAGTCATATATAGGAATTCTTACCTTGACTTAGTGAAAGCACCTATGGAGCGGTGGCTTGTCGTCTTGCTGAACTCCAGTTTGGAAGATGTGCGAGAGTATGTATTCATAGGGATATTTACAGCCACTTAGAGAAAGTAGCTCTCAGGGCTGGTGCGCAGGGTTACAAAACTACATTCAAAGAAGGAAAAGAAAATTATACGGGGGAGGCTTACATTCGGGTAGAGAAAGCAACTCTCGTGGGGTGTATTGCCAGATGGCTAAACGTTGAGATTGGAACAAGTGTGAGTTTCTTGTGAATCACACTGAAGGATGAAGTCACTATGGAAAAGCTGGATACTTCTTAGCCAGACGGGAGTCACGATAGGAACACATACACTGACTGAGAGAAAGCAATTGTTGGGTGGTGGGTTGTAGGTTTGCTAAAGTCCAGTTTGGAAGAAGTGCGAGAATCCTTTATAGGAATGCTTACATTCACTTCCAGAAAGCAGCGATCAGCGGTGGTTTGCAGGATTGCTACACCGCAGTTTGCAAGAAGTGCGAGAGTCGTGCATAGCAATGCTTAAATTCCCTTAGAGAAAGCAACTGTCGGCGGGTGATTTTTTAGGCTTTCTAGCCTCTGGTTTGGATGAAGTGTCAGACATACATGGGAACGCTTACATTCCCTTCCAGAAAGCAAGTGTCGCGGAGTGGTTTTTAGGCTTGCAAGACTTCTGAACGGAAGAAGTGCGAGAGGCATATACAGGAAGGCGTACATTTACTTAATGAAAGCAACTATAGTGGGATGCATTGGAGAATTGCTAAAGTCTGAGATTGGAAGAAGTGTGACCTTCCTGTCAAACACACTTGAGAAAGAAGTCATCACGTAGGACGGGGAGAGCTCCCAGCAGTAAGGAGTCATGTATAGGGACGCTTAAACTAACTTAGAGCGAGCAACTAGCAGGTGGTGCTCTGTAGGCTGGCTAAACGCTAGAATGGAGGAAGTGCCAGACGGTCTTCTATATTAACGCTTACATTCACTGAGAGAAAGAGACTATGTTGGGCGCTTTGTTACACTGGTAAACTCTGAGATTGGAAGAAGTGTGAGAGTTTCCTGTCCAACGCACTTACGAAAGAAGTCATTATGTAGGAAGAGGAGAGTTCTCGGCTAGAAAGGGAGGACGCTTTCTATGTATGGGAACGCTTACATTCACTTCAAGAAACTATCGGGGGGTAATTTGTAGTTAAACTCTAGAAGAACTGTGAGAGTCCTATATAGGAAGGCTTGCATTCACTTAGGGAAAGCAAGTACGAAGAAGGAGTGGTTTGTAGGCTTGCTAAACTCTAGTGTTGATGAAATGCGAGAGTCCTATAGAGGGACGTTAACCTTCAGTTAGTGAGAGCAACTCTCGGGGGGGGGGGTGGTATTTAGGCTTGCTGAACTCTAGTTTGGAAGACATGTCCGAGTTATCCAGGAAGGCTTACAATCACTTAGCTAGAAAGCCAGTATCGGCGGTCGCCTTGTAGGCTTGCTAAACTCTAGTTTCCAGGAAGGGCAAGAGTCATATAGAGGATCACTTCAATTCACTCAGTGAAAGCAACTGTCGCGGGCTGCCTTTTAGGGTGGCTAAACTCTAGTTGGAAGGAAGTGTGAGAGTCATATATAGGAATTCTTACCTTGACTTAGTGAAAGCACCTATGGAGCGGTGGCTTGTCGTCTTGCTGAACTCCAGTTTGGAAGATGTGCGAGAGTATGTATTCATAGGGATATTTACAGCCACTTAGAGAAAGTAGCTCTCAGGGCTGGTGCGCAGGGTTACAAAACTACATTCAAAGAAGGAAAAGAAAATTATATGGGGGAGGCTTACATTCGGGTAGAGAAAGCAACTCTCGTGGGGTGTATTGCCAGATGGCTAAACGTTGAGATTGGAACAAGTGTGAGTTTCTTGTGAATCACACTGAAGGATGAAGTCACTATGTAAAAGCTGGATACTTCTTAGCCAGACGGGAGTCACGATAGGAACACATACACTGACTGAGAGAAAGCAATTGTTGGGTGGTGGGTTGTAGGTTTGCTAAAGTCCAGTTTGGAAGAAGTGCGAGAATCCTTTATAGGAATGCTTACATTCACTTCCAGAAAGCAGCGATCAGCGGTGGTTTGCAACATTGCTACACCGCAGTTTGCAGGAAGTGCGAGAGTCGTGCATAGCAATGCTTAAATTCCCTTAGAGAAAGCAACTGTCGGCGGGTGATTTTTAGGCTTTCTAGCCTCTGGTTTGGATGAAGTGTGAGACATACATGGGAACGCTTACATTCCCTTCCAGAAAGCAAGTGTCGCGGAGTGGTTTTTAGGCTTGCAAGACTTCTGAACGGAAGAAGTGCGAGAGGCATATACAGGAAGGCGTACATTTACTTAATGAAAGCAACTATAGTGGGATGCATTGGAGAATTGCTAAAGTCTGAGATTGGAAGAAGTGTGACCTTCCTGTCAAACACACTTGAGAAAGAAGTCATCACGTAGGACGGGGAGAGCTCCCAGCAGTAAGGAGTCATGTATAGGGACGCTTAAACTAACTTAGAGCGAGCAACTAGCAGGTGGTGCTCTGTAGGCTGGCTAAACGCTAGAATGGAGGAAGTGCCAGACGGTCTTCTATATTAACGCTTACATTCACTGAGAGAAAGAGACTATGTTGGGTGCTTTGTTACACTGGTAAACTCTGAGATTGGAGGAAGTGTGAGAGTTTCCTGTCCAACGCACTTAAGAAAGAAGTCATTATGTAGGAAGAGGAGAGTTCTCGGCTAGAAAGGGAGGAGGCTTTCTATGTATGGGAACGCTTACATTCACTTCAAGAAACTATCGGTGAGTAATTTGTAGTTAAACTCTAGAAAAACTGTGAGAGTCCTATATAGGAAGGCTTGCATTCACTTAGGGAAAGCAAGTACGAAGAAGGAGTGGTTTGTAGGCTTGCTAAACTCTAGTGTTGATGAAATGCGAGAGTCCTATAGAGGGACGTTAACCTTCAGTTAGTGAGAGCAACTCTCGGGGGGGGGGGGTGGTATTTAGGCTTGCTGAACTCTAGTTTGGAAGACATGTCCGAGTTATCCAGGAAGGCTTACAATCACTTAGCTAGAAAGCCAGTATCGGCGGTCGCCTTGTAGGCTTGCTAAACTCTAGTTTCCAGGAAGGGCAAGAGTCATATAGAGGATCACTTAAATTCACTCAGTGAAAGCAACTGTCGCTGGCTGCCTTTTAGGGTGGCTAAACTCTAGTTGGAAGGAAGTGTGAGAGTCATATATAGGAATTCTTACCTTGACTTAGTGAAAGCACCTATGGAGCGGTGGCTTGTCGTCTTGCTGAACTCCAGTTTGGAAGATCTGCGAGAGTATGTATTCATAGGGATATTTACAGCCACTTAGAGAAAGTAGCTCTCAGGGCTGGTGCGCAGGGTTACAAAACTACATTCAAAGAAGGACAAGAAAATTATACGGGGGAGGCTTACATTCGGGTAGAGAAAGCAACTCTCGTGGGGTGTATTGCCAGATGGCTAAACGTTGAGATTGGAACAAGTGTGAGTTTCTTGTGAATCACACTGAAGGATGAAGTCACTATGTAAAAGCTGGATACTTCTTAGCCAGACGGGAGTCACGATAGGAACACATACACTGACTGAGAGAAAGCAATTGTTGGGTGGTGGGTTGTAGGTTTGCTAAAGTCCAGTTTGGAAGAAGTGCGAGAATCCTTTATAGGAATGCTTACATTCACTTCCAGAAAGCAGCGATCAGCGGTGGTTTGCAGGATTGCTACACCGCAGTTTGCAAGAAGTGCGAGAGTCATGCATAGCAATGCTTAAATTCCCTTAGAGAAAGCAACTGTCGGCGGGTGATTTTTAGGCTTTCTAGCCTCTGGTTTGGATGAAGTGTGAGACATACATGGGAACGCTTACATTCCCTTCCAGAAAGCAAGTGTCGCGGAGTGGTTTTTAGGCTTGCAAGACTTCTGAACGGAAGAAGTGCGAGAGGCATATACAGGAAGGCGTACATTTACTTAATGAAAGCAACTATAGTGGGATGCATTGGAGAATTGCTAAAGTCTGAGATTGGAAGAAGTGTGACCTTCCTGTCAAACACACTTGAGAAAGAAGTCATCACGTAGGACGGGGAGAGCTCCCAGCAGTAAGGAGTCATGTATAGGGACGCTTAAACTAACTTAGAGCGAGCAACTAGCAGGTGGTGCTCTGTAGGCTGGCTAAACGCTAGAATGGAGGAAGTGCCAGACGGTCTTCTATATTAACGCTTACATTCACTGAGAGAAAGAGACTATGTTGGGCGCTTTGTTACACTGGTAAACTCTGAGATTGGAGGAAGTGTGAGAGTTTCCTGTCCAACGCACTTAAGAAAGAAGTCATTATGTAGGAAGAGGAGAGTTCTCGGCTAGAAAGGGAGGAGGCTTTCTATGTATGGGAACGCTTACATTCACTTCAAGAAACTATCGGGGGGTAATTTGTAGTTAAACTCTAGAAGAACTGTGAGAGTCCTATATAGGAAGGCTTGCATTCACTTAGGGAAAGCAAGTACGAAGGAGTGGTTTGTAGGCTTGCTAAACTCTAGTGTTGACGAAATGCGAGAGTCCTATAGAGGGACGTTAACCTTCAGTTAGTGAGAGCAACTCTCGGGGGGGGGGTGGTATTTAGGCTTGCTGAACTCTAGTTTGGAAGACATGTCCGAGTTATCCAGGAAGGCTTACAATCACTTAGCTAGAAAGCCAGTATCGGCGGTCGCCTTGTAGGCTTGCTAAACTCTAGTTTTCAGGAAGGGCAAGAGTCATATAGAGGATCACTTAAATTCACTCAGTGAAAGCAACTGTCGCAGGCTGCCTTTTAGGGTGGCTAAACTCTAGTTGGAAGGAAGTGTGAGAGTCATATATAGGAATTCTTACCTTGACTTAGTGAAAGCACCTATGGAGCGGTGGCTTGTCGTCTTGCTGAACTCCAGTTTGGAAGATGTGCGAGAGTATGTATTCATAGGGATATTTACAGCCACTTAGAGAAAGTAGCTCTCAGGGCTGGTGCGCAGGGTTACAAAACTACATTCAAAGAAGGACAAGAAAATTATACGGGGGAGGCTTACATTCGGGTAGAGAAAGCAACTCTCGTGGGGTGTATTGCCAGATGGCTAAACGTTGAGATTGGAACAAGTGTGAGTTTCTTGTGAATCACACTGAAGGATGAAGTCACTATGGAAAAGCTGGATACTTCTTAGCCAGACGGGAGTCACGATAGGAACACATACACTGACTGAGAGAAAGCAATTGTTGGGTGGTGGGTTGTAGGTTTGCTAAAGTCCAGTTTGGAAGAAGTGCGAGAATCCTTTATAGGAATGCTTACATTCACTTCCAGAAAGCAGCCATCAGCGGTGGTTTGCAGGATTGCTACACCGCAGTTTGCAAGAAGTGCGAGAGTCGTGCATAGCAATGCTTAAATTCCCTTAGAGAAAGCAACTGTCGGCGGGTGATTTTTAGGCTTTCTAGCCTCTGGTTTGGATGAAGTGTGAGACATACATGGGAACGCTTACATTCCCTTCCAGAAAGCAAGTGTCGCGGAGTGGTTTTTAGGCTTGCAAGACTTCTGAACGGAAGAAGTGCGAGAGGCATATACAGGAAGGCGTACATTTACTTAATGAAAGCAACTATAGTGGGATGCATTGGAGAATTGCTAAAGTCTGAGATTGGAAGAAGTGTGACCTTCCTGTCAAACACACTTGAGAAAGAAGTCATCACGTAGGACGGGGAGAGCTCCCAGCAGTAAGGAGTCATGTATAGGGACGCTTAAACTAACTTAGAGCGAGCAACTAGCAGGTGGTGCTCTGTAGGCTGGCTAAACGCTAGAATGGAGGAAGTGCAAGACGGTCTTCTATATTAACGCTTACATTCACTGAGAGAAAGAGACTATGTTGGGCGCTTTGTTACACTGGTAAACTCTGAGATTGGAGGAAGTGTGAGAGTTTCCTGTCCAACGCACTTAAGAAAGAAGTCATTATGTAGGAAGAGGAGAGTTCTCGGCTAGAAAGGGAGGACGCTTTCTATGTATGGGAACGCTTACATTCACTTCAAGAAACTATCGGGGGGTAATTTGTAGTTAAACTCTAGAAGAACTGTGAGAGTCCTATATAGGAAGGCTTGCATTCACTTAGGGAAAGCAAGTACGAAGGAGTGGTTTGTAGGCTTGCTAAACTCTAGTGTTGACGAAATGCGAGAGTCCTATAGAGGGACGTTAACCTTCAGTTAGTGAGAGCAACTCTCGGGGGGGGGGGGTGGTATTTAGGCTTGCTGAACTCTAGTTTGGAAGACATGTCCGAGTTATCCAGGAAGGCTTACAATCACTTAGCTAGAAAGCCAGTATCGGCGGTCGCCTTGTAGGCTTGCTAAACTCTAGTTTTCAGGAAGGGCAAGAGTCATATAGAGGATCACTTAAATTCACTCAGTGAAAGCAACTGTCGCAGGCTGCCTTTTAGGGTGGCTAAACTCTAGTTGGAAGGAAGTGTGAGAGTCATATATAGGAATTCTTACCTTGACTTAGTGAAAGCACCTATGGAGCGGTGGCTTGTCGTCTTGCTGAACTCCAGTTTGGAAGATGTGCGAGAGTATGTATTCATAGGGATATTTACAGCCACTTAGAGAAAGTAGCTCTCAGGGCTGGTGCGCAGGGTTACAAAACTACATTCAAAGAAGGAAAAGAAAATTATACGGGGGAGGCTTACATTCGGGTAGAGAAAGCAACTCTCGTGGGGTGTATTGCCAGATGGCTAAACGTTGAGATTGGAACAAGTGTGAGTTTCTTGTGAATCACACTGAAGGATGAAGTCACTATGTAAAAGCTGGATACTTCTTAGCCAGACGGGAGTCACGATAGGAACACATACACTGACTGAGAGAAAGCAATTGTTGGGTGGTGGGTTGTAGGTTTGCTAAAGTCCAGTTTGGAAGAAGTGCGAGAATCCTTTATAGGAATGCTTACATTCACTTCCAGAAAGCAGCGATCAGCGGTGGTTTGCAGGATTGCTACACCGCAGTTTGCAAGAAGTGCGAGAGTCGTGCATAGCAATGCTTAAATTCCCTTAGAGAAAGCAACTGTCGGCGGGTGATTTTTTAGGCTTTCTAGCCTCTGGTTTGGATGAAGTGTCAGACATACATGGGAACGCTTACATTCCCTTCCAGAAAGCAAGTGTCGCGGAGTGGTTTTTAGGCTTGCAAGACTTCTGAACGGAAGAAGTGCGAGAGGCATATACAGGAAGGCGTACATTTACTTAATGAAAGCAACTATAGTGGGATGCATTGGAGAATTGCTAAAGTCTGAGATTGGAAGAAGTGTGACCTTCCTGTCAAACACACTTGAGAAAGAAGTCATCACGTAGGACGGGGAGAGCTCCCAGCAGTAAGGAGTCATGTATAGGGACGCTTAAACTAACTTAGAGCGAGCAACTAGCAGGTGGTGCTCTGTAGGCTGGCTAAACGCTAGAATGGAGGAAGTGCCAGACGGTCTTCTATATTAACGCTTACATTCACTGAGAGAAAGAGACTATGTTGGGCGCTTTGTTACACTGGTAAACTCTGAGATTGGAAGAAGTGTGAGAGTTTCCTGTCAAACGCACTTACGAAAGAAGTCATTATGTAGGAAGAGGAGAGTTCTCGGCTAGAAAGGGAGGAGGCTTTCTATGTATGGGAACGCTTACATTCACTTCAAGAAACTATCGGGGGGTAATTTGTAGTTAAACTCTAGAAGAACTGTGAGAGTCCTATATAGGAAGGCTTGCATTCACTTAGGGAAAGCAAGTACGAAGAAGGAGTGGTTTGTAGGCTTGCTAAACTCTAGTGTTGATGAAATGCGAGAGTCCTATAGAGGGACGTTAACCTTCAGTTAGTGAGAGCAACTCTCGGGGGGGGGGGTGGTATTTAGGCTTGCTGAACTCTAGTTTGGAAGACATGTCCGAGTTATCCAGGAAGGCTTACAATCACTTAGCTAGAAAGCCAGTATCGGCGGTCGCCTTGTAGGCTTGCTAAACTCTAGTTTCCAGGAAGGGCAAGAGTCATATAGAGGATCACTTCAATTCACTCAGTGAAAGCAACTGTCGCGGGCTGCCTTTTAGGGTGGCTAAACTCTAGTTGGAAAGAAGTGTGAGAGTCATATATAGGAATTCTTACCTTGACTTAGTGAAAGCACCTATGGAGCGGTGGCTTGTCGTCTTGCTGAACTCCAGTTTGGAAGATGTGCGAGAGTATGTATTCATAGGGATATTTACAGCCACTTAGAGAAAGTAGCTCTCAGGGCTGGTGCGCAGGGTTACAAAACTACATTCAAAGAAGGACAAGAAAATTATACGGGGGAGGCTTACATTCGGGTAGAGAAAGCAACTCTCGTGGGGTGTATTGCCAGATGGCTAAACGTTGAGATTGGAACAAGTGTGAGTTTCTTGTGAATCACACTGAAGGATGAAGTCACTATGTAAAAGCTGGATACTTCTTAGCCAGACGGGAGTCACGATAGGAACACATACACTGACTGAGAGAAAGCAATTGTTGGGTGGTGGGTTGTAGGTTTGCTAAAGTCCAGTTTGGAAGAAGTGCGAGAATCCTTTATAGGAATGCTTACATTCACTTCCAGAAAGCAGCGATCAGCGGTGGTTTGCAACATTGCTACACCGCAGTTTGCAGGAAGTGCGAGAGTCGTGCATAGCAATGCTTAAATTCCCTTAGAGAAAGCAACTGTCGGCGGGTGATTTTTAGGCTTTCTAGCCTCTGGTTTGGATGAAGTGTGAGACATACATGGGAACGCTTACATTCCCTTCCAGAAAGCAAGTGTCGCGGAGTGGTTTTTAGGCTTGCAAGACTTCTGAACGGAAGAAGTGCGAGAGGCATATACAGGAAGGCGTACATTTACTTAATGAAAGCAACTATAGTGGGATGCATTGGAGAATTGCTAAAGTCTGAGATTGGAAGAAGTGTGACCTTCCTGTCAAACACACTTGAGAAAGAAGTCATCACGTAGGACGGGGAGAGCTCCCAGCAGTAAGGAGTCATGTATAGGGACGCTTAAACTAACTTAGAGCGAGCAACTAGCAGGTGGTGCTCTGTAGGCTGGCTAAACGCTAGAATGGAGGAAGTGCCAGACGGTCTTCTATATTAACGCTTACATTCACTGAGAGAAAGAGACTATGTTGGGCGCTTTGTTACACTGGTAAACTCTGAGATTGGAAGAAGTGTGAGAGTTTCCTGTCCAACGCACTTAAGAAAGAAGTCATTATGTAGGAAGAGGAGAGTTCTCGGCTAGAAAGGGAGGAGGCTTTCTATGTATGGGAACGCTTACATTCACTTCAAGAAACTATCGGGGGGTAATTTGTAGTTAAACTCTAGAAGAACTGTGAGAGTCCTATATAGGAAGCCTTGCATTCACTTAGGGAAAGCAAGTACGAAGAAGGAGTGGTTTGTAGGCTTGCTAAACTCTAGTGTTGATGAAATGCGAGAGTCCTATAGAGGGACGTTAAACTTCAGTTAGTGAGAGCAACTCTCGGGGGGGGGGTGGTATTTAGGCTTGCTGAACTCTAGTTTGGAAGACATGTCCGAGTTATCCAGGAAGGCTTACAATCACTTATCTAGAAAGCCAGCATCGGCGGTCGCCTTGTAGGCTTGCTAAACTCTAGTTTCCAGGAAGGGCAAGAGTCATATAGAGGATCACTTAAATTCACTCAGTGAAAGCAACTGTCGCTGGCTGCCTTTTAGGGTGGCTAAACTCTAGTTGGAAGGAAGTGTGAGAGTCATATATAGGAATTCTTACCTTGACTTAGTGAAAGCACCTATGGAGCGGTGGCTTGTCGTCTTGCTGAACTCCAGTTTGGAAGATGTGCGAGAGTATGTATTCATAGGGATATTTACAGCCACTTCGAGAAAGTAGCTCTCAGGGCTGGTGCGCAGGGTTACAAAACTACATTCAAAGAAGGAAAAGAAAATTATACGGGGGAGGCTTACATTCGGGTAGAGAAAGCAACTCTCGTGGGGTGTATTGCCAGATGGCTAAACGTTGAGATTGGAACAAGTGTGAGTTTCTTGTGAATCACAGTGAAGGATGAAGTCACTATGTAAAAGCTGGATACTTCTTAGCCAGACGGGAGTCACGATAGGAACACATACACTGACTGAGAGAAAGCAATTGTTGGGTGGTGGGTTGTAGGTTTGCTAAAGTCCAGTTTGGAAGAAGTGCGAGAATCCTTTATAGGAATGCTTACATTCACTTCCATAAAGCAGCGATCAGCGGTGGTTTGCAGGATTGCTACACCGCAGTTTGCAAGAAGTGCGAGAGTCATGCACAGCAATGCTTAAATTCCCTTACAGAAAGCAACTGTCGGCGGGTGATTTTTTAGGCTTTCTAGCCTCTGGTTTGGATGAAGTGTGAGACATACATGGGAACGCTTACATTCCCTTCCAGAAAGCAAGTGTCGCGGAGTGGTTTTTAGGCTTGCAAGACTTCTGAACGGAAGAAGTGCGAGAGGCATATACAGGAAGGCGTACATTTACTTAATGAAAGCAACTATAGTGGGATGCATTGGAGAATTGCTAAAGTCTGAGATTGGAAGAAGTGTGACCTCCTGTCAAACACACTTGAGAAAGAAGTCATCACGTAGGACGGGGAGAGCTCCCAGCAGTAAGGAGTCATGTATAGGGACGCTTAAACTAACTTAGAGAGAGCAACTAGCAGGTGGTGCTCTGTAGGCGGGCTAAACGCTAGAATGGAGGAAGTGCCAGACGGTCTTCTATATTAACGCTTACATTCACTGAGAGAAAGAGACTATGTTGGGCGCTTTGTTACACTGGTAAACTCTGAGATTGGAAGAAGTGTGAGAGTTTCCTGTCCAACGCACTTAAGAAAGAAGTCATTATGTAGGAAGAGGAGAGTTCTCGGCTAGAAAGGGAGGACGCTTTCTATGTATGGGAACGCTTACATTCACTTCAAGAAACTATCGGGGGGTAATTTGCAGTTAAACTCTAGAAGAACTGTGAGAGTCCTATATAGGAAGGCTTGCATTCACTTAGGGAAAGCAAGTACGAAGAAGGAGTGGTTTGTAGGCTTGCTAAACTCTAGTGTTGACGAAATGCGAGAGTCCTATAGAGGGACGTTAACCTTCAGTTAGTGAGAGCAACTCTCGGGGGGGGGTGGTATTTAGGCTTGCTGAACTCTAGTTTGGAAGACATGTCCGAGTTATCCAGGAAGGCTTACAATCACTTAGCTAGAAAGCCAGTATCGGCGGTCGCCTTGTAGGCTTGCTAAACTCTAGATTCCAGGAAGGGCAAGAGTCATATAGAGGATCACTTAAATTCACTCAGTGAAAGCAACTGTCGCGGGCTGCCTTTTAGGGTGGCTAAACTCTAGTTGGAAGGAAGTGTGAGAGTCATATATAGGAATTCTTACCTTGACTTAGTGAAAGCACCTATGGAGCGGTGGCTTGTCGTCTTGCTGAACTCCAGTTTGGAAGATGTGCGAGAGTATGTATTCATAGGGATATTTACAGCCACTTAGAGAAAGTAGCTCTCAGGGCTGGTGCGCAGGGTTACAAAACTACATTCAAAGAAGGAAAAGAAAATTATACGGGGGAGGCTTACCTTCGGGTAGAGAAAGCAACTCTCGTGGGGTGTATTGCCAGATGGCTAAACGTTGAGATTGGAACAAGTGTGAGTTTCTTGTGAATCACACTGAAGGATGAAGTCACTATGTAAAAGCTGGATACTTCTTAGCCAGACGGGAGTCACGATAGGAACACATACACTGACTGAGAGAAAGCAATTGTTGGGTGGTGGGTTGTAGGTTTGCTAAAGTCCAGTTTGGAAGAAGTGCGAGAATCCTTTATAGGAATGCTTACATTCACTTCCAGAAAGCAGCGATCAGCGGTGGTTTGCAACATTGCTACACCGCAGTTTGCAGGAAGTGCGAGAGTCGTGCATAGCAATGCTTAAATTCCCTTAGAGAAAGCAACTGTCGGCGGGTGATTTTTAGGCTTTCTAGCCTCTGGTTTGGATGAAGTGTGAGACAAACATGGGAACGCTTACATTCCCTTCCAGAAAGCAAGTGTCGCGGAGTGGTTTTTAGGCTTGCAAGACTTCTGAACGGAAGAAGTGCGAGAGGCATATACAGGAAGGCGTACATTTACTTAATGAAAGCAACTATAGTGGGATGCATTGGAGAATTGCTAAAGTCTGAGATTGGAAGAAGTGTGACCTTCCTGTCAAACACACTTGAGAAAGAAGTCATCACGTAGGACGGGGAGAGCTCCCAGCAGTAAGGAGTCATGTATAGGGACGCTTAAACTAACTTAGAGCGAGCAACTAGCAGGTGGTGCTCTGTAGGCTGGCTAAACGCTAGAATGGAGGAAGTGCCAGACGGTCTTCTATATTAACGCTTACATTCACTGAGAGAAAGAGACTATGTTGGGCGCTTTGTTACACTGGTAAACTCTGAGATTGGAAGAAGTGTGAGAGTTTCCTGTCCAACGCACTTACGAAAGAAGTCATTATGTAGGAAGAGGAGAGTTCTCGGCTAGAAAGGGAGGACGCTTTCTATGTATGGGAACGCTTACATTCACTTCAAGAAACTATCGGGGGGTAATTTGTAGTTAAACTCTAGAAGAACTGTGAGAGTCCTATATAGGAAGGCTTGCATTCACTTAGGGAAAGCAAGTACGAAGAAGGAGTGGTTTGTAGGCTTGCTAAACTCTAGTGTTGACGAAATGCGAGAGTCCTATAGAGGGACGTTAACCTTCAGTTAGTCAGAGCAACTCTCGGGGAGGGGGGTGGTATTTAGGCTTGCTGAACTCTAGTTTGGAAGACATGTCCGAGTTATCCAGGAAGGCTTACAATCACTTAGCTAGAAAGCCAGTATCGGCGGTCGCCTTGTAGGCTTGCTAAACTCTAGTTTCCAGGAAGGGCAAGAGTCATATAGAGGATCACTTCAATTCACTCAGTGAAAGCAACTGTCGTGGGCTGCCTTTTAGGGTGGCTAAACTCTAGTTGGAAGGAAGTGTGAGAGTCATATATAGGAATTCTTACCTTGACTTAGTGAAAGCACCTATGGAGCGGTGGCTTGTCGTCTTGCTGAACTCCAGTTTGGAAGATGTGCGAGAGTATGTATTCATAGGGATATTTACAGCCACTTAGAGAAAGTAGCTCTCAGGGCTGGTGCGCAGGGTTACAAAACTACATTCAAAGAAGGACAAGAAAATTATACGGGGGAGGCTTACATTCGGGTAGAGAAAGCAACTCTCGTGGGGTGTATTGCCAGATGGCTAAACGTTGAGATTGGAACAAGTGTGAGTTTCTTGTGAATCACACTGAAGGATGAAGTCACTATGTAAAAGCTGGATACTTCTTAGCCAGACGGGAGTCACGATAGGAACACATACACTGACTGAGAGAAAGCAATTGTTGGGTGGTGGGTTGTAGGTTTGCTAAAGTCCAGTTTGGAAGAAGTGCGAGAATCCTTTATAGGAATGCTTACATTCACTTCCAGAAAGCAGCGATCAGCGGTGGTTTGCAGGATTGCTACACCGCAGTTTGCAAGAAGTGCGAGAGTCGTGCATAGCAATGCTTAAATTCCCTTAGAGAAAGCAACTGTCGGCGGGTGATTTTTAGGCTTTCTAGCCTCTGGTTTGGATGAAGTGTGAGACATACATGGGAACGCTTACATTCCCTTCCAGAAAGCAAGTGTCGCGGAGTGGTTTTTAGGCTTGCAAGACTTCTGAACGGAAGAAGTGCGAGAGGCATATACAGGAAGGCGTACATTTACTTAATGAAAGCAACTATAGTGGGATGCATTGGAGAATTGCTAAAGTCTGAGATTGGAAGAAGTGTGACCTTCCTGTCAAACACACTTGAGAAAGAAGTCATCACGTAGGACGGGGAGAGCTCCCAGCAGTAAGGAGTCATGTATAGGGACGCTTAAACTAACTTAGAGCGAGCAACTAGCAGGTGGTGCTCTGTAGGCTGGCTAAACGCTAGAATGGAGGAAGTGCCAGACGGTCTTCTATATTAACGCTTACATTCACTGAGAGAAAGAGACTATGTTGGGCGCTTTGTTACACTGGTAAACTCTGAGATTGGAGGAAGTGTGAGAGTTTCCTGTCCAACGCACTTAAGAAAGAAGTCATTATGTAGGAAGAGGAGAGTTCTCGGCTAGAAAGGGAGGACGCTTTCTATGTATGGGAACGCTTACATTCACTTCAAGAAACTATCGGGGGGTAATTTGTAGTTAAACTCTAGAAGAACTGTGAGAGTCCTATATAGGAAGGCTTGCATTCACTTAGGGAAAGCAAGTACGAAGAAGGAGTGGTTTGTAGGCTTGCTAAACTCTAGTGTTGACGAAATGCGAGAGTCCTATAGAGGGACGTTAACCTTCAGTTAGTGAGAGCAACTCTCGGGGGGGGGGGTGGTATTTAGGCTTGCTGAACTCTAGTTTGGAAGACATGTCCGAGTTATCCAGGAAGGCTTACAATCACTTAGCTAGAAAGCCAGTATCGGCGGTCGCCTTGTAGGCTTGCTAAACTCTAGTTTCCAGGAAGGGCAAGAGTCATATAGAGGATCACTTAAATTCACTCAGTGAAAGCAACTGTCGCAGGCTGCCTTTTAGGGTGGCTAAACTCTAGTTGGAAGGAAGTGTGAGAGTCATATATAGGAATTCTTACCTTGACTTAGTGAAAGCACCTATGGAGCGGTGGCTTGTCGTCTTGCTGAACTCCAGTTTGGAAGATGTGCGAGAGTATGTATTCATAGGGATATTTACAGCCACTTAGAGAAAGTAGCTCTCAGGGCTGGTGCGCAGGGTTACAAAACTACATTCAAAGAAGGAAAAGAAAATTATACGGGGGAGGCTTACATTCGGGTAGAGAAAGCAACTCTCGTGGGGTGTATTGCCAGATGGCTAAACGTTGAGATTGGAACAAGTGTGAGTTTCTTGTGAATCACACTGAAGGATGAAGTCACTATGTAAAAGCTGGATACTTCTTAGCCAGACGGGAGTCACGATAGGAACACATACACTGACTGAGAGAAAGCAATTGTTGGGTGGTGGGTTGTAGGTTTGCTAAAGTCCAGTTTGGAAGAAGTGCGAGAATCCTTTATAGGAATGCTTACATTCACTTCCAGAAAGCAGCGATCAGCGGTGGTTTGCAGGATTGCTACACCGCAGTTTGCAAGAAGTGCGAGAGTCATGCATAGCAATGCTTAAATTCCCTTAGAGAAAGCAACTGTCGGCAGGTGATTTTTTAGGCTTTCTAGCCTCTGGTTTGGATGAAGTGTGAGACATACATGGGAACGCTTACATTCCCTTCCAGAAAGCAAGTGTCGCGGAGTGGTTTTTAGGCTTGCAAGACTTCTGAACGGAAGAAGTGCGAGAGGCATATACAGGAAGGCGTACATTTACTTAATGAAAGCAACTATAGTGGGATGCATTGGAGAATTGCTAAAGTCTGAGATTGGAAGAAGTGTGACCTTCCTGTCAAACACACTTGAGAAAGAAGTCATCACGTAGGACGGGGAGAGCTCCCAGCAGTAAGGAGTCATGTATAGGGACGCTTAAACTAACTTAGAGCGAGCAACTAGCAGGTGGTGCTCTGTAGGCTGGCTAAACGCTAGAATGGAGGAAGTGCCAGACGGTCTTCTATATTAACGCTTACATTCACTGAGAGAAAGAGACTATGTTGGGCGCTTTGTTACACTGGTAAACTCTGAGATTGGAGGAAGTGTGAGAGTTTCCTGTCAAATGCACTTAGGAAAGAAGTCATTATGTAGGAAGAGGAGAGTTCTCGGCTAGAAAGGGAGGAGGCTTTCTATGTATGGGAACGCTTACATTCACTTCAAGAAACTATCGGGGGGTAATTTGTAGTTAAACTCTAGAAGAACTGTGAGAGTCCTATATAGGAAGGCTTGCATTCACTTAGGGAAAGCAAGTACGAAGAAGGAGTGGTTTGTAGGCTTGCTAAACTCTAGTGTTGACGAAATGCGAGAGTCCTATAGAGGGACGTTAACCTTCAGTTAGTGAGAGCAACTCTCGGGGGGGGGGTGGTATTTAGGCTTGCTGAACTCTAGTTTGGAAGACATGTCCGAGTTATCCAGGAAGGCTTACAATCACTTAGCTAGAAAGCCAGTATCGGCGGTCGCCTTGTAGGCTTGCTAAACTCTAGTTTCCAGGAAGGGCAAGAGTCATATAGAGGATCACTTAAATTCACTCAGTGAAAGCAACTGTCGCGGGCTGCCTTTTAGGGTGGCTAAACTCTAGTTGGAAGGAAGTGTGAGAGTCATATATAGGAATTCTTACCTTGACTTAGTGAAAGCACCTATGGAGCGGTGGCTTGTCGTCTTGCTGAACTCCAGTTTGGAAGATGTGCGAGAGTATGTATTCATAGGGATATTTACAGCCACTTAGAGAAAGTAGCTCTCAGGGCTGGTGCGCAGGGTTACAAAACTACATTCAAAGAAGGACAAGAATAATATACGGGGGAGGCTTACATTCGGGTAGAGAAAGTAACTCTCGTGGGCTGTATTGCCAGATGGCTAAACGTTGAGATTGGAACAAGTGTGAGTTTCTTGTGAATCACACTGAAGGATGAAGTCACTATGTAAAAGCTGGATACTTCTTAGCCAGACGGGAGTCACGATAGGAACACATACACTGACTGAGAGAAAGCAATTGTTGGGTGGTGGGTTGTAGGTTTGCTAAAGTCCAGTTTGGAAGAAGTGCGAGAATCCTTTATAGGAATGCTTACATTCACTTCCAGAAAGCAGCGATCAGCGGTGGTTTGCAGGATTGCTACACCGCAGTTTGCAAGAAGTGCGAGAGTCGTGCATAGCAATGCTTAAATTCCCTTAGAGAAAGCAACTGTCGGCGGGTGATTTTTAGGCTTTCTAGCCTCTGGTTTGGATGAAGTGTGAGACATACATGGGAACGCTTACATTCCCTTCCAGAAAGCAAGTGTCGCGGAGTGGTTTTTAGGCTTGCAAGACTTCTGAACGGAAGAAGTGCGAGAGGCATATACAGGAAGGCGTACATTTACTTAATGAAAGCAACTATAGTGGGATGCATTGGAGAATTGCTAAAGTCTGAGATTGGAAGAAGTGTGACCTTCCTGTCAAACACACTTGAGAAAGAAGTCATCACGTAGGACGGGGAGAGCTCCCAGCAGTAAGGAGTCATGTATAGGGACGCTTAAACTAACTTAGAGCGAGCAACTAGCAGGTGGTGCTCTGTAGGCTGGCTAAACGCTAGAATGGAGGAAGTGCCAGACGGTCTTCTATATTAACGCTTACATTCACTGAGAGAAAGAGACTATGTTGGGCGCTTTGTTACACTGGTAAACTCTGAGATTGGAGGAAGTGTGAGAGTTTCCTGTCCAACGCACTTAAGAAAGAAGTCATTATGTAGGAAGAGGAGAGTTCTCGGCTAGAAAGGGAGGACGCTTTCTATGTATGGGAACGCTTACATTCACTTCAAGAAACTATCGGGGGGTAATTTGTAGTTAAACTCTAGAAGAACTGTGAGAGTCCTATATAGGAAGGCTTGCATTCACTTAGGGAAAGCAAGTACGAAGAAGGAGTGGTTTGTAGGCTTGCTAAACTCTAGTGTTGACGAAATGCGAGAGTCCTATAGAGGGACGTTAACCTTCAGTTAGTGAGAGCAACTCTCGGGGGGGGGGGTGGTATTTAGGCTTGCTGAACTCTAGTTTGGAAGACATGTCCGAGTTATCCAGGAAGGCTTACAATCACTTAGCTAGAAAGCCAGTATCGGCGGTCGCCTTGTAGGCTTGCTAAACTCTAGTTTCCAGGAAGGGCAAGAGTCATATAGAGGATCACTTAAATTCACTCAGTGAAAGCAACTGTCGCAGGCTGCCTTTTAGGGTGGCTAAACTCTAGTTGGAAGGAAGTGTGAGAGTCATATATAGGAATTCTTACCTTGACTTAGTGAAAGCACCTATGGAGCGGTGGCTTGTCGTCTTGCTGAACTCCAGTTTGGAAGATGTGCGAGAGTATGTATTCATAGGGATATTTACAGCCACTTAGAGAAAGTAGCTCTCAGGGCTGGTGCGCAGGGTTACAAAACTACATTCAAAGAAGGACAAGAAAATTATACGGGGGAGGCTTACATTCGGGTAGAGAAAGCAACTCTCGTGGGGTGTATTGCCAGATGGCTAAACGTTGAGATTGGAACAAGTGTGAGTTTCTTGTGAATCACACTGAAGGATGAAGTCACTATGTAAAAGCTGGATACTTCTTAGCCAGACGGGAGTCACGATAGGAACACATACACTGACTGAGAGAAAGCAATTGTTGGGTGGTGGGTTGTAGGTTTGCTAAAGTCCAGTTTGGAAGAAGTGCGAGAATCCTTTATAGGAATGCTTACATTCACTTCCAGAAAGCAGCGATCAGCGGTGGTTTGCAGGATTGCTACACCGCAGTTTGCAAGAAGTGCGAGAGTCATGCATAGCAATGCTTAAATTCCCTTAGAGAAAGCAACTGTCGGCGGGTGATTTTTTAGGCTTTCTAGCCTCTGGTTTGGATGAAGTGTGAGACATACATGGGAACGCTTACATTCCCTTCCAGAAAGCAAGTGTCGCGGAGTGGTTTTTAGGCTTGCAAGACTTCTGAACGGAAGAAGTGCGAGAGGCATATACAGGAAGGCGTACATTTACTTAATGAAAGCAACTATAGTGGGATGCATTGGAGAATTGCTAAAGTCTGAGATTGGAAGAAGTGTGACCTTCCTGTCAAACACACTTGAGAAAGAAGTCATCACGTAGGACGGGGAGAGCTCCCAGCAGTAAGGAGTCATGTATAGGGACGCTTAAACTAACTTAGAGCGAGCAACTAGCAGGTGGTGCTCTGTAGGCTGGCTAAACGCTAGAATGGAGGAAGTGCCAGACGGTCTTCTATATTAACGCTTACATTCACTGAGAGAAAGAGACTATGTTGGGCGCTTTGTTACACTGGTAAACTCTGAGATTGGAGGAAGTGTGAGAGTTTCCTGTCCAATGCACTTAGGAAAGAAGTCATTATGTAGGAAGAGGAGAGTTCTCGGCTAGAAAGGGAGGAGGCTTTCTATGTATGGGAACGCTTACATTCACTTCAAGAAACTATCGGGGGGTAATTTGTAGTTAAACTCTAGAAGAACTGTGAGAGTCCTATATAGGAAGGCTTGCATTCACTTAGGGAAAGCAAGTACGAAGAAGGAGTGGTTTGTAGGCTTGCTAAACTCTAGTGTTGACGAAATGCGAGAGTCCTATAGAGGGACGTTAACCTTCAGTTAGTGAGAGCAACTCTCGGGGGGGGGGTGGTATTTAGGCTTGCTGAACTCTAGTTTGGAAGACATGTCCGAGTTATCCAGGAAGGCTTACAATCACTTAGCTAGAAAGCCAGTATCGGCGGTTGCCTTGTAGGCTTGCTAAACTCTAGTTTCCAGGAAGGGCAAGAGTCATATAGAGGATCACTTAAATTCACTCAGTGAAAGCAACTGTCGCGGGCTGCCTTTTAGGGTGGCTAAACTCTAGTTGGAAGGAAGTGTGAGAGTCATATATAGGAATTCTTACCTTGACTTAGTGAAAGCACCTATGGAGCGGTGGCTTGTCGTCTTGCTGAACTCCAGTTTGGAAGATGTGCGAGAGTATGTATTCATAGGGATATTTACAGCCACTTAGAGAAAGTAGCTCTCAGGGCTGGTGCGCAGGGTTACAAAACTACATTCAAAGAAGGACAAGAATAATATACGGGGGAGGCTTACATTCGGGTAGAGAAAGTAACTCTCGTGGGCTGTATTGCCAGATGGCTAAACGTTGAGATTGGAACAAGTGTGAGTTTCTTGTGAATCACACTGAAGGATGAAGTCACTATGTAAAAGCTGGATACTTCTTAGCCAGACGGGAGTCACGATAGGAACACATACACTGACTGAGAGAAAGCAATTGTTGGGTGGTGGGTTGTAGGTTTGCTAAAGTCCAGTTTGGAAGAAGTGCGAGAATCCTTTATAGGAATGCTTACATTCACTTCCAGAAAGCAGCGATCAGCGGTGGTTTGCAGGATTGCTACACCGCAGTTTGCAAGAAGTGCGAGAGTCGTGCATAGCAATGCTTAAATTCCCTTAGAGAAAGCAACTGTCGGCGGGTGATTTTTAGGCTTTCTAGCATCTGGTTTGGATGAAGTGTGAGACATACATGGGAACGCTTACATTCCCTTCCAGAAAGCAAGTGTCGCGGAGTGGTTTTTAGGCTTGCAAGACTTCTGAACGGAAGAAGTGCGAGAGGCATATACAGGAAGGCGTACATTTACTTAATGAAAGCAACTATAGTGGGATGCATTGGAGAATTGCTAAAGTCTGAGATTGGAAGAAGTGTGACCTTCCTGTCAAACACACTTGAGAAAGAAGTCATCACGTAGGACGGGGAGAGCTCCCAGCAGTAAGGAGTCATGTATAGGGACGCTTAAACTAACTTAGAGAGAGCAACTAGCAGGTGGTGCTCTGTAGGCTGGCTAAACGCTAGAATGGAGGAAGTGCCAGACGGTCTTCTATATTAACGCTTACATTCACTGAGAGAAAGAGACTATGTTGGGCGCTTTGTTACACTGGTAAACTCTGAGATTGGAAGAAGTGTGAGAGTTTCCTGTCCAAAGCACTTAGGAAAGAAGTCATTATGTAGGAAGAGGAGAGTTCTCGGCTAGAAAGGGAGGAGGCTTTCTATGTATGGGAACGCTTACATTCACTTCAAGAAACTATCGGGGGGTAATTTGTAGTTAAACTCTAGAAGAACTGTGAGAGTCCTATATAGGAAGGCTTGCATTCACTTAGGGAAAGCAAGTACGAAGAAGGAGTGGTTTGTAGGCTTGCTAAACTCTAGTGTTGACGAAATGCGAGAGTCCTATAGAGGGACGTTAACCTTCAGTTAGTGAGAGCAACTCTCGGGGGGGGGGTGGTATTTAGGCTTGCTGAACTCTAGTTTGGAAGACATGTCCGAGTTATCCAGGAAGGCTTACAATCACTTAGCTAGAAAGCCAGTATCGGCGGTCGCCTTGTAGGCTTGCTAAACTCTAGTTTCCAGGAAGGGCAAGAGTCATATAGAGGATCACTTAAATTCACTCAGTGAAAGCAACTGTCGCGGGCTGCCTTTTAGGGTGGCTAAACTCTAGTTGGAAGGAAGTGTGAGAGTCATATATAGGAATTCTTACCTTGACTTAGTGAAAGCACCTATGGAGCGGTGGCTTGTCGTCTTGCTGAACTCCAGTTTGGAAGATGTGCGAGAGTATGTATTCATAGGGATATTTACAGCCACTTAGAGAAAGTAGCTCTCAGGGCTGGTGCGCAGGGTTACAAAACTACATTCAAAGAAGGAAAAGAAAATTATACGGGGGAGGCTTACATTCGGGTAGAGAAAGCAACTCTCGTGGGGTGTATTGGCAGATGGCTAAACGTTGAGATTGGAACAAGTGTGAGTTTCTTGTGAATCACACTGAAGGATGAAGTCACTATGTAAAAGCTGGATACTTCTTAGCCAGACGGGAGTCACGATAGGAACACATACACTGACTGAGAGAAAGCAATTGTTGGGTGGTGGGTTGTAGGTTTGCTAAAGTCCAGTTTGGAAGAAGTGCGAGAATCCTTTATAGGAATGCTTACATTCACTTCCAGAAAGCAGCGATCAGCGGTGGTTTGCAACATTGCTACACCGCAGTTTGCAAGAAGTGCGAGAGTCGTGCATAGCAATGCTTAAATTCCCTTAGAGAAAGCAACTGTCGGCGGGTGATTTTTAGGCTTTCTAGCCTCTGGTTTGGATGAAGTGTGAGACATACATGGGAACGCTTACATTCCCTTCCAGAAAGCAAGTGTCGCGGAGTGGTTTTTAGGCTTGCAAGACTTCTGAACGGAAGAAGTGCGAGAGGCATATACAGGAAGGCGTACATTTACTTAATGAAAGCAACTATAGTGGGATGCATTGGAGAATTGCTAAAGTCTGAGATTGGAAGAAGTGTGACCTTCCTGTCAAACACACTTGAGAAAGAAGTCATCACGTAGGACGGGGAGAGCTCCCAGCAGTAAGGAGTCATGTATAGGGATGCTTAAACTAACTTAGAGCGAGCAACTAGCAGGTGGTGCTCTGTAGGCTGGCTAAACGCTAGAATGGAGGAAGTGCCAGACGGTCTTCTATATTAACGCTTACATTCACTGAGAGTAAGAGACTATGTTGGGCGCTTTGTTACACTGGTAAACTCTGAGATTGGAAGAAGTGTGAGAGTTTCCTGTCCAACGCACTTAAGAAAGAAGTCATTATGTAGGAAGAGGAGAGTTCTCGGCTAGAAAGGGAGGAGGCTTTCTATGTATGGGAACGCTTACATTCACTTCAAGAAACTATCGGGGGGTAATTTGTAGTTAAACTCTAGAAGAACTGTGAGAGTCCTATATAGGAAGGCTTGCATTCACTTAGGGAAAGCAAGTACGAAGAAGGAGTGGTTTGTAGGCTTGCTAAACTCTAGTGTTGATGAAATGCGAGAGTCCTATAGAGGGACGTTAACCTTCAGTTAGTGAGAGCAACTCTCGGGGAGGGGGGTGGTATTTAGGCTTGCTGAACTCTAGTTTGGAAGACATGTCCGAGTTATCCAGGAAGGCTTACAATCACTTAGCTAGAAAGCCAGTATCGGCGGTCGCCTTGTAGGCTTGCTAAACTCTAGTTTCCAGGAAGGGCAAGAGTCATATAGAGGATCACTTAAATTCACTCAGTGAAAGCAACTGTCGCAGGCTGCCTTTTAGGGTGGCTAAACTCTAGTTGGAAGGAAGTGTGAGAGTCATATATAGGAATTCTTACCTTGACTTAGTGAAAGAACCTATGGAGCGGTGGCTTGTCGTCTTGCTGAACTCCAGTTTGGAAGATGTGCGAGAGTATGTATTCATAGGGATATTTACAGCCACTTAGAGAAAGTAGCTCTCAGGGCTGGTGCGCAGGGTTACAAAACTACATTCAAAGAAGGACAAGAAAATTATACGGGGGAGGCTTACATTCGGGTAGAGAAAGCAACTCTCGTGGGGTGTATTGGCAGATGGCTAAACGTTGAGATTGGAACAAGTGTGAGTTTCTTGTGAATCACACTGAAGGATGAAGTCACTATGTAAAAGCTGGATACTTCTTAGCCAGACGGGAGTCACGATAGGAACACATACACTGACTGAGAGAAAGCAATTGTTGGGTGGTGGGTTGTAGGTTTGCTAAAGTCCAGTTTGGAAGAAGTGCGAGAATCCTTTATAGGAATGCTTACATTCACTTCCAGAAAGCAGCGATCAGCGGTGGTTTGCAGGATTGCTACACCGCAGTTTGCAAGAAGTGCGAGAGTCATGCATAGCAATGCTTAAATTCCCTTAGAGAAAGCAACTGTCGGCGGGTGATTTTTAGGCTTTCTAGCCTCTGGTTTGGATGAAGTGTGAGACATACATGGGAACGCTTACATTCACTTCCAGAAAGCAAGTGTCGCGGAGTGGTTTTTAGGCTTGCAAGACTTCTGAACGGAAGAAGTGCGAGAGGCATATACAGGAAGGCGTACATTTACTTAATGAAAGCAACTATAGTGGGATGTATCGGAGAATTGCTAAAGTCTGAGATTGGAAGAAGTGTGACCTTCCTGTCAAACACACTTGAGAAAGAAGTCATCACGTAGGACGGGGAGAGCTCCCAGCAGTAAGGAGTCATGTATAGGGACGCTTAAACTAACTTAGAGCGAGCAACTAGCAGGTGGTGCTCTGTAGGCTGGCTAAACGCTAGAATGGAGGAAGTGCCAGACGGTCTTCTATATTAACGCTTACATTCACTGAGAGAAAGAGACTATGTTGGGCGCTTTGTTACACTGGTAAACTCTGAGATTGGAAGAAGTGTGAGAGTTTCCTGTCCAACGCACTTAGGAAAGAAGTCATTATGTAGGAAGAGGAGAGTTCTCGGCTAGAAAGGGAGGAGGCTTTCTATGTATGGGAACGCTTACATTCACTTCAAGAAACTATCGGGGGGTAATTTGTAGTTAAACTCTAGAAGAACTGTGAGAGTCCTATATAGGAAGGCTTGCATTCACTTAGGGAAAGCAAGTACGAAGAAGGAGTGGTTTGTAGGCTTGCTAAACTCTAGTGTTGACGAAATGCGAGAGTCCTATAGAGGGACGTTAACCTTCAGTTAGTGAGAGCAACTCTCGGGGGGGGGGTGGTATTTAGGCTTGCTGAACTCTAGTTTGGAAGACATGTCCGAGTTATCCAGGAAGGCTTACAATCACTTAGCTAGAAAGCCAGTATCGGCGGTCGCCTTGTAGGCTTGCTAAACTCTAGTTTCCAGGAAGGGCAAGAGTCATATAGAGGATCACTTAAATTCACTCAGTGAAAGCAACTGTCGCGGGCTGCCTTTTAGGGTGGCTAAACTCTAGTTGGAAGGAAGTGTGAGAGTCATATATAGGAATTCTTACCTTGACTTAGTGAAAGCACCTATGGAGCGGTGGCTTGTCGTCTTGCTGAACTCCAGTTTGGAAGATGTGCGAGAGTATGTATTCATAGGGATATTTACAGCCACTTAGAGAAAGTAGCTCTCAGGGCTGGTGCGCAGGGTTACAAAACTACATTCAAAGAAGGAAAAGAAAATTATACGGGGGAGGCTTACATTCGGGTAGAGAAAGCAACTCTCGTGGGGTGTATTGCCAGATGGCTAAACGTTGAGATTGGAACAAGTGTGAGTTTCTTGTGAATCACACTGAAGGATGAAGTCACTATGTAAAAGCTGGATACTTCTTAGCCAGACGGGAGTCACGATAGGAACACATACACTGACTGAGAGAAAGCAATTGTTGGGTGGTGGGTTGTAGGTTTGCTAAAGTCCAGTTTGGAAGAAGTGCGAGAATCCTTTATAGGAATGCTTACATTCACTTCCAGAAAGCAGCGATCAGCGGTGGTTTGCAACATTGCTACACCGCAGTTTGCAAGAAGTGCGAGAGTCGTGCATAGCAATGCTTAAATTCCCTTAGAGAAAGCAACTGTCGGCGGGTGATTTTTAGGCTTTCTAGCCTCTGGTTTGGATGAAGTGTGAGACATACATGGGAACGCTTACATTCCCTTCCAGAAAGCAAGTGTCGCGGAGTGGTTTTTAGGCTTGCAAGACTTCTGAACGGAAGAAGTGCGAGAGGCATATACAGGAAGGCGTACATTTACTTAATGAAAGCAACTATAGTGGGATGCATTGGAGAATTGCTAAAGTCTGAGATTGGAAGAAGTGTGACCTTCCTGTCAAACACACTTGAGAAAGAAGTCATCAGGTAGGACGGGGAGAGCTCCCAGCAGTAAGGAGTCATGTATAGGGACGCTTAAACTAACTTAGAGCGAGCAACTAGCAGGTGGTGCTCTGTAGGCTGGCTAAACGCTAGAATGGAGGAAGTGCCAGACGGTCTTCTATATTAACGCTTACATTCACTGAGAGAAAGAGACTATGTTGGGCGCTTTGTTACACTGGTAAACTCTGAGATTGGAGGAAGTGTGAGAGTTTCCTGTCCAACGCACTTAGGAAAGAAGTCATTATGTAGGAAGAGGAGAGTTCTCGGCTAGAAAGGGAGGAGGCTTTCTATGTATGGGAACGCTTACATTCACTTCAAGAAACTATCGGGGGGTAATTTGTAGTTAAACTCTAGAAGAACTGTGAGAGTCCTATATAGGAAGGCTTGCATTCACTTAGGGAAAGCAAGTACGAAGAAGGAGTGGTTTGTAGGCTTGCTAAACTCTAGTGTTGACGAAATGCGAGAGTCCTATAGAGGGACGTTAACCTTCAGTTAGTGAGAGCAACTCTCGGGGGTGGGATGGTATTTAGGCTTGCTGAACTCTAGTTTGGAAGACATGTCCGAGTTATCCAGGAAGGCTTACAATCACTTAGCTAGAAAGCCAGTATCGGCGGTCGCCTTGTAGGCTTGCTAAACTCTAGTTTCCAGGAAGGGCAAGAGTCATATAGAGGATCACTTAAATTCACTCAGTGAAAGCAACTGTCGCGGACTGCCTTTTAGGGTGGCTAAACTCTAGTTGGAAGGAAGTGTGAGAGTCATATATAGGAATTCTTACCTTGACTTAGTGAAAGCACCTATGGAGCGGTGGCTTGTCGTCTTGCTGAACTCCAGTTTGGAAGATGTGCGAGAGTATGTATTCATAGGGATATTTACAGCCACTTAGAGAAAGTAGCTCTCAGGGCTGGTGCGCAGGGTTACAAAACTACATTCAAAGAAGGACAAGAAAAATATACGGGGGAGGCTTACATTCGGGTAGAGAAAGCAACTCTCGTGGGGTGTATTGCCAGATGGCTAAACGTTGAGATTGGAACAAGTGTGAGTTTCTTGTGAATCACACTGAAGGATGAAGTCACTATGTAAAAGCTGGATACATCTTAGCCAGACGGGAGTCACGATAGGAACACATACACTGACTGAGAGAAAGCAATTGTTGGGTGGTGGGTTGTAGGTTTGCTAAAGTCCAGTTTGGAAGAAGTGCGAGAATCCTTTATAGGAATGCTTACATTCACTTCCAGAAAGCAGCGATCAGCGGTGGTTTGCAGGATTGCTACACCGCAGTTTGCAAGAAGTGCGAGAGTCGTGCATAGCAATGCTTAAATTCCCTTAGAGAAAGCAACTGTCGGCGGGTGATTTTTAGGCTTTCTAGCCTCTGGTTTGGATGAAGTGTGAGACATACATGGGAACGCTTACATTCCCTTCCAGAAAGCAAGTGTCGCGGAGTGGTTTTTAGGCTTGCAAGACTTCTGAACGGAAGAAGTGCGAGAGGCATATACAGGAAGGCGTACATTTACTTAATGAAAGCAACTATAGTGGGATGCATTGGAGAATTGCTAAAGTCTGAGATTGGAAGAAGTGTGACCTTCCTGTCAAACACACTTGAGAAAGAAGTCATCACGTAGGACGGGGAGAGCTCCCAGCAGTAAGGAGTCATGTATAGGGACGCTTAAACTAACTTAGAGCGAGCAACTAGCAGGTGGTGCTCTGTAGGCTGGCTAAATGCTAGAATGGAGGAAGTGCCAGACGGTCTTCTATATTAACGCTTACATTCACTGAGAGAAAGAGACTATGTTGGGCGCTTTGTTACACTGGTAAACTCTGAGATTGGAAGAAGTGTGAGAGTTTCCTGTCCAACGCACTTAAGAAAGAAGTCATTATGTAGGAAGAGGAGAGTTCTCGGCTAGAAAGGGAGGACGCTTTCTATGTATGGGAACGCTTACATTCACTTCAAGAAACTATCGGGGGGTAATTTGTAGTTAAACTCTAGAAGAACTGTGAGAGTCCTATATAGGAAGGCTTGCATTCACTTAGGGAAAGCAAGTACGAAGAAGGAGTGGTTTGTAGGCTTGCTAAACTCTAGTGTTGATGAAATGCGAGAGTCCTATAGAGGGACGTTAACCTTCAGTTAGTGAGAGCAACTCTCGGGGAGGGGGATGGTATTTAGGCTTGCTGAACTCTAGTTTGGAAGACATGTCCGAGTTATCCAGGAAGGCTTACAATCACTTAGCTAGAAAGCCAGTATCGGCGGTCGCCTTGTAGGCTTGCTAAACTCTAGTTTCCAGGAAGGGCAAGAGTCATATAGAGGATCACTTCAATTCACTCAGTGAAAGCAACTATCGCAGGCTGCTTTTTAGGGTGGCTAAACTCTAGTTGGAAGGAAGTGTGAGAGTCATATATAGGAATTCTTACCTTGACTTAGTGAAAGCACCTATGGAGCGGTGGCTTGTCGTCTTGCTGAACTCCAGTTTGGAAGATGTGCGAGAGTATGTATTCATAGGGATATTTACAGCCACTTAGAGAAAGTAGCTCTCAGGGCTGGTGCGCAGGGTTACAAAACTACATTCAAAGAAGGACAAGAAAATTATATGGGAGAGGCTTACATTCGGGTAGAGAAAGCAACTCTCGTGGGGTGTATTGGCAGATGGCTAAACGTTGAGATTGGAACAAGTGTGAGTTTCTTGTGAATCACACTGAGGGATGAAGTCACTATGTAAAAGCTGGATACTTCTTAGCCAGACGGGAGTCACGATAGGAACACATACACTGACTGAGAGAAAGCAATTGTTGGGTGGTGGGTTGTAGGTTTGCTAAAGTCCAGTTTGGAAGAAGTGCGAGAATCCTTTATAGGAATGCTTACATTCACTTCCAGAAAGCAGCGATCAGCGGTGGTTTGCAGGATTGCTACACCGCAGTTTGCAAGAAGTGCGAGAGTCATGCATAGCAATGCTTAAATTCCCTTAGAGAAAGCAACTGTCGGCGGGTGATTTTTAGGCTTTCTAGCCTCTGGTTTGGATGAAGTGTGAGACATACATGGGAACGCTTACATTCACTTCCAGAAAGCAAGTGTCGCGGAGTGGTTTTTAGGCTTGCAAGACTTCTGAACGGAAGAAGTGCGAGAGGCATATACAGGAAGGCGTACATTTACTTAATGAAAGCAACTATAGTGGGATGTATCGGAGAATTGCTAAAGTCTGAGATTGGAAGAAGTGTGACCTTCCTGTCAAACACACTTGAGAAAGAAGTCATCACGTAGGACGGGGAGAGCTCCCAGCAGTAAGGAGTCATGTATAGGGACGCTTAAACTAACTTAGAGCGAGCAACTAGCAGGTGGTGCTCTGTAGGCTGGCTAAACGCTAGAATGGAGGAAGTGCCAGAGGGTCTTCTATATTAACGCTTACATTCACTGAGAGAAAGAGACTATGTTGGGCGCTTTGTTACACTGGTAAACTCTGAGATTGGAGGAAGTGTGAGAGTTTCCTGTCCAATGCACTTAAGAAAGAAGTCATTATGTAGGAAGAGGAGAGTTCTCGGCTAGAAAGGGAGGAGGCTTTCTATGTATGGGAACGCTTACATTCACTTCAAGAAACTATCGGGGGGTAATTTGTAGTTAAACTCTAGAAGAACTGTGAGAGTCCTATATAGGAAGGCTTGCATTCACTTAGGGAAAGCAAGTACGAAGAAGGAGTGTTTTGTAGGCTTGCTAAACTCTAGTGTTGACGAAATGCGAGAGTCCTATAGAAGGACGTTAACCTTCAGTTAGTGAGAGCAACTCTCGGGGGGGGGGGGTGGTATTTAGGCTTGCTGAACTCTAGTTTGGAAGACATGTCCGAGTTATCCAGGAAGGCTTACAATCACTTAGCTAGAAAGCCAGTATCGGCGGTCGCCTTGTAGGCTTGCTAAACTCTAGTTTCCAGGAAGGGCAAGAGTCATATAGAGGATCACTTAAATTCACTCAGTGAAAGCAACTGTCGCGGGCTGCCTTTTAGGGTGGCTAAACTCTAGTTGGAAGGAAGTGTGAGAGTCATATATAGGAATTCTTACCTTGAATTAGTGAAAGCACCTATGGAGCGGTGGCTTGTCGTCTTGCTGAACTCCAGTTTGGAAGATGTGCGAGAGTATGTATTCATAGGGATATTTACAGCCACTTAGAGAAAGTAGCTCTCAGGGCTGGTGCGCAGGGTTACCAAACTACATTCAAAGAAGGAAAAGAAAATTATACGGGGGAGGCTTACATTCGGGTAGAGAAAGCAACTCTCGTGGGGTGTATTGCCAGATGGCTAAACGTTGAGATTGGAACAAGTGTGAGTTTCTTGTGAATCACACTGAAGGATGAAGTCACTATGTAAAAGCTGGATACTTCTTAGCCAGACGGGAGTCACGATAGGAACACATACACTGACTGAGAGAAAGCAATTGTTGGGTGGTGGGTTGTAGGTTTGCTAAAGTCCAGTTTGGAAGAAGTGCGAGAATCCTTTATAGGAATGCTTACATTCACTTCCAGAAAGCAGCGATCAGCGGTGGTTTGCAGGATTGCTACACCGCAGTTTGCAAGAAGTGCGAGAGTCGTGCATAGCAATGCTTAAATTCCCTTAGAGAAAGCAACTGTCGGCGAGTGATTTTTTAGGCTTTCTAGCCTCTGGTTTGGATGAAGTGTGAGACATACATGGGAACGCTTACATTCCCTTCCAGAAAGCAAGTGTCGCGGAGTGGTTGTTAGGCTTGCAAGACTTCTGAACTGAAGAAGTGCGACAGGCATATACAGGAAGGCGTACATTTACTTAATGAAAGCAACTATAGTGGGATGCATTGGAGAATTGCTAAAGTCTGAGATTGGAAGAAGTGTGACCTTCCTGTCAAACACACTTGAGAAAGAAGTCATCACGTAGGACGGGGAGAGCTCCCAGCAGTAAGGAGTCATGTATAGGGACGCTTAAACTAAATTAGAGCGAGCAACTAGCAGGTGGTGCTCTGTAGGCTGGCTAAACGCTAGAATGGAGGAAGTGCCAGACGGTCTTCTATATTAACGCTTACATTCACTGAGAGAAAGAGACTATGTTGGGCGCTTTGTTACACTGGTAAACTCTGAGATTGGAAGAAGTGTGAGAGTTTCCTGTCCAACGCACTTAGGAAAGAAGTCATTATGTAGGAAGAGGAGAGTTCTCGGCTAGAAAGGGAGGAGGCTTTCTATGTATGGGAACGCTTACATTCACTTCAAGAAACTATCGGGGGTTAATTTGTAGTTAAACTCTAGAAGAACTGTGAGAGTCCTATATAGGAAGGCTTGCATTCACTTAGGGAAAGCAAGTACGAAGAAGGAGTGGTTTGTAGGCTTGCTAAACTCTAGTGTTGACGAAATGCGAGAGTCCTATAGAGGGACGTTAACCTTCAGTTAGTGAGAGCAACTCTCGGGGGGGGGGGGGTGGTATTTAGGCTTGCTGAACTCTAGTTTGGAAGACATGTCCGAGTTATCCAGGAAGGCTTACAATCACTTAGCTAGAAAGCCAGTATCGGCGGTCGCCTTGTAGGCTTGCTAAACTCTAGTTTCCAGGAAGGGCAAGAGTCATATAGAGGATCACTTAAATTCACTCAGTGAAAGCAACTGTCGCGGGCTGCCTTTTAGGGTGGCTAAACTCTAGTTGGAAGGAAGTGTGAGAGTCATATATAGGAATTCTTACCTTGACTTAGTGAAAGCACCTATGGAGCGGTGGCTTGTCGTCTTGCTGAACTCCAGTTTGGAAGATGTGCGAGAGTATGTATTCATAGGGATATTTACAGCCACTTAGAGAAAGTAGCTCTCAGGGCTGGTGCGCAGGGTTACAAAACTACATTCAAAGAAGGAAAAGAAAATTATACGGGGGAGGCTTACATTCGGGTAGAGAAAGCAACTCTCGTGGGGTGTATTGCCAGATGGCTAAACGTTGAGATTGGAACAAGTGTGAGTTTCTTGTGAATCACACTGAAGGATGAAGTCACTATGTAAAAGCTGGATACTTCTTAGCCAGACGGGAGTCACGATAGGAACACATACACTGACTGAGAGAAAGCAATTGTTGGGTGGTGGGTTGTAGGTTTGCTAAAGTCCAGTTTGGAAGAAGTGCGAGAATCCTTTATAGGAATGCTTACATTCACTTCCAGAAAGCAGCGATCAGCGGTGGTTTGCAACATTGCTACACCGCAGTTTGCAAGAAGTGCGAGAGTCGTGCATAGCAATGCTTAAATTCCCTTAGAGAAAGCAACTGTCGGCGGGTGATTTTTAGGCTTTCTAGCCTCTGGTTTGGATGAAGTGTGAGACATACATGGGAACGCTTACATTCCCTTCCAGAAAGCAAGTGTCGCGGAGTGGTTTTTAGGCTTGCAAGACTTCTGAACGGAAGAAGTGCGAGAGGCATATACAGGAAGGCGTACATTTACTTAATGAAAGCAACTATAGTGGGATGCATTGGAGAATTGCTAAAGTCTGAGATTGGAAGAAGTGTGACCTTCCTGTCAAACACACTTGAGAAAGAAGTCATCAGGTAGGACGGGGAGAGCTCCCAGCAGTAAGGAGTCATGTATAGGGACGCTTAAACTAACTTAGAGCGAGCAACTAGCAGGTGGTGCTCTGTAGGCTGGCTAAACGCTAGAATGGAGGAAGTGCCAGACGGTCTTCTATATTAACGCTTACATTCACTGAGAGAAAGAGACTATGTTGGGCGCTTTGTTACACTGGTAAACTCTGAGATTGGAGGAAGTGTGAGAGTTTCCTGTCCAACGCACTTAGGAAAGAAGTCATTATGTAGGAAGAGGAGAGTTCTCGGCTAGAAAGGGAGGAGGCTTTCTATGTATGGGAACGCTTACATTCACTTCAAGAAACTATCGGGGGGTAATTTGTAGTTAAACTCTAGAAGAACTGTGAGAGTCCTATATAGGAAGGCTTGCATTCACTTAGGGAAAGCAAGTACGAAGAAGGAGTGGTTTGTAGGCTTGCTAAACTCTAGTGTTGACGAAATGCGAGAGTCCTATAGAGGGACGTTAACCTTCAGTTAGTGAGAGCAACTCTCGGGGGGGGGGTGGTATTTAGGCTTGCTGAACTCTAGTTTGGAAGACATGTCCGAGTTATCCAGGAAGGCTTACAATCACTTAGCTAGAAAGCCAGTATCGGCGGTCGCCTTGTAGGCTTGCTAAACTCTAGTTTCCAGGAAGGGCAAGAGTCATATAGAGGATCACTTAAATTCACTCAGTGAAAGCAACTGTCGCGGACTGCCTTTTAGGGTGGCTAAACTCTAGTTGGAAGGAAGTGTGAGAGTCATATATAGGAATTCTTACCTTGACTTAGTGAAAGCACCTATGGAGCGGTGGCTTGTCGTCTTGCTGAACTCCAGTTTGGAAGATGTGCGAGAGTATGTATTCATAGGGATATTTACAGCCACTTAGAGAAAGTAGCTCTCAGGGCTGGTGCGCAGGGTTACAAAACTACATTCAAAGAAGGACAAGAAAAATATACGGGGGAGGCTTACATTCGGGTAGAGAAAGCAACTCTCGTGGGGTGTATTGCCAGATGGCTAAACGTTGAGATTGGAACAAGTGTGAGTTTCTTGTGAATCACACTGAAGGATGAAGTCACTATGTAAAAGCTGGATACTTCTTAGCCAGACGGGAGTCACGATAGGAACACATACACTGACTGAGAGAAAGCAATTGTTGGGTGGTGGGTTGTAGGTTTGCTAAAGTCCAGTTTGGAAGAAGTGCGAGAATCCTTTATAGGAATGCTTACATTCACTTCCAGAAAGCAGCGATCAGCGGTGGTTTGCAGGATTGCTACACCGCAGTTTGCAAGAAGTGCGAGAGTCATGCATAGCAATGCTTAAATTCCCTTAGAGAAAGCAACTGTCGGCGGGTGATTTTTAGGCTTTCTAGCCTCTGGTTTGGATGAAGTGTGAGACATACATGGGAACGCTTACATTCCCTTCCAGAAAGCAAGTGTCGCGGAGTGGTTTTTAGGCTTGCAAGACTTCTGAACGGAAGAAGTGCGAGAGGCATATACAGGAAGGCGTACATTTACTTAATGAAAGCAACTATAGTGGGATGCATTGGAGAATTGCTAAAGTCTGAGATTGGAAGAAGTGTGACCTTCCTGTCAAACACACTTGAGAAAGAAGTCATCACGTAGGACGGGGAGAGCTCCCAGCAGTAAGGAGTCATGTATAGGGACGCTTAAACTAACTTAGAGCGAGCAACTAGCAGGTGGTGCTCTGTAGGCTGGCTAAATGCTAGAATGGAGGAAGTGCCAGACGGTCTTCTATATTAACGCTTACATTCACTGAGAGAAAGAGACTATGTTGGGCGCTTTGTTACACTGGTAAACTCTGAGATTGGAAGAAGTGTGAGAGTTTCCTGTCCAACGCACTTAAGAAAGAAGTCATTATGTAGGAAGAGGAGAGTTCTCGGCTAGAAAGGGAGGACGCTTTCTATGTATGGGAACGCTTACATTCACTTCAAGAAACTATCGGGGGGTAATTTGTAGTTAAACTCTAGAAGAACTGTGAGAGTCCTATATAGGAAGGCTTGCATTCACTTAGGGAAAGCAAGTACGAAGAAGGAGTGGTTTGTAGGCTTGCTAAACTCTAGTGTTGATGAAATGCGAGAGTCCTATAGAGGGACGTTAACCTTCAGTTAGTGAGAGCAACTCTCGGGGAGGGGGATGGTATTTAGGCTTGCTGAACTCTAGTTTGGAAGACATGTCCGAGTTATCCAGGAAGGCTTACAATCACTTAGCTAGAAAGCCAGTATCGGCGGTCGCCTTGTAGGCTTGCTAAACTCTAGTTTCCAGGAAGGGCAAGAGATATATAGAGGATCACTTCAATTCACTCAGTGAAAGCAACTATCGCAGGCTGCTTTTTAGGGTGGCTAAACTCTAGTTGGAAGGAAGTGTGAGAGTCATATATAGGAATTCTTACCTTGACTTAGTGAAAGCACCTATGGAGCGGTGGCTTGTCGTCTTGCTGAACTCCAGTTTGGAAGATGTGCGAGAGTATGTATTCATAGGGATATTTACAGCCACTTAGAGAAAGTAGCTCTCAGGGCTGGTGCGCAGGGTTACAAAACTACATTCAAAGAAGGACAAGAAAATTATATGGGAGAGGCTTACATTCGGGTAGAGAAAGCAACTCTCGTGGGGTGTATTGGCAGATGGCTAAACGTTGAGATTGGAACAAGTGTGAGTTTCTTGTGAATCACACTGAGGGATGAAGTCACTATGTAAAAGCTGGATACTTCTTAGCCAGACGGGAGTCACGATAGGAACACATACACTGACTGAGAGAAAGCAATTGTTGGGTGGTGGGTTGTAGGTTTGCTAAAGTCCAGTTTGGAAGAAGTGCGAGAATCCTTTATAGGAATGCTTACATTCACTTCCAGAAAGCAGCGATCAGCGGTGGTTTGCAGGATTGCTACACCGCAGTTTGCAAGAAGTGCGAGAGTCGTGCATAGCAATGCTTAAATTCCCTTAGAGAAAGCAACTGTCGGTGGGTGATTTTTAGGCTTTCTAGCCTCTGGTTTGGATGAAGTGTGAGACATACATGGGAACGCTTACATTCCCTTCCAGAAAGCAAGTGTCGCGGAGTGGTTTTTAAGCTTGCAAGACTTCTGAACGGAAGAAGTGCGAGAGGCATATACAGGAAGGCGTACATTTACTTAATGAAAGCAACTATAGTGGGATGCATTGGAGAATTGCTAAAGTCTGAGATTGGAAGAAGTGTGACCTTCCTGTCAAACACACTTGAGAAAGAAGTCATCACGTAGGACGGGGAGAGCTCCCAGCAGTAAGGAGTCATGTATAGGGACGCTTAAACTAACTTAGAGCGAGCAACTAGCAGGTGGTGCTCTGTAGGCTGGCTAAACGCTAGAATGGAGGAAGTGCCAGACGGTCTTCTATATTAACGCTTACATTCACTGAGAGAAAGAGACTATGTTGGGCGCTTTGTTACACTGGTAAACTCTGAGATTGGAAGAAGTGTGAGAGTTTCCTGTCCAACGCACTTAGGAAAGAAGTCATTATGTAGGAAGAGGAGAGTTCTCGGCTAGAAAGGGAGGAGGCTTTCTATGTATGGGAACGCTTACATTCACTTCAAGAAACTATCGGGGGGTAATTTGTAGTTAAACTCTAGAAGAACTGTGAGAGTCCTATATAGGAAGGCTTGCATTCACTTAGGGAAAGCAAGTACGAAGAAGGAGTGGTTTGTAGGCTTGCTAAACTCTAGTGTTGACGAAATGCGAGAGTCCTATAGAGGGACGTTAACCTTCAGTTAGTGAGAGCAACTCTTGGGGGGGGGGGTGGTATTTAGGCTTGCTGAACTCTAGTTTGGAAGACATGTCCGAGTTATCCAGGAAGGCTTACAATCACTTAGCTAGAAAGCCAGTATCGGCGGTCGCCTTGTAGGCTTGCTAAACTCTAGTTTCCAGGAAGGGCAAGAGTCATATAGAGGATCACTTAAATTCACTCAGTGAAAGCAACTGTCGCAGGCTGCCTTTTAGGGTGGCTAAACTCTAGTTGGAAGGAAGTGTGAGAGTCATATATAGGAATTCTTACCTTGACTTAGTGAAAGCACCTATGGAGCGGTGGCTTGTCGTCTTGCTGAACTCCAGTTTGGAAGATGTGCGAGAGTATGTATTCATAGGGATATTTACAGCCACTTAGAGAAAGTAGCTCTCAGGGCTGGTGCGCAGGGTTACAAAACTACATTCAAAGAAGGACAAGAAAAATATACGGGGGAGGCTTACATTCGGGTAGAGAAAGCAACTCTCGTGGGGTGTATTGCCAGATGGCTAAACGTTGAGATTGGAACAAGTGTGAGTTTCTTGTGAATCACACTGAAGGATGAAGTCACTATGTAAAAGCTGGATACTTCTTAGCCAGACGGGAGTCACGATAGGAACACATACACTGACTGAGAGAAAGCAATTGTTGGGTGGTGGGTTGTAGGTTTGCTAAAGTCCAGTTTGGAAGAAGTGCGAGAATCCTTTATAGGAATGCTTACATTCACTTCCAGAAAGCAGCGATCAGCGGTGGTTTGCAGGATTGCTACACCGCAGTTTGCAAGAAGTGCGAGAGTCATGCATAGCAATGCTTAAATTCCCTTAGAGAAAGCAACTGTCGGCGGGTGATTTTTAGGCTTTCTAACCTCTGGTTTGGATGAAGTGTGAGACATACATGGGAACGCTTACATTCCCTTCCAGAAAGCAAGTGTCGCGGAGTGGTTTTTAGGCTTGCAAGACTTCTGAACGGAAGAAGTGCGAGAGGCATATACAGGAAGGCGTACATTTACTTAATGAAAGCAACTATAGTGGGATGCATTGGAGAATTGCTAAAGTCTGAGATTGGAAGAAGTGTGACCTTCCTGTCAAACACACTTGAGAAAGAAGTCATCACGTAGGACGGGGAGAGCTCCCAGCAGTAAGGAGTCATGTATAGGGACGCTTAAACTAACTTAGAGCGAGCAACTAGCAGGTGGTGCTCTGTAGGCTGGCTAAATGCTAGAATGGAGGAAGTGCCAGACGGTCTTCTATATTAACGCTTACATTCACTGAGAGAAAGAGACTATGTTGGGCGCTTTGTTACACTGGTAAACTCTGAGATTGGAAGAAGTGTGAGAGTTTCCTGTCCAACGCACTTAAGAAAGAAGTCATTATGTAGGAAGAGGAGAGTTCTCGGCTAGAAAGGGAGGACGCTTTCTATGTATGGGAACGCTTACATTCACTTCAAGAAACTATCGGGGGGTAATTTGTAGTTAAACTCTAGAAGAACTGTGAGAGTCCTATATAGGAAGGCTTGCATTCACTTAGGGAAAGCAAGTACGAAGAAGGAGTGGTTTGTAGGCTTGCTAAACTCTAGTGTTGATGAAATGCGAGAGTCCTATAGAGGGACGTTAACCTTCAGTTAGTGAGAGAAACTCTCGGGGAGGGGGATGGTATTTAGGCTTGCTGAACTCTGGTTTGGAAGACATGTCCGAGTTATCCAGGAAGGCTTACAATCACTTAGCTAGAAAGCCAGTATCGGCGGTCGCCTTGTAGGCTTGCTAAACTCTAGTTTCCAGGAAGGGCAAGAGTCATATAGAGGATCACTTCAATTCACTCAGTGAAAGCAACTGTCGCAGGCTGCCTTTTAGGGTGGCTAAACTCTAGTTGGAAGGAAGTGTGAGAGTCATATATAGGAATTCTTACCTTGACTTAGTGAAAGCACCTATGGAGTGGTGGCTTGTCGTCTTGCTGAACTCCAGTTTGGAAGATGTGCGAGAGTATGTATTCATAGGGATATTTACAGCCACTTAGAGAAAGTAGCTCTCAGGGCTGGTGCGCAGGGTTACAAAACTACATTCAAAGAAGGACAAGAAAAATATACGGGGGAGGCTTACATTCGGGTAGAAAAAGCAACTCTCGTGGGGTGTATTGGCAGATGGCTAAACGTTGAGATTGGAACAAGTGTGAGTTTCTTGTGAATCACACTGAAGGATGAAGTCACTATGTAAAAGCTGGATACTTCTTAGCCAGACGGGAGTCACGATAGGAACACATACACTGACTGAGAGAAAGCAATTGTTGGGTGGTGGGTCGTAGGTTTGCTAAAGTCCAGTTTGGAAGAAGTGCGAGAATCCTTTATAGGAATGCTTACATTCACTTCTAGAAAGCAGCGATCAGCGGTGGTTTGCAGGATTGCTACACCGCAGTTTGCAAGAAGTGCGAGAGTCATGCATAGCAATGCTTAAATTCCCTTAGAGAAAGCAACTGTCGGCGGGTGATTTTTAGGCTTTCTAGCCTCTGGTTTGGATGAAGTGTGAGACATACATGGGAACGCTTACATTCCCTTCCAGAAAGCAAGTGTCGCGGAGTGGTTTTTAGGCTTGCAAGACTTCTGAACGGAAGAAGTGCGAGAGGCATATACAGGAAGGGGTACATTTACTTAATGAAAGCAACTATAGTGGGATGCATTGGAGAATTGCTAAAGTCTGAGATTGGAAGAAGTGTGACCTTCCTGTCAAACACACTTGAGAAAGAAGTCATCACATAGGACGGGGAGCCCTCCCAGCAGTAAGGAGTCATGTATAGGGACGCTTAAACTAACTTAGAGCGAGCAACTAGCAGGTGGTGCTCTGTAGGCTGGCTAAACGCTAGAATGGAGGAAGTGCCAGACGGTCTTCTATATTAACGCTTACATTCACTGAGAGAAAGAGACTATGTTGGGCGCTTTGTTACACTGGTAAACTCTGAGATTGGAGGAAGTGTGAGAGTTTCCTGTCCAACGCACTTAGGAAAGAAGTCATTATGTAGGAAGAGGAGAGTTCTCGGCTAGAAAGGGAGGAGGCTTTCTATGTATGGGAACGCTTACATTCACTTCAAGAAACTATCGGGGGGTAATTTGTAGTTAAACTCTAGAAGAACTGTGAGAGTCCTATATAGGAAGGCTTGCATTCACTTAGGGAAAGCAAGTACGAAGAAGGAGTGGTTTGTAGGCTTGCTAAACTCTAGTGTTGACGAAATGCGAGAGTCCTATAGAGGGACGTTAACCTTCAGTTAGTGAGAGCAACTCTCGGGGGGGGGGGTGGTATTTAGGCTTGCTGAACTCTAGTTTGGAAGACATGTCCGAGTTATCCAGGAAGGCTTACAATCACTTAGCTAGAAAGCCAGTATCGGCGGTCGCCTTGTAGGCTTGCTAAACTCTAGTTTCCAGGAAGGGCAAGAGTCATATAGAGGATCACTTAAATTCACTCAGTGAAAGCAACTGTCGCGGACTGCCTTTTAGGGTGGCTAAACTCTAGTTGGAAGGAAGTGTGAGAGTCATATATAGGAATTCTTACCTTGACTTAGTGAAAGCACCTATGGAGCGGTGGCTTGTCGTCTTGCTGAACTCCAGTTTGGAAGATGTGCAAGAGTATGTATTCATAGGGATATTTACAGCCACTTAGAGAAAGTAGCTCTCAGGGCTGGTGCGCAGGGTTACAAAACTACATTCAAAGAAGGACAAGAAAAATATACGGGGGAGGCTTACATTCGGGTAGAAAAAGCAACTCTCGTGGGGTGTATTGCCAGATGGCTAAACGTTGAGATTGGAACAAGTGTGAGTTTCTTGTGAATCACACTGAAGGATGAAGTCACTATGTAAAAGCTGGATACTTCTTAGCCAGACGGGAGTCAGGATAGGAACACATACACTGACTGAGAGAAAGCAATTGTTGGGTGGTGGGTTGTAGGTTTGCTAAAGTCCAGTTTGGAAGAAGTGCGAGAATCCTTTATAGGAATGCTTACATTCACTTCCAGAAAGCAGCGATCAGCGGTGGTTTGCAGGATTGCTACACCGCAGTTTGCAAGAAGTGCGAGAGTCGTGCATAGCAATGCTTAAATTCCCTTAGAGAAAGCAACTGTCGGCGGGTGATTTTTAGGCTTTCTAGCCTCTGGTTTGGATGAAGTGTGAGACATACATGGGAACGCTTACATTCCCTTCCAGAAAGCAAGTGTCGCGGAGTGGTTTTTAGGCTTGCAAGACTTCTGAACGGAAGAAGTGCGAGAGGCATATACAGGAAGGCGTACATTTACTTAATGAAAGCAACTATAGTGGGATGCATTGGAGAATTGCTAAAGTCTGAGATTGGAAGAAGTGTGACCTTCCTGTCAAACACACTTGAGAAAGAAGTCATCACGTAGGACGGGGAGAGCTCCCAGCAGTAAGGAGTCATGTATAGGGACGCTTAAACTAACTTAGAGCGAGCAACTAGCAGGTGGTGCTCTGTAGGCTGGCTAAACGCTAGAATGGAGGAAGTGCCAGATGGTCTTCTATATTAACGCTTACATTCACTGAGAGAAAGAGACTATGTTGGGCGCTTTGTTACACTGGTAAACTCTGAGATTGGAAGAAGTGTGAGAGTTTCCTGTCCAACGCACTTAAGAAAGAAGTCATTATGTAGGAAGAGGAGAGTTCTCGGCTAGAAAGGGAGGAGGCTTTCTATGTATGGGAACGCTTACATTCACTTCAAGAAACTATCGGGGGGTAATTTGTAGTTAAACTCTAGAAGAACTGTGAGAGTCCTATATAGGAAGGCTTGCATTCACTTAGGGAATGCAAGTACGAAGAAGGAGTGGTTTGTAGGCTTGCTAAACTCTAGTGTTGACGAAATGCGAGAGTCCTATAGAGGGACGTTAACCTTCAGTTAGTGAGAGCAACTCTCGGGGAGGGGGGTGGTATTTAGGCTTGCTGAACTCTAGTTTGGAAGACATGTCCGAGTTATCCAGGAAGGCTTACAATCACTTAGCTAGAAAGCCAGTATCAGCGGTCGCCTTGTAGGCTTGCTAAACTCTAGTTTCCAGGAAGGGGAAGAGTCATATAGAGGATCACTTCAATTCACTCAGTGAAAGCAACTGTCGCGGGCTGCCCTTTAGGGTGACTAAACTCTAGTTGGAAGGAAGTGTGAGAGTCATATATAGGAATTCTTACCTTGACTTAGTGAAAGCACCTATGAAGCGGTGGCTTGTCGTCTTGCTGAACTCCAGTTTGGAAGATGTGCGAGAGTATGTATTCATAGGGATATTTACAGCCACTTAGAGAAAGTAGCTCTCAGGGCTGGTGCGCAGGGTTACAAAACTACATTCAAAGAAGGACAAGAAAAATATACGGGGGAGGCTTACATTCGGGTAGAGAAAGCAACTCTCGTGGGGTGTATTGCCAGATGGCTAAACGTTGAGATTGGAACAAGTGTGAGTTTCTTGTGAATCACACTGAAGGATGAAGTCACTATGTAAAAGCTGGATACTTCTTAGCCAGACGGGAGTCACGATAGGAACACATACACTGACTGAGAGAAAGCAATTGTTGGGTGGTGGGTTGTAGGTTTGCTAAAGTCCAGTTTGGAAGAAGTGCGAGAATCCTTTATAGGAATGCTTACATTCACTTCCAGAAAGCAGCGATCAGCGGTGGTTTGCAGGATTGCTACACCGCAGTTTGCAAGAAGTGCGAGAGTCGTGCATAGCAATGCTTAAATTCCCTTAGAGAAAGCAACTGTCGGCGGGTGATTTTTAGGCTTTCTAGCCTCTGGTTTGGATGAAGTGTGAGACATACATGGGAACGCTTACATTCCCTTCCAGAAAGCAAGTGTCGCGGAGTGGTTTTTAGGCTTGCAAGACTTCTGAACGGAAGAAGTGCGAGAGGCATATACAGGAAGGGGTACATTTACTTAATGAAAGCAACTATAGTGGGATGCATTGGAGAATTGCTAAAGTCTGAGATTGGAAGAAGTGTGACCTTCCTGTCAAACACACTTGAGAAAGAAGTCATCACATAGGACGGGGAGCCCTCCCAGCAGTAAGGAGTCATGTATAGGGACGCTTAAACTAACTTAGAGCGAGCAACTAGCAGGTGGTGCTCTGTAGGCTGGCTAAACGCTAGAATGGAGGAAGTGCCAGACGGTCTTCTATATTAACGCTTACATTCACTGAGAGAAAGAGACTATGTTGGGCGCTTTGTTACACTGGTAAACTCTGAGATTGGAGGAAGTGTGAGAGTTTCCTGTCCAACGCACTTAGGAAAGAAGTCATTATGTAGGAAGAGGAGAGTTCTCGGCTAGAAAGGGAGGAGGCTTTCTATGTATGGGAACGCTTACATTCACTTCAAGAAACTATCGGGGGGTAATTTGTAGTTAAACTCTAGAAGAACTGTGAGAGTCCTATATAGGAAGGCTTGCATTCACTTAGGGAAAGCAAGTACGAAGAAGGAGTGGTTTGTAGGCTTGCTAAACTCTAGTGTTGACGAAATGCGAGAGTCCTATAGAGGGACGTTAACCTTCAGTTAGTGAGAGCAACTCTCGGGGGGGGGGGGGGGTGGTATTTAGGCTTGCTGAACTCTAGTTTGGAAGACATGTCCGAGTTATCCAGGAAGGCTTACAATCACTTAGCTAGAAAGCCAGTATCGGCGGTCGCCTTGTAGGCTTGCTAAACTCTAGTTTCCAGGAAGGGCAAGAGTCATATAGAGGATCACTTAAATTCACTCAGTGAAAGCAACTGTCGCGGACTGCCTTTTAGGGTGGCTAAACTCTAGTTGGAAGGAAGTGTGAGAGTCATATATAGGAATTCTTACCTTGACTTAGTGAAAGCACCTATGGAGCGGTGGCTTGTCGTCTTGCTGAACTCCAGTTTGGAAGATGTGCAAGAGTATGTATTCATAGGGATATTTACAGCCACTTAGAGAAAGTAGCTCTCAGGGCTGGTGCGCAGGGTTACAAAACTACATTCAAAGAAGGACAAGAAAAATATACGGGGGAGGCTTACATTCGGGTAGAAAAAGCAACTCTCGTGGGGTGTATTGCCAGATGGCTAAACGTTGAGATTGGAACAAGTGTGAGTTTCTTGTGAATCACACTGAAGGATGAAGTCACTATGTAAAAGCTGGATACTTCTTAGCCAGACGGGAGTCAGGATAGGAACACATACACTGACTGAGAGAAAGCAATTGTTGGGTGGTGGGTTGTAGGTTTGCTAAAGTCCAGTTTGGAAGAAGTGCGAGAATCCTTTATAGGAATGCTTACATTCACTTCCAGAAAGCAGCGATCAGCGGTGGTTTGCAGGATTGCTACACCGCAGTTTGCAAGAAGTGCGAGAGTCGTGCATAGCAATGCTTAAATTCCCTTAGAGAAAGCAACTGTCGGCGGGTGATTTTTAGGCTTTCTAGCCTCTGGTTTGGATGAAGTGTGAGACATACATGGGAACGCTTACATTCCCTTCCAGAAAGCAAGTGTCGCGGAGTGGTTTTTAGGCTTGCAAGACTTCTGAACGGAAGAAGTGCGAGAGGCATATACAGGAAGGCGTACATTTACTTAATGAAAGCAACTATAGTGGGATGCATTGGAGAATTGCTAAAGTCTGAGATTGGAAGAAGTGTGACCTTCCTGTCAAACACACTTGAGAAAGAAGTCATCACGTAGGACGGGGAGAGCTCCCAGCAGTAAGGAGTCATGTATAGGGACGCTTAAACTAACTTAGAGCGAGCAACTAGCAGGTGGTGCTCTGTAGGCTGGCTAAACGCTAGAATGGAGGAAGTGCCAGATGGTCTTCTATATTAACGCTTACATTCACTGAGAGAAAGAGACTATGTTGGGCGCTTTGTTACACTGGTAAACTCTGAGATTGGAAGAAGTGTGAGAGTTTCCTGTCCAACGCACTTAAGAAAGAAGTCATTATGTAGGAAGAGGAGAGTTCTCGGCTAGAAAGGGAGGAGGCTTTCTATGTATGGGAACGCTTACATTCACTTCAAGAAACTATCGGGGGGTAATTTGTAGTTAAACTCTAGAAGAACTGTGAGAGTCCTATATAGGAAGGCTTGCATTCACTTAGGGAATGCAAGTACGAAGAAGGAGTGGTTTGTAGGCTTGCTAAACTCTAGTGTTGACGAAATGCGAGAGTCCTATAGAGGGACGTTAACCTTCAGTTAGTGAGAGCAACTCTCGGGGAGGGGGGTGGTATTTAGGCTTGCTGAACTCTAGTTTGGAAGACATGTCCGAGTTATCCAGGAAGGCTTACAATCACTTAGCTAGAAAGCCAGTATCAGCGGTCGCCTTGTAGGCTTGCTAAACTCTAGTTTCCAGGAAGGGGAAGAGTCATATAGAGGATCACTTCAATTCACTCAGTGAAAGCAACTGTCGCGGGCTGCCCTTTAGGGTGACTAAACTCTAGTTGGAAGGAAGTGTGAGAGTCATATATAGGAATTCTTACCTTGACTTAGTGAAAGCACCTATGAAGCGGTGGCTTGTCGTCTTGCTGAACTCCAGTTTGGAAGATGTGCGAGAGTATGTATTCATAGGGATATTTACAGCCACTTAGAGAAAGTAGCTCTCAGGGCTGGTGCGCAGGGTTACAAAACTACATTCAAAGAAGGACAAGAAAAATATACGGGGGAGGCTTACATTCGGGTAGAGAAAGCAACTCTCGTGGGGTGTATTGCCAGATGGCTAAACGTTGAGATTGGAACAAGTGTGAGTTTCTTGTGAATCACACTGAAGGATGAAGTCACTATGTAAAAGCTGGATACTTCTTAGCCAGACGGGAGTCACGATAGGAACACATACACTGACTGAGAGAAAGCAATTGTTGGGTGGTGGGTTGTAGGTTTGCTAAAGTCCAGTTTGGAAGAAGTGCGAGAATCCTTTATAGGAATGCTTACATTCACTTCCAGAAAGCAGCGATCAGCGGTGGTTTGCAGGATTGCTACACCGCAGTTTGCAAGAAGTGCGAGAGTCGTGCATAGCAATGCTTAAATTCCCTTAGAGAAAGCAACTGTCGGCGGGTGATTTTTAGGCTTTCTAGCCTCTGGTTTGGATGAAGTGTGAGACATACATGGGAACGCTTACATTCCCTTCCAGAAAGCAAGTGTCGCGGAGTGGTTCTTAGGCTTGCAAGACTTCTGAACGGAAGAAGTGCGAGAGGCATATACAGGAAGGCGTACATTTACTTAATGAAAGCAACTATAGTGGGATGCATTGGAGAATTGCTAAAGTCTGAGATTGGAAGAAGTGTGACCTTCCTGTCAAACACACTTGAGAAAGAAGTCATCACGTAGGACGGGGAGAGCTCCCAGCAGTAAGGAGTCATGTATAGGGACGCTTAAACTAACTTAGAGAGAGCAACTAGCAGGTGGTGCTCTGTAGGCTGGCTAAACGCTAGAATGGAGGAAGTGCCAGACGGTCTTCTATATTAACGCTTACATTCACTGAGAGAAAGAGACTATGTTGGGCGCTTTGTTACACTGGTAAACTCTGAGATTGGAAGAAGTGTGAGAGTTTCCTGTCCAAAGCACTTAGGAAAGAAGTCATTATGTAGGAAGCGGAGAGTTCTCGGCTAGAAAGGGAGGAGGCTTTCTATGTATGGGAACGCTTACATTCACTTCAAGAAACTATCGGGGGGTAATTTGTAGTTAAACTCTAGAAGAACTGTGAGAGTCCTATATAGGAAGGCTTGCATTCACTTAGGGAAAGCAAGTACGAAGAAGGAGTGGTTTGTAGGCTTGCTAAACTCTAGTGTTGACGAAATGCGAGAGTCCTATAGAGGGACGTTAACCTTCAGTTAGTGAGAGCAACTCTCGGGGGGGGGGTGGTATTTAGGCTTGCTGAACTCTAGTTTGGAAGACATGTCCGAGTTATCCAGGAAGGCTTACAATCACTTAGCTAGAAAGCCAGTATCGGCGGTCGCCTTGTAGGCTTGCTAAACTCTAGTTTCCAGGAAGGGCAAGAGTCATATAGAGGATCACTTAAATTCACTCAGTGAAAGCAACTGTCGCAGGCTGCCTTTTAGGGTGGCTAAACTCTAGTTGGAAGGAAGTGTAAGAGTCATATATAGGAATTCTTACCTTGACTTAGTGAAAGCACCTATGGAGCGGTGGCTTGTCGTCTTGCTGAACTCCAGTTTGGAAGATGTGCGAGAGTATGTATTCATAGGGATATTTACAGCCACTTAGAGAAAGTAGCTCTCAGGGCTGGTGCGCAGGGTTACAAAACTACATTCAAAGAAGGACAAGAAAAATATACGGGGGAGGCTTACATTCGGGTAGAGAAAGCAACTCTCGTGGGGTGTATTGCCAGATGGCTAAACGTTGAGATTGGAACAAGTGTGAGTTTCTTGTGAATCACACTGAAGGATGAAGTCACTATGTAAAAGCTGGATACTTCTTAGCCAGACGGGAGTCAGGATAGGAACACATACACTGACTGAGAGAAAGCAATTGTTGGGTGGTGGGTTGTAGGTTTGCTAAAGTCCAGTTTGGAAGAAGTGCGAGAATCCTTTATAGGAATGCTTACATTCACTTCCAGAAAGCAGCGATCAGCGGTGGTTTGCAGGATTGCTACACCGCAGTTTGCAAGAAGTGCGAGAGTCATGCATAGCAATGCTTAAATTCCCTTAGAGAAAGCAACTGTCGGCGGGTGATTTTTAGGCTTTCTAGCCTCTGGTTTGGATGAAGTGTGAGACATACATGGGAACGCTTACATTCCCTTCCAGAAAGCAAGTGTCGCGGAGTGGTTTTTAGGCTTGCAAGACTTCTGAACGGAAGAAGTGCGAGAGGCATATACAGGAAGGCGTACATTTACTTAATGAAAGCAACTATAGTGGGATGCATTGGAGAATTGCTAAAGTCTGAGATTGGAAGAAGTGTGACCTTCCTGTCAAACACACTTGAGAAAGAAGTCATCACGTAGGACGGGGAGAGCTCCCAGCAGTAAGGAGTCATGTATAGGGACGCTTAAACTAACTTAGAGCGAGCAACTAGCAGGTGGTGCTCTGTAGGCTGGCTAAATGCTAGAATGGAGGAAGTGCCAGATGGTCTTCTATATTAACGCTTACATTCACTGAGAGAAAGAGACTATGTTGGGCGCTTTGTTACACTGGTAAACTCTGAGATTGGAAGAAGTGTGAGAGTTTCCTGTCCAACGCACTTAAGAAAGAAGTCATTATGTAGGAAGAGGAGAGTTCTCGGCTAGAAAGGGAGGACGCTTTCTATGTATGGGAACGCTTACATTCACTTCAAGAAACTATCGGGGGGTAATTTGTAGTTAAACTCTAGAAGAACTGTGAGAGTCCTATATAGGAAGGCTTGCATTCACTTAGGGAAAGCAAGTACGAAGAAGGAGTGGTTTGTAGGCTTGCTAAACTCTAGTGTTGATGAAATGCGAGAGTCCTATAGAGGGACGTTAACCTTCAGTTAGTGAGAGCAACTCTCGGGGAGGGGGATGGTATTTAGGCTTGCTGAACTCTAGTTTGGAAGACATGTCCGAGTTATCCAGGAAGGCTTACAATCACTTAGCTAGAAAGCCAGTATCGGCGGTCGCCTTGTAGGCTTGCTAAACTCTAGTTTCCAGGAAGGGCAAGAGTCATATAGAGGATCACTTCAATTCACTCAGTGAAAGCAACTGTCGCAGGCTGCCTTTTAGGGTGGCTAAACTCTAGTTGGAAGGAAGTGTGAGAGTCATATATAGGAATTCTTACCTTGACTTAGTGAAAGCACCTATGGAGCGGTGGCTTGTCGTCTTGCTGAACTCCAGTTTGGAAGATGTGCGAGAGTATGTATTCATAGGGATATTTACAGCCACTTAGAGAAAGTAGCTCTCAGGGCTGGTGCGCAGGGTTACAAAACTACATTCAAAGAAGGACAAGAAAATTATATGGGAGAGGCTTACATTCGGGTAGAGAAAGCAACTCTCGTGGGGTGTATTGGCAGATGGCTAAACGTTGAGATTGGAACAAGTGTGAGTTTCTTGTGAATCACACTGAAGGATGAAGTCACTATGTAAAAGCTGGATACTTCTTAGCCAGACGGGAGTCACGATAGGAACACATACACTGACTGAGAGAAAGCAATTGTTGGGTGGTGGGTTGTAGGTTTGCTAAAGTCCAGTTTGGAAGAAGTGCGAGAATCCTTTATAGGAATGCTTACATTCACTTCCAGAAAGCAGCGATCAGCGGTGGTTTGCAGGATTGCTACACCGCAGTTTGCAAGAAGTGCGAGAGTCGTGCATAGCAATGCTTAAATTACCTTAGAGAAAGCAACTGTCGGTGGGTGATTTTTAGGCTTTCTAGCCTCTGGTTTGGATGAAGTGTGAGACATACATGGGAACGCTTACATTCCCTTCCAGAAAGCAAGTGTCGCGGAGTGGTTTTTAGGCTTGCAAGACTTCTGAACGGAAGAAGTGCGAGAGGCATATACAGGAAGGCGTACATTTACTTAATGAAAGCAACTATAGTGGGATGCATTGGAGAATTGCTAAAGTCTGAGATTGGAAGAAGTGTGACCTTCCTGTCAAACACACTTGAGAAAGAAGTCATCACGTAGGACGGGGAGAGCTCCCAGCAGTAAGGAGTCATGTATAGGGACGCTTAAACTAACTTAGAGCGAGCAACTAGCAGGTGGTGCTCTGTAGGCTGGCTAAACGCTAGAATGGAGGAAGTGCCAGACGGTCTTCTATATTAACGCTTACATTCACTGAGAGAAAGAGACTATGTTGGGCGCTTTGTTACACTGGTAAACTCTGAGATTGGAAGAAGTGTGAGAGTTTCCTGTCCAACGCACTTAAGAAAGAAGTCATTATGTAGGAAGAGGAGAGTTCTCGGCTAGAAAGGGAGGAGGCTTTCTATGTATGGGAACGCTTACATTCACTTCAAGAAACTATCGGGGGGTAATTTGTAGTTAAACTCTAGAAGAACTGTGAGAGTCCTATATAGGAAGGCTTGCATTCACTTAGGGAAAGCAAGTACGAAGAAGGAGTGGTTTGTAGGCTTGCTAAACTCTAGTGTTGACGAAATGCGAGAGTCCTATAGAGGGACGTTAACCTTCAGTTAGTGAGAGCAACTCTCGGGGGGGTGTGGTATTTAGGCTTGCTGAACTCTAGTTTGGAAGACATGTCCGAGTTATCCAGGAAGGCTTACAATGACTTAGCTAGAAAGCCAGTATCGGCGGTCGCCTTGTAGGCTTGCTAAACTCTAGTTTCCAGGAAGGGCAAGAGTCATATAGAGGATCACTTAAATTCACTCAGTGAAAGCAACTGTCGCGGACTGCCTTTTAGGGTGGCTAAACTCTAGTTGGAAGGAAGTGTGAGAGTCATATATAGGAATTCTTACCTTGACTTAGTGAAAGCACCTATGGAGCGGTGGCTTGTCGTCTTGCTGAACTCCAGTTTGGAAGATATGCGAGAGTATGTATTCATAGGGATATTTACAGCCACTTAGAGAAAGTAGCTCTCAGGGCTGGTGCGCAGGGTTACAAAACTACATTCAAAGAAGGACAAGAAAAATATACGGGGGAGGCTTACATTCGGGTAGAGAAAGCAACTCTCGTGGGGTGTATTGCTAGATGGCTAAACGTTGAGATTGGAACAAGTGTGAGTTTCTTGTGAATCACACTGAAGGATGAAGTCACTATGTAAAAGCTGGATACTTCTTAGCCAGACGGGAGTCACGATAGGAACACATACACTGACTGAGAGAAAGCAATTGTTGGGTGGTGGGTTGTAGGTTTGCTAAAGTCCAGTTTGGAAGAAGTGCGAGAATCCTTTATAGGAATGCTTACATTCACTTCCAGAAAGCAGCGATCAGCGGTGGTTTGCAGGATTGCTACACCGCAGTTTGCAAGAAGTGCGAGAGTCGTGCATAGCAATGCTTAAATTCCCTTAGAGAAAGCAACTGTCGGCGGGTGATTTTTAGGCTTTCTAGCCTCTGGTTTGGATGAAGTGTGAGACATACATGGGAACGCTTACATTCCCTTCCAGAAAGCAAGTGTCGCGGAGTGGTTTTTAGGCTTGCAAGACTTCTGAACGGAAGAAGTGCGAGAGGCATATACAGGAAGGCGTACATTTACTTAATGAAAGCAACTATAGTGGGATGCATTGGAGAATTGCTAAAGTCTGAGATTGGAAGAAGTGTGACCTTCCTGTCAAACACACTTGAGAAAGAAGTCATCACGTAGGACGGGGAGAGCTCCCAGCAGTAAGGAGTCATGTATAGGGACGCTTAAACTAACTTAGAGCGAGCAACTAGCAGGTGGTGCTCTGTAGGCTGGCTAAACGCTAGAATGGAGGAAGTGCCAGACGGTCTTCTATATTAACGCTTACATTCACTGAGAGAAAGAGACTATGTTGGGCGCTTTGTTACACTGGTAAACTCTGAGATTGGAAGAAGTGTGACAGTTTCCTGTCCAACACACTTAAGAAAGAAGTCATTATGTAGGAAGAGGAGAGTTCTCGGCTAGAAAGGGAGGAGGCTTTCTATGTATGGGAACGCTTACATTCACTTCAAGAAACTATCGGGGGGTAATTTGTAGTTAAACTCTAGAAGAACTGTGAGAGTCCTATATAGGAAGGCTTGCATTCACTTAGGGAATGCAAGTACGAAGAAGGAGTGGTTTGTAGGCTTGCTAAACTCTAGTGTTGACGAAATGCGAGAGTCCTATAGAGGGACGTTAACCTTCAGTTAGTGAGAGCAACTCTCGGGGAGGGGGGTGGTATTTAGGCTTGCTGAACTCTAGTTTGGAAGACATGTCCGAGTTATCCAGGAAGGCTTACAATCACTTAGCTAGAAAGCCAGTATCAGCGGTCGCCTTGTAGGCTTGCTAAACTCTAGTTTCCAGGAAGGGCAAGAGTCATATAGAGGATCACTTCAATTCACTCAGTGAAAGCAACTGTCGCGGGCTGCCTTTTAGGGTGGCTAAACTCTAGTTGGAAGGAAGTGTGAGAGTCATATATAGGAATTCTTACCTTGACTTAGTGAAAGCACCTATGGAGCGGTGGCTTGTCGTCTTGCTGAACTCCAGTTTGGAAGATGTGCGAGAGTATGTATTCATAGGGATATTTACAGCCACTTAGAGAAAGTAGCTCTCAGGGCTGGTGCGCAGGGTTACAAAACTACATTCAAAGAAGGACAAGAAAAATATACGGGGGAGGCTTACATTCGGGTAGAGAAAGCAACTCTCGTGGGGTGTATTGCCAGATGGCTAAACGTTGAGATTGGAACAAGTGTGAGTTTCTTGTGAATCACACTGAAGGATGAAGTCACTATGTAAAAGCTGGATACTTCTTAGCCAGACGGGAGTCACGATAGGAACACATACACTGACTGAGAGAAAGCAATTGTTGGGTGGTGGGTTGTAGGTTTGCTAAAGTCCAGTTTGGAAGAAGTGCGAGAATCCTTTATAGGAATGCTTACATTCACTTCCAGAAAGCAGCGATCAGCGGTGGTTTGCAGGATTGCTACACCGCAGTTTGCAAGAAGTGCGAGAGTCATGCATAGCAATGCTTAAATTCCCTTAGAGAAAGCAACTGTCGGCGGGTGATTTTTAGGCTTTGTAGCCTCTGGTTTGGATGAAGTGTGAGACATACATGGGAACGCTTACATTCCCTTCCAGAAAGCAAGTGTCGCGGAGTGGTTCTTAGGCTTGCAAGACTTCTGAACGGAAGAAGTGCGAGAGGCATATACAGGAAGGCGTACATTTACTTAATGAAAGCAACTATAGTGGGATGCATTGGAGAATTGCTAAAGTCTGAGATTGGAAGAAGTGTGACCTTCCTGTCAAACACACTTGAGAAAGAAGTCATCACGTAGGACGGGGAGAGCTCCCAGCAGTAAGGAGTCATGTATAGGGACGCTTAAACTAACTTAGAGAGAGCAACTAGCAGGTGGTGCTCTGTAGGCTGGCTAAACGCTAGAATGGAGGAAGTGCCAGACGGTCTTCTATATTAACGCTTACATTCACTGAGAGAAAGAGACTATGTTGGGCGCTTTGTTACACTGGTAAACTCTGAGATTGGAAGAAGTGTGAGAGTTTCCTGTCCAAAGCACTTAGGAAAGAAGTCATTATGTAGGAAGAGGAGAGTTCTCGGCTAGAAAGGGAGGACGCTTTCTATGTATGGGAACGCTTACATTCACTTCAAGAAACTATCGGGGGGTAATTTGTAGTTAAACTCTAGAAGAACTGTGAGAGTCCTATATAGGAAGGCTTGCATTCACTTAGGGAAAGCAAGTACGAAGAAGGAGTGGTTTGTAGGCTTGCTAAACTCTAGTGTTGACGAAATGCGAGAGTCCTATAGAGGGACGTTAACCTTCAGTTAGTGAGAGCAACTCTCGGGGAGGGGGGTGGTATTTAGGCTTGCTGAACTCTAGTTTGGAAGACATGTCCGAGTTATCCAGGAAGGCTTACAATCACTTAGCTAGAAAGCCAGTATCGGCGGTCGCCTTGTAGGCTTGCTAAACTCTAGTTTCCAGGAAGGGCAAGAGTCATATAGAGGATCACTTAAATTCACTCAGTGAAAGCAACTGTCGCGGGCTGCCTTTTAGGGTGGCTAAACTCTAGTTGGAAGGAAGTGTGAGAGTCATATATAGGAATTCTTACCTTGACTTAGTGAAAGCACCTATGGAGCGGTGGCTTGTCGTCTTGCTGAACTCCAGTTTGGAAGATGTGCGAGAGTATGTATTCATAGGGATATTTACAGCCACTTAGAGAAAGTAGCTCTCAGGGCTGGTGCGCAGGGTTACAAAACTACATTCAAAGAAGGACAAGAAAAATATACGGGGGAGGCTTACATTCGGGTAGAGAAAGCAACTCTCGTGGGCTGTATTGCCAGATGGCTAAACGTTGAGATTGGAACAAGTGTGAGTTTCTTGTGAATCACACTGAAGGATGAAGTCACTATGTAAAAGCTGGATACTTCTTAGCCAGACGGGAGTCACGATAGGAACACATACACTGACTGAGAGAAAGCAATTGTTGGGTGGTGGGTTGTAGGTTTGCTAAAGTCCAGTTTGGAAGAAGTGCGAGAATCCTTTATAGGAATGCTTACATTCACTTCCAGAAAGCAGCGATCAGCGGTGGTTTGCAGGATTGCTACACCGCAGTTTGCAAGAAGTGCGAGAGTCATGCATAGCAATGCTTAAATTGCCTTAGAGAAAGCAACTGTCGGCGGGTGATTTTTAGGCTTTGTAGCCTCTGGTTTGGATGAAGTGTGAGACATACATGGGAACGCTTACATTCCCTTCCAGAAAGCAAGTGTCGCGGAGTGGTTCTTAGGCTTGCAAGACTTCTGAACGGAAGAAGTGCGAGAGGCATATACAGGAAGGCGTACATTTACTTAATGAAAGCAACTATAGTGGGATGCATTGGAGAATTGCTAAAGTCTGAGATTGGAAGAAGTGTGACCTTCCTGTCAAACACACTTGAGAAAGAAGTCATCACGTAGGACGGGGAGAGCTCCCAGCAGTAAGGAGTCATGTATAGGGACGCTTAAACTAACTTAGAGAGAGCAACTAGCAGGTGGTGCTCTGTAGGCTGGCTAAACGCTAGAATGGAGGAAGTGCCAGACGGTCTTCTATATTAACGCTTACATTCACTGAGAGAAAGAGACTATGTTGGGCGCTTTGTTACACTGGTAAACTCTGAGATTGGAAGAAGTGTGAGAGTTTCCTGTCCAACGCACTTAGGAAAGAAGTCATTATGTAGGAAGAGGAGAGTTCTCGGCTAGAAAGGGAGGAGGCTTTCTATGTATGGGAACGCTTACATTCACTTCAAGAAACTATCGGGGGGTAATTTGTAGTTAAACTCTAGAAGAACTGTGAGAGTCCTATATAGGAAGGCTTGCATTCACTTAGGGAAAGCAAGTACGAAGAAGGAGTGGTTTGTAGGCTTGCTAAACTCTAGTGTTGACGAAATGCGAGAGTCCTATAGAGGGACGTTAACCTTCAGTTAGTGAGAGCAACTCTCGGGGGGGTGTGGTATTTAGGCTTGCTGAACTCTAGTTTGGAAGACATGTCCGAGTTATCCAGGAAGGCTTACAATGACTTAGCTAGAAAGCCAGTATCGGCGGTCGCCTTGTAGGCTTGCTAAACTCTAGTTTCCAGGAAGGGCAAGAGTCATATAGAGGATCACTTAAATTCACTCAGTGAAAGCAACTGTCGCGGACTGCCTTTTAGGGTGGCTAAACTCTAGTTGGAAGGAAGTGTGAGAGTCATATATAGGAATTCTTACCTTGACTTAGTGAAAGCACCTATGGAGCGGTGGCTTGTCGTCTTGCTGAACTCCAGTTTGGAAGATATGCGAGAGTATGTATTCATAGGGATATTTACAGCCACTTAGAGAAAGTAGCTCTCATGGCTGGTGCGCAGGGTTACAAAACTACATTCAAAGAAGGACAAGAAAAATATACGGGGGAGGCTTACATTCGGGTAGAGAAAGCAACTCTCGTGGGGTGTATTGCTAGATGGCTAAACGTTGAGATTGGAACAAGTGTGAGTTTCTTGTGAATCACACTGAAGGATGAAGTCACTATGTAAAAGCTGGATACTTCTTAGCCAGACGGGAGTCACGATAGGAACACATACACTGACTGAGAGAAAGCAATTGTTGGGTGGTGGGTTGTAGGTTTGCTAAAGTCCAGTTTGGAAGAAGTGCGAGAATCCTTTATAGGAATGCTTACATTCACTTCCAGAAAGCAGCGATCAGCGGTGGTTTGCAGGATTGCTACACCGCAGTTTGCAAGAAGTGCGAGAGTCGTGCATAGCAATGCTTAAATTCCCTTAGAGAAAGCAACTGTCGGCGGGTGATTTTTAGGCTTTCTAGCCTCTGGTTTGGATGAAGTGTGAGACATACATGGGAACGCTTACATTCCCTTCCAGAAAGCAAGTGTCGCGGAGTGGTTTTTAGGCTTGCAAGACTTCTGAACGGAAGAAGTGCGAGAGGCATATACAGGAAGGCGTACATTTACTTAATGAAAGCAACTATAGTGGGATGCATTGGAGAATTGCTAAAGTCTGAGATTGGAAGAAGTGTGACCTTCCTGTCAAACACACTTGAGAAAGAAGTCATCACGTAGGACGGGGAGAGCTCCCAGCAGTAAGGAGTCATGTATAGGGACGCTTAAACTAACTTAGAGCGAGCAACTAGCAGGTGGTGCTCTGTAGGCTGGCTAAACGCTAGAATGGAGGAAGTGCCAGACGGTCTTCTATATTAACGCTTACATTCACTGAGAGAAAGAGACTATGTTGGGCGCTTTGTTACACTGGTAAACTCTGAGATTGGAAGAAGTGTGAGAGTTTCCTGTCCAACACACTTAAGAAAGAAGTCATTATGTAGGAAGAGGAGAGTTCTCGGCTAGAAAGGGAGGAGGCTTTCTATGTATGGGAACGCTTACATTCACTTCAAGAAACTATCGGGGGGTAATTTGTAGTTAAACTCTAGAAGAACTGTGAGAGTCCTATATAGGAAGGCTTGCATTCACTTAGGGAATGCAAGTACGAAGAAGGAGTGGTTTGTAGGCTTGCTAAACTCTAGTGTTGACGAAATGCGAGAGTCCTATAGAGGGACGTTAACCTTCAGTTAGTGAGAGCAACTCTCGGGGAGGGGGGTGGTATTTAGGCTTGCTGAACTCTAGTTTGGAAGACATGTCCGAGTTATCCAGGAAGGCTTACAATCACTTAGCTAGAAAGCCAGTATCAGCGGTCGCCTTGTAGGCTTGCTAAACTCTAGTTTCCAGGAAGGGCAAGAGTCATATAGAGGATCACTTCAATTCACTCAGTGAAAGCAACTGTCGCGGGCTGCCTTTTAGGGTGGCTAAACTCTAGTTGGAAGGAAGTGTGAGAGTCATATATAGGAATTCTTACCTTGACTTAGTGAAAGCACCTATGGAGCGGTGGCTTGTCGTCTTGCTGAACTCCAGTTTGGAAGATGTGCGAGAGTATGTATTCATAGGGATATTTACAGCCACTTAGAGAAAGTAGCTCTCAGGGCTGGTGCGCAGGGTTACAAAACTACATTCAAAGAAGGACAAGAAAAATATACGGGGGAGGCTTACATTCGGGTAGAGAAAGCAACTCTCGTGGGGTGTATTGCCAGATGGCTAAACGTTGAGATTGGAACAAGTGTGAGTTTCTTGTGAATCACACTGAAGGATGAAGTCACTATGTAAAAGCTGGATACTTCTTAGCCAGACGGGAGTCACGATAGGAACACATACACTGACTGAGAGAAAGCAATTGTTGGGTGGTGGGTTGTAGGTTTGCTAAAGTCCAGTTTGGAAGAAGTGCGAGAATCCTTTATAGGAATGCTTACATTCACTTCCAGAAAGCAGCGATCAGCGGTGGTTTGCAGGATTGCTACACCGCAGTTTGCAAGAAGTGCGAGAGTCATGCATAGCAATGCTTAAATTCCCTTAGAGAAAGCAACTGTCGGCGGGTGATTTTTAGGCTTTGTAGCCTCTGGTTTGGATGAAGTGTGAGACATACATGGGAACGCTTACATTCCCTTCCAGAAAGCAAGTGTCGCGGAGTGGTTCTTAGGCTTGCAAGACTTCTGAACGGAAGAAGTGCGAGAGGCATATACAGGAAGGCGTACATTTACTTAATGAAAGCAACTATAGTGGGATGCATTGGAGAATTGCTAAAGTCTGAGATTGGAAGAAGTGTGACCTTCCTGTCAAACACACTTGAGAAAGAAGTCATCACGTAGGACGGGGAGAGCTCCCAGCAGTAAGGAGTCATGTATAGGGACGCTTAAACTAACTTAGAGAGAGCAACTAGCAGGTGGTGCTCTGTAGGCTGGCTAAACGCTAGAATGGAGGAAGTGCCAGACGGTCTTCTATATTAACGCTTACATTCACTGAGAGAAAGAGACTATGTTGGGCGCTTTGTTACACTGGTAAACTCTGAGATTGGAAGAAGTGTGAGAGTTTCCTGTCCAAAGCACTTAGGAAAGAAGTCATTATGTAGGAAGAGGAGAGTTCTCGGCTAGAAAGGGAGGACGCTTTCTATGTATGGGAACGCTTACATTCACTTCAAGAAACTATCGGGGGGTAATTTGTAGTTAAACTCTAGAAGAACTGTGAGAGTCCTATATAGGAAGGCTTGCATTCACTTAGGGAAAGCAAGTACGAAGAAGGAGTGGTTTGTAGGCTTGCTAAACTCTAGTGTTGACGAAATGCGAGAGTCCTATAGAGGGACGTTAACCTTCAGTTAGTGAGAGCAACTCTCGGGGAGGGGGGTGGTATTTAGGCTTGCTGAACTCTAGTTTGGAAGACATGTCCGAGTTATCCAGGAAGGCTTACAATCACTTAGCTAGAAAGCCAGTATCGGCGGTCGCCTTGTAGGCTTGCTAAACTCTAGTTTCCAGGAAGGGCAAGAGTCATATAGAGGATCACTTAAATTCACTCAGTGAAAGCAACTGTCGCGGGCTGCCTTTTAGGGTGGCTAAACTCTAGTTGGAAGGAAGTGTGAGAGTCATATATAGGAATTCTTACCTTGACTTAGTGAAAGCACCTATGGAGCGGTGGCTTGTCGTCTTGCTGAACTCCAGTTTGGAAGATGTGCGAGAGTATGTATTCATAGGGATATTTACAGCCACTTAGAGAAAGTAGCTCTCAGGGCTGGTGCGCAGGGTTACAAAACTACATTCAAAGAAGGACAAGAAAAATATACGGGGGAGGCTTACATTCGGGTAGAGAAAGCAACTCTCGTGGGGTGTATTGGCAGATGGCTAAACGTTGAGATTGGAACAAGTGTGAGTTTCTTGTGAATCACACTGAAGGATGAAGTCACTATGTAAAAGCTGGATACTTCTTAGCCAGACGGGAGTCAGGATAGGAACACATACACTGACTGAGAGAAAGCAATTGTTGGGTGGTGGGTTGTAGGTTTGCTAAAGTCCAGTTTGGAAGAAGTGCGAGAATCCTTTATAGGAATGCTTACATTCACTTCCAGAAAGCAGCGATCAGCGGTGGTTTGCAGGATTGCTACACCGCAGTTTGCAAGAAGTGCGAGAGTCATGCATAGCAATGCTTAAATTGCCTTAGAGAAAGCAACTGTCGGCGGGTGATTTTTAGGCTTTGTAGCCTCTGGTTTGGATGAAGTGTGAGACATACATGGGAACGCTTACATTCCCTTCCAGAAAGCAAGTGTCGCGGAGTGGTTCTTAGGCTTGCAAGACTTCTGAACGGAAGAAGTGCGAGAGGCATATACAGGAAGGCGTACATTTACTTAATGAAAGCAACTATAGTGGGATGCATTGGAGAATTGCTAAAGTCTGAGATTGGAAGAAGTGTGACCTTCCTGTCAAACACACTTGAGAAAGAAGTCATCACGTAGGACGGGGAGAGCTCCCAGCAGTAAGGAGTCATGTATAGGGACGCTTAAACTAACTTAGAGAGAGCAACTAGCAGGTGGTGCTCTGTAGGCTGGCTAAACGCTAGAATGGAGGAAGTGCCAGACGGTCTTCTATATTAACGCTTACATTCACTGAGAGAAAGAGACTATGTTGGGCGCTTTGTTACACTGGTAAACTCTGAGATTGGAAGAAGTGTGAGAGTTTCCTGTCCAACGCACTTAGGAAAGAAGTCATTATGTAGGAAGAGGAGAGTTCTCGGCTAGAAAGGGAGGAGGCTTTCTATGTATGGGAACGCTTACATTCACTTCAAGAAACTATCGGGGGGTAATTTGTAGTTAAACTCTAGAAGAACTGTGAGAGTCCTATATAGGAAGGCTTGCATTCACTTAGGGAAAGCAAGTACGAAGAAGGAGTGGTTTGTAGGCTTGCTAAACTCTAGTGTTGACGAAATGCGAGAGTCCTATAGAGGGACGTTAACCTTCAGTTAGTGAGAGCAACTCTCGGGGAGGGGGGTGGTATTTAGGCTTGCTGAACTCTAGTTTGGAAGACATGTCCGAGTTATCCAGGAAGGCTTACAATCACTTAGCTAGAAAGCCAGTATCGGCGGTCGCCTTGTAGGCTTGCTAAACTCTAGTTTCCAGGAAGGGCAAGAGTCATATAGAGGATCACTTCAATTCACTCAGTGAAAGCAACTGTCGCGGGCTGCCTTTTAGGGTGGCTAAACTCTAGTTGGAAGGAAGTGTGAGAGTCATATATAGGAATTCTTACCTTGACTTAGTGAAAGCACCTATGGAGCGGTGGCTTGTCGTCTTGCTGAACTCCAGTTTGGAAGATGTGCGAGAGTATGTATTCATAGGGATATTTACAGCCACTTAGAGAAAGTAGCTCTCAGGGCTGGTGCGCAGGGTTACAAAACTACATTCAAAGAAGGACAAGAAAAATATACGGGGGAGGCTTACATTCGGGTAGAGAAAGCAACTCTCGTGGGGTGTATTGCCAGATGGCTAAACGTTGAGATTGGAACAAGTGTGAGTTTCTTGTGAATCACACTGAAGGATGAAGTCACTATGTAAAAGCTGGATACTTCTTAGCCAGACGGGAGTCACGATAGGAACACATACACTGACTGAGAGAAAGCAATTGTTGGGTGGTGGGTTGTAGGTTTGCTAAAGTCCAGTTTGGAAGAAGTGTGAGAATCCTTTATAGGAATGCTTACATTCACTTCCAGAAAGCAGCGATCAGCGGTGGTTTGCAGGATTGCTACACCGCAGTTTGCAAGAAGTGCGAGAGTCATGCATAGCAATGCTTAAATTCCCTTAGAGAAAGCAACTGTCGGCGGGTGATTTTTAGGCTTTCTAGCCTCTGGTTTGGATGAAGTGTGAGACATACATGGGAACGCTTACATTCCCTTCCAGAAAGCAAGTGTCGCGGAGTGGTTTTTAGGCTTGCAAGACTTCTGAACGGAAGAAGTGCGAGAGGCATATACAGGAAGGCGTACATTTACTTAATGAAAGCAACTATAGTGGGATGCATTGGAGAATTGCTAAAGTCTGAGATTGGAAGAAGTGTGACCTTCCTGTCAAACACACTTGAGAAAGAAGTCATCACGTAGGACGGGGAGAGCTCCCAGCAGTAAGGAGTCATGTATAGGGACGCTTAAACTAACTTAGAGCGAGCAACTAGCAGGTGGTGCTCTGTAGGCTGGCTAAATGCTAGAGTGGAGGAAGTGCCAGACGGTCTTCTATATTAACGCTTACATTCACTGAGAGAAAGAGACTATGTTGGGCGCTTTGTTACACTGGTAAACTCTGAGATTGGAAGAAGTGTGAGAGTTTCCTGTCCAACGCACTTAGGAAAGAAGTCATTATGTAGGAAGAGGAGAGTTCTCGGCTAGAAAGGGAGGAGGCTTTCTATGTATGGGAACGCTTACATTCACTTCAAGAAACTATCGGGGGGTAATTTGTAGTTAAACTCTAGAAGAACTGTGAGAGTCCTATATAGGAAGGCTTGCATTCACTTAGGGAAAGCAAGTACGAAGAAGGAGTGGTTTGTAGGCTTGCTAAACTCTAGTGTTGACGAAATGCGAGAGTCCTATAGAGGGACGTTAACCTTCAGTTAGTGAGAGCAACTCTCGGGGGGGGGGTGGTATTTAGGCTTGCTGAACTCTAGTTTGGAAGACATGTCCGAGTTATCCAGGAAGGCTTACAATCACTTAGCTAGAAAGCCAGTATCGGCGGTCGCCTTGTAGGCTTGCTAAACTCTAGTTTCCAGGAAGGGCAAGAGTCATATAGAGGATCACTTCAATTCACTCAGTGAAAGCAACTGTCGCGGGCTGCCTTTTAGGGTGGCTAAACTCTAGTTGGAAGGAAGTGTGAGAGTCATATATAGGAATTCTTACCTTGACTTAGTGAAAGCACCTATGGAGCGGTGGCTTGTCGTCTTGCTGAACTCCAGTTTGGAAGATGTGCGAGAGTATGTATTCATAGGGATATTTACAGCCACTTAGAGAAAGTAGCTCTCAGGGCTGGTGCGCAGGGTTACAAAACTACATTCAAAGAAGGACAAGAAAAATATACGGGGGAGGCTTACATTCGGGTAGAGAAAGCAACTCTCGTGGGGTGTATTGCCAGATGGCTAAACGTTGAGATTGGAACAAGTGTGAGTTTCTTGTGAATCACACTGAAGGATGAAGTCACTATGTAAAAGCTGGATACTTCTTAGCCAGACGGGAGTCACGATAGGAACACATACACTGACTGAGAGAAAGCAATTGTTGGGTGGTGGGTTGTAGGTTTGCTAAAGTCCAGTTTGGAAGAAGTGCGAGAATCCTTTATAGGAATGCTTACATTCACTTCCAGAAAGCAGCGATCAGCGGTGGTTTGCAGGATTGCTACACCGCAGTTTGCAAGAAGTGCGAGAGTCATTCATAGCAATGCTTAAATTCCCTTAGAGAAAGCAACTGTCGGTGGGTGATTTTTAGGCTTTCTAGCCTCTGGTTTGGATGAAGTGTGAGACATACATGGGAACGCTTACATTCCCTTCCAGAAAGCAAGTGTCGCGGAGTGGTTTTTAGGCTTGCAAGACTTCTGAACGGAAGAAGTGCGAGAGGCATATACAGGAAGGCGTACATTTACTTAATGAAAGCAACTATAGTGGGATGCATTGGAGAATTGCTAAAGTCTGAGATTGGAAGAAGTGTGACCTTCCTGTCAAACACACTTGAGAAAGAAGTCATCACGTAGGACGGGGAGAGCTCCCAGCAGTAAGGAGTCATGTATAGGGACGCTTAAACTAACTTAGAGCGAGCAACTAGCAGGTGGTGCTCTGTAGGCTGGCTAAACGCTAGAATGGAGGAAGTGCCAGACGGTCTTCTATATTAACGCTTACATTCACTGAGAGAAAGAGACTATGTTGGGCGCTTTGTTACACTGGTAAACTCTGAGATTGGAAGAAGTGTGAGAGTTTCCTGTCCAACGCACTTAAGAAAGAAGTCATTATGTAGGAAGAGGAGAGTTCTCGGCTAGAAAGGGAGGATGCTTTCTATGTATGGGAACGCTTACATTCACTTCAAGAAACTATCGGGGGGTAATTTGTAGTTAAACTCTAGAAGAACTGTGAGAGTCCTATATAGGAAGGCTTGCATTCACTCAGGGAAAGCAAGTACGAAGAAGGAGTGGTTTGTAGGCTTGCTAAACTCTAGTGTTGACGAAATGCGAGAGTCCTATAGAGGGACGTTAACCTTCAGTTAGTGAGAGCAACTCTCGGGGAGGGGGATGGTATTTAGGCTTGCTGAACTCTAGTTTGGAAGACATGTCCGAGTTATCCAGGAAGGCTTACAATCACTTAGCTAGAAAGCCAGTATCGGCGGTCGCCTTGTAGGCTTGCTAAACTCTAGTTTCCAGGAAGGGCAAGAGTCATATAGAGGATCACTTAAATTCACTCAGTGAAAGCAACTGTCGCAGGCTGCCTTTTAGGGTGGCTAAACTCTAGTTGGAAGGAAGTGTGAGAGTCATATATAGGAATTCTTACCTTGACTTAGTGAAAGCACCTATGGAGCGGTGGCTTGTCGTCTTGCTGAACTCCAGTTTGGAAGATGTGCGAGAGTATGTATTCATAGGGATATTTACAGCCACTTAGAGAAAGTAGCTCTCAGGGCTGGTGCGCAGGGTTACAAAACTACATTCAAAGAAGGACAAGAAAATTATATGGGGGAGGCTTACATTCGGGTAGAGAAAGCAACTCTCGTGGGGTGTATTGGCAGATGGCTAAACGTTGAGATTGGAACAAGTGTGAGTTTCTTGTGAATCACACTGAAGGATGAAGTCACTATGTAAAAGCTGGATACTTCTTAGCCAGACGGGAGTCACGATAGGAACACATACACTGACTGAGAGAAAGCAATTGTTGGGTGGTGGGTTGTAGGTTTGCTAAAGTCCAGTTTGGAAGAAGTGCGAGAATCCTTTATAGGAATGCTTACATTCACTTCCAGAAAGCAGCGATCAGCGGTGGTTTGCAGGATTGCTACACCGCAGTTTGCAAGAAGTGCGAGAGTCGTGCATAGCAATGCTTAAATTCCCTTAGAGAAAGCAACTGTCGGTGGGTGATTTTTAGGCTTTCTAGCCTCTGGTTTGGATGAAGTGTGAGACATACATGGGAACGCTTACATTCCCTTCCAGAAAGCAAGTGTCGCGGAGTGGTTTTTAGGCTTGCAAGACTTCTGAACGGAAGAAGTGCGAGAGGCATATACAGGAAGGCGTACATTTACTTAATGAAAGCAACTATAGTGGGATGCATTGGAGAATTGCTAAAGTCTGAGATTGGAAGAAGTGTGACCTTCCTGTCAAACACACTTGAGAAAGAAGTCATCACGTAGGACGGGGAGAGCTCCCAGCAGTAAGGAGTCATGTATAGGGACGCTTAAACTAAATTAGAGCGAGCAACTAGCAGGTGCTGCTCTGTAGGCTGGCTAAACGCTAGAATGGAGGAAGTGCCAGACGGTCTTCTATATTAACGCTTACATTCACTGAGAGAAAGAGACTATGTTGGGCGCTTTGTTACACTGGTAAACTCTGAGATTGGAAGAAGTGTGAGAGTTTCCTGTCCAACGCACTTAAGAAAGAAGTCATTATGTAGGAAGAGGAGAGTTCTCGGCTAGAAAGGGAGGACGCTTTCTATGTATGGGAACCCTTACATTCACTTCAAGAAACTATCGGGGGGTAATTTGTAGTTAAACTCTAGAAGAACTGTGAGAGTCCTATATAGGAAGGCTTGCATTCACTTAGGGAAAGCAAGTACGAAGAAGGAGTGGTTTGTAGGCTTGCTAAACTCTAGTGTTGACGAAATGCGAGAGTCCTATAGAGGGACGTTAACCTTCAGTTAGTGAGAGCAACTCTCGGGGAGGGGGATGGTATTTAGGCTTGCTGAACTCTAGTTTGGAAGGCATGTCCGAGTTATCCAGGAAGGCTTACAATCACTTAGCTAGAAAGCCAGTATCGGCGGTCGCCTTGTAGGCTTGCTAAACTCTAGTTTCCGGGAAGGGCAAGAGTCATATAGAGGATCACTTAAATTCACTCAGTGAAAGCACCTGTCGCAGGCTGCCTTTTAGGGTGGCTAAACTCTAGTTGGAAGGAAGTGTGAGAGTCATATATAGGAATTCTTACCTTGACTTAGTGAAAGCACCTATGGAGCGGTGGCTTGTCATCTTGCTGAACTCCAGTTTGGAAGATGTGCGAGAGTATGTATTCATAGGGATATTTACAGCCACTTAGAGAAAGTAGCTCTCAGGGCTGGTGCGCAGGGTTACAAAACTACATTCAAAGAAGGACAAGAAAAATATACGGGGGAGGCTTACATTCGGGTAGAGAAAGCAACTCTCGTGGGCTGTATTGCCAGAGGGCTAAACGTTGAGATTGGAACAAGTGTGAGTTTCTTGTGAATCACACTGAAGGATGAAGTCACTATGTAAAAGCTGGATACTTCTTAGCCAGACGGGAGTCACGATAGGAACACATACACTGACTGAGAGAAAGCAATTGTTGGGTGGTGGGTTGTAGGTTTGCTAAAGTCCAGTTTGGAAGAAGTGCGAGAATCCTTTATAGGAATGCTTACATTCACTTCCAGAAAGCAGCGATCAGCGGTGGTTTGCAGGATTGCTACACCGCAGTTTGCAAGAAGTGCGAGAGTCGTGCATAGCAATGCTTAAATTCCCTTAGAGAAAGCAACTGTCGGTGGGTGATTTTTAGGCTTTCTAGCCTCTGGTTTGGATGAAGTGTGAGACATACATGGGAACGCTTACATTCCCTTCCAGAAAGCAAGTGTCGCGGAGTGGTTTTTAGGCTTGCAAGACTTCTGAACGGAAGAAGTGCGAGAGGCATATACAGGAAGGCGTACATTTACTTAATGAAAGCAACTATAGTGGGATGCATTGGAGAATTGCTAAAGTCTGAGATTGCAAGAAGTGTGACCTTCCTGTCAAACACACTTGAGAAAGAAGTCATCACGTAGGACGGGGAGAGCTCCCAGCAGTAAGGAGTCATGTATAGGGACGCTTAAACTAAATTAGAGCGAGCAACTAGCAGGTGGTGCTCTGTAGGCTGGCTAAACGCTAGAATGGAGGAAGTGCCAGACGGTCTTCTATATTAACGCTTACATTCACTGAGAGAAAGAGACTATGTTGGGCGCTTTGTTACACTGGTAAACTCTGAGATTGGAAGAAGTGTGAGAGTTTCCTGTCCAACGCACTTAAGAAAGAAGTCATTATGTAGGAAGAGGAGAGTTCTCGGCTAGAAAGGGACGAGGCTTTCTATGTATGGGAACGCTTACATTCACTTCAAGAAACTATCGGGGGGTAATTTGTAGTTAAACTCTAGAAGAACTGTGAGAGTCCTATATAGGAAGGCTTGCATTCACTTAGGGAAAGCAAGTACGAAGAAGGAGTGGTTTGTAGGCTTGCTAAACTCTAGTGTTGACGAAATGCGAGAGTCCTATAGAGGGACGTTAACCTTCAGTTAGTGAGAGCAACTCTCGGGGAGGGGGATGGTATTTAGGCTTGCTGAACTCTAGTTTGGAAGACATGTCCGAGTTATCCAGGAAGGCTTACAATCACTTAGCTAGAAAGCCAGTATCGGCGGTCGCCTTGTAGGCTTGCTAAACTCTAGTTTCCAGGAAGGGCAAGAGTCATATAGAGGATCACTTAAATTCACGCAGTGAAAGCAACTGTCGCAGGCTGCCTTTTAGGGTGGCTAAACTCTAGTTGGAAGGAAGTGTGAGAGTCATATATAGGAATTCTTACCTTGACTTAGTGAAAGCACCTATGGAGCGGTGGCTTGTCGTCTTGCTGAACTCCAGTTTGGAAGATGTGCGAGAGTATGTATTCATAGGGATATTTACAGCCACTTAGAGAAAGTAGCTCTCAGGGCTGGTGCGCAGGGTTACAAAACTACATTCAAAGAAGGACAAGAAAATTATATGGGGGAGGCTTACATTCGGGTAGAGAAAGCAACTCTCGTGGGGTGTATTGGCAGATGGCTAAACGTTGAGATTGGAACAAGTGTGAGTTTCTTGTGAATCACACTGAAGGATGAAGTCACTATGTAAAAGCTGGATACTTCTTAGCCAGACGGGAGTCACGATAGGAACACATACACTGACTGAGAGAAAGCAATTGTTGGGTGGTGGGTTGTAGGTTTGCTAAAGTCCAGTTTGGAAGAAGTGCGAGAATCCTTTATAGGAATGCTTACATTCACTTCCAGAAAGCAGCGATCAGCGGTGGTTTGCAGGATTGCTACACCGCAGTTTGCAAGTGCGAGAGTCGTGCATAGCAATGCTTAAATTCCCTTAGAGAAAGCAACTGTCGGCGGGTGATTTTTTAGGCGCTCTAGCCTCTGGTTTGGATGAAGTGTGAGACATACATGGGAACGCTTACATTCCCTTCCAGAAAGCAAGTGTCGCGGAGTGGTTTTTAGGCTTGCAAGACTTCTGAACGGAAGAAGTGCGAGAGGCATATACAGGAAGGCGTACATTTACTTAATGAAAGCAACTATAGTGGGATGCATTGGAGAATTGCTAAAGTCTGAGATTGGAAGAAGTGTGACCTTCCTGTCAAACACACTTGAGAAAGAAGTCATCACGTAGGACGGGGAGAGCTCCCAGCAGTAAGGAGTCATGTATAGGGACGCTTAAACTAACTTAGAGCGAGCAACTAGCAGGTGGTGCTCTGTAGGCTGGCTAAACGCTAGAATGGAGGAAGTGCCAGACGGTCTTCTATATTAACGCTTACATTCACTGAGAGAAAGAGACTATGTTGGGCGCTTTGTTACACTGGTAAACTCTGAGATTGGAAGAAGTGTGAGAGTTTCCTGTCCAACGCACTTAGGAAAGAAGTCATTATGTAGGAAGAGGAGAGTTCTCGGCTAGAAAGGGAGGAGGCTTTCTATGTATGGGAACGCTTACATTCACTTCAAGAAACTATCGGGGGGTAATTTGTAGTTAAACTCTAGAAGAACTGTGAGAGTCCTATATAGGAAGGCTTGCATTCACTTAGGGAAAGCAAGTACGAAGAAGGAGTGGTTTGTAGGCTTGCTAAACTCTAGTGTTGACGAAATGCTAGAGTCCTATAGAGGGACGTTAACCTTCAGTTAGTGAGAGCAACTCTCGGGGAGGGGGGTGGTATTTAGGCTTGCTGAACTCTAGTTTGGAAGACATGTCCGAGTTATCCAGGAAGGCTTACAATCACTTAGCTAGAAAGCCAGTATCGGCGGTCGCCTTGTAGGCTTGCTAAACTCTAGTTTCCAGGAAGGGCAAGAGTCATATAGAGGATCACTTAAATTCACTCAGTGAAAGCAACTGTCGCGGGCTGCCTTTTAGGGTGGCTAAACTCTAGTTGGAAAGAAGTGTGAGAGTCATATATAGGAATTCTTACCTTGACTTAGTGAAAGCACCTATGGAGCGGTGGCTTGTCGTCTTGCTGAACTCCAGTTTGGAAGATGTGCGAGAGTATGTATTCATAGGGATATTTACAGCCACTTAGAGAAAGTAGCTCTCAGGGCTGGTGCGCAGGGTTACAAAACTACATTCAAAGAAGGACAAGAAAAATATACGGGGGAGGCTTACATTCGGGTAGAGAAAGCAACTCTCGTGGGGTGTATTGCCAGATGGCTAAACGTTGAGATTGGAACAAGTGTGAGTTTCTTGTGAATCACACTGAAGGATGAAGTCACTATGGAAAAGCTGGATACTTCTTAGCCAGACGGGAGTCACGATAGGAACACATACACTGACTGAGAGAAAGCAATTGTTGGGTGGTGGGTTGTAGGTTTGCTAAAGTCCAGTTTGGAAGAAGTGCGAGAATCCTTTATAGGAATGCTTACATTCACTTCCAGAAAGCAGCGATCAGCGGTGGTTTGCAGGATTGCTACACCGCAGTTTGCAAGAAGTGCGAGAGTCGTGCATAGCAATGCTTAAATTCCCTTAGAGAAAGCAACTGTCGGCGGGTGATTTTTAGGCTTTCTAGCCTCTGGTTTGGATGAAGTGTGAGACATACATGGGAACGCTTACATTCCCTTCCAGAAAGCAAGTGTCGCGGAGTGGTTTTTAGGCTTGCAAGACTTCTGAACGGAAGAAGTGCGAGAGGCATATACAGGAAGGCGTACATTTACTTAATGAAAGCAACTATAGTGGGATGCATTGGAGAATTGCTAAAGTCTGAGATTGGAAGAAGTGTGACCTTCCTGTCAAACACACTTGAGAAAGAAGTCATCACGTAGGACGGGGAGAGCTCCCAGCAGTAAGGAGTCATGTATAGGGACGCTTAAACTAACTTAGAGCGAGCAACTAGCAGGTGGTGCTCTGTAGGCTGGCTAAACGCTAGAATGGAGGAAGTGCCAGACGGTCTTCTATATTAACGCTTACATTCACTGAGAGAAAGAGACTATGTTGGGCGCTTTGTTACACTGGTAAACTCTGAGATTGGAGGAAGTGTGAGAGTTTCCTGTCCAAGGCACTTAGAAAAGAAGTCATTATGTAGGAAGAGGAGAGTTCTCGGCTAGAAAGGGAGGAGGCTTTCTATGTATGGAAACGCTTACATTCACTTCAAGAAACTATCGGGGGGTAATTTGTAGTTAAACTCTAGAAGAACTGTGAGAGTCCTATATAGGAAGGCTTGCATTCACTTAGGGAAAGCAAGTACGAAGAAGGAGTGGTTTGTAGGCTTGCTAAACTCTAGTGTTGACGAAATGCGAGAGTCCTATAGAGGGACGTTAACCTTCAGTTAGTGAGAGCAACTCTCGGGGAGGGGGGTGGTATTTAGGCTTGCTGAACTCTAGTTTGGAAGACATGTCCGAGTTATCCAGGAAGGCTTACAATCACTTAGCTAGAAAGCCAGTATCGGCGGTCGCCTTGTAGGCTTGCTAAACTCTAGTTTCCAGGAAGGGCAAGAGTCATATAGAGGATCACTTAAATTCACTCAGTGAAAGCAACTGTCGCGGGCTGCCTTTTAGGGTGGCTAAACTCTAGTTGGAAGGAAGTGTGAGAGTCATATATAGGAATTCTTACCTTGACTTAGTGAAAGCACCTATGGAGCGGTGGCTTGTCGTCTTGCTGAACTCCAGTTTGGAAGATGTGCGAGAGTATGTATTCATAGGGATATTTACAGCCACTTAGAGAAAGTAGCTCTCAGGGCTGGTGCGCAGGGTTACAAAACTACATTCAAAGAAGGACAAGAAAAATATACGGGGGAGGCTTACATTCGGGTAGAGAAAGCAACTCTCGTGGGGTGTATTGCCAGATGGCTAAACGTTGAGATTGGAACAAGTGTGAGTTTCTTGTGAATCACACTGAAGGATGAAGTCACTATGTAAAAGCTGGATACTTCTTAGCCAGACGGGAGTCACGATAGGAACACATACACTGACTGAGAGAAAGCAATTGTTGGGTGGTGGGTTGTAGGTTTGCTAAAGTCCAGTTTGGAAGAAGTGCGAGAATCCTTTATAGGAATGCTTACATTCACTTCCAGAAAGCAGCGATCAGCGGTGGTTTGCAGGATTGCTACACCACAGTTTGCAAGAAGTGCGAGAGTCGTGCATAGCAATGCTTAAATTCCCTTAGAGAAAGCAACTGTCGGCGGGTGATTTTTAGGCTTTCTAGCCTCTGGTTTGGATGAAGTGTGAGACATACATGGGAACGCTTACATTCCCTTCCAGAAAGCAAGTGTCGCGGAGTGGTTTTTAGGCTTGCAAGACTTCTGAACGGAAGAAGTGCGAGAGGCATATACAGGAAGGCGTACATTTACTTAATGAAAGCAACTATAGTGGGATGCATTGGAGAATTGCTAAAGTCTGAGATTGGAAGAAGTGTGACCTTCCTGTCAAACACACTTGAGAAAGAAGTCATCACGTAGGACGGGGAGAGCTCCCAGCAGTAAGGAGTCATGTATAGGGACGCTTAAACTAACTTAGAGCGAGCAACTAGCAGGTGGTGCTCTGTAGGCTGGCTAAACGCTAGAATGGAGGAAGTGCCAGACGGTCTTCTATATTAACGCTTACATTCACTGAGAGAAAGAGACTATGTTGGGCGCTTTGTTACACTGCTAAACTCTGAGATTGGAAGAAGTGTGAGAGTTTCCTGTCTAACGCACTTAGGAAAGAAGTCATTATGTAGGAAGAGGAGAGTTCTCGGCTAGAAAGGGAGGAGGCTTTCTATGTATGGGAACGCTTACATTCACCTCAAGAAACTATCGGGGGGTAATTTGTAGTTAAACTCTAGAAGAACTGTGAGAGTCCTATATAGGAAGGCTTGCATTCACTTAGGGAAAGCAAGTACGAAGAAGGAGTGGTTTTTAGGCTTGCTAAACTCTAGTGTTGACGAAATGCGAGAGTCCTATAGAGGTGCGTTAACCTTCAGTTAGTGAGAGCAACTCTCGGGCAGGGGGGTGGTATTTAGGCTTGCTGAACTCTAGTTTGGAAGACATGTCCGAGTTATCCAGGAAGGCTTACAATCACTTAGCTAGAAAGCCAGTATCGGCGGTCGCCTTGTAGGCTTGCTAAACTCTAGTTTCCAGGAAGGGCAAGAGTCATATAGAGGATCACTTAAATTCACTCAGTGAAAGCAACTGTCGCGGGCTGCCTTTTAGGGTGGCTAAACTCTAGTTGGAAAGAAGTGTGAGAGTCATATATAGGAATTCTTACCTTGACTTAGTGAAAGCACCTATGGAGCGGTGGCTTGTCGTCTTGCTGAACTCCAGTTTGGAAGATGTGCGAGAGTATGTATTCATAGGGATATTTACAGCCACTTAGAGAAAGTAGCTCTCAGGGCTGGTGCGCAGGGTTACAAAACTACATTCAAAGAAGGACAAGAAAAATATACGGGGGAGGCTTACCTTAGGTTAGAGAAAGCAACTCTCGTGGGGTGTATTGCCAGATGGCTAAACGTTGAGATTGGAACAAGTGTGAGTTTCTTGTGAATCACACTGAAGGATGAAGTCACTATGTAAAAGCTGGATACTTCTTAGCCAGACGGGAGTCACGATAGGAACACATACACTGACTGAGAGAAAGCAATTGTTGGGTGGTGGGTTGTAGGTTTGCTAAAGTCCAGTTTGGAAGAAGTGCGAGAATCCTTTATAGGAATGCTTACATTCACTTCCAGAAAGCAGCGATCAGCGGTGGTTTGCAGGATTGCTACACCACAGTTTGCAAGAAGTGCGAGAGTCGTGCATAGCAATGCTTAAATTCCCTTAGAGAAAGCAACTGTCGGCGGGTGATTTTTAGGCTTTCTAGCCTCTGGTTTGGATGAAGTGTGAGACATACATGGGAACGCTTACATTCCCTTCCAGAAAGCAAGTGTCGCGGAGTGGTTTTTAGGCTTGCAAGACTTCTGAACGGAAGAAGTGCGAGAGGCATATACAGGAAGGCGTACATTTACTTAATGAAAGCAACTATAGTGGGATGCATTGGAGAATTGCTAAAGTCTGAGATTGGAAGAAGTGTGACCTTTCTGTCAAACACACTTGAGAAAGAAGTCATCACGTAGGACGGGGAGAGCTCCCAGCAGTAAGGAGTCATGTATAGGGACGCTTAAACTAACTTAGAGCGAGCAACTAGCAGGTGGTGCTCTGTAGGCTGGCTAAACGCTAGAATGGAGGAAGTGCCAGACGGTCTTCTATATTAACGCTTACATTCACTGAGAGAAAGAGACTATGTTGGGCGCTTTGTTACACTGGTAAACTCTGAGATTGGAAGAAGTGTGAGAGTTTCCTGTCCAACGCACTTAAGAAAGAAGTCATTATGTAGGAAGAGGAGAGTTCTCGGCTAGAAAGGGAGGAGGCTTTCTATGTATGGGAACGCTTACATTCACTTCAAGAAACTATCGGGGGGTAATTTGTAGTTAAACTCTAGAAGAACTGTGAGAGTCCTATATAGGAAGGCTTGCATTCACTTAGGGAAAGCAAGTACGAAGAAGGAGTGGTTTGTAGGCTTGCTAAACTCTAGTGTTGACGAAATGCGAGAGTCCTATAGAGGGACGTTAACCTTCAGTTAGTGAGAGCAACTCCCGGGGGGGTGGGTGGTATTTAGGCTTGCTGAACTCTAGTTTGGAAGACATGTCCGAGTTATCCAGGAAGGCTTACAATCACTTAGCTAGAAAGCCAGTATCGGCGGTCGCCTTGTAGGCTTGCTAAACTCTAGTTTCCAGGAAGGGCAAGAGTCATATAGAGGATCACTTAAATTCACTCAGTGAAAGCAACTGTCGCAGGCTGCCTTTTAGGGTGGCTAAACTCTAGTTGGAAAGAAGTGTGAGAGTCATATATAGGAATTCTTACCTTGACTTAGTGAAAGCACCTATGGAGCGGTCGCTTGTCGTCTTGCTGAACTCCAGTTTGGAAGATGTGCGAGAGTATGTATTCATAGGGATATTTACAGCCACTTAGAGAAAGTAGCTCTCAGGGCTGGTGCGCAGGGTTACAAAACTACATTCAAAGAAGGACAAGAAAAATATACGGGGGAGGCTTACCTTCGGGTAGAGAAAGCAACTCTCGTGGGGTGTATTGCCAGATGGCTAAACGTTGAGATTGGAACAAGTGTGAGTTTCTTGTGAATCACACTGAAGGATGAAGTCACTATGTAAAAGCTGGATACTTCTTAGCCATACGGGAGTCACGATAGGAACACATACACTGACTGAGAGAAAGCAATTGTTGGGTGGTGGGTTGTAGGTTTGCTAAAGTCCAGTTTGGAAGAAGTGCGAGAATCCTTTATAGGAATGCTTCCATTCACTTCCAGAAAGCAGCGATCAGCGGTGGTTTGCAGGATTGCTACACCGCAGTTTGCAAGAAGTGCGAGAGTCGTGCATAGCAATGCTTAAATTCCCTTAGAGAAAGCAACTGTCGGCGGGTGATTTTTAGGCTTTCTAGCCTCTGGTTTGGATGAAGTGTGAGACATACATGGGAACGCTTACATTCCCTTCCAGAAAGCAAGTGTCGCGGAGTGGTTTTTAGGCTTGCAAGACTTCTGAACGGAAGAAGTGCGAGAGGCATATACAGGAAGGCGTACATTTACTTAATGAAAGCAACTATAGTGGGATGCATTGGAGAATTGCTAAAGTCTGAGATTGGAAGAAGTGTGACCTTCCTGTCAAACACACTTGAGAAAGAAGTCATCACGTAGGACGGGGAGAGCTCCCAGCAGTAAGGAGTCATGTATAGGGACGCTTAAACTAACTTAGAGAGAGCAACTAGCAGGTGGTGCTCTGTAGGCTGGCTAAACGCTAGAATGGAGGAAGTGCCAGACGGTCTTCTATATTAACGCTTACATTCACTGAGGGAAAGAGACTATGTTGGGCGCTTTGTTACACTGGTAAACTCTGAGATTGGAAGAAGTGTGAGAGTTTCCTGTCCAACGCACTTAGGAAAGAAGTCATTATGTAGGAAGAGGAGAGTTCTCGGCTAGAAAGGGAGGAGGCTTTCTATGTATGGGAACGCTTACATTCACTTCAAGAAACTATCGGGGGGTAATTTGTAGTTAAACTCTAGAAGAACTGTGAGAGTCCTATATAGGAAGGCTTGCATTCACTTAGGGAAAGCAAGTACGAAGAAGGAGTGGTTTGTAGGCTTGCTAAACTCTAGTGTTGACGAAATGCGAGAGTCCTATAGAGGGACGTTAACCTTCAGTTAGTGAGAGCAACTCTCGGGGAGGGGGGTGGTATTTAGGCTTGCTGAACTCTAGTTTGGAAGACATGTCCGAGTTATCCAGGAAGGCTTACAATCACTTAGCTAGAAAGACAGTATCGGCGGTCGCCTTGTAGGCTTGCTAAACTCTAGTTTCCAGGAAGGGCAAGAGTCATATAGAGGATCACTTAAATTCACTCAGTGAAAGCAACTGTCGCGGGCTGCCTTTTAGGGTGGCTAAACTCTAGTTGGAAGGAAGTGTGAGAGTCAAATATAGGAATTCTTACCTTGACTTAGTGAAAGCACCTATGGAGCGGTGGCTTGTCGTCTTGCTGAACTCCAGTTTGGAAGATGTGCGAGAGTATGTATTCATAGGGATATTTACAGCCACTTAGAGAAAGTAGCTCTCAGGGCTGGTGCGCAGGGTTACAAAACTACATTCAAAGAAGGACAAGAAAAATATACGGGGGAGGCTGACAGTCGGGTAGAGAAAGCAACTCTCGTGGGGTGTATTGCCAGATGGCTAAACGTTGAGATTGGAACAAGTGTGAGTTTCTTGTGAATCACACTGAAGGATGAAGTCACTATGTAAAAGCTGGATACTTCTTAGCCAGACGGGAGTCACGATAGGAACACATACACTGACTGAGAGAAAGCAATTGTTGGGTGGTGGGTTGTAGGTTTGCTAAAGTCCAGTTTGGAAGAAGTGCGAGAATCCTTTATAGGAATGCTTACATTCACTTCCAGAAAGCAGCGATCAGCGGTGGTTTGCAGGATTGCTACACCGCAGTTTGCAAGAAGTGCGAGAGTCGTGCATAGCAATGCTTAAATTCCCTTAGAGAAAGCAACTGTCGGCGGGTGATTTTTAGGCTTTCTAGCCTCTGGTTTGGATGAAGTGTGAGACATACATGGGAACGCTTACATTCCCTTCCAGAAAGCAAGTGTCGCGGAGTGGTTTTTAGGCTTGCAAGACTTCTGAACGGAAGAAGTGCGAGAGGCATATACAGGAAGGCGTACATTTACTTAATGAAAGCAACTATAGTGGGATGCATTGGAGAATTGCTAAAGTCTGAGATTGGAAGAAGTGTGACCTTCCTGTCAAACACACTTGAGAAAGAAGTCATCACGTAGGACGGGGAGAGCTCCCAGCAGTAAGGAGTCATGTATAGGGACGCTTAAACTAACTTAGAGCGAGCAACCAGCAGGTGGTGCTCTGTAGGCTGGCTAAACGCTAGAATGGAGGAAGTGCCAGACGGTCTTCTATATTAACGCTTACATTCACTGAGAGAAAGAGACTATGTTGGGCGCTTTGTTACACTGGTAAACTCTGAGATTGGAAGAAGTGTGAGAGTTTCCTGTCCAACGCACTTAGGAAAGAAGTCATTATGTAGGAAGAGGAGAGTTCTCGGCTAGAAAGGGAGGAGGCTTTCTATGTATGGGAACGCTTACATTCACTTCAAGAAACTATCGGGGGGTAATTTGTAGTTAAACTCTAGAAGAACTGTGAGAGTCCTATATAGGAAGGCTTGCATTCACTTAGGGAAAGCAAGTACGAAGAAGGAGTGGTTTGTAGGCTTGCTAAACTCTAGTGTTCACGAAATGCGAGAGTCCTATAGAGGTGCGTTAACCTTCAGTTAGTGAGAGCAACTCTCGGGCAGGGGGTTGGTATTTAGGCTTGCTGAACTCTAGTTTGGAAGACATGTCCGAGTTATCCAGGAAGGCTTACAATCACTTAGCTAGAAAGCCAGTATCGGCGGTCGCCTTGTAGGCTTGCTAAACTCTAGTTTCCAGGAAGGGCAAGAGTCATATAGAGGATCACTTAAATTCACTCAGTGAAAGCAACTGTCGCGGGCTGCCTTTTAGGGTGGCTAAACTCTAGTTGGAAAGAAGTGTGAGAGTCATATATAGGAATTCTTACCTTGACTTAGTGAAAGCACCTATGGAGCGGTGGCTTGTCGTCTTGCTGAACTCCAGTTTGGAAGATGTGCGAGAGTATGTATTCATAGGGATATTTACAGCCACTTAGAGAAAGTAGCTCTCAGGGCTGGTGCGCAGGGTTACAAAACTACATTCAAAGAAGGACAAGAAAAATATACGGGGGAGGCTTACCTTAGGTTAGAGAAAGCAACTCTCGTGGGGTGTATTGCCAGATGGCTAAACGTTGAGATTGGAACAAGTGTGAGTTTCTTGTGAATCACACTGAAGGATGAAGTCACTATGTAAAAGCTGGATACTTCTTAGCCAGACGGGAGTCACGATAGGAACACATACACTGACTGAGAGAAAGCAATTGTTGGGTGGTGGGTTGTAGGTTTGCTAAAGTCCAGTTTTAAAGAAGTGCGAGAATCCTTTATAGGAATGCTTACATTCACTTCCAGAAAGCAGCGATCAGCGGTGGTTTGCAGGATTGCTACACCACAGTTTGCAAGAAGTGCGAGAGTCGTGCATAGCAATGCTTAAATTCCCTTAGAGAAAGCAACTGTCGGCGGGTGATTTTTAGGCTTTCTAGCCTCTGGTTTGGATGAAGTGTGAGACATACATGGGAACGCTTACATTCCCTTCCAGAAAGCAAGTGTCGCGGAGTGGTTTTTAGGCTTGCAAGACTTCTGAACGGAAGAAGTGCGAGAGGCATATACAGGAAGGCGTACATTTACTTAATGAAAGCAACTATAGTGGGATGCATTGGAGAATTGCTAAAGTCTGAGATTGGAAGAAGTGTGACCTTTCTGTCAAACACACTTGAGAAAGAAGTCATCACGTAGGACGGGGAGAGCTCCCAGCAGTAAGGAGTCATGTATAGGGACGCTTAAACTAACTTAGAGCGAGCAACTAGCAGGTGGTGCTCTGTAGGCTGGCTAAACGCTAGAATGGAGGAAGTGCCAGACGGTCTTCTATATTAACGCTTACATTCACTGAGAGAAAGAGACTATGTTGGGCGCTTTGTTACACTGGTAAACTCTGAGATTGGAAGAAGTGTGAGAGTTTCCTGTCCAACGCACTTAAGAAAGAAGTCATTATGTAGGAAGAGGAGAGTTCTCGGCTAGAAAGGGAGGAGGCTTTCTATGTATGGGAACGCTTACATTCACTTCAAGAAACTATCGGGGGGTAATTTGTAGTTAAACTCTAGAAGAACTGTGAGAGTCCTATATAGGAAGGCTTGCATTCACTTAGGGAAAGCAAGTACGAAGAAGGAGTGGTTTGTAGGCTTGCTAAACTCTAGTGTTGACGAAATGCGAGAGTCCTATAGAGGGACGTTAACCTTCAGTTAGTGAGAGCAACTCCCGGGGGGGTGGGTGGTATTTAGGCTTGCTGAACTCTAGTTTGGAAGACATGTCCGAGTTATCCAGGAAGGCTTACAATCACTTAGCTAGAAAGCCAGTATCGGCGGTCGCCTTGTAGGCTTGCTAAACTCTAGTTTCCAGGAAGGGCAAGAGTCATATAGAGGATCACTTAAATTCACTCAGTGAAAGCAACTGTCGCAGGCTGCCTTTTAGGGTGGCTAAACTCTAGTTGGAAAGAAGTGTGAGAGTCATATATAGGAATTCTTACCTTGACTTAGTGAAAGCACCTATGGAGCGGTGGCTTGTCGTCTTGCTGAACTCCAGTTTGGAAGATGTGCGAGAGTATGTATTCATAGGGATATTTACAGCCACTTAGAGAAAGTAGCTCTCAGGGCTGGTGCGCAGGGTTACAAAACTACATTCAAAGAAGGACAAGAAAAATATACGGGGGAGGCTTACCTTAGGTTAGAGAAAGCAACTCTCGTGGGGTGTATTGCCAGATGGCTAAACGTTGAGATTGGAACAAGTGTGAGTTTCTTGTGAATCACACTGAAGGATGAAGTCACTATGTAAAAGCTGGATACTTCTTAGCCAGACGGGAGTCACGATAGGAACACATACACTGACTGAGAGAAAGCAATTGTTGGGTGGTGGGTTGTAGGTTTGCTAAAGTCCAGTTTGGAAGAAGTGCGAGAATCCTTTATAGGAATGCTTCCATTCACTTCCAGAAAGCAGCGATCAGCGGTGGTTTGCAGGATTGCTACACCGCAGTTTGCAAGAAGTGCGAGAGTCGTGCATAGCAATGCTTAAATTCCCTTAGAGAAAGCAACTGTCGGCGGGTGATTTTTAGGCTTTCTAGCCTCTGGTTTGGATGAAGTGTGAGACATACATGGGAACGCTTACATTCCCTTCCAGAAAGCAAGTGTCGCGGAGTGGTTTTTAGGCTTGCAAGACTTCTGAACGGAAGAAGTGCGAGAGGCATATACAGGAAGGCGTACATTTACTTAATGAAAGCAACTATAGTGGGATGCATTGGAGAATTGCTAAAGTCTGAGATTGGAAGAAGTGTGACCTTCCTGTCAAACACACTTGAGAAAGAAGTCATCACGTAGGACGGGGAGAGCTCCCAGCAGTAAGGAGTCATGTATAGGGACGCTTAAACTAACTTAGAGCGAGCAACTAGCAGGTGGTGCTCTGTAGGCTGGCTAAACGCTAGAATGGAGGAAGTGCCAGACGGTCTTCTATATTAACGCTTACATTCACTGAGGGAAAGAGACTATGTTGGGCGCTTTGTTACACTGGTAAACTCTGAGATTGGAAGAAGTGTGAGAGTTTCCTGTCCAACGCACTTAGGAAAGAAGTCATTATGTAGGAAGAGGAGAGTTCTCGGCTAGAAAGGGAGGAGGCTTTCTATGTATGGGAACGCTTACATTCACTTCAAGAAACTATCGGGGGGTAATTTGTAGTTAAACTCTAGAAGAACTGTGAGAGTCCTATATAGGAAGGCTTGCATTCACTTAGGGAAAGCAAGTACGAAGAAGGAGTGGTTTGTAGGCTTGCTAAACTCTAGTGTTGACGAAATGCGAGAGTCCTATAGAGGGACGTTAACCTTCAGTTAGTGAGAGCAACTCTCGGGGAGGGGGGTGGTATTTAGGCTTGCTGAACTCTAGTTTGGAAGACATGTCCGAGTTATCCAGGAAGGCTTACAATCACTTAGCTAGAAAGACAGTATCGGCGGTCGCCTTGTAGGCTTGCTAAACTCTAGTTTCCAGGAAGGGCAAGAGTCATATAGAGGATCACTTAAATTCACTCAGTGAAAGCAACTGTCGCGGGCTGCCTTTTAGGGTGGCTAAACTCTAGTTGGAAGGAAGTGTGAGAGTCATATATAGGAATTCTTACCTTGACTTAGTGAAAGCACCTATGGAGCGGTGGCTTGTCGTCTTGCTGAACTCCAGTTTGGAAGATGTGCGAGAGTATGTATTCATAGGGATATTTACAGCCACTTAGAGAAAGTAGCTCTCAGGGCTGGTGCGCAGGGTTACAAAACTACATTCAAAGAAGGACAAGAAAAATATACGGGGGAGGCTGACATTCGGGTAGAGAAAGCAACTCTCGTGGGGTGTATTGCCAGATGGCTAAACGTTGAGATTGGAACAAGTGTGAGTTTCTTGTGAATCACACTGAAGGATGAAGTCACTATGTAAAAGCTGGATACTTCTTAGCCAGACGGGAGTCACGATAGGAACACATACACTGACTGAGAGAAAGCAATTGTTGGGTGGTGGGTTGTAGGTTTGCTAAAGTCCAGTTTGGAAGAAGTGCGAGAATCCTTTATAGGAATGCTTACATTCACTTCCAGAAAGCAGCGATCAGCGGTGGTTTGCAGGATTGCTACACCGCAGTTTGCAAGAAGTGCGAGAGTCGTGCATAGCAATGCTTAAATTCCCTTAGAGAAAGCAACTGTCGGCGGGTGATTTTTAGGCTTTCTAGCCTCTGGTTTGGATGAAGTGTGAGACATACATGGGAACGCTTACATTCCCTTCCAGAAAGCAAGTGTCGCGGAGTGGTTTTTAGGCTTGCAAGACTTCTGAACGGAAGAAGTGCGAGAGGCATATACAGGAAGGCGTACATTTACTTAATGAAAGCAACTATAGTGGGATGCATTGGAGAATTGCTAAAGTCTGAGATTGGAAGAAGTGTGACCTTCCTGTCAAACACACTTGAGAAAGAAGTCATCACGTAGGACGGGGAGAGCTCCCAGCAGTAAGGAGTCATGTATAGGGACGCTTAAACTAACTTAGAGCGAGCAACCAGCAGGTGGTGCTCTGTAGGCTGGCTAAACGCTAGAATGGAGGAAGTGCCAGACGGTCTTCTATATTAACGCTTACATTCACTGAGAGAAAGAGACTATGTTGGGCGCTTTGTTACACTGGTAAACTCTGAGATTGGAAGAAGTGTGAGAGTTTCCTGTCCAACGCACTTAGGAAAGAAGTCATTATGTAGGAAGAGGAGAGTTCTCGGCTAGAAAGGGAGGAGGCTTTCTATGTATGGGAACGCTTACATTCACTTCAAGAAACTATCGGGGGGTAATTTGTAGTTAAACTCTAGAAGAACTGTGAGAGTCCTATATAGGAAGGCTTGCATTCACTTAGGGAAAGCAAGTACGAAGAAGGAGTGGTTTGTAGGCTTGCTAAACTCTAGTGTTCACGAAATGCGAGAGTCCTATAGAGGTGCGTTAACCTTCAGTTAGTGAGAGCAACTCTCGGGCAGGGGGGTGGTATTTAGGGTTGCTGAACTCTAGTTTGGAAGACATGTCCGAGTTATCCAGGAAGGCTTACAATCACTTAGCTAGAAAGCCAGTATCGGCGGTCGCCTTGTAGGCTTGCTAAACTCTAGTTTCCAGGAAGGGCAAGAGTCATATAGAGGATCACTTAAATTCACTCAGTGAAAGCAACTGTCGCGGGCTGCCTTTTAGGGTGGCTAAACTCTAGTTGGAAAGAAGTGTGAGAGTCATATATAGGAATTCTTACCTTGACTTAGTGAAAGCACCTATGGAGCGGTGGCTTGTCGTCTTGCTGAACTCCAGTTTGGAAGATGTGCGAGAGTATGTATTCATAGGGATATTTACAGCCACTTAGAGAAAGTAGCTCTCAGGGCTGGTGCGCAGGGTTACAAAACTACATTCAAAGAAGGACAAGAAAAATATACGGGGGAGGCTTACCTTAGGTTAGAGAAAGCAACTCTCGTGGGGTGTATTGCCAGATGGCTAAACGTTGAGATTGGAACAAGTGTGAGTTTCTTGTGAATCACACTGAAGGATGAAGTCACTATGTAAAAGCTGGATACTTCTTAGCCAGACGGGAGTCACGATAGGAACACATACACTGACTGAGAGAAAGCAATTGTTGGGTGGTGGGTTGTAGGTTTGCTAAAGTCCAGTTTGGAAGAAGTGCGAGAATCCTTTATAGGAATGCTTACATTCACTTCCAGAAAGCAGCGATCAGCGGTGGTTTGCAGGATTGCTACACCGCAGTTTGCAAGAAGTGCGAGAGTCGTGCATAGCAATGCTTAAATTCCCTTAGAGAAAGCAACTGTCGGCGGGTGATTTTTAGGCTTTCTAGCCTCTGGTTTGGATGAAGTGTGAGACATACATGGGAACGCTTACATTCCCTTCCAGAAAGCAAGTGTCGCGGAGTGGTTTTTAGGCTTGCAAGACTTCTGAACGGAAGAAGTGCGAGAGGCATATACAGGAAGGCGTACATTTACTTAATGAAAGCAACTATAGTGGGATGCATTGGAGAATTGCTAAAGTCTGAGATTGGAAGAAGTGTGACCTTTCTGTCAAACACACTTGAGAAAGAAGTCATCACGTAGGACGGGGAGAGCTCCCAGCAGTAAGGAGTCATGTATAGGGACGCTTAAACTAACTTAGAGCGAGCAACTAGCAGGTGGTGCTCTGTAGGCTGGCTAAACGCTAGAATGGAGGAAGTGCCAGACGGTCTTCTATATTAACGCTTACATTCACTGAGAGAAAGAGACTATGTTGGGCGCTTTGTTACACTGGTAAACTCTGAGATTGGAAGAAGTGTGAGAGTTTCCTGTCCAACGCACTTAAGAAAGAAGTCATTATGTAGGAAGAGGAGAGTTCTCGGCTAGAAAGGGAGGAGGCTTTCTATGTATGGGAACGCTTACATTCACTTCAAGAAACTATCGGGGGGTAATTTGTAGTTAAACTCTAGAAGAACTGTGAGAGTCCTATATAGGAAGGCTTGCATTCACTTAGGGAAAGCAAGTACGAAGAAGGAGTGGTTTGTAGGCTTGCTAAACTCTAGTGTTGACGAAATGCGAGAGTCCTATAGAGGGACGTTAACCTTCAGTTAGTGAGAGCAACTCCCGGGGGGGTGGGTGGTATTTAGGCTTGCTGAACTCTAGTTTGGAAGACATGTCCGAGTTATCCAGGAAGGCTTACAATCACTTAGCTAGAAAGCCAGTATCGGCGGTCGCCTTGTAGGCTTGCTAAACTCTAGTTTCCAGGAAGGGCAAGAGTCATATAGAGGATCACTTAAATTCACTCAGTGAAAGCAACTGTCGCAGGCTGCCTTTTAGGGTGGCTAAACTCTAGTTGGAAAGAAGTGTGAGAGTCATATATAGGAATTCTTACCTTGACTTAGTGAAAGCACCTATGGAGCGGTGGCTTGTCGTCTTGCTGAACTCCAGTTTGGAAGATGTGCGAGAGTATGTATTCATAGGGATATTTACAGCCACTTAGAGAAAGTAGCTCTCAGGGCTGGTGCGCAGGGTTACAAAACTACATTCAAAGAAGGACAAGAAAAATATACGGGGGAGGCTTACCTTCGGGTAGAGAAAGCAACTCTCGTGGGCTGTATTGCCAGATGGCTAAACGTTGAGATTGGAACAAGTGTGAGTTTCTTGTGAATCACACTGAAGGATGAAGTCACTATGTAAAAGCTGGATACTTCTTAGCCATACGGGAGTCACGATAGGAACACATACACTGACTGAGAGAAAGCAATTGTTGGGTGGTGGGTTGTAGGTTTGCTAAAGTCCAGTTTGGAAGAAGTGCGAGAATCCTTTATAGGAATGCTTCCATTCACTTCCAGAAAGCAGCGATCAGCGGTGGTTTGCAGGATTGCTACACCGCAGTTTGCAAGAAGTGCGAGAGTCGTGCATAGCAATGCTTAAATTCCCTTAGAGAAAGCAACTGTCGGCGGGTGATTTTTAGGCTTTCTAGCCTCTGGTTTGGATGAAGTGTGAGACATACATGGGAACGCTTACATTCCCTTCCAGAAAGCAAGTGTCGCGGAGTGGTTTTTAGGCTTGCAAGACTTCTGAACGGAAGAAGTGCGAGAGGCATATACAGGAAGGCGTACATTTACTTAATGAAAGCAACTATAGTGGGATGCATTGGAGAATTGCTAAAGTCTGAGATTGGAAGAAGTGTGACCTTCCTGTCAAACACACTTGAGAAAGAAGTCATCACGTAGGACGGGGAGAGCTCCCAGCAGTAAGGAGTCATGTATAGGGACGCTTAAACTAACTTAGAGAGAGCAACTAGCAGGTGGTGCTCTGTAGGCTGGCTAAACGCTAGAATGGAGGAAGTGCCAGACGGTCTTCTATATTAACGCTTACATTCACTGAGGGAAAGAGACTATGTTGGGCGCTTTGTTACACTGGTAAACTCTGAGATTGGAAGAAGTGTGAGAGTTTCCTGTCCAACGCACTTAGGAAAGAAGTCATTATGTAGGAAGAGGAGAGTTCTCGGCTAGAAAGGGAGGAGGCTTTCTATGTATGGGAACGCTTACATTCACTTCAAGAAACTATCGGGGGGTAATTTGTAGTTAAACTCTAGAAGAACTGTGAGAGTCCTATATAGGAAGGCTTGCATTCACTTAGGGAAAGCAAGTACGAAGAAGGAGTGGTTTGTAGGCTTGCTAAACTCTAGTGTTGACGAAATGCGAGAGTCCTATAGAGGGACGTTAACCTTCAGTTAGTGAGAGCAACTCTCGGGGAGGGGGGTGGTATTTAGGCTTGCTGAACTCTAGTTTGGAAGACATGTCCGAGTTATCCAGGAAGGCTTACAATCACTTAGCTAGAAAGACAGTATCGGCGGTCGCCTTGTAGGCTTGCTAAACTCTAGTTTCCAGGAAGGGCAAGAGTCATATAGAGGATCACTTAAATTCACTCAGTGAAAGCAACTGTCGCGGGCTGCCTTTTAGGGTGGCTAAACTCTAGTTGGAAGGAAGTGTGAGAGTCATATATAGGAATTCTTACCTTGACTTAGTGAAAGCACCTATGGAGCGGTGGCTTGTCGTCTTGCTGAACTCCAGTTTGGAAGATGTGCGAGAGTATGTATTCATAGGGATATTTACAGCCACTTAGAGAAAGTAGCTCTCAGGGCTGGTGCGCAGGGTTACAAAACTACATTCAAAGAAGGACAAGAAAAATATACGGGGGAGGCTTACATTCGGGTAGAGAAAGCAACTCTCGTGGGGTGTATTGCCAGATGGCTAAACGTTGAGATTGGAACAAGTGTGAGTTTCTTGTGAATCACACTGAAGGATGAAGTCACTATGTAAAAGCTGGATACTTCTTAGCCAGACGGGAGTCACGATAGGAACACATACACTGACTGAGAGAAAGCAATTGTTGGGTGGTGGGTTGTAGGTTTGCTAAAGTCCAGTTTGGAAGAAGTGCGAGAATCCTTTATAGGAATGCTTACATTCACTTCCAGAAAGCAGCGATCAGCGGTGGTTTGCAGGATTGCTACACCGCAGTTTGCAAGAAGTGCGAGAGTCGTGCATAGCAATGCTTAAATTCCCTTAGAGAAAGCAACTGTCGGCGGGTGATTTTTAGGCTTTCTAGCCTCTGGTTTGGATGAAGTGTGAGACATACATGGGAACGCTTACATTCCCTTCCAGAAAGCAAGTGTCGCGGAGTGGTTTTTAGGCTTGCAAGACTTCTGAACGGAAGAAGTGCGAGAGGCATATACAGGAAGGCGTACATTTACTTAATGAAAGCAACTATAGTGGGATGCATTGGAGAATTGCTAAAGTCTGAGATTGGAAGAAGTGTGACCTTCCTGTCAAACACACTTGAGAAAGAAGTCATCACGTAGGACGGGGAGAGCTCCCAGCAGTAAGGAGTCATGTATAGGGACGCTTAAACTAACTTAGAGCGAGCAACCAGCAGGTGGTGCTCTGTAGGCTGGCTAAACGCTAGAATGGAGGAAGTGCCAGACGGTCTTCTATATTAACGCTTACATTCACTGAGAGAAAGAGACTATGTTGGGCGCTTTGTTACACTGGTAAACTCTGAGATTGGAAGAAGTGTGAGAGTTTCCTGTCCAACGCACTTAGGAAAGAAGTCATTATGTAGGAAGAGGAGAGTTCTCGGCTAGAAAGGGAGGAGGCTTTCTATGTATGGGAACGCTTACATTCACTTCAAGAAACTATCGGGGGGTAATTTGTAGTTAAACTCTAGAAGAACTGTGAGAGTCCTATATAGGAAGGCTTGCATTCACTTAGGGAAAGCAAGTACGAAGAAGGAGTGGTTTGTAGGCTTGCTAAACTCTAGTGTTCACGAAATGCGAGAGTCCTATAGAGGTGCGTTAACCTTCAGTTAGTGAGAGCAACTCTCGGGGAGGGGGGTGGTATTTAGGCTTGCTGAACTCTAGTTTGGAAGACATGTCCGAGTTATCCAGGAAGGCTTACAATCACTTAGCTAGAAAGCCAGTATCGGCGGTCGCCTTGTAGGCTTGCTAAACTCTAGTTTCCAGGAAGGGCAAGAGTCATATAGAGGATCACTTAAATTCACTCAGTGAAAGCAACTGTCGCGGGCTGCCTTTTAGGGTGGCTAAACTCTAGTTGGAGGGAAGTGTGAGAGTCATATATAGGAATTCTTACCTTGACTTAGTGAAAGCACCTATGGAGCGGTGGCTTGTCGTCTTGCTGAACTCCAGTTTGGAAGATGTGCGAGAGTATGTATTCATAGGGATATTTACAGCCACTTAGAGAAAGTAGCTCTCAGGGCTGGTGCGCAGGGTTACAAAACTACATTCAAAGAAGGACAAGAAAAATATACGGGGGAGGCTTACCTTAGGTTAGAGAAAGCAACTCTCGTGGGGTGTATTGCCAGATGGCTAAACGTTGAGATTGGAACAAGTGTGAGTTTCTTGTGAATCACACTGAAGGATGAAGTCACTATGTAAAAGCTGGATACTTCTTAGCCAGACGGGAGTCACGATAGGAACACATACACTGACTGAGAGAAAGCAATTGTTGGGTGGTGGGTTGTAGGTTTGCTAAAGTCCAGTTTGGAAGAAGTGCGAGAATCCTTTATAGGAATGCTTCCATTCACTTCCAGAAAGCAGCGATCAGCGGTGGTTTGCAGGATTGCTACACCGCAGTTTGCAAGAAGTGCGAGAGTCGTGCATAGCAATGCTTAAATTCCCTTAGAGAAAGCAACTGTCGGCGGGTGATTTTTAGGCTTTCTAGCCTCTGGTTTGGATGAAGTGTGAGACATACATGGGAACGCTTACATTCCCTTCCAGAAAGCAAGTGTCGCGGAGTGGTTTTTAGGCTTGCAAGACTTCTGAACGGAAGAAGTGCGAGAGGCATATACAGGAAGGCGTACATTTACTTAATGAAAGCAACTATAGTGGGATGCATTGGAGAATTGCTAAAGTCTGAGATTGGAAGAAGTGTGACCTTCCTGTCAAACACACTTGAGAAAGAAGTCATCACGTAGGACGGGGAGAGCTCCCAGCAGTAAGGAGTCATGTATAGGGACGCTTAAACTAACTTAGAGCGAGCAACTAGCAGGTGGTGCTCTGTAGGCTGGCTAAACGCTAGAATGGAGGAAGTGCCAGACGGTCTTCTATATTAACGCTTACATTGACTGAGAGAAAGAGACTATGTTGGGCGCTTTGTTACACTGGTAAACTCTGAGATTGGAAGAAGTGTGAGAGTTTCCTGTCCAACGCACTTAAGAAAGAAGTCATTATGTAGGAAGAGGAGAGTTCTCGGCTAGAAAGGGAGGAGGCTTTCTATGTATGGGAACGCTTACATTCACTTCAAGTAACTATCGGGGGGTAATTTGTAGTTAAACTCTAGAAGAACTGTGAGAGTCCTATATAGGAAGGCTTGCATTCACTTAGGGAAAGCAAGTACGAAGAAGGAGTGGTTTGTAGGCTTGCTAAACTCTAGTGTTGACGAAATGCGAGAGTCCTATAGAGGGACGTTAACCTTCAGTTAGTGAGAGCAACTCTCGGGGGGGGTGGTGGTATTTAGGCTTGCTGAACTCTAGTTTGGAAGACATGTCCGAGTTATCCAGGAAGGCTTACAATCACTTAGCTAGAAAGCCAGTATCGGCGGTCGCCTTGTAGGCTTGCTAAACTCTAGTTTCCAGGAAGGGCAAGAGTCATATAGAGGATCACTTAAATTCACTCAGTGAAAGCAACTGTCGCGGGCTGCCTTTTAGGGTGGCTAAACTCTAGTTGGAAAGAAGTGTGAGAGTCATATATAGGAATTCTTACCTTGACTTAGTGAAAGCACCTATGGAGCGGTGGCTTGTCGTCTTGCTGAACTCCAGTTTGGAAGATGTGCGAGAGTATGTATTCATAGGGATATTTACAGCCACTTAGAGAAAGTAGCTCTCAGGGCTGGTGCGCAGGGTTACAAAACTACATTCAAAGAAGGACAAGAAAAATATACGGGGGAGGCTTACATTCGGGTAGAGAAAGCAACTCTCGTGGGGTGTATTGCCAGATGGCTAAACGTTGAGATTGGAACAAGTGTGAGTTTCTTGTGAATCACACTGAAGGATGAAGTCACTATGTAAAAGCTGGATACTTCTTAGCCAGACGGGAGTCACGATAGGAACACATACACTGACTGAGAGAAAGCAATTGTTGGGCGGTGGGTTGTAGGTTTGCTAAAGTCCAGTTTGGAAGAAGTGCGAGAATCCTTTATAGGAATGCTTACATTCACTTCCAGAAAGCAGCGATCAGCGGTGGTTTGCAGGATTGCTACACCGCAGTTTGCAAGAAGTGCGAGAGTCATTCATAGCAATGCTTATATTCCCTTAGAGAAAGCAACTGTCGGCGGGTGATTTTTAGGCTTTCTAGCCTCTGGTTTGGATGAAGTGTGAGACATACATGGGAACGCTTACATTCCCTTCCAGAAAGCAAGTGTCGCGGAGTGGTTTTTAGGCTTGCAAGACTTCTGAACGGAAGAAGTGCGAGAGGCATATACAGGAAGGCGTACATTTCCTTAATGAAAGCAACTATAGTGGGATGCATTGGAGAATTGCTAAAGTCTGAGATTGGAAGAAGTGTGACCTTCCTGTCAAACACACTTGAGAAAGAAGTCATCACGTAGGACGGGGAGAGCTCCCAGCAGTAAGGAGTCATGTATAGGGACGCTTAAACTAACTTAGAGCGAGCAACTAGCAGGTGGTGCTCTGTAGGCTGGCTAAACGCTAGAATGGAGGAAGTGCCAGACGGTCTTCTATATTAACGCTTACATTCACTGAGAGAAAGAGACTATGTTGGGCGCTTTGTTACACTGGTAAACTCTGAGATTGGAGGAAGTGTGAGAGTTTCCTGTCCAACGCACTTAGGAAAGAAGTCATTATGTAGGAAGAGGAGAGTTCTCGGCTAGAAAGGGAGGAGTCTTTCTATGTATGGGAACGCTTACATTCACTTCAAGAAACTATCGGGGGGTAATTTGTAGTTAAACTCTAGAAGAACTGTGAGAGTCCTATATAGGAAGGCTTGCATTCACTTAGGGAAAGCAAGTACGAAGAAGGAGTGGTTTGTAGGCTTGCTAAACTCTAGTGTTGACGAAATGCGAGAGTCCTATAGAGGGACGTTAACCTTCAGTTAGTGAGAGCAACTCTCGGGGGGGGGGTGGTATTTAGGCTTGCTGAACTCTAGTTTGGAAGACATGTCCGAGTTATCCAGGAAGGCTTACAATCACTTAGCTAGAAAGCCAGTATCGGCGGTCGCCTTGTAGGCTTGCTAAACTCTAGTTTCCAGGAAGGGCAAGAGTCATATAGAGGATCACTTAAATTCACTCAGTGAAAGCAACTGTCGCGGGCTGCCTTTTAGGGTGGCTGAACTCTAGTTGGAAAGAAGTGTGAGAGTCATATATAGGAATTCTTACCTTGACTTAGTGAAAGCACCTATGGAGCGGTGGCTTGTCGTCTTGCTGAACTCCAGTTTGGAAGATGTGCGAGAGTATGTATTCATAGGGATATTTACAGCCACTTAGAGAAAGTAGCTCTCAGGGCTGGTGCGCAGGGTTACAAAACTACATTCAAAGAAGGACAAGAAAAATATACGGGGGAGGCTTACATTCGGGTAGAGAAAGCAACTCTCGTGGGGTGTATTGCCAGATGGCTAAACGTTGAGATTGGAACAAGTGTGAGTTTCTTGTGAATCACACTGAAGGATGAAGTCACTATGGAAAAGCTGGATACTTCTTAGCCAGACGGGAGTCACGATAGGAACACATACACTGACTGAGAGAAAGCAATTGTTGGGTGGTGGGTTGTAGGTTTGCTAAAGTCCAGTTTGGAAGAAGTGCGAGAATCCTTTATAGGAATGCTTACATTCACTTCCAGAAAGCAGCGATCAGCGGTGGTTTGCAGGATTGCTACACCGCAGTTTGCGAGCAGTGCGAGAGTCATGCATAGCAATGCTTAAATTCCCTTAGAGAAAGCAACTGTCGGCGGGTGATTTTTAGGCTTTCTAGCCTCTGGTTTGGATGAAGTGTGAGACATACATGGGAACGCTTACATTCCCTTCCAGAAAGCAAGTGTTGCGGAGTGGTTTTTAGGCTTGCAAGACTTCTGAACGGAAGAAGTGCGAGAGGCATATACAGGAAGGCGTACATTTACTTAATGAAAGCAACTATAGTGGGATGCATTGGAGAATTGCTAAAGTCTGAGATTGGAAGAAGTGTGACCTTCCTGTCAAACACACTTGAGAAAGAAGTCATCACGTAGGACGGGGAGAGCTCCCAGCAGTAAGGAGTCATGTATAGGGACGCTTAAACTAACTTAGAGCGAGCAACTAGCAGGTGGTGCTCTGTAGGCTGGCTAAACGCTAGAATGGAGGAAGTGCCAGACGGTCTTCTATATTAACGCTTACATTCACTGAGAGAAAGAGACTATGTTGGGCGCTTTGTTACACTGGTAAACTCTGAGATTGGAGGAAGTGTGAGAGTTTCCTGTCCAACGCACTTAGGAAAGAAGTCATTATGTAGGAAGAGGAGAGTTCTCGGCTAGAAAGGGAGGACGCTTTCTATGTATGGGAACGCTTACATTCACTTCAAGAAACTATCGGGGGGTAATTTGTAGTTAAACTCTAGAAGAACTGTGAGAGTCCTATATAGGAAGGCTTGCATTCACTTAGGGAAAGCAAGTACGAAGAAGGAGTGGTTTGTAGGCTTGCTAAACTCTAGTGTTGACGAAATGCGAGAGTCCTATAGAGGGACGTTAACCTTCAGTTAGTGAGAGCAACTCTCGGGGAGGGGGGTGGTATTTAGGCTTGCTGCACTCTAGTTTGGAAGACATGTCCGAGTTATCCAGGAAGGCTTACAATCACTTAGCTAGAAAGCCAGTATCGGCGGTCGCCTTGTAGGCTTGCTAAACTCTAGTTTCCAGGAAGGGCAAGAGTCATATAGAGGATCACTTAAATTCACTCAGTGAAAGCAACTGTCGCAGGCTGCCTTTTAGGGTGGCTAAACTCTAGTTTGAAGGAAGTGTGAGAGTCATATATAGGAATTCTTACCTTGACTTAGTGAAAGCACCTATGGAGCGGTGGCTTGTCGTCTTGCTGAACTCCAGTTTGGAAGATGTGCGAGAGTATGTATTCATAGGGATATTTACAGCCACTTAGAGAAAGTAGCTCTCAGGGCTGGTGCGCAGGGTTACAAAACTACATTCAAAGAAGGACAAGAAAAATATACGGGGGAGGCTTACATTCGGGTAGAGAAAGCAACTCTCGTGGGGTGTATTGCCAGATGGCTAAACGTTGAGATTGGAACAAGTGTGAGTTTCTTGTGAATCACACTGAAGGATGAAGTCACTATGTAAAAGCTGGATACTTCTTAGCCAGACGGGAGTCACGATAGGAACACATACACTGACTGAGAGAAAGCAATTGTTGGGTGGTGGGTTGTAGGTTTGCTAAAGTCCAGTTTGGAAGAAGTGCGAGAATCCTTTATAGGAATGCTTCCATTCACTTCCAGAAAGCAGCGATCAGCGGTGGTTTGCAGGATTGCTACACCGCAGTTTGCAAGAAGTGCGAGAGTCGTGCATAGCAATGCTTAAATTCCCTTAGAGAAAGCAACTGTCGGCGGGTGATTTTTAGGCTTTCTAGCCTCTGGTTTGGATGAAGTGTGAGACATACATGGGAACGCTTACATTCCCTTCCAGAAAGCAAGTGTCGCGGAGTGGTTTTTAGGCTTGCAAGACTTCTGAACGGAAGAAGTGCGAGAGGCATATACAGGAAGGCGTACATTTACTTAATGAAAGCAACTATAGTGGGATGCATTGGAGAATTGCTAAAGTCTGAGGTTGGAAGAAGTGTGACCTTCCTGTCAAACACACTTGAGAAAGAAGTCATCACGTAGGACGGGGAGAGCTCCCAGCAGTAAGGAGTCATGTATAGGGACGCTTAAACTAACTTAGAGCGAGCAACTAGCAGGTGGTGCTCTGTAGGCTGGCTAAACGCTAGAATGGAGGAAGTGCCAGACGGTCTTCTATATTAACGCTTACATTCACTGAGAGAAAGAGACTATGTTGGGCGCTTTGTTACACTGGTAAACTCTGAGATTGAAAGAAGTGTGAGAGTCTCCTGTCCAACGCACTTAAGAAAGAAGTCATTATGTAGGAAGAGGAGAGTTCTCGGCTAGAAAGGGAGGAGGCTTTCTATGTATGGGAATGCTTACATTCACTTCAAGAAACTATCGGGGGGTAATTTGTAGTTAAACTCTAGAAGAACTGTGAGAGTCCTATATAGGAAGGCTTGCATTCACTTAGGGAAAGCAAGTACGAAGAAGGAGTGGTTTGTAGGCTTGCTAAACTCTAGTGTTGACGAAATGCGAGAGTCCTATAGAGGGACGTTAACCTTCAGTTAGTGAGAGCAACTCTCGGGGAGGGAGGTGGTATTTAGGCTTGCTGCACTCTAGTTTGGAAGACATGTCCGAGTTATCCAGGAAGGCTTACAATCACTTAGCTAGAAAGCCAGTATCGGCGGTCGCCTTGTAGGCTTGCTAAACTCTAGTTTCCAGGAAGGGCAAGAGTCATATAGAGGATCACTTAAATTCACTCAGTGAAAGCAACTGTCGCGGGCTGCCTTTTAGGGTGGCTAAACTCTAGTTGGAAGGAAGTGTGAGAGTCATATATAGGAATTCTTACCTTGACTTAGTGAAAGCACCTATGGAGCGGTGGCTTGTCGTCTTGCTGAACTCCAGTTTGGAAGATGTGCGAGAGTATGTATTCATAGGGATATTTACAGCCACTTAGAGAAAGTAGCTCTCAGGGCTGGTGCGCAGGGTTACAAAACTACATTCAAAGAAGGACAAGAAAAATATACGGGGGAGGCTTACATTCGGGTAGAGAAAGCAACTCTCGTGGGGTGTATTGCCAGATGGCTAAACGTTGAGATTGGAACAAGTGTGAGTTTCTTGTGAATCACACTGAAGGATGAAGTCACTATGGAAAAGCTGGATACTTCTTAGCCAGACGGGAGTCACGATAGGAACACATACACTGACTGAGAGAAAGCAATTGTTGGGTGGTGGGTTGTAGGTTTGCTAAAGTCCAGTTTGGAAGAAGTGCGAGAATCCTTTATAGGAATGCTTACATTCACTTCCAGAAAGCAGCGATCAGCGGTGGTTTGCAGGATTGCTACACCGCAGTTTGCAAGAAGTGCGAGAGTCGTGCATAGCAATGCTTAAATTCCCTTAGAGAAAGCAACGGTCGGCGGGTGATTTTTAGGCTTTCTAGCCTCTGGTTTGGATGAAGTGTGAGACATACATGGGAACGCTTACATTCCCTTCCAGAAAGCAAGTGTCGCGGAGTGGTTTTTAGGCTTACAAGACTTCTGAACGGAAGAAGTGTGAGAGGCATATACAGGAAGGCGTACATTTACTTAATGAAAGCAACTATAGTGGGATGCATTGGAGAATTGCTAAAGTCTGAGATTGGAAGAAGTGTGACCTTCCTGTCAAACACACTTGAGAAAGAAGTCATCACGTAGGACGGGGAGAGCTCCCAGCAGTAAGGAGTCATGTATAGGGACGCTTAAACTAACTTAGAGCGAGCAACTAGCAGGTGGTGCTCTGTAGGCTGGCTAAACGCTAGAATGGAGGAAGTGCCAGACGGTCTTCTATATTAACGCTTACATTCACTGAGAGAAAGAGACTATGTTGGGCGCTTTGTTACACTGGTAAACTCTGAGATTGAAAGAAGTGTGAGAGTCTCCTGTCCAACGCACTTAAGAAAGAAGTCATTATGTAGGAAGAGGAGAGTTCTCGGCTAGAAAGGGAGGAGGCTTTCTATGTATGGGAATGCTTACATTCACTTCAAGAAACTATCGGGGGGTAATTTGTAGTTAAACTCTAGAAGAACTGTGAGAGTCCTATATAGGAAGGCTTGCATTCACTTAGGGAAAGCAAGTACGAAGAAGGAGTGGTTTGTAGGCTTGCTAAACTCTAGTGTTGACGAAATGCGAGAGTCCTATAGAGGGACGTTAACCTTCAGTTAGTGAGAGCAACTCTCGGGGGGGGTGGTGGTATTTAGGCTTGCTGAACTCTAGTTTGGAAGACATGTCCGAGTTATCCAGGAAGGCTTACAATCACTTAGCTAGAAAGCCAGTATCGGCGGTCGCCTTGTAGGCTTGCTAAACTCTAGTTTCCAGGAAGGGCAAGAGTCATATAGAGGATCACTTAAATTCACTCAGTGAAAGCAACTGTCGCGGGCTGCCTTTTAGGGTGGCTAAACTCTAGTTGGAAAGAAGTGTGAGAGTCATATATAGGAATTCTTACCTTGACTTAGTGAAAGCACCTATGGAGCGGTGGCTTGTCGTCTTGCTGAACTCCAGTTTGGAAGATGTGCGAGAGTATGTATTCATAGGGATATTTACAGCCACTTAGAGAAAGTAGCTCTCAGGGCTGGTGCGCAGGGTTACAAAACTACATTCAAAGAAGGACAAGAAAAATATACGGGGGAGGCTTACATTCGGGTAGAGAAAGCAACTCTCGTGGGGTGTATTGCCAGATGGCTAAACGTTGAGATTGGAACAAGTGTGAGTTTCTTGTGAATCACACTGAAGGATGAAGTCACTATGTAAAAGCTGGATACTTCTTAGCCAGACGGGAGTCACGATAGGAACACATACACTGACTGAGAGAAAGCAATTGTTGGGCGGTGGGTTGTAGGTTTGCTAAAGTCCAGTTTGGAAGAAGTGCGAGAATCCTTTATAGGAATGCTTACATTCACTTCCAGAAAGCAGCGATCAGCGGTGGTTTGCAGGATTGCTACACCGCAGTTTGCAAGAAGTGCGAGAGTCATTCATAGCAATGCTTATATTCCCTTAGAGAAAGCAACTGTCGGCGGGTGATTTTTAGGCTTTCTAGCCTCTGGTTTGGATGAAGTGTGAGACATACATGGGAACGCTTACATTCCCTTCCAGAAAGCAAGTGTCGCGGAGTGGTTTTTAGGCTTGCAAGACTTCTGAACGGAAGAAGTGCGAGAGGCATATACAGGAAGGCGTACATTTACTTAATGAAAGCAACTATAGTGGGATGCATTGGAGAATTGCTAAAGTCTGAGATTGGAAGAAGTGTGACCTTCCTGTCAAACACACTTGAGAAAGAAGTCATCACGTAGGACGGGGAGAGCTCCCAGCAGTAAGGAGTCATGTATAGGGACGCTTAAACTAACTTAGAGCGAGCAACTAGCAGGTGGTGCTCTGTAGGCTGGCTAAACGCTAGAATGGAGGAAGTGCCAGACGGTCTTCTATATTAACGCTTACATTCACTGAGAGAAAGAGACTATGTTGGGCGCTTTGTTACACTGGAAAACTCTGAGATTGGAGGAAGTGTGAGAGTTTCCTGTCCAACGCATTAGGAAAGAAGTCATTATGTAGGAAGAGGAGAGTTCTCGGCTAGAAAGGGAGGAGTCTTTCTATGTATGGGAACGCTTACATTCACTTCAAGAAACTATCGGGGGGTAATTTGTAGTTAAACTCTAGAAGAACTGTGAGAGTCCTATATAGGAAGGCTTGCATTCACTTAGGGAAAGCAAGTACGAAGAAGGAGTGGTTTGTAGGCTTGCTAAACTCTAGTGTTGACGAAATGCGAGAGTCCTATAGAGGGACGTTAACCTTCAGTTAGTGAGAGCAACTCTCGGGGGGGGGTGGTATTTAGGCTTGCTGAACTCTAGTTTGGAAGACATGTCCGAATTATCCAGGAAGGCTTACAATCACTTAGCTAGAAAGCCAGTATCGGCGGTCGCCTTGTAGGCTTGCTAAACTCTAGTTTCCAGGAAGGGCAAGAGTCATATAGAGGATCACTTAAATTCACTCAGTGAAAGCAACTGTCGCGGGCTGCCTTTTAGGGTGGCTAAACTCTAGTTGGAAAGAAGTGTGAGAGTCATATATAGGAATTCTTACCTTGACTTAGTGAAAGCACCTATGGAGCGGTGGCTTGTCGTCTTGCTGAACTCCAGTTTGGAAGATGTGCGAGAGTATGTATTCATAGGGATATTTACAGCCACTTAGAGAAAGTAGCTCTCAGGGCTGGTGCGCAGGGTTACAAAACTACATTCAAAGAAGGACAAGAAAAATATACGGGGGAGGCTTACATTCGGGTAGAGAAAGCAACTCTCGTGGGGTGTATTGCCAGATGGCTAAACGTTGAGATTGGAACAAGTGTGAGTTTCTTGTGAATCACACTGAAGGATGAAGTCACTATGTAAAAGCTGGATACTTCTTAGCCAGACGGGAGTCACGATAGGAACACATACACTGACTGAGAGAAAGCAATTGTTGGGTGGTGGGTTGTAGGTTTGCTAAAGTCCAGTTTGGAAGAAGTGCGAGAATCCTTTATAGGAATGCTTACATTCACTTCCAGAAAGCAGCGATCAGCGGTGGTTTGCAGGATTGCTACACCGCAGTTTGCGAGAAGTGCGAGAGTCATGCATAGCAATGCTTAAATTCCCTTAGAGAAAGCAACTGTCGGCGGGTGATTTTTAGGCTTTCTAGCCTCTGGTTTGGATGAAGTGTGAGACATACATGGGAACGCTTACATTCCCTTCCAGAAAGCAAGTGTCGCGGAGTGGTTTTTAGGCTTGCAAGACTTCTGAACGGAAGAAGTGCGAGAGGCATATACAGGAAGGCGTACATTTACTTAATGAAAGCAACTATAGTGGGATGCATTGGAGAATTGCTAAAGTCTGAGATTGGAAGAAGTGTGACCTTCCTGTCAAACACACTTGAGAAAGAAGTCATCACGTAGGACGGGGAGAGCTCCCAGCAGTAAGGAGTCATGTATAGGGACGCTTAAACTAACTTAGAGCGAGCAACTAGCAGGTGGTGCTCTGTAGGCTGGCTAAACGCTAGAATGGAGGAAGTGCCAGACGGTCTTCTATATTAACGCTTACATTCACTGAGAGAAAGAGACTATGTTGGGCGCTTTGTTACACTGGTAAACTCTGAGATTGGAGGAAGTGTGAGAGTTTCCTGTCCAACGCACTTAGGAAAGAAGTCATTATGTAGGAAGAGGAGAGTTCTCGGCTAGAAAGGGAGGAGGCTTTCTATGTATGGGAACGCTTACATTCACTTCAAGAAACTATCGGGGGGTAATTTGTAGTTAAACTCTAGAAGAACTGTGAGAGTCCTATATAGGAAGGCTTGCATTCACTTAGGGAAAGCAAGTACGAAGAAGGAGTGGTTTGTAGGCTTGCTAAACTCTAGTGTTGACGAAATGCGAGAGTCCTATAGAGGGACGTTAACCTTCAGTTAGTGAGAGCAACTCTCGGGGAGGGGGGTGGTATTTAGGCTTGCTGAACTCTAGTTTGGAAGACATGTCCGAGTTATCCAGGAAGGCTTACAATCACTTAGCTAGAAAGCCAGTATCGGCGGTCGCCTTGTAGGCTTGCTAAACTCTAGTTTCCAGGAAGGGCAAGAGTCATATAGAGGATCACTTAAATTCACTCAGTGAAAGCACCTGTCGCAGGCTGCCTTTTAGGGTGGCTAAACTCTAGTTGGAAGGAAGTGTGAGAGTCATATATAGGAATTCTTACCTTGACTTAGTGAAAGCACCTATGGAGCGGTGGCTTGTCGTCTTGCTGAACTCCAGTTTGGAAGATGTGCGAGAGTATGTATTCATAGGGATATTTACAGCCACTTAGAGAAAGTAGCTCTCAGGGCTGGTGCGCAGGGTTACAAAACTACATTCAAAGAAGGACAAGAAAAATATACGGGGGAGGCTTACATTCGGGTAGAGAAAGCAACTCTCGTGGGCTGTATTGCCAGATGGCTAAACGTTGAGATTGGAACAAGTGTGAGTTTCTTGTGAATCACACTGAAGGATGAAGTCACTATGTAAAAGCTGGATACTTCTTAGCCAGACGGGAGTCACGATAGGAACACATACACTGACTGAGAGAAAGCAATTGTTGGGTGGTGGGTTGTAGGTTTGCTAAAGTCCAGTTTGGAAGAAGTGCGAGAATCCTTTATAGGAATGCTTACATTCACTTCCAGAAAGCAGCGATCAGCGGTGGTTTGCAGGATTGCTACACCGCAGTTTGCAAGAAGTGCGAGAGTCGTGCATAGCAATGCTTAAATTCCCTTAGAGAAAGCAACTGTCGGCGGGTGATTTTTAGGCTTTCTAGCCTCTGGTTTGGATGAAGTGTGAGACATACATGGGAACGCTTACATTCCCTTCTAGAAAGCAAGTGTCGCGGAGTGGTTTTTAGGCTTGCAAGACTTCTGAACGGAAGAAGTGCGAGAGGCATATACAGGAAGGCGTACATTTACTTAATGAAAGCAACTATAGTGGGATGCATTGGAGAATTGCTAAAGTCTGAGATTGGAAGAAGTGTGACCTTCCTGTCAAACACACTTGAGAAAGAAGTCATCACGTAGGACGGGGAGAGCTCCCAGCAGTAAGGAGTCATGTATAGGGACGCTTAAACTAACTTAGAGCGAGCAACTAGCAGGTGGTGCTCTGTAGGCTGGCTAAACGCTAGAATGGAGGAAGTGCCAGACGGTCTTCTATATTAACGCTTACATTCACTGAGAGAAAGAGACTATGTTGGGCGCTTTGTTACACTGGTAAACTCTGAGATTGGAAGAAGTGTGAGAGTCTCCTGTCCAACGCACTTAAGAAAGAAGTCATTATGTAGGAAGAGGAGAGTTCTCGGCTAGAAAGGGAGGAGGCTTTCCATGTATGGGAACGCTTACATTCACTTCAAGAAACTATCGGGGGGTAATTTGTAGTTAAACTCTAGAAGAACTGTGAGAGTCCTATATAGGAAGGCTTGCATTCACTTAGGGAAAGCAAGTACGAAGAAGGAGTGGTTTGTAGGCTTGCTAAACTCTAGTGTTGACGAAATGCGAGAGTCCTATAGAGGGACGTTAACCTTCAGTTAGTGAGAGCAACTCTCGGGGAGGGGGGTGGTATTTAGGCTTGCTGAACTCTAGATTGGAAGACATGTCCGAGTCATCCAGGAAGGCTTACAATAACTTAGCTAGAAAGCCAGTATCGGCGGTCGCCTTGTAGGCTTGCTAAACTCTAGTTTCCAGGAAGGGCAAGAGTCATATAGAGGATCACTTAAATTCACTCAGTGAAAGCAACTGTCGCGGGCTGCCTTTTAGGGTGGCTAAACTCTAGTTGGAAGGAAGTGTGAGAGTCATATATAGGAATTCTTACCTTGACTTAGTGAAAGCACCTATGGAGCGGTGGCTTGTCGTCTTGCTGAACTCCAGTTTGGAAGATGTGCGAGAGTATGTATTCATAGGGATATTTACAGCCACTTAGAGAAAGTAGCTCTCAGGGCTGGTGCGCAGGGTTACAAAACTACATTCAAAGAAGGACAAGAAAAATATACGGGGGAGGCTTACATTCGGGTAGAGAAAGCAACTCTCGTGGGGTGTATTGCCAGATGGCTAAACGTTGAGATTGGAACAAGTGTGAGTTTCTTGTGAATCACACTGAAGGATGAAGTCACTATGGAAAAGCTGGATACTTCTTAGCCAGACGGGAGTCACGATAGGAACACATACACTGACTGAGAGAAAGCAATTGTTGGGTGGTGGGTTGTAGGTTTGCTAAAGTCCAGTTTGGAAGAAGTGCGAGAATCCTTTCTAGGAATGCTTACATTCACTTCCAGAAAGCAGCGATCAGCGGTGGTTTGCAGGATTGCTACACCGCAGTTTGCAAGAAGTGCGAGAGTCGTGCATAGCAATGCTTAAATTCCCTTAGAGAAAGCAACTGTCGGCGGGTGATTTTTAGGCTTTCTAACCTCTGGTTTGGATGAAGTGTGAGACATACATGGGAACGCTTACATTCCCTTCCAGAAAGCAAGTGTCGCGGAGTGGTTTTTAGGCTTGCAAGACTTCTGAACGGAAGAAGTGCGAGAGGCATATACAGGAAGGCGTACATTTACTTAATGAAAGCAACTATAGTGGGATGCATTGGAGAATTGCTAAAGTCTGAGATTGGAAGAAGTGTGACCTTCCTGTCAAACACACTTGAGAAAGAAGTCATCACGTAGGACGGGGAGAGCTCCCAGCAGTAAGGAGTCATGTATAGGGACGCTTAAACTAACTTAGAGCGAGCAACTAGCAGGTGGTGCTCTGTAGGCTGGCTAAACGCTAGAATGGAGGAAGTGCCAGACGGTCTTCTATATTAACGCTTACATTCACTGAGAGAAAGAGACTATGTTGGGCGCTTTGTTACACTGGTAAACTCTGAGATTGAAAGAAGTGTGAGAGTCTCCTGTCCAACGCACTTAAGAAAGAAGTCATTATGTAGGAAGAGGAGAGTTCTCGGCTAGAAAGGGAGGAGGCTTTCTATGTATGGGAACGCTTACATTCACTTCAAGAAACTATCGGGGGGTAATTTGTAGTTAAACTCTAGAAGAACTGTGAGTGTCCTATATAGGAAGGCTTGCATTCACTTAGGGAAAGCAAGTACGAAGAAGGAGTGGTTTGTAGGCTTGCTAAACTCTAGTGTTGACGAAATGCGAGAGTCCTATAGAGGGACGTTAACCTTCAGTTAGTGAGAGCAACTCTCGGGGAGGGGGGTGGTATTTAGGCTTGCTGAACTCTAGTTTGGAAGACATGTCCGAGTTATCCAGGAAGGCTTACAATCACTTAGCTAGAAAGCCAGTATCGGCGGTCGCCTTGTAGGCTTGCTAAACTCTAGTTTCCAGGAAGGGCAAGAGTCATATAGAGGATCACTTAAATTCACTCAGTGAAAGCAACTGTCGCGGGCTGCCTTTTAGGGTGGCTAAACTCTAGTTGGAAGGAAGTGTGAGAGTCATATATAGGAATTCTTACCTTGACTTAGTGAAAGCACCTATGGAGCGGTGGCTTGTCGTCTTGCTGAACTCCAGTTTGGAAGATGTGCGAGAGTATGTATTCATAGGGATATTTACAGCCACTTAGAGAAAGTAGCTCTCAGGGCTGGTGCGCAGGGTTACAAAACTACATTCAAAGAAGGACAAGAAAAATATACGGGGGAGGCTTACATTCGGGTAGAGAAAGCAACTCTCGTGGGGTGTATTGCCAGATGGCTAAACGTTGAGATTGGAACAAGTGTGAGTTTCTTGTGAATCACACTGAAGGATGAAGTCACTATGTAAAAGCTGGATACTTCTTAGCCAGACGGGAGTCACGATAGGAACACATACACTGACTGAGAGAAAGCAATTGTTGGGTGGTGGGTTGTAGGTTTGCTAAAGTCCAGTTTGGAAGAAGTGCGAGAATCCTTTATAGGAATGCTTACATTCACTTCCAGAAAGCAGCGATCAGCGGTGGTTTGCAGGATTGCTACACCGCAGTTTGCAAGAAGTGCGAGAGTCGTGCATAGCAATGCTTAAATTCCCTTAGAGAAAGCAACTGTCGGCGGGTGATTTTTAGGCTTTCTAGCCTCTGGTTTGGATGAAGTGTGAGACATACATGGGAACGCTTACATTCCCTTCCAGAAACCAAGTGTCGCGGAGTGGTTTTTAGGCTTGCAAGACTTCTGAACGGAAGAAGTGCGAGAGGCATATACAGGAAGGCGTACATTTACTTAATGAAAGCAACTATAGTGGGATGCATTGGAGAATTGCTAAAGTCTGAGATTGGAAGAAGTGTGACCTTCCTGTCAAACACACTTGAGAAAGAAGTCATCACGTAGGACGGGGAGAGCTCCCAGCAGTAAGGAGTCATGTATAGGGACGCTTAAACTAACTTAGAGCGAGCAACTAGCAGGTGGTGCTCTGTAGGCTGGCTAAACGCTAGAATGGAGGAAGTGCCAGACGGTCTTCTATATTAACGCTTCCATTCACTGAGAGAAAGAGACTATGTTGGGCGCTTTGTTACACTGGTAAACTCTGAGATTGGAAGAAGTGTGAGAGTTTCCTGTCCAACGCACTTAAGAAAGAAGTCATTATGTAGGAAGAGGAGAGTTCTCGGCTAGAAAGGGAGGAGGCTTTCTATGTATGGGAACGCTTACATTCACTTCAAGTAACTATCGGGGGGTAATTTGTAGTTAAACTCTAGAAGAACTGTGAGAGTCCTATATAGGAAGGCTTGCATTCACTTAGGGAAAGCAAGTACGAAGAAGGAGTGGTTTGTAGGCTTGCTAAACTCTAGTGTTGACGAAATGCGAGAGTCCTATAGAGGGACGTTAACCTTCAGTTAGTGAGAGCAACTCTCGGGGGGGGGGGGTGGTATTTAGGCTTGCTGAACTCTAGTTTGGAAGACATGTCCGAGTTATCCAGGAAGGCTTACAATCACTTAGCTAGAAAGCCAGTATCGGCGGTCGCCTTGTAGGCTTGCTAAACTCTAGTTTCCAGGAAGGGCAAGAGTCATATAGAGGATCACTTAAATTCACTCAGTGAAAGCAACTGTCGCGGGCTGCCTTTTAGGGTGGCTAAACTCTAGTTGGAAGGAAGTGTGAGAGTCATATATAGGAATTCTTACCTTGACTTAGTGAAAGCACCTATGGAGCGGTGGCTTGTCGTCTTGCTGAACTCCAGTTTGGAAGATGTGCGAGAGTATGTATTCATAGGGATATTTACAGCCACTTAGAGAAAGTAGCTCTCAGGGCTGGTGCGCAGGGTTACAAAACTACATTCAAAGAAGGACAAGAAAAATATACGGGGGAGGCTTACATTCGGGTAGAGAAAGCAACTCTCGTGGGGTGTATTGCCAGATGGCTAAACGTTGAGATTGGAACAAGTGTGAGTTTCTTGTGAATCACACTGAAGGATGAAGTCACTATGGAAAAGCTGGATACTTCTTAGCCAGACGGGAGTCACGATAGGAACACATACACTGACTGAGAGAAAGCAATTGTTGGGTGGTGGGTTGTAGGTTTGCTAAAGTCCAGTTTGGAAGAAGTGCGAGAATCCTTTATAGGAATGCTTACATTCACTTCCAGAAAGCAGCGATCAGCGGTGGTTTGCAGGATTGCTACACCGCAGTTTGCAAGAAGTGCGAGAGTCGTGCATAGCAATGCTTAAATTCCCTTAGAGAAAGCAACGGTCGGCGGGTGATTTTTAGGCTTTCTAGCCTCTGGTTTGGATGAAGTGTGAGACATACATGGGAACGCTTACATTCCCTTCCAGAAAGCAAGTGTCGCGGAGTGGTTTTTAGGCTTGCAAGACTTCTGAACGGAAGAAGTGCGAGAGGCATATACAGGAAGGCGTACATTTACTTAATGAAAGCAACTATAGTGGGATGCATTGGAGAATTGCTAAAGTCTGAGATTGGAAGAAGTGTGACCTTCCTGTCAAACACACTTGAGAAAGAAGTCATCACGTAGGACGGGGAGAGCTCCCAGCAGTAAGGAGTCATGTATAGGGACGCTTAAACTAACTTAGAGCGAGCAACTAGCAGGTGGTGCTCTGTAGGCTGGCTAAACGCTAGAATGGAGGAAGTGCCAGACGGTCTTCTATATTAACGCTTACATTCACTGAGAGAAAGAGACTATGTTGGGCGCTTTGTTACACTGGTAAACTCTGAGATTGGAAGAAGTGTGAGAGTCTCCTGTCCAACGCACTTAAGAAAGAAGTCATTATGTAGGAAGAGGAGAGTTCTCGGCTAGAAAGGGAGGAGTCTTTCTATGTATGGGAACGCTTACATTCACTTCAAGAAACTATCGGGGGGTAATTTGTAGTTAAACTCTAGAAGAACTGTGAGAGTCCTATATAGGAAGGCTTGCATTCACTTAGGGAAAGCAAGTACGAAGAAGGAGTGGTTTGTAGGCTTGCTAAACTCTAGTGTTGACGAAATGCGAGAGTCCTATAGAGGGACGTTAACCTTCAGTTAGTGAGAGCAACTCTCGGGGGGGGGGGGTGGTATTTAGGCTTGCTGAACTCTAGTTTGGAAGACATGTCCGAGTTATCCAGGAAGGCTTACAATCACTTAGCTAGAAAGCCAGTATCGGCGGTCGCCTTGTAGGCTTGCTAAACTCTAGTTTCCAGGAAGGGCAAGAGTCATATAGAGGATCACTTAAATTCACTCAGTGAAAGCAACTGTCGCGGGCTGCCTTTTAGGGTGGCTAAACTCTAGTTGGAAAGAAGTGTGAGAGTCGTATATAGGAATTCTTACCTTGACTTAGTGAAAGCACCTATGGAGCGGTGGCTTGTCGTCTTGCTGAACTCCAGTTTGGAAGATGTGCGAGAGTATGTATTCATAGGGATATTTACAGCCACTTAGAGAAAGTAGCTCTCAGGGCTGGTGCGCAGGGTTACAAAACTACATTCAAAGAAGGACAAGAAAAATATACGGGGGAGGCTTACATTCGGGTAGAGAAAGCAACTCTCGTGGGGTGTATTGCCAGATGGCTAAACGTTGAGATTGGAACAAGTGTGAGTTTCTTGTGAATCACACTGAAGGATGAAGTCACTATGTAAAAGCTGGATACTTCTTAGCCAGACGGGAGTCACGATAGGAACACATACACTGACTGAGAGAAAGCAATTGTTGGGTGGTGGGTTGTAGGTTTGCTAAAGTCCAGTTTGGAAGAAGTGCGAGAATCCTTTATAGGAATGCTTACATTCACTTCCAGAAAGCAGCGATCAGCGGTGGTTTGCAGGATTGCTACACCGCAGTTTGCAAGAAGTGCGAGAGTCGTGCATAGCAATGCTTAAATTCCCTTAGAGAAAGCAACTGTCGGCGGGTGATTTTTAGGCTTTCTAGCCTCTGGTTTGGATGAAGTGTGAGACATACATGGGAACGCTTACATTCCCTTCCAGAAAGCAAGTGTCGCGGAGTGGTTTTTAGGCTTGCAAGACTTCTGAACGGAAGAAGTGCGAGAGGCATATACAGGAAGGCGTACATTTACTTAATGAAAGCAACTATAGTGGGATGCATTGGAGAATTGCTAAAGTCTGAGATTGGAAGAAGTGTGACCTTCCTGTCAAACACACTTGAGAAAGAAGTCATCACGTAGGACGGGGAGAGCTCCCAGCAGTAAGGAGTCATGTATAGGGACCCTTAAACTAACTTAGAGCGAGCAACTAGCAGGTGATGCTCTGTAGGCTGGCTAAACGCTAGAATGGAGGAAGTGCCAGACGGTCTTCTATATTAACGCTTACATTCACTGAGAGAAAGAGACTATGTTGGGCGCTTTGTTACACTGGTAAACTCTGAGATTGGAAGAAGTGTGAGAGTCTCCTGTCCAACGCACTTAAGAAAGAAGTCATTATGTAGGAAGAGGAGAGTTCTCGGCTAGAAAGGGAGGAGGCTTTCTATGTATGGGAACGCTTACATTCACTTCAAGAAACTATCGGGGGGTAATTTGTAGTTAAACTCTAGAAGAACTGTGAGAGTCCTATATAGGAAGGCTTGCATTCACTTAGGGAAAGCAAGTACGAAGAAGGAGTGGTTTGTAGGCTTGCTAAACTCTAGTGTTGACGAAATGCGAGAGTCCTATAGAGGGACGTTAACCTTCAGTTAGTGAGAGCAACTCTCGGGGGGGGGGTGGTATTTAGGCTTGCTGAACTCTAGTTTGGAAGACATGTCCGAGTTATCCAGGAAGGCTTACAATCACTTAGCTAGAAAGCCAGTATCGGCGGTCGCCTTGTAGGCTTGCTAAACTCTAGTTTCCAGGAAGGGCAAGAGTCATATAGAGGATCACTTAAATTCACTCAGTGAAAGCAACTGTCGCGGGCTGCCTTTTAGGGTGGCTAAACTCTAGTTGGAAAGAAGTGTGAGAGTCATATATAGGAATTCTTACCTTGACTTAGTGAAAGCACCTATGGAGCGGTGGCTTGTCGTCTTGCTGAACTCCAGTTTGGAAGATGTGCGAGAGTATGTATTCATAGGGATATTTACAGCCACTTAGAGAAAGTAGCTCTCAGGGCTGGTGCGCAGGGTTACAAAACTACATTCAAAGAAGGACAAGAAAAATATACGGGGGAGGCTTACATTCGGGTAGAGAAAGCAACTCTCGTGGGGTGTATTGCCAGATGGCTAAACGTTGAGATTGGAACAAGTGTGAGTTTCTTGTGAATCACACTGAAGGATGAAGTCACTATGTAAAAGCTGGATACTTCTTAGCCAGACGGGAGTCACGATAGGAACACATACACTGACTGAGAGAAAGCAATTGTTGGGTGGTGGGTTGTAGGTTTGCTAAAGTCCAGTTTGGAAGAAGTGCGAGAATCCTTTATAGGAATGCTTACATTCACTTCCAGAAAGCAGCGATCAGCGGTGGTTTGCAGGATTGCTACACCGCAGTTTGCAAGAAGTGCGAGAGTCGTGCATAGCAATGCTTAAATTCCCTTAGAGAAAGCAACTGTCGGCGGGTGATTTTTAGGCTTTCTAGCCTCTGGTTTGGATGAAGTGTGAGACATACATGGGAACGCTTACATTCCCTTCCAGAAAGCAAGTGTCGCGGAGTGGTTTTTAGGCTTGCAAGACTTCTGAACGGAAGAAGTGCGAGAGGCATATACAGGAAGGCGTACATTTACTTAATGAAAGCAACTATAGTGGGATGCATTGGAGAATTGCTAAAGTCTGAGATTGGAAGAAGTGTGACCTTCCTGTCAAACACACTTGAGAAAGAAGTCATCACGTAGGACGGGGAGAGCTCCCAGCAGTAAGGAGTCATGTATAGGGACGCTTAAACTAACTTAGAGCGAGCAACTAGCAGGTGGTGCTCTGTAGGCTGGCTAAACGCTAGAATGGAGGAAGTGCCAGACGGTCTTCTATATTAACGCTTACATTCACTGAGAGAAAGAGACTATGTTGGGCGCTTTGTTACACTGGTAAACTCTGAGATTGGAGGAAGTGTGAGAGTTTCCTGTCCAACGCACTTAGGAAAGAAGTCATTATGTAGGAAGAGGAGAGTTCTCGGCTAGAAAGGGAGGAGGCTTTCTATGTATGGGAACGCTTACATTCACTTCAAGAAACTATCGGGGGGTAATTTGTAGTTAAACTCTAGAAGAACTGTGAGAGTCCTATATAGGAAGGCTTGCATTCACTTAGGGAAAGCAAGTACGAAGAAGGAGTGGTTTGTAGGCTTGCTAAACTCTAGTGTTGACGAAATGCGAGAGTCCTATAGAGGGACGTTAACCTTCAGTTAGTGAGAGCAACTCTCGGGGGGGGGGTGGTATTTAGGCTTGCTGAACTCTAGTTTGGAAGACATGTCCGAGTTATCCAGCAAGGCTTACAATCACTTAGCTAGAAAGCCAGTATCGGCGGTCGCCTTGTAGGCTTGCTAAACTCTAGTTTCCAGGAAGGGCAAGAGTCATATAGAGGATCACTTAAATTCACTCAGTGAAAGCAACTGTCGCAGGCTGCCTTTTAGGGTGGCTAAACTCTAGTTGGAAGGAAGTGTGAGAGTCATATATAGGAATTCTTACCTTGACTTAGTGAAAGCACCTATGGAGCGGTGGCTTGTCGTCTTGCTGAACTCCAGTTTGGAAGATGTGCGAGAGTATGTATTCATAGGGATATTTACAGCCACTTAGAGAAAGTAGCTCTCAGGGCTGGTGCGCAGGGTTACAAAACTACATTCAAAGAAGGACAAGAAAAATATACGGGGGAGGCTTACATTCGGGTAGAGAAAGCAACTCTCGTGGGGTGTATTGCCAGATGGCTAAACGTTGAGATTGGAACAAGTGTGAGTTTCTTGTGAATCACACTGAAGGATGAAGTCACTATGGAAAAGCTGGATACTTCTTAGCCAGACGGGAGTCACGATAGGAACACATACACTGACTGAGAGAAAGCAATTGTTGGGTGGTGGGTTGTAGGTTTGCTAAAGTCCAGTTTGGAAGAAGTGCGAGAATCCTTTATAGGAATGCTTACATTCACTTCCAGAAAGCAGCGATCAGCGGTGGTTTGCAGGATTGCTACACCGCAGTTTGCAAGAAGTGCGAGAGTCGTGCATAGCAATGCTTAAATTCCCTTAGAGAAAGCAACTGTCGGCGGGTGATTTTTAGGCTTTCTAGCCTCTGGTTTGGATGAAGTGTGAGACATACATGGGAACGCTTACATTCCCTTCCAGAAAGCAAGTGTCGCGGAGTGGTTTTTAGGCTTGCAAGACTTCTGAACGGAAGAAGTGCGAGAGGCATATACAGGAAGGCGTACATTTACTTAATGAAAGCAACTATAGTGGGATGCATTGGAGAATTGCTAAAGTCTGAGATTGGAAGAAGTGTGACCTTCCTGTCAAACACACTTGAGAAAGAAGTCATCACGTAGGACGGGGAGAGCTCCCAGCAGTAAGGAGTCATGTATAGGGACGCTTAAACTAACTTAGAGCGAGCAACTAGCAGGTGGTGCTCTGTAGGCTGGCTAAACGCTAGAATGGAGGAAGTGCCAGACGGTCTTCTATATTAACGCTTACATTCACTGAGAGAAAGAGACTATGTTGGGCGCTTTGTTACACTGGTAAACTCTGAGATTGGAAGAAGTGTGAGAGTTTCCTGTCCAACGCACTTAAGAAAGAAGTCATTATGTAGGAAGAGGAGAGTTCTCGGCTAGAAAGGGAGGAGGCTTTCTATGTATGGGAACGCTTACATTCACTTCAAGAAACTATCGGGGGGTAATATGTAGTTAAACTCTAGAAGAACTGTGAGAGTCCTATATAGGAAGGCTTGCATTCACTTAGGGAAAGCAAGTACGAAGAAGGAGTGGTTTGTAGGCTTGCTAAACTCTAGTGTTGACGAAATGCGAGAGTCCTATAGAGGGACGTTAACCTTCAGTTAGTGAGAGCAACTCTCGGGGAGGGGGGTGGTATTTAGGCTTGCTGAACTCTAGTTTGGAAGACATGTCCGAGTTATCCAGGAAGGCTTACAATCACTTAGCTAGAAAGCCAGTATCGGCGGTCGCCTTGTAGGCTTGCTAAACTCTAGTTTCCAGGAAGGGCAAGAGTCATATAGAGGATCACTTAAATTCACTCAGTGAAAGCAACTGTCGCAGGCTGCCTTTTAGGGTGGCTAAACTCTAGTTGGAAGGAAGTGTGAGAGTCATATATAGGAATTCTTACCTTGACTTAGTGAAAGCACCTATGGAGCGGTGGCTTGTCGTCTTGCTGAACTCCAGTTTGGAAGATGTGCGAGAGTATGTATTCATAGGGATATTTACAGCCACTTAGAGAAAGTAGCTCTCAGGGCTGGTGCGCAGGGTTACAAAACTACATTCAAAGAAGGACAAGAAAAATATACGGGGGAGGCTTACATTCGGGTAGAGAAAGCAACTCTCGTGGGGTGTATTGCCAGATGGCTAAACGTTGAGATTGGAACAAGTGTGAGTTTCTTGTGAATCACACTGAAGGATGAAGTCACTATGGAAAAGCTGGATACTTCTTAGCCAGACGGGAGTCACGATAGGAACACATACACTGACTGAGAGAAAGCAATTGTTGGGTGGTGGGTTGTAGGTTTGCTAAAGTCCAGTTTGGAAGAAGTGCGAGAATCCTTTATAGGAATGCTTACATTCACTTCCAGAAAGCAGCGATCAGCGGTGGTTTGCAGGATTGCTACACCGCAGTTTGCAAGAAGTGCGAGAGTCGTGCATAGCAATGCTTAAATTCCCTTAGAGAAAGCAACTGTCGGCAGGTGATTTTTAGGCTTTCTAGCCTCTGGTTTGGATGAAGTGTGAGACATACATGGGAACGCTTACATTCCCTTCCAGAAAGCAAGTGTCGCGGAGTGGTTTTTAGGCTTGCAAGACTTCTGAACGGAAGAAGTGCGAGAGGCATATACAGGAAGGCGTACATTTACTTAATGAAAGCAACTATAGTGGGATGCATTGGAGAATTGCTAAAGTCTGAGATTGGAAGAAGTGTGACCTTCCTGTCAAACACACTTGAGAAAGAAGTCATCACGTAGGACGGGGAGAGCTCCCAGCAGTAAGGAGTCATGTATAGGGACGCTTAAACTAACTTAGAGCGAGCAACTAGCAGGTGGTGCTCTGTAGGCTGGCTAAACGCTAGAATGGAGGAAGTGCCAGACGGTCTTCTATATTAACGCTTACATTCACTGAGAGAAAGAGACTATGTTGGGCGCTTTGTTACACTGGTAAACTCTGAGATTGGAAGAAGTGTGAGAGTCTGCTGTCCAACGCACCTAAGAAAGAAGTCATTATGTAGGAAGAGGAGAGTTCTCGGCTAGAAAGGGAGGAGGCTTTCTATGTATGGGAACGCTTACATTCACTTCAAGAAACTATCGGGGGGTAATTTGTAGTTAAACTCTAGAAGAACTGTGAGAGTCCTATATAGGAAGGCTTGCATTCACTTAGGGAAAGCAAGTACGAAGAAGGAGTGGTTTGTAGGCTTGCTAAACTCTAGTGTTGACGAAATGCGAGAGTCCTATAGAGGGACGTTAACCTTCAGTTAGTGAGAGCAACTCTCGGGGAGGGGGGTGGTATTTAGGCTTGCTGAACTCTAGTTTGGAAGACATGTCCGAGTTATCCAGGAAGGCTTACAATCACTTAGCTAGAAAGCCAGTATCGGCGGTCGCCTTGTAGGCTTGCTAAACTCTAGTTTCCAGGAAGGGCAAGAGTCATATAGAGGATCACTTAAATTCACTCAGTGAAAGCAACTGTCGCGGGCTGCCTTTTAGGGTGGCTAAACTCTAGTTGGAAGGAAGTGTGAGAGTCATATATAGGAATTCTTACCTTGACTTAGTGAAAGCACCTATGGAGCGGTGGCTTGTCGTCTTGCTGAACTCCAGTTTGGAAGATGTGCGAGAGTATGTATTCATAGGGATATTTACAGCCACTTAGAGAAAGTAGCTCTCAGGGCTGGTGCGCAGGGTTACAAAACTACATTCAAAGAAGGACAAGAAAAATATACGGGGGAGGCTTACATTCGGGTAGAGAAAGCAACTCTCGTGGGGTGTATTGCCAGATGGCTAAACGTTGAGATTGGAACAAGTGTGAGTTTCTTGTGAATCACACTGAAGGATGAAGTCACTATGGAAAAGCTGGATACTTCTTAGCCAGACGGGAGTCACGATAGGAACACATACACTGACTGAGAGAAAGCAATTGTTGGGTGGTGGGTTGTAGGTTTGCTAAAGTCCAGTTTGGAAGAAGTGCGAGAATCCTTTATAGGAATGCTTCCATTCACTTCCAGAAAGCAGCGATCAGCGGTGGTTTGCAGGATTGCTACACCGCAGTTTGCAAGAAGTGCGAGAGTCGTGCATAGCAATGCTTAAATTCCCTTAGAGAAAGCAACTGTCGGCGGGTGATTTTTAGGCTTTCTAGCCTCTGGTTTGGATGAAGTGTGAGACATACATGGGAACGCTTACATTCCCTTCCAGAAAGCAAGTGTCGCGGAGTGGTTTTTAGGCTTGCAAGACTTCTGAACGGAAGAAGTGCGAGAGGCATATACAGGAAGGCGTACATTTACTTAATGAAAGCAACTATAGTGGGATGCATTGGAGAATTGCTAAAGTCTGAGATTGGAAGAAGTGTGACCTTCCTGTCAAACACACTTGAGAAAGAAGTCATCACGTAGGACGGGGAGAGCTCCCAGCAGTAAGGAGTCATGTATAGGGACGCTTAAACTAACTTAGAGCGAGCAACTAGCAGGTGGTGCTCTGTAGGCTGGCTAAACGCTAGAATGGAGGAAGTGCCAGACGGTCTTCTATATTAACGCTTACATTCACTGAGAGAAAGAGACTATGTTGGGCGCTTTGTTACACTGGTAAACTCTGAGATTGGAGGAAGTGTGAGAGTTTCCTGTCCAACGCACTTAGGAAAGAAGTCATTATGTAGGAAGAGGAGAGTTCTCGGCTAGAAAGGGAGGAGGCTTTCTATGTATGGGAACGCTTACATTCACTTCAAGAAACTATCGGGGGGTAATTTGTAGTTAAACTCTAGAAGAACTGTGAGAGTCCTATATAGGAAGGCTTGCATTCACTTAGGGAAAGCAAGTACGAAGAAGGAGTGGTTTGTAGGCTTGCTAAACTCTAGTGTTGACAAAATGCGAGAGTCCTATAGAGGGACGTTAACCTTCAGTTAGTGAGAGCAACTCTCGGGGGGGGGGGTGGTATTTAGGCTTGCTGAACTCTAGTTTGGAAGACATGTCCGAGTTATCCAGGAAGGCTTACAATCACTTAGCTAGAAAGCCAGTATCGGCGGTCGCCTTGTAGGCTTGCTAAACTCTAGTTTCCAGGAAGGGCAAGAGTCATATAGAGGATCACTTAAATTCACTCAGTGAAAGCAACTGTCGCGGGCTGCCTTTTAGGGTGGCTAAACTCTAGTTGGAAGGAAGTGTGAGAGTCATATATAGGAATTCTTACCTTGACTTAGTGAAAGCACCTATGGAGCGGTGGCTTGTCGTCTTGCTGAACTCCAGTTTGGAAGATGTGCGAGAGTATGTATTCATAGGGATATTTACAGCCACTTAGAGAAAGTAGCTCTCAGGGCTGGTGCGCAGGGTTACAAAACTACATTCAAAGAAGGACAAGAAAAATATACGGGGGAGGCTTACATTCGGGTAGAGAAAGCAACTCTCGTGGGGTGTATTGCCAGATGGCTAAACGTTGAGATTGGAACAAGTGTGAGTTTCTTGTGAATCACACTGAAGGATGAAGTCACTATGGAAAAGCTGGATACTTCTTAGCCAGACGGGAGTCACGATAGGAACACATACACTGACTGAGAGAAAGCAATTGTTGGGTGGTGGGTTGTAGGTTTGCTAAAGTCCAGTTTGGAAGAAGTGCGAGAATCCTTTATAGGAATGCTTACATTCACTTCCAGAAAGCAGCGATCAGCGGTGGTTTGCAGGATTGCTACACCGCAGTTTGCAAGAAGTGCGAGAGTCATGCATAGCAATGCTTAAATTCCCTTAGAGAAAGCAACTGTCGGCGGGTGATTTTTAGGCTTTCTAGCCTCTGGTTTGGATGAAGTGTGAGACATACATGGGAACGCTTACATTCCCTTCCAGAAACCAAGTGTCGCGGAGTGGTTTTTAGGCTTGCAAGACTTCTGAACGGAAGAAGTGCGAGAGGCATATACAGGAAGGCGTACATTTACTTAATGAAAGCAACTATAGTGGGATGCATTGGAGAATTGCTAAAGTCTGAGATTGGAAGAAGTGTGACCTTCCTGTCAAACACACTTGAGAAAGAAGTCATCACGTAGGACGGGGAGAGCTCCCAGCAGTAAGGAGTCATGTATAGGGACGCTTAAACTAACTTAGAGCGAGCAACTAGCAGGTGGTGCTCTGTAGGCTGGCTAAACGCTAGAATGGAGGAAGTGCCAGACGGTCTTCTATATTAACGCTTACATTCACTGAGAGAAAGAGACTATGTTGGGCGCTTTGTTACACTGGTAAACTCTGAGATTGGAGGAAGTGTGAGAGTTTCCTGTCCAACGCACTTAGGAAAGAAGTCATTATGTAGGAAGAGGAGAGTTCTCGGCTAGAAAGGGAGGAGGCTTTCTATGTATGGGAACGCTTACATTCACTTCAAGAAACTATCGGGGGGTAATTTGTAGTTAAACTCTAGAAGAACTGTGAGAGTCCTATATAGGAAGGCTTGCATTCACTTAGGGAAAGCAAGTACGAAGAAGGAGTGGTTTGTAGGCTTGCTAAACTCTAGTGTTGACGAAATGCGAGAGTCCTATAGAGGGACGTTAACCTTCAGTTAGTGAGAGCAACTCTCGGGGAGGGCGGTGGTATTTAGGCTTGCTGAACTCTAGTTTGGAAGACATGTCCGAGTTATCCAGGAAGGCTTACAATCACTTAGCTAGAAAGCCAGTATCGGCGGTCGCCTTGTAGGCTTGCTAAACTCTAGTTTCCAGGAAGGGCAAGAGTCATATAGAGGATCACTTAAATTCACTCAGTGAAAGCAACTGTCGCAGGCTGCCTTTTAGGGTGGCTAAACTCTAGTTGGAAGGAAGTGTGAGAGTCATATATAGGAATTCTTACCTTGACTTAGTGAAAGCACCTATGGAGCGGTGGCTTGTCGTCTTGCTGAACTCCAGTTTGGAAGATGTGCGAGAGTATGTATTCATAGGGATATTTACAGCCACTTAGAGAAAGTAGCTCTCAGGGCTGGTGCGCAGGGTTACAAAACTACATTCAAAGAAGGACAAGAAAAATATACGGGGGAGGCTTACATTCGGGTAGAGAAAGCAACTCTCGTGGGGTGTATTGCCAGATGGCTAAACGTTGAGATTGGAACAAGTGTGAGTTTCTTGTGAATCACACTGATGGATGAAGTCACTATGTAAAAGCTGGATACTTCTTAGCCAGACGGGAGTCACGATAGGAACACATACACTGACTGAGAGAAAGCAATTGTTGGGTGGTGGGTTGTAGGTTTGCTAAAGTCCAGTTTGGAAGAAGTGCGAGAATCCTTTATAGGAATGCTTACATTCACTTCCAGAAAGCAGCGATCAGCGGTGGTTTGCAGGATTGCTACACCGCAGTTTGCAAGAAGTGCGAGAGTCGTGCATAGCAATGCTTAAATTCCCTTAGAGAAAGCAACTGTCGGCGGGTGATTTTTAGGCTTTCTAGCCTCTGGTTTGGATGAAGTGTGAGACATACATGGGAACGCTTACATTCACTTCCAGAAAGCAAGTGTCGCGGAGTGGTTTTTAGGCTTGCAAGACTTCTGAACGGAAGAAGTGCGAGAGGCATATACAGGAAAGCGTACATTTACTTAATGAAAGCAACTATAGTGGGATGCATTGGAGAATTGCTAAAGTCTGAGATTGGAAGAAGTGTGACCTTCCTGTCAAACACACTTGAGAAAGAAGTCATCACGTAGGACGGGGAGAGCTCCCAGCAGTAAGGAGTCATGTATAGGGACGCTTAAACTAACTTAGAGCGAGCAACTAGCAGGTGGTGCTCTGTAGGCTGGCTAAACGCTAGAATGGAGGAAGTGCCAGACGGTCTTCTATATTAACGCTTACATTCACTGAGAGAAAGAGACTATGTTGGGCGCTTTGTTACACTGGTAAACTCTGAGATTGGAAGAAGTGTGAGAGTTTCCTGTCCAACGCACTTAAGAAAGAAGTCATTATGTAGGAAGAGGAGAGTTCTCGGCTAGAAAGGGAGGAGGCTTTCTATGTATGGGAACGCTTACATTCACTTCAAGAAACTATCGGGGGGTAATTTGTAGTTAAACTCTAGAAGAACTGTGAGAGTCCTATATAGGAAGGCTTGCATTCACTTAGGGAAAGCAAGTACGAAGAAGGAGTGGTTTGTAGGCTTGCTAAACTCTAGTGTTGACGAAATGCGAGAGTCCTATAGAGGGACGTTAACCTTCAGTTAGTGAGAGCAACTCTCGGGGGGGGGTGGTATTTAGGCTTGCTGAACTCTAGTTTGGAAGACATGTCCGAGTTATCCAGCAAGGCTTACAATCACTTAGCTAGAAAGCCAGTATCGGCGGTCGCCTTGTAGGCTTGCTAAACTCTAGTTTCCAGGAAGGGCAAGAGTCATATAGAGGATCACTTAAATTCACTCAGTGAAAGCAACTGTCGCAGGCTGCCTTTTAGGGTGGCTAAACTCTAGTTGGAAGGAAGTGTGAGAGTCATATATAGGAATTCTTACCTTGACTTAGTGAAAGCACCTATGGAGCGGTGGCTTGTCGTCTTGCTGAACTCCAGTTTGGAAGATGTGCGAGAGTATGTATTCATAGGGATATTTACAGCCACTTAGAGAAAGTAGCTCTCAGGGCTGGTGCGCAGGGTTACAAAACTACATTCAAAGAAGGACAAGAAAAATATACGGGGGAGGCTTACATTCGGGTAGAGAAAGCAACTCTCGTGGGGTGTATTGCCAGATGGCTAAACGTTGAGATTGGAACAAGTGTGAGTTTCTTGTGAATCACACTGAAGGATGAAGTCACTATGGAAAAGCTGGATACTTCTTAGCCAGACGGGAGTCACGATAGGAACACATACACTGACTGAGAGAAAGCAATTGTTGGGTGGTGGGTTGTAGGTTTGCTAAAGTCCAGTTTGGAAGAAGTGCGAGAATCCTTTATAGGAATGCTTACATTCACTTCCAGAAAGCAGCGATCAGCGGTGGTTTGCAGGATTGCTACACCGCAGTTTGCAAGAAGTGCGAGAGTCGTGCATAGCAATGCTTAAATTCCCTTAGAGAAAGCAACTGTCGGCGGGTGATTTTTAGGCTTTCTAGCCTCTGGTTTGGATGAAGTGTGAGACATACATGGGAACGCTTACATTCCCTTCCAGAAAGCAAGTGTCGCGGAGTGGTTTTTAGGCTTGCAAGACTTCTGAACGGAAGAAGTGCGAGAGGCATATACAGGAAGGCGTACATTTACTTAATGAAAGCAACTATAGTGGGATGCATTGGAGAATTGCTAAAGTCTGAGATTGGAAGAAGTGTGACCTTCCTGTCAAACACACTTGAGAAAGAAGTCATCACGTAGGACGGGGAGAGCTCCCAGCAGTAAGGAGTCATGTATAGGGACGCTTAAACTAACTTAGAGCGAGCAACTAGCAGGTGGTGCTCTGTAGGCTGGCTAAACGCTAGAATGGAGGAAGTGCCAGACGGTCTTCTATATTAACGCTTACATTCACTGAGAGAAAGAGACTATGTTGGGCGCTTTGTTACACTGGTAAACTCTGAGATTGGAAGAAGTGTGAGAGTTTCCTGTCCAACGCACTTAAGAAAGAAGTCATTATGTAGGAAGAGGAGAGTTCTCGGCTAGAAAGGGAGGAGGCTTTCTATGTATGGGAACGCTTACATTCACTTCAAGAAACTATCGGGGGGTAATATGTAGTTAAACTCTAGAAGAACTGTGAGAGTCCTATATAGGAAGGCTTGCATTCACTTAGGGAAAGCAAGTACGAAGAAGGAGTGGTTTGTAGGCTTGCTAAACTCTAGTGTTGACGAAATGCGAGAGTCCTATAGAGGGACGTTAACCTTCAGTTAGTGAGAGCAACTCTCGGGGAGGGGGGTGGTATTTAGGCTTGCTGAACTCTAGTTTGGAAGACATGTCCGAGTTATCCAGGAAGGCTTACAATCACTTAGCTAGAAAGCCAGTATCGGCGGTCGCCTTGTAGGCTTGCTAAACTCTAGTTTCCAGGAAGGGCAAGAGTCATATAGAGGATCACTTAAATTCACTCAGTGAAAGCAACTGTCGCAGGCTGCCTTTTAGGGTGGCTAAACTCTAGTTGGAAGGAAGTGTGAGAGTCATATATAGGAATTCTTACCTTGACTTAGTGAAAGCACCTATGGAGCGGTGGCTTGTCGTCTTGCTGAACTCCAGTTTGGAAGATGTGCGAGAGTATGTATTCATAGGGATATTTACAGCCACTTAGAGAAAGTAGCTCTCAGGGCTGGTGCGCAGGGTTACAAAACTACATTCAAAGAAGGACAAGAAAAATATACGGGGGAGGCTTACATTCGGGTAGAGAAAGCAACTCTCGTGGGGTGTATTGCCAGATGGCTAAACGTTGAGATTGGAACAAGTGTGAGTTTCTTGTGAATCACACTGAAGGATGAAGTCACTATGGAAAAGCTGGATACTTCTTAGCCAGACGGGAGTCACGATAGGAACACATACACTGACTGAGAGAAAGCAATTGTTGGGTGGTGGGTTGTAGGTTTGCTAAAGTCCAGTTTGGAAGAAGTGCGAGAATCCTTTATAGGAATGCTTACATTCACTTCCAGAAAGCAGCGATCAGCGGTGGTTTGCAGGATTGCTACACCGCAGTTTGCAAGAAGTGCGAGAGTCGTGCATAGCAATGCTTAAATTCCCTTAGAGAAAGCAACTGTCGGCAGGTGATTTTTAGGCTTTCTAGCCTCTGGTTTGGATGAAGTGTGAGACATACATGGGAACGCTTACATTCCCTTCCAGAAAGCAAGTGTCGCGGAGTGGTTTTTAGGCTTGCAAGACTTCTGAACGGAAGAAGTGCGAGAGGCATATACAGGAAGGCGTACATTTACTTAATGAAAGCAACTATAGTGGGATGCATTGGAGAATTGCTAAAGTCTGAGATTGGAAGAAGTGTGACCTTCCTGTCAAACACACTTGAGAAAGAAGTCATCACGTAGGACGGGGAGAGCTCCCAGCAGTAAGGAGTCATGTATAGGGACGCTTAAACTAACTTAGAGCGAGCAACTAGCAGGTGGTGCTCTGTAGGCTGGCTAAACGCTAGAATGGAGGAAGTGCCAGACGGTCTTCTATATTAACGCTTACATTCACTGAGAGAAAGAGACTATGTTGGGCGCTTTGTTACACTGGTAAACTCTGAGATTGGAAGAAGTGTGAGAGTCTGCTGTCCAACGCACCTAAGAAAGAAGTCATTATGTAGGAAGAGGAGAGTTCTCGGCTAGAAAGGGAGGAGGCTTTCTATGTATGGGAACGCTTACATTCACTTCAAGAAACTATCGGGGGGTAATTTGTAGTTAAACTCTAGAAGAACTGTGAGAGTCCTATATAGGAAGGCTTGCATTCACTTAGGGAAAGCAAGTACGAAGAAGGAGTGGTTTGTAGGCTTGCTAAACTCTAGTGTTGACGAAATGCGAGAGTCCTATAGAGGGACGTTAACCTTCAGTTAGTGAGAGCAACTCTCGGGGAGGGGGGTGGTATTTAGGCTTGCTGAACTCTAGTTTGGAAGACATGTCCGAGTTATCCAGGAAGGCTTACAATCACTTAGCTAGAAAGCCAGTATCGGCGGTCGCCTTGTAGGCTTGCTAAACTCTAGTTTCCAGGAAGGGCAAGAGTCATATAGAGGATCACTTAAATTCACTCAGTGAAAGCAACTGTCGCGGGCTGCCTTTTAGGGTGGCTAAACTCTAGTTGGAAGGAAGTGTGAGAGTCATATATAGGAATTCTTACCTTGACTTAGTGAAAGCACCTATGGAGCGGTGGCTTGTCGTCTTGCTGAACTCCAGTTTGGAAGATGTGCGAGAGTATGTATTCATAGGGATATTTACAGCCACTTAGAGAAAGTAGCTCTCAGGGCTGGTGCGCAGGGTTACAAAACTACATTCAAAGAAGGACAAGAAAAATATACGGGGGAGGCTTACATTCGGGTAGAGAAAGCAACTCTCGTGGGGTGTATTGCCAGATGGCTAAACGTTGAGATTGGAACAAGTGTGAGTTTCTTGTGAATCACACTGAAGGATGAAGTCACTATGGAAAAGCTGGATACTTCTTAGCCAGACGGGAGTCACGATAGGAACACATACACTGACTGAGAGAAAGCAATTGTTGGGTGGTGGGTTGTAGGTTTGCTAAAGTCCAGTTTGGAAGAAGTGCGAGAATCCTTTATAGGAATGCTTCCATTCACTTCCAGAAAGCAGCGATCAGCGGTGGTTTGCAGGATTGCTACACCGCAGTTTGCAAGAAGTGCGAGAGTCGTGCATAGCAATGCTTAAATTCCCTTAGAGAAAGCAACTGTCGGCGGGTGATTTTTAGGCTTTCTAGCCTCTGGTTTGGATGAAGTGTGAGACATACATGGGAACGCTTACATTCCCTTCCAGAAAGCAAGTGTCGCGGAGTGGTTTTTAGGCTTGCAAGACTTCTGAACGGAAGAAGTGCGAGAGGCATATACAGGAAGGCGTACATTTACTTAATGAAAGCAACTATAGTGGGATGCATTGGAGAATTGCTAAAGTCTGAGATTGGAAGAAGTGTGACCTTCCTGTCAAACACACTTGAGAAAGAAGTCATCACGTAGGACGGGGAGAGCTCCCAGCAGTAAGGAGTCATGTATAGGGACGCTTAAACTAACTTAGAGCGAGCAACTAGCAGGTGGTGCTCTGTAGGCTGGCTAAACGCTAGAATGGAGGAAGTGCCAGACGGTCTTCTATATTAACGCTTACATTCACTGAGAGAAAGAGACTATGTTGGGCGCTTTGTTACACTGGTAAACTCTGAGATTGGAGGAAGTGTGAGAGTTTCCTGTCCAACGCACTTAGGAAAGAAGTCATTATGTAGGAAGAGGAGAGTTCTCGGCTAGAAAGGGAGGAGGCTTTCTATGTATGGGAACGCTTACATTCACTTCAAGAAACTATCGGGGGGTAATTTGTAGTTAAACTCTAGAAGAACTGTGAGAGTCCTATATAGGAAGGCTTGCATTCACTTAGGGAAAGCAAGTACGAAGAAGGAGTGGTTTGTAGGCTTGCTAAACTCTAGTGTTGACAAAATGCGAGAGTCCTATAGAGGGACGTTAACCTTCAGTTAGTGAGAGCAACTCTCGGGGGGGGGGGTGGTATTTAGGCTTGCTGAACTCTAGTTTGGAAGACATGTCCGAGTTATCCAGGAAGGCTTACAATCACTTAGCTAGAAAGCCAGTATCGGCGGTCGCCTTGTAGGCTTGCTAAACTCTAGTTTCCAGGAAGGGCAAGAGTCATATAGAGGATCACTTAAATTCACTCAGTGAAAGCAACTGTCGCGGGCTGCCTTTTAGGGTGGCTAAACTCTAGTTGGAAGGAAGTGTGAGAGTCATATATAGGAATTCTTACCTTGACTTAGTGAAAGCACCTATGGAGCGGTGGCTTGTCGTCTTGCTGAACTCCAGTTTGGAAGATGTGCGAGAGTATGTATTCATAGGGATATTTACAGCCACTTAGAGAAAGTAGCTCTCAGGGCTGGTGCGCAGGGTTACAAAACTACATTCAAAGAAGGACAAGAAAAATATACGGGGGAGGCTTACATTCGGGTAGAGAAAGCAACTCTCGTGGGGTGTATTGCCAGATGGCTAAACGTTGAGATTGGAACAAGTGTGAGTTTCTTGTGAATCACACTGAAGGATGAAGTCACTATGGAAAAGCTGGATACTTCTTAGCCAGACGGGAGTCACGATAGGAACACATACACTGACTGAGAGAAAGCAATTGTTGGGTGGTGGGTTGTAGGTTTGCTAAAGTCCAGTTTGGAAGAAGTGCGAGAATCCTTTATAGGAATGCTTACATTCACTTCCAGAAAGCAGCGATCAGCGGTGGTTTGCAGGATTGCTACACCGCAGTTTGCAAGAAGTGCGAGAGTCATGCATAGCAATGCTTAAATTCCCTTAGAGAAAGCAACTGTCGGCGGGTGATTTTTAGGCTTTCTAGCCTCTGGTTTGGATGAAGTGTGAGACATACATGGGAACGCTTACATTCCCTTCCAGAAAGCAAGTGTCGCGGAGTGGTTTTTAGGCTTGCAAGACTTCTGAACGGAAGAAGTGCGAGAGGCATATACAGGAAGGCGTACATTTACTTAATGAAAGCAACTATAGTGGGATGCATTGGAGAATTGCTAAAGTCTGAGATTGGAAGAAGTGTGACCTTCCTGTCAAACACACTTGAGAAAGAAGTCATCACGTAGGACGGGGAGAGCTCCCAGCAGTAAGGAGTCATGTATAGGGACGCTTAAACTAACTTAGAGCGAGCAACTAGCAGGTGGTGCTCTGTAGGCTGGCTAAACGCTAGAATGGAGGAAGTGCCAGACGGTCTTCTATATTAACGCTTACATTCACTGAGAGAAAGAGACTATGTTGGGCGCTTTGTTACACTGGTAAACTCTGAGATTGGAGGAAGTGTGAGAGTTTCCTGTCCAACGCACTTAGGAAAGAAGTCATTATGTAGGAAGAGGAGAGTTCTCGGCTAGAAAGGGAGGAGGCTTTCTATGTATGGGAACGCTTACATTCACTTCAAGAAACTATCGGGGGGTAATTTGTAGTTAAACTCTAGAAGAACTGTGAGAGTCCTATATAGGAAGGCTTGCATTCACTTAGGGAAAGCAAGTACGAAGAAGGAGTGGTTTGTAGGCTTGCTAAACTCTAGTGTTGACGAAATGCGAGAGTCCTATAGAGGGACGTTAACCTTCAGTTAGTGAGAGCAACTCTCGGGGAGGGCGGTGGTATTTAGGCTTGCTGAACTCTAGTTTGGAAGACATGTCCGAGTTATCCAGGAAGGCTTACAATCACTTAGCTAGAAAGCCAGTATCGGCGGTCGCCTTGTAGGCTTGCTAAACTCTAGTTTCCAGGAAGGGCAAGAGTCATATAGAGGATCACTTAAATTCACTCAGTGAAAGCAACTGTCGCAGGCTGCCTTTTAGGGTGGCTAAACTCTAGTTGGAAGGAAGTGTGAGAGTCATATATAGGAATTCTTACCTTGACTTAGTGAAAGCACCTATGGAGCGGTGGCTTGTCGTCTTGCTGAACTCCAGTTTGGAAGATGTGCGAGAGTATGTATTCATAGGGATATTTACAGCCACTTAGAGAAAGTAGCTCTCAGGGCTGGTGCGCAGGGTTACAAAACTACATTCAAAGAAGGACAAGAAAAATATACGGGGGAGGCTTACATTCGGGTAGAGAAAGCAACTCTCGTGGGGTGTATTGCCAGATGGCTAAACGTTGAGATTGGAACAAGTGTGAGTTTCTTGTGAATCACACTGATGGATGAAGTCACTATGTAAAAGCTGGATACTTCTTAGCCAGACGGGAGTCACGATAGGAACACATACACTGACTGAGAGAAAGCAATTGTTGGGTGGTGGGTTGTAGGTTTGCTAAAGTCCAGTTTGGAAGAAGTGCGAGAATCCTTTATAGGAATGCTTACATTCACTTCCAGAAAGCAGCGATCAGCGGTGGTTTGCAGGATTGCTACACCGCAGTTTGCAAGAAGTGCGAGAGTCGTGCATAGCAATGCTTAAATTCCCTTAGAGAAAGCAACTGTCGGCGGGTGATTTTTAGGCTTTCTAGCCTCTGGTTTGGATGAAGTGTGAGACATACATGGGAACGCTTACATTCACTTCCAGAAAGCAAGTGTCGCGGAGTGGTTTTTAGGCTTGCAAGACTTCTGAACGGAAGAAGTGCGAGAGGCATATACAGGAAAGCGTACATTTACTTAATGAAAGCAACTATAGTGGGATGCATTGGAGAATTGCTAAAGTCTGAGATTGGAAGAAGTGTGACCTTCCTGTCAAACACACTTGAGAAAGAAGTCATCACGTAGGACGGGGAGAGCTCCCAGCAGTAAGGAGTCATGTATAGGGACGCTTAAACTAACTTAGAGCGAGCAACTAGCAGGTGGTGCTCTGTAGGCTGGCTAAACGCTAGAATGGAGGAAGTGCCAGACGGTCTTCTATATTAACGCTTACATTCACTGAGAGAAAGAGACTATGTTGGGCGCTTTGTTACACTGGTAAACTCTGAGATTGGAAGAAGTGTGAGAGTTTCCTGTCCAACGCACTTAAGAAAGAAGTCATTATGTAGGAAGAGGAGAGTTCTCGGCTAGAAAGGGAGGAGGCTTTCTATGTATGGGAACGCTTACATTCACTTCAAGAAACTATCGGGGGGTAATTTGTAGTTAAACTCTAGAAGAACTGTGAGAGTCCTATATAGGAAGGCTTGCATTCACTTAGGGAAAGCAAGTACGAAGAAGGAGTGGTTTGTAGGCTTGCTAAACTCTAGTGTTGACGAAATGCGAGAGTCCTATAGAGGGACGTTAACCTTTAGTTAGTGAGAGCAACTCTCGGGGGGGGTGGTATTTAGGCTTGCTGAACTCTAGTTTGGAAGACATGTCCGAGTTATCCAGCAAGGCTTACAATCACTTAGCTAGAAAGCCAGTATCGGCGGTCGCCTTGTAGGCTTGCTAAACTCTAGTTTCCAGGAAGGGCAAGAGTCATATAGAGGATCACTTAAATTCACTCAGTGAAAGCAACTGTCGCGGGCTGCCTTTTAGGGTGGCTAAACTCTAGTTGGAAGGAAGTGTGAGAGTCATATATAGGAATTCTTACCTTGACTTAGTGAAAGCACCTATGGAGCGGTGGCTTGTCGTCTTGCTGAACTCCAGTTTGGAAGATGTGCGAGAGTATGTATTCATAGGGATATTTACAGCCACTTAGAGAAAGTAGCTCTCAGGGCTGGTGCGCAGGGTTACAAAACTACATTCAAAGAAGGACAAGAAAAATATACGGGGGAGGCTTACATTCGGGTAGAGAAAGCAACTCTCGTGGGGTGTATTGCCAGATGGCTAAACGTTGAGATTGGAACAAGTGTGAGTTTCTTGTGAATCACACTGAAGGATGAAGTCACTATGGAAAAGCTGGATACTTCTTAGCCAGACGGGAGTCACGATAGGAACACATACACTGACTGAGAGAAAGCAATTGTTGGGTGGTGGGTTGTAGGTTTGCTAAAGTCCAGTTTGGAAGAAGTGCGAGAATCCTTTATAGGAATGCTTACATTCACTTCCAGAAAGCAGCGATCAGCGGTGGTTTGCAGGATTGCTACACCGCAGTTTGCAAGAAGTGCGAGAGTCATGCATAGCAATGCTTAAATTCCCTTAGAGAAAGCAACTGTCGGCGGGTGATTTTTAGGCTTTCTAGCCTCTGGTTTGGATGAAGTGTGAGACATACATGGGAACGCTTACATTCCCTTCCAGAAACCAAGTGTCGCGGAGTGGTTTTTAGGCTTGCAAGACTTCTGAACGGAAGAAGTGCGAGAGGCATATACAGGAAGGCGTACATTTACTTAATGAAAGCAACTATAGTGGGATGCATTGGAGAATTGCTAAAGTCTGAGATTGGAAGAAGTGTGACCTTCCTGTCAAACACACTTGAGAAAGAAGTCATCACGTAGGACGGGGAGAGCTCCCAGCAGTAAGGAGTCATGTATAGGGACGCTTAAACTAACTTAGAGCGAGCAACTAGCAGGTGGTGCTCTGTAGGCTGGCTAAACGCTAGAATGGAGGAAGTGCCAGACGGTCTTCTATATTAACGCTTACATTCACTGAGAGAAAGAGACTATGTTGGGCGCTTTGTTACACTGGTAAACTCTGAGATTGGAGGAAGTGTGAGAGTTTCCTGTCCAACGCACTTAGGAAAGAAGTCATTATGTAGGAAGAGGAGAGTTCTCGGCTAGAAAGGGAGGAGGCTTTCTATGTATGGGAACGCTTACATTCACTTCAAGAAACTATCGGGGGGTAATTTGTAGTTAAACTCTAGAAGAACTGTGAGAGTCCTATATAGGAAGGCTTGCATTCACTTAGGGAAAGCAAGTACGAAGAAGGAGTGGTTTGTAGGCTTGCTAAACTCTAGTGTTGACGAAATGCGAGAGTCCTATAGAGGGACGTTAACCTTCAGTTAGTGAGAGCAACTCTCGGGGAGGGCGGTGGTATTTAGGCTTGCTGAACTCTAGTTTGGAAGACATGTCCGAGTTATCCAGGAAGGCTTACAATCACTTAGCTAGAAAGCCAGTATCGGCGGTCGCCTTGTAGGCTTGCTAAACTCTAGTTTCCAGGAAGGGCAAGAGTCATATAGAGGATCACTTAAATTCACTCAGTGAAAGCAACTGTCGCAGGCTGCCTTTTAGGGTGGCTAAACTCTAGTTGGAAGGAAGTGTGAGAGTCATATATAGGAATTCTTACCTTGACTTAGTGAAAGCACCTATGGAGCGGTGGCTTGTCGTCTTGCTGAACTCCAGTTTGGAAGATGTGCGAGAGTATGTATTCATAGGGATATTTACAGCCACTTAGAGAAAGTAGCTCTCAGGGCTGGTGCGCAGGGTTACAAAACTACATTCAAAGAAGGACAAGAAAAATATACGGGGGAGGCTTACATTCGGGTAGAGAAAGCAACTCTCGTGGGGTGTATTGCCAGATGGCTAAACGTTGAGATTGGAACAAGTGTGAGTTTCTTGTGAATCACACTGATGGATGAAGTCACTATGTAAAAGCTGGATACTTCTTAGCCAGACGGGAGTCACGATAGGAACACATACACTGACTGAGAGAAAGCAATTGTTGGGTGGTGGGTTGTAGGTTTGCTAAAGTCCAGTTTGGAAGAAGTGCGAGAATCCTTTATAGGAATGCTTACATTCACTTCCAGAAAGCAGCGATCAGCGGTGGTTTGCAGGATTGCTACACCGCAGTTTGCAAGAAGTGCGAGAGTCGTGCATAGCAATGCTTAAATTCCCTTAGAGAAAGCAACTGTCGGCGGGTGATTTTTAGGCTTTCTAGCCTCTGGTTTGGATGAAGTGTGAGACATACATGGGAACGCTTACATTCACTTCCAGAAAGCAAGTGTCGCGGAGTGGTTTTTAGGCTTGCAAGACTTCTGAACGGAAGAAGTGCGAGAGGCATATACAGGAAAGCGTACATTTACTTAATGAAAGCAACTATAGTGGGATGCATTGGAGAATTGCTAAAGTCTGAGATTGGAAGAAGTGTGACCTTCCTGTCAAACACACTTGAGAAAGAAGTCATCACGTAGGACGGGGAGAGCTCCCAGCAGTAAGGAGTCATGTATAGGGACGCTTAAACTAACTTAGAGCGAGCAACTAGCAGGTGGTGCTCTGTAGGCTGGCTAAACGCTAGAATGGAGGAAGTGCCAGACGGTCTTCTATATTAACGCTTACATTCACTGAGAGAAAGAGACTATGTTGGGCGCTTTGTTACACTGGTAAACTCTGAGATTGGAAGAAGTGTGAGAGTTTCCTGTCCAACGCACTTAAGAAAGAAGTCATTATGTAGGAAGAGGAGAGTTCTCGGCTAGAAAGGGAGGAGGCTTTCTATGTATGGGAACGCTTACATTCACTTCAAGAAACTATCGGGGGGTAATTTGTAGTTAAACTCTAGAAGAACTGTGAGAGTCCTATATAGGAAGGCTTGCATTCACTTAGGGAAAGCAAGTACGAAGAAGGAGTGGTTTGTAGGCTTGCTAAACTCTAGTGTTGACGAAATGCGAGAGTCCTATAGAGGGACGTTAACCTTTAGTTAGTGAGAGCAACTCTCGGGGGGGGTGGTATTTAGGCTTGCTGAACTCTAGTTTGGAAGACATGTCCGAGTTATCCAGCAAGGCTTACAATCACTTAGCTAGAAAGCCAGTATCGGCGGTCGCCTTGTAGGCTTGCTAAACTCTAGTTTCCAGGAAGGGCAAGAGTCATATAGAGGATCACTTAAATTCACTCAGTGAAAGCAACTGTCGCGGGCTGCCTTTTAGGGTGGCTAAACTCTAGTTGGAAGGAAGTGTGAGAGTCATATATAGGAATTCTTACCTTGACTTAGTGAAAGCACCTATGGAGCGGTGGCTTGTCGTCTTGCTGAACTCCAGTTTGGAAGATGTGCGAGAGTATGTATTCATAGGGATATTTACAGCCACTTAGAGAAAGTAGCTCTCAGGGCTGGTGCGCAGGGTTACAAAACTACATTCAAAGAAGGACAAGAAAAATATACGGGGGAGGCTTACATTCGGGTAGAGAAAGCAACTCTCGTGGGGTGTATTGCCAGATGGCTAAACGTTGAGATTGGAACAAGTGTGAGTTTCTTGTGAATCACACTGAAGGATGAAGTCACTATGGAAAAGCTGGATACTTCTTAGCCAGACGGGAGTCACGATAGGAACACATACACTGACTGAGAGAAAGCAATTGTTGGGTGGTGGGTTGTAGGTTTGCTAAAGTCCAGTTTGGAAGAAGTGCGAGAATCCTTTATAGGAATGCTTCCATTCACTTCCAGAAAGCAGCGATCAGCGGTGGTTTGCAGGATTGCTACACCGCAGTTTGCAAGAAGTGCGAGAGTCGTGCATAGCAATGCTTAAATTCCCTTAGAGAAAGCAACTGTCGGCGGGTGATTTTTAGGCTTTCTAGCCTCTGGTTTGGATGAAGTGTGAGACATACATGGGAACGCTTACATTCCCTTCCAGAAACCAAGTGTCGCGGAGTGGTTTTTAGGCTTGCAAGACTTCTGAACGGAAGAAGTGCGAGAGGCATATACAGGAAGGCGTACATTTACTTAATGAAAGCAACTATAGTGGGTTGCATTGGAGAATTGCTAAAGTCTGAGATTGGAAGAAGTGTGACCTTCCTGTCAAACACACTTGAGAAAGAAGTCATCACGTAGGACGGGGAGAGCTCCCAGCAGTAAGGAGTCATGTATAGGGACGCTTAAACTAACTTAGAGCGAGCAACTAGCAGGTGGTGCTCTGTAGGCTGGCTAAACGCTAGAATGGAGGAAGTGCCAGACGGTCTTCTATATTAACGCTTACATTCACTGAGAGAAAGAGACTATGTTGGGCGCTTTGTTACACTGGTAAACTCTGAGATTGGAAGAAGTGTGAGAGTTTCTTGTCCAACGCACTTAAGAAAGAAGTCATTATGTAGGAAGAGGAGAGTTCTCGGCTAGAAAGGGTGGAGGCTTTCTATGTATGGGACGCTTACATTCACTTCAAGAAACTATCGGGGGGTAATTTGTAGTTGAACTCTAGAAGAACTGTGAGAGTCCTATATAGGAAGGCTTGCATTCACTTAGGGAAAGCAAGTACGAAGAAGGAGTGGTTTGTAGGCTTGCTAAACTCTAGTGTTGACGAAATGCGAGAGTCCTATAAAGGGACGTTAACCTTCAGTTAGTGAGAGCAACTCTCGGGGGGGGGGGGTGGTATTTAGGCTTGCTGAACTCTAGTTTGGAAGACATGTCCGAGTTATCCAGGAAGGCTTACAATCACTTAGCTAGAAAGCCAGTATCGGCGGTCGCCTTGTAGGCTTGCTTAACTCTAGTTTCCAGGAAGGGCAAGAGTCATATAGAGGATCACTTAAATTCACTCAATGAAAGCAACTGTCGCGGGCTGCCTTTTAGGGTGGCTAAACTCTAGTTGGAAGGAAGTGTGAGAGTCATATATAGGAATTCTTACCTTGACTTAGTGAAAGCACCTATGGAGCGGTGGCTTGTCGTCTTGCTGAACTCCAGTTTGGAAGATGTGCGAGAGTATGTATTCATAGGGATATTTACAGCCACTTAGAGAAAGTAGCTCTCAGGGCTGGTGCGCAGGGTTACAAAACTACATTCAAAGAAGGACAAGAAAAATATACGGGGGAGGCTTACATTCGGGTAGAGAAAGCAACTCTCGTGGGGTGTATTGCCAGATGGCTAAACGTTGAGATTGGAACAAGTGTGAGTTTCTTGTGAATCACACTGAAGGATGAAGTCACTATGTAAAAGCTGGATACTTCTTAGCCAGACGGGAGTCACGATAGGAACACATACACTGACTGAGAGAAAGCAATTGTTGGGTGGTGGGTTGTAGGTTTGCTAAAGTCCAGTTTGGAAGAAGTGCGAGAATCCTTTATAGGAATGCTTACATTCACTTCCAGAAAGCAGCGATCAGCGGTGGTTTGCAGGATTGCTACACCGCAGTTTGCAAGAAGTGCGAGAGTCATGCATAGCAATGCTTAAATTCCCTTAGAGAAAGCAACTATCGGCGGGTGATTTTTAGGCTTTCTAGCCTCTGGTTTGGATGAAGTGTGAGACATACATGGGAACGCTTACATTCCCTTCCAGAAAGCAAGTGTCGCGGAGTGGTTTTTAGGCTTGCAAGACTTCTGAACGGAAGAAGTGCGAGAGGCATATACAGGAAGGCGTACATTTACTTAATGAAAGCAACTATAGTGGGATGCATTGGAGAATTGCTAAAGTCTGAGATTGGAAGAAGTGTGACCTTCCTGTCAAACACACTTGAGAAAGAAGTCATCACGTAGGACGGGGAGAGCTCCCAGCAGTAAGGAGTCATGTATAGGGACGCTTAAACTAACTTAGAGCGAGCAACTAGCAGGTGGTGCTCTGTAGGCTGGCTAAACGCTAGAATGGAGGAAGTGCCAGACGGTCTTCTATATTAACGCTTACATTCACTGAGAGAAAGAGACTATGTTGGGCGCTTTGTTACACTGGTAAACTCTGAGATTGGAGGAAGTGTGAGAGTTTCCTGTCCAACGAACTTAGGAAAGAAGTCATTATGTAGGAAGAGGAGAGTTCTCGGCTAGAAAGGGAGGAGGCTTTCTATGTATGGGAACGCTTACATTCACTTCAAGAAACTATCGGGGGGTAATTTGTAGTTAAACTCTAGAAGAACTGTGAGAGTCCTATATAGGAAGGCTTGCATTCACTTAGGGAAAGCAAGTACGAAGAAGGAGTGGTTTGTAGGCTTGCTAAACTCTAGTGTTGACGAAATGCGAGAGTCCTATAGAGGGACGTTAACCTTCTGTTAGTGAGAGCAACTCTCGGGGGGGGGTGGTATTTAGGCTTGCTGAACTCTAGTTTGGAAGACATGTCCGAGTTATCCAGGAAGGCTTACAATCACTTAGCTAGAAAGCCAGTATCGGCGGTCGCCTTGTAGGCTTGCTAAACTCTAGTTTCCAGGAAGGGCAAGAGTCATATAGAGGATCACTTAAATTCACTCAGTGAAAGCAACTGTCGCGGGCTGCCTTTTAGGGTGGCTAAACTCTAGTTGGAAAGAAGTGTGAGAGTCATATATAGGAATTCTTACCTTGACTTAGTGAAAGCACCTATGGAGCGGTGGCTTGTCGTCTTGCTGAACTCCAGTTTGGAAGATGTGCGAGAGTATGTATTCATAGGGATATTTACAGCCACTTAGAGAAAGTAGCTCTCAGGGCTGGTGCGCAGGGTTACAAAACTACATTCAAAGAAGGACAAGAAAAATATACGGGGGAGGCTTACATTCGGGTAGAGAAAGCAACTCTCGTGGGGTGTATTGCCAGATGGCTAAACGTTGAGATTGGAACAAGTGTGAGTTTCTTGTGAATCACACTGAAGGATGAAGTCACTATGGAAAAGCTGGATACTTCTTAGCCAGACGGGAGTCACGATAGGAACACATACACTGACTGAGAGAAAGCAATTGTTGGGTGGTGGGTTGTAGGTTTGCTAAAGTCCAGTTTGGAAGAAGTGCGAGAATCCTTTATAGGAATGCTTACATTCACTTCCAGAAAGCAGCGATCAGCGGTGGTTTGCAGGATTGCTACACCGCAGTTTGCAAGAAGTGCGAGAGTCATGCATAGCAATGCTTAAATTCCCTTAGAGAAAGCAACTATCGGCGGGTGATTTTTAGGCTTTCTAGCCTCTGGTTTGGATGAAGTGTGAGACATACATGGGAACGCTTACATTCCCTTCCAGAAAGCAAGTGTCGCGGAGTGGTTTTTAGGCTTGCAAGACTTCTGAACGGAAGAAGTGCGAGAGGCATATACAGGAAGGCGTACATTTACTTAATGAAAGCAACTATAGTGGGATGCATTGGAGAATTGCTAAAGTCTGAGATTGGAAGAAGTGTGACCTTCCTGTCAAACACACTTGAGAAAGAAGTCATCACGTAGGACGGGGAGAGCTCCCAGCAGTAAGGAGTCATGTATAGGGACGCTTAAACTAACTTAGAGCGAGCAACTAGCAGGTGGTGCTCTGTAGGCTGGCTAAACGCTAGAATGGAGGAAGTGCCAGACGGTCTTCTATATTAACGCTTACATTCACTGAGAGAAAGAGACTATGTTGGGCGCTTTGTTACACTGGTAAACTCTGAGATTGGAGGAAGTGTGAGAGTTTCCTGTCCAACGAACTTAGGAAAGAAGTCATTATGTAGGAAGAGGAGAGTTCTCGGCTAGAAAGGGAGGAGGCTTTCTATGTATGGGAACGCTTACATTCACTTCAAGAAACTATCGGGGGGTAATTTGTAGTTAAACTCTAGAAGAACTGTGAGAGTCCTATATAGGAAGGCTTGCATTCACTTAGGGAAAGCAAGTACGAAGAAGGAGTGGTTTGTAGGCTTGCTAAACTCTAGTGTTGACGAAATGCGAGAGTCCTATAGAGGGACGTTAACCTTCTGTTAGTGAGAGCAACTCTCGGGGGGGGGGTGGTATTTAGGCTTGCTGAACTCTAGTTTGGAAGACATGTCCGAGTTATCCAGGAAGGCTTACAATCACTTAGCTAGAAAGCCAGTATCGGCGGTCGCCTTGTAGGCTTGCTAAACTCTAGTTTCCAGGAAGGGCAAGAGTCATATAGAGGATCACTTAAATTCACTCAGTGAAAGCAACTGTCGCGGGCTGCCTTTTAGGGTGGCTAAACTCTAGTTGGAAAGAAGTGTGAGAGTCATATATAGGAATTCTTACCTTGACTTAGTGAAAGCACCTATGGAGCGGTGGCTTGTCGTCTTGCTGAACTCCAGTTTGGAAGATGTGCGAGAGTATGTATTCATAGGGATATTTACAGCCACTTAGAGAAAGTAGCTCTCAGGGCTGGTGCGCAGGGTTACAAAACTACATTCAAAGAAGGACAAGAAAAATATACGGGGGAGGCTTACATTCGGGTAGAGAAAGCAACTCTCGTGGGGTGTATTGCCAGATGGCTAAACGTTGAGATTGGAACAAGTGTGAGTTTCTTGTGAATCACACTGAAGGATGAAGTCACTATGTAAAAGCTGGATACTTCTTAGCCAGACGGGAGTCACGATAGGAACACATACACTGACTGAGAGAAAGCAATTGTTGGGTGGTGGGTTGTAGGTTTGCTAAAGTCCAGTTTGGAAGAAGTGCGAGAATCCTTTATAGGAATGCTTCCATTCACTTCCAGAAAGCAGCGATCAGCGGTGGTTTGCAGGATTGCTACACCGCAGTTTGCAAGAAGTGCGAGAGTCATGCATAGCAATGCTTAAATTCCCTTAGAGAAAGCAACTGTCGGCGGGTGATTTTTAGGCTTTCTAGCCTCTGGTTTGCATGAAGTGTGAGACATACATGGGAACGCTTACATTCCCTTCCAGAAAGCAAGTGTCGCGGAGTGGTTTTTAGGCTTGCAAGACTTCTGAACGGAAGAAGTGTGAGAGGCATATACAGGAAGGCGTACATTTACTTAATGAAAGCAACTATAGTGGGATGCATTGGAGAATTGCTAAAGTCTGAGATTGGAAGAAGTGTGACCTTCCTGTCAAACACACTTGAGAAAGAAGTCATCACGTAGGACGGGGAGAGCTCCCAGCAGTAAGGAGTCATGTATAGGGACGCTTAAACTAACTTAGAGCGAGCAACTAGCAGGTGGTGCTCTGTAGGCTGGCTAAACGCTAGAATGGAGGAAGTGCCAGACGGTCTTCTATATTAACGCTTACATTCACTGAGAGAAAGAGACTATGTGGGGCGCTTTGTTACACTGGTAAACTCTGAGATTGGAGGAAGTGTGAGAGTTTCCTGTCCAACGCACTTAGGAAGAAGTCATTATGTAGGAAGAGGAGAGTTCTCGGCTAGAAAGGGAGGAGGCTTTCTATGTATGGGAACGCTTACATTCACTTCAGAAACTATCGGGGGGTAATTTGTAGTTAAACTCTAGAAGAACTGTGAGAGTCCTATATAGGAAGGCTTGCATTCACTTAGGGAAAGCAAGTACGAAGAAGGAGTGGTTTGTAGGCTTGCTAAACTCTAGTGTTGACGAAATGCGAGAGTCCTATAGAGGGACGTTAACCTTCAGTTAGTGAGAGCAACTCTCGGGGGGGGGGTGGTATTTAGGCTTGCTGAACTCTAGTTTCGAAGACATGTCCGAGTTATCCAGCAAGGCTTACAATCACTTAGCTAGAAAGCCAGTATCGGCGGTCGCCTTGTAGGCTTGCTAAACTCTAGTTTCCAGGAAGGGCAAGAGTCATATAGAGGATCACTTAAATTCACTCAGTGAAAGCAACTGTCGCGGGCTGCCTTTTAGGGTGGCTAAACTCTAGTTGGAAGGAAGTGTGAGAGTCATATATAGGAATTCTTACCTTGACTTAGTGAAAGCACCTATGGAGCGGTGGCTTGTCGTCTTGCTGAACTCCAGTTTGGAAGATGTGCGAGAGTATGTATTCATAGGGATATTTACAGCCACTTAGAGAAAGTAGCTCTCAGGGCTGGTGCGCAGGGTTACAAAACTACATTCAAAGAAGGACAAGAAAAATATACGGGGGAGGCTTACATTCGGGTAGAGAAAGCAACTCTCGTGGGGTGTATTGCCAGATGGCTAAACGTTGAGATTGGAACAAGTGTGAGTTTCTTGTGAATCACACTGAAGGATGAAGTCACTATGGAAAAGCTGGATACTTCTTAGCCAGACGGGAGTCACGATAGGAACACATACACTGACTGAGAGAAAGCAATTGTTGGGTGGTGGGTTGTAGGTTTGCTAAAGTCCAGTTTGGAAGAAGTGCGAGAATCCTTTATAGGAATGCTTACATTCACTTCCAGAAAGCAGCGATCAGCGGTGGTTTGCAGGATTGCTACACCGCAGTTTGCAACAAGTGCGAGAGTCATTCATAGCAATGCTTATATTCCCTTAGAGAAAGCAACTGTCGGCGGGTGATTTTTAGGCTTTCTAGCCTCTGGTTTGGATGAAGTGTGAGACATACATGGGAACGCTTACATTCACTTCCAGAAAGCAAGTGTCGCGGAGTGGTTTTTAGGCTTGCAAGACTTCTGAACGGAAGAAGTGCGAGAGGCATATACAGGAAGGCGTACATTTACTTAATGAAAGCAACTATAGTGGGATGCATTGGAGAATTGCTAAAGTCTGAGATTGGAAGAAGTGTGACCTTCCTGTCAAACACACTTGAGAAAGAAGTCATCACGTAGGACGGGGAGAGCTCCCAGCAGTAAGGAGTCATGTATAGGGACGCTTAAACTAACTTAGAGCGAGCAACTAGCAGGTGGTGCTCTGTAGGCTGGCTAAACGCTAGAATGGAGGAAGTGCCAGACGGTCTTCTATATTAACGCTTACATTCACTGAGAGAAAGAGACTATGTTGGGCGCTTTGTTACACTGGTAAACTCTGAGATTGGAAGAAGTGTGAGAGTTTCCTGTCCAACGCACTTAAGAAAGAAGTCATTATGTAGGAAGAGGAGAGTTCTCGGCTAGAAAGGGAGGAGGCTTTCTATGTATGGGAACGCTTACATTCACTTCAAGAAACTATCGGGGGGTAATTTGTAGTTAAACTCTAGAAGAACTGTGAGAGTCCTATATAGGAAGGCTTGCATTCACTTAGGGAAAGCAAGTACGAAGAAGGAGTGGTTTGTAGGCTTGCTAAACTCTAGTGTTGACGAAATGCGAGAGTCCTATAGAGGGACGTTAACCTTCAGTTAGTGAGAGCAACTCTCGGGGGGGGGGGTGGTATTTAGGCTTGCTGAACTCTAGTTTGGAAGACATGTCCGAGTTATCCAGGAAGGCTTACAATCACTTAGCTAGAAAGCCAGTATCGGCGGTCGCCTTGTAGGCTTGCTAAACTCTAGTTTCCAGGAAGGGCAAGAGTCATATAGAGGATCACTTAAATTCACTCAGTGAAAGCAACTGTCGCGGGCTGCCTTTTAGGGTGGCTAAACTCTAGTTGGAAGGAAGTGTGAGAGTCATATATAGGAATTCTTACCTTGACTTAGTGAAAGCACCTATGGAGCGGTGGCTTGTCGTCTTGCTGAACTCCAGTTTGGAAGATGTGCGAGAGTATGTATTCATAGGGATATTTACAGCCACTTAGAGAAAGTAGCTCTCAGGGCTGGTGCGCAGGGTTACAAAACTACATTCAAAGAAGGACAAGAAAAATATACGGGGGAGGCTTACATTCGGGTAGAGAAAGCAACTCTCGTGGGGTGTATTGCCAGATGGCTAAACGTTGAGATTGGAACAAGTGTGAGTTTCTTGTGAATCACACTGAAGGATGAAGTCACTATGGAAAAGCTGGATACTTCTTAGCCAGACGGGAGTCACGATAGGAACACATACACTGACTGAGAGAAAGCAATTGTTGGGTGGTGGGTTGTAGGTTTGCTAAAGTCCAGTTTGGAAGAAGTGCGAGAATCCTTTATAGGAATGCTTACATTCACTTCCAGAAAGCAGCGATCAGCGGTGGTTTGCAGGATTGCTACACCGCAGTTTGCAAGAAGTGCGAGAGTCGTGCATAGCAATGCTTAAATTCCCTTAGAGAAAGCAACTGTCGGCGGGTGATTTTTAGGCTTTCTAGCCTCTGGTTTGGATGAAGTGTGAGACATACATGGGAACGCTTACATTCCCTTCCAGAAAGCAAGTGTCGCGGAGTGGTTTTTAGGCTTGCAAGACTTCTGAACGGAAGAAGTGCGAGAGGCATATACAGGAAGGCGTACATTTACTTAATGAAAGCAACTATAGTGGGATGCATTGGAGAATTGCTAAAGTCTGAGATTGGAAGAAGTGTGACCTTCCTGTCAAACACACTTGAGAAAGAAGTCATCACGTAGGACGGGGAGAGCTCCCAGCAGTAAGGAGTCATGTATAGGGACGCTTAAACTAACTTAGAGCGAGCAACTAGCAGGTGGTGCTCTGTAGGCTGGCTAAACGCTAGAATGGAGGAAGTGCCAGACGGTCTTCTATATTAACGCTTACATTCACTGAGAGAAAGAGACTATGTTGGGCGCTTTGTTACACTGGTAAACTCTGAGATTGGAGGAAGTGTGAGAGTTTCCTGTCCAACGCACTTAGGAAAGAAGTCATTATGTAGGAAGAGGAGAGTTCTCGGCTAGAAAGGGAGGAGGCTTTCTATGTATGGGAACGCTTACATTCACTTCAAGAAACTATCGGGGGGTAATTTGTAGTTAAACTCTAGAAGAACTGTGAGAGTCCTATATAGGAAGGCTTGCATTCACTTAGGGAAAGCAAGTACGAAGAAGGAGTGGTTTGTAGGCTTGCTAAACTCTAGTGTTGACGAAATGCGAGAGTCCTATAGAGGGACGTTAACCTTCAGTTAGTGAGAGCAACTCTCGGGGGGGGGGTGGTATTTAGGCTTGCTGAACTCTAGTTTGGAAGACATGTCCGAGTTATCCAGGAAGGCTTACAATCACTTAGCTAGAAAGCCAGTATCGGCGGTCGCCTTGTAGGCTTGCTAAACTCTAGTTTCCAGGAAGGGCAAGAGTCATATAGAGGATCACTTTAATTCACTCAGTGAAAGCAACTGTCGCGGGCTGCCTTTTAGGGTGGCTAAACTCTAGTTGGAAGGAAGTGTGAGAGTCATATATAGGAATTCTTACCTTGACTTAGTGAAAGCACCTATGGAGCGGTGGCTTGTCGTCTTGCTGAACTCCAGTTTGGAAGATGTGCGAGAGTATGTATTCATAGGGATATTTACAGCCACTTAGAGAAAGTAGCTCTCAGGGCTGGTGCGCAGGGTTACAAAACTACATTCAAAGAAGGACAAGAAAAATATACGGGGGAGGCTTACATTCGGGTAGAGAAAGCAACTCTCGTGGGGTGTATTGCCAGATGGCTAAACGTTGAGATTGGAACAAGTGTGAGTTTCTTGTGAATCACACTGAAGGATGAAGTCACTATGGAAAAGCTGGATACTTCTTAGCCAGACGGGAGTCACGATAGGAACACATACACTGACTGAGAGAAAGCAATTGTTGGGTGGTGGGTTGTAGGTTTGCTAAAGTCCAGTTTGGAAGAAGTGCGAGAATCCTTTATAGGAATGCTTACATTCACTTCCAGAAAGCAGCGATCAGCGGTGGTTTGCAGGATTGCTACACCGCAGTTTGCAAGAAGTGCGAGAGTCATGCATAGCAATGCTTAAATTCCCTTAGAGAAAGCAACTGTCGGCGGGTGATTTTTAGGCTTTCTAGCCTCTGGTTTGGATGAAGTGTGAGACATACATGGGAACGCTTACATTCCCTTCCAGAAAGCAAGTGTCGCGGAGTGGTTTTTAGGCTTGCAAGACTTCTGAACGGAAGAAGTGCGAGAGGCATATACAGGAAGGCGTACATTTACTTAATGAAAGCAACTATAGTGGGATGCATTGGAGAATTGCTAAAGTCTGAGATTGGAAGAAGTGTGACCTTCCTGTCAAACACACTTGAGAAAGAAGTCATCACGTAGGACGGGGAGAGCTCCCAGCAGTAAGGAGTCATGTATAGGGACGCTTAAACTAACTTAGAGCGAGCAACTAGCAGGTGGTGCTCTGTAGGCTGGCTAAACGCTAGAATGGAGGAAGTGCCAGACGGTCTTCTATATTAACGCTTACATTCACTGAGAGAAAGAGACTATGTTGGGCGCTTTGTTACACTGGTAAACTCTGAGATTGGAGGAAGTGTGAGAGTTTCCTGTCCAACGAACTTAGGAAAGAAGTCATTATGTAGGAAGAGGAGAGTTCTCGGCTAGAAAGGGAGGAGGCTTTCTATGTATGGGAACGCTTACATTCACTTCAAGAAACTATCGGGGGGTAATTTGTAGTTAAACTCTAGAAGAACTGTGAGAGTCCTATATAGGAAGGCTTGCATTCACTTAGGGAAAGCAAGTACGAAGAAGGAGTGGTTTGTAGGCTTGCTAAACTCTAGTGTTGACGAAATGCGAGAGTCCTATAGAGGGACGTTAACCTTCTGTTAGTGAGAGCAACTCTCGGGGGGGGGGGTGGTATTTAGGCTTGCTGAACTCTAGTTTGGAAGACATGTCCGAGTTATCCAGGAAGGCTTACAATCACTTAGCTAGAAAGCCAGTATCGGCGGTCGCCTTGTAGGCTTGCTAAACTCTAGTTTCCAGGAAGGGCAAGAGTCATATAGAGGATCACTTAAATTCACTCAGTGAAAGCAACTGTCGCGGGCTGCCTTTTAGGGTGGCTAAACTCTAGTTGGAAAGAAGTGTGAGAGTCATATATAGGAATTCTTACCTTGACTTAGTGAAAGCACCTATGGAGCGGTGGCTTGTCGTCTTGCTGAACTCCAGTTTGGAAGATGTGCGAGAGTATGTATTCATAGGGATATTTACAGCCACTTAGAGAAAGTAGCTCTCAGGGCTGGTGCGCAGGGTTACAAAACTACATTCAAAGAAGGACAAGAAAAATATACGGGGGAGGCTTACATTCGGGTAGAGAAAGCAACTCTCGTGGGGTGTATTGCCAGATGGCTAAACGTTGAGATTGGACCAAGTGTGAGTTTCTTGTGAATCACACTGAAGGATGAAGTCACTATGTAAAAGCTGGATACTTCTTAGCCAGACGGGAGTCACGATAGGAACACATACACTGACTGAGAGAAAGCAATTGTTGGGTGGTGGGTTGTAGGTTTGCTAAAGTCCAGTTTGGAAGAAGTGCGAGAATCCTTTATAGGAATGCTTCCATTCACTTCCAGAAAGCAGCGATCAGCGGTGGTTTGCAGGATTGCTACACCGCAGTTTGCAAGAAGTGCGAGAGTCATGCATAGCAATGCTTAAATTCCCTTAGAGAAAGCAACTGTCGGCGGGTGATTTTTAGGCTTTCTAGCCTCTGGTTTGCATGAAGTGTGAGACATACATGGGAACGCTTACATTCCCTTCCAGAAAGCAAGTGTCGCGGAGTGGTTTTTAGGCTTGCAAGACTTCTGAACGGAAGAAGTGCGAGAGGCATATACAGGAAGGCGTACATTTACTTAATGAAAGCAACTATAGTGGGATGCATTGGAGAATTGCTAAAGTCTGAGATTGGAAGAAGTGTGACCTTCCTGTCAAACACACTTGAGAAAGAAGTCATCACGTAGGACGGGGAGAGCTCCCAGCAGTAAGGAGTCATGTATAGGGACGCTTAAACTAACTTAGAGCGAGCAACTAGCAGGTGGTGCTCTGTAGGCTGGCTAAACGCTAGAATGGAGGAAGTGCCAGACGGTCTTCTATATTAACGCTTACATTCACTGAGAGAAAGAGACTATGTGGGGCGCTTTGTTACACTGGTAAACTCTGAGATTGGAGGAAGTGTGAGAGTTTCCTGTCCAACGCACTTAGGAAAGAAGTCATTATGTAGGAAGAGGAGAGTTCTCGGCTAGAAAGGGAGGAGGCTTTCTATGTATGGGAACGCTTACATTCACTTCAGAAACTATCGGGGGGTAATTTGTAGTTAAACTCTAGAAGAACTGTGAGAGTCCTATATAGGAAGGCTTGCATTCACTTAGGGAAAGCAAGTACGAAGAAGGAGTGGTTTGTAGGCTTGCTAAACTCTAGTGTTGACGAAATGCGAGAGTCCTATAGAGGGACGTTAACCTTTAGTTAGTGAGAGCAACTCTCGGGGGGGGGTGGTATTTAGGCTTGCTGAACTCTAGTTTGGAAGACATGTCCGAGTTATCCAGCAAGGCTTACAATCACTTAGCTAGAAAGCCAGTATCGGCGGTCGCCTTGTAGGCTTGCTAAACTCTAGTTTCCAGGAAGGGCAAGAGTCATATAGAGGATCACTTAAATTCACTCAGTGAAAGCAACTGTCACGGGCTGCCTTTTAGGGTGGCTAAACTCTAGTTGGAAGGAAGTGTGAGAGTCATATATAGGAATTCTTACCTTGACTTAGTGAAAGCACCTATGGAGCGGTGGCTTGTCGTCTTGCTGAACTCCAGTTTGGAAGATGTGCGAGAGTATGTATTCATAGGGATATTTACAGCCACTTAGAGAAAGTAGCTCTCAGGGCTGGTGCGCAGGGTTACAAAACTACATTCAAAGAAGGACAAGAAAAATATACGGGGGAGGCTTACATTCGGGTAGAGAAAGCAACTCTCGTGGGGTGTATTGCCAGATGGCTAAACGTTGAGATTGGAACAAGTGTGAGTTTCTTGTGAATCACACTGAAGGATGAAGTCACTATGTAAAAGCTGGATACTTCTTAGCCAGACGGGAGTCACGATAGGAACACATACACTGACTGAGAGAAAGCAATTGTTGGGTGGTGGGTTGTAGGTTTGCTAAAGTCCAGTTTGGAAGAAGTGCGAGAATCCTTTATAGGAATGCTTACATTCACTTCCAGAAAGCAGCGATCAGCGGTGGTTTGCAGGATTGCTACACCGCAGTTTGCAAGAAGTGCGAGAGTCATTCATAGCAATGCTTATATTCCCTTAGAGAAAGCAACTGTCGGCGGGTGATTTTTAGGCTTTCTAGCCTCTGGTTTGGATGAAGTGTGAGACATACATGGGAACGCTTACATTCCCTTCCAGAAAGCAAGTGTCGCGGAGTGGTTTTTAGGCTTGCAAGACTTCTGAACGGAAGAAGTGCGAGAGGTATATACAGGAAGGCGTACATTTACTTAATGAAAGCAACTATAGTGGGATGCATTGGAGAATTGCTAAAGTCTGAGATTGGAAGAAGTGTGACCTTCCTGTCAAACACACTTGAGAAAGAAGTCATCACATAGGACGGGGAGAGCTCCCAGCAGTAAGGAGTCATGTATAGGGACGCTTAAACTAACTTAGAGAGAGCAACTAGCAGGTGGTGCTCTGTAGGCTGGCTAAACGCTAGAATGGAGGAAGTGCCAGACGGTCTTCTATATTAACGCTTACATTCACTGAGAGAAAGAGACTATGTTGGGCGCTTTGTTACACTGGTAAACTCTGAGATTGGAAGAAGTGTGAGAGTTTCCTGTCCAACGCACTTAAGAAAGAAGTCATTATGTAGGAAGAGGAGAGTTCTCGGCTAGAAAGGGAGGAGGCTTTCTATGTATGGAAACGCTTACATTCACTTCAAGAAACTATCGGGGGGTAATTTGTAGTTAAACTCTAGAAGAACTGTGAGAGTCCTATATAGGAAGGCTTGCATTCACTTAGGGAAAGCAAGTACGAAGAAGGAGTGGTTTGTAGGCTTGCTAAACTCTAGTGTTGACGAAATGCGAGAGTCCTATAGAGGGACGTTAACCTTCAGTTAGTGAGAGCAACTCTCGGGGAGGGGGGTGGTATTTAGGCTTGCTGAACTCTAGTTTGGAAGACATGTCCGAGTTATCCAGGAAGGCTTACAATCACTTAGCTAGAAAGCCAGTATCGGCGGTCGCCTTGTAGGCTTGCTAAACTCTAGTTTCCAGGAAGGGCAAGAGTCATATAGAGGATCACTTCAATTCACTCAGTGAAAGCAACTGTCGCGGGCTGCCTTTTAGGGTGGCTAAACTCTAGTTGGAAAGAAGTGTGAGAGTCATATATAGGAATTCTTACCTTGACTTAGTGAAAGCACCTATGGAGCGGTGGCTTGTCGTCTTGCTGAACTCCAGTTTGGAAGATGTGCGAGAGTATGTATTCATAGGGATATTTACAGCCACTTAGAGAAAGTAGCTCTCAGGGCTGGTGCGCAGGGTTACAAAACTACATTCAAAGAAGGACAAGAAAAATATACGGGGGAGGCTTACATTCGGGTAGAGAAAGCAACTCTCGTGGGGTGTATTGCCAGATGGCTAAACGTTGAGATTGGAACAAGTGTGAGTTTCTTGTGAATCACACTGAAGGATGAAGTCACTATGTAAAAGCTGGATACTTCTTAGCCAGACGGGAGTCACGATAGGAACACATACACTGACTGAGAGAAAGCAATTGTTGGGTGGTGGGTTGTAGGTTTGCTAAAGTCCAGTTTGGAAGAAGTGCGAGAATCCTTTATAGGAATGCTTACATTCACTTCCAGAAAGCAGCGATCAGCGGTGGTTTGCAGGATTGCTACACCGCAGTTTGCAAGAAGTGCGAGAGTCATGCATAGCAATGCTTAAATTCCCTTAGAGAAAGCAACTGTCGGCGGGTGATTTTTAGGCTTTCTAGCCTCTGGTTTGGATGAAGTGTGAGACATACATGGGAACGCTTACATTCCCTTCCAGAAAGCAAGTGTCGCGGAGTGGTTTTTAGGCTTGCAAGACTTCTGAACGGAAGAAGTGCGAGAGGCATATACAGGAAGGCGTACATTTACTTAATGAAAGCAACTATAGTGGGATGCATTGGAGAATTGCTAAAGTCTGAGATTGGAAGAAGTGTGACCTTCCTGTCAAACACACTTGAGAAAGAAGTCATCACGTAGGACGGGGAGAGCTCCCAGCAGTAAGGAGTCAAGTATAGGGACGCTTAAACTAACTTAGAGCGAGCAACTAGCAGGTGGTGCTCTGTAGGCTGGCTAAACGCTAGAATGGAGGAAGTGCCAGACGGTCTTCTATATTAACGCTTACATTCACTGAGAGAAAGAGACTATGTTGGGCACTTTGTTACACTGGTAAACTCTGAGATTGGAAGAAGTGTGAGAGTTTCCTGTCCAACGCACTTAGGAAAGAAGTCATTATGTAGGAAAAGGAGAGTTCTCGGCTAGAAAGGGAGGAGGCTTTCTATGTATGGGAACGCTTACATTCACCTCAAGAAACTATCGGGGGGTAATTTGTAGTTAAACTCTAGAAGAACTGTGAGAGTCCTATATAGGAAGGCTTGCATTCACTTAGGGAAAGCAAGTACGAAGAAGGAGTGGTTTGTAGGCTTGCTAAACTCTAGTGTTGACGAAATGCGAGAGTCCTATAGAGGGACGTTAACATTCAGTTAGTGAGAGCAACTCTCGGGGAGGGGGGTGGTATTTAGGCTTGCTGAACTCTAGTTTGGAAGACATGTCCGAGTTATCCAGGAAGGCTTACAATCACTTAGCTAGAAAGCCAGTATCGGCGGTCGCCTTGTAGGCTTGCTAAACTCTAGTTTCCAGGAAGGGCAAGAGTCATATAGAGGATCACTTCAATTCACTCAGTGAAAGCAACTGTCGCGGGCTGCCTTTTAGGGTGGCTAAACTCTAGTTGGAAAGAAGTGTGAGAGTCATATATAGGAATTCTTACCTTGACTTAGTGAAAGCACCTATGGAGCGGTGGCTTGTCGTCTTGCTGAACTCCAGTTTGGAAGATGTGCGAGAGTATGTATTCATAGGGATATTTACAGCCACTTAGAGAAAGTAGCTCTCAGGGCTGGTGCGCAGGGTTACAAAACTACATTCAAAGAAGGACAAGAAAAATATACGGGGGAGGCTTACATTCGGGTAGAGAAAGCAACTCTCGTGGGGTGTATTGCCAGATGGCTAAACGTTGAGATTGGAACAAGTGTGAGTTTCTTGTGAATCACACTGAAGGATGAAGTCACTATGTAAAAGCTGGATACTTCTTAGCCAGACGGGAGTCACGATAGGAACACATACACTGACTGAGAGAAAGCAATTGTTGGGTGGTGGGTTGTAGGTTTGCTAAAGTCCAGTTTGGAAGAAGTGCGAGAATCCTTTATAGGAATGCTTCCATTCACTTCCAGAAAGCAGCGATCAGCGGTGGTTTGCAGGATTGCTACACCGCAGTTTGCAAGAAGTGCGAGAGCCGTGCATAGCAATGCTTAAATTCCCTTAGAGAAAGCAACTGTCGGCGGGTGATTTTTAGGCTTTCTAGCCTCTGGTTTGGATGAAGTGTGAGACATACATGGGAACGCTTAGATTCCCTTCCAGAAAGCAAGTGTCGCGGAGTGGTTTTTAGGCTTGCAAGACTTCTGAACGGAAGAAGTGCGAGATGCATATACAGGAAGGCGTACATTTACTTAATGAAAGCAACTATAGTGGGATGCATTGGAGAATTGCTAAAGTCTGAGATTGGAAGAAGTGTGACCTTCCTGTCAAACACACTTGAGAAAGAAGTCATCACGTAGGACGGGGAGAGCTCCCAGCAGTAAGGAGTCATGTATAGGGACGCTTAAACTAACTTAGAGAGAGCAACTAGCAGGTGGTGCTCTGTAGGCTGGCTAAACGCTAGAATGGAGGAAGTGCCAGACGGTCTTCTATATTAACGCTTACATTCACTGAGAGAAAGAGACTATGTTGGGCGCTTTGTTACACTGGTAAACTCTGAGATTGGAAGAAGTGTGAGAGTTTCCTGTCCAACGCACTTAGGAAAGAAGTCATTATGTAGGAAGAGGAGAGTTCTCGGCTAGAAAGGGAGGAGGCTTTCTATGTATGGGAACGCTTACATTCACTTCAAGAAACTATCGGGGGGTAATTTGTAGTTAAACTCTAGAAGAACTGTGAGAGTCCTATATAGGAAGGCTTGCATTCACTTAGGGAAAGCAAGTACGAAGAAGGAGTGGTTTGTAGGCTTGCTAAACTCTAGTGTTGACGAAATGCGAGAGTCCTATAGAGGGACGTTAACCTTCAGTTAGTGAGAGCAACTCTCGGGGAGGGGGGTGGTATTTAGGCTTGCTGAACTCTAGTTTGGAAGACATGTCCGAGTTATCCAGGAAGGCTTACAATCACTTAGCTAGAAAGCCAGTATCGGCGGTCGCCTTGTAGGCTTGCTAAACTCTAGTTTCCAGGAAGGGCAAGAGTCATATAGAGGATGACTTCAATTCACTCAGTGAAAGCAACTGTCGCGGGCTGCCTTTTAGGGTGGCTAAACTCTAGTTGGAAGGAAGTGTGAGAGTCATATATAGGAATTCTTACCTTGACTTAGTGAAAGCACCTATGGAGCGGTGGCTTGTCATCTTGCTGAACTCCAGTTTGGAAGATGTGCGAGAGTATGTATTCATAGGGATATTTACAGCCACTTAGAGAAAGTAGCTCTCAGGGCTGGTGCGCAGGGTTACAAAACTACATTCAAAGAAGGACAAGAAAAATATACGGGGGAGGCTTACATTCGGGTAGAGAAAGCAACTCTCGTGGGGTGTATTGCCAGATGGCTAAACGTTGAGATTGGAACAAGTGTGAGTTTCTTGTGAATCACACTGAAGGATGAAGTCACTATGTAAAAGCTGGATACTTCTTAGCCAGACGGGAGTCACGATAGGAACACATACACTGACTGAGAGAAAGCAATTGTTGGGTGGTGGGTTGTAGGTTTGCTAAAGTCCAGTTTGGAAGAAGTGCGAGAATCCTTTATAGGAATGCTTACATTCACTTCCAGAAAGCAGCGATCAGCGGTGGTTTGCAGGATTGCTACACCGCAGTTTGCAAGAAGTGCGAGAGCCGTGCATAGCAATGCTTAAATTCCCTTAGAGAAAGCAACTGTCGGCGGGTGATTTTTAGGCTTTCTAGCCTCTGGTTTGGATGAAGTGTGAGACATACATGGGAACGCTTAGATTCCCTTCCAGAAAGCAAGTGTCGCGGAGTGGTTCTTAGGCTTGCAAGACTTCTGAACGGAAGAAGTGCGAGATGCATATACAGGAAGGCGTACATTTACTTAATGAAAGCAACTATAGTGGGATGCATTGGAGAATTGCTAAAGTCTGAGATTGGAAGAAGTGTGACCTTCCTGTCAAACACACTTGAGAAAGAAGTCATCACGTAGGACGGGGAGAGCTCCCAGCAGTAAGGAGTCATGTATAGGGACGCTTAAACTAACTTAGAGAGAGCAACTAGCAGGTGGTGCTCTGTAGGCTGGCTAAACGCTAGAATGGAGGAAGTGCCAGACGGTCTTCTATATTAACGCTTACATTCACTGAGAGAAAGAGACTATGTTGGGCGCTTTGTTACACTGGTAAACTCTGAGATTGGAAGAAGTGTGAGAGTTTCCTGTCCAACGCACTTAGGAAAGAAGTCATTATGTAGGAAGAGGAGAGTTCTCGGCTAGAAAGGGAGGAGGCTTTCTATGTATGGGAACGCTTACATTCACTTCAAGAAACTATCGGGGGGTAATTTGTAGTTAAACTCTAGAAGAACTGTGAGAGTCCTATATAGGAAGGCTTGCATTCACTTAGGGAAAGCAAGTACGAAGAAGGAGTGGTTTGTAGGCTTGCTAAACTCTAGTGTTGACGAAATGCGAGAGTCCTATAGAGGGACGTTAACCTTCAGTTAGTGAGAGCAACTCTCGGGGAGGGGGGTGGTATTTAGGCTTGCTGAACTCTAGTTTGGAAGACATGTCCGAGTTATCCAGGAAGGCTTACAATCACTTAGCTAGAAAGCCAGTATCGGCGGTCGCCTTGTAGGCTTGCTAAACTCTAGTTTCCAGGAAGGGCAAGAGTCATATAGAGGATGACTTCAATTCACTCAGTGAAAGCAACTGTCGCGGGCTGCCTTTTAGGGTGGCTAAACTCTAGTTGGAAGGAAGTGTGAGAGTCATATATAGGAATTCTTACCTTGACTTAGTGAAAGCACCTATGGAGCGGTGGCTTGTCGTCTTGCTGAACTCCAGTTTGGAAGATGTGCGAGAGTATGTATTCATAGGGATATTTACAGCCACTTAGAGAAAGTAGCTCTCAGGGCTGGTGCGCAGGGTTACAAAACTACATTCAAAGAAGGACAAGAAAAATATACGGGGGAGGCTTACATTCGGGTAGAGAAAGCAACTCTCGTGGGGTGTATTGCCAGATGGCTAAACGTTGAGATTGGAACAAGTGTGAGTTTCTTGTGAATCACACTGAAGGATGAAGTCACTATGTAAAAGCTGGATACTTCTTAGCCAGACGGGAGTCACGATAGGAACACATACACTGACTGAGAGAAAGCAATTGTTGGGTGGTGGGTTGTAGGTTTGCTAAAGTCCAGTTTGGAAGAAGTGCGAGAATCCTTTATAGGAATGCTTACATTCACTTCCAGAAAGCAGCGATCAGCGGTGGTTTGCAGGATTGCTACACCGCAGTTTGCAAGAAGTGCGAGAGTCATGCATAGCAATGCTTAAATTCCCTTAGAGAAAGCAAGTGTCGGCGGGTGATTTTTAGGCTTTCTAGCCTCTGGTTTGGATGAAGTGTGAGACATACATGGGAACGCTTACATTCCCTTCCAGAAAGCAAGTGTCGCGGAGTGGTTTTTAGGCTTGCAAGACTTCTGAACGGAAGAAGTGCGAGAGGCATATACAGGAAGGCGTACATTTACTTAATGAAAGCAACTATAGTGGGATGCATTGGAGAATTGCTAAAGTCTGAGATTGGAAGAAGTGTGACCTTCCTGTCAAACACACTTGAGAAAGAAGTCATCACGTAGGACGGGGAGAGCTCCCAGCAGTAAGGAGTCATGTATAGGGATGCTTAAACTAACTTAGAGCGAGCAACTAGCAGGTGGTGCTCTGTAGGCTGGCTAAACGCTAGAATGGAGGAAGTGCCAGACGGTCTTCTATATTAACGCTTACATTCACTGAGAGAAAGAGACTATGTTGGGCGCTTTGTTACACTGGTAAACTCTGAGATTGGAAGAAGTGTGAGAGTTTCCTGTCCAACGCACTTAGGAAAGAAGTCATTATGTAGGAAGAGGAGAGTTCTCGGCTAGAAAGGGAGGAGGCTTTCTATGTATGGGAACGCTTACATTCACCTCAAGAAACTATCGGGGGGTAATTTGTAGTTAAACTCTAGAAGAACTGTGAGAGTCCTATATAGGAAGGCTTGCATTCACTTAGGGAAAGCAAGTACGAAGAAGGAGTGGTTTGTAGGCTTGCTAAACTCTAGTGTTGACGAAATGCGAGAGTCCTATAGAGGGACGTTAACATTCAGTTAGTGAGAGCAACTCTCGTGGAGGGGGGTGGTATTTAGGCTTGCTGAACTCTAGTTTGGAAGACATGTCCGAGTTATCCAGGAAGGCTTACAATCACTTAGCTAGAAAGCCAGTATCGGCGGTCGCCTTGTAGGCTTGCTAAACTCTAGTTTCCAGGAAGGGCAAGAGTCATATAGAGGATCACTTAAATTCACTCAGTGAAAGCAACTGTCGCAGGCTGCCTTTTAGGGTGGCTAAACTCTAGTTGGAAGGAAGTGTGAGAGTCATATATAGGAATTCTTACCTTGACTTAGTGAAAGCACCTATGGAGCGGTGGCTTGTCGTCTTGCTGAACTCCAGTTTGGAAGATGTGCGAGAGTATGTATTCATAGGGATATTTACAGCCACTTAGAGAAAGTAGCTCTCAGGGCTGGTGCGCAGGGTTACAAAACTACATTCAAAGAAGGACAAGAAAAATATACGGGGGAGGCTTACATTCGGGTAGAGAAAGCAACTCTCGTGGGGTGTATTGCCAGATGGCTAAACGTTGAGATTGGAACAAGTGTGAGTTTCTTGTGAATCACACTGAAGGATGAAGTCACTATGTAAAAGCTGGATACTTCTTAGCCAGACGGGAGTCACGATAGGAACACATACACTGACTGAGAGAAAGCAATTGTTGGGTGGTGGGTTGTAGGTTTGCTAAAGTCCAGTTTGGAAGAAGTGCGAGAATCCTTTATAGGAATGCTTACATTCACTTCCAGAAAGCAGCGATCAGCGGTGGTTTGCAGGATTGCTACACCGCAGTTTGCAAAAAGTGCGAGAGTCGTGCATAGCAATGCTTAAATTCCCTTAGAGAAAGCAACTGTCGGCGGGTGATTTTTAGGCTTTCTAGCCTCTGGTTTGGATGAAGTGTGAGACATACATGGGAACGCTTACATTCCCTTCCAGAAAGCAAGTGTCGCGGAGTGGTTTTTAGGCTTGCAAGACTTCTGAACGGAAGAAGTGCGAGAGGCATATACGGAAGGCGTACATTTACTTAATGAAAGCAACTATAGTGGGATGCATTGGAGAATTGCTAAAGTCTGAGATTGGAAGAAGTGTGACCTTCCTGTCAAACACACTTGAGAAAGAAGTCATCACGTAGGACGGGGAGAGCTCCCAGCAGTAAGGAGTCATGTATAGGGACGCTTAAACTAACTTAGAGCGAGCAACTAGCAGGTGGTGCTCTGTAGGCTGGCTAAACGCTAGAATGGAGGAAGTGCCAGACGGTCTTCTATATTAACGCTTACATTCACTGAGAGAAAGAGACTATGTTGGGCGCTTTGTTACACTGGTAAACTCTGAGATTGGAGGAAGTGTGAGAGTTTCCTGTCCAACGCACTTAGGAAAGAAGTCATTATGTAGGAAGAGGAGAGTTCTCGGCTAGAAAGGGAGGAGGCTTTCTATGTATGGGAACGCTTACATTCACTTCAAGAAACTATCGTGGGGTAATTTGTAGTTAAACTCTGGAAGAACTGTGAGAGTCCTATATAGGAAGGCTTGCATTCACTTAGGGAAAGCAAGTACGAAGAAGGAGTGGTTTGTAGGCTTGCTAAACTCTAGTGTTGACGAAATGCGAGAGTCCTATAGAGGTGCGTTAACCTTCAGTTAGTGAGAGCAACTCTCGGGCAGGGGGGTGGTATTTAGGCTTGCTGAACTCTAGTTTGGAAGACATGTCCGAGTTATCCAGGAAGGCTTACAATCACTTAGCTAGAAAGCCAGTATCGGCGGTCGCCTTGTAGGCTTGCTAAACTCTAGTTTCCAGGAAGGGCAAGAGTCATATAGAGGATCACTTAAATTCACTCAGTGAAAGCAACTGTCGCGGGCTGCCTTTTAGGGTGGCTAAACTCTAGTTGGAAAGAAGTGTGAGAGTCATATATAGGAATTCTTACCTTGACTTAGTGAAAGCACCTATGGAGCGGTGGCTTGTCGTCTTGCTGAACTCCAGTTTGGAAGATGTGCGAGAGTATGTATTCATAGGGATATTTACAGCCACTTAGAGAAAGTAGCTCTCAGGGCTGGTGCGCAGGGTTACAAAACTACATTCAAAGAAGGACAAGAAAAATATACGGGGGAGGCTTACCTTAGGTTAGAGAAAGCAACTCTCGTGGGGTGTATTGCCAGATGGCTAAACGTTGAGATTGGAACAAGTGTGAGTTTCTTGTGAATCACACTGATGGATGAAGTCACTATGGAAAAGCTGGATACTTCTTAGCCAGACGGGAGTCACGATAGGAACACATACACTGACTGAGAGAAAGCAATTGTTGGGTGGTGGGTTGTAGGTTTGCTAAAGTCCAGTTTGGAAGAAGTGCGAGAATCCTTTATAGGAATGCTTACATTCACTTCCAGAAAGCAGCGATCAGCGGTGGTTTGCAGGATTGCTACACCACAGTTTGCAAGAAGTGCGAGAGTCGTGCATAGCAATGCTTAAATTCCCTTAGAGAAAGCAACTGTCGGCGGGTGATTTTTAGGCTTTCTAGCCTCTGGTTTGGATGAAGTGTGAGACATACATGGGAATGCTTACATTCCCTTCCAGAAAGCAAGTGTCGCGGAGTGGTTTTTAGGCTTGCAAGACTTCTGAACGGAAGAAGTGCGAGAGGCATATACAGGAAGGCGTACATTTACTTAATGAAAGCAACTATAGTGGGATGCATTGGAGAATTGCTAAAGTCTGAGATTGGAAGAAGTGTGACCTTCCTGTCAAACACACTTGAGAAAGAAGTCATCACGTAGGATGGGGAGAGCTCCCAGCAGTAAGGAGTCATGTATAGGGACGCTTAAACTAACTTAGAGCGAGCAACTAGCAGGTGGTGCTCTGTAGGCTGGCTAAACGCTAGAATGGAGGAAGTGCCAGACGGTCTTCTATATTAACGCTTACATTCACTGAGAGAAAGAGACTATGTTGGGCGCTTTGTTACACTGGTAAACTCTGAGATTGGAAGAAGTGTGAGAGTTTCCTGTCCAACGCACTTAAGAAAGAAGTCATTATGTAGGAAGAGGAGAGTTCTCGGCTAGAAAGGGAGGACGCTTTCTATGTATGGGAACGCTTACATTCACTTCAAGAAACTATCGGGGGGTAATTTGTAGTTAAACTCTAGAAGAACTGTGAGAGTCCTATATAGGAAGGCTTGCATTCACTTAGGGAAAGCAAGTACGAAGAAGAAGTGGTTTGTAGGCTTGCTAAACTCTAGTGTTGACGAAATGCGAGAATCCTATAGAGGGACGTTAACCTTCAGTTAGTGAGAGCAACTCTCGGGGAGGGGGGTGGTATTTAGGCTTGCTGAACTCTAGTTTGGAAGACATGTCCGAGTTATCCAGGAAGGCTTACAATCACTTAGCTAGAAAGCCAGTATCGGCGGTCGCCTTGTAGGCTTGCTAAACTCTAGTTTCCAGGAAGGGCAAGAGTCATATAGAGGATCACTTAAATTCACTCAGTGAAAGCAACTGTCGCGGGCTGCCTTTTAGGGTGGCTAAACTCTAGTTGGAAGGAAGTGTGAGAGTCATATATAGGAATTCTTACCTTGACTTAGTGAAAGCACCTATGGAGCGGTGGCTTGTCGTCTTGCTGAACTCCAGTTTGGAAGATGTGCGAGAGTATGTATTCATAGGGATATTTACAGCCACTTGGAGAAAGTAGCTCTCAGGGCTGGTGCGCAGGGTTACAAAACTACATTCAAAGAAGGACAAGAAAAATATACGGGGGAGGCTTACATTCGGGTAGAGAAAGCAACTCTCGTGGGGTGTATTGCCAGATGGCTAAACGTTGAGATTGGAACAAGTGTGAGTTTCTTGTGAATCACACTGAAGGATGAAGTCACTATGTAAAAGCTGGATACTTCTTAGCCAGACGGGAGTCACGATAGGAACACATACACTGACTGAGAGAAAGCAATTGTTGGGTGGTGGGTTGTAGGTTTGCTAAAGTCCAGTTTGGAAGAAGTGCGAGAATCCTTTATAGGAATGCTTACATTCACTTCCAGAAAGCAGCGATCAGCGGTGGTTTGCAGGATTGCTACACCGCAGTTTGCAAGAAGTGCGAGAGTCGTGCATAGCAATGCTTAAATTCCCTTAGAGAAAGCAACTGTCGGCGGGTGATTTTTAGGCTTTCTAGCCTCTGGTTTGGATGAAGTGTGAGACATACATGGGAACGCTTACATTCCCTTCCAGAAAGCAAGTGTCGCGGAGTGGTTTTTAGGCTTGCAAGACTTCTGAACGGAAGAAGTGCGAGAGGCATATACAGGAAGGCGTACATTTACTTAATGAAAGCAACTATAGTGGGATGCATTGGAGAATTGCTAAAGTCTGAGATTGGAAGAATTGTGACCTTCCTGTCAAACACACTTGAGAAAGAAGTCATCACGTAGGACGGGGAGAGCTCCCAGCAGTAAGGAGTCATGTATAGGGACGCTTAAACTAACGTAGAGCGAGCAACTAGCAGGTGGTGCTCTGTAGGCTGGCTAAACGCTAGAATGGAGGAAGTGCCAGACGGTCTTCTATATTAACGCTTACATTCACTGAGAGAAAGAGACTATGTTGGGCGCTTTGTTACACTGGTAAACTCTGAGATTGGAAGAAGTGTGAGAGTTTCCTGTCCAACGCACTTAAGAAAGAAGTCATTATGTAGGAAGAGGAGAGTTCTCGGCTAGAAGGGGAGGAGGCTTTCTATGTATGGGAACGCTTACATTCACTTCAAGAAACTATCGGGGGGTAATTTGTAGTTAAACTCTAGAAGAACTGTGAGAGTCCTATATAGGAAGGCTTGCATTCACTTAGGGAAAGCAAGTACGAAGAAGGAGTGGTTTGTAGGCTTGCTAAACTCTAGTGTTGACGAAATGCGAGAGTCCTATAGAGGGACGTTAACCTTCAGTTAGTGAGAGCAACTCTCGGGGGGGGGGTGGTATTTAGGCTTGCTGAACTCTAGTTTGGAAGACATGTCCGAGTTATCCAGGAAGGCTTCCAATCACTTAGCTAGAAAGCCAGTATCGGCGGTCGCCTTGTAGGCTTGCTAAACTCTAGTTTCCAGGAAGGGCAAGAGTCATATAGAGGATCACTTAAATTCACTCAGTGAAAGCAACTGTCGCGGGCTGCCTTTTAGGGTGGCTAAACTCTAGTTGGAAGGAAGTGTGAGAGTCATATATAGGAATTCTTACCTTGACTTAGTGAAAGCACCTATGGAGCGGTGGCTTGTCGTCTTGCTGAACTCCAGTTTGGAAGATGTGCGAGAGTATGTATTCATAGGGATATTTACAGCCACTTAGAGAAAGTAGCTCTCAGGGCTGGTGCGCAGGGTTACAAAACTACATTCAAAGAAGGACAAGAAAATTATACGGGGGAGGCTTACATTCGGGTAGAGAAAGCAACTCTCGTGGGGTGTATTGCCAGATGGCTAAACGTTGAGATTGGAACAAGTGTGAGTTTCTTGTGAATCACACTGAAGGATGAAGTCACTATGTAAAAGCTGGATACTTCTTAGCCAGACGGGAGTCACGATAGGAACACATACACTGACTGAGAGAAAGCAATTGTTGGGTGGTGGGTTGTAGGTTTGCTAAAGTCCAGTTTGGAAGAAGTGCGAGAATCCTTTATAGGAATGCTTACATTCACTTCCAGAAAGGAGCGATCAGCGGTGGTTTGCAGGATTGCTACACCGCAGTTTGCAAGAAGTGCGAGAGTCATGCATAGCAATGCTTAAATTCCCTTAGAGAAAGCAACTGTCGGCGGGTGATTTTTAGGCTTTCTAGCCTCTGGTTTGGATGAAGTGTGAGACATACATGGGAACGCTTACATTCCCTTCCAGAAAGCAAGTGTCGCGGAGTGGTTTTTAGGCTTGCAAGACTTCTGAACGGAAGAAGTGCGAGAGGCATATACAGGAAGGCGTACATTTACTTAATGAAAGCAACTATAGTGGGATGCATTGGAGAATTGCTAAAGTCTGAGATTGGAAGAAGTGTGACCTTCCTGTCAAACACACTTGAGAAAGAAGTCATCACGTAGGACGGGGAGAGCTCCCAGCAGTAAGGAGTCATGTATAGGGACGCTTAAACTAACTTAGAGCGAGCAACTAGCAGGTGGTGCTCTGTAGGCTGGCTAAACGCTAGAATGGAGGAAGTGCCAGACGGTCTTCTATATTAACGCTTACATTCACTGAGAGAAAGAGACTATGTTGGGCGCTTTGTTACACTGGTAAACTCTGAGATTGGAGGAAGTGTGAGAGTTTCCTGTCCAACGCACTTAGGAAAGAAGTCATTATGTAGGAAGAGGAGAGTTCTCGGCTAGAAAGGGAGGAGGCTTTCTATGTATGGGAACGCTTACATTCACTTCAAGAAACTATCGGGGGGTAATTTGTAGTTAAACTCTAGAAGAACTGTGAGAGTCCTATATAGGAAGGCTTGAATTCACTTAGGGAAAGCAAGTACGAAGAAGGAGTGGTTTGTAGGCTTGCTAAACTCTAGTGTTGACGAAATGCGAGAGTCCTATAGAGGGACGTTAACCTTCAGTTAGTGAGAGCAACTCTCGGGGGGGGGGGTGGTATTTAGGCTTGCTGAACTCTAGTTTGGAAGACATGTCCGAGTTATCCAGGAAGGCTTACAATCACTTAGCTAGAAAGCCAGTATCGGCGGTCGCCTTGTAGGCTTGCTAAAGTCTAGTTTCCAGGAAGGGCAAGAGTCATATAGAGGATCACTTAAATTCACTCAGTGAAAGCAACTGTCGCGGGCTGCCTTTTAGGGTGGCTAAACTCTAGTTGGAAAGAAGTGTGAGAGTCATATATAGGAATTCTTACCTTGACTTAGTGAAAGCACCTATGGAGCGGTGGCTTGTCGTCTTGCTGAACTCCAGTTTGGAAGATGTGCGAGAGTATGTATTCATAGGGATATTTACAGCCACTTGGAGAAAGTAGCTCTCAGGGCTGGTGCGCAGGGTTACAAAACTACATTCAAAGAAGGACAAGAAAAATATACGGGGGAGGCTTACATTCGGGTAGAGAAAGCAACTCTCGTGGGGTGTATTGCCAGATGGCTAAACGTTGAGATTGGAACAAGTGTGAGTTTCTTGTGAATCACACTGAAGGATGAAGTCACTATGTAAAAGCTGGATACTTCTTAGCCAGACGGGAGTCACGATAGGAACACATACACTGACTGAGAGAAAGCAATTGTTGGGTGGTGGGTTGTAGGTTTGCTAAAGTCCAGTTTGGAAGAAGTGCGAGAATCCTTTATAGGAATGCTTACATTCACTTCCAGAAAGCAGCGATCAGCGGTGGTTTGCAGGATTGCTACACCGCAGTTTGCAAGAAGTGCGAGAGTCGTGCATAGCAATGCTTAAATTCCCTTAGAGAAAGCAACTGTCGGCGGGTGATTTTTAGGCTTTCTAGCCTCTGGTTTGGATGAAGTGTGAGACATACATGGGAACGCTTACATTCCCTTCCAGAAAGCAAGTGTCGCGGAGTGGTTTTTAGGCTTGCAAGACTTCTGAACGGAAGAAGTGCGAGAGGCATATACAGGAAGGCGTACATTTACTTAATGAAAGCAACTATAGTGGGATGCATTGGAGAATTGCTAAAGTCTGAGATTGGAAGAATTGTGACCTTCCTGTCAAACACACTTGAGAAAGAAGTCATCACGTAGGACGGGGAGAGCTCCCAGCAGTAAGGAGTCATGTATAGGGACGCTTAAACTAACGTAGAGCGAGCAACTAGCAGGTGGTGCTCTGTAGGCTGGCTAAACGCTAGAATGGAGGAAGTGCCAGACGGTCTTCTATATTAACGCTTACATTCACTGAGAGAAAGAGACTATGTTGGGCGCTTTGTTACACTGGTAAACTCTGAGATTGGAAGAAGTGTGAGAGTTTCCTGTCCAACGCACTTAAGAAAGAAGTCATTATGTAGGAAGAGGAGAGTTCTCGGCTAGAAGGGGAGGAGGCTTTCTATGTATGGGAACGCTTACATTCACTTCAAGAAACTATCGGGGGGTAATTTGTAGTTAAACTCTAGAAGAACTGTGAGAGTCCTATATAGGAAGGCTTGCATTCACTTAGGGAAAGCAAGTACGAAGAAGGAGTGGTTTGTAGGCTTGCTAAACTCTAGTGTTGACGAAATGCGAGAGTCCTATAGAGGGACGTTAACCTTCAGTTAGTGAGAGCAACTCTCGGGGGGGGGGGTGGTATTTAGGCTTGCTGAACTCTAGTTTGGAAGACATGTCCGAGTTATCCAGGAAGGCTTCCAATCACTTAGCTAGAAAGCCAGTATCGGCGGTCGCCTTGTAGGCTTGCTAAACTCTAGTTTCCAGGAAGGGCAAGAGTCATATAGAGGATCACTTAAATTCACTCAGTGAAAGCAACTGTCGCGGGCTGCCTTTTAGGGTGGCTAAACTCTAGTTGGAAGGAAGTGTGAGAGTCATATATAGGAATTCTTACCTTGACTTAGTGAAAGCACCTATGGAGCGGTGGCTTGTCGTCTTGCTGAACTCCAGTTTGGAAGATGTGCGAGAGTATGTATTCATAGGGATATTTACAGCCACTTAGAGAAAGTAGCTCTCAGGGCTGGTGCGCAGGGTTACAAAACTACATTCAAAGAAGGACAAGAAAATTATACGGGGGAGGCTTACATTCGGGTAGAGAAAGCAACTCTCGTGGGGTGTATTGCCAGATGGCTAAACGTTGAGATTGGAACAAGTGTGAGTTTCTTGTGAATCACACTGAAGGATGAAGTCACTATGTAAAAGCTGGATACTTCTTAGCCAGACGGGAGTCACGATAGGAACACATACACTGACTGAGAGAAAGCAATTGTTGGGTGGTGGGTTGTAGGTTTGCTAAAGTCCAGTTTGGAAGAAGTGCGAGAATCCTTTATAGGAATGCTTACATTCACTTCCAGAAAGGAGCGATCAGCGGTGGTTTGCAGGATTGCTACACCGCAGTTTGCAAGAAGTGCGAGAGTCATGCATAGCAATGCTTAAATTCCCTTAGAGAAAGCAACTGTCGGCGGGTGATTTTTAGGCTTTCTAGCCTCTGGTTTGGATGAAGTGTGAGACATACATGGGAACGCTTACATTCCCTTCCAGAAAGCAAGTGTCGCGGAGTGGTTTTTAGGCTTGCAAGACTTCTGAACGGAAGAAGTGCGAGAGGCATATACAGGAAGGCGTACATTTACTTAATGAAAGCAACTATAGTGGGATGCATTGGAGAATTGCTAAAGTCTGAGATTGGAAGAAGTGTGACCTTCCTGTCAAACACACTTGAGAAAGAAGTCATCACGTAGGACGGGGAGAGCTCCCAGCAGTAAGGAGTCATGTATAGGGACGCTTAAACTAACTTAGAGCGAGCAACTAGCAGGTGGTGCTCTGTAGGCTGGCTAAACGCTAGAATGGAGGAAGTGCCAGACGGTCTTCTATATTAACGCTTACATTCACTGAGAGAAAGAGACTATGTTGGGCGCTTTGTTACACTGGTAAACTCTGAGATTGGAGGAAGTGTGAGAGTTTCCTGTCCAACGCACTTAGGAAAGAAGTCATTATGTAGGAAGAGGAGAGTTCTCGGCTAGAAAGGGAGGAGGCTTTCTATGTATGGGAACGCTTACATTCACTTCAAGAAACTATCGGGGGGTAATTTGTAGTTAAACTCTAGAAGAACTGTGAGAGTCCTATATAGGAAGGCTTGAATTCACTTAGGGAAAGCAAGTACGAAGAAGGAGTGGTTTGTAGGCTTGCTAAACTCTAGTGTTGACGAAATGCGAGAGTCCTATAGAGGGACGTTAACCTTCAGTTAGTGAGAGCAACTCTCGGGGGGGGGGGTGGTATTTAGGCTTGCTGAACTCTAGTTTGGAAGACATGTCCGAGTTATCCAGGAAGGCTTACAATCACTTAGCTAGAAAGCCAGTATCGGCGGTCGCCTTGTAGGCTTGCTAAAGTCTAGTTTCCAGGAAGGGCAAGAGTCATATAGAGGATCACTTAAATTCACTCAGTGAAAGCAACTGTCGCGGGCTGCCTTTTAGGGTGGCTAAACTCTAGTTGGAAAGAAGTGTGAGAGTCATATATAGGAATTCTTACCTTGACTTAGTGAAAGCACCTATGGAGCGGTGGCTTGTCGTCTTGCTGAACTCCAGTTTGGAAGATGTGCGAGAGTATGTATTCATAGGGATATTTACAGCCACTTAGAGAAAGTAGCTCTCAGGGCTGGTGCGCAGGGTTACAAAACTACATTCAAAGAAGGACAAGAAAAATATACGGGGGAGGCTTACATTCGGGTAGAGAAAGCAACTCTCGTGGGGTGTATTGCCAGATGGCTAAACGTTGAGATTGGAACAAGTGTGAGTTTCTTGTGAATCACACTGAAGGATGAAGTCACTATGTAAAAGCTGGATACTTCTTAGCCAGACGGGAGTCACGATAGGAACACATACACTGACTGAGAGAAAGCAATTGTTGGGTGGTGGGTTGTAGGTTTGCTAAAGTCCAGTTTGGAAGAAGTGCGAGAATCCTTTATAGGAATGCTTACATTCACTTCCAGAAAGCAGCGATCAGCGGTGGTTTGCAGGATTGCTACACCGCAGTTTGCAAGAAGTGCGAGAGTCGTGCATAGCAATGCTTAAATTCCCTTAGAGAAAGCAACTGTCGGCGGGTGATTTTTAGGCTTTCTAGCCTCTGGTTTGGATGAAGTGTGAGACATACATGGGAACGCTTACATTCCCTTCCAGAAAGCAAGTGTCGCGGAGTGGTTTTTAGGCTTGCAAGACTTCTGAACGGAAGAAGTGCGAGAGGCATATACAGGAAGGCGTACATTTACTTAATGAAAGCAACTATAGTGGGATGCATTGGAGAATTGCTAAAGTCTGAGATTGGAAGAAGTGTGACCTTCCTGTCAAACACACTTGAGAAAGAAGTCATCACGTAGGACGGGGAGAGCTCCCAGCAGTAAGGAGTCATGTATAGGGACGCTTAAACTAACTTAGAGCGAGCAACCAGCAGGTGGTGCTCTGTAGGCTGGCTAAACGCTAGAATGGAGGAAGTGCCAGATGGTCTTCTATATTAACGCTTACATTCACTGAGAGAAAGAGACTATGTTGGGCGCTTTGTTACACTGGTAAACTCTGAGATTGGAAGAAGTGTGAGAGTTTCCTGTCCAACGCACTTAAGAAAGAAGTCATTATGTAGGAAGAGGAGAGTTCTCGGCTAGAAAGGGAGGAGGCTTTCTATGTATGGGAACGCTTACATTCACTTCAAGAAACTATCGGGGGGTAATTTGTAGTTAAACTCTAGAAGAACTGTGAGAGTCCTATATAGGAAGGCTTGCATTCACTTAGGGAAAGCAAGTACGAAGAAGGAGTGGTTTGTAGGCTTGCTAAACTCTAGTGTTGACGAAATGCGAGAGTCCTATAGAGGGACGTTAACCTTCAGTTAGTGAGAGCAACTCTCGGGGAGGGGGGTGGTATTTAGGCTTGCTGAACTCTAGTTTGGAAGACATGTCCGAGTTATCCAGGAAGGCTTACAATCACTTAGCTAGAAAGCCAGTATCGGCGGTCGCCTTGTAGGCTTGCTAAAGTCTAGTTTCCAGGAAGGGCAAGAGTCATATAGAGGATCACTTAAATTCACTCAGTGAAAGCAACTGTCGCGGGCTGCCTTTTAGGGTGGCTAAACTCTAGTTGGAAGGAAGTGTGAGAGTCATATATAGGAATTCTTACCTTGACTTAGTGAAAGCACCTATGGAGCGGTGGCTTGTCGTCTTGCTGAACTCCAGTTTGGAAGATGTGCGAGAGTATGTATTCATAGGGATATTTACAGCCACTTAGAGAAAGTAGCTCTCAGGGCTGGTGCGCAGGGTTACAAAACTACATTCAAAGAAGGACAAGAAAAATATACGGGGGAGGCTTACCTTAGGTTAGAGAAAGCAACTCTCGTGGGGTGTATTGCCAGATGGCTAAACGTTGAGATTGGAACAAGTGTGAGTTTCTTGTGAATCACACTGAAGGATGAAGTCACTATGGAAAAGCTGGATACTTCTTAGCCAGACGGGAGTCACGATAGGAACACATACACTGACTGAGAGAAAGCAATTGTTGGGTGGTGGGTTGTAGGTTTGCTAAAGTCCAGTTTGGAAGAAGTGCGAGAATCCTTTATAGGAATGCTTACATTCACTTCCAGAAAGCAGCGATCAGCGGTGGTTTGCAGGATTGCTACACCGCAGTTTGCAACAAGTGCGAGAGTCGTGCATAGCAATGCTTAAATTCCCTTAGAGAAAGCAACTGTCGGCGGGTGATTTTTAGGCTTTCTAGCCTCTGGTTTGGATGAAGTGTGAGACATACATGGGAACGCTTACATTCCCTTCCAGAAAGCAAGTGTCGCGGAGTGGTTTTTAGGCTTGCAAGACTTCTGAACGGAAGAAGTGCGAGAGGCATATACAGGAAGGCGTACATTTACTTAATGAAAGCAACTATAGTGGGATGCATTGGAGAATTGCTAAAGTCTGAGATTGGAAGAAGTGTGACCTTCCTGTCAAACACACTTGAGAAAGAAGTCATCACGTAGGACGGGGAGAGCTCCCAGCAGTAAGGAGTCATGTATAGGGACGCTTAAACTAACTTAGAGCGAGCAACTAGCAGGTGGTGCTCTGTAGGCTGGCTAAACGCTAGAATGGAGGAAGTGCCAGACGGTCTTCTATATTAACGCTTACATTCACTGAGAGAAAGAGACTATGTTGGGCGCTTTGTTACACTGGTAAACTCTGAGATTGGAAGAAGTGTGAGAGTTTCCTGTCCAACGCACTTAGGAAAGAAGTCATTATGTAGGAAGAGGAGAGTTCTCGGCTAGAAAGGGAGGAGGCTTTCTATGTATGGGAACGCTTACATTCACTTCAAGAAACTATTGGGGGGTAATTTGTAGTTAAACTCTAGAAGAACTGTGAGAGTCCTATATAGGAAGGCTTGCATTCACTTAGGGAAAGCAAGTACGAAGAAGGAGTGGTTTGTAGGCTTGCTAAACTCTAGTGTTGACGAAATGCGAGAGTCCTATAGAGGGACGTTAACCTTCAGTTAGTGAGAGCAACTCCCGGGGAGGGGGGTGGTATTTAGGCTTGCTGAACTCTAGTTTGGAAGACATGTCCGAGTTATCCAGGAAGGCTTACAATCACTTAGCTAGAAAGCCAGTATCGGCGGTCGCCTTGTAGGCTTGCTAAACTCTAGTTTCCAGGAAGGGCAAGAGTCATATAGAGGATCACTTAAATTCACTCAGTGAAAGCAACTGTCGCAGGCTGCCTTTTAGGGTGGCTAAACTCTAGTTGGAAGGAAGTGTGAGAGTCATATATAGGAATTCTTACCTTGACTTAGTGAAAGCACCTATGGAGCGGTGGCTTGTCGTCTTGCTGAACTCCAGTTTGGAAGATGTGCGAGAGTATGTATTCATAGGGATATTTACAGCCACTTAGAGAAAGTAGCTCTCAGGGCTGGTGCGCAGGGTTACAAAACTACATTCAAAGAAGGACAAGAAAAATATACGGGGGAGGCTTACATTCGGGTAGAGAAAGCAACTCTCGTGGGGTGTATTGCCAGATGGCTAAACGTTGAGATTGGAACAAGTGTGAGTTTCTTGTGAATCACACTGAAGGATGAAGTCACTATGTAAAAGCTGGATACTTCTTAGCCAGACGGGAGTCACGATAGGAACACATACACTGACTGAGAGAAAGCAATTGTTGGGTGGTGGGTTGTAGGTTTGCTAAAGTCCAGTTTGGAAGAAGTGCGAGAATCCTTTATAGGAATGCTTACATTCACTTCCAGAAAGCAGCGATCAGCGGTGGTTTGCAGGATTGCTACACCGCAGTTTGCAAGAAGTGCGAGAGTCGTGCATAGCAATGCTTAAATTCCCTTAGAGAAAGCAACTGTCGGCGGGTGATTTTTAGGCTTTCTAGCCTCTGGTTTGGATGAAGTGTGAGACATACATGGGAACGCTTACATTCCCTTCCAGAAAGCAAGTGTCGCGGAGTGGTTTTTAGGCTTGCAAGACTTCTGAACGGAAGAAGTGCGAGAGGCATATACAGGAAGGCGTACATTTACTTAATGAAAGCAACTATAGTGGGATGCATTGGAGAATTGCTAAAGTCTGAGATTGGAAGAAGTGTGACCTTCCTGTCAAACACACTTGAGAAAGAAGTCATCACGTAGGACGGGGAGAGCTCCCAGCAGTAAGGAGTCATGTATAGGGACGCTTAAACTAACTTAGAGAGAGCAACTAGCAGGTGGTGCTCTGTAGGCTGGCTAAACGCTAGAATGGAGGAAGTGCCAGACGGTCTTCTATATTAACGCTTACATTCACTGAGAGAAAGAGACTATGTTGGGCGCTTTGTTACACTGGTAAACTCTGAGATTGGAAGAAGTGTGAGAGTTTCCTGTCCAACGCACTTGAGAAAGAAGTCATTATGTAGGAAGAGGAGAGTTCTCGGCTAGAAAGGGAGGACGCTTTCTATGTATGGGAACGCTTACATTCACTTCAAGAAACTATCGGGGGGTAATTTGTAGTTAAACTCTAGAAGAACTGTGAGAGTCCTATATAGGAAGGCTTGCATTCACTTAGGGAAAGCAAGTACGAAGAAGGAGTGGTTTGTAGGCTTGCTAAACTCTAGTGTTGACGAAATGTGAGAGTCCTATAGAGGGACGTTAACCTTCAGTTAGTGAGAACAACTCTCGGGGAGGGGGGTGGTATTTAGGCTTGCTGAACTCTAGTTTGGAAGACATGTCCGAGTTATCCAGGAAGGCTTACAATCACTTAGCTAGAAAGCCAGTATCGGCGGTCGCCTTGTAGGCTTGCTAAACTCTATTTTCCAGGAAGGGCAAGAGTCATATAGAGGATCACTTAAATTCACTCAGTGAAAGCAACTGTCGCGGGCTGCCTTTTAGGGTGGCTAAACTCTAGTTGGAAGGAAGTGTGAGAGTCATATATAGGAATTCTTACCTTGACTTAGTGAAAGCACCTATGGAGCGGTGGCTTGTCGTCTTGCTGAACTCCAGTTTGGAAGATGTGCGAGAGTATGTATTCATAGGGATATTTACAGCCACTTGGAGAAAGTAGCTCTCAGGGCTGGTGCGCAGGGTTACAAAACTACATTCAAAGAAGGACAAGAAAAATATACGGGGGAGGCTTACATTCGGGTAGAGAAAGCAACTCTCGTGGGGTGTATTGCCAGATGGCTAAACGTTGAGATTGGAACAAGTGTGAGTTTCTTGTGAATCACACTGAAGGATGAAGTCACTATGTAAAAGCTGGATACTTCTTAGCCAGACGGGAGTCACGATAGGAACACATACACTGACTGAGAGAAAGCAATTGTTGGGTGGTGGGTTGTAGGTTTGCTAAAGTCCAGTTTGGAAGAAGTGCGAGAATCCTTTATAGGAATGCTTACATTCACTTCCAGAAAGCAGCGATCAGCGGTGGTTTGCAGGATTGCTACACCGCAGTTTGCAAGAAGTGCGAGAGTCGTGCATAGCAATGCTTAAATTCCCTTAGAGAAAGCAACTGTCGGCGGGTGATTTTTAGGCTTTCTAGCCTCTGGTTTGGATGAAGTGTGAGACATACATGGGAACGCTTACATTCCCTTCCAGAAAGCAAGTGTCGCGGAGTGGTTTTTAGGCTTGCAAGACTTCTGAACGGAAGAAGTGCGAGAGGCATATACAGGAAGGCGTACATTTACTTAATGAAAGCAACTATAGTGGGATGCATTGGAGAATTGCTAAAGTCTGAGATTGGAAGAATTGTGACCTTCCTGTCAAACACACTTGAGAAAGAAGTCATCACGTAGGACGGGGAGAGCTCCCAGCAGTAAGGAGTCATGTATAGGGACGCTTAAACTAACGTAGAGCGAGCAACTAGCAGGTGGTGCTCTGTAGGCTGGCTAAACGCTAGAATGGAGGAAGTGCCAGACGGTCTTCTATATTAACGCTTACATTCACTGAGAGAAAGAGACTATGTTGGGCGCTTTGTTACACTGGTAAACTCTGAGATTGGAAGAAGTGTGAGAGTTTCCTGTCCAACGCACTTAAGAAAGAAGTCATTATGTAGGAAGAGGAGAGTTCTCGGCTAGAAGGGGAGGAGGCTTTCTATGTATGGGAACGCTTACATTCACTTCAAGAAACTATCGGGGGGTAATTTGTAGTTAAACTCTAGAAGAACTGTGAGAGTCCTATATAGGAAGGCTTGCATTCACTTAGGGAAAGCAAGTACGAAGAAGGAGTGGTTTGTAGGCTTGCTAAACTCTAGTGTTGACGAAATGCGAGAGTCCTATAGAGGGACGTTAACCTTCAGTGAGTGAGAGCAACTCTCGGGGGGGGGGGGGTGGTATTTAGGCTTGCTGAACTCTAGTTTGGAAGACATGTCCGAGTTATCCAGGAAGGCTTCCAATCACTTAGCTAGAAAGCCAGTATCGGCGGTCGCCTTGTAGGCTTGCTAAACTCTAGTTTCCAGGAAGGGCAAGAGTCATATAGAGGATCACTTAAATTCACTCAGTGAAAGCAACTGTCGCGGGCTGCCTTTTAGGGTGGCTAAACTCTAGTTGGAAGGAAGTGTGAGAGTCATATATAGGAATTCTTACCTTGACTTAGTGAAAGCACCTATGGAGCGGTGGCTTGTCGTCTTGCTGAACTCCAGTTTGGAAGATGTGCGAGAGTATGTATTCATAGGGATATTTACAGCCACTTAGAGAAAGTAGCTCTCAGGGCTGGTGCGCAGGGTTACAAAACTACATTCAAAGAAGGACAAGAAAATTATACGGGGGAGGCTTACATTCGGGTAGAGAAAGCAACTCTCGTGGGGTGTATTGCCAGATGGCTAAACGTTGAGATTGGAACAAGTGTGAGTTTCTTGTGAATCACACTGAAGGATGAAGTCACTATGTAAAAGCTGGATACTTCTTAGCCAGACGGGAGTCACGATAGGAACACATACACTGACTGAGAGAAAGCAATTGTTGGGTGGTGGGTTGTAGGTTTGCTAAAGTCCAGTTTGGAAGAAGTGCGAGAATCCTTTATAGGAATGCTTACATTCACTTCCAGAAAGGAGCGATCAGCGGTGGTTTGCAGGATTGCTACACCGCAGTTTGCAAGAAGTGCGAGAGTCATGCATAGCAATGCTTAAATTCCCTTAGAGAAAGCAACTGTCGGCGGGTGATTTTTAGGCTTTCTAGCCTCTGGTTTGGATGAAGTGTGAGACATACATGGGAACGCTTACATTCCCTTCCAGAAAGCAAGTGTCGCGGAGTGGTTTTTAGGCTTGCAAGACTTCTGAACGGAAGAAGTGCGAGAGGCATATACAGGAAGGCGTACATTTACTTAATGAAAGCAACTATAGTGGGATGCATTGGAGAATTGCTAAAGTCTGAGATTGGAAGAAGTGTGACCTTCCTGTCAAACACACTTGAGAAAGAAGTCATCACGTAGGACGGGGAGAGCTCCCAGCAGTAAGGAGTCATGTATAGGGACGCTTAAACTAACTTAGAGCGAGCAACTAGCAGGTGGTGCTCTGTAGGCTGGCTAAACGCTAGAATGGAGGAAGTGCCAGACGGTCTTCTATATGAACGCTTACATTCACTGAGAGAAAGAGACTATGTTGGGCGCTTTGTTACACTGGTAAACTCTGAGATTGGAGGAAGTGTGAGAGTTTCCTGTCCAACGCACTTAGGAAAGAAGTCATTATGTAGGAAGAGGAGAGTTCTCGGCTAGAAAGGGAGGAGGCTTTCTATGTATGGGAACGCTTACATTCACTTCAAGAAACTATCGGGGGGTAATTTGTAGTTAAACTCTAGAAGAACTGTGAGAGTCCTATATAGGAAGGCTTGCATTCACTTAGGGAAAGCAAGTACGAAGAAGGAGTGGTTTGTAGGCTTGCTAAACTCTAGTGTTGACGAAATGCGAGAGTCCTATAGAGGGACGTTAACCTTCAGTTAGTGAGAGCAACTCTCGGGGGGGGGGTGGTATTTAGGCTTGCTGAACTCTAGTTTGGAAGACATGTCCGAGTTATCCAGGAAGGCTTACAATCACTTAGCTAGAAAGCCAGTATCGGCGGTCGCCTTGTAGGCTTGCTAAACTCTAGTTTCCAGGAAGGGCAAGAGTCATATAGAGGATCACTTAAATTCACTCAGTGAAAGCAACTGTCGCGGGCTGCCTTTTAGGGTGGCTAAACTCTAGTTGGAAAGAAGTGTGAGAGTCATATATAGGAATTCTTACCTTGACTTAGTGAAAGCACCTATGGAGCGGTGGCTTGTCGTCTTGCTGAACTCCAGTTTGGAAGATGTGCGAGAGTATGTATTCATAGGGATATTTACAGCCACTTAGAGAAAGTAGCTCTCAGGGCTGGTGCGCAGGGTTACAAAACTACATTCAAAGAAGGACAAGAAAAATATACGGGGGAGGCTTACATTCGGGTAGAGAAAGCAACTCTCGTGGGGTGTATTGCCAGATGGCTAAACGTTGAGATTGGAACAAGTGTGAGTTTCTTGTGAATCACACTGAAGGATGAAGTCACTATGTAAAAGCTGGATACTTCTTAGCCAGACGGGAGTCACGATAGGAACACATACACTGACTGAGAGAAAGCAATTGTTGGGTGGTGGGTTGTAGGTTTGCTAAAGTCCAGTTTGGAAGAAGTGCGAGAATCCTTTATAGGAATGCTTACATTCACTTCCAGAAAGCAGCGATCAGCGGTGGTTTGCAGGATTGCTACACCGCAGTTTGCAAGAAGTGCGAGAGTCGTGCATAGCAATGCTTAAATTCCCTTAGAGAAAGCAACTGTCGGCGGGTGATTTTTAGGCTTTCTAGCCTCTGGTTTGGATGAAGTGTGAGACATACATGGGAACGCTTACATTCCCTTCCAGAAAGCAAGTGTCGCGGAGTGGTTTTTAGGCTTGCAAGACTTCTGAACGGAAGAAGTGCGAGAGGCATATACAGGAAGGCGTACATTTACGTAATGAAAGCAACTATAGTGGGATGCATTGGAGAATTGCTAAAGTCTGAGATTGGAAGAAGTGTGACCTTCCTGTCAAACACACTTGAGAAAGAAGTCATCACGTAGGACGGGGAGAGCTCCCAGCAGTAAGGAGTCATGTATAGGGACGCTTAAACTAACTTAGAGCGAGCAACCAGCAGGTGGTGCTCTGTAGGCTGGCTAAACGCTAGAATGGAGGAAGTGCCAGATGGTCTTCTATATTAACGCTTACATTCACTGAGAGAAAGAGACTATGTTGGGCGCTTTGTTACACTGGTAAACTCTGAGATTGGAGGAAGTGTGAGAGTTTCCTGTCCAACGCACTTAAGAAAGAAGTCATTATGTAGGAAGAGGAGAGTTCTCGGCTAGAAAGGGAGGAGGCTTTCTATGTATGGGAACGCTTACATTCACTTCAAGAAACTATCGGGGGGTAATTTGTAGTTAAACTCTAGAAGAACTGTGAGAGTCCTATATAGGAAGGCTTGCATTCACTTAGGGAAAGCAAGTACGAAGAAGGAGTGGTTTGTAGGCTTGCTAAACTCTAGTGTTGACGAAATGCGAGAGTCCTATAGAGGGACGTTAACCTTCAGTTAGTGAGAGCAACTCTCGGGGAGGGGGGTGGTATTTAGGCTTGCTGAACTCTAGTTTGGAAGACATGTCCGAGTTATCCAGGAAGGCTTACAATCACTTAGCTAGAAAGCCAGTATCGGCGGTCGCCTTGTAGGCTTGCTAAACTCTAGTTTCCAGGAAGGGCAAGAGTCATATAGAGGATCACTTAAATTCACTCAGTGAAAGCAACTGTCGCGGGCTGCCTTTTAGGGTGGCTAAACTCTAGTTGGAAGGAAGTGTGAGAGTCATATATAGGAATTCTTACCTTGACTTAGTGAAAGCACCTATGGAGCGGTGGCTTGTCGTCTTGCTGAACTCCAGTTTGGAAGATGTGCGAGAGTATGTATTCATAGGGATATTTACAGCCACTTAGAGAAAGTAGCTCTCAGGGCTGGTGCGCAGGGTTACAAAACTACATTCAAAGAAGGACAAGAAAAATATACGGGGGAGGCTTACATTCGGGTAGAGAAAGCAACTCTCGTGGGGTGTATTGCCAGATGGCTAAACGTTGAGATTGGAACAAGTGTGAGTTTCTTGTGAATCACACTGAAGGATGAAGTCACTATGGAAAAGCTGGATACTTCTTAGCCAGACGGGAGTCACGATAGGAACACATACACTGACTGAGAGAAAGCAATTGTTGGGTGGTGGGTTGTAGGTTTGCTAAAGTCCAGTTTGGAAGAAGTGCGAGAATCCTTTATAGGAATGCTTACATTCACTTCCAGAAAGCAGCGATCAGCGGTGGTTTGCAGGATTGCTACACCGCAGTTTGCAAGAAGTGCGAGAGTCGTGCATAGCAATGCTTAAATTCCCTTAGAGAAAGCAACTGTCGGCGGGTGATTTTTAGGCTTTCTAGCCTCTGGTTTGGATGAAGTGTGAGACATACATGGGAACGCTTACATTCCCTTCCAGAAAGCAAGTGTCGCGGAGTGGTTTTTAGGCTTGCAAGACTTCTGAACGGAAGAAGTGCGAGAGGCATATACAGGAAGGCGTACATTTACTTAATGAAAGCAACTATAGTGGGATGCATTGGAGAATTGCTAAAGTCTGAGATTGGAAGAAGTGTGACCTTCCTGTCAAACACACTTGAGAAAGAAGTCATCACGTAGGACGGGGAGAGCTCCCAGCAGTAAGGAGTCATGTATAGGGACGCTTAAACTAACTTAGAGCGAGCAACTAGCAGGTGGTGCTCTGTAGGCTGGCTAAACCCTAGAATGGAGGAAGTGCCAGACGGTCTTCTATATTAACGCTTACATTCACTGAGAGAAAGAGACTATGTTGGGCGCTTTGTTACACTGGTAAACTCTGAGATTGGAAGAAGTGTGAGAGTTTCCTGTCCAACGCACTTAGGAAAGAAGTCATTATGTAGGAAGAGGAGAGTTCTCGGCTAGAAAGGGAGGAGGCTTTCTATGTATGGGAACGCTTACATTCACTTCAAGAAACTATCGGGGGGTAATTTGTAGTTAAACTCTAGAAGAACTGTGAGAGTCCTATATAGGAAGGCTTGCATTCACTTAGGGAAAGCAAGTACGAAGAAGGAGTGGTTTGTAGGCTTGCTAAACTCTAGTGTTGACGAAATGCAAGAGTCCTATAGAGGGACGTTAACCTTCAGTTAGTGAGAGCAACTCTCGGGGAGGGGGGTGGTATTTAGGCTTGCTGAACTCTAGTTTGGAAGACATGTCCGAGTTATCCAGGAAGGCTTACAATCACTTAGCTAGAAAGCCAGTATCGGCGGTCGCCTTGTAGGCTTGCTAAACTCTAGTTTCCAGGAAGGGCAAGAGTCATATAGAGGATCACTTAAATTCACTCAGTGAAAGCAACTGTCGCGGGCTGCCTTTTAGGGTGGCTAAACTCTAGTTGGAAGGAAGTGTGAGAGTCATATATAGGAATTCTTACCTTGACTTAGTGAAAGCACCTATGGAGCGGTGGCTTGTCGTCTTGCTGAACTCCAGTTTGGAAGATGTGCGAGAGTATGTATTCATAGGGATATTTACAGCCACTTAGAGAAAGTAGCTCTCAGGGCTGGTGCGCAGGGTTACAAAACTACATTCAAAGAAGGACAAGAAAAATATACGGGGGAGGCTTACATTCGGGTAGAGAAAGCAACTCTCGTGGGGTGTATTGCCAGATGGCTAAACGTTGAGATTGGAACAAGTGTGAGTTTCTTGTGAATCACACTGAAGGATGAAGTCACTATGTAAAAGCTGGATACTTCTTAGCCAGACGGGAGTCACGATAGGAACACATACACTGACTGAGAGAAAGCAATTGTTGGGTGGTGGGTTGTAGGTTTGCTAAAGTCCAGTTTGGAAGAAGTGCGAGAATCCTTTATAGGAATGCTTACATTCACTTCCAGAAAGCAGCGATCAGCGGTGGTTTGCAGGATTGCTACACCGCAGTTTGCAAGAAGTGCGAGAGTCATGCATAGCAATGCTTAAATTCCCTTAGAGAAAGCAACTGTCGGCGGGTGATTTTTAGGCTTTCTAGCCTCTGCTTTGGATGAAGTGTGAGACATACATGGGAACGCTTACATTCCCTTCCAGAAAGCAAGTGTCGCGGAGTGGTTTTTAGGCTTGCAAGACTTCTGAACGGAGGAAGTGCGAGAGGCATATACAGGAAGGCGTACATTTACTTAATGAAAGCAACTATAGTGGGATGCATTGGAGAATTGCTAAAGTCTGAGATTGGAAGAAGTGTGACCTTCCTGTCAAACACACTTGAGAAAGAAGTCATCACGTAGGACGGGGAGAGCTCCCAGCAGTAAGGAGTCATGTATAGGGACGCTTAAACTAACTTAGTGCGAGCAACTAGCAGGTGGTGCTCTGTAGGCTGGCTAAACGCTAGAATGGAGGAAGTGCCAGACGGTCTTCTATATTAACGCTTACATTCACTGAGAGAAAGAGACCATGTTGGGCGCTTTGTTACACTGGTAAACTCTGAGATTGGAAGAAGTGTGAGAGTTTCCTGTCCAACGCACTTAGGAAAGAAGTCATTATGTAGGAAGAGGAGAGTTCTCGGCTAGAAAGGGAGGGGGCTTTCTATGTATGGGAACGCTTACATTCACTTCAAGAAACTATCGGGGGGTAATTTGTAGTTAAACTCTAGAAGAACTGTGAGAGTCCTATATAGGAAGGCTTGCATTCACTTAGGGAAAGCAAGTACGAAGAAGGAGTGGTTTGTAGGCTTGCTAAACTCTAGTGTTGATGAAATGCGAGAGTCCTATAGAGGGACGTTAACCTTCAGTTAGTGAGAGCAACTCTCGGGGAGGGGGGTGGTATTTAGGCTTGCTGAACTCTAGTTTGGAAGACATGTCCGAGTTATCCAGGAAGGCTTACAATCACTTAGCTAGAAAGCCAGTATCGGCGGTCGCCTTGTAGGCTTGCTAAACTCTAGTTTCCAGGAAGGGCAAGAGTCATATAGAGGATCACTTAAATTCACTCAGTGAAAGCAACTGTCGCAGGCTGCCTTTTAGGGTGGCTAAACTCTAGTTGGAAGGAAGTGTGAGAGTCATATATAGGAATTCTTACCTTGACTTAGTGAAAGCACCTATGGAGCGGTGGCTTGTCGTCTTGCTGAACTCCAGTTTGGAAGATGTGCGAGAGTATGTATTCATAGGGATATTTACAGCCACTTAGAGAGAGTAGCTCTCAGGGCTGGTGCGCAGGGTTACAAAACTACATTCAAAGAAGGACAAGAAAAATATACGGGGGAGGCTTACATTCGGGTAGAGAAAGCAACTCTCGTGGGGTGTATTGCCAGATGGCTAAACGTTGAGATTGGAACAAGTGTGAGTTTCTTGTGAATCACACTGAAGGATGAAGTCACTATGTAAAAGCTGGATACTTCTTAGCCAGACGGGAGTCACGATAGGAACACATACACTGACTGAGAGAAAGCAATTGTTGGGTGGTGGGTTGTAGGTTTGCTAAAGTCCAGTTTGGAAGAAGTGCGAGAATCCTTTATAGGAATGCTTACATTCACTTCCAGAAAGCAGCGATCAGCGGTGGTTTGCAGGATTGCTACACCGCAGTTTGCAAGAAGTGCGAGAGTCGTGCATAGCAATGCTTAAATTCCCTTAGAGAAAGCAACTGTCGGCGGGTGATTTTTAGGCTTTCTAGCCTCTGGTTTGGATGAAGTGTGAGACATACATGGGAACGCTTACATTCCCTTCCAGAAAGCAAGTGTCGCGGAGTGGTTTTTAGGCTTGCAAGACTTCTGAACGGAGGAAGTGCGAGAGGCATATACAGGAAGGCGTACATTTACTTAATGAAAGCAACTATAGTGGGATGCATTGGAGAATTGCTAAAGTCTGAGATTGGAAGAAGTGTGACCTTCCTGTCAAACACACTTGAGAAAGAAGTCATCACGTAGGACGGGGAGAGCTCCCAGCAGTAAGGAGTCATGTATAGGGACGCTTAAACTAACTTAGAGCGAGCAACTAGCAGGTGGTGCTCTGTAGGCTGGCTAAACCCTAGAATGGAGGAAGTGCCAGACGGTCTTCTATATTAACGCTTACATTCACTGAGAGAAAGAGACTATGTTGGGCGCTTTGTTACACTGGTAAACTCTGAGATTGGAAGAAGTGTGAGAGTTTCCTGTCCAACGCACTTAGGAAAGAAGTCATTATGTAGGAAGAGGAGAGTTCTCGGCTAGAAAGGGAGGAGGCTTTCTATGTATGGGAACGCTTACATTCACTTCAAGAAACTATCGGGGGGTAATTTGTAGTTAAACTCTAGAAGAACTGTGAGAGTCCTATATAGGAAGGCTTGCATTCACTTAGGGAAAGCAAGTACGAAGAAGGAGTGGTTTGTAGGCTTGCTAAACTCTAGTGTTGACGAAATGCGAGAGTCCTATAGAGGGACGTTAACCTTCAGTTAGTGAGAGCAACTCTCGAGAGGGGGGTGGTATTTAGGCTTGCTGAACTCTAGTTTGGAAGACATGTCCGAGTTATCCAGGAAGGCTTACAATCACTTAGCTAGAAAGCCAGTATCGGCGGTCGCCTTGTAGGCTTGCTAAACTCTAGTTTCCAGGAAGGGCAAGAGTCATATAGAGGATCACTTAAATTCACTCAGTGAAAGCAACTGTCGCGGGCTGCCTTTTAGGGTGGCTAAACTCTAGTTGGAAGGAAGTGTGAGAGTCATATATAGGAATTCTTACCTTGACTTAGTGAAAGCACCTATGGAGCGGTGGCTTGTCGTCTTGCTGAACTCCAGTTTGGAAGATGTGCGAGAGTATGTATTCATAGGGATATTTACAGCCACTTAGAGAAAGTAGCTCTCAGGGCTGGTGCGCAGGGTTACAAAACTACATTCAAAGAAGGACAAGAAAAATATACGGGGGAGGCTTACATTCGGGTAGAGAAAGCAACTCTCGTGGGGTGTATTGCCAGATGGCTAAACGTTGAGATTGGAACAAGTGTGAGTTTCTTGTGAATCACACTGAAGGATGAAGTCACTATGTAAAAGCTGGATACTTCTTAGCCAGACGGGAGTCACGATAGGAACACATACACTGACTGAGAGAAAGCAATTGTTGGGTGGTGGGTTGTAGGTTTGCTAAAGTCCAGTTTGGAAGAAGTGCGAGAATCCTTTATAGGAATGCTTCCATTTACTTCCAGAAAGCAGCGATCAGCGGTGGTTTGCAGGATTGCTACACCGCAGTTTGCAAGAAGTGCGAGAGTCGTGCATAGCAATGCTTAAATTCCCTTAGAGAAAGCAACTGTCGGCGGGTGATTTTTAGGCTTTCTAGCCTCTGGTTTGGATGAAGTGTGAGACATACATGGGAACACTTACATTCCCTTCCAGAAAGCAAGTGTCGCGGAGTGGTTTTTAGGCTTGCAAGACTTCTGAACGGAGGAAGTGCGAGAGGCATATACAGGAAGGCGTACATTTACTTAATGAAAGCAACTATAGTGGGATGCATTGGAGAATTGCTAAAGTCTGAGATTGGAAGAAGTGTGACCTTCCTGTCAAACACACTTGAGAAAGAAGTCATCACGTAGGACGGGGAGAGCTCCCAGCAGTAAGGAGTCATGTATAGGGACGCTTAAACTAACTTAGAGCGAGCAACTAGCAGGTGGTGCTCTGTAGGCTGGCTAAACCCTAGAATGGAGGAAGTGCCAGACGGTCTTCTATATTAACGCTTACATTCACTGAGAGAAAGAGACTATGTTGGGCGCTTTGTTACACTGGTAAACTCTGAGATTGGAAGAAGTGTGAGAGTTTCCTGTCCAACGCACTTAGGAAAGAAGTCATTATGTAGGAAGAGGAGAGTTCTCGGCTAGAAAGGGAGGAGGCTTTCTATGTATGGGAACGCTTACATTCACTTCAAGAAACTATCGGGGGGTAATTTGTAGTTAAACTCTAGAAGAACTGTGAGAGTCCTATATAGGAAGGCTTGCATTCACTTAGGGAAAGCAAGTACGAAGAAGGAGTGGTTTGTAGGCTTGCTAAACTCTAGTGTTGACGAAATGCGAGAGTCCTATAGAGGGACGTTAACCTTCAGTTAGTGAGAGCAACTCTCGGGGAGGGGGGTGGTATTTAGGCTTGCTGAACTCTAGTTTGGAAGACATGTCCGAGTTATCCAGGAAGGCTTACAATCACTTAGCTAGAAAGCCAGTATCGGCGGTCGCCTTGTAGGCTTGCTAAACTCTAGTTTCCAGGAAGGGCAAGAGTCATATAGAGGATCACTTAAATTCACTCAGTGAAAGCAACTGTCGCGGGCTGCCTTTTAGGGTGGCTAAATTCTAGTTGGAAGGAAGTGTGAGAGTCATATATAGGAATTCTTACCTTGACTTAGTGAAAGCACCTATGGAGCGGTGGCTTGTCGTCTTGCTGAACTCCAGTTTGGAAGATGTGCGAGAGTATGTATTCATAGGGATATTTACAGCCACTTAGAGAAAGTAGCTCTCAGGGCTGGTGCGCAGGGTTACAAAACTACATTCAAAGAAGGACAAGAAAATTATACGGGGGAGGCTTACATTCGGGTAGAGAAAGCAACTCTCGTGGGGTGTATTGCCAGATGGCTAAACGTTGAGATTGGAACAAGTGTGAGTTTCTTGTGAATCACACTGAAGGATGAAGTCACTATGTAAAAGCTGGATACTTCTTAGCCAGACGGGAGTCACGATAGGAACACATACACTGACTGAGAGAAAGCAATTGTTGGGTGGTGGGTTGTAGGTTTGCTAAAGTCCAGTTTGGAAGAAGTGCGAGAATCCTTTCTAGGAATGCTTACATTCACTTCCAGAAAGCAGCGATCAGCGGTGGTTTGCAGGATTGCTACACCGCAGTTGGCAAGAAGTGCGAGAGTCATGCATAGCAATGCTTATATTCCCTTAGAGAAAGCAACTGTCGGCGGGTGATTTTTAGGCTTTCTAACCTCTGGTTTGGATGAAGTGTGAGACATACATGGGAACGCTTACATTCCCTTCCAGAAAGCAAGTGTCGCGGAGTGGTTTTTAGGCTTGCAAGACTTCTGAACGGAGGAAGTGCGAGAGGCATATACAGGAAGGCGTACATTTACTTAATGAAAGCAACTATAGTGGGATGCATTGGAGAATTGCTAAAGTCTGAGATTGGAAGAAGTGTGACCTTCCTGTCAAACACACTTGAGAAAGAAGTCATCACGTAGGACGGGGAGAGCTCCCAGCAGTAAGGAGTCATGTATAGGGACGCTTAAACTAACTTAGAGCGAGCAACTAGCCGGTGGTGCTCTGTAGGCTGGCTAAACGCTAGAATGGAGGAAGTGCCAGACGGTCTTCTATATTAACGCTTACATTCACTGAGAGAAAGAGACCATGTTGGGCGCTTTGTTACACTGGTAAACTCTGAGATTGGAAGAAGTGTGAGAGTTTCCTGTCCAACGCACTTAGGAAAGAAGTCATTATGTAGGAGGAGGAGAGTTCTCGGCTAGAAAGGGAGGAGGCTTTCTATGGATGGGAACGCTTACATTCACTTCAAGAAACTATCGGGGGGTAATTTGTAGTTAAACTCTAGAAGAACTGTGAGAGTCCTATATAGGAAGGCTTGCATTCACTTAGGGAAAGCAAGTACGAAGAAGGAGTGGTTTGTAGGCTTGCTAAACTCTAGTGTTGATGAAATGCGAGAGTCCTATAGAGGGACGTTAACCTTCAGTTAGTAAGAGCAACTCTCGGGGAGGGGGGTGGTATTTAGGCTTGCTGAACTCTAGTTTGGAAGACATGTCCGAGTTATCCAGGAAGGCTTACAATCACTTAGCTAGAAAGCCAGTATCGGCGGTCGCCTTGTAGGCTTGCTAAACTCTAGTTTCCAGGAAGGGCAAGAGTCATATAGAGGATCACTTAAATTCACTCAGTGAAAGCAACTGTCGCGGGCTGCCTTTTAGGGTGGCTAAACTCTAGTTGGAAGGAAGTGTGAGAGTCATATATAGGAATTCTTCCCTTGACTTAGCGAAAGCACCTATGGAGCGGTGGCTTGTCGTCTTGCTGAACTCCAGTTTGGAAGATGTGCGAGAGTATGTATTCATAGGGATATTTACAGCCACTTAGAGAAAGTAGCTCTCAGGGCTGGTGCGCAGGGTTACAAAACTACATTCAAAGAAGGACAAGAAAAATATACGGGGGAGGTTTACATTCGGGTAGAGAAAGCAACTCTCGTGGGGTGTATTGCCAGATGGCTAAACGTTGAGATTGGAACAAGTGTGAGTTTCTTGTGAATCACACTGAAGGATGAAGTCACTATGTAAAAGCTGGATACTTCTTAGCCAGACGGGAGTCACGATAGGAACACATACACTGACTGAGAGAAAGCAATTGTTGGGCGGTGGGTTGTAGGTTTGCTAAAGTCCAGTTTGGAAGAAGTGCGAGAATCCTTTATAGGAATGCTTACATTCACTTCCAGAAAGCAGCGATCAGCGGTGGTTTCCAGGATTGCTACACCACAGTTTGCAAGAAGTGCGAGAGTCATGCATAGCAATACTTAAATTCCCTTAGAGAAAGCAACTGTCGGCGGGTGATTTTTAGGCTTTCTAGCCTCTGGTTTGGATGAAGTGTGAGACATACATGGGAACGCTTACATTCCCTTCCAGAAAGCAAGTGTCGCGGAGTGGTTTTTAGGCTTGCAAGACTTCTGAACGGAGGAAGTGCGAGAGGCATATACAGGAAGGCGTACATTTACTTAATGAAAGCAACTATAGTGGGATGCATTGGAGAATTGCTAAAGTCTGAGATTGGAAGAAGTGTGACCTTCCTGTCAAACACACTTGAGAAAGAAGTCATCACGTAGGACGGGGAGAGCTCCCAGCAGTAAGGAGTCATGTATAGGGACGCTTAAACTAACTTAGAGCGAGCAACTAGCAGGTGGTGTTCTGTAGGCTGGCTAAACGCTAGAATGGAGGAAGTGCCAGACGGTCTTCTATATTAACGCTTACATTCACTGAGAGAAAGAGACTATGTTGGGCGCTTTATTACACTGGTAAACTCTGAGATTGGAAGAAGTGTGAGAGTCTCCTGTCCAACGCACTTAGGAAAGAAGTCATTATGTAGGAAGAGGAGAGTTCTCGGCTAGAAAGGGAGGAGGCTTTCTATGGATGGGAACGCTTACATTCACTTCAAGAAACTATCGGGGGGTAATTTGTAGTTAAACTCTAGAAGAACTGTGAGAGTCCTATATAGGAAGGCTTGCATTTACTTAGGGAAAGCAAGTACGAAGAAGGAGTGGTTTGTAGGCTTGCTAAACTCTAGTGTTGACGAAATGCGAGAGTCCTATAGAGGGACGTTAACCTTCAGTTAGTGAGAGCAACTCTCGGGGAGGGGGGTGGTATTTAGGCTTGCTGAACTCTAGTTTGGAAGACATGTCCGAGTTATCCAGGAAGGCTTACAATCACTTAGCTAGAAAGCCAGTATCGGCGGTCGCCTTGTAGGCTTGCTAAACTCTAGTTTCCAGGAAGGGCAAGAGTCATATAGAGGATCACTTAAATTCACTCAGTGAAAGCAACTGTCGCGGGCTGCCTTTTAGGGTGGCTAAACTCTAGTTGGAAGGAAGTGTGAGAGTCATATATAGGAATTCTTACCTTGACTTAGCGAAAGCACCTATGGAGCGGTGGCTTGTCGTCTTGCTGAACTCCAGTTTGGAAGATGTGCGAGAGTATGTATTCATAGGGATATTTACAGCCACTTAGAGAAAGTAGCTCTCAGGGCTGGTGCGCAGGGTTACAAAACTACATTCAAAGAAGGACAAGAAAAATATACGGGGGAGGTTTACATTCGGGTAGAGAAAGCAACTCTCGTGGGGTGTATTGCCAGATGGCTAAACGTTGAGATTGGAACAAGTGTGAGTTTCTTGTGAATCACACTGAAGGATGAAGTCACTATGTAAAAGCTGGATACTTCTTAGCCAGACGGGAGTCACGATAGGAACACATACACTGACTGAGAGAAAGCAATTGTTGGGCGATGGGTTGTAGTTTTGCTAAAGTCCAGTTTGGAAGAAGTGCGAGAATCCTTTATAGGAATGCTTACATTCACTTCCAGAAAGCAGCGATCAGCGGTGGTTTCCAGGATTGCTACACCGCAGTTTGCAAGAAGTGCGAGAGTCATGCATAGCAATGCTTAAATTCCCTTAGAGAAAGCAACTGTCGGCGGGTGATTTTTAGGCTTTCTAGCCTCTGGTTTCGATGAAGTGTGAGACATACATGGGAACGCTTACATTCCCTTCCAGAAAGCAAGTGTCGCGGAGTGGTTTTTAGGCTTGCAAGACTTCTGAACGGAGGAAGTGCGAGAGGCATATACAGGAAGGCGTACATTTACTTAATGAAAGCAACTATAGTGGGATGCATTGGAGAATTGCTAAAGTCTGAGATTGGAAGAAGTGTGACCTTCCTGTCAAACACACTTGAGAAAGAAGTCATCACGTAGGACGGGGAGAGCTGCCAGCAGTAAGGAGTCATGTATAGGGACGCTTAAACTAACTTAGAGCGAGCAACTAGCAGGTGGTGCTCTGTAGGCTGGCTAAACGCTAGAATGGAGGAAGTGCCAGACGGTCTTCTATATTAACGCTTACATTCACTGAGAGAAAGAGACTATGTTGGGCGCTTTGTTACACTGGTAAACTCTGAGATTGGAAGAAGTGTGAGAGTCTCCTGTCCAACGCACTTAGGAAAGAAGTCATTATGTAGGAAGAGGAGAGTTCTCGGCTAGAAAGGGAGGAGGCTTTCTATGGATGGGAACGCTTACATTCACTTCAAGAAACTATCGGGGGGTAATTTGTAGTTAAACTCTAGAAGAACTGTGAGAGTCCTATATAGGAAGGCTTGCATTCACTTAGGGAAAGCAAGTACGAAGAAGGAGTGGTTTGTAGGCTTGCTAAACTCTAGTGTTGACGAAATGCGAGAGTCCTATAGAGGGACGTTAACCTTCAGTTAGTGAGAGCAACTCTCGGGGAGGGGGGTGGTATTTAGGCTTGCTGAACTCTAGTTTGGAAGACATGTCCGAGTCATCCAGGAAGGCTTACAATCACTTAGCTAGAAAGCCAGTATCGGCGGTCGCCTTGTAGGCTTGCTAAACTCTAGTTTCCAGGAAGGGCAAGAGTCATATAGAGGATCACTTAAATTCACTCAGTGAAAGCAACTGTCGCGGGCTGCCTTTTAGGGTGGCTAAACTCTAGTTGGAAGGAAGTGTGAGAGTCATATATAGGAATTCTTACCTTGACTTAGTGAAAGCACCTATGGAGCGGTGGCTTGTCGTCTTGCTGAACTCCAGTTTGGAAGATGTGCGAGAGTATGTATTCATAGGGATATTTACAGCCACTTAGAGAAAGTAGCTCTCAGGGCTGGTGCGCAGGGTTACAAAACTACATTCAAAGAAGGACAAGAAAAATATACGGGGGAGGCTTACATTCGGGTAGAGAAAGCAACTCTCGTGGGGTGTATTGCCAGATGGCTAAACGTTGAGATTGGAACAAGTGTGAGTTTCTTGTGAATCACACTGAAGGATGAAGTCACTATGTAAAAGCTGGATACTTCTTAGCCAGACGGGAGTCACGATAGGAACACATACACTGACTGAGAGAAAGCAATTGTTGGGTGGTGGGTTGTAGGTTTGCTAAAGTCCAGTTTGGAAGAAGTGCGAGAATCCTTTATAGGAATGCTTACATTCACTTCCAGAAAGCAGCGATCAGCGGTGGTTTGCAGGATTGCTACACCGCAGTTTGCAAGAAGTGCGAGAGTCGTGCATAGCAATGCTTAAATTCCCTTAGAGAAAGCAACTGTCGGCGGGTGATTTTTAGGCTTTCTAGCCTCTGGTTTGGATGAAGTGTGAGACATACATGGGAACGCTTACATTCCCTTCCAGAAAGCAAGTGTCGCGGAGTGGTTTTTAGGCTTGCAAGACTTCTGAACGGAAGAAGTGCGAGAGGCATATACAGGAAGGCGTACATTTACTTAATGAAAGCAACTATAGTGGGATGCATTGGAGAATTGCTAAAGTCTGAGATTGGAAGAAGTGTGACCTTCCTGTCAAACACACTTGAGAAAGAAGTCATCACGTAGGACGGGGAGAGCTGCCAGCAGTAAGGAGTCATGTATAGGGACGCTTAAACTAACTTAGAGCGAGCAACTAGCAGGTGGTGCTCTGTAGGCTGGCTAAACGCTAGAATGGAGGAAGTGCCAGACGGTCTTCTATATTAACGCTTACATTCACTGAGAGAAAGAGACTATGTTGGGCGCTTTGTTACACTGGTAAACTCTGAGATTGGAAGAAGTGTGAGAGTCTCCTGTCCAACGCACTTAGGAAAGAAGTCATTATGTAGGAAGAGGAGAGTTCTCGGCTAGAAAGGGAGGAGGCTTTCTATGGATGGGAACGCTTACATTCACTTCAAGAAACTATCGGGGGGTAATTTGTAGTTAAACTCTAGAAGAACTGTGAGAGTCCTATATAGGAAGGCTTGCATTCACTTAGGGAAAGCAAGTACGAAGAAGGAGTGGTTTGTAGGCTTGCTAAACTCTAGTGTTGACGAAATGCGAGAGTCCTATAGAGGGACGTTAACCTTCAGTTAGTGAGAGCAACTCTCGGGGAGGGGGGTGGTATTTAGGCTTGCTGAACTCTAGTTTGGAAGACATGTCCGAGTCATCCAGGAAGGCTTACAATCACTTAGCTAGAAAGCCAGTATCGGCGGTCGCCTTGTAGGCTTGCTAAACTCTAGTTTCCAGGAAGGGCAAGAGTCATATAGAGGATCACTTAAATTCACTCAGTGAAAGCAACTGTCGCGGGCTGCCTTTTAGGGTGGCTAAACTCTAGTTGGAAGGAAGTGTGAGAGTCATATATAGGAATTCTTACCTTGACTTAGTGAAAGCACCTATGGAGCGGTGGCTTGTCGTCTTGCTGAACTCCAGTTTGGAAGATGTGCGAGAGTATGTATTCATAGGGATATTTACAGCCACTTAGAGAAAGTAGCTCTCAGGGCTGGTGCGCAGGGTTACAAAACTACATTCAAAGAAGGACAAGAAAAATATACGGGGGAGGATTACATTCGGGTAGAGAAAGCAACTCTCGTGGGGTGTATTGCCAGATGGCTAAACGTTGAGATTGGAACAAGTGTGAGTTTCTTGTGAATCACACTGAAGGATGAAGTCACTATGTAAAAGCTGGATACTTCTTAGCCAGACGGGAGTCACGATAGGAACACATACACTGACTGAGAGAAAGCAATTGTTGGGTGGTGGGTTGTAGGTTTGCTAAAGTCCAGTTTGGAAGAAGTGCGAGAATCCTTTATAGGAATGCTTACATTCACTTCCAGAAAGCAGCGATCAGCGGTGGTTTGCAGGATTGCTACACCGCAGTTTGCAAGAAGTGCGAGAGTCGTGCATAGCAATGCTTAAATTCCCTTAGAGAAAGCAACTGTCGGCGGGTGATTTTTAGGCTTTCTAGCCTCTGGTTTGGATGAAGTGTGAGACATACATGGGAACGCTTACATTCCCTTCCAGAAAGCAAGTGTCGCGGAGTGGTTTTTAGGCTTGCAAGACTTCTGAACGGAAGAAGTGCGAGAGGCATATACAGGAAGGCGTACATTTACTTAATGAAAGCAACTATAGTGGGATGCATTGGAGAATTGCTAAAGTCTGAGATTGGAAGAAGTGTGACCTTCCTGTCAAACACACTTGAGAAAGAAGTCATCACGTAGGACGGGGAGAGCTGCCAGCAGTAAGGAGTCATGTATAGGGACGCTTAAACTAACTTAGAGCGAGCAACTAGCAGGTGGTGCTCTGTAGGCTGGCTAAACGCTAGAATGGAGGAAGTGCCAGACGGTCTTCTATATTAACGCTTACATTCACTGAGAGAAAGAGACTATGTTGGGCGCTTTGTTACACTGGTAAACTCTGAGATTGGAAGAAGTGTGAGAGTCTCCTGTCCAACGCGCTTAGGAAAGAAGTCATTATGTAGGAAGAGGAGAGTTCTCGGCTAGAAAGGGAGGAGGCTTTCTATGGATGGGAACGCTTACATTCACTTCAAGAAACTATCGGGGGGTAATTTGTAGTTAAACTCTAGAAGAACTGTGAGAGTCCTATATAGGAAGGCTTGCATTCACTTAGGGAAAGCAAGTACGAAGAAGGAGTGGTTTGTAGGCTTGCTAAACTCTAGTGTTGACGAAATGCGAGAGTCCTATAGAGGGACGTTAACCTTCAGTTAGTGAGAGCAACTCTCGGGGAGGGGGGTGGTATTTAGGCTTGCTGAACTCTAGTTTGGAAGACATGTCCGAGTCATCCAGGAAGGCTTACAATCACTTAGCTAGAAAGCCAGTATCGGCGGTCGCCTTGTAGGCTTGCTAAACTCTAGTTTCCAGGAAGGGCAAGAGTCATATAGAGGATCACTTAAATTCACTCAGTGAAAGCAACTGTCGCGGGCTGCCTTTTAGGGTGGCTAAACTCTAGTTGGAAGGAAGTGTGAGAGTCATATATAGGAATTCTTACCTTGACTTAGTGAAAGCACCTATGGAGCGGTGGCTTGTCGTCTTGCTGAACTCCAGTTTGGAAGATGTGCGAGAGTATGTATTCATAGGGATATTTACAGCCACTTAGAGAAAGTAGCTCTCAGGGCTGGTGCGCAGGGTTACAAAACTACATTCAAAGAAGGACAAGAAAAATATACGGGGGAGGATTACATTCGGGTAGAGAAAGCAACTCTCGTGGGGTGTATTGCCAGATGGCTAAACGTTGAGATTGGAACAAGTGTGAGTTTCTTGTGAATCACACTGAAGGATGAAGTCACTATGTAAAAGCTGGATACTTCTTAGCCAGACGGGAGTCACGATAGGAACACATACACTGACTGAGAGAAAGCAATTGTTGGGTGGTGGGTTGTAGGTTTGCTAAAGTCCAGTTTGGAAGAAGTGCGAGAATCCTTTCTAGGAATGCTTACATTCACTTCCAGAAAGCAGCGATCAGCGGTGGTTTGCAGGATTGCTACACCGCAGTTTGCAAGAAGTGCGAGAGTCGTGCATAGCAATGCTTAAATTCCCTTAGAGAAAGCAACTGTCGGCGGGTGATTTTTAGGCTTTCTAGCCTCTGGTTTGGATGAAGTGTGAGACATACATGGGAACGCTTACATTCCCTTCCAGAAAGCAAGTGTCGCGGAGTGGTTTTTAGGCTTGCAAGACTTCTGAACGGAAGAAGTGCGAGAGGCATATACAGGAAGGCGTACATTTACTTAATGAAAGCAACTATAGTGGGATGCATTGGAGAATTGCTAAAGTCTGAGATTGGAAGAAGTGTGATCTTCCTGTCAAACATACTTGAGAAAGAAGTCATCACGTAGGACGGGGAGAGCTCCCAGCAGTAAGGAGTCATGTATAGGGACGCTTAAACTAACTTAGAGAGAGCAACTAGCAGGTGGTGCTCTGTAGGCTGGCTAAACGCTAGAATGGAGGAAGTGCCAGACGGTCTTCTATATTAACGCTTACATTCACTGAGAGAAAGAGACTATGTTGGGCGCTTTGTTACACTGGTAAACTCTGAGATTGGAAGAAGTGTGAGAGTTTCCTGTCCAACGCACTTAGGAAAGAAGTCATTATGTAGGAAGAGGAGAGTTCTCGGCTAGAAAGGGAGGAGGCTTTCTATGTATGGGAACGCTTACATTCACTTCAAGAAACTATCGGGGGGTAATTTGTAGTTAAACTCTAGAAGAACTGTGAGAGTCCTATATAGGAAGGCTTGCATTCACTTAGGGAAAGCAAGTACGAAGAAGGAGTGGTTTGTAGGCTTGCTAAACTCTAGTGTTGACGAAATGCGAGAGTCCTATAGAGGGACGTTAACCTTCAGTTAGTGAGAGCAACACTCGGGGGGGGGGTGGTATTTAGGCTTGCTGAACTCTAGTTTGGAAGACATGTCCGAGTTATCCAGGGAGGCTTACAATCACTTAGCTAGAAAGCCAGTATCGGCGGTCGCCTTGTAGGCTTGCTAAACTCTAGTTTCCAGGAAGGGCAAGAGTCATATAGAGGATCACTTAAATTCACTCAGTGAAAGCAACTGTCGCAGGCTGCCTTTTAGGGTGGCTAAACTCTAGTTGGAAGGAAGTGTGAGAGTCATATATAGGAATTCTTACCTTGACTTAGTGAAAGCACCTATGGAGCGGTGGCTTGTCGTCTTGCTGAACTCCAGTTTGGAAGATGTGCGAGAGTATGTATTCATAGGGATATTTACAGCCACTTAGAGAAAGTAGCTCTCAGGGCTGGTGCGCAGGGTTACAAAACTACATTCAAAGAAGGACAAGAAAATTATACGGGGGAGGCTTACATTCGGGTAGAGAAAGCAACTCTCGTGGGGTGTATTGCCAGATGGCTAAACGTTGAGATTGGAACAAGTGTGAGTTTCTTGTGAATCACACTGAAGGATGAAGTCACTATGTAAAAGCTGGATACTTCTTAGCCAGACGGGAGTCACGATAGGAACACATACACTGACTGAGAGAAAGCAATTGTTGGGTGGTGGGTTGTAGGTTTGCTAAAGTCCAGTTTGGAAGAAGTGCGAGAATCCTTTCTAGGAATGCTTACATTCACTTCCAGAAAGCAGCGATCAGCGGTGGTTTGCAGGATTGCTACACCGCAGTTTGCAAGAAGTGCGAGAGTCGTGCATAGCAATGCTTAAATTCCCTTAGAGAAAGCAACTGTCGGCGGGTGATTTTTAGGCTTTCTAGCCTCTGGTTTGGATGAAGTGTGAGACATACATGGGAACGCTTACATTCCCTTCCAGAAAGCAAGTGTCGCGGAGTGGTTTTTAGGCTTGCAAGACTTCTGAACGGAAGAAGTGCGAGAGGCATATACAGGAAGGCGTACATTTACTTAATGAAAGCAACTATAGTGGGATGCATTGGAGAATTGCTAAAGTCTGAGATTGGAAGAAGTGTGACCTTCCTGTCAAACACACTTGAGAAAGAAGTCATCACGTAGGACGGGGAGAGCTCCCAGCAGTAAGGAGTCATGTATAGGGACGCTTAAACTAACTTAGAGCGAGCAACTAGCAGGTGGTGCTCTGTAGGCTGGCTAAACGCCAGAATGGAGGAAGTGCCAGACGGTCTTCTATATTAACGCTTACATTCACTGAGAGAAAGAGACTATGTTGGGCGCTTTGTTACACTGGTAAACTCTGAGATTGGAGGAAGTGTGAGAGTTTCCTGTCCAACGCACTTAGGAAGGAAGTCATTATGTAGGAAGAGGAGAGTTCTCGGCTAGAAAGGGAGGAGGCTTTCTATGTATGGGAACGCTTACATTCACTTCAAGAAACTATCGGGGGGTAATTTGTAGTTAAACTCTAGAAGAACTGTGAGAGTCCTATATAGGAAGGCTTGCATTCACTTAGGGAAAGCAAGTACGAAGAAGGAGTGGTTTGTAGGCTTGCTAAACTCTAGTGTTGACGAAATGCGAGAGTCCTATAGAGGGACGTTAACCTTCAGTTAGTGAGAGCAACTCTCGGGGAGGGGGGTGGTATTTAGGCTTGCTGAACTCTAGTTTGGAAGACATGTCCGAGTTATCCAGGAAGGCTTACAATCACTTAGCTAGAAAGCCAGTATCGGCGGTCGCCTTGTAGGCTTGCTAAACTCTAGTTTCCAGGAAGGGCAAGAGTCATATAGAGGATCACTTAAATTCACTCAGTGAAAGCAACTGTCGCAGGCTGCCTTTTAGGGTGGCTAAACTCTAGTTGGAAGGAAGTGTGAGAGTCATATATAGGAATTCTTACCTTGACTTAGTGAAAGCACCTATGGAGCGGTGGCTTGTCGTCTTGCTGAACTCCAGTTTGGAAGATGTGCGAGAGTATGTATTCATAGGGATATTTACAGCCACTTAGAGAAAGTAGCTCTCAGGGCTGGTGCGCAGGGTTACAAAACTACATTCAAAGAAGGACAAGAAAAATATACGGGGGAGGCTTACATTCGGGTAGAGAAAGCAACTCTCGTGGGGTGTATTGCCAGATGGCTAAACGTTGAGATTGGAACAAGTGTGAGTTTCTTGTGAATCACACTGAAGGATGAAGTCACTATGTAAAAGCTGGATACTTCTTAGCCAGACGGGAGTCACGATAGGAACACATACACTGACTGAGAGAAAGCAATTGTTGGGTGGTGGGTTGTAGGTTTGCTAAAGTCCAGTTTGGAAGAAGTGCGAGAATCCTTTATAGGAATGCTTACATTCACTTCCAGAAAGCAGCGATCAGCGGTGGTTTGCAGGATTGCTACACCGCAGTTTGCAAGAAGTGCGAGAGTCGTGCATAGCAATGCTTAAATTCCCTTAGAGAAAGCAACTGTCGGCGGGTGATTTTTAGGCTTTCTAGCCTCTGGTTTGGATGAAGTGTGAGACATACATGGGAACGCTTACATTCCCTTCCAGAAAGCAAGTGTCGCGGAGTGGTTTTTAGGCTTGCAAGACTTCTGAACGGAAGAAGTGCGAGAGGCATATACAGGAAGGCGTACATTTACTTAATGAAAGCAACTATAGTGGGATGCATTGGAGAATTGCTAAAGTCTGAGATTGGAAGAAGTGTGACCTTCCTGTCAAACACACTTGAGAAAGAAGTCATCACGTAGGACGAGGAGAGCTCCCAGCATTAAGGAGTCATGTATAGGGACGCTTAAACTAACTTAGAGCGAGCAACTAGCAGGTGGTGCTCTGTAGGCTGGCTAAACGCTAGAATGGAGGAAGTGCCAGACGACGGTCTTCTATATTAACGCTTACATTCACTGAGAGAAAGAGACTATGTTGGGCGCTTTGTTACACTGGTAAACTCTGAGATTGGAAGAAGTGTGAGAGTCTCCTGTCCAACGCACTTAAGAAAGAAGTCATTATGTAGGAAGAGGAGAGTTCTCGGCTAGAAAGGGAGGACGCTTTCTATGTATGGGAACGCTTACATTCACTTCAAGAAACTATCGGGGGGTAATTTGTAGTTAAACTCTAGAAGAACTGTGAGAGTCCTATATAGGAAGGCTTGCATTCACTTAGGGAAAGCAAGTATGAAGAAGGAGTGGTTTGTAGGCTTGCTAAACTCTAGTGTTGACGAAATGCGAGAGTCCTATAGAGGGACGTTAACCTTCAGTTAGTGAGAGCAACTCTCGGGGAGGGGGGTGGTATTTAGGCTTGCTGAACTCTAGATTGGAAGACATGTCCGAGTTATCCAGGAAGGCTTACAATAACTTAGCTAGAAAGCCAGTATCGGCGGTCGCCTTGTAGGCTTGCTAAACTCTAGTTTCCAGGAAGGGCAAGAGTCATATAGAGGATCACTTAAATTCACTCAGTGAAAGCAACTGTCGCGGGCTGCCTTTTAGGGTGGCTAAACTCTAGTTGGAAGGAAGTGTGAGAGTCATATATAGGAATTCTTACCTTGACTTAGTGAAAGCACCTATGGAGCGGTGGCTTGTCGTCTTGCTGAACTCCAGTTTGGAAGATGTGCGAGAGTATGTATTCATAGGGATATTTACAGCCACTTAGAGAAAGTAGCTCTCAGGGCTGGTGCGCAGGGTTACAAAACTACATTCAAAGAAGGACAAGAAAAATATACGGGGGAGGCTTACATTCGGGTTGAGAAAGCACCTCTCGTGGGGTGTATTGCCAGATGGCTAAACGTTGAGATTGGAACAAGTGTGAGTTTCTTGTGAATCACACTGAAGGATGAAGTCACTATGTAAAAGCTGGATACTTCTTAGCCAGACGGGAGTCACGATAGGAACACATACACTGACTGAGAGAAAGCAATTGTTGGGTGGTGGGTTGTAGGTTTGCTAAAGTCCAGTTTGGAAGAAGTGCGATAATCCTTTATAGGAATGCTTACATTCACTTCCAGAAAGCAGCGATCAGCGGTGATTTGCAGGATTGCTACACCGCAGTTTGCAAGAAGTGCGAGAGTCGTGCATAGCAATGCTTAAATTCCCTTAGAGAAAGCAACTGTCGGCGGGTGATTTTTAGGCTTTCTAGCCTCTGGTTTGGATGAAGTGTGAGACATACATGGGAACGCTTACATTCCCTTCCAGAAAGCAAGTGTCGCGGAGTGGTTTTTAGGCTTGCAAGACTTCTGAACGGAAGAAGTGCGAGAGGCATATACAGGAAGGCGTACATTTACTTAATGAAAGCAACTATAGTGGGATGCATTGGAGAATTGCTAAAGTCTGAGATTGGAAGAAGTGTGACCTTCCTGTCAAACACACTTGAGAAAGAAGTCATCACGTAGGACGGGGAGAGCTCCCAGCAGTAAGGAGTCATGTATAGGGACGCTTAAACTAACTTAGAGCGAGCAACTAGCAGGTGGTGCTCTGTAGGCTGGCTAAACGCTAGAATGGAGGAAGTGCCAGACGGTCTTCTATATTAACGCTTACATTCACTGAGAGAAAGAGACTATGTTGGGTGCTTTGTTACACTGGTAAACTCTGAGATTGGAAGAAGTGTGAGAGTTTCCTGTCCAACGCACTTAAGAAAGAAGTCATTATGTAGGAAGAGGAGAGTTCTCGGCTAGAAAGGGAGGAGGCTTTCTATGTATGGGAACGCTTACATTCACTTCAAGAAACTATCGGGGGGTAATTTGTAGTTAAACTCTAGAAGAACTGTGAGAGTCCTATACAGGAAGGCTCGCATTCACTTAGGGAAAGCAAGTACGAAGAAGGAGTGGTTTGTAGGCTTGCTAAACTCTAGTGTTGACGAAATGCGAGAGTCCTATAGAGGGACGTTAACCTTCAGTTAGTGAGAGCAACTCTCGGGGGGGGGGGTGGTATTTAGGCTTGCTGAACTCAAGTTTGGAAGACATGTCCGAGTTATCCAGGAAGGCTTACAATAACTTAGCTAGAAAGCCAGTATCGGCGGACGCCTTGTAGGCTTGCTAAACTCTAGTTTCCAGGAAGGGCAAGAGTCATATAGAGGATCACTTAAATTCACTCAGTGAAAGCAACTGTCGCGGGCTGCCTTTTAGGGTGGCTAAACTCTAGTTGGAAGGAAGTGTGAGAGTCATATATAGGAATTCTTACCTTGACTTAGTGAAAGCACCTATGGAGCGGTGGCTTGTCGTCTTGCTGAACTCCAGTTTGGAAGATGTGCGAGAGTATGTATTCATAGGGATATTTACAGCCACTTAGAGAAAGTAGCTCTCAGGGCTGGTGCGCAGGGTTACAAAACTACATTCAAAGAAGGACAAGAAAAATATACGGGGGAGGCTTACATTCGGGTAGAGAAAGCAACTCTCGTGGGGTGTATTGCCAGATGGCTAAACGTTGAGATTGGAACAAGTGTGAGTTTCTTGTGAATCACACTGAAGGATGAAGTCACTATGTAAAAGCTGGATACTTCTTAGCCAGACGGGAGTCACGATAGGAACACATACACTGACTGAGAGAAAGCAATTGTTGGGTGGTGGGTTGTAGGTTTGCTAAAGTCCAGTTTGGAAGAAGTGCGAGAATCCTTTATAGGAATGCTTACATTCACTTCCAGAAAGCAGCAATCAGCGGTGGTTTGCAGGATTGCTACACCGCAGTTTGCAAGAAGTGCGAGAGTCGTGCATAGCAATGCTTAAATTCCCTTAGAGAAAGCAACTGTCGGCGGGTGATTTTTAGGCTTTCTAGCCTCTGGTTTGGATGAAGTGTGAGACATACATGGGAACGCTTACATTCCCTTCCAGAAAGCAAGTGTCGCGGAGTGGTTGTTAGGCTTGCAAGACTTCTGAACGGAAGAAGTGCGAGAGGCATATACAGGAAGGCGTACATTTACTTAATGAAAGCAACTATAGTGGGATGCATTGGAGAATTGCTAAAGTCTGAGATTGGAAGAAGTGTGACCTTCCTGTCAAACACACTTGAGAAAGAAGTCATCACGTAGGACGGGGAGAGCTCCCAGCAGTAAGGAGTCATGTATAGGGACGCTTAAACTAACTTAGAGCGAGCAACTAGCAGGTGGTGCTCTGTAGGCTGGCTAAACGCTAGAATGGAGGAAGTGCCAGACGGTCTTCTATATTAACGCTTACATTCACTGAGAGAAAGAGACTATGTTGGGCGCTTTGTTACACTGGTAAACTCTGAGATTGGAAGAAGTGTGAGAGTTTCCTGTCCAACGCACTTAGGAAAGAAGTCATTATGTAGGAAGAGGAGAGTTCCCGGCTAGAAAGGGAGGAGGCTTTCTATGTATGGGAACGCTTACATTCACTTCAAGAAACTATCGGGGGGTAATTTGTAGTTAAACTCTAGAAGAACTGTGAGAGTCCTATATAGGAAGGCTTGCATTCACTTAGGGAAAGCAAGTACGAAGAAGGAGTGGTTTGTAGGCTTGCTAAACTCTAGTGTTGACGAAATGCGAGAGTCCTATAGAGGGACGTTAACCTTCAGTTAGTGAGAGCAACTCTCGCGGGGGGGGGGGGGTGGTATTTAGGCTTGCTGAACTCTAGTTTGGAAGACATGTCCGAGTTATCCAGGAAGGCTTACAATCACTTAGCTAGAAAGCCAGTATCGGCGGTCGCCTTGTAGGCTTGCTAAACTCTAGTTTCCAGGAAGGGCAAGAGTCATATAGAGGATCACTTAAATTCACTCAGTGAAAGCAACTATCGCAGGCTGCCTTTTAGGGTGGCTAAACTCTAGTTGGAAGGAAGTGTGAGAGTCATATATAGGAATTCTTACCTTGACTTAGTGAAAGCACCTATGGAGCGGTGGCTTGTCGTCTTGCTGAACTCCAGTTTGGAAGATGTGCGAGAGTATGTATTCATAGGGATATTTACAGCCACTTAGAGAAAGTAGCTCTCAGGGCTGGTGCGCAGGGTTACAAAACTACATTCAAAGAAGGACAAGAAAAATATACGGGGGAGGCTTACATTCGGGTAGAGAAAGCAACTCTCGTGGGGTGTATTGCCAGATGGCTAAACGTTGACATTGGAACAAGTGTGAGTTTCTTGTGAATCACACTGAAGGATGAAGTCACTATGTAAAAGCTGGATACTTCTTAGCCAGACGGGAGTCACGATAGGAACACATACACTGACTGAGAGAAAGCAATTGTTGGGTGGTGGGTTGTAGGTTTGCTAAAGTCCAGTTTGGAAGAAGTGCGAGAATCCTTTATAGGAATGCTTCCATTCACTTCCAGAAAGCAGCGATCAGCGGTGGTTTGCAGGATTGCTACACCGCAGTTTGCAAGAAGTGCGAGAGTCGTGCATAGCAATGCTTAAATTCCCTTAGAGAAAGCAACTGTCGGCGGGTGATTTTTAGGCTTTCTAGCCTCTGGTTTGGATGAAGTGTGAGACATACATGGGAACGCTTACATTCCCTTCCAGAAAGCAAGTGTCGCGGAGTGGTTTTTAGGCTTGCAAGACTTCTGAACGGAAGAAGTGCGAGAGGCATATACAGGAAGGCGTACATTTACTTAATGAAAGCAACTATAGTGGGATGCATTGGAGAATTGCTAAAGTCTGAGATTGGAAGAAGTGTGACCTTCCTGTCAAACACACTTGAGAAAGAAGTCATCACGTAGGACGGGGAGAGCTCCCAGCAGTAAGGAGTCATGTATAGGGACGCTTAAACTAACTTAGAGCGAGCAACTAGCAGGTGATGCTCTGTAGGCTGGCTAAACGCTAGAATGGAGGAAGTGCCAGACGGTCTTCTATATTAACGCTTACATTCACTGAGAGAAAGAGACTATGTTGGGCGCTTTGTTACACTGGTAAACTCTGAGATTGGAAGAAGTGTGAGAGTTTCCTGTCCAACGCACTTAAGAAAGAAGTCATTATGTAGGAAGAGGAGAGTTCTCGGCTAGAAAGGGAGGAGGCTTTCTATGTATGGGAACGCTTACATTCACTTCAAGAAACTATCGGGGGGTAATTTGTAGTTAAACTCTAGAAGAACTGTGAGAGTCCTATATAGGAAGGCTTGCATTCACTTAGGGAAAGCAAGTACGAAGAAGGAGTGGTTTGTAGGCTTGCTAAACTCTAGTGTTGACGAAATGCGAGAGTCCTATAGAGGGACGTTAACCTTCAGTTAGTGAGAGCAACTCTCGGGGAGGGGGGTGGTATTTAGGCTTGCTGAACTCTAGTTTGGAAGACATGTCCGAGTTATCCAGGAAGGCTTACAATCACTTAGCTAGAAAGCCAGTATCGGCGGTCGCCTTGTAGGCTTGCTAAACTCTAGTTTCCAGGAAGGGCAAGAGTCATATAGAGGATCACTTAAATTCACTCAGTGAAAGCAACTGTCGCAGGCTGCCTTTTAGGGTGGCTAAACTCTAGTTGGAAGGAAGTGTGAGAGTCATATATAGGAATTCTTACCTTGACTTAGTGAAAGCACCTATGGAGCGGTGGCTTGTCGTCTTGCTGAACTCCAGTTTGGAAGATGTGCGAGAGTATGTATTCATAGGGATATTTACAGCCACTTAGAGAAAGTAGCTCTCAGGGCTGGTGCGCAGGGTTACAAAACTACATTCAAAGAAGGACAAGAAAATTATACGGGGGAGGCTTACATTCGGGTAGAGAAAGCAACTCTCGTGGGGTGTATTGCCAGATGGCTAAACGTTGAGATTGGAACAAGTGTGAGTTTCTTGTGAATCACACTGAAGGATGAAGTCACTATGTAAAAGCTGGATACTTCTTAGCCAGACGGGAGTCACGATAGGAACACATACACTGACTGAGAGAAAGCAATTGTTGGGTGGTGGGTTGTAGGTTTGCTAAAGTCCAGTTTGGAAGAAGTGCGAGAATCCTTTATAGGAATGCTTACATTCACTTCCAGAAAGCAGCGATCAGCGGTGGTTTGCAGGATTGCTACACCGCAGTTTGCAAGAAGTGCGAGAGTAATGCATAGCAATGCTTAAATTCCCTTAGAGAAAGCAACTGTCGGCGGGTGATTTTTAGGCTTTCTAGCCTCTGGTTTGGATGAAGTGTGAGACATACATGGGAACGCTTACATTGACTTCCAGAAAGCAAGTGTCGCGGAGTGGTTTTTAGGCTTGCAAGACTTCTGAACGGAAGAAGTGCGAGAGGCATATACAGGAAGGCGTACATTTACTTAATGAAAGCAACTATAGTGGGATGCATTGGAGAATTGCTAAAGTCTGAGATTGGAAGAAGTGTGACCTTCCTGTCAAACACACTTGAGAAAGAAGTCATCACGTAGGACGGGGAGAGCTCCCAGCAGTAAGGAGTCATGTATAGGGACGCTTAAACTAACTTAGAGCGAGCAACTAGCAGGTGGTGCTCTGTAGGCTGGCTAAACGCTAGAATGGAGGAAGTGCCAGACGGTCTTCTATATTAACGCTTACATTCACTGAGAGAGAGAGACTATGTTGGGCGCTTTGTTACACTGGTAAACTCTGAGATTGGAGGAAGTGTGAGAGTTTCCTGTCCAACGCACTTAGGAAAGAAGTCATTATGTAGGAAGAGGAGAGTTCTCGGCTAGAAAGGGAGGAGGCTTTCTATGTATGGGAACGCTTACATTCACTTCAAGAAACTATCGGGGGGTAATTTGTAGTTAAACTCTAGAAGAACTGTGAGAGTCCTATATAGGAAGGCTTGCATTCACTTAGGGAAAGCAAGTACGAAGAAGGAGTGGTTTGTAGGCTTGCTAAACTCTAGGGTTGACGAAATGCGAGAGTCCTATAGAGGGACGTTAACCTTCAGTTAGTGAGAGCAACTCTCGGGGGAGGGGGGTGGTATTTAGGCTTGCTGAACTCTAGTTTGGAAGACATGTCCGAGTTATCCAGGAAGGCTTACAATCACTTAGCTAGAAAGCCAGTATCGGCGGTCGCCTTGTAGGCTTGCTAAACTCTAGTTTCCAGGAAGGGCAAGAGTCATATAGAGGATCACTTAAATTCACTCAGTGAAAGCAACTGTCGCGGGCTGCCTTTTAGGGTGGCTAAACTCTAGTTGGAAAGAAGTGTGAGAGTCATATATAGGAATTCTTACCTTGACTTAGTGAAAGCACCTATGGAGCGGTGGCTTGTCGTCTTGCTGAACTCCAGTTTGGAAGATGTGCGAGAGTATGTATTCATAGGGATATTTACAGCCACTTAGAGAAAGTAGCTCTCAGGGCTGGTGCGCAGGGTTACAAAACTACATTCAAAGAAGGACAAGAAAATTATACGGGGGAGGCTTACATTCGGGTAGAGAAAGCAACTCTCGTGGGGTGTATTGCCAGATGGCTAAACGTTGAGATTGGAACAAGTGTGAGTTTCTTGTGAATCACACTGAAGGATGAAGTCACTATTTAAAAGCTGGATACTTCTTAGCCAGACGGGAGTCACGATAGGAACACATACACTGACTGAGAGAAAGCAATTGTTGGGTGGTGGGTTGTAGGTTTGCTAAAGTCCAGTTTGGAAGAAGTGTGAGAATCCTTTATAGGAATGCTTACATTCACTTCCAGAAAGCAGCGATCAGCGGTGGTTTGCAGGATTGCTACACCGCAGTTTGCAAGAAGTACGAGAGTCGTGCATAGCAATGCTTAAATTCCCTTAGAGAAAGCAACTGTCGGCGGGTGATTTTTAGGCTTTCTAGCCTCTGGTTTGGATGAAGTGTGAGACATACATGGGAACGCTTACATTCCCTTCCAGAAAGCAAGTGTCGCGGAGTGGTTTTTAGGCTTGCAAGACTTCTGAACGGAAGAAGTGCGAGAGGCATATACAGGAAGGCGTACATTTACTTAATGAAAGCAACTATAGTGGGATGCATTGGAGAATTGCTAAAGTCTGAGATTGGAAGAAGTGTGACCTTCCTGTCAAACACACTTGAGAAAGAAGTCATCACGTAGGACGGGGAGAGCTCCCAGCAGTAAGGAGTCATGTATAGGGATGCTTAAACTAACTTAGAGCGAGCAACTAGCAGGTGGTGCTCTGTAGGCTGGCTAAACGCCAGAATGGAGGAAGTGCCAGACGGTCTTCTATATTAACGCTTACATTCACTGAGAGAAAGAGACTATGTTGGGCGCTTTGTTACACTGGTAAACTCTGAGATTGGAAGAAGTGTGAGAGTTTCCTGTCCAACGCACTTAAGAAAGAAGTCATTATGTAGGAAGAGGAGAGTTCTCGGCTAGAAAGGGAGGAGGCTTTCTATGTATGGGAACGCTTACATTCACTTCAAGAAACTATCGGGGGGTAATTTGTAGTTAAACTCTAGAAGAACTGTGAGAGTCCTATATAGGAAGGCTTGCATTCACTTAGGGAAAGCAAGTACGAAGAAGGAGTGGTTTGTAGGCTTGCTAAACTCTAGTGTTGACGAAATGCGAGAGTCCTATAGAGGGACGTTAACCTTCAGTTAGTGAGAGCAACTCTCGGGGAGGGGGGTGGTATTTAGGCTTGCTGAACTCTAGTTTGGAAGACATGTCCGAGTTATCCAGGAAGGCTTACAATCACTTAGCTAGAAAGCCAGTATCGGCGGTCGCCTTGTAGGCTTGCTAAACTCTAGTTTCCAGGAAGGGCAAGAGTCATATAGAGGATCACTTAAATTCACTCAGTGAAAGCAACTGTCGCAGGCTGCCTTTTAGGGTGGCTAAACTCTAGTTGGAAGGAAGTGTGAGAGTCATATATAGGAATTCTTACCTTGACTTAGTGAAAGCACCTATGGAGCGGTGGCTTGTCGTCTTGCTGAACTCCAGTTTGGAAGATGTGCGAGAGTATGTATTCATAGGGATATTTACAGCCACTTAGAGAAAGTAGCTCTCAGGGCTGGTGCGCAGGGTTACAAAACTACATTCAAAGAAGGACAAGAAAATTATACGGGGGAGGCTTACATTCGGGTAGAGAAAGCAACTCTCGTGGGGTGTATTGCCAGATGGCTAAACGTTGAGATTGGAACAAGTGTGAGTTTCTTGTGAATCACACTGAAGGATGAAGTCACTATGTAAAAGCTGGATACTTCTTAGCCAGACGGGAGTCACGATAGGAACACATACACTGACTGAGAGAAAGCAATTGTTGGGTGGTGGGTTGTAGGTTTGCTAAAGTCCAGTTTGGAAGAAGTGCGAGAATCCTTTATAGGAATGCTTACATTCACTTCCAGAAAGCAGCGATCAGCGGTGTTTTGCAGGATTGCTACACCGCAGTTTGCAAGAAGTGCGAGAGTCGTGCATAGCAATGCTTAAATTCCCTTAGAGAAAGCAACTGTCGGCGGGTGATTTTTAGGCTTTCTAGCCTCTGGTTTGGATGAAGTGTGAGACATACATGGGAACGCTTACATTCCCTTCCAGAAAGCAAGTGTCGCGGAGTGGTTTTTAGGCTTGCAAGACTTCTGAACGGAGGAAGTGCGAGAGGCATATACAGGAAGGCGTACATTTACTTAATGAAAGCAACTATAGTGGGATGCATTGGAGAATTGCTAAAGTCTGAGATTGGAAGAAGTGTGACCTTCCTGTCAAACACACTTGAGAAAGAAGTCATCACGTAGGACGGGGAGAGCTCCCAGCAGTAAGGAGTCATGTATAGGGACGCTTAAACTAACTTAGAGCGAGCAACTAGCAGGTGGTGCTCTGTAGGCTGGCTAAACGCTAGAATGGAGGAAGTGCCAGACGGTCTTCTATATTAACGCTTACATTCACTGAGAGAAAGAGACTGTGTTGGGCGCTTTGTTACACTGGTAAACTCTGAGATTGGAAGAAGTGTGAGAGTTTCCTGTCCAACGCACTTAAGAAAGAAGTCATTATGTAGGAAGAGGAGAGTTCTCGGCTAGAAAGGGAGGAGGCTTTCTATGTATGGGAACGCTTACATTCACTTCAAGAAACTATCGGGGGGTAATTTGTAGTTAAACTCTAGAAGAACTGTGAGAGTCCTATATAGGAAGGCTTGCATTCACTTAGGGAAAGCAAGTACGAAGAAGGAGTGGTTTGTAGGCTTGCTAAACTCTAGTGTTGACGAAATGCGAGAGTCCTATAGAGGGACGTTAACCTTCAGTTAGTGAGAGCAACTCTCGGGGAGGGGGGTGGTATTTAGGCTTGCTGAACTCTAGTTTGGAAGACATGTCCGAGTTATCCAGGAAGGCTTACAATCACTTAGCTAGAAAGCCAGTATCGGCGGTCGCCTTGTAGGCTTGCTAAACTCTAGTTTCCAGGAAGGGCAAGAGTCATATAGAGGATCACTTAAATTCACTCAGTGAAAGCAACTGTCGCAGGCTGCCTTTTAGGGTGGCTAAACTCTAGTTGGAAGGAAGTGTGAGAGTCATATATAGGAATTCTTACCTTGACTTAGTGAAAGCACCTATGGAGCGGTGGCTTGTCGTCTTGCTGAACTCCAGTTTGGAAGATGTGCGAGAGTATGTATTCATAGGGATATTTACAGCCACTTAGAGAAAGTAGCTCTCAGGGCTGGTGCGCAGGGTTACAAAACTACATTCAAAGAAGGACAAGAAAATTATACGGGGGAGGCTTACATTCGGGTAGAGAAAGCAACTCTCGTGGGGTGTATTGCCAGATGGCTAAACGTTGAGATTGGAACAAGTGTGAGTTTCTTGTGAATCACACTGAAGGATGAAGTCACTATGTAAAAGCTGGATACTTCTTAGCCAGACGGGAGTCACGATAGGAACACATACACTGACTGAGAGAAAGCAATTGTTGGGTGGTGGGTTGTAGGTTTGCTAAAGTCCAGTTTGGAAGAAGTGCGAGAATCCTTTATAGGAATGCTTACATTCACTTCCAGAAAGCAGCGATCAGCGGTGTTTTGCAGGATTGCTACACCGCAGTTTGCAAGAAGTGCGAGAGTCGTGCATAGCAATGCTTAAATTCCCTTAGAGAAAGCAACTGTCGGCGGGTGATTTTTAGGCTTTCTAGCCTCTGGTTTGGATGAAGTGTGAGACATACATGGGAACGCTTACATTCCCTTCCAGAAAGCAAGTGTCGCGGAGTGGTTTTTAGGCTTGCAAGACTTCTGAACGGAGGAAGTGCGAGAGGCATATACAGGAAGGCGTACATTTACTTAATGAAAGCAACTATAGTGGGATGCATTGGAGAATTGCTAAAGTCTGAGATTGGAAGAAGTGTGACCTTCCTGTCAAACACACTTGAGAAAGAAGTCATCACGTAGGACGGGGAGAGCTCCCAGCAGTAAGGAGTCATGTATAGGGACGCTTAAACTAACTTAGAGCGAGCAACTAGCAGGTGGTGCTCTGTAGGCTGGCTAAACGCTAGAATGGAGGAAGTGCCAGACGGTCTTCTATATTAACGCTTACATTCACTGAGAGAAAGAGACTGTGTTGGGCGCTTTGTTACACTGGTAAACTCTGAGATTGGAAGAAGTGTGAGAGTTTCCTGTCCAACGCACTTAAGAAAGAAGTCATTATGTAGGAAGAGGAGAGTTCTCGGCTAGAAAGGGAGGAGGCTTTCTATGTATGGGAACGCTTACATTCACTTCAAGAAACTATCGGGGGGTAATTTGTAGTTAAACTCTAGAAGAACTGTGAGAGTCCTATATAGGAAGGCTTGCATTCACTTAGGGAAAGCAAGTACGAAGAAGGAGTGGTTTGTAGGCTTGCTAAACTCTAGTGTTGACGAAATGCGAGAGTCCTATAGAGGGACGTTAACCTTCAGTTAGTGAGAGCAACTCTCGGGGGGGGGGGTGGTATTTAGGCTTGCTGAACTCTAGTTTGGAAGACATGTCCGAGTTATCCAGGAAGGCTTACAATCACTTAGCTAGAAAGCCAGTATCGGCGGTCGCCTTGTAGGCTTGCTAAACTCTAGTTTCCAGGAAGGGCAAGAGTCATATAGAGGATCACTTAAATTCACTCAGTGAAAGCAACTGTCGCAGGCTGCCTTTTAGGGTGGCTAAACTCTAGTTGGAAGGAAGTGTGAGAGTCATATATAGGAATTCTTACCTTGACTTAGTGAAAGCACCTATGGAGCGGTGGCTTGTCATCTTGCTGAACTCCAGTTTGGAAGATGTGCGAGAGTATGTATTCATAGGGATATTTACAGCCACTTAGAGAAAGTAGCTCTCAGGGCTGGTGCGCAGGGTTACAAAACTACATTCAAAGAAGGACAAGAAAAATATACGGGGGAGGCTTACATTCGGGTAGAGAAAGCAACTCTCGTGGGGTGTATTGCCAGATGGCTAAACGTTGAGATTGGAACAAGTGTGAGTTTCTTGTGAATCACACTGAAGGATGAAGTCACTATGTAAAAGCTGGATACTTCTTAGCCAGAAGGGAGTCACGATAGGAACACATACACTGACTGAGAGAAAGCAATTGTTGGGTGGTGGGTTGTAGGTTTGCTAAAGTCCAGTTTGGAAGAAGTGCGAGAATCCTTTATAGGAATGCTTACATTCACTTCCAGAAAGCAGCAATCAGCGGTGGTTTGCAGGATTGCTACACCGCAGTTTGCAAGAAGTGCGAGAGTCGTGCATAGCAATGCTTAAATTCCCTTAGAGAAAGCAACTGTCGGCGGGTGATTTTTAGGCTTTCTAGCCTCTGGTTTGGATGAAGTGTGAGACATACATGGGAACGCTTACATTCCCTTCCAGAAAGCAAGTGTCGCGGAGTGGTTTTTAGGCTTGCAAGACTTCTGAACGGAAGAAGTGCGAGAGGCATATACAGGAAGGCGTACATTTACTTAATGAAAGCAACTATAGTGGGATGCATTGGAGAATTGCTAAAGTCTGAGATTGGAAGAAGTGTGACCTTCCTGTCAAACACACTTGAGAAAGAAGTCATCACGTAGGACGGGGAGAGCTCCCAGCAGTAAGGAGTCATGTATAGGGATGCTTAAACTAACTTAGAGCGAGCAACTAGCAGGTGGAGCTCTGTAGGCTGGCTAAACGCCAGAATGGAGGAAGTGCCAGACGGTCTTCTATATTAACGCTTACATTCACTGAGAGGAAGAGACTATGTTGGGCGCTTTGTTACACTGGTAAACTCTGAGATTGGAAGAAGTGTGAGAGTTTCCTGTCCAACGCACTTAAGAAAGAAGTCATTATGTAGGAAGAGGAGAGTTCTCGGCTAGAAAGGGAGGAGGCTTTCTATGTATGGGAACGCTTACATTCACTTCAAGAAACTATCGGGGGGTAATTTGTAGTTAAACTCTAGAAGAACTGTGAGAGTCCTATATAGGAAGGCTTGCATTCACTTAGGGAAAGCAAGTACGAAGAAGGAGTGGTTTGTAGGCTTGCTAAACTCTAGTGTTGACGAAATGCGAGAGTCCTATAGAGGGACGTTAACCTTCAGTTAGTGAGAGCAACTCTCGGGGAGGGGGGTGGTATTTAGGCTTGCTGAACTCTAGTTTGGAAGACATGTCCGAGTTATCCAGGAAGGCTTACAATCACTTAGCTAGAAAGCCAGTATCGGCGGTCGCCTTGTAGGCTTGCTAAACTCTAGTTTCCAGGAAGGGCAAGAGTCATATAGAGGATCACTTAAATTCACTCAGTGAAAGCAACTGTCGCAGGCTGCCTTTTAGGGTGGCTAAACTCTAGTTGGAAGGAAGTGTGAGAGTCATATATAGGAATTCTTACCTTGACTTAGTGAAAGCACCTATGGAGCGGTGGCTTGTCGTCTTGCTGAACTCCAGTTTGGAAGATGTGCGAGAGTATGTATTCATAGGGATATTTACAGCCACTTAGAGAAAGTAGCTCTCAGGGCTGGTGCGCAGGGTTACAAAACTACATTCAAAGAAGGACAAGAAAATTATACGGGGGAGGCTTACATTCGGGTAGAGAAAGCAACTCTCGTGGGGTGTATTGCCAGATGGCTAAACGTTGAGATTGGAACAAGTGTGAGTTTCTTGTGAATCACACTGAAGGATGAAGTCACTATGTAAAAGCTGGATACTTCTTAGCCAGACGGGAGTCACGATAGGAACACATACACTGACTGAGAGAAAGCAATTGTTGGGTGGTGGGTTGTAGGTTTGCTAAAGTCCAGTTTGGAAGAAGTGCGAGAATCCTTTATAGGAATGCTTACATTCACTTCCAGAAAGCAGCGATCAGCGGTGTTTTGCAGGATTGCTACACCGCAGTTTGCAAGAAGTGCGAGAGTCGTGCATAGCAATGCTTAAATTCCCTTAGAGAAAGCAACTGTCGGCGGGTGATTTTTAGGCTTTCTAGCCTCTGGTTTGGATGAAGTGTGAGACATACATGGGAACGCTTACATTCCCTTCCAGAAAGCAAGTGTCGCGGAGTGGTTTTTAGGCTTGCAAGACTTCTGAACGGAAGAAGTGCGAGAGGCATATACAGGAAGGCGTACATTTACTTAATGAAAGCAACTATAGTGGGATGCATTGGAGAATTGCTAAAGTCTGAGATTGGAAGAAGTGTGACCTTCCTGTCAAACACACTTGAGAAAGAAGTCATCACGTAGGACGGGGAGAGCTCCCAGCAGTAAGGAGTCATGTATAGGGACGCTTAAACTAACTTAGAGCGAGCAACTAGCAGGTGGTGCTCTGTAGGCTGGCTAAACGCTAGAATGGAGGAAGTGCCAGACGGTCTTCTATATTAACGCTTACATTCACTGAGAGAAAGAGACTGTGTTGGGCGCTTTGTTACACTGGTAAACTCTGAGATTGGAAGAAGTGTGAGAGTTTCCTGTCCAACGCACTTAAGAAAGAAGTCATTATGTAGGAAGAGGAGAGTTCTCGGCTAGAAAGGGAGGAGGCTTTCTATGTATGGGAACGCTTACATTCACTTCAAGAAACTATCGGGGGGTAATTTGTAGTTAAACTCTAGAAGAACTGTGAGAGTCCTATATAGGAAGGCTTGCATTCACTTAGGGAAAGCAAGTACGAAGAAGGAGTGGTTTGTAGGCTTGCTAAACTCTAGTGTTGACGAAATGCGAGAGTCCTATAGAGGGACGTTAACCTTCAGTTAGTGAGAGCAACTCTCGGGGGGGGGGGGTGGTATTTAGGCTTGCTGAACTCTAGTTTGGAAGACATGTCCGAGTTATCCAGGAAGGCTTACAATCACTTAGCTAGAAAGCCAGTATCGGCGGTCGCCTTGTAGGCTTGCTAAACTCTAGTTTCCAGGAAGGGCAAGAGTCATATAGAGGATCACTTAAATTCACTCAGTGAAAGCAACTGTCGCAGGCTGCCTTTTAGGGTGGCTAAACTCTAGTTGGAAGGAAGTGTGAGAGTCATATATAGGAATTCTTACCTTGACTTAGTGAAAGCACCTATGGAGCGGTGGCTTGTCATCTTGCTGAACTCCAGTTTGGAAGATGTGCGAGAGTATGTATTCATAGGGATATTTACAGCCACTTAGAGAAAGTAGCTCTCAGGGCTGGTGCGCAGGGTTACAAAACTACATTCAAAGAAGGACAAGAAAAATATACGGGGGAGGCTTACATTCGGGTAGAGAAAGCAACTCTCGTGGGGTGTATTGCCAGATGGCTAAACGTTGAGATTGGAACAAGTGTGAGTTTCTTGTGAATCACACTGAAGGATGAAGTCACTATGTAAAAGCTGGATACTTCTTAGCCAGAAGGGAGTCACGATAGGAACACATACACTGACTGAGAGAAAGCAATTGTTGGGTGGTGGGTTGTAGGTTTGCTAAAGTCCAGTTTGGAAGAAGTGCGAGAATCCTTTATAGGAATGCTTACATTCACTTCCAGAAAGCAGCAATCAGCGGTGGTTTGCAGGATTGCTACACCGCAGTTTGCAAGAAGTGCGAGAGTCGTGCATAGCAATGCGTAAATTCCCTTAGAGAAAGCAACTGTCGGCGGGTGATTTTTAGGCTTTCTAGCCTCTGGTTTGGATGAAGTGTGAGACATACATGGGAACGCTTACATTCCCTTCCAGAAAGCAAGTGTCGCGGAGTGGTTTTTAGGCTTGCAAGACTTCTGAACGGAAGAAGTGCGAGAGGCATATACAGGAAGGCGTACATTTACTTAATGAAAGCAACTATAGTGGGATGCATTGGAGAATTGCTAAAGTCTGAGATTGGAAGAAGTGTGACCTTCCTGTCAAACACACTTGAGAAAGAAGTCATCACGTAGGACGGGGAGAGCTCCCAGCAGTAAGGAGTCATGTATAGGGACGCTTAAACTAACTTAGAGCGAGCAACTAGCAGGTGGTGCTCTGTAGGCTGGCTAAACGCTAGAATGGAGGAAGTGCCAGACGGTCTTCTATATTAACGCTTACATTCACTGAGAGAGAGAGACTATGTTGGGCGCTTTGTTACACTGGTAAACTCTGAGATTGGAAGAAGTGTGAGAGTTTCCTGTCCAACGCACTTAAGAAAGAAGTCATTATGTAGGAAGAGGAGAGTTCTCGGCTAGAAAGGGAGGAGGCTTTCTATGTATGGGAACGCTTACATTCACTTCAAGAAACTATCGGGGGGTAATTTGTAGTTAAACTCTAGAAGAACTGTGAGAGTCCTATATAGGAAGGCTTGCATTCACTTAGGGAAAGCAAGTACGAAGAAGGAGTGGTTTGTAGGCTTGCTAAACTCTAGTGTTGACGAAATGCGAGAGTCCTATAGAGGGACGTTAACCTTCAGTTAGTGAGAGCAACTCTCGGGGAGGGGGGTGGTATTTAGGCTTGCTGAACTCTAGTTTGGAAGACATGTCCGAGTTATCCAGGAAGGCTTACAATCACTTAGCTAGAAAGCCAGTATCGGCGGTCGCCTTGTAGCCTTGCTAAACTCTAGTTTCCAGGAAGGGCAAGAGTCATATAGAGGATCACTTAAATTCACTCAGTGAAAGCAACTGTCGCAGGCTGCCTTTTAGGGTGGCTAAACTCTAGTTGGAAGGAAGTGTGAGAGTCATATATAGGAATTCTTACCTTGACTTAGTGAAAGCACCTATGGAGCGGTGGCTTGTCGTCTTGCTGAACTCCAGTTTGGAAGATGTGCGAGAGTATGTATTCATAGGGATATTTACAGCCACTTAGAGAAAGTAGCTCTCAGGGCTGGTGCGCAGGGTTACAAAACTACATTCAAAGAAGGACAAGAAAAATATACGGGGGAGGCTTACATTCGGGTAGAGAAAGCAACTCTCGTGGGGTGTATTGCCAGATGGCTAAACGTTGAGATTGGAACAAGTGTGAGTTTCTTGTGAATCACACTGAAGGATGAAGTCACTATGTAAAAGCTGGATACTTCTTAGCCAGACGGGAGTCACGATAGGAACACATACACTGACTGAGAGAAAGCAATTGTTGGGTGGTGGGTTGTAGGTTTGCTAAAGTCCAGTTTGGAAGAAGTGCGAGAATCCTTTATAGGAATGCTTCCATTCACTTCCAGAAAGCAGCGATCAGCGGTGGTTTGCAGGATTGCTACACCGCAGTTTGCAAGAAGTGCGAGAGTCGTGCATAGCAATGCTTAAATTCCCTTAGAGAAAGCAACTGTCGGCGGGTGATTTTTAGGCTTTCTAGCCTCTGGTTTGGATGAAGTGTGAGACATACATGGGAACGCTTACATTCCCTTCCAGAAAGCAAGTGTCGCGGAGTGGTTTTTAGGCTTGCAAGACTTCTGAACGGAAGAAGTGCGAGAGGCATATACAGGAAGGCGTACATTTACTTAATGAAAGCAACTATAGTGGGATGCATTGGAGAATTGCTAAAGTCTGAGATTGGAAGAAGTGTGACCTTCCTGTCAAACACACTTGAGAAAGAAGTCATCACGTAGGACGCGGAGAGCTCCCAGCAGTAAGGAGTCATGTATAGGGACGCTTAAACTAACTTAGAGCGAGCAACTAGCAGGTGATGCTCTGTAGGCTGGCTAAACGCTAGAATGGAGGAAGTGCCAGACGGTCTCTATATTAACACTTACATTCACTGAGAGAAAGAGACTATGTTGGGCGCTTTGTTACACTGGTAAACTCTGAGATTGGAAGAAGTGTGAGAGTTTCCTGTCCAACGCACTTAAGAAAGAAGTCATTATGTAGGAAGAGGAGAGTTCTCGGCTAGAAAGGGAGGAGGCTTTCTATGTATGGGAACGCTTACATTCACTTCAAGAAACTATCGGGGGGTAATTTGTAGTTAAACTCTAGAAGAACTGTGAGAGTCCTATATAGGAAGGCTTGCATTCACTTAGGGAAAGCAAGTACGAAGAAGGAGTGGTTTGTAGGCTTGCTAAACTCTAGTGTTGACGAAATGCGAGAGTCCTATAGAGGGACGTTAACCTTCAGTTAGTGAGAGCAACTCTCGGGGAGGGGGGTGGTATTTAGGCTTGCTGAACTCTAGTTTGGAAGACATGTCCGAGTTATCCAGGAAGGCTTACAATCACTTAGCTAGAAAGCCAGTATCGGCGGTCGCCTTGTAGGCTTGCTAAACTCTAGTTTCCAGGAAGGGCAAGAGTCATATAGAGGATCACTTAAATTCACTCAGTGAAAGCAACTGTCTCGGGCTGCCTTTTAGGGTGGCTAAACTCTAGTTGGAAGGAAGTGTGAGAGTCATATATAGGAATTCTTACCTTGACTTAGTGAAAGCACCTATGGAGCGGTGGCTTGTCGTCTTGCTGAACTCCAGTTTGGAAGATGTGCGAGAGTATGTATTCATAGGGATATTTACAGCCACTTAGAGAAAGTAGCTCTCAGGGCTGGTGTGCAGGGTTACAAAACTACATTCAAAGAAGGACAAGAAAAATATACGGGGGAGGCTTACATTCGGGTAGAGAAAGCAACTCTCGTGGGGTGTATTGCCAGATGGCTAAACGTTGAGATTGGAACAAGTGTGAGTTTCTTGTGAATCACACTGAAGGATGAAGTCACTATGTAAAAGCTGGATACTTCTTAGCCAGACGGGAGTCACGATAGGAACACATACACTGACTGAGAGAAAGCAATTGTTGGGTGGTGGGTTGTAGGTTTGCTAAAGTCCAGTTTGGAAGAAGTGCGAGAATCCTTTATAGGAATGCTTCCATTCACTTCCAGAAAGCAGCGATCAGCGGTGGTTTGCAGGATTGCTACACCGCAGTTTGCAAGAAGTGCGAGAGTCGTGCATAGCAATGCTTAAATTCCCTTAGAGAAAGCAACTGTCGGCGGGTGATTTTTAGGCTTTCTAGCCTCTGGTTTGGATGAAGTGTGAGACATACATGGGAACGCTTACATTCCCTTCCAGAAAGCAAGTGTCGCGGAGTGGTTTTTAGGCTTGCAAGACTTCTGAACGGAACAAGTGCGAGAGGCATATACAGGAAGGCGTACATTTACTTAATGAAAGCAACTATAGTGGGATGCATTGGAGAATTGCTAAAGTCTGAGATTGGAAGAAGTGTGACCTTCCTGTCAAACACACTTGAGAAAGAAGTCATCACGTAGGACGGGGAGAGCTCCCAGCAGTAAGGAGTCATGTATAGGGACGCTTAAACTAACTTAGAGCGAGCAACTAGCAGGTGATGCTCTGTAGGCTGGCTAAACGCTAGAATGGAGGAAGTGCCAGACGGTCTTCTATATTAACGCTTACATTCACTGAGAGAAAGAGACTATGTTGGGCGCTTTGTTACACTGGTAAACTCTGAGATTGGAAGAAGTGTGAGAGTTTCCTGTCCAACGCACTTAAGAAAGAAGTCATTATGTAGGAAGAGGAGAGTTCTCGGCTAGAAAGGGAGGAGGCTTTCTATGTATGGGAACGCTTACATTCACTTCAAGAAACTATCGGGGGGTAATTTGTAGTTAAACTCTAGAAGAACTGTGAGAGTCCTATATAGGAAGGCTTGCATTCACTTAGGGAAAGCAAGTACGAAGAAGGAGTGGTTTGTAGGCTTGCTAAACTCTAGTGTTGACGAAATGCGAGAGTCCTATAGAGGGACGTTAACCTTCAGTTAGTGAGAGCAACTGTCGGGGAGGGGGGTGGTATTTAGGCTTGCTGAACTCTAGTTTGGAAGACATGTCCGAGTTATCCAGGAAGGCTTACAATCACTTAGCTAGAAAGCCAGTATCGGCGGTCGCCTTGTAGGCTTGCTAAACTCTAGTTTCCAGGAAGGGCAAGAGTCATATAGAGGATCACTTAAATTCACTCAGTGAAAGCAACTGTCGCAGGCTGCCTTTTAGGGTGGCTAAACTCTAGTTGGAAGGAAGTGTGAGAGTCATATATAGGAATTCTTACCTTGACTTAGTGAAAGCACCTATGGAGCGGTGGCTTGTCGTCTTGCTGAACTCCAGTTTGGAAGATGTGCGAGAGTATGTATTCATAGGGATATTTACAGCCACTTAGAGAAAGTAGCTCTCACTGCTGGTGCGCAGGGTTACAAAACTACATTCAAAGAAGGACAAGAAAAATATACGGGGGAGGCTTACATTCGGGTAGAGAAAGCAACTCTCGTGGGGTGTATTGCCAGATGGCTAAACGTTGAGATTGGAACAAGTGTGAGTTTCTTGTGAATCACACTGAAGGATGAAGTCACTATGTAAAAGCTGGATACTTCTTAGCCAGACGGGAGTCACGATAGGAACACATACACTGACTGAGAGAAAGCAATTGTTGGGTGGTGGGTTGTAGGTTTGCTAAAGTCCAGTTTGGAAGAAGTGCGAGAATCCTTTATAGGAATGCTTACATTCACTTCCAGAAAGCAGCGATCAGCGGTGGTTTGCAGGATTGCTACACCGCAGTTTGCAAGAAGTGCGAGAGTCATTCATAGCAATGCTTATATTCCCTTAGAGAAAGCAACTGTCGGCGGGTGATTTTTAGGCTTTCTAGCCTCTGGTTTGGATGAAGTGTGAGACATACATGGGAACGCTTACATTCCCTTCCAGAAAGCAAGTGTCGCGGAGTGGTTTTTAGGCTTGCAAGACTTCTGAACGGAAGAAGTGCGAGAGGCATATACAGGAAGGCGTACATTTACTTAATGAAAGCAACTATAGTGGGATGCATTGGAGAATTGCTAAAGTCTGAGATTGGAAGAAGTGTGACCTTCCTGTCAAACAAACTTGAGAAAGAAGTCATCACGTAGGACGGGGAGAGCTCCCAGCAGTAAGGAGTCATGTATAGGGACGCTTAAACTAACTTAGAGCGAGCAACTAGCAGGTGGTGCTCTGTAGGCTGGCTAAACGCTAGAATGGAGGAAGTGCCAGACGGTCTTCTATATTAACGCTTACATTCACTGAGAGAAAGAGACTATGTTGGGCGCTTTGTTACACTGGTAAACTCTGAGATTGGAGGAAGTGTGAGAGTTTCCTGTCCAACGCACTTAGGAAAGAAGTCATTATGTAGGAAGAGGAGAGTTCTCGGCTAGAAAGGGAGGAGGCTGTCTATGTATGGGAACGCTTACATTCACTTCAAGAAACTATCGGGGGGTAATTTGTAGTTAAACTCTAGAAGAACTGTGAGAGTCCTATATAGGAAGGCTTGCATTCACTTAGGGAAAGCAAGTACGAAGAAGGAGTGGTTTCTAGGCTTGCTAAACTCTAGTGTTGACGAAATGCGAGAGTCCTATAGAGGGACGTTAACCTTCAGTTAGTGAGAGCAACTCTCGGGGCGGGGGGTGGTATTTAGGCTTGCTGAACTCTAGTTTGGAAGACATGTCCGAGTTATCCAGGAAGGCTTACAATCACTTAGCTAGAAAGCCAGTATCGGCGGTCGCCTTGTAGGCTTGCTAAACTCTAGTTTCCAGGAAGGGCAAGAGTCATATAGAGGATCACTTAAATTCACTCAGTGAAAGCAACTGTCGCGGGCTGCCTTTTAGGGTGGCTAAACTCTAGTTGGAAAGAAGTGTGAGAGTCATATATAGGAATTCTTACATTGACTTAGTGAAAGCACCTATGGAGCGGTGGCTTGTCGTCTTGCTGAACTCCAGTTTGGAAGATGTGCGAGAGTATGTATTCATAGGGATATTTACAGCCACTTAGAGAAAGTAGCTCTCAGGGCTGGTGCGCAGGGTTACAAAACTACATTCAAAGAAGGACAAGAAAAATATACGGGGGAGGCTTACATTCGGGTAGAGAAAGCAACTCTCGTGGGGTGTATTGCCAGATGGCTAAACGTTGAGATTGGAACAAGTGTGAGTTTCTTGTGAATCACACTGAAGGATGAAGTCACTATGTAAAAGCTGGATACTTCTTAGCCAGACGGGAGTCACGATAGGAACACATACACTGACTGAGAGAAAGCAATTGTTGGGTGGTGGGTTGTAGGTTTGCTAAAGTCCAGTTTGGAAGAAGTGCGAGAATCCTTTATAGGAATGCTTCCATTCACTTCCAGAAAGCAGCGATCAGCGGTGGTTTGCAGGATTGCTACACCGCAGTTTGCAAGAAGTGCGAGAGTCGTGCATAGCAATGCTTAAATTCCCTTAGAGAAAGCAACTGTCGGCGGGTGATTTTTAGGCTTTCTAGCCTCTGGTTTGGATGAAGTGTGAGACATACATGGGAACGCTTACATTCCCTTCCAGAAAGCAAGTGTCGCGGAGTGGTTTTTAGGCTTGCAAGACTTCTGAACGGAAGAAGTGCGAGAGGCATATACAGGAAGGCGTACATTTACTTAATGAAAGCAACTATAGTGGGATGCATTGGAGAATTGCTAAAGTCTGAGATTGGAAGAAGTGTGACCTTCCTGTCAAACACACTTGAGAAAGAAGTCATCACGTAGGACGGGGAGAGCTCCCAGCAGTAAGGAGTCATGTATAGGGACGCTTAAACTAACTTAGAGCGAGCAACTAGCAGGTGGTGCTCTGTAGGCTGGCTAAACGCTAGAATGGAGGAAGTGCCAGACGGTCTTCTATATTAACGCTTACATTCACTGAGAGAAAGAGACTATGTTGGGCGCTTTGTTACACTGGTAAACTCTGAGATTGGAGGAAGTGTGAGAGTTTCCTGTCCAACGCACTTAGGAAAGAAGTCATTATGTAGGAAGAGGAGAGTTCTCGGCTAGAAAGGGAGGACGCTTTCTATGTATGGGAACGCTTACATTCACTTCAAGAAACTATCGGGGGGTAATTTGTAGTTAAACTCTAGAAGAACTGTGAGAGTCCTATATAGGAAGGCTTGCATTCACTTAGGGAAAGCAAGTACGAAGAAGGAGTGGTTTGTAGGCTTGCTAAACTCTAGTGTTGACGAAATGCGAGAGTCCTATAGAGGGACGTTAACCTTCAGTTAGTGAGAGCAACTCTCGGGGAGGGGGGTGGTATTTAGGCTTGCTGAACTCTAGTTTGGAAGACATGTCCGAGTTATCCAGGAAGGCTTACAATCACTTAGCTAGAAAGCCAGTATCGGCGGTCGCCTTGTAGCCTTGCTAAACTCTAGTTTCCAGGAAGGGCAAGAGTCATATAGAGGATCACTTAAATTCACTCAGTGAAAGCAACTGTCGCAGGCTGCCTTTTAGGGTGGCTAAACTCTAGTTGGAAGGAAGTGTGAGAGTCATATATAGGAATTCTTACCTTGACTTAGTGAAAGCACCTATGGAGCGGTGGCTTGTCGTCTTGCTGAACTCCAGTTTGGAAGATGTGCGAGAGTATGTATTCATAGGGATATTTACAGCCACTTAGAGAAAGTAGCTCTCAGGGCTGGTGCGCAGGGTTACAAAACTACATTCAAAGAAGGACAAGAAAAATATATGGGGGAGGCTTACATTCGGGTAGAGAAAGCAACTCTCGTGGGGTGTATTGCCAGATGGCTAAACGTTGAGATTGGAACAAGTGTGAGTTTCTTGTGAATCACACTGAAGGATGAAGTCACTATGTAAAAGCTGGATACTTCTTAGCCAGACGGGAGTCACGATAGGAACACATACACTGACTGAGAGAAAGCAATTGTTGGGTGGTGGGTTGTAGGTTTGCTAAAGTCCAGTTTGGAAGAAGTGCGAGAATCCTTTATAGGAATGCTTACATTCACTTCCAGAAAGCAGCGATCAGCGGTGGTTTGCAGGATTGCTACACCGCAGTTTGCAAGAAGTGCGAGAGTCATTCATAGCAATGCTTATATTCCCTTAGAGAAAGCAACTGTCGGCGGTTGATTTTTAGGCTTTCTAGCCTCTGGTTTGGATGAAGTGTGAGACATACATGGGAACGCTTACATTCCCTTCCAGAAAGCAAGTGTCGCGGAGTGGTTTTTAGGCTTGCAAGACTTCTGAACGGAAGAAGTGCGAGAGGCATATACAGGAAGGCGTACATTTACTTAATGAAAGCAACTATAGTGGGATGCATTGGAGAATTGCTAAAGTCTGAGATTGGAAGAAGTGTGACCTTCCTGTCAAACACACTTGAGAAAGAAGTCATCACGTAGGACGGGGAGAGCTCCCAGCAGTAAGGAGTCATGTATAGGGACGCTTAAACTAACTTAGAGCGAGCAACTAGCAGGTGGTGCTCTGTAGGCTGGCTAAACGCTAGAATGGAGGAAGTGCCAGACGGTCTTCTATATTAACGCTTACATTCACTGAGAGAAAGAGACTATGTTGGGCGCTTTGTTACACTGGTAAACTCTGAGATTGGAAGAAGTGTGAGAGTTTCCTGTCCAACGCACTTAAGAAAGAAGTCATTATGTAGGAAGAGGAGAGTTCTCGGCTAGAAAGGGAGGAGGCTTTCTATGTATGGGAACGCTTACATTCACTTCAAGAAACTATCGGGGGGTAATTTGTAGTTAAACTCTAGAAGAACTCTGAGAGTCCTATATAGGAAGGCTTGCATTCACTTAGGGAAAGCAAGTACGAAGAAGGAGTGGTTTGTAGGCTTGCTAAACTCTAGTGTTGACGAAATGCGAGAGTCCTATAGAGGGACGTTAACCTTCAGTTAGTGAGAGCAACTCTCGGGGAGGGGGGTGGTATTTAGGCTTGCTGAACTCTAGTTTGGAAGACATGTCCGAGTCATCCAGGAAGGCTTACAATCACTTAGCTAGAAAGCCAGTATCGGCGGTCACCTTGTAGGCTTGCTAAACTCTAGTTTCCAGGAAGGGCAAGAGTCATATAGAGGATCACTTAAATTCACTCAGTGAAAGCAACTGTCGCAGGCTGCCTTTTAGGGTTGCTAAACTCTAGTTGGAAGGAAGTGTGAGAGTCATATATAGGAATTCTTACCTTGACTTAGTGAAAGCACCTATGGAGCGGTGGCTTGTCGTCTTGCTGAACTCCAGTTTGGAAGATGTGCGAGAGTATGTATTCATAGGGATATTTACAGCCACTTAGAGAAAGTAGCTCTCAGGGCTTGTGCGCAGGGTTACAAAACTACATTCAAAGAAGGACAAGAAAAATATACGGGGGAGGCTTACATTCGGGTAGAGAAAGCAACTCTCGTGGGGTGTATTGCCAGATGGCTAAACGTTGAGATTGGAACAAGTGTGAGTTTCTTGTGAATCACACTGAAGGATGAAGTCACTATGTAAAAGCTGGATACTTCTTAGCCAGACGGGAGTCACGATAGGAACACATACACTGACTGAGAGAAAGCAATTGTTGGGTGGTGGGTTGTAGGTTTGCTAAAGTCCAGTTTGGAAGAAGTGCGAGAATCCTTTATAGGAATGCTTCCATTCACTTCCAGAAAGCAGCGATCAGCGGTGGTTTGCAGGATTGCTACACCGCAGTTTGCAAGAAATGCGAGAGTCATTCATTGCAATGCTTATATTCCCTTAGAGAAAGCAACTGTCGGCGGGTGATTTTTAGGCTTTCTAGCCTCTGGTTTGGATGAAGTGTGAGACATACATGGGAACGCATACATTCCCTTCCAGAAAGCAAGTGTCGCGGAGTGGTTTTTAGGCTTGCAAGACTTCTGAACGGAAGAAGTGCGAGAGGCATATACAGGAAGGCGTACATTTACTTAATGAAAGCAACTATAGTGGGATGCATTGGAGAATTGCTAAAGTCTGAGATTGGAAGAAGTGTGACCTTCCTGTCAAACACACTTGAGAAAGAAGTCATCACGTAGGACGGGGAGAGCTCCCAGCAGTAAGGAGTCATGTATAGGGACGCTTAAACTAACTTAGAGCGAGCAACTAGCAGGTGGTGCTCTGTAGGCTGGCTAAACGCTAGAATGGAGGAAGTGCCAGACAGTCTTCTATATTAACGCTTACATTCACTGAGAGACAGAGACTATGTTGGGCGCTTTGTTACACTGGTAAACTCTGAGATTGGAAGAAGTGTGAGAGTCTCCTGTCCAACGCACTTAAGAAAGAAGTCATTATGTAGGAAGAGGAGAGTTCTCGGCTAGAAAGGGAGGACGCTTTCTATGTATGGGAACGCTTACATTCACTTCAAGAAACTATCGGGGGGTAATTTGTAGTTAAACTCTAGAAGAACTGTGAGAGTCCTATATAGGAAGGCTTGCATTCACTTAGGGAAAGCAAGTACGAAGAAGGAGTGGTTTGTAGGCTTGCTAAACTCTAGTGTTGACGAAATGCGAGAGTCCTATAGAGGGACGTTAACCTTCAGTTAGTGAGAGCAACTCTCGGGGAGGGGGGTGGTATTTAGGCTTGCTGAACTCTAGATTGGAAGACATGTCCGAGTTATCCAGGAAGGCTTACAATCACTTAGCTAGAAAGCCAGTATCGGCGGTCGCCTTGTAGGCTTGCTAAACTCTAGTTTCCAGGAAGGGCAAGAGTCATATAGAGGATCACTTAAATTCACTCAGTGAAAGCAACTGTCACGGGCTGCCTTTTAGGGTGGCTAAACTCTAGTTGGAAAGAAGTGTGAGAGTCATATATAGGAATTCTTACCTTGACTTAGTGAAAGCACCTATGGAGCGGTGGCTTGTCGTCTTGCTGAACTCCAGTTTGGAAGATGTGCGAGAGTATGTATTCATAGGGATATTTACAGCCACTTAGAGAAAGTAGCTCTCAGGGCTGGTGCGCAGGGTTACAAAACTACATTCAAAGAAGGACAAGAAAAATATACGGGGGAGGCTTACATTCGGGTAGAGAAAGCAACTCTCGTGGGGTGTATTGCCAGATGGCTAAACGTTGAGATTGGAACAAGTGTGAGTTTCTTGTGAATCACACTGAAGGATGAAGTCACTATGTAAAAGCTGGATACTTCTTAGCCAGACGGGAGTCACGATAGGAACACATACACTGACTGAGAGAAAGCAATTGTTGGGTGGTGGGTTGTAGGTTTGCTAAAGTCCAGTTTGGAAGAAGTGCGAGAATCCTTTATAGGAATGCTTCCATTCACTTCCAGAAAGCAGCGATCAGCGGTGGTTTGCAGGATTGCTACACCGCAGTTTGCAAGAAGTGCGAGAGTCGTGCATAGCAATGCTTAAATTCCCTTAGAGAAAGCAACTGTCGGCGGGTGATTTTTAGGCTTTCTAGCCTCTGGTTTGGATGAAGTGTGAGACATACATGGGAACGCTTACATTCCCTTCCAGAAAGCAAGTGTCGCGGAGTGGTTTTTAGGCTTGCAAGACTTCTGAACGGAAGAAGTGCGAGAGGCATATACAGGAAGGCGTACATTTACTTAATGAAAGCAACTATAGTGGGATGCATTGGAGAATTGCTAAAGTCTGAGATTGGAAGAAGTGTGACCTTCCTGTCAAACACACTTGAGAAAGAAGTCATCACGTAGGACGGGGAGAGCTCCCAGCAGTAAGGAGTCATGTATAGGGACGCTTAAACTAACTTAGAGCGAGCAACTAGCAGGTGGTGCTCTGTAGGCTGGCTAAACACTAGAATGGAGGAAGTGCCAGACGGTCTTCTATATTAACGCTTACATTCACTGAGAGAAAGAGACTATGTTGGGCGCTTTGTCACACTGGTAAACTCTGAGATTGGAGGAAGTGTGAGAGTTTCCTGTCCAACGCACTTAGGAAAGAAGTCATTATGTAGGAAGAGGAGAGTTCTCGGCTAGAAAGGGAGGACGCTTTCTATGTATGGGAACGCTTACATTCACTTCAAGAAACTATCGGGGGGTAATTTGTAGTTAAACTCTAGAAGAACTGTGAGAGTCCTATATAGGAAGGCTTGCATTCACTTAGGGAAAGCAAGTACGAAGAAGGAGTGGTTTGTAGGCTTGCTAAACTCTAGTGTTGACGAAATGCGAGAGTCCTATAGAGGGACGTTAACCTTCAGTTAGTGAGAGCAACTCTCGGGGGGGGGGGTGGTATTTAGGCTTGCTGAACTCTAGTTTGGAAGACATGTCCGAGTTATCCAGGAAGGCTTACAATCACTTAGCTAGAAAGCCAGTATCGGCGGTCGCCTTGTAGGCTTGCTAAACTCTAGTTTCCAGGAAGGGCAAGAGTCATATAGAGGATCACTTAAATTCACTCAGTGAAAGCAACTGTCGCGGGCTGCCTTTTAGGGTGGCTAAACTCTAGTTGGAAAGAAGTGTGAGAGTCATATATATGAATTCTTACCTTGACTTAGTGAAAGCACCTATGGAGCGGTGGCTTGTCGTCTTGCTGAACTCCAGTTTGGAAGATGTGCGAGAGTATGTATTCATAGGGATATTTACAGCCACTTAGAGAAAGTAGCTCTCAGGGCTGGTGCGCAGGGTTACAAAACTACATTCAAAGAAGGACAAGAAAAATATACGGGGGAGTCTTACATTCGGGTAGAGAAAGCAACTCTCGTGGGGTGTATTGCCAGATGGCTAAACGTTGAGATTGGAACAAGTGTGAGTTTCTTGTGAATCACACTGAAGGATGAAGTCACTATGTAAAAGCTGGATACTTCTTAGCCAGACGGGAGTCACGATAGGAACACATACACTGACTGAGAGAAAGCAATTGTTGGGTGGTGGGTTGTAGGTTTGCTAAAGTCCAGTTTGGAAGAAGTGCGAGAATCCTTTATAGGAATGCTTACATTCACTTCCAGAAAGCAGCGATCAGCGGTGGTTTGCAGGATTGCTACACCGCAGTTTGCAAGAAGTGCGAGAGTCGTGCATAGCAATGCTTAAATTCCCTTAGAGAAAGCAACTGTCGGCGGGTGATTTTTAGGCTTTCTAGCCTCTGGTTTGGATGAAGTGTGAGACATACATGGGAACGCTTACATTCACTTCCAGAAAGCAAGTGTCGCGGAGTGGTTTTTAGGCTTGCAAGACTTCTGAACGGAAGAAGTGCGAGAGGCATATACAGGAAGGCGTACATTTACTTAATGAAAGCAACTATAGTGGGATGCATTGGAGAATTGCTAAAGTCTGAGATTGGAAGAAGTGTGACCTTCCTGTCAAACACACTTGAGAAAGAAGTCATCACGTAGGACGGGGAGAGCTCCCAGCAGTAAGGAGTCATGTATAGGGACGCTTAAACTAACTTAGAGCGAGCAACTAGCAGGTGGTGCTCTGTAGGCTGGCTAAACGCTAGAATGGAGGAAGTGCCAGACGGTCTTCTATATTAACGCTTACATTCACTGAGAGAAAGAGACTATGTTGGGCGCTTTGTTACACTGGTAAACTCTGAGATTGGAGGAAGTGTGAGAGTTTCCTGTCCAACGCACTTAGGAAAGAAGTCATTATGTAGGAAGAGGAGAGTTCTCGGCTAGAAAGGGAGGAGGCTTTCTATGTATGGGAACGCTTACATTCACTTCAAGAAACTATCGGGGGGTAATTTGTAGTTAAACTCTAGAAGAACTGTGAGAGTCCTATATAGGAAGGCTTGCATTCACTTAGGGAAAGCAAGTACGAAGAAGGAGTGGTTTGTAGGCTTGCTAAACTCTAGTGTTGACGAAATGCGAGAGTCCTATAGAGGGACGTTAACCTTCAGTTAGTGAGAGCAACTCTCGGGGAGGGGGGTGGTATTTAGGCTTGCTGAACTCTAGTTTGGAAGACATGTCCGAGTTATCCAGGAAGGCTTACAATCACTTAGCTAGAAAGCCAGTATCGGCGGTCGCCTTGTAGGCTTGCTAAACTCTAGTTTCCAGGAAGGGCAAGAGTCATATAGAGGATCACTTAAATTCACTCAGTGAAAGCAACTGTCGCGGGCTGCCTTTTAGGGTGGCTAAACTCTAGTTGGAAAGAAGTGTGAGAGTCATATATAGGAATTCTTACCTTGACTTAGTGAAAGCACCTATGGAGCGGTGGCTTGTCGTCTTGCTGAACTCCAGTTTGGAAGATGTGCGAGAGTATGTATTCATAGGGATATTTACAGCCACTTAGAGAAAGTAGCTCTCAGGGCTGGTGCGCAGGGTTACAAAACTACATTCAAAGAAGGACAAGAAAAATATACGGGGGAGGCTTACATTCGGGTAGAGAAAGCAACTCTCGTGGGGTGTATTGCCAGATGGCTAAACGTTGAGATTGGAACAAGTGTGAGTTTCTTGTGAATCACACTGAAGGATGAAGTCACTATGTAAAAGCTGGATACTTCTTAGCCAGACGGGAGTCACGATAGGAACACATACACTGACTGAGAGAAAGCAATTGTTGGGTGGTGGGTTGTAGGTTTGCTAAAGTCCAGTTTGGAAGAAGTGCGAGAATCCTTTATAGGAATGCTTACATTCACTTCCAGAAAGCAGCGATCAGCGGTGGTTTGCAGGATTGCTACACCGCAGTTTGCAAGAAGTGCGAGAGTCGTGCATAGCAATGCTTAAATTCCCTTAGAGAAAGCAACTGTCGGCGGGTGATTTTTAGGCTTTCTAGCCTCTGGTTTGGATGAAGTGTCAGACATACATGAGAACGCTTACATTCCCTTCCAGAAAGCAAGTGTCGCGGAGTGGTTTTTAGGCTTGCAAGACTTCTCAACGGAAGAAGTGCGAGAGGCATATACAGGAAGGCGTACATTTACTTAATGAAAGCAACTATAGTGGGATGCATTGGAGAATTGCTAAAGTCTGAGATTGGAAGAAGTGTGACCTTCCTGTCAAACACACTTGAGAAAGAAGTCATCACGTAGGACGGGGAGAGCTCCCAGCAGTAAGGAGTCATGTATAGGGACGCTTAAACTAACTTAGAGCGAGCAACTAGCAGGTGGTGCTCTGTAGGCTGGCTAAACGCTAGAATGGAGGAAGTGCCAGACGGTCTTCTATATTAACGCTTACATTCACTGAGAGAAAGAGACTATGTTGGGCGCTTTGTTACACTGGTAAACTCTGAGATTGGAAGAAGTGTGAGAGTTTCCTGTCCAACGCACTTAAGAAAGAAGTCATTATGTAGGAAGAGGAGAGTTCTCGGCTAGAAAGGGAGGAGGCTTTCTATGTATGGGAACGCTTACATTCACTTCAAGAAACTATCGGGGGGTAATTTGTAGTTAAACTCTAGAAGAACTGTGAGAGTCCTATATAGGAAGGCTTGCATTCACTTAGGGAAAGCAAGTACGAAGAAGGAGTGGTTTGTAGGCTTGCTAAACTCTAGTGTTGACGAAATGCGAGAGTCCTATAGAGGGACGTTAACCTTCAGTTAGTGAGAGCAACTCTCGGGGAGGGGGGTGGTATTTAGGCTTGCTGAACTCTAGTTTGGAAGACATGTCCGAGTTATCCAGGAAGGCTTACAATCACTTAGCTAGAAAGCCAGTATCGGCGGTCGCCTTGTAGCCTTGCTAAACTCTAGTTTCCAGGAAGGGCAAGAGTCATATAGAGGATCACTTAAATTCACTCAGTGAAAGCAACTGTCGCAGGCTGCCTTTTAGGGTGGCTAAACTCTAGTTGGAAGGAAGTGTGAGAGTCATATATAGGAATTCTTACCTTGACTTAGTGAAAGCACCTATGGAGCGGTGGCTTGTCGTCTTGCTGAACTCCAGTTTGGAAGATGTGCGAGAGTATGTATTCATAGGGATATTTACAGCCACTTAGAGAAAGTAGCTCTCAGGGCTGGTGCGCAGGGTTACAAAACTACATTCAAAGAAGGACAAGAAAAATATATGGGGGAGGCTTACATTCGGGTAGAGAAAGCAACTCTCGTGGGGTGTATTGCCAGATGGCTAAACGTTGAGATTGGAACAAGTGTGAGTTTCTTGTGAATCACACTGAAGGATGAAGTCACTATGTAAAAGCTGGATACTTCTTAGCCAGACGGGAGTCACGATAGGAACACATACACTGACTGAGAGAAAGCAATTGTTGGGTGGTGGGTTGTAGGTTTGCTAAAGTCCAGTTTGGAAGAAGTGCGAGAATCCTTTATAGGAATGCTTACATTCACTTCCAGAAAGCAGCGATCAGCGGTGGTTTGCAGGATTGCTACACCGCAGTTTGCAAGAAGTGCGAGAGTCATTCATAGCAATGCTTATATTCCCTTAGAGAAAGCAACTGTCGGCGGTTGATTTTTAGGCTTTCTAGCCTCTGGTTTGGATGAAGTGTGAGACATACATGGGAACGCTTACATTCCCTTCCAGAAAGCAAGTGTCGCGGAGTGGTTTTTAGGCTTGCAAGACTTCTGAACGGAAGAAGTGCGAGAGGCATATACTGGAAGGCGTACATTTACTTAATGAAAGCAACTATAGTGGGATGCATTGGAGAATTGCTAAAGTCTGAGATTGGAAGAAGTGTGACCTTCCTGTCAAACACACTTGAGAAAGAAGTCATCACGTAGGACGGGGAGAGCTCCCAGCAGTAAGGAGTCATGTATAGGGACGCTTAAACTAACTTAGAGCGAGCAACTAGCAGGTGGTGCTCTGTAGGCTGGCTAAACGCTAGAATGGAGGAAGTGCCAGACGGTCTTCTATATTAACGCTTACATTCACTGAGAGAAAGAGACTATGTTGGGCGCTTTGTTACACTGGTAAACTCTGAGATTGGAGGAAGTGTGAGAGTTTCCTGTCCAACGCACTTAGGAAAGAAGTCATTATGTAGGAAGAGGAGAGTTCTCGGCTAGAAAGGGAGGAGGCTTTCTATGTATGGGAACGCTTACATTCACTTCAAGAAACTATCGGGGGGTAATTTGTAGTTAAACTCTAGAAGAACTGTGAGAGTCCTATATAGGAAGGCTTGCATTCACTTAGGGAAAGCAAGTACGAAGAAGGAGTGGTTTGTAGGCTTGCTAAACTCTAGTGTTGACGAAATGCGAGAGTCCTATAGAGGGACGTTAACCTTCAGTTAGTGAGAGCAACTCTCGGGGGGGGGGTGGTATTTAGGCTTGCTGAACTCTAGTTTGGAAGACATGTCCGAGTTATCCAGGAAGGCTTACAATCACTTAGCTAGAAAGCCAGTATCGGCGGTCGCCTTGTAGCCTTGCTAAACTCTAGTTTCCAGGAAGGGCAAGAGTCATATAGAGGATCACTTAAATTCACTCAGTGAAAGCAACTGTCGCGGGCTGCCTTTTAGGGTGGCTAAACTCTAGTTGGAAAGAAGTGTGAGAGTCATATATAGGAATTCTTACCTTGACTTAGTGAAAGCACCTATGGAGCGGTGGCTTGTCGTCTTGCTGAACTCCAGTTTGGAAGATGTGCGAGAGTATGTATTCATAGGGATATTTACAGCCACTTAGAGAAAGTAGCTCTCAGGGCTGGTGCGCAGGGTTACAAAACTACATTCAAAGAAGGACAAGAAAAATATACGGGGGAGGCTTACATTCGGGTAGAGAAAGCAACTCTCGTGGGGTGTATTGCCAGATGGCTAAACGTTGAGATTGGAACAAGTGTGAGTTTCTTGTGAATCACACTGAAGGATGAAGTCACTATGTAAAAGCTGGATACTTCTTAGCCAGACGGGAGTCACGATAGGAACACATACACTGACTGAGAGAAAGCAATTGTTGGGTGGTGGGTTGTAGGTTTGCTAAAGTCCAGTTTGGAAGAAGTGCGAGAATCCTTTATAGGAATGCTTACATTCACTTCCAGAAAGCAGCGATCAGCGGTGGTTTGCAGGATTGCTACACCGCAGTTTGCAAGAAGTGCGAGAGTCGTGCATAGCAATGCTTAAATTCCCTTAGAGAAAGCAACTGTCGGCGGGTGATTTTTAGGCTTTCTAGCCTCTGGTTTGGATGAAGTGTGAGACATACATGGGAACGCTTACATTCCCTTCCAGAAAGCAAGTGTCGCGGAGTGGTTTTTAGGCTTGCAAGACTTCTGAACGGAAGAAGTGCGAGAGGCATATACAGGAAGGCGTACATTTACTTAATGAAAGCAACTATAGTGGGATGCATTGGAGAATTGCTAAAGTCTGAGATTGGAAGAAGTGTGACCTTCCTGTCAAACACACTTGAGAAAGAAGTCATCACGTAGGACGGGGAGAGCTCCCAGCAGTAAGGAGTCATGTATAGGGACGCTTAAACTAACTTAGAGCGAGCAACTAGCAGGTGGTGCTCTGTAGGCTGGCTAAACGCTAGAATGGAGGAAGTGCCAGACGGTCTTCTATATTAACGCTTACATTCACTGAGAGAAAGAGACTATGTTGGGCGCTTTGTTACACTGGTAAACTCTGAGATTGGAGGAAGTGTGAGAGTTTCCTGTCCAACGCACTTAGGAAAGAAGTCATTATGTAGGAAGAGGAGAGTTCTCGGCTAGAAAGGGAGGAGGCTTTCTATGTATGGGAACGCTTACATTCACTTCAAGAAACTATCGGGGGGTAATTTGTAGTTAAACTCTAGAAGAACTGTGAGAGTCCTATATAGGAAGGCTTGCATTCACTTAGGGAAAGCAAGTACGAAGAAGGAGTGGTTTGTAGGCTTGCTAAACTCTAGTGTTGACGAAATGCAAGAGTCCTATAGAGGGACGTTAACCTTCAGTTAGTGAGAGCAACTCTCGGGGAGGGGGGTGGTATTTAGGCTTGCTGAACTCTAGTTTGGAAGACATGTCCGAGTTATCCAGGAAGGCTTACAATCACTTAGCTAGAAAGCCAGTATCGGCGGTCGCCTTGTAGCCTTGCTAAACTCTAGTTTCCAGGAAGGGCAAGAGTCATATAGAGGATCACTTAAATTCACTCAGTGAAAGCAACTGTCGCGGGCTGCCTTTTAGGGTGGCTAAACTCTAGTTGGAAGGAAGTGTGAGAGTCATATATAGGAATTCTTACCTTGACTTAGTGAAAGCACCTATGGAGCGGTGGCTTGTCGTCTTGCTGAACTCCAGTTTGGAAGATGTGCGAGAGTATGTATTCATAGGGATATTTACAGCCACTTAGAGAAAGTAGCTCTCAGGGCTGGTGCGCAGGGTTACAAAACTACATTCAAAGAAGGACAAGAAAAATATACGGGGGAGGCTTACATTCGGGTAGAGAAAGCAACTCTCGTGGGGTGTATTGCCAGATGGCTAAACGTTGAGATTGGAACAAGTGTGAGTTTCTTGTGAATCACACTGAAGGATGAAGTCACTATGGAAAAGCTGGATACTTCTTAGCCAGACGGGAGTCACGATAGGAACACATACACTGACTGAGAGAAAGCAATTGTTGGGTGGTGGGTTGTAGGTTTGCTAAAGTCCAGTTTGGAAGAAGTGCGAGAATCCTTTATAGGAATGCTTACATTCACTTCCAGAAAGCAGCGATCAGCGGTGGTTTGCAGGATTGCTACACCGCAGTTTGCAAGAAGTGCGAGAGTCGTGCATAGCAATGCTTAAATTCCCTTAGAGAAAGCAACTGTCGGCGGGTGATTTTTAGGCTTTCTAGCCTCTGGTTTGGATGAAGTGTGAGACATACATGGGAACGCTTACATTCCCTTCCAGAAAGCAAGTGTCGCGGAGTGGTTTTTAGGCTTGCAAGACTTCTGAACGGAAGAAGTGCGAGAGGCATATACAGGAAGGCGTACATTTACTTAATGAAAGCAACTATAGTGGGATGCATTGGAGAATTGCTAAAGTCTGAGATTGGAAGAAGTGTGACCTTCCTGTCAAACACACTTGAGAAAGAAGTCATCACGTAGGACGGGGAGAGCTCCCAGCTGTAAGGAGTCATGTATAGGGACGCTTAAACTAACTTAGAGCGAGCAACTAGCAGGTGGTGCTCTGTAGGCTGGCTAAACGCTAGAATGGAGGAAGTGCCAGACGGTCTTCTATATTAACGCTTACATTCACTGAGAGAAAGAGACTATGTTGGGCGCTTTGTTACACTGGTAAACTCTGAGATTGGAAGAAGTGTGAGAGTTTCCTGTCCAACGCACTTAAGAAAGAAGTCATTATGTAGGAAGAGGAGAGTTCTCGGCTAGAAAGGGAGGAGGCTTTCTATGTATGGGAACGCTTACATTCACTTCAAGAAACTATCGGGGGGTAATTTGTAGTTAAACTCTAGAAGAACTGTGAGAGTCCTATATAGGAAGGCTTGCATTCACTTAGGGAAAGCAAGTACGAAGAAGGAGTGGTTTGTAGGCTTGCTAAACTCTAGTGTTGACGAAATGCGAGAGTCCTATAGAGGGACGTTAACCTTCAGTTAGTGAGAGCAACTCTCGGGGAGGGGGGTGGTATTTAGGCTTGCTGAACTCTAGTTTGGAAGACATGTCCGAGTTATCCAGGAAGGCTTACAATCACTTAGCTAGAAAGCCAGTATCGGCGGTCGCCTTGTAGGCTTGCTAAACTCTAGTTTCCAGGAAGGGCAAGAGTCATATAGAGGATCACTTAAATTCACTCAGTGAAAGCAACTGTCGCGGGCTGCCTTTTAGGGTGGCTAAACTCTAGTTGGAAGGAAGTGTGAGAGTCATATATAGGAATTCTTACCTTGACTTAGTGAAAGCACCTATGGAGCGGTGGCTTGTCGTCTTGCTGAACTCCAGTTTGGAAGATGTGCGAGAGTATGTATTCATAGGGATATTTACAGCCACTTAGAGAAAGTAGCTCTCAGGGCTGGTGCGCAGGGTTACAAAACTACATTCAAAGAAGGACAAGAAAAATATACGGGGGAGGCTTACATTCGGGTAGAGAAAGCAACTCTCGTGGGGTGTATTGCCAGATGGTTAAACGTTGAGATTGGAAGAAGTGTGAGTTTCTTGTGAATCACACTGAAGGATGAAGTCACTATGTAAAAGCTGGATACTTCTTAGCCAGACGGGAGTCACGATAGGAACACATACACTGACTGAGAGAAAGCAATTGTTGGGTGGTGGGTTGTAGGTTTGCTAAAGTCCAGTTTGGAAGAAGTGCGAGAATCCTTTATAGGAATGCTTACATTCACTTCCAGAAAGCAGCGATCAGCGGTGGTTTGCAGGATTGCTACACCGCAGTTTGCAAGAAGTGCGAGAGTCATTCATAGCAATGCTTATATTCCCTTAGAGAAAGCAACTGTCGGCGGGTGATTTTTAGGCTTTCTAGCCTCTGGTTTGGATGAAGTGTGAGACATACATGGGAACGCTTACATTCCCTTCCAGAAAGCAAGTGTCGCGGAGTGGTTTTTAGGCTTGCAAGACTTCTGAACGGAAGAAGTGCGAGAGGCATATACAGGAAGGCGTACATTTACTTAATGAAAGCAACTATAGTGGGATGCATTGGAGAATTGCTAAAGTCTGAGATTGGAAGAAGTGTGACCTTCCTGTCAAACACACTTGAGAAAGAAGTCATCACGTAGGACGGGGAGAGCTCCCAGCAGTAAGGAGTCATGTATAGGGACGCTTAAACTAACTTAGAGCGAGCAACTAGCAGGTGGTGCTCTGTAGGCTGGCTAAACGCTAGAATGGAGGAAGTGCCAGACGGTCTTCTATATTAACGCTTACATTCACTGAGAGAAAGAGACTATGTTGGGCGCTTTGTTACACTGGTAAACTCTGAGATTGGAGGAAGTGTGAGAGTTTCCTGTCCAACGCACTTAGGAAAGAAGTCATTATGTAGGAAGAGGAGAGTTCTCGGCTAGAAAGGGAGGAGGCTTTCTATGTATGGGAACGCTTACATTCACTTCAAGAAACTATCGGGGGGTAATTTGTAGTTAAACTCTAGAAGAACTGTGAGAGTCCTATATAGGAAGGCTTGCATTCACTTAGGGAAAGCAAGTACGAAGAAGGAGTGGTTTGTAGGCTTGCTAAACTCTAGTGTTGACGAAATGCGAGAGTCCTATAGAGGGACGTTAACCTTCAGTTAGTGAGAGCAACTCTCGGGGAGGGGGGTGGTATTTAGGCTTGCTGAACTCTAGTTTGGAAGACATGTCCGAGTTATCCAGGAAGGCTTACAATCACTTAGCTAGAAAGCCAGTATCGGCGGTCGCCTTGTAGGCTTGCTAAACTCTAGTTTCCAGGAAGGGCAAGAGTCATATAGAGGATCACTTAAATTCACTCAGTGAAAGCAACTGTCGCGGGCTGCCTTTTAGGGTGGCTAAACTCTAGTTGGAAGGACGTGTGAGAGTCATATATAGGAATTCTTACCTTGACTTAGTGAAAGCACCTATGGAGCGGTGGCTTGTCGTCTTGCTGAACTCCAGTTTGGAAGATGTGCGAGAGTATGTATTCATAGGGATATTTACAGCCACTTAGAGAAAGTAGCTCTCAGGGCTGGTGCGCAGGGTTACAAAACTACATTCAAAGAAGGACAAGAAAAATATACGGGGGAGGCTTACATTCGGGTAGAGAAAGCAACTCTCGTGGGGTGTATTGCCAGATGGCTAAACGTTGAGATTGGAACAAGTGTGAGTTTCTTGTGAATCACACTGATGGATGAAGTCACTATGGAAAAGCTGGATACTTCTTAGCCAGACGGGAGTCACGATAGGAACACATACACTGACTGAGAGAAAGCAATTGTTGGGTGGTGGGTTGTAGGTTTGCTAAAGTCCAGTTTGGAAGAAGTGCGAGAATCCTTTATAGGAATGCTTCCATTCACTTCCAGAAAGCAGCGATCAGCGGTGGTTTGCAGGATTGCTACACCGCAGTTTGCAAGAAGTGCGAGAGTCATGCATAGCAATGCTTAAATTCCCTTAGAGAAAGCAACTGTCGGCGGGTGATTTTTAGGCTTTCTAGCCTCTGGTTTGGATGAAGTGTGAGACATACATGGGAACGCTTACATTCCCTTCCAGAAAGCAAGTGTCGCGGAGTGGTTTTTAGGCTTGCAAGACTTCTGAACGGAAGAAGTGCGAGAGGCATATACAGGAAGGCGTACATTTACTTAATGAAAGCAACTATAGTGGGATACATTGGAGAATTGCTAAAGTCTGAGATTGGAAGAAGTGTGATCTTCCTGTCAAACACACTTGAGAAAGAAGTCATCACGTAGGACGGGGAGAGCTCCCAGCAGTAAGGAGTCATGTATAGGGACGCTTAAACTAACTTAGAGCGAGCAACAAGCAGGTGGTGCTCTGTAGGCTGGCTAAACGCTAGAATGGAGGAAGTGCCAGACGGTCTTCTATATTAACGCTTACATTCACTGAGAGAAAGAGACTATGTTGGGCGCTTTGTTACACTGGTAAACTCTGAGATTGGAAGAAGTGTGAGAGTTTCCTGTCCAACGCACTTAAGAAAGAAGTCATTATGTAGGAAGAGGAGAGTTCTCGGCTAGAAAGGGAGGAGGCTTTCTATGTATGGGAACGCTTACATTCACTTCAAGAAACTATCGGGGGGTAATTTGTAGTTAAACTCTAGAAGAACTGTGAGAGTCCTATATAGGAAGGCTTGCATTCACTTAGGGAAAGCAAGTACGAAGAAGGAGTGGTTTGTAGGCTTGCTAAACTCTAGTGTTGACGAAATGCGAGAGTCCTATAGAGGGACGTTAACTTTCAGTTAGTGAGAATAACTCTCGGGGAGGGGGGTGGTATTTAGGCTTGCTGAACTCTAGTTTGGAAGACATGTCCGAGTTATCCAGGAAGGCTTACAATCACTTAGCTAGAAAGCCAGTATCGGCGGTCGCCTTGTAGGCTTGCTAAACTCTAGTTTCCAGGAAGGGCAAGAGTCATATAGAGGATCACTTAAATTCACTCAGTGAAAGCAACTGTCGCGGGCTGCCTTTTAGGGTGGCTAAACTCTAGTTGGAAGGAAGTGTGAGAGTCATATATAGGAATTCTTACCTTGACTTAGTGAAAGCACCTATGGAGCGGTGGCTTGTCGTCTTGCTGAACTCCAGTTTGGAAGATGTGCGAGAGTATGTATTCATAGGGATATTTACAGCCACTTAGAGAAAGTAGCTCTCAGGGCTGGTGCGCAGGGTTACAAAACTACATTCAAAGAAGGACAAGAAAAATATACGGGGGAGGCTTACATTCGGGTAGAGAAAGCAACTCTCGTGGGGTGTATTGCCAGATGGCTAAACGTTGAGATTGGAACAAGTGTGAGTTTCTTGTGAATCACACTGAAGGATGAAGTCACTATGTAAAAGCTGGATACTTCTTAGCCAGACGGGAGTCACGATAGGAACACATACACTGACTGAGAGAAAGCAATTGTTGGGTGGTGGGTTGTAGGTTTGCTAAAGTCCAGTTTGGAAGAAGTGCGAGAATCCTTTATAGGAATGCTTCCATTCACTTCCAGAAAGCAGCGATCAGCGGTGGTTTGCAGGATTGCTACACCGCAGTTTGCAAGAAGTGCGAGAGTCATGCATAGCAATGCTTAAATTCCCTTAGAGAAAGCAACTGTCGGCGGGTGATTTTTAGGCTTTCTAGCCTCTGGTTTGGATGAAGTGTGAGACATACATGGGAACGCTTACATTCCCTTCCAGAAAGCAAGTGTCGCGGAGTGGTTTTTAGGCTTGCAAGACTTCTGAACGGAAGAAGTGCGAGAGGCATATACAGGAAGGCGTACATTTACTTAATGAAAGCAACTATAGTGGGATGCATTGGAGAATTGCTAAAGTCTGAGATTGGAAGAAGTGTGATCTTCCTGTCAAACACACTTGAGAAAGAAGTCATCACGTAGGACGGGGAGAGCTCCCAGCAGTAAGGAGTCATGTATAGGGACGCTTAAACTAACTTAGAGCGAGCAACTAGCAGGTGGTGCTCTGTAGGCTGGCTAAACGCTAGAATGGAGGAAGTGCCAGACGGTCTTCTATATTAACGCTTCCATTCACTGAGAGAAAGAGACTATGTTGGGCGCTTTGTTACACTGGTAAACTCTGAGATTGGAAGAAGTGTGAGAGTTTCCTGTCCAACGCACTTAAGAAAGAAGTCATTATGTAGGAAGAGGAGAGTTCTCGGCTAGAAAGGGAGGAGGCTTTCTATGTATGGGAACGCTTACATTCACTTCAAGAAACTATCGGGGGGTAATTTGTAGTTAAACTCTAGAAGAACTGTGAGAGTCCTATATAGGAAGGCTTGCATTCACTTAGGGAAAGCAAGTACGAAGAAGGAGTGGTTTGTAGGCTTGCTAAACTGTAGTGTTGACGAAATGCGAGAGTCCTATAGAGGGACGTTAACCTTCAGTTAGTGAGAGCAACTCTCGGGGGGGGGGGGTGGTATTTAGGCTTGCTGAACTCTAGTTTGGAAGACATGTCCGAGTTATCCAGGAAGGCTTACAATCACTTAGCTAGAAAGCCAGTATCGGCGGTCGCCTTGTAGGCTTGCTAAACTCTAGTTTCCAGGAAGGGCAAGAGTCATATAGAGGATCACTTAAATTCACTCAGTGAAAGCAACTGTCGCGGGCTGCCTTTTAGGGTGGCTAAACTCTAGTTGGAAGGAAGTGTGAGAGTCATATATAGGAATTCTTACCTTGACTTAGTGAAAGCACCTATGGAGTGGTGGCTTGTCGTCTTGCTGAACTCCAGTTTGGAAGATGTGCGAGAGTATGTATTCATAGGGATATTTACAGCCACTTAGAGAAAGTAGCTCTCAGGGCTGGTGCGCAGGGTTACAAAACTACATTCAAAGAAGGACAAGAAAAATATACGGGGGAGGCTTACATTCGGGTAGAGAAAGCAACTCTCGTGGGGTGTATTGCCAGATGGCTAAACGTTGAGATTGGAACAAGTATGAGTTTCTTGTGAATCACACTGAAGGATGAAGTCACTATGTAAAAGCTGGATACTTCTTAGCCAGACGGGAGTCACGATAGGAACACATACACTGACTGAGAGAAAGCAATTGTTGGGTGGTGGGTTGTAGGTTTGCTAAAGTCCAGTTTGGAAGAAGTGCGAGAATCCTTTATAGGAATGCTTACATTCACTTCCAGAAAGCAGCGATCAGCGGTGGTTTGCAGGATTGCTACACCGCAGTTTGCAAGAAGTGCGAGAGTCGTGCATAGCAATGCTTAAATTCCCTTAGAGAAAGCAACTGTCGGCGGGTGATTTTTAGGCTTTCTAGCCTCTGGTTTGGATGAAGTGTGAGACATACATGGGAACGCTTACATTCCCTTCCAGAAAGCAAGTGTCGCGGAGTGGTTTTTAGGCTTGCAAGACTTCTGAACGGAAGAAGTGCGAGAGGCATATACAGGAAGGTGTACATTTACTTAATGAAAGCAACTATAGTGGGATGCATTGGAGAATTGCTAAAGTCTGAGATTGGAAGAAGTGTGATCTTCCTGTCAAACACACTTGAGAAAGAAGTCATCACGTAGGACGGGGAGAGCTCCCAGCAGTAAGGAGTCATGTATAGGGACGCTTAAACTAACTTAGAGCGAGCAACTAGCAGGTGGTGCTCTGTAGGCTGGCTAAACGCTAGAATGGAGGAAGTGCCAGACGGTCTTCTATATTAACGCTTACATTCACTGAGAGAAAGAGACTATGTTGGGCGCTTTGTTACACTGGTAAACTCTGAGATTGGAAGAAGTGTGAGAGTTTCCTGTCCAACGCACTTAAGAAAGAAGTCATTATGTAGGACGAGGAGAGTTCTCGACTAGAAAGGGAGGAGTCTTTCTATGTATGGGAACGCTTACATTCACTTCAAGAAACTATCGGGGGGTAATTTGTAGTTAAACTCTAGAAAACTGTGAGAGTCCTATATAGGAAGGCTTGCATTCACTTAGGGAAAGCAAGTACGAAGAAGGAGTTGTTTGTAGGCTTGCTAAACTCTAGTGTTGACGAAATGCGAGAGTCCTATAGAGGGACGTTAACTTTCAGTTAGTGAGAACAACTCTCAGGGAGGGGGGTGGTATTTAGGCTTGCTGAACTCTAGTTTGGAAGACATGTCCGAGTTATCCAGGAAGGCCTACAATCACTTAGCTAGAAAGCCAGTATCGGTGGTCGCCTTGTAGGTTTGCTAAACTCTAGTTTCCAGGAAGGGCAAGAGTCATATAGAGGATCACTTAAATTCACTCAGTGAAAGCAACTGTCGCAGGCTGCCTTTTAGGGTGGCTAAACTCTAGTTGGAAGGAAGTGTGAGAGTCATATATAGGAATTCTTACCTTGACTTAGTGAAAGCACCTATGGAGCAGTGGCTTGTCGTCTTGCTGAACTCCAGTTTGGAAGATGTGCGAGAGTATGTATTCATAGGGATATTTACAGCCACTTAGAGAAAGTAGCTCTCAGGGCTGGTGCGCAGGGTTACAAAACTACATTCAAAGAAGGACAAGAAAAATATACGGGGGAGGCTTACATTCGGGTAGAGAAAGCAACTCTCGTGGGGTGTATTGCCAGATGGCTAAACGTTGAGATAGGAACAAGTGTGAGTTTCTTGTGAATCACACTGAAGGATGAAGTCACTATGTAAAAGCTGGATACTTCTTAGCCAGACGGGAGTCACGATAGGAACACATACACTGACTGAGAGAAAGCAATTGTTGGGTGGTGGGTTGTAGGTTTGCTAAAGTCCAGTTTGGAAGAAGTGCGAGAATCCTTTATAGGAATGCTTACATTCACTTCCAGAAAGCAGCGATCAGCGGTGGTTTGCAGGATTGCTACACTGCAGTTTGCAAGAAGTGCGAGAGTCATGCATAGCAATGCTTAAATTCCCTTAGAGAAAGCAACTGTCGGCGGGTGTTTTTTAGGCTTTCTAGCCTCTGGTTTGGATGAAGTGTGAGACATACATGGGAACGCTTACATTCACTTCCAGAAAGCAAGTGTCGGGAAGTGGTTTTTAGGCTTGCAAGACTTCTGAACGGAAGAAGTGCGAGAGGCATATACAGGAAGGCGTACATTTACTTAATGAAAGCAACTATAGTGGGATGCATTGGAGAATTGCTAAAGTCTGAGATTGGAAGAAGTGTGACCTTCCTGTCAAACACACTTGAGAAAGAAGTCATCACGTAGGACGGGGAGAGCTCCCAGCAGTAAGGAGTCATGTATAGGGACGCTTAACCTAACTTAGAGCGAGCAACTAGCAGGTGGTGCTCTGTAGGCTGGCTAAACGCTAGAATGGAGGAAGTGCCAGACGGTCTTCTATATTAACGCTTACATTCACTGAGAGAAAGAGACTATGTTGGGCGCTTTGTTACACTGGTAAACTCTGAGATTGGAGGAAGTGTGAGAGTTTCCTGTCCAACGCACTTAGGAAAGAAGTCATTATGTAGGAAGAGGAGAGTTCTCGGCTAGAAAGGGAGGACGCTTTCTATGTATGGGAACGCTTACATTCACTTCAAGAAACTATCGGGGGGTAATTTGTAGTTAAACTCTAGAAGAACTGTGAGAGTCCTATATAGGAAGGCTTGCATTCACTTAGGGAAAGCAAGTACGAAGAAGGAGTGGTTTGTAGGCTTGCTAAACTCTAGTGTTGACGAAATGCGAGAGTCCTATAGAGGGACGTTAACCTTCAGTTAGTGAGAGCAACTCTCGGGGGGGGGGGTGGTATTTAGGCTTGCTGAACTCTAGTTTGGAAGACATGTCCGAGTTATCCAGGAAGGCTTACAATCACTTAGCTAGAAAGCCAGTATCGGCGGTCGCCTTGTAGGCTTGCTAAACTCTAGTTTCCAGGAAGGGCAAGAGTCATATAGAGGATCACTTAAATTCACTCAGTGAAAGCAACTGTCACGGGCTGCCTTTTAGGGTGGCTAAACTCTAGTTGGAAAGAAGTGTGAGAGTCATATATAGGAATTCTTACCTTGACTTAGTGAAAGCACCTATGGAGCGGTGGCTTGTCGTCTTGCTGAACTCCAGTTTGGAAGATGTGCGAGAGTATGTATTCATAGGGATATTTACAGCCACTTAGAGAAAGTAGCTCTCAGGGCTGGTGCGCAGTGTTACAAAACTACATTCAAAGAAGGACAAGAAAAATATACGGGGGAGGCTTACATTCGGGTAGAGAAAGCAACTCTCGTGGGGTGTATTGCCAGATGGCTAAACGTTGAGATTGGAACAAGTGTGAGTTTCTTGTGAATCACACTGAAGGATTAAGTCACTATGTAAAAGCTGGATACTTCTTAGCCAGACGGGAGTCACGATAGGAACACATACACTGACTGAGAGAAAGCAATTGTTGGGTGGTGGGTTGTAGGTTTGCTAAAGTCCAGTTTGGAAGAAGTGCGAGAATCCTTTATAGGAATGCTTCCATTCACTTCCAGAAAGCAGCGATCAGCGGTGGTTTGCAGGATTGCTACACCGCAGTTTGCAAGAAGTGCGAGAGTCGTGCATAGCAATGCTTAAATTCCCTTAGAGAAAGCAACTGTCGGCGGGTGATTTTTAGGCTTTCTAGCCTCTGGTTTGGATGAAGTGTGAGACATACATGGGAACGCTTACATTCCCTTCCAGAAAGCAAGTGTCGCGGAGTGGTTTTTAGGCTTGCAAGACTTCTGAACGGAAGAAGTGCGAGAGGCATATACAGGAATGCGTACATTTACTTAATGAAAGCAACTATAGTGGGATGCATTGGAGAATTGCTAAAGTCTGAGATTGGAAGAAGTGTGACCTTCCTGTCAAACACACTTGAGAAAGAAGTCATCACGTAGGACGGGGAGAGCTCCCAGCAGTAAGGAGTCATGTATAGGGACGCTTAACCTAACTTAGAGCGAGCAACTAGCAGGTGGTGCTCTGTAGGCTGGCTAAACGCTAGAATGGAGGAAGTGCCAGACGGTCTTCTATATTAACGCTTACATTCACTGAGAGAAAGAGACTATGTTGGGCGCTTTGTTACACTGGTAAACTCTGAGATTGGAGGAAGTGTGAGAGTTTCCTGTCCAACGCACTTAGGAAAGAAGTCATTATGTAGGAAGAGGAGAGTTCTCGGCTAGAAAGGGAGGACGCTTTCTATGTATGGGAACGCTTACATTGACTTCAAGAAACTATCGGGGGGTAATTTGTAGTTAAACTCTAGAAGAACTGTGAGAGTCCTATATAGGAAGGCTTGCATTCACTTAGGGAAAGCAAGTACGAAGAAGGAGTGGTTTGTAGGCTTGCTAAACTCTAGTGTTGACGAAATGCGAGAGTCCTATAGAGGGACGTTAACCTTCAGTTAGTGAGAGCAACTCTCGGGGGGGGGGGGGTGGTATTTAGGCTTGCTGAACTCTAGTTTGGAAGACATGTCCGAGTTATCCAGGAAGGCTTACAATCACTTAGCTAGAAAGCCAGTATCGGCGGTCGCCTTGTAGGCTTGCTAAACTCTAGTTTCCAGGAAGGGCAAGAGTCATATAGAGGATCACTTAAATTCACTCATTGAAAGCAACTGTCGCAGGCTGCCTTTTAGGGTGGCTAAACTCTAGTTGGAAGGAAGTGTGAGAGTCATATATAGGAATTCTTACTTTGACTTAGTGAAAGCACCTATGGAGCGGTGGCTTGTCGTCTTGCTGAACTCCAGTTTGGAAGATGTGCGAGAGTATGTATTCATAGGGATATTTACAGCCACTTAGAGAAAGTAGCTCTCAGGGCTGGTGCGCAGGGTTACAAAACTACATTCAAAGAGGGACAAGAAAATTATACGGGGGAGGCTTACATTCGGGTAGAGAAAGCAACTCTCGTGGGGTGTATTGCCAGATGGCTAAATGTTGAGATTGGAACAAGTGTGAGTTTCTTGTGAATCACACTGAAGGATGAAGTCACTATGTAAAAGCTGGATACTTCTTAGCCAGACGGGAGTCACGATAGGAACACATACACTGACTGAGAGAAAGCAATTGTTGGGTGGTGGGTTGTAGGTTTGCTAAAGTCCAGTTTGGAAGAAGTGCGAGAATCCTTTATAGGAATGCTTCCATTCACTTCCAGAAAGCAGCGATCAGCGGTGGTTTGCAGGATTGCTACACCGCAGTTTGCAAGAAGTGCGAGAGTCATGCATAGCAATGCTTAAATTCCCTTAGAGAAAGCAACTGTCGGCGGGTGATTTTTAGGCTTTCTAGCCTCTGGTTTGGATGAAGTGTGAGACATACATGGGAACGCTTACATTCCCTTCCAGAAAGCAAGTGTCGCGGAGTGGTTTTTAGGCTTGCAAGACTTCTGAACGGAAGAAGTGCGAGAGGCATATACAGGAAGGCGTACATTTACTTAATGAAAGCAACTATAGTGGGATGCATTGGAGAATTGCTAAAGTCTGAGATTGGAAGAAGTGTGACCTTCCTGTCAAACACACTTGAGAAAGAAGTCATCACGTAGGACGGGGAGAGCTCCTAGCAGTAAGGAGTTATGTATAGGGACGCTTAAACTAACTTAGAGAGAGCAACTAGCAGGTGGTGCTCTGTAGGCTGGCTAAACGCTAGAATGGAGGAAGTGCCAGACGGTCTTCTATATTAACGCTTACATTCACTGAGAGAAAGAGACTATGTTGGGCGCTTTGTTACACTGGTAAACTCTGAGATTGGAAGAAATGTGAGAGTTTCCTGTCCAACGCACTTAAGAAAGAAGTCATTATGTAGGAAGAGGAGAGTTCTTGGCTAGAAAGGGAGGAGGCTTTCTATGTATGGGAACGCTTACATTCACTTCAAGAAACTATCGGGGGGTAATTTGTAGTTAAACTCTAGAAGAACTTTGAGAGTCCTATATAGGAAGGCTTGCATTCACTTAGGGAAAGCAAGTACGAAGAAGGAGTGGTTTGTAGGCTTGCTAAACTCTAGTGTTGACGAAATGCGAGAGTCCTATAGAGGGACGTTAACCTTCAGTTAGTGAGAGCAACTCTCGGGGGGGGGGGGTATTTAGGCTTGCTGAACTCTAGTTTGGAAGACATGTCCGAGTTATCCAGGAAGGCTTACAATCACTTAGCTAGAAAGCCAGTATCGGCGGTCGCCTTGTAGGCTTGCTAAACTCTAGTTTCCAGGAAGGGCAAGAGTCATATAGAGGATCACTTAAATTCACTCAGTGAAAGCAACTGTCGCGGGCTGCCTTTTAGGGTGGCTAAACTCTAGTTGGAAAGAAGTGTGAGAGTCATATATAGGAATTCTTACCTTGACTTAGTGAAAGCACCTATGGAGCGGTGGCTTGTCGTCTTGCTGAACTCCAGTTTGGAAGATGTGCGAGAGTATGTATTCATAGGGATATTTACAGCCACTTAGAGAAAGTAGCTCTCAGGGCTGGTGCGCAGGGTTACAAAACTACATTCAAAGAAGGACAAGAAAAATATACGGGGGAGGCTTACATTCGGGTAGAGAAAGCAACTCTCGTGGGGTGTATTGCCAGATGGCTAAACGTTGAGATTGGAACAAGTGTGAGTTTCTTGTGAATCACACTGAAGGATGAAGTCACTATGTAAAAGCTGGATACTTCTTAGCCAGACGGGAGTCACGATAGGAACACATACACTGACTGAGAGAAAGCAATTGTTGGGTGGTGGGTTGTAGGTTTGCTAAAGTCCAGTTTGGAAGAAGTGCGAGAATCCTTTATAGGAATGCTTACATTCACTTCCAGAAAGCAGCGATCAGCGGTGGTTTGCAGGATTGCTACACCGCAGTTTGCAAGAAGTGCGAGAGTCGTGCATAGCAATGCTTAAATTCCCTTAGAGAAAGCAACTGTCGGCGGGTGATTTTTAGGCTTTCTAGCCTCTGGTTTGGATGAAGTGTGAGACATACATGGGAACGCTTACATTCCCTTCCAGAAAGCAAGTGTCGCGGAGTGGTTTTTAGGCTTGCAAGACTTCTGAACGGAAGAAGTGCGAGAGGCATATACAGGAAGGCGTACATTTACTTAATGAAAGCAACTATAGTGGGATGCATTGGAGAATTGCTAAAGTCTGAGATTGGAAGAAGTGTGACCTTCCTGTCAAACACACTTGAGAAAGAAGTCATCACGTAGGACGGGGAGAGCTCCCAGCAGTAAGGAGTCATGTATAGGGACGCTTAAACTAACTTAGAGCGAGCAACTAGCAGGTGGTGCTCTGTAGGCTGGCTAAACGCTAGAATGGAGGAAGTGCCAGACGGTCTTCTATATTAACGCTTACATTCACTGAGAGAAAGAGACTATGTTGGGCGCTTTGTTACACTGGTAAACTCTGAGATTGGAGGAAGTGTGAGAGTTTCCTGTCCAACGCACTTAGGAAAGAAGTCATTATGTAGGAAGAGGAGAGTTCTCGGCTAGAAAGGGAGGACGCTTTCTATGTATGGGAACGCTTACATTCACTTCAAGAAACTATCGGGGGGTAATTTGTAGTTAAACTCTAGAAGAACTGTGAGAGTCCTATATAGGAAGGCTTGCATTCACTTAGGGAAAGCAAGTACGAAGAAGGAGTGGTTTGTAGGCTTGCTAAACTCTAGTGTTGACGAAATGCGAGAGTCCTATAGAGGGACGTTAACCTTCAGTTAGTGAGAGCAACTCTCGGGGGGGGGGGGTGGTATTTAGGCTTGCTGAACTCTAGTTTGGAAGACATGTCCGAGTTATCCAGGAAGGCCTACAATCACTTAGCTAGAAAGCCAGTATCGGCGGTCGCCTTGTAGGCTTGCTAAACTCTAGTTTCCAGGAAGGGCAAGAGTCATATAGAGGATCACTTAAATTCACTCAGTGAAAGCAACTGTCGCGGGCTGCCTTTTAGGGTGGCTAAACTCTAGTTGGAAGGAAGTGTGAGAGTCATATATAGGAATTCTTACCTTGACTTAGTGAAAGCACCTATGGAGCGGTGGCTTGTCGTCTTGCTGAACTCCAGTTTGGAAGATGTGCGAGAGTATGTATTCATAGGGATATTTACAGCCACTTAGAGAAAGTAGCTCTCAGGACTGGTGCGCAGGGTTACAAAACTACATTCAAAGAAGGACAAGAAAAATATACGGGGGAGGCTTACATTCGGGTAGAGAAAGCAACTCTCGTGGGGTGTATTGCCAGATGGCTAAACGTTGAGATTGGAACAAGTGTGAGTTTCTTGTGAATGACACTGAAGGATGAAGTCACTATGTAAAAGCTGGATACTTCTTAGCCAGACGGGAGTCACGATAGGAACACATACACTGACTGAGAGAAAGCAATTGTTGGGTGGTGGGTTGTAGGTTTGCTAAAGTCCAGTTTGGAAGAAGTGCGAGAATCCTTTATAGGAATGCTTACATTCACTTCCAGAAAGCAGCGATCAGCGGTGGTTTGCAGGATTGCTACACCGCAGTTTGCAAGAAGTGCGAGAGTCGTGCATAGCAATGCTTAAATTCCCTTAGAGAAAGCAACTGTCGGCGGGTGATTTTTAGGCTTTCTAGCCTCTGGTTTGGATGAAGTGTGAGACATACATGGGAACGCTTACATTCCCTTCCAGAAAGCAAGTGTCGCGGAGTGGTTTTTAGGCTTGCAAGACTTCTGAACGGAAGAAGTGCGAGAGGCATATACAGGAAGGCGTACATTTACTTAATGAAAGCAACTATAGTGGGATGCATTGGAGAATTGCTAAAGTCTGAGATTGGAAGAAGTGTGACCTTCCTGTCAAACACACTTGAGAAAGAAGTCATCACGTAGGACGGGGAGAGCTCCCAGCAGTAAGGAGTCATGTATAGGGACGCTTAAACTAACTTAGAGCGAGCAACTAGCAGGTGGTGCTCTGTAGGCTGGCTAAACGCTAGAATGGAGGAAGTGCCAGACGGTCTTCTATATTAACGCTTACATTCACTGAGAGAAAGAGACTATGTTGGGCGCTTTGTTACACTGGTAAACTCTGAGATTGGAGGAAGTGTGAGAGTTTCCTGTCCAACGCACTTAGGAAAGAAGTCATTATGTAGGAAGAGGAGAGTTCTCGGCTAGAAAGGGAGGAGGCTTTCTATGTATGGGAACGCTTACATTCACTTCAAGAAACTATCGGGGGGTAATTTGTAGTTAAACTCTAGAAGAACTGTGAGAGTCCTATATAGGAAGGCTTGCATTCACTTAGGGAAAGCAAGTACGAAGAAGGAGTGGTTTGTAGGCTTGCTAAACTCTAGTGTTGACGAAATGCGAGAGTCCTATAGAGGGACGTTAACCTTCAGTTAGTGAGAGCAACTCTCGGGGGGGGGGGTGGTATTTAGGCTTGCTGAACTCTAGTTTGGAAGACATGTCCGAGTTATCCAGGAAGGCCTACAATCACTTAGCTAGAAAGCCAGTATCGGCGGTCGCCTTGTAGGCTTGCTAAACTCTAGTTTCCAGGAAGGGCAAGAGTCATATAGAGGATCACTTAAATTCACTCAGTGAAAGCAACTGTCGCGGGCTGCCTTTTAGGGTGGCTAAACTCTAGTTGGAAGGAAGTGTGAGAGTCATATATAGGAATTCTTACCTTGACTTAGTGAAAGCACCTATGGAGCGGTGGCTTGTCGTCTTGCTGAACTCCAGTTTGGAAGATGTGCGAGAGTATGTATTCATAGGGATATTTACAGCCACTTAGAGAAAGTAGCTCTCAGGACTGGTGCGCAGGGTTACAAAACTACATTCAAAGAAGGACAAGAAAAATATACGGGGGAGGCTTACATTCGGGTAGAGAAAGCAACTCTCGTGGGGTGTATTGCCAGATGGCTAAACGTTGAGATTGGAACAAGTGTGAGTTTCTTGTGAATCACACTGAAGGATGAAGTCACTATGTAAAAGCTGGATACTTCTTAGCCAGACGGGAGTCACGATAGGAACACATACACTGACTGAGAGAAAGCAATTGTTGGGTGGTGGGTTGTAGGTTTGCTAAAGTCCAGTTTGGAAGAAGTGCGAGAATCCTTTATAGGAATGCTTACATTCACTTCCAGAAAGCAGCGATCAGCGGTGGTTTGCAGGATTGCTACACCGCAGTTTGCAAGAAGTGCGAGAGTCATGCATAGCAATGCTTAAATTCCCTTAGAGAAAGCAACTGTCGGCGGGTGATTTTTAGGCTTTCTAGCCTCTGGTTTGGATGAAGTGTGAGACATACATGGGAACGCTTACATTCCCTTCCAGAAAGCAAGTGTCGCGGAGTGGTTTTTAGGCTTGCAAGACTTCTGAACGGAAGAAGTGCGAGAGGCATATACGGAAGGCGTACATTTACTTAATGAAAGCCACTATAGTGGGATGCATTGGAGAATTGCTAAAGTCTGAGATTGGAAGAAGTGTGACCTTCCTGTCAAACACACTTGAGAAAGAAGTCATCACGTAGGACGGGGAGAGCTCCCAGCAGTAAGGAGTCATGTATAGGGACGCTTAAACTAACTTAGAGCGAGCAACTAGCAGGTGGTGCTCTGTAGGCTGGCTAAACGCTAGAATGGAGGAAGTGCCAGACGGTGTTCTATATTAACGCTTACATTCACTGAGAGAAAGAGACTATGTTGGGCGCTTTGTTACACTGGTAAACTCTGAGATTGGAGGAAGTGTGAGAGTTTCCTGTCCAACGCACTTAGGAAAGAAGTCATTATGTAGGAAGAGGAGAGTTCTCGGCTAGAAAGGGAGGACGCTTTCTATGTATGGGAACGCTTACATTCACTTCAAGAAACTATAGGGGGTAATTTGTAGTTAAACTCTAGAAGAACTGTGAGAGTCCTATATAGGAAGGCTTGCATTCACTTAGGGAAAGCAAGTACGAAGAAGGAGTGGTTTGTAGGCTTGCTAAACTCTAGTGTTGACGAAATGCGAGAGTCCTATAGAGGGACGTTAACCTTCAGTTAGTGAGAGCAACTCTCGGGGGGGGGGGTGGTATTTAGGCTTGCTGAACTCTAGTTTGGAAGACATGTCCGAGTTATCCAGGAAGGCTTACAATCACTTAGCTAGAAAGCCAGTATCGGCGGTCGCCTTGTAGGCTTGCTAAACTCTAGTTTCCAGGAAGGGCAAGAGTGATATAGAGGATCACTTAAATTCACTCAGTGAAAGCAACTGTCGCGGGCTGCCTTTTAGGGTGGCTAAACTCTAGTTGGAAGGAAGTGTGAGAGTCATATATAGGAATTCTTACCTTGACTTAGTGAAAGCACCTATGGAGCGGTGGCTTGTCCTCTTGCTGAACTCCAGTTTGGAAGATGTGCGAGAGTATGTATTCATAGGGATATTTACAGCCACTTAGAGAAAGTAGCTCTCAGGACTGGTGCGCAGGGTTACAAAACTACATTCAAAGAAGGACAAGAAAAATATACGGGGGAGGCTTACATTCGGGTAGAGAAAGCAACTCTCGTGGGGTGTATTGCCAGATGGCTAAACGTTGAGATTGGAACAAGTGTGAGTTTCTTGTGAATCACACTGAAGGATGAAGTCACTATGTAAAAGCTGGATACTTCTTAGCCAGACGGGAGTCACGATAGGAACACATACACTGACTGAGAGAAAGCAATTGTTGGGTGGTGGGTTGTAGGTTTGCTAAAGTCCAGTTTGGAAGAAGTGCGAGAATCCTTTATAGGAATGCTTACATTCACTTCCAGAAAGCAGCGATCAGCGGTGGTTTGCAGGATTGCTACACCGCAGTTTGCAAGAAGTGCGAGAGTCATGCATAGCAATGCTTAAATTCCCTTAGAGAAAGCAACTGTCGGCGGGTGATTTTTAGGCTTTCTAGCCTCTGGTTTGGATGAAGTGTGAGACATACATGGGAACGCTTACATTCCCTTCCAGAAAGCAAGTGTCGCGGAGTGGTTTTTAGGCTTGCAAGACTTCTGAACGGAAGAAGTGCGAGAGGCATATACGGAAGGCGTACATTTACTTAATGAAAACCACTATAGTGGGATGCATTGGAGAATTGCTAAAGTCTGAGATTGGAAGAAGTGTGACCTTCCTGTCAAACACACTTGAGAAAGAAGTCATCACGTAGGACGGGGAGAGCTCCCAGCAGTAAGGAGTCATGTATAGGGACGCTTAAACTAACTTAGAGCGAGCAACTAGCAGGTGGTGCTCTGTAGGCTGGCTAAACGCTAGAATGGAGGAAGTGCCAGACGGTCTTCTATATTAACGCTTACATTCACTGAGAGAAAGAGACTATGTTGGGCGCTTTGTTACACTGGTAAACTCTGAGATTGGAGGAAGTGTGAGAGTTTCCTGTCCAACGCACTTAGGAAAGAAGTCATTATGTAGGAAGAGGAGAGTTCTCGGCTAGAAAGGGAGGACGCTTTCTATGTATGGGAACGCTTACATTCACTTCAAGAAACTATCGGGGGGTAATTTGTAGTTAAACTCTAGAAGAACTGTGAGAGTCCTATATAGGAAGGCTTGCATTCACTTAGGGAAAGCAAGTACGAAGAAGGAGTGGTTTGTAGGCTTGCTAAACTCTAGTGTTGACGAAATGCGAGAGTCCTATAGAGGGACGTTAACTTTCAGTTAGTGAGAACAACTCTCGGGGAGGGGGGTGGTATTTAGGCTTGCTGAACTCTAGTTTGGAAGACATGTCCGAGTTATCCAGGAAGGCCTACAATCACTTAGCTAGAAAGCCAGTATCGGTGGTCGCCTTGTAGGTTTGCTAAACTCTAGTTTCCAGGAAGGGCAAGAGTCATATAGAGGATCACTTAAATTCACTCAGTGAAAGCAACTGTCGCAGGCTGCCTTTTAGGGTGGCTAAACTCTAGTTGGAAGGAAGTGTGAGAGTCATATATAGGAATTCTTACCTTGACTTAGTGAAAGCACCTATGGAGCGGTGGCTTGTCGTCTTGCTGAACTCCAGTTTGGAAGATGTGCGAGAGTATGTATTCATAGGGATATTTACAGCCACTTAGAGAAAGTAGCTCTCAGGGCTGGTGCGCAGGGTTACAAAACTACATTCAAAGAAGGACAAGAAAAATATACGGGGGAGGCTTACATTCGGGTAGAGAAAGCAACTCTCGTGGGGTGTATTGCCAGATGGCTAAACGTTGAGATAGGAACAAGTGTGAGTTTCTTGTGAATCACACTGAAGGATGAAGTCACTATGTAAAAGCTGGATACTTCTTAGCCAGACGGGAGTCACGATAGGAACACATACACTGACTGAGAGAAAGCAATTGTTGGGTGGTGGGTTGTAGGTTTGCTAAAGTCCAGTTTGGAAGAAGTGCGAGAATCCTTTATAGGAATGCTTACATTCACTTCCAGAAAGCAGCGATCAGCGGTGGTTTGCAGGATTGCTACACTGCAGTTTGCAAGAAGTGCGAGAGTCATGCATAGCAATGCTTAAATTCCCTTAGAGAAAGCAACTGTCGGCGGGTGTTTTTTAGGCTTTCTAGCCTCTGGTTTGGATGAAGTGTGAGACATACATGGGAACGCTTACATTCACTTCCAGAAAGCAAGTGTCGCGGAGTGGTTTTTAGGCTTGCAAGACTTCTGAACGGAAGAAGTGCGAGAGGCATATACAGGAAGGCGTACATTTACTTAATGAAAGCAACTATAGTGGGATGCATTGGAGAATTGCTAAAGTCTGAGATTGGAAGAAGTGTGACCTTCCTGTCAAACACACTTGAGAAAGAAGTCATCACGTAGGACGGGGAGAGCTCCCAGCAGTAAGGAGTCATGTATAGGGACGCTTAACCTAACTTAGAGCGAGCAACTAGCAGGTGGTGCTCTGTAGGCTGGCTAAACGCTAGAATGGAGGAAGTGCCAGACGGTCTTCTATATTAACGCTTACATTCACTGAGAGAAAGAGACTATGTTGGGCGCTTTGTTACACTGGTAAACTCTGAGATTGGAGGAAGTGTGAGAGTTTCCTGTCCAACGCACTTAGGAAAGAAGTCATTATGTAGGAAGAGGAGAGTTCTCGGCTAGAAAGGGAGGAGGCTTTCTATGTATGGGAACGCTTACATTCACTTCAAGAAACTATCGGGGGGTAATTTGTAGTTAAACTCTAGAAGAACTGTGAGAGTCCTATATAGGAAGGCTTGCATTCACTTAGGGAAAGCAAGTACGAAGAAGGAGTGGTTTGTAGGCTTGCTAAACTCTAGTGTTGACGAAATGCGAGAGTCCTATAGAGGGACGTTAACCTTCAGTTAGTGAGAGCAACTCTCGGGGGGGGGGTGGTATTTAGGCTTGCTGAACTCTAGTTTGGAAGACATGTCCGAGTTATCCAGGAAGGCTTACAATCACTTAGCTAGAAAGCCAGTATCGGCGGTCGCCTTGTAGGCTTGCTAAACTCTAGTTTCCAGGAAGGGCAAGAGTCATATAGAGGATCACTTAAATTCACTCATTGAAAGCAACTGTCGCAGGCTGCCTTTTAGGGTGGCTAAACTCTAGTTGGAAGGAAGTGTGAGAGTCATATATAGGAATTCTTACCTTGACTTAGTGAAAGCACCTATGGAGCGGTGGCTTGTCGTCTTGCTGAACTCCAGTTTGGAAGATGTGCGAGAGTATGTATTCATAGGGATATTTACAGCCACTTAGAGAAAGTAGCTCTCAGGGCTGGTGCGCAGGGTTACAAAACTACATTCAAAGAGGGACAAGAAAATTATACGGGGGAGGCTTACATTCGGGTAGAGAAAGCAACTCTCGTGGGGTGTATTGCCAGATGGCTAAACGTTGAGATTGGAACAAGTGTGAGTTTCTTGTGAATCACACTGAAGGATGAAGTCACTATGTAAAAGCTGGATACTTCTTAGCCAGACGGGAGTCACGATAGGAACACATACACTGACTGAGAGAAAGCAATTGTTGGGTGGTGGGTTGTAGGTTTGCTAAAGTCCAGTTTGGAAGAAGTGCGAGAATCCTTTATAGGAATGCTTCCATTCACTTCCAGAAAGCAGCGATCAGCGGTGGTTTGCAGGATTGCTACACCGCAGTTTGCAAGAAGTGCGAGAGTCATGCATAGCAATGCTTAAATTCCCTTAGAGAAAGCAACTGTCGGCGGGTGATTTTTAGGCTTTCTAGCCTCTGGTTTGGATGAAGTGTGAGACATACATGGGAACGCTTACATTCCCTTCCAGAAAGCAAGTGTCGCGGAGTGGTTTTTAGGCTTGCAAGACTTCTGAACGGAAGAAGTGCGAGAGGCATATAGAGGAAGGCGTACATTTACTTAATGAAAGCAACTATAGTGGGATGCATTGGAGAATTGCTAAAGTCTGAGATTGGAAGAAGTGTGACCTTCCTGTCAAACACACTTGAGAAAGAAGTCATCACGTAGGACGGGGAGAGCTCCTAGCAGTAAGGAGTTATGTATAGGGACGCTTAAACTAACTTAGAGAGAGCAACTAGCAGGTGGTGCTCTGTAGGCTGGCTAAACGCTAGAATGGAGGAAGTGCCAGACGGTCTTCTATATTAACGCTTACATTCACTGAGAGAAAGAGACTATGTTGGGCGCTTTGTTACACTGGTAAACTCTGAGATTGGAAGAAGTGTGAGAGTTTCCTGTCCAACGCACTTAAGAAAGAAGTCATTATGTAGGAAGAGGAGAGTTCTCGGCTAGAAAGGGAGGAGGCTTTCTATGTATGGGAACGCTTACATTCACTTCAAGAAACTATCGGGGGGTAATTTGTAGTTAAACTCTAGAAGAACTGTGAGAGTCCTATATAGGAAGGCTTGCATTCACTTAGGGAAAGCAAGTACGAAGAAGGAGTGGTTTGTAGGCTTGCTAAACTCTAGTGTTGACGAAATGCGAGAGTCCTATAGAGGGACGTTAACCTTCAGTTAGTGAGAGCAACTCTCGGGGGGGGGGGTATTTAGGCTTGCTGAACTCTAGTTTGGAAGACATGTCCGAGTTATCCAGGAAGGCTTACAATCACTTAGCTAGAAAGCCAGTATCGGCGGTCGCCTTGTAGGCTTGCTAAACTCTAGTTTCCAGGAAGGGCAAGAGTCATATAGAGGATCACTTAAATTCACTCAGTGAAAGCAACTGTCACGGGCTGCCTTTTAGGGTGGCTAAACTCTAGTTGGAAAGAAGTGTGAGAGTCATATATAGGAATTCTTACCTTGACTTAGTGAAAGCACCTATGGAGCGGTGGCTTGTCGTCTTGCTGAACTCCAGTTTGGAAGATGTGCGAGAGTATGTATTCATAGGGATATTTACAGCCACTTAGAGAAAGTAGCTCTCAGGGCTGGTGCGCAGTGTTACAAAACTACATTCAAAGAAGGACAAGAAAAATATACGGGGGAGGCTTACATTCGGGTAGAGAAAGCAACTCTCGTGGGGTGTATTGCCAGATGGCTAAACGTTGAGATTGGAACAAGTGTGAGTTTCTTGTGAATCACACTGAAGGATGAAGTCACTATGTAAAAGCTGGATACTTCTTAGCCAGACGGGAGTCACGATAGGAACACATACACTGACTGAGAGAAAGCAATTGTTGGGTGGTGGGTTGTAGGTTTGCTAAAGTCCAGTTTGGAAGAAGTGCGAGAATCCTTTATAGGAATGCTTCCATTCACTTCCAGAAAGCAGCGATCAGCGGTGGTTTGCAGGATTGCTACACCGCAGTTTGCAAGAAGTGCGAGAGTCGTGCATAGCAATGCTTAAATTCCCTTAGAGAAAGCAACTGTCGGCGGGTGATTTTTAGGCTTTCTAGCCTCTGGTTTGGATGAAGTGTGAGACATACATGGGAACGCTTACATTCCCTTCCAGAAAGCAAGTGGCGCGGAGTGGTTTTTAGGCTTGCAAGACTTCTGAACGGAAGAAGTGCGAGAGGCATATACAGGAATGCGTACATTTACTTAATGAAAGCAACTATAGTGGGATGCATTGGAGAATTGCTAAAGTCTGAGATTGGAAGAAGTGTGACCTTCCTGTCAAACACACTTGAGAAAGAAGTCATCACGTAGGACGGGGAGAGCTCCCAGCAGTAAGGAGTCATGTATAGGGACGCTTAACCTAACTTAGAGCGAGCAACTAGCAGGTGGTGCTCTGTAGGCTGGCTAAACGCTAGAATGGAGGAAGTGCCAGACGGTCTTCTATATTAACGCTTACATTCACTGAGAGAAAGAGACTATTTTGGGCGCTTTGTTACACTGGTAAACTCTGAGATTGGAGGAAGTGTGAGAGTTTCCTGTCCAACGCACTTAGGAAAGAAGTCATTATGTAGGAAGAGGAGAGTTCTCGGCTAGAAAGGGAGGACGCTTTCTATGTATGGGAACGCTTACATTCACTTCAAGAAACTATCGGGGGGTAATTTGTAGTTAAACTCTAGAAGAACTGTGAGAGTCCTATATAGGAAGGCTTGCATTCACTTAGGGAAAGCAAGTACGAAGAAGGAGTGGTTTGTAGGCTTGCTAAACTCTAGTGTTGACGAAATGCGAGAGTCCTATAGAGGGACGTTAACCTTCAGTTAGTGAGAGCAACTCTCGGGGGGGGGGGGTGGTATTTAGGCTTGCTGAACTCTAGTTTGGAAGACATGTCCGAGTTATCCAGGAAGGCTTACAATCACTTAGCTAGAAAGCCAGTATCGGCGGTCGCCTTGTAGGCTTGCTAAACTCTAGTTTCCAGGAAGGGCAAGAGTCATATAGAGGATCACTTAAATTCACTCATTGAAAGCAACTGTCGCAGGCTGCCTTTTAGGGTGGCTAAACTCTAGTTGGAAGGAAGTGTGAGAGTCATATATAGGAATTCTTACCTTGACTTAGTGAAAGCACCTATGGAGCGGTGGCTTGTCGTCTTGCTGAACTCCAGTTTGGAAGATGTGCGAGAGTATGTATTCATAGGGATATTTACAGCCACTTAGAGAAAGTAGCTCTCAGGGCTGGTGCGCAGGGTTACAAAACTACATTCAAAGAGGGACAAGAAAATTATACGGGGGAGGCTTACATTCGGGTAGAGAAAGCAACTCTCGTGGGGTGTATTGCCAGATGGCTAAATGTTGAGATTGGAACAAGTGTGAGTTTCTTGTGAATCACACTGAAGGATGAAGTCACTATGTAAAAGCTGGATACTTCTTAGCCAGACGGGAGTCACGATAGGAACACATACACTGACTGAGAGAAAGCAATTGTTGGGTGGTGGGTTGTAGGTTTGCTAAAGTCCAGTTTGGAAGAAGTGCGAGAATCCTTTATAGGAATGCTTCCATTCACTTCCAGAAAGCAGCGATCAGCGGTGGTTTGCAGGATTGCTACACCGCAGTTTGCAAGAAGTGCGAGAGTCATGCATAGCAATGCTTAAATTCCCTTAGAGAAAGCAACTGTCGGCGGGTGATTTTTAGGCTTTCTAGCCTCTGGTTTGGATGAAGTGTGAGACATACATGGGAACGCTTACATTCCCTTCCAGAAAGCAAGTGTCGCGGAGTGGTTTTTAGGCTTGCAAGACTTCTGAACGGAAGAAGTGCGAGAGGCATATACAGGAAGGCGTACATTTACTTAATGAAAGCAACTATAGTGGGATGCATTGGAGAATTGCTAAAGTCTGAGATTGGAAGAAGTGTGACCTTCCTGTCAAACACACTTGAGAAAGAAGTCATCACGTAGGACGGGGAGAGCTCCTAGCAGTAAGGAGTTATGTATAGGGACGCTTAAACTAACTTAGAGAGAGCAACTAGCAGGTGGTGCTCTGTAGGCTGGCTAAACGCTAGAATGGAGGAAGTGCCAGACGGTCTTCTATATTAACGCTTACATTCACTGAGAGAAAGAGACTATGTTGGGCGCTTTGTTACACTGGTAAACTCTGAGATTGGAAGAAGTGTGAGAGTTTCCTGTCCAACGCACTTAAGAAAGAAGTCATTATGTAGGAAGAGGAGAGTTCTCGGCTAGAAAGGGAGGAGGCTTTCTATGTATGGGAACGCTTACATTCACTTCAAGAAACTATCGGGGGGTAATTTGTAGTTAAACTCTAGAAGAACTGTGAGAGTCCTATATAGGAAGGCTTGCATTCACTTAGGGAAAGCAAGTACGAAGAAGGAGTGGTTTGTAGGCTTGCTAAACTCTAGTGTTGACGAAATGCGAGAGTCCTATAGAGGGACGTTAACCTTCAGTTAGTGAGAGCAACTCTCGGGGGGGGGGGGGTATTTAGGCTTGCTGAACTCTAGTTTGGAAGACATGTCCGAGTTATCCAGGAAGGCTTACAATCACTTAGCTAGAAAGCCAGTATCGGCGGTCGCCTTGTAGGCTTGCTAAACTCTAGTTTCCAGGAAGGGCAAGAGTCATATAGAGGATCACTTAAATTCACTCAGTGAAAGCAACTGTCGCGGGCTGCCTTTTAGGGTGGCTAAACTCTAGTTGGAAAGAAGTGTGAGAGTCATATATAGGAATTCTTACCTTGACTTAGTGAAAGCACCTATGGAGCGGTGGCTTGTCGTCTTGCTGAACTCCAGTTTGGAAGATGTGCGAGAGTATGTATTCATAGGGATATTTACAGCCACTTAGAGAAAGTAGCTCTCAGGGCTGGTGCGCAGGGTTACAAAACTACATTCAAAGAAGGACAAGAAAAATATACGGGGGAGGCTTACATTCGGGTAGAGAAAGCAACTCTCGTGGGGTGTATTGCCAGATGGCTAAACGTTGAGATTGGAACAAGTGTGAGTTTCTTGTGAATCACACTGAAGGATGAAGTCACTATGTAAAAGCTGGATACTTCTTAGCCAGACGGGAGTCACGATAGGAACACATACACTGACTGAGAGAAAGCAATTGTTGGGTGGTGGGTTGTAGGTTTGCTAAAGTCCAGTTTGGAAGAAGTGCGAGAATCCTTTCTAGGAATGCTTCCATTCACTTCCAGAAAGCAGCGATCAGCGGTGGTTTGCAGGATTGCTACACCGCAGTTTGCAAGAAGTGCGAGAGTCGTGCATAGCAATGCTTAAATTCCCTTAGAGAAAGCAACTGTCGGCGGGTGATTTTTAGGCTTTCTAGCCTCTGGTTTGGATGAAGTGTGAGACATACATGGGAACGCTTACATTCCCTTCCAGAAAGCAAGTGTCGCGGAGTGGTTTTTAGGCTTGCAAGACTTCTGAACGGAAGAAGTGCGAGAGGCATATACAGGAATGCGTACATTTACTTAATGAAAGCAACTATAGTGGGATGCATTGGAGAATTGCTAAAGTCTGAGATTGGAAGAAGTGTGACCTTCCTGTCAAACACACTTGAGAAAGAAGTCATCACGTAGGACGGGGAGAGCTCCCAGCAGTAAGGAGTCATGTATAGGGACGCTTAAACTAACTTAGACAGAGCAACTAGCAGGTGGTGCTCTGTAGGCTGGCTAAACGCTAGAATGGAGGAAGTGCCAGACGGTCTTCTATATTAACGCTTCCATTCACTGAGAGAAAGAGACTATGTTGGGCGCTTTGTTACACTGGTAAACTCTGAGATTGGAAGAAGTGTGAGAGTTTCCTGTCCAACGCACTTAAGAAAGAAGTCATTATGTAGGAAGAGGAGAGTTCTCGGCTAGAAAGGGAGGAGGCTTTCTATGTATGGGAACGCTTACATTCACTTCAAGAAACTATCGGGGGGTAATTTGTAGTTAAACTCTAGAAGAACTGTGAGAGTCCTATATAGGAAGGCTTGCATTCACTTAGGGAAAGCAAGTACGAAGAAGGAGTGGTTTGTAGGCTTGCTAAACTCTAGTGTTGACGAAATGCGAGAGTCCTATAGAGGGACGTTAACCTTCAGTTAGTGAGAACAACTCTCGGGGAGGGGGGTGGTATTTAGGCTTGCTGAACTCTAGTTTGGAAGACATGTCCGAGTTATCCAGGAAGGCCTACAATCATTTAGCTAGAAAGCCAGTATCGGTGGTCGCCTTGTAGGTTTGCTAAACTCTAGTTTCCAGGAAGGGCAAGAGTCATATAGAGGATCACTTAAATTCACTCAGTGAAAGCAACTGTCGCAAGCTGCCTTTTAGGGTGGCTAAACTCTAGTTGGAAGGAAGTGTGAGAGTCATATATAGGAATTCTTACCTTGACTTAGTGAAAGCACCTATGGAGCGGTGGCTTGTCGTCTTGCTGAACTCCAGTTTGGAAGATGTGCGAGAGTATGTATTCATAGGGATATTTACAGCCACTTAGAGAAAGTAGCTCTCAGGGCTGGTGCGCAGGGTTACAAAACTACATTCAAAGAGGGACAAGAAAAATATACGGGGGAGGCTTACATTCGGGTAGAGAAAGCAACTCTCGTGGGGTGTATTGCCAGATGGCTAAACGTTGAGATTGGAACAAGTGTGAGTTTCTTGTGAATCACACTGAAGGATGAAGTCACTATGTAAAAGCTGGATACTTCTTAGCCAGACGGGAGTCACGATAGGAACACATACACTGACTGAGAGAAAGCAATTGTTGGGTGGTGGGTTGTAGGTTTGCTAAAGTCCAGTTTGGAAGAAGTGCGAGAATCCTTTATAGGAATGCTTCCATTCACTTCCAGAAAGCAGCGATCAGCGGTGGTTTGCAGGATTGCTACACCGCAGTTTGCAAGAAGTGCGAGAGTCATGCATAGCAATGCTTAAATTCCCTTAGAGAAAGCAACTGTCGGCGGGTGATTTTTAGGCTTTCTAGCCTCTGGTTTGGATGAAGTGTGAGACATACATGGGAACGCTTACATTCCCTTCCAGAAAGCAAGTGGCGCGGAGTGGTTTTTAGGCTTGCAAGACTTCTGAACGGAAGAAGTGCGAGAGGCATATACAGGAAGGCGTACATTTACTTAATGAAAGCAACTATAGTGGGATGCATTGGAGAATTGCTAAAGTCTGAGATTGGAAGAAGTGTGACCTTCCTGTCAAACACACTTGAGAAAGAAGTCATCACGTAGGACGGGGAGAGCTCCCAGCAGTAAGGAGTCATGTATAGGAACGCTTAAACTAACTTAGAGCGAGCAACTAGCAGGTGGTGCTCTGTAGGCTGGCTAAACGCTAGAATGGAGGAAGTGCCAGACGGTCTTCTATATTAACGCTTACATTCACTGAGAGAAAGAGACTATGTTGGGCGCTTTGTTACACTGGTAAACTCTGAGATTGGAGGAAGTGTGAGAGTTTCCTGTCCAACGCACTTAGGAAAGAAGTCATTATGTAGGAAGAGGAGAGTTCTCGGCTAGAAAGGGGGGAGGCTTTCTATGTATGGGAATGCTTACATTCACTTCAAGAAACTATCGGGGGGTAATTTGTAGTTAAACTCTAGAAGAACTGTGAGCGTCCTATATAGGAAGGCTTGCATTCACTTAGGGAAAGCAAGTACGAAGAAGGAGTGGTTTGTAGGCTTGCTAAACTCTAGTGTTGACAAAATGCGAGAGTCCTATAGAGGGACGTTAACCTTCAGTTAGTGAGAGCAACTCTCGGTTGGGGGTGGTATTCAGGCTTGCTGAACTCTAGTTTGGAAGACATGTCCGAGTTATCCAGGAAGGCTTACAATCACTTAGCTAGAAAGCCAGTATCGGCGGTCGCCTTGTAGGCTTGCTAAACTCTAGTTTCCAGGAAGGGCAAGAGTCATATAGAGGATCACTTAAATTCACTCAGTGAAAGCAACTGTCGCGGGCTGCCTTTTATGGTGGCTAAACTCTAGATGGAAAGAAGTGTGAGAGTCATATATAGGAATTCTTACCTTGACTTAGTGAAAGCACCTATGGAGCGGTGGCTTGTCGTCTTGCTGAACTCCAGTTTGGAAGATGTGCGAGAGTATGTATTCATAGGGATATTTACAGCCACTTAGAGAAAGTAGCTCTCAGGGCTGGTGCGCAGGGATACAAAACTACATTCAAAGAAGGACAAGAAAAATATACGGGGGAGGCTTACATTTGGGTAGAGAAAGCAACTCTCGTGGGGTGTATTGCCAGATGGCTAAACGTTGAGATTGGAACAAGTGTGAGTTTCTTGTGAATCACACTGAAGGATGAAGTCACTATGTAAAAGCTGGATACTTCTTAGCCAGACTGGAGTCACGATAGGAACACATACACTGACTGAGAGAAAGCAATTGTTGGGTGGTGGGTTGTAGGTTTGCTAAAGTCCAGTTTGGAAGAAGTGCGAGAATCCTTTATAGGAATGCTTACATTCACTTCCAGAAAGCAGCGATCAGCGGTGGTTTGCAGGATTGCTACACCGCAGTTTGCAAGAAGTGCGAGAGTCATGCATAGCAATGCTTAAATTCCCTTAGAGAAAGCAACTGTCGGCGGGTGATTTTTAGGCTTTCTAGCCTCTGGTTTGGATGAAGTGTGAGACATACATGGGAACGCTTACATTCCCTTCCAGAAAGCAAGTGTCGCGGAGTGGTTTTTAGGCTTGCAAGACTTCTGAACGGAAGAAGTGCGAGAGGCATATACAGGAAGGCGTACATTTACTTAATGAAAGCCACTATAGTGGGATGCATTGGAGAATTGCTAAAGTCTGAGATTGGAAGAAGTGTGACCTTCCTGTCAAACACACTTGAGAAAGAAGTCATCACGTAGGACGGGGAGAGCTCCCAGCAGTAAGGAGTCATGTATAGGGACGCTTAAAATAACTTAGAGCGAGCAACTAGCAGGTGGTGCTCTGTAGGCTGGCTAAACGCTAGAATGGAGGAAGTGCCAGACGGTCTTCTATATTAACGCTTACATTCACTGAGAGAAAGAGACTATGTTGGGCGCTTTGTTACACTGGTAAACTCTGAGATTGGAGGAAGTGTGAGAGTTTCCTGTCCAACGCACTTAGGAAAGAAGTCATTATGTAGGAAGAGGAGAGTTCTCGGCTAGAAAGGGAGGACGCTTTCTATGTATGGGAACGCTTACATTCACTTCAAGAAACTATCGGGGGGTAATTTGTAGTTAAACTCTAGAAGAACTGTGAGAGTCCTATATAGGAAGGCTTGCATTCACTTAGGGAAAGCAAGTACGAAGAAGGAGTGATTTGTAGGCTTGCTAAACTCTAGTGTTGATGAAATGCGAGAGTCCTATAGAGGGACGTTAACCTTCAGTTAGTGAGAGCAACTCTCGGGGGGGGGGGGTGGTATTTAGGCTTGCTGAACTCTAGTTTGGAAGACATGTCCGAGTTATCCAGGAAGGCTTACAATCACTTACCTAGAAAGCCAGTATCGGCGGTCGCCTTGTAGGCTTGCTAAACTCTAGTTTCCAGGAAGGGCAAGAGTCATATAGAGGATCACTTAAATTCACTCAGTGAAAGCAACTGTCGCGGGCTGCCTTTTAGGGTGGCTAAACTCTAGTTGGAAGGAAGTGTGAGAGTCATATATAGGAATTCTTACCTTGACTTAGTGAAAGCACCTATGGAGCGGTGGCTTGTCGTCTTGCTGAACTCCAGTTTGGAAGATGTGCGAGAGTATGTATTCATAGGGATATTTACAGCCACTTAGAGAAAGTAGCTCTCAGGACTGGTGCGCAGGGTTACAAAACTACATTCAAAGAAGGACAAGAAAAATATACGGGGGAGGCTTACATTCGGGTAGAGAAAGCAACTCTCGTGGGGTGTATTGCCAGATGGCTAAACGTTGAGATTGGAACAAGTGTGAGTTTCTTGTGAATCACACTGAAGGATGAAGTCACTATGTAAAAGCTGGATACTTCTTAGCCAGACGGGAGTCACGATAGGAACACATACACTGACTGAGAGAAAGCAATTGTTGGGTGGTGGGTTGTAGGTTTGCTAAAGTCCAGTTTGGAAGAAGTGCGAGAATCCTTTATAGGAATGCTTACATTCACTTCCAGAAAGCAGCGATCAGCGGTGGTTTGCAGGATTGCTACACCGCAGTTTGCAAGAAGTGCGAGAGTCATGCATAGCAATGCTTAAATTCCCTTAGAGAAAGCAACTGTCGGCGGGTGATTTTTAGGCTTTCTAGCCTCTGGTTTGGATGAAGTGTGAGACATACATGGGAACGCTTACATTCCCTTCCAGAAAGCAAGTGTCGCGGAGTGGTTTTTAGGCTTGCAAGACTTCTGAACGGAAGAAGTGCTAGAGGCATATACGGAAGGCGTACATTTACTTAATGAAAGCCACTATAGTGGGATGCATTGGAGAATTCCTAAAGTCTGAGATTGGAAGAAGTGTGACCTTCCTGTCAAACACACTTGAGAAAGAAGTCATCACGTAGGACGGGGAGAGCTCCCAGCAGTAAGGAGTCATGTATAGGGACGCTTAAAATAACTTAGAGCGAGCAACTAGCAGGTGGTGCTCTGTAGGCTGGCTAAACGCTAGAATGGAGGAAGTGCCAGACGGTCTTCTATATTAACGCTTACATTCACTGAGAGAAAGAGACTATGTTGGGCGCTTTGTTACACTGGTAAACTCTGAGATTGGAGGAAGTGTGAGAGTTTCCTGTCCAACGCACTTAGGAAAGAAGTCATTATGTAGGAAGAGGAGAGTTCTCGGCTAGAAAGGGAGGAGGCTTTCTATGTATGGGAACGCTTACATTCACTTCAAGAAACTATCGGGGGGTAATTTGTAGTTAAACTCTAGAAGAACTGTGAGAGTCCTATATAGGAAGGCTTGCATTCACTTAGGGAAAACAAGTACGAAGAAGGAGTGGTTTGTAGGCTTGCTAAACTCTAGTGTTGACGAAATGCGAGAGTCCTATAGAGGGACGTTAACCTTCAGTTAGTGAGAGCAACTCTCGGGGGGGGGGTGGTATTTAGGCTTGCTGAACTCTAGTTTGGAAGACATGTCCGAGTTATCCAGGAAGGCTTACAATCACTTAGCTAGAAAGCCAGTATCGGCGGTCGCCTTGTAGGCTTGCTAAACTCTAGTTTCCAGGAAGGGCAAGAGTCATATAGAGGATCACTTAAATTCACTCAGTGAAAGCAACTGTCGCGGGCTGCCTTTTAGGGTGGCTAAACTCTAGTTGGAAGGAAGTGTGAGAGTCATATATAGGAATTCTTACCTTGACTTAGTGAAAGCACCTATGGAGCGGTGGCTTGTCGTCTTGCTGAACTCCAGTTTGGAAGATGTGCGAGAGTATGTATTCATAGGGATATTTACAGCCACTTAGAGAAAGTAGCTCTCAGGACTGGTGCGCAGGGTTACAAAACTACATTCAAAGAAGGACAAGAAAAATATACGGGGGAGGCTTACATTCGGGTAGAGAAAGCAACTCTCGTGGGGTGTATTGCCAGATGGCTAAACGTTGAGATTGGAACAAGTGTGAGTTTCTTGTGAATGACACTGAAGGATGAAGTCACTATGTAAAAGCTGGATACTTCTTAGCCAGACGGGAGTCACGATAGGAACACATACACTGACTGAGAGAAAGCAATTGTTGGGTGGTGGGTTGTAGGTTTGCTAAAGTCCAGTTTGGAAGAAGTGCGAGAATCCTTTATAGGAATGCTTCCATTCACTTCCAGAAAGCAGCGATCAGCGGTGGTTTGCAGGATTGCTACACCGCAGTTTGCAAGAAGTGCGAGAGTCATGCATAGCAATGCTTAAATTCCCTTAGAGAAAGCAACTGTCGGCGGGTGATTTTTAGGCTATCTAGCCTCTGGTTTGGATGAAGTGTGAGACATACATGGGAACGCTTACATTCCCTTCCAGAAAGCAAGTGTCGCGGAGTGGTTTTTAGGCTTGCAAGACTTCTGAACGGAAGAAGTGCGAGAGGCATATACGGAAGGCGTACATTTACTTAATGAAAGCCACTATAGTGGGATGCATTGGAGAATTGCTAAAGTCTGAGATTGGAAGAAGTGTGACCTTCCTGTCAAACACACTTGAGAAAGAAGTCATCACGTAGGACGGGGAGAGCTCCCAGCAGTAAGGAGTCATGTATAGGGACGCTTAAAATAACTTAGAGCAAGCAACTAGCAGGTGGTGCTCTGTAGGCTGGCTAAACGCTAGAATGGAGGAAGTGCCAGACGGTCTTCTATATTAACGCTTACATTCACTGAGAGAAAGAGACTATGTTGGGCGCTTTGTTACACTGGTAAACTCTGAGATTGGAGGAAGTGTGAGAGTTTCCTGTCCAACGCACTTAGGAAAGAAGTCATTATGTAGGAAGAGGAGAGTTCTCGGCTAGAAAGGGAGGAGGCTTTCTATGTATGGGAACGCTTACATTCACTTCAAGAAACTATCGGGGGGTAATTTGTAGTTAAACTCTAGAAGAACTGTGAGAGTCCTATATAGGAAGGCTTGCATTCACTTAGGGAAAGCAAGTACGAAGAAGGAGTGGTTTGTAGGCTTGCTAAACTCTAGTGTTGACGAAATGCGAGAGTCCTATAGAGGGACGTTAACCTTCAGTTAGTGAGAGCAACTCTCGGGGGGGGGGTGGTATTTAGGCTTGCTGAACTCTAGTTTGGAAGACATGTCCGAGTTATCCAGGAAGGCTTACAATCACTTAGCTAGAAAGCCAGTATCGGCGGTCGCCTTGTAGGCTTGCTAAACTCTAGTTTCCAGGAAGGGCAAGAGTCATATAGAGGATCACTTAAATTCACTCAGTGAAAGCAACTGTCGCGGGCTGCCTTTTATGGTGGCTAAACTCTAGATGGAAAGAAGTGTGAGAGTCATATATAGGAATTCTTACCTTGACTTAGTGAAAGCACCTATGGAGCGGTGGCTTGTCGTCTTGCTGAACTCCAGTTTGGAAGATGTGCGAGAGTATGTATTCATAGGGATATTTACAGCCACTTAGAGAAAGTAGCTCTCAGGGCTGGTGCGCAGGGATACAAAACTACATTCAAAGAAGGACAAGAAAAATATACGGGGGAGGCTTACATTTGGGTAGAGAAAGCAACTCTCGTGGGGTGTATTGCCAGATGGCTAAACGTTGAGATTGGAACAAGTGTGAGTTTCTTGTGAATCACACTGAAGGATGAAGTCACTATGTAAAAGCTGGATACTTCTTAGCCAGACTGGAGTCACGATAGGAACACATACACTGACTGAGAGAAAGCAATTGTTGGGTGGTGGGTTGTAGGTTTGCTAAAGTCCAGTTTGGAAGAAGTGCGAGAATCCTTTATAGGAATGCTTACATTCACTTCCAGAAAGCAGCGATCAGCGGTGGTTTGCAGGATTGCTACACCGCAGTTTGCAAGAAGTGCGAGAGTCATGCATAGCAATGCTTAAATTCCCTTAGAGAAAGCAACTGTCGGCGGGTGATTTTTAGGCTTTCTAGCCTCTGGTTTGGATGAAGTGTGAGACATACATGGGAACGCTTACATTCCCTTCCAGAAAGCAAGTGTCGCGGAGTGGTTTTTAGGCTTGCAAGACTTCTGAACGGAAGAAGTGCGAGAGGCATATACAGGAAGGCGTACATTTACTTAATGAAAGCCACTATAGTGGGATGCATTGGAGAATTGCTAAAGTCTGAGATTGGAAGAAGTGTGACCTTCCTGTCAAACACACTTGAGAAAGAAGTCATCACGTAGGACGGGGAGAGCTCCCAGCAGTAAGGAGTCATGTATAGGGACGCTTAAAATAACTTAGAGCGAGCAACTAGCAGGTGGTGCTCTGTAGGCTGGCTAAACGCTAGAATGGAGGAAGTGCCAGACGGTCTTCTATATTAACGCTTACATTCACTGAGAGAAAGAGACTATGTTGGGCGCTTTGTTACACTGGTAAACTCTGAGATTGGAGGAAGTGTGAGAGTTTCCTGTCCAACGCACTTAGGAAAGAAGTCATTATGTAGGAAGAGGAGAGTTCTCGGCTAGAAAGGGAGGACGCTTTCTATGTATGGGAACGCTTACATTCACTTCAAGAAACTATCGGGGGGTAATTTGTAGTTAAACTCTAGAAGAACTGTGAGAGTCCTATATAGGAAGGCTTGCATTCACTTAGGGAAAGCAAGTACGAAGAAGGAGTGATTTGTAGGCTTGCTAAACTCTAGTGTTGATGAAATGCGAGAGTCCTATAGAGGGACGTTAACCTTCAGTTAGTGAGAGCAACTCTCGGGGGGGGGGGTGGTATTTAGGCTTGCTGAACTCTAGTTTGGAAGACATGTCCGAGTTATCCAGGAAGGCTTACAATCACTTACCTAGAAAGCCAGTATCGGCGGTCGCCTTGTAGGCTTGCTAAACTCTAGTTTCCAGGAAGGGCAAGAGTCATATAGAGGATCACTTAAATTCACTCAGTGAAAGCAACTGTCGCGGGCTGCCTTTTAGGGTGGCTAAACTCTAGTTGGAAGGAAGTGTGAGAGTCATATATAGGAATTCTTACCTTGACTTAGTGAAAGCACCTATGGAGCGGTGGCTTGTCGTCTTGCTGAACTCCAGTTTGGAAGATGTGCGAGAGTATGTATTCATAGGGATATTTACAGCCACTTAGAGAAAGTAGCTCTCAGGACTGGTGCGCAGGGTTACAAAACTACATTCAAAGAAGGACAAGAAAAATATACGGGGGAGGCTTACATTCGGGTAGAGAAAGCAACTCTCGTGGGGTGTATTGCCAGATGGCTAAACGTTGAGATTGGAACAAGTGTGAGTTTCTTGTGAATCACACTGAAGGATGAAGTCACTATGTAAAAGCTGGATACTTCTTAGCCAGACGGGAGTCACGATAGGAACACATACACTGACTGAGAGAAAGCAATTGTTGGGTGGTGGGTTGTAGGTTTGCTAAAGTCCAGTTTGGAAGAAGTGCGAGAATCCTTTATAGGAATGCTTACATTCACTTCCAGAAAGCAGCGATCAGCGGTGGTTTGCAGGATTGCTACACCGCAGTTTGCAAGAAGTGCGAGAGTCATGCATAGCAATGCTTAAATTCCCTTAGAGAAAGCAACTGTCGGCGGGTGATTTTTAGGCTTTCTAGCCTCTGGTTTGGATGAAGTGTGAGACATACATGGGAACGCTTACATTCCCTTCCAGAAAGCAAGTGTCGCGGAGTGGTTTTTAGGCTTGCAAGACTTCTGAACGGAAGAAGTGCTAGAGGCATATACGGAAGGCGTACATTTACTTAATGAAAGCCACTATAGTGGGATGCATTGGAGAATTCCTAAAGTCTGAGATTGGAAGAAGTGTGACCTTCCTGTCAAACACACTTGAGAAAGAAGTCATCACGTAGGACGGGGAGAGCTCCCAGCAGTAAGGAGTCATGTATAGGGACGCTTAAAATAACTTAGAGCGAGCAACTAGCAGGTGGTGCTCTGTAGGCTGGCTAAACGCTAGAATGGAGGAAGTGCCAGACGGTCTTCTATATTAACGCTTACATTCACTGAGAGAAAGAGACTATGTTGGGCGCTTTGTTACACTGGTAAACTCTGAGATTGGAGGAAGTGTGAGAGTTTCCTGTCCAACGCACTTAGGAAAGAAGTCATTATGTAGGAAGAGGAGAGTTCTCGGCTAGAAAGGGAGGAGGCTTTCTATGTATGGGAACGCTTACATTCACTTCAAGAAACTATCGGGGGGTAATTTGTAGTTAAACTCTAGAAGAACTGTGAGAGTCCTATATAGGAAGGCTTGCATTCACTTAGGGAAAACAAGTACGAAGAAGGAGTGGTTTGTAGGCTTGCTAAACTCTAGTGTTGACGAAATGCGAGAGTCCTATAGAGGGACGTTAACCTTCAGTTAGTGAGAGCAACTCTCGGGGGGGGGGTGGTATTTAGGCTTGCTGAACTCTAGTTTGGAAGACATGTCCGAGTTATCCAGGAAGGCTTACAATCACTTAGCTAGAAAGCCAGTATCGGCGGTCGCCTTGTAGGCTTGCTAAACTCTAGTTTCCAGGAAGGGCAAGAGTCATATAGAGGATCACTTAAATTCACTCAGTGAAAGCAACTGTCGCGGGCTGCCTTTTAGGGTGGCTAAACTCTAGTTGGAAGGAAGTGTGAGAGTCATATATAGGAATTCTTACCTTGACTTAGTGAAAGCACCTATGGAGCGGTGGCTTGTCGTCTTGCTGAACTCCAGTTTGGAAGATGTGCGAGAGTATGTATTCATAGGGATATTTACAGCCACTTAGAGAAAGTAGCTCTCAGGACTGGTGCGCAGGGTTACAAAACTACATTCAAAGAAGGACAAGAAAAATATACGGGGGAGGCTTACATTCGGGTAGAGAAAGCAACTCTCGTGGGGTGTATTGCCAGATGGCTAAACGTTGAGATTGGAACAAGTGTGAGTTTCTTGTGAATGACACTGAAGGATGAAGTCACTATGTAAAAGCTGGATACTTCTTAGCCAGACGGGAGTCACGATAGGAACACATACACTGACTGAGAGAAAGCAATTGTTGGGTGGTGGGTTGTAGGTTTGCTAAAGTCCAGTTTGGAAGAAGTGCGAGAATCCTTTATAGGAATGCTTCCATTCACTTCCAGAAAGCAGCGATCAGCGGTGGTTTGCAGGATTGCTACACCGCAGTTTGCAAGAAGTGCGAGAGTCATGCATAGCAATGCTTAAATTCCCTTAGAGAAAGCAACTGTCGGCGGGTGATTTTTAGGCTATCTAGCCTCTGGTTTGGATGAAGTGTGAGACATACATGGGAACGCTTACATTCCCTTCCAGAAAGCAAGTGTCGCGGAGTGGTTTTTAGGCTTGCAAGACTTCTGAACGGAAGAAGTGCGAGAGGCATATACGGAAGGCGTACATTTACTTAATGAAAGCCACTATAGTGGGATGCATTGGAGAATTGCTAAAGTCTGAGATTGGAAGAAGTGTGACCTTCCTGTCAAACACACTTGAGAAAGAAGTCATCACGTAGGACGGGGAGAGCTCCCAGCAGTAAGGAGTCATGTATAGGGACGCTTAAAATAACTTAGAGCAAGCAACTAGCAGGTGGTGCTCTGTAGGCTGGCTAAACGCTAGAATGGAGGAAGTGCCAGACGGTCTTCTATATTAACGCTTACATTCACTGAGAGAAAGAGACTATGTTGGGCGCTTTGTTACACTGGTAAACTCTGAGATTGGAGGAAGTGTGAGAGTTTCCTGTCCAACGCACTTAGGAAAGAAGTCATTATGTAGGAAGAGGAGAGTTCTCGGCTAGAAAGGGAGGAGGCTTTCTATGTATGGGAACGCTTACATTCACTTCAAGAAACTATCGGGGGGTAATTTGTAGTTAAACTCTAGAAGAACTGTGAGAGTCCTATATAGGAAGGCTTGCATTCACTTAGGGAAAGCAAGTACGAAGAAGGAGTGGTTTGTAGGCTTGCTAAACTCTAGTGTTGACGAAATGCGAGAGTCCTATAGAGGGACGTTAACCTTCAGTTAGTGAGAGCAACTCTCGGGGGGGGGGTGGTATTTAGGCTTGCTGAACTCTAGTTTGGAAGACATGTCCGAGTTATCCAGGAAGGCTTACAATCACTTAGCTAGAAAGCCAGTATCGGCGGTCGCCTTGTAGGCTTGCTAAACTCTAGTTTCCAGGAAGGGCAAGAGTCATATAGAGGATCACTTCAATTCACTCAGTGAAAGCAACTGTCGCGGGCTGCCTTTTAGGGTGGCTAAACTCTAGTTGGAAGGAAGTGTGAGAGTCATATATAGGAATTCTTACCTTGACTTAGTGAAAGCACCTATGGAGCGGTGGCTTGTCGTCTTGCTGAACTCCAGTTTGGAAGATGTGCGAGAGTATGTATTCATAGGGATATTTACAGCCACTTAGAGAAAGTAGCTCTCAGGACTGGAGCGCAGGGATACAAAACTACATTCAAAGAAGGACAAGAAAAATATACGGGGGAGGCTTACATTCGGGTAGAGAAAGCAACTCTCGTGGGGTGTATTGCCAGATGGCTAAACGTTGAGATTGGAACAAGTGTGAGTTTCTTGTGAATCACACTGAAGGATGAAGTCACTATGTAAAAGCTGGATACTTCTTAGCCAGACGGGAGTCACGATAGGAACACATACACTGACTGAGAGAAAGCAATTGTTGGGTGGTGGGTTGTAGGTTTGCTAAAGTCCAGTTTGGAAGAAGTGCGAGAATCCTTTATAGGAATGCTTACATTCACTTCCAGAAAGCAGCGATCAGCGGTGGTTTGCAGGATTGCTACACCGCAGTTTGCAAGAAGTGCGAGAGTCATGCATAGCAATGCTTAAATTCCCTTAGAGAAAGCAACTGTCGGCGGGTGATTTTTAGGCTTTCTAGCCTCTGGTTTGGATGAAGTGTGAGACATACATGGGAACGCTTACATTCCCTTCCAGAAAGCAAGTGTCGCGGAGTGGTTTTTAGGCTTGCAAGACTTCTGTACGGAAGAAGTGCGAGAGGCATATACGGAAGGCGTACATTTACTTAATGAAAGCCACTATAGTGGGATGCATTGGAGAATTCCTAAAGTCTGAGATTGGAAGAAGTGTGACCTTCCTGTCAAACACACTTGAGAAAGAAGTCATCACGTAGGACGGGGAGAGCTCCCAGCAGTAAGGAGTCATGTATAGGGACGCTTAAAATAACTTAGAGCGAGCAACTAGCAGGTGGTGCTCTGTAGGCTGGCTAAACGCTAGAATGGAGGAAGTGCCAGACGGTCTTCTATATTAACGCTTACATTCACTGAGAGAAAGAGACTATGTTGGGCGCTTTGTTACACTGGTAAACTCTGAGATTGGAGGAAGTGTGAGAGTTTCCTGTCCAACGCACTTAGGAAAGAAGTCATTATGTAGGAAGAGGAGAGTTCTCGGCTAGAAAGGGAGGAGGCTTTCTATGTATGGGAACGCTTACATTCACTTCAAGAAACTATCGGGGGGTAATTTGTAGTTAAACTCTAGAAGAACTGTGAGAGTCCTATATAGGAAGGCTTGCATTCACTTAGGGAAAACAAGTACGAAGAAGGAGTGGTTTGTAGGCTTGCTAAACTCTAGTGTTGACGAAATGCGAGAGTCCTATAGAGGGACGTTAACCTTCAGTTAGTGAGAGCAACTCTCGGGGGGGGGGTGGTATTTAGGCTTGCTGAACTCTAGTTTGGAAGATATGTCCGAGTTATCCAGGAAGGCTTACAATCACTTAGCTAGAAAGCCAGTATCGGCGGTCGCCTTGTAGGCTTGCTAAACTCTAGTTTCCAGGAAGGGCAAGAGTCATATAGAGGATCACTTAAATTCACTCAGTGAAAGCAACTGTCGCGGGCTGCCTTTTAGGGTGGCTAAACTCTAGTTGGAAGGAAGTGTGAGAGTCATATATAGGAATTCTTACCTTGACTTAGTGAAAGCACCTATGGAGCGGTGGCTTGTCGTCTTGCTGAACTCCAGTTTGGAAGATGTGCGAGAGTATGTATTCATAGGGATATTTACAGCCACTTAGAGAAAGTAGCTCTCAGGACTGGTGCGCAGGGTTACAAAACTACATTCAAAGAAGGACAAGAAAAATATACGGGGGAGGCTTACATTCGGGTAGAGAAAGCAACTCTCGTGGGGTGTATTGCCAGATGGCTAAACGTTGAGATTGGAACAAGTGTGAGTTTCTTGTGAATCACACTGAAGGATGAAGTCACTATGTAAAAGCTGGATACTTCTTAGCCAGACGGGAGTCACGATAGGAACACATACACTGACTGAGAGAAAGCAATTGTTGGGTGGTGGGTTGTAGGTTTGCTAAAGTCCAGTTTGGAAGAAGTGCGAGAATCCTTTATAGGAATGCTTCCATTCACTTCCAGAAAGCAGCGATCAGCGGTGGTTTGCAGGATTGCTACACCGCAGTTTGCAAGAAGTGCGAGAGTCATGCATAGCAATGCTTAAATTCCCTTAGAGAAAGCAACTGTCGGCGGGTGATTTTTAGGCTATCTAGCCTCTGGTTTGGATGAAGTGTGAGACATACATGGGAACGCTTACATTCCCTTCCAGAAAGCAAGTGTCGCGGAGTGGTTTTTAGGCTTGCAAGACTTCTGAACGGAAGAAGTGTGAGAGGCATATACGGAAGGCGTACATTTACTTAATGAAAGCCACTATAGTGGGATGCATTGGAGAATTGCTAAAGTCTGAGATTGGAAGAAGTGTGACCTTCCTGTCAAACACACTTGAGAAAGAAGTCATCACGTAGGACGGGGAGAGCTCCCAGCAGTAAGGAGTCATGTATAGGGACGCTTAAAATAACTTAGAGCGAGCAACTAGCAGGTGGTGCTCTGTAGGCTGGCTAAACGCTAGAATGGAGGAAGTGCCAGACGGTCTTCTATATTAACGCTTACATTCACTGAGAGAAAGAGACTATGTTGGGCGCTTTGTTACACTGGTAAACTCTGAGATTGGAGGAAGTGTGAGAGTTTCCTGTCCAACGCACTTAGGAAAGAAGTCATTATGTAGGAAGAGGAGAGTTCTCGGCTAGAAAGGGAGGAGGCTTTCTATGTATGGGAACGCTTACATTCACTTCAAGAAACTATCGGGGGGTAATTTGTAGTTAAACTCTAGAAGAACTGTGAGAGTCCTATATAGGAAGGCTTGCATTCACTTAGGGAAAGCAAGTACGAAGAAGGAGTGGTTTCTAGGCTTGCTAAACTCTAGTGTTGACGAAATGCGAGAGTCCTATAGAGGGACGTTAACCTTCAGTTAGTGAGAGCAACTCTCGGGGGGGGGGGTGGTATTTAGGCTTGCTGAACTCTAGTTTGGAAGACATGTCCGAGTTATCCAGGAAGGCTTACAATCACTTAGCTAGAAAGCCAGTATCGGCGGTCGCCTTGTAGGCTTGCTAAACTCTAGTTTCCAGGAAGGGCAAGAGTCATATAGAGGATCACTTCAATTCACTCAGTGAAAGCAACTGTCGCGGGCTGCCTTTTAGGGTGGCTAAACTCTAGTTGGAAGGAAGTGTGAGAGTCATATATAGGAATTCTTACCTTGACTTAGTGAAAGCACCTATGGAGCGGTGGCTTGTCGTCTTGCTGAACTCCAGTTTGGAAGATGTGCGAGAGTATGTATTCATAGGGATATTTACAGCCACTTAGAGAAAGTAGCTCTCAGGACTGGAGCGCAGGGATACAAAACTACATTCAAAGAAGGACAAGAAAAATATACGGGGGAGGCTTACATTCGGGTAGAGAAAGCAACTCTCGTGGGGTGTATTGCCAGATGGCTAAACGTTGAGATTGGAACAAGTGTGAGTTTCTTGTGAATCACACTGAAGGATGAAGTCACTATGTAAAAGCTGGATACTTCTTAGCCAGACGGGAGTCACGATAGGAACACATACACTGACTGAGAGAAAGCAATTGTTGGGTGGTGGGTTGTAGGTTTGCTAAAGTCCAGTTTGGAAGAAGTGCGAGAATCCTTTATAGGAATGCTTACATTCACTTCCAGAAAGCAGCGATCAGCGGTGGTTTGCAGGATTGCTACACCGCAGTTTGCAAGAAGTGCGAGAGTCATGCATAGCAATGCTTAAATTCCCTTAGAGAAAGCAACTGTCGGCGGGTGATTTTTAGGCTTTCTAGCCTCTGGTTTGGATGAAGTGTGAGACATACATGGGAACGCTTACATTCCCTTCCAGAAAGCAAGTGTCGCGGAGTGGTTTTTAGGCTTGCAAGACTTCTGAACGGAAGAAGTGCGAGAGGCATATACGGAAGGCGTACATTTACTTAATGAAAGCCACTATAGTGGGATGCATTGGAGAATTGCTAAAGTCTGAGATTGGAAGAAGTGTGACCTTCCTGTCAAACACACTTGAGAAAGAAGTCATCACGTAGGACGGGGAGAGCTCCCAGCAGTAAGGAGTCATGTATAGGGACGCTTAAAATAACTTAGAGCGAGCAACTAGCAGGTGGTGCTCTGTAGGCTGGCTAAACGCTAGAATGGAGGAAGTGCCAGACGGTCTTCTATATTAACGCTTACATTCACTGAGAGAAAGAGACTATGTTGGGCGCTTTGTTACACTGGTAAACTCTGAGATTGGAGGAAGTGTGAGAGTTTCCTGTCCAACGCACTTAGGAAAGAAGTCATTATGTAGGAAGAGGAGAGTTCTCGGCTAGAAAGGGAGGAGGCTTTCTATGTATGGGAACGCTTACATTCACTTCAAGAAACTATCGGGGGGTAATTTGTAGTTAAACTCTAGAAGAACTGTGAGAGTCCTATATAGGAAGGCTTGCATTCACTTTGGGAAAGCAAGTACGAAGAAGGAGTGGTTTCTAGGCTTGCTAAACTCTAGTGTTGACGAAATGCGAGAGTCCTATAGAGGGACGTTAACCTTCAGTTAGTGAGAGCAACTCTCGGGGGGGGGGTGGTATTTAGGCTTGCTGAACTCTAGTTTGGAAGACATGTCCGAGTTATCCAGGAAGGCTTACAATCACTTAGCTAGAAAGCCAGTATCGGCGGTCGCCTTGTAGGCTTGCTAAACTCTAGTTTCCAGGAAGGGCAAGAGTCATATAGAGGATCACTTAAATTCACTCAGTGAAAGCAACTGTCGCGGGCTGCCTTTTAGGGTGGCTAAACTCTAGTTGGAAGGAAGTGTGAGAGTCATATATAGGAATTCTTACCTTGACTTAGTGAAAGCACCTATGGAGCGGTGGCTTGTCGTCTTGCTGAACTCCAGTTTGGAAGATGTGCGAGAGTATGTATTCATAGGGATATTTACAGCCACTTAGAGAAAGTAGCTCTCAGGACTGGAGCGCAGGGATACAAAACTACATTCAAAGAAGGACAAGAAAAATATACGGGGGAGGCTTACATTCGGGTAGAGAAAGCAACTCTCGTGGGGTGTATTGCCAGATGGCTAAACGTTGAGATTGGAACAAGTGTGAGTTTCTTGTGAATCACACTGAAGGATGAAGTCACTATGTAAAAGCTGGATACTTCTTAGCCAGACGGGAGTCACGATAGGAACACATACACTGACTGAGAGAAAGCAATTGTTGGGTGGTGGGTTGTAGGTTTGCTAAAGTCCAGTTTGGAAGAAGTGCGAGAATCCTTTATAGGAATGCTTACATTCACTTCCAGAAAGCAGCGATCAGCGGTGGTTTGCAGGATTGCTACACCGCAGTTTGCAAGAAGTGCGAGAGTCATGCATAGCAATGCTTAAATTCCCTTGGAGAAAGCAACTGTCGGCGGGTGATTTTTAGGCTTTCTAGCCTCTGGTTTGGATGAAGTGTGAGAAATACATGGGAACGCTTACATTCCCTTCCAGAAAGCAAGTGTCGCGGAGTGGTTTTTAGGCTTGCAAGACTTCTGAACGGAAGAAGTGCGAGAGGCATATACAGGAAGGCGTACATTTACTTAATGAAAGCAACTATAGTGGGATGCATTGGAGAATTGCTAAAGTCTGAGATTGGAAGAAGTGTGACCTTCCTGTCAAACACACTTGAGAAAGAAGTCATCACGTAGGACGGGGAGAGCTCCCAGCAGTAAGGAGTCATGTATAGGGACGCTTAAACTAACTTAGAGCGAGCAACTAGCAGGTGGTGCTCTGTAGGCTGGCTAAACGCTAGAATGGAGGAAGTGCCAGACGGTCTTCTATATTAACGCTTACATTCACTGAGAGAAAGAGACTATGTTGGGCGCTTTGTTACACTGGTAAACTCTGAGATTGGAAGAAGTGTGAGAGTTTCCTGTCCAACGCACTTAAGAAAGAAGTCATTATGTAGGAAGAGGAGAGTTCTCGGCTAGAAAGGGAGGACGCTTTCTATGTATGGGAACGCTTACATTCACTTCAAGAAACTATCGGGGGGTAATTTGTAGTTAAACTCTAGAAGAACTGTGAGAGTCCTATATAGGAAGGCTTGCATTCACTTAGGGAAAGCAAGTACGAAGAAGGAGTGGTTTGTAGGCTTGCTAAACTCTAGTGTTGACGAAATGCGAGAGTCCTATAGAGGGACGTTAACCTTCAGTTAGTGAGAACAACTCTCGGGGAGGGGGGTGGTATTTAGGCTTGCTGAACTCTAGTTTGGAAGACATGTCCGAGTTATCCAGGAAGGCCTACAATCATTTAGCTAGAAAGCCAGTATCGGTGGTCGCCTTGTAGGTTTGCTAAACTCTAGTTTCCAGGAAGGGCAAGAGTCATATAGAGGATCACTTAAATTCACTCAGTGAAAGCAACTGTCGCAGGCTGCCTTTTAGGGTGGCTAAACTCTAGTTGGAAGGAAGTGTGAGAGTCATATATAGGAATTCTTACCTTGACTTAGTGAAAGCACCTATGGAGCGGTGGCTTGTCGTCTTGCTGAACTCCAGTTTGGAAGATGTGCGAGAGTATGTATTCATAGGGATATTTACAGCCACTTAGAGAAAGTAGCTCTCAGGGCTGGTGCGCAGGGTTACAAAACTACATTCAAAGAAGGACAAGAAAAATATACGGGGGAGGCTTACATTCGGGTAGAGAAAGCAACTCTCGTGGGGTGTATTGCCAGATGGCTAAACGTTGAGATTGGAACAAGTGTGAGTTTCTTGTGAATCACACTGAAGGATGAAGTCACTATGTAAAAGCTGGATACTTCTTAGCCAGACGGGAGTCACGATAGGAACACATACACTGACTGAGAGAAAGCAATTGTTGGGTGGTGGCTTGTAGGTTTGCTAAAGTCCAGTTTGGAAGAAGTGCGAGAATCCTTTATAGGAATGCTTCCATTCACTTCCAGAAAGCAGCGATCAGCGGTGGTTTGCAGGATTGCTACACCGCAGTTTGCAAGAAGTGCGAGAGTCATGCATAGCAATGCTTAAATTCCCTTAGAGAAAGCAACTGTCGGCGGGTGATTTTTAGGCTTTCTAGCCTCTGGTTTGGATGAAGTGTGAGACATACATGGGAACGCTTACATTCCCTTCCAGAAAGCAAGTGTCGCGGAGTGGTTTTTAGGCTTGCAAGACTTCTGAACGGAAGAAGTGCGAGAGGCATATACAGGAAGGCGTACATTTACTTAATGAAAGCAACTATAGTGGGATGCATTGGAGAATTGCTAAAGTCTGAGATTGGAAGAAGTGTGACCTTCCTGTCAAACACACTTGAGAAAGAAGTCATCACGTAGGACGGGGAGAGCTCCCAGCAGTAAGGAGTCATGTATAGGGACTCTTAAACTAACTTAGAGCGAGCAACTAGCAGGTGGTGCTCTGTAGGCTGGCTAAACGCTAGAATGGAGGAAGTGCCAGACGGTCTTCTATATTAACGCTTACATTCACTGAGAGAAAGAGACTGTGTTGGGCGCTTTGTTACACTGGTAAACTCTGAGATTGGAGGAAGTGTGAGAGTTTCCTGTCCAACGCACTTAGGAAAGAAGTCATTATGTAGGAAGAGGAGAGTTCTCGGCTAGAAAGGGGGGAGGCTTTCTATGTATGGGAATGCTTACATTCACTTCAAGAAACTATCGGGGGGTAATTTGTAGTTAAACTCTAGAAGAACTGTGAGAGTCCTATATAGGAAGGCTTGCATTCACTTAGGGAAAGCAAGTACGAAGAAGGAGTGGTTTGTAGGCTTGCTAAACTCTAGTGTTGACGAAATGCGAGAGTCCTATAGAGGGACGTTAACCTTCAGTTAGTGAGAGCAACTCTCGGGGGGGGGGGGTGGTATTTAGGCTTGCTGAACTCTAGTTTGGAAGACATGTCCGAGTTATCCAGGAAGGCTTACAATCACTTAGCTAGAAAGCCAGTATCGGCGGTCGCCTTGTAGGCTTGCTAAACTCTAGTTTCCAGGAAGGGCAAGAGTCATATAGAGGATCACTTAAATTCACTCAGTGAAAGCAACTGTCGCGGGCTGCCTTTTATGGTGGCTAAACTCTAGTTGGAAAGAAGTGTGAGAGTCATATATAGGAATTCTTACCTTGACTTAGTGAAAGCACCTATGGAGCGGTGGCTTGTCGTCTTGCTGAACTCCAGTTTGGAAGATGTGCGAGAGTATGTATTCATAGGGATATTTACAGCCACTTAGAGAAAGTAGCTCTCAGGGCTGGTGCGCAGGGTTACAAAACTACATTCAAAGAAGGACAAGAAAAATATACGGGGGAGGCTTACATTCGGGTAGAGAAAGCAACTCTCGTGGGGTGTATTGCCAGATGGCTAAACGTTGAGATTGGAACAAGTGTGAGTTTCTTGTGAATCACACTGAAGGATGAAGTCACTATGTAAAAGCTGGATACTTCTTAGCCAGACGGGAGTCACGATAGGAACACATACACTGACTGAGAGAAAGCAATTGTTGGGTGGTGGGTTGTAGGTTTGCTAAAGTCCAGTTTGGAAGAAGTGCGAGAATCCTTTATAGGAATGCTTCCATTCACTTCCAGAAAGCAGCGATCAGCGGTGGTTTGCAGGATTGCTACACCGCAGTTTGCAAGAAGTGCGAGAGTCGTGCATAGCAATGCTTAAATTCCCTTAGAGAAAGCAACTGTCGGCGGGTGATTTTTAGGCTTTCTAGCCTCTGGTTTGGATGAAGTGTGAGACATACATGGGAACGCTTACATTCCCTTCCAGAAAGCAAGTGTCGCGGAGTGGTTTTTAGGCTTGCAAGACTTCTGAACGGAAGAAGTGCTAGAGGCATATACGGAAGGCGTACATTTACTTAATGAAAGCCACTATAGTGGGATGCATTGGAGAATTGCTAAAGTCTGAGATTGGAAGAAGTGTGACCTTCCTGTCAAACACACTTGAGAAAGAAGTCATCACGTAGGACGGGGAGAGCTCCCAGCAGTAAGGAGTCATGTATAGGGACGCTTAAACTAACTTAGAGCGAGCAACTAGCAGGTGGTGCTCTGTAGGCTGGCTAAACGCTAGAATGGAGGAAGTGCCATACGGTCTTCTATATTAACGCTTACATTCACTGAGAGAAAGAGACTATGTTGGGCGCTTTGTTACACTGGTAAACTCTGAGATTGGAGGAAGTGTGAGAGTTTCCTGTCCAACGCACTTAGGAAAGAAGTCATTATGTAGGAAGAGGAGAGTTCTCGGCTAGAAAGGGAGGAGGCTTTCTATGTATGGGAATGCTTACATTCACTTCAAGAAACTATCGGGGGGTAATTTGTAGTTAAACTCTAGAAGAACTGTGAGAGTCCTATATAGGAAGGCTTGCATTCACTTAGGGAAAGCAAGTACGAAGAAGGAGTGGTTTCTAGGCTTGCTAAACTCTAGTGTTGACGAAATGCGAGAGTCCTATAGAGGGACGTTAACCTTCAGTTAGTGAGAGCAACTCTCGGGGGGGGGGTGGTATTTAGGCTTGCTGAACTCTAGTTTGGAAGACATGTCCGAGTTATCCAGGAAGGCTTACAATCACTTAGCTAGAAAGCCAGTATCGGCGGTCGCCTTGTAGGCTTGCTAAACTCTAGTTTCCAGGAAGGGCAAGAGTCATATAGAGGATCACTTAAATTCACTCAGTGAAAGCAACTGTCGCGGGCTGCCTTTTAGGGTGGCTAAACTCTAGTTGGAAGGAAGTGTGAGAGTCATATATAGGAATTCTTACCTTGACTTAGTGAAAGCACCTATGGAGCGGTGGCTTGTCGTCTTGCTGAACTCCAGTTTGGAAGATGTGCGAGAGTATGTATTCATAGGGATATTTACAGCCACTTAGAGAAAGTAGCTCTCAGGACTGGTGCGCAGGGTTACAAAACTACATTCAAAGAAGGACAAGAAAAATATACGGGGGAGGCTTACATTCGGGTAGAGAAAGCAACTCTCGTGGGGTGTATTGCCAGATGGCTAAACGTTGAGATTGGAACAAGTGTGAGTTTCTTGTGAATCACACTGAAGGATGAAGTCACTATGTAAAAGCTGGATACTTCTTAGCCAGACGGGAGTCACGATAGGAACACATACACTGACTGAGAGAAAGCAATTGTTGGGTGGTGGGTTGTAGGTTTGCTAAAGTCCAGTTTGGAAGAAGTGCGAGAATCCTTTATAGGAATGCTTCCATTCACTTCCAGAAAGCAGCGATCAGCGGTGGTTTGCAGGATTGCTACACCGCAGTTTGCAAGAAGTGCGAGAGTCGTGCATAGCAATGCTTAAATTCCCTTAGAGAAAGCAACTGTCGGCGGGTGATTTTTAGGCTTTCTAGCCTCTGGTTTGGATGAAGTGTGAGACATACATGGGAACGCTTACATTCCCTTCCAGAAAGCAAGTGTCGCGGAGTGGTTTTTAGGCTTGCAAGACTTCTGAACGGAAGAAGTGCGAGAGGCATATACGGAAGGCGTACATTTACTTAATGAAAGCCACTATAGTGGGATGCATTGGAGAATTGCTAAAGTCTGAGATTGGAAGAAGTGTGACCTTCCTGTCAAACACACTTGAGAAAGAAGTCATCACGTAGGACAGGGAGAGCTCCCAGGAGTAAGGAGTCATGTATATGGACGCTTAAACTAACTTAGAGAGAGCAACTAGCAGGTGGTGCTCTGTAGGCTGGCTAAACGCTAGAATGGAGGAAGTGCCAGACGGTCTTCTATATTAACGCTTACATTCACTGAGAGAAAGAGACTATGTTGGGCGCTTTGTTACACTGGTAAACTCTGAGATTGGAAGAAGTGTGAGAGTTTCCTGTCCAACGCACTTAGGAAAGAAGTCATTATGTAGGAAGAGGAGAGTTCTCGGCTAGAAAGGGGGGAGGCTTTCTATGTATGGGAACGCTTACATTCACTTCAAGAAACTATCGGGGGGTAATTTGTAGTTAAACTCTAGAAGAACTGTGAGAGTCCTATATAGGAAGGCTTGCATTCACTTAGGGAAAGCAAGTACGAAGAAGGAGTGGTTTGTAGGCTTGCTAAACTCTAGTGTTGACGAAATGCGAGAGTCCTATAGAGGGACGTTAACCTTCAGTTAGTGAGAGCAACTGTCGGGGAGGGGGGTGGTATTTAGGCTTGCTGAACTCTAGTTTGGAAGACATGTCCGAGTTATCCAGGAAGGCTTACAATCACTTAGCTAGAAAGCCAGTATCGGCGGTCGCCTTGTAGGCTTGCTAAACTCTAGTTTCCAGGAAGGGCAAGAGTCATATAGAGGATCACTTAAATTCACTCAGTGAAAGCAACTGTCGCGGGCTGCCTTTTAGGGTGGCTAAACTCTAGTTGGAAGGAAGTGTGAGAGTCATATATAGGAATTCTTACCTTGACTTAGTGAAAGCACCTATGGAGCGGTGGCTTGTCGTCTTGCTGAACTCCAGTTTGGAAGATGTGCGAGAGTATGTATTCATAGGGATATTTACAGCCACTTAGAGAAAGTAGCTCTCAGGAGTGGTTTGCAGGGTTACAAAACTGCATTCAAAGAAGGACAAGAAAAATATACGGGGGAGGCTTACATTCGGGTAGAGAAAGCAACTCTCGTGGGGTGTATTGCCAGATGGCTAAACGTTGAGATTGGAACAAGTGTGAGTTTCTTGTGAATCACACTGAAGGATGAAGTCACTATGTAAAAGCTGGATACTTCTTAGCCAGACGGGAGTCACGATAGGAACACATACACTGACTGAGAGAAAGCAATTGTTGGGCGGTGGGTTGTAGGTTTGCTAAAGTCCAGTTTGGAAGAAGTGCGAGAATCCTTTATAGGAATGCTTACATTCACTTCCAGAAAGCAGCGATCAGCGGTGGTTTGCAGGATTGCTACACCGCAGTTTGCAAGAAGTGCGAGAGTCGTGCATAGCAATGCTTAAATTCCCTTAGAGAAAGCAACTGTCGGCGGGTGCTTTTTAGGCTTTCTAGCCTCTGGTTTGGATGAAGTGTGAGACATACATGGGAACGCTTACATTCCCTTCCAGAAAGCAAGTGTCGTGGAGTGGTTTTTAGGCTTGCAAGACTTCTGAACGGAAGAAGTGCGAGAGGCATATACAGGAAGGCGTACATTTACTTAATGAAAGCAACTATAGTGGGATGCATTGGAGAATTGCTAAAGTCTGAGATTGGAAGAAGTGTGACCTTCCTGTCAAACACACTTGAGAAAGAAGTCATCACGTAGGACGGGGAGAGCTCCCAGCAGTAAGGAGTCATGTATAGGGACGCTTAAACTAACTTAGAGCGAGCAACTAGCAGGTGGTGCTCTGTAGGCTGGCTAAACGCTAGAATGGAGGAAGTGCCAGACGGTCTTCTATATTAACGCTTACATTCACTGAGAGAAAGAGACTATGTTGGGCGCTTTGTTACACTGGTAAACTCTGAGATTGGAAGAAGTGTGAGAGTTTCCTGTCCAACGCACTTAGGAAAGAAGTCATTATGTAGGAAGAGGAGAGTTCTCGGCTAGAAAGGGAGGAGGCTTTCTATGTATGGGAATGCTTACATTCACTTCAAGAAACTATCGGGGGGTAATTTGTAGTTAAACTCTAGAAGAACTGTGAGAGTCCTATATAGGAAGGCTTGCATTCACTTAGGGAAAGCAAGTACGAAGAAGGAGTGGTTTGTAGGCTTGCTAAACTCTAGTGTTGACGAAATGCGAGAGTCCTATAGAGGGACGTTAACCTTCAGTTAGTGAGAGCAACTCTCGGGGGGGGGTGGTATTTAGGCTTGCTGAACTCTAGTTTGGAAGACATGTCCGAGTTATCCAGGAAGGCTTACAATCACTTAGCTAGAAAGCCAGTATCGGCGGTCGCCTTGTAGGCTTGCTAAACTCTAGTTTCCAGGAAGGGCAAGAGTCATATAGAGGATCACTTAAATTCACTCAGTGAAAGCAACTGTCGCGGGCTGCCTTTTAGGGTGGCTAAACTCTAGTTGGAAGGAAGTCTGAGAGTCATATATAGGAATTCTTACCTTGACTTAGTGAAAGCACCTATGGAGCGGTGGCTTGTCGTCTTGCTGAACTCCAGTTTGGAAGATGTGCGAGAGTATGTATTCATAGGGATATTTACAGCCACTTAGAGAAAGTAGCTCTCAGGGCTGGTGCGCAGGGTTACAAAACTACATTCAAAGAAGGACAAGAAAAATATACGGGGGAGGCTTACATTCGGGTAGAGAAAGCAACTCTCGTGGGGTGTATTGCCAGATGGCTAAACGTTGAGTTTGGAACAAGTGTGAGTTTCTTGTGAATCACACTGAAGGATGAAGTCACTATGTAAAAGCTGGATACTTCTTAGCCAGACGGGAGTCACGATAGGAACACATACACTGACTGAGAGAAAGCAATTGTTGGGTGGTGGGTTGTAGGTTTGCTAAAGTCCAGTTTGGAAGAAGTGCGAGAATCCTTTATAGGAATGCTTACATTCACTTCCAGAAAGCAGCGATCAGCGGTGGTTTGCAGGATTGCTACACCGCAGTATGCAAGAAGTGCGAGAGTCGTGCATAGCAATGCTTAAATTCCCTTAGAGAAAGCAACTGTCGGCGGGTGATTTTTAGGCTTTCTAGCCTCTGGTTTGGATGAAGTGTGAGACATACATGGGAACGCTTACATTCCCTTCCAGAAAGCAAGTGTCGCGGAGTGGTTTTTAGGCTTGCAAGACTTCTGAACGGAAGAAGTGCGAGAGGCATATACAGGAAGGCTTACATTTACTTAATGAAAGCAACTATAGTGGGCTGCATTGGAGAATTGCTAAAGTCTGAGATTGGAAGAAGTGTGACCTTCCTGTCAAACACACTTGAGAAAGAAGTCATCACGTAGGACGGGGAGAGCTCCCAGCAGTAAGGAGTCATGTATAGGGACGCTTAAACTAACTTAGAGCGAGCAACTAGCAGGTGGTGCTCTGTAGGCTGGCTAAACGCTAGAATGGAGGAAGTGCCAGACGGTCTTCTATATTAACGCTTACATTCACTGAGAGAAAGAGACTATGTTGGGTGCTTTGTTACACTGGTAAACTCTGAGATTGGAGGAAGTGTGAGAGTTTCCTGTCCAACGCACTTAGGAAAGAAGTCATTATGTAGGAAGAGGAGAGTTCTCGGCTAGAAAGGGAGGAGGCTTTCTATGTATGGGAACGCTTACCTTCACTTCAAGAAACTATCGGGGGGTAATTTGTAGTTAAACTCTAGAAGAACTGTGAGAGTCCTATATAGGAAGGCTTGCATTCACTTAGGGAAAGCAAGTACGAAGAACGAGTGGTTTGTAGGCTTGCTAAACTCTAGTGTTGACGAAATGCGAGAGTCCTATAGAGGGACGTTAACCTTCAGTTCGTGAGAGCAACTCTCGGGGAGGGGGGTGGTATTTAGGCTTGCTGAACTCTAGTTTGGAAGACATGTCCGAGTTATCCAGGAAGGCTTACAATCACTTAGCTAGAAAGCCAGTATCGGCGGTCGCCTTGTAGGCTTGCTAAACTCTAGTTTCCAGGAAGGGCAAGAGTCATATAGAGGATCACTTAAATTCACTCAGTGAAAGCAACTCTCGCGGGCTGCCTTTTAGGGTGGCTAAACTCTAGTTGGAAAGAAGTGTGAGAGTCATATATAGGAATTCTTACCTTGACTTAGTGAAAGCACCTATGGAGCGGTGGCTTGTCGTCTTGCTGAACTCCAGTTTGGAAGATGTGCGAGAGTATGTATTCATAGGGATATTTACAGCCACTTAGAGAAAGTAGCTCTCAGGGCTGGTGCGCAGGGTTACAAAACTACATTCAAAGAAGGACAAGAAAAATATACGGGGGAGGCTTACATTCGGGTAGAGAAAGCAACTCTCGTGGGGTGTATTGCCAGATGGCTAAACGTTGAGATTGGAACAAGTGTGAGTTTCTTGTGAATCACACTGAAGGATGAAGTCACTATGTAAAAGCTGGATACTTCTTAGCCAGACGGGAGTCACGATAGGAACACATACACTGACTGAGAGAAAGCAATTGTTGGGTGGTGGGTTGTAGGTTTGCTAAAGTCCAGTTTGGAAGAAGTGCGAGAATCCTTTATAGGAATGCTTACATTCACTTCCAGAAAGCAGCGATCAGCGGTGGTTTGCAGGATTGCTACACCGCAGTTTGCAAGAAGTGCGAGAGTCATGCATAGCAATGCTTAAATTCCCTTAGAGAAAGCAACTGTCGGCGGGTGATTTTTAGGCTTTCTAGCCTCTGGTTTGGATGAAGTGTGAGACATACATGGGAACGCTTACATTCCCTTCCAGAAAGCAAGTGTCGCGGAGTGGTTTTTAGGCTTGCAAGACTTCTGAACGGAAGAAGTGCGAGAGGCATATACAGGAAGGCGTACATTTACTTAATGAAAGCAACTATAGTGGGATGCATTGGAGAATTGCTAAAGTCTGAGATTGGAAGATGTGTGACCTTCCTGTCAAACACACTTGAGAAAGAAGTCATCACGTAGGACGGGGAGAGCTCCCAGCAGTAAGGAGTCATGTATAGGGACGCTTAAACTAACTTAGAGCGAGCAACTAGCAGGTGGTGCTCTGTAGGCTGGCTAAACGCTAGAATGGAGGAAGTGCCAGACGGTCTTCTATATTAACGCTTACATTCACTGAGAGAAAGAGACTATGTTGGGCGCTTTGTTACACTGGTAAACTCTGAGATTGGAAGAAGTGTGAGAGTTTCCTGTCCAACGCACTTAGGAAAGAAGTCATTATGTAGGAAGAGGAGAGTTCTCGGCTAGAAAGGGAGGAGGCTTTCTATGTATGGGAACGCTTACATTCACTTCAAGAAACTATCGGGGGGTAATTTGTAGTTAAACTCTAGAAGAACTGTGAGAGTCCTATATAGGAAGGCTTGCATTCACTTAGGGAAAGCAAGTACGAAGAAGGAGTGGTTTGTAGGCTTGCTAAACTCTAGTGTTGACGAAATGCGAGAGTCCTATAGAGGGACGTTAACCTTCAGTTAGTGAGAGCAACTCTCGGGGGGGGGTGGTATTTAGGCTTGCTGAACTCTAGTTTGGAAGACATGTCCGAGTTATCCAGAAAGGCTTACAATCACTTAGCTAGAAAGCCAGTATCGGCGGTCGCCTTGTAGGCTTGCTAAAGTCTAGTTTCCAGGAAGGGCAAGAGTCATATAGAGGATCACTTAAATTCACTCAGTGAAAGCAACTGTCGCGGGCTGCCTTTTAGGGTGGCTAAACTCTAGTTGGAAGGAAGTGTGAGAGTCATATATAGGAATTCTTACCTTGACTTAGTGAAAGCACCTATGGAGCGGTGGCTTGTCGTCTTGCTGAACTCCAGTTTGGAAGATGTGCGAGAGTATGTATTCATAGGGATATTTACAGCCACTTAGAGAAAGTAGCTCTCAGGGCTGGTGCGCAGGGTTACAAAACTACATTCAAAGAAGGACAAGAAAAACATACGGGGGAGGCTAACATTCGGGTAGAGAAAGCAACTCTCGTGGGGTGTATTGCCAGATGGCTAAACGTTGAGATTGGAACAAGTGTGAGTTTCTTGTGAATCACACTGAAGGATGAAGTCACTATGGAAAAGCTGGATACTTCTTAGCCAGAGGGGAGTCACGATAGGAACACATACACTGACGGAGAGAAAGCAATTGTTGGGTGGTGGGTTGTAGGTTTGCTAAAGTCCAGTTTGGAAGAAGTGCGAGAATCCTTTATAGGAATGCTTACATTCACTTCCAGAAAGCAGCGATCAGCGGTGGTTTGCAGGATTGCTACACCGCAGTTTGCAAGAAGTGCGAGAGTCGTGCATAGCAATGCTTAAATTCCCTTAGAGAAAGCAACTGTCGGCGGGTGATTTTTAGGCTTTCTAGCCTCTGGTTTGGATGAAGTGTGAGACATACATGGGAACGCTTACATTCCCTTCCAGAAAGCAAGTGTCGCGGAGTGGTTTTTAGGCTTGCAAGATTCTGAACGGAAGAAGTGCGAGAGGCATATACAGGAAGGTGTACATTTACTTAATGAAAGCAACTATAGTGGGATGCATTGGAGAATTGCTAAAGTCTGAGATTGGAAGAAGTGTGACCTTCCTGTCAAACACACTTGAGAAAGAAGTCATCACGTAGGACGGGGAGAGCTCCCAGCAGTAAGGAGTCATGTATAGGGACGCTTAAACTAACTTAGAGCGAGCAACTAGCAGGTGGTGCTCTGTAGGCTGGCTAAACGCTAGAATGGAGGAAGTGCCAGACGGTCTTCTATATTAACGCTTACATTCACTGAGAGAAAGAGACTATGTTGGGCGCTTTGTTACACTGGTAAACTCTGAGATTGGAAGAAGTGTGAGAGTTTCCTGTCCAACGCACTTAGGAAAGAAGTCATTATGTAGGAAGAGGAGAGTTCTCGGCTAGAAAGGGAGGACGCTTTCTATGTATGGGAACGCTTACATTCACTTCAAGAAACTATCGGGGGGTAATTTGTAGTTAAACTCTAGAAGAACTGTGAGAGTCCTATATAGGAAGGCTTGCATTCACTTAGGGAAAGCAAGTACGAAGAAGGAGTGGTTTGTAGGCTTGCTAAACTCTAGTGTTGACGAAATGCGAGAGTCCTATAGAGGGACGTTAACCTTCAGTTAGTGAGAGCAACTCTCGGGGAGGGGGGTGGTATTTAGGCTTGCTGAACTCTAGTTTGGAAGACATGTCCGAGTTATCCAGGAAGGCTTACAATCACTTAGCTAGAAAGCCAGTATCGGCGGTCGCCTTGTAGGCTTGCTAAACTCTAGTTTCCAGGAAGGGCAAGAGTCATATAGAGGATCACTTAAATTCACTCAGTGAAAGCAACTGTCGCGGGCTGCCTTTTAGGGTGGCTAAACTCTAGTTGGAAGGAAGTGTGAGAGTCATATATAGGAATTCTTACCTTGACTTAGTGAAAGCACCTATGGAGCGGTGGCTTGTCGTCTTGCTGAACTCCAGTTTGGAAGTGTGCGAGAGTATGTATTCATAGGGATATTTACAGCCACTTAGAGAAAGTAGCTCTCAGGGCTGGTGCGCAGGGTTACAAAACTACATTCAAAGAAGGACAAGAAAAATATACGGGGGAGGCTTACATTCGGGTAGAGAAAGCAACTCTCGTGGGGTGTATTGCCAGATGGCTAAACGTTGAGATTGGAACAAGTGTGAGTTTCTTGTGAATCACACTGAAGGATGAAGTCACTATGTAAAAGCTGGATACTTCTTAGCCAGACGGGAGTCACGATAGGAACACATACACTGACTGAGAGAAAGCAATTGTTGGGTGGTGGGTTGTAGGTTTGCTAAAGTCCAGTTTGGAAGAAGTGCGAGAATCCTTTATAGGAATGCTTACATTCACTTCCAGAAAGCAGCGATCAGCGGTGGTTTGCAGGATTGCTACACCGCAGTTTGCAAGAAGTGCGAGAGTCGTGCATAGCAATGCTTCAATTCCCTTAGAGAAAGCAACTGTCGGCGGGTGATTTTTAGGCTTTCTAGCCTCTGGTTTGGATGAAGTGTGAGACATACATGGGAACGCTTACATTCCCTTCCAGAAAGCAAGTGTCGCGGAGTGGTTTTTAGGCTTGCAAGACTTCTGAACGGAAGAAGTGCGAGAGGCATATACAGGAAGGCGTACATTTACTTAATGAAAGCAACTATAGTGGGATGCATTGGAGAATTGCTAAAGTCTGAGATTGGAAGAAGTGTGACCTTCCTGTCAAACACACTTGAGAAAGAAGTCATCACGTAGGACGGGGAGAGCTCCCAGCAGTAAAGAGTCATGTATAGGGACGCTTAAACTAACTTAGAGCGAGCAACTAGCAGGTGGTGCTCTGTAGGCTGGCTAAACGCTAGAATGGAGGAAGTGCCAGACGGTCTTCTATATTAACGCTTACATTCACTGAGAGAAAGAGACTATGTTGGGCGCTTTGTTACACTGGTAAACTCTGAGATTGGAAGAAGTGTGAGAGTTTCCTGTCCAACGCACTTAAGAAAGAAGTCATTATGTAGGAAGAGGAGAGTTCTCGGCTAGAAAGGGAGGAGGCTTTCTATGTATGGGAACGCTTACCTTCACTTCAAGAAACTATCGGGGGGTAATTTGTAGTTAAACTCTAGAAGAACTGTGAGAGTCCTATATAGGAAGGCTTGCATTCACTTAGGGAAAGCAAGTACGAAGAAGGAGTGGTTTGTAGGCTTGCTAAACTCTAGTGTTGACGAAAGGCGAGAGTCCTATAGAGGGACGTTAACCTTCAGTTAGTGAGAGCAACTCTCGGGGAGGGGGGTGGTATTTAGGCTTGCTGAACTGTAGTTTGGAAGACATGTCCGAGTTATCCAGGAAGGCTTACAATCACTTAGCTAGAAAGCCAGTATCGGCGGTCGCCTTGTAGGCTTGCTAAACTCTAGTTTCCAGGAAGGGCAAGAGTCATATAGAGGATCACTTAAATTCACTCAGTGAAAGCAACTGTCGCGGGCTGCCTTTTCGGGTGGCTAAACTCTAGTTGGAAGGAAGTGTGAGAGTCATATATAGGAATTCTTACCTTGACTTAGTGAAAGCACCTATGGAGCGGTGGCTTGTCGTCTTGCTGAACTCCAGTTTGGAAGATGTGCGAGAGTATGTATTCATAGGGATATTTACAGCCACTTAGAGAAAGTAGCTCTCAGGGCTGGTGCGCAGGGTTACAAAACTACATTCAAAGAAGGACAAGAAAATTATACGGGGGAGGCTTACATTCGGGCAGAGAAATCAACTCTCGTGGGGTGTATTGCCAGATGGCTAAACGTTGAGATTGGAACAAGTGTGAGTTTCTTGTGAATCACACTGAAGGATGAAGTCACTATGGAAAAGCTGGATACTTCTTAGCCAGACGGGAGTCACGATAGGAACACATACACTGACTGAGAGAAAGCAATTGTTGGGTGGTGGGTTGTAGGTTTGCTAAAGTCCAGTTTGGAAGAAGTGCGAGAATCCTTTATAGGAATGCTTACATTCACTTCCAGAAAGCAGCGATCAGCGGTGGTTTGCAGGATTGCTACACCGCAGTTTGCAAGAAGTGCGAGAGTCATGCATAGCAATGCTTAAATTCCCTTAGAGAAAGCAACTGTCGGCGGGTGATTTTAGGCTTTCTAGCCTCTGGTTTGGATGAAGTGTGAGACATACATGGGAACGCTTACATTCACTTCCAGAAAGCAAGTGTCGCGGAGTGGTTTTTAGGCTTGCAAGACTTCTGAACGGAAGAAGTGCGAGAGGCATATACAGGAAGGCGTACATTTACTTAATGAAAGCAACTATAGTGGGATGCATTGGAGAATTGCTAAAGTCTGAGATTGGAAGAAGTGTGACCTTCCTGTCAAACACACTTGAGAAAGAAGTCATCACGTAGGACGGGGAGAGCTCCCAGCAGTAAGGAGTCATGTATAGGGACGCTTAAACTAACTTAGAGCGAGCAACTAGCAGGTGGTGCTCTGTAGGCTGGCTAAACGCTAGAATGGAGGAAGTGCCAGACGGTCTTCTATATTAACGCTTACATTCACTGAGAGAAAGAGACTATGTTGGGCGCTTTGTTACACTGTTAAACTCTGAGATTGGAAGAAGTGTGAGAGTTTCCTGTCCAACGCACTTAGGAAAGAAGTCATTATGTAGGAAGAGGAGAGTTCTCAGCTAGAAAGGGAGGAGGCTTTCTATGTATGGGAACGCTTACATTCACTTCAAGAAACTATCGGGGGGTAATTTGTAGTTAAACTCTAGAAGAACTGTGAGAGTCCTATATAGGAAGGCTTGCATTCACTTGGGGAAAGCAAGTACGAAGAAGGAGTGGTTGGTAGGCTTGCTAAACTCTAGTGTTGACGAAATGCGAGAGTCCTATAGAGGGACGTTAACCTTCAGTTAGTGAGAGCAACTCTCGGGGAGGGGGGTGGTATTTAGGCTTGCTGAACTCTAGTTTGGAAGACATGTCCGAGTTATCCAGGAAGGCTTACAATCACTTAGCTAGAAAGCCAGTATCGGCGGTCGCCTTGTAGGCTTGCTAAACTCTAGTTTCCAGGAAGGGCAAGAGTCATATAGAGGATCACTTAAATTCACTCAGTGAAAGCAACTGTCGCGGGCTGCCTTTTAGGGTGGCTAAACTCTAGTTGGAAGGAAGTGTGAGAGTCATATATAGGAATTCTTACCTTGACTTAGTGAAAGCACCTATGGAGCGGTGGCTTGTCGTCTTGCTGAACTCCAGTTTGGAAGATGTGCGAGAGTATATATTCATAGGGATATTTACAGCCACTTAGGGAAAGTAGCTCTCAGGGCTGGTGCGCAGGGTTACAAAACTACATTCAAAGAAGGACAAGAAAAATATACGGGGGAGGCTTACATTCGGGTAGAGAAAGCAACTCTCGTGGGGTGTATTGCCAGATGGCTAAACGTTGAGATTGGAACAAGTGTGAGTTTCTTGTGAATCACACTGAAGGATGAAGTCACTATGTAAAAGCTGGATACTTCTTAGCCAGACGGGAGTCACGATAGGAACACATACACTGACTGAGAGAAAGCAATTGTTGGGTGGTGGGTTGTAGGTTTGCTAAAGTCCAGTTTGGAAGAAGTGCGAGAATCCTTTATAGGAATGCTTACATTCACTTCCAGAAAGCAGCGATCAGCGGTGGTTTGCAGGATTGCTACACCGCAGTTTGCAAGAAGTGCGAGAGTCGTGCATAGCAATGCTTAAATTCCCTTAGAGAAAGCAACTGTCGGCGGGTGATTTTTAGGCTTTCTAGCCTCTGGTTTGGATGAAGTGTGAGACATACATGGGAACGCTTACATTCCCTTCCAGAAAGCAAGTGTCGCGGAGTGGTTTTTAGGCTTGCAAGACTTCTGAACGGAAGAAGTGCGAGAGGCATATACAGGAAGGCGTACATTTACTTAATGAAAGCAACTATAGTGGGATGCATTGGAGAATTGCTAAAGTCTGAGATTGGAAGAAGTGTGACCTTCCTGTCAAACACACTTGAGAAAGAAGTCATCACGTAGGACGGGGAGAGCTCCCAGCAGTAAGGAGTCATGTATAGGGACGCTTAAACTAACTTAGAGCGAGCAACTAGCAGGTGGTGCTCTGTAGGCTGGCTAAACGCTAGAATGGAGGAAGTGCCAGACGGTCTTCTATATTAACGCTTCCATTCACTGAGAGAAAGAGACTATGTTGGGCGCTTTGTTACACTGGTAAACTCTGAGATTGGAAGAAGTGTGAGAGTTTCCTGTCCAACGCACTTAAGAAAGAAGTCATTATGTAGGAAGAGGAGAGTTCTCGGCTAGAAAGGGAGGAGGCTTTCTATGTATGGGAACGCTTACATTCACTTCAAGAAACTATCGGGGGGTAATTTGTAGTTAAACTCTAGAAGAACTGTGAGAGTCCTATATAGGAAGGCTTGCATTCACTTAGGGAAAGCAAGTACGAAGAAGGAGTGGTTTGTAGGCTTGCTAAACTCTAGTGTTGACGAAAGGCGAGAGTCCTATAGAGGGACGTTAACCTTCAGTTAGTGAGAGCAACTCTCGGGGAGGGGGGTGGTATTTAGGCTTGCTGAACTCTAGTTTGGAAGACATGTCCGAGTTATCCAGGAAGGCTTACAATCACTTAGCTAGAAAGCCAGTATCGGCGGTCGCCTTGTAGGCTTGCTAAACTCTAGTTTCCAGGAAGGGCAAGAGTCATATAGAGGATCACTTAAATTCACTCAGTGAAAGCAACTGTCGCAGGCTGCCATTTAGGGTGGCTAAACTCTAGTTGGAAGGAAGTGTGAGAGTCATATATAGGAATTCTTACCTTGACTTAGTGAAAGCACCTATGGAGCGGTGGCTTGTCGTCTTGCTGAACTCCAGTTTGGAAGATGTGCGAGAGTATGTATTCATAGGGATATTTACAGCCACTTAGAGAAAGTAGCTCTCAGGGCTGGTGCGCAGGGTTACAAAACTACATTCAAAGAAGGACAAGAAAAATATACGGGGGAGGCTTACATTCGGGTAGAGAAAGCAACTCTCGTGGGGTGTATTGCCAGATGGCTAAACGTTGAGATTGGAACAAGTGTGAGTTTCTTGTGAATCACACTGAAGGATGAAGTCACTATGTAAAAGCTGGATACTTCTTAGCCAGACGGGAGTCACGATAGGAACACATACACTGACTGAGAGAAAGCAATTGTTGGGTGGTGGGTTGTAGGTTTGCTAAAGTCCAGTTTGGAAGAAGTGCGAGAATCCTTTATAGGAATGCTTACATTCACTTCCAGAAAGCAGCGATCAGCGGTGGTTTGCAGGATTGCTACACCGCAGTTTGCAAGAAGTGCGAGAGTCGTGCATAGCAATGCTTAAATTCCCTTAGAGAAAGCAACTGTCGGCGGGTGATTTTTAGGCTTTCTAGCCTCTGGTTTGGATGAAGTGTGAGACATACATGGGAACGCTTACATTCCCTTCCAGAAAGCAAGTGTCGCGGAGTGGTTTTTAGGCTTGCAAGACTTCTGAACGGAAGAAGTGCGAGAGGCATATACGGAAGGCGTACATTTACTTAATGAAAGCCACTATAGTGGGATGCATTGGAGAATTGCTAAAGTCTGAGATTCGAAGAAGTGTGACCTTCCTGTCAAACACACTTGAGAAAGAAGTCATCACGTAGGACGGGGAGAGCTCCCAGCAGTAAGGAGTCATGTATAGGGACGCTTAAACTAACTTAGAGCGAGCAACTAGCAGGTGGTGCTCTGTAGGCTGGCTAAACGCTAGAATGGAGGAAGTGCCAGACGGTCTTCTATATTAACGCTTACATTCACTGAGAGAAAGAGACTATGTTGGGCGCTTTGTTACACTGGTAAACTCTGAGATTGGAGGAAGTGTGAGAGTTTCCTGTCCAACGCACTTAGGAAAGAAGTCATTATGTAGGAAGAGGAGAGTTCTCGGCTAGAAAGGGAGGAGGCTTTCTATGTATGGGAACGCTTACATTCACTTCAAGAAACTATCGGGGGGTAATTTGTAGTTAAACTCTAGAAGAACTGTGAGAGTCCTATATAGGAAGGCTTGCATTCACTTAGGGAAAGCAAGTACGAAGAAGGAGTGGTTTGTAGGCTTGCTAAACTCTAGTGTTCACGAAATGCGAGAGTCCTATAGAGGGACGTTAACCTTCAGTTAGTGAGAGCAACTCTCGTGGGGGGGGTGGTATTTAGGCTTGCTGAACTCTAGTTTGGAAGACATGTCCGAGTTATCCAGGAAGGCTTACAATCACTTAGCTAGAAAGCCAGTATCGGCGGTCGCCTTGTAGGCTTGCTAAACTCTAGTTTCCAGGAAGGGCAAGAGTCATATAGAGGATCACTTAAATTCACTCAGTGAAAGCAACTGTCGCGGGCTGCCTTTTAGGGTGGCTAAACTCTAGTTGGAAAGAAGTGTGAGAGTCATATATAGGAATTCTTACCTTGACTTAGTGAAAGCACCTATGGAGCGGTGGCTTCTCGTCTTGCTGAACTCCAGTTTGGAAGATGTGCGAGAGTATGTATTCATAGGGATATTTACAGCCACTTAGAGAAAGTAGCTCTCAGGGCTGGTGCGCAGGGTTACAAAACTACATTCAAAGAAGGACAAGAAAAATATACGGGGGAGGCTTACATTCGGGTAGAGAAAGCAACTCTCGTGGGGTGTATTGCCAGATGGCTAAACGTTGAGATTGGAACAAGTGTGAGTTTCTTGTGAATCACACTGAAGGATGAAGTCACTATGTAAAAGCTGGATACTTCTTAGCCAGACGGGAGTCACGATAGGAACACATACACTGACTGAGAGAAAGCAATTGTTGGGCGGTGGGTTGTAGGTTTGCTAAAGTCCAGTTTCGAAGAAGTGCGAGAATCCTTTATAGGAATGCTTACATTCACTTCCAGAAAGCAGCGATCAGCGGTGGTTTGCAGGATTGCTACACCGCAGTTTGCAAGAAGTGCGAGAGTCGTGCATAGGAATGCTTAAATTCCCTTAGAGAAAGCAACTGTCGGCGGGTGATTTTTAGGCTTTCTAGCCTCTGGTTTGGATGAAGTGTGAGACATACATGGGAACGCTTACATTCCCTTCCAGAAAGCAAGTGTCGCGGAGTGGTTTTTAGGCTTGCAAGACTTCTGAACGGAAGAAGTGCGAGAGGCATATACAGGAAGGCGTACATTTACTTAATGAAAGCAACTATAGTGGGATGCATTGGAGAATTGCTAAAGTCTGAGATTGGAAGAAGTGTGACCTTCCTGTCAAACACACTTGAGAAAGAAGTCATCACGTAGGACGGGGAGAGCTCCCAGCAGTAAGGAGTCATGTATAGGGACGCTTAAACTAACTTAGAGCGAGCAACTAGCAGGTGGTGCTCTGTAGGCTGGCTAAACGCTAGAATGGAGGAAGTGCCAGACGGTCTACTATATTAACGCTTACATTCACTGAGAGAAAGAGACTATGTTGGGCGCTTTGTTACACTGGTAAACTCTGAGATTGGAGGAAGTGTGAGAGTTTCCTGTCGAACGCACTTAGGAAAGAAGTCATTATGTAGGAAGAGGAGAGTTCTCGGCTAGAAAGGGAGGAGGCTTTCTATGTATGGGAACGCTTACATTCACTTCAAGAAACTATCGGGGGGTAATTTGTAGTTAAACTCTAGAAGAACTGTGAGAGTCCTATATAGGAAGGCTTGCATTCACTTAGGGAAAGCAAGTACGAAGAAGGAGTGGTTTGTAGGCTTGCTAAACTCTAGTGTTGACGAAATGCGAGAGTCCTATAGAGGGACGTTAACCTTCAGTTAGTGAGAGCAACTCTCGGGGAGGGGGGTGGTATTTAGGCTTGCTGAACTCTAGTTTGGAAGACATGTCCGAGTTATCCAGGAAGGCTTACAATCACTTAGCTAGAAAGCCAGTATCGGCGGTCGCCTTGTAGGCTTGCTAAACTCTAGTTTCCAGGAAGGGCAAGAGTCATATAGAGAATCACTTAAATTCACTCAGTGAAAGCAACTGTCGCGGGCTGCCTTTTAGGGTGGCTAAACTCTAGTTGGAAGGAAGTGTGAGAGTCATATATAGGAATTCTTACCTTGACTTAGTGAAAGCACCTATGGAGCGGTGGCTTGTCGTCTTGCTGAACTCCAGTTTGGAAGATGTGCGAGAGTATGTATTCATAGGGATATTTACAGCCACTTAGAGAAAGTAGCTCTCAGGGGTGGTGCGCAGGGTTACAAAACTACATTCAAAGAAGGACAAGAAAAATATACGGGGGAGGCTTACATTCGGGTAGAGAAAGCAACTCTCGTGGGGTGTATTGCCAGATGGCTAAACGTTGAGATTGGAACAAGTGTGAGTTTCTTGTGAATCACACTGAAGGATGAAGTCACTATGTAAAAGCTGGATACTTCTTAGCCAGACGGGAGTCACGATAGGAACACATACACTGACTGAGAGAAAGCAATTGTTGGGCGGTGGGTTGTAGGTTTGCTAAAGTCCAGTTTGGAAGAAGTGCGAGAATCCTTTATAGGAATGCTCAGATTCACTTCCAGAAAGCAGCGATCAGCGGTGGTTTGCAGGATTGCTACACCGCAGTTTGCAAGAAGTGCGAGAGTCATGCATAGCAATGCTTAAATTCCCTTAGAGAAAGCAACTGTCGGCGGGTGATTTTTAGGCTTTCTAGCCTCTGGTTTGGATGAAGTGTGAGACATACATGGGAACGCTTACATTCACTTCAGAAAGCAAGTGTCTCGGAGTGGTTTTTAGGCTTGCAAGACTTCTGAACGGAAGAAGTGCGAGAGGCATATACAGGAAGGCGTACATTTACTTAATGAAAGCAACTATAGTGGGATGCATTGGAGAATTGCTAAAGTCTGAGATTGGAAGAAGTGTGACCTTCCTGTCAACCACACTTGAGAAAGAAGTCATCACGTAGAACGGGGAGAGCTCCCAGCAGTAAGGAGTCATGTATAGGGACGCTTAAACTAACTTAGAGAGAGCAACTAGCAGGTGATGCTCTGTAGGCTGGCTAAACGCTAGAATGGAGGAAGTGCCAGACGGTCTTCTATATTAACGCTTACATTCACTGAGAGAAAGAGACTATGTTGGGCGCTTTGTTACACTGGTAAACTCTGAGATTGGAAGAAGTGTGAGAGTTTCCTGTCCAACGCACTTAGGAAAGAAGTCATTATGTAGGAAGAGGAGAGTTCTCGGCTAGAAAGGGAGGAGGCTTTCTATGTATGGGAACGCTTACATTCACTTCAAGAAACTATCGGGGGGTAATTTGTAGTTAAACTCTAGAAGAACTGTGAGAGTCCTATATAGGAAGGCTTGCATTCACTTAGGGAAAGCAAGTACGAAGAAGGAGTGGTTGGTAGGCTTGCTAAACTCTAGTGTTGACGAAATGCGAGAGTCCTATAGAGGGACGTTAACCTTCAGTTAGTGAGAGCAACTCTCGGGGGGGGGGGTGGTATTTAGGCTTGCTGAACTCTAGTTTGGAAGACATGTCCGAGTTATCCAGGAAGGCTTACAATCACTTAGCTAGAAAGCCAGTATCGGCGGTCGCCTTGTAGGCTTGCTAAACTCTAGTTTCCAGGAAGGGCAAGAGTCATATAGAGGATCACTTAAATTCACTCAGTGAAAGCAACTGTCGCGGGCTGCCTTTTAGGGTGGCTAAACTCTAGTTGGAAGGAAGTGTGAGAGTCATATATAGGAATTCTTACCTTGACTTAGTGAAAGCACCTATGGAGCGGTGGCTTGTCGTCTTGCTGAACTCCAGTTTGGAAGATGTGCGAGAGTATGTATTCATAGGGATATTTACAGCCACTTAGAGAAAGTAGCTCTCAGGGCTGGTGCGCAGGGTTACAAAACTACATTCAAAGAAGGACAAGAAAAATATACGGGGGAGGCTTACATTCGGGTAGAGAAAGCAACTCTCGTGGGGTGTATTGCCAGATGGCTAAACGTTGAGATTGGAACAAGTGTGAGTTTCTTGTGAATCACACTGAAGGATGAAGTCACTATGTAAAAGCTGGATACTTCTTAGCCAGACGGGAGTCACGATAGGAACACATACACTGACTGAGAGAAAGCAATTGTTGGGTGGTGGGTTGTAGGTTTGCTAAAGTCCAGTTTGGAAGAAGTGCGAGAATCCTTTATAGGAATGCTTACATTCACTTCCAGAAAGCAGCGATCAGCGGTGGTTTGCAGGATTGCTACACCGCAGTTTGCAAGAAGTGCGAGAGTCGTGCATAGCAATGCTTAAATTCCCTTAGAGAAAGCAACTGTCGGCGGGTGATTTTTAGGCTTTCTAGCCTCTGGTTTGGATGAAGTGTCAGACATACATGGGAACGCTTACATTCCCTTCCAGAAAGCAAGTGTCGCGGAGTGGTTTTTAGGCTTGCAAGACTTCTGAACGGAAGAAGTGCGAGAGGCATATACAGGAAGGCGTACATTTACTTAATGAAAGCAACTATAGTGGGATGCATTGGAGAATTGCTAAAGTCTGAGATTGGAAGAAGTGTGACCTTCCTGTCAAACACACTTGAGAAAGAAGTCATCACGTAGGACGGGGAGAGCTCCCAGCAGAACGGAGTCATGTATAGGGACGCTTAAACTAACTTAGAGCGAGCAACTAGCAGGTGCTGCTCTGTAGGCTGGCTAAACGCTAGAATGGAGGAAGTGCCAGACGGTCTTCTATATTAACGCTTACATTCACTGAGAGAAAGAGACTATGTTGGGCGCTTTGTTACACTGGTAAACTCTGAGATTGGAAGAAGTGTGAGAGTTTCCTGTCCAACGCACTTAGGAAAGAAGTCATTATGTAGGAAGAGGAGAGTTCTCGGCTAGAAAGGGGGGAGGCTTTCTATGTATGGGAACGCTTACATTCACTTCAAGAAACTATCGGGGGGTAATTTGTAGTTAAACTCTAGAAGAACTGTGAGAGTCCTATATAGGAAGGCTTGCATTCACTTAGGGAAAGCAAGTACGAAGAAGGAGTGGTTTGCAGGCTTGCTAAACTCTAGTGTTGACGAAATGCGAGAGTCCTATAGAGGGACGTTAACCTTCAGTTAGTGAGAGCAACTCTCGGGGGGGGGGGTGGTATTTAGGCTTGCTGAACTCTAGTTTGGAAGACATGTCCGAGTTATCCAGGAAGGCTTACAATCACTTAGCTAGAAAGCCAGTATCGGCGGTCGCCTTGTAGGCTTGCTAAACTCTAGTTTCCAGGAAGGGCAAGAGTCATATAGAGGATCACTTAAATTCACTCAGTGAAAGCAACTGTCGCAGGCTGCCTTTTAGGGTGGCTAAACTCTAGTTGGGAGGAAGTGTGAGAGTCATATATAGGAATTCTTACCTTGACTTAGTGAAAGCACCTATGGAGCGGTGGCTTGTCGTCTTGCTGAACTCCAGTTTGGAAGATGTGCGAGAGTATGTATTCATAGGGATATTTACAGCCACTTAGAGAAAGTAGCTCTCAGGGCTGGTGCGCAGGGTTACAAAACTACATTCAAAGAAGGACAAGAAAAATATACGGGGGAGGCTTACATTCGGGTAGAGAAAGCAACTCTCGTGGGGTGTATTGCCAGATGGCTAAACGTTGAGATTGGAACAAGTGTGAGTTTCTTGTGAATCACACTGAAGGATGAAGTCACTATGTAAAAGCTGGATACTTCTTAGCCAGACGGGAGTCACGATAGGAACACATACACTGACTGAGAGAAAGCAATTGTTGGGCGGTGGGTTGTAGGTTTGCTAAAGTCCAGTTTGGAAGAAGTGCGAGAATCCTTTATAGGAATGCTTAGATTCACTTCCAGAAAGCAGCGATCAGCGGTGGTTTGCAGGATTGCTACACCGCAGTTTGCAAGAAGTGCGAGAGTCATGCATAGCAATGCTTAAATTCCCTTAGAGAAAGCAACTGTCGGCGGGTGATTTTTAGGCTTTCTAGCCTCTGGTTTGGATGAAGTGTGAGACATACATGGGAACGCTTACATTCACTTCCAGAAAGCAAGTGTCTCGGAATGGTTTTTAGGCTTGCAAGACTTCTGAACGGAAGAAATGCGAGAGGCATATACAGGAAGGCGTACATTTACTTAATGAAAGCAACTATAGTGGGATGCATTGGAGAATTGCTAAAGTCTGAGATTGGAAGAAGTGTGACCTTCCTGTCAACCACACTTGAGAAAGAAGTCATCACGTAGAACGGGGAGAGCTTCCAGCAGTAAGGAGTCATGTATAGGGACGCTTAAACTAACTTAGAGCGAGCAACTAGCAGGTGATGCTCTGTAGGCTGGCTAAACGCTAGAATGGAGGAAGTGCCAGACGGTCTTCTATATTAACGCTTACATTCACTGAGAGAAAGAGACTATGTTGGGCGCTTTGTTACACTGGTAAACTCTGAGATTGGAAGAAGTGTGAGAGTTTCCTGTCCAACGCACTTAGGAAAGAAGTCATTATGTAGGAAGAGGAGAGTTCTCGGCTAGAAAGGGAGGAGGCTTTCTATGTATGGGAACGCTTACATTCACTTCAAGAAACTATCGGGGGGTAATTTGTAGTTAAACTCTAGAAGAACTGTGAGAGTCCTATATAGGAAGGCTTGCATTCACTTAGGGAAAGCAAGTACGAAGAAGGAGTGGTTTGTAGGCTTGCTAAACTCTAGTGTTGACGAAATGCGAGAGTCCTATAGAGGGACGTTAACCTTCAGTTAGTGAGAGCAACTCTCGGGGGGGGGTGGTATTTAGGCTTCCTGAACTCTAGTTTGGAAGACATGTCCGAGTTATCCAGGAAGGCTTACAATCACTTAGCTAGAAAGCCAGTATCGGCGGTCGCCTTGTAGGCTTGCTAAACTCTAGTTTCCAGGAAGGGCAAGAGTCATATAGAGGATCACTTAAATTCACTCAGTGAAAGCAACTGTCGCGGGCTGCCTTTTAGGGTGGCTAAACTCTAGTTGGAAAGAAGTGTGAGAGTCATATATAGGAATTCTTACCTTGACTTAGTGAAAGCACCTATGGAGCGGTGGCTTGTCGTCTTGCTGAACTCCAGTTTGGAAGATGTGCGAGAGTATGTATTCATAGGGATATTTACAGCCACTTAGAGAAAGTAGCTCTCAGGGCTGGGGCGCAGGGTTACAAAACTACATTCAAAGAAGGACAAGAAAAATATACGGGGGAGGCTTACATTCGGGTAGAGAAAGCAACTCTCGTGGGGTGTATTGCCAGATGGCTAAACGTTGAGATTGGAACAAGTGTGAGTTTCTTGTGAATCACACTGAAGGATGAAGTCACTATGTAAAAGCTGGATACTTCTTAGCCAGACGGGAGTCACGATAGGAACACATACACTGACTGAGAGAAAGCAATTGTTGGGTGGTGGGTTGTAGGTTTGCTAAAGTCCAGTTTGGAAGAAGTGCGAGAATCCTTTATAGGAATGCTTACATTCACTTCCAGAAAGCAGCGATCAGCGGTGGTTTGCAGGATTGCTACACCGCAGTTTGCAAGAAGTGCGAGAGTCGTGCATAGCAATGCTTAAATTCCCTTAGAGAAAGCAACTGTCGGCGGGTGATTTTTAGGCTTTCTAGCCTCTGGTTTGGATGAAGTGTCAGACATACATGGGAACGCTTACATTCCCTTCCAGAAAGCAAGTGTCGCGGAGTGGTTTTTAGGCTTGCAAGACTTCTGAACGGAAGAAGTGCGAGAGGCATATACAGGAAGGCGTACATTTACTTAATGAAAGCAACTATAGTGGGATGCATTGGAGAATTGCTAAAGTCTGAGATTGGAAGAAGTGTGACCTTCCTGTCAAACACACTTGAGAAAGAAGTCATCACGTAGGACGGGGAGAGCTCCCAGCAGAACGGAGTCATGTATAGGGACGCTTAAACTAACTTAGAGCGAGCAACTAGCAGGTGGTGCTCTGTAGGCTGGCTAAACGCTAGAATGGAGGAAGTGCCAGACGGTCTTCTATATTAACGCTTACATTCACTGAGAGAAAGAGACTATGTTGGGCGCTTTGTTACACTGGTAAACTCTGAGATTGGAAGAAGTGTGAGAGTTTCCTGTCCAACGCACTTAGGAAAGAAGTCATTATGTAGGAAGAGGAGAGTTCTCGGCTAGAAAGGGGGGAGGCTTTCTATGTATGGGAACGCTTACATTCACTTCAAGAAACTATCGGGGGGTAATTTGTAGTTAAACTCTAGAAGAACTGTGAGAGTCCTATATAGGAAGGCTTGCATTCACTTAGGGAAAGCAAGTACGAAGAAGGAGTGGTTTGTAGGCTTGCTAAACTCTAGTGTTGACGAAATGCGAGAGTCCTATAGAGGGACGTTAACCTTCAGTTAGTGAGAGCAACTCTCGGGGAGGGGGGTGGTATTTAGGCTTGCTGAACTGTAGTTTGGAAGACATGTCCGAGTTATCCAGGAAGGCTTACAATCACTTAGCTAGAAAGCCAGTATCGGCGGTCGCCTTGTAGGCTTGCTTAACTCTAGTTTCCAGGAAGGGCAAGAGTCATATAGAGGATCACTTAAATTCACTCAGTGAAAGCAACTGTCGCGGGCTGCCTTTTAGGGTGGCTAAACTCTAGTTGGAAGGAAGTGTGAGAGTCATATATAGGAATTCTTACCTTGACTTAGTGAAAGCACCTATGGAGCGGTGGCTTGTCGTCTTGCTGAACTCCAGTTTGGAAGATGTGCGAGAGTATGTATTCATAGGGATATTTACAGCCACTTAGAGAAAGTAGCTCTCAGGGCTGGTGCGCAGGGTTACAAAACTACATTCAAAGAAGGACAAGAAAAATATACGGGGGAGGCTTACATTCGGGTAGAGAAAGCAACTCTCGTGGGGTGTATTGCCAGATGGCTAAACGTTGAGATTGGAACAAGTGTGAGTTTCTTGTGAATCACACTGAAGGATGAAGTCACTATGTAAAAGCTGGATACTTCTTAGCCAGACGGGAGTCACGATAGGAACACATACACTGACTGAGAGAAAGCAATTGTTGGGTGGTGGGTTGTAGGTTTGCTAAAGTCCAGTTTGGAAGAAGTGCGAGAATCCTTTATAGGAATGCTTACATTTACTTCCAGAAAGCAGCGATCAGCGGTGGTTTGCAGGATTGCTACACCGCAGTTTGCAAGAAGTGCGAGAGTCATGCATAGCAATGCTTAAATTCCCTTAGAGAAAGCAACTATCGGCGGGTGATTTTTAGGCTTTCTAGCCTCTGGTTTGGATGAAGTGTGAGACATACATGGGAACGCTTACATTCACTTCCAGAAAGCAAGTGTCGCGGAGTGGTTTTTAGGCTTGCAAGACTTCTGAACGGAAGAAGTGCGAGAGGCATATACAGGAAGGCGTACATTTACTTAATGAAAGCAACTATAGTGGGATGCATTGGAGAATTGCTAAAGTCTGAGATTGGAAGAAGTGTGACCTTCCTGTCAAACACACTTGAGAAAGAAGTCATCACGTAGGACGGGGAGAGCTCCTAGCAGTAAGGAGTTATGTATAGGGACGCTTAAACTAACTTAGAGCGAGCAACTAGCAGGTGGTGCTCTGTAGGCTGGCTAAACGCTAGAATGGAGGAAGTGCCAGACGGTCTTCTATATTAACGCTTACATTCACTGAGAGAAAGAGACTATGTTGGGCGCTTTGTTACACTGGTAAACTCTGAGATTGGAAGAAGTGTGAGAGTTTCCTGTCCAACGCACTTAGGAAAGAAGTCATTATGTAGGAAGAGGAGAGTTCTCGGCTAGAAAGGGAGGAGGCTTTCTATGTATGGGAACGCTTACATTCACTTCAAGAAACTATCGGGGGGTAATTTGTAGTTAAACTCTAGAAGAACTGTGAGAGTCCTATATAGGAAGGCTTGCATTCACTTAGGGAAAGCAAGTACGAAGAAGGAGTGGTTTGTAGGCTTGCTAAACTCTAATGTTGACGAAATGCGAGAGTCCTATAGAGGGACGTTAACCTTCAGTTAGTGAGAGCAACTCTCGGGGGGTGTGGTATTTAGGCTTGCTGAACTCTAGTTTGGAAGACATGTCCGAGTTATCCAGGAAGGCTTACAATCACTTAGCTAGAAAGCCAGTATCGGCGGTCGCCTTGTAGGCTTGCTAAACTCTAGTTTCCAGGAAGGGCAAGAGTCATATAGAGGATCACTTAAATTCACTCAGTGAAAGCAACTGTCGCGGGCTGCCTTTTAGGGTGGCTAAACTCTAGATGGAAGGAAGTGTGAGAGTCATATATAGGAATTCTTACCTTGACTTAGTGAAAGCACCTATGGAGCGGTGGCTTGTCGTCTTGCTGAACTCCAGTTTGGAAGATGTGCGAGAGTATGTATTCATAGGGATATTTACAGCCACTTAGAGAAAGTAGCTCTCAGGGCTGGTGCGCAGGGTTACAAAACTACATTCAAAGAAGGACAAGAAAAATATACGGGGGAGGCTTACATTCGGGTAGAGAAAGCAACTCTCGTGGGGTGTATTGCCAGATGGCTAAACGTTGAGATTGGAACAAGTGTGAGTTTCTTGTGAATCACACTGAAGGATGAAGTCACTATGGAAAAGCTGGATACTTCTTAGCCAGACGGGAGTCACGATAGGAACACATACACTGACTGAGAGAAAGCAATTGTTGGGTGGTGGGTTGTAGGTTTGCTAAAGTCCAGTTTGGAAGAAGTGCGAGAATCCTTTCTAGGAATGCTTACATTCACTTCCAGAAAGCAGCGATCAGCGGTGGTTTGCAGGATTGCTACACCGCAGTTTGCAAGAATTGCGAGAGTCATGCATAGCAATGCTTAAATTCCCTTAGAGAAAGCAACTGTCGGCGGGTGATTTTTAGGCTTTCTAGCCTCTGGTTTGGATGAAGTGTGAGACATACATGGGAACGCTTACATTCACTTCAGGAAAGCAAGTGTCGCGGAGTGGTTTTTAGGCTTGCAAGACTTCTGAACGGAAGAAGTGCGAGAGGCATATACAGGAAGGCGTACATTTACTTAATGAAAGCAACTATAGTGGGATGCATTGGAGAATTGCTAAAGTCTGAGATTGGAAGAAGTGTGACCTTCCTGTCAAACACACTTGAGAAAGAAGTCATCACGTAGGATGGGGAGAGCTCCCAGCAGTAAGGAGTCATGTATAGGGACGCTTAAACTAACTTAGAGAGAGCAACTAGCAGGTGGTGCTCTGTAGGCTGGCTAAACGCTAGAATGGAGGAAGTGCCAGACGGTCTTCTATATTAACGCTTACATTCACTGAGAGAAAGAGACTATGTTGGGCGCTTTGTTACACTGGTAAACTCTCAGATTGGAAGAAGTGTGAGAGTTTCTTGTCCAACGCACTTAAGAAAGAAGTCATTATGTAGGAAGAGGAGAGTTCTCGGCTAGAAAGGGAGGACGCTTTCTATGTATGGGAACGCTTACATTCACTTCAAGAAACTATCGGGGGGTAATTTGTAGTTAAACTCTAGAAGAACTGTGAGAGTCCTATATAGGAAGGCTTGCATTCACTTAGGGAAAGCAAGTACGAAGAAGGAGTGGTTTGTAGGCTTGCTAAACTCTAGTGTTGACGAAATGCGAGAGTCCTATAGAGGGACGTTAACCTTCAGTTAGTGAGAGCAACTCTCGGGGAGGGGGGTGGTATTTAGGCTTGCTGAACTCTAGTTTGGAAGACATGTCCGAGTTATCCAGGAAGGCTTACAATCACTTAGCTAGAAAGCCAGTATCGGTGGTCGCCTTGTAGGCTTGCTTAACTCTAGTTTCCAGGAAGGGCAAGAGTCATATAGAGGATCACTTAAATTCACTCAGTGAAAGCAACTGTCGCGGGCTGCCTTTTAGGGTGGCTAAACTCTAGTTGGAAGGAAGTGTGAGAGTCATATATAGGAATTCTTACCTTGACTTAGTGAAAGCACCTATGGAGCGGTGGCTTGTCGTCTTGCTGAACTCCAGTTTGGAAGATGTGCGAGAGTATGTATTCATAGGGATATTTACAGCCACTTAGAGAAAGTAGCTCTCAGGGCTGGTGCGCAGGGTTACAAAACTACATTCAAAGAAGGACAAGAAAAATATAGGGGGAGGCTTACATTCGGGTAGAGAAAGCAACTCTCGTGGGGTGTATTGCCAGATGGCTAAACGTTGAGATTGGAACAAGTGTGAGTTTCTTGTGAATCACACTGAAGGATGAAGTCACTATGTAAAAGCTGGATACTTCTTAGCCAGACGGGAGTCACGATAGGAACACATACACTGACTGAGAGAAAGCAATTGTTGGGTGGTGGGTTGTAGGTTTGCTAAAGTCCAGTTTGGAAGAAGTGCGAGAATCCTTTATAGGAATGCTTACATTCACTTCCAGAAAGCAGCGATCAGCGGTGGTTTGCAGGATTGCTACACCGCAGTTTGCAAGAAGTGCGAGAGTCGTGCATAGCAATGCTTAAATTCCCTTAGAGAAAGCAACTGTCGGCGGGTGATTTTTAGGCTTTCTAGCCTCTGGTTTGGATGAAGTGTGAGACATACATGGGAACGCTTACATTCCCTTCCAGAAAGCAAGTGTCGCGGAGTGGTTTTTAGGCTTGCAAGACTTCTGAACGGAAGAAGTGCGAGAGGCATATACAGGAAGGCGTACATTTACTTAATGAAAGCAACTATAGTGGGATGCATTGGAGAATTGCTAAAGTCTGAGATTGGAAGAAGTGTGACCTTCCTGTCAAACACACTTGAGAAAGAAGTCATCACGTACGACGGGGAGAGCTCCCAGCAGTAAGGAGTCATGTATAGGGACGCTTAAACTAACTTAGAGCGAGCAACTAGCAGGTGGTGCTCTGTAGGCTGGCTAAACGCTAGAATGGAGGAAGTGCCAGACGGTCTTCTATATTAACGCTTACATTCACTGAGAGAAAGAGACTATGTTGGGCGCTTTGTTACACTGGTAAACTCTGAGATTGGAAGAAGTGTTAGAGTTTCCTGTCCAACGCACTTAAGAAAGAAGTCATTATGTAGGAAGAGCAGAGTTCTCGGCTAGAAAGGGAGGAGGCTTTCTATGTATGGGAATGCTTACATTCACTTCAAGAAACTATCGGGGGGTAATTTGTAGTTAAACTCAAGAAGAACTGTGAGAGTCCTATATAGGAAGGCTTGCATTCACTTAGGGAAAGCAAGTACGAAGAAGGAGTGGTTTGCAGGCTTGCTAAACTCTAGTGTTGACGAAATGCGAGAGTCCTATAGAGGGACGTTAACCTTTAGTTAGTGAGAGCAACTGTCGGGGAGGGGGGTGGTATTTAGGCTTGCTGAACTCTAGTTTGGAAGACATGTCCGAGTTATCCAGGAAGGCTTACAATCACTTAGCTAGAAAGCCAGTATCGGCGGTCGCCTTGTAGGCTTGCTAAACTCTAGTTTCCAGGAAGGGCAAGAGTCATATAGAGGATCACTTAAATTCACTCAGTGAAAGCAACTGTCGCGGGCTGCCTTTTAGGGTGGCTAAACTCTAGTTGGAAGGAAGTGTGAGAGTCATATATAGGAATTCTTACCTTGACTTAGTGAAAGCACCTAAGGAGCGGTGGCTTGTCGTCTTGCTGAACTCCAGTTTGGAAGATGTGCGAGAGTATGTATTCATAGGGATATTTACAGCCACTTAGAGAAAGTAGCTCTCAGGGCTGGTGCGCAGGGTTACAAAACTACATTCAAAGAAGGACAAGAAAAATATACGGGGGAGGCTTACATTCGGGTAGAGAAAGCAACTCTCGTGGGGTGTATTGCCAGATGGCTAAACGTTGAGATTGGAACAAGTGTGAGTTTCTTGTGAATCACACTGAAGGATGAAGTCACTATGTAAAAGCTGGATACTTCTTAGCCAGACGGGAGTCACGATAGGAACACATACACTGACTGAGAGAAAGCAATTGTTGGGTGGTGGGTTGTAGGTTTGCTAAAGTCCAGTTTGGAAGAAGTGCGAGAATCCTTTATAGGAATGCTTACATTCACTTCCAGAAAGCAGCGATCAGCGGTGGTTTGCAGGATTGCTACACCGCAGTTTGCAAGAAGTGCGAGAGTCATGCATAGCAATGCTTAAATTCCCTTAGAGAAAGCAACTGTCGGCGGGTGATTTTTAGGCTTTCTAGCCTCTGGTTTGGATGAAGTGTGAGACATACATGGGAACGCTTACATTCCCTTCCAGAAAGCAAGTGTCGCGGAGTGGTTTTTAGGCTTGCAAGACTTCTGAACGGAAGAAGTGCGAGAGGCATATACAGGAAGGCGTACATTTACTTAATGAAAGCAACTATAGTGGGATGCATTGGAGAATTGCTAAAGTCTGAGATTGGAAGAAGTGTGACCTTCCTGTCAAACACACTTGAGAAAGAAGTCATCACGTAGGACGGGGAGAGCTCCCAGCAGTAAGGAGTCATGTATAGGGACGCTTAAACTAACTTAGAGCGAGCAACTAGCAGGTGGTGCTCTGTAGGCTGGCTAAACGCTAGAATGGAGGAAGTGCCAGACGGTCTTCTATATTAACGCTTACATTCACTGAGAGAAAGAGACTATGTTGGGCGCTTTGTTACACTGGTAAACTCTGAGATTGGAAGAAGTGTTAGAGTTTCCTGTCCAACGCACTTAAGAAAGAAGTCATTATGTAGGAAGAGGAGAGTTCTCGGCTAGAAAGGGAGGAGGCTTTCTATGTATGGGAACGCTTACATTCACTTCAAGAAACTATCGGGGGGTAATTTGTAGTTAAACTCTAGAAGAACTGTGAGAGTCCTATATAGGAAGGCTTGCATTCACTTAGGGAAAGCAAGTACGAAGAAGGAGTGGTTTGTAAGCTTGCTAAACTCTAGTGTTGACGAAATGCGAGAGTCCTATAGAGGGACGTTAACCTTCAGTTAGTGAGAGCAACTCTCGGGGAGGGGGGTGGTATTTAGGCTTGCTGAACTCTAGTTTGGAAGACATGTCCGAGTTATCCAGGAAGGCTTACAATCACTTAGCTAGAAAGCTAGTATCGGCGGTCGCCTTGTAGGCTTGCTTAACTCTAGTTTCCAGGAAGGGCAAGAGTCATATAGAGGATCACTTAAATTCACTCAGTGAAAGCAACTGTCGCGGGCTGCCTTTTAGGGTGGCTAAACTCTAGTTGGAAGGAAGTGTGAGAGTCATATATAGGAATTCTTACCTTGACTTAGTGAAAGCACCTATGGAGCGGTGGCTTGTCGTCTTGCTGAACTCCAGTTTGGAAGATGTGCGAGAGTATGTATTCATAGGGATATTTACAGCCACTTAGAGAAAGTAGCTCTCAGGGCTGGTGCGCAGGGTTACAAAACTACATTCAAAGAAGGACAAGAAAAATATACGGGGGAGGCTTACATTCGGGTAGAGAAAGCAACTCTCGTGGGGTGTATTGCCAGATGGCTAAACGTTGAGATTGGAACAAGTGTGAGTTTCTTGTGAATGACACTGAAGGATGAAGTCACTATGGAAAAGCTGGATACTTCTTAGCCAGACGGGAGTCACGATAGGAACACATACACTGACTGAGAGAAAGCAATTGTTGGGTGGTGGGTTGTAGGTTTGCTAAAGTCCAGTTTGGAAGAAGTGCGAGAATCCTTTATAGGAATGCTTACATTCACTTCCAGAAAGCAGCGATCAGCGGTGGTTTGCAGGATTGCTACACCGCAGTTTGCAAGAAGTGCGAGAGTCATGCATAGCAATGCTTAAATTCCCTTAGAGAAAGCAACTGTCGGCGGGTGATTTTTAGGCTTTCTAGCCTCTGGTTTGGATGAAGTGTGAGACATACATGGGAACGCTTACATTCACTTCCACAAAGCAAGTGTCGCGGAGTGGTTTTTAGGCTTGCAAGACTTCTGAACGGAAGAAGTGCGAGAGGCATATACAGGAAGGCGTACATTTACTTAATGAAAGCAACTATAGTGGGATGCATTGGAGAATTGCTAAAGTCTGAGATTGGAAGAAGTGTGACCTTCCTGTCAAACACACTTGAGAAAGAAGTCATCACGTAGGACGGGGAGAGCTCCCAGCAGTAAGGAGTCATGTATAGGGACGCTTAAACTAACTTAGAGAGAGCAACTAGCAGGTGGTGCTCTGTAGGCTGGCTAAACGCTAGAATGGAGGAAGTGCCAGACGGTCTTCTATATTAACGCTTACATTCACTGAGAGAAAGAGACTATGTTGGGCGCTTTGTTACACTGGTAAACTCTGAGATTGGAAGAAGTGTGAGAGTTTCTTGTCCAACGCACTTAAGAAAGAAGTCATTATGTAGGAAGAGGAGAGTTCTCGGCTAGAAAGGGAGGACGCTTTCTATGTATGGGAACGCTTACATTCACTTCAAGAAACTATCGGGGGGTAATTTGTAGTTAAACTCTAGAAGAACTGTGAGAGTCCTATATAGGAAGGCTTGCATTCACTTAGGGAAAGCAAGTACGAAGAAGGAGTGATTTGTAGGCTTGCTAAACTCTAGTGTTGACGAAATGCGAGAGTCCTATAGAGGGACGTTAACCTTCAGTTAGTGAGAGCAACTCTCGGGGAGGGGGGTGGTATTTAGGCTTGCTGAACTCTAGTTTGGAAGACATGTCCGAGTTATCCAGGAAGGCTTACAATCACTTACCTAGAAAGCCAGTATCGGCGGTCGCCTTGTAGGCTTGCTAAACTCTAGTTTCCAGGAAGGGCAAGAGTCATATAGAGGATCACTTAAATTCACTCAGTGAAAGCAACTGTCGCGGGCTGCCTTTTAGGGTGGCTAAACTCTAGTTGGAAGGAAGTGTGAGAGTCATATATAGGAATTCTTACCTTGACTTAGTGAAAGCACCTATGGAGCGGTGGCTTGTCGTCTTGCTGAACTCCAGTTTGGAAGATGTGCGAGAGTATGTATTCATAGGGATATTTACAGCCACTTAGAGAAAGTAGCTCTCAGGGCTGGTGCGCAGGGTTACAAAACTACATTCAAAGAAGGACAAGAAAAATATACGGGGGAGGCTTACATTCGGGTAGAGAAAGCAACTCTCGTGGGGTGTATTGCCAGATGGCTAAACGTTGAGATTGGAACAAGTGTGAGTTTCTTGTGAATGACACTGAAGGATGAAGTCACTATGGAAAAGCTGGATACTTCTTAGCCAGACGGGAGTCACGATAGGAACACATACACTGACTGAGAGAAAGCAATTGTTGGGTGGTGGGTTGTAGGTTTGCTAAAGTCCAGTTTGGAAGAAGTGCGAGAATCCTTTATAGGAATGCTTACATTCACTTCCAGAAAGCAGCGATCAGCGGTGGTTTGCAGGATTGCTACACCGCAGTTTGCAAGAAGTGCGAGAGTCATGCATAGCAATGCTTAAATTCCCTTAGAGAAAGCAACTGTCGGCGGGTGATTTTTAGGCTTTCTAGCCTCTGGTTTGGATGAAGTGTGAGACATACATGGGAATGCTTACATTCACTTCAGGAAAGCAAGTGTCGCCGAGTCGTTTTTAGGCTTGCAAGACTTCTGAACGGAAGAAGTGCGAGAGGCATATACAGGAAGGCGTACATTTACTTAATGAAAGCAACTATAGTGGGATGCATTGGAGAATTGCTAAAGTCTGAGATTGGAAGAAGTGTGACCTTCCTGTCAAACACACTTGAGAAAGAAGTCATCACGTAGGACGGGGAGAGCTCCCAGCAGTAAGGAGTCATGTATAGGGACGCTTAAACTAACTTAGAGAGAGCAACTAGCAGGTGGTGCTCTGTAGGCTGGCTAAATGCTAGAATGGAGGAAGTGCCAGACGGTCTTCTATATTAACGCTTACATTCACTGAGAGAAAGAGACTATGTTGGGCGCTTTGTTACACTGGTAAACTCTGAGATTGGAAGAAGTGTGAGAGTTTCCTGTCCAACGCACTTAAGAAAGAAGTCATTATGTAGGAAGAGGAGAGTTCTCGGCTAGAAAGGGAGGAGGCTTTCTATGTATGGGAACGCTTACATTCACTTCAAGAAACTATCGGGGGGTAATTTGTAGTTAAACTCTAGAAGAACTGTGAAAGTCCTATATAGGAAGGCTTGCATTCACTTAGGGAAAGCAAGTACGAAGAAGGAGTGGTTTGTAGGCTTGCTAAACTCTAGTGTTGACGAAATGCGAGAGTCCTATAGAGGGACGTTAACCTTCAGTTAGTGAGAGCAACTCTCGGGGAGGGGGGTGGTATTTAGGCTTGCTGAACTCTAGTTTGGAAGACATGTCCGAGTTATCCAGGAAGGCTTACAATCACTTAGCTAGAAAGCCAGTATCGGCGGTCGCCTTGTAGGCTTGCTAAACTCTAGTTTCCAGGAAGGGCAAGAGTCATATAGAGGATCACTTCAATTCACTCAGTGAAAGCAACTGTCGCGGGCTGCCTTTTAGGGTGGCTAAACTCTAGTTGGAAAGAAGTGTGAGAGTCATATATAGGAATTCTTACCTTGACTTAGTGAAAGCACCTATGGAGCGGTGGCTTGTCGTCTTGCTGAACTCCAGTTTGGAAGATGTGCGAGAGTATGTATTCATAGGGATATTTACAGCCACTTAGAGAAAGTAGCTCTCAGGGCTGGTGCGCAGGGTTACAAAACTACATTCAAAGAAGGACAAGAAAAATATACGGGGGAGGCTTACATTCGGGTAGAGAAAGCAACTCTCGTGGGGTGTATTGCCAGATGGCTAAACGTTGAGATTGGAACAAGTGTGAGTTTCTTGTGAATCACACTGAAGGATGAAGTCACTATGTAAAAGCTGGATACTTCTTAGCCAGACGGGAGTCACGATAGGAACACATACACTGACTGAGAGAAAGCAATTGTTGGGTGGTGGGTTGTAGGTTTGCTAAAGTCCAGTTTGGAAGAAGTGCGAGAATCCTTTATAGGAATGCTTACATTCACTTCCAGAAAGCAGCGATCAGCGGTGTTTTGCAGGATTGCTACACCGCAGTTTGCAAGAAGTGCGAGAGTCGTGCATAGCAATGCTTAAATTCCCTTAGAGAAAGCAACTGTCGGCGGGTGATTTTTAGGCTTTCTAGCCTCTGGTTTGGATGAAGTGTCAGACATACATGGGAACGCTTACATTCCCTTCCAGAAAGCAAGTGTCGCGGAGTGGTTTTTAGGCTTGCAAGACTTCTGAACGGAAGAAGTGCGAGAGGCATATACAGGAAGGCGTACATTTACTTAATGAAAGCAACTATAGTGGGATGCATTGGAGAATTGCTAAAGTCTGAGATTGGAAGAAGTGTGACCTTCCTGTCAAACACACTTGAGAAAGAAGTCATCACGTAGGACGGGGAGAGCTCCCAGCAGAACGGAGTCATGTATAGGGACGCTTAAACTAACTTAGAGCGAGCAACTAGCAGGTGCTGCTCTGTAGGCTGGCTAAACGCTAGAATGGAGGAAGTGCCAGACGGTCTTCTATATTAACGCTTACATTCACTGAGAGAAAGAGACTATGTTGGGCGCTTTGTTACACTGGTAAACTCTGAGATTGGAAGAAGTGTGAGAGTTTCCTGTCCAACGCACTTAGGAAAGAAGTCATTATGTAGGAAGAGGAGAGTTCTCGGCTAGAAAGGGGGGAGGCTTTCTATGTATGGGAACGCTTACATTCACTTCAAGAAACTATCGGGGGGTAATTTGTAGTTAAACTCTAGAAGAACTGTGAGAGTCCTATATAGGAAGGCTTGCATTCACTTAGGGAAAGCAAGTACGAAGAAGGAGTGGTTTGTAGGCTTGCTAAACTCTAGTGTTGACGAAATGCGAGAGTCCTATAGAGGGACGTTAACCTTCAGTTAGTGAGAGCAACTCTCGGGGAGGGGGGTGGTATTTAGGCTTGCTGAACTCTAGTTTGGAAGACATGTCCGAGTTATCCAGGAAGGCTTACAATCACTTACCTAGAAAGCCAGTATCGGCGGTCGCCTTGTAGGCTTGCTTAACTCTAGTTTCCAGGAAGGGCAAGAGTCATATAGAGGATCACTTAAATTCACTCAGTGAAAGCAACTGTCGCGGGCTGCCTTTTAGGGTGGCTAAACTCTAGTTGGAAGGAAGTGTGAGAGTCATATATAGGAATTCTTACCTTGACTTAGTGAAAGCACCTATGGAGCGGTGGCTTGTCGTCTTGCTGAACTCCAGTTTGGAAGATGTGCGAGAGTATGTATTCATAGGGATATTTACAGCCACTTAGAGAAAGTAGCTCTCAGGGCTGGTGCGCAGGGTTACAAAACTACATTCAAAGAAGGACAAGAAAAATATACGGGGGAGGCTTACATTCGGGTAGAGAAAGCAACTCTCGTGGGGTGTATTGCCAGATGGCTAAACGTTGAGATTGGAACAAGTGTGAGTTTCTTGTGAATCACACTGAAGGATGAAGTCACTATGTAAAAGCTGGATACTTCTTAGCCAGACGGGAGTCACGATAGGAACACATACACTGACTGAGAGAAAGCAATTGTTGGGTGGTGGGTTGTAGGTTTGCTAAAGTCCAGTTTGGAAGAAGTGCGAGAATCCTTTATAGGAATGCTTACATTTACTTCCAGAAAGCAGCGATCAGCGGTGGTTTGCAGGATTGCTACACCGCAGTTTGCAAGAAGTGCGAGAGTCATGCATAGCAATGCTTAAATTCCCTTAGAGAAAGCAACTATCGGCGGGTGATTTTTAGGCTTTCTAGCCTCTGGTTTGGATGAAGTGTGAGACATACATGGGAACGCTTACATTCACTTCCAGAAAGCAAGTGTCGCGGAGTGGTTTTTAGGCTTGCAAGACTTCTGAACGGAAGAAGTGCGAGAGGCATATACAGGAAGGCGTACATTTACTTAATGAAAGCAACTATAGTGGGATGCATTGGAGAATTGCTAAAGTCTGAGATTGGAAGAAGTGTGACCTTCCTGTCAAACACACTTGAGAAAGAAGTCATCACGTAGGACGGGGAGAGCTCCTAGCCGTAAGGAGTTATGTATAGGGACGCTTAAACTAACTTAGAGCGAGCAACTAGCAGGTGGTGCTCTGTAGGCTGGCTAAACGCTAGAATGGAGGAAGTGCCAGACGGTCTTCTATATTAACGCTTACATTCACTGAGAGAAAGAGACTATGTTGGGCGCTTTGTTACACTGGTAAACTCTGAGATTGGAAGAAGTGTGAGAGTTTCCTGTCCAACGCACTTAGGAAAGAAGTCATTATGTAGGAAGAGGAGAGTTCTCGGCTAGAAAGGGAGGAGGCTTTCTATGTTTGGGAACGCTTACATTCACTTCAAGAAACTATCGGGGGGTAATTTGTAGTTAAACTCTAGAAGAACTGTGAGAGTCCTATATAGGAAGGCTTGCATTCACTTAGGGAAAGCAAGTACGAAGAAGGAGTGGTTTGTAGGCTTGCTAAACTCTAGTGTTGACGAAATGCGAGAGTCCTAGAGAGGGACGTTAACCTTCAGTTAGTGAGAGCAACTCTCGGGGAGGGGGGTGGTATTTAGGCTTGCTGAACTCTAGTTTGGAAGACATGTCCGAGTTATCCAGGAAGGCTTACAATCACTTAGCTAGAAAGCCAGTATCGGTGGTCGCCTTGTAGGCTTGCTTAACTCTAGTTTCCAGGAAGGGCAAGAGTCATATAGAGGATCACTTAAATTCACTCAGTGAAAGCAACTGTCACGGGCTGCCTTTTAGGGTGGCTAAACTCTAGTTGGAAGGAAGTGTGAGAGTCATATATAGGAATTCTTACCTTGACTTAGTGAAAGCACCTATGGAGCGGTGGCTTGTCGTCTTGCTGAACTCCAGTTTGGAAGATGTGCGAGAGTATGTATTCATAGGGATATTTACAGCCACTTAGAGAAAGTAGCTCTCAGGGCTGGTGCGCAGGGTTACAAAACTACATTCAAACAAGGACAAGAAAAATATACGGGGGAGGCTTACATTCGGGTAGAGAAAGCAACTCTCGTGGGGTGTATTGCCAGATGGCTAAACGTTGAGATTGGAACAAGTGTGAGTTTCTTGTGAATCACACTGAAGGATGAAGTCACTATGTAAAAGCTGGATACTTCTTAGCCAGACGGGAGTCACGATAGGAACACATACACTGACTGAGAGAAAGCAATTGTTGGGTGGTGGGTTGTAGGTTTGCTAAAGTCCAGTTTGGAAGAAGTGCGAGAATCCTTTATAGGAATGCTTACATTCACTTCCAGAAAGCAGCGATCAGCGGTGGTTTGCAGGATTGCTACACCGCAGTTTGCAAGAAGTGCGAGAGTCGTGCATAGCAATGCTTAAATTCCCTTAGAGAAAGCAACTGTCGGCGGGTGATTTTTAGGCTTTCTAGCCTCTGGTTTGGATGAAGTGTGAGACATACATGGGAACGCTTACATTCCCTTCCAGAAAGCAAGTGTCGCGGAGTGGTTTTTAGGCTTGCAAGACTTCTCAACGGAAGAAGTGCGAGAGGCATATACAGGAAGGCGTACATTTACTTAATGAAAGCAACTATAGTGGGATGCATTGGAGAATTGCTAAAGTCTGAGATTGGAAGAAGTGTGACCTTCCTGTCAAACACACTTGAGAAAGAAGTCATCACGTACGACGGGGAGAGCTCCCAGCAGTAAGGAGTCATGTATAGGGACGCTTAAACTAACTTAGAGCGAGCAACTAGCAGGTGGTGCTCTGTAGGCTGGCTAAACGCTAGAATGGAGGAAGTGCCAGACGGTCTTCTATATTAACGCTTACATTCACTGAGAGAAAGAGACTATGTTGGGCGCTTTGTTACACTGGTAAACTCTGAGATTGGAAGAAGTGTTAGAGTTTCCTGTCCAACGCACTTAAGAAAGAAGTCATTATGTAGGAAGAGCAGAGTTCTCGGCTAGAAAGGGAGGAGGCTTTCTATGTATGGGAACGCTTACATTCACTTCAAGAAACTATCGGGGGGTAATTTGTAGTTAAACTCTAGAAGAACTGTCAGAGTCCTATATAGGAAGGCTTGCATTCACTTAGGGAAAGCAAGTACGAAGAAGGAGTGGTTTGTAGGCTTGCTAAACTCTAGTGTTGACGAAATGCGAGAGTCCTATAGAGGGACGTTAACCTTTAGTTAGTGAGAGCAACTGTCGGGGAGGGGGGTGGTATTTAGGCTTGCTGAACTCTAGTTTGGAAGACATGTCCGAGTTATCCAGGAAGGCTTGCAATCACTTAGCTAGAAAGCCAGTATCGGCGGTCGCCTTGTAGGCTTGCTAAACTCTAGTTTCCAGGAAGGGCAAGAGTCATATAGAGGATCACTTAAATTCACTCAGTGAAAGCAACTGTCGCGGGCTGCCTTTTAGGGTGGCTAAACTCTAGTTGGAAGGAAGTGTGAGAGTCATATATAGGAATTCTTACCTTGACTTAGTGAAAGCACCTATGGAGCGGTGGCTTGTCGTCTTGCTGAACTCCAGTTTGGAAGATGTGCGAGAGTATGTATTCATAGGGATATTTACAGCCACTTAGAGAAAGTAGCTCTCAGGGCTGGTGCGCAGGGTTACAAAACTACATTCAAAGAAGGACAAGAAAAATATACGGGGGAGGCTTACATTCGGGTAGAGAAAGCAACTCTCGTGGGTTGTATTGCCAGATGGCTAAACGTTGAGATTGGAACAAGTGTGAGTTTCTTGTGAATCACACTGAAGGATGAAGTCACTATGTAAAAGCTGGATACTTCTTAGCCAGACGGGAGTCACGATAGGAACACATACACTGACTGAGAGAAAGCAATTGTTGGGTGGTGGGTTGTAGGTTTGCTAAAGTCCAGTTTGGAAGAAGTGCGAGAATCCTTTATAGGAATGCTTACATTCACTTCCAGAAAGCAGCGATCAGCGGTGGTTTGCAGGATTGCTACACCGCAGTTTGCAAGAAGTGCGAGAGTCATGCATAGCAATGCTTAAATTCCCTTAGAGAAAGCAACTGTCGGCGGGTGATTTTTAGGCTTTCTAGCCTCTGGTTTGGATGAAGTGTGAGACATACATGGGAACGCTTACATTCCCTTCCAGAAAGCAAGTGTCGCGGAGTGGTTTTTAGGCTTGCAAGACTTCTGAACGGAAGAAGTGCGAGAGGCATATACAGGAAGGCGTACATTTACTTAATGAAAGCAACTATAGTGGGATGCATTGGAGAATTGCTAAAGTCTGAGATTGGAAGAAGTGTGACCTTCCTGTCAAACACACTTGAGAAAGAAGTCATCACGTAGGACGGGGAGAGCTCCCAGCAGTAAGGAGTCATGTATAGGGACGCTTAAACTAACTTAGAGCGAGCAACTAGCAGGTGGTGCTCTGTAGGCTGGCTAAACGCTAGAATGGAGGAAGTGCCAGACGGTCTTCTATATTAACGCTTACATTCACTGAGAGAAAGAGACTATGTTGGGCGCTTTGTTACACTGGTAAACTCTGAGATTGGAAGAAGTGTTAGAGTTTCCTGTCCAACGCACTTAAGAAAGAAGTCATTATGTAGGAAGAGGAGAGTTCTCGGCTAGAAAGGGAGGAGGCTTTCTATGTATGGGAACGCTTACATTCACTTCAAGAAACTATCGGGGGGTAATTTGTAGTTAAACTCTAGAAGAACTGTGAGAGTCCTATATAGGAAGGCTTGCATTCACTTAGGGAAAGCAAGTACGAAGAAGGAGTGGTTTGTAAGCTTGCTAAACTCTAGTGTTGACGAAATGCGAGAGTCCTATAGAGGGACGTTAACCTTCAGTTAGTGAGAGCAACTCTCGGGGAGGGGGGTGGTATTTAGGCTTGCTGAACTCTAGTTTGGAAGACATGTCCGAGTTATCCAGGAAGGCTTACAATCACTTAGCTAGAAAGCCAGTATCGGCGGTCGCCTTGTAGGCTTGCTTAACTCTAGTTTCCAGGAAGGGCAAGAGTCATATAGAGGATCACTTAAATTCACTCAGTGAAAGCAACTGTCGCGGGCTGCCTTTTAGGGTGGCTAAACTCTAGTTGGAAGGAAGTGTGAGAGTCATATATAGGAATTCTTACCTTGACTTAGTGAAAGCACCTATGGAGCGGTGGCTTGTCGTCTTGCTGAACTCCAGTTTGGAAGATGTGCGAGAGTATGTATTCATAGGGATATTTACAGCCACTTAGAGAAAGTAGCTCTCAGGACTGGTGCGCAGGGTTACAAAACTACATTCAAAGAAGGACAAGAAAAATATACGGGGGAGGCTTACATTCGGGTAGAGAAAGCAACTCTCGTGGGGTGTATTGCCAGATGGCTAAACGTTGAGATTGGAACAAGTGTGAGTTTCTTGTGAATGACACTGAAGGATGAAGTCACTATGGAAAAGCTGGATACTTCTTAGCCAGACGGGAGTCACGATAGGAACACATACACTGACTGAGAGAAAGCAATTGTTGGGTGGTGGGTTGTAGGTTTGCTAAAGTCCAGTTTGGAAGAAGTGCGAGAATCCTTTATAGGAATGCTTACATTCACTTCCAGAAAGCAGCGATCAGCGGTGGTTTGCAGGATTGCTACACCGCAGTTTGCAAGAAGTGCGAGAGTCGTGCATAGCAATGCTTAAATTCCCTTAGAGAAAGCAACTGTCGGCGGGTGATTTTTAGGCTTTCTAGCCTCTGGTTTGGATGAAGTGTGAGACATACATGGGAACGCTTACATTCCCTTCCAGAAAGCAAGTGTCGCGGAGTGGTTTTTAGGCTTGCAAGACTTCTGAACGGAAGAAGTGCGAGAGGCATATACAGGAAGGCGTACATTTACTTAATGAAAGCAACTATAGTGGGATGCATTGGAGAATTGCTAAAGTCTGAGATTGGAAGAAGTGTGACCTTCCTGTCAAACACACTTGAGAAAGAAGTCATCACGTAGGACGGGGAGAGCTCCCAGCAGTAAGGAGTCATGTATAGGGACGCTTAAACTAACTTAGAGCGAGCAACTAGCAGGTGGTGCTCTGTAGGCTGGCTAAACGCTAGAATGGAGGAAGTGCCAGACGGTCTTCTATATTAACGCTTACATTCACTGAGAGAAAGAGACTATGTTGGGCGCTTTGTTACACTGGTAAACTCTGAGATTGGAAGAAGTGTTAGAGTTTCCTGTCCAACGCACTTAAGAAAGAAGTCATTATGTAGGAAGAGGAGAGTTCTCGGCTAGAAAGGGAGGAGGCTTTCTATGTATGGGAACGCTTACATTCACTTCAAGAAACTATCGGGGGGTAATTTGTAGTTAAACTCTAGAAGAACTGTGAGAGTCCTATATAGGAAGGCTTGCATTCACTTAGGGAAAGCAAGTACGAAGAAGGAGTGGTTTGTAAGCTTGCTAAACTCTAGTGTTGACGAAATGCGAGAGTCCTATAGAGGGACGTTAACCTTCAGTTAGTGAGAGCAACTCTCGGGGAAGGGGGTGGTATTTAGGCTTGCTGAACTCTAGTTTGGAAGACATGTCCGAGTTATCCAGGAAGGCTTACAATCACTTAGCTAGAAAGCTAGTATCGGCGGTCGCCTTGTAGGCTTGCTTAACTCTAGTTTCCAGGAAGGGCAAGAGTCATATAGAGGATCACTTAAATTCACTCAGTGAAAGCAACTGTCGCGGGCTGCCTTTTAGGGTGGCTAAACTCTAGTTGGAAGGAAGTGTGAGAGTCATATATAGGAATTCTTACCTTGACTTAGTGAAAGCACCTATGGAGCGGTGGCTTGTCGTCTTGCTGAACTCCAGTTTGGAAGATGTGCGAGAGTATGTATTCATAGGGATATTTACAGCCACTTAGAGAAAGTAGCTCTCAGGGCTGGTGCGCAGGGTTACAAAACTACATTCAAAGAAGGACAAGAAAAATATACGGGGGAGGCTTACATTCGGGTAGAGAAAGCAACTCTCGTGGGGTGTATTGCCAGATGGCTAAACGTTGAGATTGGAACAAGTGTGAGTTTCTTGTGAATGACACTGAAGGATGAAGTCACTATGGAAAAGCTGGATACTTCTTAGCCAGACGGGAGTCACGATAGGAACACATACACTGACTGAGAGAAAGCAATTGTTGGGTGGTGGGTTGTAGGTTTGCTAAAGTCCAGTTTGGAAGAAGTGCGAGAATCCTTTATAGGAATGCTTACATTCACTTCCAGAAAGCAGCGATCAGCGGTGGTTTGCAGGATTGCTACACTGCAGTTTGCAAGAAGTGCGAGAGTCGTGCATAGCAATGCTTAAATTCCCTTAGAGAAAGCAACTGTCGGCGGGTGATTTTTAGGCTTTCTAGCCTCTGGTTTGGATGAAGTGTGAGACATACATGGGAACGCTTACATTCCCTTCCAGAAAGCAAGTGTCGCGGAGTGGTTTTTAGGCTTGCAAGACTTCTGAACGGAAGAAGTGCGAGAGGCATATACAGGAAGGCGTACATTTACTTAATGAAAGCAACTATAGTGGGATGCATTGGAGAATTGCTAAAGTCTGAGATTGGAAGAAGTGTGACCTTCCTGTCAAACACACTTGAGAAAGAAGTCATCACGTAGGACGGGGAGAGCTCCCAGCAGTAAGGAGTCATGTATAGGGACGCTTAAACTAACTTAGAGCGAGCAACTAGCAGGTGGTGCTCTGTAGGCTGGCTAAACGCTAGAATGGAGGAAGTGCCAGACGGTCTTCTATATTAACGCTTACATTCACTGAGAGAAAGAGACTATGTTGGGCGCTTTGTTACACTGGTAAACTCTGAGATTGGAAGAAGTGTTAGAGTTTCCTGTCCAACGCACTTAAGAAAGAAGTCATTATGTAGGAAGAGGAGAGTTCTCGGCTAGAAAGGGAGGAGGCTTTCTATGTATGGGAACGCTTACATTCACTTCAAGAAACTATCGGGGGGTAATTTGTAGTTAAACTCTAGAAGAACTGTGAGAGTCCTATATAGGAAGGCTTGCATTCACTTAGGGAAAGCAAGTACGAAGAAGGAGTGGTTTGTAGGCTTGCTAAACTCTAGTGTTGACGAAATGCGAGAGTCCTATAGAGGGACGTTAACCTTCAGTTAGTGAGAGCAACTCTCGGGGAGGGGGGTGGTATTTAGGCTTGCTGAACTCTAGTTTGGAAGACATGTCCGAGTTATCCAGGAAGGCTTACAATCACTTAGCTAGAAAGCTAGTATCGGCGGTCGCCTTGTAGGCTTGCTAAACTCTAGTTTCCAGGAAGGGCAAGAGTCATATAGAGGATCACTTAAATTCACTCAGTGAAAGCAACTGTCGCGGGCTGCCTTTTAGGGTGGCTAAACTCTAGTTGGAAGGAAGTGTGAGAGTCATATATAGGAATTCTTACCTTGACTTAGTGAAAGCACCTATGGAGCGGTGGCTTGTCGTCTTGCTGAACTCCAGTTTGGAAGATGTGCGAGAGTATGTATTCATAGGGATATTTACAGCCACTTAGAGAAAGTAGCTCTCAGGGCTGGTGCGCAGGGTTACAAAACTACATTCAAAGAAGGACAAGAAAAATATACGGGGGAGGCTTACATTCGGGTAGAGAAAGCAACTCTCGTGGGGTGTATTGCCAGATGGCTAAACGTTGAGATTGGAACAAGTGTGAGTTTCTTGTGAATCACACTGAAGGATGAAGTCACTATGTAAAAGCTGGATACTTCTTAGCCAGACGGGAGTCACGATAGGAACACATACACTGACTGAGAGAAAGCAATTGTTGGGTGGTGGGTTGTAGGTTTGCTAAAGTCCAGTTTGGAAGAAGTGCGAGAATCCTTTATAGGAATGCTTATATTCACTTCCAGAAAGCAGCGATCAGCGGTGGTTTGCAGGATTGCTACACCGCAGTTTGCAAGAAGTGCGAGAGTCATGCATAGCAATGCTTAAATTCCCTTAGAGAAAGCAACTGTCGGCGGGTGATTTTTAGGCTTTCTAGCCTCTGGTTTGGACGAAGTGTGAGACATACATGGGAACGCTTACATTCACTTCCAGAAAGCAAGTGTCGCGGAGTGGTTTTTAGGCTTGCAAGACTTCTGAACGGAAGAAGTGCGAGAGGCATATACAGGAAGGCGTACATTTACTTAATGAAAGCAACTATAGTGGGATGCATTGGAGAATTGCTAAAGTCTGAGATTGGAAGAAGTGTGACCTTCCTGTCAAACACACTTGAGAAAGAAGTCATCACGTAGGACGGGGAGAGCTCCCAGCAGTAAGGAGTCATGTATAGGGACGCTTAAACTAACTTAGAGCGAGCAACTAGCAGGTGGTGCTCTGTAGGCTGGCTAAACGCTAGAATGGAGGAAGTGCCAGACGGTCTTCTATATTAACGCTTACATTCACTGAGAGAAAGAGACTATGTTGGGCGCTTTGTTACACTGGTAAACTCTGAGATTGGAAGAAGTGTTAGAGTTTCCTGTCCAACGCACTTAAGAAAGAAGTCATTATGTAGGAAGAGGAGAGTTCTCGGCTAGAAAGGGAGGAGGCTTTCTATGTATGGGAACGCTTACATTCACTTCAAGAAACTATCGGGGGGTAATTTGTAGTTAAACTCTAGAAGAACTGTGAGAGTCCTATATAGGAAGGCTTGCATTCACTTAGGGAAAGCAAGTACGAAGAAGGGGTGGTTTGTAGGCTTGCTAAACTCTAGTGTTGACGAAATGCGAGAGTCCTATAGAGGGACGTTGACCTTCAGTTAGTGAGAGCAACTCTCGGGGGGGGGGTGGTATTTAGGCTTGCTGAACTCTAGTTTGGAAGACATGTCCGAGTTATCCAGGAAGGCTTACAATCACTTAGCTAGAAAGCCAGTATCGGCGGTCGCCTTGTAGGCTTGCTAAACTCTAGTTTCCAGGAAGGGCAAGAGTCATATAGAGGATCACTTAAATTCACTCAGTGAAAGCAACTGTCGCGGGCTGCATTTTAGGGTGGCTAAACTCTAGTTGGAAGGAAGTGTGAGAGTCATATATAGGAATTCTTACCTTGACTTAGTGAAAGCACCTATGGAGCGGTGGCTTGTCGTCTTGCTGAACTCCAGTTTGGAAGATGTGCGAGAGTATGTATTCATAGGGATATTTACAGCCACTTAGAGAAAGTAGCTCTCAGGGCTGGTGCGCATGGTTATAAAACTACATTCAAAGAAGGACAAGAAAAATATACGGGGGAGGCTTACATTCGGGTAGAGAAAGCAACTCTCGTGGGGTGTATTGCCAGATGGCTAAACGTTGAGATTGGAACAAGTGTGAGTTTCTTGTGAATCACACTGAAGGATGAAGTCACTATGTAAAAGCTGGATACTTCTTAGCCAGACGGGAGTCACGATAGGAACACATACACTGACTGAGAGAAAGCAATTGTTGGGTGGTGGGTTGTAGGTTTGCTAAAGTCCAGTTTGGAAGAAGTGCGAGAATCCTTTATAGGAATGCTTACATTCACTTCCAGAAAGCAGCGATCAGCGGTGATTTGCAGGATTGCTACACCGCAGTTTGCAAGAAGTGCGAGAGTCATGCATAGCAATGCTTAAATTCCCTTAGAGAAAGCAACAGTCGGCAGGTGATTTTTAGGCTTTCTAGCCTCTGGTTTGGATGAAGTGTGAGACATACATGGGAACGCTAACATTCCCTTCCAGAAAGCAAGTGTCGCGGAGTGGTTTTTAGGCTTGCAAGACTTCTGAACGGAAGAAGTGCGAGAGGCATATACAGGAAGGCGTACATTTACTTAATGAAAGCAACTATAGTGGGATGCATTGGAGAATTGCTAAAGTCTGAGATTGGAAGAAGTGTGACCTTCCTGTCAAACACACTTGAGAAAGAAGTCATCACGTAGGACGGGGAGAGCTCCCAGCAGTAAGGAGTCATGTATAGGGACGCTTAAACTAACTTAGACAGAGCAACTAGCAGGTGGTGCTCTGTAGGCTGGCTAAACGCTAGAATGGAGGAAGTGCCAGACGGTCTTCTATATTAACGCTTACATTCACTGAGAGAAAGAGACTATGTTGGGCGCTTTGTTACACTGGTAAACTCTGAGATTGGAAGAAGTGTGAGAGTCTCCTGTCCAACGGACTTAAGAAAGAAGTCATTTTGTAGGAAGAGGAGAGTTCTCGGCTAGAAAGGGAGGACGCTTTCTATGTATGGGAACGCTTACATTCACTTCAAGAAACTATCGGGGGGTAATTTGTAGTTAAATTCTAGAAGAACTGTGAGAGTCCTATATAGGAAGGCTTGCATTCACTTAGGGAAAGCAAGTACGAAGAAGGAGTGGTTTGTAGGCTTGCTATACTCTAGTGTTGACGATATGCGAGAGTCCTATAGAGGGACGTTAACCTTCAGTTAGTGAGAGCAACTCTCGGGGAGGGGGGTGGTATTTAGGCTTGCTGAACTCTAGTTTGGAAGACATGTCCGAGTTATCCAGGAAGGCTTACAATCACTTAGCTAGAAAGCCAGTATCGGCGGTCGCCTTGTAGGCTTGCTAAACTCTAGCTTCCGGGAAGGGCAAGAGTCATATAGAGGATCACTTAAATTCACTCAGTGAAAGCAACTGTCAAGGCTGCCTTTTAGGGTGGATAAACTCTAGTCGGGAAGAAGTGTGAGAGTCGTATCTAGGAATTCTTACGTTGAATTAGTGAAAGCACCCATGGAGCGGTGGCTTGTCGTCTTGCTGAACTCCAGTTTGGAAGATGTGCGAGAGTATGTATTCATAGGGATATTTACAGCCACTTAGAGAAAGTAGCTCTCAGGGGTGGTGCGCAGGGTTAGAAAACTACATTCAAAGAAGGACAAGAAAAATATACGGGGGAGGCTTACATTCGGGTAGAGAAAGCAACTCTCCTGGGGTGTATTGCCAGATGGCTAAACGTTGAGATTGGAACAAGTGTGAGTTTCTTGTGAATCACACTGAAGGATGAAGTCACTATGTAAAAGCTGGATACTTCTTAGCCAGACGGGAGTCACGATAGGAACACATACACTGACTGAGAGAAAGCAATTGTTGGGTGGTGGGTTGTAGGTTTACTAAAGTCCAGTTTGGAAGAAGTGCGAGAATCCTTTATAGGAATGCTTATATTCACTTCCAGAAAGCAGCGATCAGCGGTGGTTTGCAGGATTGCTACACCGCAGTTTGCAAGAAGTGCGAGAGTCATGCATAGCAATGCTTAAATTCCCTTAGAGAAAGCAACTGTCGGCGGGTGATTTTTAGGCTTTCTAGCCTGTGGTTTGGATGAAGTGTGAGACATACATGGGAACGCTTACATTCACTTCCAGAAAGCAAGTGTCGCGGAGTGGTTTTTAGGCTTGCAAGACTTCTGAACGGAAGAAGTGCGAGAGGCATATACAGGAAGGCGTACATTTACTTAATGAAAGCAACTATAGTGGGATGCATTGGAGAATTGCTAAAGTCTGAGATTGGAAGAAGTGTGACTTTCCTGTCAAACACACTTGAGAAAGACGTCATCACCTAGGACGGGGAGAGCTCCCAGCAGTAAGGAGTCATGTATAGGGACGCTTAAACTAACTTAGAGAGAACAACTAGCAGGTGGTGCTCTGTAGGCTGGCTAAACGCTAGAATGGAGGAAGTGCCAGACGGTCTTCTATATTAACGCTTACATTCACTGAGAGAAAGAGACTATGTTGGGCGCTTTGTTACACTGGTAAACTCTGAGATTGGAAGAAGTGTGAGAGTTTCCTGTCCAACGCACTTAAGAAAGAAGTCATTATGTAGGAAGAGGAGAGTTCTCGGCTAGAAAGGGAGGACGCTTTCTATGTATGGGAACGCTTACATTCACTTCAAGAAACTATCGGGGGGTAATTTGTAGTTAAACTCTAGAAGAAGTGTGACAGTCCTATATAGGAAGGCTTGCATTCACTTAGGGAAAGCAAGTACGAAGAAGGAGTGGTTTGTAGGCTTGCTAAACTCTAGTGTTGACGAAATGCGAGAGTCCTATAGAGGGACGTTAACCTTCAGTTAGTGAGAGCAACTCTCGGGGAGGGGGGTGGTATTTAGGCTTGCTGAACTCTAGTTTGGAAGACATGTCTGAGTTATCCAGGAAGGCTTACAATCACTTAGCTAGAAAGCCAGTATCGGCGGTCGCCTTGTAGGCTTGCTAAACTCTAGTTTCCAGGAAGGGCAAGAGTCATATAGAGGATCACTTAAATTCACTCAGTGAAAGCAACTGTCGCGGGCTGCCTTTTAGGGTGGCTAAACTCTAGTTCGAAGGAAGTGTGAGAGTCATATATAGGAATTCTTACCTTGACTTAGTGAAAGCACCTATGGAGCGGTGGCTTGTCGTCTTGCTGAACTCCAGTTTGGAAGATGTGCGAGAGTATGTATTCATAGGGATATTTACAGCCACTTAGAGAAAGTAGCTCTCAGGGGTGGTGCGCAGGGTTACAAAACTACATTCAAAGAAGGACAAGAAAAATATATGGGGGAGGCTTACATTCGGGTAGAGAAAGCAACTCTCGTGGGGTGTAATGCCAGATGGCTAAACGTTGAGATTGGAACAAGTGTGATTTTATTGTGAATCACACTGAAGGATGAAGTCACTATGTAAAAGCTGGATACTTCTTAGCCAGACGGGAGTCACGATAGGAACACATACACTGACTGAGAGAAAGCAATTGTTGGGTGGTGCGTTGTAGGTTTGCTAAAGTCCAGTTTGGAAGAAGTGCGAGAATCCTTTATAGGAATGCTTACATTCACTTCCAGAAAGCAGCGATCAGCGGTGGTTTGCAGGATTGCTACACCGCAGTTTGCAAGAAGTGCGAGAGTCATGCATAGCAATGCTTAAATTCCCTTAGAGAAAGCAACTGTCGGCGGGTGATTTTTAGGCTTTCTAGCCTCTGGTTTGGATGAAGTGTGAGACATACATGGGAACGCTTACATTCACTTCCAGAAAGCAAGTGTCGCGGAGTGGTTTTTAGGCTTGCAAGACTTCTGAACGGAAGAAGTGTGAGAGGCATATACAGGAAGGCGTACATTTACTTAAAGAAAGCAAGTATAGTGGGATGCGTTGGAGAATTGCTAAAGTCTGAGATTGGAAGAAGTGTGACCTTCCTGTCAAACACACTTGAGAAAGAAGTCATCACGTAGGACGGGGAGAGCTCCCAGCAGTAAGGAGTCATGTATAGGGACGCTTAAACTAACTTAGACAGAGCAACTAGCAGGTGGTGCTCTGTAGGCTGGCTAAACACTAGAATGGAGGAAGTGCCAGACGGTCTTCTATATTAACGCTTGCATTCACTGAGAGAAAGAGACTATGTTGGGCGCTTTGTTACACTGGTAAACTCTGAGATTGGAAGAAGTGTGAGAGTTTCCTGTCCAACGCACATAAGAAAGCAGTCATTATGTAGGAAGAGGAGAGTTCTCGGCTAGAAAGGGAGGACGCTTTCTATGTATGGGAACGCTTACATTCACTTCAAGAAACTGTCGGGGGGTAATTTGTAGTTAAACTCTAGAAGAACTGTGAGAGTCCTATATAGGAAGGCTTGCATTCACTTAGGGAAAGCAAGTACGAAGAAGGAGTGGTTTGTAGGCTTGCTATACTCTAGTGTTGACGAAATGCGAGAGTCCTATAGAGGGACGTTAACCTTCAGTTAGTGAGAGCAACTCTCGGGGGGGGGGGGTGGTATTTAGGCTTGCTGAACTCTAGTTTGGAAGACATGTCCGAGTTATCCAGGAAGGCTTACAATCACTTAGCTAGAAAGCCAGTATCGGCGGTCGCCTTGTAGGCTTGCTAAACTCTAGTTTCCAGGAAGGGCAAGAGTCATATAGAGGATCACTTCAATTCACTCAGTGAAAGCAACTGTCGCGGGCTGCCTTTTAGGGTGGCTAAACTCTAGTTGGAAGGAAGTGTGAGAGTCATATATAGGAATTCTTACCTTGACTTAGTGAAAGCACCTATGGAGCGGTGGCTTGTCGTCTTGCTGAACTCCAGTTTGGAAGATGTGCGAGAGTATGTATTCATAGGGATATTTACAGCCACTTAGAGAAAGTAGCTCTCAGGGCTGGTGCGCAGGGTTACAAAACTACATTCAAAGAAGGACAAGAAAAATATACGGGGGAGGCTTACATTCGGGTAGAGAAAGCAACTCTCGTGGGGTGTATTGCCAGATGGCTAAACGTTGAGATTGGAACAAGTGTGAGTTTCTTGTGAATCACACTGAAGGATGAAGTCACTATGTAAAAGCTGGATACTTCTTAGCCAGACGGGAGTCACGATAGGAACACATACACTGACTGAGAGAAAGCAATTGTTGTGTGGTGGGTTGTAGGTTTGCTAAAGTCCAGTTTGGAAGAAGTGCGTGATTCCTTTATAGGAATGCTTACATTCACTTCCAGAAAGCAGCGATCAGCGGTGGTTTGCAGGATTGCTACACCGCAGTTTGCAAGAAGTGCCAGAGTCATGCATAGCAATGCTTAAATTCCCTTAGAGAAAGCAACTGTCGGCGGGTGATTTTTAGGCTTTCTAGCCTGTGGTTTGGATGAAGTGTGAGACGTACATGGGAACGCTTACATTCACTTCCAGAAAGCAAGTGTCGCGGAGTGGTTTTTAGGCTTGCAAGACTTCTGAACGGAAGAAGTGCGAGAGGCATATACAGGAAGGCGTACATTTACTTAATGAAAGCAACTATAGTGGGATGCATTGGAGAATTGCTAAAGTCTGAGATTGGAAGAAGTGTGACCTTCCTGTCAAACACACTTGAGAAAGAAGTCATCACGTAGGACGGGGAGAGCTCCCAGCAGTAAGGAGTCATGTATAGGGACGCTTAAACTAACTTAGACAGAGCAACTAGCAGGTGGTGCTCTGTAGGCTGGCTAAACGCTAGAATGGAGGAAGTGCCAGACGGTCTTCTATATTAACGCTTACATTCACTGAGAGAAAGAGACTATGTTGGGCACTTTGTTACACTGGTAAACTCTGAGATTGGAAGAAGTGTGAGAGTTTCCTGTCCAACGCACTTAAGAAAGAAGTCATTATGTAGGAAGAGGAGAGTTCTCGGCTAGAAAGGGAGGACGCTTTCTATGTATGGGAACGCTTACATTGACTTCAAGAAACTATCGGGGGGTAATTTGTAGTTAAATTCTAGAAAAACTGTCAGAGTCCTATATAGGAAGGCTTGCATTCACTTAGGGAAAGCAAGTACGAAGAAGGAGTGGTTTGTAGGCTTGCTAAACTCTAGTGTTAACGAAATGCGAGAGTCCTATAGAGGGACGTTAACCTTCAGTTAGTGAGAGCAACTCTCGGGGAGGGGGGTGGTATTTAGGCTTGCTGAACTCCAGTTTGGAAGAGATGTCCGAGTTATCCAGGAAGGCTTACAATCACTTAGCTAGAAAGCCAGTATCGGCGGTCGCCTTGTAGGCTTGCTAAACTCTAGTCTCCAAAAAGGGCAAGAGTCATATAGAGGATCACTTAAATTCACTCAGTGAAAGCAACTGTCGCGGGCTGCCTTTTAGGGTGGCTAAACTCTAGTTGGAAGGAAGTGTGAGAGTCATATATAGGAATTCTTACCTTGACTTAGTGAAAGCACCTATGGAGCGGTGGCGTGTCGTCTTGCTGAACTCCAGTTTGGAAGATGTGCGAGAGTATGTATTCATAGGGATATTTACAGCCACTTAGAGAAAGTAGCTCTCAGGGCTGGTGCGCAGGGTTACAAAACTACATTCAAAGAAGGACAAGAAAAATATACGGGGGAGGCTTACATTCGGGTAGAGAAAGCAACTCTCGTGGGGTGTATTGCCAGATGGCTAAACGTTGAGATTGGAACAAGTGTGAGTTTCTTGTGAATCACACTGAAGGATGAAGTCACTATGGAAAAGCTGGATACTTCTTAGCCAGACGGGAGTCACGATAGGAACACATACACTGACTGAGAGAAAGCAATTGTTGGGTGGTGGGTTGTAGGTTTGCTAAAGTCCAGTTTGGAAGAAGTGCGAGAATCCTTTATAGGAATGCTTACATTCACTTCCAGAAAGCAGCGATCAGCGGTGGTTTGCAGGATTGCTACACCGCAGTTTGCAAGAAGTGCGAGAGTCATGCATAGCAATGCTTAAATTCCCTTAGAGAAAGCAACTGTCGGCGGGTGATTTTTAGGCTTTCTAGCCTCTGGTTTGGATGAAGTGTGAGACATACATGGGAACGCTTACATTGACTTCCAGAAAGCAAGTGTCGCGGAGTGGTTTTTAGGCTTGCAAGACTTCTGAACGGAAGAAGTGCGAGAGGCATATACAGGAAGGCGTACATTTACTTAATGAAAGCAACTATAGTGGGATGCATTGGAGAATTGCTAAAGTCTGAGATTGGAAGAAGTGTGACCTTCCTGTCAAACACACTTGAGAAAGAAGTCATCACGTAGGACGGGCAGAGCTCCCAGCAGCAAGGAGTCATGTATAGGGACGCTTAAACTAACTTAGACAGAGCAACTAGCAGGTGGTGCTCTGTAGGCTGGCTAAACGCTAGAATGGAGGAAGTGCCAGACGGTCTTCTATATTAACGCTTACATTCACTGAGAGAAAGAGACTATGTTGGGCGCTTGTTACACTGGTAAACTCTGAGATTGGAAGAAGTGTGAGAGTTTCCTGTCCAACGCACTTAAGAAAGAAGACATTACGTAGGAAGAGGAGAGTTCTCGGCTAGAAAGGGAGGAGGCTTTCTATGTATGGGAACGCTTACATTCACTTCAAGAAACTATCGGGGGGTAATTTGTAGTTAAACTCTAGAAGAACTGTGAGAGTCCTATATAGGAAGGCTTGCATTCACTTAGGGAAAGCAAGTACGAAGAAGGAGTGGTTTGTAGGCTTGCTAAACTCTAGTGTTGACGAAATGCGAGAGTCCTATAGAGGGACGTTAACCTTCAGTTAGTGAGAGCAACTCTCGGGGAGGGGGGTGGTATTTAGGCTTGCTGAACTCTAGTTTGGAAGACATGTCCGAGTTATCCAGGAAGGCTTACAATCACTTAGCTAGAAAGCCAGTATCGGCGGTCGCCTTGTAGGCTTGCTAAAGTCTAGTTTCAAGGAGGGCAAGAGTCATATAGAGGATCACTTAAATTCACTCAGTGAAAGCAACTGTCGCGGGCTGCCTTTTAGGGTGGCTAAACTCTAGTTCGAAGGAAGTGTGAGAGTCATATATAGGAATTCTTACCTTGATTAGTGAAAGCACCTATGGAGCGGTGGCTTGTCGTCTTGCTGAACTCCAGTTTGGAAGATGTGCGAGAGTATGTATTCATAGGGATATTTACAGCCACTTAGAGAAAGTAGCTCTCAGGGCTGGTGCGCAGGGTTACAAAACTACATTCAAAGAAGGACAAGAAAAATATACGGGGGAGGCTTACATTCGGGTAGAGAAAGCAACTCTCGTGGGGTGTATTGCCAGATGGCTAAACGTTGAGATTGGAACAAGTGTGAGTTTCTTGTGAATCACACTGAAGGATGAAGTCACTATGTAAAAGCTGGATACTTCTTAGCCAGACGGGAGTCACGATAGGAACACATACACTGACTGAGAGAAAGCAATTGTTGGGTGGTGGGTTGTAGGTTTGCTAAAGTCCAGTTTGGAAGAAGTGCGAGAATCCTTTATAGGAATGCTTACATTCACTTCCAGAAAGCAGCCCATCAGCGGTGGTTTGCAGGATTGCTACACCGCAGTTTGCAAGAAGTGCGAGAGTCATGCATAGCAATGCTTAAATTCCCTTAGAGAAAGCAACTGTCGGCGGGTGATTTTTAGGCTTTCTAGCCTGTGGTTTGGATGAAGTGTGAGACGTACATGGGAACGCTTACATTCACTTCCAGAAAGCAAGTGTCGCGGAGTGGTTTTTAGGCTTGCAAGATTCTGAACGGAAGAAGTGCGAGAGGCATATACAGGAAGGCGTACATTTACTTAATGAAAGCAACTATAGTGGGATGCATTGGAGAATTGCTAAAGTCTGAGATTGGAAGAAGTGTGACCTTCCTGTCAAACACACTTGAGAAAGAAGTCATCACGTAGGACGGGGAGAGCTCCCAGCAGTAAGCAGTCATGTATAGGGACGCTTAAACTAACTTAGACAGAGCAACTAGCAGGTGGTGCTCTGTAGGCTGGCTAAACGCTAGAATGGAGGAAGTGCCAGACGGTCTTCTATATTAACGCTTACATTCACTGAGAGAAAGAGACTATGTTGGGCACTTTGTTACACTGGTAAACTCTGAGATTGGAAGAAGTGTTAGAGTTTCCTGTCCAACGCACTTAAGAAAGAAGTCATTATGTAGGAAGAGGAGAGTTCTCGGCTAGAAAGGGAGGAGGCTTTCTATGTATGGGAACGCTTACATTCACTTCAAGAAACTATCGGGGGGTAATTTGTAGTTAAATTCTAGAAAAACTGTCAGAGTCCTATATAGGAAGGCTTGCATTCACTTAGGGAAAGCAAGTACGAAGAAGGAGTGGTTTGTAGGCTTGCTAAACTCTAGTGTTAACGAAATGCGAGAGTCCTATAGAGGGACGTTAACCTTCAGTTAGTGAGAGCAACTCTCGGGGAGGGGGGTGGTATTTAGGCTTGCTGAACTCTAGTTTGGAAGACATGTCCGAGTTATCCAGGAAGGCTTACAATCACTTAGCTAGAAAGCCAGTATCGGCGGTCGCCTTGTAGGCTTGCTAAACTCTAGTCTCCAAAAAGGGCAAGAGTCATATAGAGGATCACTTAAATTCACTCAGTGAAAGCAACTGTCGCGGGCTGCCTTTTAGGGTGGCTAAACTCTAGTTGGAAGGAAGTGTGAGAGTCATATATAGGAATTCTTACCTTGACTTAGTGAAAGCACCTATGGAGCGGTGGCGTGTCGTCTTGCTGAACTCCAGTTTGGAAGATGTGCGAGAGTATGTATTCATAGGGATATTTACAGCCACTTAGAGAAAGTAGCTCTCAGGGGTGGTGCGCAGGGTTACAAAACTACATTCAAAGAAGGACAAGAAAAATATACGGGGGCTGCTTACATTCGGGTAGAGAAAGCAACTCTCGTGGGGTGTATTGCCAGATGGCTAAACGTTGAGATTGGAACAAGTGTGAGTTTCTTGTGAATCACACTGAAGGATGAAGTCACTATGTAAAAGCTGGATACTTCTTAGCCAGACGGGAGTCACGATAGGAACACATACACTGACTGAGAGAAAGCAATTGTTGGGTGGTGGGTTGTAGGTTTGCTAAAGTCCAGTTTGGAAGAAGTGCGAGAATCCTTTATAGGAATGCTTCCATTCACTTCCAGAAAGCAGCCCATCAGCGGTGGTTTGCAGGATTGCTACACCGCAGTTTGCAAGAAGTGCGAAAGTCATGCATAGCAATGCTTAAATTCCCTTAGAGAAAGCAACTGTCGTCCGGTGATTTTTAGGCTTTCTAGCCTCTGGTTTGGATGAAGTGTGAGACATACATGGGAACGCTTACATTCACTTCCAGAAAGCAAGTGTCGCGGAGTGGTTTTTAGTCTTGCAAGACTTCTGAACGGAAGAAGTGCGAGAGGCATATACAGGAAGGCGTACATTGACTTAATGAAAGCAACTATAGTGGGATGCATTGGAGAATTGCTAAAGTCTGAGATTGGAAGAAGTGTGACCTTCCTGTCAAACACACTTGAGAAAGAAGTCATCACGTAGGACGGGGAGAGCTCCCAGCAGTAAGCAGTCATGTATAGGGACGCTTAAACTAACTTAGACAGAGCAACTAGCAGGTGGTGCTCTGTAGGCTGGCTAAACGCTAGAATGGAGGAAGTGCCAGACGGTCTTCTATATTAACGCTTACATTCACTGAGAGAAAGAGACTATGTTGGGCACTTTGTTACACTGGTAAACTCTGAGATTGAAAGAAGTGTTAGAGTTTCCTGTCCAACGCACTTAAGAAAGAAGTCATTATGTAGGAAGAGGAGAGTTCTCGGCTAGAAAGGGAGGACGCTTTCTATGTAAGGGAACGCTTACATTGACTTCAAGAAACTATCGGGGGGTAATTTGTAGTTAAATTCTAGAAAAACTGTCAGAGTCCTATATAGGAAGGCTTGCATTCACTTAGGGAAAGCAAGTACGAAGAAGGAGTGGTTTGTAGGCTTGCTAAACTCTAGTGTTAACGAAATGCGAGAGTCCTATAGAGGGACGTTAACCTTCAGTTAGTGAGAGCAACTCTCGGGGAGGGGGGTGGTATTTAGGCTTGCTGAACTCCAGTTTGGAAGAGATGTCCGAGTTATCCAGGAAGGCTTACAATCACTTAGCTAGAAAGCCAGTATCGGCGGTCGCCTTGTAGGCTTGCTAAACTTTAGTCTCCAAAAAGGGCAAGAGTCATATAGAGGATCACTTAAATTCACTCAGTGAAAGCAACTGTCGCGGGCTGCCTTTTAGGGTGGCTAAACTCTAGTTGGAAGGAAGTGTGAGAGTCATATATAGGAATTCTTACCTTGACTTAGTGAAAGCACCTATGGAGCGGTGGCGTGTCTTCTTGCTGAACTCCAGTTTGGAAGATGTGCGAGAGTATGTATTCATAGGGATATTTACAGCCACTTAGAGAAAGTAGCTCTCAGGGCTGGTGCGCAGGGTTACAAAACTACATTCAAAGAAGGACAAGAAAAATATACGGGGGAGGCTTACATTCGGGTAGAGAAAGCAACTCTCGTGGGGTGTATTGCCAGATGGCTAAACGTTGAGATTGGAACAAGTGTGAGTTTCTTGTGAATCACACTGAAGGATGAAGTCACTATGTAAAAGCTGGATACTTCTTAGCCAGACGGGAGTCACGATAGGAACACATACACTGACTGAGAGAAAGCAATTGTTGGGTGGTGGGTTGTAGGTTTGCTAAAGTCCAGTTTGGAAGAAGTGCGAGAATCCTTTATAGGAATGCTTACATTCACTTCCAGAAAGCAGCGATCAGCGGTGGTTTGCAGGATTGCTACACCGCAGTTTGCAAGAAGTGCGAGAGTCGTGCATAGCAATGCTTAAATTCCCTTAGAGAAAGCAACTGTCGGCGGGTGATTTTTAGGCTTTCTAGCCTCTGGTTTGGATGAAGTGTGAGACATACATGGGAACGCTTACATTCACTTCCAGAAAGCAAGTGTCGCGGAGTGGTTTTTAGGCTTGCAAGACTTCTGAACGGAAGAAGTGCGAGAGGCATATACAGGAAGGCGTACATTTACTTAATGAAAGCAACTATAGTGGGATGCATTGGAGAATTGCTAAAGTCTGAGATTGGAAGAAGTGTGACCTTCCTGTCAAACACACTTGAGAAAGAAGTCATCACGTAGGACGGGCAGAGCTCCCAGCAGCAAGGAGTCATGTATAGGGACGCTTAAACTAACTTAGACAGAGCAACTAGCAGGTGGTGCTCTGTAGGCTGGCTAAACGCTAGAATGGAGGAAGTGCCAGACGGTCTTCTATATTAACGCTTACATTCACTGAGAGAAAGAGACTATGTTGGGCGCTTGTTACACTGGTAAACTCTGAGATTGGAAGAAGTGTGAGAGTTTCCTGTCCAACGCACTTAAGAAGGAAGTCATTACGTAGGAAGAGGAGAGTTCTCGGCTAGAAAGGGAGGAGGCTTTCTATGTATGGGAACGCTTACATTCACTTCAAGAAACTATCGGGGGGTAATTTGTAGTTAAACTCTAGAAGAACTGTGAGAGTCCTATATAGGAAGGCTTGCATTCACTTAGGGAAAGCAAGTACGAAGAAGGAGTGGTTTGTAGGCTTGCTAAACTCTAGTGTTGACGAAATGCGAGAGTCCTATAGAGGGACGTTAACCTTCAGTTAGTGAGAGCAACTCTCGGGGAGGGGGGTGGTATTTAGGCTTGCTGAACTCTAGTTTGGAAGACATGTCCGAGTTATCCAGGAAGGCTTACAATCACTTAGCTAGAAAGCCAGTATCGGCGGTCGCCTTGTAGGCTTGCTAAACTCTAGTTTCCAGGAAGGGCAAGAGTCATATAGAGGATCACTTAAATTCACTCAGTGAAAGCAACTGTCGCGGGCTGCCTTTTAGGGTGGCTAAACTCTAGTTGGAAGGAAGTGTGAGAGTCATATATAGGAATTCTTACCTTGATTAGTGAAAGCACCTGTGGAGCGGTGGCTTGTCGTCTTGCTGAACTCCAGTTTGGAAGATGTGCGAGAGTATGTATTCATAGGGATATTTACAGCCACTTAGAGAAAGTAGCTCTCAGGGCTGGTGCGCAGGGTTACAAAACTACATTCAAAGAAGGACAAGAAAAATATACGGGGGAGGCTTACATTCGGGTAGAGAAAGCAACTCTCGTGGGGTGTATTGCCAGATGGCTAAACGTTGAGATTGGAACAAGTGTGAGTATCTTGTGAATCACACTGAAGGATGAAGTCACTATGTAAAAGCTGGATACTTCTTAGCCAGACGGGAGTCACGATAGGAACACATACACTGACTGAGAGAAAGCAATTATTGGGTGGTGGGTTGTAGGTTTGCTAAAGTCCAGTTTGGAAGAAGTGCGAGAATCCTTTATAGGAATGCTTACATTCACTTCCAGAAAGCAGCGATCAGCGGTGGTTTGCAGGATTGCTACACCGCAGTTTGCAAGAAGTTCGAGAGTCATGCATAGCAATGCTTAAATTCCCTTAGAGAAAGCAACTGTCGGCGGGTGATTTTTAGGCTTTCTAGCCTCTGGTTTGGATGAAGTGTGAGACATACATGGGAACGCTTACATTGACTTCCAGAAAGCAAGTGTCGCGGACTGGTTTTTAGGCTTGCAAGACTTCTGAACGGAAGAAGTGCGAGAGGCATATACAGGAAGGCGTACATTTACTTAATGAAAGCAACTATAGTGGGATGCATTGGAGAATTGCTAAAGTCTGAGATTGGAAGAAGTGTGACCTTCCTGTCAAACACACTTGAGAAAGAAGTCATCACGTAGGACGGGGAGAGCTCCCAGCAGTAAGGAGTCATGTATAGGGATGCTTAAACTAACTTAGACAGAACAACTAGCAGGTGGTGCTCTGTAGGCTGGCTAAACGCTAGAATGGAGGAAGTGCCAGACGGTCTTCTATATTAACGCTTACATTCACTGAGAGAAAGAGACTATGTTGGGCGCTTTGTTACACTGGTAAACTCTGAGATTGGAAGAAGTGTGAGAGTTTCCTGTCCAACGCACTTAAGAAAGAAGTCATTATGTAGGAAGAGGAGAGTTCTCGGCTAGAAAGGGAGGACGCTTTCTATGTATGGGAACGCTTACATTGACTTCAAGAAACTATCGGGGGGTAATTTGTAGTTAAATTCTAGAAAAACTGTCAGAGTCCTATATAGGGAGGCTTGCATTCACTTAGGGAAAGCAAGTACGAAGAAGGAGTGGTTTGTAGGCTTGCTAAACTCTAGTGTTAACGAAATGCGAGAGTCCTATAGAGGGACGTTAACCTTCAGTTAGTGAGAGCAACTCTCGGGGAGGGGGGTGGTATTTAGGCTTGCTGAACTCCAGTTTGGAAGAGATGTCCGAGTTATCCAGGAAGGCTTACAATCACTTAGCTAGAAAGCCAGTATCGGCGGTCGCCTTGTAGGCTTGCTAAACTCTAGTCTCCAAAAAGGGCAAGAGTCATATAGAGGATCACTTAAATTCACTCAGTGAAAGCAACTGTCGCGGGCTGCCTTTTAGGGTGGCTAAACTCTAGTTGGAAGGAAGTTTGAGAGTCATATATAGGAATTCTTACCTTGACTTAGTGAAAGCACCTATGGAGCGGTGGCGTGTCGTCTTGCTGAACTCCAGTTTGGAAGATGTGCGAGAGTATGTATTCATAGGGATATTTACAGCCACTTAGAGAAAGTAGCTCTCAGGGGTGGTGCGCAGGGTTACAAAACTACATTCAAAGAAGGACAAGAAAAATATACGGGGGAGGCTTACATTCGGGTAGAGAAAGCAACTTTCGTGGGGTGTATTGCCAGATGGCTAAACGTTGAGATTGGAACAAGTGTGAGTTTCTTGTGAATCACACTGAAGGATGAAGTCACTATGTAAAAGCTGGATACTTCTTAGCCAGACGGGAGTCACCATAGGAACACATACACTGACTGAGAGAAAGCAATTGTTGGGTGGTGGGTTGTAGGTTTGCTAAAGTCCAGTTTGGAAGAAGTGCGAGAATCCTTTAGAGGGATGCTTCCATTCACTTCCAGAAAGCAGCGATCAGCGGTGGTTTGCAGGATTGCTACACCGCAGTTTGCAAGAAGTGCGAGAGTCATGCATAGCAATGCTTAAATTCCCTTAGAGAAAGCAACTGTCGGCGGGTGATTTTTAGGCTTTCTAGCCTCTGGTTTGGATGAAGTGTGAGACATACATGGGAACGCTTACATTCACTTCCAGAAAGCAAGTGTCGCGGAGTGGTTTTTAGGCTTGCAAGACTTCTGAACGGAAGAAGTGCGAGAGGCATATACAGGAAGGCGTACATTTACTTAATGAAAGCAACTATAGTGGGATGCATTGGAGAATTGCTAAAGTCTGAGATTGGAAGAAGTGTGACCTTCCTGTCAAACACACTTGAGAAAGAAGTCATCACGTAGGACGGAGAGAGCTCCCAGCCGTAAGGAGTCATGTATAGGGACGCTTAAACTAACTTAGACAGAGCAACTAGCAGGTGGTGCTCTGTAGGCTGGCTAAACGCTAGAATGGAGGAAGTGCCAGACGGTCTTCTATATTAACGCTTACATTCACTGAGAGAAAGAGACTATGTTGGGCGCTTTGTTACACTGGTAAACTCTGAGATTGGAAGAAGTGTGAGAGTTTCCTGTCCAACGCACTTAAGAAAGAAGTCATTATGTAGGAAGAGGAGAGTTCTCGGCTAGAAAGGGAGGACGCTTTCTATGTATGGGAATGCTTACATTCACTTCAAGAAACTATCGGGGGGTAATTTGTAGTTAAACTCTGGAAGAACTGTGAGAGTCCTATATAGGAAGGCTTGCATTCACTTAGGGAAAGCAAGTACGAAGAAGGAGTGGTTTGTAGGCTTGCTAAACTCTAGTGTTGACGAAATGCGAGAGTCCTATAGAGGGACGTTAACCTTCAGTTAGTGAGAGCAACTCTCGGGGAGGGGGGTGGTATTTAGGCTTGCTGAACTCTAGTTTGGAAGACATGTCCGAGTTATCCAGGAAGGCTTACAATCACTTAGCTAGAAAGCCAGTATCGGCGGTCGCCTTGTAGGCTTGCTAAACTCTAGTTTCCAGGAAGGGCAAGAGTCATATAGAGGATCACTTAAATTCACTCAGTGAAAGCAACTGTCGCGGGCTGCCTTTTAGGGTGGCTAAACTCTAGTTGGAAGGAAGTGTGAGAGTCATATATAGGAATTCTTACCTTGACTTAGTGAAAGCACCTATGGAGCGGTGGCTTGTCGTCTTGCTGAACTCCAGTTTGGAAGATGTGCGAGAGTATGTATTCATAGGGATATTTACAGCCACTTAGAGAAAGTAGCTCTCAGGGCTGGTGCGCAGGGTTACAAAACTACATTCAAAGAAGGACAAGAAAAATATACGGGGGAGGCTTACATTCGGGTAGAGAAAGCAACTCTCGTGGGGTGTATTGCCAGATGGCTAAACGTTGAGATTGGAACAAGTGTGAGTATCTTGTGAATCACACTGAAGGATGAAGTCACTATGTAAAAGCTGGATACTTCTTAGCCAGACGGGAGTCACGATAGGAACACATACACTGACTGAGAGAAAGCAATTATTGGGTGGTGGGTTGTAGGTTTGCTAAAGTCCAGTTTGGAAGAAGTGCGAGAATCCTTTATAGGAATGCTTACATTCACTTCCAGAAAGCAGCGATCAGCGGTGGTTTGCAGGATTGCTACACCGCAGTTTGCAAGAAGTTCGAGAGTCATGCATAGCAATGCTTAAATTCCCTTAGAGAAAGCAACTGTCGGCGGGTGATTTTTAGGCTTTCTAGCCTCTGGTTTGGATGAAGTGTGAGACATACATGGGAACGCTTACATTGACTTCCAGAAAGCAAGTGTCGCGGACTGGTTTTTAGGCTTGCAAGACTTCTGAACGGAAGAAGTGCGAGAGGCATATACAGGAAGGCGTACATTTACTTAATGAAAGCAACTATAGTGGGATGCATTGGAGAATTGCTAAAGTCTGAGATTGGAAGAAGTGTGACCTTCCTGTCAAACACACTTGAGAAAGAAGTCATCACGTAGGACGGGGAGAGCTCCCAGCAGTAAGGAGTCATGTATAGGGATGCTTAAACTAACTTAGACAGAACAACTAGCAGGTGGTGCTCTGTAGGCTGGCTAAACGCTAGAATGGAGGAAGTGCCAGACGGTCTTCTATATTAACGCTTACATTCACTGAGAGAAAGAGACTATGTTGGGCGCTTTGTTACACTGGTAAACTCTGAGATTGGAAGAAGTGTGAGAGTTTCCTGTCCAACGCACTTAAGAAAGAAGTCATTATGTAGGAAGAGGAGAGTTCTCGGCTAGAAAGGGAGGACGCTTTCTATGTATGGGAACGCTTACATTGACTTCAAGAAACTATCGGGGGGTAATTTGTAGTTAAATTCTAGAAAAACTGTCAGAGTCCTATATAGGGAGGCTTGCATTCACTTAGGGAAAGCAAGTACGAAGAAGGAGTGGTTTGTAGGCTTGCTAAACTCTAGTGTTAACGAAATGCGAGAGTCCTATAGAGGGACGTTAACCTTCAGTTAGTGAGAGCAACTCTCGGGGAGGGGGGTGGTATTTAGGCTTGCTGAACTCCAGTTTGGAAGAGATGTCCGAGTTATCCAGGAAGGCTTACAATCACTTAGCTAGAAAGCCAGTATCGGCGGTCGCCTTGTAGGCTTGCTAAACTCTAGTCTCCAAAAAGGGCAAGAGTCATATAGAGGATCACTTAAATTCACTCAGTGAAAGCAACTGTCGCGGGCTGCCTTTTAGGGTGGCTAAACTCTAGTTGGAAGGAAGTTTGAGAGTCATATATAGGAATTCTTACCTTGACTTAGTGAAAGCACCTATGGAGCGGTGGCGTGTCGTCTTGCTGAACTCCAGTTTGGAAGATGTGCGAGAGTATGTATTCATAGGGATATTTACAGCCACTTAGAGAAAGTAGCTCTCAGGGGTGGTGCGCAGGGTTACAAAACTACATTCAAAGAAGGACAAGAAAAATATACGGGGGAGGCTTACATTCGGGTAGAGAAAGCAACTTTCGTGGGGTGTATTGCCAGATGGCTAAACGTTGAGATTGGAACAAGTGTGAGTTTCTTGTGAATCACACTGAAGGATGAAGTCACTATGTAAAAGCTGGATACTTCTTAGCCAGACGGGAGTCACCATAGGAACACATACACTGACTGAGAGAAAGCAATTGTTGGGTGGTGGGTTGTAGGTTTGCTAAAGTCCAGTTTGGAAGAAGTGCGAGAATCCTTTAGAGGGATGCTTCCATTCACTTCCAGAAAGCAGCGATCAGCGGTGGTTTGCAGGATTGCTACACCGCAGTTTGCAAGAAGTGCGAGAGTCATGCATAGCAATGCTTAAATTCCCTTAGAGAAAGCAACTGTCGGCGGGTGATTTTTAGGCTTTCTAGCCTCTGGTTTGGATGAAGTGTGAGACATACATGGGAACGCTTACATTCACTTCCAGAAAGCAAGTGTCGCGGAGTGGTTTTTAGGCTTGCAAGACTTCTGAACGGAAGAAGTGCGAGAGGCATATACAGGAAGGCGTACATTTACTTAATGAAAGCAACTATAGTGGGATGCATTGGAGAATTGCTAAAGTCTGAGATTGGAAGAAGTGTGACCTTCCTGTCAAACACACTTGAGAAAGAAGTCATCACGTAGGACGGAGAGAGCTCCCAGCCGTAAGGAGTCATGTATAGGGACGCTTAAACTAACTTAGAGAGAGCAACTAGCAGGTGGTGCTCTGTAGGCTGGCTAAACGCTAGAATGGAGGAAGTGCCAGACGGTCTTCTATATTAACGCTTACATTCACTGAGAGAAAGAGACTATGTTGGGCGCTTTGTTACACTGGTAAACTCTGAGATTGGAAGAAGTGTGAGAGTTTCCTGTCCAACGCACTTAAGAAAGAAGTCATTATGTAGGAAGAGGAGAGTTCTCGGCTAGAAAGGGAGGACGCTTTCTATGTATGGGAATGCTTACATTCACTTCAAGAAACTATCGGGGGGTAATTTGTAGTTAAACTCTGGAAGAACTGTGAGAGTCCTATATAGGAAGGCTTGCATTCACTTAGGGAAAGCAAGTACGAAGAAGGAGTGGTTTGTAGGCTTGCTAAACTCTAGTGTTGACGAAATGCGAGAGTCCTATAGAGGGACGTTAACCTTCAGTTAGTGAGAGCAACTCTCGGGGAGGGGGGTGGTATTTAGGCTTGCTGAACTCTAGTTTGGAAGACATGTCCGAGTTATCCAGGAAGGCTTACAATCACTTAGCTAGAAAGCCAGTATCGGCGGTCGCCTTGTAGGCTTGCTAAACTCTAGTTTCCAGGAAGGGCAAGAGTCATATAGAGGATCACTTAAATTCACTCAGTGAAAGCAACTGTCGCGGGCTGCCTTTTAGGGTGGCTAAACTCTAGTTGGAAGGAAGTGTGAGAGTCATATATAGGAATTCTTACCTTGACTTAGTGAAAGCACCTATGGAGCGGTGGCTTGTCGTCTTGCTGAACTCCAGTTTGGAAGATGTGCGAGAGTATGTATTCATAGGGATATTTACAGCCACTTAGAGAAAGTAGCTCTCAGGGCTGGTGCGCAGGGTTACAAAACTACATTCAAAGAAGGACAAGAAAAATATACGGGGGAGGCTTACATTCGGGTAGAGAAAGCAACTCTCGTGGGGTGTATTGCCAGATGGCTAAACGTTGAGATTGGAACAAGTGTGAGTTTCTTGTGAATCACACTGAAGGATGAAGTCACTATGTAAAAGCTGGATACTTCTTAGCCAGACGGGAGTCACGATAGGAACACATACACTGACTGAGAGAAAGCAATTGTTGGGTGGTGGGTTGTAGGTTTGCTAAAGTCCAGTTTGGAAGAAGTGCGAGAATCCTTTATAGGAATGCTTACATTCACTTCCAGAAAGCAGCGATCAGCGGTGGTTTGCAGGATTGCTACACCGCAGTTTACAAGAAGTGCGAGAGTCGTGCATAGCAATGCTTAAATTCCCTTAGAGAAAGCAACTGTCGGCGGGTGATTTTTAGGCTTTCTAGCCTCTGGTTTGGATGAAGTGTGAGACATACATGGGAACGCTTACATTCCCTTCCAGAAAGCAAGTGTCGCGGAGTGGTTTTTAGGCTTGCAAGACTTCTGAACGGAAGAAGTGCGAGAGGCATATACAGGAAGGCGTACATTTCCTTAATGAAAGCAACTATAGTGGGATGCATTGGAGAATTGCTAAAGTCTGAGATTGGAAGAAGTGTGACCTTCCTGTCAACCACACTTGAGAAAGAAGTCATCACGTAGGACGGGGAGAGCTCCCAGCAGTAAGGAGTCATGTATAGGGACGCTTAAACTAACTTAGAGCGAGCAACTAGCAGGTGGTGCTCTGTAGGCTGGCTAAACGCTAGAATGGAGGAAGTGCCAGACGGTCTTCTATATTAACGCTTACATTCACTGAGAGAAAGAGACTATGTTGGGCGCTTTGTTACACTGGTAAACTCTGAGATTGGAAGAAGTGTGAGAGTTTCCTGTCCAACGCACTTAAGAAAGAAGTCATTATGTAGGAAGAGGAGAGTTCTCGGCTAGAAAGGGAGGACGCTGTCTATGTATGGGAACGCTTACATTCACTTCAAGAAACTATCGGGGGGTAATTTGTAGTTAAACTCTAGAAGAACTGTGAGAGTCCTATATAGGAAGGCTTGCATTCACTTAGGGAAAGCAAGTACGAAGAAGGAGTGGTTTGTAGGCTTGCTAAACTCTAGTGTTGACGAAATGCGAGAGTCCTATAGAGGGACGTTAACCTTCAGTTAGTGAGAGCAACTCTCGGGGAGGGGGGTGGTATTTAGGCTTGCTGAACTCTAGTTTGGAAGACATGTCCGAGTTATCCAGGAAGGCTTACAATCACTTAGCTAGAAAGCCAGTATCGGCGATCGCCTTGTAGGCTTGCTAAACTCTAGTTTCCAGGAAGGGCAAGAGTCATATAGAGGATCACTTAAATTCACTCAGTGAAAGCAACTGTCGCGGGCTGCCTTTTAGGGTGGCTAAACTCTAGTTGGAAGGAAGTGTGAGAGTCATATATAGGAATTCTTACCTTGACTTAGTGAAAGCACCTATGGAGCGGTGGCTTGTCGTCTTGCTGAACTCCAGTTTGGAAGATGTGCGAGAGTATGTATTCATAGGGATATTTACAGCCACTTAGAGAAAGTAGCTCTCAGGGCTGGTGCGCAGGGTTACAAAACTACATTCAAAGAAGGACAAGAAAAATATACGGGGGAGGCTTACATTCGGGTAGAGAAAGCAACTCTCGTGGGGTGTATTGCCAGATGGCTAAACGTTGAGATTGGAACAAGTGTGAGTTTCTTGTGAATCACACTGAAGGATGAAGTCACTATGTAAAAGCTGGATACTTCTTAGCCAGACGGGAGTCACGATAGGAACACATACACTGACTGAGAGAAAGCAATTGTTGGGTGGTGGGTTGTAGGTTTGCTAAAGTCCAGTTTGGAAGAAGTGCGAGAATCCTTTATAGGGATGCTTACATTCACTTCCAGAAAGCAGCGATCAGCGGTGGTTTGCAGGATTGCTACACCGCAGTTTGCAAGAAGTGCGAGAGTCGTGCATAGCAATGCTTAAATTCCCTTAGAGAAAGCAACTGTCGGCGGGTGATTTTTAGGCTTTCTAGCCTCTGGTTTGGATGAAGTGTGAGACATACATGGGAACGCTTACATTCCCTTCCAGAAAGCAAGTGTCGCGGAGTGGTTTTTAGGCTTGCAAGACTTCTGAACGGAAGAAGTGCGAGAGGCATATACAGGAAGGCGTACATTTACTTAATGAAAGCAACTATAGTGGGATGCATTGGAGAATTGCTAAAGTCTGAGATTGGAAGAAGTGTGACCTTCCTGTCAAACACACTTGAGAAAGAAGTCATCACGTAGGACGGGGAGAGCTCCCAGCAGTAAGGAGTCATGTATAGGGACGCTTAAACTAACTTAGAGCGAGCAACTAGCAGGTGGTGCTCTGTAGGCTGGCTAAACGCTAGAATGGAGGAAGTGCCAGACGGTCTTCTATATTAACGCTTACATTCACTGAGAGAAAGAGACTATGTTGGGCGCTTTGTTACACTGGTAAACTCTGAGATTGGAAGAAGTGTGAGAGTTTCCTGTCCAACGCACTTAAGAAAGAAGTCATTATGTAGGAAGAGGAGAGTTCTCGGCTAGAAAGGGAGGAGGCTTTCTATGTATGGGAACGCTTACATTCACTTCAAGAAACTATCGGGGGGTAATTTGTAGTTAAACTCTAGAAGAACTGTGAGAGTCCTATATAGGAAGGCTTGCATTCACTTAGGGAAAGCAAGTACGAAGAAGGCGTGGTTTGTAGGCTTGCTAAACTCTAGTGTTGACGAAATGCGAGAGTCCTATAGAGGGACGTTAACCTTCAGTTAGTGAGAGCAACTCTCGGGGAGGGGGGTGGTATTTAGGCTTGCTGAACTCTAGTTTGGAAGACATGTCCGAGTTATCCAGGAAGGCTTACAATCACTTAGCTAGAAAGCCAGTATCGGCTGTCGCCTTGTAGGCTTGCTAAACTCTAGTTTCCAGGAAGGGCAAGAGTCATATAGAGGATCACTTAAATTCACTCAGTGAAAGCAACTGTCGCGGGCTGCCTTTTAGGGTGGCTAAACTCTAGTTGGAAGGAAGTGTGAGAGTCATATATAGGAATTCTTACCTTGACTTAGTGAAAGCACCTATGGAGCGGTGGCTTGTCGTCTTGCTGAACTCCAGTTTGGAAGATGTGCGAGAGTATGTATTCATAGGGATATTTACAGCCACTTAGAGAAAGTAGCTCTCAGGGCTGGTGCGCAGGGTTACAAAACTACATTCAAAGAAGGACAAGAAAAATATACGGGGGAGGCTTACATTCGGGTAGAGAAAGCAACTCTCGTGGGGTGTATTGCCAGATGGCTAAACGTTGAGATTGGAACAAGTGTGAGTTTCTTGTGAATCACACTGAAGGATGAAGTCACTATGTAAAAGCTGGATACTTCTTAGCCAGACGGGAGTCACGATAGGAACACATACACTGACTGAGAGAAAGCAATTGTTGGGTGGTGGGTTGTAGGTTTGCTAAAGTCCAGTTTGGAAGAAGTGCGAGAATCCTTTATAGGAATGCTTACATTCACTTCCAGAAAGCAGCGATCAGCGGTGGTTTGCAGGATTGCTACACCGCAGTTTGCAAGAAGTGCGAGAGTCGTGCATAGCAATGCTTAAATTCCCTTAGAGAAAGCAACTGTCGGCGGGTGATTTTTAGGCTTTCTAGCCTCTGGTTTGGATGAAGTGTGAGACATACATGGGAACGCTTACATTCCCTTCCAGAAAGCAAGTGTCGCGGAGTGGTTTTTAGGCTTGCAAGACTTCTGAACGGAAGAAGTGCGAGAGGCATATACAGGAAGGCGTACATTTACTTAATGAAAGCAACTATAGTGGGCTGCATTGGAGAATTGCTAAAGTCTGAGATTGGAAGAAGTGTGACCTTCCTGTCAAACACACTTGAGAAAGAAGTCATCACGTAGGACGGGGAGAGCTCCCAGCAGTAAGGAATCATGTATAGGGACGCTTAAACTAACTTAGAGCGAGCAACTAGCAGGTGGTGCTCTGTAGGCTGGCTAAACGCTAGAATGGAGGAAGTGCCAGACGGTCTTCTATATTAACGCTTACATTCACTGAGAGAAAGAGACTATGTTGGGCGCTTTGTTACACTGGTAAACTCTGAGATTGGAAGAAGTGTGAGAGTTTCCTGTCCAACGCACTTAAGAAAGAAGTCATTATGTAGGAAGAGGAGAGTTCTCGGCTAGAAAGGGAGGAGGCTTTCTATGTATGGGAACGCTTACATTCACTTCAAGAAACTATCGGGGGGTAATTTGTAGTTAAACTCTAGAAGAACTGTGAGAGTCCTATATAGGAAGGCTTGCATTCACTTAGGGAAAGCAAGTACGAAGAAGGAGTGGTTTGTAGGCTTGCTAAACTCTAGTGTTGACGAAATGCGAGAGTCCTATAGAGGGACGTTAACCTTCAGTTAGTGAGAGCAACTCTCGGGGAGGGGGGTGGTATTTAGGCTTGCTGAACTCTAGTTTGGAAGACATGTCCGAGTTATCCAGGAAGGCTTACAATCACTTAGCTAGAAAGCCAGTATCGGCGGTCGCCTTGTAGGCTTGCTAAACTCTAGTTTCCAGGAAGGGCAAGAGTCATATAGAGGATCACTTAAATTCACTCAGTGAAAGCAACTGTCGCGGGCTGCCTTTTAGGGTGGCTAAACTCTAGTTGGAAGGAAGTGTGAGAGTCATATATAGGAATTCTTACCTTGACTTAGTGAAAGCACCTATGGAGCGGTGGCTTGTCGTCTTGCTGAACTCCAGTTTGGAAGATGTGCGAGAGTATGTATTCATAGGGATATTTACAGCCACTTAGAGAAAGTAGCTCTCAGGGCTGGTGCGCAGGGTTACAAAACTACATTCAAAGAAGGACAAGAAAAATATACGGGGGAGGCTTACATTCGGGTAGAGAAAGCAACTCTCGTGGGGTGTATTGCCAGATGGCTAAACGTTGAGATTGGAACAAGTGTGAGTTTCTTGTGAATCACACTGAAGGATGAAGTCACTATGTAAAAGCTGGATACTTCTTAGCCAGACGGGAGTCACGATAGGAACACATACACTGACTGAGAGAAAGCAATTGTTGGGTGGTGGGTTGTAGGTTTGCTAAAGTCCAGTTTGGAAGAAGTGCGAGAATCCTTTATAGGAATGCTTACATTCACTTCCAGAAAGCAGCGATCAGCGGTGGTTTGCAGGATTGCTACACCGCAGTTTGCAAGAAGTGCGAGAGTCATGCATAGCAATGCTTAAATTCCCTTAGAGAAAGCAACTGTCGGCGGGTGATTTTTAGGCTTTCTAGCCTCTGGTTTGGATGAAGTGTGAGACATACATGGGAACGCTTACATTCCCTTCCAGAAAGCAAGTGTCGCGGAGTGGTTTTTAGGCTTGCAAGACTTCTGAACGGAAGAAGTGCGAGAGGCATATACAGGAAGGCGTACATTTACTTAATGAAAGCAACTATAGTGGGATGCATTGGAGAATTGCTAAAGTCTGAGATTGGAAGAAGTGTGACCTTCCTGTCAAACACACTTGAGAAAGAAGTCATCACGTAGGACGGGGAGAGCTCCCAGCAGTAAGGAGTCATGTATAGGGACGCTTAAACTAACTTAGAGCGAGCAACTAGCAGGTGGTGCTCTGTAGGCTGGCTAAACGCTAGAATGGAGGAAGTGCCAGACGGTCTTCTATATTAACGCTTACATTCACTGAGAGAAAGAGACTATGTTGGGCGCTTTGTTACACTGGTAAACTCTGAGATTGGAGGAAGTGTGAGAGTTTCCTGTCCAACGCACTTAGGAAAGAAGTCATTATGTAGGAAGAGGAGAGTTCTCGGCTAGAAAGGGAGGACGCTTTCTATGTATGGGAACGCTTACATTCACTTCAAGAAACTATCGGGGGGTAATTTGTAGTTAAACTCTAGAAGAACTGTGAGAGTCCTATATAGGAAGGCTTGCATTCACTTAGGGAAAGCAAGTACGAAGAAGGAGTGGTTTGTAGGCTTGCTAAACTCTAGTGTTGACGAAATGCGAGAGTCCTATAGAGGGACGTTAACCTTCAGTTAGTGAGAGCAACTCTCGGGGAGGGGGGTGGTATTTAGGCTTGCTGAACTCTAGTTTGGAAGACATGTCCGAGTTATCCAGGAAGGCTTACAATCACTTAGCTAGAAAGCCAGTATCGGCGGTCGCCTTGTAGGCTTGCTAAACTCTAGTTTCCAGGAAGGGCAAGAGTCATATAGAGGATCACTTAAATTCACTCAGTGAAAGCAACTGTCGCGGGCTGCCTTTTAGGGTGGCTAATCTCTAGTTGGAAGGAAGTGTGAGAGTCATATATAGGAATTCTTACCTTGACTTAGTGAAAGCACCTATGGAGCGGTGGCTTGTCGTCTTGCTGAACTCCAGTTTGGAAGATGTGCGAGAGTATGTATTCATAGGGATATTTACAGCCACTTAGAGAAAGTAGCTCTCAGGGCTGGTGCGCAGGGTTACAAAACTACATTCAAAGAAGGACAAGAAAAATATACGGGGGAGGCTTACATTCGGGTAGAGAAAGCAACTCTCGTGGGGTGTATTGCCAGATGGCTAAACGTTGAGATTGGAACAAGTGTGAGTTTCTTGTGAATCACACTGAAGGATGAAGTCACTATGTAAAAGCTGGATACTTCTTAGCCAGACGGGAGTCACGATAGGAACACATACACTGACTGAGAGAAAGCAATTGTTGGGTGGTGGGTTGTAGGTTTGCTAAAGTCCAGTTTGGAAGAAGTGCGAGAATCCTTTATAGGAATGCTTACATTCACTTCCAGAAAGCAGCGATCAGCGGTGGTTTGCAGGATTGCTACACCGCAGTTTGCAAGAAGTGCGAGAGTCGTGCATAGCAATGCTTAAATTCCCTTAGAGAAAGCAACTGTCGGCGGGTGATTTTTAGGCTTTCTAGCCTCTGGTTTGGATGAAGTGTGAGACATACATGGGAACGCTTACATTCACTTCCAGAAAGCAAGTGTCGCGGAGTGGTTTTTAGGCTTGCAAGACTTCTGAACGGAAGAAGTGCGAGAGGCATATACAGGAAGGCGTACATTTACTTAATGAAAGCAACTATAGTGGGATGCATTGGAGAATTGCTAAAGTCTGAGATTGGAAGAAGTGTGACCTTCCTGTCAAACACACTTGAGAAAGAAGTCATCACGTAGGACGGGGAGAGCTCCCAGCAGTAAGGAGTCATGTATAGGGACGCTTAAACTAACTTAGAGCGAGCAACTAGCAGGTGGTGCTCTGTAGGCTGGCTAAACGCTAGAATGGAGGAAGTGCCAGACGGTCTTCTATATTAACGCTTACATTCACTGAGAGAAAGAGACTATGTTGGGCGCTTTGTTACACTGGTAAACTCTGAGATTGGAAGAAGTGTGAGAGTTTCCTGTCCAACGCACTTAGGAAAGAAGTCATTATGTAGGAAGAGGAGAGTTCTCGGCTAGAAAGGGAGGAGGCTTTCTATGTATGGGAACGCTTACATTCACTTCAAGAAACTATCGGGGGGTAATTTGTAGTTAAACTCTAGAAGAACTGTGAGAGTCCTATATAGGAAGGCTTGCATTCACTTAGGGAAAGCAAGTACGAAGAAGGAGTGGTTTGTAGGCTTGCTAAACTCTAGTGTTGACGAAATGCGAGAGTCCTATAGAGGGACGTTAACCTTCAGTTAGTGAGAGCAACTCTCGGGGAGGGGGGTGGTATTTAGGCTTGCTGAACTCTAGTTTGGAAGACATGTCCGAGTTATCCAGGAAGGTTACAATCCCTTAGCTAGAAAGCCAGTATCGGCGGTCGCCTTGTAGGCTTGCTAAACTCTAGTTTCCAGGAAGGGCAAGAGTCATATAGAGGATCACTTAAATTCACTCAGTGAAAGCAACTGTCGCAGGCTGCCTTTTAGGGTGGCTAAACTCTAGTTGGAAGGAAGTGTGAGAGTCATATATAGGAATTCTTACCTTGACTTAGTGAAAGCACCTATGGAGCGGTGGCTTGTCGTCTTGCTGAACTCCAGTTTGGAAGATATGCGAGAGTATGTATTCATAGGGATATTTACAGCCACTTAGAGAAAGTAGCTCTCAGGGCTGGTGCGCAGGGTTACAAAACTACATTCAAAGAAGGACAAGAAAAATATACGGGGGAGGCTTACATTCGGGTAGAGAAAGCAACTCTCGTGGGGTGTATTGCCAGATGGCTAAACGTTGAGATTGGAACAAGTGTGAGTTTCTTGTGAATCACACTGAAGGATGAAGTCACTATGTAAAAGCTGGATACTTCTTAGCCAGACGGGAGTCACGATAGGAACACATACACTGACTGAGAGAAAGCAATTGTTGGGTGGTGGGTTGTAGGTTTGCTAAAGTCCAGTTTGGAAGAAGTGCGAGAATCCTTTATAGGAATGCTTACATTCACTTCCAGAAAGCAGCGATCAGCGGTGGTTTGCAGGATTGCTACACCGCAGTTTGCAAGAAGTGCGAGAGTCGTGCATAGCAATGCTTAAATTCCCTTAGAGAAAGCAACTGTCGGCGGGTGATTTTTAGGCTTTCTAGCCTCTGGTTTGGATGAAGTGTGAGACATACATGGGAACGCTTACATTCCCTTCCAGAAAGCAAGTGTCGCGGAGTGGTTTTTAGGCTTGCAAGACTTCTGAACGGAAGAAGTGCGAGAGGCATATACGGAAGGCGTACATTTACTTAATGAAAGCCACTATAGTGGGATGCATTGGAGAATTGCTAAAGTCTGAGATTGGAAGAAGTGTGACCTTCCTGTCAAACACACTTGAGAAAGAAGTCATCACGTAGGACGGGGAGAGCTCCCAGCAGTAAGGAGTCATGTATAGGGACGCTTAAACTAACTTAGAGAGAGCAACTAGCAGGTGGTGCTCTGTAGGCTGGCTAAACGCTAGAATGGAGGAAGTGCCAGACGGTCTTCTATATGAACGCTTACATTCACTGAGAGAAAGAGACTATGTTGGGCGCTTTGTTACACTGGTAAACTCTGAGATTGGAGGAAGTGTGAGAGTTTCCTGTCCAACGCACTTAGGAAAGAAGTCATTATGTAGGAAGAGGAGAGTTCTCGGCTAGAAAGGGAGGAGGCTTTCTATGTATGGGAACGCTTACATTCACTTCAAGAAACTATCGGGGGGTAATTTGTAGTTAAACTCTAGAAGAACTGTGAGAGTCCTATATAGGAAGGCTTGCATTCACTTAGGGAAAGCAAGTACGAAGAAGGAGTGGTTTGTAGGCTTGCTAAACTCTAGTGTTGACGAAATGCGAGAGTCCTATAGAGGGACGTTAACCTTCAGTTAGTGAGAGCAACTCTCGGGGAGGGGGTGGTATTTAGGCTTGCTGAACTCTAGTTTGGAAGACATGTCCGAGTTATCCAGGAAGGCTTACAATCACTTAGCTAGAAAGCCAGTATCGGCGGTCGCCTTGTAGGCTTGCTAAACTCTAGTTTCCAGGAAGGGCAAGAGTCATATAGAGGATCACTTAAATTCACTCAGTGAAAGCAACTGTCGCGGGCTGCCTTTTAGGGTGGCTAAACTCTAGTTGGAAGGAAGTGTGAGAGTCATATATAGGAATTCTTACCTTGACTTAGTGAAAGCACCTATGGAGCGGTGGCTTGTCGTCTTGCTGAACTCCAGTTTGGAAGATGTGCGAGAGTATGTATTCATAGGGATATTTACAGCCACTTAGAGAAAGTAGCTCTCAGGGCTGGTGCGCAGGGTTACAAAACTACATTCAAAGAAGGACAAGAAAAATATACGGGGGAGGCTTACATTCGGGTAGAGAAAGCAACTCTCGTGGGGTGTATTGCCAGATGGCTAAACGTTGAGATTGGAACAAGTGTGAGTTTTTTGTGAATCACACTGAAGGATGAAGTCACTATGTAAAAGCTGGATACTTCTTAGCCAGACGGGAGTCACGATAGGAACACATACACTGACTGAGAGAAAGCAATTGTTGGGTGGTGGGTTGTAGGTTTGCAAAAGTCCAGTTTGGAAGAAGTGCGAGAATCCTTTATAGGAATGCTTACATTCACTTCCAGAAAGCAGCGATCAGCGGTGGTTTGCAGGATTGCTACACCGCAGTTTGCAAGAAGTGCGAGAGTCGTGCATAGCAATGCTTAAATTCCCTTAGAGAAAGCAACTGTCGGCGGGTGATTTTTAGGCTTTCTAGCCTCTGGTTTGGATGAAGTGTGAGACATACATGGGAACGCTTACATTCCCTTCCAGAAAGCAAGTGTCGCGGAGTGGTTTTTAGGCTTGCAAGACTTCTGAACGGAAGAAGTGCGAGAGGCATATACAGGAAGGCGTACATTTACTTAATGAAAGCAACTATAGTGGGATGCATTGGAGAATTGCTAAAGTCTGAGATTGGAAGAAGTGTGACCTTCCTGTCAAACACACTTGAGAAAGAAGTCATCACGTAGGACGGGGAGAGCTCCCAGCAGTAAGGAGTCATGTATAGGGACGCTTAAACTAACTTAGAGCGAGCAACTAGCAGGTGGTGCTCTGTAGGCTGGCTAAACGCTAGAATGGAGGAAGTGCCAGACGGTCTTCTATATTAACGCTTACATTCACTGAGAGAAAGAGACTATGTTGGGCGCTTTGTTACACTGGTAAACTCTGAGATTGGAAGAAGTGTGAGAGTTTCCTGTCCAACGCACTTAAGAAAGAAGTCATTATGTAGGAAGAGGAGAGTTCTCGGCTAGAAAGGGAGGAGGCTTTCTATGTATGGGAACGCTTACATTCACTTCAAGAAACTATCGGGGGGTAATTTGTAGTTAAACTCTAGAAGAACTGTGAGAGTCCTATATAGGAAGGCTTGCCTTCACTTAGGGAAAGCAAGTACGAAGAAGGAGTGGTTTGTAGGCTTGCTAAACTCTAGTGTTGACGAAATGCGAGAGTCCTATAGAGGGACGTTAACCTTCAGTTAGTGAGAGCAACTCTCGGGGGGGGGGTGGTATTTAGGCTTGCTGAACTCTAGTTTGGAAGACATGTCCGAGTTATCCAGGAAGGCTTACAATCACTTAGCTAGAAAGCCAGTATCGGCGGTCGCCTTGTAGGCTTGCTAAACTCTAGTTTCCAGGAAGGGCAAGAGTCATATAGAGGATCACTTAAATTCACTCAGTGAAAGCAACTGTCGCAGGCTGCCTTTTAGGGTGGCTAAACTCTAGTTGGGAGGAAGTGTGAGAGTCATATGTAGGAATTCTTACCTTGACTTAGTGAAAGCACCTATGGAGCGGTGGCTTGTCGTCTTGCTGAACTCCAGTTTGGAAGATGTGCGAGAGTATGTATTCATAGGGATATTTACAGCCACTTAGAGAAAGTAGCTCTCAGGGCTGGTGCGCAGGGTTACAAAACTACATTCAAAGAAGGACAAGAAAAATATACGGGGGAGGCTTACATTCGGGTAGAGAAAGCAACTCTCGTGGGGTGTATTGGCAGATGCCTAAACGTTGAGATTGGAACAAGTGTGAGTTTCTTGTGAATCACACTGAAGGATGAAGTCACTATGTAAAAGCTGGATACTTCTTAGCCAGACGGGAGTCACGATAGGAACACATACACTGACTGAGAGAAAGCAATTGTTGGGTGGTGGGTTGTAGGTTTGCTAAAGTCCAGTTTGGAAGAAGTGCGAGAATCCTTTATAGGAATGCTTACATTCACTTCCAGAAAGCAGCGATCAGCGGTGGTTTGCAGGATTGCTACACCGCAGTTTGCAAGAAGTGCGAGAGTCGTGCATAGCAATGCTTAAATTCCCTTAGAGAAAGCAACTGTCGGCGGGTGATTTTTAGGCTTTCTAGCCTCTGGTTTGGATGAAGTGTGAGACATACATGGGAACGCTTACATTCCCTTCCAGAAAGCAAGTGTCGCGGAGTGGTTTTTAGGCTTGCAAGACTTCTGAACGGAAGAAGTGCGAGAGGCATATACAGGAAGGCGTACATTTACTTAATGAAAGCAACTATAGTGGGATGCATTGGAGAATTGCTAAAGTCTGAGATTGGAAGAAGTGTGACCTTCCTGTCAAACACACTTGAGAAAGAAGTCATCACGTAGGACGGGGAGAGCTCCCAGCAGTAAGGAGTCATGTATAGGGACGCTTAAACTAACTTAGAGCGAGCAACTAGCAGGTGGTGCTCTGTAGGCTGGCTAAACGCTAGAATGGAGGAAGTGCCAGACGGTCTTCTATATTAACGCTTACATTCACTGAGAGAAAGAGACTATGTTGGGCGCTTTGTTGCACTGGTAAACTCTGAGATTGGAAGAAGTGTGAGAGTTTCCTGTCCAACACACTTAGGAAAGAAGTCATTATGTAGGAAGAGGAGAGTTCTCGGCTAGAAAGGGAGGAGGCTTTCTATGTATGGGAACGCTTACATTCACTTCAAGAAACTATCGGGGGGTAATTTGTAGTTAAACTCTAGAAGAACTGTGAGAGTCCTATATAGGAAGGCTTGCATTCACTTAGGGAAAGCAAGTATGAAGAAGGAGTGGTTTGAGGCTTGCTAAACTCTAGTGTTGACGAAATGCGAGAGTCCTATAGAGGGACGTTAACTTTCAGTTAGTGAGAGCAACTCTCGGGGAGGGGGGTGGTATTTAGGCTTGCTGAACTCTAGTTTGGAAGACATGTCCGAGTTATCCAGGAAGGCTTACAATCACTTAGCTAGAAAGCCAGTATCGGCGGTCACCTCGTAGTCTTGCTAAACTCTAGTTTCCAGGAAGGGCAAGAGTCATATAGAGGATCACTTAAATTCACTCAGTGAAAGCAACTGTCGCGGGCTGCCTTTTAGGGTGGCTAAACTCTAGTTGGAAGGAAGTGTGAGAGTCATATATAGGAATTCTTACCTTGACTTAGTGAAAGCACCTATGGAGCGGTGGCTTGTCATCTTGCTGAACTCCAGTTTGGAAGATGTGCGAGAGTATGTATTCATAGGGATATTTACAGCCACTTAGAGAAAGTAGCTCTCAGGGCTGGTGCGCAGGTTTACAAAACTACATTCAAAGAAGGACAAGAAAAATATACGGGGGAGGCTTACATTCGGGTAGAGAAAGCAACTCTCGTGGGGTGTATTGCCAGATGGCTAAACGTTGAGATTGGAACAAGTGTGAGTTTCTTGTGAATCACACTGAAGGATGAAGTCACTATGTAAAAGCTGGATACTTCTTAGCCAGACGGGAGTCACGATAGGAACACATACACTGACTGAGAGAAAGCAATTGTTGGGTGGTGGGTTGTAGGTTTGCTAAAGTCCAGTTTGGAAGAAGTGCGAGAATCCTTTATAGGAATGCTTACATTCACTTCCAGAAAGCAGCGATCAGCGGTGGTTTGCAGGATTGCTACACCGCAGTTTGCAAGAAGTGCGAGAGTCGTGCATAGCAATGCTTAAATTCCCTTAGAGAAAGCAACTGTCGGCGGGTGATTTTTAGGCTTTCTAGCCTCTGGTTTGGATGAAGTGTCAGACATACATGGGAACGCTTACATTCCCTTCCAGAAAGCAAGTGTCGCGGAGTGGTTTTTAGGCTTGCAAGACTTCTGAACGGAAGAAGTGCGAGAGGCATATACAGGAAGGCGTACATTTACTTAATGAAAGCAACTATAGTGGGATGCATTGGAGAATTGCTAAAGTCTGAGATTGGAAGAAGTGTGACCTTCCTGTCAAACACACTTGAGAAAGAAGTCATCACGTAGGACGGGGAGAGCTCCCAGCAGTAAGGAGTCATGTATAGGGACGCTTAAACTAACTTAGAGCGAGCAACTAGCAGGTGGTGCTCTGTAGGCTGGCTAAACGCTAGAATGGAGGAAGTGCCAGACGGTCTTCTATATTAACGCTTACATTCACTGAGAGAAAGAGACTATGTTGGGCGCTTTGTTACACTGGTAAACTCTGAGATTGGAAGAAGTGTGAGAGTTTCCTGTCCAACACACTTAGGAAAGAAGTCATTATGTAGGAAGAGGAGAGTTCTCGGCTAGAAAGGGAGGACGCTTTCTATGTATGGGAACGCTTACATTCACTTCAAGAAACTATCGGGGGGTAATTTGTAGTTAAACTCTAGAAGAACTGTGAGAGTCCTATATAGGAAGGCTTGCATTCACTTAGGGAAAGCAAGTACGAAGAAGGAGTGGTTTGTAGGCTTGCTAAACTCTAGTGTTGACGAAATGCGAGAGTCCTATAGAGGGACGTTAACCTTCAGTTAGTGAGAGCAACTCTCGGGGAGGGGGGTGGTATTTAGGCTTGCTGAACTCTAGTTTGGAAGACATGTCCGAGTTATCCAGGAAGGTTACAATCACTTAGCTAGAAAGCCAGTATCGGCGGTCGCCTTGTAGGCTTGCTAAACTCTAGTTTCCAGGAAGGGCAAGAGTCATATAGAGGATCACTTAAATTCACTCAGTGAAAGCAACTGTCGCAGGCTGCCTTTTAGGGTGGCTAAACTCTAGTTGGAAGGAAGTGTGAGAGTCATATATAGGAATTCTTACCTTGACTTAGTGAAAGCACCTATGGAGCGGTGGCTTGTCGTCTTGCTGAACTCCAGTTTGGAAGATGTGCGAGAGTATGTATTCATAGGGATATTTACAGCCACTTAGAGAAAGTAGCTCTCAGGGCTGGTGCGCAGGGTTACAAAACTACATTCAAAGAAGGACAAGAAAAATATACGGGGGAGGCTTACATTCGGGTAGAGAAAGCAACTCTCGTGGGGTGTATTGCCAGATGGCTAAACGTTGAGATTGGAACAAGTGTGAGTTTCTTGTGAATCACACTGAAGGATGAAGTCACTATGTAAAAGCTGGATACTTCTTAGCCAGACGGGAGTCACGATAGGAACACATACACTGACTGAGAGAAAGCAATTGTTGGGTGGTGGGTTGTAGGTTTACTAAAGTCCAGTTTGGAAGAAGTGCAAGAATCCTTTATAGGAATGCTTACATTTACTTCCAGAAAGCAGCGATCAGCGGTGGTTTGCAGGATTGCTACACCGCAGTTTGCAAGAAGTGCGAGAGTCGTGCAGAGCAATGCTTAAATTCCCTTAGAGAAAGCAACTGTCGGCGGGTGATTTTTAGGCTTTCTAGCCTCTGGTTTGGATGAAGTGTGAGACATACATGGGAACGCTTACATTCCCTTCCAGAAAGCAAGTGTCGCGGAGTGGTTTATAGGCTTGCAAGACTTCTGAACGGAAGAAGTGCGAGAGGCATATACGGAAGGCGTACATTTACTTAATGAAAGCCACTATAGTGGGATGCATTGGAGAATTGCTAAAGTCTGAGATTGGAAGAAGTGTGACCTTCCTGTCAAACACACTTGAGAAAGAAGTCATCACGTAGGACGGGGAGAGCTCCCAGCAGTAAGGAGTCATGTATAGGGACGCTTAAAATAACTTAGAGCGAGCAACTAGCAGGTGGTGCTCTGTAGGCTGGCTAAACGCTAGAATGGAGGAAGTGCCAGACGGTCTACTATATTAACGCTTACATTCACTGAGAGAAAGAGACTATGTTGGGCGCTTTGTTACACTGGTAAACTCTGAGATTGGAGGAAGTGTGAGAGTTTCCTGTCCAACGCACTTAGGAAAGAAGTCATTATGTAGGAAGAGGAGAGTTCTCGGCTAGAAAGGGAGGAGGCTTTCTATGTATGGGAACGCTTACATTCACTTCAAGAAACTATCGGGGGGTAATTTGTAGTTAAACTCTAGAAGAACTGTGAGAGTCCTATATAGGAAGGCTTGCATTCACTTAGGGAAAGCAAGTACGAAGAAGGAGTGGTTTGTAGGCTTGCTAAACTCTAGTGTTGACGAAATGCGAGAGTCCTATAGAGGGACGTTAACCTTCAGTTAGTTAGAGCAACTCTCGGGGAGGGGGGTGGTATTTAGGCTTGCTGAACTCTAGTTTGGAAGACATGTCCGAGTTATCCAGGAAGGCTTACAATCACTTAGCTAGAAAGCCAGTATCGGCGGTCGCCTTGTAGGCTTGCTAAACTCTAGTTTCCAGGAAGGGCAAGAGTCATATAGAGGATCACTTAAATTCACTCAGTGAAAGCAACTGTCGCAGGCTGCCTTTTAGGGTGGCTAAACTCTAGTTGGAAGGAAGTGTGAGAGTCATATATAGGAATTCTTACCTTGACTTAGTGAAAGCACCTATGGAGCGGTGGCTTGTCGTCTTGCTGAACTCCAGTTTGGAAGATGTGCGAGAGTATGTATTCATAGGGATATTTACAGCCACTTAGAGAAAGTAGCTCTCAGGGCTGGTGCGCAGGGTTACAAAACTACATTCAAAGAAGGACAAGAAAAATATACGGGGGAGGCTTACATTCGGGTAGAGAAAGCAACTCTCGTGGGGTGTATTGCCAGATGGCTAAACGTTGAGATTGGAACAAGTGTGAGTTTCTTGTGAATCACACTGAAGGATGAAGTCACTATGTAAAAGCTGGATACTTCTTAGCCAGACGGGAGTCACGATAGGAACACATACACTGACTGAGAGAAAGCAATTGTTGGGTGGTGGGTTGTAGGTTTGCTAAAGTCCAGTTTGGAAGAAGTGCGAGAATCCTTTATAGGAATGCTTACATTCACTTCCAGAAAGCAGCGATCAGCGGTGGTTTGCAGGATTGCTACACCGCAGTTTGCAAGAAGTGCGAGAGTCATGCATAGCAATGCTTAAATTCCCTTAGAGAAAGCAACTGTCGGCGGGTGATTTTTAGGCTTTCTAGCCTCTGGTTTGGATCAAGTGTGAGACATACATGGGAACGCTTACATTCCCTTCCAGAAAGCAAGTGTCGCGGAGTGGTTTTTAGGCTTGCAAGACTTCTGAACGGAAGAAGTGCGAGAGGCATATACAGGAAGGCGTACATTTACTTAATGAAAGCAACTATAGTGGGATGCATTGGAGAATTGCTAAAGTCTGAGATTGGAAGAAGTGTGACCTTCCTGTCAAACACACTTGAGAAAGAAGTCATCACGTAGGACGGGGAGAGCTCCCAGCAGTAAGGAGTCATGTATAGGGACGCTTAAACTAACTTAGAGCGAGCAACTAGCAGGTGGTGCTCTGTAGGCTGGCTAAACGCTAGAATGGAGGAAGTGCCAGACGGTCTTCTATATTAACGCTTACATTCACTGAGAGAAAGAGACTATGTTGGGCGCTTTGTTACACTGGTAAACTCTGAGATTGGAGGAAGTGTGAGAGTTTCCTGTCCAACGCACTTAGGAAAGAAGTCATTATGTAGGAAGAGGAGAGTTCTCGGCTAGAAAGGGAGGAGGCTTTCTATGTATGGGAACGCTTACATTCACTTCAAGAAACTATCGGGGGGTAATTTGTAGTTAAACTCTAGAATAACTGTGAGAGTCCTATATAGGAAGGCTTGCATTCACTTAGGGAAAGCAAGTACGAAGAAGGAGTGGTTTGTAGGCTTGCTAAACTCTAGTGTTGACGAAATGCGAGAGTCCTATAGAGGGACGTTAACCTTCAGTTAGTGAGAGCAACTCTCGGGGAGGGGGGTGGTATTTAGGCTTGCTGAACTCTAGTTTGGAAGACATGTCCGAGTTATCCAGAAAGGCTTACAATCACTTAGCTAGAAAGCCAGTATCGGCGGTCGCCTTGTAGGCTTGCTAAACTCTAGTTTCCAGGAAGGGCAAGAGTCATATAGAGGATCACTTAAATTCACTCAGTGAAAGCAACTGTCGCAGGCTGCCTTTTAGGGTGGCTAAACTCTAGTTGGAAGGAAGTGTGAGAGTCATATATAGGAATTCTTACCTTGACTTAGTGAAAGCACCTATGGAGCGGTGGCTTGTCATCTTGCTGAACTCCAGTTTGGAAGATGTGCGAGAGTATGTATTCATAGGGATATTTACAGCCACTTAGAGAAAGTAGCTCTCAGGGGTGGTGCGCAGGGTTACAAAACTACATTCAAAGAAGGACAAGAAAAATATACGGGGGAGGCTTACATTCGGGTAGAGAAAGCAACTCTCGTGGGGTGTATTGCCAGATGGCTAAACGTTGAGATTGGAACAAGTGTGAGTTTCTTGTGAATCACACTGAAGGATGAAGTCACTATGTAAAAGCTGGATACTTCTTAGCCAGACGGGAGTCACGATAGGAACACATACACTGACTGAGAGAAAGCAATTGTTGGGTGGTGGGTTGTAGGTTTGCTAAAGTCCACTTTGGAAGAAGTGCGAGAATCCTTTATAGGAATGCTTACATTCACTTCCAGAAAGCAGCGATCAGCGGTGGTTTGCAGGATTGCTACACCGCAGTTTGCAAGAAGTGCGAGAGTCGTGCATAGCAATGCTTAAATTCCCTTAGAGAAAGCAACTGTCGGCGGGTGATTTTTAGGCTTTCTAGCCTCTGGTTTGGATGAAGTGTGAGACATACATGGGAACGCTTACATTCCCTTCCAGAAAGCAAGTGTCGCGGAGTGGTTTTTAGGCTTGCAAGACTTCTGAACGGAAGAAGTGCGAGAGGCATATACAGGAAGGCGTACATTTACTTAATGAAAGCAACTATAGTGGGCTGCATTGGAGAATTGCTAAAGTCTGAGATTGGAAGAAGTGTGACCTTCCTGTCAAACACACTTGAGAAAGAAGTCATCACGTAGGACGGGGAGAGCTCCCAGCAGTAAGGAATCATGTATAGGGACGCTTAAACTAACTTAGAGCGAGCAACTAGCAGGTGGTGCTCTGTAGGCTGGCTAAACGCTAGAATGGAGGAAGTGCCAGACGGTCTTCTATATTAACGCTTACATTCACTGAGAGAAAGAGACTATGTTGGGCGCTTTGTTACACTGGTAAACTCTGAGATTGGAAGAAGTGTGAGAGTTTCCTGTCCAACGCACTTAAGAAAGAAGTCATTATGTAGGAAGAGGAGAGTTCTCGGCTAGAAAGGGAGGAGGCTTTCTATGTATGGGAACGCTTACATTCACTTCAAGAAACTATCGGGGGGTAATTTGTAGTTAAACTCTAGAAGAACTGTGAGAGTCCTATATAGGAAGGCTTGCATTCACTTAGGGAAAGCAAGTACGAAGAAGGAGTGGTTTGTAGGCTTGCTAAACTCTAGTGTTGACGAAATGCGAGAGTCCTATAGAGGGACGTTAACCTTCAGTTAGTGAGAGCAACTCTCGGGGAGGGGGGTGGTATTTAGGCTTGCTGAACTCTAGTTTGGAAGACATGTCCGAGTTATCCAGGAAGGCTTACAATCACTTAGCTAGAAAGCCAGTATCGGCGGTCGCCTTGTAGGCTTGCTAAACTCTAGTTTCCAGGAAGGGCAAGAGTCATATAGAGGATCACTTAAATTCACTCAGTGAAAGCAACTGTCGCGGGCTGCCTTTTAGGGTGGCTAAACTCTAGTTGGAAGGAAGTGTGAGAGTCATATATAGGAATTCTTACCTTGACTTAGTGAAAGCACCTATGGAGCGGTGGCTTGTCGTCTTGCTGAACTCCAGTTTGGAAGATGTGCGAGAGTATGTATTCATAGGGATATTTACAGCCACTTAGAGAAAGTAGCTCTCAGGGCTGGTGCGCAGGGTTACAAAACTACATTCAAAGAAGGACAAGAAAAATATACGGGGGAGGCTTACATTCGGGTAGAGAAAGCAACTCTCGTGGGGTGTATTGCCAGAGGCTAAACGTTGAGATTGGAACAAGTGTGAGTTTCTTGTGAATCACACTGAAGGATGAAGTCACTATGTAAAAGCTGGATACTTCTTAGCCAGACGGGAGTCACGATAGGAACACATACACTGACTGAGAGAAAGCAATTGTTGGGTGGTGGGTTGTAGGTTTGCTAAAGTCCAGTTTGGAAGAAGTGCGAGAATCCTTTATAGGAATGCTTACATTCACTTCCAGAAAGCAGCGATCAGCGGTGGTTTGCAGGATTGCTACACCGCAGTTTGCAAGAAGTGGGAGAGTCATGCATAGCAATGCTTAAATTCCCTTAGAGAAAGCAACTGTCGGCGGGTGATTTTTAGGCTTTCTAGCCTCTGGTTTGGATGCAGTGTGAGACATACATGGGAACGCTTACATTCCCTTCCAGAAAGCAAGTGTCGCGGAGTGGTTTTTAGGCTTGCAAGACTTCTGAACGGAAGAAGTGCGAGAGGCATATACAGGAAGGCGTACATTTCCTTAATGAAAGCAACTATAGTGGGATGCATTGGAGAATTGCTAAAGTCTGAGATTGGAAGAAGTGTGACCTTCCTGTCAAACACACTTGAGAAAGAAGTCATCACGTAGGACGGGCAGAGCTCCCAGCAGCAAGGAGTCATGTATAGGGACGCTTAAACTAACTTAGACAGAGCAACTAGCAGGTGGTGCTCTGTAGGCTGGCTAAACGCTAGAATGGAGGAAGTGCCAGACGGTCTTCTATATTAACGCTTACATTCACTGAGAGAAAGAGACTATGTTGGGCGCTTGTTACACTGGTAAACTCTGAGATTGGAAGAAGTGTGAGAGTTTCCTGTCCAACGCACTTAAGAAAGAAGTCATTATGTAGGAAGAGTAGAGTTCTCGGCTAGAAAGGGAGGACGCTTTCTATGTATGGGAACGCTTACATTCACTTCAAGAAACTATCGGGGGGTAATTTGTAGTTAAACTCTAGAAGAACTGTGAGAGTCCTATATAGGAAGGCTTGCATTCACTTAGGGAAAGCAAGTACGAAGAAGGAGTGGTTTGTAGGCTTGCTAAACTCTAGTGTTGACGAAATGCGAGAGTCCTATAGAGGGACGTTAACCTTCAGTTAGTGAGAGCAACTGTCGTGGAGGAGGGTGGTATTTAGGCTTGCTGAACTCTAGTTTGGAAGACATGTCCGAGTTATCCAGGAAGGCTTACAATCACTTAGCTAGAAAGCCAGTATCGGCGGTCGCCTTGTAGGCTTGCTAAAGTCTAGTTTCCAGGAGGGCAAGAGTCATATAGAGGATCACTTAAATTCACTCAGTGAAAGCAACTGTCGCGGGCTGCCTTTTAGGGTGGCTAAACTCTAGTTGGAAGGAAGTGTGAGAGTCATATATAGGAATTCTTACCTTGATTAGTGAAAGCACCTATGGAGCGGTGGCTTGTCGTCTTGCTGAACTCCAGTTTGGAAGATGTGCGAGAGTATGTATTCATAGGGATATTTAGAGCCACTTAGAGAAAGTAGCTCTCAGGGGTGGTGCGCAGGGTTACAAAACTACATTCAAAGAAGGACAAGAAAAATATACGGGGGAGGCTTACATTCGGGTAGAGAAAGCAACTCTCGTGGGGTGTATTGCCAGATGGCTAAACGTTGAGATTGGAACAAGTGTGAGTATCTTGTGAATCACACTGAAGGATGAAGTCACTATGTAAAAGCTGGATACTTCTTAGCCAGACGGGAGTCACGATAGGAACACATACACTGACTGAGAGAAAGCAATTATTGGGTGGTGGGTTGTAGGTTTGCTAAAGTCCAGTTTGGAAGAAGTGCGAGAATCCTTTATAGGAATGCTTACATTCACTTCCAGAAAGCAGCGATCAGCGGTGGTTTGCAGGATTGCTACACCGCAGTTTGCAAGAAGTTCGAGAGTCGTGCATAGCAATGCTTAAATTCCCTTAGAGAAAGCAACTGTCGGCGGGTGATTTTTAGGCTTTCTAGCCTCTGGTTTGGATGAAGTGTGAGACATACATGGGAACGCTTACATTCCCTTCCAGAAAGCAAGTGTCGCGGAGTGGTTTTTAGGCTTGCAAGACTTCTGAACGGAAGAAGTGCGAGAGGCATATACAGGAAGGCGTACATTTACTTAATGAAAGCAACTATAGTGGGATGCATTGGAGAATTGCTAAAGTCTGAGTTTGGAAGAAGTGTGACCTTCCTGTCAAACACACTTGAGAAAGAAGTCATCACGTAGGACGGGGAGAGCTCCCAGCAGTAAGGAGTCATGTATAGGGACACTTAAACTAACTTAGAGCGAGCAACTAGCAGGTGGTGCTCTGTAGGCTGGCTAAACGCTAGAATGGAGGAAGTGCCAGACGGTCTTCTATATGAACGCTTACATTCACTGAGAGAAAGAGACTATGTTGGGCGCTTTGTTACACTGGTAAACTCTGAGATTGGAAGAAGTGTGAGAGTTTCCTGTCCAACGCACTTAGGAAAGAAGTCATTATGTAGGAAGAGGAGAGTTCTCGGCTAGAAAGGGAGGAGGCTTTCTATGGATGGGAACGCTTACATTCACTTCAAGAAACTATCGGGGGGTAATTTGTAGTTAAACTCTAGAAGAACTGTGAGAGTCCTATATGGGAAGGCTTGCATTCACTTAGGGAAAGCAAGTACGAAGAAGGAGTGGTTTGTAGGCTTGCTAAACTCTAGTGTTGACGAAATGCGAGAGTCCTATAGAGGGACGTTAACCTTCAGTTAGTGAGAGCAACTCTCGGGGAGGGGGGTGGTATTTAGGCTTGCTGAACTCTAGTTTGGAAGACATGTCCGAGTTATCCAGGAAGGCTTACAATCACTTAGCTAGAAAGCCAGTATCGGCGGTCGCCTTGTAGGCTTGCTAAACTCTAGTTTCCAGGAAGGGCAAGAGTCATATAGAGGATCACTTAAATTCACTCAGTGAAAGCAACTGTCGTAGGCTGCCTTTTAGGGTGGCTAAACTCTAGTTGGAAGGAAGTGTGAGAGTCATATATAGGAATTCTTACCTTGACTTAGTGAAAGCACCTATGGCGCGGTGGCTTGTCATCTTGCTGAACTCCAGTTTGGAAGATGTGCGAGAGTATGTATTCATAGGGATATTTACAGCCACTTAGAGAAAGTAGCTCTCAGGGCTGGTGCGCAGGGTTACAAAACTACATTCAAAGAAGGACAAGAAAAATATACGGGGGAGGCTTACATTCGGGTAGAGAAAGCAACTCTCGTGGGGTGTATTGCCAGATGGCTAAACGTTGAGATAGGAACAAGTGTGAGTTTCTTGTGAATCACACTGAAGGATGAAGTCACTATGTAAAAGCTGGATACTTCTTAGCCAGACGGGAGTCACGATAGGAACACATACACTGACTGAGAGAAAGCAATTGTTGGGTGGTGGGTTGTAGGTTTGCTAAAGTCCAGTTTGGAAGAAGTGCGAGAATCCTTTATAGGAATGCTTACATTCACTTCCAGAAAGCAGCGATCAGCGGTGGTTTGCAGGATTGCTACACCGCAGTTTGCAAGAAGTGCGAGAGTCATGCATAGCAATGCTTAAATTCCCTTAGAGAAAGCAACTGTCGGCGGGTGTTTTTTAGGCTTTCTAGCCTCTGGTTTGGATGAAATGTGAGACATACATGGGAACGCTTACATTCCCTTCCAGAAAGCAAGTGTCGCGGAGTGGTTTTTAGGCTTGCAAGACTTCTGAATGGAAGAAGTGCGAGAGGCATATACAGGAAGGCGTACATTTACTTAATGAAAGCAACTATAGTGGGATGCATTGGAGAATTGCTAAAGTCTGAGATTGGAAGAAGTGTGACCTTCCTGTCAAACACACTTGAGAAAGGAGTCATCACGTAGGACGGGGAGAGCTCCCAGCAGTAAGGAGTCATGTATAGGGACGCTTAAACTAACTTAGAGCGAGCAACTAGCAGGTGGTGCTCTGTAGGCTGGCTAAACGCTAGAATGGAGGAAGTGCCAGACGGTCTTCTATATTAACGCTTACATTCACTGAGAGAAAGAGACTATGTTGGGCGCTTTGTTACACTGGTAAACTCTGAGATTGGAAGAAGTGTGAGAATTTCCTGTCCAACGCACTTAAGAAAGAAGTCATTATGTAGGAAGAGGAGAGTTCTCGGCTAGAAAGGGAGGACGCTTTCTATGTATGGGAACGCTTACATTCACTTCAAGAAACTATCGGGGGGTAATTTGTAGTTAAACTCTAGAAGAACTGTGAGAGTCCTATATAGGAAGGCTTGCATTCACTTAGGGAAAGCAAGTACGAAGAAGGAGTGGTTTGTAGGCTTGCTAAACTCTAGTGTTGACGAAATGCGAGAGTCCTATAGAGGGACGTTAACCTTCAGTTAGTGAGAACAACTCTCGGGGAGGGGGGTGGTATTTAGGCTTGCTGAACTCTAGTTTGGAAGACATGTCCGAGTTATCCAGGAAGGCTTACAATCACTTAGCTAGAAAGCCAGTATCGGTGGTCGCCTTGTAGGCTTGCTAAACTCTAGTTTCCAGGAAGGGCAAGAGTCATATAGAGGATCACTTAAATTCACTCAGTGAAAGCAACTGTCGCAGGCTGCCTTTTAGGGTGGCTAAACTCTAGTTGGAAGGAAGTGTGAGAGTCATATATAGGAATTCTTACCTTGACTTAGTGAAAGCACCTATGGAGCGGTGGCTTGTCGTCTTGCTGAACTCCAGTTTGGAAGATGTGCGAGAGTATGTATTCATAGGGATATTTACAGCCACTTAGAGAAAGTAGCTCTCAGGGCTGGTGCGCAGGGTTACAAAACTACATTCAAAGAAGGACAAGAAAAATATACGGGGGAGGCTTACATTCGGGTAGAGAAAGCAACTCTCGTGGGGTGTATTGCCAGATGGCTAAACGTTGAGATTGGAACAAGTGTGAGTTTCTTGTGAATCACACTGAAGGATGAAGTCACTATGTAAAAGCTGGATACTTCTTAGCCAGACGGGAGTCACGATAGGAACACATACACTGACTGAGAGAAAGCAATTGTTGGGTGGTGGGTTGTAGGTTTGCAAAAGTCCAGTTTGGAAGAAGTGCGAGAATCCTTTATAGGAATGCTTACATTCACTTCCAGAAAGCAGCGATCAGCGGTGGTTTGCAGGATTGCTACACCGCAGTTTGCAAGAAGTGCGAGAGTCGTGCATAGCAATGCTTAAATTCCCTTAGAGAAAGCAACTGTCGGCGGGTGATTTTTAGGCTTTCTAGCCTCTGGTTTGGATGAAGTGTGAGACATACATGGGAACGCTTACATTCCCTTCCAGAAAGCAAGTGTCTCGGAGTGGTTTTTAGGCTTGCAAGACTTCTGAACGGAAGAAGTGCGAGAGGCATATACAGGAAGGCGTACATTTACTTAATGAAAGCAACTATAGTGGGATGCATTGGAGAATTGCTAAAGTCTGAGATTGGAAGAAGTGTGACCTTCCTGTCAAACACACTTGAGAAAGAAGTCATCACGTAGGACGGGGAGAGCTCCCAGCAGTAAGGAGTCATGTATAGGGACGCTTAAACTAACTTAGAGCGAGCAACTAGCAGGTGGTGCTCTGTAGGCTGGCTAAACGCTAGAATGGAGGAAGTGCCAGACGGTCTTCTATATTAACGCTTACATTCACTGAGAGAAAGAGACTATGTTGGGCGCTTTGTTACACTGGTAAACTCTGAGATTGGAAGAAGTGTGAGAGTTTCCTGTCCAACGCACTTAAGAAAGAAGTCATTATGTAGGAAGAGGAGAGTTCTCGGCTAGAAAGGGAGGAGGCTTTCTATGTATGGGAACGCTTACATTCACTTCAAGAAACTATCGGGGGGTAATTTGTAGTTAAACTCTAGAAGAACTGTGAGAGTCCTATATAGGAAGGCTTGCCTTCACTTAGGGAAAGCAAGTACGAAGAAGGAGTGGTTTGTAGGCTTGCTAAACTCTAGTGTTGACGAAATGCGAGAGTCCTATAGAGGGACGTTAACCTTCAGTTAGTGAGAGCAACTCTCGGGGGGGGGGTGGTATTTAGGCTTGCTGAACTCTAGTTTGGAAGACATGTCCGAGTTATCCAGGAAGGCTTACAATCACTTAGCTAGAAAGCCAGTATCGGCGGTCGCCTTGTAGGCTTGCTAAACTCTAGTTTCCAGGAAGGGCAAGAGTCATATAGAGGATCACTTAAATTCACTCAGTGAAAGCAACTGTCGCAGGCTGCCTTTTAGGGTGGCTAAACTCTAGTTGGGAGGAAGTGTGAGAGTCATATGTAGGAATTCTTACCTTGACTTAGTGAAAGCACCTATGGAGCGGTGGCTTGTCGTCTTGCTGAACTCCAGTTTGGAAGATGTGCGAGAGTATGTATTCATAGGGATATTTACAGCCACTTAGAGAAAGTAGCTCTCAGGGCTGGTGCGCAGGGTTACAAAACTACATTCAAAGAAGGACAAGAAAAATATACGGGGGAGGCTTACATTCGGGTAGAGAAAGCAACTCTCGTGGGGTGTATTGGCAGATGCCTAAACGTTGAGATTGGAACAAGTGTGAGTTTCTTGTGAATCACACTGAAGGATGAAGTCACTATGTAAAAGCTGGATACTTCTTAGCCAGACGGGAGTCACGATAGGAACACATACACTGACTGAGAGAAAGCAATTGTTGGGTGGTGGGTTGTAGGTTTGCTAAAGTCCAGTTTGGAAGAAGTGCGAGAATCCTTTATAGGAATGCTTACATTCACTTCCAGAAAGCAGCGATCAGCGGTGGTTTGCAGGATTGCTACACCGCAGTTTGCAAGAAGTGCGAGAGTCGTGCATAGCAATGCTTAAATTCCCTTAGAGAAAGCAACTGTCGGCGGGTGATTTTTAGGCTTTCTAGCCTCTGGTTTGGATGAAGTGTGAGACATACATGGGAACGCTTACATTCCCTTCCAGAAAGCAAGTGTCGCGGAGTGGTTTTTAGGCTTGCAAGACTTCTGAACGGAAGAAGTGCGAGAGGCATATACAGGAAGGCGTACATTTCCTTAATGAAAGCAACTATAGTGGGATGCATTGGAGAATTGCTAAAGTCTGAGATTGGAAGAAGTGTGACCTTCCTGTCAAACACACTTGAGAAAGAAGTCATCACGTAGGACGGGCAGAGCTCCCAGCAGCAAGGAGTCATGTATAGGGACGCTTAAACTAACTTAGACAGAGCAACTAGCAGGTGGTGCTCTGTAGGCTGGCTAAACGCTAGAATGGAGGAAGTGCCAGACGGTCTTCTATATTAACGCTTACATTCACTGAGAGAAAGAGACTATGTTGGGCGCTTGTTACACTGGTAAACTCTGAGATTGGAAGAAGTGTGAGAGTTTCCTGTCCAACGCACTTAAGAAAGAAGTCATTATGTAGGAAGAGTAGAGTTCTCGGCTAGAAAGGGAGGACGCTTTCTATGTATGGGAACGCTTACATTCACTTCAAGAAACTATCGGGGGGTAATTTGTAGTTAAACTCTAGAAGAACTGTGAGAGTCCTATATAGGAAGGCTTGCATTCACTTAGGGAAAGCAAGTACGAAGAAGGAGTGGTTTGTAGGCTTGCTAAACTCTAGTGTTGACGAAATGCGAGAGTCCTATAGAGGGACGTTAACCTTCAGTTAGTGAGAGCAACTGTCGTGGAGGAGGGTGGTATTTAGGCTTGCTGAACTCTAGTTTGGAAGACATGTCCGAGTTATCCAGGAAGGCTTACAATCACTTAGCTAGAAAGCCAGTATCGGCGGTCGCCTTGTAGGCTTGCTAAAGTCTAGTTTCCAGGAGGGCAAGAGTCATATAGAGGATCACTTAAATTCACTCAGTGAAAGCAACTGTCGCGGGCTGCCTTTTAGGGTGGCTAAACTCTAGTTGGAAGGAAGTGTGAGAGTCATATATAGGAATTCTTACCTTGATTAGTGAAAGCACCTATGGAGCGGTGGCTTGTCGTCTTGCTGAACTCCAGTTTGGAAGATGTGCGAGAGTATGTATTCATAGGGATATTTAGAGCCACTTAGAGAAAGTAGCTCTCAGGGCTGGTGCGCAGGGTTACAAAACTACATTCAAAGAAGGACAAGAAAAATATACGGGGGAGGCTTACATTCGGGTAGAGAAAGCAACTCTCGTGGGGTGTATTGCCAGATGGCTAAACGTTGAGATTGGAACAAGTGTGAGTATCTTGTGAATCACACTGAAGGATGAAGTCACTATGTAAAAGCTGGATACTTCTTAGCCAGACGGGAGTCACGATAGGAACACATACACTTACTGAGAGAAAGCAATTATTGGGTGGTGGGTTGTAGGTTTGCTAAAGTCCAGTTTGGAAGAAGTGCGAGAATCCTTTATAGGAATGCTTACATTCACTTCCAGAAAGCAGCGATCAGCGGTGGTTTGCAGGATTGCTACACCGCAGTTTGCAAGAAGTTCGAGAGTCGTGCATAGCAATGCTTAAATTCCCTTAGAGAAAGCAACTGTCGGCGGGTGATTTTTAGGCTTTCTAGCCTCTGGTTTGGATGAAGTGTGAGACATACATGGGAACGCTTACATTCCCTTCCAGAAAGCAAGTGTCGCGGAGTGGTTTTTAGGCTTGCAAGACTTCTGAACGGAAGAAGTGCGAGAGGCATATACAGGAAGGCGTACATTTACTTAATGAAAGCAACTATAGTGGGATGCATTGGAGAATTGCTAAAGTCTGAGTTTGGAAGAAGTGTGACCTTCCTGTCAAACACACTTGAGAAAGAAGTCATCACGTAGGACGGGGAGAGCTCCCAGCAGTAAGGAGTCATGTATAGGGACACTTAAACTAACTTAGAGCGAGCAACTAGCAGGTGGTGCTCTGTAGGCTGGCTAAACGCTAGAATGGAGGAAGTGCCAGACGGTCTTCTATATGAACGCTTACATTCACTGAGAGAAAGAGACTATGTTGGGCGCTTTGTTACACTGGTAAACTCTGAGATTGGAAGAAGTGTGAGAGTTTCCTGTCCAACGCACTTAGGAAAGAAGTCATTATGTAGGAAGAGGAGAGTTCTCGGCTAGAAAGGGAGGAGGCTTTCTATGGATGGGAACGCTTACATTCACTTCAAGAAACTATCGGGGGGTAATTTGTAGTTAAACTCTAGAAGAACTGTGAGAGTCCTATATGGGAAGGCTTGCATTCACTTAGGGAAAGCAAGTACGAAGAAGGAGTGGTTTGTAGGCTTGCTAAACTCTAGTGTTGACGAAATGCGAGAGTCCTATAGAGGGACGTTAACCTTCAGTTAGTGAGAGCAACTCTCGGGGAGGGGGGTGGTATTTAGGCTTGCTGAACTCTAGTTTGGAAGACATGTCCGAGTTATCCAGGAAGGCTTACAATCACTTAGCTAGAAAGCCAGTATCGGCGGTCGCCTTGTAGGCTTGCTAAACTCTAGTTTCCAGGAAGGGCAAGAGTCATATAGAGGATCACTTAAATTCACTCAGTGAAAGCAACTGTCGTAGGCTGCCTTTTAGGGTGGCTAAACTCTAGTTGGAAGGAAGTGTGAGAGTCATATATAGGAATTCTTACCTTGACTTAGTGAAAGCACCTATGGCGCGGTGGCTTGTCATCTTGCTGAACTCCAGTTTGGAAGATGTGCGAGAGTATGTATTCATAGGGATATTTACAGCCACTTAGAGAAAGTAGCTCTCAGGGCTGGTGCGCAGGGTTACAAAACTACATTCAAAGAAGGACAAGAAAAATATACGGGGGAGGCTTACATTCGGGTAGAGAAAGCAACTCTCGTGGGGTGTATTGCCAGATGGCTAAACGTTGAGATAGGAACAAGTGTGAGTTTCTTGTGAATCACACTGAAGGATGAAGTCACTATGTAAAAGCTGGATACTTCTTAGCCAGACGGGAGTCACGATAGGAACACATACACTGACTGAGAGAAAGCAATTGTTGGGTGGTGGGTTTTAGGTTTGCTAAAGTCCAGTTTGGAAGAAGTGCGAGAATCCTTTATAGGAATGCTTACATTCACTTCCAGAAAGCAGCGATCAGCGGTGGTTTGCAGGATTGCTACACCGCAGTTTGCAAGAAGTGCGAGAGTCATGCATAGCAATGCTTAAATTCCCTTAGAGAAAGCAACTGTCGGCGGGTGTTTTTTAGGCTTTCTAGCCTCTGGTTTGGATGAAATGTGAGACATACATGGGAACGCTTACATTCCCTTCCAGAAAGCAAGTGTCGCGGAGTGGTTTTTAGGCTTGCAAGACTTCTGAATGGAAGAAGTGCGAGAGGCATATACAGGAAGGCGTACATTTACTTAATGAAAGCAACTATAGTGGGATGCATTGGAGAATTGCTAAAGTCTGAGATTGGAAGAAGTGTGACCTTCCTGTCAAACACACTTGAGAAAGGAGTCATCACGTAGGACGGGGAGAGCTCCCAGCAGTAAGGAGTCATGTATAGGGACGCTTAAACTAACTTAGAGCGAGCAACTAGCAGGTGGTGCTCTGTAGGCTGGCTAAACGCTAGAATGGAGGAAGTGCCAGACGGTCTTCTATATTAACGCTTACATTCACTGAGAGAAAGAGACTATGTTGGGCGCTTTGTTACACTGGTAAACTCTGAGATTGGAAGAAGTGTGAGAATTTCCTGTCCAACGCACTTAAGAAAGAAGTCATTATGTAGGAAGAGGAGAGTTCTCGGCTAGAAAGGGAGGACGCTTTCTATGTATGGGAACGCTTACATTCACTTCAAGAAACTATCGGGGGGTAATTTGTAGTTAAACTCTAGAAGAACTGTGAGAGTCCTATATAGGAAGGCTTGCATTCACTTAGGGAAAGCAAGTACGAAGAAGGAGTGGTTTGTAGGCTTGCTAAACTCTAGTGTTGACGAAATGCGAGAGTCCTATAGAGGGACGTTAACCTTCAGTTAGTGAGAACAACTCTCGGGGAGGGGGGTGGTATTTAGGCTTGCTGAACTCTAGTTTGGAAGACATGTCCGAGTTATCCAGGAAGGCTTACAATCACTTAGCTAGAAAGCCAGTATCGGTGGTCGCCTTGTAGGCTTGCTAAACTCTAGTTTCCAGGAAGGGCAAGAGTCATATAGAGGATCACTTAAATTCACTCAGTGAAAGCAACTGTCGCAGGCTGCCTTTTAGGGTGGCTAAACTCTAGTTGGAAGGAAGTGTGAGAGTCATATATAGGAATTCTTACCTTGACTTAGTGAAAGCACCTATGGAGCGGTGGCTTGTCGTCTTGCTGAACTCCAGTTTGGAAGATGTGCGAGAGTATGTATTCATAGGGATATTTACAGCCACTTAGAGAAAGTAGCTCTCAGGGCTGGTGCGCAGGGTTACAAAACTACATTCAAAGAAGGACAAGAAAAATATACGGGGGAGGCTTACATTCGGGTAGAGAAAGCAACTCTCGTGGGGTGTATTGCCAGATGGCTAAACGTTGAGATTGGAACAAGTGTGAGTTTCTTGTGAATCACACTGAAGGATGAAGTCACTATGTAAAAGCTGGATACTTCTTAGCCAGACGGGAGTCACGATAGGAACACATACACTGACTGAGAGAAAGCAATTGTTGGGTGGTGGGTTGTAGGTTTGCAAAAGTCCAGTTTGGAAGAAGTGCGAGAATCCTTTATAGGAATGCTTACATTCACTTCCAGAAAGCAGCGATCAGCGGTGGTTTGCAGGATTGCTACACCGCAGTTTGCAAGAAGTGCGAGAGTCGTGCATAGCAATGCTTAAATTCCCTTAGAGAAAGCAACTGTCGGCGGGTGATTTTTAGGCTTTCTAGCCTCTGGTTTGGATGAAGTGTGAGACATACATGGGAACGCTTACATTCCCTTCCAGAAAGCAAGTGTCGCGGAGTGGTTTTTAGGCTTGCAGGACTTCTGAACGGAAGAAGTGCGAGAGGCATATACAGGAAGGCGTACATTTACTTAATGAAAGCAACTATAGTGGGATGCATTGGAGAATTGCTAAAGTCTGAGATTGGAAGAAGTGTGACCTTCCTGTCAAACACACTTGAGAAAGAAGTCATCACGTAGGACGGGGAGAGCTCCCAGCAGTAAGGAGTCATGTATAGGGACGCTTAAACTAACTTAGAGCGAGCAACTAGCAGGTGGTGCTCTGTAGGCTGGCTAAACGCTAGAATGGAGGAAGTGCCAGACGGTCTTCTATATTAACGCTTACATTCACTGAGAGAAAGAGACTATGTTGGGCGCTTTGTTACACTGGTAAACTCTGAGATTGGAAGAAGTGTGAGAGTTTCCTGTCCAACGCACTTAAGAAAGAAGTCATTATGTAGGAAGAGGAGAGTTCTCGGCTAGAAAGGGAGGAGGCTTTCTATGTATGGGAACGCTTACATTCACTTCAAGAAACTATCGGGGGGTAATTTGTAGTTAAACTCTAGAAGAACTGTGAGAGTCCTATATAGGAAGGCTTGCCTTCACTTAGGGAAAGCAAGTACGAAGAAGGAGTGGTTTGTAGGCTTGCTAAACTCTAGTGTTGACGAAATGCGAGAGTCCTATAGAGGGACGTTAACCTTCAGTTAGTGAGAGCAACTCTCGGGGGGGGGGTGGTATTTAGGCTTGCTGAACTCTAGTTTGGAAGACATGTCCGAGTTATCCAGGAAGGCTTACAATCACTTAGCTAGAAAGCCAGTATCGGCGGTCGCCTTGTAGGCTTGCTAAACTCTAGTTTCCAGGAAGGGCAAGAGTCATATAGAGGATCACTTAAATTCACTCAGTGAAAGCAACTGTCGCAGGCTGCCTTTTAGGGTGGCTAAACTCTAGTTGGGAGGAAGTGTGAGAGTCATATGTAGGAATTCTTACCTTGACTTAGTGAAAGCACCTATGGAGCGGTGGCTTGTCGTCTTGCTGAACTCCAGTTTGGAAGATGTGCGAGAGTATGTATTCATAGGGATATTTACAGCCACTTAGAGAAAGTAGCTCTCAGGGCTGGTGCGCAGGGTTACAAAACTACATTCAAAGAAGGACAAGAAAAATATACGGGGGAGGCTTACATTCGGGTAGAGAAAGCAACTCTCGTGGGGTGTATTGGCAGATGCCTAAACGTTGAGATTGGAACAAGTGTGAGTTTCTTGTGAATCACACTGAAGGATGAAGTCACTATGTAAAAGCTGGATACTTCTTAGCCAGACGGGAGTCACGATAGGAACACATACACTGACTGAGAGAAAGCAATTGTTGGGTGGTGGGTTGTAGGTTTGCTAAAGTCCAGTTTGGAAGAAGTGCGAGAATCCTTTATAGGAATGCTTACATTCACTTCCAGAAAGCAGCGATCAGCGGTGGTTTGCAGGATTGCTACACCGCAGTTTGCAAGAAGTGCGAGAGTCGTGCATAGCAATGCTTAAATTCCCTTAGAGAAAGCAACTGTCGGCGGGTGATTTTTAGGCTTTCTAGCCTCTGGTTTGGATGAAGTGTGAGACATACATGGGAACGCTTACATTCCCTTCCAGAAAGCAAGTGTCGCGGAGTGGTTTTTAGGCTTGCAAGACTTCTGAACGGAAGAAGTGCGAGAGGCATATACAGGAAGGCGTACATTTACTTAATGAAAGCAACTATAGTGGGATGCATTGGAGAATTGCTAAAGTCTGAGATTGGAAGAAGTGTGACCTTCCTGTCAAACACACTTGAGAAAGAAGTCATCACGTAGGACGGGGAGAGCTCCCAGCAGTAAGGAGTCATGTATAGGGACGCTTAAACTAACTTAGAGCGAGCAACTAGCAGGTGGTGCTCTGTAGGCTGGCTAAACGCTAGAATGGAGGAAGTGCCAGACGGTCTTCTATATTAACGCTTACATTCACTGAGAGAAAGAGACTATGTTGGGCGCTTTGTTGCACTGGTAAACTCTGAGATTGGAAGAAGTGTGAGAGTTTCCTGTCCAACACACTTAGGAAAGAAGTCATTATGTAGGAAGAGGAGAGTTCTCGGCTAGAAAGGGAGGAGGCTTTCTATGTATGGGAACGCTTACATTCACTTCAAGAAACTATCGGGGGGTAATTTGTAGTTAAACTCTAGAAGAACTGTGAGAGTCCTATATAGGAAGGCTTGCATTCACTTAGGGAAAGCAAGTATGAAGAAGGAGTGGTTTGAGGCTTGCTAAACTCTAGTGTGGACGAAATGCGAGAGTCCTATAGAGGGACGTTAACTTTCAGTTAGTGAGAGCAACTCTCGGGGAGGGGGGTGGTATTTAGGCTTGCTGAACTCTAGTTTGGAAGACATGTCCGAGTTATCCAGGAAGGCTTACAATCACTTAGCTAGAAAGCCAGTATCGGCGGTCACCTCGTAGGCTTGCTAAACTCTAGTTTCCAGGAAGGGCAAGAGTCATATAGAGGATCACTTAAATTCACTCAGTGAAAGCAACTGTCGCGGGCTGCCTTTTAGGGTGGCTAAACTCTAGTTGGAAGGAAGTGTGAGAGTCATATATAGGAATTCTTACCTTGACTTAGTGAAAGCACCTATGGAGCGGTGGCTTGTCATCTTGCTGAACTCCAGTTTGGAAGATGTGCGAGAGTATGTATTCATAGGGATATTTACAGCCACTTAGAGAAAGTAGCTCTCAGGGCTGGTGCGCAGGTTTACAAAACTACATTCAAAGAAGGACAAGAAAAATATACGGGGGAGGCTTACATTCGGGTAGAGAAAGCAACTCTCGTGGGGTGTATTGCCAGATGGCTAAACGTTGAGATTGGAACAAGTGTGAGTTTCTTGTGAATCACACTGAAGGATGAAGTCACTATGTAAAAGCTGGATACTTCTTAGCCAGACGGGAGTCACGATAGGAACACATACACTGACTGAGAGAAAGCAATTGTTGGGTGGTGGGTTGTAGGTTTGCTAAAGTCCAGTTTGGAAGAAGTGCGAGAATCCTTTATAGGAATGCTTACATTCACTTCCAGAAAGCAGCGATCAGCGGTGGTTTGCAGGATTGCTACACCGCAGTTTGCAAGAAGTGCGAGAGTCGTGCATAGCAATGCTTAAATTCCCTTAGAGAAAGCAACTGTCGGCGGGTGATTTTTAGGCTTTCTAGCCTCTGGTTTGGATGAAGTGTCAGACATACATGGGAACGCTTACATTCACTTCCAGAAAGCAAGTGTCGCGGAGTGGTTTTTAGGCTTGCAAGACTTCTGAACGGAAGAAGTGCGAGAGGCATATACAGGAAGGCGTACATTTACTTAATGAAAGCAACTATAGTGGGATGCATTGGAGAATTGCTAAAGTCTGAGATTGGAAGAAGTGTGACCTTCCTGTCAAACACACTTGAGAAAGAAGTCATCACGTAGGACGGGGAGAGCTCCCAGCAGTAAGGAGTCATGTATAGGGACGCTTAAACTAACTTAGAGCGAGCAACTAGCAGGTGGTGCTCTGTAGGCTGGCTAAACGCTAGAATGGAGGAAGTGCCAGACGGTCTTCTATATTAACGCTTACATTCACTGAGAGAAAGAGACTATGTTGGGCGCTTTGTTACACTGGTAAACTCTGAGATTGGAAGAAGTGTGAGAGTTTCCTGTCCAACACACTTAGGAAAGAAGTCATTATGTAGGAAGAGGAGAGTTCTCGGCTAGAAAGGGAGGACGCTTTCTATGTATGGGAACGCTTACATTCACTTCAAGAAACTATCGGGGGGTAATTTGTAGTTAAACTCTAGAAGAACTGTGAGAGTCCTATATAGGAAGGCTTGCATTCACTTAGGGAAAGCAAGTACGAAGAAGGAGTGGTTTGTAGGCTTGCTAAACTCTAGTGTTGACGAAATGCGAGAGTCCTATAGAGGGACGTTAACCTTCAGTTAGTGAGAGCAACTCTCGGGGAGGGGGGTGGTATTTAGGCTTGCTGAACTCTAGTTTGGAAGACATGTCCGAGTTATCCAGGAAGGTTACAATCACTTAGCTAGAAAGCCAGTATCGGCGGTCGCCTTGTAGGCTTGCTAAACTCTAGTTTCCAGGAAGGGCAAGAGTCATATAGAGGATCACTTAAATTCACTCAGTGAAAGCAACTGTCGCAGGCTGCCTTTTAGGGTGGCTAAACTCTAGTTGGAAGGAAGTGTGAGAGTCATATATAGGAATTCTTACCTTGACTTAGTGAAAGCACCTATGGAGCGGTGGCTTGTCGTCTTGCTGAACTCCAGTTTGGAAGATGTGCGAGAGTATGTATTCATAGGGATATTTACAGCCACTTAGAGAAAGTAGCTCTCAGGGCTGGTGCGCAGGGTTACAAAACTACATTCAAAGAAGGACAAGAAAAATATACGGGGGAGGCTTACATTCGGGTAGAGAAAGCAACTCTCGTGGGGTGTATTGCCAGATGGCTAAACGTTGAGATTGGAACAAGTGTGAGTTTCTTGTGAATCACACTGAAGGATGAAGTCACTATGTAAAAGCTGGATACTTCTTAGCCAGACGGGAGTCACGATAGGAACACATACACTGACTGAGAGAAAGCAATTGTTGGGTGGTGGGTTGTAGGTTTGCTAAAGTCCAGTTTGGAAGAAGTGCGAGAATCCTTTATAGGAATGCTTACATTCACTTCCAGAAAGCAGCGATCAGCGGTGGTTTGCAGGATTGCTACACCGCAGTTTGCAAGAAGTGCGAGAGTCATGCATAGCAATGCTTAAATTCCCTTAGAGAAAGCAACTGTCGGCGGGTGATTTTTAGGCTTTCTAGCCTCTGGTTTGGATCAAGTGTGAGACATACATGGGAACGCTTACGTTCCCTTCCAGAAAGCAAGTGTCGCGGAGTGGTTTTTAGGCTTGCAAGACTTCTGAACGGAAGAAGTGCGAGAGGCATATACAGGAAGGCGTACATTTACTTAATGAAAGCAACTATAGTGGGATGCATTGGAGAATTGCTAAAGTCTGAGATTGGAAGAAGTGTGACCTTCCTGTCCAACACACTTGAGAAAGAAGTCATCACGTAGGACGGGGAGAGCTCCCAGCAGTAAGGAGTCATGTATAGGGACGCTTAAACTAACTTAGAGCGAGCAACTAGCAGGTGGTGCTCTGTAGGCTGGCTAAACGCTAGAATGGAGGAAGTGCCAGACGGTCTTCTATATTAACGCTTACATTCACTGAGAGAAAGAGACTATGTTGGGCGCTTTGTTACACTGGTAAACTCTGAGATTGGAGGAAGTGTGAGAGTTTCCTGTCCAACGCACTTAGGAAAGAAGTCATTATGTAGGAAGAGGAGAGTTCTCGGCTAGAAAGGGAGGAGGCTTTCTATGTATGGGAACGCTTACATTCACTTCAAGAAACTATCGGGGGGTAATTTGTAGTTAAACTCTAGAATAACTGTGAGAGTCCTATATAGGAAGGCTTGCATTCACTTAGGGAAAGCAAGTACGAAGAAGGAGTGGTTTGTAGGCTTGCTAAACTCTAGTGTTGACGAAATGCGAGAGTCCTATAGAGGGACGTTAACCTTCAGTTAGTGAGAGCAACTCTCGGGGAGGGGGGTGGTATTTAGGCTTGCTGAACTCTAGTTTGGAAGACATGTCCGAGTTATCCAGAAAGGCTTACAATCACTTAGCTAGAAAGCCAGTATCGGCGGTCGCCTTGTAGGCTTGCTAAACTCTAGTTTCCAGGAAGGGCAAGAGTCATATAGAGGATCACTTAAATTCACTCAGTGAAAGCAACTGTCGCAGGCTGCCTTTTAGGGTGGCTAAACTCTAGTTGGAAGGAAGTGTGAGAGTCATATATAGGAATTCTTACCTTGACTTAGTGAAAGCACCTATGGAGCGGTGGCTTGTCATCTTGCTGAACTCCAGTTTGGAAGATGTGCGAGAGTATGTATTCATAGGGATATTTACAGCCACTTAGAGAAAGTAGCTCTCAGGGCTGGTGCGCAGGGTTACAAAACTACATTCAAAGAAGGACAAGAAAAATATACGGGGGAGGCTTACATTCGGGTAGAGAAAGCAACTCTCGTGGGGTGTATTGCCAGATGGCTAAACGTTGAGATTGGAACAAGTGTGAGTTTCTTGTGAATCACACTGAAGGATGAAGTCACTATGTAAAAGCTGGATACTTCTTAGCCAGACGGGAGTCACGATAGGAACACATACACTGACTGAGAGAAAGCAATTGTTGGGTGGTGGGTTGTAGGTTTGCTAAAGTCCAGTTTGGAAGAAGTGCGAGAATCCTTTATAGGAATGCTTACATTCACTTCCAGAAAGCAGCGATCAGCGGTGGTTTGCAGGATTGCTACACCGCAGTTTGCAAGAAGTGCGAGAGTCGTGCATAGCAATGCTTAAATTCCCTTAGAGAAAGCAACTGTCGGCGGGTGATTTTTAGGCTTTCTAGCCTCTGGTTTGGATGAAGTGTGAGACATACATGGGAACGCTTACATTCCCTTCCAGAAAGCAAGTGTCGCGGAGTGGTTTATAGGCTTGCAAGACTTCTGAACGGAAGAAGTGCGAGAGGCATATACAGGAAGGCGTACATTTACTTAATGAAAGCAACTATAGTGGGATGCATTGGAGAATTGCTAAAGTCTGAGATTGGAAGAAGTGTGACCTTCCTGTCAAACACACTTGAGAAAGAAGTCATCACGTAGGACGGGGAGAGCTCCCAGCAGTAAGGAGTCATGTATAGGGACGCTTAAACTAACTTAGAGCGAGCAACTAGCAGGTGGTGCTCTGTAGGCTGGCTAAACGCTAGAATGGAGGAAGTGCCAGACGGTCTTCTATATTAACGCTTACATTCACTGAGAGAAAGAGACTATGTTGGGCGCTTTGTTACACTGGTAAACTCTGAGATTGGAGGAAGTGTGAGAGTTTCCTGTCCAACACACTTAGGAAAGAAGTCATTATGTAGGAAGAGGAGAGTTCTTGGCTAGAAAGGGAGGAGGCTTTCTATGTATGGGAACGCTTACATTCACTTCAAGAAACTATCGGGGGGTAATTTGTAGTTAAACTCTAGAAGAACTGTGAGAGTCCTATATAGGAAGGCTTGCATTCACTTAGGGAAAGCAAGTACGAAGAAGGAGTGGTTTGTAGGCTTGCTAAACTCTAGTGTTGACGAAATGCGAGAGTCCTATAGAGGGACGTTAACCTTCAGTTAGTGAGAGCAACTCTCGGGGAGGGGGGTGGTATTTAGGCTTGCTGAACTCTAGTTTGGAAGACATGTCCGAGTTATCCAGGAAGGCTTACAATCACTTAGCTAGAAAGCCAGTATCGGCGGTCGCCTTGTAGGCTTGCTAAACTCTAGTTTCCAGGAAGGGCAAGAGTCATATAGAGGATCACTTAAATTCACTCAGTGAAAGCAACTGTCGCAGGCTGCCTTTTAGGGTGGCTAAACTCTAGTTGGAAGGAAGTGTGAGAGTCATATATAGGAATTCTTACCTTGACTTAGTGAAAGCACCTATGGAGCGGTGGCTTGTCGTCTTGCTGAACTCCAGTTTGGAAGATGTGCGAGAGTATGTATTCATAGGGATATTTACAGCCACTTAGAGAAAGTAGCTCTCAGGGCTGGTGCGCAGGGTTACAAAACTACATTCAAAGAAGGACAAGAAAAATATACGGGGGAGGCTTACATTCGGGTAGAGAAAGCAACTCTCGTGGGGTGTATTGCCAGAGGCTAAACGTTGAGATTGGAACAAGTGTGAGTTTCTTGTGAATCACACTGAAGGATGAAGTCACTATGTAAAAGCTGGATACTTCTTAGCCAGACGGGAGTCACGATAGGAACACATACACTGACTGAGAGAAAGCAATTGTTGGGTGGTGGGTTGTAGGTTTGCTAAAGTCCAGTTTGGAAGAAGTGCGAGAATCCTTTATAGGAATGCTTACATTCACTTCCAGAAAGCAGCGATCAGCGGTGGTTTGCAGGATTGCTACACCGCAGTTTGCAAGAAGTGGGAGAGTCATGCATAGCAATGCTTAAATTCCCTTAGAGAAAGCAACTGTCGGCGGGTGATTTTTAGGCTTTCTAGCCTCTGGTTTGGATGCAGTGTGAGACATACATGGGAACGCTTACATTCCCTTCCAGAAAGCAAGTGTCGCGGAGTGGTTTTTAGGCTTGCAAGACTTCTGAACGGAAGAAGTGCGAGAGGCATATACAGGAAGGCGTACATTTCCTTAATGAAAGCAACTATAGTGGGATGCATTGGAGAATTGCTAAAGTCTGAGATTGGAAGAAGTGTGACCTTCCTGTCAAACACACTTGAGAAAGAAGTCATCACGTAGGACGGGCAGAGCTCCCAGCAGCAAGGAGTCATGTATAGGGACGCTTAAACTAACTTAGACAGAGCAACTAGCAGGTGGTGCTCTGTAGGCTGGCTAAACGCTAGAATGGAGGAAGTGCCAGACGGTCTTCTATATTAACGCTTACATTCACTGAGAGAAAGAGACTATGTTGGGCGCTTGTTACACTGGTAAACTCTGAGATTGGAAGAAGTGTGAGAGTTTCCTGTCCAACGCACTTAAGAAAGAAGTCATTATGTAGGAAGAGTAGAGTTCTCGGCTAGAAAGGGAGGACGCTTTCTATGTATGGGAACGCTTACATTCACTTCAAGAAACTATCGGGGGGTAATTTGTAGTTAAACTCTAGAAGAACTGTGAGAGTCCTATATAGGAAGGCTTGCATTCACTTAGGGAAAGCAAGTACGAAGAAGGAGTGGTTTGTAGGCTTGCTAAACTCTAGTGTTGACGAAATGCGAGAGTCCTATAGAGGGACGTTAACCTTCAGTTAGTGAGAGCAACTGTCGTGGAGGAGGGTGGTATTTAGGCTTGCTGAACTCTAGTTTGGAAGACATGTCCGAGTTATCCAGGAAGGCTTACAATCACTTAGCTAGAAAGCCAGTATCGGCGGTCGCCTTGTAGGCTTGCTAAAGTCTAGTTTCCAGGAGGGCAAGAGTCATATAGAGGATCACTTAAATTCACTCAGTGAAAGCAACTGTCGCGGGCTGCCTTTTAGGGTGGCTAAACTCTAGTTGGAAGGAAGTGTGAGAGTCATATATAGGAATTCTTACCTTGATTAGTGAAAGCACCTATGGAGCGGTGGCTTGTCGTCTTGCTGAACTCCAGTTTGGAAGATGTGCGAGAGTATGTATTCATAGGGATATTTAGAGCCACTTAGAGAAAGTAGCTCTCAGGGGTGGTGCGCAGGGTTACAAAACTACATTCAAAGAAGGACAAGAAAAATATACGGGGGAGGCTTACATTCGGGTAGAGAAAGCAACTCTCGTGGGGTGTATTGCCAGATGGCTAAACGTTGAGATTGGAACAAGTGTGAGTATCTTGTGAATCACACTGAAGGATGAAGTCACTATGTAAAAGCTGGATACTTCTTAGCCAGACGGGAGTCACGATAGGAACACATACACTTACTGAGAGAAAGCAATTATTGGGTGGTGGGTTGTAGGTTTGCTAAAGTCCAGTTTGGAAGAAGTGCGAGAATCCTTTATAGGAATGCTTACATTCACTTCCAGAAAGCAGCGATCAGCGGTGGTTTGCAGGATTGCTACACCGCAGTTTGCAAGAAGTTCGAGAGTCGTGCATAGCAATGCTTAAATTCCCTTAGAGAAAGCAACTGTCGGCGGGTGATTTTTAGGCTTTCTAGCCTCTGGTTTGGATGAAGTGTGAGACATACATGGGAACGCTTACATTCCCTTCCAGAAAGCAAGTGTCGCGGAGTGGTTTTTAGGCTTGCAAGACTTCTGAACGGAAGAAGTGCGAGAGGCATATACAGGAAGGCGTACATTTACATAATGAAAGCAACTATAGTGGGATGCATTGGAGAATTGCTAAAGTCTGAGTTTGGAAGAAGTGTGACCTTCCTGTCAAACACACTTGAGAAAGAAGTCATCACGTAGGACGGGGAGAGCTCCCAGCAGTAAGGAGTCATGTATAGGGACACTTAAACTAACTTAGAGCGAGCAACTAGCAGGTGGTGCTCTGTAGGCTGGCTAAACGCTAGAATGGAGGAAGTGCCAGACGGTCTTCTATATGAACGCTTACATTCACTGAGAGAAAGAGACTATGTTGGGCGCTTTGTTACACTGGTAAACTCTGAGATTGGAAGAAGTGTGAGAGTTTCCTGTCCAACGCACTTAGGAAAGAAGTCATTATGTAGGAAGAGGAGAGTTCTCGGCTAGAAAGGGAGGAGGCTTTCTATGGATGGGAACGCTTACATTCACTTCAAGAAACTATCGGGGGGTAATTTGTAGTTAAACTCTAGAAGAACTGTGAGAGTCCTATATGGGAAGGCTTGCATTCACTTAGGGAAAGCAAGTACGAAGAAGGAGTGGTTTGTAGGCTTGCTAAACTCTAGTGTTGACGAAATGCGAGAGTCCTATAGAGGGACGTTAACCTTCAGTTAGTGAGAGCAACTCTCGGGGAGGGGGGTGGTATTTAGGCTTGCTGAACTCTAGTTTGGAAGACATGTCCGAGTTATCCAGGAAGGCTTACAATCACTTAGCTAGAAAGCCAGTATCGGCGGTCGCCTTGTAGGCTTGCTAAACTCTAGTTTCCAGGAAGGGCAAGAGTCATATAGAGGATCACTTAAATTCACTCAGTGAAAGCAACTGTCGTAGGCTGCCTTTTAGGGTGGCTAAACTCTAGTTGGAAGGAAGTGTGAGAGTCATATATAGGAATTCTTACCTTGACTTAGTGAAAGCACCTATGGCGCGGTGGCTTGTCATCTTGCTGAACTCCAGTTTGGAAGATGTGCGAGAGTATGTATTCATAGGGATATTTACAGCCACTTAGAGAAAGTAGCTCTCAGGGCTGGTGCGCAGGGTTACAAAACTACATTCAAAGAAGGACAAGAAAAATATACGGGGGAGGCTTACATTCGGGTAGAGAAAGCAACTCTCGTGGGGTGTATTGCCAGATGGCTAAACGTTGAGATAGGAACAAGTGTGAGTTTCTTGTGAATCACACTGAAGGATGAAGTCACTATGTAAAAGCTGGATACTTCTTAGCCAGACGGGAGTCACGATAGGAACACATACACTGACTGAGAGAAAGCAATTGTTGGGTGGTGGGTTTTAGGTTTGCTAAAGTCCAGTTTGGAAGAAGTGCGAGAATCCTTTATAGGAATGCTTACATTCACTTCCAGAAAGCAGCGATCAGCGGTGGTTTGCAGGATTGCTACACCGCAGTTTGCAAGAAGTGCGAGAGTCATGCATAGCAATGCTTAAATTCCCTTAGAGAAAGCAACTGTCGGCGGGTGTTTTTTAGGCTTTCTAGCCTCTGGTTTGGATGAAATGTGAGACATACATGGGAACGCTTACATTCCCTTCCAGAAAGCAAGTGTCGCGGAGTGGTTTTTAGGCTTGCAAGACTTCTGAATGGAAGAAGTGCGAGAGGCATATACAGGAAGGCGTACATTTACTTAATGAAAGCAACTATAGTGGGATGCATTGGAGAATTGCTAAAGTCTGAGATTGGAAGAAGTGTGACCTTCCTGTCAAACACACTTGAGAAAGGAGTCATCACGTAGGACGGGGAGAGCTCCCAGCAGTAAGGAGTCATGTATAGGGACGCTTAAACTAACTTAGAGCGAGCAACTAGCAGGTGGTGCTCTGTAGGCTGGCTAAACGCTAGAATGGAGGAAGTGCCAGACGGTCTTCTATATTAACGCTTACATTCACTGAGAGAAAGAGACTATGTTGGGCGCTTTGTTACACTGGTAAACTCTGAGATTGGAAGAAGTGTGAGAATTTCCTGTCCAACGCACTTAAGAAAGAAGTCATTATGTAGGAAGAGGAGAGTTCTCGGCTAGAAAGGGAGGACGCTTTCTATGTATGGGAACGCTTACATTCACTTCAAGAAACTATCGGGGGGTAATTTGTAGTTAAACTCTAGAAGAACTGTGAGAGTCCTATATAGGAAGGCTTGCATTCACTTAGGGAAAGCAAGTACGAAGAAGGAGTGGTTTGTAGGCTTGCTAAACTCTAGTGTTGACGAAATGCGAGAGTCCTATAGAGGGACGTTAACCTTCAGTTAGTGAGAACAACTCTCGGGGAGGGGGGTGGTATTTAGGCTTGCTGAACTCTAGTTTGGAAGACATGTCCGAGTTATCCAGGAAGGCTTACAATCACTTAGCTAGAAAGCCAGTATCGGTGGTCGCCTTGTAGGCTTGCTAAACTCTAGTTTCCAGGAAGGGCAAGAGTCATATAGAGGATCACTTAAATTCACTCAGTGAAAGCAACTGTCGCAGGCTGCCTTTTAGGGTGGCTAAACTCTAGTTGGAAGGAAGTGTGAGAGTCATATATAGGAATTCTTACCTTGACTTAGTGAAAGCACCTATGGAGCGGTGGCTTGTCGTCTTGCTGAACTCCAGTTTGGAAGATGTGCGAGAGTATGTATTCATAGGGATATTTACAGCCACTTAGAGAAAGTAGCTCTCAGGGCTGGTGCGCAGGGTTACAAAACTACATTCAAAGAAGGACAAGAAAAATATACGGGGGAGGCTTACATTCGGGTAGAGAAAGCAACTCTCGTGGGGTGTATTGCCAGATGGCTAAACGTTGAGATTGGAACAAGTGTGAGTTTCTTGTGAATCACACTGAAGGATGAAGTCACTATGTAAAAGCTGGATACTTCTTAGCCAGACGGGAGTCACGATAGGAACACATACACTGACTGAGAGAAAGCAATTGTTGGGTGGTGGGTTTTAGGTTTGCTAAAGTCCAGTTTGGAAGAAGTGCGAGAATCCTTTATAGGAATGCTTACATTCACTTCCAGAAAGCAGCGATCAGCGGTGGTTTGCAGGATTGCTACACCGCAGTTTGCAAGAAGTGCGAGAGTCATGCATAGCAATGCTTAAATTCCCTTAGAGAAAGCAAATGTCGGCGGGTGTTTTTTAGGCTTTCTAGCCTCTGGTTTGGATGAAGTGTGAGACATACATGGGAACGCTTACATTCCCTTCCAGAAAGCAAGTGTCGCGGAGTGGTTTTTAGGCTTGCAAGACTTCTGAACGGAAGAAGTGCGAGAGGCATATACAGGAAGGCGTACATTTACTTAATGAAAGCAACTATAGTGGGATGCATTGGAGAATTGCTAAAGTCTGAGATTGGAAGAAGTGTGACCTTCCTGTCAAACACACTTGAGAAAGAAGTCATCACGTAGGACGGGGAGAGCTCCCAGCAGTAAGGAGTCATGTATAGGGACGCTTAAACTAACTTAGAGCGAGCAACTAGCAGGTGGTGCTCTGTAGGCTGGCTAAACGCTAGAATGGAGGAAGTGCCAGACGGTCTTCTATATTAACGCTTACATTCACTGAGAGAAAGAGACTATGTTGGGCGCTTTGTTACACTGGTAAACTCTGAGATTGGAAGAAGTGTGAGAGTTTCCTGTCCAACGCACTTAAGAAAGAAGTCATTATGTAGGAAGAGGAGAGTTCTCGGCTAGAAAGGGAGGAGGCTTTCTATGTATGGGAACGCTTACATTCACTTCAAGAAACTATCGGGGGGTAATTTGTAGTTAAACTCTAGAAGAACTGTGAGAGTCCTATATAGGAAGGCTTGCATTCACTTAGGGAAAGCAAGTACGAAGAAGGAGTGGTTTGTAGGCTTGCTAAACTCTAGTGTTGACGAAATGTGAGAGTCCTATAGAGGGACGTTAACCTTCAGTTAGTGAGAGCAACTCTCGGGGAGGGGGGTGGTATTTAGGCTTGCTGAACTCTAGTTTGGAAGACATGTCCGAGTTATCCAGGAAGGCTTACAATCACTTAGCTAGAAAGCCAGTATCGGCGGTCGCCTTGTAGGCTTGCTAAACTCTAGTTTCCAGGAAGGGCAAGAGTCATATAGAGGATCACTTAAATTCACTCAGTGAAAGCAACTGTCGCGGGCTGCCTTTTAGGGTGGCTAAACTCTAGTTGGAAGGAATTGTGAGAGTCATATATAGGAATTCTTACCTTGACTTAGTGAAAGCACCTATGGAGCGGTGGCTTGTCGTCTTGCTGAACTCCAGTTTGGAAGATGTGCGAGAATATGTATTCATAGGGATATTTACAGCCACTTAGAGAAAGTAGCTCTCAGGGCTGGTGCGCAGGGTTACAAAACTACATTCAAAGAAGGACAAGAAAAATATACGGGGGAGGCTTACATTCGGGTAGAGAAAGCAACTCTCGTGGGGTGTATTGCCAGATGGCTAAACGTTGAGATTGGAACAAGTGTGAGTTTCTTGTGAATCACACTGAAGGATGAAGTCACTATGTAAAAGCTGGATACTTCTTAGCCAGACGGGAGTCACCATAGGAACACATACACTGACTGAGAGAAAGCAATTGTTGGGTGGTGGGTTGTAGGTTTGCTAAAGTCCAGTTTGGAAGAAGTGCGAGAATCCTTTCTAGGAATGCTTACATTCACTTCCAGAAAGCAGCGATCAGCAGTGGTTTGCAGGATTGCTACACCGCAGTTTGCAAGAAGTGGGAGAGTCATGCATAGCAATGCTTAAATTCCCTTAGAGAAAGCAACTGTCGGCGGGTGATTTTTAGGCTTTCTAGCCTCTGGTTTGGATGCAGTGTGAGACATACATGGGAACGCTTACATTCCCTTCCAGAAAGCAAGTGTCGCGGAGTGGTTTTTAGGCTTGCAAGACTTCTGAACGGAAGAAGTGCGAGAGGCATATACAGGAAGGCGTACATTTCCTTAATGAAAGCAACTATAGTGGGATGCATTGGAGAATTGCTAAAGTCTGAGATTGGAAGAAGTGTGACCTTCCTGTCAAACACACTTGAGAAAGAAGTCATCACGTAGGACGGGCAGAGCTCCCAGCAGCAAGGAGTCATGTATAGGGACGCTTAAACTAACTTAGACAGAGCAACTAGCAGGTGGTGCTCTGTAGGCTGGCTAAACGCTAGAATGGAGGAAGTGCCAGACGGTCTTCTATATTAACGCTTACATTCACTGAGAGAAAGAGACTATGTTGGGCGCTTGTTACACTGGTAAACTCTGAGATTGGAAGAAGTGTGAGAGTTTCCTGTCCAACGCACTTAAGAAAGAAGTCATTATGTAGGAAGAGGAGAGTTCTCGGCTAGAAAGGGAGGACGCTTTCTATGTATGGGAACGCTTACATTCACTTCAAGAAACTATCGGGGGGTAATTTGTAGTTAAACTCTAAAAGAACTGTGAGAGTCCTATATAGGAAGGCTTGCATTCACTTAGGGAAAGCAAGTATGAAGAAGGAGTGGTTTGTAGGCTTGCTAAACTCTAGTGTTGACGAAATGCGAGAGTCCTATAGAGGGACGTTAACCTTCAGTTAGTGAGAGCAACTGTCGTGGAGGAGGGTGGTATTTAGGCTTGCTGAACTCTAGTTTGGAAGACATGTCCGAGTTATCCAGGAAGGCTTACAATCACTTAGCTAGAAAGCCAGTATCGGCGGTCGCCTTGTAGGCTTGCTAAAGTCTAGTTTCCAGGAGGGCAAGAGTCATATAGAGGATCACTTAAATTCACTCAGTGAAAGCAACTGTCGCGGGCTGCCTTTTAGGGTGGCTAAACTCTAGTTGGAAGGAAGTGTGAGAGTCATATATAGGAATTCTTACCTTGATTAGTGAAAGCACCTATGGAGCGGTGGCTTGTCGTCTTGCTGAACTCCAGTTTGGAAGATGTGCGAGAGTATGTATTCATAGGGATATTTACAGCAACTTAGAGAAAGTAGCTCTCAGGGCTGGTGCGCAGGGTTACAAAACTACATTCAAAGAAGGACAAGAAAAATATACGGGGGAGGCTTACATTCGGGTAGAGAAAGCAACTCTCGTGGGGTGTATTGCCAGATGGCTAAACGTTGAGATTGGAACAAGTGTGAGTATCTTGTGAATCACACTGAAGGATGAAGTCACTATGTAAAAGCTGGATACTTCTTAGCCAGACGGGAGTCACGATAGGAACACATACACTGACTGAGAGAAAGCAATTATTGGGTGGTGGGTTGTAGGTTTGCTAAAGTCCAGTTTGGAAGAAGTGCGAGAATCCTTTATAGGAATGCTTACATTCACTTCCAGAAAGCAGCGATCAGCGGTGGTTTGCAGGATTGCTACACCGCAGTTTGCAAGAAGTTCGAGAGTCGTGCATAGCAATGCTTAAATTCCCTTAGAGAAAGCAACTGTCGGCGGGTGATTTTTAGGCTTTCTAGCCTCTGGTTTGGATGAAGTGTGAGACATACATGGGAACGCTTACATTCCCTTCCAGAAAGCAAGTGTCGCGGAGTGGTTTTTAGGCTTGCAAGACTTCTGAACGGAAGAAGTGCGAGAGGCATATACAGGAAGGCGTACATTTACTTAATGAAAGCAACTATAGTGGGATGCATTGGAGAATTGCTAAAGTCTGAGATTGGAAGAAGTGTGACCTTCCTGTCAAACACACTTGAGAAAGAAGTCATCACGTAGGACGGGGAGAGCTCCCAGCAGTAAGGAGTCATGTATAGGGACACTTAAACTAACTTAGAGCGAGCAACTAGCAGGTGGTGCTCTGTAGGCTGGCTAAACGCTAGAATGGAGGAAGTGCCAGACGGTCTTCTATATGAACGCTTACATTCACTGAGAGAAAGAGACTATGTTGGGCGCTTTGTTACACTGGTAAACTCTGAGATTGGAAGAAGTGTGAGAGTTTCCTGTCCAACGCACTTAGGAAAGAAGTCATTATGTAGGAAGAGGAGAGTTCTCGGCTAGAAAGGGAGGAGGCTTTCTATGGATGGGAACGCTTACATTCACTTCAAGAAACTATCGGGGGGTAATTTGTAGTTAAACTCTAGAAGAACTGTGAGAGTCCTATATGGGAAGGCTTGCATTCACTTAGGGAAAGCAAGTACGAAGAAGGAGTGGTTTGTAGGCTTGCTAAACTCTAGTGTTGACGAAATGCGAGAGTCCTATAGAGGGACGTTAACCTTCAGTTAGTGAGAGCAACTCTCGGGGAGGGGGGTGGTATTTAGGCTTGCTGAACTCTAGTTTGGAAGACATGTCCGAGTTATCCAGGAAGGCTTACAATCACTTAGCTAGAAAGCCAGTATCGGCGGTCGCCTTGTAGGCTTGCTAAACTCTAGTTTCCAGGAAGGGCAAGAGTCATATAGAGGATCACTTAAATTCACTCAGTGAAAGCAACTGTCGTAGGCTGCCTTTTAGGGTGGCTAAACTCTAGTTGGAAGGAAGTGTGAGAGTCATATATAGGAATTCTTACCTTGACTTAGTGAAAGCACCTATGGCGCGGTGGCTTGTCATCTTGCTGAACTCCAGTTTGGAAGATGTGCGAGAGTATGTATTCATAGGGATATTTACAGCCACTTAGAGAAAGTAGCTCTCAGGGCTGGTGCGCAGGGTTACAAAACTACATTCAAAGAAGGACAAGAAAAATATACGGGGGAGGCTTACATTCGGGTAGAGAAAGCAACTCTCGTGGGGTGTATTGCCAGATGGCTAAACGTTGAGATAGGAACAAGTGTGAGTTTCTTGTGAATCACACTGAAGGATGAAGTCACTATGTAAAAGCTGGATACTTCTTAGCCAGACGGGAGTCACGATAGGAACACATACACTGACTGAGAGAAAGCAATTGTTGGGTGGTGGGTTTTAGGTTTGCTAAAGTCCAGTTTGGAAGAAGTGCGAGAATCCTTTATAGGAATGCTTACATTCACTTCCAGAAAGCAGCGATCAGCGGTGGTTTGCAGGATTGCTACACCGCAGTTTGCAAGAAGTGCGAGAGTCATGCATAGCAATGCTTAAATTCCCTTAGAGAAAGCAACTGTCGGCGGGTGATTTTTAGGCTTTCTAGCCTCTGGTTTGGATGAAGTGTGAGACATACATGGGAACGCTTACATTCCCTTCCAGAAAGCAAGTGTCGCGGAGTGGTTTTTAGGCTTGCAAGACTTCTGAATGGAAGAAGTGCGAGAGGCATATACAGGAAGGCGTACATTTACTTAATGAAAGCAACTATAGTGGGATGCATTGGAGAATTGCTAAAGTCTGAGATTGGAAGAAGTGTGACCTTCCTGTCAAACACACTTGAGAAAGAAGTCATCACGTAGGACGGGGAGAGCTCCCAGCAGTAAGGAGTCATGTATAGGGACGCTTAAACTAACTTAGAGCGAGCAACTAGCAGGTGGTGCTCTGTAGGCTGGCTAAACGCTAGAATGGAGGAAGTGCCAGACGGTCTTCTATATTAACGCTTACATTCACTGAGAGAAAGAGACTATGTTGGGCGCTTTGTTACACTGGTAAACTCTGAGATTGGAAGAAGTGTGAGAGTTTCCTGTCCAATGCACTTAAGAAAGAAGTCATTATGTAGGAAGAGGAGAGTTCTCGGCTAGAAAGGGAGGAGGCTTTCTATGTATGGGAACGCTTACATTCATTTCAAGAAACTATCGGGGGGTAATTTGTAGTTAAACTCTAGAAGAACTGTGAGAGTCCTATATGGGAAGGCTTGCATTCACTTAGGGAAAGCAAGTACGAAGAAGGAGTGGTTTGTAGGCTTGCTAAACTCTAGTGTTGATGAAATGCGAGAGTCCTATAGAGGGACGTTAACCTTCAGTTAGTGAGAACAACTCTCGGGGAGGGGGGTGGTATTTAGGCTTGCTGAACTCTAGTTTGGAAGACATGTCCGAGTTATCCAGGAAGGCTTACAATCACTTAGCTAGAAAGCCAGTATCGGCGGTCGCCTTGTAGGCTTGCTAAACTCTAGTTTCCAGGAAGGGCAAGAGTCATATAGAGGATCACTTAAATTCACTCAGTGAAAGCAACTGTCGTAGGCTGCCTTTTAGGGTGGCTAAACTCTAGTTGGAAGGAAGTGTGAGAGTCATATATAGGAATTCTTACCTTGACTTAGTGAAAGCACCTATGGCGCGGTGGCTTGTCATCTTGCTGAACTCCAGTTTGGAAGATGTGCGAGAGTATGTATTCATAGGGATATTTACAGCCACTTAGAGAAAGTAGCTCTCAGGGCTGGTGCGCAGGGTTACAAAACTACATTCAAAGAAGGACAAGAAAATTATACGGGGGAGGCTTACATTCGGGTAGAGAAAGCAACTCTCGTGGGGTGTATTGCCAGATGGCTAAACGTTGAGATTGGAACAAGTGTGAGTTTCTTGTGAATCACACTGAAGGATGAAGTCACTATGTAAAAGCTGGATACTTCTTAGCCAGACGGGAGTCACGATAGGAACACATACACTGACTGAGAGAAAGCAATTGTTGGGTGGTGGGTTGTAGGTTTGCTAAAGTCCAGTTTGGAAGAAGTGCGAGAATCCTTTCTAGGAATGCTTACATTCACTTCCAGAAAGCAGCAATCAGCGGTGGTTTGCAGGATTGCTACACCGCAGTTTGCAAGAAGTGCGAGAGTCGTGCATAGCAATGCTTAAATTCCCTTAGAGAAAGCAACTGTCGGCGGGTGATTTTTAGGCTTTCTAGCCTCTGGTTTGGATGAAGTGTGAGACATACATGGGAACGCTTACATTCCCTTCCAGAAAGCAAGTGTCGCGGAGTGGTTTTTAGGCTTGCAAGACTTCTGAACGGAAGAAGTGCGAGAGGCATATACAGGAAGGCGTACATTTACTTAATGAAAGCAACTATAGTGGGATGCATTGGAGAATTGCTAAAGTCTGAGATTGGAAGAAGTGTGACCTTCCTGTCAAACACACTTGAGAAAGAAGTCATCACGTAGGACGGGGAGAGCTCCCAGCAGTAAGGAGTCATGTATAGGGACGCTTAAACTAACTTAGAGCGAGCAACTAGCAGGTGGTGCTCTGTAGGCTGGCTAAACGCTAGAATGGAGGAAGTGCCAGACGGTCTTCTATATTAACGCTTACATTCACTGAGAGAAAGAGACTATGTTGGGCGCTTTGTTACACTGGTAAACTCTGAGATTGGAGGAAGTGTGAGAGTTTCCTGTCCAACGCACTTAGGAAAGAAGTCATTATGTAGGAAGAGGAGAGTTCTCGGCTAGAAAGGGAGGAGGCTTTCTATGTATGGGAACGCTTACATTCACTTCAAGAAACTATCGGGGGGTAATTTGTAGTTAAACTCTAGAAGAACTGTGAGAGTCCTATATGGGAAGGCTTGCATTCACTTAGGGAAAGCAAGTACGAAGAAGGAGTGGTTTGTAGGCTTGCTAAACTCTAGTGTTGACGAAATGCGAGAGTCCTATAGAGGGACGTTAACCTTCAGTTAGTGAGAACAACTCTCGGGGAGGGGGGTGATATTTAGGCTTGCTGAACTCTAGTTTGGAAGACATGTCCGAGTTATCCAGGAAGGCTTACAATCACTTAGCTAGAAAGCCAGTATCGGCGGTCGCCTTGTAGGCTTGCTAAACTCTAGTTTCCAGGAAGGGCAAGAGTCATATAGAGGATCACTTAAATTCACTCAGTGAAAGCAACTGTCGTGGGCTGCCTTTTAGGGTGGCTAAACTCTAGTTGGAAAGAAGTGTGAGAGTCATATATAGGAATTCTTACCTTGACTTAGTGAAAGCACCTATGGAGCGGTGGCTTGTCGTCTTGCTGAACTCCAGTTTGGAAGATGTGCGAGAGTATGTATTCATAGGGATATTTACAGCCACTTAGAGAAAGTAGCTCTCAGGGCTGGTGCGCAGGGTTACAAAACTACATTCAAAGAAGGACAAGAAAAATATACGGGGGAGGCTTACATTCGGGTAGAGAAAGCAACTCTCGTGGGGTGTATTGCCAGATGGCTAAACGTTGAGATTGGAACAAGTGTGAGTTTCTTGTGAATCACACTGAAGGATGAAGTCACTATGTAAAAGCTGGATACTTCTTAGCCAGACGGGAGTCACGATAGGAACACATACACTGACTGAGAGAAAGCAATTGTTGGGTGGTGGGTTGTAGGTTTGCTAAAGTCCAGTTTGGAAGAAGTGCGAGAATCCTTTATAGGAATGCTTACATTCACTTCCAGAAAGCAGCGATCAGCGGTGGTTTGCAGGATTGCTACACCGCAGTTTGCAAGAAGTGCGAGAGTCGTGCATAGCAATGCTTAAATTCCCTTAGAGAAAGCAACTGTCGGCGGGTGATTTTTAGGCTTTCTAGCCTCTGGTTTGGATGAAGTGTGAGACATACATGGGAACGCTTACATTCCCTTCCAGAAAGCAAGTGTCGCGGAGTGGTTTTTAGGCTTGCAAGACTTCTGAACGGAAGAAGTGCGAGAGGCACATACAGGAAGGCGTACATTTACTTAATGAAAGCAACTATAGTGGGATGCATTGGAGAATTGCTAAAGTCTGAGATTGGAAGAAGTGTGAACTTCCTGTCAAACACACTTGAGAAAGAAGTCATCACGTAGGACGGGGAGAGCTCCAAGCAGTAAGGAGTCATGTATAGGGACGCTTAAACTAACTTAGAGCGAGCCACTAGCAGGTGGTGCTCTGTAGGCTGGCTAAACGCTAGAATGGAGGAAGTGCCAGACGGTCTTCTATATTAACGCTTACATTCACTGAGAGAAAGAGACTATGTTGGGCGCTTTGTTACACTGGTAAACTCTGAGATTGGAAGAAGTGTGAGAGTTTCCTGTCCAACGCACTTAGGAAAGAAGTCATTATGTAGGAAGAGGAGAGTTCTCGGCTAGAAAGGGAGGAGGCTTTCTATGGATGGGAACGCTTACATTCACTTCAAGAAACTATCGGGGGGTAATTTGTAGTTAAACTCTAGAAGAACTGTGAGAGTCCTATATAGGAAGGCTTGCATTTACTTAGGGAAAGCAAGTACGAAGAAGGAGTGGTTTGTAGGCTTGCTAAACTCTAGTGTTGACGAAATGCGAGAGTCCTATAGAGGGACGTTAACCTTCAGTTAGTGAGAGCAACTCTCGGGGAGGGGGGTGGTATTTAGGCTTGCTGAACTCTAGTTTGGAAGACATGTCCGAGTTATCCAGGAAGGCTTACAATCACTTAGCTAGAAAGCCAGTATCGGCGGTCGCCTTGTAGGCTTGCTAAACTCTAGTTTCCAGGAAGGGCAAGAGTCATATAGAGGATCACTTAAATTCACTCAGTGAAAGCAACTGTCGCAGGCTGCCTTTTAGGGTGGCTAAACTCTAGTTGGAAGGAAGTGTGAGAGTCATATATAGGAATTCTTACCTTGACTTAGTGAAAGCACCTATGGAGCGGTGGCTTGTCGTCTTGCTGAACTCCAGTTTGGAAGATGTGCGAGAGTATGTATTCATAGGGATATTTACAGCCACTTAGAGAAAGTAGCTCTCAGGGCTGGTGCGCAGGGTTACAAAACTACATTCAAAGAAGGACAAGAAAAATATACGGGGGAGGCTTACATTCGGGTAGAGAAAGCAACTCTCGTGGGGTGTATTGCCAGATGGCTAAACGTTGAGATTGGAACAAGTGTGAGTTTCTTGTGAATCACACTGAAGGATGAAGTCACTGTGTAAAAGCTGGATACTTCTTAGCCAGACGGGAGTCACGATAGGAACACATACACTGACTGAGAGAAAGCAATTGTTGGGTGGTGGGTTGTAGGTTTGCTAAAGTCCAGTTTGGAAGAAGTGCGAGAATCCTTTATAGGAATGCTTACATTCACTTCCAGAAAGCAGCGATCAGCGGTGGTTTGCAGGATTGCTACACCGCAGTTTGCAAGAAGTGCGAGAGTCATGCATAGCAATGCTTAAATTCCCTTAGAGAAAGCAACTGTCGGCGGGTGATTTTTAGGCTTTCTAGCCTCTGGTTTGGATGAAGTGTGAGACATACATGGGAACGCTTACATTCCCTTCCAGAAAGCAAGTGTCGCGGAGTGGTTTTTAGGCTTGCAAGACTTCTGAACGGAAGAAGTGCGAGAGGCATATACAGGAAGGCGTACATTTACTTAATGAAAGCAACTATAGTGGGATGCATTGGAGAATTGCTAAAGTCTGAGATTGGAAGAAGTGTGACCTTCCTGTCAAACACACTTGAGAAAGAAGTCATCACGTAGGACGGGGAGAGCTCCCAGCAGTAAGGAGTCATGTATAGGGACGCTTAAACTAACTTAGAGCGAGCAACTAGCAGGTGGTGCTCTGTAGGCTGGCTAAACGCTAGAATGGAGGAAGTGCCAGACGGTCTTCTATATTAACGCTTACATTCACTGAGAGAAAGAGACTATGTTGGGCGCTTTGTTACACTGGTAAACTCTGAGATTGGAAGAAGTGTGAGAGTTTCCTGTCCAACGCACTTAGGAAAGAAGTCATTATGTAGGAAGAGGAGAGTTCCCGGCTAGAAAGGGAGGACGCTTTCTATGTATGGGAACGCTTACATTCACTTCAAGAAACTATCGGGGGGTAATTTGTAGTTAAACTCTAGAAGAACTGTGAGAGTCCTATATAGGAAGGCTTGCATTCACTTAGGGAAAGCAAGTACGAAGAAGGAGTGGTTTGTAGGCTTGCTAAACTCTAGTGTTGACGAAATGCGAGAGTCCTATAGAGGGACGTTAACCTTCAGTTAGTGAGAGCAACTCTCGGGGAGGGGGGTGGTATTTAGGCTTGCTGAACTCTAGTTTGGAAGACATGTCCGAGTTATCCAGGAAGGCTTACAATCACTTAGCTAGAAAGCCAGTATCGGCGGTCGCCTTGTAGGCTTGCTAAACTCTAGTTTCCAGGAAGGGCAAGAGTCATATAGAGGATCACTTAAATTCACTCAGTGAAAGCAACTGTCGCGGGCTGCCTTTTAGGGTGGCTAAACTCTAGTTGGAAGGAAGTGTGAGAGTCATATATAGGAATTCTTACCTTGACTTAGTGAAAACACCTATGGAGCGGTGGCTTGTCGTCTTGCTGAACTCCAGTTTGGAAGATGTGCGAGAGTATGTATTCATAGGGATATTTACAGCCACTTAGAGAAAGTAGCTCTCAGGGCTGGTGCGCAGGGTTACAAAACTACATTCAAAGAAGGACAAGAAAAATATACGGGGGAGGCTTACATTCGGGTAGAGAAAGCAACTCTCGTGGGGTGTATTGCCAGATGGCTAAACGTTGAGATTGGAACAAGTGTGAGTTTCTTGTGAATCACACTGAAGGATGAAGTCACTATGTAAAAGCTGGATACTTCTTAGCCAGACGGGAGTCACGATAGGAACACATACACTGACTGAGAGAAAGCAATTGTTGGGTGGTGGGTTGTAGGTTTGCTAAAGTCCAGTTTGGAAGAAGTGCGAGAATCCTTTATAGGAATGCTTACATTCACTTCCAGAAAGCAGCGATCAGCGGTGGTTTGCAGGATTGCTACACCGCAGTTTGCAAGAAGTGCGAGAGTCATGCATAGAAATGCTTAAATTCCCTTAGAGAAAGCAACTGTCGGCGGGTGATTTTTAGGCTTTCTAGCCTCTGGTTTGGATGAAGTGTGAGACATACATGGGAACGCTTACATTCCCTTCCAGAAAGCAAGTGTCGCGGAGTGGTTTTTAGGCTTGCAAGACTTCTGAACGGAAGAAGTGCGAGAGGCATATACAGGAAGGCGTACATTTACTTAATGAAAGCAACTATAGTGGGATGCATTGGAGAATTGCTAAAGTCTGAGATTGGAAGAAGTGTGACCTTCCTGTCAAACACACTTGAGAAAGAAGTCATCACGTAGGACGGGGAGAGCTCCCAGCAGTAAGGAGTCATGTATAGGGACGCTTAAACTAACTTAGAGCGAGCAACTAGCAGGTGGTGCTCTGTAGGCTGGCTAAACGCTAGAATGGAGGAAGTGCCAGACGGTCTTCTATATTAACGCTTACATTCACTGAGAGAAAGAGACTATGTTGGGCGCTTTGTTACACTGGTAAACTCTGAGATTGGAAGAAGTGTGAGAGTTTCCTGTCCAACGCACTTAGGAAAGAAGTCATTATGTAGGAAGAGGAGAGTTCTCGGCTAGAAAGGGAGGAGGCTTTCTATCGATGGGAACGCTTACATTCACTTCAAGAAACTATCGGGGGGTAATTTGTAGTTAAACTCTAGAAGAACTGTGAGAGTCCTATATAGGAAGGCTTGCATTCACTTAGGGAAAGCAAGTACGAAGAAGGAGTGGTTTGTAGGCTTGCTAAACTCTAGTGTTGACGAAATGCGTGAGTCCTATAGAGGGACGTTATCCTTCAGTTAGTGAGAGCAACTCTCGGGGAGGGGGGTGGTATTTAGGCTTGCTGAACTCTAGTTTGGAAGACATGTCCGAGTTATCCAGGAAGGCTTACAATCACTTAGCTAGAAAGCCAGTATCGGCGGTCGCCTTGTAGGCTTGCTAAACTCTAGTTTCCAGGAAGGGCAAGAGTCATATAGAGGATCACTTAAATTCACTCAGTGAAAGCAACTGTCGCGGGCTGCCTTTTAGGGTGGCTAAACTCTAGTTGGAAGGAAGTGTGAGAGTCATATATAGGAATTCTTACCTTGACTTAGTGAAAGCACCTATGGAGCGGTGGCTTGTCGTCTTGCTGAACTCCAGTTTGGAAGATGTGCGAGAGTATGTATTCATAGGGATATTTACAGCCACTTAGAGAAAGTAGCTCTCAGGGCTGGTGCGCAGGGTTACAAAACTACATTCAAAGAAGGACAAGAAAAATATACGGGGGAGGCTTACATTCGGGTAGAGAAAGCAACTCTCGTGGGGTGTATTGCCAGATGGCTAAACGTTGAGATTGGAACAAGTGTGAGTTTCTTGTGAATCACACTGAAGGATGAAGTCACTATGTAAAAGCTGGATACTTCTTAGCCAGACGGGAGTCACCATAGGAACACATACACTGACTGAGAGAAAGCAATTGTTGGGTGGTGGGTTGTAGGTTTGCTAAAGTCCAGTTTGGAAGAAGTGCGAGAATCCTTTATAGGAATGCTTACATTCACTTCCAGAAAGCAGCGATCAGCGGTGGTTTGCAGGATTGCTACACCGCAGTTTGCAAGAAGTGCGAGAGTCGTGCATAGCAATGCTTAAATTCCCTTAGAGAAAGCAACTGTCGGCGGGTGATTTTTAGGCTTTCTAGCCTCTGGTTTGGATGAAGTGTGAGACATACATGGGAACGCTTACATTCCCTTCCAGAAAGCAAGTGTCGCGGAGTGGTTTTTAGGCTTGCAAGACTTCTGAACGGAAGAAGTGCGAGAGGCATATACAGGAAGGCGTACATTTACTTAATGAAAGCAACTATAGTGGGATGCATTGGAGAATTGCTAAAGTCTGAGATTGGAAGAAGTGTGACCTTCCTGTCAAACACACTTGAGAAAGAAGTCATCACGTAGGACGGGGAGAGCTCCCAGCAGTAAGGAGTCATGTATAGGGACGCTTAAACTAACTTAGAGCGAGCAACTAGCAGGTGGTGCTCTGTAGGCTGGCTAAACGCTAGAATGGAGGAAGTGCCAGACGGTCTTCTATATGAACGCTTACATTCACTGAGAGAAAGAGACTATGTTGGGCGCTTTGTTACACTGGTAAACTCTGAGATTGGAAGAAGTGTGAGAGTTTCCTGTCCAACGCACTTAGGAAAGAAGTCATTATGTAGGAAGAGGAGAGTTCTCGGCTAGAAAGGGAGGATGCTTTCTATGTATGGGAACGCTTACATTCACTTCAAGAAACTATCGGGGGGTAATTTGTAGTTACACTCTAGAAGAACTGTGAGAGTCCTATATAGGAAGGCTTGCATTCACTTAGGGAAAGCAAGTACGAAGAAGGAGTGGTTTGTAGGCTTGCTAAACTCTAGTGCTGACGAAATGCGAGAGTCCTATAGAGGGACGTTAACCTTCAGTTAGTGAGAGCAACTCTCGGGGAGGGGGGTGGTATTTAGGCTTGCTGAACTCTAGTTTGGAAGACATGTCCGAGTTATCCAGGAAGGCTTACAATCACTTAGCTAGAAAGCCAGTATCGGCGGTCGCCTTGTAGGCTTGCTAAACTCTAGTTTCCAGGAAGGGCAAGAGTCATATAGAGGATCACTTAAATTCACTCAGTGAAAGCAACTGTCGCGGGCTGCCTTTTAGGGTGGCTAAACTCTAGTTGGAAAGAAGTGTGAGAGTCATATATAGGAATTCTTACCTTGACTTAGTGAAAGCACCTATGGAGCGGTGGCTTGTCGTCTTGCTGAACTCCATTTTGGAAGATGTGCGAGAGTATGTATTCATAGGGATATTTACAGCCACTTAGAGAAAGTAGCTCTAAGGGCTGGTGCGCAGGGTTACAAAACTACATTCAAAGAAGGACAAGAAAAATATACGGGGGAGGCTTACATTCGGGTAGAGAAAGCAACTCTCGTGGGGTGTATTGCCAGATGGCTAAACGTTGAGATTGGAACAAGTGTGAGTTTCTTGTGAATCACACTGAAGGATGAAGTCACTATGTAAAAGCTGGATACTTCTTAGCCAGACGGGAGTCACGATAGGAACACATACACTGACTGAGAGAAAGCAATTGTTGGGTGGTGGGTTGTAGGTTTGCTAAAGTCCAGTTTGGAAGAAGTGCGAGAATCCTTTATAGGAATGCTTACATTCACTTCCAGAAAGCAGCGATCAGCGGTGGTTTGCAGGATTGCTACACCGCAGTTTGCAAGAAGTGCGAGAGTCATGCATAGCAATGCTTAAATTCCCTTAGAGAAAGCAACTGTCGGCGGGTGATTTTTAGGCTTTCTAGCCTCTGGTTTGGATGAAGTGTGAGACATACATGGGAACGCTTACATTCCCTTCCAGAAAGCAAGTGTCGCGGAGTGGTTTTTAGGCTTGCAAGACTTCTGAACGGAAGAAGTGCGAGAGGCATATACAGGAAGGCGTACATTTACTTAATGAAAGCAACTATAGTGGGATGCATTGGAGAATTGCTAAAGAGTGAGATTGGAAGAAGTGTGACCTTCCTGTCAAACACACTTGAGAAAGAAGTCATCACGTAGGACGGGGAGAGCTCCCAGCAGTAAGGAGTCATGTATAGGGACGCTTAAACTAACTTAGAGCGAGCAACTAGCAGGTGGTGCTCTGTAGGCTGGCTAAACGCTAGAATGGAGGAAGTGCCAGACGGTCTTCTATATTAACGCTTACATTCACTGAGAGAAAGAGACTATGTTGGGCGCTTTGTTACACTGGTAAACTCTGAGATTGGAAGAAGTGTGAGAGTTTCCTGTCCAACGCACTTAGGAAAGAAGTCATTATGTAGGAAGAGGAGAGTTCTCGGCTAGAAAGGGAGGAGGCTTTCTATGGATGGGAACGCTTACATTCACTTCAAGAAACTATCGGGGGGTAATTTGTAGTTAAACTCTAGAAGAACTGTGAGAGTCCTATATAGGAAGGCTTGCATTCACTTAGGGAAAGCAAGTACGAAGAAGGAGTGGTTTGTAGGCTTGCTAAACTCTAGTGTTGACGAAATGCGAGAGTCCTATAGAGGGACGTTAACCTTCAGTTAGTGAGAGCAACTCTCGGGGAGGGGGGTGGTATTTAGGCTTGCTGAACTCTAGTTTGGAAGACATGTCCGAGTTATCCAGGAAGGCTTACAATCACTTAGCTAGAAAGCCAGTATCGGCGGTCGCCTTGTAGGCTTGCTAAACTCTAGTTTCCAGGAAGGGCAAGAGTCATATAGAGGATCACTTAAATTCACTCAGTGAAAGCAACTGTCGCGGGCTGCCTTTTAGGGTGGCTAAACTCTAGTTGGAAGGAAGTGTGAGAGTCATATATAGGAATTCTTACCTTGACTTAGTGAAAGCACCTATGGAGCGGTGGCTTGTCGTCTTGCTGAACTCCAGTTTGGAAGATGTGCGAGAGTATGTATTCATAGGGATATTTACAGCCACTTAGAGAAAGTAGCTCTCAGGGCTGGTTCGCAGGGTTACAAAACTACATTCAAAGAAGGACAAGAAAAATATACGGGGGAGGCTTACATTCGGGTAGAGAAAGCAACTCTCGTGGGGTGTATTGCCAGATGGCTAAACGTTGAGATTGGAACAAGTGTGAGTTTCTTGTGAATCACACTGAAGGATGAAGTCACTATGTAAAAGCTGGATACTTCTTAGCCAGACGGGAGTCACGATAGGAACACATACACTGACTGAGAGAAAGCAATTGTTGGGTGGTGGGTTGTAGGTTTGCTAAAGTCCAGTTTGGAAGAAGTGCGAGAATCCTTTATAGGAATGCTTACATTCACTTCCAGAAAGCAGCGATCAGCGGTGGTTTGCAGGATTGCTACACCGCAGTTTGCAAGAAGTGCGAGAGTCATGCATAGCAATGCTTAAATTCCCTTAGAGAAAGCAACTGTCGGCGGGTGATTTTTAGGCTTTCTAGCCTCTGGTTTGGATGAAGTGTGAGACATACATGGGAACGCTTACATTCACTTGCAGAAAGCAAGTGTCGCGGAGTGGTTTTTAGGCTTGCAAGACTTCTGAACGGAAGAAGTGCGAGAGGCAAATACAGGAAGGCGTACATTTACTTAATGAAAGCAACTATAGTGGGATGCATTGGAGAATTGCTAAAGTCTGAGATTGGAAGAAGTGTGACCTTCCTGTCAAACACACTTGAGAAAGAAGTCATCACGTAGGACGGGGAGAGCTCCCAGCAGTAAGGAGTCATGTATAGGGACGCTTAAACTAACTTAGAGCGAGCAACTAGCAGGTGGTGCTCTGTAGGCTGGCTAAACGCTAGAATGGAGGAAGTGCCAGACGGTCTTCTATATTAACGCTTACATTCACTGAGAGAAAGAGACTATGTTGGGCGCTTTGTTACACTGGTAAACTCTGAGATTGGAAGAAGTGTGAGAGTTTCCTGTCCAACGCACTTAGGAAAGAAGTCATTATGTAGGAAGAGGAGAGTTCTCGGCTAGAAAGGGAGGAGGCTTCCTATGTATGGGAACGCTTACATTCACTTCAAGAAACTATCGGGGGGTAATTTGTAGTTAAACTCTAGAAGAACTGTGAGAGTCCTATATAGGAAGGCTTGCATTCACTTAGGGAAAGCAAGTACGAAGAAGGAGTGGTTTGTAGGCTTGCTAAACTCTAGTGTTGACGAAATGCGAGAGTCCTATAGAGGGACGTTAACCTTCAGTTAGTGAGAGCAACTCTCGGGGAGGGGGGTGGTATTTAGGCTTGCTGAACTCTAGTTTGGAAGACATGTCCGAGTTATCCAGGAAGGCTTACAATCACTTAGCTAGAAAGCCAGTATCGGCGGTAGGCTTGCTAAACTCTAGTTTCCAGGAAGGGCAAGAGTCATATAGAGGATCACTTAAATTCACTCAGTGAAAGCAACTGTCGCAGGCTGCCTTTTAGGGTGGCTAAACTCTAGTTGGAAGGAAGTGTGAGAGTCATATATAGGAATTCTTACCTTGACTTAGTGAAAGCACCTATGGAGCGGTGGCTTGTCGTCTTGCTGAACTCCAGTTTGGAAGATGTGCGAGAGTATGTATTCATAGGGATATTTACAGCCACTTAGAGAAAGTAGCTCTCAGGGCTGGTGCGCAGGGTTACAAAACTACATTCAAAGAAGGACAAGAAAATTATACGGGGGAGGCTTACATTCGGGTAGAGAAAGCAACTCTCGTGGGGTGTATTGCCAGATGGCTAAACGTTGAGATTGGAAAAAGTGTGAGTTTCTTGTGAATCACACTGAAGGATGAAGTCACTATGTAAAAGCTGGATATTTCTTAGCCAGACGGGAGTCACGATAGGAACACATACACTGACTGAGAGAAAGCAATTGTTGGGTGGTGGGTTGTAGGTTTGCTAAAGTCCAGTTTGGAAGAAGTGCGAGAATCCTTTATAGGAATGCTTACATTCACTTCCAGAAAGCAGCGATCAGCGGTGGTTTGCAGGATTGCTACACCGCAGTTTGCAAGAAGTGCGAGAGTCATGCATAGCAAAGCTTAAATTCCCTTAGAGAAAGCAACTGTCGGCGGGTGATTTTTAGGCTTTCTAGCCTCTGGTTTGGATGAAGTGTGAGACGTACATGGGAACGCTTACATTCACTTGCAGAAAGCAAGTGTCGCGGAGTGGTTTTTAGGCTTGCAAGACTTCTGAACGGAAGAAGTGCGAGAGGCATATACAGGAAGGCGTACATTTACTTAATGAAAGCAACTATAGTGGGATGCATTGGAGAATTGCTAAAGTCTGAGATTGGAAGAAGTGTGACCTTCCTGTCAAACACACTTGAGAAAGAAGTCATCACGTAGGACGGGGAGAGCTCCCAGCAGAACGGAGTCATGTATAGGGACGCTTTAACTAACTTAGAGCGAGCAACTAGCAGGTGGTGCTCTGTAGGCTGGCTAAACGCTAGAATGGAGGAAGTGCCAGACGGTCTTCTATATTAACGCTTACATTCACTGAGAGAAAGAGACTATGTTGGGCGCTTTGTTACACTGGTAAACTCTGAGATTGGAAGAAGTGTGAGAGTTTCCTGTCCAACGCACTTAAGAAAGAAGTCATTATGTAGGAAGAGGAGAGTTCTCGGCTAGAAAGGGAGGAGGCTTTCTATGTATGGGAACGCTTACATTCACTTCAAGAAACTATCGGGGGGTAATTTGTAGTTAAACTCTAGAAAAACTGTGAGAGTCCTATATAGGAAGGCTTGCATTCACTTAGGGAAAGCAAGTACGAAGAAGGAGTGGTTTGTAGGCTTGCTAAACTCTAGTGTTGACGAAATGCGAGAGTCCTATAGAGGGACGTTAACCTTCAGTTAGTGAGAGCAACTCTCGGGGGGGGGGGTGGTATTTAGGCTTGCTGAACTCTAGTTTGGAAGACATGTCCGAGTTATCCAGGAAGGCTTACAATCACTTAGCTAGAAAGCCAGTATCGGCGGTCGCCTTGTAGGCTTGCTAAACTCTAGTTTCCAGGAAGGGCAAGAGTCGCATAGAGGATCACTTAAATTCACTCAGTGAAAGCAACTGTCGTAGGCTGCCTTTTAGGGTGGCTAAACTCTAGTTGGAAGGAAGTGTGAGAGTCATATATAGGAATTCTTACCTTGACTTAGTGAAAGCACCTATGGAGCGGTGGCTTGTCGTCTTGCTGAACTCCAGTTTGGAAGATGTGCGAGAGTATGTATTCATAGGGATATTTACAGCCACTTAGAGAAAGTAGCTCTCAGGGCTGGTGCGCAGGGTTACAAAACTACATTCAAAGAAGGACAAGAAAAATATACGGGGGAGGCTTACATTCGGGTAGAGAAAGCAACTCTCGTGGGGTGTATTGCCAGATGGCTAAACGTTGAGATTGGAACAAGTGTGAGTTTCTTGTGAATCACACTGAAGGATGAAGTCACTATGTAAAAGCTGGATACTTCTTAGCCAGACGGGAGTCACGATAGGAACACATACACTGACTGAGAGAAAGCAATTGTTGGGTGGTGGGTTGTAGGTTTGCTAAAGTCCAGTTTGGAAGAAGTGCGAGAATCCTTTATAGGAATGCTTACATTCACTTCCAGAAAACAGCGATCAGCGGTGGTTTGCAGGATTGCTACACCGCAGTTTGCAAGAAGTGCGAGAGTCGTGCATAGCAATGCTTAAATTCCCTTAGAGAAAGCAACTGTCGGCGGGTGATTTTTAGGCTTTCTAGCCTCTGGTTTGGATGAAGTGTGAGACATACATGGGAACGCTTACATTCCCTTCCAGAAAGCAAGTGTCGCGGAGTGGTTTTTAGGCTTGCAAGACTTCTGAACGGAAGAAGTGCGAGAGGCATATACAGGAAGGCGTACATTTACTTAATGAAAGCCACTATAGTGGGATGCATTGAAGAATTGATAAAGTCTGAGATTGGAAGAAGTGTGACCTTCCTGTCAAACACACTTGAGAAAGAAGTCATCACGTAGGATGGGGAGAGCTCCCAGCAGTAAGGAGTCATGTATAGGGACGCTTAAACTAACTTAGAGCGAGCAACTAGCAGGTGGTGCTCTGTAGGCTGGCTAAACGCTAGAATGGAGGAAGTGCCAGACGGTCTTCTATATTAACGCTTACATTCACTGAGAGAAAGAGACTATGTTGGGCGCTTTGTTACACTGGTAAACTCTGAGATTGGAAGAAGTGTGAGAGTTTCCTGTCCAACGCTCTTAGGAAAGAAGTCATTATGTAGGAAGAGGAGAGTTCTCGGCTAGAAAGGGAGGAGGCTTTCTATGTATGGGAACGCTTACATTCACTTCAAGAAACTATCGGGGGGTAATTTGTAGTTAAACTCTAGAAGAACTGTGAGAGTCCTATATAGGAAGGCTTGCATTCACTTAGGGAAAGCAAGTACGAAGAAGGAGTGGTTTGTAGGCTTGCTAAACTCTAGTGTTGACGAAATGCGAGAGTCCTATAGAGGGACGTTAACCTTCAGTTAGTGAGAGCAACTCTCGGGGGGGGGGGTGGTATTTAGGCTTGCTGAACTCTAGTTTGGAAGACATGTCCGAGTTATCCAGGAAGGCTTACAATCACTTAGCTAGAAAGCCAGTATCGGCGGTCGCCTTGTAGGCTTGCTAAACTCTAGTTTCCAGGAAGGGCAAGAGTCATATAGAGGATCACTTAAATTCACTCAGTGAAAGCAACTGTCGCGGGCTGCCTTTTAGGGTGGCTAAACTCTAGTTGGAAAGAAGTGTGAGAGTCATATATAGGAATTCTTACCTTGACTTAGTGAAAGCACCTATGGAGCAGTGGCTTGTCGTCTTGCTGAACTCCAGTTTGGAAGATGTGCGAGAGTATGTATTCATAGGGATATTTACAGCCACTTAGAGAAAGTAGCTCTCAGGGCTGGTGCGCAGGGTTACAAAACTACATTCAAAGAAGGACAAGAAAAATATACGGGGGAGGCTTACATTCGGGTAGAGAAAGCAACTCTCGTGGGGTGTATTGCCAGATGGCTAAACGTTGAGATTGGAACAAGTGTGAGTTTCTTGTGAATCACACTGAAGGATGAAGTCACTATGTAAAAGCTGGATACTTCTTAGCCAGACGGGAGTCACGATAGGAACACATACACTGACTGAGAGAAAGCAATTGTTGGGTGGTGGGTTGTAGGTTTGCTAAAGTCCAGTTTGGAAGAAGTGCGAGAATCCTTTCTAGGAATGCTTACATTCACTTCCAGAAAGCAGCGATCAGCGGTGGTTTGCAGGATTGCTACACCGCAGTTTGCAAGAAGTGCGAGAGTCGTGCATAGCAATGCTTAAATTCCCTTAGAGAAAGCAACTGTCGGCGGGTGATTTTTAGGCTTTCTAGCCTCTGGTTTGGATGAAGTGTGAGACATACATGGGAACGCTTACATTCCCTTCCAGAAAGCAAGTGTCGCGGAGTGGTTTTTAGGCTTGCAAGACTTCTGAACGGAAGAAGTGCGAGAGGCATATACAGGAAGGCGTACATTTACTTAAAGAAAGCAACTATAGTGGGATGCATTGGAGAATTGCTAAAGTCTGAGATTGGAAGAAGTGTGACCTTCCTGTCAAACACACTTGAGAAAGAAGTCATCACGTAGGACGGGGAGAGCTCCCAGCAGTAAGGAGTCATGTATAGGGACGCTTAAACTAACTTAGAGCGAGCAACTAGCAGGTGGTGCTCTGTAGGCTGGCTAAACGCTAGAATGGAGGAAGTGCCAGACGGTCTTCTATATGAACGCTTACATTCACTGAGAGAAAGAGACTATGTTGGGCGCTTTGTTACACTGGTAAACTCTGAGATTGGAAGAAGTGTGAGAGTTTCCTGTCCAACGCACTTAAGAAAGAAGTCATTATGTAGGAAGAGGAGAGTTCTCGGCTAGAAAGGGAGGAGGCTTTCTATGTATGGGAACGCTTACATTCACTTCAAGAAACTATCGGGGGGTAATTTGTAGTTAAACTCTAGAAGAACTGTGAGAGTCCTATATAGGAAGGCTTGCATTCACTTAGGGAAAGCAAGTACGAAGAAGGAGTGGTTTGTAGGCTTGCTAAACTCTAGTGTTGACGAAATGCGAGAGTCCTATAGAGGGACGTTAACCTTCAGTTAGTGAGAGCAACTCTCGGGGAGGGGGGTGGTATTTAGGCTTGCTGAACTCTAGTTTGGAAGACATGTCCGAGTTATCCAGGAAGGCTTACAATCACTTAGCTAGAAAGCCAGTATCGGCGGTCGCCTTGTAGGCTTGCTAAACTCTAGTTTCCAGGAAGGGCAAGAGTCATATAGAGGATCACTTAAATTCACTCAGTGAAAGCAACTGTCGCAGGCTGCCTTTTAGGGTGGCTAAACTCTAGTTGGAAGGAAGTGTGAGAGTCATATATAGGAATTCTTACCTTGACTTAGTGAAAGCACCTATGGAGCGGTGGCTTGTCGTCTTGCTGAACTCCAGTTTGGAAGATGTGCGAGAGTATGTATTCATAGGGATATTTACAGCCACTTAGAGAAAGTAGCTCTCAGGGCTGGTGCGCAGGGTTACAAAACTACATTCAAAGAAGGACAAGAAAAATATACGGGGGAGGCTTACATTCGGGTAGAGAAAGCAACTCTCGTGGGGTGTATTGCCAGATGGCTAAACGTTGAGATTGGAACAAGTGTGAGTTTCTTGTGAATCACACTGAAGGATGAAGTCACTATGTAAAAGCTGGATACTTCTTAGCCAGACGGGAGTCACGATAGGAACACATACACTGACTGAGAGAAAGCAATTGTTGGGTGGTGGGTTGTAGGTTTGCTAAAGTCCAGTTTGGAAGAAGTGCGAGAATCCTTTATAGGAATGCTTACATTCACTTCCAGAAAGCAGCGATCAGCGGTGGTTTGCAGGATTGCTACACCGCAGTTTGCAAGAAGTGCGAGAGTCATGCATAGCAATGCTTAAATTCCCTTAGAGAAAGCAACTGTCGGCGGGTGATTTTTATGCTTTCTAGCCTCTGGTTTGGATGAAGTGTGAGACGTACTTGGGAACGCTTACATTCCCGTCCAGAAAGCAAGTGTCGCGGAGTGGTTTTTAGGCTTGCAAGACTTCTGAACGGAAGAAGTGCGAGAGGCATATACAGGAAGGCGTACATTTACTTAATGAAAGCAACTATAGTGGGATGCATTCGAGAATTGCTAAAGTCTGAGATTGGAAGAAGTGTGACCTTCCTGTCAAACACACTTGAGAAAGAAGTCATCACGTAGGACGGGGAGAGCTCCCAGCAGAACGGAGTCATGTATAGGGACGCTTAAACTAACTTAGAGCGAGCAACTAGCAGGTGGTGCTCTGTAGGCTGGCTAAACGCTAGAATGGAGGAAGTGCCAGACGGTCTTCTATATTAACGCTTACATTCACTGAGAGAAAGAGACTATGTTGGGCGCTTTGTTACACTGGTAAACTCTGAGATTGGAAGAAGTGTGAGAGTTTCCTGTCCAACGCACTTAAGAAAGAAGTCATTATGTAGGAAGAGGAGAGTTCTCGGCTAGAAAGGGAGGAGGCTTTCTATGGATGGGAACGCTTACATTCACTTCAAGAAACTATCGGGGGGTAATTTGTAGTTAAACTCTAGAAGAACTGTGAGAGTCCTATATAGGAAGGCTTGCATTCACTTAGGGAAAGCAAGTACGAAGAAGGAGTGGTTTGTAGGCTTGCTAAACTCTAGTGTTGACGAAATGCGAGAGTCCTATAGAGGGACGTTAACCTTCAGTTAGTGAGAGCAACTCTCGGGGAGGGGGGTGGTATTTAGGCTTGCTGAACTCTAGTTTGGAAGACATGTCCGAGTTATCCAGGAAGGCTTACAATCACTTAGCTAGAAAGCCAGTATCGGCGGTCGCCTTGTAGGCTTGCTAAACTCTAGTTTCCAGGAAGGGCAAGAGTCATATAGAGGATCACTTAAATTCACTCAGTGAAAGCAACTGTCGCGGGCTGCCTTTTAGGGTGGCTAAACTCTAGTTGGAAGGAAGTGTGAGAGTCATATATAGGAATTCTTACCTTGACTTAGTGAAAGCACCTATGGAGCGGTGGCTTGTCGTCTTGCTGAACTCCAGTTTGGAAGATGTGCGAGAGTATGTATTCATAGGGATATTTACAGCCACTTAGAGAAAGTAGCTCTCAGGGCTGGTGCGCAGGGTTACAAAACTACATTCAAAGAAGGACAAGAAAAATATACGGGGGAGGCTTACATTCGGGTAGAGAAAGCAACTCTCGTGGGGTGTATTGCCAGATGGCTAAACGTTGAGATTGGAACAAGTGTGAGTTTCTTGTGAATCACACTGAAGGATGAAGTCACTATGTAAAAGCTGGATACTTCTTAGCCAGACGGGAGTCACGATAGGAACACATACACTGACTGAGAGAAAGCAATTGTTGGGTGGTGGGTTGTAGGTTTGCTAAAGTCCAGTTTGGAAGAAGTGCGAGAATCCTTTATAGGAATGCTTACATTCACTTCCAGAAAACAGCGATCAGCGGTGGTTTGCAGGATTGCTACACCGCAGTTTGCAAGAAGTGCGAGAGTCGTGCATAGCAATGCTTAAATTCCCTTAGAGAAAGCAACTGTCGGCGGGTGATTTTTAGGCTTTCTAGCCTCTGGTTTGGATGAAGTGTGAGACATACATGGGAACGCTTACATTCCCTTCCAGAAAGCAAGTGTCGCGGAGTGGTTTTTAGGCTTGCAAGACTTCTGAACGGAAGAAGTGCGAGAGGCATATACAGGAAGGCGTACATTTACTTAATGAAAGCCACTATAGTGGGATGCATTGAAGAATTGATAAAGTCTGAGATTGGAAGAAGTGTGACCTTCCTGTCAAACACACTTGAGAAAGAAGTCATCACGTAGGATGGGGAGAGCTCCCAGCAGTAAGGAGTCATGTATAGGGACGCTTAAACTAACTTAGAGCGAGCAACTAGCAGGTGGTGCTCTGTAGGCTGGCTAAACGCTAGAATGGAGGAAGTGCCAGACGGTCTTCTATATTAACGCTTACATTCACTGAGAGAAAGAGACTATGTTGGGCGCTTTGTTACACTGGTAAACTCTGAGATTGGAAGAAGTGTGAGAGTTTCCTGTCCAACGCTCTTAGGAAAGAAGTCATTATGTAGGAAGAGGAGAGTTCTCGGCTAGAAAGGGAGGAGGCTTTCTATGTATGGGAACGCTTACATTCACTTCAAGAAACTATCGGGGGGTAATTTGTAGTTAAACTCTAGAAGAACTGTGAGAGTCCTATATAGGAAGGCTTGCATTCACTTAGGGAAAGCAAGTACGAAGAAGGAGTGGTTTGTAGGCTTGCTAAACTCTAGTGTTGACGAAATGCGAGAGTCCTATAGAGGGACGTTAACCTTCAGTTAGTGAGAGCAACTCTCGGGGGGGGGGGTGGTATTTAGGCTTGCTGAACTCTAGTTTGGAAGACATGTCCGAGTTATCCAGGAAGGCTTACAATCACTTAGCTAGAAAGCCAGTATCGGCGGTCGCCTTGTAGGCTTGCTAAACTCTAGTTTCCAGGAAGGGCAAGAGTCATATAGAGGATCACTTAAATTCACTCAGTGAAAGCAACTGTCGCGGGCTGCCTTTTAGGGTGGCTAAACTCTAGTTGGAAAGAAGTGTGAGAGTCATATATAGGAATTCTTACCTTGACTTAGTGAAAGCACCTATGGAGCAGTGGCTTGTCGTCTTGCTGAACTCCAGTTTGGAAGATGTGCGAGAGTATGTATTCATAGGGATATTTACAGCCACTTAGAGAAAGTAGCTCTCAGGGCTGGTGCGCAGGGTTACAAAACTACATTCAAAGAAGGACAAGAAAAATATACGGGGGAGGCTTACATTCGGGTAGAGAAAGCAACTCTCGTGGGGTGTATTGCCAGATGGCTAAACGTTGAGATTGGAACAAGTGTGAGTTTCTTGTGAATCACACTGAAGGATGAAGTCACTATGTAAAAGCTGGATACTTCTTAGCCAGACGGGAGTCACGATAGGAACACATACACTGACTGAGAGAAAGCAATTGTTGGGTGGTGGGTTGTAGGTTTGCTAAAGTCCAGTTTGGAAGAAGTGCGAGAATCCTTTCTAGGAATGCTTACATTCACTTCCAGAAAGCAGCGATCAGCGGTGGTTTGCAGGATTGCTACACCGCAGTTTGCAAGAAGTGCGAGAGTCGTGCATAGCAATGCTTAAATTCCCTTAGAGAAAGCAACTGTCGGCGGGTGATTTTTAGGCTTTCTAGCCTCTGGTTTGGATGAAGTGTGAGACATACATGGGAACGCTTACATTCCCTTCCAGAAAGCAAGTGTCGCGGAGTGGTTTTTAGGCTTGCAAGACTTCTGAACGGAAGAAGTGCGAGAGGCATATACAGGAAGGCGTACATTTACTTAAAGAAAGCAACTATAGTGGGATGCATTGGAGAATTGCTAAAGTCTGAGATTGGAAGAAGTGTGACCTTCCTGTCAAACACACTTGAGAAAGAAGTCATCACGTAGGACGGGGAGAGCTCCCAGCAGTAAGGAGTCATGTATAGGGACGCTTAAACTAACTTAGAGCGAGCAACTAGCAGGTGGTGCTCTGTAGGCTGGCTAAACGCTAGAATGGAGGAAGTGCCAGACGGTCTTCTATATGAACGCTTACATTCACTGAGAGAAAGAGACTATGTTGGGCGCTTTGTTACACTGGTAAACTCTGAGATTGGAAGAAGTGTGAGAGTTTCCTGTCCAACGCACTTAAGAAAGAAGTCATTATGTAGGAAGAGGAGAGTTCTCGGCTAGAAAGGGAGGAGGCTTTCTATGTATGGGAACGCTTACATTCACTTCAAGAAACTATCGGGGGGTAATTTGTAGTTAAACTCTAGAAGAACTGTGAGAGTCCTATATAGGAAGGCTTGCATTCACTTAGGGAAAGCAAGTACGAAGAAGGAGTGGTTTGTAGGCTTGCTAAACTCTAGTGTTGACGAAATGCGAGAGTCCTATAGAGGGACGTTAACCTTCAGTTAGTGAGAGCAACTCTCGGGGAGGGGGGTGGTATTTAGGCTTGCTGAACTCTAGTTTGGAAGACATGTCCGAGTTATCCAGGAAGGCTTACAATCACTTAGCTAGAAAGCCAGTATCGGCGGTCGCCTTGTAGGCTTGCTAAACTCTAGTTTCCAGGAAGGGCAAGAGTCATATAGAGGATCACTTAAATTCACTCAGTGAAAGCAACTGTCGCAGGCTGCCTTTTAGGGTGGCTAAACTCTAGTTGGAAGGAAGTGTGAGAGTCATATATAGGAATTCTTACCTTGACTTAGTGAAAGCACCTATGGAGCGGTGGCTTGTCGTCTTGCTGAACTCCAGTTTGGAAGATGTGCGAGAGTATGTATTCATAGGGATATTTACAGCCACTTAGAGAAAGTAGCTCTCAGGGCTGGTGCGCAGGGTTACAAAACTACATTCAAAGAAGGACAAGAAAAATATACGGGGGAGGCTTACATTCGGGTAGAGAAAGCAACTCTCGTGGGGTGTATTGCCAGATGGCTAAACGTTGAGATTGGAACAAGTGTGAGTTTCTTGTGAATCACACTGAAGGATGAAGTCACTATGTAAAAGCTGGATACTTCTTAGCCAGACGGGAGTCACGATAGGAACACATACACTGACTGAGAGAAAGCAATTGTTGGGTGGTGGGTTGTAGGTTTGCTAAAGTCCAGTTTGGAAGAAGTGCGAGAATCCTTTCTAGGAATGCTTACATTCACTTCCAGAAAGCAGCGATCAGCGGTGGTTTGCAGGATTGCTACACCGCAGTTTGCAAGAAGTGCGAGAGTCATGCATAGCAATGCTTAAATTCCCTTAGAGAAAGCAACTGTCGGCGGGTGATTTTTATGCTTTCTAGCCTCTGGTTTGGATGAAGTGTGAGACGTACTTGGGAACGCTTACATTCCCGTCCAGAAAGCAAGTGTCGCGGAGTGGTTTTTAGGCTTGCAAGACTTCTGAACGGAAGAAGTGCGAGAGGCATATACAGGAAGGCGTACATTTACTTAATGAAAGCAACTATAGTGGGATGCATTCGAGAATTGCTAAAGTCTGAGATTGGAAGAAGTGTGACCTTCCTGTCAAACACACTTGAGAAAGAAGTCATCACGTAGGACGGGGAGAGCTCCCAGCAGAACGGAGTCATGTATAGGGACGCTTAAACTAACTTAGAGCGAGCAACTAGCAGGTGGTGCTCTGTAGGCTGGCTAAACGCTAGAATGGAGGAAGTGCCAGACGGTCTTCTATATGAACGCTTACATTCACTGAGAGAAAGAGACTATGTTGGGCGCTTTGTTACACTGGTAAACTCTGAGATTGGAAGAAGTGTGAGAGTTTCCTGTCCAACGCACTTAAGAAAGAAGTCATTATGTAGGAAGAGGAGAGTTCTCGGCTAGAAAGGGAGGAGGCTTTCTATGGATGGGAACGCTTACATTCACTTCAAGAAACTATCGGGGGGTAATTTGTAGTTAAACTCTAGAAGAACTGTGAGAGTCCTATATAGGAAGGCTTGCATTCACTTAGGGAAAGCAAGTACGAAGAAGGAGTGGTTTGTAGGCTTGCTAAACTCTAGTGTTGACGAAATGCGAGAGTCCTATAGAGGGACGTTAACCTTCAGTTAGTGAGAGCAACTCTCGGGGAGGGGGGTGGTATTTAGGCTTGCTGAACTCTAGTTTGGAAGACATGTCCGAGTTATCCAGGAAGGCTTACAATCACTTAGCTAGAAAGCCAGTATCGGCGGTCGCCTTGTAGGCTTGCTAAACTCTAGTTTCCAGGAAGGGCAAGAGTCATATAGAGGATCACTTAAATTCACTCAGTGAAAGCAACTGTCGCAGGCTGCCTTTTAGGGTGGCTAAACTCTAGTTGGAAGGAAGTGTGAGAGTCATATATAGGAATTCTTACCTTGACTTAGTGAAAGCACCTATGGAGCGGTGGCTTGTCGTCTTGCTGAACTCCAGTTTGGAAGATGTGCGAGAGTATGTATTCATAGGGATATTTACAGCCACTTAGAGAAAGTAGCTCTCAGGGCTGGTGCGCAGGGTTACAAAACTACATTCAAAGAAGGACAAGAAAAATATACGGGGGAGGCTTACATTCGGGTAGAGAAAGCAACTCTCGTGGGGTGTATTGCCAGATGGCTAAACGTTGAGATTGGAACAAGTGTGAGTTTCTTGTGAATCACACTGAAGGATGAAGTCACTATGTAAAAGCTGGATACTTCTTAGCCAGACGGGAGTCACGATAGGAACACATACACTGACTGAGAGAAAGCAATTGTTGGGTGGTGGGTTGTAGGTTTGCTAAAGTCCAGTTTGGAAGAAGTGCGAGAATCCTTTATAGGAATGCTTACATTCACTTCCAGAAAGCAGCGATCAGCGGTGGTTTGCAGGATTGCTACACCGCAGTTTGCAAGAAGTGCGAGAGTCATGCATAGCAATGCTTAAATTCCCTTAGAGAAAGCAACTGTCGGCGGGTGATTTTTATGCTTTCTAGCCTCTGGTTTGGATGAAGTGTGAGACGTACTTGGGAACGCTTACATTCCCGTCCAGAAAGCAAGTGTCGCGGAGTGGTTTTTAGGCTTGCAAGACTTCTGAACGGAAGAAGTGCGAGAGGCATATACAGGAAGGCGTACATTTACTTAATGAAAGCAACTATAGTGGGATGCATTCGAGAATTGCTAAAGTCTGAGATTGGAAGAAGTGTGACCTTCCTGTCAAACACACTTGAGAAAGAAGTCATCACGTAGGACGGGGAGAGCTCCCAGCAGAACGGAGTCATGTATAGGGACGCTTAAACTAACTTAGAGCGAGCAACTAGCAGGTGGTGCTCTGTAGGCTGGCTAAACGCTAGAATGGAGGAAGTGCCAGACGGTCTTCTATATTAACGCTTACATTCACTGAGAGAAAGAGACTATGTTGGGCGCTTTGTTACACTGGTAAACTCTGAGATTGGAAGAAGTGTGAGAGTTTCCTGTCCAACGCACTTAAGAAAGAAGTCATTATGTAGGAAGAGGAGAGTTCTCGGCTAGAAAGGGAGGAGGCTTTCTATGGATGGGAACGCTTACATTCACTTCAAGAAACTATCGGGGGGTAATTTGTAGTTAAACTCTAGAAGAACTGTGAGAGTCCTATATAGGAAGGCTTGCATTCACTTAGGGAAAGCAAGTACGAAGAAGGAGTGGTTTGTAGGCTTGCTAAACTCTAGTGTTGACGAAATGCGAGAGTCCTATAGAGGGACGTTAACCTTCAGTTAGTGAGAGCAACTCTCGGGGAGGGGGGTGGTATTTAGGCTTGCTGAACTCTAGTTTGGAAGACATGTCCGAGTTATCCAGGAAGGCTTACAATCACTTAGCTAGAAAGCCAGTATCGGCGGTCGCCTTGTAGGCTTGCTAAACTCTAGTTTCCAGGAAGGGCAAGAGTCATATAGAGGATCACTTAAATTCACTCAGTGAAAGCAACTGTCGCGGGCTGCCTTTTAGGGTGGCTAAACTCTAGTTGGAAGGAAGTGTGAGAGTCATATATAGGAATTCTTACCTTGACTTAGTGAAAGCACCTATGGAGCGGTGGCTTGTCGTCTTGCTGAACTCCAGTTTGGAAGATGTGCGAGAGTATGTATTCATAGGGATATTTACAGCCACTTAGAGAAAGTAGCTCTCAGGGCTGGTGCGCAGGGTTACAAAACTACATTCAAAGAAGGACAAGAAAAATATACGGGGGAGGCTTACATTCGGGTAGAGAAAGCAACTCTCGTGGGGTGTATTGCCAGATGGCTAAACGTTGAGATTGGAACAAGTGTGAGTTTCTTGTGAATCACACTGAAGGATGAAGTCACTATGTAAAAGCTGGATACTTCTTAGCCAGACGGGAGTCACGATAGGAACACATACACTGACTGAGAGAAAGCAATTGTTGGGTGGTGGGTTGTAGGTTTGCTAAAGTCCAGTTTGGAAGAAGTGCGAGAATCCTTTATAGGAATGCTTACATTCACTTCCAGAAAGCAGCGATCAGCGGTGGTTTGCAGGATTGCTACACCGCAGTTTGCAAGAAGTGCGAGAGTCGTGCATAGCAATGCTTAAATTCCCTTAGAGAAAGCAACTGTCGGCGGGTGCTTTTTAGGCTTTCTAGCCTCTGGTTTGGATGAAGTGTGAGACATACATGGGAACGCTTACATTCCCTTCCAGAAAGCAAGTGTCGCGGAGTGGTTTTTAGGCTTGCAAGACTTCTGAACGGAAGAAGTGCGAGAGGCATATACAGGAAGGCGTACATTTACTTAATGAAAGCAACTATAGTGGGATGCATTGGAGAATTGCTAAAGTCTGAGATTGGAAGAAGTGTGACCTTCCTGTCAAACACACTTGAGAAAGAAGTCATCACGTAGGACGGGGAGAGCTCCCAGCAGTAAGGAGTCATGTATAGGGACGCTTAAACTAACTTAGAGCGAGCAACTAGCAGGTGGTGCTCTGTAGGCTGGCTAAACGCTAGAATGGAGGAAGTGCCAGACGGTCTTCTATATGAACGCTTACATTCACTGAGAGAAAGAGACTATGTTGGGCGCTTTGTTACACTGGAACTCTGAGATTGGAGGAAGTGTGAGAGTTTCCTGTCCAACGCACTTAGGAAAGAAGTCATTATGTAGGAAGAGGAGAGTTATCGGCTAGAAAGGGAGGAGGCTTTCTATGTATGGGAACGCTTACATTCACTTCAAGAAACTATCGGGGGGTAATTTGTAGTTAAACTCTAGAAGAACTGTGAGAGTCCTATATAGGAAGGCTTGCATTCACTTAGGGAAAGCAAGTACGAAGAAGGAGTGGTTTGTAGGCTTGCTAAACTCTAGTGTTGACGAAATGCGAGAGTCCTATAGAGGGACGTTAACCTTCAGTTAGTGAGAGCAACTCTCGGGGGGGGGGGGGTGGTATTTAGGCTTGCTGAACTCTAGTTTGGAAGACATGTCCGAGTTATCCAGGAAGGTTTACAATCACTTAGCTAGAAAGCCAGTATCGGCGGTCGCCTTGTAGGCTTGCTAAACTCTAGTTTCCAGGAAGGGCAAGAGTCATATAGAGGATCACTCATAATCACGCAGTGAAAGCAACTGTCGCGGGCTGCCTTTTAGGGTGGCTAAACTCTAGTTGGAAAGAAGTGTGAGAGTCATATATAGGAATTCTTACCTTGACTTAGTGAAAGCACCTATGGAGCGGTGGCTTGTCGTCTTGCTGAACTCCAGTTTGGAAGATGTGCGAGAGTATGTATTCATAGGGATATTTACAGCCACTTAGAGAAAGTAGCTCTCAGGGCTGGTGCGCAGGGTTACAAAACTACATTCAAAGAAGGACAAGAAAAATATACGGGGGAGGCTTACATTCGGGTAGAGAAAGCAACTCTCGTGGGGTGTATTGCCAGATGGCTAAACGTTGAGATTGGAACAAGTGTGAGTTTCTTGTGAATCACACTGAAGGATGAAGTCACTATGTAAAAGCTGGATACTTCTTAGCCAGACGGGAGTCACGATAGGAACACATACACTGACTGAGAGAAAGCAATTGTTGGGTGGTGGGTTGTAGGTTTGCTAAAGTCCAGTTTGGAAGAAGTGGGAGAATCCTTTCTAGGAATGCTTACATTCACTTCCAGAAAGCAGCGATCAGCGGTGGTTTGCAGGATTGCTACACCGCAGTTTGCAAGAAGTGCGAGAGTCATGCATAGCAATGCTTAAATTCCCTTAGAGAAAGCAACTGTCGGCGGGTGATTTTTAGGCTTTCTAGCCTCTGGTTTGGATGAAGTGTGAGACATACATGGGAACGCTTACATTCCCTTCCAGAAAGCAAGTGTCACGGAGTGGTTTTTAGGCTTGCAAGACTTCTGAACGGAAGAAGTGCGAGAGGCATATACAGGAAGGCGTACATTTACTTAATGAAAGCAACTATAGTGGGATGCATTGGAGAATTGCTAAAGTCTGAGATTGGAAGAAGTGTGACCTTCCTGTCAAACACACTTGAGAAAGAAGTCATCACGTAGGACGGGGAGAGCTCCCAGCAGTAAGGAGTCATGTATAGGGACGCTTAAACTAACTTAGAGCGAGCAACTAGCAGGTGGTGCTCTGTAGGCTGGCTAAACGCTAGAATGGAGGAAGTGCCAGACGGTCTTCTATATTAACGCTTACATTCACTGAGAGAAAGAGACTATGTTGGGCGCTTTGTTACACTGGTAAACTCTGAGATTGGAAGAAGTGTGAGAGTTTCCTGTCCAACGCACTTAAGAAAGAAGTCATTATGTAGGAAGAGGAGAGTTCTCGGCTAGAAAGGGAGGACGCTTTCTATGTATGGGAACGCTTACATTCACTTCAAGAAACTATCGGGGGGTAATTTGTAGTTAAACTCTAGAAGAACTGTGAGAGTCCTATATAGGAAGGCTTGCATTCACTTAGGGAAAGCAAGTATGAAGAAGGAGTGGTTTGTAGGCTTGCTAAACTCTAGTGTTGACGAAATGCGAGAGTCCTATAAAGGGACGTTAACCTTCAGTTAGTGAGAGCAACTCTCGGGGAGGGGGGTGGTATTTAGGCTTGCTGAACTCTAGTTTGGAAGACATGTCCGAGTTATCCAGGAAGGCTTACAATCACTTAGCTAGAAAGCCAGTATCGGCGGTCGCCTTGTAGGCTTGCTTAACTCTAGTTTCCAGGAAGGGCAAGAGTCATATAGAGGATCACTTAAATTCACTCAGTGAAAGCAACTGTCGCAGGCTGCCTTTTAGGGTGGCTAAACTCTAGTTGGAAGGAAGTGTGAGAGTCATATATAGGAATTCTTACCTTGACTTAGTGAAAGCACCTATGGAGCGGTGGATTGTCGTCTTGCTGAACTCCAGTTTGGAAGATGTGCGAGAGTATGTATTCATAGGGATATTTACAGCCACTTAGAGAAAGTAGCTCTCAGGGCTGGTGCGCAGGGTTACAAAACTACATTCAAAGAAGGACAAGAAAAATATACGGGGGAGGCTTACATTCGGGTAGAGAAAGCAACTCTCGTGGGGTGTATTGCCAGATGGCTAAACGTTGAGATTGGAACAAGTGTGAGTTTCTTGTGAATCACACTGAAGGATGAAGTCACTATGTAAAAGCTAGATACTTCTTAGCCAGACGGTAGTCACGATAGGAACACATACACTGACTGAGAGAAAGCAATTGTTGGGTGGTGGGTTGTAGGTTTGCTAAAGTCCAGTTTGGAAGAAGTGCGAGAATCCTTTATAGGAATGCTTACATTCACTTCCAGAAAGCAGAGTTCAGCGGTGGTTTGCAGGATTGCTACACCGCAGTTTGCAAGAAGTGCGAGAGTCGTGCATAGCAATGCTTAAATTCCCTTAGAGAAAGCAACTGTCGGCGGGTGATTTTTAGGCTTTCTAGCCTCTGGTTTGGATGAAGTGTGAGACATACATGGGAACGCTTACATTCCCTTCCAGAAAGCAAGTGTCGCGGAGTGGTTTTTAGGCTTGCAAGACTTCTGAACGGAAGAAGTGCGAGAGGCATATACAGGAAGGCGTACATTTACTTAATGAAAGCAACTATAGTGGGATGCATTGGAGAATTGCTAAAGTCTGAGATTGGAAGAAGTGTGACCTTCCTGTCAAACACACTTGAGAAAGAAGTCATCACGTAGGACGGGGAGAGCTCCCAGCAGTAAGGAGTCATGTATAGGGACGCTTAAACTAACTTAGAGCGAGCAACTAGCAGGTGGTGCTCTGTAGGCTGGCTAAACGCTAGAATGGAGGAAGTGCCAGACGGTCTTCTATATGAACGCTTACATTCACTGAGAGAAAGAGACTATGTTGGGCGCTTTGTTACACTGGTAAACTCTGAGATTGGAAGAAGTGTGAGAGTTTCCTGTCCAACGCACTTAGGAAAGAAGTCATTATGTAGGAAGAGGAGAGTTCTCGGCTAGAAAGGGAGGAGGCTTTCTATGTATGGGAACGCTTACATTCACTTCAAGAAACTATCGGGGGGTAATTTGTAGTTAAACTCTAGAAGAACTGTGAGAGTCCTATATAGGAAGGCTTGCATTCACTTAGGGAAAGCAAGTACGAAGAAGGAGTGGTTTGTAGGCTTGCTAAACTCTAGTGTTGACGAAATGCGAGAGTCCTATAGAGGGACGTTAACCTTCAGTTAGTGAGAGCAACTCTCGGGGAGGGGGGTGGTATTTAGGCTTGCTGAACTCTAGTTTGGAAGACATGTCCGAGTTATCCAGGAAGGCTTACAATCACTTAGCTAGAAAGCCAGTATCGGCGGTCGCCTTGTAGGCTTGCTAAACTCTAGTTTCCAGGAAGGGCAAGAGTCATATAGAGGATCACTTAAATTCACTCAGTGAAAGCAACTGTCGCAGGCTGCCTTTTAGGGTGGCTAAACTCTAGTTGGAAGGAAGTGTGAGAGTCATATATAGGAATTCTTACCTTGACTTAGTGAAAGCACCTATGGAGCGGTGGCTTGTCGTCTTGCTGAACTCCAGTTTGGAAGATGTGCGAGAGTATGTATTCATAGGGATATTTACAGCCACTTAGAGAAAGTAGCTCTCAGGGCTGGTGCGCAGGGTTACAAAACTACATTCAAAGAAGGACAAGAAAAATATACGGGGGAGGCTTACATTCGGGTAGAGAAAGCAACTCTAGTGGGGTGTATTGCCAGATGGCTAAACGTTGAGATTGGAACAAGTGTGAGTTTCTTGTGAATCACACTGAAGGATGAAGTCACTATGTAAAAGCTGGATACTTCTTAGCCAGACGGGAGTCACGATAGGAACACATACACTGACTGAGAGAAAGCAATTGTTGGGTGGTGGGTTGTAGGTTTGCTAAAGTCCAGTTTGGAAGAAGTGCGAGAATCCTTTATAGGAATGCTTACATTCACTTCCAGAAAGCAGCGATCAGCGGTGGTTTGCAGGATTGCTACACCGCAGTTTGCAAGAAGTGCGAGAGTCGTGCATAGCATTGCTTAAATTCCCTTAGAGAAAGCAACTGTCGGCGGGTGATTTTTAGGCTTTCTAGCCTCTGGTTTGGATGAAGTGTGAGACATACATGGGAACGCTTACATTCCCTTCCAGAAAGGAAGTGTCTCGGAGTGGTTTTTAGGCTTGCAAGACTTCTGAACGGAAGAAGTGCGAGAGGCATATACAGGAAGGCGTACATTTACTTAATGAAAGCAACTATAGTGGGATGCATTGGAGAATTGCTAAAGTCTGAGATTGGAAGAAGTGTGACCTTCCTGTCAAACACACTTGAGAAAGAAGTCATCACGTAGGACGGGGAGAGCTCCCAGCAGTAAGGAGTCATGTATAGGGACGCTTAAACTAACTTAGAGCGAGCAACTAGCAGGTGGTGCTCTGTAGGCTGGCTAAACGCTAGAATGGAGGAAGTGCCAGACGGTCTTCTATATTAACGCTTACATTCACTGAGAGAAAGAGACTATGTTGGGCGCTTTGTTACACTGGTAAACTCTGAGATTGGAAGAAGTGTGAGAGTTTCCTGTCCAACGCACTTAAGAAAGAAGTCATTATGTAGGAAGAGGAGAGTTCTCGGCTAGAAAGGGAGGAGGCTTTCTATGTATGGGAACGCTTACATTCACTTCAAGAAACTATCGGGGGGTAATTTGTAGTTAAACTCTAGAAGAACTGTGAGAGTCCTATATAGGAAGGCTTGCATTCACTTAGGGAAAGCAAGTACGAAGAAGGAGTGGTTTGTAGGCTTGCTAAACTCTAGTGTTGACGAAATGCGAGAGTCCTATAGAGGGACGTTAACCTTCAGTTAGTGAGAGCAACTCTCGGGGAGGGGGGTGGTATTTAGGCTTGCTGAACTCTAGTTTGGAAGACATGTCCGAGTTATCCAGGAAGGCTTACAATCACTTAGCTAGAAAGCCAGTATCGGCGGTCGCCTTGTAGGCTTGCTTAACTCTAGTTTCCAAGAAGGGCAAGAGTCATATAGAGGATCACTTAAATTCACTCAGTGAAAGCAACTGTCGCAGGCTGCCTTTTAGGGTGGCTAAACTCTAGTTGGGAGGAAGTGTGAGAGTCATATATAGGAATTCTTACCTTGACTTAGTGAAAGCACCTATGGAGCGGTGGCTTGTCATCTTGCTGAACTCCAGTTTGGAAGATGTGCGAGAGTATGTATTCATAGGGATATTTACAGCCACTTAGAGAAAGTAGCTCTCAGGGCTGGTGCGCAGGGTTACAAAACTACATTCAAAGAAGGACAAGAAAAATATACGGGGGAGGCTTACATTCGGGTAGAGAAAGCAACTCTCGTGGGGTGTATTGCCAGATGGCTAAACGTTGAGATTGGAACAAGTGTGAGTTTCTTGTGAATCACACTGAAGGATGAAGTCACTATGTAAAAGCTGGATACTTCTTAGCCAGACGGGAGTCACGATAGGAACACATACACTGACTGAGAGAAAGCAATTGTTGGGTGGTGGGTTGTAGGTTTGCTAAAGTCCAGTTTGGAGGAAGTGCGAGAATCCTTTATAGGAATGCTTACATTCACTTCCAGAAAGCAGCGATCAGCGGTGGTTTGCAGGATTGCTACACCGCAGTTTGCAAGAAGTGCGAGAGTCATGCATAGCAATGCTTAAATTCCCTTAGAGAAAGCAACTGTCGGCGGGTGATTTTTAGGCTTTCTAGCCTCTGGTTTGGATGAAGTGTGAGACATACATGGGAACGCTTACATTCACTTCAGGAAAGCAAGTGTCGCGGAGTGGTTTTTAGGCTTGCAAGACTTCTGAACGGAAGAAGTGCGAGAGGCATATACAGGAAGGCGTACATTTACTTAATGAAAGCAACTATAGTGGGATGCATTGGAGAATTGCTAAAGTCTGAGATTGGAAGAAGTGTGACCTTCCTGTCAAACACACTTGAGAAAGAAGTCATCACGTAGGACGGGGAGAGCTCCCAGCAGTAAGGAGTCATGTATAGGGACGCTTAAACTAACTTAGAGCGAGCAACTAGCAGGTGGTGCTCTGTAGGCTGGCTAAACGCTAGAATGGAGGAAGTGCCAGACGGTCTTCTATATGAACGCTTACATTCACTGAGAGAAAGAGACTATGTTGGGCGCTTTGTTACACTGGTAAACTCTGAGATTGGAAGAAGTGTGAGAGTTTCCTGTCCAACGCACTTAAGAAAGAAGTCATTATGTAGGAAGAGAAGAGTTCTCGGCTAGAAAGGGAGGAGGCTTTCTATGTATGGGAACGCTTACATTCACTTCAAGAAACTATCGGGGGGTAATTTGTAGTTAAACTCTAGAAGAACTGTGAGAGTCCTATATAGGAAGGCTTGCATTCACTTAGGGAAAGCAAGTACGAAGAAGGAGTGGTTTGTAGGCTTGCTAAACTCTAGTGTTGACGAAATGCGAGAGTCCTATAGAGGGACGTTAACCTTCAGTTAGTGAGAGCAACTCTCGGGGAGGGGGGTGGTATTTAGGCTTGCTGAACTCTAGTTTGGAAGACATGTCCGAGTTATCCAGGAAGGCTTACAATCACTTAGCTAGAAAGCCAGTATCGGCGGTCGCCTTGTAGGCTTGCCTAACTCTAGTTTCCAGGAAGGGCAAGAGTCATATAGAGGATCACTTAAATTCACTCAGTGAAAGCAACTGTCGCGGGCTGCCTTTTAGGGTGGCTAAACTCTAGTTGGGAGGAAGTGTTAGAGTCATATATAGGAATTCTTACCTTGACTTAGTGAAAGCACCTATGGAGCGGTGGCTTGTCGTCTTGCTGAACTCCAGTTTGGAAGATGTGCGAGAGTATGTATTCATAGGGATATTTACAGCCACTTAGAGAAAGTAGCTCTCAGGGCTGGTGCGCAGGGTTACAGAACTATATTCAAAGAAGGACAAGAAAAATATACGGGGGAGGCTTACATTCGGGTAGAGAAAGCAACTCTCGTGGGGTGTATTGCCAGATGGCTAAACGTTGAGATTGGAACAAGTGTGAGTTTCTTGTGAATCACACTGAAGGATGAAGTCACTATGTAAAAGCTGGATACTTCTTAGCCAGACGGGAGTCACGATAGGAACACATACACTGACTGAGAGAAAGCAATTGTTGGGTGGTGGGTTGTATGTTTGCTAAAGTCCAGTTTGGAAGAAGTGCGAGAATCCTTTATAGGAATGCTTACATTCACTTCCAGAAAGCAGCGATCAGCGGTGGTTTGCAGGATTGCTACACCGCAGTTTGCAAGAAGTGCGAGAGTCATGCATAGCAATGCTTAAATTCCCTTAGAGAAAGCAACTGTCGGCGGGTGATTTTTAGGCTTTCTAGCCTCTGGTTTGGATGAAGTGTGAGACATACATGGGAACGCTTACATTCCCTTCCAGAAAGCAAGTGTCGCGGAGTGGTTTTTAGGCTTGCAAGACTTCTGAACGGAAGAAGTGCGAGAGGCATATACAGGAAGGCGTACATTTACTTAATGAAAGCAACTATAGTGGGCTGCATTGGAGAATTGCTAAAGTCTGAGATTGGAAGAAGTGTGACCTTCCTGTCAAACACACTTGAGAAAGAAGTCATCACGTAGGACGGGGAGAGCTCCCAGCAGTAAGGAGTCATGTATAGGGACGCTTAAACTAACGTAGAGCGAGCAACTAGCAGGTGGTGCTCTGTAGGCTGGCTAAACGCTAGAATGGAGGAAGTGCCAGACGGTCTTCTATATTAACGCTTACATTCACTGAGAGAAAGAGACTATGTTGGGCGCTTTGTTACACTGGTAAACTCTGAGATTGGAAGAAGTGTGAGAGTTTCCTGTCCAACGCACTTAAGAAAGAAGTCATTATGTAGGAAGAGGAGAGTTCTCGGCTAGAAAGGGAGGACGCTTTCTATGTATGGGAACGCTTACATTCACTTCAAGAAATTATCGGGGGGTAATTTGTAGTTAAACTCTAGAAGAACTGTGAGAGTCCTATATAGGAAGGCTTGCATTCACTTAGGGAAAGCAAGTACGAAGAAGGAGTGGTTTGTAGGCTTGCTAAACTCTAGTGTTGACGAAATGCGAGAGTCCTATAGAGGGACGTTAACCTTCAGTTAGTGAGAGCAACTCTCGGGGGGGGGGGGTGGTATTTAGGCTTGCTGAACTCTAGTTTGGAAGACATGTCCGAGTTATCCAGGAAGGCTTACAATCACTTAGCTAGAAAGCCAGTATCGGCGGTCGCCTTGTAGGCTTGCTAAACTCTAGTTTCCAGGAAGGGCAAGAGTCATATAGAGGATCACTTAAATTCACTCAGTGAAAGCAACTGTCGCGGGCTGCCTTTTAGGGTGGCTAAACTCTAGTTGGAAAGAAGTGTGAGAGTCATATATAGGAATTCTTACCTTGACTTAGTGAAAGCACCTATGGAGCGGTGGCTTGTCGTCTTGCTGAAGTCCAGTTTGGAAGATGTGCGAGAGTATGTATTCATAGGGATATTTACAGCCACTTAGAGAAGGTAGCTCTCAGGGCTGGTGCGCAGGTTTACAAAACTGCATTCAAAGAAGGACAAGAAAAATATACGGGGGAGGCTTACATTCGGGTAGAGAAAGCAACTCTCGTGGGGTGTATTGCCAGATGGCTAAACGTTGAGATTGGAACAAGTGTGAGTTTCTTGTGAATCACACTGAAGGATGAAGTCACTATGTAAAAGCTGGATACTTCTTAGCCAGACGGGAGTCACCATAGGAACACATACACTGACTGAGAGAAAGCAATTGTTGGGTGGTGGGTTGTAGGTTTGCTAAAGTCCAGTTTGGAAGAAGTGCGAGAATCCTTCATAGGAATGCTTACATTCACTTCCAGAAAGCAGCGATCAGCGGTGGTTTGCAGGATTGCTACACCGCAGTTTGCAAAAAGTGGGAGAGTCATGCATAGCAATGCTTAAATTCCCTTAGAGAAAGCAACTGTCGGCGGGTGATTTTTAGGCTTTCTAGCCTCTGGTTTGGATGAAGTGTGAGACATACATGGGAACGCTTACATTCCCTTCCAGAAAGCAAGTGTCGCGGAGTGGTTTTTAGGCTTGCAAGACTTCTGAACGGAAGAAGTGCGAGAGGCATATACAGGAAGGCGTACATTTACTTAATGAAAGCAACTATAGTGGGATGCATTGGAGAATTGCTAAAGTCTGAGATTGGAAGAAGTGTGACCTTCCTGTCAAACACACTTGAGAAAGAAGTCATCACGTAGGACGGGGAGAGCTCCCAGCAGTAAGGAGTCATGTATAGGGACGCTTAAACTAACTTAGAGAGAGCAACTAGCAGGTGGTGCTCTGTAGGCTGGCTAAACGCTAGAATGGAGGAAGTGCCAGACGGTCTTCTATATTAACGCTTACATTCACTGAGAGAAAGAGACTATGTTGGGCGCTTTGTTACACTGGTAAACTCTGAGATTGGAAGAAGTGTGAGAGTTTCCTGTCCAACGCTCTTAGGAAACAAGTCATTATGTAGGAAGAGGAGAGTTCTCGGCTAGAAAGGGAGGACGCTTTCTATGTATGGGAACGCTTACATTCACTTCAAGAAACTATCGGGGGGTAATTTGTAGTTAAACTCTAGAAGAACTGTGAGAGTCCTATATAGGAAGGCTTGCATTCACTTAGGGAAATCAAGTACGAAGAAGGAGTGGTTTGTAGGCTTGCTAAACTCTAGTGTTGACGAAATGCGAGAGTCCTATAGAGTGACGTTAACCTTCAGTTAGTGAGAGCAACTCTCGGGGGGGGGTGGTGGTATTTAGGCTTGCTGAACTCTAGTTTGGAAGACATGTCCGAGTTATCCAGGAAGGCTTACAATCACTTAGCTAGAAAGCCAGTATCGGCGGTCGCCTTGTAGGCTTGCTAAACTCTAGTTTCCAGGAAGGGCAAGAGTCATATAGAGGATCACTTAAATTCACTCATTGAAAGCAACTGTCGCGGGCTGCCTTTTAGGGTGGCTAAACTCTAGTTGGAAAGAAGTGTGAGAGTCATATATAGGATTTCTTACCTTGACTTAGTGAAAGCACCTATGGAGCGGTGGCTTGTCGTCTTGCTGAACTCCAGTTTGGAAGATGTGCGAGAGTATGTATTCATAGGGATATTTACAGCCACTTAGAGAAAGTAGCTCTCAGGGCTGGTGCGCAGGGTTACAAAACTACATTCAAAGAAGGACAAGAAAAATATACGGGGGAGGCTTACATTCGGGTAGAGAAAGCAACTCTCGTGGGGTGTATTGCCAGATGGCTAAACGTTGAGATTGGAACAAGTGTGAGTTTCTTGTGAATCACACTGAAGGATGAAGTCACTATGTAAAAGCTGGATACTTCTTAGCCAGACGGGAGTCACGATAGGAACACATACACTGACTGAGAGAAAGCAATTGTTGGGTGGTGGGTTGTAGGTTTGCTAAAGTCCAGTTTGGAAGAAGTGGGAGAATCCTTTCTAGGAATGCTTACATTCACTTCCAGAAAGCAGCGATCAGCGGTGGTTTGCAGGATTGCTACACCGCAGTTTGCAAGAAGTGGGAGAGTCATGCATAGCAATGCTTAAATTCCCTTAGAGAAAGCAACTGTCGGCGGGTGATTTTTAGGCTTTCTAGCCTCTGGTTTGGATGAAGTGTGAGACATACATGGGAACGCTTACATTCCCTTCCAGAAAGCAAGTGTCACGGAGTGGTTTTTAGGCTTGCAAGACTTCTGAACGGAAGAAGTGCGAGAGGCATATACAGGAAGGCGTACATTTACTTAATGAAAGCAACTATAGTGGGATGCATTGGAGAATTGCTAAAGTCTGAGATTGGAAGAAGTGTGACCTTCCTGTCAAACACACTTGAGAAAGAAGTCATCACGTAGGACGGGGAGAGCTCCCAGCAGTAAGGAGTCATGTATAGGGACGCTTAAACTAACTTAGAGCGAGCAACTAGCAGGTGGTGCTCTGTAGGCTGGCTAAACGCTAGAATGGAGGAAGTGCCAGACGGTCTTCTATATTAACGCTTACATTCACTGAGAGAAAGAGACTATGTTGGGCGCTTTGTTACACTGGTAAACTCTGAGATTGGAAGAAGTGTCAGAGTTTCTTGTCCAACGCACTTAAGAAAGAAGTCATTATGTAGGAAGAGGAGAGTTCTCGGCTAGAAAGGGAGGACGCTTTCTATGTATGGGAACGCTTACATTCACTTCAAGAAACTATCGGGGGGTAATTTGTAGTTAAACTCTAGAAGAACTGTGAGAGTCCTATATAGGAAGGCTTGCATTCACTTAGGGAAAGCAAGTATGAAGAAGGAGTGGTTTGTAGGCTTGCTAAACTCTAGTGTTGACGAAATGCGAGAGTCCTATAAAGGGACGTTAACCTTCAGTTAGTGAGAGCAACTCTCGGGGAGGGGGGTGGTATTTAGGCTTGCTGAACTCTAGTTTGGAAGACATGTCCGAGTTATCCAGGAAGGCTTACAATCACTTAGCTAGAAAGCCAGTATCGGCGGTCGCCTTGTAGGCTTGCTTAACTCTAGTTTCCAGGAAGGGCAAGAGTCATATAGAGGATCACTTAAATTCACTCAGTGAAAGCAACTGTCGCAGGCTGCCTTTTAGGGTGGCTAAACTCTAGTTGGAAGGAAGTGTGAGAGTCATATATAGGAATTCTTACCTTGACTTAGTGAAAGCACCTATGGAGCGGTGGCTTGTCGTCTTGCTGAACTCCAGTTTGGAAGATGTGCGAGAGTATGTATTCATAGGGATATTTACAGCCACTTAGAGAAAGTAGCTCTCAGGGCTGGTGCGCAGGGTTACAAAACTACATTCAAAGAAGGACAAGAAAAATATACGGGGGAGGCTTACATTCGGGTAGAGAAAGCAACTCTCGTGGGGTGTATTGCCAGATGGCTAAACGTTGAGATTGGAACAAGTGTGAGTTTCTTGTGAATCACACTGAAGGATGAAGTCACTATGTAAAAGCTAGATACTTCTTAGCCAGACGGTAGTCACGATAGGAACACATACACTGACTGAGAGAAAGCAATTGTTGGGTGGTGGGTTGTAGGTTTGCTAAAGTCCAGTTTGGAAGAAGTGCGAGAATCCTTTATAGGAATGCTTACATTCACTTCCAGAAAGCAGAGTTCAGCGGTGGTTTGCAGGATTGCTACACCGCAGTTTGCAAGAAGTGCGAGAGTCGTGCATAGCAATGCTTAAATTCCCTTAGAGAAAGCAACTGTCGGCGGGTGATTTTTAGGCTTTCTAGCCTCTGGTTTGGATGAAGTGTGAGACATACATGGGAACGCTTACATTCCCTTCCAGAAAGCAAGTGTCGCGGAGTGGTTTTTAGGCTTGCAAGACTTCTGAACGGAAGAAGTGCGAGAGGCATATACAGGAAGGCGTACATTTACTTAATGAAAGCAACTATAGTGGGATGCATTGGAGAATTGCTAAAGTCTGAGATTGGAAGAAGTGTGACCTTCCTGTCAAACACACTTGAGAAAGAAGTCATCACGTAGGACGGGGAGAGCTCCCAGCAGTAAGGAGTCATGTATAGGGACGCTTAAACTAACTTAGAGCGAGCAACTAGCAGGTGGTGCTCTGTAGGCTGGCTAAACGCTAGAATGGAGGAAGTGCCAGACGGTCTTCTATATGAACGCTTACATTCACTGAGAGAAAGAGACTATGTTGGGCGCTTTGTTACACTGGTAAACTCTGAGATTGGAAGAAGTGTGAGAGTTTCCTGTCCAACGCACTTAGGAAAGAAGTCATTATGTAGGAAGAGGAGAGTTCTCGGCTAGAAAGGGAGGAGGCTTTCTATGTATGGGAACGCTTACATTCACTTCAAGAAACTATCGGGGGGTAATTTGTAGTTAAACTCTAGAAGAACTGTGAGAGTCCTATATAGGAAGGCTTGCATTCACTTAGGGAAAGCAAGTACAAAGAAGGAGTGGTTTGTAGGCTTGCTAAACTCTAGTGTTGACGAAATGCGAGAGTCCTATAGAGGGACGTTAACCTTCAGTTAGTGAGAGCAACTCTCGGGGAGGGGGGTGGTATTTAGGCTTGCTGAACTCTAGTTTGGAAGACATGTCCGAGTTATCCAGGAAGGCTTACAATCACTTAGCTAGAAAGCCAGTATCGGCGGTCGCCTTGTAGGCTTGCTAAACTCTAGTTTCCAGGAAGGGCAAGAGTCATATAGAGGATCACTTAAATTCACTCAGTGAAAGCAACTGTCGCAGGCTGCCTTTTAGGGTGGCTAAACTCTAGTTGGAAGGAAGTGTGAGAGTCATATATAGGAATTCTTACCTTGACTTAGTGAAAGCACCTATGGAGCGGTGGCTTGTCGTCTTGCTGAACTCCAGTTTGGAAGATGTGCGAGAGTATGTATTCATAGGGATATTTACAGCCACTTAGAGAAAGTAGCTCTCAGGGCTGGTGCGCAGGGTTACAAAACTACATTCAAAGAAGGACAAGAAAAATATACGGGGGAGGCTTACATTCGGGTAGAGAAAGCAACTCTCGTGGGGTGTATTGCCAGATGGCTAAACGTTGAGATTGGAACAAGTGTGAGTTTCTTGTGAATCACACTGAAGGATGAAGTCACTATGTAAAAGCTGGATACTTCTTAGCCAGACGGGAGTCACGATAGGAACACATACACTGACTGAGAGAAAGCAATTGTTGGGTGGTGGGTTGTAGGTTTGCTAAAGTCCAGTTTGGAAGAAGTGCGAGAATCCTTTATAGGAATGCTTACATTCACTTCCAGAAAGCAGCGATCAGCGGTGGTTTGCAGGATTGCTACACCGCAGTTTGCAAGAAGTGCGAGAGTCGTGCATAGCATTGCTTAAATTCCCTTAGAGAAAGCAACTGTCGGCGGGTGATTTTTAGGCTTTCTAGCCTCTGGTTTGGATGAAGTGTGAGACATACATGGGAACGCTTACATTCCCTTCCAGAAAGCAAGTGTCGCGGAGTGGTTTTTAGGCTTGCAAGACTTCTGAACGGAAGAAGTGCGAGAGGCATATACAGGAAGGCGTACATTTACTTAATGAAAGCAACTATAGTGGGATGCATTGGAGAATTGCTAAAGTCTGAGATTGGAAGAAGTGTGACCTTCCTGTCAAACACACTTGAGAAAGAAGTCATCACGTAGGACGGGGAGAGCTCCCAGCAGTAAGGAGTCATGTATAGGGCCGCTTAAACTAACTTAGAGAGAGCAACTAGCAGGTGATGCTCTGTAGGCTGGCTAAACGCTAGAATGGAGGAAGTGCCAGACGGTCTTCTATATTAACGCTTACATTCACTGAGAGAAAGAGACTATGTTGGGCGCTTTGTTACACTGGTAAACTCTGAGATTGGAAGAAGTGTGAGAGTTTCCTGTCCAACGCACTTAGGAAAGAAGTCATTATGTAGGAAGAGGAGAGTTCTCGGCTAGAAAGGGAGGAGGCTTTCTATGTATGGGAACGCTTACATTCACTTCAAGAAACTATCGGGGGTAATTTGTAGTTAAACTCTAGAAGAACTGTGAGAGTCCTATATAGGAAGGCTTGCATTCACTTAGGGAAAGCAAGTACGAAGAAGGAGTGGTTTGTAGGCTTGCTAAACTCTAGTGTTGACGAAATGCGAGAGTCCTATAGAGGGACGTTAACCTTCAGTTAGTGAGAGCAACTCTCGGGGGGGGGGTGGTATTTAGGCTTGCTGAACTCTAGTTTGGAAGACATGTCCGAGTTATCCAGGAAGGCTTACAATCACTTAGCTAGAAAGCCAGTATCGGCGGTCGCCTTGTAGGCTTGCTAAACTCTAGTTTCCAGGAAGGGCAAGAGTCATATAGAGGATCACTTAAATTCACTCAGTGAAAGCAACTGTCGCAGGCTGCCTTTTAGGGTGGCTAAACTCTAGTTGGAAGGAAGTGTGAGAGTCATATATAGGAATTCTTACCTTGACTTAGTGAAAGCACCTATGGAGCGGTGGCTTGTCGTCTTGCTGAACTCCAGTTTGGAAGATGTGCGAGAGTATGTATTCATAGGGATATTTACAGCCACTTAGAGAAAGTAGCTCTCAGGGCTGGTGCGCAGGGTTACAAAACTACATTCAAAGAAGGACAAGAAAAATATACGGGGGAGGCTTACATTCGGGTAGAGAAAGCAACTCTCGTGGGGTGTATTGCCAGATGGCTAAACGTTGAGATTGGAACAAGTGTGAGTTTCTTGTGAATCACACTGAAGGATGAAGTCACTATGTAAAAGCTGGATACTTCTTAGCCAGACGGGAGTCACGATAGGAACACATACACTGACTGAGAGAAAGCAATTGTTGGGTGGTGGGTTGTAGGTTTGCTAAAGTCCAGTTTGGAAGAAGTGCGAGAATCCTTTATAGGAATGCTTACATTCACTTCCAGAAAGCAGCGATCAGCGGTGGTTTGCAGGATTGCTACACCGCAGTTTGCAAGAAGTGCGAGAGTCGTGCATAGCATTGCTTAAATTCCCTTAGAGAAAGCAACTGTCGGCGGGTGATTTTTAGGCTTTCTAGCCTCTGGTTTGGATGAAGTGTGAGACATACATGGGAACGCTTACATTCCCTTCCAGAAAGCAAGTGTCGCGGAGTGGTTTTTAGGCTTGCAAGACTTCTGAACGGAAGAAGTGCGAGAGGCATATACAGGAAGGCGTACATTTACTTAATGAAAGCAACTATAGTGGGATGCATTGGAGAATTGCTAAAGTCTGAGATTGGAAGAAGTGTGACCTTCCTGTCAAACACACTTGAGAAAGAAGTCATCACGTAGGACGGGGAGAGCTCCCAGCAGTAAGGAGTCATGTATAGGGCCGCTTAAACTAACTTAGAGAGAGCAACTAGCAGGTGATGCTCTGTAGGCTGGCTAAACGCTAGAATGGAGGAAGTGCCAGACGGTCTTCTATATTAACGCTTACATTCACTGAGAGAAAGAGACTATGTTGGGCGCTTTGTTACACTGGTAAACTCTGAGATTGGAAGAAGTGTGAGAGTTTCCTGTCCAACGCACTTAGGAAAGAAGTCATTATGTAGGAAGAGGAGAGTTCTCGGCTAGAAAGGGAGGAGGCTTTCTATGTATGGGAACGCTTACATTCACTTCAAGAAACTATCGGGGGTAATTTGTAGTTAAACTCTAGAAGAACTGTGAGAGTCCTATATAGGAAGGCTTGCATTCACTTAGGGAAAGCAAGTACGAAGAAGGAGTGGTTTGTAGGCTTGCTAAACTCTAGTGTTGACGAAATGCGAGAGTCCTATAGAGGGACGTTAACCTTCAGTTAGTGAGAGCAACTCTCGGGGGGGGGGTGGTATTTAGGCTTGCTGAACTCTAGTTTGGAAGACATGTCCGAGTTATCCAGGAAGGCTTACAATCACTTAGCTAGAAAGCCAGTATCGGCGGTCGCCTTGTAGGCTTGCTAAACTCTAGTTTCCAGGAAGGGCAAGAGTCATATAGAGGATCACTTAAATTCACTCAGTGAAAGCAACTGTCGCAGGCTGCCTTTTAGGGTGGCTAAACTCTAGTTGGAAGGAAGTGTGAGAGTCATATATAGGAATTCTTACCTTGACTTAGTGAAAGCACCTATGGAGCGGTGGCTTGTCGTCTTGCTGAACTCCAGTTTGGAAGATGTGCGAGAGTATGTATTCATAGGGATATTTACAGCCACTTAGAGAAAGTAGCTCTCAGGGCTGGTGCGCAGGGTTACAAAACTACATTCAAAGAAGGACAAGAAAAATATACGGGGGAGGCTTACATTCGGGTAGAGAAAGCAACTCTCGTGGGGTGTATTGCCAGATGGCTAAACGTTGAGATTGGAACAAGTGTGAGTTTCTTGTGAATCACACTGAAGGATGAAGTCACTATGTAAAAGCTGGATACTTCTTAGCCAGACGGGAGTCACGATAGGAACACATACACTGACTGAGAGAAAGCAATTGTTGGGTGGTGGGTTGTAGGTTTGCTAAAGTCCAGTTTGGAAGAAGTGCGAGAATCCTTTATAGGAATGCTTACATTCACTTCCAGAAAGCAGCGATCAGCGGTGGTTTGCAGGATTGCTACACCGCAGTTTGCAAGAAGTGCGAGAGTCGTGCATAGCATTGCTTAAATTCCCTTAGAGAAAGCAACTGTCGGCGGGTGATTTTTAGGCTTTCTAGCCTCTGGTTTGGATGAAGTGTGAGACATACATGGGAACGCTTACATTCCCTTCCAGAAAGCAAGTGTCGCGGAGTGGTTTTTAGGCTTGCAAGACTTCTGAACGGAAGAAGTGCGAGAGGCATATACAGGAAGGCGTACATTTACTTAATGAAAGCAACTATAGTGGGATGCATTGGAGAATTGCTAAAGTCTGAGATTGGAAGAAGTGTGACCTTCCTGTCAAACACACTTGAGAAAGAAGTCATCACGTAGGACGGGGAGAGCTCCCAGCAGTAAGGAGTCATGTATAGGGCCGCTTAAACTAACTTAGAGAGAGCAACTAGCAGGTGATGCTCTGTAGGCTGGCTAAACGCTAGAATGGAGGAAGTGCCAGACGGTCTTCTATATTAACGCTTACATTCACTGAGAGAAAGAGACTATGTTGGGCGCTTTGTTACACTGGTAAACTCTGAGATTGGAAGAAGTGTGAGAGTTTCCTGTCCAACGCACTTAGGAAAGAAGTCATTATGTAGGAAGAGGAGAGTTCTCGGCTAGAAAGGGAGGAGGCTTTCTATGTATGGGAACGCTTACATTCACTTCAAGAAACTATCGGGGGTAATTTGTAGTTAAACTCTAGAAGAACTGTGAGAGTCCTATATAGGAAGGCTTGCCTTCACTTAGGGAAAGCAAGTACGAAGAAGGAGTGGTTTGTAGGCTTGCTAAACTCTAGTGTTGACGAAATGCGAGAGTCCTATAGAGGGACGTTAACCTTCAGTTAGTGAGAGCAACTCTCGGGGGGGGGGTGGTATTTAGGCTTGCTGAACTCTAGTTTGGAAGACATGTCCGAGTTATCCAGGAAGGCTTACAATCACTTAGCTAGAAAGCCAGTATCGGCGGTCGCCTTGTAGGCTTGCTAAACTCTAGTTTCCAGGAAGGGCAAGAGTCATATAGAGGATCACTTAAATTCACTCAGTGAAAGCAACTGTCGCAGGCTGCCTTTTAGGGTGGCTAAACTCTAGTTGGAAGGAAGTGTGAGAGTCATATATAGGAATTCTTACTTTGACTTAGTGAAAGCACCTATGGAGCGGTGGCTTGTCGTCTTGCTGAACTCCAGTTTGGAAGATGTGCGAGAGTATGTATTCATAGGGATATTTACAGCCACTTAGAGAAAGTAGCTCTCAGGGCTGGTGCGCAGGGTTACAAAACTACATTCAAAGAAGGACAAGAAAAATATACGGGGGAGGCTTACATTCGGGTAGAGAAAGCAACTCTCGTGGGGTGTATTGCCAGATGGCTAAACGTTGAGATTGGAACAAGTGTGAGTTTCTTGTGAATCACACTGAAGGATGAAGTCACTATGTAAAAGCTGGATACTTCTTAGCCAGACGGGAGTCACGATAGGAACACATACACTGACTGAGAGAAAGCAATTGTTGGGTGGTGGGTTGTAGGTTTGCTAAAGTCCAGTTTGGAAGAAGTGCGAGAATCCTTTATAGGAATGCTTACATTCACTTCCAGAAAGCAGCGATCAGCGGTGGTTTGCAGGATTGCTACACCGCAGTTTGCAAGAAGTGCGAGAGTCGTGCATAGCATTGCTTAAATTCCCTTAGAGAAAGCAACTGTCGGCGGGTGATTTTTAGGCTTTCTAGCCTCTGGTTTGGATGAAGTGTGAGACATACATGGGAACGCTTACATTCCCTTCCAGAAAGCAAGTGTCGCGGAGTGGTTTTTAGGCTTGCAAGACTTCTGAACGGAAGAAGTGCGAGAGGCATATACAGGAAGGCGTACATTTACTTAATGAAAGCAACTATAGTGGGATGCATTGGAGAATTGCTAAAGTCTGAGATTGGAAGAAGTGTGACCTTCCTGTCAAACACACTTGAGAAAGAAGTCATCACGTAGGACGGGGAGAGCTCCCAGCAGTAAGGAGTCATGTATAGGGCCGCTTAAACTAACTTAGAGAGAGCAACTAGCAGGTGATGCTCTGTAGGCTGGCTAAACGCTAGAATGGAGGAAGTGCCAGACGGTCTTCTATATTAACGCTTACATTCACTGAGAGAAAGAGACTATGTTGGGCGCTTTGTTACACTGGTAAACTCTGAGATTGGAAGAAGTGTGAGAGTTTCCTGTCCAACGCACTTAGGAAAGAAGTCATTATGTAGGAAGAGGAGAGTTCTCGGCTAGAAAGGGAGGAGGCTTTCTATGTATGGGAACGCTTACATTCACTTCAAGAAACTATCGGGGGTAATTTGTAGTTAAACTCTAGAAGAACTGTGAGAGTCCTATATAGGAAGGCTTGCATTCACTTAGGGAAAGCAAGTACGAAGAAGGAGTGGTTTGTAGGCTTGCTAAACTCTAGTGTTGACGAAATGCGAGAGTCCTATAGAGGGACGTTAACCTTCAGTTAGTGAGAGCAACTCTCGGGGGGGGGGTGGTATTTAGGCTTGCTGAACTCTAGTTTGGAAGACATGTCCGAGTTATCCAGGAAGGCTTACAATCACTTAGCTAGAAAGCCAGTATCGGCGGTCGCCTTGTAGGCTTGCTAAACTCTAGTTTCCAGGAAGGGCAAGAGTCATATAGAGGATCACTTAAATTCACTCAGTGAAAGCAACTGTCGCAGGCTGCCTTTTAGGGTGGCTAAACTCTAGTTGGAAGGAAGTGTGAGAGTCATATATAGGAATTCTTACCTTGACTTAGTGAAAGCACCTATGGAGCGGTGGCTTGTCGTCTTGCTGAACTCCAGTTTGGAAGATGTGCGAGAGTATGTATTCATAGGGATATTTACAGCCACTTAGAGAAAGTAGCTCTCAGGGCTGGTGCGCAGGGTTACAAAACTACATTCAAAGAAGGACAAGAAAAATATACGGGGGAGGCTTACATTCGGGTAGAGAAAGCAACTCTCGTGGGGTGTATTGCCAGATGGCTAAACGTTGAGATTGGAACAAGTGTTAGTTTCTTGTGAATCACACTGAAGGATGAAGTCACTATGTAAAAGCTGGATACTTCTTAGCCAGACGGGAGTCACGATAGGAACACATACACTGACTGAGAGAAAGCAATTGTTGGGTGGTGGGTTGTAGGTTTGCTAAAGTCCAGTTTGGAAGAAGTGCAAGAATCCTTTATAGAAATGCTTACATTCACTTCCAGAAAGCAGCGATCAGCGGTGGTTTGCAGGATTGCTACACCGCAGTTTGCAAGAAGTGCGAGAGTCGTGCATAGCAATGCTTAAATTCCCTTAGAGAAAGCAACTGTCGGTGGGTGATTTTTAGGCTTTCTAGCCTCTGGTTTGGATGAAGTGTGAGACATACATGGGAACGCTTACATTCCCTTCCAGAAAGCAAGTGTCACGGAGTGGTTTTTAGGCTTGCAAGACTTCTGAACGGAAGAAGTGCGAGAGGCATATACAGGAAGGCGTACATTTACTTAATGAAAGCAACTATAGTGGGATGCATTGGAGAATTGCTAAAGTCTGAGATTGGAAGAAGTGTGACCTTCCTGTCAAACACACTTGAGAAAGAAGTCATCACGTAGGACGGGGAGAGCTCCCAGCAGTAAGGAGTCATGTATAGGGACGCTTAAACTAACTTAGAGCGAGCAACTAGCAGGTGGTGCTCTGTAGGCTGGCTAAACGCTAGAATGGAGGAAGTGCCAGACGGTCTTCTATATGAACGCTTACATTCACTGAGAGAAAGAGACTATGTTGGGCGCTTTGTTACACTGGTAAACTCTGAGATTGGAAGAAGTGTGAGAGTTTCCTGTCCAACGCACTTAAGAAAGAAGTCATTATGTAGGAAGAGGAGAGTTCTCGGCTAGAAACGGAGGACGCTTTCTATGTATGGGAACGCTTACATTCACTTCAAGAAACTATCGGGGGGTAATTTGTAGTTAAACTCTAGAAGAACTGTGAGAGTCCTATACAGGAAGGCTTGCATTCACTTAGGGAAAGCAAGTACGAAGAAGGAGTGGTTTGTAGGCTTGCTAAACTCTAGTGTTGACGAAATGCGAGAGTCCTATAGAGGGACGTTAACCTTCAGTTAGTGAGAGCAACTCTCGGGGAGGGGGGTGGTATTTAGGCTTGCTGAACTCTAGTTTGGAAGACATGTCCGAGTTATCCAGGAAGGCTTACAATCACTTAGCTAGAAAGCCAGTATCGGCGGTCGCCTTGTAGGCTTGCTAAACTCTAGTTTCCAGGAAGGGCAAGAGTCATATAGAGGATCACTTAAATTCACTCAGTGAAAGCAACTGTCGCGGGCTGCCTTTTAAGGTGGCTAAACTCTAGTTCGAAAGAAGTGTGAGAGTCATATATAGGAATTCTTACCTTGACTTAGTGAAAGCACCTATGGAGCGGTGGCTTGTCGTCTTGCTGAACTCCAGTTTGGAAGATGTGCGAGAGTATGTATTCATAGGGATATTTACAGCCACTTAGAGAAAGTAGCTCTCAGGGCTGGTGCGCAGGGTTACAAAACTACATTCAAAGAAGGACAAGAAAAATATACGGGGGAGGCTTACATTCGGGTAGAGAAAGCAACTCTCGTGGGGTGTATTGCCAGATGGCTAAACGTTGAGATTGGAACAAGTGTGAGTTTCTTGTGAATCACACTGAAGGATGAAGTCACTATGTAAAAGCTGGATACTTCTTAGCCAGACGGGAGTCACGATAGGAACACATACACTGACTGAGAGAAAGCAATTGTTGGGTGGTGGGTTGTAGGTTTGCTAAAGTCCAGTTTGGAAGAAGTGCGAGAATCCTTTATAGGAATGCTTACATTCACTTCCAGAAAGCAGCGATCAGCGGTGGTTTGCAGGATTGCTACACCGCAGTTTGCAAGAAGTGCGAGAGTCGTGCATAGCAATGCTTGAATTCCCTTAGAGAAAGCAACTGTAGGCGGGTGATTTTTAGGCTTTCTAGCCTCTGGTTTGGATGAAGTGTGAGACATACATGGGAACGCTTACATTCCCTTCCAGAAAGCAAGTGTCGCGGAGTGGTTTTTAGGCTTGCAAGACTTCTGAACGGAAGAAGTGCGAGAGGCATATACAGGAAGGCGTACATTTACTTAATGAAAGCAACTATAGTGGGATGCATTGGAGAATTGCTAAAGTCTGAGATTGGAAGAAGTGTGACCTTCCTGTCAAACACACTTGAGAAAGAAGTCATCACGTAGGACGGGGAGAGCTCCCAGCAGTAAGGAGTCATGTATAGGGACGCTTAAACTAACTTAGAGCGAGCAACTAGCAGGTGGTGCTCTGTAGGCTGGCTAAACGCTAGAATGGAGGAAGTGCCAGACGGTCTTCTATATTAACGCTTACATTCACTGAGAGAAAGAGACTATGTTGGGCGCTTTGTTACACTGGTAAACTCTGAGATTGGAAGAAGTGTGAGAGTTTCCTGTCCAACGCACTTAAGAAAGAAGTCATTATGTAGGAAGAGGAGAGTTCTCGGCTAGAAAGGGAGGAGGCTTTCTATGTATGGGAACGCTTACATTCACTTCAAGAAACTATCGGGGGGTAATTTGTAGTTAAACTCTAGAAGAACTGTGAGAGTCCTATATAGGAAGGCTTGCATTCACTTAGGGAAAGCAAGTACGAAGAAGGAGTGGTTTGTAGGCTTGCTAAACTCTAGTGTTGACGAAATGCGAGAGTCCTATAGAGGGACGTTAACCTTCAGTTAGTGAGAGCAACTCTCGGGGAGGGGGGTGGTATTTAGGCTTGCTGAACTCTAGTTTGGAAGACATGTCCGAGTTATCCAGGAAGGCTTACAATCACTTAGCTAGAAAGCCAGTATCGGCGGTCGCCTTGTAGGCTTGCTTAACTCTAGTTTCCAGGAAGGGCAAGAGTCATATAGAGGATCACTTAAATTCACTCAGTGAAAGCAACTGTCGCGGGCTGCCTTTTAGGGTGGCTAAACTCTAGTTGGGAGGAAGTGTGAGAGTCATATATAGGAATTCTTACCTTGACTTAGTGAAAGCACCTATGGAGCGGTGGCTTGTCGTCTTCCTGAACTCCAGTTTGGAAGATGTGCGAGAGTATGTATTCATAGGGATATTTACAGCCACTTAGAGAAAGTAGCTCTCAGGGCTGGTGCGCAGGGTTACAAAACTACATTCAAAGAAGGACAAGAAAAATATACGGGGGAGGCTTACATTCGGGTAGAGAAAGCAACTCTCGTGGGGTGTATTGCCAGATGGCTAAACGTTGAGATTGGAACAAGTGTGAGTTTCTTGTGAATCACACTGAAGGATGAAGTCACTATGTAAAAGCTGGATACTTCTTAGCCAGACGGGAGTCACGATAGGAACACATACACTGACTGAGAGAAAGCAATTGTTGGGTGGTGGGTTGTAGGTTTGCTAAAGTCCAGTTTGGAGGAAGTGCGAGAATCCTTTATAGGAATGCTTACATTCACTTCCAGAAAGCAGCGATCAGCGGTGGTTTGCAGGATTGCTACACCGCAGTTTGCAAGAAGTGCGAGAGTCATGCATAGCAATGCTTAAATTCCCTTAGAGAAAGCAACTGTCGGCGGGTGATTTTTAGGCTTTCTAGCCTCTGGTTTGGATGAAGTGTGAGACATACATGGGAACGCTTACATTCACTTCAGGAAAGCAAGTGTCGCGGAGTGGTTTTTAGGCTTGCAAGACTTCTGAACGGAAGAAGTGCGAGAGGCATATACAGGAAGGCGTACATTTACTTAATGAAAGCAACTATAGTGGGATGCATTGGAGAATTGCTAAAGTCTGAGATTGGAAGAAGTGTGACCTTCCTGTCAAACACACTTGAGAAAGAAGTCATCACGTAGGACGGGGAGAGCTCCCAGCAGTAAGGAGTCATGTATAGGGACGCTTAAACTAACTTAGAGCGAGCAACTAGCAGGTGGTGCTCTGTAGGCTGGCTAAACGCTAGAATGGAGGAAGTGCCAGACGGTCTTCTATATTAACGCTTACATTCACTGAGAGAAAGAGACTATGTTGGGCGCTTTGTTACACTGGTAAACTCTGAGATTGGAAGAAGTGTGAGAGTTTCTTGTCCAACGCACTTAAGAAAGAAGTCATTATGTAGGAAGAGAAGAGTTCTCGGCTAGAAAGGGAGGAGGCTTTCTATGTATGGGAACGCTTACATTCACTTCAAGAAACTATCGGGGGGTAATTTGTAGTTAAACTCTAGAAGAACTGTGAGAGTCCTATATAGGAAGGCTTGCATTCACTTAGGGAAAGCAAGTACGAAGAAGGAGTGGTTTGTAGGCTTGCTAAACTCTAGTGTTGACGAAATGCGAGAGTCCTATAGAGGGACGTTAACCTTCAGTTAGTGAGAGCAACTCTCGGGGAGGGGGGTGGTATTTAGGCTTGCTGAACTCTAGTTTGGAAGACATGTCCGAGTTATCCAGGAAGGCTTACAATCACTTAGCCAGAAAGCCAGTATCGGCGGTCGCCTTGTAGGCTTGCCTAACTCTAGTTTCCAGGAAGGGCAAGAGTCATATAGAGGATCACTTAAATTCACTCAGTGAAAGCAACTGTCGCGGGCTGCCTTTTAGGGTGGCTAAACTCTAGTTGGGAGGAAGTGTTAGAGTCATATATAGGAATTCTTACCTTGACTTAGTGAAAGCACCTGTGGAGCGGTGGCTTGTCGTCTTGCTGAACTCCAGTTTGGAAGATGTGCGAGAGTATGTATTCATAGGGATATTTACAGCCACTTAGAGAAAGTAGCTCTCAGGGCTGGTGCGCAGGGTTACAAAACTATATTCAAAGAAGGACAAGAAAAATATACGGGGGAGGCTTACATTCGGGTAGAGAAAGCAACTCTCGTGGGGTGTATTGCCAGATGGCTAAACGTTGAGATTGGAACAAGTGTGAGTTTCTTGTGAATCACACTGAAGGATGAAGTCACTATGTAAAAGCTGGATACTTCTTAGCCAGACGGGAGTCACGATAGGAACACATACACTGACTGAGAGAAAGCAATTGTTGGGTGGTGGGTTGTATGTTTGCTAAAGTCCAGTTTGGAAGAAGTGCGAGAATCCTTTATAGGAATGCTTACATTCACTTCCAGAAAGCAGCGATCAGCGGTGGTTTGCAGGATTGCTACACCGCAGTTTGCAAGAAGTGCGAGAGTCATGCATAGCAATGCTTAAATTCCCTTAGAGAAAGCAACTGTCGGCGGGTGATTTTTAGGCTTTCTAGCCTCTGGTTTGGATGAAGTGTGAGACATACATGGGAACGCTTACATTCACTTCAGGAAAGCAAGTGTCGCGGAGTGGTTTTTAGGCTTGCAAGACTTCTGAACGGAAGAAGTGCGAGAGGCATATACAGGAAGGCGTACATTTACTTAATGAAAGCAACTATAGTGGGATGCATTGGAGAATTGCTAAAGTCTGAGATTGGAAGAAGTGTGACCTTCCTGTCAAACACACTTGAGAAAGAAGTCATCACGTAGGACGGGGAGAGCTCCCAGCAGTAAGGAGTCATGTATAGGGACGCTTAAACTAACTTAGAGCGAGCAACTAGCAGGTGGTGCTCTGTAGGCTGGCTAAACGCTAGAATGGAGGAAGTGCCAGACGGTCTTCTATATTAACGCTTACATTCACTGAGAGAAAGAGACTATGTTGGGCGCTTTGTTACACTGGTAAACTCTGAGATTGAAAGAAGTGTGAGAGTTTCTTGTCCAACGCACTTAAGAAAGAAGTCATTATGTAGGAAGAGGAGAGTTCTCGGCTAGAAAGGGAGGACGCTTTCTATGTATGGGAACGCTTACATTCACTTCAAGAAACTATCGGGGGGTAATTTGTAGTTAAACTCTAGAAGAACTGTGAGAGTCCTATATAGGAAGGCTTGCATTCACTTAGGGAAAGCAAGTACGAAGAAGGAGTTGTTTGTAGGCTTGCTAAACTCTAGTGTTGACGAAATGCGAGAGTCCTATAGAGGGACGTTAACATTCAGTTAGTGAGAGCAACTCTCGGGGAGGGGGGTGGTATTTAGGCTTGCTGAACTCTAGTTTGGAAGACATGTCCGAGTTATCCAGGAAGGCTTACAATCACTTAGCTAGAAAGCCAGTATCGGCGGTCGCCTTGTAGGCTTGCTTAACTCTAGTTTCCAGGAAGGGCAAGAGTCATATAGAGGATCACTTAAATTCACTCAGTGAAAGCAACTGTCGCGGGCTGCCTTTTAGGGTGGCTAAACTCTAGTTGGAAGGAAGTGTGAGAGTCATATATAGGAATTCTTACCTTGACTTAGTGAAAGCACCTATGGAGCGGTGGCTTGTCGTCTTGCTGAACTCCAGTTTGGAAGATGTGCGAGAGTATGTATTCATAGGGATATTTACAGCCACTTAGAGAAAGTAGCTCTCAGGGCTGGTGCGCAGGGTTACAAAACTACATTCAAAGAAGGACAAGAAAAATATACGGGGGAGGCTTACATTCGGGTAGAGAAAGCAACTCTCGTGGGGTGTATTGCCAGATGGCTAAACGTTGAGATTGGAACAAGTGTGAGTTTCTTGTGAATCACACTGAAGGATGAAGTCACTATGTAAAAGCTGGATACTTCTTAGCCAGACGGGAGTCACGATAGGAACACATACACTGACTGAGAGAAAGCAATTGTTGGGTGGTGGGTTGTAGGTTTGCTAAAGTCCAGTTTGGAAGAAGTGCGAGAATCCTTTATAGGAATGCTTACATTCACTTCCAGAAAGCAGCGATCAGCGGTGGTTTGCAGGATTGCTACACCGCAGTTTGCAAGAAGTGGGAGAGTCCTGCATAGCAATGCTTAAATTCCCTTAGAGAAAGCAACTATCGGCGGGTGATTTTTAGGCTTTCTAGCCTCTGGTTTGGATGAAGTGTGAGACATACATGGGAACGCTTACATTCCCTTCCAGAGAGCAAGTGTCGCGGAGTGGTTTTTAGGCTTGCAAGACTTCTGAACGGAAGAAGTGCGAGAGGCATATACAGGAAGGCGTACATTTACTTAATGAAAGCAACTATAGTGGGATGCATTGGAGAATTGCTAAAGTCTGAGATTGGAAGAAGTGTGACCTTCCTGTCAAACACACTTGAGAAAGAAGTCATCACGTAGGACGGGGAGAGCTCCTAGCAGTAAGGAGTTATGTATAGGGACGCTTAAACTAACTTAGAGAGAGCAACTAGCAGGTGGTGCTCTGTAGGCTGGCTAAACGCTAGAATGGAGGAAGTGCCAGACGGTCTTCTATATTAACGCTTACATTCACTGAGAGAAAGAGACTATGTTGGGCGCTTTGTTACACTGGTAAACTCTGAGATTGGAAGAAGTGTGAGAGTTTCCTGTCCAACGCACTTAGGAAAGAAGTCATTATGTAGGAAGAGGAGAGTTCTCGGCTAGAAAGGGAGGAGGCTTTCTATGTATGGCAACGCTTACATTCACTTCAAGAAACTATCGGGGGGTAATTTGTAGTTAAACTCTAGAAGAACTGTGAGAGTCCTATATAGGAAGGCTTACATTCACTTAGGGAAAGCAAGTACGAAGAAGGAGTGGTTTGTAGGCTTGCTAAACTCTAATGTTGACGAAATGCGAGAGTCCTATAGAGGGACGTTAACCTTCAGTTAGTGAGAGCAACTCTCGGGGGGGGGGGTGGTATTTAGGCTTGCTGAACTCTAGTTTGGAAGACATGTCCGAGTTATCCAGGAAGGCTTACAATCACTTAGCTAGAAAGCCAGTATCGGCGGTCGCCTTGTAGGCTTGCTAAACTCTAGTTTCCAGGAAGGGCAAGAGTCATATAGAGGATCACTTAAATTCACTCAGTGAAAGCAACTGTCGCGTGCTGCCTTTTAGGGTGGCTAAACTCTAGTTGGAAAGAAGTGTGAGAGTCATATATAGGAATTCTTACCTTGACTTAGTGAAAGCACCTATGGAGCGGTGGCTTGTCGTCTTGCTGAACTCCAGTTTGGAAGATGTGCGAGAGTATGTATTCATAGGGATATTTACAGCCACTTAGAGAAAGTAGCTCTCAGGGCTGGTGCGCAGGGTTACAAAACTACATTCAAAGAAGGACAAGAAAAATATACGGGGGAGGCTTACATTCGGGTAGAGAAAGCAACTCTCGTGGGGTGTATTGCCAGATGGCTAAACGTTGAGATTGGAACAAGTGTGAGTTTCTTGTGAATCACACTGAAGGATGAAGTCACTATGTAAAAGCTGGATACTTCTTAGCCAGACGGGAGTCACGATAGGAACGCATACACTGACTGAGAGAAAGCAATTGTTGGGTGGTGGGTTGTAGGTTTGCTAAAGTCCAGTTTGGAAGAAGTGCGAGAATCCTTTATAGGAATGCTTACATTCACTTCCAGAAAGCGGCGATCAGCGGTGGTTTGCAGGATTGCTACACCGCAGTTTGCAAGAAGTGCGAGAGTCGTGCATAGCAATGCTTAAATTCCCTTAGAGAAAGCAACTGTCGGCGGGTGATTTTTAGGCTTTCTAGCCTCTGGTTTGGATGAAGTGTGAGACATACATGGGAACGCTTACATTCCCTTCCAGAAAGCAAGTGTCGCGGAGTGGTTTTTAGGCTTGCAAGACTTCTGAACGGAAGAAGTGCGAGAGGCATATACAGGAAGGCGTACATTTACTTAATGAAAGCAACTATAGTGGGATGCATTGGAGAATTGCTAAAGTCTGAGATTGGAAGAAGTGTGACCTTCCTGTCAAACACACTTGAGAAAGAAGTCATCACGTAGGACGGGGAGAGCTCCCAGCAGTAAGGAGTCATGTATAGGGACGCTTAAACTAACTTAGAGCGAGCAACTAGCAGGTGGTGCTCTGTAGGCTGGCTAAACGCTAGAATGGAGGAAGTGCCAGACGGTCTTCTATATGAACGCTTACATTCACTGAGAGAAAGAGACTATGTTGGGCGCTTTGTTACACTGGTAAACTCTGAGATTGGAGGAAGTGTGAGAGTTTCCTGTCCAACGCACTTAAGAAAGAAGTCATTATGTAGGAAGAGGAGAGTTCTCGGCTAGAAAGGGAGGACGCTTTCTATGTATGGGAACGCTTACATTCACTTCAAGAAACTATCGGGGGGTAATTTGTAGTTAAACTCTAGAAGAACTGTGAGAGTCCTATATAGGAAGGCTTGCATTCACTTAGGGAAAGCAAGTACGAAGAAGGAGTGGTTTGTAGGCTTGCTAAACTCTAGTGTTGACGAAATGCGAGAGTCCTATAGAGGGACGTTAACCTTCAGTTAGTGAGAGCAACTCTCGGGGGGGGGGTGGTATTTAGGCTTGCTGAACTCTAGTTTGGAAGACATGTCCGAGTTATCCAGGAAGGCTTACAATCACTTAGCTAGAAAGCCAGTATCGGCGGTCGCCTTGTAGGCTTGCTAAACTCTAGTTTCCAGGAAGGGCAAGAGTCATATAGAGGATCACTTAAATTCACTCAGTGAAAGCAACTGTCGCGGGCTGCCTTTTAGGGTGGCTAAACTCTAGTTGGAAGGAAGTGTGAGAGTCATATATAGGAATTCTTACCTTGACTTAGTGAAAGCACCTATGGAGCGGTGGCTTGTCGTCTTGCTGAACTCCAGTTTGGAAGATGTGCGAGAGTATGTATTCATAGGGATATTTACAGCCACTTAGAGAAAGTAGCTCTCAGGGCTGGTGCGCAGGGTTACAAAACTACATTCAAAGAAGGACAAGAAAAATATACGGGGGAGGCTTACATTCGGGTAGAGAAAGCAACTCTCGTGGGGTGTATTGCCAGATGGCTAAACGTTGAGATTGGAACAAGTGTGAGTTTCTTGTGAATCACACTGAAGGATGAAGTCACTATGTAAAAGCTGGATACTTCTTAGCCAGACGGGAGTCACGATAGGAACACATACACTGACTGAGAGAAAGCAATTGTTGGGTGGTGGGTTGTAGGTTTGCTAAAGTCCAGTTTGGAAGAAGTGCGAGAATCCTTTATAGGAATGCTTACATTCACTTCCAGAAAGCAGCGATCAGCGGTGGTTTGCAGGATTGCTACACCGCAGTTTGCAAGAAGTGGGAGAGTCCTGCATAGCAATGCTTAAATTCCCTTAGAGAAAGCAACTGTCGGCGGGTGATTTTTAGGCTTTCTAGCCTCTGGTTTGGATGAAGTGTGAGACATACATGGGAACGCTTACATTCCCTTCCAGAGAGCAAGTGTCGCGGAGTGGTTTTTAGGCTTGCAAGACTTCTGAACGGAAGAAGTGCGAGAGGCATATACAGGAAGGCGTACATTTACTTAATGAAAGCAACTATAGTGGGATGCATTGGAGAATTGCTAAAGTCTGAGATTGGAAGAAGTGTGACCTTCCTGTCAAACACACTTGAGAAAGAAGTCATCACGTAGGACGGGGAGAGCTCCCAGCAGTAAGGAGTCATGTATAGGGACGCTTAAACTAACTTAGAGCGAGCAACTAGCAGGTGGTGCTCTGTAGGCTGGCTAAACGCTAGAATGGAGGAAGTGCCAGACGGTCTTCTATATTAACGCTTACATTCACTGAGAGAAAGAGACTATGTTGGGCGCTTTGTTACACTGGTAAACTCTGAGATTGGAGGAAGTGTGAGAGTTTCCTGTCCAACGCACTTAAGAAAGAAGTCATTATGTAGGAAGAGGAGAGTTCTCGGCTAGAAAGGGAGGAGGCTTTCTATGTATGGGAACGCTTACATTCACTTCAAGAAACTATCGGGGGGTAATTTGTAGTTAAACTCTAGAAGAACTGTGAGAGTCCTATATAGGAAGGCTTGCATTCACTTAGGGAAAGCAAGTACGAAGAAGGAGTGGTTTGTAGGCTTGCTAAACTCTAGTGTTGACGAAATGCGAGAGTCATATAGAGGGACGTTAACCTTCAGTTAGTGAGAGCAACTCTCGGGGGGGGGGGGGTATTTAGGCTTGCTGAACTCTAGTTTGGAAGACATGTCCGAGTTATCCAGGAAGGCTTACAATCACTTAGCTAGAAAGCCAGTATCGGCGGTCGCCTTGTAGGCTTGCTAAACTCTAGTTTCCAGGAAGGGCAAGAGTCATATAGAGGATCACTTAAATTCACTCAGTGAAAGCAACTGTCGCGGGCTGCCTTTTAGGGTGGCTAAACTCTAGTTGGAAGGAAGTGGGAGGGTCATATATAGGAATTCTTACCTTGACTTAGTGAAAGCACCTATGGAGCGGTGGCTTGTCGTCTTGCTGAACTCCAGTTTGGAAGATGTGCGAGAGTATGTATTCATAGGGATATTTACAGCCACTTAGAGAAAGTAGCTCTCAGGGCTGGTGCGCAGGGTTACAAAACTACATTCAAAGAAGGACAAGAAAAATATACGGGGGAGGCTTACATTCGGGTAGAGAAAGCAACTCTCGTGGGGTGTATTGCCAGATGGCTAAACGTTGAGATTGGAACAAGTGTGAGTTTCTTGTGAATCACACTGAAGGATGAAGTCACTATGTAAAAGCTGGATACTTCTTAGCCAGACGGGAGTCACGATAGGAACACATACACTGACTGAGAGAAAGCAATTGTTGGGTGGTGGGTTGTAGGTTTGCTAAAGTCCAGTTTGGAAGAAGTGCGAGAATCCTTTATAGGAATGCTTACATTCACTTCCAGAAAGCAGCGATCAGCGGTGGTTTGCAGGATTGCTACACCGCAGTTTGCAAGAAGTGCGAGAGTCGTGCATAGCAATGCTTAAATTCCCTTAGAGAAAGCAACTGTCGGCGGGTGATTTTTAGGCTTTCTAGCCTCTGGTTTGGATGAAGTGTGAGACATACATGGGAACGCTTACATTCCCTTCCAGAGAGCAAGTGTCGCGGAGTGGTTTTTAGGCTTGCAAGACTTCTGAACGGAAGAAGTGCGAGAGGCATATACAGGAAGGCGTACATTTACTTAATGAAAGCAACTATAGTGGGATGCATTGGAGAATTGCTAAAGTCTGAGATTCGAAGAAGTGTGACCTTCTTGTCAAACACACTTGAGAAAGAAGTCATCACGTAGGACGGGGAGAGCTCCCAGCAGTAAGGAGTCATGTATAGGGACGCTTAAACTAACTTAGAGCGAGCAACTAGCAGGTGGTGCTCTGTAGGCTGGCTAAACGCTAGAATGGAGGAAGTGCCAGACGGTCTTCTATATTAACGCTTACATTCACTGAGAGAAAGAGACTATGTTGGGCGCTTTGTTACACTGGTAAACTCTGAGATTGGAGGAAGTGTGAGAGTTTCCTGTCCAACGCACTTAGGAAAGAAGTCATTATGTAGGAAGAGGAGAGTTCTCGGCTAGAAAGGGAGGAGGCTTTCTATGTATGGGAACGCTTACATTCACTTCAAGAAACTATCGGGGGGTAATTTGTAGTTAAACTCTAGAAGAACTGTGAGAGTCCTATATAGGAAGGCTTGCATTCACTTAGGGAAAGCAAGTACGAAGAGGAGTGGTTTGTAGGCTTGCTAAACTCTAGTGTTGACGAAATGCGAGAGTCCTATAGAGGGACGTTAACCTTCAGTTAGTGAGAGCAACTCTCGGGGGGGGGGTTGGTATTTAGGCTTGCTGAACTCTAGTTTGGAAGACATGTCCGAGTTATCCAGGAAGGCTTACAATCACTTAGCTAGAAAGCCAGTATCGGCGGTCGCCTTGTAGGCTTGCTAAACTCTAGTTTCCAGGAAGGGCAAGAGTCATATAGAGGATCACTTAAATTCACTCAGTGAAAGCACCTGTCGCGGGCTGCCTTTTAGGGTGGCTAAACTCTAGTTGGAAGGAAGTGTGAGAGTCATATATAGGAATTCTTACCTTGACTTAGTGAAAGCACCTATGGAGCGGTGGCTTGTCGTCTTGCTGAACTCCAGTTTGGAAGATGTGCGAGAGTATGTATTCATAGGGATATTTACAGCCACTTAGAGAAAGTAGCTCTCAGGGCTGGTGCGCAGGGTTACAAAACTACATTCAAAGAAGGACAAGAAAAATATACGGGGGAGGCTTACATTCGGGTAGAGAAAGCAACTCTCGTGGGGTGTATTGCCAGATGGCTAAACGTTGAGATTGGAACAAGTGTGAGTTTCTTGTGAATCACACTGAAGGATGAAGTCACTATGTAAAAGCTGGATACTTCTTAGCCAGACGGGAGTCACGATAGGAACACATACACTGACTGAGAGAAAGCAATTGTTGGGTGGTGGGTTGTAGGTTTGCTAAAGTCCAGTTTGGAAGAAGTGCGAGAATCCTTTATAGGAATGCTTACATTCACTTCCAGAAAGCAGCGATCAGCGGTGGTTTGCAGGATTGCTACACCGCAGTTTGCAAGAAGTGCGAGAGTCCTGCATAGCAATGCTTAAATTCCCTTAGAGAAAGCAACTGTCGGCGGGTGATTTTTAGGCTTTCTAGCCTCTGGTTTGGATGAACTGTGAGACATACATGGGAACGCTTACATTCCCTTCCAGAGAGCAAGTGTCGCGGAGTGGTTTTTAGGCTTGCAAGACTTCTGAACGGAAGAAGTGCGAGAGGCATATACAGGAAGGCGTACATTTACTTAATGAAAGCAACTATAGTGGGATGCATTGGAGAATTGCTAAAGTCTGAGATTGGAAGAAGTGTGACCTTCCTGTCAAACACACTTGAGAAAGAAGTCATCACGTAGGACGGGGAGAGCTCCCAGCAGTAAGGAGTCATGTATAGGGACGCTTAAACTAACTTAGAGCGAGCAACTAGCAGGTGGTGCTCTGTAGGCTGGCTAAACGCTAGAATGGAGGAAGTGCCAGACGGTCTTCTATATTAACGCTTACATTCACTGAGAGAAAGAGACTATGTTGGGCGCTTTGTTACACTGGTAAACTCTGAGATTGGAGGAAGTGTGAGAGTTTCCTGTCCAACGCACTTAAGAAAGAAGTCATTATGTAGGAAGAGGAGAGTTCTCGGCTAGAAAGGGAGGAGGCTTTCTATGTATGGGAACGCTTACATTCACTTCAAGAAACTATCGGGGGGTAATTTGTAGTTAAACTCTAGAAGAACTGTGAGAGTCCTATATAGGAAGGCTTGCATTCACTTAGGGAAAGCAAGTACGAAGAAGGAGTGGTTTGTAGGCTTGCTAAACTCTAGTGTTGACGAAATGCGAGAGTCATATAGAGGGACGTTAACCTTCAGTTAGTGAGAGGAACTCTCGGGGGGGGGGGGTATTTAGGCTTGCTGAACTCTAGTTTGGAAGACATGTCCGAGTTATCCAGGAAGGCTTACAATCACTTAGCTAGAAAGCCAGTATCGGCGGTCGCCTTGTAGGCTTGCTAAACTCTAGTTTCCAGGAAGGGCAAGAGTCATATAGAGGATCACTTAAATTCACTCAGTGAAAGCAACTGTCGCGGGCTGCCTTTTAGGGTGGCTAAACTCTAGTTGGAAGGAAGTGTGAGGGTCATATATAGGAATTCTTACCTTGACTTAGTGAAAGCACCTATGGAGCGGTGGCTTGTCGTCTTGCTGAACTCCAGTTTGGAAGATGTGCGAGAGTATGTATTCATAGGGATATTTACAGCCACTTAGAGAAAGTAGCTCTCAGGGCTGGTGCGCAGGGTTACAAAACTACATTCAAAGAAGGACAAGAAAAATATACGGGGGAGGCTTACATTCAGGTAGAGAAAGCAACTCTCGTGGGGTGTATTGCCAGATGGCTAAACGTTGAGATTGGAACAAGTGTGAGTTTCTTGTGAATCACACTGAAGGATGAAGTCACTATGTAAAAGCTGGATACTTCTTAGCCAGACGGGAGTCACGATAGGAACACATACACTGACTGAGAGAAAGCAATTGTTGGGTGGTGGGTTGTAGGTTTGCTAAAGTCCAGTTTGGAAGAAGTGCGAGAATCCTTTATAGGAATGCTTACATTCACTTCCAGAAAGCAGCGATCAGCGGTGGTTTGCAGGATTGCTACACCGCAGTTTGCAAGAAGTGCGAGAGTCGTGCATAGCAATGCTTAAATTCCCTTAGAGAAAGCAACTGTCGGCGGGTGATTTTTAGGCTTTCTAGCCTCTGGTTTGGATGAAGTGTGAGACATACATGGGAACGCTTACATTCCCTTCCAGAGAGCAAGTGTCGCGGAGTGGTTTTTAGGCTTGCAAGACTTCTGAACGGAAGAAGTGCGAGAGGCATATACAGGAAGGCGTACATTTACTTAATGAAAGCAACTATAGTGGGATGCATTGGAGAATTGCTAAAGTCTGAGATTCGAAGAAGTGTGACCTTCTTGTCAAACACACTTGAGAAAGAAGTCATCACGTAGGACGGGGAGAGCTCCCAGCAGTAAGGAGTCATGTATAGGGACGCTTAAACTAACTTAGAGCGAGCAACTAGCAGGTGGTGCTCTGTAGGCTGGCTAAACGCTAGAATGGAGGAAGTGCCAGACGGTCTTCTATATTAACGCTTACATTCACTGAGAGAAAGAGACTATGTTGGGCGCTTTGTTACACTGGTAAACTCTGAGATTGGAGGAAGTGTGAGAGTTTCCTGTCCAACGCACTTAGGAAAGAAGTCATTATGTAGGAAGAGGAGAGTTCTCGGCTAGAAAGGGAGGAGGCTTTCTATGTATGGGAACGCTTACATTCACTTCAAGAAACTATCGGGGGGTAATTTGTAGTTAAACTCTAGAAGAACTGTGAGAGTCCTATATAGGAAGGCTTGCATTCACTTAGGGAAAGCAAGTACGAAGAGGAGTGGTTTGTAGGCTTGCTAAACTCTAGTGTTGACGAAATGCGAGAGTCCTATAGAGGGACGTTAACCTTCAGTTAGTGAGAGCAACTCTCGGGGGGGGGGTTGGTATTTAGGCTTGCTGAACTCTAGTTTGGAAGACATGTCCGAGTTATCCAGGAAGGCTTACAATCACTTAGCTAGAAAGCCAGTATCGGCGGTCGCCTTGTAGGCTTGCTAAACTCTAGTTTCCAGGAAGGGCAAGAGTCATATAGAGGATCACTTAAATTCACTCAGTGAAAGCAACTGTCGCGGGCTGCCTTTTAGGGTGGCTAAACTCTAGTTGGAAGGAAGTGTGAGAGTCATATATAGGAATTCTTACCTTGACTTAGTGAAAGCACCTATGGAGCGGTGGCTTGTCGTCTTGCTGAACTCCAGTTTGGAAGATGTGCGAGAGTATGTATTCATAGGGATATTTACAGCCACTTAGAGAAAGTAGCTCTCAGGGCTGGTGCGCAGGGTTACAAAACTACATTCAAAGAAGGACAAGAAAAATATACGGGGGAGGCTTACATTCGGGTAGAGAAAGCAACTCTCGTGGGGTGTATTGCCAGATGGCTAAACGTTGAGATTGGAACAAGTGTGAGTTTCTTGTGAATCACACTGAAGGATGAAGTCACTATGTAAAAGCTGGATACTTCTTAGCCAGACGGGAGTCACGATAGGAACACATACACTGACTGAGAGAAAGCAATTGTTGGGTGGTGGGTTGTAGGTTTGCTAAAGTCCAGTTTGGAAGAAGTGCGAGAATCCTTTCTAGGAATGCTTACATTCACTTCCAGAAAGCAGCGATCAGCGGTGGTTTGCAGGATTGCTACACCGCAGTTTGCAAGAAGTGGGAGAGTCATGCATAGCAATGCTTAAATTCCCTTAGAGAAAGCAACTGTCGGCGGGTGATTTTTAGGCTTTCTAGCCTCTGGTTTGGATGAAGTGTGAGACATACATGGGAACGCTGACATTCCCTTCCAGAAAGCAAGTGTCGCGGAGTGGTTTTTAGGCTTGCAAGACTTCTGAACGGAAGAAGTGCGAGAGGCATATACAGGAAGGCGTACATTTACTTAATGAAAGCAACTATAGTGGGATGCATTGGAGAATTGCTAAAGTCTGAGATTGGAAGAAGTGTGACCTTCCTGTCAAACACACTTGAGAAAGAAGTCATCACGTAGGACGGGGAGAGCTCCCAGCAGTAAGGAGTCATGTATAGGGACGCTTAAACTAACTTAGAGCGAGCAACTAGCAGGTGGTGCTCTGTAGGCTGGCTAAACGCTAGAATGGAGGAAGTGCCAGACGGTCTTCTATATGAACGCTTACATTCACTGAGAGAAAGAGACTATGTTGGGCGCTTTGTTACACTGGTAAACTCTGAGATTGGAAGAAGTGTGAGAGTTTCCTGTCCAACGCACTTAGGAAAGAAGTCATTATGTAGGAAGAGGAGAGTTCTCGGCTAGAAAGGGAGGAGGCTTTCTATGTATGGGAACGCTTACATTCACTTCAAGAAACTATCGGGGGGTAATTTGTAGTTAAACTCTAGAAGAACTGTGAGAGTCCTATATAGGAAGGCCTGCATTCACTTAGGGAAAGCAAGTACGAAGAAGGAGTGGTTTGTAGGCTTGCTAAACTCTAGTGTTGACGAAATGCGAGAGTCCTATAGAGGGACGTTAACCTTCAGTTAGTGAGAGCAACTCTCGGGGGGGGGTTGGTATTTAGGCTTGCTGAACTCTAGTTTGGAAGACATGTCCGAGTTATCCAGGAAGGCTTACAATCACTTAGCTAGAAAGCCAGTATCGGCGGTCGCCTTGTAGGCTTGCTAAACTCTAGTTTCCAGGAAGGGCAAGAGTCATATAGAGGATCACTTAAATTCACTCAGTGAAAGCAACTGTCGCGGGCTGCCTTTTAGGGTGGCTAAACTCTAGTTGGAAGGAAGTGTGAGAGTCATATATAGGAATTCTTACCTTGACTTAGTGAAAGCACCTATGGAGCGGTGGCTTGTCGTCTTGCTGAACTCCAGTTTGGAAGATGTGCGAGAGTATGTATTCATAGGGATATTTACAGCCACTTAGAGAAAGTAGCTCTCAGGGCTGGTGCGCAGGGTTACAAAACTACATTCAAAGAAGGACAAGAAAAATATACGGGGGAGGCTTACATTCGGGTAGAGAAAGCAACTCTCGTGGGGTGTATTGCCAGATGGCTAAACGTTGAGATTGGAACAAGTGTGAGTTTCTTGTGAATCACACTGAAGGATGAAGTCACTATGTAAAAGCTGGATACTTCTTAGCCAGACGGGAGTCACGATAGGAACACATACACTGACTGAGAGAAAGCAATTGTTGGGTGGTGGGTTGTAGGTTTGCTAAAGTCCAGTTTGGAAGAAGTGCGAGAATCCTTTATAGGAATGCTTACATTCACTTCCAGAAAGCAGCGATCAGCGGTGGTTTGCAGGATTGCTACACCGCAGTTTGCAAGAAGTGGGAGAGTCCTGCATAGCAATGCTTAAATTCCCTTAGAGAAAGCAACTGTCGGCGGGTGATTTTTAGGCTTTCTAGCCTCTGGTTTGGATGAAGTGTGAGACATACATGGGAACGCTTACATTCCCTTCCAGAGAGCAAGTGTCGCGGAGTGGTTTTTAGGCTTGCAAGACTTCTGAACGGAAGAAGTGCGAGAGGCATATACAGGAAGGCGTACATTTACTTAATGAAAGCAACTATAGTGGGATGCATTGGAGAATTGCTAAAGTCTGAGATTGGAAGAAGTGTGACCTTCCTGTCAAACACACTTGAGAAAGAAGTCATCACGTAGGACGGGGAGAGCTCCCAGCAGTAAGGAGTCATGTATAGGGACGCTTAAACTAACTTAGAGCGAGCAACTAGCAGGTGGTGCTCTGTAGGCTGGCTAAACGCTAGAATGGAGGAAGTGCCAGACGGTCTTCTATATTAACGCTTACATTCACTGAGAGAAAGAGACTATGTTGGGCGCTTTGTTACACTGGTAAACTCTGAGATTGGAGGAAGTGTGAGAGTTTCCTGTCCAACGCACTTAAGAAAGAAGTCATTATGTAGGAAGAGGAGAGTTCTCGGCTAGAAAGGGAGGAGGCTTTCTATGTATGGGAACGCTTACATTCACTTCAAGAAACTATCGGGGGGTAATTTGTAGTTAAACTCTAGAAGAACTGTGAGAGTCCTATATAGGAAGGCTTGCATTCACTTAGGGAAAGCAAGTACGAAGAAGGAGTGGTTTGTAGGCTTGCTAAACTCTAGTGTTGACGAAATGCGAGAGTCCTATAGAGGGACGTTAACCTTCAGTTAGTGAGAGCAACTCTCGGGGGGGGGGGTGGTATTTAGGCTTGCTGAACTCTAGTTTGGAAGACATGTCCGAGTTATCCAGGAAGGCTTACAATCACTTAGCTAGAAAGCCAGTATCGGCGGTCGCCTTGTAGGCTTGCTAAACTCTAGTTTCCAGGAAGGGCAAGAGTCATATAGAGGATCACTTAAATTCACTCAGTGAAAGCAACTGTCGCGGGCTGCCTTTTAGGGTGGCTAAACTCTAGTTGGAAGGAAGTGTGAGAGTCATATATAGGAATTCTTACCTTGACTTAGTGAAAGCACCTATGGAGCGGTGGCTTGTCGTCTTGCTGAACTCCAGTTTGGAAGATGTGCGAGAGTATGTATTCATAGGGATATTTACAGCCACTTAGAGAAAGTAGCTCTCAGGGCTGGTGCGCAGGGTTACAAAACTACATTCAAAGAAGGACAAGAAAAATATACGGGGGAGGCTTACATTCGGGTAGAGAAAGCAACTCTCGTGGGGTGTATTGCCAGATGGCTAAACGTTGAGATTGGAACAAGTGTGAGTTTCTTGTGAATCACACTGAAGGATGAAGTCACTATGTAAAAGCTGGATACTTCTTAGCCAGACGGGAGTCACGATAGGAACACATACACTGACTGAGAGAAAGCAATTGTTGGGTGGTGGGTTGTAGGTTTGCTAAAGTCCAGTTTGGAAGAAGTGCGAGAATCCTTTATAGGAATGCTTACATTCACTTCCAGAAAGCAGCGATCAGCGGTGGTTTGCAGGATTGCTACACCGCAGTTTGCAAGAAGTGCGAGAGTCCTGCATAGCAATGCTTAAATTCCCTTAGAGAAAGCAACTGTCGGCGGGTGATTTTTAGGCTTTCTAGCCTCTGGTTTGGATGAAGTGTGAGACATACATGGGAACGCTTACATTCCCTTCCAGAGAGCAAGTGTCGCGGAGTGGTTTTTAGGCTTGCAAGACTTCTGAACGGAAGAAGTGCGAGAGGCATATACAGGAAGGCGTACATTTACTTAATGAAAGCAACTATAGTGGGATGCATTGGAGAATTGCTAAAGTCTGAGATTGGAAGAAGTGTGACCTTCTTGTCAAACACACTTGAGAAAGAAGTCATCACGTAGGACGGGGAGAGCTCCCAGCAGTAAGGAGTCATGTATAGGGACGCTTAAACTAACTTAGAGCGAGCAACTAGCAGGTGGTGCTCTGTAGGCTGGCTAAACGCTAGAATGGAGGAAGTGCCAGACGGTCTTCTATATTAACGCTTACATTCACTGAGAGAAAGAGACTATGTTGGGCGCTTTGTTACACTGGTAAACTCTGAGATTGGAGGAAGTGTGAGAGTTTCCTGTCCAACGCACTTAGGAAAGAAGTCATTATGTAGGAAGAGGAGAGTTCTCGGCTAGAAAGGGAGGAGGCTTTCTATGTATGGGAACGCTTACATTCACTTCAAGAAACTATCGGGGGGTAATTTGTAGTTAAACTCTAGAAGAACTGTGAGAGTCCTATATAGGAAGGCCTGCATTCACTTAGGGAAAGCAAGTACGAAGAGGAGTGGTTTGTAGGCTTGCTAAACTCTAGTGTTGACGAAATGCGAGAGTCCTATAGAGGGACGTTAACCTTCAGTTAGTAAGAGCAACTCTCGGGGGGGGGGTTGGTATTTAGGCTTGCTGAACTCTAGTTTGGAAGACATGTCCGAGTTATCCAGGAAGGCTTACAATCACTTAGCTAGAAAGCCAGTATCGGCGGTCGCCTTGTAGGCTTGCTAAACTCTAGTTTCCAGGAAGGGCAAGAGTCATATAGAGGATCACTTAAATTCACTCAGTGAAAGCAACTGTCGCGGGCTGCCTTTTAGGGTGGCTAAACTCTAGTTGGAAGGAAGTGTGAGAGTCATATATAGGAATTCTTACCTTGACTTAGTGAAAGCACCTATGGAGCGGTGGCTTGTCGTCTTGCTGAACTCCAGTTTGGAAGATGTGCGAGAGTATGTATTCATAGGGATATTTACAGCCACTTAGAGAAAGTAGCTCTCAGGGCTGGTGCGCAGGGTTACAAAACTACATTCAAAGAAGGACAAGAAAAATATACGGGGGAGGCTTACATTCGGGTAGAGAAAGCAACTCTCGTGGGGTGTATTGCCAGATGGCTAAACGTTGAGATTGGAACAAGTGTGAGTTTCTTGTGAATCACACTGAAGGATGAAGTCACTATGTAAAAGCTGGATACTTCTTAGCCAGACGGGAGTCACGATAGGAACACATACACTGACTGAGAGAAAGCAATTGTTGGGTGGTGGGTTGTAGGTTTGCTAAAGTCCAGTTTGGAAGAAGTGCGAGAATCCTTTCTAGGAATGCTTACATTCACTTCCAGAAAGCAGCGATCAGCGGTGGTTTCCAGGATTGCTACACCGCAGTTTGCAAGAAGTGGGAGAGTCATGCATAGCAATGCTTAAATTCCCTTAGAGAAAGCAACTGTCGGCGGGTGATTTTTAGGCTTTCTAGCCTCTGGTTTGGATGAAGTGTGAGACATACATGGGAACGCTGACATTCCCTTCCAGAAAGCAAGTGTCGCGGAGTGGTTTTTAGGCTTGCAAGACTTCTGAACGGAAGAAGTGCGAGAGGCATATACAGGAAGGCGTACATTTACTTAATGAAAGCAACTATAGTGGGATGCATTGGAGAATTGCTAAAGTCTGAGATTGGAAGAAGTGTGACCTTCCTGTCAAACACACTTGAGAAAGAAGTCATCACGTAGGACGGGGAGAGCTCCCAGCAGTAAGGAGTCATGTATAGGGACGCTTAAACTAACTTAGAGCGAGCAACTAGCAGGTGGTGCTCTGTAGGCTGGCTAAACGCTAGAATGGAGGAAGTGCCAGACGGTCTTCTATATGAACGCTTACTTTCACTGAGAGAAAGAGACTATGTTGGGCGCTTTGTTACACTGGTAAACTCTGAGATTGGAAGAAGTGTGAGAGTTTCCTGTCCAACGCACTTAGGAAAGAAGTCATTATGTAGGAAGAGGAGAGTTCTCGGCTAGAAACGGAGGAGGCTTTCTATGTATGGGAACGCTTACATTCACTTCAAGAAACTATCGGGGGGTAATTTGTAGTTAAACTCTAGAAGAACTGTGAGAGTCCTATATAGGAAGGCCTGCATTCACTTAGGGAAAGCAAGTACGAAGAAGGAGTGGTTTGTAGGCTTGCTAAACTCTAGTGTTGACGAAATGCGAGAGTCCTATAGAGGGACGTTAACCTTCAGTTAGTGAGAGCAACTCTCGGGGGGGGGGTTGGTATTTAGGCTTGCTGAACTCTAGTTTGGAAGACATGTCCGAGTTATCCAGGAAGGCTTACAATCACTTAGCTAGAAAGCCAGTATCGGCGGTCGCCTTGTAGGCTTGCTAAACTCTAGTTTCCAGGAAGGGCAAGAGTCATATAGAGGATCACTTAAATTCACTCAGTGAAAGCAACTGTCGCAGGCTGCCTTTTAGGGTGGCTAAACTCTAGTTGGGAGGAAGTGTGAGAGTCATATATAGGAATTCTTACCTTGACTTAGTGAAAGCACCTATGGAGCGGTGGCTTGTCGTCTTGCTGAACTCCAGTTTGGAAGATGTGCGAGAGTATGTATTCATAGGGATATTTACAGCCACTTAGAGAAAGTAGCTCTCAGGGCTGGTGCGCAGGGTTACAAAACTACATTCAAAGAAGGACAAGAAAAATATACGGGGGAGGCTTACATTCGGGTAGAGAAAGCAACTCTCGTGGGGTGTATTGCCAGATGGCTAAACGTTGAGATTGGAACAAGTGTGAGTTTCTTGTGAATCACACTGAAGGATGAAGTCACTATGTAAAAGCTGGATACTTCTTAGCCAGACGGGAGTCACGATAGGAACACATACACTGACTGAGAGAAAGCAATTGTTGGGTGGTGGGTTGTAGGTTTGCTAAAGTCCAGTTTGGAAGAAGTGCGAGAATCCTTTATAGGAATGCTTACATTCACTTCCAGAAAGCAGCGATCAGCGGTGGTTTGCAGGATTGCTACACCGCAGTTTGCAAGAAGTGCGAGAGTCGTGCATAGCAATGCTTAAATTCCCTTAGAGAAAGCAACTGTCGGCGGGTGATTTTTAGGCTTTCTAGCCTCTGGTTTGGATGAAGTGTGAGACATACATGGGAACGCTTACATTCCCTTCCAGAAAGCAAGTGTCGCGGAGTGGTTTTTAGGCTTGCAAGACTTCTGAACGGAAGAAGTGCGAGAGGCATATACAGGAAGGCGTACATTTACTTAATGAAAGCAACTATAGTGGGATGCATTGGAGAATTGCTAAAGTCTGAGATTGGAAGAAGTGTGACCTTCCTGTCAAACACACTTGAGAAAGAAGTCATCACGTAGGACGGGGAGAGCTCCCAGCAGTAAGGAGTCATGTATAGGGACGCTTAAACTAACTTAGAGCGAGCAACTAGCAGGTGGTGCTCTGTAGGCTGGCTAAACGCTAGAATGGAGGAAGTGCCAGACGGTCTTCTATATTAACGCTTACATTCACTGAGAGAAAGAGACTATGTTGGGCGCTTTGTTACACTGGTAAACTCTGAGATTGGAAGAAGTGTGAGAGTTTCCTGTCCAACGCACTTAGGAAAGAAGTCATTATGTAGGAAGAGGAGAGTTCTCGGCTAGAAACGGAAGATTCTTTCTATGTATGGGAATGCTTACATTCACTTCAAGAAACTATCGGGGGGTAATTTGTAGTTAAACTCTAGAAGAACTGTGAGAGTCCTATATAGGAAGGCTTGCATTCACTTAGGGAAAGCAAGTACGAAGAAGGAGTGGTTTGTAGGCTTGCTGAACTCTAGTGTTGACGAAATGCGAGAGTCCTATAGAGGGACGTTAACCTACAGTTAGTGAGAGCAACTGTCGGGGAGGGGGGTGGTATTTAGGCTTGCTGAACTCTAGTTTGGAAGACATGTCCGAGTTATCCAGGAAGGCTTACAATCACTTAGCTAGAAAGCCAGTATCGGCGGTCGCCTTGTAGGCTTGCTAAACTCTAGTTTCCAGGAAGGGCAAGAGTCATATAGAGGATCACTTAAATTCACTCAGTGAAAGCAACTGTCGCGGGCTGCCTTTTAGGGTGGCTAAACTCTAGTTGGAAGGAAGTGTGAGAGTCATATATAGGAATTCTTACCTTGACTTAGTGAAAGCACCTATGGAGCGGTGGCTTGTCGTCTTGCTGAACTCCAGTTTGGAAGATGTGCGAGAGTATGTATTCATAGGGATATTTACAGCCACTTAGAGAAAGTAGCTCTCAGGGCTGGTGCGCAGGGTTACAAAACTACATTCAAAGAAGGACAAGAAAAATATACGGGGGAGGCTTACATTCGGGTAGAGAAAGCAACTCTCGTGGGGTGTATTGCCAGATGGCTAAACGTTGAGATTGGAACAAGTGTGAGTTTCTTGTGAATCACACTGAAGGATGAAGTCACTATGTAAAAGCTGGATACTTCTTAGCCAGACGGGAGTCACGATAGGAACACATACACTGACTGAGAGAAAGCAATTGTTGGGTGGTGGGTTGTAGGTTTGCTAAAGTCCAGTTTGGAGGAAGTGCGAGAATCCTTTATAGGAATGCTTACATTCACTTCCAGAAAGCAGCGATCAGCGGTGGTTTGCAGGATTGCTACACCGCAGTTTGCAAGAAATGCGAGAGTCGTGCATAGCAATGCTTAAATTCCCTTAGAGAAAGCAACTGTCGGCGGGTGATTTTTAGGCTTTCTAGCCTCTGGTTTGGATGAAGTGTGAGACATACATGGGAACGCTTACATTCCCTTCCAGAGAGCAAGTGTCGCGGAGTGGTTTTTAGGCTTGCAAGACTTCTGAACGGAAGAAGTGCGAGAGGCATATACAGGAAGGCGTACATTTACTTAATGAAAGCAACTATAGTGGGATGCATTGGAGAATTGCTAAAGTCTGAGATTGGAAGAAGTGTGACCTTCCTGTCAAACACACTTGAGAAAGAAGTCATCACGTAGGACGGGGAGAGCTCCCAGCAGTAAGGAGTCATGTATAGGGACGCTTAAACTAACTTAGAGCGAGCAACTAGCAGGTGGTGCTCTGTAGGCTGGCTAAACGCTAGAATGGAGGAAGTGCCAGACGGTCTTCTATATTAACGCTTACATTCACTGAGAGAAAGAGACTATGTTGGGCGCTTTGTTACACTGGTAAACTCTGAGATTGGAAGAAGTGTGAGAGTTTCCTGTCCAACGCACTTAAGAAAGAAGTCATTATGTAGGAAGAGGAGAGTTCTCGGCTAGAAAGGGAGGAGGCTTTCTATGTATGGGAACGCTTACATTCACTTCAAGAAACTATCGGGGGGTAATTTGTAGTTAAACTCTAGAAGAACTGTGAGAGTCCTATATAGGAAGGCTTGCATTCACTTAGGGAAAGCAAGTACGAAGAAGGAGTGGTTTGTAGGCTTGCTAAACTCTAGTGTTGACGAAATGCGAGAGTCCTATAGAGGGACGTTAACCTTCAGTTAGTGAGAGCAACTGTCGGGGAGGGGGGTGGTATTTAGGCTTGCTGAACTCTAGTTTGGAAGACATGTCCGAGTTATCCAGGAAGGCTTACAATCACTTAGCTAGAAAGCCAGTATCGGCGGTCGCCTTGTAGGCTTGCTAAACTCTAGTTTCCAGGAAGGGCAAGAGTCATATAGAGGATCACTTAAATTCACTCAGTGAAAGCAACTGTCGCGGGCTGCCTTTTAGGGTGGCTAAACTCTAGTTGGAAAGAAGTGTGAGAGTCATATATAGGAATTCTTACCTTGACTTGGTGAAAGCACCTATGGAGCGGTGGCTTGTCGTCTTGCTGAACTCCAGTTTGGAAGATGTGCGAGAGTATGTATTCATAGGGATATTTACAGCCACTTAGAGAAAGTAGCTCTCAGGGCTGGTGCGCAGGGTTACAAAACTACATTCAAAGAAGGACAAGAAAAATATACGGGGGAGGCTTACATTCGGGTAGAGAAAGCAACTCTCGTGGGGTGTATTGCCAGATGGCTAAACGTTGAGATTGGAACAAGTGTGAGTTTCTTGTGAATCACACTGAAGGATGAAGTCACTATGTAAAAGCTGGATACTTCTTAGCCAGACGGGAGTCACGATAGGAACGCATACACTGACTGAGAGAAAGCAATTGTTGGGTGGTGGCTTGTAGGTTTGCTAAAGTCCAGTTTGGAAGAAGTGCGAGAATCCTTTATAGGAATGCTTACATTCACTTCCAGAAAGCGGCGATCAGCGGTGGTTTGCAGGATTGCTACACCGCAGTTTGCAAGAAGTGCGAGAGTCGTGCATAGCAATGCTTAAATTCCCTTAGAGAAAGCAACAGTCGGCGGGTGATTTTTAGGCTTTCTAGCCTCTGGTTTGGATGAAGTGTGAGACATACATGGGAACGCTTACATTCCCTTCCAGAGAGCAAGTGTCGCGGAGTGGTTTTTAGGCTTGCAAGACTTCTGAACGGAAGAAGTGCGAGAGGCATATACAGGAAGGCGTACATTTACTTAATGAAAGCAACTATAGTGGGATGCATTGGAGAATTGCTAAAGTCTGAGATTGGAAGAAGTGTGACCTTCCTGTCAAACACACTTGAGAAAGAAGTCATCACGTAGGACGGGGAGAGCTCCCGGCAGTAAGGAGTCATGTATAGGGACGCTTAAACTAACTTAGAGCGAGCAACTAGCAGGTGGTGCTCTGTAGGCTGGCTAAACGCTAGAATGGAGGAAGTGCCAGACGGTCTTCTATATTAACGCTTACATTCACTGAGAGAAAGAGACTATGTTGGGCGCTTTGTTACACTGGTAAACTCTGAGATTGGAAGAAGTGTGAGAGTTTCCTGTCCAACGCACTTAAGAAAGAAGTCATTATGTAGGAAGAGGAGAGTTCTCGGCTAGAAAGGGAGGAGGCTTTCTATGTATGGGAACGCTTACATTCACTTCAAGAAACTATCGGGGGGTAATTTGTAGTTAAACTCTAGAAGAACTGTGAGAGTCCTATATAGGAAGGCTTGCATTCACTTAGGGAAAGCAAGTACGAAGAAGGAGTGGTTTGTAGGCTTGCTAAACTCTAGTGTTGACGAAATGCGAGAGTCCTTTAGAGGGACGTTAACCTTCAGTTAGTGAGAGCAACTCTCGGGGGGGGGGTGGTATTTAGGCTTGCTGAACTCTAGTTTGGAAGACATGTCCGAGTTATCCAGGAAGGCTTACAATCACTTAGCTAGAAAGCCAGTATCGGCGGTCGCCTTGTAGGCTTGCTAAACTCTAGTTTCCAGGAAGGGCAAGAGTCATATAGAGGATCACTTAAATTCACTCAGTGAAAGCAACTGTCGCAGGCTGCCTTTTAGGGTGGCTAAACTCTAGTTGGAAGGAAGTGTGAGAGTCATATATAGGAATTCTTACCTTGACTTAGTGAAAGCACCTATGGAGCGGTGGCTTGTCGTCTTGCTGAACTCCAGTTTGGAAGATGTGCGAGAGTATGTATTCATAGGGATATTTACAGCCACTTAGAAAAAGTAGCTCTCAGGGCTGGTGCGCAGGGTTACAAAACTACATTCAAAGAAGGACAAGAAAAATATACGGGGGAGGCTTACATTCGGGTAGAGAAAGCAACTCTCGTGGGGTGTATTGCCAGATGGCTAAACGTTGAGATTGGAACAAGTGTGAGTTTCTTGTGAAACACACTGAAGGATGAAGTCACTATGTAAAAGCTGGATACTTCTTAGCCAGACGGGAGTCACCATAGGAACACATACACTGACTGAGAGAAAGCAATTGTTGGGTGGTGGGTTGTAGGTTTGCTAAAGTCCAGTTTGGAAGAAGTGCAAGAATCCTTTATAGGAATGCTTACATTCACTTCCAGAAAGCAGCGATCAGCGGTGGTTTGCAGGATTGCTACACCGCAGTTTGCAAGAAGTGCGAGAGTCGTGCATAGCAATGCTTAAATTCCCTTAGAGAAAGCAACTGTCGGCGGGTGATTTTTAGGCTTTCTAGCCTCTGGTTTGGATGAAGTGTGAGACATACATGGGAACGCTTACATTCCCTTCCAGAAAGCAAGTGTCGCGGAGTGGTTTTTAGGCTTGCAAGACTTCTGAACGGAAGAAGTGCGAGAGGCATATACAGGAAGGCGTACATTTACTTAATGAAAGCAACTATAGTGGGATGCATTGGAGAATTGCTAAAGTCTGAGATTGGAAGAAGTGTGACCTTCCTGTCAAACACACTTGAGAAAGAAGTCATCACGTAGGACGGGGAGAGCTCCCGGCAGTAAGGAGTCATGTATAGGGACGCTTAAACTAACTTAGAGCGAGCAACTAGCAGGTGGTGCTCTGTAGGCTGGCTAAACGCTAGAATGGAGGAAGTGCCAGACGGTCTTCTATATTAACGCTTACATTCACTGAGAGAAAGAGACTATGTTGGGCGCTTTGTTACACTGGTAAACTCTGAGATTGGAGGAAGTGTGAGAGTTTCCTGTCCAACGCACTTAGGAAAGAAGTCATTATGTAGGAAGAGGAGAGTTCTCGGCTAGAAAGGGAGGAGGCTTTCTATGTATGGGAACGCTTACATTCACTTCAAGAAACTATCGGGGGGTAATTTGTAGTTAAACTCTAGAAGAACTGTGAGAGTCCTATATAGGAAGGCTTGCATTCACTTAGGGAAAGCAAGTACGAAGAAGGAGTGGTTTGTAGGCTTGCTAAACTCTAGTGTTGACGAAATGCGAGAGTCCTATAGAGGGACGTTAACCTTCAGTTAGTAAGAGCAACTCTCGGGGGGGGGGGTGGTATTTAGGCTTGCTGATCTCTAGTTTGGAAGACATGTCCGAGTTATCCAGGAAGGCTTACAATCACTTAGCTAGAAAGCCAGTATCGGCGGTCGCCTTGTAGGCTTGCTAAACTCTAGTTTCCAGGAAGGGCAAGAGTCATATAGAGGATCACTTAAATTCACTCAGTGAAAGCAACTGTCGCGGGCTGCCTTTTAGGGTGGCTAAACTCTAGTTGGAAAGAAGTGTGAGAGTCATATATAGGAATTCTTACCTTGACTTAGTGAAAGCACCTATGGAGCGGTGGCTTGTCGTCTTGCTGAACTCCAGTTTGGAAGATGTGCGAGAGTATGTATTAATAGGGATATTTACAGCCACTTAGAGAAAGTAGCTCTCAGGGCTGGTGCGCAGGGTTACAAAACTACATTCAAAGAAGGACAAGAAAAATATACGGGGGAGGCTTACATTCGGGTAGAGAAAGCAACTCTCGTGGGGTGTATTGCCAGATGGCTAAACGTTGAGATTGGAACAAGTGTGAGTTTCTTGTGAATCACACTGAAGGATGAAGTCACTATGTAAAAGCTGGATACTTCTTAGCCAGACGGGAGTCACGATAGGAACACATACACTGACTGAGAGAAAGCAATTGTTGGGTGGTGGGTTGTAGGTTTGCTAAAGTCCAGTTTGGAAGAAGTGCGAGAATCCTTTATAGGAATGCTTACATTCACTTCCAGAAAGCAGCGATCAGCGGTGGTTTGCAGGATTGCTACACCGCAGTTTGCAAGAAGTGCGAGAGTCATGCATAGCAATGCTTAAATTCCCTTAGAGAAAGCAACTGTCGGCGGGTGATTTTTAGGCTTTCTAGCCTCTGGTTTGGATGAAGTGTGAGACATACATGGGAACGCTTACATTCCCTTCCAGAAAGCAAGTGTCGCAGAGTGGTTTTTAGGCTTGTAAGACTTCTCAACGGAAGAAGTGCGAGAGGCATATACAGGAAGGCGTACATTTACTTAATGAAAGCAACTATAGTGGGATGCATTGGAGAATTGCTAAAGTCTGAGATTGGAAGAAGTGTGACCTTCCTGTCAAACACACTTGAGAAAGAAGTCATCACGTAGGACGGGGAGAGCTCCCAGCAGTAAGGAGTCATGTATAGGGACGCTTAAACTAACTTAGAGCGAGCAACTAGCAGGTGGTGCTCTGTAGGCTGGCTAAACGCTAGAATGGAAGAAGTGCCAGACGGTCTTCTATATTAACGCTTACATTCACTGAGAGAAAGAGACTATGTTGGGCGCTTTGTTACACTGGTAAACTCTGAGATTGGAGGAAGTGTGAGAGTTTCCTGTCCAACGCACTTAGGAAAGAAGTCATTATGTAGGAAGAGGAGAGTTCTCGGCTAGAAAGGGAGGAGGCTTTCTATGTATGGGAACGCTTACATTCACTTCAAGAAACTATCGGGGGGTAATTTGTAGTTAAACTCTAGAAGAACTGTGAGAGTCCTATATAGGAAGGCTTGCATTCACTTAGGGAAAGCAAGTACGAAGAAGGAGTGGTTTGTAGGCTTGCTAAACTCTAGTGTTGACGAAATGCGAGAGTCTTATAGAGGGACGTTAACCTTAAGTTAGTGAGAGCAACTCTCGGGGGGGGGGGTGGTATTTAGGCTTGCTGAACTCTAGTTTGGAAGACATGTCCGAGTTATCCAGGAAGGCTTACAATCACTTAGCTAGAAAGCCAGTATCGGCGGTCGCCTTGTAGGCTTGCTAAACTCTAGTTTCCAGGAAGGGCAAGAGTCATATAGAGGATCACTTAAATTCACTCAGTGAAAGCAACTGTCGCGGGCTGCCTTTTAGGGTGGCTAAACTCTAGTTGGAAAGAAGTGTGAGAGTCATATATAGGAATTCTTACCTTGACTTAGTGAAAGCACCTATGGAGCGGTGGCTTGTCGTCTTGCTGAACTCCAGTTTGGAAGATGTGCGAGAGTATGTATTCATAGGGATATTTACAGCCACTTAGAGAAAGTAGCTCTCAGGGCTGGTGCGCAGGGTTACAAAACTACATTCAAAGAAGGACAAGAAAAATATACGGGGGAGGCTTACATTCGGGTAGAGAAAGCAACTCTCGTGGGGTGTATTGCCAGATGGCTAAACGTTGAGATTGGAACAAGTGTGAGTTTCTTGTGAATCACACTGAAGGATGAAGTCACTATGTAAAAGCTGGATACTTCTTAGCCAGACGGGAGTCACGATAGGAACACATACACTGACTGAGAGAAAGCAATTGTTGGGTGGTGGGTTGTAGGTTTGCTAAAGTCCAGTTTGGAAGAAGTGCGAGAATCCTTTATAGGAATGCTTACATTCACTTCCAGAAAGCAGCGATCAGCGGTGGTTTGCAGGATTGCTACACCGCAGTTTGCAAGAAGTGCGAGAGTCATGCATAGCAATGCTTAAATTCCCTTAGAGAAAGCAACTGTCGGCGGGTGATTTTTAGGCTTTCTAGCCTGTGGCTTGGATGAAGTGTGAGACATACATGGGAACGCTTACATTCACTTCCAGAAAGCAAGTGTCGCGGAGTGGTTTTTAGGCTTGCAAGACTTCTGAACGGAAGAAGTGCGAGAGGCATATACAGGAAGGCGTACATTTACTTAATGAAAGCAACTATAGTGGGATGCATTGGAGAATTGCTAAAGTCTGAGATTGGAAGAAGTGTGACCTTCCTGTCAAACACACTTGAGAAAGAAGTCATCACGTAGGACGGGGAGAGCTCCCAGCAGTAAGGAGTCATGTATAGGGACGCTTAAACTAACTTAGAGCGAGCAACTAGCAGGTGGTGCTCTGTAGGCTGGCTAAACGCTAGAATGGAGGAAGTGCCAGACGGTCTTCTATATTAACGCTTCCATTCACTGAGAGAAAGAGACTATGTTGGGCGCTTTGTTACACTGGTAAACTCTGAGATTGGAAGAAGTGTGAGAGTTTCCTGTCCAACGCACTTAAGAAAGAAGTCATTATGTAGGAAGAGGAGAGTTCTCGGCTAGAAAGGGAGGACGCTTTCTATGTATGGGAACGCTTACATTCACTTCAAGAAACTATCGGGGGGTAATTTGTAGTTAAACTCTAGAAGAACTGTCAGAGTCCTATATAGGAAGGCTTGCATTCACTTAGGGAAAGCAAGTACGAAGAAGGAGTGGTTTGTAGGCTTGCTAAACTCTAGTGTTGACGAAATGCGAGAGTCCTATAGAGGGACATTAACCTTCAGTTAGTGAGAGCAACTGTCGGGGAGGGGGGTGGTATTTAGGCTTGCTGAACTCTAGTTTGGAAGACATGTCCGAGTTATCCAGGAAGGCTTACAATCACTTAGCTAGAAAGCCAGTATCGGCGGTCGCCTTGTAGGCTTGCTAAACTCTAGTTTCCAGGAAGGGCAAGAGTCATATAGAGGATCACTTCAATTCACTCAGTGAATGCAACTGTCGCGGGCTGCCTTTTAGGGTGGCTAAACTCTAGTTGGAAGGGAGTGTGAGAGTCATATATAGGAATTCTTACCTTGACTTAGTGAAAGCACCTATGGAGCGGTGGCTTGTCGTCTTGCTGAACTCCAGTTTGGAAGATGTGCGAGAGTATGTATTCATAGGGATATTTACAGCCACTTAGAGAAAGTAGCTCTCAGGGGTGGTGAGCAGGGTTACAAAACTACATTCAAAGAAGGACAAGAAAAATATACGGGGGAGGCTTACATTAGGGTAGAGAAAGCAACTCTCGTGGGGTGTATTGCCAGATGGCTAAACGTTGAGATTGGAACAAGTGTGAGTTTCTTGTGAATCACACTGAAGGATGAAGTCACTATGTAAAAGCTGGATACTTCTTAGCCAGACGGGAGTCACGATAGGAACACATACACTGACTGAGAGAAAGCAATTGTTGGGTGGTGGGTTGTAGGTTTGCTAAAGTCCAGTTTGGAAGAAGTGCGAGAATCCTTTATAGGAATGCTTACATTCACTTCCAGAAAGCAGCGATCAGCGGTGGTTTGCAGGATTGCTACACCGCAGTTTGCAAGAAGTGCGAGAGTCATGCATAGCAATGCTTAAATTCCCTTAGAGAAAGCAACTGTCGGCGGGTGATTTTTAGGCTTTCTAGCCTCTGGTTTGGATGAAGTGTGAGACATACATGGGAACGCTTACATTCCCTTCCAGAAAGCAAGTGTCGCGGAGTGGTTTTTAGGCTTGCAAGACTTCTGAATGGAAGAAGTGCGAGAGGCATTTACAGGAAGGCGTACATTTACTTAATGAAAGCAACTATAGTGGGATGCATTGGAGAATTGCTAAAGTCTGAGATTGGAAGAAGTGTGACCTTCCTGTCAAACACACTTGAGAAAGAAGTCATCACGTAGGACGGGGAGAGCTCCCAGCAGTAAGGAGTCATGTATAGGGACGCTTAAACTAACTTAGACAGAGCAACTAGCAGGTGGTGCTCTGTAGGCTGGCTAAACGCTAGAATGGAGGAAGTGCCAGACGGTCTTCTATATTAACGCTTACATTCACTGAGAGAAAGAGACTATGTTGGGCGCTTTGTTACACTGGTAAACTCTGAGATTGGAAGAAGTGTGAGAGTTTCCTGTCCAACGCACTTAAGAGAGAAGTCATTATGTAGGAAGAGGAGAGTTCTCGGCTAGAAAGGGAGGAGGCTTTCTATGTATGGGAACGCTTACATTCACTTCAAGAAACTATCGGGGGGTAATTTGTAGTTAAACTCTAGAAGAACTGTGAGAGTCCTATATAGGAAGGCTTGCATTCACTTCGGGAAAGCAAGTACGAAGAAGGAGTGGTTTGTAGGCTTGCTAAACTCTAGTGTTGACGAAATGCGAGAGTCCTATAGAGGGACGTTAACCTTCAGTTAGTGAGAGCAACTCTCGGGGAGGGGGGTGGTATTTAGGCTTGCTGAACTCTAGTTTGGAAGACATGTCCGAGTTATCCAGGAAGGCTTACAATCACTTAGCTAGAAAGCCAGTATCGGCGGTCGCCTTGTAGGCTTGCTAAACTCTAGTTTCCAGGAAGGGCAAGAGTCATATAGAGGATCACTTAAATTCACTCAGTGAATGCAACTCTCGCGGGCTGCCTTTTAGGGTGGCTAAACTCTAGTTGGAAGGAAGTGTGAGAGTCATATATAGGAATTCTTACCTTGACTTAGTGAAAACACCTATGGAGCGGTGGCTTGTCGTCTTGCTGAACTCCAGTTTGGAAGATGTGCGAGAGTATGTATTCATAGGGATATTTACAGCCACTTAGAGAAAGTAGCTCTCAGGGGTGGTGCGCAGGGTTACAAAACTACATTCAATGAAGGACAAGAAAAATATACGGGGGAGGCTTACATTCGGGTAGAGAAAGCAACTCTCGTGGGGTGTATTGCCAGATGGCTAAACGTTGAGATTGGAACAAGTGTGAGTTTCTTGTGAATCACACTGAAGGATGAAGTCACTATGTAAAAGTTGGATACTTCTTAGCCAGACGGGAGTCACGATAGGAACACATACACTGACTGAGAGAAAGCAATTGTTGGGTGGTGGGTTGTAGGTTTGCTAAAGCCCAGTTTGGAAGAAGTGCGAGAATCCTTTATAGGAATGCTTACATTCACTTCCAGAAAGCAGCGATCAGCGGTGGTTTGCAGGATTGCTACACCGCAGTTTGCAAGAAGTGCGAGAGTCATGCATAGCAATGCTTAAATTCCCTTAGAGAAAGCAACTGTCGGCGGGTGATTTTTAGGCTTTCTAGCCTCTGGTTTGGATGAAGTGTGAGACATACATGGGAACGCTTACATTCCCTTCCAGAAAGCAAGTGTCGCGGAGTGGTTTTTAGGCTTGCAAGACTTCTGAACGGAAGAAGTGCGAGAGGCATATACAGGAAGGCGTACATTTACTTAATGAAAGCAACTATAGTGGGATGCATTGGAGAATTGCTAAAGTCTGAGATTGGAAGAAGTGTGACCTTCCTGTCAAACACACTTGAGAAAGAAGTCATCACGTAGGACGGGGAGAGCTCCCAGCAGTAAGGAGTCATGTATAGGGACGCTTAAACTAACTTAGACAGAGCAACTAGCAGGTGGTGCTCTGTAGGCTGGCTAAACGCTAGAATGGAGGAAGTGCCAGACGGTCTTCTATATTAACGCTTACATTCACTGAGAGAAAGAGACTATGTTGGGCGCTTTGTTACACTGGTAAACTCTGAGATTGGAGGAAGTGTGAGAGTTTCCTGTCCAACGCACTTAAGAAAGAAGTCATTATGTAGGAGGAGGAGAGTTCTCGGCTAGAAAGGGAGGACGCTTTCTATGTATGGGAACGCTTACATTCACTTCAAGAAACTATCGGGGGGTAATTTGTAGTTAAACTCTAGAAGAACTGTGAGAGTCCTATATAGGAAGGCTTGCATTCACTTAGGGAAAGCAAGTACGAAGAAGGAGTGGTTTGTAGGCTTGCTAAACTCTAGTGTTGACGAAATGCGAGAGTCCTATAGAGGGACATTAACCTTCAGTTAGTGAGAGCAACTCTCGGGGAGGGGGGTGGTATTTAGGCTTGCTGAACTCTAGTTTGGAAGACATGTCCGAGTTATCCAGGAAGGTTACAATCACTTAGCTAGAAAGCCAGTATCGGCGGTCGCCTTGTAGGCTTGCTAAACTCTAGTTTCCAGGAAGGGCAAGAGTCATATAGAGGATCACTTAAATTCACTCAGTGAAAGCAACTGTCCTGGGCTGCCTTTTAGGGTGGCTAAACTCTAGTTGGAAAGAAGTGTGAGAGTCATATATAGGAATTCTTACCTTGACTTAGTGAAAGCACCTATGGAGCGGTGGCTTGACGTCTTGCTGAACTCCAGTTTGGAAGATGTGTGAGAGTATGTATTCATAGGGATATTTACAGCCACTTAGAGAAAGTAGCTCTCAGGGCTGGTGCGCAGGGTTACAAAACTACATTCAAAGAAGGACAAGAAAATTATACGGGGGAGGCTTACATTCGGGTAGAGAAAGCAACTCTCGTGGGGTGTATTGCCAGATGGCTAAACGTTGAGATTGGAACAAGTGTGAGTTTCTTGTGAATCACACTGAAGGATGAAGTCACTATGTAAAAGCTGGATACTTCTTAGCCAGACGGGAGTCACGATAGGAACACATACACTGACTGAGAGAAAGCAATTGTTGGGTGGTGGGTTGTTGGTTTGCTAAAGTCCAGTTTGGAAGAAGTGCGAGAATTCTTTATAGGAATGCTTACATTCACTTCCAGAAAGCAGCGATCAGCGGTGGTTTGCAGGATTGCTACACCGCAGTTTGCAAGAAGTGCGAGAGTCGTGCATAGCAATGCTTAAATTCCCTTAGAGAAAGCAACTGTCGGCGGGTGCTTTTTAGGCTTTCTAGCCTCTGGTTTGGATGAAGTGTGAGACATACATGGGAACGCTTACATTCCATTCCAGAAAGCAAGTGTCGCGGAGTGGTTTTTAGGCTTGCAAGACTTCTGAACGGAAGAAGTGCGAGAGGCATATACAGGAAGGCGTACATTTACTTAATGAAAGCAACTATAGTGGGATGCATTGGAGAATTGCTAAAGTCTGAGATTGGAAGAAGTGTGACCTTCCTGTCAAACACACTTGAGAAAGAAGTCATCACGTAGGACGGGGAGAGCTCCCAGCAGTAAGGAGTCATGTATAGGGACGCTTAAACTAACTTAGAGCGAGCAACTAGCAGGTGGTGCTCTGTAGGCTGGCTAAACGCTAGAATGGAGGAAGTGCCAGACGGTCTTCTATATGAACGCTTACATTCACTGAGAGAAAGAGACTATGTTGGGCGCTTTGTTACACTGGTAAACTCTGAGATTGGAAGAAGTGTGAGAGTTTCCTGTCCAACGCACTTAAGAAAGAAGTCATTATGTAGGAAGAGGAGAGTTCTCGGCTAGAAAGGGAGGAGGCTTTCTATGTATGGGAACGCTTACATTCACTTCAAGAAACTATCGGGGGGTAATTTGTAGTTAAACTCTAGAAGAACTGTGAGAGTCCTATATAGGAAGGCTTGCATTCACTTAGGGAAAGCAAGTACGAAGAAGGAGTGGTTTGTAGGCTTGCTAAACTCTAGTGTTGACGAAATGCGAGAGTCCTATAGAGGGACGTTAACCTTCAGTTAGTGAGAGCAACACTCGGGGGGGGGGTGGTATTTAGGCTTGCTGAACTCTAGTTTGGAAGACATGTCCGAGTTATCCAGGAAGGCTTACAATCACTTAGCTAGAAAGCCAGTATCGGCGGTCGCCTTGTAGGCTTGCTAAACTCTAGTTTCCAGGAAGGGCAAGAGTCATATAGAGGATCACTTAAATTCACTCAGTGAAAGCAACTGTCGCAGGCTGCCTTTTAGGGTGGCTAAACTCTAGTTGGGAGGAAGTGTGAGAGTCATATATAGGAATTCTTACCTTGACTTAGTGAAAGCACCTATGGAGCGGTGGCTTGTCGTCTTGCTGAACTCCAGTTTGGAAGATGTGCGAGAGTATGTATTCATAGGGATATTTACAGCCACTTAGAGAAAGTAGCTCTCAGGGCTGGTGCGCAGGGTTACAAAACTACATTCAATGAAGGACAAGAAAAATATACGGGGGAGGCTTACATTCGGGTAGAGAAAGCAACTCTCGTGGGGTGTATTGCCAGATGGCTAAACGTTGAGATTGGAACAAGTGTGAGTTTCTTGTGAATCACACTGAAGGATGAAGTCACTATGTAAAAGCTGGATACTTCTTAGCCAGACGGGAGTCACGATAGGAACACATACACTGACTGAGAGAAAGCAATTGTTGGGTGGTGGGTTGTAGGTTTGCTAAAGTCCAGTTTGGAAGAAGTGCGAGAATCCTTTATAGGAATGCTTACATTCACTTCCAGAAAGCAGCGATCAGCGGTGGTTTGCAGGATTGCTACACCGCAGTTTGCAAGAAGTGCGAGAGTCGTGCATAGCAATGCTTAAATTCCCTTAGAGAAAGCAACTGTCGGCGGGTGATTTTTAGGCTTTGTAGCCTCTGGTTTGGATGAAGTGTGAGACATACATGGGAAAGCTTACATTCCCTTCCAGAAAGCAAGTGTCGCGGAGTGGTTTTTAGGCTTGCAAGACTTCTGAACGGAAGAAGTGCGAGAGGCATATACAGGAAGGCGTACATTTACTTAATGAAAGCAACTATAGTGGGATGCATTGGAGAATTGCTAAAGTCTGAGATTGGAAGAAGTGTGACCTTCCTGTCAAACACACTTGAGAAAGAAGTCATCACGTAGGACGGGGAGAGCTCCCAGCAGTAAGGAGTCATGTATAGGGACGCTTAAACTAACTTAGAGCGAGCAACTAGCAGGTGGTGCTCTGTAGGCTGGCTAAACGCTAGAATGGAGGAAGTGCCAGACGGTCTTCTATATTAACGCTTACATTCACTGAGAGAAAGAGACTATGTTGGGCGCTTTGTTACACTGGTAAACTCTGAGATTGGAGGAAGTGTGAGAGTTTTCTGTCCAACGCACTTAGGAAAGAAGTCATTATGTAGGAAGAGGAGAGTTCTCGGCTAGAAAGGGAGGAGGCTTTCTATGTATGGGAACGCTTACATTCACTTCAAGAAACTATCGGGGGGTAATTTGTAGTTAAACTCTAGAAGAACTGTGAGAGTCCTATATAGGAAGGCTTGCATTCACTTAGGGAAAGCAAGTACGAAGAAGGAGTGGTTTGTAGGCTTGCTAAATTCTAGTGTTGACGAAATGCGAGAGTCCTATAGAGGGACGTTAACCTTCAGTTAGTGAGAGCAACTCTCGGGGGGGGGGGGTGTTATTTAGGCTTGCTGAACTCTAGTTTGGAAGACATGTCCGAGTTATCCAGGAAGGCTTACAATCACTTAGCTAGAAAGCCAGTATCGGCGGTCGCCTTGTAGGCTTGCTAAACTCTAGTTTCCAGGAAGGGCAAGAGTCATATAGAGGATCACTTAAATTCACTCAGTGAAAGCAACTGTCGCGGGCTGCCTTTTAGGGTGGCTAAACTCTAGTTGGAAAGAAGTGTGAGAGTCATATATAGGAATTCTTACCTTGACTTAGTGAAAGCACCTATGGAGCGGTGGCTTGTCGTCTTGCTGAACTCCAGTTTGGAAGATGTGCGAGAGTATGTATTCATAGGGATATTTACAGCCACTTAGAGAAAGTAGCTCTCAGGGCTGGTGCGCAGGGTTACAAAACTACATTCAAAGAAGGACAAGAAAAATATACGGGGGAGGCTTACATTCGGGTAGAGAAAGCAACTCTCGTGGGGTGTATTGCCAGATGGCTAAACGTTGAGATTGGAACAAGTGTGAGTTTCTTGTGAATCACACTGAAGGATGAAGTCACTATGTAAAAGCTGGATACTTCTTAGCCAGACGGGAGTCACGATAGGAACACATACACTGACTGAGAGAAAGCAATTGTTGGGTGGTGGGTTGTAGGTTTGCTAAAGTCCAGTTTGGAAGAAGTGCGAGAATCCTTTATAGGAATGCTTACATTCACTTCCAGAAAGCAGCGATCAGCGGTGGTTTGCAGGATTGCTACACCGCAGTTTGCAAGAAGTGCGAGAGTCGTGCATAGCAATGCTTAAATTCCCTTAGAGAAAGCAACTGTCGGCGGGTGATTTTTAGGCTTTCTAGCCTCTGGTTTGGATGAAGTGTGAGACATACATGGGAACGCTTACATTCCCTTCCAGAAAGCAAGTGTCGCGGAGTGGTTTTTAGGCTTGCAAGACTTCTGAACGGAAGAAGTGCGAGAGGCATATACAGGAAGGCGTACATTTACTTAATGAAAGCAACTATAGTGGGATGCATTGGAGAATTGCTAAAGTCTGAGATTGGAAGAAGTGTGACCTTCCTGTCAAACACACTTGAGAAAGAAGTCATCACGTAGGACGGGGAGAGCTCCCAGCAGTAAGGAGTCATGTATAGGGACGCTTAAACTAACTTAGAGCGAGCAACAAGCAGGTGGTGCTCTGTAGGCTGGCTAAACGCTAGAATGGAGGAAGTGCCAGACGGTCTTCTATATTAACGCTTACATTCACTGAGAGAAAGAGACTATGTTGGGCGCTTTGTTACACTGGTAAACTCTGAGATTGGAGGAAGTGTGAGAGTTTCCTGTCCAACGCACTTAGGAAAGAAGTCATTATGTAGGAAGAGGAGAGTTCTCGGCTAGAAACGGAGGACGCTTTCTATGTATGGGAACGCTTACATTCATTTCAAGAAACTATCGGGGGGTAATTTGTAGTTAAACTCTAGAAGAACTGTGAGAGTCCTATATAGGAAGGCTTGCATTCACTTAGGGAAAGCAAGTACGAAGAAGGAGTGGTTTGTAGGCTTGCTAAACTCTAGTGTTGACGAAATGCGAGAGTCCTATAGAGGGACGTTAACCTTCAGTTAGTGAGAGCAACTCTCGGGGGGGGGGTGGTATTTAGGCTTGCTGAAATCTAGTTTGGAAGACATGTCCGAGTTATCCAGGAAGGCTTACAATCACTTAGCTAGAAAGCCAGTATCGGCGGTCGTCTTGTAGGCTTGCTAAACTCTAGTTTCCAGGAAGGGCAAGAGTCATATAGAGGATCACTTAAATTCACTCAGTGAAAGCAACTGTCACGGGCTGCCTTTTAGGGTGGCTAAACTCTAGTTGGAAGGAAGTGTGAGAGTCATATATAGGAATTCTTACCTTGACTTAGTGAAAGCACCTATGTAGCGGTGGCTTGTCATCTTGCTGAACTCCAGTTTGGAAGATGTGCGAGAGTATGTATTCATAGGGATATTTACAGCCACTTAGAGAAAGTAGCTCTCAGGGCTGGTGCGCAGGGTTACAAAACTACATTCAAAGAAGGACAAGAAAAATATACGGGGGAGGCTTACATTCGGGTAGAGAAAGCAACTCTCGTGGGGTGTATTGCCAGATGGCTAAACGTTGAGATTGGAACAAGTGTGAGTTTCTTGTGAATCACACTGAAGGATGAAGTCACTATGTAAAAGCTGGATACTTCTTAGCCAGACGGGAGTCACGATAGGAACACATACACTGACTGAGAGAAAGCAATTGTTGGGTGGTGGGTTGTAGGTTTGCTAAAGTCCAGTTTGGAGGATGTGCGAGAATCCTTTATAGGAATGCTTACATTCACTTCCAGAAAGCAGCGATCAGCGGTGGTTTGCAGGATTGCTACACCGCAGTTTGCAAGAAGTGCGAGAGTCGTGCATAGCAATGCTTAAATTCCCTTAGAGAAAGCAACTGTCGGCGGGTGATTTTTAGGCTTTCTACCCTCTGGTTTGGATGAAGTGTGAGACATACATGGGAACGCTTACATTCCCTTCCAGAAAGCAAGTGTCGCGGAGTGGTTTTTAGGCTTGCAAGACTTCTGAACGGAAGAAGTGCGAGAGGCATATACAGGAAGGCGTACATTTACTTAATGAAAGCAACTATAGTGGGATGCATTGGAGAATTGCTAAAGTCTGAGATTGGAAGAAGTGTGACCTTCCTGTCAAACACACTTGAGAAAGAAGTCATCACGTAGGACGGGGAGAGCTCCCAGCAGTAAGGAGTCATGTATAGGGACGCTTAAACTAACTTAGAGCGAGCAACTAGCAGGTGGTGCTCTGTAGGCTGGCTAAACGCTAGAATGGAGGAAGTGCCAGACGGTCTTCTATATTAACGCTTACATTCACTGAGAGAAAGAGACTATGTTGGGCGCTTTGTTACACTGGTAAACTCTGAGATTGGAAGAAGTGTGAGAGTTTCCTGTCCAACGCACTTAGGAAAGAAGTCATTATGTAGGAAGAGGAGAGTTCTCGGCTAGAAACGGAGGAGGCTTTCTATGTATGGGAACGCTTACATTCACTTCAAGAAACTATCGGGGGGTAATTTGTAGTTAAACTCTAGAAGAACTGTGAGAGTCCTATATAGGAAGGCTTGCATTCACTTAGGGAAAGCAAGTACGAAGAAGGAGTGGTTTGTAGGCTTGCTAAACTCTAGTGTTGACGAAATGCGAGAGTCCTATAGAGGGACGTTAACCTTCAGTTAGTGAGAGCAACTCTCGGGGAGGGGGGTGGTATTTAGGCTTGCTGAACTCTAGTTTGGAAGTCATGTCCGAGTTATCCAGGAAGGTTACAATCACTTAGCTAGAAAGCCAGTATCGGCAGTCGCCTTGTAGGCTTGCTAAACTCTAGTTTCCAGGAAGGGCAAGAGTCATATAGAGGATCACTTAAATTCACTCAGTGAAAGCAACTGTCGCAGGCTGCCTTTTAGGGTGGCTAAACTCTAGTTGGAAGGAAGTGTGAGAGTCATATATAGGAATTCTTACCTTGACTTAGTGAAAGCACCTATGGAGCGGTGGCTTGTCGTCTTGCTGAACTCCAGTTTGGAAGATGTGCGAGAGTATGTATTCATAGGGATATTTACAGCCACTTAGAGAAAGTAGCTCTCAGGGCTGGTGCGCAGGGTTACAAAACTACATTCAAAGAAGGACAAGAAAAATATACGGCGGAGGCTTACATTCGGGTAGAGAAAGCAACTCTCGTGGGGTGTATTGCCAGATGGCTAAACGTTGAGATTGGAACAAGTGTGAGTTTCTTGTGAATCACACTGAAGGATGAAGTCACTATGTAAAAGCTGGATACTTCTTAGCCAGACGGGAGTCACGATAGGAACACATACACTGACTGAGAGAAAGCAATTGTTGGGTGGTGGGTTGTAGGTTTGCTAAAGTCCAGTTTGGAGGAAGTGCGAGAATCCTTTATAGGAATGCTTACATTCACTTCCAGAAAGCAGCGATCAGCGGTGGTTTGCAGGATTGCTACACCGCAGTTTGCAAGAAGTGCGAGAGTCATGCATAGCAATGCTTAAATTCCCTTAGAGAAAGCAACTGTCGGCGGGTGATTTTTAGGCTTTCTAGCCTCTGGTTTGGATGAAGTGTGAGACATACATGGGAACGCTTACATTCCCTTCCAGAAAGCAAGTGTCGCGGAGTGGTTTTTAGGCTTGCAAGACTTCTGAACGGAAGAAGTGCGAGAGGCATATACAGGAAGGCGTACATTTACTTAATGAAAGCAACTATAGTGGGATGCATTGGAGAATTGCTAAAGTCTGAGATTGGAAGAAGTGTGACCTTCCTGTCAAACACACTTGAGAAAGAAGTCATCACGTAGGACGGGGAGAGCTCCCAGCAGTAAGGAGTCATGTATAGGGACGCTTAAACTAACTTAGAGCGAGCAACTAGCAGGTGGTGCTCTGTAGGCTGGCTAAACGCTAGAATGGAGGAAGTGCCAGACGGTCTTCTATATTAACGCTTACATTCACTGAGAGAAAGAGACTATGTTGGGCGCTTTGTTACACTGGTAAACTCTGAGATTGGAAGAAGTGTGAGAGTTTCCTGTCCAACGCACTTAGGAAAGAAGTCATTATGTAGGAAGAGGAGAGTTCTCGGCTAGAAAGGGAGGAGGCTTTCTATGTATGGGAACGCTTACATTCACTTCAAGAAACTATCGGGGGGTAATTTGTAGTTAAACTCTAGAAGAACTGTGAGAGTCCTATATAGGAAGGCTTGCATTCACTTAGGGAAAGCAAGTACGAAGAAGGAGTGGTTTGTAGGCTTGCTAAACTCTAGTGTTGACGAAATGCGAGAGTCCTATAGAGGGACGTTAACCTTCAGTTAGTGAGAGCAACTCTCGGGCAGGGGGGTGGTATTTAGGCTTGCTGAACTCTAGTTTGGAAGACATGTCCGAGTTATCCAGGAAGGCTTACAATAACTTAGCTAGAAAGCCAGTATCGGCGGTCGCCTTGTAGGCTTGCTAAACTCTAGTTTCCAGGAAGGGCAAGAGTCATATAGAGGATCACTTAAATTCACTCAGTGAAAGCAACTGTCGCAGGCTGCCTTTTAGGGTGGCTAAACTCTAGTTGGAAGGAAGTGTGAGAGTCATATATAGGAATTCTTACCTTGACTTAGTGAAAGCACCTATGGAGCGGTGGATTGTCGTCTTGCTGAACTCCAGTTTGGAAGATGTGCGAGAGTATGTATTCATAGGGATATTTACAGCCACTTAGAGAAAGTAGCTCTCAGGGCTGGGGCGCAGGGTTACAAAACAACATTCAAAGAAGGACAAGAAAAATATACGGGGGAGGCTTACATTCGGGTAGAGAAAGCAACTCTCGTGGGGTGTATTGCCAGATGGCTAAACGTTGAGATTGGAACAAGTGTGAGTTTCTTGTGAATCACACTGAAGGTTGAAGTCACTATGGAAAAGCTGGATACTTCTTAGCCAGACGGGAGTCACGATAGGAACACATACACTGACTGAGAGAAAGCAATTGTTGGGTGGTGGGTTGTAGGTTTGCTAAAGTCCAGTTTGGAAGAAGTGCGAGAATCCTTTAAAGGAATGCTTACATTCACTTCCAGAAAGCAGCGATCAGCGGTGGTTTGCAGGATTGCTACACCGCAGTTTGCAAGAAGTGCGAGAGTCATGCATAGCAATGCTTAAATTCCCTTAGAGAAAGCAACTGTCGGCGGGTGATTTTTAGGCTTTCTAGCCTCTGGTTTGGATGAAGTGTGAGACATACATGGGAACGCTTACATTCCCTTCCAGAAAGCAAGTGTCGCGGAGTGGTTTTTAGGCTTGCAAGACTTCTGAACGGAAGAAGTGCGAGAGGCATATACAGGAAGGCGTACATTTACTTAATGAAAGCAACTATAGTGGGATGCATTGGAGAATTGCTAAAGTCTGAGATTGGAAGAAGTGTGACCTTCCTGTCAAACACACTTGAGAAAGAAGTCATTACGTAGGATGGGGAGAGCTCCCAGCAGTAAGGAGTCATGTATAGGGACGCTTATACTAACTTAGAGAGAGCAACTAGCAGGTGGTGCTCTGTAGGCTGGCTAAACACAAGAATCAGGAAGTGCCAGACGGTCTTGTATATGAACGCTTACATTCACTGAGAGAAAGAGACTATGTTGGGCGCTTTGTTACACTGGTAAACTCTGAGATTGGAAGAAGTGTGAGAGTTTCCTGTCCAACGCACTTAGGAAAGAAGTCATTATGTAGGAAGAGGAGAGTTCTCGGCTAGAAAGGGAGGAGGCTTTCTATGTATGGGAACGCTTACATTCACTTCAAGAAACTATCGGGGGGTAATTTGTAGTTAAACTCTAGAAGAACTGTGAGAGTCCTATATAGGAAGGCTTGCATTCACTTAGGGAAAGCAAGTACGAAGAAGGAGTGGTTTGTAGGCTTGCTAAACTCTAGTGTTGACGAAATGCGAGAGTCCTATAGAGGGACGTTAACCTTCAGTTAGTGAGAGCAACTCTCGGGGGGGGGTGGTGGTATTTAGGCTTGCTGAACTCTAGTTTGGAAGACATGTCCGAGTTATCCAGGAAGGCTTACAATCACTTAGCTAGAAAGCCAGTATCGGCGGTCGCCTTGTAGGCTTGCTAAACTCTAGTTTCCAGGAAGGGCAAGAGTCATATAGAGGATCACTTAAATTCACTCAGTGAAAGCACCTGTCGCGGGCTGCCTTTTAGGGTGGCTAAACTCTAGTTGGAAGGAAGTGTGAGAGTCATATATAGGAATTCTTACCTTGACTTAGTGAAAGCACCTATGGAGCGGTGGCTTGTCGTCTTGCTGAACTCCAGTTTGGAAGATGTGCGAGAGTATGTATTCATAGGGATATTTACAGCCACTTAGAGAAAGTAGCTCTCAGGGCTGGTGCGCAGGGTTACAAAACTACATTCAAAGAAGGACAAGAAAAATATACGGGGGAGGCTTACATTCGGGTAGAGAAAGCAACTCTCGTGGGGTGTATTGCCAGATGGCTAAACGTTGAGATTGGAACAAGTGTGAGTTTCTTGTGAATCACACTGAAGGATGAAGTCACTATGTAAAAGCTGGATACTTCTTAGCCAGACGGGAGTCACGATAGGAACACATACACTGACTGAGAGAAAGCAATTGTTGGGTGGTGGGTTGTAGGTTTGCTAAAGTCCAGTTTGGAGGAAGTGCGAGAATCCTTTATAGGAATGCTTACATTCACTTCCAGAAAGCAGCGATCAGCGGTGGTTTGCAGGATTGCTACACCGCAGTTTGCAAGAAGTGCGAGAGTCATGCATAGCAATGCTTAAATTCCCTTAGAGAAAGCAACTGTCGGCGGGTGATTTTTAGGCTTTCTAGCCTCTGGTTTGGATGAAGTGTGAGACATACATGGGAACGCTTACATTCCCTTCCAGAAAGCAAGTGTCGCGGAGTGGTTTTTAGGCTTGCAAGACTTCTGAACGGAAGAAGTGCGAGAGGCATATACAGGAAGGCGTACATTTACTTAATGAAAGCAACTATAGTGGGATGCATTGGAGAATTGCTAAAGTCTGAGATTGGAAGAAGTGTGACCTTCCTGTCAAACACACTTGAGAAAGAAGTCATCACGTAGGATGGGGAGAGCTCCCAGCAGTAAGGAGTCATGTATAGGGACGCTTAAACTAACTTAGAGAGAGCAACTAGCAGGTGGTGCTCTGTAGGCTGGCTAAACACAAGAATCAGGAAGTGCCAGACGGTCTTGTATATGAACGCTTACATTCACTGAGAGAAAGAGACTATGTTGGGCGCTTTGTTACACTGGTAAACTCTGAGATTGGAAGAAGTGTGAGAGTTTCCTGTCCAACGCTCTTAGGAAAGAAGTCATTATGTAGGAAGAGGAGAGTTCTCGGCTAGAAAGGGAGGAGGCTTTCTATGTATGGGAACGCTTACATTCACTTCAAGAAACTATCGGGGGGTAATTTGTAGTTAAACTCTAGAAGAACTGTGAGAGTCCTATATAGGAAGGCTTGCATTCACTTAGGGAAAGCAAGTACGAAGAAGGAGTGGTTTGTAGGCTTGCTAAACTCTAGTGTTGACGAAATGCGAGAGTCCTATAGAGGGACGTTAACCTTCAGTTAGTGAGAGCAACTCTCGGGGGGGGGTGGTGGTATTTAGGCTTGCTGAACTCTAGTTTGGAAGACATGTCCGAGTTATCCAGGAAGGCTTACAATCACTTAGCTAGAAAGCCAGTATCGGCGGTCGCCTTGTAGGCTTGCTAAACTCTAGTTTCCAGGAAGGGCAAGAGTCATATAGAGGATCACTTAAATTCACTCAGTGAAAGCAACTGTCGCGGGCTGCCTTTTAGGGTGGCTAAACTCTAGTTGGAAAGAAGTGTGAGAGTCATATATAGGAATTCTTACCTTGACTTAGTGAAAGCACCTATGGAGCGGTGGCTTGTCGTCTTGCTGAACTCCAGTTTGGAAGATGTGCGAGAGTATGTATTCATAGGGATATTTACAGCCACTTAGAGAAAGTAGCTCTCAGGGCTGGTGCGCAGGGTTACAAAACTACATTCAAAGAAGGACAAGAAAAATATACGGGGGAGGCTTACATTCGGGTAGAGAAAGCAACTCTCGTGGGGTGTATTGCCAGATGGCTAAACGTTGAGATTGGAACAAGTGTGAGTTTCTTGTGAATCACACTGAAGGATGAAGTCACTATGTAAAAGCTGGATACTTCTTAGCCAGACGGGAGTCACGATAGGAACACATACACTGACTGAGAGAAAGCAATTGTTGGGTGGTGGGTTGTAGGTTTGCTAAAGTCCAGTTTGGAAGAAGTGCGAGAATCCTTTATAGGAATGCTTACATTCACTTCCAGAAAGCAGCGATCAGCGGTGGTTTGCAGGATTGCTACACCGCAGTTTGCAAGAAGTGCGAGAGTCGTGCATAGCAATGCTTAAATTCCCTTAGAGAAAGCAACTGTCGGCGGGTGATTTTTAGGCTTTCTAGCCTCTGGTTTGGATGAAGTGTGAGACATACATGGGAACGCTTACATTCCCTTCCAGAAAGCAAGTGTCGCGGAGTGGTTTTTAGGCTTGCAAGACTTCTGAACGGAAGAAGTGCGAGAGGCATATACAGGAAGGCGTACATTTACTTAATGAAAGCAACTATAGTGGGATGCATTGGAGAATTGCTAAAGTCTGAGATTGGAAGAAGTGTGACCTTCCTGTCAAACACACTTGAGAAAGAAGTCATCACGTAGGACGGGGAGAGCTCCCAGCAGTAAGGAGTCATGTATAGGGACGCTTAAACTAACTTAGAGCGAGCAACTAGCAGGTGGTGCTCTGTAGGCTGGCTAAACGCTAGAATGGAGGAAGTGCCAGACGGTCTTCTATATTAACGCTTACATTCACTGAGAGAAAGAGACTATGTTGGGCGCTTTGTTACACTGGTAAACTCTGAGATTGGAAGAAGTGTGAGAGTTTCCTGTCCAACGCACTTAGGAAAGAAGTCATTATGTAGGAAGAGCAGAGTTCTCGGCTAGAAAGGGAGGACGCTTTCTATGTATGGGAACGCTTACATTCACTTCAAGAAACTATCGGGGGGTAATTTGTAGTTAAACTCTAGAAGAACTGTGAGAGTCCTATATAGGAAGGCTTGCATTCACTTAGGGAAAGCAAGTACGAAGAAGGAGTGGTTTGTAGGCTTGCTAAACTCTAGTGTTGACGAAATGCGAGAGTCCTATAGAGGGACGTTAACCTTCAGTTAGTGAGAGCAACTCTCGGGGGGGGGGGTGGTATTTAGGCTTGCTGAACTCTAGTTTGGAAGACATGTCCGAGTTATCCAGGAAGGCTTACAATCACTTAGCTAGAAAGCCAGTATCGGCGGTCGCCTTGTAGGCTTGCTAAACTCTAGTTTCCAGGAAGGGCAAGAGAAATATAGAGGATCACTTAAATTCACTCAGTGAAAGCAACTGTCGCAGGCTGCCTTTTAGGGTGGCTAAACTCTAGTTGGAAGGAAGTGTGAGAGTCATATATAGGAATTCTTACCTTGACTTAGTGAAAGCACCTATGGAGCGGTGGCTTGTCGTCTTGCTGAACTCCAGTTTGGAAGATGTGCGAGAGTATGTATTCATAGGGATATTTACAGCCACTTAGAGAAAGTAGCTCTCAGGGCTGGTGCGCAGGGTTACAAAACTACATTCAAAGAAGGACAAGAAAAATATACGGGGGAGGCTTACATTCGGGTAGAGAAAGCAACTCTCGTGGGGTGTATTGCCAGATGGCTAAACGTTGAGATTGGAACAAGTGTGAGTTTCTTGTGAATCACACTGAAGGATGAAGTCACTATGGAAAAGCTGGATACTTCTTAGCCAGACGGGAGTCACGATAGGAACACATACACTGACTGAGAGAAAGCAATTGTTGGGTGGTGGGTTGTAGGTTTGCTAAAGTCCAGTTTGGAAGAAGTGCGAGAATCCTTTATAGGAATGCTTACATTCACTTCCAGAAAGCAGCGATCAGCGGTGGTTTGCAGGATTGCTACACCGCAGTTTGCAAGAAGTGCGAGAGTCGTGCATAGCAATGCTTAAATTCCCTTAGAGAAAGCAACTGTCGGCGGGTGATTTTTAGGCTTTCTAGCCTCTGGTTTGGATGAAGTGTGAGACATACATGGGAACGCTTACATTCCCTTCCAGAAAGCAAGTGTCGCGGAGTGGTTTTTAGGCTTGCAAGACTTCTGAACGGAAGAAGTGCGAGAGGCATATACAGGAAGGCGTACATTTACTTAATGAAAGCAACTATAGTGGGATGCATTGGAGAATTGCTAAAGTCTGAGATTGGAAGAAGTGTGACCTTCCTGTCAAACACACTTGAGAAAGAAGTCATCACGTAGGACGGGGAGAGCTCCCAGCAGTAAGGAGTCATGTATAGGGACGCTTAAACTAACTTAGAGAGAGCAACTAGCAGGTGGTGATCTGTAGGCTGGCTAAACACAAGAATCAGGAAGTGCCAGACGGTCTTCTATATGAACGCTTACATTCACTGAGAGAAAGAGACTATGTTGGGCGCTTTGTTACACTGGTAAACTCTGAGATTGGAAGAAGTGTGAGAGTTTCCTGTCCAACGCACTTAGGAAAGAAGTCATTATGTAGGAAGAGGAGAGTTCTCGGCTAGAAAGGGAGGAGGCTTTCTATGTATGGGAACGCTTACATTCACTTCAAGAAACTATCGGGGGGTAATTTGTAGTTAAACTCTAGAAGAACTGTGAGAGTCCTATATAGGAAGGCTTGCATTCACTTAGGGAAAGCAAGTACGAAGAAGGAGTGGTTTGTAGGCTTGCTAAACTCTAGTGTTGACGAAATGCGAGAGTCCTATAGAGGGATGTTAACCTTCAGTTAGTGAGAGCAACTCTCGGGGGGGGGGGGTGGTATTTAGGCTTGCTGAACTCTAGTTTGGAAGACATGTCCGAGTTATCCAGGAAGGCTTACAATCACTTAGCTAGAAAGCCAGTATCGGCGGTCGCCTTGTAGGCTTGCTAAACTCTAGTTTCCAGGAAGGGCAAGAGTCATATAGAGGATCACTTAAATTCACTCAGTGAAAGCAACTGTCGCGGGCTGCCTTTTAGGGTGGCTAAACTCTAGTTGGAAAGAAGTGTGAGAGTCATATATAGGAATTCTTACCTTGACTTAGTGAAAGCACCTATGGAGCGGTGGCTTGTCGTCTTGCTGAACTCCAGTTTGGAAGATGTGCGAGAGTATGTATTCATAGGGATATTTACAGCCACTTAGAGAAAGTAGCTCTCAGGGCTGGTGCGCAGGGTTACAAAACTACATTCAAAGAAGGACAAGAAAAATATACGGGGGAGGCTTACATTCGGGTAGAGAAAGCAACTCTCGTGGGGTGTATTGCCAGATGGCTAAACGTTGAGATTGGAACAAGTGTGAGTTTCTTGTGAATCACACTGAAGGATGAAGTCACTATGTAAAAGCTGGATACTTCTTAGCCAGACGGGAGTCACGATAGGAACACATACACTGACTGAGAGAAAGCAATTGTTGGGTGGTGGGTTGTAGGTTTGCTAAAGTCCAGTTTGGAAGAAGTGCGAGAATCCTTTATAGGAATGCTTACATTCACTTCCAGAAAGCAGCGATCAGCGGTGGTTTGCAGGATTGCTACACCGCAGTTTGCAAGAAGTGCGAGAGTCGTGCATAGCAATGCTTAAATTCCCTTAGAGAAAGCAACTGTCGGCGGGTGATTTTTAGGCTTTCTAGCCTCTGGTTTGGATGAAGTGTGAGACATACATGGGAACGCTTACATTCCCTTCCAGAAAGCAAGTGTCGTGGAGTGGTTTTTAGGCTTGCAAGACTTCTGAACGGAAGAAGTGCGAGAGGCATATACAGGAAGGCGTACATTTACTTAATGAAAGCAACTATAGTGGGATGCATTGGAGAATTGCTAAAGTCTGAGATTGGAAGAAGTGTGACCTTCCTGTCAAACACACTTGAGAAAGAAGTCATCACGTAGGACGGGGAGAGCTCCCAGCAGTAAGGAGTCATGTATAGGGACGCTTAAACTAACTTAGAGCGAGCAACTAGCAGGTGGTGCTCTGTAGGCTGGCTAAACGCTAGAATGGAGGAAGTGCCAGACGGTCTTCTATATTAACGCTTACATTCACTGAGAGAAAGAGACTATGTTGGGCGCTTTGTTACACTGGTAAACTCTGAGATTGGAAGAAGTGTGAGAGTTTCCTGTCCAACGCACTTAGGAAAGAAGTCATTATGTAGGAAGAGGAGAGTTCTCGGCTAGAAAGGGAGGACGCTTTCTATGTATGGGAACGCTTACATTCACTTCAAGAAACTATCGGGGGGTAATTTGTAGTTAAACTCTAGAAGAACTGTGAGAGTCCTATATAGGAAGGCTTGCATTCACTTAGGGAAAGCAAGTACGAAGAAGGAGTGGTTTGTAGGCTTGCTAAACTCTAGTGTTGACGAAATGCGAGAGTCCTATAGAGGGACGTTAACCTTCAGTTAGTGAGAGCAACTCTCGGGGGGGGGGTGGTATTTAGGCTTGCTGAACTCTAGTTTGGAAGACATGTCCGAGTTATCCAGGAAGGCTTACAATCACTTAGCTAGAAAGCCAGTATCGGCGGTCGCCTTGTAGGCTTGCTAAACCCTAGTTTACAGGAAGGGCAAGAGTCATATAGAGGATCACTTAAATTCACTCAGTGAAAGCAACTGTCGCAGGCTGCCTTTTAGGGTGGCTAAACTCTAGTTGGAAAGAAGTGTGAGAGTCATATATAGGAATTCTTACCTTGACTTAGTGAAAGCACCTATGGAGCGGTGGCTTGTCGTCTTGCTGAACTCCAGTTTGGAAGATGTGCGAGAGTATGTATTCATAGGGATATTTACAGCCACTTAGAGAAAGTAGCTCTCAGGGCTGGTGCGCAGGGTTACAAAACTACATTCAAAGAAGGACAAGAAAAATATACGGGGGAGGCTTACATTCGGGTAGAGAAAGCAACTCTCGTGGGGTGTATTGCCAGATGGCTAAACGTTGAGATTGGAACAAGTGTGAGTTTCTTGTGAATCACACTGAAGGATGAAGTCACTATGGAAAAGCTGGATACTTCTTAGCCAGACGGGAGTCACGATAGGAACACATACACTGACTGAGAGAAAGCAATTGTTGGGTGGTGGGTTGTAGGTTTGCTAAAGTCCAGTTTGGAAGAAGTGCGAGAATCCTTTATAGGAATGCTTACATTCACTTCCAGAAAGCAGCGATCAGCGGTGGTTTGCAGGATTGCTACACCGCAGTTTGCAAGAAGTGCGAGAGTCGTGCATAGCAATGCTTAAATTCCCTTAGAGAAAGCAACTGTCGGCGGGTGATTTTTAGGCTTTCTACCCTCTGGTTTGGATGAAGTGTGAGACATACATGGGAACGCTGACATTCCCTTCCAGAAAGCAAGTGTCGCGGAGTGGTTTTTAGGCTTGCAAGACTTCTGAACGGAAGAAGTGCGAGAGGCATATACAGGAAGGCGTACATTTACTTAATGAAAGCAACTATAGTGGGATGCATTGGAGAATTGCTAAAGTCTGAGATTGGAAGAAGTGTGACCTTCCTGTCAAACACACTTGAGAAAGAAGTCATCACGTAGGACGGGGAGAGCTCCCAGCAGTAAGGAGTCATGTATAGGGACGCTTAAACTAACTTAGAGCGAGCAACTAGCAGGTGGTGCTCTGTAGGCTGGCTAAACGCTAGAATGGAGGAAGTGCCAGACGGTCTTCTATATTAACGCTTACATTCACTGAGAGAAAGAGACTATGTTGGGCGCTTTGTTACACTGGTAAACTCTGAGATTGGAAGAAGTGTGAGAGTTTCCTGTCCAACGCACTTAAGAAAGAAGTCATTATGTAGGAAGAGGAGAGTTCTCGGCTAGAAAGGGAGGTGGCTTTCTATGTATGGGAACGCTTACATTCACTTCAAGAAACTATCGGGGGGTAATTTGTAGTTAAACTCTAGAAGAACTGTGAGAGTCCTATATAGGAAGGCTTGCATTCACTTAGGGAAAGCAAGTACGAAGAAGGAGTGGTTTGTAGGCTTGCTAAACTCTAGTGTTGACGAAATGCGAGAGTCCTATAGAGGGACGTTAACCTTCAGTTAGTGAGAGCAACTCTCGGGGGGGGGGGTGGTATTTAGGCTTGCTGAACTCTAGTTTGGAAGACATGTCCGAGTTATCCAGGAAGGCTTACAATCACTTAGCTAGAAAGCCAGTATCGGCGGTCGCCTTGTAGGCTTGCTAAACTCTAGTTTCCAGGAAGGGCAAGAGAAATATAGAGGATCACTTAAATTCACTCAGTGAAAGCAACTGTCGCAGGCTGCCTTTTAGGGTGGCTAAACTCTAGTTGGAAGGAAGTGTGAGAGTCATATATAGGAATTCTTACCTTGACTTAGTGAAAGCACCTATGGAGCGGTGGCTTGTCGTCTTGCTGAACTCCAGTTTGGAAGATGTGCGAGAGTATGTATTCATAGGGATATTTACAGCCACTTAGAGAAAGTAGCTCTCAGGGCTGGTGCGCAGGGTTACAAAACTACATTCAAAGAAGGACAAGAAAAATATACGGGGGAGGCTTACATTCGGGTAGAGAAAGCAACTCTCGTGGGGTGTATTGCCAGATGGCTAAACGTTGAGATTGGAACAAGTGTGAGTTTCTTGTGAATCACACTGAAGGATGAAGTCACTATGGAAAAGCTGGATACTTCTTAGCCAGACGGGAGTCACGATAGGAACACATACACTGACTGAGAGAAAGCAATTGTTGGGTGGTGGGTTGTAGGTTTGCTAAAGTCCAGTTTGGAAGAAGTGCGAGAATCCTTTATAGGAATGCTTACATTCACTTCCAGAAAGCAGCGATCAGCGGTGGTTTGCAGGATTGCTACACCGCAGTTTGCAAGAAGTGCGAGAGTCGTGCATAGCAATGCTTAAATTCCCTTAGAGAAAGCAACTGTCGGCGGGTGATTTTTAGGCTTTCTAGCCTCTGGTTTGGATGAAGTGTGAGACATACATGGGAACGCTTACATTCCCTTCCAGAAAGCAAGTGTCGCGGAGTGGTTTTTAGGCTTGCAAGACTTCTGAACGGAAGAAGTGCGAGAGGCATATACAGGAAGGCGTACATTTACTTAATGAAAGCAACTATAGTGGGATGCATTGGAGAATTGCTAAAGTCTGAGATTGGAAGAAGTGTGACCTTCCTGTCAAACACACTTGAGAAAGAAGTCATCACGTAGGACGGGGAGAGCTCCCAGCAGTAAGGAGTCATGTATAGGGACGCTTAAACTAACTTAGAGAGAGCAACTAGCAGGTGGTGATCTGTAGGCTGGCTAAACACAAGAATCAGGAAGTGCCAGACGGTCTTCTATATGAACGCTTACATTCACTGAGAGAAAGAGACTATGTTGGGCGCTTTGTTACACTGGTAAACTCTGAGATTGGAAGAAGTGTGAGAGTTTCCTGTCCAACGCACTTAGGAAAGAAGTCATTATGTAGGAAGAGGAGAGTTCTCGGCTAGAAAGGGAGGAGGCTTTCTATGTATGGGAACGCTTACATTCACTTCAAGAAACTATCGGGGGGTAATTTGTAGTTAAACTCTAGAAGAACTGTGAGAGTCCTATATAGGAAGGCTTGCATTCACTTAGGGAAAGCAAGTACGAAGAAGGAGTGGTTTGTAGGCTTGCTAAACTCTAGTGTTGACGAAATGCGAGAGTCCTATAGAGGGATGTTAACCTTCAGTTAGTGAGAGCAACTCTCGGGGGGGGGGGGTGGTATTTAGGCTTGCTGAACTCTAGTTTGGAAGACATGTCCGAGTTATCCAGGAAGGCTTACAATCACTTAGCTAGAAAGCCAGTATCGGCGGTCGCCTTGTAGGCTTGCTAAACTCTAGTTTCCAGGAAGGGCAAGAGTCATATAGAGGATCACTTAAATTCACTCAGTGAAAGCAACTGTCGCGGGCTGCCTTTTAGGGTGGCTAAACTCTAGTTGGAAAGAAGTGTGAGAGTCATATATAGGAATTCTTACCTTGACTTAGTGAAAGCACCTATGGAGCGGTGGCTTGTCGTCTTGCTGAACTCCAGTTTGGAAGATGTGCGAGAGTATGTATTCATAGGGATATTTACAGCCACTTAGAGAAAGTAGCTCTCAGGGCTGGTGCGCAGGGTTACAAAACTACATTCAAAGAAGGACAAGAAAAATATACGGGGGAGGCTTACATTCGGGTAGAGAAAGCAACTCTCGTGGGGTGTATTGCCAGATGGCTAAACGTTGAGATTGGAACAAGTGTGAGTTTCTTGTGAATCACACTGAAGGATGAAGTCACTATGTAAAAGCTGGATACTTCTTAGCCAGACGGGAGTCACGATAGGAACACATACACTGACTGAGAGAAAGCAATTGTTGGGTGGTGGGTTGTAGGTTTGCTAAAGTCCAGTTTGGAAGAAGTGCGAGAATCCTTTATAGGAATGCTTACATTCACTTCCAGAAAGCAGCGATCAGCGGTGGTTTGCAGGATTGCTACACCGCAGTTTGCAAGAAGTGCGAGAGTCGTGCATAGCAATGCTTAAATTCCCTTAGAGAAAGCAACTGTCGGCGGGTGATTTTTAGGCTTTCTAGCCTCTGGTTTGGATGAAGTGTGAGACATACATGGGAACGCTTACATTCCCTTCCAGAAAGCAAGTGTCGTGGAGTGGTTTTTAGGCTTGCAAGACTTCTGAACGGAAGAAGTGCGAGAGGCATATACAGGAAGGCGTACATTTACTTAATGAAAGCAACTATAGTGGGATGCATTGGAGAATTGCTAAAGTCTGAGATTGGAAGAAGTGTGACCTTCCTGTCAAACACACTTGAGAAAGAAGTCATCACGTAGGACGGGGAGAGCTCCCAGCAGTAAGGAGTCATGTATAGGGACGCTTAAACTAACTTAGAGCGAGCAACTAGCAGGTGGTGCTCTGTAGGCTGGCTAAACGCTAGAATGGAGGAAGTGCCAGACGGTCTTCTATATTAACGCTTACATTCACTGAGAGAAAGAGACTATGTTGGGCGCTTTGTTACACTGGTAAACTCTGAGATTGGAAGAAGTGTGAGAGTTTCCTGTCCAACGCACTTAGGAAAGAAGTCATTATGTAGGAAGAGGAGAGTTCTCGGCTAGAAAGGGAGGACGCTTTCTATGTATGGGAACGCTTACATTCACTTCAAGAAACTATCGGGGGGTAATTTGTAGTTAAACTCTAGAAGAACTGTGAGAGTCCTATATAGGAAGGCTTGCATTCACTTAGGGAAAGCAAGTACGAAGAAGGAGTGGTTTGTAGGCTTGCTAAACTCTAGTGTTGACGAAATGCGAGAGTCCTATAGAGGGACGTTAACCTTCAGTTAGTGAGAGCAACTCTCGGGGGGGGGGTGGTATTTAGGCTTGCTGAACTCTAGTTTGGAAGACATGTCCGAGTTATCCAGGAAGGCTTACAATCACTTAGCTAGAAAGCCAGTATCGGCGGTCGCCTTGTAGGCTTGCTAAACCCTAGTTTACAGGAAGGGCAAGAGTCATATAGAGGATCACTTAAATTCACTCAGTGAAAGCAACTGTCGCAGGCTGCCTTTTAGGGTGGCTAAACTCTAGTTGGAAAGAAGTGTGAGAGTCATATATAGGAATTCTTACCTTGACTTAGTGAAAGCACCTATGGAGCGGTGGCTTGTCGTCTTGCTGAACTCCAGTTTGGAAGATGTGCGAGAGTATGTATTCATAGGGATATTTACAGCCACTTAGAGAAAGTAGCTCTCAGGGCTGGTGCGCAGGGTTACAAAACTACATTCAAAGAAGGACAAGAAAAATATACGGGGGAGGCTTACATTCGGGTAGAGAAAGCAACTCTCGTGGGGTGTATTGCCAGATGGCTAAACGTTGAGATTGGAACAAGTGTGAGTTTCTTGTGAATCACACTGAAGGATGAAGTCACTATGGAAAAGCTGGATACTTCTTAGCCAGACGGGAGTCACGATAGGAACACATACACTGACTGAGAGAAAGCAATTGTTGGGTGGTGGGTTGTAGGTTTGCTAAAGTCCAGTTTGGAAGAAGTGCGAGAATCCTTTATAGGAATGCTTACATTCACTTCCAGAAAGCAGCGATCAGCGGTGGTTTGCAGGATTGCTACACCGCAGTTTGCAAGAAGTGCGAGAGTCGTGCATAGCAATGCTTAAATTCCCTTAGAGAAAGCAACTGTCGGCGGGTGATTTTTAGGCTTTCTACCCTCTGGTTTGGATGAAGTGTGAGACATACATGGGAACGCTGACATTCCCTTCCAGAAAGCAAGTGTCGCGGAGTGGTTTTTAGGCTTGCAAGACTTCTGAACGGAAGAAGTGCGAGAGGCATATACAGGAAGGCGTACATTTACTTAATGAAAGCAACTATAGTGGGATGCATTGGAGAATTGCTAAAGTCTGAGATTGGAAGAAGTGTGACCTTCCTGTCAAACACACTTGAGAAAGAAGTCATCACGTAGGACGGGGAGAGCTCCCAGCAGTAAGGAGTCATGTATAGGGACGCTTAAACTAACTTAGAGCGAGCAACTAGCAGGTGGTGCTCTGTAGGCTGGCTAAACGCTAGAATGGAGGAAGTGCCAGACGGTCTTCTATATTAACGCTTACATTCACTGAGAGAAAGAGACTATGTTGGGCGCTTTGTTACACTGGTAAACTCTGAGATTGGAAGAAGTGTGAGAGTTTCCTGTCCAACGCACTTAAGAAAGAAGTCATTATGTAGGAAGAGGAGAGTTCTCGGCTAGAAAGGGAGGTGGCTTTCTATGTATGGGAACGCTTACATTCACTTCAAGAAACTATCGGGGGGTAATTTGTAGTTAAACTCTAGAAGAACTGTGAGAGTCCTATATAGGAAGGCTTGCATTCACTTAGGGAAAGCAAGTACGAAGAAGGAGTGGTTTGTAGGCTTGCTAAACTCTAGTGTTGACGAAATGCGAGAGTCCTATAGAGGGACGTTAACCTTCAGTTAGTGAGAGCAACTCTCGGGGAGGGGGGTGGTATTTAGGCTTGCTGAACTCTAGTTTGGAAGACATGTCCGAGTTATCCAGGAAGGCTTACAATCACTTAGCTAGAAAGCCAGTATCGGCGGTCGCCTTGTAGGCTTGCTAAACTCTAGTTTCCAGGAAGGGCAAGAGTCATATAGAGGATCACTTAAATTCACTCAGTGAAAGCAACTGTCGCAGGCTGCCTTTTAGGGTGGCTAAACTCTAGTTGGAAGGAAGTGTGAGAGTCATATATAGGAATTCTTACCTTGACTTAGTGAAAGCACCTATGGAGCGGTGGCTTGTCGTCTTGCTGAACTCCAGTTTGGAAGATGTGCGAGAGTATGTATTCATAGGGATATTTACAGCCACTTAGAGAAAGTAGCTCTCAGGGCTGGTGCGCAGGGTTACAAAACTACATTCAAAGAAGGACAAGAAAAATATACGGGGGAGGCTTACATTCGGGTAGAGAAAGCAACTCTCGTGGGGTGTATTGCCAGATGGCTAAACGTTGAGATTGGAACAAGTGTGAGTTTCTTGTGAATCACACTGAAGGATGAAGTCACTATGTAAAAGCTGGATACTTCTTAGCCAGACGGGAGTCACGATAGGAACACATACACTGACTGAGAGAAAGCAATTGTTGGGTGGTGGGTTGTAGGTTTGCTAAAGTCCAGTTTGGAAGAAGTGCGAGAATCCTTTATAGGAATGCTTACATTCACTTCCAGAAAGCAGCGATCAGCGGTGGTTTGCAGGATTGCTACACCGCAGTTTGCAAGAAGTGCGAGAGTCGTGCATAGCAATGCTTAAATTCCCTTAGAGAAAGCAACTGTCGGCAGGTGATTTTTAGGCTTTCTAGCCTCTGGTTTGGATGAAGTGTGAGACATACATGGGAACGCTTACATTCCCTTCCAGAAAGCAAGTGTCGCGGAGTGGTTTTTAGGCTTGCAAGACTTCTGAACGGAAGAAGTGCGAGAGGCATATACAGGAAGGCGTACATTTACTTAATGAAAGCAACTATAGTGGGATGCATTGGAGAATTGCTAAAGTCTGAGATTGGAAGAAGTATGACCTTCCTGTCAAACACACTTGAGAAAGAAGTCATCACGTAGGACGGGGAGAGCTCCCAGCAGTAAGGAGTCATGTATAGGGACGCTTAAACTAACTTAGAGCGAGCAACTAGCAGGTGGTGCTCTGTAGGCTGGCTAAACGCTAGAATGGAGGAAGTGCCAGACGGTCTTCTATATGAACGCTTACATTCACTGAGAGAAAGAGACTATGTTGGGCGCTTTGTTACACTGGTAAACTCTGAGATTGGAAGAAGTGTGAGAGTTTCCTGTCCAACGCACTTAGGAAAGAAGTCATTATGTAGGAAGAGGAGAGTTCTCGGCTAGAAAGGGAGGAGGCTTTCTATGTATGGGAACGCTTACATTCACTTCAAGAAACTATCGGGGGGTAATTTGTAGTTAAACTCTAGAAGAACTGTGAGAGCCCTATATAGGAAGGCTTGCATTCACTTAGGGAAAGCAAGTACGAAGAAGGAGTGGTTTGTAGGCTTGCTAAACTCTAGTGTTGACGAAATGCGAGAGTCCTATAGAGGGATGTTAACCTTCAGTTAGTGAGAGCAACTCTCGGGGGGGGGGGTGGTGGTATTTAGGCTTGCTGAACTCTAGTTTGGAAGACATGTCCGAGTTATCCAGGAAGGCTTACAATCACTTAGCTAGAAAGCCAGTATCGGCGGTCGCCTTGTAGGCTTGCTAAACTCTAGTTTCCAGGAAGGGCAAGAGTCATATAGAGGATCACTTAAATTCACTCAGTGAAAGCAACTGTCGCGGGCTGCCTTTTAGGGTGGCTAAACGCTAGTTGGAAAGAAGTGTGAGAGTCATATATAGGAATTCTTACCTTGACTTAGTGAAAGCACCTATGGAGCGGTGGCTTGTCGTCTTGCTGAACTCCAGTTTGGAAGATGTGCGAGAGTATGTATTCATAGGGATATTTACAGCCACTTAGAGAAAGTAGCTCTCAGGGCTGGTGCGCAGGGTTACAAAACTACATTCAAAGAAGGACAAGAAAAATATACGGGGGAGGCTTACATTCGGGTAGAGAAAGCAACTCTCGTGGGGTGTATTGCCAGATGGCTAAACGTTGAGATTGGAACAAGTGTGAGTTTCTTGTGAATCACACTGAAGGATGAAGTCACTATGGAAAAGCTGGATACTTCTTAGCCAGACGGGAGTCACGATAGGAACACATACACTAACTGAGAGAAAGCAATTGTTGGGTGGTGGGTTGTAGGTTTGCTAAAGTCCAGTTTGGAAGAAGTGCGAGAATCCTTTATAGGAATGCTTACATTCACTTCCAGAAAGCAGCGATCAGCGGTGGTTTGCAGGATTGCTACACCGCAGTTTGCAAGAAGTGCGAGAGTCGTGCATAGCAATGCTTAAATTCCCTTAGAGAAAGCAACTGTCGGCGGGTGATTTTTAGGCTTTCTAGCCTCTGGTTTGGATGAAGTGTGAGACATACATGGGAACGCTTACATTCCCTTCCAGAAAGCAAGTGTCGCGGAGTGGTTTTTAGGCTTGCAAGACTTCTGAACGGAAGAAGTGCGAGAGGCATATACAGGAAGGCGTACATTTACTTAATGAAAGCAACTATAGTGGGATGCATTGGAGAATTGCTAAAGTCTGAGATTGGAAGAAGTGTGACCTTCCTGTCAAACACACTTGAGAAAGAAGTCATCACGTAGGACGGGGAGAGCTCCCAGCAGTAAGGAGTCATGTATAGGGACGCTTAAACTAACTTAGAGCGAGCAACTAGCAGGTGGTGCTCTGTAGGCTGGCTAAACGCTAGAATGGAGGAAGTGCCAGACGGTCTTCTATATTAACGCTTACATTCACTGAGAGAAAGAGACTATGTTGGGCGCTTTGTTACACTGGTAAACTCTGAGATTGGAAGAAGTGTGAGAGTTTCCTGTCCAACGCACTTAAGAAAGAAGTCATTATGTAGGAAGAGGAGAGTTCTCGGCTAGAAAGGGAGGAGGCTTTCTATGTATGGGAACGCTTACATTCACTTCAAGAAACTATCGGGGGGTAATTTGTAGTTAAACTCTAGAAGAACTGTGAGAGTCCTATATAGGAAGGCTTGCATTCACTTAGGGAAAGCAAGTACGAAGAAGGAGTGGTTTGTAGGCTTGCTAAACTCTAGTGTTGACGAAATGCGAGAGTCCTATAGAGGGACGTTAACCTTCAGTTAGTGAGAGCAACTCTCGGGGGTGGGGGGTGGTATTTACGCTTGCTGAACTCTAGTTTGGAAGACATGTCCGAGTTATCCAGGAAGGCTTACAATCACTTAGCTAGAAAGCCAGTATCGGCGGTCGCCTTGTAGGCTTGCTAAACTCTAGTTTCCGGGAAGGCGAAGAGTCATATAGAGGATCACTTAAATTCACTCAGTGAAAGCACCTGTCGCAGGCTGCCTTTTAGGGTGGCTAAACTCTAGTTGGAAGGAAGTGTGAGAGTCATATATAGGAATTCTTACCTTGACTTAGTGAAAGCACCTATGGAGCGGTGGCTTGTCATCTTGCTGAACTCCAGTTTGGAAGATGTGCGAGAGTATGTATTCATAGGGATATTTACAGCCACTTAGAGAAAGTAGCTCTCAGGGCTGGTGCGCAGGGTTACAAAACTACATTCAAAGAAGGACAAGAAAAATATACGGGGGAGGCTTACATTCGGGTAGAGAAAGCAACTCTCGTGGGGTGTATTGCCAGATGGCTAAACGTTGAGATTGGAACAAGTGTGAGTTTCTTGTGAATCACACTGAAGGATGAAGTCACTATGTAAAAGCTGGATACTTCTTAGCCAGACGGGAGTCACGATAGGAACACATACACTGACTGAGAGAAAGCAATTGTTGGGTGGTGGGTTGTAGGTTTGCTAAAGTCCAGTTTGGAAGAAGTTCGAGAATCCTTTATAGGAATGCTTACATTCACTTCCAGAAAGCAGCGATCAGCGGTGGTTTGCAGGATTGCTACACCGCAGTTTGCAAGAAGTGCGAGAGTCGTGCATAGCAATGCTTAAATTCCCTTAGAGAAAGCAACTGTCGGCGGGTGATTTTTAGGCTTTCTAGCCTCTGGTTTGGATGAAGTGTGAGACATACATGGGAACGCTTACATTCCCTTCCAGAAAGCAAGTGTCGCGGAGTGGTTTTTAGGCTTGCAAGACTTCTGAACGGAAGCAGTGCGAGAGGCATATACAGGAAGGCGTACATTTACTTAATGAAAGCAACTATAGTGGGATGCATTGGAGAATTGCTAAAGTCTGAGATTGGAAGAAGTGTGACCTTCCTGTCAAACACACTTGAGAAAGAAGTCATCACGTAGGACGGGGAGAGCTCCCAGCAGTAAGGAGTCATGTATAGGGACGCTTAAACTAACTTAGAGCGAGCAACTAGCAGGTGGTGCTCTGTAGGCTGGCTAAACGCTAGAATGGAGGAAGTGCCAGACGGTCTTCTATATTAACGCTTACATTCACTGAGAGAAAGAGACTATGTTGGGCGCTTTGTTACACTGGTAAACTCTGAGATTGGAAGAAGTGTGAGAGTTTCCTGTGCAACGCACTTAAGAAAGAAGTCATTATGTAGGAAGAGGAGAGTTCTCGGCTAGAAAGGGAGGACGCTTTCTATGTATGGGAATGCTTACATTCACTTCAAGAAACTATCGGGGGGTAATTTGTAGTTAAACTCTAGAAGAACTGTGAGAATCCTATATAGGAAGGCTTGCATTCACTTAGGGAAAGCAAGTACGAAGAAGGAGTGGTTTGTAGGCTTGCTAAACTCTAGTGTTGACGAAATGCGAGAGTCCTATAGAGGGACGTTAACCTTCAGTTAGTGAGAGCAACTCTCGGGGGTGGGGGGTGGTATTTAGGCTTGCTGAACTCTAGTTTGGAAGACATGTCCGAGTTATCCAGGAAGGCTTACAATCACTTAGCTAGAAAGCCAGTATCGGCGGTCGCCTTGTAGGCTTGCTAAACTCTAGTTTCCAGGAAGGGCAAGAGTCATATAGAGGATCACTTAAATTCACTCAGTGAAAGCACCTGTCGCAGGCTGCCTTTTAGGGTGGCTAAACTCTAGTTGGAAGGAAGTGTGAGAGTCATATATAGGAATTCTTACCTTGACTTAGTGAAAGCACCTATGGAGCGGTGGCTTGTCATCTTGCTGAACTCCAGTTTGGAAGATGTGCGAGAGTATGTATTCATAGGGATATTTACAGCCACTTAGAGAAAGTAGCTCTCAGGGCTGGTGCGCAGGGTTACAAAACTACATTCAAAGAAGGACAAGAAAAATATACGGGGGAGGCTTACATTCGGGTAGAGAAAGCAACTCTCGTGGGGTGTATTGCCAGATGGCTAAACGTTGAGATTGGAACAAGTGTGAGTTTCTTGTGAATCACACTGAAGGATGAAGTCACTATGTAAAAGCTGGATACTTCTTAGCCAGACGGGAGTCACGATAGGAACACATACACTGACTGAGAGAAAGCAATTGTTGGGTGGTGGGTTGTAGGTTTGCTAAAGTCCAGTTTGGAAGAAGTGCGAGAATCCTTTATAGGAATGCTTACATTCACTTCCAGAAAGCAGCGATCAGCGGTGGTTTGCAGGATTGCTACACCGCAGTTTGCAAGAAGTGCGAGAGTCGTGCATAGCAATGCTTAAATTCCCTTAGAGAAAGCAACTGTCGGCGGGTGATTTTTAGGCTTTCTAGCCTCTGGTTTGGATGAAGTGTGAGACATACATGGGAACGCTTACATTCCCTTCCAGAAAGCAAGTGTCGCGGAGTGGTTTTTAGGCTTGCAAGACTTCTGAACGGAAGAAGTGCGAGAGGCATATACAGGAAGGCGTACATTTACTTAATGAAAGCAACTATAGTGGGATGCATTGGAGAATTGCTAAAGTCTGAGATTGGAAGAAGTGTGACATTCCTGTCAAACACACTTGAGAAAGAAGTCATCACGTAGGACGGGGAGAGCTCCCAGCAGTAAGGAGTCATGTATAGGGACGCTTAAACTAACTTAGAGCGAGCAACTAGCAGGTGGTGCTCTGTAGGCTGGCTAAACGCTAGAATGGAGGAAGTGCCAGACGGTCTTCTATATTAACGCTTACATTCACTGAGAGAAAGAGACTATGTTGGGCGCTTTGTTACACTGGTAAACTCTGAGATTGGAAGAAGTGTGAGAGTTTCCTGTCCAACGCACTTAAGAAAGAAGTCATTATGTAGGAAGAGGAGAGTTCTCGGCTAGAAAGGGAGGAGGCTTTCTATGTATGGGAACGCTTACATTCACTTCAAGAAACTATCGGGGGGTAATTTGTAGTTAAACTCTAGAAGAACTGTGAGAGTCCTATATAGGAAGGCTTGCATTCACTTAGGGAAAGCAAGTACGAAGAAGGAGTGGTTTGTAGGCTTGCTAAACTCTAGTGTTGACGAAATGCGAGAGTCCTATAGAGGGACGTTAACGTTCAGTTAGTGAGAGCAACTCTCGGGGGGGGGGGTGGTATTTACGCTTGCTGAACTCTAGTTTGGAAGACATGTCCGAGTTATCCAGGAAGGCTTACAATCACTTAGCTAGAAAGCCAGTATCGGCGGTCGCCTTGTAGGCTTGCTAAACTCTAGTTTCCGGGAAGGGCAAGAGTCATATAGAGGATCACTTAAATTCACTCAGTGAAAGCACCTGTCGCAGGCTGCCTTTTAGGGTGGCTAAACTCTAGTTGGAAGGAAGTGTGAGAGTCATATATAGGAATTCTTACCTTGACTTAGTGAAAGCACCTATGGAGCGGTGGCTTGTCGTCTTGCTGAACTCCAGTTTGGAAGATGTGCGAGAGTATGTATTCATAGGGATATTTACAGCCACTTAGAGAAAGTAGCTCTCAGGGCTGGTGCGCAGGGTTACAAAACTACATTCAAAGAAGGACAAGAAAAATATACGGGGGAGGCTTACATTCGGGTAGAGAAAGCAACTCTCGTGGGGTGTATTGCCAGATGGCTAAACGTTGAGATTGGAACAAGTGTGAGTTTCTTGTGAATCACACTGAAGGATGAAGTCACTATGTAAAAGCTGGATACTTCTTAGCCAGACGGGAGTCACGATAGGAACACATACACTGACTGAGAGAAAGCAATTGTTGGGTGGTGGGTTGTAGGTTTGCTAAAGTCCAGTTTGGAAGAAGTGCGAGAATCCTTTATAGGAATGCTTACATTCACTTCCAGAAAGCAGCGATCAGCGGTGGTTTGCAGGATTGCTACACCGCAGTTTGCAAGAAGTGCGAGAGTCGTGCATAGCAATGCTTAAATTCCCTTAGAGAAAGCAACTGTCGGCGGGTGATTTTTAGGCTTTCTAGCCTCTGGTTTGGATGAAGTGTGAGACATACATGGGAACGCTTACATTCCCTTCCAGAAAGCAAGTGTCGCGGAGTGGTTTTTAGGCTTGCAAGACTTCTGAACGGAAGCAGTTCGAGAGGCATATACAGGAAGGCGTACATTTACTTAATGAAAGCAACTATAGTGGGATGCATTGGAGAATTGCTAAAGTCTGAGATTGGAAGAAGTGTGACCTTCCTGTCAAACACACTTGAGAAAGAAGTCATCACGTAGGACGGGGAGAGCTTCCAGCAGTAAGGAGTCATGTATAGGGACGCTTAAACTAACTTAGAGCGAGCAACTAGCAGGTGGTGCTCTGTAGGCTGGCTAAACGCTAGAATGGAGGAAGTGCCAGACGGTCTTCTATATGAACGCTTACATTCACTGAGAGAAAGAGACTATGTTGGGCGCTTTGTTACACTGGTAAACTCTGAGATTGGAAGAAGTGTGAGAGTTTCCTGTCCAACGCACTTAAGAAAGAAGTCATTATGTAGGAAGAGGAGAGTTCTCGGCTAGAAAGGGAGGACGCTTTCTATGTATGGGAACGCTTACATTCACTTCAAGAAACTATCGGGGGGTAATTTGTAGTTAAACTCTAGAAGAACTGTGAGAGTCCTATATAGGAAGGCTTGCATTCACTTAGGGAAAGCAAGTACGAAGAAGGAGTGGTTTGTAGGCTTGCTAAACTCTAGTGTTGACGAAATGCGAGAGTCCTATAGAGGGACGTTAACCTTCAGTTAGTGAGAGCAACTCTCGGGGGTGGGGGGTGGTATTTAGGCTTGCTGAACTCTAGTTTGGAAGACATGTCCGAGTTATCCAGGAAGGCTTACAATCACTTAGCTAGAAAGCCAGTATCGGCGGTCGCCTTGTAGGCTTGCTAAACTCTAGTTTCCAGGAAGGGCAAGAGTCATATAGAGGATCACTTAAATTCACTCAGTGAAAGCACCTGTCGCAGGCTGCCTTTTAGGGTGGCTAAACTCTAGTTGGAAGGAAGTGTGAGAGTCATATATAGGAATTCTTACCTTGACTTAGTGAAAGCACCTATGGAGCGGTGGCTTGTCATCTTGCTGAACTCCAGTTTGGAAGATGTGCGAGAGTATGTATTCATAGGGATATTTACAGCCACTTAGAGAAAGTAGCTCTCAGGGCTGGTGCGCAGGGTTACAAAACTACATTCAAAGAAGGACAAGAAAAATATACGGGGGAGGCTTACATTCGGGTAGAGAAAGCAACTCTCGTGGGGTGTATTGCCAGATGGCTAAACGTTGAGATTGGAACAAGTGTGAGTTTCTTGTGAATCACACTGAAGGATGAAGTCACTATGTAAAAGCTGGATACTTCTTAGCCAGACGGGAGTCACGATAGGAACACATACACTGACTGAGAGAAAGCAATTGTTGGGTGGTGGGTTGTAGGTTTGCTAAAGTCCAGTTTGGAAGAAGTGCGAGAATCCTTTATAGGAATGCTTACATTCACTTCCAGAAAGCAGCGATCAGCGGTGGTTTGCAGGATTGCTACACCGCAGTTTGCAAGAAGTGCGAGAGTCGTGCATAGCAATGCTTAAATTCCCTTAGAGAAAGCAACTGTCGGCGGGTGATTTTTAGGCTTTCTAGCCTCTGGTTTGGATGAAGTGTGAGACATACATGGGAACGCTTACATTCCCTTCCAGAAAGCAAGTGTCGCGGAGTGGTTTTTAGGCTTGCAAGACTTCTGAACGGAAGAAGTGCGAGAGGCATATACAGGAAGGCGTACATTTACTTAATGAAAGCAACTATAGTGGGCTGCATTGGAGAATTGCTAAAGTCTGAGATTGGAAGAAGTGTGACCTTCCTGTCAAACACACTTGAGAAAGAAGTCATCACGTAGGACGGGGAGAGCTCCCAGCAGTAAGGAGTCATGTATAGGGACGCTTAAACTAACTTAGACAGAGCAACTAGCAGGTGGTGCTCTGTAGGCTGGCTAAACGCTAGAATGGAGGAAGTGCCAGACGGTCTTCTATATTAACGCTTACATTCACTGAGAGAAAGAGACTATGTTGGGCGCTTTGTTACACTGGTAAACTCTGAGATTGGAAGAAGTGTGAGAGTTTCCTGTCCAACGCACTTAGGAAAGAAGTCATTATGTAGGAAGAGGAGAGTTCTCGGCTAGAAAGGGAGGACGCTTTCTATGTATGGGAACGCTTACATTCACTTCAAGAAACTATCGGGGGGTAATTTGTAGTTAAACTCTAGAAGAACTGTGAGAGTCCTATATAGGAAGGCTTGCATTCACTTAGGGAAAGCAAGTACGAAGAAGGAGTGGTTTGTAGGCTTGCTAAACTCTAGTGTTGACGAAATGCGAGAGTCCTATAGAGGGACATTAACCTTCAGTTAGTGAGAGCAACCCCCGGGGGGGGGGTGGTATTTAGGCTTGCTGAACTCTAGTTTGGAAGACATGTCCGAGTTATCCAGGAAGGCTTACAATCACTTAGCTAGAAAGCCAGTATCGGCGGTCGCCTTGTAGGCTTGCTAAACTCTAGTTTCCAGGAAGGGCAAGAGTCATATAGAGGATCACTTAAATTCACTCAGTGAAAGCAACTGTCGCAGGCTGCCTTTTAGGGTGGCTAAACTCTAGTTGGAAGGAAGTGTGAGAGTCATATATAGGAATTCTTACCTTGACTTAGTGAAAGCACCTATGAAGCGGTGGCTTGTCGTCTTGCTGAACTCCAGTTTGGAAGATGTCGGAGAGTATGTATTCATAGGGATATTTACAGCCACTTAGAGAAAGTAGCTCTCAGGGCTGGTGCGCAGGGTTACAAAACTACATTCAAAGAAGGACAAGAAAAATATACGGGGGAGGCTTACATTCGGGTAGAGAAAGCAACTCTCGTGGGGTGTATTGCCAGATGGCTAAACGTTGAGATTGGAACAAGTGTGAGTTTCTTGTGAATCACACTGAAGGATGAAGTCACTATGGAAAAGCTGGATACTTCTTAGCCAGACGGGAGTCACGATAGGAACACATACACTGACTGAGAGAAAGCAATTGTTGGGTGGTGGGTTGTAGGTTTGCTAAAGTCCAGTTTGGAAGAAGTGCGAGAATCCTTTATAGGAATGCTTACATTCACTTCCAGAAAGCAGCGATCAGCGGTGGTTTGCAGGATTGCTACACCGCAGTTTGCAAGAAGTGCGAGAGTCGTGCATAGCAATGCTTAAATTCCCTTAGAGAAAGCAACTGTCGGCGGGTGATTTTTAGGCTTTCTAGCCTCTGGTTTGGATGAAGTGTGAGACATACATGGGAACGCTTACATTCCCTTCCAGAAAGCAAGTGTCGCGGAGTGGTTTTTAGGCTTGCAAGACTTCTGAACGGAAGAAGTGCGAGAGGCATATACAGGAAGGCGTACATTTACTTAATGAAAGCAACTATAGTGGGATGCATTGGAGAATTGCTAAAGTCTGAGATTGGAAGAAGTGTGACCTTCCTGTCAAACACACTTGAGAAAGAAGTCATCACGTAGGACGGGGAGAGCTCCCAGCAGTAAGGAGTCATGTATAGGGACGCTTAAACTAACTTAGAGCGAGCAACTAGCAGGTGGTGCTCTGTAGGCTGGCTAAACGCTAGAATGGAGGAAATGCCAGACGGTCTTCTATATTAACGCTTACATTCACTGAGAGAAAGAGACTATGTTGGGCGCTTTGTTACACTGGTAAACTCTGAGATTGGAAGAAGTGTGAGAGTTTCCTGTCCAACGCACTTAGGAAAGAAGTCATTATGTAGGAAGAGGAGAGTTCTCGGCTAAAAAGGGAGGAGGCTTTCTATGTATGGGAACGCTTACATTCACTTCAAGAAACTATCGGGGGGTAATTTGTAGTTAAACTCTAGAAGAACTGTGAGAGTCCTATATAGGAAGGCTTGCATTCACTTAGGAAAAGCAAGTACGAAGAAGGAGTGGTTTGTAGGTTTGCTAAACTCTAGTGTTGACGAAATGCGAGAGTCCTATAGAGGGACGTTAACCTTCAGTTAGTGAGAGCAACTCTCGGGGGGGGGGTGGTGGTATTTAGGCTTGCTGAACTCTAGTTTGGAAGACATGTCCGAGTTATCCAGGAAGGCTTACAATCACTTAGCTAGAAAGCCAGTATCGGCGGTCACCTTGTAGGCTTGCTAAACTCTAGTTTCCAGGAAGGGCAAGAGTCATATAGAGGATCACTTAAATTCACTCAGTGAAAGCAACTGTCGCGGGCTGCCTTTTAGGGTGGCTAAACTCTAGTTGGAAAGAAGTGTGAGAGTCATATATAGGAATTCTTACCTTGACTTAGTGAAAGCACCTATGGAGCGGTGGCTTGTCGTCTTGCTGAACTCCAGTTTGGAAGATGTGCGAGAGTATGTATTCATAGGGATATTTACAGCCACTTAGAGAAAGTAGCTCTCAGGGCTGGTGCGCAGGGTTACAAAACTACATTCAAAGAAGGACAAGAAAAATATACGGGGGAGGCTTACATTCGGGTAGAGAAAGCAACTCTCGTGGGGTGTATTGCCAGATGGCTAAACGTTGAGATTGGAACAAGTGTCAGTTTCTTGTGAATCACACTGAAGGATGAAGTCACTATGTAAAAGCTGGATACTTCTTAGCCAGACGGGAGTCACGATAGGAACACATACACTGACTGAGAGAAAGCAATTGTTGGGTGGTGGGTTGTAGGTTTGCTAAAGTCCAGTTTGGAAGAAGTGCGAGAATCCTTTATAGGAATGCTTACATTCACTTCCAGAAAGCAGCGATCAGCGGTGGTTTGCAGGATTGCTACAGCGCAGTTTGCAAGAAGTGCAAGAGTCGTGCATAGCAATGCTTAAATTCCCTTAGAGAAAGTAACTGTCGGCGGGTGATTTTTAGGCTTTCTAGCCTCTGGTTTGGATGAAGTGTGAGACATACATGGGAACGCTTACATTCCCTTCCAGAAAGCAAGTGTCGCGGAGTGGTTTTTAGGCTTGCAAGACTTCTGAACGGAAGAAGTGCGAGAGGCATATACAGGAAGGCGTACATTTACTTAATGAAAGCAACTATAGTGGGATGCATTGGAGAATTGCTAAAGTCTGAGATTGGAAGAAGTGTGACCTTCCTGTCAAACACACTTGAGAAAGAAGTCATCACGTAGGACGGGGAGAGCTCCCAGCAGTAAGGAGTCATGTATAGGGACGCTTAAACTAACTTAGAGCGAGCAACTAGCAGGTGGTGCTCTGTAGGCTGGCTAAACGCTAGAATGGAGGAAGTGCCAGACGGTCTTCTATATTAACGCTTACATTCACTGAGAGAAAGAGACTATGTTGGGCGCTTTGTTACACTGGTAAACTCTGAGATTGGAAGAAGTGTGAGAGTTTCCTGTCCAACGCACTTAAGAAAGAAGTCATTATGTAGGAAGAGGAGAGTTCTCGGCTAGAAAGGGAGGACGCTTTCTATGTATGGGAACGCTTACATTCACTTCAAGAAACTATCGGGGGGTAATTTGTAGTTAAACTCTAGAAGAACTGTGAGAGTCCTATATAGGAAGGCTTGCATTCACTTAGGGAAAGCAAGTACGAAGAAGGAGTGGTTTGTAGGCTTGCTAAACTCTAGTGTTGACGAAATGCGAGAGTCCTATAGAGGGACGTTAACCTTCAGTTAGTGAGAGCAACTCTCGGGGGGGGGGTGGTATTTAGGCTTGCTGAACTCTAGTTTGGAAGACATGTCCGAGTTATCCAGGAAGGCTTACAATCACTTAGCTAGAAAGCCAGTATCGGCGGTCGCCTTGTAGGCTTGCTAAACTCTAGTTTCCAGGAAGGGCAAGAGTCATATAGAGGATCACTTAAATTCACTCAGTGAAAGCACCTGTCGCAGGCTGCCTTTTAGGGTGGCTAAACTCTAGTTGGAAGGAAGTGTGAGAGTCATATATAGGAATTCTTACCTTGACTTAGTGAAAGCACCTATGGAGCGGTGGCTTGTCATCTTGCTGAACTCCAGTTTGGAAGATGTGCGAGAGTATGTATTCATAGGGATATTTACAGCCACTTAGAGAAAGTAGCTCTCAGGGCTGGTGCGCAGGGTTACAAAACTACATTCAAAGAAGGACAAGAAAAATATACGGGGGAGGCTTACATTCGGGTAGAGAAAGCAACTCTCGTGGGGTGTATTGCCAGATGGCTAAACGTTGAGATTGGAACAAGTGTGAGTTTCTTGTGAATCACACTGAAGGATGAAGTCACTATGTAAAAGCTGGATACTTCTTAGCCAGACGGGAGTCACGATAGGAACACATACACTGACTGAGAGAAAGCAATTGTTGGGTGGTGGGTTGTAGGTTTGCTAAAGTCCAGTTTGGAAGAAGTGCGAGAATCCTTTATAGGAATGCTTACATTCACTTCCAGAAAGCAGCGATCAGCGGTGGTTTGCAGGATTGCTACACCGCAGTTTGCAAGAAGTGCGAGAGTCATGCATAGCAATGCTTAAATTCCCTTAGAGAAAGCAACTGTCGGCGGGTGATTTTTAGGCTTTCTAGCCTCTGGTACGGATGAAGTGTGAGACATACATGGGAACGCTTACATTCCCTTCCAGAAAGCAAGTGTCGCGGAGTGGTTTTTAGGCTTGCAAGACTTCTGAACGGAAGAAGTGCGAGAGGCATATACAGGAAGGCGTACATTTACTTAATGAAAGCAACTATAGTGGGCTGCATTGGAGAATTGCTAAAGTCTGAGATTGGAAGAAGTGTGACCTTCCTGTCAAACACACTTGAGAAAGAAGTCATCACGTAGGACGGGGAGAGCTCCCAGCAGTAAGGAGTCATGTATAGGGACGCTTAAACTAACTTAGAGCGAGCAACTAGCAGGTGGTGCTCTGCAGGCTGGCTAAACGCTAGAATGGAGGAAGTGCCAGACGGTCTTCTATATTAACGCTTACATTCACTGAGAGAAAGAGACTATGTTGGGCACTTTGTTACACTGGTAAACTCTGAGATTGGAAGAAGTGTGAGAGTTTCCTGTCCAACGCACTTAGGAAAGAAGTCATTATGTAGGAAGAGGAGAGTTCTCGGCTAGAAAGGGAGGACGCTTTCTATGTATGGGAACGCTTACATTCACTTCAAGAAACTATCGGGGGGTAATTTGTAGTTAAACTCTAGAAGAACTGTGAGAGTCCTATATAGGAAGGCTTGCATTCACTTAGGGAAAGCAAGTACGAAGAAGGAGTGGTTTGTAGGCTTGCTAAACACTAGTGTTGACGAAATGCGAGAGTCCTATAGAGGGACGTTACCCTTCAGTTAGTGAGAGCAACTATCGGGGGGGGGGGGTGGTATTTAGGCTTGCTGAACTCTAGTTTGGAAGACATGTCCGAGTTATCCAGGAAGGCTTACAATCACTTAGCTAGAAAGCCAGTATCGGCGGTCGCCTTGTAGGCTTGCTAAACTCTAGTTTCCAGGAAGGGCAAGAGTCATATAGAGGATCACTTAAATTCACTCAGTGAAAGCACCTGTCGCAGGCTGCCTTTTAGGGTGGCTAAATTCTATTTGGAAGGAAGTGTGAGAGTCATATATAGGAATTCTTACCTTGACTTAGTGAAAGCACCTATGGAGCGGTGGCTTGTCGTCTTGCTGAACTCCAGTTTGGAAGATGTGCGAGAGTATGTATTCATAGGGATATTTACAGCCACTTAGAGAAAGTAGCTCTCAGGGCTGGTGCGCAGGGTTACAAAACTACATTCAAAGAAGGACAAGAAAAATATACGGGGGAGGCTTACATTCGGGTAGAGAAAGCAACTCTCGTGGGGTGTATTGCCAGATGGCTAAACGTTGAGATTGGAACAAGTGTGAGTTTCTTGTGAATCACACTGAAGGATGAAGTCACTATGTAAAAGCTGGATACTTCTTAGCCAGACGGGAGTCACGATAGGAACACATACACTGACTGAGAGAAAGCAATTGTTGGGTGGTGGGTTGTAGGTTTGCTAAAGTCCAGTTTGGAAGAAGTGCGAGAACCCTTTATAGGAATGCTTACATTCACTTCCAGAAAGCAGCGATCAGCGGTGGTTTGCAGGTTTGCTACACCGCAGTTTGCAAGAAGTGCGAGAGTCATGCATAGCAATGCTTAAATTCCCTTAGAGAAAGCAACTGTCGGCGGGTGATTTTTAGGCTTTCTAGCCTCTGGTTTGGATGAAGTGTGAGACATACATGGGAACGCTTACATTCCCTTCCAGAAAGCAAGTGTCGCGGAGTGGTTTTTAGGCTTGCAAGACTTCTGAACGGAAGAAGTGCGAGAGGCATATACAGGAAGGCGTACATTTACTTAATGAAAGCAACTATAGTGGGATGCATTGGAGAATTGCTAAAGTCTGAGATTGGAAGAAGTGTGACCTTCCTGTCAAACACACTTGAGAAAGAAGTCATCACGTAGGATGGGGAGAGCTCCCAGCAGTAAGGAGTCATGTATAGGGACGCTTAAACTAACTTAGAGAGAGCAACTAGCAGGTGGTGCTCTGTAGGCTGGCTAAACGCTAGAATGGAGGAAGTGCCAGACGGTCTTCTATATGAACGCTTACATTCACTGAGAGAAAGAGACTATGTTGGGCGCTTTGTTACACTGGTAAACTCTGAGATTGGAAGAAGTGTGAGAGTTTCCTGTCCAACGCACTTAGGAAAGAAGTCATTATGTAGGAAGAGGAGAGTTCTCGGCTAGAAAGGGAGGACGCTTTCTATGTATGGGAACGCTTACATTCACTTCAAGAAACTATCGGGGGGTAATTTGTAGTTAAACTCTAGAAGAACTGTGAGAGTCCTATATAGGAAGGCTTGCATTCACTTAGGGAAAGCAAGTACGAAGAAGGAGTGGTTTGTAGGCTTGCTAAACTCTAGTGTTGACGAAATGCGAGAGTCCTATAGAGGGACGTTAACCTTCAGTTAGTGAGAGCAACTCTCGGGGGGGGGGGTGGTATTTAGGCTTGCTGAACTCTAGTTTGGAAGACATGTCCGAGTTATCCAGGAAGGCTTACAATCACTTAGCTAGAAAGCCAGTATCGGCGGTCGCCTTGTAGGCTTGCTAAACTCTAGTTTCCAGGAAGGGCAAGAGTCATATAGAGGATCACTTAAATTCACTCAGTGAAAGCACCTGTCGCAGGCTGCCTTTTAGGGTGGCTAAACTCTAGTTGGAAGGAAGTGTGAGAGTCATATATAGGAATTCTTACCTTGACTTAGTGAAAGCACCTATGGAGCGGTGGCTTGTCGTCTTGCTGAACTCCAGTTTGGAAGATGTGCGAGAGTATGTATTCATAGGGATATTTACAGCCACTTAGAGAAAGTAGCTCTCAGGGCTGGTGCGCAGGGTTACAAAACTACATTCAAAGAAGGACAAGAAAAATATACGGGGGAGGCTTACATTCGGGTAGAGAAAGCAACTCTCGTGGGGTGTATTGCCAGATGGCTAAACGTTGAGATTGGAACAAGTGTGAGTTTCTTGTGAATCACACTGAAGGATGAAGTCACTATGTAAAAGCTGGATACTTCTTAGCCAGACGGGAGTCACGATAGGAACACATACACTGACTGAGAGAAAGCAATTGTTGGGTGGTGGGTTGTAGGTTTGCTAAAGTCCAGTTTGGAAGAAGTGCAAGAATCCTTTATAGGAATGCTTACATTCACTTCCAGAAAGCAGCGATCAGCGGTGGTTTGCAGGATTGCTACACCGCAGTTTGCAAGAAGTGCGAGAGTCGTGCATAGCAATGCTTAAATTCCCTTAGAGAAAGCAACTGTCGGCGGGTGATTTTTAGGCTTTCTAGCCTCTGGTTTGGATGAAGTGTGAGACATACATGGGAACGCTGACATTCCCTTCCAGAAAGCAAGTGTCGCGGAGTGGTTTTTAGGCTTGCAAGACTTCTGAACGGAAGAAGTGCGAGAGGCATATACAGGAAGGCGTACATTTACTTAATGAAAGCAACTATAGTGGGCTGCATTGGAGAATTGCTAAAGTCTGAGATTGGAAGAAGTGTGACCTTCCTGTCAAACACACTTGAGAAAGAAGTCATCACGTAGGACGGGGAGAGCTCCCAGCAGTAAGGAGTCATGTATAGGGACGCTTAAACTAACTTAGAGCGAGCAACTAGCAGGTGGTGCTCTGTAGGCTGGCTAAACGCTAGAATGGAGGAAGTGCCAGACGGTCTTCTATATTAACGCTTACATTCACTGAGAGAAAGAGACTATGTTGGGCACTTTGTTACACTGGTAAACTCTGAGATTGGAAGAAGTGTGAGAGTTTCCTGTCCAACGCACTTAGGAAAGAAGTCATTATGTAGGAAGAGGAGAGTTCTCGGCTAGAAAGGGAGGACGCTTTCTATGTATGGGAACGCTTACATTCACTTCAAGAAACTATCGGGGGGTAATTTGTAGTTAAACTCTAGAAGAACTGTGAGAGTCCTATATAGGAAGGCTTGCATTCACTTAGGGAAAGCAAGTACGAAGAAGGAGTGGTTTGTAGGCTTGCTAAACTCTAGTGTTGACGAAATGCGAGAGTCCTATAGAGGGACGTTACCCTTCAGTTAGTGAGAGCAACTATCGGGGGGGGGGGTGGTATTTAGGCTTGCTGAACTCTAGTTTGGAAGACATGTCCGAGTTATCCAGGAAGGCTTACAATCACTTAGCTAGAAAGCCAGTATCGGCGGTCGCCTTGTAGGCTTGCTAAACTCTAGTTTCCAGGAAGGGCAAGAGTCATATAGAGGATCACTTAAATTCACTCAGTGAAAGCACCTGTCGCAGGCTGCCTTTTAGGGTGGCTAAACTCTATTTGGAAGGAAGTGTGAGAGTCATATATAGGAATTCTTACCTTGACTTAGTGAAAGCACCTATGGAGCGGTGGCTTGTCGTCTTGCTGAACTCCAGTTTGGAAGATGTGCGAGAGTATGTATTCATAGGGATATTTACAGCCACTTAGAGAAAGTAGCTCTCAGGGCTGGTGCGCAGGGTTACAAAACTACATTCAAAGAAGGACAAGAAAAATATACGGGGGAGGCTTACATTCGGGTAGAGAAAGCAACTCTCGTGGGGTGTATTGCCAGATGGCTAAACGTTGAGATTGGAACAAGTGTGAGTTTCTTGTGAATCACACTGAAGGATGAAGTCACTATGTAAAAGCTGGATACTTCTTAGCCAGACGGGAGTCACGATAGGAACACATACACTGACTGAGAGAAAGCAATTGTTGGGTGGTGGGTTGTAGGTTTGCTAAAGTCCAGTTTGGAAGAAGTGCGAGAACCCTTTATAGGAATGCTTATATTCACTTCCAGAAAGCAGCGATCAGCGGTGGTTTGCAGGTTTGCTACACCGCAGTTTGCAAGAAGTGCGAGAGTCATGCATAGCAATGCTTAAATTCCCTTAGAGAAAGCAACTGTCGGCGGGTGATTTTTAGGCTTTCTAGCCTCTGGTTTGGATGAAGTGTGAGACATACATGGGAACGCTTACATTCCCTTCCAGAAAGCAAGTGTCGCGGAGTGGTTTTTAGGCTTGCAAGACTTCTGAACGGAAGAAGTGCGAGAGGCATATACAGGAAGGCGTACATTTACTTAATGAAAGCAACTATAGTGGGATGCATTGGAGAATTGCTAAAGTCTGAGATTGGAAGAAGTGTGACCTTCCTGTCAAACACACTTGAGAAAGAAGTCATCACGTAGGACGGGGAGAGCTCCCAGCAGTAAGGAGTCATGTATAGGGACGCTTAAACTAACTTAGAGAGAGCAACTAGCAGGTGGTGCTCTGAAGGCTGGCTAAACGCTAGAATGGAGGAAGTGCCAGACGGTCTTCTATATGAACGCTTACATTCACTGAGAGAAAGAGACTATGTTGGGCGCTTTGTTACACTGGTAAACTCTGAGATTGGAAGAAGTGTGAGAGTTTCCTGTCCAACGCACTTAGGAAAGAAGTCATTATGTAGGAAGAGGAGAGTTCTCGGCTAGAAAGGGAGGACGCTTTCTATGTATGGGAACGCTTACATTCACTTCAAGAAACTATCGGGGGGTAATTTGTAGTTAAACTCTAGAAGAACTGTGAGAGTCCTATATAGGAAGGCTTGCATTCACTTAGGGAAAGCAAGTACGAAGAAGGAGTGGTTTGTAGGCTTGCTAAACTCTAGTGTTGACGAAATGCGAGAGTCCTATAGAGGGACGTTAACATTCAGTTAGTGAGAGCAACTTTCGGGGGGGGGGGTGGTATTTAGGCTTGCTGAACTCTAGTTTGGAAGACATGTCCGAGTTATCCAGGAAGGCTTACAATCACTTAGCTAGAAAGCCAGTATCGGCGGTCGCCTTTAGGCTTGCTAAACTCTAGTTTCCAGGAAGGGCAAGAGTCATATAGAGGATCACTTAAATTCACTCAGTGAAAGCAACTGTCGCAGGCTGCCTTTTAGGGTGGCTAAACTCTAGTTGGAAGGAAGTGTGAGAGTCATATATAGGAATTCTTACCTTGACTTAGTGAAAGCACCTATGGAGCGGTGGCTTGTCGTCTTGCTGAACTCCAGTTTGGAAGATGTGCGAGAGTATGTATTCATAGGGATATTTACAGCCACTTAGAGAAAGTAGCTCTCAGGGCTGGTGCGCAGGGTTACAAAACTACATTCAAAGAAGGACAAGAAAAATATACGGGGGAGGCTTACATTCGGGTAGAGAAAGCAACTCTCGTGGGGTGTATTGCCAGATGGCTAAACGTTGAGATTGGAACAAGTGTGAGTTTCTTGTGAATCACACTGAAGGATGAAGTCACTATGTAAAAGCTGGATACTTCTTAGCCAGATGGGAGTCACGATAGGAACACATACACTGACTGAGAGAAAGCAATTGTTGGGTGGTGGGTTGTAGGTTTGCGAAAGTCCAGTTTGGAAGAAGTGCGAGAATCCTTTATAGGGATGCTTACATTCACTTCCAGAAAGCAGCGATCAGCGGTGGTTTGCAGGATTGCTACACCGCAGTTTGCAAGAAGTGCGAGAGTCATGCATAGCAATGCTTAAATTCCCTTAGAGAAAGCAACTGTCGGCGGGTGATTTTTAGGCTTTCTAGCCTCTGGTTTGGATGAAGTGTGAGACATACATGGGAACGCTTACATTCCCTTCCAGAAAGCAAGTGTCGCGGAGTGGTTTTTAGGCTTGCAAGACTTCTGAACGGAAGAAGTGCGAGAGGCATATACAGGAAGGCGTACATTTACTTAATGAAAGCAACTATAGTGGGATGCATTGGAGAATTGCTAAAGTCTGAGATTGGAAGAAGTGTGACCTTCCTGTCAAACACACTTGAGAAAGAAGTCATCACGTAGGACGGGGAGAGCTCCCAGCAGTAAGGAGTCATGTATAGGGACGCTTAAACTAACTTAGAGCGAGCAACTAGCAGGTGGTGCTCTGTAGGCTGGCTAAACGCTAGAATGGAGGAAGTGCCAGACGGTCTTCTATATTAACGCTTACATTCACTGAGAGAAAGAGACTATGTTGGGCGCTTTGTTACACTGGTAAACACTGAGATTGGAAGAAGTGTGAGAGTTTCCTGTCCAACGCACTTAAGAAAGAAGTCATTATGTAGGAAGAGGAGAGTTCTCGGCTAGAAAGGGAGGACGCTTTCTATGTATGGGAACGCTTACATTCACTTCAAGAAACTATCGGGGGGTAATTTGTAGTTAAACTCTAGAAGAACTGTGAGAGTCCTATATAGGAAGGCTTGCATTCACTTAGGGAAAGCAAGTACGAAGAAGGAGTGGTTTGTAGGCTTGCTAAACTCTAGTGTTGACGAAATGCGAGAGTCCTATAGAGGGACGTTAACCTTCAGTTAGTGAGAGCAACTCTCGGGGGGGGGGGTGGTATTTAGGCTTGCTGAACTCTAGTTTGGAAGACATGTCCGAGTTATCCAGGAAGGCTTACAATCACTTAGCTAGAAAGCCAGTATCGGCGGTCGCCTTGTAGGCTTGCTAAACTCTAGTTTCCAGGAAGGGCAAGAGTCATATAGAGGATCACTTAAATTCACACAGTGAAAGCACCTGTCGCAGGCTGCCTTTTAGGGTGGCTAAACTCTAGTTGGAAGGAAGTGTGAGAGTCATATATAGGAATTCTTACCTTGACTTAGTGAAAGCACCTATGGAGCGGTGGCTTGTCGTCTTGCTGAACTCCAGTTTGGAAGATGTGCGAGAGTATGTATTCATAGGGATATTTACAGCCACTTAGAGAAAGTAGCTCTCAGGGCTGGTGCGCAGGGTTACAAAACTACATTCAAAGAAGGACAAGAAAAATATACGGGGGAGGCTTACATTCGGGTAGAGAAAGCAACTCTCGTGGGGTGTATTGCCAGATGGCTAAACGTTGAGATTGGAACAAGTGTGAGTTTCTTGTGAATCACACTGAAGGATGAAGTCACTATGGAAAAGCTGGATACTACTTAGCCAGACGGGAGTCACGATAGGAACACATACACTGACTGAGAGAAAGCAATTGTTGGGTGGTGGGTTGTAGGTTTGCTAAAGTCCAGTTTGGAAGAAGTGCGAGAATCCTTTATAGGAATGCTTACATTCACTTCCAGAAAGCAGCGATCAGCGGTGGTTTGCAGGATTGCTACACCGCAGTTTGCAAGAAGTGCGAGAGTCATGCATAGCAATTCTTAAATTCCCTTAGAGAAAGCAACTGTCGGCGGGTGATTTTTAGGCTTTCTAGCCTCTGCTTTGGATGAAGTGTGAGACATACATGGGAACGCTTACATTCCCTTCCAGAAAGCAAGTGTCGCGGAGTGGTTTTTAGGCTTGCAAGACTTCTGAATGGAAGAAGTGCGAGAGGCATGTACAGGAAGGCGTACATTTACTTAATGAAAGCAACTATAGTGGGATGCATTGGAGAATTGCTAAAGTCTGAGATTGGAAGAAGTGTGACCTTCCTGTCAAACACACTTGAGAAAGAAGTCATCACGTAGGACGGGGAGAGCTCCCAGCAGTAAGGAGTCATGTATAGGGACGCTTAAACTAACTTAGAGCGAGCAACTACAGGTGGTGCTCTGTAGGCTGGCTAAACGCTAGAATGGAGGAAGTGCCAGACGGTCTTCTATATTAACGCTTACATTCACTGAGAGAAAGAGACTATGTTGGGCACTTTGTTACACTGGTAAACTCTGAGATTGGAAGAAGTGTGAGAGTTTCCTGTCCAACGCACTTAGGAAAGAAGTCATTATGTAGGAAGAGGAGAGTTCTCGGCTAGAAAGGGAGGACGCTTTCTATGTATGGGAACGCTTACATTCACTTCAAGAAACTATCGGGGGGTAATTTGTAGTTAAACTCTAGAAGAACTGTGAGAGTCCTATATAGGAAGGCTTGCATTCACTTAGGGAAAGCAAGTACGAAGAAGGAGTGGTTTGTAGGCTTGCTAAACTCTAGTGTTGACGAAATGCGAGAGTCCTATAGAGGGACGTTACCCTTCAGTTAGTGAGAGCAACTATCGAGGGGGGGGGTGGTATTTAGGCTTGCTGAACTCTAGTTTGGAAGACATGTCCGAGTTATCCAGGAAGGCTTACAATCACTTAGCTAGAAAGCCAGTATCGGCGGTCGCCTTGTAGGCTTGCTAAACTCTAGTTTCCAGGAAGGGCAAGAGTCATATAGAGGATCACTTAAATTCACTCAGTGAAAGCACCTGTCGCAGGCTGCCTTTTAGGGTGGCTAAACTCTATTTGGAAGGAAGTGTGAGAGTCATATATAGGAATTCTTACCTTGACTTAGTGAAAGCACCTATGGAGCGGTGGCTTGTCGTCTTGCTGAACTCCAGTTTGGAAGATGTGCGAGAGTATGTATTCATAGGGATATTTACAGCCACTTAGAGAAAGTAGCTCTCAGGGCTGGTGCGCAGGGTTACAAAACTACATTCAAAGAAGGACAAGAAAAATATACGGGGGAGGCTTACATTCGGGTAGAGAAAGCAACTCTCGTGGGGTGTATTGCCAGATGGCTAAACGTTGAGATTGGAACAAGTGTGAGTTTCTTGTGAATCACACTGAAGGATGAAGTCACTATGTAAAAGCTGGATACTTCTTAGCCAGACGGGAGTCACGATAGGAACACATACACTGACTGAGAGAAAGCAATTGTTGGGTGGTGGGTTGTAGGTTTGCTAAAGTCCAGTTTGGAAGAAGTGCGAGAACCCTTTATAGGAATGCTTACATTCACTTCCAGAAAGCAGCGATCAGCGGTGGTTTGCAGGTTTGCTACACCGCAGTTTGCAAGAAGTGCGAGAGTCATGCATAGCAATGCTTAAATTCCCTTAGAGAAAGCAACTGTCGGCGGGTGATTTTTAGGCTTTCTAGCCTCTGGTTTGGATGAAGTGTGAGACATACATGGGAACGCTTACATTCCCTTCCAGAAAGCAAGTGTCGCGGAGTGGTTTTTAGGCTTGCAAGACTTCTGAACGGAAGAAGTGCGAGAGGCATATACAGGAAGGCGTACATTTACTTAATGAAAGCAACTATAGTGGGATGCATTGGAGAATTGCTAAAGTCTGAGATTGGAAGAAGTGTGACCTTCCTGTCAAACACACTTGAGAAAGAAGTCATCACGTAGGACGGGGAGAGCTCCCAGCAGTAAGGAGTCATGTATAGGGACGCTTAAACTAACTTAGAGCGAGCAACTAGCAGGTGGTGCTCTGTAGGCTGGCTAAACGCTAGAATGGAGGAAGTGCCAGACGGTCTTCTATATTAACGCTTACATTCACTGAGATAAATAGACTATGTTGGGCGCTTTATTACACTGGTAAACTCTGAGATTGGAAGAAGTGTGAGAGTTTCCTGTCCAACGCACTTAAGAAAGAAGTCATTATGTAGGAAGAGGAGAGTTCTCGGCTAGAAATGGAGGAGGCTTTCTATGTATGGGAACGCTTACATTCACTTCAAGAAACTATCGGGGGGTAATTTGTAGTTAAACTCTAGAAGAACTGTGAGAGTCCTATATAGGAAGGCTTGCATTCACTTAGGGAAAGCAAGTACGAAGAAGGAGTGGTTTGTAGGCTTGCTAAACTCTAGTGTTGACGAAATGCGAGAGTCCTATAGAGGGACGTTAACCTTCAGTTAGTGAGAGCAACTCTCGGGGGGGGGGGTGGTATTTAGGCTTGCTGAACTCTAGTTTGGAAGACATGTCCGAGTTATCTAGGAAGGCTTACAATCACTTAGCTAGGAAGCCAGTATCGGCGGTCGCCTTGTAGGCTTGCTAAACTCTAGTTTCCAGGAAGGGCAAGAGTCATATAGAGGATCACTTAAATTCACTCAGTGAAAGCAACTGTCGCGGGCTGCCTTTTAGGGTGGCTAAACTCTAGTTGGAAGGAAGTGTGAGAGTCATATATAGGAATTCTTACCTTGACTTAGTGAAAGCACCTATGGAGCGGTGGCTTGTCGTCTTGCTGAACTCCAGTTTGGAAGATGTGCGAGAGTATGTATTCATAGGGATATTTACAGCCACTTAGAGAAAGTAGCTCTCAGGGCTGGTGCGCAGGGTTACAAAACTACATTCAAAGAAGGACAAGAAAAATATACGGGGGAGGTTTACATTCGGGTAGAGAAAGCAACTCTCGTGGGGTGTATTGCCAGATGGCTAAACGTTGAGATTGGAACAAGTGTGAGTTTCTTGTGAATCACACTGAAGGATGAAGTCACTATGTAAAAGCTGGATACTTCTTAGCCAGACGGGAGTCACGATAGGAACACATACACTGACTGAGAGAAAGCAATTGTTGGGTGGTGGGTTGTAGGTTTGCTAAAGTCCAGTTTGGAAGAAGTGCGAGAATCCTTTATAGGAATGCTTACATTCACTTCCAGAAAGCAGCGATCAGCGGTGGTTTGCAGGATTGCTACACCGCAGTTTGCAAGAAGTGCGAGAGTCGTGCATAGCAATGCTTAAATTCCCTTAGAGAAAGCAACTGTCGGCGGGTGATTTTTAGGCTTTCTAGCCTCTGGTTTGGATGAAGTGTGAGACATACATGGGAACGCTTACATTCCCTTCCAGAAAGCAAGTGTCGCGGAGTGGTTTTTAGGCTTGCAAGACTTCTGAACGGAAGAAGTGCGAGAGGCATATACAGGAAGGCGTACATTTACTTAATGAAAGCAACTATAGTGGGATGCATTGGAGAATTGCTAAAGTCTGAGATTGGAAGAAGTGTGACCTTCCTGTCAAACACACTTGAGAAAGAAGTCATCACGTAGGACGGGGAGAGCTCCCAGCAGTAAGGAGTCATGTATAGGGACGCTTAAACTAACTTAGAGCGAGCAACTAGCAGGTGGTGCTCTGTAGGCTGGCTAAACGCTAGAATGGAGGAAGTGCCAGACGGTCTTCTATATTAACGCTTACATTCACTGAGAGAAAGAGACTATGTTGGGCGCTTTGTTACACTGGTAAACTCTGAGATTGGAAGAAGTGTGAGAGTTTCCTGTCCAATGCACTTAAGAAAGAAGTCATTATGTAGGAAGAGGAGAGTTCTCGGCTAGAAAGGGAGGAGGCTTTCTATGTATGGGAACGCTTACATTCACTTCAAGAAACTATCGGGGGGTAATTTGTAGTTAAACTCTAGAAGAACTGTGAGAGTCCTATATAGGAAGGCTTGCATTCACTTAGGGAAAGCAAGTACGAAGAAGGAGTGGTTTGTAGGCTTGCTAAACTCTAGTGTTGACGAAATGCGAGAGTCCTATAGAGGGACGTTAACCTTCAGTTAGTGAGAGCAACTCTCGGGGAGGGGGGTGGTATTTAGGCTTGCTGAACTCTAGTTTGGAAGACATGTCCGAGTTATCCAGGAAGGCTTACAATGACTTAGCTAGAAAGCCAGTATCGGCGGTCGCCTTGTAGGCTTGCTAAACTCTAGTTTCCAGGAAGGGCAAGAGTCATATAGAGGATCACTTAAATTCACTCAGTGAAAGCAACTGTCGCGGGCTGCCTTTTAGGGTGGCTAAACTCTAGTTGGAAAGAAGTGTGAGAGTCATATATAGGAATTCTTACCTTGACTTAGTGAAAGCACCTATGGAGCGGTGGCTTGTCGTCTTGCTGAACTCCAGTTTGGAAGATGTGCGAGAGTATGTATTCATAGGGATATTTACAGCCACTTAGAGAAAGTAGCTCTCAGGGCTGTTGCGCAGGGTTACAAAACTACATTCAAAGAAGGAAAAGAAAATTATACAGGGGAGGCTTACATTCGGGTAGAGAAAGCAACTCTCGTGGGGTGTATTGCCAGATGGCTAAACGTTGAGATTGGAACAAGTGTGAGTTTCTTGTGAATCACACTGAAGGATGAAGTCACTATGTAAAAGCTGGATACTTCTTAGCCAGACGGGAGTCACGATAGGAACACATACACTGACTGAGAGAAAGCAATTGTTGGGTGGTGGGTTGTAGGTTTGCTAAAGTCCAGTTTGGAAGAAGTGCGAGAATCCTTTATAGGAATGCTTACATTCACTTCCAGAAAGCAGCGATCAGCGGTGGTTTGCAGGATTGCTACACCGCAGTTTGCAAGAAGTGCGAGAGTCGTGCATAGCAATGCTTAAATTCCCTTAGAGAAAGCAACTGTCGGCGGGTGATTTTTAGGCTTTCTAGCCTCTGGTTTGGATGAAGTGTGAGACATACATGGGAACGCTTACATTCCCTTCCAGAAAGCAAGTGTCGCGGAGTGGTTTTTAGGCTTGCAAGACTTCTGAACGGAAGAAGTGCGAGAGGCATATACAGGAAGGCGTACATTTACTTAATGGAAGCAACTATAGTGGGATGCATTGGAGAATTGCTAAAGTCTGAGATTGGAAGAAGTGTGACCTTCCTGTCAAACACACTTGAGAAAGAAGTCATCACGTAGGACGAGGAGAGCTCCCAGCAGTAAGGAGTCATGTATAGGGACGCTTAAACTAACTTAGAGCGAGCAACTAGCAGGTGGTGCACTGTAGGCTGGCTAAACGCTAGAATGGAGGAAGTGCCAGACGGTCTTCTACATTAACGCTTACATTCACTGAGAGAAAGAGACTATGTTGGGCGCTTTGTTACACTGGTAAACTCTGAGATTGGAAGAAGTGTGAGAGTTTCCTGTCCAACGCACTTAAGAAAGAAGTCATTATGTAGGAAGAGGAGAGTTCTCGGCTAGAAAGGGAGGAGGCTTTCTATGTATGGGAACGCTTACATTCACTTCAAGAAACTATCGGGGGGTAATTTGTAGTTAAACTCTAGAAGAACTGTGAGAGTCCTATATAGGAAGGCTTGCATTCACATAGGGAAAGCAAGTACGAAGAAGGAGTGGTTTGTAGGCTTGCTAAACTCTAGTGTTGACGAAATGCGAGAGTCCTATAGAGGGACGTTAACCTTCAGTTAGTGAGAGCAACTCTCGGGGAGGGGGGTGGTATTTAGGCTTGCTGAACTCTAGTTTGGAAGACATGTCCGAGTTATCCAGGAAGGCTTACAATCACTTAGCTAGAAAGCCAGTATCGGCGGTCGCCTTGTAGGCTTGCTAAACTCTAGTTTCCAGGAAGGGCAAGAGTCATATAGAGGATCACTTAAATTCACTCAGTGAAAGCAACTGTCGCGGGCTGCCTTTTAGGGTGGCTAAACTCTAGTTGGAAGGAAGTGTGAGAGTCATATATAGGAATTCTTACCTTGACTTAGTGAAAGCACCTATGGAGCGGTGGCTTGTCGTCTTGCTGAACTCCAGTTTGGAAGATGTGCGAGAGTATGTATTCATAGGGATATTTACAGCCACTTAGAGAAAGTAGCTCTCAGGGCTGGTGCGCAGGGTTACAAAACTACATTCAAAGAAGGACAAGAAAAATATACGGGGGAGGCTTACATTCGGGTAGAGAAAGCAACTCTCGTGGGGTGTATTGCCAGATGGCTAAACGTTGAGATTGGAACAAGTGTGAGTTTCTTGTGAATCACACTGAAGGATGAAGTCACTATGTAAAAGCTGGATACTTCTTAGCCAGACGGGAGTCACGATAGGAACACATACACTGACTGAGAGAAAGCAATTGTTGGGTGGTGGGTTGTAGGTTTGCTAAAGTCCAGTTTGGAAGAAGTGCGAGAATCCTTTATAGGAATGCTTACATTCACTTCCAGAAAGCAGCGATCAGCGGTGGTTTGCAGGATTGCTACACTGCAGTTTGCAAGAAGTGCGAGAGTCATGCATAGCAATGCTTAAATTCCCTTAGAGAAAGCAACTGTCGGCGGGTGATTTTTAGGCTTTCTAGCCTCTGGTTTGGATGAAGTGTGAGACATACATGGGAACGCTTACATTCCCTTCCAGAAAGCAAGTGTCGCGGAGTGGTTTTTAGGCTTGCAAGACTTCTGAACGGAAGAAGTGCGAGAGGCATATACAGGAAGGCGTACATTTACTTAATGAAAGCAACTATAGTGGGATGCATTGGAGAATTGCTAAAGTCTGAGATTGGAAGAAGTGTGACCTTCCTGTCAAACACACTTGAGAAAGAAGTCATCACGTAGGACGGGGAGAGCTCCCAGCAGTAAGGAGTCATGTATAGGGACGCTTAAACTAACTTAGAGCGAGCAACTAGCAGGTGGTGCTCTGTAGGCTGGCTAAACGCTAGAATGGAGGAAGTGCCAGACGGTCTTCTATATTAACGCTTACATTCACTGAGAGAAAGAGACTATGTTGGGCGCTTTGTTACACTGGTAAACTCTGAGATTGGAAGAAGTGTGAGAGTTTCCTGTCCAACGCACTTAAGAAAGAAGTCATTATGTAGGAAGAGGAGAGTTCTCGGCTAGAAAGGGAGGAGGCTTTCTATGTATGGGAACGCTTACATTCACTTCAAGAAACTATCGGGGGGTAATTTGTAGTTAAACTCTAGAAGAACTGTGAGAGTCCTATATAGGAAGGCTTGCATTCACTTCGGGAAAGCAAGTACGAAGAAGGAGTGGTTTGTAGGCTTGCTAAACTCTAGTGTTGACGAAATGCGAGAGTCCTATAGAGGGACGTTAACCTTCAGTTAGTGAGAGCAACTCTCGGGGAGGGGGGTGGTATTTAGGCTTGCTGAACTCTAGTTTGGAAGACATGTCCGAGTTATCCAGGAAGGCTTACAATCACTTAGCTAGAAAGCCAGTATCGGCGGTCGCCTTGTAGGCTTGCTAAACTCTAGTTTCCAGGAAGGGCAAGAGTCATATAGAGGATCACTTAAATTCACTCAGTGAAAGCAACTGTCGCGGGCTGCCTTTTAGGGTGGCTAAACTCTAGTTGGAAGGAAGTGTGAGAGTCATATATAGGAATTCTTACCTTGACTTAGTGAAAGCACCTATGGAGCGGTGGCTTGTCGTCTTGCTGAACTCCAGTTTGGAAGATGTGCGAGAGTATGTATTCATAGGGATATTTACAGCCACTTAGAGAAAGTAGCTCTCAGGGCTGGTGCGCAGGGTTACAAAACTACATTCAAAGAAGGACAAGAAAAATATACGGGGGAGGCTTACATTCGGGTAGAGAAAGCAACTCTCGTGGGGTGTATTGCCAGATGGCTAAACGTTGAGATTGGAACAAGTGTGAGTTTCTTGTGAATCACACTGAAGGATGAAGTCACTATGTAAAAGCTGGATACTTCTTAGCCAGACGGGAGTCACGATAGGAACACATACACTGACTGAGAGAAAGCAATTGTTGGGTGGTGGGTTGTAGGTTTGCTAAAGTCCAGTTTGGAAGAAGTGCGAGAATCCTTTATAGGAATGCTTACATTCACTTCCAGAAAGCAGCGATCAGCGGTGGTTTGCAGGATTGCTACACTGCAGTTTGCAAGAAGTGCGAGAGTCATGCATAGCAATGCTTAAATTCCCTTAGAGAAAGCAACTGTCGGCGGGTGATTTTTAGGCTTTCTAGCCTCTGGTTTGGATGAAGTGTGAGACATACATGGGAACGCTTACATTCCCTTCCAGAAAGCAAGTGTCGCGGAGTGGTTTTTAGGCTTGCAAGACTTCTGAACGGAAGAAGTGCGAGAGGCATATACAGGAAGGCGTACATTTACTTAATGAAAGCAACTATAGTGGGATGCATTGGAGAATTGCTAAAGTCTGAGATTGGAAGAAGTGTGACCTTCCTGTCAAACACACTTGAGAAAGAAGTCATCACGTAGGACGGGGAGAGCTCCCAGCAGTAAGGAGTCATGTATAGGGACGCTTAAACTAACTTAGAGCGAGCAACTAGCAGGTGGTGCTCTGTAGGCTGGCTAAACGCTAGAATGGAGGAAGTGCCAGACGGTCTTCTATATTAACGCTTACATTCACTGAGAGAAAGAGACTATGTTGGGCGCTTTGTTACACTGGTAAACTCTGAGATTGGAGGAAGTGTGAGAGTTTCCTGTCCAACGCACTTAGGAAAGAAGTCATTATGTAGGAAGAGGAGAGTTCTCGGCTAGAAAGGGAGGAGGCTTTCTATGTATGGGAACGCTTACATTCACTTCAAGAAACTATCGGGGGGTAATTTGTAGTTAAACTCTAGAAGAACTGTGAGAGTCCTATATAGGAAGGCTTGCATTCACTTAGGGAAAGCAAGTACGAAGAAGGAGTGGTTTGTAGGCTTGCTAAACTCTAGTGTTGACGAAATGCGAGAGTCCTATAGAGGGACGTTAACCTTCAGTTAGTGAGAGCAACTCTCGGGGGGGGGGTGGTATTTAGGCTTGCTGAACTCTAGTTTGGAAGACATGTCCGAGTTATCCAGGAAGGCTTACAATCACTTAGCTAGAAAGCCAGTATCGGCGGTCGCCTTGTAGGCTTGCTAAACTCTAGTTTCCAGGAAGGGCAAGAGTCATATAGAGGATCACTTAAATTCACTCAGTGAAAGCAACTGTCGCGGGCTGCCTTTTAGGGTGGCTAAACTCTAGTTGGAAAGAAGTGTGAGAGTCAGATATAGGAATTCTTACCTTGACTTAGTGAAAGCACCTATGGAGCGGTGGCTTGTCGTCTTGCTGAACTCCAGTTTGGAAGATGTGCGAGAGTATGTATTCATAGGGATATTTACAGCCACTTAGAGAAAGTAGCTCTCAGGGCTGGTGCGCAGGGTTACAAAACTACATTCAAAGAAGGACAAGAAAAATATACGGGGGAGGCTTACATTCGGGTAGAGAAAGCAACTCTCGTGGGGTGTATTGCCAGATGGCTAAACGTTGAGATTGGAACAAGTGTGAGTTTCTTGTGAATCACACTGAAGAATGAAGTCACTATGTAAAAGCTGGATACTTCTTAGCCAGACGGGAGTCACGATAGGAACACATACACTGACTGAGAGAAAGCAATTGTTGGGTGGTGGGTTGTAGGTTTGCTAAAGTCCAGTTTGGAAGAAGTGCGAGAATCCTTTATAGGAATGCTTACATTCACTTCCAGAAAGCAGCGATCAGCGGTGGTTTGCAGGATTGCTACACCGCAGTTTGCAAGAAGTGCGAGAGTCATGCATAGCAATGCTTAAATTCCCTTAGAGAAAGCAACTGTCGGCGGGTGATTTTTAGGCTTTCTAGCCTCTGGTTTGGATGAAGTGTGAGACATACATGGGAACGCTTACATTCCCTTCCAGAAAGCAAGTGTCGCGGAGTGGTTTTTAGGCTTGCAAGACTTCTGAACGGAAGAAGTGCGAGAGGCATATACAGGAAGGCGTACATTTACTTAATGAAAGCAACTATAGTGGGATGCATTGGAGAATTGCTAAAGTCTGAGATTGGAAGAAGTGTGACCTTCCTGTCAAACACACTTGAGAAAGAAGTCATCACGTAGGACGGGGAGAGCTCCCAGCAGTAAGGAGTCATGTATAGGGACGCTTAAACTAACTTAGAGCGAGCAACTAGCAGGTGGTGCTCTGTAGGCTGGCTAAACGCTAGAATGGAGGAAGTGCCAGACGGTCTTCTATATTAACGCTTACATTCACTGAGAGAAAGAGACTATGTTGGGCGCTTTGTTACACTGGTAAACTCTGAGATTGGAGGAAGTGTGAGAGTTTCCTGTCCAACGCACTTAGGAAAGAAGTCATTATGTAGGAAGAGGAGAGTTCTCGGCTAGAAAGGGAGGAGGCTTTCTATGTATGGGAACGCTTACATTCACTTCAAGAAACTATCGGGGGGTAATTTGTAGTTAAACTCTAGAAGAACTGTGAGAGTCCTATATAGGAAGGCTTGCATTCACTTAGGGAAAGCAAGTACGAAGAAGGAGTGGTTTGTAGGCTTGCTAAACTCTAGTGTTGACGAAATGCGAGAGTCCTATAGAGGGACGTTAACCTTCAGTTAGTGAGAGCAACTCTCGGGTGGGGGTGGTATTTAGGCTTGCTGAACTCTAGTTTGGAAGACATGTCCGAGTTATCCAGGAAGGCTTACAATCACTTAGCTAGAAAGCCAGTATCGGCGGTCGCCTTGTAGGCTTGCTAAACTCTAGTTTCCAGGAAGGGCAAGAGTCATATAGAGGATCACTTAAATTCACTCAGTGAAAGCAACTGTCGCAGGCTGCCTTTTAGGGTGGCTAAACTCTAGTTGGAAGGAAGTGTGAGAGTCATATATAGGAATTCTTACCTTGACTTAGTGAAAGCACCTATGGAGCGGTGGCTTGTCGTCTTGCTGAACTCCAGTTTGGAAGATGTGCGAGAGTATGTATTCATAGGGATATTTACAGCCACTTAGAGAAAGTAGCTCTCAGGGCTGGTGCGCAGGGTTACAAAACTACATTCAAAGAAGGACAAGAAAAATATACGGGGGAGGCTTACATTCGGGTAGAGAAAGCAACTCTCGTGGGGTGTATTGCCAGATGGCTAAACGTTGAGATTGGAACAAGTGTGAGTTTCTTGTGAATCACACTGAAGGATGAAGTCACTATGTAAAAGCTGGATACTTCTTAGCCAGACGGGAGTCACGATAGGAACACATACACTGACTGAGAGAAAGCAATTGTTGGGTGGTGGGTTGTAGGTTTGCTAAAGTCCAGTTTGGAAGAAGTGCGAGAATCCTTTATAGGAATGCTTCCGTTCACTTCCAGAAAGCAGCGATCAGCGGTGGTTTGCAGGATTGCTACACCGCAGTTTGCAAGAAGTGCGAGAGTCATGCATAGCAATGCTTAAATTCCCTTAGAGAAAGCAACTGTCGGCGGGTGATTTTTAGGCTTTCTAGCCTCTGGTTTGGATGAAGTGTGAGACATACATGGGAACGCTTACATTCCCTTCCAGAAAGCAAGTGTCGCGGAGTGGTTTTTAGGCTTGCAAGACTTCTGAACGCAAGAAGTGCGAGAGGCATATACAGGAAGGCGTACATTTACTTAATGAAAGCAACTATAGTGGGATGCATTGGAGAATTGCTAAAGTCTGAGATTGGAAGAAGTGTGACCTTCCTGTCAAACACACTTGAGAAAGAAGTCATCACGTAGGACGGGGAGAGCTCCCAGCAGTAAGGAGTCATGTATAGGGACGCTTAAACTAACTTAGAGCGAGCAACTAGCAGGTGGTGCTCTGTAGGCTGGCTAAACGCTAGAATGGAGGAAGTGCCAGACGGTCTTCTATATTAACGCTTACATTCACTGAGAGAAAGAGACTATGTTGGGCGCTTTGTTACACTGGTAAACTCTGAGATTGGAAGAAGTGTGAGAGTTTCCTGTCCAACGCACTTAGGAAAGAAGTCATTATGTAGGAAGAGGAGAGTTCTCGGCTAGAAAGGGAGGAGGCTTTCTATGTATGGGAACGCTTACATTCACTTCAAGAAACTATCGGGGGGTAATTTGTAGTTAAACTCTAGAAGAACTGTGAGAGTCCTATATAGGAAGGCTTGCATTCACTTAGGGAAAGCAAGTACGAAGAAGGAGTGGTTTGTAGGCTTGCTAAACTCTAGTGTTGACGAAATGCGAGAGTCCTATAGAGGGACGTTAACCTTCAGTTAGTGAGAGCAACTCTCGGGGGGGGGGTGGTATTTAGGCTTGCTGAACTCTAGTTTGGAAGACATGTCCGAGTTATCCAGGAAGGCTTACAATCACTTAGCTAGAAAGCCAGTATCGGCGGTCGCCTTGTAGGCTTGCTAAACTCTAGTTTCCAGGAAGGGCAAGAGTCATATAGAGGATCACTTAAATTCACTCAGTGAAAGCAACTGTCGCGGGCTGCCTTTTAGGGTGGCTAAACTCTAGTTGGAAAGAAGTGTGAGAGTCAGATATAGGAATTCTTACCTTGACTTAGTGAAAGCACCTATGGAGCGGTGGCTTGTCGTCTTGCTGAACTCCAGTTTGGAAGATGTGCGAGAGTATGTATTCATAGGGATATTTACAGCCACTTAGAGAAAGTAGCTCTCAGGGCTGGTGCGCAGGGTTACAAAACTACATTCAAAGAAGGACAAGAAAAATATACGGGGGAGGCTTACATTCGGGTAGAGAAAGCAACTCTCGTGGGGTGTATTGCCAGATGGCTAAACGTTGAGATTGGAACAAGTGTGAGTTTCTTGTGAATCACACTGAAGAATGAAGTCACTATGTAAAAGCTGGATACTTCTTAGCCAGACGGGAGTCACGATAGGAACACATACACTGACTGAGAGAAAGCAATTGTTGGGTGGTGGGTTGTAGGTTTGCTAAAGTCCAGTTTGGAAGAAGTGCGAGAATCCTTTATAGGAATGCTTACATTCACTTCCAGAAAGCAGCGATCAGCGGTGGTTTGCAGGATTGCTACACCGCAGTTTGCAAGAAGTGCGAGAGTCATGCATAGCAATGCTTAAATTCCCTTAGAGAAAGCAACTGTCGGCGGGTGATTTTTAGGCTTTCTAGCCTCTGGTTTGGATGAAGTGTGAGACATACATGGGAACGCTTACATTCCCTTCCAGAAAGCAAGTGTCGCGGAGTGGTTTTTAGGCTTGCAAGACTTCTGAACGGAAGAAGTGCGAGAGGCATATACAGGAAGGCGTACATTTACTTAATGAAAGCAACTATAGTGGGATGCATTGGAGAATTGCTAAAGTCTGAGATTGGAAGAAGTGTGACCTTCCTGTCAAACACACTTGAGAAAGAAGTCATCACGTAGGACGGGGAGAGCTCCCAGCAGTAAGGAGTCATGTATAGGGACGCTTAAACTAACTTAGAGCGAGCAACTAGCAGGTGGTGCTCTGTAGGCTGGCTAAACGCTAGAATGGAGGAAGTGCCAGACGGTCTTCTATATTAACGCTTACATTCACTGAGAGAAAGAGACTATGTTGGGCGCTTTGTTACACTGGTAAACTCTGAGATTGGAGGAAGTGTGAGAGTTTCCTGTCCAACGCACTTAGGAAAGAAGTCATTATGTAGGAAGAGGAGAGTTCTCGGCTAGAAAGGGAGGAGGCTTTCTATGTATGGGAACGCTTACATTCACTTCAAGAAACTATCGGGGGGTAATTTGTAGTTAAACTCTAGAAGAACTGTGAGAGTCCTATATAGGAAGGCTTGCATTCACTTAGGGAAAGCAAGTACGAAGAAGGAGTGGTTTGTAGGCTTGCTAAACTCTAGTGTTGACGAAATGCGAGAGTCCTATAGAGGGACGTTAACCTTCAGTTAGTGAGAGCAACTCTCGGGTGGGGGTGGTATTTAGGCTTGCTGAACTCTAGTTTGGAAGACATGTCCGAGTTATCCAGGAAGGCTTACAATCACTTAGCTAGAAAGCCAGTATCGGCGGTCGCCTTGTAGGCTTGCTAAACTCTAGTTTCCAGGAAGGGCAAGAGTCATATAGAGGATCACTTAAATTCACTCAGTGAAAGCAACTGTCGCAGGCTGCCTTTTAGGGTGGCTAAACTCTAGTTGGAAGGAAGTGTGAGAGTCATATATAGGAATTCTTACCTTGACTTAGTGAAAGCACCTATGGAGCGGTGGCTTGTCGTCTTGCTGAACTCCAGTTTGGAAGATGTGCGAGAGTATGTATTCATAGGGATATTTACAGCCACTTAGAGAAAGTAGCTCTCAGGGCTGGTGCGCAGGGTTACAAAACTACATTCAAAGAAGGACAAGAAAAATATACGGGGGAGGCTTACATTCGGGTAGAGAAAGCAACTCTCGTGGGGTGTATTGCCAGATGGCTAAACGTTGAGATTGGAACAAGTGTGAGTTTCTTGTGAATCACACTGAAGGATGAAGTCACTATGTAAAAGCTGGATACTTCTTAGCCAGACGGGAGTCACGATAGGAACACATACACTGACTGAGAGAAAGCAATTGTTGGGTGGTGGGTTGTAGGTTTGCTAAAGTCCAGTTTGGAAGAAGTGCGAGAATCCTTTATAGGAATGCTTCCGTTCACTTCCAGAAAGCAGCGATCAGCGGTGGTTTGCAGGATTGCTACACCGCAGTTTGCAAGAAGTGCGAGAGTCATGCATAGCAATGCTTAAATTCCCTTAGAGAAAGCAACTGTCGGCGGGTGATTTTTAGGCTTTCTAGCCTCTGGTTTGGATGAAGTGTGAGACATACATGGGAACGCTTACATTCCCTTCCAGAAAGCAAGTGTCGCGGAGTGGTTTTTAGGCTTGCAAGACTTCTGAACGGAAGAAGTGCGAGAGGCATATACAGGAAGGCGTACATTTACTTAATGAAAGCAACTATAGTGGGATGCATTGGAGAATTGCTAAAGTCTGAGATTGGAAGAAGTGTGACCTTCCTGTCAAACACACTTGAGAAAGAAGTCATCACGTAGGACGGGGAGAGCTCCCAGCAGTAAGGAGTCATGTATAGGGACGCTTAAACTAACTTAGAGCGAGCAACTAGCAGGTGGTGCTCTGTAGGCTGGCTAAACGCTAGAATGGAGGAAGTGCCAGACGGTCTTCTATATTAACGCTTACATTCACTGAGAGAAAGAGACTATGTTGGGCGCTTTGTTACACTGGTAAACTCTGAGATTGGAAGAAGTGTGAGAGTTTCCTGTCCAACGCACTTAGGAAAGAAGTCATTATGTAGGAAGAGGAGAGTTCTCGGCTAGAAAGGGAGGAGGCTTTCTATGTATGGGAACGCTTACATTCACTTCAAGAAACTATCGGGGGGTAATTTGTAGTTAAACTCTAGAAGAACTGTGAGAGTCCTATATAGGAAGGCTTGCATTCACTTAGGGAAAGCAAGTACGAAGAAGGAGTGGTTTGTAGGCTTGCTAAACTCTAGTGTTGACGAAATGCGAGAGTCCTATAGAGGGACGTTAACCTTCAGTTAGTGAGAGCAACTCTCGGGGAGGGGGGTGGTATTTAGGCTTGCTGAACTCTAGTTTGGAAGACATGTCCGAGTTATCCAGGAAGGCTTACAATCACTTAGCTAGAAAGCCAGTATCGGCGGTCGCCTTGTAGGCTTGCTAAACTCTAGTTTCCAGGAAGGGCAAGAGTCATATAGAGGATCACTTAAATTCACTCAGTGAAAGCAACTGTCGCGGGCTGCCTTTTAGGGTGGCTAAACTCTAGTTGGAAAGAAGTGTGAGAGTCATATATAGGAATTCTTACCTTGACTTAGTGAAAGCACCTATGGAGCGGTGGCTTGTCGTCTTGCTGAACTCCAGTTTGGAAGATGTGCGAGAGTATGTATTCATAGGGATATTTACAGCCACTTAGAGAAAGTAGCTCTCAGGGCTGGTGCGCAGGGTTACAAAACTACATTCAAAGAAGGACAAGAAAATTATACAGGGGAGGCTTACATTCGGGTAGAGAAAGCAACTCTCGTGGGGTGTATTGCCAGATGGCTAAACGTTGAGATTGGAACAAGTGTGAGTTTCTTGTGAATCACACTGAAGGATGAAGTCACTATGTAAAAGCTGGATACTTCTTAGCCAGACGGGAGTCACGATAGGAACACATACACTGACTGAGAGAAAGCAATTGTTGGGTGGTGGGTTGTAGGTTTGCTAAAGTCCAGTTTGGAAGAAGTGCGAGAATCCTTTATAGGAATGCTTACATTCACTTCCAGAAAGCAGCGATCAGCGGTGGTTTGCAGGATTGCTACACCGCAGTTTGCAAGAAGTGCGAGAGTCGTGCATAGCAATGCTTAAATTCCCTTAGAGAAAGCAACTGTCGGCGGGTGATTTTTAGGCTTTCTAGCCTCTGGTTTGGATGAAGTGTGAGACATACATGGGAACGCTTACATTCCCTTCCAGAAAGCAAGTGTCGCGGAGTGGTTTTTAGGCTTGCAAGACTTCTGAACGGAAGAAGTGCGAGAGGCATATACAGGAAGGCGTACATTTACTTAATGGAAGCAACTATAGTGGGATGCATTGGAGAATTGCTAAAGTCTGAGATTGGAAGAAGTGTGACCTTCCTGTCAAACACACTTGAGAAAGAAGTCATCACGTAGGACGAGGAGAGCTCCCAGCAGTAAGGAGTCATGTATAGGGACGCTTAAACTAACTTAGAGCGAGCAACTAGCAGGTGGTGCTCTGTAGGCTGGCTAAACGCTAGAATGGAGGAAGTGCCAGACGGTCTTCTACATTAACGCTTACATTCACTGAGAGAAAGAGACTATGTTGGGCGCTTTGTTACACTGGTAAACTCTGAGATTGGAAGAAGTGTGAGAGTTTCCTGTCCAACGCACTTAAGAAAGAAGTCATTATGTAGGAAGAGGAGAGTTCTCGGCTAGAAAGGGAGGAGGCTTTCTATGTATGGGAACGCTTACATTCACTTCAAGAAACTATCGGGGGGTAATTTGTAGTTAAACTCTAGAAGAACTGTGAGAGTCCTATATAGGAAGGCTTGCATTCACTTAGGGAAAGCAAGTACGAAGAAGGAGTGGTTTGTAGGCTTGCTAAACTCTAGTGTTGACGAAATGCGAGAGTCCTATAGAGGGACGTTAACCTTCAGTTAGTGAGAGCAACTCTCGGGGGGGGGGTGGTATTTAGGCTTGCTGAACTCTAGTTTGGAAGACATGTCCGAGTTATCCAGGAAGGCTTACAATCACTTAGGTAGAAAGCCAGTATCGGCGGTCGCCTTGTAGGCTTGCTAAACTCTAGTTTCCAGGAAGGGCAAGAGTCATATAGAGGATCACTTAAATTCACTCAGTGAAAGCAACTGTCGCAGGCTGCCTTTTAGGGTGGCTAAACTCTAGTTGGAAGGAAGTGTGAGAGTCATATATAGGAATTCTTACCTTGACTTAGTGAAAGCACCTATCGAGCGGTGGCTTGTCGTCTCACTGAACTCCAGTTTGGAAGATGTGCGAGAGTATGTATTCATAGGGATATTTACAGCCACTTAGAGAAAGTAGCTCTCAGGGCTGGTGCGCAGGGTTACAAAACTACATTCAAAGAAGGACAAGAAAAATATACGGGGGAGGCTTACATTCGGGTAGAGAAAGCAACTCTCGTGGGGTGTATTGCCAGATGGCTAAACGTTGAGATTGGAACAAGTGTGAGTTTCTTGTGAATCACACTGAAGGATGAAGTCACTATGTAAAAGCTGGATACTTCTTAGCCAGACGGGAGTCACGATAGGAACACATACACTGACTGAGAGAAAGCAATTGTTGGGTGGTGGGTTGTAGGTTTGCTAAAGTCCAGTTTGGAAGAAGTGCGAGAATCCTTTATAGGAATGCTTACATTCACTTCCAGAAAGCAGCGATCAGCGGTGGTTTGCAGGATTGCTACACCGCAGTTTGCAAGAAGTGCGAGAGTCATGCATAGCAATGCTTAAATTCCCTTAGAGAAAGCAACTGTCGGCGGGTGATTTTTAGGCTTTCTAGCCTCTGGTTTGGATGAAGTGTGAGACATACATGGGAACGCTTACATTCCCTTCCAGAAAGCAAGTGTCGCGGAGTGGTTTTTAGGCTTGCAAGACTTCTGAACGGAAGAAGTGCGAGAGGCATATACAGGAAGGCGTACATTTACTTAATGAAAGCAACTATAGTGGGATGCATTGGAGAATTGCTAAAGTCTGAGATTGGAAGAAGTGTGACCTTCCTGTCAAACACACTTGAGAAAGAAGTCATCACGTAGGACGGGGAGAGCTCCCAGCAGTAAGGAGTCATGTACAGGGACGCTTAAACTAACTTAGAGCGAGCAACTAGCAGGTGGTGCTCTGTAGGCTGGCTAAACGCTAGAATGGAGGAAGTGCCAGACGGTCTTCTATATTAACGCTTACATTCACTGAGAGAAAGAGACTATGTTGGGCGCTTTGTTACACTGGTAAACTCTGAGATTGGAAGAAGTGTGAGAGTTTCCTGTCCAACGCACTTAGGAAAGAAGTCATTATGTAGGAAGAGGAGAGTTCTCGGCTAGAAAGGGAGGAGGCTTTCTATGTATGGGAACGCTTACATTCACTTCAAGAAACTATCGGGGGGTAATTTGTAGTTAAACTCTAGAAGAACTGTGAGAGTCCTATATAGGAAGGCTTGCATTCACTTAGGGAAAGCAAGTACGAAGAAGGAGTGGTTTGTAGGCTTGCTAAACTCTAGTGTTGACGAAATGCGAGAGTCCTATAGAGGGACGTTAACCTTCAGTTAGTGAGAGCAACTGTCGGGGGGGGGGGGTGGTATTTAGGCTTGCTGAACTCTAGTTTGGAAGACATGTCCGAGTTATCCAGGAAGGCTTACAATCACTTAGCTAGAAAGCCAGTATCGGCGGTCGCCTTGTAGGCTTGCTAAACTCTAGTTTCCAGGAAGGGCAAGAGTCATATAGAGGATCACTTAAATTCACTCAGTGAAAGCATCTGTCGCGGGCTGCCTTTTAGGGTGGCTAAACTCTAGTTGGAAAGAAGTGTGAGAGTCATATATAGGAATTCTTACCTTGACTTAGTGAAAGCACCTATGGAGCGGTGGCTTGTCGTCTTGCTGAACTCCAGTTTGGAAGATGTGCGAGAGTATGTATTCATAGGGATATTTACAGCCACTTAGAGAAAGTAGCTCTCAGGGCTGGTGCGCAGGGTTACAAAACTACATTCAAAGAAGGACAAGAAAAATATACGGGGGAGGCTTACATTCGGGTAGAGAAAGCAACTCTCGTGGGGTGTATTGCCAGATGGCTAAACGTTGAGATTGGAACAAGTGTGAGTTTCTTGTGAATCACACTGAAGGATGAAGTCACTATGTAAAAGCTGGATACTTCTTAGCCAGACGGGAGTCACCATAGGAACACATACACTGACTGAGAGAAAGCAATTGTTGGGTGGTGTTTTGTAGGTTTGCTAAAGTCCAGTTTGGAAGAAGTGCGAGAATCCTTTATAGGAATGCTTACATTCACTTCCAGAAAGCAGCGATCAGCGGTGGTTTGCAGGATTGCTACACCGCAGTTTGCAAGAAGTGCGAGAGTCGTGCATAGCAATGCTTAAATTCCCTTAGAGAAAGCAACTGTCGGCGGGTGATTTTTAGGCTTTCTAGCCTCTGGTTTGGATGAAGTGTGAGACATACATGGGAACGCTTACATTCCCTTCCAGAAAGCAAGTGTCGCGGAGTGGTTTTTAGGCTTGCAAGACTTCTGAACGGAAGAAGTGCGAGAGGCATATACAGGAAGGCGTACATTTACTTAATGAAAGCAACTATAGTGGGATGCATTGGAGAATTGCTAAAGTCTGAGATTGGAAGAAGTGTGACCTTCCTGTCAAACACACTTGAGAAAGAAGTCATCACGTAGGACGGGGAGAGCTCCCAGCAGTAAGGAGTCATGTATAGGGACGCTTAAACTAACTTAGAGCGAGCAACTAGCAGGTGGTGCTCTGTAGGCTGGCTAAACGCTAGAATGGAGGAAGTGCCAGACGGTCTTCTATATTAACGCTTACATTCACTGAGAGAAAGAGACTATGTTGGGCGCTTTGTTACACTGGTAAACTCTGAGATTGGAAGAAGTGTGAGAGTTTCCTGTCCAACGCACTTAGGAAAGAAGTCATTATGTAGGAAGAGGAGAGTTCTCGGCTAGAAAGGGAGGAGGCTTTCTATGTATGGGAACGCTTACATTCACTTCAAGAAACTATCGGGGGGTAATTTGTAGTTAAACTCTAGAAGAACTGTGAGAGTCCTATATAGGAAGGCTTGCATTCACTTAGGGAAAGCAAGTACGAAGAAGGAGTGGTTTGTAGGCTTGCTAAACTCTAGTGTTGACGAAATGCGAGAGTCCTATAGAGGGACGTTAACCTTCAGTTAGTGAGAGCAACTCTCGGGGGGGGCGGGGTATTTAGGCTTGCTGAACTCTAGTTTGGAAGACATGTCCGAGTTATCCAGGAAGGCTTACAATCACTTAGCTAGAAAGCCAGTATCGGCGGTCGCCTTGTAGGCTTGCTAAACTCTAGTTTCCAGGAAGGGCAAGAGTCATATAGAGGATCACTTAAATTCACTCAGTGAAAGCGACTGTCGCGGGCTGCCTTTTAGGGTGGCTAAACTCTAGTTGGAAAGAAGTGTGAGAGTCATATATAGGAATTCTTACCTTGACTTAGTGAAAGCACCTATGGAGCGGTGGCTTGTCGTCTTGCTGAACTCCAGTTTGGAAGATGTGCGAGAGTATGTATTCATAGGGATATTTACAGCCACTTAGAGAAAGTAGCTCTCAGGGCTGGTGCGCAGGGTTACAAAACTACATTCAAAGAAGGACAAGAAAAATATACGGGGGAGGCTTACATTCGGGTAGAGAAAGCAACTCTCGTGGGGTGTATTGCCAGATGGCTAAACGTTGAGATTGGAACAAGTGTGAGTTTCTTGTGAATCACACTGAAGGATGAAGTCACTATGTAAAAGCTGGATACTTCTTAGCCAGACGGGAGTCACGATAGGAACACATACACTGACTGAGAGAAAGCAATTGTTGGGTGGTGGGTTGTAGGTTTGCTAAAGTCCAGTTTGGAAGAAGTGCGAGAATCCTTTATAGGAATGCTTACATTCACTTCCAGAAAGCAGTGATCAGCGGTGGTTTGCAGGATTGCTACACCGCAGTTTGCAAGAAGTGCGAGAGTCGTGCATAGCAATGCTTAAATTCCCTTAGAGAAAGCAACTGTCAGCGGGTGATTTTTAGGCTTTCTAGCCTCTGGTTTGGATGAAGTGTGAGACATACATGGGAACGCTTACATTCCCTTCCAGAAAGCAAGTGTCGCGGAGTGGTTTTTAGGCTTGCAAGACTTCTGAACGGAAGAAGTGCGAGAGGCATATACAGGAAGGCGTACATTTACTTAATGAAAGCAACTATAGTGGGATGCATTGGAGAATTGCTAAAGTCTGAGATTGGAAGAAGTGTGACCTTCCTGTCAAACACACTTGAGAAAGAAGTCATCACGTAGGACGGGGAGAGCTCCCAGCAGTAAGGAGTCATGTATAGGGACGCTTAAACTAACTTAGAGCGAGCAACTAGCAGGTGGTGCTCTGTAGGCTGGCTAAACGCTAGAATGGAGGAAGTGCCAGACGGTCTTCTACATTAATGCTTACATTCACTGAGAGAAAGAGACTATGTTGGGCGCTTTGTTACACTGGTAAACTCTGAGATTGGAAGAAGTGTGAGAGTTTCCTGTCCAACGCACTTAAGAAAGAAGTCATTATGTAGGAAGAGGAGAGTTCTCGGCTAGAAAGGGAGGAGGCTTTCTATGTATGGGAACGCTTACATTCACTTCAAGAAACTATCGGGGGGTAATTTGTAGTTAAACTCTAGAAGAACTGTGAGAGTCCTATATAGGAAGGCTTGCATTCACTTAGGGAAAGCAAGTACGAAGAAGGAGTGGTTTGTAGGCTTGCTAAACTCTAGTGTTGACGAAATGCGAGAGTCCTATAGAGGGACGTTAACCTTCAGTTAGTGAGAGCAACTCTCGGGGAGGGGGGTGGTATTTAGGCTTGCTGAACTCTAGTTTGGAAGACATGTCCGAGTTATCCAGGAAGGCTTACAATCACTTAGCTAGAAAGCCAGTATCGGCGGTCGCCTTGTAGGCTTGCTAAACTCTAGTTTCCAGGAAGGGCAAGAGTCATATAGAGGATCACTTAAATTCACTCAGTGAAAGCAACTGTCGCGGGCTGCATTTTAGGGTGGCTAAACTCTAGTTGGAAGGAAGTGTGAGAGTCATATATAGGAATTCTTACCTTGACTTAGTGAAAGCACCTATGGAGCGGTGGCTTGTCGTCTTGCTGAACTCCAGTTTGGAAGATGTGCGAGAGTATGTATTCATAGGGATATTTACAGCCACTTAGAGAAAGTAGCTCTCAGGGCTGGTGCGCAGGGTTACAAAACTACATTCAAAGAAGGACAAGAAAAATATACGGGGGAGGCTTACATTCGGGTAGAGAAAGCAACTCTCGTGGGGTGTATTGCCAGATGGCTAAACGTTGAGATTGGAACAAGTGTGAGTTTCTTGTGAATCACACTGAAGGATGAAGTCACTATGTAAAAGCTGGATACTTCTTAGCCAGACGGGAGTCACGATAGGAACACATACACTGACTGAGAGAAAGCAATTGTTGGGTGGTGGGTTGTAGGTTTGCTAAAGTCCAGTTTGGAAGAAGTGCGAGAATCCTTTATAGGAATGCTTACATTCACTTCCAGAAAGCAGCGATCAGCGGTGGTTTGCAGGATTGCTACACCGCAGTTTGCAAGAAGTGCGAGAGTCATGCATAGCAATGCTTAAATTCCCTTAGAGAAAGCAACTGTCGGCGGGTGATTTTTAGGCTTTCTAGCCTCTGGTTTGGATGAAGTGTGAGACATACATGGGAACGCTTACATTCCCTTCCAGAAAGCAAGTGTCGCGGAGTGGTTTTTAGGCTTGCAAGACTTCTGAACGGAAGAAGTGCGAGAGGCATATACAGGAAGGCGTACATTTACTTAATGAAAGCAACTATAGTGGGATGCATTGGAGAATTGCTAAAGTCTGAGATTGGAAGAAGTGTGACCTTCCTGTCAAACACACTTGAGAAAGAAGTCATCACGTAGGACGGGGAGAGCTCACAGCAGTAAGGAGTCATGTATAGGGATGCTTAAACTAACTTAGAGCGAGCAACTAGCAGGTGGTGCTCTGTAGGCTGGCTAAACGCTAGAATGGAGGAAGTGCCAGACGGTCTTCTATATTAACGCTTACATTCACTGAGAGAAAGAGACTATGTTGGGCGCTTTGTTACACTGGTAAACTCTGAGATTGGAGGAAGTGTGAGAGTTTCCTGTCCAACGCACTTAGGAAAGAAGTCATTATGTAGGAAGAGGAGTGTTCTCGGCTAGAAAGTTAGGAGGCTTTCTATGTATGGGAACGCTTACATTCACTTCAAGAAACTATCGGGGGGTAATTTGTAGTTAAACTCTAGAAGAACTGTGAGAGTCCTATATAGGAAGGCTTGCATTCACTTAGGGAAAGCAAGTACGAAGAAGGTGTGGTTTGTAGGCTTGCTAAACTCTAGTGTTGACGAAATGCGAGAGTCCTATAGAGGGACGTTAACCTTCAGTTAGTGAGAGCAACTCTCGGGGGGGGGTGGTATTTAGGCTTGCTGAACTCTAGTTTGGAAGACATGTCCGAGTTATCCAGGAAGGCTTACAATCACTTAGCTAGAAAGCCAGTATCGGCGGTCGCCTTGTAGGCTTGCTAAACTCTAGTTTCCAGGAAGGGCAAGAGTCATATAGAGGATCACTTAAATTCACTCAGTGAAAGCAACTGTCGCGGGCTGCCTTTTAGGGTGGCTAAACTCTAGTTGGAAAGAAGTGTGAGAGTCATATATAGGAATTCTTACCTTGACTTAGTGAAAGCACCTATGGAGCGGTGGCTTGTCGTCTTGCTGAACTCCAGTTTGGAAGATGTGCGAGAGTATGTATTCATAGGGATATTTACAGCCACTTAGAGAAAGTAGCTCTCAGGGCTGGTGCGCAGGGTTACAAAACTACATTCAAAGAAGGACAAGAAAAATATACGGGGGAGGCTTACATTCGGGTAGAGAAAGCAACTCTCGTGGGGTGTATTGCCAGATGGCTAAACGTTGAGATTGGAACAAGTGTGAGTTTCTTGTGAATCACACTGAAGGATGAAGTCACTATGTAAAAGCTGGATACTTCTTAGCCAGACGGGAGTCACGATAGGAACACATACACTGACTGAGAGAAAGCAATTGTTGGGTGGTGGGTTGTAGGTTTGCTAAAGTCCAGTTTGGAAGAAGTGCAAGAATCCTTTATAGGAATGCTTACATTCACTTCCAGAAAGCAGCGATCAGCGGTGGTTTGCAGGATTGCTACACCGCAGTTTGCAAGAAGTGCGAGAGTCGTGCATAGCAATGCTTAAATTCCCTTAGAGAAAGCAACTGTCGGCGGGTGATTTTTAGGCTTTCTAGCCTCTGGTTTGGATGAAGTGTGAGACATACATGGGAACGCTTACATTCCCTTCCAGAAAGCAAGTGTCGCGGAGTGGTTTTTAGGCTTGCAAGACTTCTGAACGGAAGAAGTGCGAGAGGCATATACAGGAAGGCGTACATTTACTTAATGAAAGCAACTATAGTGGGATGCATTGGAGAATTGCTAAAGTCTGAGATTGGAAGAAGTGTGACCTTCCTGTCAAACACACTTGAGAAAGAAGTCATCACGTAGGACGGGGAGAGCTCCCAGCAGTAAGGAGTCATGTATAGGGACGCTTAAACTAACTTAGAGCGAGCAACTAGCAGGTGGTGCTCTGTAGGCTGGCTAAACGCTAGAATGGAGGAAGTGCCAGACGGTCTTCTATATTAACGCTTACATTCACTGAGAGAAAGAGACTATGTTGGGCGCTTTGTTACACTGGTAAACTCTGAGATTGGAAGAAGTGTGAGAGTTTCCTGTCCAACGCACTTAAGAAAGAAGTCATTATGTAGGAAGAGGAGAGTTCTCGGCTAGAAAGGGAGGAGGCTTTCTATGTATGGGAACGCTTACATTCACTTCAAGAAACTATCGGGGGGTAATTTGTAGTTAAACTCTAGAAGAACTGTGAGAGTCCTATATAGGAAGGCTTGCATTCACTTAGGAAAAGCAAGTACGAAGAAGGAGTGGTTTGTAGGCTTGCTAAACTCTAGTCTTGACGAAATGCGAGAGTCCTATAGAGGGACGTTAACCTTCAGTTAGTGAGAGCAACTCTCGGGGAGGGGGGTGGTATTTAGGCTTGCTGAACTCTAGTTTGGAAGACATGTCCGAGTTATCCAGGAAGGCTTACAATCACTTAACTAGAAAGCCAGTATCGGCGGTCGCCTTGTAGGCTTGCTAAACTCTAGTTTCCAGGAAGGGCAAGAGTCATATAGAGGATCACTTAAATTCACTCAGTGAAAGCAACTGTCGCGGGCTGCCTTTTAGGGTGGCTAAACTCTAGTTGGAAGGAAGTGTGAGAGTCATATATAGGAATTCTTACCTTGACTTAGTGAAAGCACCTATGGAGCGGTGGCTTGTCGTCTTGCTGAACTCCAGTTTGGAAGATGTGCGAGAGTATGTATTCATAGGGATATTTACAGCCACTTAGAGAAAGTAGCTCTCAGGGCTGGTGCGCAGGGTTACAAAACTACATTCAAAGAAGGACAAGAAAAATATACGGGGGAGGCTTACATTCGGGTAGAGAAAGCAACTCTCGTGGGGTGTATTGCCAGATGGCTAAACGTTGAGATTGGAACAAGTGTGAGTTTCTTGTGAATCACACTGAAGGATGAAGTCACTATGTAAAAGCTGGATACTTCTTAGCCAGACGGGAGTCACGATAGGAACACATACACTGACTGAGAGAAAGCAATTGTTGGGTGGTGGGTTGTAGGTTTGCTAAAGTCCAGTTTGGAAGAAGTGCGAGAATCCTTTATAGGAATGCTTACATTCACTTCCAGAAAGCAGCGATCAGCGGTGGTTTGCAGGATTGCTACACCGCAGTTTGCAAGAAGTGCGAGAGTCGTGCATAGCAATGCTTAAATTCCCTTAGAGAAAGCAACTGTCGGCGGGTGATTTTTAGGCTTTCTAGCCTCTGGTTTGGATGAAGTGTGAGACATACATGGGAACGCTTACATTCCCTTCCAGAAAGCAAGTGTCGCGGAGTGGTTTTTAGGCTTGCAAGACTTCTGAACGGAAGAAGTGCGAGAGGCATATACAGGAAGGCGTACATTTACTTAATGAAAGCAACTATAGTGGGATGCATTGGAGAATTGCTAAAGTCTGAGATTGGAAGAAGTGTGACCTTCCTGTCAAACACACTTGAGAAAGAAGTCATCACGTAGGACGGGGAGAGCTCCCAGCAGTAAGGAGTCATGTATAGGGACGCTTAAACTAACTTAGAGCGAGCAACTAGCAGGTGGTGCTCTGTAGGCTGGCTAAACGCTAGAATGGAGGAAGTGCCAGACGGTCTTCTATATTAACGCTTACATTCACTGAGAGAAAGAGACTATGTTGGGCGCTTTGTTACACTGGTAAACTCTGAGATTGGAAGAAGTGTGAGAGTTTCCTGTCCAACGCACTTAAGAAAGAAGTCATTATGTAGGAAGAGGAGAGTTCTCGGCTAGAAAGGGAGGAGGCTTTCTATGTATGGGAACGCTTACATTCACTTCAAGAAACTATCGGGGGGTAATTTGTAGTTAAACTCTAGAAGAACTGTGAGAGTCCTATATAGGAAGGCTTGCATTGACTTAGGGAAATCAAGTACGAAGAAGGAGTGGTTTGTAGGCTTGCTAAACTCTAATGTTGACGAAATGCGAGAGTCATATAGAGGGACGTTAACCTTCAGTTAGTGAGAGCAACTCTCGGGGAGGGGGGTGGTATTTAGGCTTGCTGAACTCTAGTTTGGAAGACATGTCCGAGTTATCCAGGAAGGCTTACAATCACTTAGCTAGAAAGCCAGTATCGGCGGTCGCCTTGTAGGCTTGCTTAACTCTAGTTTCCAGGAAGGGCAAGAGTCATATAGAGGATCACTTAAATTCACTCAGTGAAAGCAACTGTCGCGGGCTGCCTTTTAGGGTGGCTAAACTCTAGTTGGAAGGAAGTGTGAGAGTCATATATAGGAATTCTTACCTTGACTTAGTGAAAGCACCTATGGAGCGGTGGCTTGTCGTCTTGCTGAACTCCAGTTTGGAAGATGTGCCAGAGTATGTATTCATAGGGATATTTACAGCCACTTAGAGAAAGTAGCTCTCAGGGCTGGTGCGCAGGGTTACAAAACTACATTCAAAGAAGGACAAGAAAAATATACGGGGGAGGCTTACATTCGGGTAGAGAAAGCAACTCTCGTGGGGTGTATTGCCAGATGGCTAAACGTTGAGATTGGAACAAGTGTGAGTTTCTTGTGAATCACACTGAAGGATGAAGTCACTATGTAAAAGCTGGATACTTCTTAGCCAGACGGGAGTCACGATAGGAACACATACACTGACTGAGAGAAAGCAATTGTTGGGTGGTGGGTTGTAGGTTTGCTAAAGTCCAGTTTGGAAGAAGTGCGAGAATCCTTTATAGGAATGCTTACATTCACTTCCAGAAAGCAGCGATCAGCGGTGGTTTGCAGGATTGCTACACCGCAGTTTGCAAGAAGTGCGAGAGTCGTGCATAGCAATGCTTAAATTCCCTTAGAGAAAGCAACTGTCGGCGGGTGATTTTTAGGCTTTCTAGCCTCTGGTTTGGATGAAGTGTGAGACATACATGGGAACGCTTACATTCCCTTCCAGAAAGCAAGTGTCGCGGAGTGGTTTTTAGGCTTGCAAGACTTCTGAACGGAAGAAGTGCGAGAGGCATATACAGGAAGGCGTACATTTACTTAATGAAAGCAACTATAGTGGGATGCATTGGAGAATTGCTAAAGTCTGAGATTGGAAGAAGTGTGACCTTCCTGTCAAACACACTTGAGAAAGAAGTCATCACGTAGGACGGGGAGAGCTCCCAGCAGTAAGGAGTCATGTATAGGGACGCTTAAACTAACTTAGAGCGAGCAACTAGCAGGTGGTGCTCTGTAGGCTGGCTAAACGCTAGAATGGAGGAAGTGCCAGACGGTCTTCTACATTAATGCTTACATTCACTGAGAGAAAGAGACTATGTTGGGCGCTTTGTTACACTGGTAAACTCTGAGATTGGAAGAAGTGTGAGAGTTTCCTGTCCAACGCACTTAAGAAAGAAGTCATTATGTAGGAAGAGGAGAGTTCTCGGCTAGAAAGGGAGGAGGCTTTCTATGTATGGGAACGCTTACATTCACTTCAAGAAACTATCGGGGGGTAATTTGTAGTTAAACTCTAGAAGAACTGTGAGAGTCCTATATAGGAAGGCTTGCATTCACTTAGGGAAAGCAAGTACGAAGAAGGAGTGGTTTGTAGGCTTGCTAAACTCTAGTGTTGACGAAATGCGAGAGTCCTATAGAGGGACGTTAACCTTCAGTTAGTGAGAGCAACTCTCGGGGAGGGGGGTGGTATTTAGGCTTGCTGAACTCTAGTTTGGAAGACATGTCCGAGTTATCCAGGAAGGCTTACAATCACTTAGCTAGAAAGCCAGTATCGGCGGTCGCCTTGTAGGCTTGCTAAACTCTAGTTTCCAGGAAGGGCAAGAGTCATATAGAGGATCACTTAAATTCACTCAGTGAAAGCAACTGTCGCGGGCTGCATTTTAGGGTGGCTAAACTCTAGTTGGAAGGAAGTGTGAGAGTCATATATAGGAATTCTTACCTTGACTTAGTGAAAGCACCTATGGAGCGGTGGCTTGTCGTCTTGCTGAACTCCAGTTTGGAAGATGTGCGAGAGTATGTATTCATAGGGATATTTACAGCCACTTAGAGAAAGTAGCTCTCAGGGCTGGTGCGCAGGGTTACAAAACTACATTCAAAGAAGGACAAGAAAAATATACGGGGGAGGCTTACATTCGGGTAGAGAAAGCAACTCTCGTGGGGTGTATTGCCAGATGGCTAAACGTTGAGATTGGAACAAGTGTGAGTTTCTTGTGAATCACACTGAAGGATGAAGTCACTATGTAAAAGCTGGATACTTCTTAGCCAGACGGGAGTCACGATAGGAACACATACACTGACTGAGAGAAAGCAATTGTTGGGTGGTGGGTTGTAGGTTTGCTAAAGTCCAGTTTGGAAGAAGTGCAAGAATCCTTTATAGAAATGCTTACATTCACTTCCAGAAAGCAGCGATCAGCGGTGGTTTGCAGGATTGCTACACCGCAGTTTGCAAGAAGTGCGAGAGTCATGCATAGCAATGCTTAAATTCCCTTAGAGAAAGCAACTGTCGGCGGGTGATTTTTAGGCTTTCTAGCCTCTGGTTTGGATGAAGTGTGAGACATACATGGGAACGCTTACATTCCCTTCCAGAAAGCAAGTGTCGCGGAGTGGTTTTTAGGCTTGCAAGACTTCTGAACGGAAGAAGTGCGAGAGGCATATACAGGAAGGCGTACATTTACTTAATGAAAGCAACTATAGTGGGATGCATTGGAGAATTGCTAAAGTCTGAGATTGGAAGAAGTGTGACCTTCCTGTCAAACACACTTGAGAAAGAAGTCATCACGTAGGACGGGGAGAGCTCACAGCAGTAAGGAGTCATGTATAGGGATGCTTAAACTAACTTAGAGCGAGCAACTAGCAGGTGGTGCTCTGTAGGCTGGCTAAACGCTAGAATGGAGGAAGTGCCAGACGGTCTTCTATATTAACGCTTACATTCACTGAGAGAAAGAGACTATGTTGGGCGCTTTGTTACACTGGTAAACTCTGAGATTGGAGGAAGTGTGAGAGTTTCCTGTCCAACGCACTTAGGAAAGAAGTCATTATGTAGGAAGAGGAGTGTTCTCGGCTAGAAAGTTAGGAGGCTTTCTATGTATGGGAACGCTTACATTCACTTCAAGAAACTATCGGGGGGTAATTTGTAGTTAAACTCTAGAAGAACTGTGAGAGTCCTATATAGGAAGGCTTGCATTCACTTAGGGAAAGCAAGTACGAAGAAGGAGTGGTTTGTAGGCTTGCTAAACTCTAGTGTTGACGAAATGCGAGAGTCCTATAGAGGGACGTTAACCTTCAGTTAGTGAGAGCAACTCTCGGGGGGGGGGTGGTATTTAGGCTTGCTGAACTCTAGTTTGGAAGACATGTCCGAGTTATCCAGGAAGGCTTACAATCACTTAGCTAGAAAGCCAGTATCGGCGGTCGCCTTGTAGGCTTGCTAAACTCTAGTTTCCAGGAAGGGCAAGAGTCATATAGAGGATCACTTAAATTCACTCAGTGAAAGCAACTGTCGCGGGCTGCCTTTTAGGGTGGCTAAACTCTAGTTGGAAAGAAGTGTGAGAGTCATATATAGGAATTCTTACCTTGACTTAGTGAAAGCACCTATGGAGCGGTGGCTTGTCGTCTTGCTGAACTCCAGTTTGGAAGATGTGCGAGAGTATGTATTCATAGGGATATTTACAGCCACTTAGAGAAAGTAGCTCTCAGGGCTGGTGCGCAGGGTTACAAAACTACATTCAAAGAAGGACAAGAAAAATATACGGGGGAGGCTTACATTCGGGTAGAGAAAGCAACTCTCGTGGGGTGTATTGCCAGATGGCTAAACGTTGAGATTGGAACAAGTGTGAGTTTCTTGTGAATCACACTGAAGGATGAAGTCACTATGTAAAAGCTGGATACTTCTTAGCCAGACGGGAGTCACGATAGGAACACATACACTGACTGAGAGAAAGCAATTGTTGGGTGGTGGGTTGTAGGTTTGCTAAAGTCCAGTTTGGAAGAAGTGCAAGAATCCTTTATAGGAATGCTTACATTCACTTCCAGAAAGCAGCGATCAGCGGTGGTTTGCAGGATAGCTACACCGCAGTTTGCAAGAAGTGCGAGAGTCGTGCATAGCAATGCTTAAATTCCCTTAGAGAAAGCAACTGTCGGCGGGTGATTTTTAGGCTTTCTAGCCTCTGGTTTGGATGAAGTGTGAGACATACATGGGAACGCTTACATTCCCTTCCAGAAAGCAAGTGTCGCGGAGTGGTTTTTAGGCTTGCAAGACTTCTGAACGGAAGAAGTGCGAGAGGCATATACAGGAAGGCGTACATTTACTTAATGAAAGCAACTATAGTGGGATGCATTGGAGAATTGCTAAAGTCTGAGATTGGAAGAAGTGTGACCTTCCTGTCAAACACACTTGAGAAAGAAGTCATCACGTAGGACGGGGAGAGCTCCCAGCAGTAAGGAGTCATGTATAGGGACGCTTAAACTAACTTAGAGCGAGCAACTAGCAGGTGGTGCTCTGTAGGCTGGCTAAACGCTAGAATGGAGGAAGTGCCAGACGGTCTTCTATATTAACGCTTACATTCACTGAGAGAAAGAGACTATGTTGGGCGCTTTGTTACACTGGTAAACTCTGAGATTGGAAGAAGTGTGAGAGTTTCCTGTCCAACGCACTTAAGAAAGAAGTCATTATGTAGGAAGAGGAGAGTTCTCGGCTAGAAAGGGAGGAGGCTTTCTATGTATGGGAACGCTTACATTCACTTCAAGAAACTATCGGGGGGTAATTTGTAGTTAAACTCTAGAAGAACTGTGAGAGTCCTATATAGGAAGGCTTGCATTCACTTAGGAAAAGCAAGTACGAAGAAGGAGTGGTTTGTAGGCTTGCTAAACTCTAGTCTTGACGAAATGCGAGAGTCCTATAGAGGGACGTTAACCTTCAGTTAGTGAGAGCAACTCTCGGGGAGGGGGGTGGTATTTAGGCTTGCTGAACTCTAGTTTGGAAGACATGTCCGAGTTATCCAGGAAGGCTTACAATCACTTAACTAGAAAGCCAGTATCGGCGGTCGCCTTGTAGGCTTGCTAAACTCTAGTTTCCAGGAAGGGCAAGAGTCATATAGAGGATCACTTAAATTCACTCAGTGAAAGCAACTGTCGCGGGCTGCCTTTTAGGGTGGCTAAACTCTAGTTGGAAGGAAGTGTGAGAGTCATATATAGGAATTCTTACCTTGACTTAGTGAAAGCACCTATGGAGCGGTGGCTTGTCGTCTTGCTGAACTCCAGTTTGGAAGATGTGCGAGAGTATGTATTCATAGGGATATTTACAGCCACTTAGAGAAAGTAGCTCTCAGGGCTGGTGCGCAGGGTTACAAAACTACATTCAAAGAAGGACAAGAAAAATATACGGGGGAGGCTTACATTCGGGTAGAGAAAGCAACTCTCGTGGGGTGTATTGCCAGATGGCTAAACGTTGAGATTGGAACAAGTGTGAGTTTCTTGTGAATCACACTGAAGGATGAAGTCACTATGTAAAAGCTGGATACTTCTTAGCCAGACGGGAGTCACGATAGGAACACATACACTGACTGAGAGAAAGCAATTGTTGGGTGGTGGGTTGTAGGTTTGCTAAAGTCCAGTTTGGAAGAAGTGCGAGAATCCTTTATAGGAATGCTTACATTCACTTCCAGAAAGCAGCGATCAGCGGTGGTTTGCAGGATTGCTACACCGCAGTTTGCAAGAAGTGCGAGAGTCGTGCATAGCAATGCTTAAATTCCCTTAGAGAAAGCAACTGTCGGCGGGTGATTTTTAGGCTTTCTAGCCTCTGGTTTGGATGAAGTGTGAGACATACATGGGAACGCTTACATTCCCTTCCAGAAAGCAAGTGTCGCGGAGTGGTTTTTAGGCTTGCAAGACTTCTGAACGGAAGAAGTGCGAGAGGCATATACAGGAAGGCGTACATTTACTTAATGAAAGCAACTATAGTGGGATGCATTGGAGAATTGCTAAAGTCTGAGATTGGAAGAAGTGTGACCTTCCTGTCAAACACACTTGAGAAAGAAGTCATCACGTAGGACGGGGAGAGCTCCCAGCAGTAAGGAGTCATGTATAGGGACGCTTAAACTAACTTAGAGCGAGCAACTAGCAGGTGGTGCTCTGTAGGCTGGCTAAACGCTAGAATGGAGGAAGTGCCAGACGGTCTTCTATATTAACGCTTACATTCACTGAGAGAAAGAGACTATGTTGGGCGCTTTGTTACACTGGTAAACTCTGAGATTGGAAGAAGTTTGAGAGTTTCTTGTCCAACGCACTTAAGAAAGAAGTCATTATGTAGGAAGAGGAGAGTTCTCGGCTAGAAAGGGAGGAGGCTTTCTATGTATGGGAACGCTTACATTCACTTCAAGAAACTATCGGGGGGTAATTTGTAGTTAAACTCTAGAAGAACTGTGAGAGTCCTATATAGGAAGGCTTGCATTGACTTAGGGAAATCAAGTACGAAGAAGGAGTGGTTTGTAGGCTTGCTAAACTCTAATGTTGACGAAATGCGAGAGTCATATAGAGGGACGTTAACCTTCAGTTAGTGAGAGCAACTCTCGGGGAGGGGGGTGGTATTTAGGCTTGCTGAACTCTAGTTTGGAAGACATGTCCGAGTTATCCAGGAAGGCTTACAATCACTTAGCTAGAAAGCCAGTATAGGCGGTCGCCTTGTAGGCTTGCTTAACTCTAGTTTCCAGGAAGGGCAAGAGTCATATAGAGGATCACTTAAATTCACTCAGTGAAAGCAACTGTCGCGGGCTGCCTTTTAGGGTGGCTAAACTCTAGTTGGAAGGAAGTGTGAGAGTCATATATAGGAATTCTTACCTTGACTTAGTGAAAGCACCTATGGAGCGGTGGCTTGTCGTCTTGCTGAACTCCAGTTTGGAAGATGTGCGAGAGTATGTATTCATAGGGATATTTACAGCCACTTAGAGAAAGTAGCTCTCAGGGCTGGTGCGCAGGGTTACAAAACCACATTCAAAGAAGGACAAGAAAAATATACGGGGGAGGCTTACATTCGGGTAGAGAAAGCAACTCTCGTGGGGTGTATTGCCAGATGGCTAAACGTTGAGATTGGAACAAGTGTGAGTTTCTTGTGAATCACACTGAAGGATGAAGTCACTATGTAAAAGCTGGATACTTCTTAGCCAGACGGGAGTCACGATAGGAACACATACACTGACTGAGAGAAAGCAATTGTTGGGTGGTGTGTTGTAGGTTTGCTAAAGTCCAGTTTGGAAGAAGTGCGAGAATCCTTTATAGGAATGCTTACATTCACTTCCAGAAAGCAGCGATCAGCGGTGGTTTGCAGGATTGCTACACCGCAGTTTGCAAGAAGTGCGAGAGTCGTGCATAGCAATGCTTAAATTCCCTTAGAGAAAGCAACTGTCGGCGGGTGATTTTTAGGCTTTCTAGCCTCTGGTTTGGATGAAGTGTGAGACATACATGGGAACGCTTACATTCCCTTCCAGAAAGCAAGTGTCGCGGAGTGGTTTTTAGGCTTGCAAGACTTCTGAACGGAAGAAGTGCGAGAGGCATATACAGGAAGGCGTACATTTACTTAATGAAAGCAACTATAGTGGGATGCATTGGAGAATTGCTAAAGTCTGAGATTGGAAGAAGTGTGACCTTCCTGTCAAACACACTTGAGAAAGAAGTCATCACGTAGGACGGGGAGAGCTCCCAGCAGTAAGGAGTCATGTATAGGGATGCTTAAACTAACTTAGAGCGAGCAACTAGCAGGTGGTGCTCTGTAGGCTGGCTAAACGCTAGAATGGAGGAAGTGCCAGACGGTCTTCTATATTAACGCTTACATTCACTGAGAGAAAGAGACTATGTTGGGCGCTTTGTTACACTGGTAAACTCTGAGATTGGAAGAAGTGTGAGAGTTTCCTGTCCAACGCACTTAAGAAAGAAGTCATTATGTAGGAAGAGGAGAGTTCTCGGCTAGAAAGGGAGGACGCTTTCTATGTATGGGAACGCTTACATTCACTTCAAGAAACTATCGGGGGGTAATTTGTAGTTAAACTCTAGAAGAACTGTGACAGTCCTATATAGGAAGGCTTGCATTCACTTAGGGAAAGCAAGTACGAAGAAGGAGTGGTTTGTAGGCTTGCTAAACTCTAGTGTTGACGAAATGCGAGAGTCCTATAGAGGGACGTTAACCTTCAGTTAGTGAGAGCAACTCTCGGGGAGGGGGGTGGTATTTAGGCTTGCTGAACTCTAGTTTGGAAGACATGTCCGAGTTATCCAGGAAGGCTTACAATCACTTAGCTAGAAAGCCAGTATCGGCGGTCGCCTTGTAGGCTTGCTAAACTCTAGTTTCCAGGAAGGGCAAGAGTCATATAGAGGATCACTTAAATTCACTCAGTGAAAGCAACTGTCGCAGGCTGCCTTTTAGGGTGGCTAAACTCTAGTTGGAAGGAAGTGTGAGAGTCATATATAGGAATTCTTACCTTGACTTAGTGAAAGCACCTATGGAGCGGTGGCTTGTCGTCTTGCTGAACTCCAGTTTGGAAGATGTGCGAGAGTATGTATTCATAGGGATATTTACAGCCACTTAGAGAAAGTATCTCTCAGGGCTGGTGTGCAGGGTTACAAAACTACATTCAAAGAAGGACAAGAAAAATATACGGGGGAGGCTTACATTCGGGTAGAGAAAGCAACTCTCGTGGGGTGTATTGCCAGATGGCTAAACGTTGAGATTGGAACAAGTGTGAGTTTCTTGTGAATCACACTGAAGGATGAAGTCACTATGGGAAAGCTGGATACTTCTTAGCCAGACGGGAGTCACGATAGGAACACATACACTGACTGAGAGAAAGCAATTGTTGGGTGGTGGGTTGTAGGTTTGCTAAAGTCCAGTTTGGAAGAAGTGCGAGAATCCTTTATAGGAATGCTTACATTCACTTCCAGAAAGCAGCGATCAGCGGTGGTTTGCAGGATTGCTACACCGCAGTTTGCAAGAAGTGCGAGAGTCGTGCATAGCAATGCTTAAATTCCCTTAGAGAAAGCAACTGTCGGCGGGTGATTTTTAGGCTTTCTAGCCTCTGGTTTGGATGAAGTGTGAGACATACATGGGAACGCTTACATTCCCTTCCAGAAAGCAAGTGTCGCGGAGTGGTTTTTAGGCTTGCAAGACTTCTGAACGGAAGAAGTGCGAGAGGCATATACAGGAAGGCGTACATTTACTTAATGAAAGCAACTATAGTGGGATGCATTGGAGAATTGCTAAAGTCTGAGATTGGAAGAAGTGTGACCTTCCTGTCAAACACACTTGAGAAAGAAGTCATCACGTAGGACGGGGAGAGCTCCCAGCAGTAAGGAGTCATGTATAGGGACGCTTAAACTAACTTAGAGCGAGCAACTAGCAGGTGGTGCTCTGTAGGCTGGCTAAACGCTAGAATGGAGGAAGTGCCAGACGGTCTTCTATATTAACGCTTACATTCACTGAGAGAAAGAGACTATGTTGGGCGCTTTGTTACACTGGTAAACTCTGAGATTGGAAGAAGTGTGAGAGTTTCCTGTCCAACGCACTTAAGAAAGAAGTCATTATGTAGGAAGAGGAGAGTTCTCGGCTAGAAAGGGAGGAGGCTTTCTATGTATGGGAACGCTTACATTCACTTCAAGAAACTATCGGGGGGTAATTTGTAGTTAAACTCTAGAAGAACTGTGAGAGTCCTATATAAGAAGGCTTGCATTCACTTAGGGAAAGCAAGTACGAAGAAGGAGTGGTTTGTAGGCTTGCTAAACTCTAGTGTTGACGAAATGCGAGAGTCCTATAGAGGGACGTTAACCTTCAGTTAGTGAGAGCAACTCTCGGGGAGGGGGGTGGTATTTAGGCTTGCTGAACTCTAGTTTGGAAGACATGTCCGAGTTATCCAGGAAGGCTTACAATCACTTAGCTAGAAAGCCAGTATCGGCGGTCGCCTTGTAGGCTTGCTAAACTCTAGTTTCCAGGAAGGGCAAGAGTCATATAGAGGATCACTTAAATTCACTCAGTGAAAGCAACTGTCGCAGGCTGCCTTTTAGGGTGGCTAAACTCTAGTTGGAAGGAAGTGTGAGAGTCATATATAGGAATTCTTACCTTGACTTAGTGAAAGCACCTATGGAGCGGTGGCTTGTCGTCTTGCTGAACTCCAGTTTGGAAGATGTGCGAGAGTATGTATTCATAGGGATATTTACAGCCACTTAGAGAAAGTAGCTCTCAGGGCTGGTGCGCAGGGTTACAAAACTACATTCAAAGAAGGACAAGAAAAATATACGGGGGAGACTTACATTCGGGTAGAGAAAGCAACTCTCGTGGGGTGTATTGCCAGATGGCTAAACGTTGAGATTGGAACAAGTGTGAGTTTCTTGTGAATCACACTGAAGGATGAAGTCACTATGTAAAAGCTGGATACTTCTTAGCCAGACGGGAGTCACGATAGGAACACATACTCTGACTGAGAGAAAGCAATTGTTGGGTGGTGGGTTGTAGGTTTGCTAAAGTCCAGTTTGGAAGAAGTGCGAGAATCCTTTATAGGAATGCTTACATTCACTTCCAGAAAGCAGCGATCAGCGGTGGTTTGCAGGATTGCTACACCGCAGTTTGCAAGAAGTGCGAGAGTCGTGCATAGCAATGCTTAAATTCCCTTAGAGAAAGCAACTGTCGGCGGGTGATTTTTAGGCTTTCTAGCCTCTGGTTTGGATGAAGTGTGAGACATACATGGGAACGCTTACATTCCCTTCCAGAAAGCAAGTGTCGCGGAGTGGTTTTTAGGCTTGCAAGACTTCTGAACGGAAGAAGTGCGAGAGGCATATACAGGAAGGCGTACATTTACTTAATGAAAGCAACTATAGTGGGATGCATTGGAGAATTGCTAAAGTCTGAGATTGGAAGAAGTGTGACCTTCCTGTCAAACACACTTGAGAAAGAAGTCATCACGTAGGACGGGGAGAGCTCCCAGCAGTAAGGAGTCATGTATAGGGACGCTTAAACTAACTTAGAGCGAGCAACTAGCAGGTGGTGCTCTGTAGGCTGGCTAAACGCTAGAATGGAGGAAGTGCCAGACGGTCTTCTATATTAACGCTTACATTCACTGAGAGAAAGAGACTATGTTGGGCGCTTTGTTACACTGGTAAACTCTGAGATTGGAGGAAGTGTGAGAGTTTCCTGTCCAACGCACTTAGGAAAGAAGTCATTATGTAGGAAGAGGAGAGTTCTCGGCTAGAAAGGGAGGAGGCTTTCTATGTATGGGAACGCTTACATTCACTTCAAGAAACTATCGGGGGGTAATTTGTAGTTAAACTCTAGAAGAACTGTGAGAGTCCTATATAGGAAGGCTTGCATTCACTTAGGGAAAGCAAGTACGAAGAAGGAGTGGTTTGTAGGCTTGCTAAACTCTAGTGTTGACGAAATGCGAGAGTCCTATAGAGGGACGTTAACCTTCAGTTAGTGAGAGCAACTCTCGGGGGGGGGTGGTATTTAGGCTTGCTGAACTCTAGTTTGGAAGACATGTCCGAGTTATCCAGGAAGGCTTACAATCACTTAGCTAGAAAGCCAGTATCGGCGGTCGCCTTGTAGGCTTGCTAAACTCTAGTTTCCAGGAAGGGCAAGAGTCATATAGAGGATGACTTCAATTCACTCAGTGAAAGCAACTGTCGCGGGCTGCCTTTTAGGGTGGCTAAACTCTAGTTGGAAAGAAGTGTGAGAGTCATATATAGGAATTCTTACCTTGACTTAGTGAAAGCACCTATGGAGCGGTGGCTTGTCGTCTTGCTGAACTCCAGTTTGGAAGATGTGCGAGAGTATGTATTCATAGGGATATTTACAGCCACTTAGAGAAAGTAGCTCTCAGGGCTGGTGCGCAGGGTTACAAAACTACATTCAAAGAAGGACAAGAAAAATATACGGGGGAGGCTTACATTCGGGTAGAGAAAGCAACTCTCGTGGGGTGTATTGCCAGATGGCTAAACGTTGAGATTGGAACAAGTGTGAGTTTCTTGTGAATCACACTGAAGGATGAAGTCACTATGGGAAAGCTGGATACTTCTTAGCCAGACGGGAGTCACGATAGGAACACATACACTGACTGAGAGAAAGCAATTGTTGGGTGGTGGGTTGTAGGTTTGCTAAAGTCCAGTTTGGAAGAAGTGCGAGAATCCTTTATAGGAATGCTTACATTCACTTCCAGAAAGCAGCGATCAGCGGTGGTTTGCAGGATTGCTACACCGCAGTTTGCAAGAAGTGCGAGAGTCGTGCATAGCAATGCTTAAATTCCCTTAGAGAAAGCAACTGTCGGCGGGTGATTTTTAGGCTTTCTAGCCTCTGGTTTGGATGAAGTGTGAGACATACATGGGAACGCTTACATTCCCTTCCAGAAAGCAAGTGTCGCGGAGTGGTTTTTAGGCTTGCAAGACTTCTGAACGGAAGAAGTGCGAGAGGCATATACAGGAAGGCGTACATTTACTTAATGAAAGCAACTATAGTGGGATGCATTGGAGAATTGCTAAAGTCTGAGATTGGAAGAAGTGTGACCTTCCTGTCAAACACACTTGAGAAAGAAGTCATCACGTAGGACGGGGAGAGCTCCCAGCAGTAAGGAGTCATGTATAGGGACGCTTAAACTAACTTAGAGCGAGCAACTAGCAGGTGGTGCTCTGTAGGCTGGCTAAACGCTAGAATGGAGGAAGTGCCAGACGGTCTTCTATATTAACGCTTACATTCACTGAGAGAAAGAGACTATGTTGGGCGCTTTGTTACACTGGTAAACTCTGAGATTGGAAGAAGTGTGAGAGTTTCCTGTCCAACGCACTTAAGAAAGAAGTCATTATGTAGGAAGAGGAGAGTTCTCGGCTAGAAAGGGAGGAGGCTTTCTATGTATGGGAACGCTTACATTCACTTCAAGAAACTATCGGGGGGTAATTTGTAGTTAAACTCTAGAAGAACTGTGAGAGTCCTATATAAGAAGGCTTGCATTCACTTAGGGAAAGCAAGTACGAAGAAGGAGTGGTTTGTAGGCTTGCTAAACTCTAGTGTTGACGAAATGCGAGAGTCCTATAGAGGGACGTTAACCTTCAGTTAGTGAGAGCAACTCTCGGGGAGGGGGGTGGTATTTAGGCTTGCTGAACTCTAGTTTGGAAGACATGTCCGAGTTATCCAGGAAGGCTTACAATCACTTAGCTAGAAAGCCAGTATCGGCGGTCGCCTTGTAGGCTTGCTAAACTCTAGTTTCCAGGAAGGGCAAGAGTCATATAGAGGATCACTTAAATTCACTCAGTGAAAGCAACTGTCGCAGGCTGCCTTTTAGGGTGGCTAAACTCTAGTTGGAAGGAAGTGTGAGAGTCATATATAGGAATTCTTACCTTGACTTAGTGAAAGCACCTATGGAGCGGTGGCTTGTCGTCTTGCTGAACTCCAGTTTGGAAGATGTGCGAGAGTATGTATTCATAGGGATATTTACAGCCACTTAGAGAAAGTAGCTCTCAGGGCTGGTGCGCAGGGTTACAAAACTACATTCAAAGAAGGACAAGAAAAATATACGGGGGAGACTTACATTCGGGTAGAGAAAGCAACTCTCGTGGGGTGTATTGCCAGATGGCTAAACGTTGAGATTGGAACAAGTGTGAGTTTCTTGTGAATCACACTGAAGGATGAAGTCACTATGTAAAAGCTGGATACTTCTTAGCCAGACGGGAGTCACGATAGGAACACATACACTGACTGAGAGAAAGCAATTGTTGGGTGGTGGGTTGTAGGTTTGCTAAAGTCCAGTTTGGAAGAAGTGCGAGAATCCTTTATAGGAATGCTTACATTCACTTCCAGAAAGCAGCGATCAGCGGTGGTTTGCAGGATTGCTACACCGCAGTTTGCAAGAAGTGCGAGAGTCGTGCATAGCAATGCTTAAATTCCCTTAGAGAAAGCAACTGTCGGCGGGTGATTTTTAGGCTTTCTAGCCTCTGGTTTGGATGAAGTGTGAGACATACATGGGAACGCTTACATTCCCTTCCAGAAAGCAAGTGTCGCGGAGTGGTTTTTAGGCTTGCAAGACTTCTGAACGGAAGAAGTGCGAGAGGCATATACAGGAAGGCGTACATTTACTTAATGAAAGCAACTATAGTGGGATGCATTGGAGAATTGCTAAAGTCTGAGATTGGAAGAAGTGTGACCTTCCTGTCAAACACACTTGAGAAAGAAGTCATCACGTAGGACGGGGAGAGCTCCCAGCAGTAAGGAGTCATGTATAGGGACGCTTAAACTAACTTAGAGCGAGCAACTAGCAGGTGGTGCTCTGTAGGCTGGCTAAACGCTAGAATGGAGGAAGTGACAGACGGTCTTCTATATGAACGCTTACATTCACTGAGAGAAAGAGACTATGTTGGGCGCTTTGTTACACTGGTAAACTCTGAGATTGGAGGAAGTGTGAGAGTTTCCTGTCCAACGCACTTAGGAAAGAAGTCATTATGTAGGAAGAGGAGAGTTCTCGGCTAGAAAGGGAGGAGGCTTTCTATGTATGGGAACGCTTACATTCACTTCAAGAAACTATCGGGGGGTAATTTGTAGTTAAACTCTAGAAGAACTGTGAGAGTCCTATATAGGAAGGCTTGCATTCACTTAGGGAAAGCAAGTACGAAGAAGGAGTAGTTTGTAGGCTTGCTAAACTCTAGTGTTGACGAAATGCGAGAGTCCTATAGAGGGACGTTAACCTTCAGTTAGTGAGAGCAACTCTCGGGGGGGTTGGTATTTAGGCTTGCTGAACTCTAGTTTGGAAGACATGTCCGAGTTATCCAGGAAGGCTTACAATCACTTAGCTAGAAAGCCAGTATCGGCGGTCGCCTTGTAGGCTTGCTAAACTCTAGTTTCCAGGAAGGGCAAGAGTCATATAGAGGATCACTTCAATTCACTCAGTGAAAGCAACTGTCGCGGGCTGCCTTTTAGGGTGGCTAAACTCTAGTTGGAAAGAAGTGTGAGAGTCATATATAGGAATTCTTACCTTGACTTAGTGAAAGCACCTATGGAGCGGTGGCTTGTCGTCTTGCTGAACTCCAGTTTGGAAGATGTGCGAGAGTATGTATTCATAGGGATATTTACAGCCACTTAGAGAAAGTAGCTCTCAGGGCTGGTGCGCAGGGTTACAAAACTACATTCAAAGAAGGACAAGAAAAATATACGGGGGAGGCTTACATTCGGGTAGAGAAAGCAACTCTCGTGGGGTGTATTGCCAGATGGCTAAACGTTGAGATTGGAACAAGTGTGAGTTTCTTGTGAATCACACTGAAGGATGAAGTCACTATGTAAAAGCTGGATACTTCTTAGCCAGACGGGAGTCACGATAGGAACACATACACTGACTGAGAGAAAGCAATTGTTGGGTGGTGGGTTGTAGGTTTGCTAAAGTCCAGTTTGGAAGAAGTGCGAGAATCCTTTATAGGAATGCTTACATTCACTTCCAGAAAGCAGCGATCAGCGGTGGTTTGCAGGATTGCTACACCGCAGTTTGCAAGAAGTGCGAGAGTCGTGCATAGCAATGCTTAAATTCCCTTAGAGAAAGCAACTGTCGGCGGGTGATTTTTAGGCTTTCTAGCCTCTGGTTTGGATGAAGTGTGAGACATACATGGGAACGCTTACATTCCCTTCCAGAAAGCAAGTGTCGCGGAGTGGTTTTTAGGCTTGCAAGACTTCTGAACGGAAGAAGTGCGAGAGGCATATACAGGAAGGCGTACATTTACTTAATGAAAGCAACTATAGTGGGATGCATTGGAGAATTGCTAAAGTCTGAGATTGGAAGAAGTGTGACCTTCCTGTCAAACACACTTGAGAAAGAAGTCATCACGTAGGACGGGGAGAGCTCCCAGCAGTAAGGAGTCATGTATAGGGACGCTTAAACTAACTTAGAGCGAGCAACTAGCAGGTGGTGCTCTGTAGGCTGGCTAAACGCTAGAATGGAGGAAGTGCCAGACGGTCTTCTATATTAACGCTTACATTCACTGAGAGAAAGAGACTATGTTGGGCGCTTTGTTACACTGGTAAACTCTGAGATTGGAAGAAGTGTGAGAGTTTCCTGTCCAACGCACTTAAGAAAGAAGTCATTATGTAGGAAGAGGAGAGTTCTCGGCTAGAAAGGGAGGACGCTTTCTATGTATGGGAACGCATACATTCACTTCAAGAAACTATCGGGGGGTAATTTGTAGTTAAACTCTAGAAGAACTGTGAGAGTCCTATATAGGAAGGCTTGCATTCACTTAGGGAAAGCAAGTACGAAGAAGGAGTGGTTTGTAGGCTTGCTAAACTCTAGTGTTGACGAAATGCGAGAGTCCTATAGAGGGACGTTAACCTTCAGTTAGTGAGAGCAACTCTCGGGGGGGGGTGGTATTTAGGCTTGCTGAACTCTAGTTTGGAAGACATGTCCGAGTTATCCAGGAAGGCTTACAATCACTTAGCTAGAAAGCCAGTATCGGCGGTCGCCTTGTAGGCTTGCTAAACTCTAGTTTCCAGGAAGGGCAAGAGTCATATAGAGGATCACTTAAATTCACTCAGTGAAAGCAACTGTCGCGGGCTGCCTTTTAGGGTGGCTAAACTCTAGTTGGAAGGAAGTGTGAGAGTCATATATAGGAATTCTTTCCTTGACTTAGTGAAAGCACCTATGGAGCGGTGGCTTGTCGTCTTGCTGAACTCCAGTTTGGAAGATGTGCGAGAGTATGTATTCATAGGGATATTTACAGCCACTTAGAGAAAGTAGCTCTCAGGGCTGGTGCGCAGGGTTACAAAACTACATTCAAAGAAGGACAAGAAAAATATACGGGGGAGGCTTACATTCGGGTAGAGAAAGCAACTCTCGTGGGGTGTATTGCCAGATGGCTAAACGTTGAGATTGGAACAAGTGTGAGTTTCTTGTGAATCACACTGAAGGATGAAGTCACTATGTAAAAGCTGGATACTTCTTAGCCAGACGGGAGTCACGATAGGAACACATACACTGACTGAGAGAAAGCAATTGTTGGGTGGTGGGTTGTAGGTTTGCTAAAGTCCAGTTTGGAAGAAGTGCGAGAATCCTTTATAGGAATGCTTACATTCACTTCCAGAAAGCAGCGATCAGCGGTGGTTTGCAGGATTGCTACACCGCAGTTTGCAAGAAGTGCGAGAGTCGTGCATAGCAATGCTTAAATTCCCTTAGAGAAAGCAACTGTCGGCGGGTGATTTTTAGGCTTTCTAGCCTCTGGTTTGGATGAAGTGTGAGACATACATGGGAACGCTTACATTCCCTTCCAGAAAGCAAGTGTCGCGGAGTGGTTTTTAGGCTTGCAAGACTTCTGAACGGAAGAAGTGCGAGAGGCATATACAGGAAGGCGTACATTTACTTAATGAAAGCAACTATAGTGGGATGCATTGGAGAATTGCTAAAGTCTGAGATTGGAAGAAGTGTGACCTTCCTGTCAAACACACTTGAGAAAGAAGTCATCACGTAGGACGGGGAGAGCTCCCAGCAGTAAGGAGTCATGTATAGGGACGCTTAAACTAACTTAGAGCGAGCAACTAGCAGGTGGTGCTCTGTAGGCTGGCTAAACGCTAGAATGGAGGAAGTGCCAGACGGTCTTCTATATTAACGCTTACATTCACTGAGAGAAAGAGACTATGTTGGGCGCTTTGTTACACTGGTAAACTCTGAGATTGGAAGAAGTGTGAGAGTTTCCTGTCCAACGCACTTAAGAAAGAAGTCATTATGTAGGAAGAGGAGAGTTCTCGGCTAGAAAGGGAGGAGGCTTTCTATGTATGGGAACGCTTACATTCACTTCAAGAAACTATCGGGGGGTAATTTGTAGTTAAACTCTAGAAGAACTGTGAGAGTCCTATATAGGAAGGCTTGCATTCACTTAGGGAAAGCAAGTACGAAGAAGGAGTGGTTTGTAGGCTTGCTAAACTCTAGTGTTGACGAAATGCGAGAGTCCTATAGAGGGACGTTAACCTTCAGTTAGTGAGAGCAACTCTCGGGGAGGGGGGTGGTATTTAGGCTTGCTGAACTCTAGTTTGGAAGACATGTCCGAGTTATCCAGGAAGGCTTACAATCACTTAGCTAGAAAGCCAGTATCGGCGGTCGCCTTGTAGGCTTGCTAAACTCTAGTTTCCAGGAAGGGCAAGAGTCATATAGAGGATCACTTAAATTCACTCAGTGAAAGCAACTGTCGCGGGCTGCCTTTTAGGGTGGCTAAACTCTAGTTGGAAGGAAGTGTGAGAGTCATATATAGGAATTCTTACCTTGACTTAGTGAAAGCACCTATGGAGCGGTGGCTTGTCGTCTTGCTGAACTCCAGTTTGGAAGATGTGCGAGAGTATGTATTCATAGGGATATTTACAGCCACTTAGAGAAAGTAGCTCTCAGGGCTGGTGCGCAGGGTTACAAAACTACATTCAAAGAAGGACAAGAAAAATATACGGGGGAGGCTTACATTCGGGTAGAGAAAGCAACTCTCGTGGGGTGTATTGCCAGATGGCTAAACGTTGAGATTGGAACAAGTGTGAGTTTCTTGTGAATCACACTGAAGGATGAAGTCACTATGTAAAAGCTGGATACTTCTTAGCCAGACGGGAGTCACGATAGGAACACATACACTGACTGAGAGAAAGCAATTGTTGGGTGGTGGGTTGTAGGTTTGCTAAAGTCCAGTTTGGAAGAAGTGCGAGAATCCTTTATAGGAATGCTTACATTCACTTCCAGAAAGCAGCGATCAGCGGTGGTTTGCAGGATTGCTACACCGCAGTTTGCAAGAAGTGCGAGAGTCGTGCATAGCAATGCTTAAATTCCCTTAGAGAAAGCAACTGTCGGCGGGTGATTTTTAGGCTTTCTAGCCTCTGGTTTGGATGAAGTGTGAGACATACATGGGAACGCTTACATTCCCTTCCAGAAAGCAAGTGTCGCGGAGTGGTTTTTAGGCTTGCAAGACTTCTGAACGGAAGAAGTGCGAGAGGCATATACAGGAAGGCGTACATTTACTTAATGAAAGCAACTATAGTGGGATGCATTGGAGAATTGCTAAAGTCTGAGATTGGAAGAAGTGTGACCTTCCTGTCAAACACACTTGAGAAAGAAGTCATCACGTAGGACGGGGAGAGCTCCCAGCAGTAAGGAGTCATGTATAGGGACGCTTAAACTAACTTAGAGCGAGCAACTAGCAGGTGGTGCTCTGTAGGCTGGCTAAACGCTAGAATGGAGGAAGTGCCAGACGGTCTTCTATATTAACGCTTACATTCACTGAGAGAAAGAGACTATGTTGGGCGCTTTGTTACACTGGTAAACTCTGAGATTGGAGGAAGTGTGAGAGTTTCCTGTCCAACGCACTTAGGAAAGAAGTCATTATGTAGGAAGAGGAGAGTTCTCGGCTAGAAAGGGAGGAGGCTTTCTATGTATGGGAACGCTTACATTCACTTCAAGAAACTATCGGGGGGTAATTTGTAGTTAAACTCTAGAAGAACTGTGAGAGTCCTATATAGGAAGGCTTGCATTCACTTAGGGAAAGCAATTACGAAGAAGGAGTGGTTTGTAGGTTGCTAAACTCTAGTGTTGACGAAATGCGAGAGTCCTATAGAGGGACGTTAACCTTCAGTTAGTGAGAGCAACTCTCGGGGGGGGGGGTGGTATTTAGGCTTGCTGAACTCTAGTTTGGAAGACATGTCCGAGTTATCCAGGAAGGCTTACAATCACTTAGCTAGAAAGCCAGTATCGGCGGTCGCCTTGTAGGCTTGCTAAACTCTAGTTTCCAGGAAGGGCAAGAGTCATATAGAGGATCACTTAAATTCACTCAGTGAAAGCAACTGTCGCGGGCTGCCTTTTAGGGTGGCTAAACTCTAGTTGGAAGGAAGTGTGAGAGTCATATATAGGAATTCTTACCTTGACTTAGTGAAAGCACCTATGGAGCGGTGGCTTGTCGTCTTGCTGAACTCCAGTTTGGAAGATGTGCGAGAGTATGTATTCATAGGGATATTTACAGCCACTTAGAGAAAGTAGCTCTCAGGGCTGGTGCGCAGGGTTACAAAACTACATTCAAAGAAGGACAAGAAAATTATACGGGGGAGGCTTACATTCGGGTAGAGAAAGCAACTCTCGTGGGGTGTATTGCCAGATGGCTAAACGTTGAGATTGGAACAAGTGTGAGTTTCTTGTGAATCACACTGAAGGATGAAGTCACTATGTAAAAGCTGGATACTTCTTAGCCAGACGGGAGTCACGATAGGAACACATACACTGACTGAGAGAAAGCAATTGTTGGGTGGTGGGTTGTAGGTTTGCTAAAGTCCAGTTTGGAAGAAGTGCGAGAATCCTTTATAGGAATGCTTACATTCACTTCCAGAAAGCAGCGATCAGCGGTGGTTTGCAGGATTGCTACACCGCAGTTAGCAAGAAGTGCGAGAGTCGTGCATAGCAATGCTTAAATTCCCTTAGAGAAAGCAACTGTCGGCGGGTGATTTTTAGGCTTTCTAGCCTCTGGTTTGGATGAAGTGTGAGACATACATGGGAACGCTTACATTCCCTTCCATAGAGCAAGTGTCGCGGAGTGGTTTTTAGGCTTGCAAGACTTCTGAACGGAAGAAGTGCGAGAGGCATATACAGGAAGGCGTACGTTTACTTAATGAAAGCAACTATAGTGGGATGCATTGGAGAATTGCTAAAGTCTGAGATTGGAAGAAGTGTGACCTTCCTGTCAAACACACTTGAGAAAGAAGTCATCACGTAGGACGGGGAGAGCTCCCAGCAGTAAGGAGTCATGTATAGGGACGCTTAAACTAACTTAGAGCGAGCAACTAGCAGGTGGTGCTCTGTAGGCTGGCTAAACGCTAGAATGGAGGAAGTGCCAGACGGTCTTCTATATTAACGCTTACATTCACTGAGAGAAAGAGACTATGTTGGGCGCTTTGTTACACTGGTAAACTCTGAGATTGGAGGAAGTGTGAGAGTTTCCTGTCCAACGCACTTAAGAAAGAAGTCATTATGTAGGAAGAGGAGAGTTCTCGGCTAGAAAGGGAGGACGCTTTCTATGTATGGGAACGCTTACATTCACTTCAAGAAACTATCGGGGGGTAATTTGTAGTTAAACTCTAGAAGAACTGTGAGAGTCCTATATAGGAAGGCTTGCATTCACTTAGGGAAAGCAAGTACGAAGAAGGAGTGGTTTGTAGGCTTGCTAAACTCTAGTGTTGACGAAATGCGAGAGTCCTATAGAGGGACGTTAACCTTCAGTTAGTGAGAGCAACTCTCGGGGAGGGGGGTGGTATTTAGGCTTGCTGAACTCTAGTTTGGAAGACATGTCCGAGTTATCCAGGAAGGCTTACAATCACTTAGCTAGAAAGCCAGTATCGGCGGTCGCCTTGTAGGCTTGCTAAACTCTAGTTTCCAGGAAGGGCAAGAGTCATATAGAGGATCACTTAAATTCACTCAGTGAAAGCAACTGTCGCGGGCTGCCTTTTAGGGTGGCTAAACTCTAGTTGGAAGGAAGTGTGAGAGTCATATATAGGAATTCTTACCTTGACTTAGTGAAAGCACCTATGGAGCGGTGGCTTGTCGTCTTGCTGAACTCCAGTTTGGAAGATGTGCGAGAGTATGTATTCATAGGGATATTTACAGCCACTTAGAGAAAGTAGCTCTCAGGGCTGGTGCGCAGGGTTACAAAACTACATTCAAAGAAGGACAAGAAAATTATACGGGGGAGGCTTACATTCGGGTAGAGAAAGCAACTCTCGTGGGGTGTATTGCCAGATGGCTAAACGTTGAGATTGGAACAAGTGTGAGTTTCTTGTGAATCACACTGAAGGATGAAGTCACTATGTAAAAGCTGGATACTTCTTAGCCAGACGGGAGTCACGATAGGAACACATACACTGACTGAGAGAAAGCAATTGTTGGGTGGTGGGTTGTAGGTTTGCTAAAGTCCAGTTTGGAAGAAGTGCGAGAATCCTTTATAGGAATGCTTACATTCACTTCCAGAAAGCAGCGATCAGCGGTGGTTTGCAGGATTGCTACACCGCAGTTAGCAAGAAGTGCGAGAGTCGTGCATAGCAATGCTTAAATTCCCTTAGAGAAAGCAACTGTCGGCGGGTGATTTTTAGGCTTTCTAGCCTCTGGTTTGGATGAAGTGTGAGACATACATGGGAACGCTTACATTCCCTTCCAGAGAGCAAGTGTCGCGGAGTGGTTTTTAGGCTTGCAAGACTTCTGAACGGAAGAAGTGCGAGAGGCATATACAGGAAGGCGTACGTTTACTTAATGAAAGCAACTATAGTGGGATGCATTGGAGAATTGCTAAAGTCTGAGATTGGAAGAAGTGTGACCTTCCTGTCAAACACACTTGAGAAAGAAGTCATCACGTAGGACGGGGAGAGCTCCCAGCAGTAAGGAGTCATGTATAGGGACGCTTAAACTAACTTAGAGCGAGCAACTAGCAGGTGGTGCTCTGTAGGCTGGCTAAACGCTAGAATGGAGGAAGTGCCAGACGGTCTTCTATATTAACGCTTACATTCACTGAGAGAAAGAGACTATGTTGGGCGCTTTGTTACACTGGTAAACTCTGAGATTGGAGGAAGTGTGAGAGTTTCCTGTCCAACGCACTTAGGAAAGAAGTCATTATGTAGGAAGAGGAGAGTTCTCGGCTAGAAAGGGAGGAGGCTTTCTATGTATGGGAACGCTTACATTCACTTCAAGAAACTATCGGGGGGTAATTTGTAGTTAAACTCTAGAAGAACTGTGAGAGTCCTATATAGGAAGGCTTGCATTCACTTAGGGAAAGCAATTACGAAGAAGGAGTGGTTTGTAGGTTGCTAAACTCTAGTGTTGACGAAATGCGAGAGTCCTATAGAGGGACGTTAACCTTCAGTTAGTGAGAGCAACTCTCGGGGGGGGGGGGGTGGTATTTAGGCTTGCTGAACTCTAGTTTGGAAGACATGTCCGAGTTATCCAGGAAGGCTTACAATCACTTAGCTAGAAAGCCAGTATCGGCGGTCGCCTTGTAGGCTTGCTAAACTCTAGTTTCCAGGAAGGGCAAGAGTCATATAGAGGATCACTTAAATTCACTCAGTGAAAGCAACTGTCGCGGGCTGCCTTTTAGGGTGGCTAAACTCTAGTTGGAAGGAAGTGTGAGAGTCATATATAGGAATTCTTACCTTGACTTAGTGAAAGCACCTATGGAGCGGTGGCTTGTCGTCTTGCTGAACTCCAGTTTGGAAGATGTGCGAGAGTATGTATTCATAGGGATATTTACAGCCACTTAGAGAAAGTAGCTCTCAGGGCTGGTGCGCAGGGTTACAAAACTACATTCAAAGAAGGACAAGAAAATTATACGGGGGAGGCTTACATTCGGGTAGAGAAAGCAACTCTCGTGGGGTGTATTGCCAGATGGCTAAACGTTGAGATTGGAACAAGTGTGAGTTTCTTGTGAATCACACTGAAGGATGAAGTCACTATGTAAAAGCTGGATACTTCTTAGCCAGACGGGAGTCACGATAGGAACACATACACTGACTGAGAGAAAGCAATTGTTGGGTGGTGGGTTGTAGGTTTGCTAAAGTCCAGTTTGGAAGAAGTGCGAGAATCCTTTATAGGAATGCTTACATTCACTTCCAGAAAGCAGCGATCAGCGGTGGTTTGCAGGATTGCTACACCGCAGTTAGCAAGAAGTGCGAGAGTCGTGCATAGCAATGCTTAAATTCCCTTAGAGAAAGCAACTGTCGGCGGGTGATTTTTAGGCTTTCTAGCCTCTGGTTTGGATGAAGTGTGAGACATACATGGGAACGCTTACATTCCCTTCCATAGAGCAAGTGTCGCGGAGTGGTTTTTAGGCTTGCAAGACTTCTGAACGGAAGAAGTGCGAGAGGCATATACAGGAAGGCGTACGTTTACTTAATGAAAGCAACTATAGTGGGATGCATTGGAGAATTGCTAAAGTCTGAGATTGGAAGAAGTGTGACCTTCCTGTCAAACACACTTGAGAAAGAAGTCATCACGTAGGACGGGGAGAGCTCCCAGCAGTAAGGAGTCATGTATAGGGACGCTTAAACTAACTTAGAGCGAGCAACTAGCAGGTGGTGCTCTGTAGGCTGGCTAAACGCTAGAATGGAGGAAGTGCCAGACGGTCTTCTATATTAACGCTTACATTCACTGAGAGAAAGAGACTATGTTGGGCGCTTTGTTACACTGGTAAACTCTGAGATTGGAGGAAGTGTGAGAGTTTCCTGTCCAACGCACTTAAGAAAGAAGTCATTATGTAGGAAGAGGAGAGTTCTCGGCTAGAAAGGGAGGACGCTTTCTATGTATGGGAACGCTTACATTCACTTCAAGAAACTATCGGGGGGTAATTTGTAGTTAAACTCTAGAAGAACTGTGAGAGTCCTATATAGGAAGGCTTGCATTCACTTAGGGAAAGCAAGTACGAAGAAGGAGTGGTTTGTAGGCTTGCTAAACTCTAGTGTTGACGAAATGCGAGAGTCCTATAGAGGGACGTTAACCTTCAGTTAGTGAGAGCAACTCTCGGGGAGGGGGGTGGTATTTAGGCTTGCTGAACTCTAGTTTGGAAGACATGTCCGAGTTATCCAGGAAGGCTTACAATCACTTAGCTAGAAAGCCAGTATCGGCGGTCGCCTTGTAGGCTTGCTAAACTCTAGTTTCCAGGAAGGGCAAGAGTCATATAGAGGATCACTTAAATTCACTCAGTGAAAGCAACTGTCGCGGGCTGCCTTTTAGGGTGGCTAAACTCTAGTTGGAAGGAAGTGTGAGAGTCATATATAGGAATTCTTACCTTGACTTAGTGAAAGCACCTATGGAGCGGTGGCTTGTCGTCTTGCTGAACTCCAGTTTGGAAGATGTGCGAGAGTATGTATTCATAGGGATATTTACAGCCACTTAGAGAAAGTAGCTCTCAGGGCTGGTGCGCAGGGTTACAAAACTACATTCAAAGAAGGACAAGAAAATTATACGGGGGAGGCTTACATTCGGGTAGAGAAAGCAACTCTCGTGGGGTGTATTGCCAGATGGCTAAACGTTGAGATTGGAACAAGTGTGAGTTTCTTGTGAATCACACTGAAGGATGAAGTCACTATGTAAAAGCTGGATACTTCTTAGCCAGACGGGAGTCACGATAGGAACACATACACTGACTGAGAGAAAGCAATTGTTGGGTGGTGGGTTGTAGGTTTGCTAAAGTCCAGTTTGGAAGAAGTGCGAGAATCCTTTATAGGAATGCTTACATTCACTTCCAGAAAGCAGCGATCAGCGGTGGTTTGCAGGATTGCTACACCGCAGTTAGCAAGAAGTGCGAGAGTCGTGCATAGCAATGCTTAAATTCCCTTAGAGAAAGCAACTGTCGGCGGGTGATTTTTAGGCTTTCTAGCCTCTGGTTTGGATGAAGTGTGAGACATACATGGGAACGCTTACATTCCCTTCCAGAGAGCAAGTGTCGCGGAGTGGTTTTTAGGCTTGCAAGACTTCTGAACGGAAGAAGTGCGAGAGGCATATACAGGAAGGCGTACGTTTACTTAATGAAAGCAACTATAGTGGGATGCATTGGAGAATTGCTAAAGTCTGAGATTGGAAGAAGTGTGACCTTCCTGTCAAACACACTTGAGAAAGAAGTCATCACGTAGGACGGGGAGAGCTCCCAGCAGTAAGGAGTCATGTATAGGGACGCTTAAACTAACTTAGAGCGAGCAACTAGCAGGTGGTGCTCTGTAGGCTGGCTAAACGCTAGAATGGAGGAAGTGCCAGACGGTCTTCTATATTAACGCTTACATTCACTGAGAGAAAGAGACTATGTTGGGCGCTTTGTTACACTGGTAAACTCTGAGATTGGAGGAAGTGTGAGAGTTTCCTGTCCAACGCACTTAGGAAAGAAGTCATTATGTAGGAAGAGGAGAGTTCTCGGCTAGAAAGGGAGGAGGCTTTCTATGTATGGGAACGCTTACATTCACTTCAAGAAACTATCGGGGGGTAATTTGTAGTTAAACTCTAGAAGAACTGTGAGAGTCCTATATAGGAAGGCTTGCATTCACTTAGGGAAAGCAATTACGAAGAAGGAGTGGTTTGTAGGTTGCTAAACTCTAGTGTTGACGAAATGCGAGAGTCCTATAGAGGGACGTTAACCTTCAGTTAGTGAGAGCAACTCTCGGGGGGGGGGGGGTGGTATTTAGGCTTGCTGAACTCTAGTTTGGAAGACATGTCCGAGTTATCCAGGAAGGCTTACAATCACTTAGCTAGAAAGCCAGTATCGGCGGTCGCCTTGTAGGCTTGCTAAACTCTAGTTTCCAGGAAGGGCAAGAGTCATATAGAGGATCACTTAAATTCACTCAGTGAAAGCAACTGTCGCGGGCTGCCTTTTAGGGTGGCTAAACTCTAGTTGGAAGGAAGTGTGAGAGTCATATATAGGAATTCTTACCTTGACTTAGTGAAAGCACCTATGGAGCGGTGGCTTGTCGTCTTGCTGAACTCCAGTTTGGAAGATGTGCGAGAGTATGTATTCATAGGGATATTTACAGCCACTTAGAGAAAGTAGCTCTCAGGGCTGGTGCGCAGGGTTACAAAACTACATTCAAAGAAGGACAAGAAAATTATACGGGGGAGGCTTACATTCGGGTAGAGAAAGCAACTCTCGTGGGGTGTATTGCCAGATGGCTAAACGTTGAGATTGGAACAAGTGTGAGTTTCTTGTGAATCACACTGAAGGATGAAGTCACTATGTAAAAGCTGGATACTTCTTAGCCAGACGGGAGTCACGATAGGAACACATACACTGACTGAGAGAAAGCAATTGTTGGGTGGTGGGTTGTAGGTTTGCTAAAGTCCAGTTTGGAAGAAGTGCGAGAATCCTTTATAGGAATGCTTACATTCACTTCCAGAAAGCAGCGATCAGCGGTGGTTTGCAGGATTGCTACACCGCAGTTAGCAAGAAGTGCGAGAGTCGTGCATAGCAATGCTTAAATTCCCTTAGAGAAAGCAACTGTCGGCGGGTGATTTTTAGGCTTTCTAGCCTCTGGTTTGGATGAAGTGTGAGACATACATGGGAACGCTTACATTCCCTTCCAGAGAGCAAGTGTCGCGGAGTGGTTTTTAGGCTTGCAAGACTTCTGAACGGAAGAAGTGCGAGAGGCATATACAGGAAGGCGTACATTTACTTAATGAAAGCAACTATAGTGGGATGCATTGGAGAATTGCTAAAGTCTGAGATTGGAAGAAGTGTGACCTTCCTGTCAAACACACTTGAGAAAGAAGTCATCACGTAGGACGGGGAGAGCTCCCAGCAGTAAGGAGTCATGTATAGGGACGCTTAAACTAACTTAGAGAGAGCAACTAGCAGGTGGTGCTCTGTAGGCTGGCTAAACGCTAGAATGGAGGAAGTGCCAGACGGTCTTCTATATTAACGCTTACATTCACTGAGAGAAAGAGACTATGTTGGGCGCTTTGTTACACTGGTAAACTCTGAGATTGGAAGAAGTGTGAGAGTTTCCTGTCCAACGCACTTAAGAAAGAAGTCATTATGTAGGAAGAGGAGAGTTCTCGGCTAGAAAGGGAGGACGCTTTCTATGTATGGGAACGCTTACATTCACTTCAAGAAACTATCGGGGGGTAATTTGTAGTTAAACTCTAGAAGAACTGTGAGAGTCCTATATAGGAAGGCTTGCATTCACTTAGGGAAAGCAAGTACGAAGAAGGAGTGGTTTGTAGGCTTGCTAAACTCTAGTGTTGACGAAATGCGAGAGTCCTATAGAGGGACGTTAACCTTCAGTTAGTGAGAGCAACTCTCGGGGAGGGGGGTGGTATTTAGGCTTGCTGAACTCTAGTTTGGAAGACATGTCCGAGTTATCCAGGAAGGCTTACAATCACTTAGCTAGAAAGCCAGTATCGGCGGTCGCCTTGTAGGCTTGCTAAACTCTAGTTTCCAGGAAGGGCAAGAGTCATATAGAGGATCACTTAAATTCACTCAGTGAAAGCAACTGTCGCAGGCTGCCTTTTAGGGTGGCTAAACTCTAGTTGGAAGGAAGTGTGAGAGTCATATATAGGAATTCTTACCTTGACTTAGTGAAAGCACCTATGGAGCGGTGGCTTGTCGTCTTGCTGAACTCCAGTTTGGAAGATGTGCGAGAGTATGTATTCATAGGGATATTTACAGCCACTTAGAGAAAGTAGCTCTCAGGGCTGGTGCGCAGGGTTACAAAACTACATTCAAAGAAGGAAAAGAAAATTATACGGGGGAGGCTTACATTCGGGTAGAGAAAGCAACTCTCGTGGGGTGTATTGCCAGATGGCTAAACGTTGAGATTGGAACAAGTGTGAGTTTCTTGTGAATCACACTGAAGGATGAAGTCACTATGTAAAAGCTGGATACTTCTTAGCCAGACGGGAGTCACGATAGGAACACATACACTGACTGAGAGAAAGCAATTGTTGGGTGGTGGGTTGTAGGTTTGCTAAAGTCCAGTTTGGAAGAAGTGCGAGAATCCTTTATAGGAATGCTTACATTCACTTCCAGAAAGCAGCGATCAGCGGTGGTTTGCAGGATTGCTACACCGCAGTTTGCAAGAAGTGCGAGAGTCGTGCATAGCAATGCTTAAATTCCCTTAGAGAAAGCAACTGTCGGCGGGTGATTTTTAGGCTTTCTAGCCTCTGGTATGGATGAAGTGTGAGACATACATGGGAACGCTTACATTCCCTTCCAGAAAGCAAGTGTCGCGGAGTGGTTTTTAGGCTTGCAAGACTTCTGAACGGAAGAAGTGCGAGAGGCATATACAGGAAGGCGTACATTTACTTAATGAAAGCAACTATAGTGGGATGCATTGGAGAATTGCTAAAGTCTGAGATTGGAAGAAGTGTGACCTTCCTGTCAAACACACTTGAGAAAGAAGTCATCACGTAGGACGGGGAGAGCTCCCAGCAGTAAGGAGTCATGTATAGGGACGCTTAAACTAACTTAGAGCGAGCAACTAGCAGGTGGTGCTCTGTAGGCTGGCTAAACGCTAGAATGGAGGAAGTGCCAGACGGTCTTCTATATTAACGCTTACATTCACTGAGAGAAAGAGACTAGGTTGGGCGCTTTGTTACACTGGTAAACTCTGAGATTGGAAGAAGTGTGAGAGTTTCCTGTCCAACGCACTTAAGAAAGAAGTCATTATGTAGGAAGAGGAGAGTTCTCGGCTAGAAAGGGAGGAGGCTTTCTATGTATGGGAACGCTTACATTCACTTCAAGAAACTATCGGGGGGTAATTTGTAGTTAAACTCTAGAAGAACTGTGAGAGTCCTATATAGGAAGGCTTGCATTCACTTAGGGAAAGCAAGTTCGAAGAAGGAGTGGTTTGTAGGCTTGCTAAACTCTAGTGTTGACGAAATGCGAGAGTCCTATAGAGGGACGTTAACCTTCAGTTAGTGAGAGCAACTCTCGGGGAGGGGGGTGGTATTTAGGCTTGCTGAACTCTAGTTTGGAAGACATGTCCGAGTTATCCAGGAAGGCTTACAATCACTTAGCTAGAAAGCCAGTATCGGCGGTCGCCTTGTAGGCTTGCTAAACTCTAGTTTCCAGGAAGGGCAAGAGTCATATAGAGGATCACTTAAATTCACTCAGTGAAAGCAACTGTCGCGGGCTGCCTTTTAGGGTGGCTAAACTCTAGTTGGAAGGAAGTGTGAGAGTCATATATAGGAATTCTTACCTTGACTTAGTGAAAGCACCTATGGAGCGGTGGCTTGTCGTCTTGCTGAACTCCAGTTTGGAAGATGTGCGAGAGTATGTATTCATAGGGATATTTACAGCCACTTAGAGAAAGTAGCTCTCAGGGCTGGTGCGCAGGGTTACAAAACTACATTCAAAGAAGGACAAGAAAATTATACGGGGGAGGCTTACATTCGGGTAGAGAAAGCAACTCTCGTGGGGTGTATTGCCAGATGGCTAAACGTTGAGATTGGAACAAGTGTGAGTTTCTTGTGAATCACACTGAAGGATGAACTCACTATGTAAAAGCTGGATACTTCTTAGCCAGACGGGAGTCACGATAGGAACACATACACTGACTGAGAGAAAGCAATTGTTGGGTGGTGGGTTGTAGGTTTGCTAAAGTCCAGTTTGGAAGAAGTGCGAGAATCCTTTATAGGAATGCTTACATTCACTTCCAGAAAGCAGCGATCAGCGGTGGTTTGCAGGATTGCTACACCGCAGTTTGCAAGAAGTGCGAGAGTCATGCATAGCAATGCTTAAATTCCCTTAGAGAAAGCAACTGTCGGCGGGTGATTTTTAGGCTTTCTAGCCTCTGGTTTGGATGAAGTGTGAGACATACATGGGAACGCTTACATTCCCTTCCAGAAAGCAAGTGTCGCGGAGTGGTTTTTAGGCTTGCAAGACTTCTGAACGGAAGAAGTGCGAGAGGCATATACAGGAAGGCGTACATTTACTTAATGAAAGCAACTATAGTGGGATGCATTGGAGAATTGCTAAAGTCTGAGATTGGAAGAAGTGTGACCTTCCTGTCAAACACACTTGAGAAAGAAGTCATCACGTAGGACGGGGAGAGCTCCCAGCAGTAAGGAGTCATGTATAGGGACGCTTAAACTAACTTAGAGCAAGCAACTAGCAGGTGGTGCTCTGTAGGCTGGCTAAACGCTAGAATGGAGGAAGTGCCAGACGGTCTTCTATATGAACGCTTACATTCACTGAGAGAAAGAGACTATGATGGGCGCTTTGTTACACTGGTAAACTCTGAGATTGGAAGAAGTGTGAGAGTTTCCTGTCCAACGCACTTAGGAAAGAAGTCATTATGTAGGAAGAGGAGAGTTCTCGGCTAGAAAGGGAGGACGCTTTCTATGTATGGGAACGCTTACATTCACTTCAAGAAACTATCGGGGGGTAATTTGTAGTTAAACTCTAGAAGAACTGTGAGAGTCCTATATAGGAAGGCTTGCATTCACTTAGGGAAAGCAAGTACGAAGAAGGAGTGGTTTGTAGGCTTGCTAAACTCTAGTGTTGACGAAATGCGAGAGTCCTATAGAGGGACGTTAACCTTCAGTTAGTGAGAGCAACTCTCGGGGGGGGGGGGTGGTATTTAGGCTTGCTGAACTCTAGTTTGGAAGACATGTCCGAGTTATCCAGGAAGGCTTACAATCACTTAGCTAGAAAGCCAGTATCGGCGGTCGCCTTGTAGGCTTGCTAAACTCTAGTTTCCAGGAAGGGCAAGAGTCATATAGAGGATCACTTAAATTCACTCAGTGAAAGCAACTGTCGCGGGCTGCCTTTTAGGGTGGCTAAAGTCTAGTTGGAAGGAAGTGTGAGAGTCATATATAGGAATTCTTACCTTGACTTAGTGAAAGCACCTATGGAGCGGTGGCTTGTCGTCTTGCTGAACTCCAGTTTGGAAGATGTGCGAGAGTATGTATTCATAGGGATATTTACAGCCACTTAGAGAAAGTAGCTCTCAGGGCTGGTGCGCAGGGTTACAAAACTACATTCAAAGAAGGACAAGAAAAATATACGGGGGAGGCTTACATTCGGGTAGAGAAAGCAACTCTCGTGGGGTGTATTGCCAGATGGCTAAACGTTGAGATTGGAACAAGTGTGAGTTTCTTGTGAATCACACTGAAGGATGAAGTCACTATGTAAAAGCTGGATACTTCTTAGCCAGACGGGAGTCACGATAGGAACACATACACTGACTGAGAGAAAGCAATTGTTGGGTGGTGGGTTGTAGGTTTGCTAAAGTCCAGTTTGGAAGAAGTGCGAGAATCCTTTATAGGAATGCTTACATTCACTTCCAGAAAGCAGCGATCAGCGGTGGTTTGCAGGATTGCTACACCGCAGTTTGCAAGAAGTGCGAGAGTCATGCATAGCAATGCTTAAATTCCCTTAGAGAAAGCAACTGTCGGCGGGTGATTTTTAGGCTTTCTAGCCTCTGGTTTGGATGAAGTGTGAGACATACATGGGAACGCTTACATTCCCTTCCAGAAAGCAAGTGTCGCGGAGTGGTTTTTAGGCTTGCAAGACTTCTGAACGGAAGAAGTGCGAGAGGCATATACAGGAAGGCGTACATTTACTTAATGAAAGCAACTATAGTGGGATGCATTGGAGAATTGCTAAAGTCTGAGATTGGAAGAAGTGTGACCTTCCTGTCAAACACACTTGAGAAAGAAGTCATCACGTAGGACGGGGAGAGCTCCCAGCAGTAAGGAGTCATGTATAGGGACGCTTAAACTAACTTAGAGAGAGCAACTAGCAGGTGGTGCTCTGTAGGCTGGCTAAACGCTAGAATGGAGGAAGTGCCAGACGGTCTTCTATATTAACGCTTACATTCACTGAGAGAAAGAGACTATGTTGGGCGCTTTGTTACACTGGTAAACTCTGAGATTGGAGGAAGTGTGAGAGTTTCCTGTCCAACGCACTTAGGAAAGAAGTCATTATGTAGGAAGAGGAGAGTTCTCGGCTAGAAGGGGAGGAGGCTTTCTATGTATGGGAACGCTTACATTCACTTCAAGAAACTATCGGGGGGTAATTTGTAGTTAAACTCTAGAAGAACTGTGAGAGTCCTATATAGGAAGGCTTGCATTCACTTAGGGAAAGCAAGTACGAAGAAGGAGTGGTTTGTAGGCTTGCTAAACTCTAGTGTTGACGAAATGCGAGAGTCCTATAGAGGGACGTTAACCTTCAGTTAGTGAGAGCAACTCTCGGGGGGGGGGGTGGTATTTAGGCTTGCTGAACTCTAGTTTGGAAGACATGTCCGAGTTATCCAGGAAGGCTTACAATCACTTAGCTAGAAAGCCAGTATCGGCGGTCGCCTTGTAGGCTTGCTAAACTCTAGTTTCCAGGAAGGGCAAGAGTCATATAGAGGATCACTTAAATTCACTCAGTGAAAGCAACTGTCGCGGGCTGCCTTTTAGGGTGGCTAAACTCTAGTTGGAAAGAAGTGTGAGAGTCATATATAGGAATTCTTACCTTGACTTAGTGAAAGCACCTATGGAGCGGTGGCTTGTCGTCTTGCTGAACTCCAGTTTGGAAGATGTGCGAGAGTATGTATTCATAGGGATATTTACAGCCACTTAGAGAAAGTAGCTCTCAGGGCTGGTGCGCAGGGTTACAAAACTACATTCAAAGAAGGACAAGAAAAATATACGGGGGAGGCTTACATTCGGGTAGAGAAAGCAACTCTCGTGGGGTGTATTGCCAGATGGCTAAACGTTGAGATTGGAACAAGTGTGAGTTTCTTGTGAATCACACTGAAGGATGAAGTCACTATGTAAAAGCTGGATACTTCTTAGCCAGACGGGAGTCACGATAGGAACACATACACTGACTGAGAGAAAGCAATTGTTGGGTGGTGGGTTGTAGGTTTGCTAAAGTCCAGTTTGGAAGAAGTGCGAGAATCCTTTATAGGAATGCTTACATTCACTTCCAGAAAGCAGCGATCAGCGGTGGTTTGCAGGATTGCTACACCGCAGTTTGCAAGAAGTGCGAGAGTCGTGCATAGCAATGCTTAAATTCCCTTAGAGAAAGCAACTGTCGGCGGGTGATTTTTAGGCTTTCTAGCCTCTGGTACGGATGAAGTGTGAGACATACATGGGAACGCTTACATTCCCTTCCAGAAAGCAAGTGTCGCGGAGTGGTTTTTAGGCTTGCAAGACTTCTGAACGGAAGAAGTGCGAGAGGCATATACAGGAAGGCGTACATTTACTTAATGAAAGCAACTATAGTGGGATGCATTGGAGAATTGCTAAAGTCTGAGATTGGAAGAAGTGTGACCTTCCTGTCAAACACACTTGAGAAAGAAGTCATCACGTAGGACGGGGAGAGCTCCCAGCAGTAAGGAGTCATGTATAGGGATGCTTAAACTAACTTAGAGCGAGCAACTAGCAGGTGGTGCTCTGTAGGCTGGCTAAACGCTAGAATGGAGGAAGTGCCAGATGGTCTTCTATATTAACGCTTACATTCACTGAGAGAAAGAGACTATGTTGGGCGCTTTGTTACACTGGTAAACTCTGAGATTGGAAGAAGTGTGAGAGTTTCCTGTCCAATGCACTTAAGAAAGAAGTCATTATGTAGGAAGAGGAGAGTTCTCGGCTAGAAAGGGAGGACGCTTTCTATGTATGGGAACGCTTACATTCACTTCAAGAAACTATCGGGGGGTAATTTGTAGTTAAACTCTAGAAGAACTGTGAGAGTCCTATATAGGAAGGCTTGCATTCACTTAGGGAAAGCAAGTACGAAGAAGGAGTGGTTTGTAGGCTTGCTAAACTCTAGTGTTGACGAAATGCGAGAGTCCTATAGAGGGACGTTAACCTTCAGTTAGTGAGAGCAACTCTCGGGGGGGGGGGTGGTATTTAGGCTTGCTGAACTCTAGTTTGGAAGACATGTCCGAGTTATCCAGGAAGGCTTACAATCACTTAGCTAGAAAGCCAGTATCGGCGGTCGCCTTGTAGGCTTGCTAAACTCTAGTTTCCAGGAAGGGCAAGAGTCATATAGAGGATCACTTAAATTCACTCAGTGAAAGCAACTGTCGTGGGCTGCCTTTTAGGGTGGCTAAACTCTAGTTGGAAGGAAGTGTGAGAGTCATATATAGGAATTCTTACCTTGACTTAGTGAAAGCACCTATGGAGCGGTGGCTTGTCGTCTTGCTGAACTCCAGTTTGGAAGATGTGCGAGAGTATGTATTCATAGGGATATTTACAGCCACTTAGATAAACTAGCTCTCAGGGCTGGTGCGCAGGGTTACAAAACTACATTCAAAGAAGGACAAGAAAATTATACGGGGGAGGCTTACATTCGGGTAGAGAAAGCAACTCTCGTGGGGTGTATTGCCAGATGGCTAAACGTTGAGATTGGAACAAGTGTGAGTTTCTTGTGAATCACACTGAAGGATGAAGTCACTATGTAAAAGCTGGATACTTCTTAGCCAGACGGGAGTCACGATAGGAACACATACACTGACTGAGAGAAAGCAATTGTTGGGTGGTGGGTTGTAGGTTTGCTAAAGTCCAGTTTGGAAGAAGTGCGAGAATCCTTTATAGGAATGCTTACATTCACTTCCAGAAAGCAGCGATCAGCGGTGGTTTGCAGGATTGCTACACCGCAGTTTGCAAGAAGTGCGAGAGTCATGCATAGCAATGCTTAAATTCCCTTAGAGAAAGCAACTGTCGGCGGGTGATTTTTAGGCTTTCTAGCCTCTGGTTTGGATGAAGTGTGAGACATACATGGGAACGCTTACATTACCTTCCATAGAGCAAGTGTCGCGGAGTGGTTTTTAGGCTTGCAAGACTTCTGAACGGAAGAAGTGCGAGAGGCATATACAGGAAGGCGTACATTTACTTAATGAAAGCAACTATAGTGGGATGCATTGGAGAATTGCTAAAGTCTGAGATTGGAAGAAGTGTGACCTTCCTGTCAAACACACTTGAGAAAGAAGTCATCACGTAGGACGGGGAGAGCTCCCAGCAGTAAGGAGTCATGTATAGGGACGCTTAAACTAACTTAGAGAGAGCAACTAGCAGGTGGTGCTCTGTAGGCCGGCTAAACGCTAGAATGGAGGAAGTGCCAGACGGTCTTCTATATGAACGCTTACATTCACTGAGAGAAAGAGACTATGTTGGGCGCTTTGTTACACTGGTAAACTCTGAGATTGGAAGAAGTGTGAGAGTTTCCTGTCCAACGCACTTAGGAAACAAGTCATTATGTAGGAAGAGGAGAGTTCTCAGCTAGAAAGGGAGGAGGCTTTCTATGTATGGGAACGCTTACATTCACTTCAAGAAACTATCGGGGGGTAATTTGTAGTTAAACTCTAGAAGAACTGTGAGAGTCCTATATAGGAAGGCTTGCATTCACTTAGGGAAAGCAAGTACGAAGAAGGAGTGGTTTGTAGGCTTGCTAAACTCTAGTGTTGACGAAATGCGAGAGTCCTATAGAGGGACGTTAACCTTCAGTTAGTGAGAGCAACTCTCGGGGGGGGGGTGGTATTTAGGCTTGCTGAACTCTAGTTTGGAAGACATGTCCGAGTTATCCAGGAAGGCTTACAATCACTTAGCTAGAAAGCCAGTATCGGCGGTCGCCTTGTAGGCTTGCTAAACTCTAGTTTCCAGGAAGGGCAAGAGTCATATAGAGGATCACTTAAATTCACTCAGTGAAAGCAACTGTCGCGGGCTGCCTTTTAGGGTGGCTAAACTCTAGTTGGAAGGAAGTGTGAGAGTCATATATAGGAATTCTTACCTTGACTTAGTGAAAGCACCTATGGAGCGGTGGCTTGTCGTCTTGCTGAACTCCAGTTTGGAAGATGTGCGAGAGTATGTATTCATAGGGATATTTACAGCCACTTAGAGAAAGTAGCTCTCAGGGCTGGTGCGCAGGGTTACAAAACTACATTCAAAGAAGGACAAGAAAAATATACGGGGGAGGCTTACATTCGGGTAGAGAAAGCAACTCTCGTGGGGTGTATTGCCAGATGGCTAAACGTTGAGATTGGAACAAGTGTGAGTTTCTTGTGAATCACACTGAAGGATGAAGTCACTATGTAAAAGCTGGATACTTCTTAGCCAGACGGGAGTCACGATGGGAACACATACACTGACTGAGAGAAAGCAATTGTTGGGTGGTGGGTTGTAGGTTTGCTAAAGTCCAGTTTGGAAGAAGTGCGAGAATCCTTTATAGGAATGCTTACATTCACTTCCAGAAAGCAGCGATCAGCGGTGGTTTGCAGGATTGCTACACCGCAGTTTGCAAGAAGTGCGAGAGTCGTGCATAGCAATGCTTAAATTCCCTTAGAGAAAGCAACTGTCGGCGGGTGATTTTTAGGCTTTCTAGCCTCTGGTATGGATGAAGTGTGAGACATACATGGGAACGCTTACATTCCCTTCCAGAAAGCAAGTGTCGCGGAGTGGTTTTTAGGCTTGCAAGACTTCTGAACGGAAGAAGTGTGAGAGGCATATACAGGAAGGCGTACATATACTTAATGAAAGCAACTATAGTGGGATGCATTGGAGAATTGCTAAAGTCTGAGATTGGAAGTAGTGTGACCTTCCTGTCAAACACACTTGAGAAAGAAGTCATCACGTAGGACGGGGAGAGCTCCCAGCAGTAAGGAGTCATGTATAGGGACGCTTAAACTAACTTAGAGCGAGCAACTAGCAGGTGGTGCTCTGTAGGCTGGCTAAACGCTAGAATGGAGGAAGTGCCAGACGGTCTTCTATATTAACGCTTACATTCATTGAGAGAAAGAGACTATGTTGGGCGCTTTGTTACACTGGTAAACTCTGAGATTGGAAGAAGTGTGAGAGTTTCCTGTCCAACGCACTTAAGAAAGAAGTCATTATGTAGGAAGAGGAGAGTTCTCGGCTAGAAAGGGAGGAGGCTTTCTATGTATGGGAACGCTTACATTCACTTCAAGAAACTATCGGGGGGTAATTTGTAGTTAAACTCTAGAAGAACTGTGAGAGTCCTATATAGGAAGGCTTGCATTCACTTAGGGAAAGCAAGTACGAAGAAGGAGTGGTTTGTAGGCTTGCTAAACTCTAGTGTTGATGAAATGCGAGAGTCCTATAGAGGGACGTTAACCTTCAGTTAGTGAGAGCAACTCTCGGGGGGGGGGGTGGTATTTAGGCTTGCTGAACTCTAGTTTGGAAGACATGTCCGAGTTATCCAGGAAGGCTTACAATCACTTAGCTAGAAAGCCAGTATCGGCGGTCGCCTTGTAGGCTTGCTAAACTCTAGTTTCCAGGAAGGGCAAGAGTCATATAGAGGATCACTTAAATTCACTCAGTGAAAGCAACTGTCGCGGGCTGCCTTTTAGGGTGGCTAAACTCTAGTTGGAAGGAAGTGTGAGAGTCATATATAGGAATTCTTACCTTGACTTAGTGAAAGCACCTATGGAGCGGTGGCTTGTCGTCTTGCTGAACTCCAGTTTGGAAGATGTGCGAGAGTATGTATTCATAGGGATATTTACAGCCACTTAGAGAAAGTAGCTCTCAGGGCTGGTGCGCAGGGTTACAAAACTACATTCAAAGAAGGACAAGAAAATTATACGGGGGAGGCTTACATTCGGGTAGAGAAAGCAACTCTCGTGGGGTGTATTGCCAGATGGCTAAACGTTGAGATTGGAACAAGTGTGAGTTTCTTGTGAATCACACTGAAGGATGAAGTCACTATGTAAAAGCTGGATACTTCTTAGCCAGACGGGAGTCACGATAGGAACACATACACTGACTGAGAGAAAGCAATTGTTGGGTGGTGGGTTGTAGGTTTGCTAAAGTCCAGTTTGGAAGAAGTGCGAGAATCCTTTATAGGAATGCTTACATTCACTTCCAGAAAGCAGCGATCAGCGGTGGTTTGCAGGATTGCTACACCGCAGTTTGCAAGAAGTGCGAGAGTCATGCATAGCAATGCTTAAATTCCCTTAGAGAAAGCAACTGTCGGCGGGTGATTTTTAGGCTTTCTAGCCTCTGGTTTGGATGAAGTGTGAGACATACATGGGAACGCTTACATTCCCTTCCAGAAAGCAAGTGTCGCGGAGTGGTTTTTAGGCTTGCAAGACTTCTGAACGGAAGAAGTGCGAGAGGCATATACAGGAAGGCGTACATTTACTTAATGAAAGCAACTATAGTGGGATGCATTGGAGAATTGCTAAAGTCTGAGATTGGAAGAAGTGTGACCTTCCTGTCAAACACACTTGAGAAAGAAGTCATCACGTAGGACGGGGAGAGCTCCCAGCAGTAAGGAGTCATGTATAGGGACGCTTAAACTAACTTAGAGCGAGCAACTAGCAGGTGCTGCTCTGTAGGCTGGCTAAACGCTAGAATGGAGGAAGTGCCAGACGGTCTTCTATATTAACGCTTACATTCACTGAGAGAAAGAGACTATGTTGGGCGCTTTGTTACACTGGTAAACTCTGAGATTGGAAGAAGTGTGAGAGTTTCCTGTCCAACGCACTTAGGAAAGAAGTCATTATGTAGGAAGAGGAGAGTTCTCGGCTAGAAAGGGAGGAGGCTTTCTATGTATGGGAACGCTTACATTCACTTCAAGAAACTATCGGGGGGTAATTTGTAGTTAAACTCTAGAAGAACTGTGAGAGTCCTATATAGGAAGGCTTGCATTCACTTAGGGAAAGCAAGTACGAAGAAGGAGTGGTTTGTAGGCTTGCTAAACTCTAATGTTGACGAAATGCGAGAGTCCTATAGAGGGACGTTAACCTTCAGTTAGTGAGAGCAACTCTCGGGGGGGGGGGGTGGTATTTAGGCTTGCTGAACTCTAGTTTGGAAGACATGTCCGAGTTATCCAGGAAGGCTTACAATCACTTAGCTAGAAAGCCAGTATCGGCGGTCGCCTTGTAGGCTTGCTAAACTCTAGTTTCCAGGAAGGGCAAGAGTCATATAGAGGATCACTTAAATTCACTCAGTGAAAGCAACTGTCGCGGGCTGCCTTTTAGGGTGGCTAAACTCTAGTTGGAAAGAAGTGTGAGAGTCATATATAGGAATTCTTACCTTGACTTAGTGAAAGCACCTATGGAGCGGTGGCTTGTCGTCTTGCTGAACTCCAGTTTGGAAGATGTGCGAGAGTATGTATTCATAGGGATATTTACAGCCACTTAGAGAAAGTAGCTCTCAGGGCTGGTGCGCAGGGTTACAAAACTACATTCAAAGAGGGACAAGAAAAATATACGGGGGAGGCTTACATTCGGGTAGAGAAAGCAACTCTCGTGGGCTGTATTTCCAGATGGCTAAACGTTGAGATTGGAACAAGTGTGAGTTTCTTGTGAATCACACTGAAGGATGAAGTCACTATGTAAAAGCTGGATACTTCTTAGCCAGACGGGAGTCACGATAGGAACACATACACTGACTGAGAGAAAGCAATTGTTGGGTGGTGGGTTGTAGGTTTGCTAAAGTCCAGTTTGGAAGAAGTGCGAGAATCTTTTCTAGGAATGCTTCCATTCACTTCCAGAAAGCAGCGATCAGCGGTGGTTTGCAGGATTGCTACACCGCAGTTTGCAAGAAGTGCGAGAGTCGTGCATAGCAATGCTTAAATTCCCTTAGAGAAAGCAACTGTCGGCGGTTGATTTTTAGGCTTTCTAGCCTCTGGTTTGGATGAAGTGTGAGACATACATGGGAACGCTGACATTCCCTTCCAGAGAGCAAGTGTCGCGGAGTGGTTTTTAGGCTTGCAAGACTTCTGAACGGAAGAAGTGCGAGAGGCATATACAGGAAGGCGTACATTTACTTAATGAAAGCAACTATAGTGGGATGCATTGGAGAATTGCTAAAGTCTGAGATTGGAAGAAGTGTGACCTTCCTGTCAAACACACTTGAGAAAGAAGTCATCACGTAGGACGGGGAGAGCTCCCAGCAGTAAGGAGTCATGTATAGGGACGCTTAAACTAACTTAGAGCGAGCAACTAGCAGGTGGTGCTCTGTAGGCGGGCTAAACGCTAGAATGGAGGAAGTGCCAGACGGTCTTCTATATTAACGCTTACATTCACTGAGAGAAAGAGATATGTTGGGCGCTTTGTTACACTGGTAAACTCTGAGATTGGAAGAAGTGTGAGAGTTTCCTGTCCAACGCACTTAAGAAAGAAGTCATTATGTAGGAAGAGGAGAGTTCTCGGCTAGAAAGGGAGGACGCTTTCTATGTATGGGAACGCTTACATTCACTTCAAGAAACTATCGGGGGGTAATTTGTAGTTAAACTCTAGAAGAACTGTGAGAGTCCTATATAGGAAGGCTTGCATTCACTTAGGGAAAGCAAGTACAAAGAAGGAGTGGTTTGTAGGCTTGCTAAACTCTAGTGTTGACGAAATGCGAGAGTCCTATAGAGGGACGTTAACCTTCAGTTAGTGAGAGCAACTCTCGGGGAGGGGGGTGGTATTTAGGCTTGCTGAACTCTAGTTTGGAAGACATGTCCGAGTTATCCAGGAAGGCTTACAATCACTTAGCTAGAAAGCCAGTATCGGCGGTCGCCTTGTAGGCTTGCTAAACTCTAGTTTCCAGGAAGGGCAAGAGTCATATAGAGGATCACTTAAATTCACTCAGTGAAAGCAACTGTCGCAGGCTGCCTTTTAGGGTGGCTAAACTCTAGTTGGAAGGAAGTGTGAGAGTCATATATAGGAATTCTTACCTTGACTTAGTGAAAGCACCTATGGAGCGGTGGCTTGTCGTCTTGCTGAACTCCAGTTTGGAAGATGTGCGAGAGTATGTATTCATAGGGATATTTACAGCCACTTAGAGAAAGTAGCTCTCAGGGCTGGTGCGCAGGGTTACAAAACTACATTCAAAGAAGGACAAGAAAAATATACGGGGGAGGCTTACATTCGGGTAGAGAAAGCAACTCTCGTGGGGTGTATTGCCAGATGGCTAAACGTTGAGATTGGAACAAGTGTGAGTTTCTTGTGAATCACACTGAAGGATGAAGTCACTATGTAAAAGCTGGATACTTCTTAGCCAGACGGGAGTCACGATAGGAACACATACACTGACTGAGAGAAAGCAATTGTTGGGTGGTGGGTTGTAGGTTTGCTAAAGTCCAGTTTGGAAGAAGTGCGAGAATCCTTTATAGGAATGCTTACATTCACTTCCAGAAAGCAGCGATCAGCGGTGGTTTGCAGGATTGCTACACCGCAGTTTGCAAGAAGTGCGAGAGTCGTGCATAGCATTGCTTAAATTCCCTTAGAGAAAGCAACTGTCGGCGGGTGATTTTTAGGCTTTCTAGCCTCTGGTTTGGATGAAGTGTGAGACATACATGGGAACGCTTACATTCCCTTCCAGAAAGCAAGTGTCGCGGAGTGGTTTTTAGGCTTGCAAGACTTCTGAACGGAAGAAGTGCGAGAGGCATATACAGGAAGGCGTACATTTACTTAATGAAAGCAACTATAGTGGGATGCATTGGAGAATTGCTAAAGTCTGAGATTGGAAGAAGTGTGACCTTCCTGTCAAACACACTTGAGAAAGAAGTCATCACGTAGGACGGGGAGAGCTCCCAGCAGTAAGGAGTCATGTATAGGGCCGCTTAAACTAACTTAGAGAGAGCAACTAGCAGGTGATGCTCTGTAGGCTGGCTAAACGCTAGAATGGAGGAAGTGCCAGACGGTCTTCTATATTAACGCTTACATTCACTGAGAGAAAGAGACTATGTTGGGCGCTTTGTTACACTGGTAAACTCTGAGATTGGAAGAAGTGTGAGAGTTTCCTGTCCAACGCACTTAGGAAAGAAGTCATTATGTAGGAAGAGGAGAGTTCTCGGCTAGAAAGGGAGGAGGCTTTCTATGTATGGGAACGCTTACATTCACTTCAAGAAACTATCGGGGGTAATTTGTAGTTAAACTCTAGAAGAACTGTGAGAGTCCTATATAGGAAGGCTTGCATTCACTTAGGGAAAGCAAGTACGAAGAAGGAGTGGTTTGTAGGCTTGCTAAACTCTAGTGTTGACGAAATGCGAGAGTCCTATAGAGGGACGTTAACCTTCAGTTAGTGAGAGCAACTCTCGGGGGGGGGGTGGTATTTAGGCTTGCTGAACTCTAGTTTGGAAGACATGTCCGAGTTATCCAGGAAGGCTTACAATCACTTAGCTAGAAAGCCAGTATCGGCGGTCGCCTTGTAGGCTTGCTAAACTCTAGTTTCCAGGAAGGGCAAGAGTCATATAGAGGATCACTTAAATTCACTCAGTGAAAGCAACTGTCGCAGGCTGCCTTTTAGGGTGGCTAAACTCTAGTTGGAAGGAAGTGTGAGAGTCATATATAGGAATTCTTACCTTGACTTAGTGAAAGCACCTATGGAGCGGTGGCTTGTCGTCTTGCTGAACTCCAGTTTGGAAGATGTGCGAGAGTATGTATTCATAGGGATATTTACAGCCACTTAGAGAAAGTAGCTCTCAGGGCTGGTGCGCAGGGTTACAAAACTACATTCAAAGAAGGACAAGAAAAATATACGGGGGAGGCTTACATTCGGGTAGAGAAAGCAACTCTCGTGGGGTGTATTGCCAGATGGCTAAACGTTGAGATTGGAACAAGTGTGAGTTTCTTGTGAATCACACTGAAGGATGAAGTCACTATGTAAAAGCTGGATACTTCTTAGCCAGACGGGAGTCACGATAGGAACACATACACTGACTGAGAGAAAGCAATTGTTGGGTGGTGGGTTGTAGGTTTGCTAAAGTCCAGTTTGGAAGAAGTGCGAGAATCCTTTATAGGAATGCTTACATTCACTTCCAGAAAGCAGCGATCAGCGGTGGTTTGCAGGATTGCTACACCGCAGTTTGCAAGAAGTGCGAGAGTCGTGCATAGCATTGCTTAAATTCCCTTAGAGAAAGCAACTGTCGGCGGGTGATTTTTAGGCTTTCTAGCCTCTGGTTTGGATGAAGTGTGAGACATACATGGGAACGCTTACATTCCCTTCCAGAAAGCAAGTGTCGCGGAGTGGTTTTTAGGCTTGCAAGACTTCTGAACGGAAGAAGTGCGAGAGGCATATACAGGAAGGCGTACATTTACTTAATGAAAGCAACTATAGTGGGATGCATTGGAGAATTGCTAAAGTCTGAGATTGGAAGAAGTGTGACCTTCCTGTCAAACACACTTGAGAAAGAAGTCATCACGTAGGACGGGGAGAGCTCCCAGCAGTAAGGAGTCATGTATAGGGCCGCTTAAACTAACTTAGAGAGAGCAACTAGCAGGTGATGCTCTGTAGGCTGGCTAAACGCTAGAATGGAGGAAGTGCCAGACGGTCTTCTATATTAACGCTTACATTCACTGAGAGAAAGAGACTATGTTGGGCGCTTTGTTACACTGGTAAACTCTGAGATTGGAAGAAGTGTGAGAGTTTCCTGTCCAACGCACTTAGGAAAGAAGTCATTATGTAGGAAGAGGAGAGTTCTCGGCTAGAAAGGGAGGAGGCTTTCTATGTATGGGAACGCTTACATTCACTTCAAGAAACTATCGGGGGTAATTTGTAGTTAAACTCTAGAAGAACTGTGAGAGTCCTATATAGGAAGGCTTGCATTCACTTAGGGAAAGCAAGTACGAAGAAGGAGTGGTTTGTAGGCTTGCTAAACTCTAGTGTTGACGAAATGCGAGAGTCCTATAGAGGGACGTTAACCTTCAGTTAGTGAGAGCAACTCTCGGGGGGGGGGTGGTATTTAGGCTTGCTGAACTCTAGTTTGGAAGACATGTCCGAGTTATCCAGGAAGGCTTACAATCACTTAGCTAGAAAGCCAGTATCGGCGGTCGCCTTGTAGGCTTGCTAAACTCTAGTTTCCAGGAAGGGCAAGAGTCATATAGAGGATCACTTAAATTCACTCAGTGAAAGCAACTGTCGCAGGCTGCCTTTTAGGGTGGCTAAACTCTAGTTGGAAGGAAGTGTGAGAGTCATATATAGGAATTCTTACCTTGACTTAGTGAAAGCACCTATGGAGCGGTGGCTTGTCGTCTTGCTGAACTCCAGTTTGGAAGATGTGCGAGAGTATGTATTCATAGGGATATTTACAGCCACTTAGAGAAAGTAGCTCTCAGGGCTGGTGCGCAGGGTTACAAAACTACATTCAAAGAAGGACAAGAAAAATATACGGGGGAGGCTTACATTCGGGTAGAGAAAGCAACTCTCGTGGGGTGTATTGCCAGATGGCTAAACGTTGAGATTGGAACAAGTGTGAGTTTCTTGTGAATCACACTGAAGGATGAAGTCACTATGTAAAAGCTGGATACTTCTTAGCCAGACGGGAGTCACGATAGGAACACATACACTGACTGAGAGAAAGCAATTGTTGGGTGGTGGGTTGTAGGTTTGCTAAAGTCCAGTTTGGAAGAAGTGCGAGAATCCTTTATAGGAATGCTTACATTCACTTCCAGAAAGCAGCGATCAGCGGTGGTTTGCAGGATTGCTACACCGCAGTTTGCAAGAAGTGCGAGAGTCGTGCATAGCATTGCTTAAATTCCCTTAGAGAAAGCAACTGTCGGCGGGTGATTTTTAGGCTTTCTAGCCTCTGGTTTGGATGAAGTGTGAGACATACATGGGAACGCTTACATTCCCTTCCAGAAAGCAAGTGTCGCGGAGTGGTTTTTAGGCTTGCAAGACTTCTGAACGGAAGAAGTGCGAGAGGCATATACAGGAAGGCGTACATTTACTTAATGAAAGCAACTATAGTGGGATGCATTGGAGAATTGCTAAAGTCTGAGATTGGAAGAAGTGTGACCTTCCTGTCAAACACACTTGAGAAAGAAGTCATCACGTAGGACGGGGAGAGCTCCCAGCAGTAAGGAGTCATGTATAGGGCCGCTTAAACTAACTTAGAGAGAGCAACTAGCAGGTGATGCTCTGTAGGCTGGCTAAACGCTAGAATGGAGGAAGTGCCAGACGGTCTTCTATATTAACGCTTACATTCACTGAGAGAAAGAGACTATGTTGGGCGCTTTGTTACACTGGTAAACTCTGAGATTGGAAGAAGTGTGAGAGTTTCCTGTCCAACGCACTTAGGAAAGAAGTCATTATGTAGGAAGAGGAGAGTTCTCGGCTAGAAAGGGAGGAGGCTTTCTATGTATGGGAACGCTTACATTCACTTCAAGAAACTATCGGGGGTAATTTGTAGTTAAACTCTAGAAGAACTGTGAGAGTCCTATATAGGAAGGCTTGCATTCACTTAGGGAAAGCAAGTACGAAGAAGGAGTGGTTTGTAGGCTTGCTAAACTCTAGTGTTGACGAAATGCGAGAGTCCTATAGAGGGACGTTAACCTTCAGTTAGTGAGAGCAACTCTCGGGGGGGGGGTGGTATTTAGGCTTGCTGAACTCTAGTTTGGAAGACATGTCCGAGTTATCCAGGAAGGCTTACAATCACTTAGCTAGAAAGCCAGTATCGGCGGTCGCCTTGTAGGCTTGCTAAACTCTAGTTTCCAGGAAGGGCAAGAGTCATATAGAGGATCACTTAAATTCACTCAGTGAAAGCAACTGTCGCAGGCTGCCTTTTAGGGTGGCTAAACTCTAGTTGGAAGGAAGTGTGAGAGTCATATATAGGAATTCTTACCTTGACTTAGTGAAAGCACCTATGGAGCGGTGGCTTGTCGTCTTGCTGAACTCCAGTTTGGAAGATGTGCGAGAGTATGTATTCATAGGGATATTTACAGCCACTTAGAGAAAGTAGCTCTCAGGGCTGGTGCGCAGGGTTACAAAACTACATTCAAAGAAGGACAAGAAAAATATACGGGGGAGGCTTACATTCGGGTAGAGAAAGCAACTCTCGTGGGGTGTATTGCCAGATGGCTAAACGTTGAGATTGGAACAAGTGTGAGTTTCTTGTGAATCACACTGAAGGATGAAGTCACTATGTAAAAGCTGGATACTTCTTAGCCAGACGGGAGTCACGATAGGAACACATACACTGACTGAGAGAAAGCAATTGTTGGGTGGTGGGTTGTAGGTTTGCTAAAGTCCAGTTTGGAAGAAGTGCGAGAATCCTTTATAGGAATGCTTACATTCACTTCCAGAAAGCAGCGATCAGCGGTGGTTTGCAGGATTGCTACACCGCAGTTTGCAAGAAGTGCGAGAGTCGTGCATAGCATTGCTTAAATTCCCTTAGAGAAAGCAACTGTCGGCGGGTGATTTTTAGGCTTTCTAGCCTCTGGTTTGGATGAAGTGTGAGACATACATGGGAACGCTTACATTCCCTTCCAGAAAGCAAGTGTCGCGGAGTGGTTTTTAGGCTTGCAAGACTTCTGAACGGAAGAAGTGCGAGAGGCATATACAGGAAGGCGTACATTTACTTAATGAAAGCAACTATAGTGGGATGCATTGGAGAATTGCTAAAGTCTGAGATTGGAAGAAGTGTGACCTTCCTGTCAAACACACTTGAGAAAGAAGTCATCACGTAGGACGGGGAGAGCTCCCAGCAGTAAGGAGTCATGTATAGGGCCGCTTAAACTAACTTAGAGAGAGCAACTAGCAGGTGATGCTCTGTAGGCTGGCTAAACGCTAGAATGGAGGAAGTGCCAGACGGTCTTCTATATTAACGCTTACATTCACTGAGAGAAAGAGACTATGTTGGGCGCTTTGTTACACTGGTAAACTCTGAGATTGGAAGAAGTGTGAGAGTTTCCTGTCCAACGCACTTAGGAAAGAAGTCATTATGTAGGAAGAGGAGAGTTCTCGGCTAGAAAGGGAGGAGGCTTTCTATGTATGGGAACGCTTACATTCACTTCAAGAAACTATCGGGGGTAATTTGTAGTTAAACTCTAGAAGAACTGTGAGAGTCCTATATAGGAAGGCTTGCATTCACTTAGGGAAAGCAAGTACGAAGAAGGAGTGGTTTGTAGGCTTGCTAAACTCTAGTGTTGACGAAATGCGAGAGTCCTATAGAGGGACGTTAACCTTCAGTTAGTGAGAGCAACTCTCGGGGGGGGGGTGGTATTTAGGCTTGCTGAACTCTAGTTTGGAAGACATGTCCGAGTTATCCAGGAAGGCTTACAATCACTTAGCTAGAAAGCCAGTATCGGCGGTCGCCTTGTAGGCTTGCTAAACTCTAGTTTCCAGGAAGGGCAAGAGTCATATAGAGGATCACTTAAATTCACTCAGTGAAAGCAACTGTCGCAGGCTGCCTTTTAGGGTGGCTAAACTCTAGTTGGAAGGAAGTGTGAGAGTCATATATAGGAATTCTTACCTTGACTTAGTGAAAGCACCTATGGAGCGGTGGCTTGTCGTCTTGCTGAACTCCAGTTTGGAAGATGTGCGAGAGTATGTATTCATAGGGATATTTACAGCCACTTAGAGAAAGTAGCTCTCAGGGCTGGTGCGCAGGGTTACAAAACTACATTCAAAGAAGGACAAGAAAAATATACGGGGGAGGCTTACATTCGGGTAGAGAAAGCAACTCTCGTGGGGTGTATTGCCAGATGGCTAAACGTTGAGATTGGAACAAGTGTTAGTTTCTTGTGAATCACACTGAAGGATGAAGTCACTATGTAAAAGCTGGATACTTCTTAGCCAGACGGGAGTCACGATAGGAACACATACACTGACTGAGAGAAAGCAATTGTTGGGTGGTGGGTTGTAGGTTTGCTAAAGTCCAGTTTGGAAGAAGTGCAAGAATCCTTTATAGAAATGCTTACATTCACTTCCAGAAAGCAGCGATCAGCGGTGGTTTGCAGGATTGCTACACCGCAGTTTGCAAGAAGTGCGAGAGTCGTGCATAGCAATGCTTAAATTCCCTTAGAGAAAGCAACTGTCGGTGGGTGATTTTTAGGCTTTCTAGCCTCTGGTTTGGATGAAGTGTGAGACATACATGGGAACGCTTACATTCCCTTCCAGAAAGCAAGTGTCACGGAGTGGTTTTTAGGCTTGCAAGACTTCTGAACGGAAGAAGTGCGAGAGGCATATACAGGAAGGCGTACATTTACTTAATGAAAGCAACTATAGTGGGATGCATTGGAGAATTGCTAAAGTCTGAGATTGGAAGAAGTGTGACCTTCCTGTCAAACACACTTGAGAAAGAAGTCATCACGTAGGACGGGGAGAGCTCCCAGCAGTAAGGAGTCATGTATAGGGACGCTTAAACTAACTTAGAGCGAGCAACTAGCAGGTGGTGCTCTGTAGGCTGGCTAAACGCTAGAATGGAGGAAGTGCCAGACGGTCTTCTATATGAACGCTTACATTCACTGAGAGAAAGAGACTATGTTGGGCGCTTTGTTACACTGGTAAACTCTGAGATTGGAAGAAGTGTGAGAGTTTCCTGTCCAACGCACTTAAGAAAGAAGTCATTATGTAGGAAGAGGAGAGTTCTCGGCTAGAAACGGAGGACGCTTTCTATGTATGGGAACGCTTACATTCACTTCAAGAAACTATCGGGGGGTAATTTGTAGTTAAACTCTAGAAGAACTGTGAGAGTCCTATACAGGAAGGCTTGCATTCACTTAGGGAAAGCAAGTACGAAGAAGGAGTGGTTTGTAGGCTTGCTAAACTCTAGTGTTGACGAAATGCGAGAGTCCTATAGAGGGACGTTAACCTTCAGTTAGTGAGAGCAACTCTCGGGGAGGGGGGTGGTATTTAGGCTTGCTGAACTCTAGTTTGGAAGACATGTCCGAGTTATCCAGGAAGGCTTACAATCACTTAGCTAGAAAGCCAGTATCGGCGGTCGCCTTGTAGGCTTGCTAAACTCTAGTTTCCAGGAAGGGCAAGAGTCATATAGAGGATCACTTAAATTCACTCAGTGAAAGCAACTGTCGCGGGCTGCCTTTTAAGGTGGCTAAACTCTAGTTCGAAAGAAGTGTGAGAGTCATATATAGGAATTCTTACCTTGACTTAGTGAAAGCACCTATGGAGCGGTGGCTTGTCGTCTTGCTGAACTCCAGTTTGGAAGATGTGCGAGAGTATGTATTCATAGGGATATTTACAGCCACTTAGAGAAAGTAGCTCTCAGGGCTGGTGCGCAGGGTTACAAAACTACATTCAAAGAAGGACAAGAAAAATATACGGGGGAGGCTTACATTCGGGTAGAGAAAGCAACTCTCGTGGGGTGTATTGCCAGATGGCTAAACGTTGAGATTGGAACAAGTGTGAGTTTCTTGTGAATCACACTGAAGGATGAAGTCACTATGGGAAAGCTGGATACTTCTTAGCCAGACGGGAGTCACGATAGGAACACATACACTGACTGAGAGAAAGCAATTGTTGGGTGGTGGGTTGTAGGTTTGCTAAAGTCCAGTTTGGAAGAAGTGCGAGAATCCTTTATAGGAATGCTTACATTCACTTCCAGAAAGCAGCGATCAGCGGTGGTTTGCAGGATTGCTACACCGCAGTTTGCAAGAAGTGCGAGAGTCGTGCATAGCAATGCTTGAATTCCCTTAGAGAAAGCAACTGTAGGCGGGTGATTTTTAGGCTTTCTAGCCTCTGGTTTGGATGAAGTGTGAGACATACATGGGAACGCTTACATTCCCTTCCAGAAAGCAAGTGTCGCGGAGTGGTTTTTAGGCTTGCAAGACTTCTGAACGGAAGAAGTGCGAGAGGCATATACAGGAAGGCGTACATTTACTTAATGAAAGCAACTATAGTGGGATGCATTGGAGAATTGCTAAAGTCTGAGATTGGAAGAAGTGTGACCTTCCTGTCAAACACACTTGAGAAAGAAGTCATCACGTAGGACGGGGAGAGCTCCCAGCAGTAAGGAGTCATGTATAGGGACGCTTAAACTAACTTAGAGCGAGCAACTAGCAGGTGGTGCTCTGTAGGCTGGCTAAACGCTAGAATGGAGGAAGTGCCAGACGGTCTTCTATATTAACGCTTACATTCACTGAGAGAAAGAGACTATGTTGGGCGCTTTGTTACACTGGTAAACTCTGAGATTGGAAGAAGTGTGAGAGTTTCCTGTCCAACGCACTTAAGAAAGAAGTCATTATGTAGGAAGAGGAGAGTTCTCGGCTAGAAAGGGAGGAGGCTTTCTATGTATGGGAACGCTTACATTCACTTCAAGAAACTATCGGGGGGTAATTTGTAGTTAAACTCTAGAAGAACTGTGAGAGTCCTATATAGGAAGGCTTGCATTCACTTAGGGAAAGCAAGTACGAAGAAGGAGTGGTTTGTAGGCTTGCTAAACTCTAGTGTTGACGAAATGCGAGAGTCCTATAGAGGGACGTTAACCTTCAGTTAGTGAGAGCAACTCTCGGGGAGGGGGGTGGTATTTAGGCTTGCTGAACTCTAGTTTGGAAGACATGTCCGAGTTATCCAGGAAGGCTTACAATCACTTAGCTAGAAAGCCAGTATCGGCGGTCGCCTTGTAGGCTTGCTTAACTCTAGTTTCCAGGAAGGGCAAGAGTCATATAGAGGATCACTTAAATTCACTCAGTGAAAGCAACTGTCGCGGGCTGCCTTTTAGGGTGGCTAAACTCTAGTTGGGAGGAAGTGTGAGAGTCATATATAGGAATTCTTACCTTGACTTAGTGAAAGCACCTATGGAGCGGTGGCTTGTCGTCTTCCTGAACTCCAGTTTGGAAGATGTGCGAGAGTATGTATTCATAGGGATATTTACAGCCACTTAGAGAAAGTAGCTCTCAGGGCTGGTGCGCAGGGTTACAAAACTACATTCAAAGAAGGACAAGAAAAATATACGGGGGAGGCTTACATTCGGGTAGAGAAAGCAACTCTCGTGGGGTGTATTGCCAGATGGCTAAACGTTGAGATTGGAACAAGTGTGAGTTTCTTGTGAATCACACTGAAGGATGAAGTCACTATGTAAAAGCTGGATACTTCTTAGCCAGACGGGAGTCACGATAGGAACACATACACTGACTGAGAGAAAGCAATTGTTGGGTGGTGGGTTGTAGGTTTGCTAAAGTCCAGTTTGGAGGAAGTGCGAGAATCCTTTATAGGAATGCTTACATTCACTTCCAGAAAGCAGCGATCAGCGGTGGTTTGCAGGATTGCTACACCGCAGTTTGCAAGAAGTGCGAGAGTCATGCATAGCAATGCTTAAATTCCCTTAGAGAAAGCAACTGTCGGCGGGTGATTTTTAGGCTTTCTAGCCTCTGGTTTGGATGAAGTGTGAGACATACATGGGAACGCTTACATTCACTTCAGGAAAGCAAGTGTCGCGGAGTGGTTTTTAGGCTTGCAAGACTTCTGAACGGAAGAAGTGCGAGAGGCATATACAGGAAGGCGTACATTTACTTAATGAAAGCAACTATAGTGGGATGCATTGGAGAATTGCTAAAGTCTGAGATTGGAAGAAGTGTGACCTTCCTGTCAAACACACTTGAGAAAGAAGTCATCACGTAGGACGGGGAGAGCTCCCAGCAGTAAGGAGTCATGTATAGGGACGCTTAAACTAACTTAGAGCGAGCAACTAGCAGGTGGTGCTCTGTAGGCTGGCTAAACGCTAGAATGGAGGAAGTGCCAGACGGTCTTCTATATTAACGCTTACATTCACTGAGAGAAAGAGACTATGTTGGGCGCTTTGTTACACTGGTAAACTCTGAGATTGGAAGAAGTGTGAGAGTTTCTTGTCCAACGCACTTAAGAAAGAAGTCATTATGTAGGAAGAGAAGAGTTCTCGGCTAGAAAGGGAGGAGGCTTTCTATGTATGGGAACGCTTACATTCACTTCAAGAAACTATCGGGGGGTAATTTGTAGTTAAACTCTAGAAGAACTGTGAGAGTCCTATATAGGAAGGCTTGCATTCACTTAGGGAAAGCAAGTACGAAGAAGGAGTGGTTTGTAGGCTTGCTAAACTCTAGTGTTGACGAAATGCGAGAGTCCTATAGAGGGACGTTAACCTTCAGTTAGTGAGAGCAACTCTCGGGGAGGGGGGTGGTATTTAGGCTTGCTGAACTCTAGTTTGGAAGACATGTCCGAGTTATCCAGGAAGGCTTACAATCACTTAGCCAGAAAGCCAGTATCGGCGGTCGCCTTGTAGGCTTGCCTAACTCTAGTTTCCAGGAAGGGCAAGAGTCATATAGAGGATCACTTAAATTCACTCAGTGAAAGCAACTGTCGCGGGCTGCCTTTTAGGGTGGCTAAACTCTAGTTGGGAGGAAGTGTTAGAGTCATATATAGGAATTCTTACCTTGACTTAGTGAAAGCACCTGTGGAGCGGTGGCTTGTCGTCTTGCTGAACTCCAGTTTGGAAGATGTGCGAGAGTATGTATTCATAGGGATATTTACAGCCACTTAGAGAAAGTAGCTCTCAGGGCTGGTGCGCAGGGTTACAAAACTATATTCAAAGAAGGACAAGAAAAATATACGGGGGAGGCTTACATTCGGGTAGAGAAAGCAACTCTCGTGGGGTGTATTGCCAGATGGCTAAACGTTGAGATTGGAACAAGTGTGAGTTTCTTGTGAATCACACTGAAGGATGAAGTCACTATGTAAAAGCTGGATACTTCTTAGCCAGACGGGAGTCACGATAGGAACACATACACTGACTGAGAGAAAGCAATTGTTGGGTGGTGGGTTGTATGTTTGCTAAAGTCCAGTTTGGAAGAAGTGCGAGAATCCTTTATAGGAATGCTTACATTCACTTCCAGAAAGCAGCGATCAGCGGTGGTTTGCAGGATTGCTACACCGCAGTTTGCAAGAAGTGCGAGAGTCATGCATAGCAATGCTTAAATTCCCTTAGAGAAAGCAACTGTCGGCGGGTGATTTTTAGGCTTTCTAGCCTCTGGTTTGGATGAAGTGTGAGACATACATGGGAACGCTTACATTCACTTCAGGAAAGCAAGTGTCGCGGAGTGGTTTTTAGGCTTGCAAGACTTCTGAACGGAAGAAGTGCGAGAGGCATATACAGGAAGGCGTACATTTACTTAATGAAAGCAACTATAGTGGGATGCATTGGAGAATTGCTAAAGTCTGAGATTGGAAGAAGTGTGACCTTCCTGTCAAACACACTTGAGAAAGAAGTCATCACGTAGGACGGGGAGAGCTCCCAGCAGTAAGGAGTCATGTATAGGGACGCTTAAACTAACTTAGAGCGAGCAACTAGCAGGTGGTGCTCTGTAGGCTGGCTAAACGCTAGAATGGAGGAAGTGCCAGACGGTCTTCTATATTAACGCTTACATTCACTGAGAGAAAGAGACTATGTTGGGCGCTTTGTTACACTGGTAAACTCTGAGATTGAAAGAAGTGTGAGAGTTTCTTGTCCAACGCACTTAAGAAAGAAGTCATTATGTAGGAAGAGGAGAGTTCTCGGCTAGAAAGGGAGGACGCTTTCTATGTATGGGAACGCTTACATTCACTTCAAGAAACTATCGGGGGGTAATTTGTAGTTAAACTCTAGAAGAACTGTGAGAGTCCTATATAGGAAGGCTTGCATTCACTTAGGGAAAGCAAGTACGAAGAAGGAGTTGTTTGTAGGCTTGCTAAACTCTAGTGTTGACGAAATGCGAGAGTCCTATAGAGGGACGTTAACATTCAGTTAGTGAGAGCAACTCTCGGGGAGGGGGGTGGTATTTAGGCTTGCTGAACTCTAGTTTGGAAGACATGTCCGAGTTATCCAGGAAGGCTTACAATCACTTAGCTAGAAAGCCAGTATCGGCGGTCGCCTTGTAGGCTTGCTTAACTCTAGTTTCCAGGAAGGGCAAGAGTCATATAGAGGATCACTTAAATTCACTCAGTGAAAGCAACTGTCGCGGGCTGCCTTTTAGGGTGGCTAAACTCTAGTTGGAAGGAAGTGTGAGAGTCATATATAGGAATTCTTACCTTGACTTAGTGAAAGCACCTATGGAGCGGTGGCTTGTCGTCTTGCTGAACTCCAGTTTGGAAGATGTGCGAGAGTATGTATTCATAGGGATATTTACAGCCACTTAGAGAAAGTAGCTCTCAGGGCTGGTGCGCAGGGTTACAAAACTACATTCAAAGAAGGACAAGAAAAATATACGGGGGAGGCTTACATTCGGGTAGAGAAAGCAACTCTCGTGGGGTGTATTGCCAGATGGCTAAACGTTGAGATTGGAACAAGTGTGAGTTTCTTGTGAATCACACTGAAGGATGAAGTCACTATGTAAAAGCTGGATACTTCTTAGCCAGACGGGAGTCACGATAGGAACACATACACTGACTGAGAGAAAGCAATTGTTGGGTGGTGGGTTGTAGGTTTGCTAAAGTCCAGTTTGGAAGAAGTGCGAGAATCCTTTATAGGAATGCTTACATTCACTTCCAGAAAGCAGCGATCAGCGGTGGTTTGCAGGATTGCTACACCGCAGTTTGCAAGAAGTGGGAGAGTCCTGCATAGCAATGCTTAAATTCCCTTAGAGAAAGCAACTATCGGCGGGTGATTTTTAGGCTTTCTAGCCTCTGGTTTGGATGAAGTGTGAGACATACATGGGAACGCTTACATTCCCTTCCAGAGAGCAAGTGTCGCGGAGTGGTTTTTAGGCTTGCAAGACTTCTGAACGGAAGAAGTGCGAGAGGCATATACAGGAAGGCGTACATTTACTTAATGAAAGCAACTATAGTGGGATGCATTGGAGAATTGCTAAAGTCTGAGATTGGAAGAAGTGTGACCTTCCTGTCAAACACACTTGAGAAAGAAGTCATCACGTAGGACGGGGAGAGCTCCTAGCAGTAAGGAGTTATGTATAGGGACGCTTAAACTAACTTAGAGAGAGCAACTAGCAGGTGGTGCTCTGTAGGCTGGCTAAACGCTAGAATGGAGGAAGTGCCAGACGGTCTTCTATATTAACGCTTACATTCACTGAGAGAAAGAGACTATGTTGGGCGCTTTGTTACACTGGTAAACTCTGAGATTGGAAGAAGTGTGAGAGTTTCCTGTCCAACGCACTTAGGAAAGAAGTCATTATGTAGGAAGAGGAGAGTTCTCGGCTAGAAAGGGAGGAGGCTTTCTATGTATGGCAACGCTTACATTCACTTCAAGAAACTATCGGGGGGTAATTTGTAGTTAAACTCTAGAAGAACTGTGAGAGTCCTATATAGGAAGGCTTACATTCACTTAGGGAAAGCAAGTACGAAGAAGGAGTGGTTTGTAGGCTTGCTAAACTCTAATGTTGACGAAATGCGAGAGTCCTATAGAGGGACGTTAACCTTCAGTTAGTGAGAGCAACTCTCGGGGGGGGGGGTGGTATTTAGGCTTGCTGAACTCTAGTTTGGAAGACATGTCCGAGTTATCCAGGAAGGCTTACAATCACTTAGCTAGAAAGCCAGTATCGGCGGTCGCCTTGTAGGCTTGCTAAACTCTAGTTTCCAGGAAGGGCAAGAGTCATATAGAGGATCACTTAAATTCACTCAGTGAAAGCAACTGTCGCGTGCTGCCTTTTAGGGTGGCTAAACTCTAGTTGGAAAGAAGTGTGAGAGTCATATATAGGAATTCTTACCTTGACTTAGTGAAAGCACCTATGGAGCGGTGGCTTGTCGTCTTGCTGAACTCCAGTTTGGAAGATGTGCGAGAGTATGTATTCATAGGGATATTTACAGCCACTTAGAGAAAGTAGCTCTCAGGGCTGGTGCGCAGGGTTACAAAACTACATTCAAAGAAGGACAAGAAAAATATACGGGGGAGGCTTACATTCGGGTAGAGAAAGCAACTCTCGTGGGGTGTATTGCCAGATGGCTAAACGTTGAGATTGGAACAAGTGTGAGTTTCTTGTGAATCACACTGAAGGATGAAGTCACTATGTAAAAGCTGGATACTTCTTAGCCAGACGGGAGTCACGATAGGAACGCATACACTGACTGAGAGAAAGCAATTGTTGGGTGGTGGGTTGTAGGTTTGCTAAAGTCCAGTTTGGAAGAAGTGCGAGAATCCTTTATAGGAATGCTTACATTCACTTCCAGAAAGCGGCGATCAGCGGTGGTTTGCAGGATTGCTACACCGCAGTTTGCAAGAAGTGCGAGAGTCGTGCATAGCAATGCTTAAATTCCCTTAGAGAAAGCAACTGTCGGCGGGTGATTTTTAGGCTTTCTAGCCTCTGGTTTGGATGAAGTGTGAGACATACATGGGAACGCTTACATTCCCTTCCAGAAAGCAAGTGTCGCGGAGTGGTTTTTAGGCTTGCAAGACTTCTGAACGGAAGAAGTGCGAGAGGCATATACAGGAAGGCGTACATTTACTTAATGAAAGCAACTATAGTGGGATGCATTGGAGAATTGCTAAAGTCTGAGATTGGAAGAAGTGTGACCTTCCTGTCAAACACACTTGAGAAAGAAGTCATCACGTAGGACGGGGAGAGCTCCCAGCAGTAAGGAGTCATGTATAGGGACGCTTAAACTAACTTAGAGCGAGCAACTAGCAGGTGGTGCTCTGTAGGCTGGCTAAACGCTAGAATGGAGGAAGTGCCAGACGGTCTTCTATATGAACGCTTACATTCACTGAGAGAAAGAGACTATGTTGGGCGCTTTGTTACACTGGTAAACTCTGAGATTGGAGGAAGTGTGAGAGTTTCCTGTCCAACGCACTTAAGAAAGAAGTCATTATGTAGGAAGAGGAGAGTTCTCGGCTAGAAAGGGAGGACGCTTTCTATGTATGGGAACGCTTACATTCACTTCAAGAAACTATCGGGGGGTAATTTGTAGTTAAACTCTAGAAGAACTGTGAGAGTCCTATATAGGAAGGCTTGCATTCACTTAGGGAAAGCAAGTACGAAGAAGGAGTGGTTTGTAGGCTTGCTAAACTCTAGTGTTGACGAAATGCGAGAGTCCTATAGAGGGACGTTAACCTTCAGTTAGTGAGAGCAACTCTCGGGGGGGGGGTGGTATTTAGGCTTGCTGAACTCTAGTTTGGAAGACATGTCCGAGTTATCCAGGAAGGCTTACAATCACTTAGCTAGAAAGCCAGTATCGGCGGTCGCCTTGTAGGCTTGCTAAACTCTAGTTTCCAGGAAGGGCAAGAGTCATATAGAGGATCACTTAAATTCACTCAGTGAAAGCAACTGTCGCGGGCTGCCTTTTAGGGTGGCTAAACTCTAGTTGGAAGGAAGTGTGAGAGTCATATATAGGAATTCTTACCTTGACTTAGTGAAAGCACCTATGGAGCGGTGGCTTGTCGTCTTGCTGAACTCCAGTTTGGAAGATGTGCGAGAGTATGTATTCATAGGGATATTTACAGCCACTTAGAGAAAGTAGCTCTCAGGGCTGGTGCGCAGGGTTACAAAACTACATTCAAAGAAGGACAAGAAAAATATACGGGGGAGGCTTACATTCGGGTAGAGAAAGCAACTCTCGTGGGGTGTATTGCCAGATGGCTAAACGTTGAGATTGGAACAAGTGTGAGTTTCTTGTGAATCACACTGAAGGATGAAGTCACTATGTAAAAGCTGGATACTTCTTAGCCAGACGGGAGTCACGATAGGAACACATACACTGACTGAGAGAAAGCAATTGTTGGGTGGTGGGTTGTAGGTTTGCTAAAGTCCAGTTTGGAAGAAGTGCGAGAATCCTTTATAGGAATGCTTACATTCACTTCCAGAAAGCAGCGATCAGCGGTGGTTTGCAGGATTGCTACACCGCAGTTTGCAAGAAGTGGGAGAGTCCTGCATAGCAATGCTTAAATTCCCTTAGAGAAAGCAACTGTCGGCGGGTGATTTTTAGGCTTTCTAGCCTCTGGTTTGGATGAAGTGTGAGACATACATGGGAACGCTTACATTCCCTTCCAGAGAGCAAGTGTCGCGGAGTGGTTTTTAGGCTTGCAAGACTTCTGAACGGAAGAAGTGCGAGAGGCATATACAGGAAGGCGTACATTTACTTAATGAAAGCAACTATAGTGGGATGCATTGGAGAATTGCTAAAGTCTGAGATTGGAAGAAGTGTGACCTTCCTGTCAAACACACTTGAGAAAGAAGTCATCACGTAGGACGGGGAGAGCTCCCAGCAGTAAGGAGTCATGTATAGGGACGCTTAAACTAACTTAGAGCGAGCAACTAGCAGGTGGTGCTCTGTAGGCTGGCTAAACGCTAGAATGGAGGAAGTGCCAGACGGTCTTCTATATTAACGCTTACATTCACTGAGAGAAAGAGACTATGTTGGGCGCTTTGTTACACTGGTAAACTCTGAGATTGGAGGAAGTGTGAGAGTTTCCTGTCCAACGCACTTAAGAAAGAAGTCATTATGTAGGAAGAGGAGAGTTCTCGGCTAGAAAGGGAGGAGGCTTTCTATGTATGGGAACGCTTACATTCACTTCAAGAAACTATCGGGGGGTAATTTGTAGTTAAACTCTAGAAGAACTGTGAGAGTCCTATATAGGAAGGCTTGCATTCACTTAGGGAAAGCAAGTACGAAGAAGGAGTGGTTTGTAGGCTTGCTAAACTCTAGTGTTGACGAAATGCGAGAGTCATATAGAGGGACGTTAACCTTCAGTTAGTGAGAGCAACTCTCGGGGGGGGGGGGGTATTTAGGCTTGCTGAACTCTAGTTTGGAAGACATGTCCGAGTTATCCAGGAAGGCTTACAATCACTTAGCTAGAAAGCCAGTATCGGCGGTCGCCTTGTAGGCTTGCTAAACTCTAGTTTCCAGGAAGGGCAAGAGTCATATAGAGGATCACTTAAATTCACTCAGTGAAAGCAACTGTCGCGGGCTGCCTTTTAGGGTGGCTAAACTCTAGTTGGAAGGAAGTGGGAGGGTCATATATAGGAATTCTTACCTTGACTTAGTGAAAGCACCTATGGAGCGGTGGCTTGTCGTCTTGCTGAACTCCAGTTTGGAAGATGTGCGAGAGTATGTATTCATAGGGATATTTACAGCCACTTAGAGAAAGTAGCTCTCAGGGCTGGTGCGCAGGGTTACAAAACTACATTCAAAGAAGGACAAGAAAAATATACGGGGGAGGCTTACATTCGGGTAGAGAAAGCAACTCTCGTGGGGTGTATTGCCAGATGGCTAAACGTTGAGATTGGAACAAGTGTGAGTTTCTTGTGAATCACACTGAAGGATGAAGTCACTATGTAAAAGCTGGATACTTCTTAGCCAGACGGGAGTCACGATAGGAACACATACACTGACTGAGAGAAAGCAATTGTTGGGTGGTGGGTTGTAGGTTTGCTAAAGTCCAGTTTGGAAGAAGTGCGAGAATCCTTTATAGGAATGCTTACATTCACTTCCAGAAAGCAGCGATCAGCGGTGGTTTGCAGGATTGCTACACCGCAGTTTGCAAGAAGTGCGAGAGTCGTGCATAGCAATGCTTAAATTCCCTTAGAGAAAGCAACTGTCGGCGGGTGATTTTTAGGCTTTCTAGCCTCTGGTTTGGATGAAGTGTGAGACATACATGGGAACGCTTACATTCCCTTCCAGAGAGCAAGTGTCGCGGAGTGGTTTTTAGGCTTGCAAGACTTCTGAACGGAAGAAGTGCGAGAGGCATATACAGGAAGGCGTACATTTACTTAATGAAAGCAACTATAGTGGGATGCATTGGAGAATTGCTAAAGTCTGAGATTCGAAGAAGTGTGACCTTCTTGTCAAACACACTTGAGAAAGAAGTCATCACGTAGGACGGGGAGAGCTCCCAGCAGTAAGGAGTCATGTATAGGGACGCTTAAACTAACTTAGAGCGAGCAACTAGCAGGTGGTGCTCTGTAGGCTGGCTAAACGCTAGAATGGAGGAAGTGCCAGACGGTCTTCTATATTAACGCTTACATTCACTGAGAGAAAGAGACTATGTTGGGCGCTTTGTTACACTGGTAAACTCTGAGATTGGAGGAAGTGTGAGAGTTTCCTGTCCAACGCACTTAGGAAAGAAGTCATTATGTAGGAAGAGGAGAGTTCTCGGCTAGAAAGGGAGGAGGCTTTCTATGTATGGGAACGCTTACATTCACTTCAAGAAACTATCGGGGGGTAATTTGTAGTTAAACTCTAGAAGAACTGTGAGAGTCCTATATAGGAAGGCTTGCATTCACTTAGGGAAAGCAAGTACGAAGAGGAGTGGTTTGTAGGCTTGCTAAACTCTAGTGTTGACGAAATGCGAGAGTCCTATAGAGGGACGTTAACCTTCAGTTAGTGAGAGCAACTCTCGGGGGGGGGGTTGGTATTTAGGCTTGCTGAACTCTAGTTTGGAAGACATGTCCGAGTTATCCAGGAAGGCTTACAATCACTTAGCTAGAAAGCCAGTATCGGCGGTCGCCTTGTAGGCTTGCTAAACTCTAGTTTCCAGGAAGGGCAAGAGTCATATAGAGGATCACTTAAATTCACTCAGTGAAAGCACCTGTCGCGGGCTGCCTTTTAGGGTGGCTAAACTCTAGTTGGAAGGAAGTGTGAGAGTCATATATAGGAATTCTTACCTTGACTTAGTGAAAGCACCTATGGAGCGGTGGCTTGTCGTCTTGCTGAACTCCAGTTTGGAAGATGTGCGAGAGTATGTATTCATAGGGATATTTACAGCCACTTAGAGAAAGTAGCTCTCAGGGCTGGTGCGCAGGGTTACAAAACTACATTCAAAGAAGGACAAGAAAAATATACGGGGGAGGCTTACATTCGGGTAGAGAAAGCAACTCTCGTGGGGTGTATTGCCAGATGGCTAAACGTTGAGATTGGAACAAGTGTGAGTTTCTTGTGAATCACACTGAAGGATGAAGTCACTATGTAAAAGCTGGATACTTCTTAGCCAGACGGGAGTCACGATAGGAACACATACACTGACTGAGAGAAAGCAATTGTTGGGTGGTGGGTTGTAGGTTTGCTAAAGTCCAGTTTGGAAGAAGTGCGAGAATCCTTTATAGGAATGCTTACATTCACTTCCAGAAAGCAGCGATCAGCGGTGGTTTGCAGGATTGCTACACCGCAGTTTGCAAGAAGTGCGAGAGTCCTGCATAGCAATGCTTAAATTCCCTTAGAGAAAGCAACTGTCGGCGGGTGATTTTTAGGCTTTCTAGCCTCTGGTTTGGATGAACTGTGAGACATACATGGGAACGCTTACATTCCCTTCCAGAGAGCAAGTGTCGCGGAGTGGTTTTTAGGCTTGCAAGACTTCTGAACGGAAGAAGTGCGAGAGGCATATACAGGAAGGCGTACATTTACTTAATGAAAGCAACTATAGTGGGATGCATTGGAGAATTGCTAAAGTCTGAGATTGGAAGAAGTGTGACCTTCCTGTCAAACACACTTGAGAAAGAAGTCATCACGTAGGACGGGGAGAGCTCCCAGCAGTAAGGAGTCATGTATAGGGACGCTTAAACTAACTTAGAGCGAGCAACTAGCAGGTGGTGCTCTGTAGGCTGGCTAAACGCTAGAATGGAGGAAGTGCCAGACGGTCTTCTATATTAACGCTTACATTCACTGAGAGAAAGAGACTATGTTGGGCGCTTTGTTACACTGGTAAACTCTGAGATTGGAGGAAGTGTGAGAGTTTCCTGTCCAACGCACTTAAGAAAGAAGTCATTATGTAGGAAGAGGAGAGTTCTCGGCTAGAAAGGGAGGAGGCTTTCTATGTATGGGAACGCTTACATTCACTTCAAGAAACTATCGGGGGGTAATTTGTAGTTAAACTCTAGAAGAACTGTGAGAGTCCTATATAGGAAGGCTTGCATTCACTTAGGGAAAGCAAGTACGAAGAAGGAGTGGTTTGTAGGCTTGCTAAACTCTAGTGTTGACGAAATGCGAGAGTCATATAGAGGGACGTTAACCTTCAGTTAGTGAGAGGAACTCTCGGGGGGGGGGGGTATTTAGGCTTGCTGAACTCTAGTTTGGAAGACATGTCCGAGTTATCCAGGAAGGCTTACAATCACTTAGCTAGAAAGCCAGTATCGGCGGTCGCCTTGTAGGCTTGCTAAACTCTAGTTTCCAGGAAGGGCAAGAGTCATATAGAGGATCACTTAAATTCACTCAGTGAAAGCAACTGTCGCGGGCTGCCTTTTAGGGTGGCTAAACTCTAGTTGGAAGGAAGTGTGAGGGTCATATATAGGAATTCTTACCTTGACTTAGTGAAAGCACCTATGGAGCGGTGGCTTGTCGTCTTGCTGAACTCCAGTTTGGAAGATGTGCGAGAGTATGTATTCATAGGGATATTTACAGCCACTTAGAGAAAGTAGCTCTCAGGGCTGGTGCGCAGGGTTACAAAACTACATTCAAAGAAGGACAAGAAAAATATACGGGGGAGGCTTACATTCAGGTAGAGAAAGCAACTCTCGTGGGGTGTATTGCCAGATGGCTAAACGTTGAGATTGGAACAAGTGTGAGTTTCTTGTGAATCACACTGAAGGATGAAGTCACTATGTAAAAGCTGGATACTTCTTAGCCAGACGGGAGTCACGATAGGAACACATACACTGACTGAGAGAAAGCAATTGTTGGGTGGTGGGTTGTAGGTTTGCTAAAGTCCAGTTTGGAAGAAGTGCGAGAATCCTTTATAGGAATGCTTACATTCACTTCCAGAAAGCAGCGATCAGCGGTGGTTTGCAGGATTGCTACACCGCAGTTTGCAAGAAGTGCGAGAGTCGTGCATAGCAATGCTTAAATTCCCTTAGAGAAAGCAACTGTCGGCGGGTGATTTTTAGGCTTTCTAGCCTCTGGTTTGGATGAAGTGTGAGACATACATGGGAACGCTTACATTCCCTTCCAGAGAGCAAGTGTCGCGGAGTGGTTTTTAGGCTTGCAAGACTTCTGAACGGAAGAAGTGCGAGAGGCATATACAGGAAGGCGTACATTTACTTAATGAAAGCAACTATAGTGGGATGCATTGGAGAATTGCTAAAGTCTGAGATTCGAAGAAGTGTGACCTTCTTGTCAAACACACTTGAGAAAGAAGTCATCACGTAGGACGGGGAGAGCTCCCAGCAGTAAGGAGTCATGTATAGGGACGCTTAAACTAACTTAGAGCGAGCAACTAGCAGGTGGTGCTCTGTAGGCTGGCTAAACGCTAGAATGGAGGAAGTGCCAGACGGTCTTCTATATTAACGCTTACATTCACTGAGAGAAAGAGACTATGTTGGGCGCTTTGTTACACTGGTAAACTCTGAGATTGGAGGAAGTGTGAGAGTTTCCTGTCCAACGCACTTAGGAAAGAAGTCATTATGTAGGAAGAGGAGAGTTCTCGGCTAGAAAGGGAGGAGGCTTTCTATGTATGGGAACGCTTACATTCACTTCAAGAAACTATCGGGGGGTAATTTGTAGTTAAACTCTAGAAGAACTGTGAGAGTCCTATATAGGAAGGCTTGCATTCACTTAGGGAAAGCAAGTACGAAGAGGAGTGGTTTGTAGGCTTGCTAAACTCTAGTGTTGACGAAATGCGAGAGTCCTATAGAGGGACGTTAACCTTCAGTTAGTGAGAGCAACTCTCGGGGGGGGGGTTGGTATTTAGGCTTGCTGAACTCTAGTTTGGAAGACATGTCCGAGTTATCCAGGAAGGCTTACAATCACTTAGCTAGAAAGCCAGTATCGGCGGTCGCCTTGTAGGCTTGCTAAACTCTAGTTTCCAGGAAGGGCAAGAGTCATATAGAGGATCACTTAAATTCACTCAGTGAAAGCAACTGTCGCGGGCTGCCTTTTAGGGTGGCTAAACTCTAGTTGGAAGGAAGTGTGAGAGTCATATATAGGAATTCTTACCTTGACTTAGTGAAAGCACCTATGGAGCGGTGGCTTGTCGTCTTGCTGAACTCCAGTTTGGAAGATGTGCGAGAGTATGTATTCATAGGGATATTTACAGCCACTTAGAGAAAGTAGCTCTCAGGGCTGGTGCGCAGGGTTACAAAACTACATTCAAAGAAGGACAAGAAAAATATACGGGGGAGGCTTACATTCGGGTAGAGAAAGCAACTCTCGTGGGGTGTATTGCCAGATGGCTAAACGTTGAGATTGGAACAAGTGTGAGTTTCTTGTGAATCACACTGAAGGATGAAGTCACTATGTAAAAGCTGGATACTTCTTAGCCAGACGGGAGTCACGATAGGAACACATACACTGACTGAGAGAAAGCAATTGTTGGGTGGTGGGTTGTAGGTTTGCTAAAGTCCAGTTTGGAAGAAGTGCGAGAATCCTTTCTAGGAATGCTTACATTCACTTCCAGAAAGCAGCGATCAGCGGTGGTTTGCAGGATTGCTACACCGCAGTTTGCAAGAAGTGGGAGAGTCATGCATAGCAATGCTTAAATTCCCTTAGAGAAAGCAACTGTCGGCGGGTGATTTTTAGGCTTTCTAGCCTCTGGTTTGGATGAAGTGTGAGACATACATGGGAACGCTGACATTCCCTTCCAGAAAGCAAGTGTCGCGGAGTGGTTTTTAGGCTTGCAAGACTTCTGAACGGAAGAAGTGCGAGAGGCATATACAGGAAGGCGTACATTTACTTAATGAAAGCAACTATAGTGGGATGCATTGGAGAATTGCTAAAGTCTGAGATTGGAAGAAGTGTGACCTTCCTGTCAAACACACTTGAGAAAGAAGTCATCACGTAGGACGGGGAGAGCTCCCAGCAGTAAGGAGTCATGTATAGGGACGCTTAAACTAACTTAGAGCGAGCAACTAGCAGGTGGTGCTCTGTAGGCTGGCTAAACGCTAGAATGGAGGAAGTGCCAGACGGTCTTCTATATGAACGCTTACATTCACTGAGAGAAAGAGACTATGTTGGGCGCTTTGTTACACTGGTAAACTCTGAGATTGGAAGAAGTGTGAGAGTTTCCTGTCCAACGCACTTAGGAAAGAAGTCATTATGTAGGAAGAGGAGAGTTCTCGGCTAGAAAGGGAGGAGGCTTTCTATGTATGGGAACGCTTACATTCACTTCAAGAAACTATCGGGGGGTAATTTGTAGTTAAACTCTAGAAGAACTGTGAGAGTCCTATATAGGAAGGCCTGCATTCACTTAGGGAAAGCAAGTACGAAGAAGGAGTGGTTTGTAGGCTTGCTAAACTCTAGTGTTGACGAAATGCGAGAGTCCTATAGAGGGACGTTAACCTTCAGTTAGTGAGAGCAACTCTCGGGGGGGGGTTGGTATTTAGGCTTGCTGAACTCTAGTTTGGAAGACATGTCCGAGTTATCCAGGAAGGCTTACAATCACTTAGCTAGAAAGCCAGTATCGGCGGTCGCCTTGTAGGCTTGCTAAACTCTAGTTTCCAGGAAGGGCAAGAGTCATATAGAGGATCACTTAAATTCACTCAGTGAAAGCAACTGTCGCGGGCTGCCTTTTAGGGTGGCTAAACTCTAGTTGGAAGGAAGTGTGAGAGTCATATATAGGAATTCTTACCTTGACTTAGTGAAAGCACCTATGGAGCGGTGGCTTGTCGTCTTGCTGAACTCCAGTTTGGAAGATGTGCGAGAGTATGTATTCATAGGGATATTTACAGCCACTTAGAGAAAGTAGCTCTCAGGGCTGGTGCGCAGGGTTACAAAACTACATTCAAAGAAGGACAAGAAAAATATACGGGGGAGGCTTACATTCGGGTAGAGAAAGCAACTCTCGTGGGGTGTATTGCCAGATGGCTAAACGTTGAGATTGGAACAAGTGTGAGTTTCTTGTGAATCACACTGAAGGATGAAGTCACTATGTAAAAGCTGGATACTTCTTAGCCAGACGGGAGTCACGATAGGAACACATACACTGACTGAGAGAAAGCAATTGTTGGGTGGTGGGTTGTAGGTTTGCTAAAGTCCAGTTTGGAAGAAGTGCGAGAATCCTTTATAGGAATGCTTACATTCACTTCCAGAAAGCAGCGATCAGCGGTGGTTTGCAGGATTGCTACACCGCAGTTTGCAAGAAGTGGGAGAGTCCTGCATAGCAATGCTTAAATTCCCTTAGAGAAAGCAACTGTCGGCGGGTGATTTTTAGGCTTTCTAGCCTCTGGTTTGGATGAAGTGTGAGACATACATGGGAACGCTTACATTCCCTTCCAGAGAGCAAGTGTCGCGGAGTGGTTTTTAGGCTTGCAAGACTTCTGAACGGAAGAAGTGCGAGAGGCATATACAGGAAGGCGTACATTTACTTAATGAAAGCAACTATAGTGGGATGCATTGGAGAATTGCTAAAGTCTGAGATTGGAAGAAGTGTGACCTTCCTGTCAAACACACTTGAGAAAGAAGTCATCACGTAGGACGGGGAGAGCTCCCAGCAGTAAGGAGTCATGTATAGGGACGCTTAAACTAACTTAGAGCGAGCAACTAGCAGGTGGTGCTCTGTAGGCTGGCTAAACGCTAGAATGGAGGAAGTGCCAGACGGTCTTCTATATTAACGCTTACATTCACTGAGAGAAAGAGACTATGTTGGGCGCTTTGTTACACTGGTAAACTCTGAGATTGGAGGAAGTGTGAGAGTTTCCTGTCCAACGCACTTAAGAAAGAAGTCATTATGTAGGAAGAGGAGAGTTCTCGGCTAGAAAGGGAGGAGGCTTTCTATGTATGGGAACGCTTACATTCACTTCAAGAAACTATCGGGGGGTAATTTGTAGTTAAACTCTAGAAGAACTGTGAGAGTCCTATATAGGAAGGCTTGCATTCACTTAGGGAAAGCAAGTACGAAGAAGGAGTGGTTTGTAGGCTTGCTAAACTCTAGTGTTGACGAAATGCGAGAGTCCTATAGAGGGACGTTAACCTTCAGTTAGTGAGAGCAACTCTCGGGGGGGGGGGTGGTATTTAGGCTTGCTGAACTCTAGTTTGGAAGACATGTCCGAGTTATCCAGGAAGGCTTACAATCACTTAGCTAGAAAGCCAGTATCGGCGGTCGCCTTGTAGGCTTGCTAAACTCTAGTTTCCAGGAAGGGCAAGAGTCATATAGAGGATCACTTAAATTCACTCAGTGAAAGCAACTGTCGCGGGCTGCCTTTTAGGGTGGCTAAACTCTAGTTGGAAGGAAGTGTGAGAGTCATATATAGGAATTCTTACCTTGACTTAGTGAAAGCACCTATGGAGCGGTGGCTTGTCGTCTTGCTGAACTCCAGTTTGGAAGATGTGCGAGAGTATGTATTCATAGGGATATTTACAGCCACTTAGAGAAAGTAGCTCTCAGGGCTGGTGCGCAGGGTTACAAAACTACATTCAAAGAAGGACAAGAAAAATATACGGGGGAGGCTTACATTCGGGTAGAGAAAGCAACTCTCGTGGGGTGTATTGCCAGATGGCTAAACGTTGAGATTGGAACAAGTGTGAGTTTCTTGTGAATCACACTGAAGGATGAAGTCACTATGTAAAAGCTGGATACTTCTTAGCCAGACGGGAGTCACGATAGGAACACATACACTGACTGAGAGAAAGCAATTGTTGGGTGGTGGGTTGTAGGTTTGCTAAAGTCCAGTTTGGAAGAAGTGCGAGAATCCTTTATAGGAATGCTTACATTCACTTCCAGAAAGCAGCGATCAGCGGTGGTTTGCAGGATTGCTACACCGCAGTTTGCAAGAAGTGCGAGAGTCCTGCATAGCAATGCTTAAATTCCCTTAGAGAAAGCAACTGTCGGCGGGTGATTTTTAGGCTTTCTAGCCTCTGGTTTGGATGAAGTGTGAGACATACATGGGAACGCTTACATTCCCTTCCAGAGAGCAAGTGTCGCGGAGTGGTTTTTAGGCTTGCAAGACTTCTGAACGGAAGAAGTGCGAGAGGCATATACAGGAAGGCGTACATTTACTTAATGAAAGCAACTATAGTGGGATGCATTGGAGAATTGCTAAAGTCTGAGATTGGAAGAAGTGTGACCTTCTTGTCAAACACACTTGAGAAAGAAGTCATCACGTAGGACGGGGAGAGCTCCCAGCAGTAAGGAGTCATGTATAGGGACGCTTAAACTAACTTAGAGCGAGCAACTAGCAGGTGGTGCTCTGTAGGCTGGCTAAACGCTAGAATGGAGGAAGTGCCAGACGGTCTTCTATATTAACGCTTACATTCACTGAGAGAAAGAGACTATGTTGGGCGCTTTGTTACACTGGTAAACTCTGAGATTGGAGGAAGTGTGAGAGTTTCCTGTCCAACGCACTTAGGAAAGAAGTCATTATGTAGGAAGAGGAGAGTTCTCGGCTAGAAAGGGAGGAGGCTTTCTATGTATGGGAACGCTTACATTCACTTCAAGAAACTATCGGGGGGTAATTTGTAGTTAAACTCTAGAAGAACTGTGAGAGTCCTATATAGGAAGGCCTGCATTCACTTAGGGAAAGCAAGTACGAAGAGGAGTGGTTTGTAGGCTTGCTAAACTCTAGTGTTGACGAAATGCGAGAGTCCTATAGAGGGACGTTAACCTTCAGTTAGTAAGAGCAACTCTCGGGGGGGGGGTTGGTATTTAGGCTTGCTGAACTCTAGTTTGGAAGACATGTCCGAGTTATCCAGGAAGGCTTACAATCACTTAGCTAGAAAGCCAGTATCGGCGGTCGCCTTGTAGGCTTGCTAAACTCTAGTTTCCAGGAAGGGCAAGAGTCATATAGAGGATCACTTAAATTCACTCAGTGAAAGCAACTGTCGCGGGCTGCCTTTTAGGGTGGCTAAACTCTAGTTGGAAGGAAGTGTGAGAGTCATATATAGGAATTCTTACCTTGACTTAGTGAAAGCACCTATGGAGCGGTGGCTTGTCGTCTTGCTGAACTCCAGTTTGGAAGATGTGCGAGAGTATGTATTCATAGGGATATTTACAGCCACTTAGAGAAAGTAGCTCTCAGGGCTGGTGCGCAGGGTTACAAAACTACATTCAAAGAAGGACAAGAAAAATATACGGGGGAGGCTTACATTCGGGTAGAGAAAGCAACTCTCGTGGGGTGTATTGCCAGATGGCTAAACGTTGAGATTGGAACAAGTGTGAGTTTCTTGTGAATCACACTGAAGGATGAAGTCACTATGTAAAAGCTGGATACTTCTTAGCCAGACGGGAGTCACGATAGGAACACATACACTGACTGAGAGAAAGCAATTGTTGGGTGGTGGGTTGTAGGTTTGCTAAAGTCCAGTTTGGAAGAAGTGCGAGAATCCTTTCTAGGAATGCTTACATTCACTTCCAGAAAGCAGCGATCAGCGGTGGTTTCCAGGATTGCTACACCGCAGTTTGCAAGAAGTGGGAGAGTCATGCATAGCAATGCTTAAATTCCCTTAGAGAAAGCAACTGTCGGCGGGTGATTTTTAGGCTTTCTAGCCTCTGGTTTGGATGAAGTGTGAGACATACATGGGAACGCTGACATTCCCTTCCAGAAAGCAAGTGTCGCGGAGTGGTTTTTAGGCTTGCAAGACTTCTGAACGGAAGAAGTGCGAGAGGCATATACAGGAAGGCGTACATTTACTTAATGAAAGCAACTATAGTGGGATGCATTGGAGAATTGCTAAAGTCTGAGATTGGAAGAAGTGTGACCTTCCTGTCAAACACACTTGAGAAAGAAGTCATCACGTAGGACGGGGAGAGCTCCCAGCAGTAAGGAGTCATGTATAGGGACGCTTAAACTAACTTAGAGCGAGCAACTAGCAGGTGGTGCTCTGTAGGCTGGCTAAACGCTAGAATGGAGGAAGTGCCAGACGGTCTTCTATATGAACGCTTACTTTCACTGAGAGAAAGAGACTATGTTGGGCGCTTTGTTACACTGGTAAACTCTGAGATTGGAAGAAGTGTGAGAGTTTCCTGTCCAACGCACTTAGGAAAGAAGTCATTATGTAGGAAGAGGAGAGTTCTCGGCTAGAAACGGAGGAGGCTTTCTATGTATGGGAACGCTTACATTCACTTCAAGAAACTATCGGGGGGTAATTTGTAGTTAAACTCTAGAAGAACTGTGAGAGTCCTATATAGGAAGGCCTGCATTCACTTAGGGAAAGCAAGTACGAAGAAGGAGTGGTTTGTAGGCTTGCTAAACTCTAGTGTTGACGAAATGCGAGAGTCCTATAGAGGGACGTTAACCTTCAGTTAGTGAGAGCAACTCTCGGGGGGGGGGTTGGTATTTAGGCTTGCTGAACTCTAGTTTGGAAGACATGTCCGAGTTATCCAGGAAGGCTTACAATCACTTAGCTAGAAAGCCAGTATCGGCGGTCGCCTTGTAGGCTTGCTAAACTCTAGTTTCCAGGAAGGGCAAGAGTCATATAGAGGATCACTTAAATTCACTCAGTGAAAGCAACTGTCGCAGGCTGCCTTTTAGGGTGGCTAAACTCTAGTTGGGAGGAAGTGTGAGAGTCATATATAGGAATTCTTACCTTGACTTAGTGAAAGCACCTATGGAGCGGTGGCTTGTCGTCTTGCTGAACTCCAGTTTGGAAGATGTGCGAGAGTATGTATTCATAGGGATATTTACAGCCACTTAGAGAAAGTAGCTCTCAGGGCTGGTGCGCAGGGTTACAAAACTACATTCAAAGAAGGACAAGAAAAATATACGGGGGAGGCTTACATTCGGGTAGAGAAAGCAACTCTCGTGGGGTGTATTGCCAGATGGCTAAACGTTGAGATTGGAACAAGTGTGAGTTTCTTGTGAATCACACTGAAGGATGAAGTCACTATGTAAAAGCTGGATACTTCTTAGCCAGACGGGAGTCACGATAGGAACACATACACTGACTGAGAGAAAGCAATTGTTGGGTGGTGGGTTGTAGGTTTGCTAAAGTCCAGTTTGGAAGAAGTGCGAGAATCCTTTATAGGAATGCTTACATTCACTTCCAGAAAGCAGCGATCAGCGGTGGTTTGCAGGATTGCTACACCGCAGTTTGCAAGAAGTGCGAGAGTCGTGCATAGCAATGCTTAAATTCCCTTAGAGAAAGCAACTGTCGGCGGGTGATTTTTAGGCTTTCTAGCCTCTGGTTTGGATGAAGTGTGAGACATACATGGGAACGCTTACATTCCCTTCCAGAAAGCAAGTGTCGCGGAGTGGTTTTTAGGCTTGCAAGACTTCTGAACGGAAGAAGTGCGAGAGGCATATACAGGAAGGCGTACATTTACTTAATGAAAGCAACTATAGTGGGATGCATTGGAGAATTGCTAAAGTCTGAGATTGGAAGAAGTGTGACCTTCCTGTCAAACACACTTGAGAAAGAAGTCATCACGTAGGACGGGGAGAGCTCCCAGCAGTAAGGAGTCATGTATAGGGACGCTTAAACTAACTTAGAGCGAGCAACTAGCAGGTGGTGCTCTGTAGGCTGGCTAAACGCTAGAATGGAGGAAGTGCCAGACGGTCTTCTATATTAACGCTTACATTCACTGAGAGAAAGAGACTATGTTGGGCGCTTTGTTACACTGGTAAACTCTGAGATTGGAAGAAGTGTGAGAGTTTCCTGTCCAACGCACTTAGGAAAGAAGTCATTATGTAGGAAGAGGAGAGTTCTCGGCTAGAAACGGAAGATTCTTTCTATGTATGGGAATGCTTACATTCACTTCAAGAAACTATCGGGGGGTAATTTGTAGTTAAACTCTAGAAGAACTGTGAGAGTCCTATATAGGAAGGCTTGCATTCACTTAGGGAAAGCAAGTACGAAGAAGGAGTGGTTTGTAGGCTTGCTGAACTCTAGTGTTGACGAAATGCGAGAGTCCTATAGAGGGACGTTAACCTACAGTTAGTGAGAGCAACTGTCGGGGAGGGGGGTGGTATTTAGGCTTGCTGAACTCTAGTTTGGAAGACATGTCCGAGTTATCCAGGAAGGCTTACAATCACTTAGCTAGAAAGCCAGTATCGGCGGTCGCCTTGTAGGCTTGCTAAACTCTAGTTTCCAGGAAGGGCAAGAGTCATATAGAGGATCACTTAAATTCACTCAGTGAAAGCAACTGTCGCGGGCTGCCTTTTAGGGTGGCTAAACTCTAGTTGGAAGGAAGTGTGAGAGTCATATATAGGAATTCTTACCTTGACTTAGTGAAAGCACCTATGGAGCGGTGGCTTGTCGTCTTGCTGAACTCCAGTTTGGAAGATGTGCGAGAGTATGTATTCATAGGGATATTTACAGCCACTTAGAGAAAGTAGCTCTCAGGGCTGGTGCGCAGGGTTACAAAACTACATTCAAAGAAGGACAAGAAAAATATACGGGGGAGGCTTACATTCGGGTAGAGAAAGCAACTCTCGTGGGGTGTATTGCCAGATGGCTAAACGTTGAGATTGGAACAAGTGTGAGTTTCTTGTGAATCACACTGAAGGATGAAGTCACTATGTAAAAGCTGGATACTTCTTAGCCAGACGGGAGTCACGATAGGAACACATACACTGACTGAGAGAAAGCAATTGTTGGGTGGTGGGTTGTAGGTTTGCTAAAGTCCAGTTTGGAGGAAGTGCGAGAATCCTTTATAGGAATGCTTACATTCACTTCCAGAAAGCAGCGATCAGCGGTGGTTTGCAGGATTGCTACACCGCAGTTTGCAAGAAATGCGAGAGTCGTGCATAGCAATGCTTAAATTCCCTTAGAGAAAGCAACTGTCGGCGGGTGATTTTTAGGCTTTCTAGCCTCTGGTTTGGATGAAGTGTGAGACATACATGGGAACGCTTACATTCCCTTCCAGAGAGCAAGTGTCGCGGAGTGGTTTTTAGGCTTGCAAGACTTCTGAACGGAAGAAGTGCGAGAGGCATATACAGGAAGGCGTACATTTACTTAATGAAAGCAACTATAGTGGGATGCATTGGAGAATTGCTAAAGTCTGAGATTGGAAGAAGTGTGACCTTCCTGTCAAACACACTTGAGAAAGAAGTCATCACGTAGGACGGGGAGAGCTCCCAGCAGTAAGGAGTCATGTATAGGGACGCTTAAACTAACTTAGAGCGAGCAACTAGCAGGTGGTGCTCTGTAGGCTGGCTAAACGCTAGAATGGAGGAAGTGCCAGACGGTCTTCTATATTAACGCTTACATTCACTGAGAGAAAGAGACTATGTTGGGCGCTTTGTTACACTGGTAAACTCTGAGATTGGAAGAAGTGTGAGAGTTTCCTGTCCAACGCACTTAAGAAAGAAGTCATTATGTAGGAAGAGGAGAGTTCTCGGCTAGAAAGGGAGGAGGCTTTCTATGTATGGGAACGCTTACATTCACTTCAAGAAACTATCGGGGGGTAATTTGTAGTTAAACTCTAGAAGAACTGTGAGAGTCCTATATAGGAAGGCTTGCATTCACTTAGGGAAAGCAAGTACGAAGAAGGAGTGGTTTGTAGGCTTGCTAAACTCTAGTGTTGACGAAATGCGAGAGTCCTATAGAGGGACGTTAACCTTCAGTTAGTGAGAGCAACTGTCGGGGAGGGGGGTGGTATTTAGGCTTGCTGAACTCTAGTTTGGAAGACATGTCCGAGTTATCCAGGAAGGCTTACAATCACTTAGCTAGAAAGCCAGTATCGGCGGTCGCCTTGTAGGCTTGCTAAACTCTAGTTTCCAGGAAGGGCAAGAGTCATATAGAGGATCACTTAAATTCACTCAGTGAAAGCAACTGTCGCGGGCTGCCTTTTAGGGTGGCTAAACTCTAGTTGGAAAGAAGTGTGAGAGTCATATATAGGAATTCTTACCTTGACTTGGTGAAAGCACCTATGGAGCGGTGGCTTGTCGTCTTGCTGAACTCCAGTTTGGAAGATGTGCGAGAGTATGTATTCATAGGGATATTTACAGCCACTTAGAGAAAGTAGCTCTCAGGGCTGGTGCGCAGGGTTACAAAACTACATTCAAAGAAGGACAAGAAAAATATACGGGGGAGGCTTACATTCGGGTAGAGAAAGCAACTCTCGTGGGGTGTATTGCCAGATGGCTAAACGTTGAGATTGGAACAAGTGTGAGTTTCTTGTGAATCACACTGAAGGATGAAGTCACTATGTAAAAGCTGGATACTTCTTAGCCAGACGGGAGTCACGATAGGAACGCATACACTGACTGAGAGAAAGCAATTGTTGGGTGGTGGCTTGTAGGTTTGCTAAAGTCCAGTTTGGAAGAAGTGCGAGAATCCTTTATAGGAATGCTTACATTCACTTCCAGAAAGCGGCGATCAGCGGTGGTTTGCAGGATTGCTACACCGCAGTTTGCAAGAAGTGCGAGAGTCGTGCATAGCAATGCTTAAATTCCCTTAGAGAAAGCAACAGTCGGCGGGTGATTTTTAGGCTTTCTAGCCTCTGGTTTGGATGAAGTGTGAGACATACATGGGAACGCTTACATTCCCTTCCAGAGAGCAAGTGTCGCGGAGTGGTTTTTAGGCTTGCAAGACTTCTGAACGGAAGAAGTGCGAGAGGCATATACAGGAAGGCGTACATTTACTTAATGAAAGCAACTATAGTGGGATGCATTGGAGAATTGCTAAAGTCTGAGATTGGAAGAAGTGTGACCTTCCTGTCAAACACACTTGAGAAAGAAGTCATCACGTAGGACGGGGAGAGCTCCCGGCAGTAAGGAGTCATGTATAGGGACGCTTAAACTAACTTAGAGCGAGCAACTAGCAGGTGGTGCTCTGTAGGCTGGCTAAACGCTAGAATGGAGGAAGTGCCAGACGGTCTTCTATATTAACGCTTACATTCACTGAGAGAAAGAGACTATGTTGGGCGCTTTGTTACACTGGTAAACTCTGAGATTGGAAGAAGTGTGAGAGTTTCCTGTCCAACGCACTTAAGAAAGAAGTCATTATGTAGGAAGAGGAGAGTTCTCGGCTAGAAAGGGAGGAGGCTTTCTATGTATGGGAACGCTTACATTCACTTCAAGAAACTATCGGGGGGTAATTTGTAGTTAAACTCTAGAAGAACTGTGAGAGTCCTATATAGGAAGGCTTGCATTCACTTAGGGAAAGCAAGTACGAAGAAGGAGTGGTTTGTAGGCTTGCTAAACTCTAGTGTTGACGAAATGCGAGAGTCCTTTAGAGGGACGTTAACCTTCAGTTAGTGAGAGCAACTCTCGGGGGGGGGGTGGTATTTAGGCTTGCTGAACTCTAGTTTGGAAGACATGTCCGAGTTATCCAGGAAGGCTTACAATCACTTAGCTAGAAAGCCAGTATCGGCGGTCGCCTTGTAGGCTTGCTAAACTCTAGTTTCCAGGAAGGGCAAGAGTCATATAGAGGATCACTTAAATTCACTCAGTGAAAGCAACTGTCGCAGGCTGCCTTTTAGGGTGGCTAAACTCTAGTTGGAAGGAAGTGTGAGAGTCATATATAGGAATTCTTACCTTGACTTAGTGAAAGCACCTATGGAGCGGTGGCTTGTCGTCTTGCTGAACTCCAGTTTGGAAGATGTGCGAGAGTATGTATTCATAGGGATATTTACAGCCACTTAGAAAAAGTAGCTCTCAGGGCTGGTGCGCAGGGTTACAAAACTACATTCAAAGAAGGACAAGAAAAATATACGGGGGAGGCTTACATTCGGGTAGAGAAAGCAACTCTCGTGGGGTGTATTGCCAGATGGCTAAACGTTGAGATTGGAACAAGTGTGAGTTTCTTGTGAAACACACTGAAGGATGAAGTCACTATGTAAAAGCTGGATACTTCTTAGCCAGACGGGAGTCACCATAGGAACACATACACTGACTGAGAGAAAGCAATTGTTGGGTGGTGGGTTGTAGGTTTGCTAAAGTCCAGTTTGGAAGAAGTGCAAGAATCCTTTATAGGAATGCTTACATTCACTTCCAGAAAGCAGCGATCAGCGGTGGTTTGCAGGATTGCTACACCGCAGTTTGCAAGAAGTGCGAGAGTCGTGCATAGCAATGCTTAAATTCCCTTAGAGAAAGCAACTGTCGGCGGGTGATTTTTAGGCTTTCTAGCCTCTGGTTTGGATGAAGTGTGAGACATACATGGGAACGCTTACATTCCCTTCCAGAAAGCAAGTGTCGCGGAGTGGTTTTTAGGCTTGCAAGACTTCTGAACGGAAGAAGTGCGAGAGGCATATACAGGAAGGCGTACATTTACTTAATGAAAGCAACTATAGTGGGATGCATTGGAGAATTGCTAAAGTCTGAGATTGGAAGAAGTGTGACCTTCCTGTCAAACACACTTGAGAAAGAAGTCATCACGTAGGACGGGGAGAGCTCCCGGCAGTAAGGAGTCATGTATAGGGACGCTTAAACTAACTTAGAGCGAGCAACTAGCAGGTGGTGCTCTGTAGGCTGGCTAAACGCTAGAATGGAGGAAGTGCCAGACGGTCTTCTATATTAACGCTTACATTCACTGAGAGAAAGAGACTATGTTGGGCGCTTTGTTACACTGGTAAACTCTGAGATTGGAGGAAGTGTGAGAGTTTCCTGTCCAACGCACTTAGGAAAGAAGTCATTATGTAGGAAGAGGAGAGTTCTCGGCTAGAAAGGGAGGAGGCTTTCTATGTATGGGAACGCTTACATTCACTTCAAGAAACTATCGGGGGGTAATTTGTAGTTAAACTCTAGAAGAACTGTGAGAGTCCTATATAGGAAGGCTTGCATTCACTTAGGGAAAGCAAGTACGAAGAAGGAGTGGTTTGTAGGCTTGCTAAACTCTAGTGTTGACGAAATGCGAGAGTCCTATAGAGGGACGTTAACCTTCAGTTAGTAAGAGCAACTCTCGGGGGGGGGGGTGGTATTTAGGCTTGCTGATCTCTAGTTTGGAAGACATGTCCGAGTTATCCAGGAAGGCTTACAATCACTTAGCTAGAAAGCCAGTATCGGCGGTCGCCTTGTAGGCTTGCTAAACTCTAGTTTCCAGGAAGGGCAAGAGTCATATAGAGGATCACTTAAATTCACTCAGTGAAAGCAACTGTCGCGGGCTGCCTTTTAGGGTGGCTAAACTCTAGTTGGAAAGAAGTGTGAGAGTCATATATAGGAATTCTTACCTTGACTTAGTGAAAGCACCTATGGAGCGGTGGCTTGTCGTCTTGCTGAACTCCAGTTTGGAAGATGTGCGAGAGTATGTATTAATAGGGATATTTACAGCCACTTAGAGAAAGTAGCTCTCAGGGCTGGTGCGCAGGGTTACAAAACTACATTCAAAGAAGGACAAGAAAAATATACGGGGGAGGCTTACATTCGGGTAGAGAAAGCAACTCTCGTGGGGTGTATTGCCAGATGGCTAAACGTTGAGATTGGAACAAGTGTGAGTTTCTTGTGAATCACACTGAAGGATGAAGTCACTATGTAAAAGCTGGATACTTCTTAGCCAGACGGGAGTCACGATAGGAACACATACACTGACTGAGAGAAAGCAATTGTTGGGTGGTGGGTTGTAGGTTTGCTAAAGTCCAGTTTGGAAGAAGTGCGAGAATCCTTTATAGGAATGCTTACATTCACTTCCAGAAAGCAGCGATCAGCGGTGGTTTGCAGGATTGCTACACCGCAGTTTGCAAGAAGTGCGAGAGTCATGCATAGCAATGCTTAAATTCCCTTAGAGAAAGCAACTGTCGGCGGGTGATTTTTAGGCTTTCTAGCCTCTGGTTTGGATGAAGTGTGAGACATACATGGGAACGCTTACATTCCCTTCCAGAAAGCAAGTGTCGCAGAGTGGTTTTTAGGCTTGTAAGACTTCTCAACGGAAGAAGTGCGAGAGGCATATACAGGAAGGCGTACATTTACTTAATGAAAGCAACTATAGTGGGATGCATTGGAGAATTGCTAAAGTCTGAGATTGGAAGAAGTGTGACCTTCCTGTCAAACACACTTGAGAAAGAAGTCATCACGTAGGACGGGGAGAGCTCCCAGCAGTAAGGAGTCATGTATAGGGACGCTTAAACTAACTTAGAGCGAGCAACTAGCAGGTGGTGCTCTGTAGGCTGGCTAAACGCTAGAATGGAAGAAGTGCCAGACGGTCTTCTATATTAACGCTTACATTCACTGAGAGAAAGAGACTATGTTGGGCGCTTTGTTACACTGGTAAACTCTGAGATTGGAGGAAGTGTGAGAGTTTCCTGTCCAACGCACTTAGGAAAGAAGTCATTATGTAGGAAGAGGAGAGTTCTCGGCTAGAAAGGGAGGAGGCTTTCTATGTATGGGAACGCTTACATTCACTTCAAGAAACTATCGGGGGGTAATTTGTAGTTAAACTCTAGAAGAACTGTGAGAGTCCTATATAGGAAGGCTTGCATTCACTTAGGGAAAGCAAGTACGAAGAAGGAGTGGTTTGTAGGCTTGCTAAACTCTAGTGTTGACGAAATGCGAGAGTCTTATAGAGGGACGTTAACCTTAAGTTAGTGAGAGCAACTCTCGGGGGGGGGGGTGGTATTTAGGCTTGCTGAACTCTAGTTTGGAAGACATGTCCGAGTTATCCAGGAAGGCTTACAATCACTTAGCTAGAAAGCCAGTATCGGCGGTCGCCTTGTAGGCTTGCTAAACTCTAGTTTCCAGGAAGGGCAAGAGTCATATAGAGGATCACTTAAATTCACTCAGTGAAAGCAACTGTCGCGGGCTGCCTTTTAGGGTGGCTAAACTCTAGTTGGAAAGAAGTGTGAGAGTCATATATAGGAATTCTTACCTTGACTTAGTGAAAGCACCTATGGAGCGGTGGCTTGTCGTCTTGCTGAACTCCAGTTTGGAAGATGTGCGAGAGTATGTATTCATAGGGATATTTACAGCCACTTAGAGAAAGTAGCTCTCAGGGCTGGTGCGCAGGGTTACAAAACTACATTCAAAGAAGGACAAGAAAAATATACGGGGGAGGCTTACATTCGGGTAGAGAAAGCAACTCTCGTGGGGTGTATTGCCAGATGGCTAAACGTTGAGATTGGAACAAGTGTGAGTTTCTTGTGAATCACACTGAAGGATGAAGTCACTATGTAAAAGCTGGATACTTCTTAGCCAGACGGGAGTCACGATAGGAACACATACACTGACTGAGAGAAAGCAATTGTTGGGTGGTGGGTTGTAGGTTTGCTAAAGTCCAGTTTGGAAGAAGTGCGAGAATCCTTTATAGGAATGCTTACATTCACTTCCAGAAAGCAGCGATCAGCGGTGGTTTGCAGGATTGCTACACCGCAGTTTGCAAGAAGTGCGAGAGTCATGCATAGCAATGCTTAAATTCCCTTAGAGAAAGCAACTGTCGGCGGGTGATTTTTAGGCTTTCTAGCCTGTGGCTTGGATGAAGTGTGAGACATACATGGGAACGCTTACATTCACTTCCAGAAAGCAAGTGTCGCGGAGTGGTTTTTAGGCTTGCAAGACTTCTGAACGGAAGAAGTGCGAGAGGCATATACAGGAAGGCGTACATTTACTTAATGAAAGCAACTATAGTGGGATGCATTGGAGAATTGCTAAAGTCTGAGATTGGAAGAAGTGTGACCTTCCTGTCAAACACACTTGAGAAAGAAGTCATCACGTAGGACGGGGAGAGCTCCCAGCAGTAAGGAGTCATGTATAGGGACGCTTAAACTAACTTAGAGCGAGCAACTAGCAGGTGGTGCTCTGTAGGCTGGCTAAACGCTAGAATGGAGGAAGTGCCAGACGGTCTTCTATATTAACGCTTCCATTCACTGAGAGAAAGAGACTATGTTGGGCGCTTTGTTACACTGGTAAACTCTGAGATTGGAAGAAGTGTGAGAGTTTCCTGTCCAACGCACTTAAGAAAGAAGTCATTATGTAGGAAGAGGAGAGTTCTCGGCTAGAAAGGGAGGACGCTTTCTATGTATGGGAACGCTTACATTCACTTCAAGAAACTATCGGGGGGTAATTTGTAGTTAAACTCTAGAAGAACTGTCAGAGTCCTATATAGGAAGGCTTGCATTCACTTAGGGAAAGCAAGTACGAAGAAGGAGTGGTTTGTAGGCTTGCTAAACTCTAGTGTTGACGAAATGCGAGAGTCCTATAGAGGGACATTAACCTTCAGTTAGTGAGAGCAACTGTCGGGGAGGGGGGTGGTATTTAGGCTTGCTGAACTCTAGTTTGGAAGACATGTCCGAGTTATCCAGGAAGGCTTACAATCACTTAGCTAGAAAGCCAGTATCGGCGGTCGCCTTGTAGGCTTGCTAAACTCTAGTTTCCAGGAAGGGCAAGAGTCATATAGAGGATCACTTCAATTCACTCAGTGAATGCAACTGTCGCGGGCTGCCTTTTAGGGTGGCTAAACTCTAGTTGGAAGGGAGTGTGAGAGTCATATATAGGAATTCTTACCTTGACTTAGTGAAAGCACCTATGGAGCGGTGGCTTGTCGTCTTGCTGAACTCCAGTTTGGAAGATGTGCGAGAGTATGTATTCATAGGGATATTTACAGCCACTTAGAGAAAGTAGCTCTCAGGGGTGGTGAGCAGGGTTACAAAACTACATTCAAAGAAGGACAAGAAAAATATACGGGGGAGGCTTACATTAGGGTAGAGAAAGCAACTCTCGTGGGGTGTATTGCCAGATGGCTAAACGTTGAGATTGGAACAAGTGTGAGTTTCTTGTGAATCACACTGAAGGATGAAGTCACTATGTAAAAGCTGGATACTTCTTAGCCAGACGGGAGTCACGATAGGAACACATACACTGACTGAGAGAAAGCAATTGTTGGGTGGTGGGTTGTAGGTTTGCTAAAGTCCAGTTTGGAAGAAGTGCGAGAATCCTTTATAGGAATGCTTACATTCACTTCCAGAAAGCAGCGATCAGCGGTGGTTTGCAGGATTGCTACACCGCAGTTTGCAAGAAGTGCGAGAGTCATGCATAGCAATGCTTAAATTCCCTTAGAGAAAGCAACTGTCGGCGGGTGATTTTTAGGCTTTCTAGCCTCTGGTTTGGATGAAGTGTGAGACATACATGGGAACGCTTACATTCCCTTCCAGAAAGCAAGTGTCGCGGAGTGGTTTTTAGGCTTGCAAGACTTCTGAATGGAAGAAGTGCGAGAGGCATTTACAGGAAGGCGTACATTTACTTAATGAAAGCAACTATAGTGGGATGCATTGGAGAATTGCTAAAGTCTGAGATTGGAAGAAGTGTGACCTTCCTGTCAAACACACTTGAGAAAGAAGTCATCACGTAGGACGGGGAGAGCTCCCAGCAGTAAGGAGTCATGTATAGGGACGCTTAAACTAACTTAGACAGAGCAACTAGCAGGTGGTGCTCTGTAGGCTGGCTAAACGCTAGAATGGAGGAAGTGCCAGACGGTCTTCTATATTAACGCTTACATTCACTGAGAGAAAGAGACTATGTTGGGCGCTTTGTTACACTGGTAAACTCTGAGATTGGAAGAAGTGTGAGAGTTTCCTGTCCAACGCACTTAAGAGAGAAGTCATTATGTAGGAAGAGGAGAGTTCTCGGCTAGAAAGGGAGGAGGCTTTCTATGTATGGGAACGCTTACATTCACTTCAAGAAACTATCGGGGGGTAATTTGTAGTTAAACTCTAGAAGAACTGTGAGAGTCCTATATAGGAAGGCTTGCATTCACTTCGGGAAAGCAAGTACGAAGAAGGAGTGGTTTGTAGGCTTGCTAAACTCTAGTGTTGACGAAATGCGAGAGTCCTATAGAGGGACGTTAACCTTCAGTTAGTGAGAGCAACTCTCGGGGAGGGGGGTGGTATTTAGGCTTGCTGAACTCTAGTTTGGAAGACATGTCCGAGTTATCCAGGAAGGCTTACAATCACTTAGCTAGAAAGCCAGTATCGGCGGTCGCCTTGTAGGCTTGCTAAACTCTAGTTTCCAGGAAGGGCAAGAGTCATATAGAGGATCACTTAAATTCACTCAGTGAATGCAACTCTCGCGGGCTGCCTTTTAGGGTGGCTAAACTCTAGTTGGAAGGAAGTGTGAGAGTCATATATAGGAATTCTTACCTTGACTTAGTGAAAACACCTATGGAGCGGTGGCTTGTCGTCTTGCTGAACTCCAGTTTGGAAGATGTGCGAGAGTATGTATTCATAGGGATATTTACAGCCACTTAGAGAAAGTAGCTCTCAGGGGTGGTGCGCAGGGTTACAAAACTACATTCAATGAAGGACAAGAAAAATATACGGGGGAGGCTTACATTCGGGTAGAGAAAGCAACTCTCGTGGGGTGTATTGCCAGATGGCTAAACGTTGAGATTGGAACAAGTGTGAGTTTCTTGTGAATCACACTGAAGGATGAAGTCACTATGTAAAAGTTGGATACTTCTTAGCCAGACGGGAGTCACGATAGGAACACATACACTGACTGAGAGAAAGCAATTGTTGGGTGGTGGGTTGTAGGTTTGCTAAAGCCCAGTTTGGAAGAAGTGCGAGAATCCTTTATAGGAATGCTTACATTCACTTCCAGAAAGCAGCGATCAGCGGTGGTTTGCAGGATTGCTACACCGCAGTTTGCAAGAAGTGCGAGAGTCATGCATAGCAATGCTTAAATTCCCTTAGAGAAAGCAACTGTCGGCGGGTGATTTTTAGGCTTTCTAGCCTCTGGTTTGGATGAAGTGTGAGACATACATGGGAACGCTTACATTCCCTTCCAGAAAGCAAGTGTCGCGGAGTGGTTTTTAGGCTTGCAAGACTTCTGAACGGAAGAAGTGCGAGAGGCATATACAGGAAGGCGTACATTTACTTAATGAAAGCAACTATAGTGGGATGCATTGGAGAATTGCTAAAGTCTGAGATTGGAAGAAGTGTGACCTTCCTGTCAAACACACTTGAGAAAGAAGTCATCACGTAGGACGGGGAGAGCTCCCAGCAGTAAGGAGTCATGTATAGGGACGCTTAAACTAACTTAGACAGAGCAACTAGCAGGTGGTGCTCTGTAGGCTGGCTAAACGCTAGAATGGAGGAAGTGCCAGACGGTCTTCTATATTAACGCTTACATTCACTGAGAGAAAGAGACTATGTTGGGCGCTTTGTTACACTGGTAAACTCTGAGATTGGAGGAAGTGTGAGAGTTTCCTGTCCAACGCACTTAAGAAAGAAGTCATTATGTAGGAGGAGGAGAGTTCTCGGCTAGAAAGGGAGGACGCTTTCTATGTATGGGAACGCTTACATTCACTTCAAGAAACTATCGGGGGGTAATTTGTAGTTAAACTCTAGAAGAACTGTGAGAGTCCTATATAGGAAGGCTTGCATTCACTTAGGGAAAGCAAGTACGAAGAAGGAGTGGTTTGTAGGCTTGCTAAACTCTAGTGTTGACGAAATGCGAGAGTCCTATAGAGGGACATTAACCTTCAGTTAGTGAGAGCAACTCTCGGGGAGGGGGGTGGTATTTAGGCTTGCTGAACTCTAGTTTGGAAGACATGTCCGAGTTATCCAGGAAGGTTACAATCACTTAGCTAGAAAGCCAGTATCGGCGGTCGCCTTGTAGGCTTGCTAAACTCTAGTTTCCAGGAAGGGCAAGAGTCATATAGAGGATCACTTAAATTCACTCAGTGAAAGCAACTGTCCTGGGCTGCCTTTTAGGGTGGCTAAACTCTAGTTGGAAAGAAGTGTGAGAGTCATATATAGGAATTCTTACCTTGACTTAGTGAAAGCACCTATGGAGCGGTGGCTTGACGTCTTGCTGAACTCCAGTTTGGAAGATGTGTGAGAGTATGTATTCATAGGGATATTTACAGCCACTTAGAGAAAGTAGCTCTCAGGGCTGGTGCGCAGGGTTACAAAACTACATTCAAAGAAGGACAAGAAAATTATACGGGGGAGGCTTACATTCGGGTAGAGAAAGCAACTCTCGTGGGGTGTATTGCCAGATGGCTAAACGTTGAGATTGGAACAAGTGTGAGTTTCTTGTGAATCACACTGAAGGATGAAGTCACTATGTAAAAGCTGGATACTTCTTAGCCAGACGGGAGTCACGATAGGAACACATACACTGACTGAGAGAAAGCAATTGTTGGGTGGTGGGTTGTTGGTTTGCTAAAGTCCAGTTTGGAAGAAGTGCGAGAATTCTTTATAGGAATGCTTACATTCACTTCCAGAAAGCAGCGATCAGCGGTGGTTTGCAGGATTGCTACACCGCAGTTTGCAAGAAGTGCGAGAGTCGTGCATAGCAATGCTTAAATTCCCTTAGAGAAAGCAACTGTCGGCGGGTGCTTTTTAGGCTTTCTAGCCTCTGGTTTGGATGAAGTGTGAGACATACATGGGAACGCTTACATTCCATTCCAGAAAGCAAGTGTCGCGGAGTGGTTTTTAGGCTTGCAAGACTTCTGAACGGAAGAAGTGCGAGAGGCATATACAGGAAGGCGTACATTTACTTAATGAAAGCAACTATAGTGGGATGCATTGGAGAATTGCTAAAGTCTGAGATTGGAAGAAGTGTGACCTTCCTGTCAAACACACTTGAGAAAGAAGTCATCACGTAGGACGGGGAGAGCTCCCAGCAGTAAGGAGTCATGTATAGGGACGCTTAAACTAACTTAGAGCGAGCAACTAGCAGGTGGTGCTCTGTAGGCTGGCTAAACGCTAGAATGGAGGAAGTGCCAGACGGTCTTCTATATGAACGCTTACATTCACTGAGAGAAAGAGACTATGTTGGGCGCTTTGTTACACTGGTAAACTCTGAGATTGGAAGAAGTGTGAGAGTTTCCTGTCCAACGCACTTAAGAAAGAAGTCATTATGTAGGAAGAGGAGAGTTCTCGGCTAGAAAGGGAGGAGGCTTTCTATGTATGGGAACGCTTACATTCACTTCAAGAAACTATCGGGGGGTAATTTGTAGTTAAACTCTAGAAGAACTGTGAGAGTCCTATATAGGAAGGCTTGCATTCACTTAGGGAAAGCAAGTACGAAGAAGGAGTGGTTTGTAGGCTTGCTAAACTCTAGTGTTGACGAAATGCGAGAGTCCTATAGAGGGACGTTAACCTTCAGTTAGTGAGAGCAACACTCGGGGGGGGGGTGGTATTTAGGCTTGCTGAACTCTAGTTTGGAAGACATGTCCGAGTTATCCAGGAAGGCTTACAATCACTTAGCTAGAAAGCCAGTATCGGCGGTCGCCTTGTAGGCTTGCTAAACTCTAGTTTCCAGGAAGGGCAAGAGTCATATAGAGGATCACTTAAATTCACTCAGTGAAAGCAACTGTCGCAGGCTGCCTTTTAGGGTGGCTAAACTCTAGTTGGGAGGAAGTGTGAGAGTCATATATAGGAATTCTTACCTTGACTTAGTGAAAGCACCTATGGAGCGGTGGCTTGTCGTCTTGCTGAACTCCAGTTTGGAAGATGTGCGAGAGTATGTATTCATAGGGATATTTACAGCCACTTAGAGAAAGTAGCTCTCAGGGCTGGTGCGCAGGGTTACAAAACTACATTCAATGAAGGACAAGAAAAATATACGGGGGAGGCTTACATTCGGGTAGAGAAAGCAACTCTCGTGGGGTGTATTGCCAGATGGCTAAACGTTGAGATTGGAACAAGTGTGAGTTTCTTGTGAATCACACTGAAGGATGAAGTCACTATGTAAAAGCTGGATACTTCTTAGCCAGACGGGAGTCACGATAGGAACACATACACTGACTGAGAGAAAGCAATTGTTGGGTGGTGGGTTGTAGGTTTGCTAAAGTCCAGTTTGGAAGAAGTGCGAGAATCCTTTATAGGAATGCTTACATTCACTTCCAGAAAGCAGCGATCAGCGGTGGTTTGCAGGATTGCTACACCGCAGTTTGCAAGAAGTGCGAGAGTCGTGCATAGCAATGCTTAAATTCCCTTAGAGAAAGCAACTGTCGGCGGGTGATTTTTAGGCTTTGTAGCCTCTGGTTTGGATGAAGTGTGAGACATACATGGGAAAGCTTACATTCCCTTCCAGAAAGCAAGTGTCGCGGAGTGGTTTTTAGGCTTGCAAGACTTCTGAACGGAAGAAGTGCGAGAGGCATATACAGGAAGGCGTACATTTACTTAATGAAAGCAACTATAGTGGGATGCATTGGAGAATTGCTAAAGTCTGAGATTGGAAGAAGTGTGACCTTCCTGTCAAACACACTTGAGAAAGAAGTCATCACGTAGGACGGGGAGAGCTCCCAGCAGTAAGGAGTCATGTATAGGGACGCTTAAACTAACTTAGAGCGAGCAACTAGCAGGTGGTGCTCTGTAGGCTGGCTAAACGCTAGAATGGAGGAAGTGCCAGACGGTCTTCTATATTAACGCTTACATTCACTGAGAGAAAGAGACTATGTTGGGCGCTTTGTTACACTGGTAAACTCTGAGATTGGAGGAAGTGTGAGAGTTTTCTGTCCAACGCACTTAGGAAAGAAGTCATTATGTAGGAAGAGGAGAGTTCTCGGCTAGAAAGGGAGGAGGCTTTCTATGTATGGGAACGCTTACATTCACTTCAAGAAACTATCGGGGGGTAATTTGTAGTTAAACTCTAGAAGAACTGTGAGAGTCCTATATAGGAAGGCTTGCATTCACTTAGGGAAAGCAAGTACGAAGAAGGAGTGGTTTGTAGGCTTGCTAAATTCTAGTGTTGACGAAATGCGAGAGTCCTATAGAGGGACGTTAACCTTCAGTTAGTGAGAGCAACTCTCGGGGGGGGGGGGTGTTATTTAGGCTTGCTGAACTCTAGTTTGGAAGACATGTCCGAGTTATCCAGGAAGGCTTACAATCACTTAGCTAGAAAGCCAGTATCGGCGGTCGCCTTGTAGGCTTGCTAAACTCTAGTTTCCAGGAAGGGCAAGAGTCATATAGAGGATCACTTAAATTCACTCAGTGAAAGCAACTGTCGCGGGCTGCCTTTTAGGGTGGCTAAACTCTAGTTGGAAAGAAGTGTGAGAGTCATATATAGGAATTCTTACCTTGACTTAGTGAAAGCACCTATGGAGCGGTGGCTTGTCGTCTTGCTGAACTCCAGTTTGGAAGATGTGCGAGAGTATGTATTCATAGGGATATTTACAGCCACTTAGAGAAAGTAGCTCTCAGGGCTGGTGCGCAGGGTTACAAAACTACATTCAAAGAAGGACAAGAAAAATATACGGGGGAGGCTTACATTCGGGTAGAGAAAGCAACTCTCGTGGGGTGTATTGCCAGATGGCTAAACGTTGAGATTGGAACAAGTGTGAGTTTCTTGTGAATCACACTGAAGGATGAAGTCACTATGTAAAAGCTGGATACTTCTTAGCCAGACGGGAGTCACGATAGGAACACATACACTGACTGAGAGAAAGCAATTGTTGGGTGGTGGGTTGTAGGTTTGCTAAAGTCCAGTTTGGAAGAAGTGCGAGAATCCTTTATAGGAATGCTTACATTCACTTCCAGAAAGCAGCGATCAGCGGTGGTTTGCAGGATTGCTACACCGCAGTTTGCAAGAAGTGCGAGAGTCGTGCATAGCAATGCTTAAATTCCCTTAGAGAAAGCAACTGTCGGCGGGTGATTTTTAGGCTTTCTAGCCTCTGGTTTGGATGAAGTGTGAGACATACATGGGAACGCTTACATTCCCTTCCAGAAAGCAAGTGTCGCGGAGTGGTTTTTAGGCTTGCAAGACTTCTGAACGGAAGAAGTGCGAGAGGCATATACAGGAAGGCGTACATTTACTTAATGAAAGCAACTATAGTGGGATGCATTGGAGAATTGCTAAAGTCTGAGATTGGAAGAAGTGTGACCTTCCTGTCAAACACACTTGAGAAAGAAGTCATCACGTAGGACGGGGAGAGCTCCCAGCAGTAAGGAGTCATGTATAGGGACGCTTAAACTAACTTAGAGCGAGCAACAAGCAGGTGGTGCTCTGTAGGCTGGCTAAACGCTAGAATGGAGGAAGTGCCAGACGGTCTTCTATATTAACGCTTACATTCACTGAGAGAAAGAGACTATGTTGGGCGCTTTGTTACACTGGTAAACTCTGAGATTGGAGGAAGTGTGAGAGTTTCCTGTCCAACGCACTTAGGAAAGAAGTCATTATGTAGGAAGAGGAGAGTTCTCGGCTAGAAACGGAGGACGCTTTCTATGTATGGGAACGCTTACATTCATTTCAAGAAACTATCGGGGGGTAATTTGTAGTTAAACTCTAGAAGAACTGTGAGAGTCCTATATAGGAAGGCTTGCATTCACTTAGGGAAAGCAAGTACGAAGAAGGAGTGGTTTGTAGGCTTGCTAAACTCTAGTGTTGACGAAATGCGAGAGTCCTATAGAGGGACGTTAACCTTCAGTTAGTGAGAGCAACTCTCGGGGGGGGGGTGGTATTTAGGCTTGCTGAAATCTAGTTTGGAAGACATGTCCGAGTTATCCAGGAAGGCTTACAATCACTTAGCTAGAAAGCCAGTATCGGCGGTCGTCTTGTAGGCTTGCTAAACTCTAGTTTCCAGGAAGGGCAAGAGTCATATAGAGGATCACTTAAATTCACTCAGTGAAAGCAACTGTCACGGGCTGCCTTTTAGGGTGGCTAAACTCTAGTTGGAAGGAAGTGTGAGAGTCATATATAGGAATTCTTACCTTGACTTAGTGAAAGCACCTATGTAGCGGTGGCTTGTCATCTTGCTGAACTCCAGTTTGGAAGATGTGCGAGAGTATGTATTCATAGGGATATTTACAGCCACTTAGAGAAAGTAGCTCTCAGGGCTGGTGCGCAGGGTTACAAAACTACATTCAAAGAAGGACAAGAAAAATATACGGGGGAGGCTTACATTCGGGTAGAGAAAGCAACTCTCGTGGGGTGTATTGCCAGATGGCTAAACGTTGAGATTGGAACAAGTGTGAGTTTCTTGTGAATCACACTGAAGGATGAAGTCACTATGTAAAAGCTGGATACTTCTTAGCCAGACGGGAGTCACGATAGGAACACATACACTGACTGAGAGAAAGCAATTGTTGGGTGGTGGGTTGTAGGTTTGCTAAAGTCCAGTTTGGAGGATGTGCGAGAATCCTTTATAGGAATGCTTACATTCACTTCCAGAAAGCAGCGATCAGCGGTGGTTTGCAGGATTGCTACACCGCAGTTTGCAAGAAGTGCGAGAGTCGTGCATAGCAATGCTTAAATTCCCTTAGAGAAAGCAACTGTCGGCGGGTGATTTTTAGGCTTTCTACCCTCTGGTTTGGATGAAGTGTGAGACATACATGGGAACGCTTACATTCCCTTCCAGAAAGCAAGTGTCGCGGAGTGGTTTTTAGGCTTGCAAGACTTCTGAACGGAAGAAGTGCGAGAGGCATATACAGGAAGGCGTACATTTACTTAATGAAAGCAACTATAGTGGGATGCATTGGAGAATTGCTAAAGTCTGAGATTGGAAGAAGTGTGACCTTCCTGTCAAACACACTTGAGAAAGAAGTCATCACGTAGGACGGGGAGAGCTCCCAGCAGTAAGGAGTCATGTATAGGGACGCTTAAACTAACTTAGAGCGAGCAACTAGCAGGTGGTGCTCTGTAGGCTGGCTAAACGCTAGAATGGAGGAAGTGCCAGACGGTCTTCTATATTAACGCTTACATTCACTGAGAGAAAGAGACTATGTTGGGCGCTTTGTTACACTGGTAAACTCTGAGATTGGAAGAAGTGTGAGAGTTTCCTGTCCAACGCACTTAGGAAAGAAGTCATTATGTAGGAAGAGGAGAGTTCTCGGCTAGAAACGGAGGAGGCTTTCTATGTATGGGAACGCTTACATTCACTTCAAGAAACTATCGGGGGGTAATTTGTAGTTAAACTCTAGAAGAACTGTGAGAGTCCTATATAGGAAGGCTTGCATTCACTTAGGGAAAGCAAGTACGAAGAAGGAGTGGTTTGTAGGCTTGCTAAACTCTAGTGTTGACGAAATGCGAGAGTCCTATAGAGGGACGTTAACCTTCAGTTAGTGAGAGCAACTCTCGGGGAGGGGGGTGGTATTTAGGCTTGCTGAACTCTAGTTTGGAAGTCATGTCCGAGTTATCCAGGAAGGTTACAATCACTTAGCTAGAAAGCCAGTATCGGCAGTCGCCTTGTAGGCTTGCTAAACTCTAGTTTCCAGGAAGGGCAAGAGTCATATAGAGGATCACTTAAATTCACTCAGTGAAAGCAACTGTCGCAGGCTGCCTTTTAGGGTGGCTAAACTCTAGTTGGAAGGAAGTGTGAGAGTCATATATAGGAATTCTTACCTTGACTTAGTGAAAGCACCTATGGAGCGGTGGCTTGTCGTCTTGCTGAACTCCAGTTTGGAAGATGTGCGAGAGTATGTATTCATAGGGATATTTACAGCCACTTAGAGAAAGTAGCTCTCAGGGCTGGTGCGCAGGGTTACAAAACTACATTCAAAGAAGGACAAGAAAAATATACGGCGGAGGCTTACATTCGGGTAGAGAAAGCAACTCTCGTGGGGTGTATTGCCAGATGGCTAAACGTTGAGATTGGAACAAGTGTGAGTTTCTTGTGAATCACACTGAAGGATGAAGTCACTATGTAAAAGCTGGATACTTCTTAGCCAGACGGGAGTCACGATAGGAACACATACACTGACTGAGAGAAAGCAATTGTTGGGTGGTGGGTTGTAGGTTTGCTAAAGTCCAGTTTGGAGGAAGTGCGAGAATCCTTTATAGGAATGCTTACATTCACTTCCAGAAAGCAGCGATCAGCGGTGGTTTGCAGGATTGCTACACCGCAGTTTGCAAGAAGTGCGAGAGTCATGCATAGCAATGCTTAAATTCCCTTAGAGAAAGCAACTGTCGGCGGGTGATTTTTAGGCTTTCTAGCCTCTGGTTTGGATGAAGTGTGAGACATACATGGGAACGCTTACATTCCCTTCCAGAAAGCAAGTGTCGCGGAGTGGTTTTTAGGCTTGCAAGACTTCTGAACGGAAGAAGTGCGAGAGGCATATACAGGAAGGCGTACATTTACTTAATGAAAGCAACTATAGTGGGATGCATTGGAGAATTGCTAAAGTCTGAGATTGGAAGAAGTGTGACCTTCCTGTCAAACACACTTGAGAAAGAAGTCATCACGTAGGACGGGGAGAGCTCCCAGCAGTAAGGAGTCATGTATAGGGACGCTTAAACTAACTTAGAGCGAGCAACTAGCAGGTGGTGCTCTGTAGGCTGGCTAAACGCTAGAATGGAGGAAGTGCCAGACGGTCTTCTATATTAACGCTTACATTCACTGAGAGAAAGAGACTATGTTGGGCGCTTTGTTACACTGGTAAACTCTGAGATTGGAAGAAGTGTGAGAGTTTCCTGTCCAACGCACTTAGGAAAGAAGTCATTATGTAGGAAGAGGAGAGTTCTCGGCTAGAAAGGGAGGAGGCTTTCTATGTATGGGAACGCTTACATTCACTTCAAGAAACTATCGGGGGGTAATTTGTAGTTAAACTCTAGAAGAACTGTGAGAGTCCTATATAGGAAGGCTTGCATTCACTTAGGGAAAGCAAGTACGAAGAAGGAGTGGTTTGTAGGCTTGCTAAACTCTAGTGTTGACGAAATGCGAGAGTCCTATAGAGGGACGTTAACCTTCAGTTAGTGAGAGCAACTCTCGGGCAGGGGGGTGGTATTTAGGCTTGCTGAACTCTAGTTTGGAAGACATGTCCGAGTTATCCAGGAAGGCTTACAATAACTTAGCTAGAAAGCCAGTATCGGCGGTCGCCTTGTAGGCTTGCTAAACTCTAGTTTCCAGGAAGGGCAAGAGTCATATAGAGGATCACTTAAATTCACTCAGTGAAAGCAACTGTCGCAGGCTGCCTTTTAGGGTGGCTAAACTCTAGTTGGAAGGAAGTGTGAGAGTCATATATAGGAATTCTTACCTTGACTTAGTGAAAGCACCTATGGAGCGGTGGATTGTCGTCTTGCTGAACTCCAGTTTGGAAGATGTGCGAGAGTATGTATTCATAGGGATATTTACAGCCACTTAGAGAAAGTAGCTCTCAGGGCTGGGGCGCAGGGTTACAAAACAACATTCAAAGAAGGACAAGAAAAATATACGGGGGAGGCTTACATTCGGGTAGAGAAAGCAACTCTCGTGGGGTGTATTGCCAGATGGCTAAACGTTGAGATTGGAACAAGTGTGAGTTTCTTGTGAATCACACTGAAGGTTGAAGTCACTATGGAAAAGCTGGATACTTCTTAGCCAGACGGGAGTCACGATAGGAACACATACACTGACTGAGAGAAAGCAATTGTTGGGTGGTGGGTTGTAGGTTTGCTAAAGTCCAGTTTGGAAGAAGTGCGAGAATCCTTTAAAGGAATGCTTACATTCACTTCCAGAAAGCAGCGATCAGCGGTGGTTTGCAGGATTGCTACACCGCAGTTTGCAAGAAGTGCGAGAGTCATGCATAGCAATGCTTAAATTCCCTTAGAGAAAGCAACTGTCGGCGGGTGATTTTTAGGCTTTCTAGCCTCTGGTTTGGATGAAGTGTGAGACATACATGGGAACGCTTACATTCCCTTCCAGAAAGCAAGTGTCGCGGAGTGGTTTTTAGGCTTGCAAGACTTCTGAACGGAAGAAGTGCGAGAGGCATATACAGGAAGGCGTACATTTACTTAATGAAAGCAACTATAGTGGGATGCATTGGAGAATTGCTAAAGTCTGAGATTGGAAGAAGTGTGACCTTCCTGTCAAACACACTTGAGAAAGAAGTCATTACGTAGGATGGGGAGAGCTCCCAGCAGTAAGGAGTCATGTATAGGGACGCTTATACTAACTTAGAGAGAGCAACTAGCAGGTGGTGCTCTGTAGGCTGGCTAAACACAAGAATCAGGAAGTGCCAGACGGTCTTGTATATGAACGCTTACATTCACTGAGAGAAAGAGACTATGTTGGGCGCTTTGTTACACTGGTAAACTCTGAGATTGGAAGAAGTGTGAGAGTTTCCTGTCCAACGCACTTAGGAAAGAAGTCATTATGTAGGAAGAGGAGAGTTCTCGGCTAGAAAGGGAGGAGGCTTTCTATGTATGGGAACGCTTACATTCACTTCAAGAAACTATCGGGGGGTAATTTGTAGTTAAACTCTAGAAGAACTGTGAGAGTCCTATATAGGAAGGCTTGCATTCACTTAGGGAAAGCAAGTACGAAGAAGGAGTGGTTTGTAGGCTTGCTAAACTCTAGTGTTGACGAAATGCGAGAGTCCTATAGAGGGACGTTAACCTTCAGTTAGTGAGAGCAACTCTCGGGGGGGGGTGGTGGTATTTAGGCTTGCTGAACTCTAGTTTGGAAGACATGTCCGAGTTATCCAGGAAGGCTTACAATCACTTAGCTAGAAAGCCAGTATCGGCGGTCGCCTTGTAGGCTTGCTAAACTCTAGTTTCCAGGAAGGGCAAGAGTCATATAGAGGATCACTTAAATTCACTCAGTGAAAGCACCTGTCGCGGGCTGCCTTTTAGGGTGGCTAAACTCTAGTTGGAAGGAAGTGTGAGAGTCATATATAGGAATTCTTACCTTGACTTAGTGAAAGCACCTATGGAGCGGTGGCTTGTCGTCTTGCTGAACTCCAGTTTGGAAGATGTGCGAGAGTATGTATTCATAGGGATATTTACAGCCACTTAGAGAAAGTAGCTCTCAGGGCTGGTGCGCAGGGTTACAAAACTACATTCAAAGAAGGACAAGAAAAATATACGGGGGAGGCTTACATTCGGGTAGAGAAAGCAACTCTCGTGGGGTGTATTGCCAGATGGCTAAACGTTGAGATTGGAACAAGTGTGAGTTTCTTGTGAATCACACTGAAGGATGAAGTCACTATGTAAAAGCTGGATACTTCTTAGCCAGACGGGAGTCACGATAGGAACACATACACTGACTGAGAGAAAGCAATTGTTGGGTGGTGGGTTGTAGGTTTGCTAAAGTCCAGTTTGGAGGAAGTGCGAGAATCCTTTATAGGAATGCTTACATTCACTTCCAGAAAGCAGCGATCAGCGGTGGTTTGCAGGATTGCTACACCGCAGTTTGCAAGAAGTGCGAGAGTCATGCATAGCAATGCTTAAATTCCCTTAGAGAAAGCAACTGTCGGCGGGTGATTTTTAGGCTTTCTAGCCTCTGGTTTGGATGAAGTGTGAGACATACATGGGAACGCTTACATTCCCTTCCAGAAAGCAAGTGTCGCGGAGTGGTTTTTAGGCTTGCAAGACTTCTGAACGGAAGAAGTGCGAGAGGCATATACAGGAAGGCGTACATTTACTTAATGAAAGCAACTATAGTGGGATGCATTGGAGAATTGCTAAAGTCTGAGATTGGAAGAAGTGTGACCTTCCTGTCAAACACACTTGAGAAAGAAGTCATCACGTAGGATGGGGAGAGCTCCCAGCAGTAAGGAGTCATGTATAGGGACGCTTAAACTAACTTAGAGAGAGCAACTAGCAGGTGGTGCTCTGTAGGCTGGCTAAACACAAGAATCAGGAAGTGCCAGACGGTCTTGTATATGAACGCTTACATTCACTGAGAGAAAGAGACTATGTTGGGCGCTTTGTTACACTGGTAAACTCTGAGATTGGAAGAAGTGTGAGAGTTTCCTGTCCAACGCTCTTAGGAAAGAAGTCATTATGTAGGAAGAGGAGAGTTCTCGGCTAGAAAGGGAGGAGGCTTTCTATGTATGGGAACGCTTACATTCACTTCAAGAAACTATCGGGGGGTAATTTGTAGTTAAACTCTAGAAGAACTGTGAGAGTCCTATATAGGAAGGCTTGCATTCACTTAGGGAAAGCAAGTACGAAGAAGGAGTGGTTTGTAGGCTTGCTAAACTCTAGTGTTGACGAAATGCGAGAGTCCTATAGAGGGACGTTAACCTTCAGTTAGTGAGAGCAACTCTCGGGGGGGGGTGGTGGTATTTAGGCTTGCTGAACTCTAGTTTGGAAGACATGTCCGAGTTATCCAGGAAGGCTTACAATCACTTAGCTAGAAAGCCAGTATCGGCGGTCGCCTTGTAGGCTTGCTAAACTCTAGTTTCCAGGAAGGGCAAGAGTCATATAGAGGATCACTTAAATTCACTCAGTGAAAGCAACTGTCGCGGGCTGCCTTTTAGGGTGGCTAAACTCTAGTTGGAAAGAAGTGTGAGAGTCATATATAGGAATTCTTACCTTGACTTAGTGAAAGCACCTATGGAGCGGTGGCTTGTCGTCTTGCTGAACTCCAGTTTGGAAGATGTGCGAGAGTATGTATTCATAGGGATATTTACAGCCACTTAGAGAAAGTAGCTCTCAGGGCTGGTGCGCAGGGTTACAAAACTACATTCAAAGAAGGACAAGAAAAATATACGGGGGAGGCTTACATTCGGGTAGAGAAAGCAACTCTCGTGGGGTGTATTGCCAGATGGCTAAACGTTGAGATTGGAACAAGTGTGAGTTTCTTGTGAATCACACTGAAGGATGAAGTCACTATGTAAAAGCTGGATACTTCTTAGCCAGACGGGAGTCACGATAGGAACACATACACTGACTGAGAGAAAGCAATTGTTGGGTGGTGGGTTGTAGGTTTGCTAAAGTCCAGTTTGGAAGAAGTGCGAGAATCCTTTATAGGAATGCTTACATTCACTTCCAGAAAGCAGCGATCAGCGGTGGTTTGCAGGATTGCTACACCGCAGTTTGCAAGAAGTGCGAGAGTCGTGCATAGCAATGCTTAAATTCCCTTAGAGAAAGCAACTGTCGGCGGGTGATTTTTAGGCTTTCTAGCCTCTGGTTTGGATGAAGTGTGAGACATACATGGGAACGCTTACATTCCCTTCCAGAAAGCAAGTGTCGCGGAGTGGTTTTTAGGCTTGCAAGACTTCTGAACGGAAGAAGTGCGAGAGGCATATACAGGAAGGCGTACATTTACTTAATGAAAGCAACTATAGTGGGATGCATTGGAGAATTGCTAAAGTCTGAGATTGGAAGAAGTGTGACCTTCCTGTCAAACACACTTGAGAAAGAAGTCATCACGTAGGACGGGGAGAGCTCCCAGCAGTAAGGAGTCATGTATAGGGACGCTTAAACTAACTTAGAGCGAGCAACTAGCAGGTGGTGCTCTGTAGGCTGGCTAAACGCTAGAATGGAGGAAGTGCCAGACGGTCTTCTATATTAACGCTTACATTCACTGAGAGAAAGAGACTATGTTGGGCGCTTTGTTACACTGGTAAACTCTGAGATTGGAAGAAGTGTGAGAGTTTCCTGTCCAACGCACTTAGGAAAGAAGTCATTATGTAGGAAGAGCAGAGTTCTCGGCTAGAAAGGGAGGACGCTTTCTATGTATGGGAACGCTTACATTCACTTCAAGAAACTATCGGGGGGTAATTTGTAGTTAAACTCTAGAAGAACTGTGAGAGTCCTATATAGGAAGGCTTGCATTCACTTAGGGAAAGCAAGTACGAAGAAGGAGTGGTTTGTAGGCTTGCTAAACTCTAGTGTTGACGAAATGCGAGAGTCCTATAGAGGGACGTTAACCTTCAGTTAGTGAGAGCAACTCTCGGGGGGGGGGGTGGTATTTAGGCTTGCTGAACTCTAGTTTGGAAGACATGTCCGAGTTATCCAGGAAGGCTTACAATCACTTAGCTAGAAAGCCAGTATCGGCGGTCGCCTTGTAGGCTTGCTAAACTCTAGTTTCCAGGAAGGGCAAGAGAAATATAGAGGATCACTTAAATTCACTCAGTGAAAGCAACTGTCGCAGGCTGCCTTTTAGGGTGGCTAAACTCTAGTTGGAAGGAAGTGTGAGAGTCATATATAGGAATTCTTACCTTGACTTAGTGAAAGCACCTATGGAGCGGTGGCTTGTCGTCTTGCTGAACTCCAGTTTGGAAGATGTGCGAGAGTATGTATTCATAGGGATATTTACAGCCACTTAGAGAAAGTAGCTCTCAGGGCTGGTGCGCAGGGTTACAAAACTACATTCAAAGAAGGACAAGAAAAATATACGGGGGAGGCTTACATTCGGGTAGAGAAAGCAACTCTCGTGGGGTGTATTGCCAGATGGCTAAACGTTGAGATTGGAACAAGTGTGAGTTTCTTGTGAATCACACTGAAGGATGAAGTCACTATGGAAAAGCTGGATACTTCTTAGCCAGACGGGAGTCACGATAGGAACACATACACTGACTGAGAGAAAGCAATTGTTGGGTGGTGGGTTGTAGGTTTGCTAAAGTCCAGTTTGGAAGAAGTGCGAGAATCCTTTATAGGAATGCTTACATTCACTTCCAGAAAGCAGCGATCAGCGGTGGTTTGCAGGATTGCTACACCGCAGTTTGCAAGAAGTGCGAGAGTCGTGCATAGCAATGCTTAAATTCCCTTAGAGAAAGCAACTGTCGGCGGGTGATTTTTAGGCTTTCTAGCCTCTGGTTTGGATGAAGTGTGAGACATACATGGGAACGCTTACATTCCCTTCCAGAAAGCAAGTGTCGCGGAGTGGTTTTTAGGCTTGCAAGACTTCTGAACGGAAGAAGTGCGAGAGGCATATACAGGAAGGCGTACATTTACTTAATGAAAGCAACTATAGTGGGATGCATTGGAGAATTGCTAAAGTCTGAGATTGGAAGAAGTGTGACCTTCCTGTCAAACACACTTGAGAAAGAAGTCATCACGTAGGACGGGGAGAGCTCCCAGCAGTAAGGAGTCATGTATAGGGACGCTTAAACTAACTTAGAGAGAGCAACTAGCAGGTGGTGATCTGTAGGCTGGCTAAACACAAGAATCAGGAAGTGCCAGACGGTCTTCTATATGAACGCTTACATTCACTGAGAGAAAGAGACTATGTTGGGCGCTTTGTTACACTGGTAAACTCTGAGATTGGAAGAAGTGTGAGAGTTTCCTGTCCAACGCACTTAGGAAAGAAGTCATTATGTAGGAAGAGGAGAGTTCTCGGCTAGAAAGGGAGGAGGCTTTCTATGTATGGGAACGCTTACATTCACTTCAAGAAACTATCGGGGGGTAATTTGTAGTTAAACTCTAGAAGAACTGTGAGAGTCCTATATAGGAAGGCTTGCATTCACTTAGGGAAAGCAAGTACGAAGAAGGAGTGGTTTGTAGGCTTGCTAAACTCTAGTGTTGACGAAATGCGAGAGTCCTATAGAGGGATGTTAACCTTCAGTTAGTGAGAGCAACTCTCGGGGGGGGGGGGTGGTATTTAGGCTTGCTGAACTCTAGTTTGGAAGACATGTCCGAGTTATCCAGGAAGGCTTACAATCACTTAGCTAGAAAGCCAGTATCGGCGGTCGCCTTGTAGGCTTGCTAAACTCTAGTTTCCAGGAAGGGCAAGAGTCATATAGAGGATCACTTAAATTCACTCAGTGAAAGCAACTGTCGCGGGCTGCCTTTTAGGGTGGCTAAACTCTAGTTGGAAAGAAGTGTGAGAGTCATATATAGGAATTCTTACCTTGACTTAGTGAAAGCACCTATGGAGCGGTGGCTTGTCGTCTTGCTGAACTCCAGTTTGGAAGATGTGCGAGAGTATGTATTCATAGGGATATTTACAGCCACTTAGAGAAAGTAGCTCTCAGGGCTGGTGCGCAGGGTTACAAAACTACATTCAAAGAAGGACAAGAAAAATATACGGGGGAGGCTTACATTCGGGTAGAGAAAGCAACTCTCGTGGGGTGTATTGCCAGATGGCTAAACGTTGAGATTGGAACAAGTGTGAGTTTCTTGTGAATCACACTGAAGGATGAAGTCACTATGTAAAAGCTGGATACTTCTTAGCCAGACGGGAGTCACGATAGGAACACATACACTGACTGAGAGAAAGCAATTGTTGGGTGGTGGGTTGTAGGTTTGCTAAAGTCCAGTTTGGAAGAAGTGCGAGAATCCTTTATAGGAATGCTTACATTCACTTCCAGAAAGCAGCGATCAGCGGTGGTTTGCAGGATTGCTACACCGCAGTTTGCAAGAAGTGCGAGAGTCGTGCATAGCAATGCTTAAATTCCCTTAGAGAAAGCAACTGTCGGCGGGTGATTTTTAGGCTTTCTAGCCTCTGGTTTGGATGAAGTGTGAGACATACATGGGAACGCTTACATTCCCTTCCAGAAAGCAAGTGTCGTGGAGTGGTTTTTAGGCTTGCAAGACTTCTGAACGGAAGAAGTGCGAGAGGCATATACAGGAAGGCGTACATTTACTTAATGAAAGCAACTATAGTGGGATGCATTGGAGAATTGCTAAAGTCTGAGATTGGAAGAAGTGTGACCTTCCTGTCAAACACACTTGAGAAAGAAGTCATCACGTAGGACGGGGAGAGCTCCCAGCAGTAAGGAGTCATGTATAGGGACGCTTAAACTAACTTAGAGCGAGCAACTAGCAGGTGGTGCTCTGTAGGCTGGCTAAACGCTAGAATGGAGGAAGTGCCAGACGGTCTTCTATATTAACGCTTACATTCACTGAGAGAAAGAGACTATGTTGGGCGCTTTGTTACACTGGTAAACTCTGAGATTGGAAGAAGTGTGAGAGTTTCCTGTCCAACGCACTTAGGAAAGAAGTCATTATGTAGGAAGAGGAGAGTTCTCGGCTAGAAAGGGAGGACGCTTTCTATGTATGGGAACGCTTACATTCACTTCAAGAAACTATCGGGGGGTAATTTGTAGTTAAACTCTAGAAGAACTGTGAGAGTCCTATATAGGAAGGCTTGCATTCACTTAGGGAAAGCAAGTACGAAGAAGGAGTGGTTTGTAGGCTTGCTAAACTCTAGTGTTGACGAAATGCGAGAGTCCTATAGAGGGACGTTAACCTTCAGTTAGTGAGAGCAACTCTCGGGGGGGGGGTGGTATTTAGGCTTGCTGAACTCTAGTTTGGAAGACATGTCCGAGTTATCCAGGAAGGCTTACAATCACTTAGCTAGAAAGCCAGTATCGGCGGTCGCCTTGTAGGCTTGCTAAACCCTAGTTTACAGGAAGGGCAAGAGTCATATAGAGGATCACTTAAATTCACTCAGTGAAAGCAACTGTCGCAGGCTGCCTTTTAGGGTGGCTAAACTCTAGTTGGAAAGAAGTGTGAGAGTCATATATAGGAATTCTTACCTTGACTTAGTGAAAGCACCTATGGAGCGGTGGCTTGTCGTCTTGCTGAACTCCAGTTTGGAAGATGTGCGAGAGTATGTATTCATAGGGATATTTACAGCCACTTAGAGAAAGTAGCTCTCAGGGCTGGTGCGCAGGGTTACAAAACTACATTCAAAGAAGGACAAGAAAAATATACGGGGGAGGCTTACATTCGGGTAGAGAAAGCAACTCTCGTGGGGTGTATTGCCAGATGGCTAAACGTTGAGATTGGAACAAGTGTGAGTTTCTTGTGAATCACACTGAAGGATGAAGTCACTATGGAAAAGCTGGATACTTCTTAGCCAGACGGGAGTCACGATAGGAACACATACACTGACTGAGAGAAAGCAATTGTTGGGTGGTGGGTTGTAGGTTTGCTAAAGTCCAGTTTGGAAGAAGTGCGAGAATCCTTTATAGGAATGCTTACATTCACTTCCAGAAAGCAGCGATCAGCGGTGGTTTGCAGGATTGCTACACCGCAGTTTGCAAGAAGTGCGAGAGTCGTGCATAGCAATGCTTAAATTCCCTTAGAGAAAGCAACTGTCGGCGGGTGATTTTTAGGCTTTCTACCCTCTGGTTTGGATGAAGTGTGAGACATACATGGGAACGCTGACATTCCCTTCCAGAAAGCAAGTGTCGCGGAGTGGTTTTTAGGCTTGCAAGACTTCTGAACGGAAGAAGTGCGAGAGGCATATACAGGAAGGCGTACATTTACTTAATGAAAGCAACTATAGTGGGATGCATTGGAGAATTGCTAAAGTCTGAGATTGGAAGAAGTGTGACCTTCCTGTCAAACACACTTGAGAAAGAAGTCATCACGTAGGACGGGGAGAGCTCCCAGCAGTAAGGAGTCATGTATAGGGACGCTTAAACTAACTTAGAGCGAGCAACTAGCAGGTGGTGCTCTGTAGGCTGGCTAAACGCTAGAATGGAGGAAGTGCCAGACGGTCTTCTATATTAACGCTTACATTCACTGAGAGAAAGAGACTATGTTGGGCGCTTTGTTACACTGGTAAACTCTGAGATTGGAAGAAGTGTGAGAGTTTCCTGTCCAACGCACTTAAGAAAGAAGTCATTATGTAGGAAGAGGAGAGTTCTCGGCTAGAAAGGGAGGTGGCTTTCTATGTATGGGAACGCTTACATTCACTTCAAGAAACTATCGGGGGGTAATTTGTAGTTAAACTCTAGAAGAACTGTGAGAGTCCTATATAGGAAGGCTTGCATTCACTTAGGGAAAGCAAGTACGAAGAAGGAGTGGTTTGTAGGCTTGCTAAACTCTAGTGTTGACGAAATGCGAGAGTCCTATAGAGGGACGTTAACCTTCAGTTAGTGAGAGCAACTCTCGGGGGGGGGGGTGGTATTTAGGCTTGCTGAACTCTAGTTTGGAAGACATGTCCGAGTTATCCAGGAAGGCTTACAATCACTTAGCTAGAAAGCCAGTATCGGCGGTCGCCTTGTAGGCTTGCTAAACTCTAGTTTCCAGGAAGGGCAAGAGAAATATAGAGGATCACTTAAATTCACTCAGTGAAAGCAACTGTCGCAGGCTGCCTTTTAGGGTGGCTAAACTCTAGTTGGAAGGAAGTGTGAGAGTCATATATAGGAATTCTTACCTTGACTTAGTGAAAGCACCTATGGAGCGGTGGCTTGTCGTCTTGCTGAACTCCAGTTTGGAAGATGTGCGAGAGTATGTATTCATAGGGATATTTACAGCCACTTAGAGAAAGTAGCTCTCAGGGCTGGTGCGCAGGGTTACAAAACTACATTCAAAGAAGGACAAGAAAAATATACGGGGGAGGCTTACATTCGGGTAGAGAAAGCAACTCTCGTGGGGTGTATTGCCAGATGGCTAAACGTTGAGATTGGAACAAGTGTGAGTTTCTTGTGAATCACACTGAAGGATGAAGTCACTATGGAAAAGCTGGATACTTCTTAGCCAGACGGGAGTCACGATAGGAACACATACACTGACTGAGAGAAAGCAATTGTTGGGTGGTGGGTTGTAGGTTTGCTAAAGTCCAGTTTGGAAGAAGTGCGAGAATCCTTTATAGGAATGCTTACATTCACTTCCAGAAAGCAGCGATCAGCGGTGGTTTGCAGGATTGCTACACCGCAGTTTGCAAGAAGTGCGAGAGTCGTGCATAGCAATGCTTAAATTCCCTTAGAGAAAGCAACTGTCGGCGGGTGATTTTTAGGCTTTCTAGCCTCTGGTTTGGATGAAGTGTGAGACATACATGGGAACGCTTACATTCCCTTCCAGAAAGCAAGTGTCGCGGAGTGGTTTTTAGGCTTGCAAGACTTCTGAACGGAAGAAGTGCGAGAGGCATATACAGGAAGGCGTACATTTACTTAATGAAAGCAACTATAGTGGGATGCATTGGAGAATTGCTAAAGTCTGAGATTGGAAGAAGTGTGACCTTCCTGTCAAACACACTTGAGAAAGAAGTCATCACGTAGGACGGGGAGAGCTCCCAGCAGTAAGGAGTCATGTATAGGGACGCTTAAACTAACTTAGAGAGAGCAACTAGCAGGTGGTGATCTGTAGGCTGGCTAAACACAAGAATCAGGAAGTGCCAGACGGTCTTCTATATGAACGCTTACATTCACTGAGAGAAAGAGACTATGTTGGGCGCTTTGTTACACTGGTAAACTCTGAGATTGGAAGAAGTGTGAGAGTTTCCTGTCCAACGCACTTAGGAAAGAAGTCATTATGTAGGAAGAGGAGAGTTCTCGGCTAGAAAGGGAGGAGGCTTTCTATGTATGGGAACGCTTACATTCACTTCAAGAAACTATCGGGGGGTAATTTGTAGTTAAACTCTAGAAGAACTGTGAGAGTCCTATATAGGAAGGCTTGCATTCACTTAGGGAAAGCAAGTACGAAGAAGGAGTGGTTTGTAGGCTTGCTAAACTCTAGTGTTGACGAAATGCGAGAGTCCTATAGAGGGATGTTAACCTTCAGTTAGTGAGAGCAACTCTCGGGGGGGGGGGGTGGTATTTAGGCTTGCTGAACTCTAGTTTGGAAGACATGTCCGAGTTATCCAGGAAGGCTTACAATCACTTAGCTAGAAAGCCAGTATCGGCGGTCGCCTTGTAGGCTTGCTAAACTCTAGTTTCCAGGAAGGGCAAGAGTCATATAGAGGATCACTTAAATTCACTCAGTGAAAGCAACTGTCGCGGGCTGCCTTTTAGGGTGGCTAAACTCTAGTTGGAAAGAAGTGTGAGAGTCATATATAGGAATTCTTACCTTGACTTAGTGAAAGCACCTATGGAGCGGTGGCTTGTCGTCTTGCTGAACTCCAGTTTGGAAGATGTGCGAGAGTATGTATTCATAGGGATATTTACAGCCACTTAGAGAAAGTAGCTCTCAGGGCTGGTGCGCAGGGTTACAAAACTACATTCAAAGAAGGACAAGAAAAATATACGGGGGAGGCTTACATTCGGGTAGAGAAAGCAACTCTCGTGGGGTGTATTGCCAGATGGCTAAACGTTGAGATTGGAACAAGTGTGAGTTTCTTGTGAATCACACTGAAGGATGAAGTCACTATGTAAAAGCTGGATACTTCTTAGCCAGACGGGAGTCACGATAGGAACACATACACTGACTGAGAGAAAGCAATTGTTGGGTGGTGGGTTGTAGGTTTGCTAAAGTCCAGTTTGGAAGAAGTGCGAGAATCCTTTATAGGAATGCTTACATTCACTTCCAGAAAGCAGCGATCAGCGGTGGTTTGCAGGATTGCTACACCGCAGTTTGCAAGAAGTGCGAGAGTCGTGCATAGCAATGCTTAAATTCCCTTAGAGAAAGCAACTGTCGGCGGGTGATTTTTAGGCTTTCTAGCCTCTGGTTTGGATGAAGTGTGAGACATACATGGGAACGCTTACATTCCCTTCCAGAAAGCAAGTGTCGTGGAGTGGTTTTTAGGCTTGCAAGACTTCTGAACGGAAGAAGTGCGAGAGGCATATACAGGAAGGCGTACATTTACTTAATGAAAGCAACTATAGTGGGATGCATTGGAGAATTGCTAAAGTCTGAGATTGGAAGAAGTGTGACCTTCCTGTCAAACACACTTGAGAAAGAAGTCATCACGTAGGACGGGGAGAGCTCCCAGCAGTAAGGAGTCATGTATAGGGACGCTTAAACTAACTTAGAGCGAGCAACTAGCAGGTGGTGCTCTGTAGGCTGGCTAAACGCTAGAATGGAGGAAGTGCCAGACGGTCTTCTATATTAACGCTTACATTCACTGAGAGAAAGAGACTATGTTGGGCGCTTTGTTACACTGGTAAACTCTGAGATTGGAAGAAGTGTGAGAGTTTCCTGTCCAACGCACTTAGGAAAGAAGTCATTATGTAGGAAGAGGAGAGTTCTCGGCTAGAAAGGGAGGACGCTTTCTATGTATGGGAACGCTTACATTCACTTCAAGAAACTATCGGGGGGTAATTTGTAGTTAAACTCTAGAAGAACTGTGAGAGTCCTATATAGGAAGGCTTGCATTCACTTAGGGAAAGCAAGTACGAAGAAGGAGTGGTTTGTAGGCTTGCTAAACTCTAGTGTTGACGAAATGCGAGAGTCCTATAGAGGGACGTTAACCTTCAGTTAGTGAGAGCAACTCTCGGGGGGGGGGTGGTATTTAGGCTTGCTGAACTCTAGTTTGGAAGACATGTCCGAGTTATCCAGGAAGGCTTACAATCACTTAGCTAGAAAGCCAGTATCGGCGGTCGCCTTGTAGGCTTGCTAAACCCTAGTTTACAGGAAGGGCAAGAGTCATATAGAGGATCACTTAAATTCACTCAGTGAAAGCAACTGTCGCAGGCTGCCTTTTAGGGTGGCTAAACTCTAGTTGGAAAGAAGTGTGAGAGTCATATATAGGAATTCTTACCTTGACTTAGTGAAAGCACCTATGGAGCGGTGGCTTGTCGTCTTGCTGAACTCCAGTTTGGAAGATGTGCGAGAGTATGTATTCATAGGGATATTTACAGCCACTTAGAGAAAGTAGCTCTCAGGGCTGGTGCGCAGGGTTACAAAACTACATTCAAAGAAGGACAAGAAAAATATACGGGGGAGGCTTACATTCGGGTAGAGAAAGCAACTCTCGTGGGGTGTATTGCCAGATGGCTAAACGTTGAGATTGGAACAAGTGTGAGTTTCTTGTGAATCACACTGAAGGATGAAGTCACTATGGAAAAGCTGGATACTTCTTAGCCAGACGGGAGTCACGATAGGAACACATACACTGACTGAGAGAAAGCAATTGTTGGGTGGTGGGTTGTAGGTTTGCTAAAGTCCAGTTTGGAAGAAGTGCGAGAATCCTTTATAGGAATGCTTACATTCACTTCCAGAAAGCAGCGATCAGCGGTGGTTTGCAGGATTGCTACACCGCAGTTTGCAAGAAGTGCGAGAGTCGTGCATAGCAATGCTTAAATTCCCTTAGAGAAAGCAACTGTCGGCGGGTGATTTTTAGGCTTTCTACCCTCTGGTTTGGATGAAGTGTGAGACATACATGGGAACGCTGACATTCCCTTCCAGAAAGCAAGTGTCGCGGAGTGGTTTTTAGGCTTGCAAGACTTCTGAACGGAAGAAGTGCGAGAGGCATATACAGGAAGGCGTACATTTACTTAATGAAAGCAACTATAGTGGGATGCATTGGAGAATTGCTAAAGTCTGAGATTGGAAGAAGTGTGACCTTCCTGTCAAACACACTTGAGAAAGAAGTCATCACGTAGGACGGGGAGAGCTCCCAGCAGTAAGGAGTCATGTATAGGGACGCTTAAACTAACTTAGAGCGAGCAACTAGCAGGTGGTGCTCTGTAGGCTGGCTAAACGCTAGAATGGAGGAAGTGCCAGACGGTCTTCTATATTAACGCTTACATTCACTGAGAGAAAGAGACTATGTTGGGCGCTTTGTTACACTGGTAAACTCTGAGATTGGAAGAAGTGTGAGAGTTTCCTGTCCAACGCACTTAAGAAAGAAGTCATTATGTAGGAAGAGGAGAGTTCTCGGCTAGAAAGGGAGGTGGCTTTCTATGTATGGGAACGCTTACATTCACTTCAAGAAACTATCGGGGGGTAATTTGTAGTTAAACTCTAGAAGAACTGTGAGAGTCCTATATAGGAAGGCTTGCATTCACTTAGGGAAAGCAAGTACGAAGAAGGAGTGGTTTGTAGGCTTGCTAAACTCTAGTGTTGACGAAATGCGAGAGTCCTATAGAGGGACGTTAACCTTCAGTTAGTGAGAGCAACTCTCGGGGAGGGGGGTGGTATTTAGGCTTGCTGAACTCTAGTTTGGAAGACATGTCCGAGTTATCCAGGAAGGCTTACAATCACTTAGCTAGAAAGCCAGTATCGGCGGTCGCCTTGTAGGCTTGCTAAACTCTAGTTTCCAGGAAGGGCAAGAGTCATATAGAGGATCACTTAAATTCACTCAGTGAAAGCAACTGTCGCAGGCTGCCTTTTAGGGTGGCTAAACTCTAGTTGGAAGGAAGTGTGAGAGTCATATATAGGAATTCTTACCTTGACTTAGTGAAAGCACCTATGGAGCGGTGGCTTGTCGTCTTGCTGAACTCCAGTTTGGAAGATGTGCGAGAGTATGTATTCATAGGGATATTTACAGCCACTTAGAGAAAGTAGCTCTCAGGGCTGGTGCGCAGGGTTACAAAACTACATTCAAAGAAGGACAAGAAAAATATACGGGGGAGGCTTACATTCGGGTAGAGAAAGCAACTCTCGTGGGGTGTATTGCCAGATGGCTAAACGTTGAGATTGGAACAAGTGTGAGTTTCTTGTGAATCACACTGAAGGATGAAGTCACTATGTAAAAGCTGGATACTTCTTAGCCAGACGGGAGTCACGATAGGAACACATACACTGACTGAGAGAAAGCAATTGTTGGGTGGTGGGTTGTAGGTTTGCTAAAGTCCAGTTTGGAAGAAGTGCGAGAATCCTTTATAGGAATGCTTACATTCACTTCCAGAAAGCAGCGATCAGCGGTGGTTTGCAGGATTGCTACACCGCAGTTTGCAAGAAGTGCGAGAGTCGTGCATAGCAATGCTTAAATTCCCTTAGAGAAAGCAACTGTCGGCAGGTGATTTTTAGGCTTTCTAGCCTCTGGTTTGGATGAAGTGTGAGACATACATGGGAACGCTTACATTCCCTTCCAGAAAGCAAGTGTCGCGGAGTGGTTTTTAGGCTTGCAAGACTTCTGAACGGAAGAAGTGCGAGAGGCATATACAGGAAGGCGTACATTTACTTAATGAAAGCAACTATAGTGGGATGCATTGGAGAATTGCTAAAGTCTGAGATTGGAAGAAGTATGACCTTCCTGTCAAACACACTTGAGAAAGAAGTCATCACGTAGGACGGGGAGAGCTCCCAGCAGTAAGGAGTCATGTATAGGGACGCTTAAACTAACTTAGAGCGAGCAACTAGCAGGTGGTGCTCTGTAGGCTGGCTAAACGCTAGAATGGAGGAAGTGCCAGACGGTCTTCTATATGAACGCTTACATTCACTGAGAGAAAGAGACTATGTTGGGCGCTTTGTTACACTGGTAAACTCTGAGATTGGAAGAAGTGTGAGAGTTTCCTGTCCAACGCACTTAGGAAAGAAGTCATTATGTAGGAAGAGGAGAGTTCTCGGCTAGAAAGGGAGGAGGCTTTCTATGTATGGGAACGCTTACATTCACTTCAAGAAACTATCGGGGGGTAATTTGTAGTTAAACTCTAGAAGAACTGTGAGAGCCCTATATAGGAAGGCTTGCATTCACTTAGGGAAAGCAAGTACGAAGAAGGAGTGGTTTGTAGGCTTGCTAAACTCTAGTGTTGACGAAATGCGAGAGTCCTATAGAGGGATGTTAACCTTCAGTTAGTGAGAGCAACTCTCGGGGGGGGGGGTGGTGGTATTTAGGCTTGCTGAACTCTAGTTTGGAAGACATGTCCGAGTTATCCAGGAAGGCTTACAATCACTTAGCTAGAAAGCCAGTATCGGCGGTCGCCTTGTAGGCTTGCTAAACTCTAGTTTCCAGGAAGGGCAAGAGTCATATAGAGGATCACTTAAATTCACTCAGTGAAAGCAACTGTCGCGGGCTGCCTTTTAGGGTGGCTAAACGCTAGTTGGAAAGAAGTGTGAGAGTCATATATAGGAATTCTTACCTTGACTTAGTGAAAGCACCTATGGAGCGGTGGCTTGTCGTCTTGCTGAACTCCAGTTTGGAAGATGTGCGAGAGTATGTATTCATAGGGATATTTACAGCCACTTAGAGAAAGTAGCTCTCAGGGCTGGTGCGCAGGGTTACAAAACTACATTCAAAGAAGGACAAGAAAAATATACGGGGGAGGCTTACATTCGGGTAGAGAAAGCAACTCTCGTGGGGTGTATTGCCAGATGGCTAAACGTTGAGATTGGAACAAGTGTGAGTTTCTTGTGAATCACACTGAAGGATGAAGTCACTATGGAAAAGCTGGATACTTCTTAGCCAGACGGGAGTCACGATAGGAACACATACACTAACTGAGAGAAAGCAATTGTTGGGTGGTGGGTTGTAGGTTTGCTAAAGTCCAGTTTGGAAGAAGTGCGAGAATCCTTTATAGGAATGCTTACATTCACTTCCAGAAAGCAGCGATCAGCGGTGGTTTGCAGGATTGCTACACCGCAGTTTGCAAGAAGTGCGAGAGTCGTGCATAGCAATGCTTAAATTCCCTTAGAGAAAGCAACTGTCGGCGGGTGATTTTTAGGCTTTCTAGCCTCTGGTTTGGATGAAGTGTGAGACATACATGGGAACGCTTACATTCCCTTCCAGAAAGCAAGTGTCGCGGAGTGGTTTTTAGGCTTGCAAGACTTCTGAACGGAAGAAGTGCGAGAGGCATATACAGGAAGGCGTACATTTACTTAATGAAAGCAACTATAGTGGGATGCATTGGAGAATTGCTAAAGTCTGAGATTGGAAGAAGTGTGACCTTCCTGTCAAACACACTTGAGAAAGAAGTCATCACGTAGGACGGGGAGAGCTCCCAGCAGTAAGGAGTCATGTATAGGGACGCTTAAACTAACTTAGAGCGAGCAACTAGCAGGTGGTGCTCTGTAGGCTGGCTAAACGCTAGAATGGAGGAAGTGCCAGACGGTCTTCTATATTAACGCTTACATTCACTGAGAGAAAGAGACTATGTTGGGCGCTTTGTTACACTGGTAAACTCTGAGATTGGAAGAAGTGTGAGAGTTTCCTGTCCAACGCACTTAAGAAAGAAGTCATTATGTAGGAAGAGGAGAGTTCTCGGCTAGAAAGGGAGGAGGCTTTCTATGTATGGGAACGCTTACATTCACTTCAAGAAACTATCGGGGGGTAATTTGTAGTTAAACTCTAGAAGAACTGTGAGAGTCCTATATAGGAAGGCTTGCATTCACTTAGGGAAAGCAAGTACGAAGAAGGAGTGGTTTGTAGGCTTGCTAAACTCTAGTGTTGACGAAATGCGAGAGTCCTATAGAGGGACGTTAACCTTCAGTTAGTGAGAGCAACTCTCGGGGGTGGGGGGTGGTATTTACGCTTGCTGAACTCTAGTTTGGAAGACATGTCCGAGTTATCCAGGAAGGCTTACAATCACTTAGCTAGAAAGCCAGTATCGGCGGTCGCCTTGTAGGCTTGCTAAACTCTAGTTTCCGGGAAGGCGAAGAGTCATATAGAGGATCACTTAAATTCACTCAGTGAAAGCACCTGTCGCAGGCTGCCTTTTAGGGTGGCTAAACTCTAGTTGGAAGGAAGTGTGAGAGTCATATATAGGAATTCTTACCTTGACTTAGTGAAAGCACCTATGGAGCGGTGGCTTGTCATCTTGCTGAACTCCAGTTTGGAAGATGTGCGAGAGTATGTATTCATAGGGATATTTACAGCCACTTAGAGAAAGTAGCTCTCAGGGCTGGTGCGCAGGGTTACAAAACTACATTCAAAGAAGGACAAGAAAAATATACGGGGGAGGCTTACATTCGGGTAGAGAAAGCAACTCTCGTGGGGTGTATTGCCAGATGGCTAAACGTTGAGATTGGAACAAGTGTGAGTTTCTTGTGAATCACACTGAAGGATGAAGTCACTATGTAAAAGCTGGATACTTCTTAGCCAGACGGGAGTCACGATAGGAACACATACACTGACTGAGAGAAAGCAATTGTTGGGTGGTGGGTTGTAGGTTTGCTAAAGTCCAGTTTGGAAGAAGTTCGAGAATCCTTTATAGGAATGCTTACATTCACTTCCAGAAAGCAGCGATCAGCGGTGGTTTGCAGGATTGCTACACCGCAGTTTGCAAGAAGTGCGAGAGTCGTGCATAGCAATGCTTAAATTCCCTTAGAGAAAGCAACTGTCGGCGGGTGATTTTTAGGCTTTCTAGCCTCTGGTTTGGATGAAGTGTGAGACATACATGGGAACGCTTACATTCCCTTCCAGAAAGCAAGTGTCGCGGAGTGGTTTTTAGGCTTGCAAGACTTCTGAACGGAAGCAGTGCGAGAGGCATATACAGGAAGGCGTACATTTACTTAATGAAAGCAACTATAGTGGGATGCATTGGAGAATTGCTAAAGTCTGAGATTGGAAGAAGTGTGACCTTCCTGTCAAACACACTTGAGAAAGAAGTCATCACGTAGGACGGGGAGAGCTCCCAGCAGTAAGGAGTCATGTATAGGGACGCTTAAACTAACTTAGAGCGAGCAACTAGCAGGTGGTGCTCTGTAGGCTGGCTAAACGCTAGAATGGAGGAAGTGCCAGACGGTCTTCTATATTAACGCTTACATTCACTGAGAGAAAGAGACTATGTTGGGCGCTTTGTTACACTGGTAAACTCTGAGATTGGAAGAAGTGTGAGAGTTTCCTGTGCAACGCACTTAAGAAAGAAGTCATTATGTAGGAAGAGGAGAGTTCTCGGCTAGAAAGGGAGGACGCTTTCTATGTATGGGAATGCTTACATTCACTTCAAGAAACTATCGGGGGGTAATTTGTAGTTAAACTCTAGAAGAACTGTGAGAATCCTATATAGGAAGGCTTGCATTCACTTAGGGAAAGCAAGTACGAAGAAGGAGTGGTTTGTAGGCTTGCTAAACTCTAGTGTTGACGAAATGCGAGAGTCCTATAGAGGGACGTTAACCTTCAGTTAGTGAGAGCAACTCTCGGGGGTGGGGGGTGGTATTTAGGCTTGCTGAACTCTAGTTTGGAAGACATGTCCGAGTTATCCAGGAAGGCTTACAATCACTTAGCTAGAAAGCCAGTATCGGCGGTCGCCTTGTAGGCTTGCTAAACTCTAGTTTCCAGGAAGGGCAAGAGTCATATAGAGGATCACTTAAATTCACTCAGTGAAAGCACCTGTCGCAGGCTGCCTTTTAGGGTGGCTAAACTCTAGTTGGAAGGAAGTGTGAGAGTCATATATAGGAATTCTTACCTTGACTTAGTGAAAGCACCTATGGAGCGGTGGCTTGTCATCTTGCTGAACTCCAGTTTGGAAGATGTGCGAGAGTATGTATTCATAGGGATATTTACAGCCACTTAGAGAAAGTAGCTCTCAGGGCTGGTGCGCAGGGTTACAAAACTACATTCAAAGAAGGACAAGAAAAATATACGGGGGAGGCTTACATTCGGGTAGAGAAAGCAACTCTCGTGGGGTGTATTGCCAGATGGCTAAACGTTGAGATTGGAACAAGTGTGAGTTTCTTGTGAATCACACTGAAGGATGAAGTCACTATGTAAAAGCTGGATACTTCTTAGCCAGACGGGAGTCACGATAGGAACACATACACTGACTGAGAGAAAGCAATTGTTGGGTGGTGGGTTGTAGGTTTGCTAAAGTCCAGTTTGGAAGAAGTGCGAGAATCCTTTATAGGAATGCTTACATTCACTTCCAGAAAGCAGCGATCAGCGGTGGTTTGCAGGATTGCTACACCGCAGTTTGCAAGAAGTGCGAGAGTCGTGCATAGCAATGCTTAAATTCCCTTAGAGAAAGCAACTGTCGGCGGGTGATTTTTAGGCTTTCTAGCCTCTGGTTTGGATGAAGTGTGAGACATACATGGGAACGCTTACATTCCCTTCCAGAAAGCAAGTGTCGCGGAGTGGTTTTTAGGCTTGCAAGACTTCTGAACGGAAGAAGTGCGAGAGGCATATACAGGAAGGCGTACATTTACTTAATGAAAGCAACTATAGTGGGATGCATTGGAGAATTGCTAAAGTCTGAGATTGGAAGAAGTGTGACATTCCTGTCAAACACACTTGAGAAAGAAGTCATCACGTAGGACGGGGAGAGCTCCCAGCAGTAAGGAGTCATGTATAGGGACGCTTAAACTAACTTAGAGCGAGCAACTAGCAGGTGGTGCTCTGTAGGCTGGCTAAACGCTAGAATGGAGGAAGTGCCAGACGGTCTTCTATATTAACGCTTACATTCACTGAGAGAAAGAGACTATGTTGGGCGCTTTGTTACACTGGTAAACTCTGAGATTGGAAGAAGTGTGAGAGTTTCCTGTCCAACGCACTTAAGAAAGAAGTCATTATGTAGGAAGAGGAGAGTTCTCGGCTAGAAAGGGAGGAGGCTTTCTATGTATGGGAACGCTTACATTCACTTCAAGAAACTATCGGGGGGTAATTTGTAGTTAAACTCTAGAAGAACTGTGAGAGTCCTATATAGGAAGGCTTGCATTCACTTAGGGAAAGCAAGTACGAAGAAGGAGTGGTTTGTAGGCTTGCTAAACTCTAGTGTTGACGAAATGCGAGAGTCCTATAGAGGGACGTTAACGTTCAGTTAGTGAGAGCAACTCTCGGGGGGGGGGGTGGTATTTACGCTTGCTGAACTCTAGTTTGGAAGACATGTCCGAGTTATCCAGGAAGGCTTACAATCACTTAGCTAGAAAGCCAGTATCGGCGGTCGCCTTGTAGGCTTGCTAAACTCTAGTTTCCGGGAAGGGCAAGAGTCATATAGAGGATCACTTAAATTCACTCAGTGAAAGCACCTGTCGCAGGCTGCCTTTTAGGGTGGCTAAACTCTAGTTGGAAGGAAGTGTGAGAGTCATATATAGGAATTCTTACCTTGACTTAGTGAAAGCACCTATGGAGCGGTGGCTTGTCGTCTTGCTGAACTCCAGTTTGGAAGATGTGCGAGAGTATGTATTCATAGGGATATTTACAGCCACTTAGAGAAAGTAGCTCTCAGGGCTGGTGCGCAGGGTTACAAAACTACATTCAAAGAAGGACAAGAAAAATATACGGGGGAGGCTTACATTCGGGTAGAGAAAGCAACTCTCGTGGGGTGTATTGCCAGATGGCTAAACGTTGAGATTGGAACAAGTGTGAGTTTCTTGTGAATCACACTGAAGGATGAAGTCACTATGTAAAAGCTGGATACTTCTTAGCCAGACGGGAGTCACGATAGGAACACATACACTGACTGAGAGAAAGCAATTGTTGGGTGGTGGGTTGTAGGTTTGCTAAAGTCCAGTTTGGAAGAAGTGCGAGAATCCTTTATAGGAATGCTTACATTCACTTCCAGAAAGCAGCGATCAGCGGTGGTTTGCAGGATTGCTACACCGCAGTTTGCAAGAAGTGCGAGAGTCGTGCATAGCAATGCTTAAATTCCCTTAGAGAAAGCAACTGTCGGCGGGTGATTTTTAGGCTTTCTAGCCTCTGGTTTGGATGAAGTGTGAGACATACATGGGAACGCTTACATTCCCTTCCAGAAAGCAAGTGTCGCGGAGTGGTTTTTAGGCTTGCAAGACTTCTGAACGGAAGCAGTTCGAGAGGCATATACAGGAAGGCGTACATTTACTTAATGAAAGCAACTATAGTGGGATGCATTGGAGAATTGCTAAAGTCTGAGATTGGAAGAAGTGTGACCTTCCTGTCAAACACACTTGAGAAAGAAGTCATCACGTAGGACGGGGAGAGCTTCCAGCAGTAAGGAGTCATGTATAGGGACGCTTAAACTAACTTAGAGCGAGCAACTAGCAGGTGGTGCTCTGTAGGCTGGCTAAACGCTAGAATGGAGGAAGTGCCAGACGGTCTTCTATATGAACGCTTACATTCACTGAGAGAAAGAGACTATGTTGGGCGCTTTGTTACACTGGTAAACTCTGAGATTGGAAGAAGTGTGAGAGTTTCCTGTCCAACGCACTTAAGAAAGAAGTCATTATGTAGGAAGAGGAGAGTTCTCGGCTAGAAAGGGAGGACGCTTTCTATGTATGGGAACGCTTACATTCACTTCAAGAAACTATCGGGGGGTAATTTGTAGTTAAACTCTAGAAGAACTGTGAGAGTCCTATATAGGAAGGCTTGCATTCACTTAGGGAAAGCAAGTACGAAGAAGGAGTGGTTTGTAGGCTTGCTAAACTCTAGTGTTGACGAAATGCGAGAGTCCTATAGAGGGACGTTAACCTTCAGTTAGTGAGAGCAACTCTCGGGGGTGGGGGGTGGTATTTAGGCTTGCTGAACTCTAGTTTGGAAGACATGTCCGAGTTATCCAGGAAGGCTTACAATCACTTAGCTAGAAAGCCAGTATCGGCGGTCGCCTTGTAGGCTTGCTAAACTCTAGTTTCCAGGAAGGGCAAGAGTCATATAGAGGATCACTTAAATTCACTCAGTGAAAGCACCTGTCGCAGGCTGCCTTTTAGGGTGGCTAAACTCTAGTTGGAAGGAAGTGTGAGAGTCATATATAGGAATTCTTACCTTGACTTAGTGAAAGCACCTATGGAGCGGTGGCTTGTCATCTTGCTGAACTCCAGTTTGGAAGATGTGCGAGAGTATGTATTCATAGGGATATTTACAGCCACTTAGAGAAAGTAGCTCTCAGGGCTGGTGCGCAGGGTTACAAAACTACATTCAAAGAAGGACAAGAAAAATATACGGGGGAGGCTTACATTCGGGTAGAGAAAGCAACTCTCGTGGGGTGTATTGCCAGATGGCTAAACGTTGAGATTGGAACAAGTGTGAGTTTCTTGTGAATCACACTGAAGGATGAAGTCACTATGTAAAAGCTGGATACTTCTTAGCCAGACGGGAGTCACGATAGGAACACATACACTGACTGAGAGAAAGCAATTGTTGGGTGGTGGGTTGTAGGTTTGCTAAAGTCCAGTTTGGAAGAAGTGCGAGAATCCTTTATAGGAATGCTTACATTCACTTCCAGAAAGCAGCGATCAGCGGTGGTTTGCAGGATTGCTACACCGCAGTTTGCAAGAAGTGCGAGAGTCGTGCATAGCAATGCTTAAATTCCCTTAGAGAAAGCAACTGTCGGCGGGTGATTTTTAGGCTTTCTAGCCTCTGGTTTGGATGAAGTGTGAGACATACATGGGAACGCTTACATTCCCTTCCAGAAAGCAAGTGTCGCGGAGTGGTTTTTAGGCTTGCAAGACTTCTGAACGGAAGAAGTGCGAGAGGCATATACAGGAAGGCGTACATTTACTTAATGAAAGCAACTATAGTGGGCTGCATTGGAGAATTGCTAAAGTCTGAGATTGGAAGAAGTGTGACCTTCCTGTCAAACACACTTGAGAAAGAAGTCATCACGTAGGACGGGGAGAGCTCCCAGCAGTAAGGAGTCATGTATAGGGACGCTTAAACTAACTTAGACAGAGCAACTAGCAGGTGGTGCTCTGTAGGCTGGCTAAACGCTAGAATGGAGGAAGTGCCAGACGGTCTTCTATATTAACGCTTACATTCACTGAGAGAAAGAGACTATGTTGGGCGCTTTGTTACACTGGTAAACTCTGAGATTGGAAGAAGTGTGAGAGTTTCCTGTCCAACGCACTTAGGAAAGAAGTCATTATGTAGGAAGAGGAGAGTTCTCGGCTAGAAAGGGAGGACGCTTTCTATGTATGGGAACGCTTACATTCACTTCAAGAAACTATCGGGGGGTAATTTGTAGTTAAACTCTAGAAGAACTGTGAGAGTCCTATATAGGAAGGCTTGCATTCACTTAGGGAAAGCAAGTACGAAGAAGGAGTGGTTTGTAGGCTTGCTAAACTCTAGTGTTGACGAAATGCGAGAGTCCTATAGAGGGACATTAACCTTCAGTTAGTGAGAGCAACCCCCGGGGGGGGGGTGGTATTTAGGCTTGCTGAACTCTAGTTTGGAAGACATGTCCGAGTTATCCAGGAAGGCTTACAATCACTTAGCTAGAAAGCCAGTATCGGCGGTCGCCTTGTAGGCTTGCTAAACTCTAGTTTCCAGGAAGGGCAAGAGTCATATAGAGGATCACTTAAATTCACTCAGTGAAAGCAACTGTCGCAGGCTGCCTTTTAGGGTGGCTAAACTCTAGTTGGAAGGAAGTGTGAGAGTCATATATAGGAATTCTTACCTTGACTTAGTGAAAGCACCTATGAAGCGGTGGCTTGTCGTCTTGCTGAACTCCAGTTTGGAAGATGTCGGAGAGTATGTATTCATAGGGATATTTACAGCCACTTAGAGAAAGTAGCTCTCAGGGCTGGTGCGCAGGGTTACAAAACTACATTCAAAGAAGGACAAGAAAAATATACGGGGGAGGCTTACATTCGGGTAGAGAAAGCAACTCTCGTGGGGTGTATTGCCAGATGGCTAAACGTTGAGATTGGAACAAGTGTGAGTTTCTTGTGAATCACACTGAAGGATGAAGTCACTATGGAAAAGCTGGATACTTCTTAGCCAGACGGGAGTCACGATAGGAACACATACACTGACTGAGAGAAAGCAATTGTTGGGTGGTGGGTTGTAGGTTTGCTAAAGTCCAGTTTGGAAGAAGTGCGAGAATCCTTTATAGGAATGCTTACATTCACTTCCAGAAAGCAGCGATCAGCGGTGGTTTGCAGGATTGCTACACCGCAGTTTGCAAGAAGTGCGAGAGTCGTGCATAGCAATGCTTAAATTCCCTTAGAGAAAGCAACTGTCGGCGGGTGATTTTTAGGCTTTCTAGCCTCTGGTTTGGATGAAGTGTGAGACATACATGGGAACGCTTACATTCCCTTCCAGAAAGCAAGTGTCGCGGAGTGGTTTTTAGGCTTGCAAGACTTCTGAACGGAAGAAGTGCGAGAGGCATATACAGGAAGGCGTACATTTACTTAATGAAAGCAACTATAGTGGGATGCATTGGAGAATTGCTAAAGTCTGAGATTGGAAGAAGTGTGACCTTCCTGTCAAACACACTTGAGAAAGAAGTCATCACGTAGGACGGGGAGAGCTCCCAGCAGTAAGGAGTCATGTATAGGGACGCTTAAACTAACTTAGAGCGAGCAACTAGCAGGTGGTGCTCTGTAGGCTGGCTAAACGCTAGAATGGAGGAAATGCCAGACGGTCTTCTATATTAACGCTTACATTCACTGAGAGAAAGAGACTATGTTGGGCGCTTTGTTACACTGGTAAACTCTGAGATTGGAAGAAGTGTGAGAGTTTCCTGTCCAACGCACTTAGGAAAGAAGTCATTATGTAGGAAGAGGAGAGTTCTCGGCTAAAAAGGGAGGAGGCTTTCTATGTATGGGAACGCTTACATTCACTTCAAGAAACTATCGGGGGGTAATTTGTAGTTAAACTCTAGAAGAACTGTGAGAGTCCTATATAGGAAGGCTTGCATTCACTTAGGAAAAGCAAGTACGAAGAAGGAGTGGTTTGTAGGTTTGCTAAACTCTAGTGTTGACGAAATGCGAGAGTCCTATAGAGGGACGTTAACCTTCAGTTAGTGAGAGCAACTCTCGGGGGGGGGGTGGTGGTATTTAGGCTTGCTGAACTCTAGTTTGGAAGACATGTCCGAGTTATCCAGGAAGGCTTACAATCACTTAGCTAGAAAGCCAGTATCGGCGGTCACCTTGTAGGCTTGCTAAACTCTAGTTTCCAGGAAGGGCAAGAGTCATATAGAGGATCACTTAAATTCACTCAGTGAAAGCAACTGTCGCGGGCTGCCTTTTAGGGTGGCTAAACTCTAGTTGGAAAGAAGTGTGAGAGTCATATATAGGAATTCTTACCTTGACTTAGTGAAAGCACCTATGGAGCGGTGGCTTGTCGTCTTGCTGAACTCCAGTTTGGAAGATGTGCGAGAGTATGTATTCATAGGGATATTTACAGCCACTTAGAGAAAGTAGCTCTCAGGGCTGGTGCGCAGGGTTACAAAACTACATTCAAAGAAGGACAAGAAAAATATACGGGGGAGGCTTACATTCGGGTAGAGAAAGCAACTCTCGTGGGGTGTATTGCCAGATGGCTAAACGTTGAGATTGGAACAAGTGTCAGTTTCTTGTGAATCACACTGAAGGATGAAGTCACTATGTAAAAGCTGGATACTTCTTAGCCAGACGGGAGTCACGATAGGAACACATACACTGACTGAGAGAAAGCAATTGTTGGGTGGTGGGTTGTAGGTTTGCTAAAGTCCAGTTTGGAAGAAGTGCGAGAATCCTTTATAGGAATGCTTACATTCACTTCCAGAAAGCAGCGATCAGCGGTGGTTTGCAGGATTGCTACAGCGCAGTTTGCAAGAAGTGCAAGAGTCGTGCATAGCAATGCTTAAATTCCCTTAGAGAAAGTAACTGTCGGCGGGTGATTTTTAGGCTTTCTAGCCTCTGGTTTGGATGAAGTGTGAGACATACATGGGAACGCTTACATTCCCTTCCAGAAAGCAAGTGTCGCGGAGTGGTTTTTAGGCTTGCAAGACTTCTGAACGGAAGAAGTGCGAGAGGCATATACAGGAAGGCGTACATTTACTTAATGAAAGCAACTATAGTGGGATGCATTGGAGAATTGCTAAAGTCTGAGATTGGAAGAAGTGTGACCTTCCTGTCAAACACACTTGAGAAAGAAGTCATCACGTAGGACGGGGAGAGCTCCCAGCAGTAAGGAGTCATGTATAGGGACGCTTAAACTAACTTAGAGCGAGCAACTAGCAGGTGGTGCTCTGTAGGCTGGCTAAACGCTAGAATGGAGGAAGTGCCAGACGGTCTTCTATATTAACGCTTACATTCACTGAGAGAAAGAGACTATGTTGGGCGCTTTGTTACACTGGTAAACTCTGAGATTGGAAGAAGTGTGAGAGTTTCCTGTCCAACGCACTTAAGAAAGAAGTCATTATGTAGGAAGAGGAGAGTTCTCGGCTAGAAAGGGAGGACGCTTTCTATGTATGGGAACGCTTACATTCACTTCAAGAAACTATCGGGGGGTAATTTGTAGTTAAACTCTAGAAGAACTGTGAGAGTCCTATATAGGAAGGCTTGCATTCACTTAGGGAAAGCAAGTACGAAGAAGGAGTGGTTTGTAGGCTTGCTAAACTCTAGTGTTGACGAAATGCGAGAGTCCTATAGAGGGACGTTAACCTTCAGTTAGTGAGAGCAACTCTCGGGGGGGGGGTGGTATTTAGGCTTGCTGAACTCTAGTTTGGAAGACATGTCCGAGTTATCCAGGAAGGCTTACAATCACTTAGCTAGAAAGCCAGTATCGGCGGTCGCCTTGTAGGCTTGCTAAACTCTAGTTTCCAGGAAGGGCAAGAGTCATATAGAGGATCACTTAAATTCACTCAGTGAAAGCACCTGTCGCAGGCTGCCTTTTAGGGTGGCTAAACTCTAGTTGGAAGGAAGTGTGAGAGTCATATATAGGAATTCTTACCTTGACTTAGTGAAAGCACCTATGGAGCGGTGGCTTGTCATCTTGCTGAACTCCAGTTTGGAAGATGTGCGAGAGTATGTATTCATAGGGATATTTACAGCCACTTAGAGAAAGTAGCTCTCAGGGCTGGTGCGCAGGGTTACAAAACTACATTCAAAGAAGGACAAGAAAAATATACGGGGGAGGCTTACATTCGGGTAGAGAAAGCAACTCTCGTGGGGTGTATTGCCAGATGGCTAAACGTTGAGATTGGAACAAGTGTGAGTTTCTTGTGAATCACACTGAAGGATGAAGTCACTATGTAAAAGCTGGATACTTCTTAGCCAGACGGGAGTCACGATAGGAACACATACACTGACTGAGAGAAAGCAATTGTTGGGTGGTGGGTTGTAGGTTTGCTAAAGTCCAGTTTGGAAGAAGTGCGAGAATCCTTTATAGGAATGCTTACATTCACTTCCAGAAAGCAGCGATCAGCGGTGGTTTGCAGGATTGCTACACCGCAGTTTGCAAGAAGTGCGAGAGTCATGCATAGCAATGCTTAAATTCCCTTAGAGAAAGCAACTGTCGGCGGGTGATTTTTAGGCTTTCTAGCCTCTGGTACGGATGAAGTGTGAGACATACATGGGAACGCTTACATTCCCTTCCAGAAAGCAAGTGTCGCGGAGTGGTTTTTAGGCTTGCAAGACTTCTGAACGGAAGAAGTGCGAGAGGCATATACAGGAAGGCGTACATTTACTTAATGAAAGCAACTATAGTGGGCTGCATTGGAGAATTGCTAAAGTCTGAGATTGGAAGAAGTGTGACCTTCCTGTCAAACACACTTGAGAAAGAAGTCATCACGTAGGACGGGGAGAGCTCCCAGCAGTAAGGAGTCATGTATAGGGACGCTTAAACTAACTTAGAGCGAGCAACTAGCAGGTGGTGCTCTGCAGGCTGGCTAAACGCTAGAATGGAGGAAGTGCCAGACGGTCTTCTATATTAACGCTTACATTCACTGAGAGAAAGAGACTATGTTGGGCACTTTGTTACACTGGTAAACTCTGAGATTGGAAGAAGTGTGAGAGTTTCCTGTCCAACGCACTTAGGAAAGAAGTCATTATGTAGGAAGAGGAGAGTTCTCGGCTAGAAAGGGAGGACGCTTTCTATGTATGGGAACGCTTACATTCACTTCAAGAAACTATCGGGGGGTAATTTGTAGTTAAACTCTAGAAGAACTGTGAGAGTCCTATATAGGAAGGCTTGCATTCACTTAGGGAAAGCAAGTACGAAGAAGGAGTGGTTTGTAGGCTTGCTAAACACTAGTGTTGACGAAATGCGAGAGTCCTATAGAGGGACGTTACCCTTCAGTTAGTGAGAGCAACTATCGGGGGGGGGGGGTGGTATTTAGGCTTGCTGAACTCTAGTTTGGAAGACATGTCCGAGTTATCCAGGAAGGCTTACAATCACTTAGCTAGAAAGCCAGTATCGGCGGTCGCCTTGTAGGCTTGCTAAACTCTAGTTTCCAGGAAGGGCAAGAGTCATATAGAGGATCACTTAAATTCACTCAGTGAAAGCACCTGTCGCAGGCTGCCTTTTAGGGTGGCTAAATTCTATTTGGAAGGAAGTGTGAGAGTCATATATAGGAATTCTTACCTTGACTTAGTGAAAGCACCTATGGAGCGGTGGCTTGTCGTCTTGCTGAACTCCAGTTTGGAAGATGTGCGAGAGTATGTATTCATAGGGATATTTACAGCCACTTAGAGAAAGTAGCTCTCAGGGCTGGTGCGCAGGGTTACAAAACTACATTCAAAGAAGGACAAGAAAAATATACGGGGGAGGCTTACATTCGGGTAGAGAAAGCAACTCTCGTGGGGTGTATTGCCAGATGGCTAAACGTTGAGATTGGAACAAGTGTGAGTTTCTTGTGAATCACACTGAAGGATGAAGTCACTATGTAAAAGCTGGATACTTCTTAGCCAGACGGGAGTCACGATAGGAACACATACACTGACTGAGAGAAAGCAATTGTTGGGTGGTGGGTTGTAGGTTTGCTAAAGTCCAGTTTGGAAGAAGTGCGAGAACCCTTTATAGGAATGCTTACATTCACTTCCAGAAAGCAGCGATCAGCGGTGGTTTGCAGGTTTGCTACACCGCAGTTTGCAAGAAGTGCGAGAGTCATGCATAGCAATGCTTAAATTCCCTTAGAGAAAGCAACTGTCGGCGGGTGATTTTTAGGCTTTCTAGCCTCTGGTTTGGATGAAGTGTGAGACATACATGGGAACGCTTACATTCCCTTCCAGAAAGCAAGTGTCGCGGAGTGGTTTTTAGGCTTGCAAGACTTCTGAACGGAAGAAGTGCGAGAGGCATATACAGGAAGGCGTACATTTACTTAATGAAAGCAACTATAGTGGGATGCATTGGAGAATTGCTAAAGTCTGAGATTGGAAGAAGTGTGACCTTCCTGTCAAACACACTTGAGAAAGAAGTCATCACGTAGGATGGGGAGAGCTCCCAGCAGTAAGGAGTCATGTATAGGGACGCTTAAACTAACTTAGAGAGAGCAACTAGCAGGTGGTGCTCTGTAGGCTGGCTAAACGCTAGAATGGAGGAAGTGCCAGACGGTCTTCTATATGAACGCTTACATTCACTGAGAGAAAGAGACTATGTTGGGCGCTTTGTTACACTGGTAAACTCTGAGATTGGAAGAAGTGTGAGAGTTTCCTGTCCAACGCACTTAGGAAAGAAGTCATTATGTAGGAAGAGGAGAGTTCTCGGCTAGAAAGGGAGGACGCTTTCTATGTATGGGAACGCTTACATTCACTTCAAGAAACTATCGGGGGGTAATTTGTAGTTAAACTCTAGAAGAACTGTGAGAGTCCTATATAGGAAGGCTTGCATTCACTTAGGGAAAGCAAGTACGAAGAAGGAGTGGTTTGTAGGCTTGCTAAACTCTAGTGTTGACGAAATGCGAGAGTCCTATAGAGGGACGTTAACCTTCAGTTAGTGAGAGCAACTCTCGGGGGGGGGGGTGGTATTTAGGCTTGCTGAACTCTAGTTTGGAAGACATGTCCGAGTTATCCAGGAAGGCTTACAATCACTTAGCTAGAAAGCCAGTATCGGCGGTCGCCTTGTAGGCTTGCTAAACTCTAGTTTCCAGGAAGGGCAAGAGTCATATAGAGGATCACTTAAATTCACTCAGTGAAAGCACCTGTCGCAGGCTGCCTTTTAGGGTGGCTAAACTCTAGTTGGAAGGAAGTGTGAGAGTCATATATAGGAATTCTTACCTTGACTTAGTGAAAGCACCTATGGAGCGGTGGCTTGTCGTCTTGCTGAACTCCAGTTTGGAAGATGTGCGAGAGTATGTATTCATAGGGATATTTACAGCCACTTAGAGAAAGTAGCTCTCAGGGCTGGTGCGCAGGGTTACAAAACTACATTCAAAGAAGGACAAGAAAAATATACGGGGGAGGCTTACATTCGGGTAGAGAAAGCAACTCTCGTGGGGTGTATTGCCAGATGGCTAAACGTTGAGATTGGAACAAGTGTGAGTTTCTTGTGAATCACACTGAAGGATGAAGTCACTATGTAAAAGCTGGATACTTCTTAGCCAGACGGGAGTCACGATAGGAACACATACACTGACTGAGAGAAAGCAATTGTTGGGTGGTGGGTTGTAGGTTTGCTAAAGTCCAGTTTGGAAGAAGTGCAAGAATCCTTTATAGGAATGCTTACATTCACTTCCAGAAAGCAGCGATCAGCGGTGGTTTGCAGGATTGCTACACCGCAGTTTGCAAGAAGTGCGAGAGTCGTGCATAGCAATGCTTAAATTCCCTTAGAGAAAGCAACTGTCGGCGGGTGATTTTTAGGCTTTCTAGCCTCTGGTTTGGATGAAGTGTGAGACATACATGGGAACGCTGACATTCCCTTCCAGAAAGCAAGTGTCGCGGAGTGGTTTTTAGGCTTGCAAGACTTCTGAACGGAAGAAGTGCGAGAGGCATATACAGGAAGGCGTACATTTACTTAATGAAAGCAACTATAGTGGGCTGCATTGGAGAATTGCTAAAGTCTGAGATTGGAAGAAGTGTGACCTTCCTGTCAAACACACTTGAGAAAGAAGTCATCACGTAGGACGGGGAGAGCTCCCAGCAGTAAGGAGTCATGTATAGGGACGCTTAAACTAACTTAGAGCGAGCAACTAGCAGGTGGTGCTCTGTAGGCTGGCTAAACGCTAGAATGGAGGAAGTGCCAGACGGTCTTCTATATTAACGCTTACATTCACTGAGAGAAAGAGACTATGTTGGGCACTTTGTTACACTGGTAAACTCTGAGATTGGAAGAAGTGTGAGAGTTTCCTGTCCAACGCACTTAGGAAAGAAGTCATTATGTAGGAAGAGGAGAGTTCTCGGCTAGAAAGGGAGGACGCTTTCTATGTATGGGAACGCTTACATTCACTTCAAGAAACTATCGGGGGGTAATTTGTAGTTAAACTCTAGAAGAACTGTGAGAGTCCTATATAGGAAGGCTTGCATTCACTTAGGGAAAGCAAGTACGAAGAAGGAGTGGTTTGTAGGCTTGCTAAACTCTAGTGTTGACGAAATGCGAGAGTCCTATAGAGGGACGTTACCCTTCAGTTAGTGAGAGCAACTATCGGGGGGGGGGGTGGTATTTAGGCTTGCTGAACTCTAGTTTGGAAGACATGTCCGAGTTATCCAGGAAGGCTTACAATCACTTAGCTAGAAAGCCAGTATCGGCGGTCGCCTTGTAGGCTTGCTAAACTCTAGTTTCCAGGAAGGGCAAGAGTCATATAGAGGATCACTTAAATTCACTCAGTGAAAGCACCTGTCGCAGGCTGCCTTTTAGGGTGGCTAAACTCTATTTGGAAGGAAGTGTGAGAGTCATATATAGGAATTCTTACCTTGACTTAGTGAAAGCACCTATGGAGCGGTGGCTTGTCGTCTTGCTGAACTCCAGTTTGGAAGATGTGCGAGAGTATGTATTCATAGGGATATTTACAGCCACTTAGAGAAAGTAGCTCTCAGGGCTGGTGCGCAGGGTTACAAAACTACATTCAAAGAAGGACAAGAAAAATATACGGGGGAGGCTTACATTCGGGTAGAGAAAGCAACTCTCGTGGGGTGTATTGCCAGATGGCTAAACGTTGAGATTGGAACAAGTGTGAGTTTCTTGTGAATCACACTGAAGGATGAAGTCACTATGTAAAAGCTGGATACTTCTTAGCCAGACGGGAGTCACGATAGGAACACATACACTGACTGAGAGAAAGCAATTGTTGGGTGGTGGGTTGTAGGTTTGCTAAAGTCCAGTTTGGAAGAAGTGCGAGAACCCTTTATAGGAATGCTTATATTCACTTCCAGAAAGCAGCGATCAGCGGTGGTTTGCAGGTTTGCTACACCGCAGTTTGCAAGAAGTGCGAGAGTCATGCATAGCAATGCTTAAATTCCCTTAGAGAAAGCAACTGTCGGCGGGTGATTTTTAGGCTTTCTAGCCTCTGGTTTGGATGAAGTGTGAGACATACATGGGAACGCTTACATTCCCTTCCAGAAAGCAAGTGTCGCGGAGTGGTTTTTAGGCTTGCAAGACTTCTGAACGGAAGAAGTGCGAGAGGCATATACAGGAAGGCGTACATTTACTTAATGAAAGCAACTATAGTGGGATGCATTGGAGAATTGCTAAAGTCTGAGATTGGAAGAAGTGTGACCTTCCTGTCAAACACACTTGAGAAAGAAGTCATCACGTAGGACGGGGAGAGCTCCCAGCAGTAAGGAGTCATGTATAGGGACGCTTAAACTAACTTAGAGAGAGCAACTAGCAGGTGGTGCTCTGAAGGCTGGCTAAACGCTAGAATGGAGGAAGTGCCAGACGGTCTTCTATATGAACGCTTACATTCACTGAGAGAAAGAGACTATGTTGGGCGCTTTGTTACACTGGTAAACTCTGAGATTGGAAGAAGTGTGAGAGTTTCCTGTCCAACGCACTTAGGAAAGAAGTCATTATGTAGGAAGAGGAGAGTTCTCGGCTAGAAAGGGAGGACGCTTTCTATGTATGGGAACGCTTACATTCACTTCAAGAAACTATCGGGGGGTAATTTGTAGTTAAACTCTAGAAGAACTGTGAGAGTCCTATATAGGAAGGCTTGCATTCACTTAGGGAAAGCAAGTACGAAGAAGGAGTGGTTTGTAGGCTTGCTAAACTCTAGTGTTGACGAAATGCGAGAGTCCTATAGAGGGACGTTAACATTCAGTTAGTGAGAGCAACTTTCGGGGGGGGGGGTGGTATTTAGGCTTGCTGAACTCTAGTTTGGAAGACATGTCCGAGTTATCCAGGAAGGCTTACAATCACTTAGCTAGAAAGCCAGTATCGGCGGTCGCCTTTAGGCTTGCTAAACTCTAGTTTCCAGGAAGGGCAAGAGTCATATAGAGGATCACTTAAATTCACTCAGTGAAAGCAACTGTCGCAGGCTGCCTTTTAGGGTGGCTAAACTCTAGTTGGAAGGAAGTGTGAGAGTCATATATAGGAATTCTTACCTTGACTTAGTGAAAGCACCTATGGAGCGGTGGCTTGTCGTCTTGCTGAACTCCAGTTTGGAAGATGTGCGAGAGTATGTATTCATAGGGATATTTACAGCCACTTAGAGAAAGTAGCTCTCAGGGCTGGTGCGCAGGGTTACAAAACTACATTCAAAGAAGGACAAGAAAAATATACGGGGGAGGCTTACATTCGGGTAGAGAAAGCAACTCTCGTGGGGTGTATTGCCAGATGGCTAAACGTTGAGATTGGAACAAGTGTGAGTTTCTTGTGAATCACACTGAAGGATGAAGTCACTATGTAAAAGCTGGATACTTCTTAGCCAGATGGGAGTCACGATAGGAACACATACACTGACTGAGAGAAAGCAATTGTTGGGTGGTGGGTTGTAGGTTTGCGAAAGTCCAGTTTGGAAGAAGTGCGAGAATCCTTTATAGGGATGCTTACATTCACTTCCAGAAAGCAGCGATCAGCGGTGGTTTGCAGGATTGCTACACCGCAGTTTGCAAGAAGTGCGAGAGTCATGCATAGCAATGCTTAAATTCCCTTAGAGAAAGCAACTGTCGGCGGGTGATTTTTAGGCTTTCTAGCCTCTGGTTTGGATGAAGTGTGAGACATACATGGGAACGCTTACATTCCCTTCCAGAAAGCAAGTGTCGCGGAGTGGTTTTTAGGCTTGCAAGACTTCTGAACGGAAGAAGTGCGAGAGGCATATACAGGAAGGCGTACATTTACTTAATGAAAGCAACTATAGTGGGATGCATTGGAGAATTGCTAAAGTCTGAGATTGGAAGAAGTGTGACCTTCCTGTCAAACACACTTGAGAAAGAAGTCATCACGTAGGACGGGGAGAGCTCCCAGCAGTAAGGAGTCATGTATAGGGACGCTTAAACTAACTTAGAGCGAGCAACTAGCAGGTGGTGCTCTGTAGGCTGGCTAAACGCTAGAATGGAGGAAGTGCCAGACGGTCTTCTATATTAACGCTTACATTCACTGAGAGAAAGAGACTATGTTGGGCGCTTTGTTACACTGGTAAACACTGAGATTGGAAGAAGTGTGAGAGTTTCCTGTCCAACGCACTTAAGAAAGAAGTCATTATGTAGGAAGAGGAGAGTTCTCGGCTAGAAAGGGAGGACGCTTTCTATGTATGGGAACGCTTACATTCACTTCAAGAAACTATCGGGGGGTAATTTGTAGTTAAACTCTAGAAGAACTGTGAGAGTCCTATATAGGAAGGCTTGCATTCACTTAGGGAAAGCAAGTACGAAGAAGGAGTGGTTTGTAGGCTTGCTAAACTCTAGTGTTGACGAAATGCGAGAGTCCTATAGAGGGACGTTAACCTTCAGTTAGTGAGAGCAACTCTCGGGGGGGGGGGTGGTATTTAGGCTTGCTGAACTCTAGTTTGGAAGACATGTCCGAGTTATCCAGGAAGGCTTACAATCACTTAGCTAGAAAGCCAGTATCGGCGGTCGCCTTGTAGGCTTGCTAAACTCTAGTTTCCAGGAAGGGCAAGAGTCATATAGAGGATCACTTAAATTCACACAGTGAAAGCACCTGTCGCAGGCTGCCTTTTAGGGTGGCTAAACTCTAGTTGGAAGGAAGTGTGAGAGTCATATATAGGAATTCTTACCTTGACTTAGTGAAAGCACCTATGGAGCGGTGGCTTGTCGTCTTGCTGAACTCCAGTTTGGAAGATGTGCGAGAGTATGTATTCATAGGGATATTTACAGCCACTTAGAGAAAGTAGCTCTCAGGGCTGGTGCGCAGGGTTACAAAACTACATTCAAAGAAGGACAAGAAAAATATACGGGGGAGGCTTACATTCGGGTAGAGAAAGCAACTCTCGTGGGGTGTATTGCCAGATGGCTAAACGTTGAGATTGGAACAAGTGTGAGTTTCTTGTGAATCACACTGAAGGATGAAGTCACTATGGAAAAGCTGGATACTACTTAGCCAGACGGGAGTCACGATAGGAACACATACACTGACTGAGAGAAAGCAATTGTTGGGTGGTGGGTTGTAGGTTTGCTAAAGTCCAGTTTGGAAGAAGTGCGAGAATCCTTTATAGGAATGCTTACATTCACTTCCAGAAAGCAGCGATCAGCGGTGGTTTGCAGGATTGCTACACCGCAGTTTGCAAGAAGTGCGAGAGTCATGCATAGCAATTCTTAAATTCCCTTAGAGAAAGCAACTGTCGGCGGGTGATTTTTAGGCTTTCTAGCCTCTGCTTTGGATGAAGTGTGAGACATACATGGGAACGCTTACATTCCCTTCCAGAAAGCAAGTGTCGCGGAGTGGTTTTTAGGCTTGCAAGACTTCTGAATGGAAGAAGTGCGAGAGGCATGTACAGGAAGGCGTACATTTACTTAATGAAAGCAACTATAGTGGGATGCATTGGAGAATTGCTAAAGTCTGAGATTGGAAGAAGTGTGACCTTCCTGTCAAACACACTTGAGAAAGAAGTCATCACGTAGGACGGGGAGAGCTCCCAGCAGTAAGGAGTCATGTATAGGGACGCTTAAACTAACTTAGAGCGAGCAACTACAGGTGGTGCTCTGTAGGCTGGCTAAACGCTAGAATGGAGGAAGTGCCAGACGGTCTTCTATATTAACGCTTACATTCACTGAGAGAAAGAGACTATGTTGGGCACTTTGTTACACTGGTAAACTCTGAGATTGGAAGAAGTGTGAGAGTTTCCTGTCCAACGCACTTAGGAAAGAAGTCATTATGTAGGAAGAGGAGAGTTCTCGGCTAGAAAGGGAGGACGCTTTCTATGTATGGGAACGCTTACATTCACTTCAAGAAACTATCGGGGGGTAATTTGTAGTTAAACTCTAGAAGAACTGTGAGAGTCCTATATAGGAAGGCTTGCATTCACTTAGGGAAAGCAAGTACGAAGAAGGAGTGGTTTGTAGGCTTGCTAAACTCTAGTGTTGACGAAATGCGAGAGTCCTATAGAGGGACGTTACCCTTCAGTTAGTGAGAGCAACTATCGAGGGGGGGGGTGGTATTTAGGCTTGCTGAACTCTAGTTTGGAAGACATGTCCGAGTTATCCAGGAAGGCTTACAATCACTTAGCTAGAAAGCCAGTATCGGCGGTCGCCTTGTAGGCTTGCTAAACTCTAGTTTCCAGGAAGGGCAAGAGTCATATAGAGGATCACTTAAATTCACTCAGTGAAAGCACCTGTCGCAGGCTGCCTTTTAGGGTGGCTAAACTCTATTTGGAAGGAAGTGTGAGAGTCATATATAGGAATTCTTACCTTGACTTAGTGAAAGCACCTATGGAGCGGTGGCTTGTCGTCTTGCTGAACTCCAGTTTGGAAGATGTGCGAGAGTATGTATTCATAGGGATATTTACAGCCACTTAGAGAAAGTAGCTCTCAGGGCTGGTGCGCAGGGTTACAAAACTACATTCAAAGAAGGACAAGAAAAATATACGGGGGAGGCTTACATTCGGGTAGAGAAAGCAACTCTCGTGGGGTGTATTGCCAGATGGCTAAACGTTGAGATTGGAACAAGTGTGAGTTTCTTGTGAATCACACTGAAGGATGAAGTCACTATGTAAAAGCTGGATACTTCTTAGCCAGACGGGAGTCACGATAGGAACACATACACTGACTGAGAGAAAGCAATTGTTGGGTGGTGGGTTGTAGGTTTGCTAAAGTCCAGTTTGGAAGAAGTGCGAGAACCCTTTATAGGAATGCTTACATTCACTTCCAGAAAGCAGCGATCAGCGGTGGTTTGCAGGTTTGCTACACCGCAGTTTGCAAGAAGTGCGAGAGTCATGCATAGCAATGCTTAAATTCCCTTAGAGAAAGCAACTGTCGGCGGGTGATTTTTAGGCTTTCTAGCCTCTGGTTTGGATGAAGTGTGAGACATACATGGGAACGCTTACATTCCCTTCCAGAAAGCAAGTGTCGCGGAGTGGTTTTTAGGCTTGCAAGACTTCTGAACGGAAGAAGTGCGAGAGGCATATACAGGAAGGCGTACATTTACTTAATGAAAGCAACTATAGTGGGATGCATTGGAGAATTGCTAAAGTCTGAGATTGGAAGAAGTGTGACCTTCCTGTCAAACACACTTGAGAAAGAAGTCATCACGTAGGACGGGGAGAGCTCCCAGCAGTAAGGAGTCATGTATAGGGACGCTTAAACTAACTTAGAGCGAGCAACTAGCAGGTGGTGCTCTGTAGGCTGGCTAAACGCTAGAATGGAGGAAGTGCCAGACGGTCTTCTATATTAACGCTTACATTCACTGAGATAAATAGACTATGTTGGGCGCTTTATTACACTGGTAAACTCTGAGATTGGAAGAAGTGTGAGAGTTTCCTGTCCAACGCACTTAAGAAAGAAGTCATTATGTAGGAAGAGGAGAGTTCTCGGCTAGAAATGGAGGAGGCTTTCTATGTATGGGAACGCTTACATTCACTTCAAGAAACTATCGGGGGGTAATTTGTAGTTAAACTCTAGAAGAACTGTGAGAGTCCTATATAGGAAGGCTTGCATTCACTTAGGGAAAGCAAGTACGAAGAAGGAGTGGTTTGTAGGCTTGCTAAACTCTAGTGTTGACGAAATGCGAGAGTCCTATAGAGGGACGTTAACCTTCAGTTAGTGAGAGCAACTCTCGGGGGGGGGGGTGGTATTTAGGCTTGCTGAACTCTAGTTTGGAAGACATGTCCGAGTTATCTAGGAAGGCTTACAATCACTTAGCTAGGAAGCCAGTATCGGCGGTCGCCTTGTAGGCTTGCTAAACTCTAGTTTCCAGGAAGGGCAAGAGTCATATAGAGGATCACTTAAATTCACTCAGTGAAAGCAACTGTCGCGGGCTGCCTTTTAGGGTGGCTAAACTCTAGTTGGAAGGAAGTGTGAGAGTCATATATAGGAATTCTTACCTTGACTTAGTGAAAGCACCTATGGAGCGGTGGCTTGTCGTCTTGCTGAACTCCAGTTTGGAAGATGTGCGAGAGTATGTATTCATAGGGATATTTACAGCCACTTAGAGAAAGTAGCTCTCAGGGCTGGTGCGCAGGGTTACAAAACTACATTCAAAGAAGGACAAGAAAAATATACGGGGGAGGTTTACATTCGGGTAGAGAAAGCAACTCTCGTGGGGTGTATTGCCAGATGGCTAAACGTTGAGATTGGAACAAGTGTGAGTTTCTTGTGAATCACACTGAAGGATGAAGTCACTATGTAAAAGCTGGATACTTCTTAGCCAGACGGGAGTCACGATAGGAACACATACACTGACTGAGAGAAAGCAATTGTTGGGTGGTGGGTTGTAGGTTTGCTAAAGTCCAGTTTGGAAGAAGTGCGAGAATCCTTTATAGGAATGCTTACATTCACTTCCAGAAAGCAGCGATCAGCGGTGGTTTGCAGGATTGCTACACCGCAGTTTGCAAGAAGTGCGAGAGTCGTGCATAGCAATGCTTAAATTCCCTTAGAGAAAGCAACTGTCGGCGGGTGATTTTTAGGCTTTCTAGCCTCTGGTTTGGATGAAGTGTGAGACATACATGGGAACGCTTACATTCCCTTCCAGAAAGCAAGTGTCGCGGAGTGGTTTTTAGGCTTGCAAGACTTCTGAACGGAAGAAGTGCGAGAGGCATATACAGGAAGGCGTACATTTACTTAATGAAAGCAACTATAGTGGGATGCATTGGAGAATTGCTAAAGTCTGAGATTGGAAGAAGTGTGACCTTCCTGTCAAACACACTTGAGAAAGAAGTCATCACGTAGGACGGGGAGAGCTCCCAGCAGTAAGGAGTCATGTATAGGGACGCTTAAACTAACTTAGAGCGAGCAACTAGCAGGTGGTGCTCTGTAGGCTGGCTAAACGCTAGAATGGAGGAAGTGCCAGACGGTCTTCTATATTAACGCTTACATTCACTGAGAGAAAGAGACTATGTTGGGCGCTTTGTTACACTGGTAAACTCTGAGATTGGAAGAAGTGTGAGAGTTTCCTGTCCAATGCACTTAAGAAAGAAGTCATTATGTAGGAAGAGGAGAGTTCTCGGCTAGAAAGGGAGGAGGCTTTCTATGTATGGGAACGCTTACATTCACTTCAAGAAACTATCGGGGGGTAATTTGTAGTTAAACTCTAGAAGAACTGTGAGAGTCCTATATAGGAAGGCTTGCATTCACTTAGGGAAAGCAAGTACGAAGAAGGAGTGGTTTGTAGGCTTGCTAAACTCTAGTGTTGACGAAATGCGAGAGTCCTATAGAGGGACGTTAACCTTCAGTTAGTGAGAGCAACTCTCGGGGAGGGGGGTGGTATTTAGGCTTGCTGAACTCTAGTTTGGAAGACATGTCCGAGTTATCCAGGAAGGCTTACAATGACTTAGCTAGAAAGCCAGTATCGGCGGTCGCCTTGTAGGCTTGCTAAACTCTAGTTTCCAGGAAGGGCAAGAGTCATATAGAGGATCACTTAAATTCACTCAGTGAAAGCAACTGTCGCGGGCTGCCTTTTAGGGTGGCTAAACTCTAGTTGGAAAGAAGTGTGAGAGTCATATATAGGAATTCTTACCTTGACTTAGTGAAAGCACCTATGGAGCGGTGGCTTGTCGTCTTGCTGAACTCCAGTTTGGAAGATGTGCGAGAGTATGTATTCATAGGGATATTTACAGCCACTTAGAGAAAGTAGCTCTCAGGGCTGTTGCGCAGGGTTACAAAACTACATTCAAAGAAGGAAAAGAAAATTATACAGGGGAGGCTTACATTCGGGTAGAGAAAGCAACTCTCGTGGGGTGTATTGCCAGATGGCTAAACGTTGAGATTGGAACAAGTGTGAGTTTCTTGTGAATCACACTGAAGGATGAAGTCACTATGTAAAAGCTGGATACTTCTTAGCCAGACGGGAGTCACGATAGGAACACATACACTGACTGAGAGAAAGCAATTGTTGGGTGGTGGGTTGTAGGTTTGCTAAAGTCCAGTTTGGAAGAAGTGCGAGAATCCTTTATAGGAATGCTTACATTCACTTCCAGAAAGCAGCGATCAGCGGTGGTTTGCAGGATTGCTACACCGCAGTTTGCAAGAAGTGCGAGAGTCGTGCATAGCAATGCTTAAATTCCCTTAGAGAAAGCAACTGTCGGCGGGTGATTTTTAGGCTTTCTAGCCTCTGGTTTGGATGAAGTGTGAGACATACATGGGAACGCTTACATTCCCTTCCAGAAAGCAAGTGTCGCGGAGTGGTTTTTAGGCTTGCAAGACTTCTGAACGGAAGAAGTGCGAGAGGCATATACAGGAAGGCGTACATTTACTTAATGGAAGCAACTATAGTGGGATGCATTGGAGAATTGCTAAAGTCTGAGATTGGAAGAAGTGTGACCTTCCTGTCAAACACACTTGAGAAAGAAGTCATCACGTAGGACGAGGAGAGCTCCCAGCAGTAAGGAGTCATGTATAGGGACGCTTAAACTAACTTAGAGCGAGCAACTAGCAGGTGGTGCACTGTAGGCTGGCTAAACGCTAGAATGGAGGAAGTGCCAGACGGTCTTCTACATTAACGCTTACATTCACTGAGAGAAAGAGACTATGTTGGGCGCTTTGTTACACTGGTAAACTCTGAGATTGGAAGAAGTGTGAGAGTTTCCTGTCCAACGCACTTAAGAAAGAAGTCATTATGTAGGAAGAGGAGAGTTCTCGGCTAGAAAGGGAGGAGGCTTTCTATGTATGGGAACGCTTACATTCACTTCAAGAAACTATCGGGGGGTAATTTGTAGTTAAACTCTAGAAGAACTGTGAGAGTCCTATATAGGAAGGCTTGCATTCACATAGGGAAAGCAAGTACGAAGAAGGAGTGGTTTGTAGGCTTGCTAAACTCTAGTGTTGACGAAATGCGAGAGTCCTATAGAGGGACGTTAACCTTCAGTTAGTGAGAGCAACTCTCGGGGAGGGGGGTGGTATTTAGGCTTGCTGAACTCTAGTTTGGAAGACATGTCCGAGTTATCCAGGAAGGCTTACAATCACTTAGCTAGAAAGCCAGTATCGGCGGTCGCCTTGTAGGCTTGCTAAACTCTAGTTTCCAGGAAGGGCAAGAGTCATATAGAGGATCACTTAAATTCACTCAGTGAAAGCAACTGTCGCGGGCTGCCTTTTAGGGTGGCTAAACTCTAGTTGGAAGGAAGTGTGAGAGTCATATATAGGAATTCTTACCTTGACTTAGTGAAAGCACCTATGGAGCGGTGGCTTGTCGTCTTGCTGAACTCCAGTTTGGAAGATGTGCGAGAGTATGTATTCATAGGGATATTTACAGCCACTTAGAGAAAGTAGCTCTCAGGGCTGGTGCGCAGGGTTACAAAACTACATTCAAAGAAGGACAAGAAAAATATACGGGGGAGGCTTACATTCGGGTAGAGAAAGCAACTCTCGTGGGGTGTATTGCCAGATGGCTAAACGTTGAGATTGGAACAAGTGTGAGTTTCTTGTGAATCACACTGAAGGATGAAGTCACTATGTAAAAGCTGGATACTTCTTAGCCAGACGGGAGTCACGATAGGAACACATACACTGACTGAGAGAAAGCAATTGTTGGGTGGTGGGTTGTAGGTTTGCTAAAGTCCAGTTTGGAAGAAGTGCGAGAATCCTTTATAGGAATGCTTACATTCACTTCCAGAAAGCAGCGATCAGCGGTGGTTTGCAGGATTGCTACACTGCAGTTTGCAAGAAGTGCGAGAGTCATGCATAGCAATGCTTAAATTCCCTTAGAGAAAGCAACTGTCGGCGGGTGATTTTTAGGCTTTCTAGCCTCTGGTTTGGATGAAGTGTGAGACATACATGGGAACGCTTACATTCCCTTCCAGAAAGCAAGTGTCGCGGAGTGGTTTTTAGGCTTGCAAGACTTCTGAACGGAAGAAGTGCGAGAGGCATATACAGGAAGGCGTACATTTACTTAATGAAAGCAACTATAGTGGGATGCATTGGAGAATTGCTAAAGTCTGAGATTGGAAGAAGTGTGACCTTCCTGTCAAACACACTTGAGAAAGAAGTCATCACGTAGGACGGGGAGAGCTCCCAGCAGTAAGGAGTCATGTATAGGGACGCTTAAACTAACTTAGAGCGAGCAACTAGCAGGTGGTGCTCTGTAGGCTGGCTAAACGCTAGAATGGAGGAAGTGCCAGACGGTCTTCTATATTAACGCTTACATTCACTGAGAGAAAGAGACTATGTTGGGCGCTTTGTTACACTGGTAAACTCTGAGATTGGAAGAAGTGTGAGAGTTTCCTGTCCAACGCACTTAAGAAAGAAGTCATTATGTAGGAAGAGGAGAGTTCTCGGCTAGAAAGGGAGGAGGCTTTCTATGTATGGGAACGCTTACATTCACTTCAAGAAACTATCGGGGGGTAATTTGTAGTTAAACTCTAGAAGAACTGTGAGAGTCCTATATAGGAAGGCTTGCATTCACTTCGGGAAAGCAAGTACGAAGAAGGAGTGGTTTGTAGGCTTGCTAAACTCTAGTGTTGACGAAATGCGAGAGTCCTATAGAGGGACGTTAACCTTCAGTTAGTGAGAGCAACTCTCGGGGAGGGGGGTGGTATTTAGGCTTGCTGAACTCTAGTTTGGAAGACATGTCCGAGTTATCCAGGAAGGCTTACAATCACTTAGCTAGAAAGCCAGTATCGGCGGTCGCCTTGTAGGCTTGCTAAACTCTAGTTTCCAGGAAGGGCAAGAGTCATATAGAGGATCACTTAAATTCACTCAGTGAAAGCAACTGTCGCGGGCTGCCTTTTAGGGTGGCTAAACTCTAGTTGGAAGGAAGTGTGAGAGTCATATATAGGAATTCTTACCTTGACTTAGTGAAAGCACCTATGGAGCGGTGGCTTGTCGTCTTGCTGAACTCCAGTTTGGAAGATGTGCGAGAGTATGTATTCATAGGGATATTTACAGCCACTTAGAGAAAGTAGCTCTCAGGGCTGGTGCGCAGGGTTACAAAACTACATTCAAAGAAGGACAAGAAAAATATACGGGGGAGGCTTACATTCGGGTAGAGAAAGCAACTCTCGTGGGGTGTATTGCCAGATGGCTAAACGTTGAGATTGGAACAAGTGTGAGTTTCTTGTGAATCACACTGAAGGATGAAGTCACTATGTAAAAGCTGGATACTTCTTAGCCAGACGGGAGTCACGATAGGAACACATACACTGACTGAGAGAAAGCAATTGTTGGGTGGTGGGTTGTAGGTTTGCTAAAGTCCAGTTTGGAAGAAGTGCGAGAATCCTTTATAGGAATGCTTACATTCACTTCCAGAAAGCAGCGATCAGCGGTGGTTTGCAGGATTGCTACACTGCAGTTTGCAAGAAGTGCGAGAGTCATGCATAGCAATGCTTAAATTCCCTTAGAGAAAGCAACTGTCGGCGGGTGATTTTTAGGCTTTCTAGCCTCTGGTTTGGATGAAGTGTGAGACATACATGGGAACGCTTACATTCCCTTCCAGAAAGCAAGTGTCGCGGAGTGGTTTTTAGGCTTGCAAGACTTCTGAACGGAAGAAGTGCGAGAGGCATATACAGGAAGGCGTACATTTACTTAATGAAAGCAACTATAGTGGGATGCATTGGAGAATTGCTAAAGTCTGAGATTGGAAGAAGTGTGACCTTCCTGTCAAACACACTTGAGAAAGAAGTCATCACGTAGGACGGGGAGAGCTCCCAGCAGTAAGGAGTCATGTATAGGGACGCTTAAACTAACTTAGAGCGAGCAACTAGCAGGTGGTGCTCTGTAGGCTGGCTAAACGCTAGAATGGAGGAAGTGCCAGACGGTCTTCTATATTAACGCTTACATTCACTGAGAGAAAGAGACTATGTTGGGCGCTTTGTTACACTGGTAAACTCTGAGATTGGAGGAAGTGTGAGAGTTTCCTGTCCAACGCACTTAGGAAAGAAGTCATTATGTAGGAAGAGGAGAGTTCTCGGCTAGAAAGGGAGGAGGCTTTCTATGTATGGGAACGCTTACATTCACTTCAAGAAACTATCGGGGGGTAATTTGTAGTTAAACTCTAGAAGAACTGTGAGAGTCCTATATAGGAAGGCTTGCATTCACTTAGGGAAAGCAAGTACGAAGAAGGAGTGGTTTGTAGGCTTGCTAAACTCTAGTGTTGACGAAATGCGAGAGTCCTATAGAGGGACGTTAACCTTCAGTTAGTGAGAGCAACTCTCGGGGGGGGGGTGGTATTTAGGCTTGCTGAACTCTAGTTTGGAAGACATGTCCGAGTTATCCAGGAAGGCTTACAATCACTTAGCTAGAAAGCCAGTATCGGCGGTCGCCTTGTAGGCTTGCTAAACTCTAGTTTCCAGGAAGGGCAAGAGTCATATAGAGGATCACTTAAATTCACTCAGTGAAAGCAACTGTCGCGGGCTGCCTTTTAGGGTGGCTAAACTCTAGTTGGAAAGAAGTGTGAGAGTCAGATATAGGAATTCTTACCTTGACTTAGTGAAAGCACCTATGGAGCGGTGGCTTGTCGTCTTGCTGAACTCCAGTTTGGAAGATGTGCGAGAGTATGTATTCATAGGGATATTTACAGCCACTTAGAGAAAGTAGCTCTCAGGGCTGGTGCGCAGGGTTACAAAACTACATTCAAAGAAGGACAAGAAAAATATACGGGGGAGGCTTACATTCGGGTAGAGAAAGCAACTCTCGTGGGGTGTATTGCCAGATGGCTAAACGTTGAGATTGGAACAAGTGTGAGTTTCTTGTGAATCACACTGAAGAATGAAGTCACTATGTAAAAGCTGGATACTTCTTAGCCAGACGGGAGTCACGATAGGAACACATACACTGACTGAGAGAAAGCAATTGTTGGGTGGTGGGTTGTAGGTTTGCTAAAGTCCAGTTTGGAAGAAGTGCGAGAATCCTTTATAGGAATGCTTACATTCACTTCCAGAAAGCAGCGATCAGCGGTGGTTTGCAGGATTGCTACACCGCAGTTTGCAAGAAGTGCGAGAGTCATGCATAGCAATGCTTAAATTCCCTTAGAGAAAGCAACTGTCGGCGGGTGATTTTTAGGCTTTCTAGCCTCTGGTTTGGATGAAGTGTGAGACATACATGGGAACGCTTACATTCCCTTCCAGAAAGCAAGTGTCGCGGAGTGGTTTTTAGGCTTGCAAGACTTCTGAACGGAAGAAGTGCGAGAGGCATATACAGGAAGGCGTACATTTACTTAATGAAAGCAACTATAGTGGGATGCATTGGAGAATTGCTAAAGTCTGAGATTGGAAGAAGTGTGACCTTCCTGTCAAACACACTTGAGAAAGAAGTCATCACGTAGGACGGGGAGAGCTCCCAGCAGTAAGGAGTCATGTATAGGGACGCTTAAACTAACTTAGAGCGAGCAACTAGCAGGTGGTGCTCTGTAGGCTGGCTAAACGCTAGAATGGAGGAAGTGCCAGACGGTCTTCTATATTAACGCTTACATTCACTGAGAGAAAGAGACTATGTTGGGCGCTTTGTTACACTGGTAAACTCTGAGATTGGAGGAAGTGTGAGAGTTTCCTGTCCAACGCACTTAGGAAAGAAGTCATTATGTAGGAAGAGGAGAGTTCTCGGCTAGAAAGGGAGGAGGCTTTCTATGTATGGGAACGCTTACATTCACTTCAAGAAACTATCGGGGGGTAATTTGTAGTTAAACTCTAGAAGAACTGTGAGAGTCCTATATAGGAAGGCTTGCATTCACTTAGGGAAAGCAAGTACGAAGAAGGAGTGGTTTGTAGGCTTGCTAAACTCTAGTGTTGACGAAATGCGAGAGTCCTATAGAGGGACGTTAACCTTCAGTTAGTGAGAGCAACTCTCGGGTGGGGGTGGTATTTAGGCTTGCTGAACTCTAGTTTGGAAGACATGTCCGAGTTATCCAGGAAGGCTTACAATCACTTAGCTAGAAAGCCAGTATCGGCGGTCGCCTTGTAGGCTTGCTAAACTCTAGTTTCCAGGAAGGGCAAGAGTCATATAGAGGATCACTTAAATTCACTCAGTGAAAGCAACTGTCGCAGGCTGCCTTTTAGGGTGGCTAAACTCTAGTTGGAAGGAAGTGTGAGAGTCATATATAGGAATTCTTACCTTGACTTAGTGAAAGCACCTATGGAGCGGTGGCTTGTCGTCTTGCTGAACTCCAGTTTGGAAGATGTGCGAGAGTATGTATTCATAGGGATATTTACAGCCACTTAGAGAAAGTAGCTCTCAGGGCTGGTGCGCAGGGTTACAAAACTACATTCAAAGAAGGACAAGAAAAATATACGGGGGAGGCTTACATTCGGGTAGAGAAAGCAACTCTCGTGGGGTGTATTGCCAGATGGCTAAACGTTGAGATTGGAACAAGTGTGAGTTTCTTGTGAATCACACTGAAGGATGAAGTCACTATGTAAAAGCTGGATACTTCTTAGCCAGACGGGAGTCACGATAGGAACACATACACTGACTGAGAGAAAGCAATTGTTGGGTGGTGGGTTGTAGGTTTGCTAAAGTCCAGTTTGGAAGAAGTGCGAGAATCCTTTATAGGAATGCTTCCGTTCACTTCCAGAAAGCAGCGATCAGCGGTGGTTTGCAGGATTGCTACACCGCAGTTTGCAAGAAGTGCGAGAGTCATGCATAGCAATGCTTAAATTCCCTTAGAGAAAGCAACTGTCGGCGGGTGATTTTTAGGCTTTCTAGCCTCTGGTTTGGATGAAGTGTGAGACATACATGGGAACGCTTACATTCCCTTCCAGAAAGCAAGTGTCGCGGAGTGGTTTTTAGGCTTGCAAGACTTCTGAACGCAAGAAGTGCGAGAGGCATATACAGGAAGGCGTACATTTACTTAATGAAAGCAACTATAGTGGGATGCATTGGAGAATTGCTAAAGTCTGAGATTGGAAGAAGTGTGACCTTCCTGTCAAACACACTTGAGAAAGAAGTCATCACGTAGGACGGGGAGAGCTCCCAGCAGTAAGGAGTCATGTATAGGGACGCTTAAACTAACTTAGAGCGAGCAACTAGCAGGTGGTGCTCTGTAGGCTGGCTAAACGCTAGAATGGAGGAAGTGCCAGACGGTCTTCTATATTAACGCTTACATTCACTGAGAGAAAGAGACTATGTTGGGCGCTTTGTTACACTGGTAAACTCTGAGATTGGAAGAAGTGTGAGAGTTTCCTGTCCAACGCACTTAGGAAAGAAGTCATTATGTAGGAAGAGGAGAGTTCTCGGCTAGAAAGGGAGGAGGCTTTCTATGTATGGGAACGCTTACATTCACTTCAAGAAACTATCGGGGGGTAATTTGTAGTTAAACTCTAGAAGAACTGTGAGAGTCCTATATAGGAAGGCTTGCATTCACTTAGGGAAAGCAAGTACGAAGAAGGAGTGGTTTGTAGGCTTGCTAAACTCTAGTGTTGACGAAATGCGAGAGTCCTATAGAGGGACGTTAACCTTCAGTTAGTGAGAGCAACTCTCGGGGGGGGGGTGGTATTTAGGCTTGCTGAACTCTAGTTTGGAAGACATGTCCGAGTTATCCAGGAAGGCTTACAATCACTTAGCTAGAAAGCCAGTATCGGCGGTCGCCTTGTAGGCTTGCTAAACTCTAGTTTCCAGGAAGGGCAAGAGTCATATAGAGGATCACTTAAATTCACTCAGTGAAAGCAACTGTCGCGGGCTGCCTTTTAGGGTGGCTAAACTCTAGTTGGAAAGAAGTGTGAGAGTCAGATATAGGAATTCTTACCTTGACTTAGTGAAAGCACCTATGGAGCGGTGGCTTGTCGTCTTGCTGAACTCCAGTTTGGAAGATGTGCGAGAGTATGTATTCATAGGGATATTTACAGCCACTTAGAGAAAGTAGCTCTCAGGGCTGGTGCGCAGGGTTACAAAACTACATTCAAAGAAGGACAAGAAAAATATACGGGGGAGGCTTACATTCGGGTAGAGAAAGCAACTCTCGTGGGGTGTATTGCCAGATGGCTAAACGTTGAGATTGGAACAAGTGTGAGTTTCTTGTGAATCACACTGAAGAATGAAGTCACTATGTAAAAGCTGGATACTTCTTAGCCAGACGGGAGTCACGATAGGAACACATACACTGACTGAGAGAAAGCAATTGTTGGGTGGTGGGTTGTAGGTTTGCTAAAGTCCAGTTTGGAAGAAGTGCGAGAATCCTTTATAGGAATGCTTACATTCACTTCCAGAAAGCAGCGATCAGCGGTGGTTTGCAGGATTGCTACACCGCAGTTTGCAAGAAGTGCGAGAGTCATGCATAGCAATGCTTAAATTCCCTTAGAGAAAGCAACTGTCGGCGGGTGATTTTTAGGCTTTCTAGCCTCTGGTTTGGATGAAGTGTGAGACATACATGGGAACGCTTACATTCCCTTCCAGAAAGCAAGTGTCGCGGAGTGGTTTTTAGGCTTGCAAGACTTCTGAACGGAAGAAGTGCGAGAGGCATATACAGGAAGGCGTACATTTACTTAATGAAAGCAACTATAGTGGGATGCATTGGAGAATTGCTAAAGTCTGAGATTGGAAGAAGTGTGACCTTCCTGTCAAACACACTTGAGAAAGAAGTCATCACGTAGGACGGGGAGAGCTCCCAGCAGTAAGGAGTCATGTATAGGGACGCTTAAACTAACTTAGAGCGAGCAACTAGCAGGTGGTGCTCTGTAGGCTGGCTAAACGCTAGAATGGAGGAAGTGCCAGACGGTCTTCTATATTAACGCTTACATTCACTGAGAGAAAGAGACTATGTTGGGCGCTTTGTTACACTGGTAAACTCTGAGATTGGAGGAAGTGTGAGAGTTTCCTGTCCAACGCACTTAGGAAAGAAGTCATTATGTAGGAAGAGGAGAGTTCTCGGCTAGAAAGGGAGGAGGCTTTCTATGTATGGGAACGCTTACATTCACTTCAAGAAACTATCGGGGGGTAATTTGTAGTTAAACTCTAGAAGAACTGTGAGAGTCCTATATAGGAAGGCTTGCATTCACTTAGGGAAAGCAAGTACGAAGAAGGAGTGGTTTGTAGGCTTGCTAAACTCTAGTGTTGACGAAATGCGAGAGTCCTATAGAGGGACGTTAACCTTCAGTTAGTGAGAGCAACTCTCGGGTGGGGGTGGTATTTAGGCTTGCTGAACTCTAGTTTGGAAGACATGTCCGAGTTATCCAGGAAGGCTTACAATCACTTAGCTAGAAAGCCAGTATCGGCGGTCGCCTTGTAGGCTTGCTAAACTCTAGTTTCCAGGAAGGGCAAGAGTCATATAGAGGATCACTTAAATTCACTCAGTGAAAGCAACTGTCGCAGGCTGCCTTTTAGGGTGGCTAAACTCTAGTTGGAAGGAAGTGTGAGAGTCATATATAGGAATTCTTACCTTGACTTAGTGAAAGCACCTATGGAGCGGTGGCTTGTCGTCTTGCTGAACTCCAGTTTGGAAGATGTGCGAGAGTATGTATTCATAGGGATATTTACAGCCACTTAGAGAAAGTAGCTCTCAGGGCTGGTGCGCAGGGTTACAAAACTACATTCAAAGAAGGACAAGAAAAATATACGGGGGAGGCTTACATTCGGGTAGAGAAAGCAACTCTCGTGGGGTGTATTGCCAGATGGCTAAACGTTGAGATTGGAACAAGTGTGAGTTTCTTGTGAATCACACTGAAGGATGAAGTCACTATGTAAAAGCTGGATACTTCTTAGCCAGACGGGAGTCACGATAGGAACACATACACTGACTGAGAGAAAGCAATTGTTGGGTGGTGGGTTGTAGGTTTGCTAAAGTCCAGTTTGGAAGAAGTGCGAGAATCCTTTATAGGAATGCTTCCGTTCACTTCCAGAAAGCAGCGATCAGCGGTGGTTTGCAGGATTGCTACACCGCAGTTTGCAAGAAGTGCGAGAGTCATGCATAGCAATGCTTAAATTCCCTTAGAGAAAGCAACTGTCGGCGGGTGATTTTTAGGCTTTCTAGCCTCTGGTTTGGATGAAGTGTGAGACATACATGGGAACGCTTACATTCCCTTCCAGAAAGCAAGTGTCGCGGAGTGGTTTTTAGGCTTGCAAGACTTCTGAACGGAAGAAGTGCGAGAGGCATATACAGGAAGGCGTACATTTACTTAATGAAAGCAACTATAGTGGGATGCATTGGAGAATTGCTAAAGTCTGAGATTGGAAGAAGTGTGACCTTCCTGTCAAACACACTTGAGAAAGAAGTCATCACGTAGGACGGGGAGAGCTCCCAGCAGTAAGGAGTCATGTATAGGGACGCTTAAACTAACTTAGAGCGAGCAACTAGCAGGTGGTGCTCTGTAGGCTGGCTAAACGCTAGAATGGAGGAAGTGCCAGACGGTCTTCTATATTAACGCTTACATTCACTGAGAGAAAGAGACTATGTTGGGCGCTTTGTTACACTGGTAAACTCTGAGATTGGAAGAAGTGTGAGAGTTTCCTGTCCAACGCACTTAGGAAAGAAGTCATTATGTAGGAAGAGGAGAGTTCTCGGCTAGAAAGGGAGGAGGCTTTCTATGTATGGGAACGCTTACATTCACTTCAAGAAACTATCGGGGGGTAATTTGTAGTTAAACTCTAGAAGAACTGTGAGAGTCCTATATAGGAAGGCTTGCATTCACTTAGGGAAAGCAAGTACGAAGAAGGAGTGGTTTGTAGGCTTGCTAAACTCTAGTGTTGACGAAATGCGAGAGTCCTATAGAGGGACGTTAACCTTCAGTTAGTGAGAGCAACTCTCGGGGAGGGGGGTGGTATTTAGGCTTGCTGAACTCTAGTTTGGAAGACATGTCCGAGTTATCCAGGAAGGCTTACAATCACTTAGCTAGAAAGCCAGTATCGGCGGTCGCCTTGTAGGCTTGCTAAACTCTAGTTTCCAGGAAGGGCAAGAGTCATATAGAGGATCACTTAAATTCACTCAGTGAAAGCAACTGTCGCGGGCTGCCTTTTAGGGTGGCTAAACTCTAGTTGGAAAGAAGTGTGAGAGTCATATATAGGAATTCTTACCTTGACTTAGTGAAAGCACCTATGGAGCGGTGGCTTGTCGTCTTGCTGAACTCCAGTTTGGAAGATGTGCGAGAGTATGTATTCATAGGGATATTTACAGCCACTTAGAGAAAGTAGCTCTCAGGGCTGGTGCGCAGGGTTACAAAACTACATTCAAAGAAGGACAAGAAAATTATACAGGGGAGGCTTACATTCGGGTAGAGAAAGCAACTCTCGTGGGGTGTATTGCCAGATGGCTAAACGTTGAGATTGGAACAAGTGTGAGTTTCTTGTGAATCACACTGAAGGATGAAGTCACTATGTAAAAGCTGGATACTTCTTAGCCAGACGGGAGTCACGATAGGAACACATACACTGACTGAGAGAAAGCAATTGTTGGGTGGTGGGTTGTAGGTTTGCTAAAGTCCAGTTTGGAAGAAGTGCGAGAATCCTTTATAGGAATGCTTACATTCACTTCCAGAAAGCAGCGATCAGCGGTGGTTTGCAGGATTGCTACACCGCAGTTTGCAAGAAGTGCGAGAGTCGTGCATAGCAATGCTTAAATTCCCTTAGAGAAAGCAACTGTCGGCGGGTGATTTTTAGGCTTTCTAGCCTCTGGTTTGGATGAAGTGTGAGACATACATGGGAACGCTTACATTCCCTTCCAGAAAGCAAGTGTCGCGGAGTGGTTTTTAGGCTTGCAAGACTTCTGAACGGAAGAAGTGCGAGAGGCATATACAGGAAGGCGTACATTTACTTAATGGAAGCAACTATAGTGGGATGCATTGGAGAATTGCTAAAGTCTGAGATTGGAAGAAGTGTGACCTTCCTGTCAAACACACTTGAGAAAGAAGTCATCACGTAGGACGAGGAGAGCTCCCAGCAGTAAGGAGTCATGTATAGGGACGCTTAAACTAACTTAGAGCGAGCAACTAGCAGGTGGTGCTCTGTAGGCTGGCTAAACGCTAGAATGGAGGAAGTGCCAGACGGTCTTCTACATTAACGCTTACATTCACTGAGAGAAAGAGACTATGTTGGGCGCTTTGTTACACTGGTAAACTCTGAGATTGGAAGAAGTGTGAGAGTTTCCTGTCCAACGCACTTAAGAAAGAAGTCATTATGTAGGAAGAGGAGAGTTCTCGGCTAGAAAGGGAGGAGGCTTTCTATGTATGGGAACGCTTACATTCACTTCAAGAAACTATCGGGGGGTAATTTGTAGTTAAACTCTAGAAGAACTGTGAGAGTCCTATATAGGAAGGCTTGCATTCACTTAGGGAAAGCAAGTACGAAGAAGGAGTGGTTTGTAGGCTTGCTAAACTCTAGTGTTGACGAAATGCGAGAGTCCTATAGAGGGACGTTAACCTTCAGTTAGTGAGAGCAACTCTCGGGGGGGGGGTGGTATTTAGGCTTGCTGAACTCTAGTTTGGAAGACATGTCCGAGTTATCCAGGAAGGCTTACAATCACTTAGGTAGAAAGCCAGTATCGGCGGTCGCCTTGTAGGCTTGCTAAACTCTAGTTTCCAGGAAGGGCAAGAGTCATATAGAGGATCACTTAAATTCACTCAGTGAAAGCAACTGTCGCAGGCTGCCTTTTAGGGTGGCTAAACTCTAGTTGGAAGGAAGTGTGAGAGTCATATATAGGAATTCTTACCTTGACTTAGTGAAAGCACCTATCGAGCGGTGGCTTGTCGTCTCACTGAACTCCAGTTTGGAAGATGTGCGAGAGTATGTATTCATAGGGATATTTACAGCCACTTAGAGAAAGTAGCTCTCAGGGCTGGTGCGCAGGGTTACAAAACTACATTCAAAGAAGGACAAGAAAAATATACGGGGGAGGCTTACATTCGGGTAGAGAAAGCAACTCTCGTGGGGTGTATTGCCAGATGGCTAAACGTTGAGATTGGAACAAGTGTGAGTTTCTTGTGAATCACACTGAAGGATGAAGTCACTATGTAAAAGCTGGATACTTCTTAGCCAGACGGGAGTCACGATAGGAACACATACACTGACTGAGAGAAAGCAATTGTTGGGTGGTGGGTTGTAGGTTTGCTAAAGTCCAGTTTGGAAGAAGTGCGAGAATCCTTTATAGGAATGCTTACATTCACTTCCAGAAAGCAGCGATCAGCGGTGGTTTGCAGGATTGCTACACCGCAGTTTGCAAGAAGTGCGAGAGTCATGCATAGCAATGCTTAAATTCCCTTAGAGAAAGCAACTGTCGGCGGGTGATTTTTAGGCTTTCTAGCCTCTGGTTTGGATGAAGTGTGAGACATACATGGGAACGCTTACATTCCCTTCCAGAAAGCAAGTGTCGCGGAGTGGTTTTTAGGCTTGCAAGACTTCTGAACGGAAGAAGTGCGAGAGGCATATACAGGAAGGCGTACATTTACTTAATGAAAGCAACTATAGTGGGATGCATTGGAGAATTGCTAAAGTCTGAGATTGGAAGAAGTGTGACCTTCCTGTCAAACACACTTGAGAAAGAAGTCATCACGTAGGACGGGGAGAGCTCCCAGCAGTAAGGAGTCATGTACAGGGACGCTTAAACTAACTTAGAGCGAGCAACTAGCAGGTGGTGCTCTGTAGGCTGGCTAAACGCTAGAATGGAGGAAGTGCCAGACGGTCTTCTATATTAACGCTTACATTCACTGAGAGAAAGAGACTATGTTGGGCGCTTTGTTACACTGGTAAACTCTGAGATTGGAAGAAGTGTGAGAGTTTCCTGTCCAACGCACTTAGGAAAGAAGTCATTATGTAGGAAGAGGAGAGTTCTCGGCTAGAAAGGGAGGAGGCTTTCTATGTATGGGAACGCTTACATTCACTTCAAGAAACTATCGGGGGGTAATTTGTAGTTAAACTCTAGAAGAACTGTGAGAGTCCTATATAGGAAGGCTTGCATTCACTTAGGGAAAGCAAGTACGAAGAAGGAGTGGTTTGTAGGCTTGCTAAACTCTAGTGTTGACGAAATGCGAGAGTCCTATAGAGGGACGTTAACCTTCAGTTAGTGAGAGCAACTGTCGGGGGGGGGGGGTGGTATTTAGGCTTGCTGAACTCTAGTTTGGAAGACATGTCCGAGTTATCCAGGAAGGCTTACAATCACTTAGCTAGAAAGCCAGTATCGGCGGTCGCCTTGTAGGCTTGCTAAACTCTAGTTTCCAGGAAGGGCAAGAGTCATATAGAGGATCACTTAAATTCACTCAGTGAAAGCATCTGTCGCGGGCTGCCTTTTAGGGTGGCTAAACTCTAGTTGGAAAGAAGTGTGAGAGTCATATATAGGAATTCTTACCTTGACTTAGTGAAAGCACCTATGGAGCGGTGGCTTGTCGTCTTGCTGAACTCCAGTTTGGAAGATGTGCGAGAGTATGTATTCATAGGGATATTTACAGCCACTTAGAGAAAGTAGCTCTCAGGGCTGGTGCGCAGGGTTACAAAACTACATTCAAAGAAGGACAAGAAAAATATACGGGGGAGGCTTACATTCGGGTAGAGAAAGCAACTCTCGTGGGGTGTATTGCCAGATGGCTAAACGTTGAGATTGGAACAAGTGTGAGTTTCTTGTGAATCACACTGAAGGATGAAGTCACTATGTAAAAGCTGGATACTTCTTAGCCAGACGGGAGTCACCATAGGAACACATACACTGACTGAGAGAAAGCAATTGTTGGGTGGTGTTTTGTAGGTTTGCTAAAGTCCAGTTTGGAAGAAGTGCGAGAATCCTTTATAGGAATGCTTACATTCACTTCCAGAAAGCAGCGATCAGCGGTGGTTTGCAGGATTGCTACACCGCAGTTTGCAAGAAGTGCGAGAGTCGTGCATAGCAATGCTTAAATTCCCTTAGAGAAAGCAACTGTCGGCGGGTGATTTTTAGGCTTTCTAGCCTCTGGTTTGGATGAAGTGTGAGACATACATGGGAACGCTTACATTCCCTTCCAGAAAGCAAGTGTCGCGGAGTGGTTTTTAGGCTTGCAAGACTTCTGAACGGAAGAAGTGCGAGAGGCATATACAGGAAGGCGTACATTTACTTAATGAAAGCAACTATAGTGGGATGCATTGGAGAATTGCTAAAGTCTGAGATTGGAAGAAGTGTGACCTTCCTGTCAAACACACTTGAGAAAGAAGTCATCACGTAGGACGGGGAGAGCTCCCAGCAGTAAGGAGTCATGTATAGGGACGCTTAAACTAACTTAGAGCGAGCAACTAGCAGGTGGTGCTCTGTAGGCTGGCTAAACGCTAGAATGGAGGAAGTGCCAGACGGTCTTCTATATTAACGCTTACATTCACTGAGAGAAAGAGACTATGTTGGGCGCTTTGTTACACTGGTAAACTCTGAGATTGGAAGAAGTGTGAGAGTTTCCTGTCCAACGCACTTAGGAAAGAAGTCATTATGTAGGAAGAGGAGAGTTCTCGGCTAGAAAGGGAGGAGGCTTTCTATGTATGGGAACGCTTACATTCACTTCAAGAAACTATCGGGGGGTAATTTGTAGTTAAACTCTAGAAGAACTGTGAGAGTCCTATATAGGAAGGCTTGCATTCACTTAGGGAAAGCAAGTACGAAGAAGGAGTGGTTTGTAGGCTTGCTAAACTCTAGTGTTGACGAAATGCGAGAGTCCTATAGAGGGACGTTAACCTTCAGTTAGTGAGAGCAACTCTCGGGGGGGGCGGGGTATTTAGGCTTGCTGAACTCTAGTTTGGAAGACATGTCCGAGTTATCCAGGAAGGCTTACAATCACTTAGCTAGAAAGCCAGTATCGGCGGTCGCCTTGTAGGCTTGCTAAACTCTAGTTTCCAGGAAGGGCAAGAGTCATATAGAGGATCACTTAAATTCACTCAGTGAAAGCGACTGTCGCGGGCTGCCTTTTAGGGTGGCTAAACTCTAGTTGGAAAGAAGTGTGAGAGTCATATATAGGAATTCTTACCTTGACTTAGTGAAAGCACCTATGGAGCGGTGGCTTGTCGTCTTGCTGAACTCCAGTTTGGAAGATGTGCGAGAGTATGTATTCATAGGGATATTTACAGCCACTTAGAGAAAGTAGCTCTCAGGGCTGGTGCGCAGGGTTACAAAACTACATTCAAAGAAGGACAAGAAAAATATACGGGGGAGGCTTACATTCGGGTAGAGAAAGCAACTCTCGTGGGGTGTATTGCCAGATGGCTAAACGTTGAGATTGGAACAAGTGTGAGTTTCTTGTGAATCACACTGAAGGATGAAGTCACTATGTAAAAGCTGGATACTTCTTAGCCAGACGGGAGTCACGATAGGAACACATACACTGACTGAGAGAAAGCAATTGTTGGGTGGTGGGTTGTAGGTTTGCTAAAGTCCAGTTTGGAAGAAGTGCGAGAATCCTTTATAGGAATGCTTACATTCACTTCCAGAAAGCAGTGATCAGCGGTGGTTTGCAGGATTGCTACACCGCAGTTTGCAAGAAGTGCGAGAGTCGTGCATAGCAATGCTTAAATTCCCTTAGAGAAAGCAACTGTCAGCGGGTGATTTTTAGGCTTTCTAGCCTCTGGTTTGGATGAAGTGTGAGACATACATGGGAACGCTTACATTCCCTTCCAGAAAGCAAGTGTCGCGGAGTGGTTTTTAGGCTTGCAAGACTTCTGAACGGAAGAAGTGCGAGAGGCATATACAGGAAGGCGTACATTTACTTAATGAAAGCAACTATAGTGGGATGCATTGGAGAATTGCTAAAGTCTGAGATTGGAAGAAGTGTGACCTTCCTGTCAAACACACTTGAGAAAGAAGTCATCACGTAGGACGGGGAGAGCTCCCAGCAGTAAGGAGTCATGTATAGGGACGCTTAAACTAACTTAGAGCGAGCAACTAGCAGGTGGTGCTCTGTAGGCTGGCTAAACGCTAGAATGGAGGAAGTGCCAGACGGTCTTCTACATTAATGCTTACATTCACTGAGAGAAAGAGACTATGTTGGGCGCTTTGTTACACTGGTAAACTCTGAGATTGGAAGAAGTGTGAGAGTTTCCTGTCCAACGCACTTAAGAAAGAAGTCATTATGTAGGAAGAGGAGAGTTCTCGGCTAGAAAGGGAGGAGGCTTTCTATGTATGGGAACGCTTACATTCACTTCAAGAAACTATCGGGGGGTAATTTGTAGTTAAACTCTAGAAGAACTGTGAGAGTCCTATATAGGAAGGCTTGCATTCACTTAGGGAAAGCAAGTACGAAGAAGGAGTGGTTTGTAGGCTTGCTAAACTCTAGTGTTGACGAAATGCGAGAGTCCTATAGAGGGACGTTAACCTTCAGTTAGTGAGAGCAACTCTCGGGGAGGGGGGTGGTATTTAGGCTTGCTGAACTCTAGTTTGGAAGACATGTCCGAGTTATCCAGGAAGGCTTACAATCACTTAGCTAGAAAGCCAGTATCGGCGGTCGCCTTGTAGGCTTGCTAAACTCTAGTTTCCAGGAAGGGCAAGAGTCATATAGAGGATCACTTAAATTCACTCAGTGAAAGCAACTGTCGCGGGCTGCATTTTAGGGTGGCTAAACTCTAGTTGGAAGGAAGTGTGAGAGTCATATATAGGAATTCTTACCTTGACTTAGTGAAAGCACCTATGGAGCGGTGGCTTGTCGTCTTGCTGAACTCCAGTTTGGAAGATGTGCGAGAGTATGTATTCATAGGGATATTTACAGCCACTTAGAGAAAGTAGCTCTCAGGGCTGGTGCGCAGGGTTACAAAACTACATTCAAAGAAGGACAAGAAAAATATACGGGGGAGGCTTACATTCGGGTAGAGAAAGCAACTCTCGTGGGGTGTATTGCCAGATGGCTAAACGTTGAGATTGGAACAAGTGTGAGTTTCTTGTGAATCACACTGAAGGATGAAGTCACTATGTAAAAGCTGGATACTTCTTAGCCAGACGGGAGTCACGATAGGAACACATACACTGACTGAGAGAAAGCAATTGTTGGGTGGTGGGTTGTAGGTTTGCTAAAGTCCAGTTTGGAAGAAGTGCGAGAATCCTTTATAGGAATGCTTACATTCACTTCCAGAAAGCAGCGATCAGCGGTGGTTTGCAGGATTGCTACACCGCAGTTTGCAAGAAGTGCGAGAGTCATGCATAGCAATGCTTAAATTCCCTTAGAGAAAGCAACTGTCGGCGGGTGATTTTTAGGCTTTCTAGCCTCTGGTTTGGATGAAGTGTGAGACATACATGGGAACGCTTACATTCCCTTCCAGAAAGCAAGTGTCGCGGAGTGGTTTTTAGGCTTGCAAGACTTCTGAACGGAAGAAGTGCGAGAGGCATATACAGGAAGGCGTACATTTACTTAATGAAAGCAACTATAGTGGGATGCATTGGAGAATTGCTAAAGTCTGAGATTGGAAGAAGTGTGACCTTCCTGTCAAACACACTTGAGAAAGAAGTCATCACGTAGGACGGGGAGAGCTCACAGCAGTAAGGAGTCATGTATAGGGATGCTTAAACTAACTTAGAGCGAGCAACTAGCAGGTGGTGCTCTGTAGGCTGGCTAAACGCTAGAATGGAGGAAGTGCCAGACGGTCTTCTATATTAACGCTTACATTCACTGAGAGAAAGAGACTATGTTGGGCGCTTTGTTACACTGGTAAACTCTGAGATTGGAGGAAGTGTGAGAGTTTCCTGTCCAACGCACTTAGGAAAGAAGTCATTATGTAGGAAGAGGAGTGTTCTCGGCTAGAAAGTTAGGAGGCTTTCTATGTATGGGAACGCTTACATTCACTTCAAGAAACTATCGGGGGGTAATTTGTAGTTAAACTCTAGAAGAACTGTGAGAGTCCTATATAGGAAGGCTTGCATTCACTTAGGGAAAGCAAGTACGAAGAAGGTGTGGTTTGTAGGCTTGCTAAACTCTAGTGTTGACGAAATGCGAGAGTCCTATAGAGGGACGTTAACCTTCAGTTAGTGAGAGCAACTCTCGGGGGGGGGTGGTATTTAGGCTTGCTGAACTCTAGTTTGGAAGACATGTCCGAGTTATCCAGGAAGGCTTACAATCACTTAGCTAGAAAGCCAGTATCGGCGGTCGCCTTGTAGGCTTGCTAAACTCTAGTTTCCAGGAAGGGCAAGAGTCATATAGAGGATCACTTAAATTCACTCAGTGAAAGCAACTGTCGCGGGCTGCCTTTTAGGGTGGCTAAACTCTAGTTGGAAAGAAGTGTGAGAGTCATATATAGGAATTCTTACCTTGACTTAGTGAAAGCACCTATGGAGCGGTGGCTTGTCGTCTTGCTGAACTCCAGTTTGGAAGATGTGCGAGAGTATGTATTCATAGGGATATTTACAGCCACTTAGAGAAAGTAGCTCTCAGGGCTGGTGCGCAGGGTTACAAAACTACATTCAAAGAAGGACAAGAAAAATATACGGGGGAGGCTTACATTCGGGTAGAGAAAGCAACTCTCGTGGGGTGTATTGCCAGATGGCTAAACGTTGAGATTGGAACAAGTGTGAGTTTCTTGTGAATCACACTGAAGGATGAAGTCACTATGTAAAAGCTGGATACTTCTTAGCCAGACGGGAGTCACGATAGGAACACATACACTGACTGAGAGAAAGCAATTGTTGGGTGGTGGGTTGTAGGTTTGCTAAAGTCCAGTTTGGAAGAAGTGCAAGAATCCTTTATAGGAATGCTTACATTCACTTCCAGAAAGCAGCGATCAGCGGTGGTTTGCAGGATTGCTACACCGCAGTTTGCAAGAAGTGCGAGAGTCGTGCATAGCAATGCTTAAATTCCCTTAGAGAAAGCAACTGTCGGCGGGTGATTTTTAGGCTTTCTAGCCTCTGGTTTGGATGAAGTGTGAGACATACATGGGAACGCTTACATTCCCTTCCAGAAAGCAAGTGTCGCGGAGTGGTTTTTAGGCTTGCAAGACTTCTGAACGGAAGAAGTGCGAGAGGCATATACAGGAAGGCGTACATTTACTTAATGAAAGCAACTATAGTGGGATGCATTGGAGAATTGCTAAAGTCTGAGATTGGAAGAAGTGTGACCTTCCTGTCAAACACACTTGAGAAAGAAGTCATCACGTAGGACGGGGAGAGCTCCCAGCAGTAAGGAGTCATGTATAGGGACGCTTAAACTAACTTAGAGCGAGCAACTAGCAGGTGGTGCTCTGTAGGCTGGCTAAACGCTAGAATGGAGGAAGTGCCAGACGGTCTTCTATATTAACGCTTACATTCACTGAGAGAAAGAGACTATGTTGGGCGCTTTGTTACACTGGTAAACTCTGAGATTGGAAGAAGTGTGAGAGTTTCCTGTCCAACGCACTTAAGAAAGAAGTCATTATGTAGGAAGAGGAGAGTTCTCGGCTAGAAAGGGAGGAGGCTTTCTATGTATGGGAACGCTTACATTCACTTCAAGAAACTATCGGGGGGTAATTTGTAGTTAAACTCTAGAAGAACTGTGAGAGTCCTATATAGGAAGGCTTGCATTCACTTAGGAAAAGCAAGTACGAAGAAGGAGTGGTTTGTAGGCTTGCTAAACTCTAGTCTTGACGAAATGCGAGAGTCCTATAGAGGGACGTTAACCTTCAGTTAGTGAGAGCAACTCTCGGGGAGGGGGGTGGTATTTAGGCTTGCTGAACTCTAGTTTGGAAGACATGTCCGAGTTATCCAGGAAGGCTTACAATCACTTAACTAGAAAGCCAGTATCGGCGGTCGCCTTGTAGGCTTGCTAAACTCTAGTTTCCAGGAAGGGCAAGAGTCATATAGAGGATCACTTAAATTCACTCAGTGAAAGCAACTGTCGCGGGCTGCCTTTTAGGGTGGCTAAACTCTAGTTGGAAGGAAGTGTGAGAGTCATATATAGGAATTCTTACCTTGACTTAGTGAAAGCACCTATGGAGCGGTGGCTTGTCGTCTTGCTGAACTCCAGTTTGGAAGATGTGCGAGAGTATGTATTCATAGGGATATTTACAGCCACTTAGAGAAAGTAGCTCTCAGGGCTGGTGCGCAGGGTTACAAAACTACATTCAAAGAAGGACAAGAAAAATATACGGGGGAGGCTTACATTCGGGTAGAGAAAGCAACTCTCGTGGGGTGTATTGCCAGATGGCTAAACGTTGAGATTGGAACAAGTGTGAGTTTCTTGTGAATCACACTGAAGGATGAAGTCACTATGTAAAAGCTGGATACTTCTTAGCCAGACGGGAGTCACGATAGGAACACATACACTGACTGAGAGAAAGCAATTGTTGGGTGGTGGGTTGTAGGTTTGCTAAAGTCCAGTTTGGAAGAAGTGCGAGAATCCTTTATAGGAATGCTTACATTCACTTCCAGAAAGCAGCGATCAGCGGTGGTTTGCAGGATTGCTACACCGCAGTTTGCAAGAAGTGCGAGAGTCGTGCATAGCAATGCTTAAATTCCCTTAGAGAAAGCAACTGTCGGCGGGTGATTTTTAGGCTTTCTAGCCTCTGGTTTGGATGAAGTGTGAGACATACATGGGAACGCTTACATTCCCTTCCAGAAAGCAAGTGTCGCGGAGTGGTTTTTAGGCTTGCAAGACTTCTGAACGGAAGAAGTGCGAGAGGCATATACAGGAAGGCGTACATTTACTTAATGAAAGCAACTATAGTGGGATGCATTGGAGAATTGCTAAAGTCTGAGATTGGAAGAAGTGTGACCTTCCTGTCAAACACACTTGAGAAAGAAGTCATCACGTAGGACGGGGAGAGCTCCCAGCAGTAAGGAGTCATGTATAGGGACGCTTAAACTAACTTAGAGCGAGCAACTAGCAGGTGGTGCTCTGTAGGCTGGCTAAACGCTAGAATGGAGGAAGTGCCAGACGGTCTTCTATATTAACGCTTACATTCACTGAGAGAAAGAGACTATGTTGGGCGCTTTGTTACACTGGTAAACTCTGAGATTGGAAGAAGTGTGAGAGTTTCCTGTCCAACGCACTTAAGAAAGAAGTCATTATGTAGGAAGAGGAGAGTTCTCGGCTAGAAAGGGAGGAGGCTTTCTATGTATGGGAACGCTTACATTCACTTCAAGAAACTATCGGGGGGTAATTTGTAGTTAAACTCTAGAAGAACTGTGAGAGTCCTATATAGGAAGGCTTGCATTGACTTAGGGAAATCAAGTACGAAGAAGGAGTGGTTTGTAGGCTTGCTAAACTCTAATGTTGACGAAATGCGAGAGTCATATAGAGGGACGTTAACCTTCAGTTAGTGAGAGCAACTCTCGGGGAGGGGGGTGGTATTTAGGCTTGCTGAACTCTAGTTTGGAAGACATGTCCGAGTTATCCAGGAAGGCTTACAATCACTTAGCTAGAAAGCCAGTATCGGCGGTCGCCTTGTAGGCTTGCTTAACTCTAGTTTCCAGGAAGGGCAAGAGTCATATAGAGGATCACTTAAATTCACTCAGTGAAAGCAACTGTCGCGGGCTGCCTTTTAGGGTGGCTAAACTCTAGTTGGAAGGAAGTGTGAGAGTCATATATAGGAATTCTTACCTTGACTTAGTGAAAGCACCTATGGAGCGGTGGCTTGTCGTCTTGCTGAACTCCAGTTTGGAAGATGTGCCAGAGTATGTATTCATAGGGATATTTACAGCCACTTAGAGAAAGTAGCTCTCAGGGCTGGTGCGCAGGGTTACAAAACTACATTCAAAGAAGGACAAGAAAAATATACGGGGGAGGCTTACATTCGGGTAGAGAAAGCAACTCTCGTGGGGTGTATTGCCAGATGGCTAAACGTTGAGATTGGAACAAGTGTGAGTTTCTTGTGAATCACACTGAAGGATGAAGTCACTATGTAAAAGCTGGATACTTCTTAGCCAGACGGGAGTCACGATAGGAACACATACACTGACTGAGAGAAAGCAATTGTTGGGTGGTGGGTTGTAGGTTTGCTAAAGTCCAGTTTGGAAGAAGTGCGAGAATCCTTTATAGGAATGCTTACATTCACTTCCAGAAAGCAGCGATCAGCGGTGGTTTGCAGGATTGCTACACCGCAGTTTGCAAGAAGTGCGAGAGTCGTGCATAGCAATGCTTAAATTCCCTTAGAGAAAGCAACTGTCGGCGGGTGATTTTTAGGCTTTCTAGCCTCTGGTTTGGATGAAGTGTGAGACATACATGGGAACGCTTACATTCCCTTCCAGAAAGCAAGTGTCGCGGAGTGGTTTTTAGGCTTGCAAGACTTCTGAACGGAAGAAGTGCGAGAGGCATATACAGGAAGGCGTACATTTACTTAATGAAAGCAACTATAGTGGGATGCATTGGAGAATTGCTAAAGTCTGAGATTGGAAGAAGTGTGACCTTCCTGTCAAACACACTTGAGAAAGAAGTCATCACGTAGGACGGGGAGAGCTCCCAGCAGTAAGGAGTCATGTATAGGGACGCTTAAACTAACTTAGAGCGAGCAACTAGCAGGTGGTGCTCTGTAGGCTGGCTAAACGCTAGAATGGAGGAAGTGCCAGACGGTCTTCTACATTAATGCTTACATTCACTGAGAGAAAGAGACTATGTTGGGCGCTTTGTTACACTGGTAAACTCTGAGATTGGAAGAAGTGTGAGAGTTTCCTGTCCAACGCACTTAAGAAAGAAGTCATTATGTAGGAAGAGGAGAGTTCTCGGCTAGAAAGGGAGGAGGCTTTCTATGTATGGGAACGCTTACATTCACTTCAAGAAACTATCGGGGGGTAATTTGTAGTTAAACTCTAGAAGAACTGTGAGAGTCCTATATAGGAAGGCTTGCATTCACTTAGGGAAAGCAAGTACGAAGAAGGAGTGGTTTGTAGGCTTGCTAAACTCTAGTGTTGACGAAATGCGAGAGTCCTATAGAGGGACGTTAACCTTCAGTTAGTGAGAGCAACTCTCGGGGAGGGGGGTGGTATTTAGGCTTGCTGAACTCTAGTTTGGAAGACATGTCCGAGTTATCCAGGAAGGCTTACAATCACTTAGCTAGAAAGCCAGTATCGGCGGTCGCCTTGTAGGCTTGCTAAACTCTAGTTTCCAGGAAGGGCAAGAGTCATATAGAGGATCACTTAAATTCACTCAGTGAAAGCAACTGTCGCGGGCTGCATTTTAGGGTGGCTAAACTCTAGTTGGAAGGAAGTGTGAGAGTCATATATAGGAATTCTTACCTTGACTTAGTGAAAGCACCTATGGAGCGGTGGCTTGTCGTCTTGCTGAACTCCAGTTTGGAAGATGTGCGAGAGTATGTATTCATAGGGATATTTACAGCCACTTAGAGAAAGTAGCTCTCAGGGCTGGTGCGCAGGGTTACAAAACTACATTCAAAGAAGGACAAGAAAAATATACGGGGGAGGCTTACATTCGGGTAGAGAAAGCAACTCTCGTGGGGTGTATTGCCAGATGGCTAAACGTTGAGATTGGAACAAGTGTGAGTTTCTTGTGAATCACACTGAAGGATGAAGTCACTATGTAAAAGCTGGATACTTCTTAGCCAGACGGGAGTCACGATAGGAACACATACACTGACTGAGAGAAAGCAATTGTTGGGTGGTGGGTTGTAGGTTTGCTAAAGTCCAGTTTGGAAGAAGTGCAAGAATCCTTTATAGAAATGCTTACATTCACTTCCAGAAAGCAGCGATCAGCGGTGGTTTGCAGGATTGCTACACCGCAGTTTGCAAGAAGTGCGAGAGTCATGCATAGCAATGCTTAAATTCCCTTAGAGAAAGCAACTGTCGGCGGGTGATTTTTAGGCTTTCTAGCCTCTGGTTTGGATGAAGTGTGAGACATACATGGGAACGCTTACATTCCCTTCCAGAAAGCAAGTGTCGCGGAGTGGTTTTTAGGCTTGCAAGACTTCTGAACGGAAGAAGTGCGAGAGGCATATACAGGAAGGCGTACATTTACTTAATGAAAGCAACTATAGTGGGATGCATTGGAGAATTGCTAAAGTCTGAGATTGGAAGAAGTGTGACCTTCCTGTCAAACACACTTGAGAAAGAAGTCATCACGTAGGACGGGGAGAGCTCACAGCAGTAAGGAGTCATGTATAGGGATGCTTAAACTAACTTAGAGCGAGCAACTAGCAGGTGGTGCTCTGTAGGCTGGCTAAACGCTAGAATGGAGGAAGTGCCAGACGGTCTTCTATATTAACGCTTACATTCACTGAGAGAAAGAGACTATGTTGGGCGCTTTGTTACACTGGTAAACTCTGAGATTGGAGGAAGTGTGAGAGTTTCCTGTCCAACGCACTTAGGAAAGAAGTCATTATGTAGGAAGAGGAGTGTTCTCGGCTAGAAAGTTAGGAGGCTTTCTATGTATGGGAACGCTTACATTCACTTCAAGAAACTATCGGGGGGTAATTTGTAGTTAAACTCTAGAAGAACTGTGAGAGTCCTATATAGGAAGGCTTGCATTCACTTAGGGAAAGCAAGTACGAAGAAGGAGTGGTTTGTAGGCTTGCTAAACTCTAGTGTTGACGAAATGCGAGAGTCCTATAGAGGGACGTTAACCTTCAGTTAGTGAGAGCAACTCTCGGGGGGGGGGTGGTATTTAGGCTTGCTGAACTCTAGTTTGGAAGACATGTCCGAGTTATCCAGGAAGGCTTACAATCACTTAGCTAGAAAGCCAGTATCGGCGGTCGCCTTGTAGGCTTGCTAAACTCTAGTTTCCAGGAAGGGCAAGAGTCATATAGAGGATCACTTAAATTCACTCAGTGAAAGCAACTGTCGCGGGCTGCCTTTTAGGGTGGCTAAACTCTAGTTGGAAAGAAGTGTGAGAGTCATATATAGGAATTCTTACCTTGACTTAGTGAAAGCACCTATGGAGCGGTGGCTTGTCGTCTTGCTGAACTCCAGTTTGGAAGATGTGCGAGAGTATGTATTCATAGGGATATTTACAGCCACTTAGAGAAAGTAGCTCTCAGGGCTGGTGCGCAGGGTTACAAAACTACATTCAAAGAAGGACAAGAAAAATATACGGGGGAGGCTTACATTCGGGTAGAGAAAGCAACTCTCGTGGGGTGTATTGCCAGATGGCTAAACGTTGAGATTGGAACAAGTGTGAGTTTCTTGTGAATCACACTGAAGGATGAAGTCACTATGTAAAAGCTGGATACTTCTTAGCCAGACGGGAGTCACGATAGGAACACATACACTGACTGAGAGAAAGCAATTGTTGGGTGGTGGGTTGTAGGTTTGCTAAAGTCCAGTTTGGAAGAAGTGCAAGAATCCTTTATAGGAATGCTTACATTCACTTCCAGAAAGCAGCGATCAGCGGTGGTTTGCAGGATAGCTACACCGCAGTTTGCAAGAAGTGCGAGAGTCGTGCATAGCAATGCTTAAATTCCCTTAGAGAAAGCAACTGTCGGCGGGTGATTTTTAGGCTTTCTAGCCTCTGGTTTGGATGAAGTGTGAGACATACATGGGAACGCTTACATTCCCTTCCAGAAAGCAAGTGTCGCGGAGTGGTTTTTAGGCTTGCAAGACTTCTGAACGGAAGAAGTGCGAGAGGCATATACAGGAAGGCGTACATTTACTTAATGAAAGCAACTATAGTGGGATGCATTGGAGAATTGCTAAAGTCTGAGATTGGAAGAAGTGTGACCTTCCTGTCAAACACACTTGAGAAAGAAGTCATCACGTAGGACGGGGAGAGCTCCCAGCAGTAAGGAGTCATGTATAGGGACGCTTAAACTAACTTAGAGCGAGCAACTAGCAGGTGGTGCTCTGTAGGCTGGCTAAACGCTAGAATGGAGGAAGTGCCAGACGGTCTTCTATATTAACGCTTACATTCACTGAGAGAAAGAGACTATGTTGGGCGCTTTGTTACACTGGTAAACTCTGAGATTGGAAGAAGTGTGAGAGTTTCCTGTCCAACGCACTTAAGAAAGAAGTCATTATGTAGGAAGAGGAGAGTTCTCGGCTAGAAAGGGAGGAGGCTTTCTATGTATGGGAACGCTTACATTCACTTCAAGAAACTATCGGGGGGTAATTTGTAGTTAAACTCTAGAAGAACTGTGAGAGTCCTATATAGGAAGGCTTGCATTCACTTAGGAAAAGCAAGTACGAAGAAGGAGTGGTTTGTAGGCTTGCTAAACTCTAGTCTTGACGAAATGCGAGAGTCCTATAGAGGGACGTTAACCTTCAGTTAGTGAGAGCAACTCTCGGGGAGGGGGGTGGTATTTAGGCTTGCTGAACTCTAGTTTGGAAGACATGTCCGAGTTATCCAGGAAGGCTTACAATCACTTAACTAGAAAGCCAGTATCGGCGGTCGCCTTGTAGGCTTGCTAAACTCTAGTTTCCAGGAAGGGCAAGAGTCATATAGAGGATCACTTAAATTCACTCAGTGAAAGCAACTGTCGCGGGCTGCCTTTTAGGGTGGCTAAACTCTAGTTGGAAGGAAGTGTGAGAGTCATATATAGGAATTCTTACCTTGACTTAGTGAAAGCACCTATGGAGCGGTGGCTTGTCGTCTTGCTGAACTCCAGTTTGGAAGATGTGCGAGAGTATGTATTCATAGGGATATTTACAGCCACTTAGAGAAAGTAGCTCTCAGGGCTGGTGCGCAGGGTTACAAAACTACATTCAAAGAAGGACAAGAAAAATATACGGGGGAGGCTTACATTCGGGTAGAGAAAGCAACTCTCGTGGGGTGTATTGCCAGATGGCTAAACGTTGAGATTGGAACAAGTGTGAGTTTCTTGTGAATCACACTGAAGGATGAAGTCACTATGTAAAAGCTGGATACTTCTTAGCCAGACGGGAGTCACGATAGGAACACATACACTGACTGAGAGAAAGCAATTGTTGGGTGGTGGGTTGTAGGTTTGCTAAAGTCCAGTTTGGAAGAAGTGCGAGAATCCTTTATAGGAATGCTTACATTCACTTCCAGAAAGCAGCGATCAGCGGTGGTTTGCAGGATTGCTACACCGCAGTTTGCAAGAAGTGCGAGAGTCGTGCATAGCAATGCTTAAATTCCCTTAGAGAAAGCAACTGTCGGCGGGTGATTTTTAGGCTTTCTAGCCTCTGGTTTGGATGAAGTGTGAGACATACATGGGAACGCTTACATTCCCTTCCAGAAAGCAAGTGTCGCGGAGTGGTTTTTAGGCTTGCAAGACTTCTGAACGGAAGAAGTGCGAGAGGCATATACAGGAAGGCGTACATTTACTTAATGAAAGCAACTATAGTGGGATGCATTGGAGAATTGCTAAAGTCTGAGATTGGAAGAAGTGTGACCTTCCTGTCAAACACACTTGAGAAAGAAGTCATCACGTAGGACGGGGAGAGCTCCCAGCAGTAAGGAGTCATGTATAGGGACGCTTAAACTAACTTAGAGCGAGCAACTAGCAGGTGGTGCTCTGTAGGCTGGCTAAACGCTAGAATGGAGGAAGTGCCAGACGGTCTTCTATATTAACGCTTACATTCACTGAGAGAAAGAGACTATGTTGGGCGCTTTGTTACACTGGTAAACTCTGAGATTGGAAGAAGTTTGAGAGTTTCTTGTCCAACGCACTTAAGAAAGAAGTCATTATGTAGGAAGAGGAGAGTTCTCGGCTAGAAAGGGAGGAGGCTTTCTATGTATGGGAACGCTTACATTCACTTCAAGAAACTATCGGGGGGTAATTTGTAGTTAAACTCTAGAAGAACTGTGAGAGTCCTATATAGGAAGGCTTGCATTGACTTAGGGAAATCAAGTACGAAGAAGGAGTGGTTTGTAGGCTTGCTAAACTCTAATGTTGACGAAATGCGAGAGTCATATAGAGGGACGTTAACCTTCAGTTAGTGAGAGCAACTCTCGGGGAGGGGGGTGGTATTTAGGCTTGCTGAACTCTAGTTTGGAAGACATGTCCGAGTTATCCAGGAAGGCTTACAATCACTTAGCTAGAAAGCCAGTATAGGCGGTCGCCTTGTAGGCTTGCTTAACTCTAGTTTCCAGGAAGGGCAAGAGTCATATAGAGGATCACTTAAATTCACTCAGTGAAAGCAACTGTCGCGGGCTGCCTTTTAGGGTGGCTAAACTCTAGTTGGAAGGAAGTGTGAGAGTCATATATAGGAATTCTTACCTTGACTTAGTGAAAGCACCTATGGAGCGGTGGCTTGTCGTCTTGCTGAACTCCAGTTTGGAAGATGTGCGAGAGTATGTATTCATAGGGATATTTACAGCCACTTAGAGAAAGTAGCTCTCAGGGCTGGTGCGCAGGGTTACAAAACCACATTCAAAGAAGGACAAGAAAAATATACGGGGGAGGCTTACATTCGGGTAGAGAAAGCAACTCTCGTGGGGTGTATTGCCAGATGGCTAAACGTTGAGATTGGAACAAGTGTGAGTTTCTTGTGAATCACACTGAAGGATGAAGTCACTATGTAAAAGCTGGATACTTCTTAGCCAGACGGGAGTCACGATAGGAACACATACACTGACTGAGAGAAAGCAATTGTTGGGTGGTGTGTTGTAGGTTTGCTAAAGTCCAGTTTGGAAGAAGTGCGAGAATCCTTTATAGGAATGCTTACATTCACTTCCAGAAAGCAGCGATCAGCGGTGGTTTGCAGGATTGCTACACCGCAGTTTGCAAGAAGTGCGAGAGTCGTGCATAGCAATGCTTAAATTCCCTTAGAGAAAGCAACTGTCGGCGGGTGATTTTTAGGCTTTCTAGCCTCTGGTTTGGATGAAGTGTGAGACATACATGGGAACGCTTACATTCCCTTCCAGAAAGCAAGTGTCGCGGAGTGGTTTTTAGGCTTGCAAGACTTCTGAACGGAAGAAGTGCGAGAGGCATATACAGGAAGGCGTACATTTACTTAATGAAAGCAACTATAGTGGGATGCATTGGAGAATTGCTAAAGTCTGAGATTGGAAGAAGTGTGACCTTCCTGTCAAACACACTTGAGAAAGAAGTCATCACGTAGGACGGGGAGAGCTCCCAGCAGTAAGGAGTCATGTATAGGGATGCTTAAACTAACTTAGAGCGAGCAACTAGCAGGTGGTGCTCTGTAGGCTGGCTAAACGCTAGAATGGAGGAAGTGCCAGACGGTCTTCTATATTAACGCTTACATTCACTGAGAGAAAGAGACTATGTTGGGCGCTTTGTTACACTGGTAAACTCTGAGATTGGAAGAAGTGTGAGAGTTTCCTGTCCAACGCACTTAAGAAAGAAGTCATTATGTAGGAAGAGGAGAGTTCTCGGCTAGAAAGGGAGGACGCTTTCTATGTATGGGAACGCTTACATTCACTTCAAGAAACTATCGGGGGGTAATTTGTAGTTAAACTCTAGAAGAACTGTGACAGTCCTATATAGGAAGGCTTGCATTCACTTAGGGAAAGCAAGTACGAAGAAGGAGTGGTTTGTAGGCTTGCTAAACTCTAGTGTTGACGAAATGCGAGAGTCCTATAGAGGGACGTTAACCTTCAGTTAGTGAGAGCAACTCTCGGGGAGGGGGGTGGTATTTAGGCTTGCTGAACTCTAGTTTGGAAGACATGTCCGAGTTATCCAGGAAGGCTTACAATCACTTAGCTAGAAAGCCAGTATCGGCGGTCGCCTTGTAGGCTTGCTAAACTCTAGTTTCCAGGAAGGGCAAGAGTCATATAGAGGATCACTTAAATTCACTCAGTGAAAGCAACTGTCGCAGGCTGCCTTTTAGGGTGGCTAAACTCTAGTTGGAAGGAAGTGTGAGAGTCATATATAGGAATTCTTACCTTGACTTAGTGAAAGCACCTATGGAGCGGTGGCTTGTCGTCTTGCTGAACTCCAGTTTGGAAGATGTGCGAGAGTATGTATTCATAGGGATATTTACAGCCACTTAGAGAAAGTATCTCTCAGGGCTGGTGTGCAGGGTTACAAAACTACATTCAAAGAAGGACAAGAAAAATATACGGGGGAGGCTTACATTCGGGTAGAGAAAGCAACTCTCGTGGGGTGTATTGCCAGATGGCTAAACGTTGAGATTGGAACAAGTGTGAGTTTCTTGTGAATCACACTGAAGGATGAAGTCACTATGGGAAAGCTGGATACTTCTTAGCCAGACGGGAGTCACGATAGGAACACATACACTGACTGAGAGAAAGCAATTGTTGGGTGGTGGGTTGTAGGTTTGCTAAAGTCCAGTTTGGAAGAAGTGCGAGAATCCTTTATAGGAATGCTTACATTCACTTCCAGAAAGCAGCGATCAGCGGTGGTTTGCAGGATTGCTACACCGCAGTTTGCAAGAAGTGCGAGAGTCGTGCATAGCAATGCTTAAATTCCCTTAGAGAAAGCAACTGTCGGCGGGTGATTTTTAGGCTTTCTAGCCTCTGGTTTGGATGAAGTGTGAGACATACATGGGAACGCTTACATTCCCTTCCAGAAAGCAAGTGTCGCGGAGTGGTTTTTAGGCTTGCAAGACTTCTGAACGGAAGAAGTGCGAGAGGCATATACAGGAAGGCGTACATTTACTTAATGAAAGCAACTATAGTGGGATGCATTGGAGAATTGCTAAAGTCTGAGATTGGAAGAAGTGTGACCTTCCTGTCAAACACACTTGAGAAAGAAGTCATCACGTAGGACGGGGAGAGCTCCCAGCAGTAAGGAGTCATGTATAGGGACGCTTAAACTAACTTAGAGCGAGCAACTAGCAGGTGGTGCTCTGTAGGCTGGCTAAACGCTAGAATGGAGGAAGTGCCAGACGGTCTTCTATATTAACGCTTACATTCACTGAGAGAAAGAGACTATGTTGGGCGCTTTGTTACACTGGTAAACTCTGAGATTGGAAGAAGTGTGAGAGTTTCCTGTCCAACGCACTTAAGAAAGAAGTCATTATGTAGGAAGAGGAGAGTTCTCGGCTAGAAAGGGAGGAGGCTTTCTATGTATGGGAACGCTTACATTCACTTCAAGAAACTATCGGGGGGTAATTTGTAGTTAAACTCTAGAAGAACTGTGAGAGTCCTATATAAGAAGGCTTGCATTCACTTAGGGAAAGCAAGTACGAAGAAGGAGTGGTTTGTAGGCTTGCTAAACTCTAGTGTTGACGAAATGCGAGAGTCCTATAGAGGGACGTTAACCTTCAGTTAGTGAGAGCAACTCTCGGGGAGGGGGGTGGTATTTAGGCTTGCTGAACTCTAGTTTGGAAGACATGTCCGAGTTATCCAGGAAGGCTTACAATCACTTAGCTAGAAAGCCAGTATCGGCGGTCGCCTTGTAGGCTTGCTAAACTCTAGTTTCCAGGAAGGGCAAGAGTCATATAGAGGATCACTTAAATTCACTCAGTGAAAGCAACTGTCGCAGGCTGCCTTTTAGGGTGGCTAAACTCTAGTTGGAAGGAAGTGTGAGAGTCATATATAGGAATTCTTACCTTGACTTAGTGAAAGCACCTATGGAGCGGTGGCTTGTCGTCTTGCTGAACTCCAGTTTGGAAGATGTGCGAGAGTATGTATTCATAGGGATATTTACAGCCACTTAGAGAAAGTAGCTCTCAGGGCTGGTGCGCAGGGTTACAAAACTACATTCAAAGAAGGACAAGAAAAATATACGGGGGAGACTTACATTCGGGTAGAGAAAGCAACTCTCGTGGGGTGTATTGCCAGATGGCTAAACGTTGAGATTGGAACAAGTGTGAGTTTCTTGTGAATCACACTGAAGGATGAAGTCACTATGTAAAAGCTGGATACTTCTTAGCCAGACGGGAGTCACGATAGGAACACATACTCTGACTGAGAGAAAGCAATTGTTGGGTGGTGGGTTGTAGGTTTGCTAAAGTCCAGTTTGGAAGAAGTGCGAGAATCCTTTATAGGAATGCTTACATTCACTTCCAGAAAGCAGCGATCAGCGGTGGTTTGCAGGATTGCTACACCGCAGTTTGCAAGAAGTGCGAGAGTCGTGCATAGCAATGCTTAAATTCCCTTAGAGAAAGCAACTGTCGGCGGGTGATTTTTAGGCTTTCTAGCCTCTGGTTTGGATGAAGTGTGAGACATACATGGGAACGCTTACATTCCCTTCCAGAAAGCAAGTGTCGCGGAGTGGTTTTTAGGCTTGCAAGACTTCTGAACGGAAGAAGTGCGAGAGGCATATACAGGAAGGCGTACATTTACTTAATGAAAGCAACTATAGTGGGATGCATTGGAGAATTGCTAAAGTCTGAGATTGGAAGAAGTGTGACCTTCCTGTCAAACACACTTGAGAAAGAAGTCATCACGTAGGACGGGGAGAGCTCCCAGCAGTAAGGAGTCATGTATAGGGACGCTTAAACTAACTTAGAGCGAGCAACTAGCAGGTGGTGCTCTGTAGGCTGGCTAAACGCTAGAATGGAGGAAGTGCCAGACGGTCTTCTATATTAACGCTTACATTCACTGAGAGAAAGAGACTATGTTGGGCGCTTTGTTACACTGGTAAACTCTGAGATTGGAGGAAGTGTGAGAGTTTCCTGTCCAACGCACTTAGGAAAGAAGTCATTATGTAGGAAGAGGAGAGTTCTCGGCTAGAAAGGGAGGAGGCTTTCTATGTATGGGAACGCTTACATTCACTTCAAGAAACTATCGGGGGGTAATTTGTAGTTAAACTCTAGAAGAACTGTGAGAGTCCTATATAGGAAGGCTTGCATTCACTTAGGGAAAGCAAGTACGAAGAAGGAGTGGTTTGTAGGCTTGCTAAACTCTAGTGTTGACGAAATGCGAGAGTCCTATAGAGGGACGTTAACCTTCAGTTAGTGAGAGCAACTCTCGGGGGGGGGTGGTATTTAGGCTTGCTGAACTCTAGTTTGGAAGACATGTCCGAGTTATCCAGGAAGGCTTACAATCACTTAGCTAGAAAGCCAGTATCGGCGGTCGCCTTGTAGGCTTGCTAAACTCTAGTTTCCAGGAAGGGCAAGAGTCATATAGAGGATGACTTCAATTCACTCAGTGAAAGCAACTGTCGCGGGCTGCCTTTTAGGGTGGCTAAACTCTAGTTGGAAAGAAGTGTGAGAGTCATATATAGGAATTCTTACCTTGACTTAGTGAAAGCACCTATGGAGCGGTGGCTTGTCGTCTTGCTGAACTCCAGTTTGGAAGATGTGCGAGAGTATGTATTCATAGGGATATTTACAGCCACTTAGAGAAAGTAGCTCTCAGGGCTGGTGCGCAGGGTTACAAAACTACATTCAAAGAAGGACAAGAAAAATATACGGGGGAGGCTTACATTCGGGTAGAGAAAGCAACTCTCGTGGGGTGTATTGCCAGATGGCTAAACGTTGAGATTGGAACAAGTGTGAGTTTCTTGTGAATCACACTGAAGGATGAAGTCACTATGGGAAAGCTGGATACTTCTTAGCCAGACGGGAGTCACGATAGGAACACATACACTGACTGAGAGAAAGCAATTGTTGGGTGGTGGGTTGTAGGTTTGCTAAAGTCCAGTTTGGAAGAAGTGCGAGAATCCTTTATAGGAATGCTTACATTCACTTCCAGAAAGCAGCGATCAGCGGTGGTTTGCAGGATTGCTACACCGCAGTTTGCAAGAAGTGCGAGAGTCGTGCATAGCAATGCTTAAATTCCCTTAGAGAAAGCAACTGTCGGCGGGTGATTTTTAGGCTTTCTAGCCTCTGGTTTGGATGAAGTGTGAGACATACATGGGAACGCTTACATTCCCTTCCAGAAAGCAAGTGTCGCGGAGTGGTTTTTAGGCTTGCAAGACTTCTGAACGGAAGAAGTGCGAGAGGCATATACAGGAAGGCGTACATTTACTTAATGAAAGCAACTATAGTGGGATGCATTGGAGAATTGCTAAAGTCTGAGATTGGAAGAAGTGTGACCTTCCTGTCAAACACACTTGAGAAAGAAGTCATCACGTAGGACGGGGAGAGCTCCCAGCAGTAAGGAGTCATGTATAGGGACGCTTAAACTAACTTAGAGCGAGCAACTAGCAGGTGGTGCTCTGTAGGCTGGCTAAACGCTAGAATGGAGGAAGTGCCAGACGGTCTTCTATATTAACGCTTACATTCACTGAGAGAAAGAGACTATGTTGGGCGCTTTGTTACACTGGTAAACTCTGAGATTGGAAGAAGTGTGAGAGTTTCCTGTCCAACGCACTTAAGAAAGAAGTCATTATGTAGGAAGAGGAGAGTTCTCGGCTAGAAAGGGAGGAGGCTTTCTATGTATGGGAACGCTTACATTCACTTCAAGAAACTATCGGGGGGTAATTTGTAGTTAAACTCTAGAAGAACTGTGAGAGTCCTATATAAGAAGGCTTGCATTCACTTAGGGAAAGCAAGTACGAAGAAGGAGTGGTTTGTAGGCTTGCTAAACTCTAGTGTTGACGAAATGCGAGAGTCCTATAGAGGGACGTTAACCTTCAGTTAGTGAGAGCAACTCTCGGGGAGGGGGGTGGTATTTAGGCTTGCTGAACTCTAGTTTGGAAGACATGTCCGAGTTATCCAGGAAGGCTTACAATCACTTAGCTAGAAAGCCAGTATCGGCGGTCGCCTTGTAGGCTTGCTAAACTCTAGTTTCCAGGAAGGGCAAGAGTCATATAGAGGATCACTTAAATTCACTCAGTGAAAGCAACTGTCGCAGGCTGCCTTTTAGGGTGGCTAAACTCTAGTTGGAAGGAAGTGTGAGAGTCATATATAGGAATTCTTACCTTGACTTAGTGAAAGCACCTATGGAGCGGTGGCTTGTCGTCTTGCTGAACTCCAGTTTGGAAGATGTGCGAGAGTATGTATTCATAGGGATATTTACAGCCACTTAGAGAAAGTAGCTCTCAGGGCTGGTGCGCAGGGTTACAAAACTACATTCAAAGAAGGACAAGAAAAATATACGGGGGAGACTTACATTCGGGTAGAGAAAGCAACTCTCGTGGGGTGTATTGCCAGATGGCTAAACGTTGAGATTGGAACAAGTGTGAGTTTCTTGTGAATCACACTGAAGGATGAAGTCACTATGTAAAAGCTGGATACTTCTTAGCCAGACGGGAGTCACGATAGGAACACATACACTGACTGAGAGAAAGCAATTGTTGGGTGGTGGGTTGTAGGTTTGCTAAAGTCCAGTTTGGAAGAAGTGCGAGAATCCTTTATAGGAATGCTTACATTCACTTCCAGAAAGCAGCGATCAGCGGTGGTTTGCAGGATTGCTACACCGCAGTTTGCAAGAAGTGCGAGAGTCGTGCATAGCAATGCTTAAATTCCCTTAGAGAAAGCAACTGTCGGCGGGTGATTTTTAGGCTTTCTAGCCTCTGGTTTGGATGAAGTGTGAGACATACATGGGAACGCTTACATTCCCTTCCAGAAAGCAAGTGTCGCGGAGTGGTTTTTAGGCTTGCAAGACTTCTGAACGGAAGAAGTGCGAGAGGCATATACAGGAAGGCGTACATTTACTTAATGAAAGCAACTATAGTGGGATGCATTGGAGAATTGCTAAAGTCTGAGATTGGAAGAAGTGTGACCTTCCTGTCAAACACACTTGAGAAAGAAGTCATCACGTAGGACGGGGAGAGCTCCCAGCAGTAAGGAGTCATGTATAGGGACGCTTAAACTAACTTAGAGCGAGCAACTAGCAGGTGGTGCTCTGTAGGCTGGCTAAACGCTAGAATGGAGGAAGTGACAGACGGTCTTCTATATGAACGCTTACATTCACTGAGAGAAAGAGACTATGTTGGGCGCTTTGTTACACTGGTAAACTCTGAGATTGGAGGAAGTGTGAGAGTTTCCTGTCCAACGCACTTAGGAAAGAAGTCATTATGTAGGAAGAGGAGAGTTCTCGGCTAGAAAGGGAGGAGGCTTTCTATGTATGGGAACGCTTACATTCACTTCAAGAAACTATCGGGGGGTAATTTGTAGTTAAACTCTAGAAGAACTGTGAGAGTCCTATATAGGAAGGCTTGCATTCACTTAGGGAAAGCAAGTACGAAGAAGGAGTAGTTTGTAGGCTTGCTAAACTCTAGTGTTGACGAAATGCGAGAGTCCTATAGAGGGACGTTAACCTTCAGTTAGTGAGAGCAACTCTCGGGGGGGTTGGTATTTAGGCTTGCTGAACTCTAGTTTGGAAGACATGTCCGAGTTATCCAGGAAGGCTTACAATCACTTAGCTAGAAAGCCAGTATCGGCGGTCGCCTTGTAGGCTTGCTAAACTCTAGTTTCCAGGAAGGGCAAGAGTCATATAGAGGATCACTTCAATTCACTCAGTGAAAGCAACTGTCGCGGGCTGCCTTTTAGGGTGGCTAAACTCTAGTTGGAAAGAAGTGTGAGAGTCATATATAGGAATTCTTACCTTGACTTAGTGAAAGCACCTATGGAGCGGTGGCTTGTCGTCTTGCTGAACTCCAGTTTGGAAGATGTGCGAGAGTATGTATTCATAGGGATATTTACAGCCACTTAGAGAAAGTAGCTCTCAGGGCTGGTGCGCAGGGTTACAAAACTACATTCAAAGAAGGACAAGAAAAATATACGGGGGAGGCTTACATTCGGGTAGAGAAAGCAACTCTCGTGGGGTGTATTGCCAGATGGCTAAACGTTGAGATTGGAACAAGTGTGAGTTTCTTGTGAATCACACTGAAGGATGAAGTCACTATGTAAAAGCTGGATACTTCTTAGCCAGACGGGAGTCACGATAGGAACACATACACTGACTGAGAGAAAGCAATTGTTGGGTGGTGGGTTGTAGGTTTGCTAAAGTCCAGTTTGGAAGAAGTGCGAGAATCCTTTATAGGAATGCTTACATTCACTTCCAGAAAGCAGCGATCAGCGGTGGTTTGCAGGATTGCTACACCGCAGTTTGCAAGAAGTGCGAGAGTCGTGCATAGCAATGCTTAAATTCCCTTAGAGAAAGCAACTGTCGGCGGGTGATTTTTAGGCTTTCTAGCCTCTGGTTTGGATGAAGTGTGAGACATACATGGGAACGCTTACATTCCCTTCCAGAAAGCAAGTGTCGCGGAGTGGTTTTTAGGCTTGCAAGACTTCTGAACGGAAGAAGTGCGAGAGGCATATACAGGAAGGCGTACATTTACTTAATGAAAGCAACTATAGTGGGATGCATTGGAGAATTGCTAAAGTCTGAGATTGGAAGAAGTGTGACCTTCCTGTCAAACACACTTGAGAAAGAAGTCATCACGTAGGACGGGGAGAGCTCCCAGCAGTAAGGAGTCATGTATAGGGACGCTTAAACTAACTTAGAGCGAGCAACTAGCAGGTGGTGCTCTGTAGGCTGGCTAAACGCTAGAATGGAGGAAGTGCCAGACGGTCTTCTATATTAACGCTTACATTCACTGAGAGAAAGAGACTATGTTGGGCGCTTTGTTACACTGGTAAACTCTGAGATTGGAAGAAGTGTGAGAGTTTCCTGTCCAACGCACTTAAGAAAGAAGTCATTATGTAGGAAGAGGAGAGTTCTCGGCTAGAAAGGGAGGACGCTTTCTATGTATGGGAACGCATACATTCACTTCAAGAAACTATCGGGGGGTAATTTGTAGTTAAACTCTAGAAGAACTGTGAGAGTCCTATATAGGAAGGCTTGCATTCACTTAGGGAAAGCAAGTACGAAGAAGGAGTGGTTTGTAGGCTTGCTAAACTCTAGTGTTGACGAAATGCGAGAGTCCTATAGAGGGACGTTAACCTTCAGTTAGTGAGAGCAACTCTCGGGGGGGGGTGGTATTTAGGCTTGCTGAACTCTAGTTTGGAAGACATGTCCGAGTTATCCAGGAAGGCTTACAATCACTTAGCTAGAAAGCCAGTATCGGCGGTCGCCTTGTAGGCTTGCTAAACTCTAGTTTCCAGGAAGGGCAAGAGTCATATAGAGGATCACTTAAATTCACTCAGTGAAAGCAACTGTCGCGGGCTGCCTTTTAGGGTGGCTAAACTCTAGTTGGAAGGAAGTGTGAGAGTCATATATAGGAATTCTTTCCTTGACTTAGTGAAAGCACCTATGGAGCGGTGGCTTGTCGTCTTGCTGAACTCCAGTTTGGAAGATGTGCGAGAGTATGTATTCATAGGGATATTTACAGCCACTTAGAGAAAGTAGCTCTCAGGGCTGGTGCGCAGGGTTACAAAACTACATTCAAAGAAGGACAAGAAAAATATACGGGGGAGGCTTACATTCGGGTAGAGAAAGCAACTCTCGTGGGGTGTATTGCCAGATGGCTAAACGTTGAGATTGGAACAAGTGTGAGTTTCTTGTGAATCACACTGAAGGATGAAGTCACTATGTAAAAGCTGGATACTTCTTAGCCAGACGGGAGTCACGATAGGAACACATACACTGACTGAGAGAAAGCAATTGTTGGGTGGTGGGTTGTAGGTTTGCTAAAGTCCAGTTTGGAAGAAGTGCGAGAATCCTTTATAGGAATGCTTACATTCACTTCCAGAAAGCAGCGATCAGCGGTGGTTTGCAGGATTGCTACACCGCAGTTTGCAAGAAGTGCGAGAGTCGTGCATAGCAATGCTTAAATTCCCTTAGAGAAAGCAACTGTCGGCGGGTGATTTTTAGGCTTTCTAGCCTCTGGTTTGGATGAAGTGTGAGACATACATGGGAACGCTTACATTCCCTTCCAGAAAGCAAGTGTCGCGGAGTGGTTTTTAGGCTTGCAAGACTTCTGAACGGAAGAAGTGCGAGAGGCATATACAGGAAGGCGTACATTTACTTAATGAAAGCAACTATAGTGGGATGCATTGGAGAATTGCTAAAGTCTGAGATTGGAAGAAGTGTGACCTTCCTGTCAAACACACTTGAGAAAGAAGTCATCACGTAGGACGGGGAGAGCTCCCAGCAGTAAGGAGTCATGTATAGGGACGCTTAAACTAACTTAGAGCGAGCAACTAGCAGGTGGTGCTCTGTAGGCTGGCTAAACGCTAGAATGGAGGAAGTGCCAGACGGTCTTCTATATTAACGCTTACATTCACTGAGAGAAAGAGACTATGTTGGGCGCTTTGTTACACTGGTAAACTCTGAGATTGGAAGAAGTGTGAGAGTTTCCTGTCCAACGCACTTAAGAAAGAAGTCATTATGTAGGAAGAGGAGAGTTCTCGGCTAGAAAGGGAGGAGGCTTTCTATGTATGGGAACGCTTACATTCACTTCAAGAAACTATCGGGGGGTAATTTGTAGTTAAACTCTAGAAGAACTGTGAGAGTCCTATATAGGAAGGCTTGCATTCACTTAGGGAAAGCAAGTACGAAGAAGGAGTGGTTTGTAGGCTTGCTAAACTCTAGTGTTGACGAAATGCGAGAGTCCTATAGAGGGACGTTAACCTTCAGTTAGTGAGAGCAACTCTCGGGGAGGGGGGTGGTATTTAGGCTTGCTGAACTCTAGTTTGGAAGACATGTCCGAGTTATCCAGGAAGGCTTACAATCACTTAGCTAGAAAGCCAGTATCGGCGGTCGCCTTGTAGGCTTGCTAAACTCTAGTTTCCAGGAAGGGCAAGAGTCATATAGAGGATCACTTAAATTCACTCAGTGAAAGCAACTGTCGCGGGCTGCCTTTTAGGGTGGCTAAACTCTAGTTGGAAGGAAGTGTGAGAGTCATATATAGGAATTCTTACCTTGACTTAGTGAAAGCACCTATGGAGCGGTGGCTTGTCGTCTTGCTGAACTCCAGTTTGGAAGATGTGCGAGAGTATGTATTCATAGGGATATTTACAGCCACTTAGAGAAAGTAGCTCTCAGGGCTGGTGCGCAGGGTTACAAAACTACATTCAAAGAAGGACAAGAAAAATATACGGGGGAGGCTTACATTCGGGTAGAGAAAGCAACTCTCGTGGGGTGTATTGCCAGATGGCTAAACGTTGAGATTGGAACAAGTGTGAGTTTCTTGTGAATCACACTGAAGGATGAAGTCACTATGTAAAAGCTGGATACTTCTTAGCCAGACGGGAGTCACGATAGGAACACATACACTGACTGAGAGAAAGCAATTGTTGGGTGGTGGGTTGTAGGTTTGCTAAAGTCCAGTTTGGAAGAAGTGCGAGAATCCTTTATAGGAATGCTTACATTCACTTCCAGAAAGCAGCGATCAGCGGTGGTTTGCAGGATTGCTACACCGCAGTTTGCAAGAAGTGCGAGAGTCGTGCATAGCAATGCTTAAATTCCCTTAGAGAAAGCAACTGTCGGCGGGTGATTTTTAGGCTTTCTAGCCTCTGGTTTGGATGAAGTGTGAGACATACATGGGAACGCTTACATTCCCTTCCAGAAAGCAAGTGTCGCGGAGTGGTTTTTAGGCTTGCAAGACTTCTGAACGGAAGAAGTGCGAGAGGCATATACAGGAAGGCGTACATTTACTTAATGAAAGCAACTATAGTGGGATGCATTGGAGAATTGCTAAAGTCTGAGATTGGAAGAAGTGTGACCTTCCTGTCAAACACACTTGAGAAAGAAGTCATCACGTAGGACGGGGAGAGCTCCCAGCAGTAAGGAGTCATGTATAGGGACGCTTAAACTAACTTAGAGCGAGCAACTAGCAGGTGGTGCTCTGTAGGCTGGCTAAACGCTAGAATGGAGGAAGTGCCAGACGGTCTTCTATATTAACGCTTACATTCACTGAGAGAAAGAGACTATGTTGGGCGCTTTGTTACACTGGTAAACTCTGAGATTGGAGGAAGTGTGAGAGTTTCCTGTCCAACGCACTTAGGAAAGAAGTCATTATGTAGGAAGAGGAGAGTTCTCGGCTAGAAAGGGAGGAGGCTTTCTATGTATGGGAACGCTTACATTCACTTCAAGAAACTATCGGGGGGTAATTTGTAGTTAAACTCTAGAAGAACTGTGAGAGTCCTATATAGGAAGGCTTGCATTCACTTAGGGAAAGCAATTACGAAGAAGGAGTGGTTTGTAGGTTGCTAAACTCTAGTGTTGACGAAATGCGAGAGTCCTATAGAGGGACGTTAACCTTCAGTTAGTGAGAGCAACTCTCGGGGGGGGGGGTGGTATTTAGGCTTGCTGAACTCTAGTTTGGAAGACATGTCCGAGTTATCCAGGAAGGCTTACAATCACTTAGCTAGAAAGCCAGTATCGGCGGTCGCCTTGTAGGCTTGCTAAACTCTAGTTTCCAGGAAGGGCAAGAGTCATATAGAGGATCACTTAAATTCACTCAGTGAAAGCAACTGTCGCGGGCTGCCTTTTAGGGTGGCTAAACTCTAGTTGGAAGGAAGTGTGAGAGTCATATATAGGAATTCTTACCTTGACTTAGTGAAAGCACCTATGGAGCGGTGGCTTGTCGTCTTGCTGAACTCCAGTTTGGAAGATGTGCGAGAGTATGTATTCATAGGGATATTTACAGCCACTTAGAGAAAGTAGCTCTCAGGGCTGGTGCGCAGGGTTACAAAACTACATTCAAAGAAGGACAAGAAAATTATACGGGGGAGGCTTACATTCGGGTAGAGAAAGCAACTCTCGTGGGGTGTATTGCCAGATGGCTAAACGTTGAGATTGGAACAAGTGTGAGTTTCTTGTGAATCACACTGAAGGATGAAGTCACTATGTAAAAGCTGGATACTTCTTAGCCAGACGGGAGTCACGATAGGAACACATACACTGACTGAGAGAAAGCAATTGTTGGGTGGTGGGTTGTAGGTTTGCTAAAGTCCAGTTTGGAAGAAGTGCGAGAATCCTTTATAGGAATGCTTACATTCACTTCCAGAAAGCAGCGATCAGCGGTGGTTTGCAGGATTGCTACACCGCAGTTAGCAAGAAGTGCGAGAGTCGTGCATAGCAATGCTTAAATTCCCTTAGAGAAAGCAACTGTCGGCGGGTGATTTTTAGGCTTTCTAGCCTCTGGTTTGGATGAAGTGTGAGACATACATGGGAACGCTTACATTCCCTTCCATAGAGCAAGTGTCGCGGAGTGGTTTTTAGGCTTGCAAGACTTCTGAACGGAAGAAGTGCGAGAGGCATATACAGGAAGGCGTACGTTTACTTAATGAAAGCAACTATAGTGGGATGCATTGGAGAATTGCTAAAGTCTGAGATTGGAAGAAGTGTGACCTTCCTGTCAAACACACTTGAGAAAGAAGTCATCACGTAGGACGGGGAGAGCTCCCAGCAGTAAGGAGTCATGTATAGGGACGCTTAAACTAACTTAGAGCGAGCAACTAGCAGGTGGTGCTCTGTAGGCTGGCTAAACGCTAGAATGGAGGAAGTGCCAGACGGTCTTCTATATTAACGCTTACATTCACTGAGAGAAAGAGACTATGTTGGGCGCTTTGTTACACTGGTAAACTCTGAGATTGGAGGAAGTGTGAGAGTTTCCTGTCCAACGCACTTAAGAAAGAAGTCATTATGTAGGAAGAGGAGAGTTCTCGGCTAGAAAGGGAGGACGCTTTCTATGTATGGGAACGCTTACATTCACTTCAAGAAACTATCGGGGGGTAATTTGTAGTTAAACTCTAGAAGAACTGTGAGAGTCCTATATAGGAAGGCTTGCATTCACTTAGGGAAAGCAAGTACGAAGAAGGAGTGGTTTGTAGGCTTGCTAAACTCTAGTGTTGACGAAATGCGAGAGTCCTATAGAGGGACGTTAACCTTCAGTTAGTGAGAGCAACTCTCGGGGAGGGGGGTGGTATTTAGGCTTGCTGAACTCTAGTTTGGAAGACATGTCCGAGTTATCCAGGAAGGCTTACAATCACTTAGCTAGAAAGCCAGTATCGGCGGTCGCCTTGTAGGCTTGCTAAACTCTAGTTTCCAGGAAGGGCAAGAGTCATATAGAGGATCACTTAAATTCACTCAGTGAAAGCAACTGTCGCGGGCTGCCTTTTAGGGTGGCTAAACTCTAGTTGGAAGGAAGTGTGAGAGTCATATATAGGAATTCTTACCTTGACTTAGTGAAAGCACCTATGGAGCGGTGGCTTGTCGTCTTGCTGAACTCCAGTTTGGAAGATGTGCGAGAGTATGTATTCATAGGGATATTTACAGCCACTTAGAGAAAGTAGCTCTCAGGGCTGGTGCGCAGGGTTACAAAACTACATTCAAAGAAGGACAAGAAAATTATACGGGGGAGGCTTACATTCGGGTAGAGAAAGCAACTCTCGTGGGGTGTATTGCCAGATGGCTAAACGTTGAGATTGGAACAAGTGTGAGTTTCTTGTGAATCACACTGAAGGATGAAGTCACTATGTAAAAGCTGGATACTTCTTAGCCAGACGGGAGTCACGATAGGAACACATACACTGACTGAGAGAAAGCAATTGTTGGGTGGTGGGTTGTAGGTTTGCTAAAGTCCAGTTTGGAAGAAGTGCGAGAATCCTTTATAGGAATGCTTACATTCACTTCCAGAAAGCAGCGATCAGCGGTGGTTTGCAGGATTGCTACACCGCAGTTAGCAAGAAGTGCGAGAGTCGTGCATAGCAATGCTTAAATTCCCTTAGAGAAAGCAACTGTCGGCGGGTGATTTTTAGGCTTTCTAGCCTCTGGTTTGGATGAAGTGTGAGACATACATGGGAACGCTTACATTCCCTTCCAGAGAGCAAGTGTCGCGGAGTGGTTTTTAGGCTTGCAAGACTTCTGAACGGAAGAAGTGCGAGAGGCATATACAGGAAGGCGTACGTTTACTTAATGAAAGCAACTATAGTGGGATGCATTGGAGAATTGCTAAAGTCTGAGATTGGAAGAAGTGTGACCTTCCTGTCAAACACACTTGAGAAAGAAGTCATCACGTAGGACGGGGAGAGCTCCCAGCAGTAAGGAGTCATGTATAGGGACGCTTAAACTAACTTAGAGCGAGCAACTAGCAGGTGGTGCTCTGTAGGCTGGCTAAACGCTAGAATGGAGGAAGTGCCAGACGGTCTTCTATATTAACGCTTACATTCACTGAGAGAAAGAGACTATGTTGGGCGCTTTGTTACACTGGTAAACTCTGAGATTGGAGGAAGTGTGAGAGTTTCCTGTCCAACGCACTTAGGAAAGAAGTCATTATGTAGGAAGAGGAGAGTTCTCGGCTAGAAAGGGAGGAGGCTTTCTATGTATGGGAACGCTTACATTCACTTCAAGAAACTATCGGGGGGTAATTTGTAGTTAAACTCTAGAAGAACTGTGAGAGTCCTATATAGGAAGGCTTGCATTCACTTAGGGAAAGCAATTACGAAGAAGGAGTGGTTTGTAGGTTGCTAAACTCTAGTGTTGACGAAATGCGAGAGTCCTATAGAGGGACGTTAACCTTCAGTTAGTGAGAGCAACTCTCGGGGGGGGGGGGTGGTATTTAGGCTTGCTGAACTCTAGTTTGGAAGACATGTCCGAGTTATCCAGGAAGGCTTACAATCACTTAGCTAGAAAGCCAGTATCGGCGGTCGCCTTGTAGGCTTGCTAAACTCTAGTTTCCAGGAAGGGCAAGAGTCATATAGAGGATCACTTAAATTCACTCAGTGAAAGCAACTGTCGCGGGCTGCCTTTTAGGGTGGCTAAACTCTAGTTGGAAGGAAGTGTGAGAGTCATATATAGGAATTCTTACCTTGACTTAGTGAAAGCACCTATGGAGCGGTGGCTTGTCGTCTTGCTGAACTCCAGTTTGGAAGATGTGCGAGAGTATGTATTCATAGGGATATTTACAGCCACTTAGAGAAAGTAGCTCTCAGGGCTGGTGCGCAGGGTTACAAAACTACATTCAAAGAAGGACAAGAAAATTATACGGGGGAGGCTTACATTCGGGTAGAGAAAGCAACTCTCGTGGGGTGTATTGCCAGATGGCTAAACGTTGAGATTGGAACAAGTGTGAGTTTCTTGTGAATCACACTGAAGGATGAAGTCACTATGTAAAAGCTGGATACTTCTTAGCCAGACGGGAGTCACGATAGGAACACATACACTGACTGAGAGAAAGCAATTGTTGGGTGGTGGGTTGTAGGTTTGCTAAAGTCCAGTTTGGAAGAAGTGCGAGAATCCTTTATAGGAATGCTTACATTCACTTCCAGAAAGCAGCGATCAGCGGTGGTTTGCAGGATTGCTACACCGCAGTTAGCAAGAAGTGCGAGAGTCGTGCATAGCAATGCTTAAATTCCCTTAGAGAAAGCAACTGTCGGCGGGTGATTTTTAGGCTTTCTAGCCTCTGGTTTGGATGAAGTGTGAGACATACATGGGAACGCTTACATTCCCTTCCAGAGAGCAAGTGTCGCGGAGTGGTTTTTAGGCTTGCAAGACTTCTGAACGGAAGAAGTGCGAGAGGCATATACAGGAAGGCGTACATTTACTTAATGAAAGCAACTATAGTGGGATGCATTGGAGAATTGCTAAAGTCTGAGATTGGAAGAAGTGTGACCTTCCTGTCAAACACACTTGAGAAAGAAGTCATCACGTAGGACGGGGAGAGCTCCCAGCAGTAAGGAGTCATGTATAGGGACGCTTAAACTAACTTAGAGAGAGCAACTAGCAGGTGGTGCTCTGTAGGCTGGCTAAACGCTAGAATGGAGGAAGTGCCAGACGGTCTTCTATATTAACGCTTACATTCACTGAGAGAAAGAGACTATGTTGGGCGCTTTGTTACACTGGTAAACTCTGAGATTGGAAGAAGTGTGAGAGTTTCCTGTCCAACGCACTTAAGAAAGAAGTCATTATGTAGGAAGAGGAGAGTTCTCGGCTAGAAAGGGAGGACGCTTTCTATGTATGGGAACGCTTACATTCACTTCAAGAAACTATCGGGGGGTAATTTGTAGTTAAACTCTAGAAGAACTGTGAGAGTCCTATATAGGAAGGCTTGCATTCACTTAGGGAAAGCAAGTACGAAGAAGGAGTGGTTTGTAGGCTTGCTAAACTCTAGTGTTGACGAAATGCGAGAGTCCTATAGAGGGACGTTAACCTTCAGTTAGTGAGAGCAACTCTCGGGGAGGGGGGTGGTATTTAGGCTTGCTGAACTCTAGTTTGGAAGACATGTCCGAGTTATCCAGGAAGGCTTACAATCACTTAGCTAGAAAGCCAGTATCGGCGGTCGCCTTGTAGGCTTGCTAAACTCTAGTTTCCAGGAAGGGCAAGAGTCATATAGAGGATCACTTAAATTCACTCAGTGAAAGCAACTGTCGCAGGCTGCCTTTTAGGGTGGCTAAACTCTAGTTGGAAGGAAGTGTGAGAGTCATATATAGGAATTCTTACCTTGACTTAGTGAAAGCACCTATGGAGCGGTGGCTTGTCGTCTTGCTGAACTCCAGTTTGGAAGATGTGCGAGAGTATGTATTCATAGGGATATTTACAGCCACTTAGAGAAAGTAGCTCTCAGGGCTGGTGCGCAGGGTTACAAAACTACATTCAAAGAAGGAAAAGAAAATTATACGGGGGAGGCTTACATTCGGGTAGAGAAAGCAACTCTCGTGGGGTGTATTGCCAGATGGCTAAACGTTGAGATTGGAACAAGTGTGAGTTTCTTGTGAATCACACTGAAGGATGAAGTCACTATGTAAAAGCTGGATACTTCTTAGCCAGACGGGAGTCACGATAGGAACACATACACTGACTGAGAGAAAGCAATTGTTGGGTGGTGGGTTGTAGGTTTGCTAAAGTCCAGTTTGGAAGAAGTGCGAGAATCCTTTATAGGAATGCTTACATTCACTTCCAGAAAGCAGCGATCAGCGGTGGTTTGCAGGATTGCTACACCGCAGTTTGCAAGAAGTGCGAGAGTCGTGCATAGCAATGCTTAAATTCCCTTAGAGAAAGCAACTGTCGGCGGGTGATTTTTAGGCTTTCTAGCCTCTGGTATGGATGAAGTGTGAGACATACATGGGAACGCTTACATTCCCTTCCAGAAAGCAAGTGTCGCGGAGTGGTTTTTAGGCTTGCAAGACTTCTGAACGGAAGAAGTGCGAGAGGCATATACAGGAAGGCGTACATTTACTTAATGAAAGCAACTATAGTGGGATGCATTGGAGAATTGCTAAAGTCTGAGATTGGAAGAAGTGTGACCTTCCTGTCAAACACACTTGAGAAAGAAGTCATCACGTAGGACGGGGAGAGCTCCCAGCAGTAAGGAGTCATGTATAGGGACGCTTAAACTAACTTAGAGCGAGCAACTAGCAGGTGGTGCTCTGTAGGCTGGCTAAACGCTAGAATGGAGGAAGTGCCAGACGGTCTTCTATATTAACGCTTACATTCACTGAGAGAAAGAGACTAGGTTGGGCGCTTTGTTACACTGGTAAACTCTGAGATTGGAAGAAGTGTGAGAGTTTCCTGTCCAACGCACTTAAGAAAGAAGTCATTATGTAGGAAGAGGAGAGTTCTCGGCTAGAAAGGGAGGAGGCTTTCTATGTATGGGAACGCTTACATTCACTTCAAGAAACTATCGGGGGGTAATTTGTAGTTAAACTCTAGAAGAACTGTGAGAGTCCTATATAGGAAGGCTTGCATTCACTTAGGGAAAGCAAGTTCGAAGAAGGAGTGGTTTGTAGGCTTGCTAAACTCTAGTGTTGACGAAATGCGAGAGTCCTATAGAGGGACGTTAACCTTCAGTTAGTGAGAGCAACTCTCGGGGAGGGGGGTGGTATTTAGGCTTGCTGAACTCTAGTTTGGAAGACATGTCCGAGTTATCCAGGAAGGCTTACAATCACTTAGCTAGAAAGCCAGTATCGGCGGTCGCCTTGTAGGCTTGCTAAACTCTAGTTTCCAGGAAGGGCAAGAGTCATATAGAGGATCACTTAAATTCACTCAGTGAAAGCAACTGTCGCGGGCTGCCTTTTAGGGTGGCTAAACTCTAGTTGGAAGGAAGTGTGAGAGTCATATATAGGAATTCTTACCTTGACTTAGTGAAAGCACCTATGGAGCGGTGGCTTGTCGTCTTGCTGAACTCCAGTTTGGAAGATGTGCGAGAGTATGTATTCATAGGGATATTTACAGCCACTTAGAGAAAGTAGCTCTCAGGGCTGGTGCGCAGGGTTACAAAACTACATTCAAAGAAGGACAAGAAAATTATACGGGGGAGGCTTACATTCGGGTAGAGAAAGCAACTCTCGTGGGGTGTATTGCCAGATGGCTAAACGTTGAGATTGGAACAAGTGTGAGTTTCTTGTGAATCACACTGAAGGATGAAGTCACTATGTAAAAGCTGGATACTTCTTAGCCAGACGGGAGTCACGATAGGAACACATACACTGACTGAGAGAAAGCAATTGTTGGGTGGTGGGTTGTAGGTTTGCTAAAGTCCAGTTTGGAAGAAGTGCGAGAATCCTTTATAGGAATGCTTACATTCACTTCCAGAAAGCAGCGATCAGCGGTGGTTTGCAGGATTGCTACACCGCAGTTTGCAAGAAGTGCGAGAGTCATGCATAGCAATGCTTAAATTCCCTTAGAGAAAGCAACTGTCGGCGGGTGATTTTTAGGCTTTCTAGCCTCTGGTTTGGATGAAGTGTGAGACATACATGGGAACGCTTACATTCCCTTCCAGAAAGCAAGTGTCGCGGAGTGGTTTTTAGGCTTGCAAGACTTCTGAACGGAAGAAGTGCGAGAGGCATATACAGGAAGGCGTACATTTACTTAATGAAAGCAACTATAGTGGGATGCATTGGAGAATTGCTAAAGTCTGAGATTGGAAGAAGTGTGACCTTCCTGTCAAACACACTTGAGAAAGAAGTCATCACGTAGGACGGGGAGAGCTCCCAGCAGTAAGGAGTCATGTATAGGGACGCTTAAACTAACTTAGAGCAAGCAACTAGCAGGTGGTGCTCTGTAGGCTGGCTAAACGCTAGAATGGAGGAAGTGCCAGACGGTCTTCTATATGAACGCTTACATTCACTGAGAGAAAGAGACTATGATGGGCGCTTTGTTACACTGGTAAACTCTGAGATTGGAAGAAGTGTGAGAGTTTCCTGTCCAACGCACTTAGGAAAGAAGTCATTATGTAGGAAGAGGAGAGTTCTCGGCTAGAAAGGGAGGACGCTTTCTATGTATGGGAACGCTTACATTCACTTCAAGAAACTATCGGGGGGTAATTTGTAGTTAAACTCTAGAAGAACTGTGAGAGTCCTATATAGGAAGGCTTGCATTCACTTAGGGAAAGCAAGTACGAAGAAGGAGTGGTTTGTAGGCTTGCTAAACTCTAGTGTTGACGAAATGCGAGAGTCCTATAGAGGGACGTTAACCTTCAGTTAGTGAGAGCAACTCTCGGGGGGGGGGGGTGGTATTTAGGCTTGCTGAACTCTAGTTTGGAAGACATGTCCGAGTTATCCAGGAAGGCTTACAATCACTTAGCTAGAAAGCCAGTATCGGCGGTCGCCTTGTAGGCTTGCTAAACTCTAGTTTCCAGGAAGGGCAAGAGTCATATAGAGGATCACTTAAATTCACTCAGTGAAAGCAACTGTCGCGGGCTGCCTTTTAGGGTGGCTAAAGTCTAGTTGGAAGGAAGTGTGAGAGTCATATATAGGAATTCTTACCTTGACTTAGTGAAAGCACCTATGGAGCGGTGGCTTGTCGTCTTGCTGAACTCCAGTTTGGAAGATGTGCGAGAGTATGTATTCATAGGGATATTTACAGCCACTTAGAGAAAGTAGCTCTCAGGGCTGGTGCGCAGGGTTACAAAACTACATTCAAAGAAGGACAAGAAAAATATACGGGGGAGGCTTACATTCGGGTAGAGAAAGCAACTCTCGTGGGGTGTATTGCCAGATGGCTAAACGTTGAGATTGGAACAAGTGTGAGTTTCTTGTGAATCACACTGAAGGATGAAGTCACTATGGGAAAGCTGGATACTTCTTAGCCAGACGGGAGTCACGATAGGAACACATACACTGACTGAGAGAAAGCAATTGTTGGGTGGTGGGTTGTAGGTTTGCTAAAGTCCAGTTTGGAAGAAGTGCGAGAATCCTTTATAGGAATGCTTACATTCACTTCCAGAAAGCAGCGATCAGCGGTGGTTTGCAGGATTGCTACACCGCAGTTTGCAAGAAGTGCGAGAGTCATGCATAGCAATGCTTAAATTCCCTTAGAGAAAGCAACTGTCGGCGGGTGATTTTTAGGCTTTCTAGCCTCTGGTTTGGATGAAGTGTGAGACATACATGGGAACGCTTACATTCCCTTCCAGAAAGCAAGTGTCGCGGAGTGGTTTTTAGGCTTGCAAGACTTCTGAACGGAAGAAGTGCGAGAGGCATATACAGGAAGGCGTACATTTACTTAATGAAAGCAACTATAGTGGGATGCATTGGAGAATTGCTAAAGTCTGAGATTGGAAGAAGTGTGACCTTCCTGTCAAACACACTTGAGAAAGAAGTCATCACGTAGGACGGGGAGAGCTCCCAGCAGTAAGGAGTCATGTATAGGGACGCTTAAACTAACTTAGAGAGAGCAACTAGCAGGTGGTGCTCTGTAGGCTGGCTAAACGCTAGAATGGAGGAAGTGCCAGACGGTCTTCTATATTAACGCTTACATTCACTGAGAGAAAGAGACTATGTTGGGCGCTTTGTTACACTGGTAAACTCTGAGATTGGAGGAAGTGTGAGAGTTTCCTGTCCAACGCACTTAGGAAAGAAGTCATTATGTAGGAAGAGGAGAGTTCTCGGCTAGAAGGGGAGGAGGCTTTCTATGTATGGGAACGCTTACATTCACTTCAAGAAACTATCGGGGGGTAATTTGTAGTTAAACTCTAGAAGAACTGTGAGAGTCCTATATAGGAAGGCTTGCATTCACTTAGGGAAAGCAAGTACGAAGAAGGAGTGGTTTGTAGGCTTGCTAAACTCTAGTGTTGACGAAATGCGAGAGTCCTATAGAGGGACGTTAACCTTCAGTTAGTGAGAGCAACTCTCGGGGGGGGGGGTGGTATTTAGGCTTGCTGAACTCTAGTTTGGAAGACATGTCCGAGTTATCCAGGAAGGCTTACAATCACTTAGCTAGAAAGCCAGTATCGGCGGTCGCCTTGTAGGCTTGCTAAACTCTAGTTTCCAGGAAGGGCAAGAGTCATATAGAGGATCACTTAAATTCACTCAGTGAAAGCAACTGTCGCGGGCTGCCTTTTAGGGTGGCTAAACTCTAGTTGGAAAGAAGTGTGAGAGTCATATATAGGAATTCTTACCTTGACTTAGTGAAAGCACCTATGGAGCGGTGGCTTGTCGTCTTGCTGAACTCCAGTTTGGAAGATGTGCGAGAGTATGTATTCATAGGGATATTTACAGCCACTTAGAGAAAGTAGCTCTCAGGGCTGGTGCGCAGGGTTACAAAACTACATTCAAAGAAGGACAAGAAAAATATACGGGGGAGGCTTACATTCGGGTAGAGAAAGCAACTCTCGTGGGGTGTATTGCCAGATGGCTAAACGTTGAGATTGGAACAAGTGTGAGTTTCTTGTGAATCACACTGAAGGATGAAGTCACTATGTAAAAGCTGGATACTTCTTAGCCAGACGGGAGTCACGATAGGAACACATACACTGACTGAGAGAAAGCAATTGTTGGGTGGTGGGTTGTAGGTTTGCTAAAGTCCAGTTTGGAAGAAGTGCGAGAATCCTTTATAGGAATGCTTACATTCACTTCCAGAAAGCAGCGATCAGCGGTGGTTTGCAGGATTGCTACACCGCAGTTTGCAAGAAGTGCGAGAGTCGTGCATAGCAATGCTTAAATTCCCTTAGAGAAAGCAACTGTCGGCGGGTGATTTTTAGGCTTTCTAGCCTCTGGTACGGATGAAGTGTGAGACATACATGGGAACGCTTACATTCCCTTCCAGAAAGCAAGTGTCGCGGAGTGGTTTTTAGGCTTGCAAGACTTCTGAACGGAAGAAGTGCGAGAGGCATATACAGGAAGGCGTACATTTACTTAATGAAAGCAACTATAGTGGGATGCATTGGAGAATTGCTAAAGTCTGAGATTGGAAGAAGTGTGACCTTCCTGTCAAACACACTTGAGAAAGAAGTCATCACGTAGGACGGGGAGAGCTCCCAGCAGTAAGGAGTCATGTATAGGGATGCTTAAACTAACTTAGAGCGAGCAACTAGCAGGTGGTGCTCTGTAGGCTGGCTAAACGCTAGAATGGAGGAAGTGCCAGATGGTCTTCTATATTAACGCTTACATTCACTGAGAGAAAGAGACTATGTTGGGCGCTTTGTTACACTGGTAAACTCTGAGATTGGAAGAAGTGTGAGAGTTTCCTGTCCAACGCACTTAAGAAAGAAGTCATTATGTAGGAAGAGGAGAGTTCTCGGCTAGAAAGGGAGGACGCTTTCTATGTATGGGAACGCTTACATTCACTTCAAGAAACTATCGGGGGGTAATTTGTAGTTAAACTCTAGAAGAACTGTGAGAGTCCTATATAGGAAGGCTTGCATTCACTTAGGGAAAGCAAGTACGAAGAAGGAGTGGTTTGTAGGCTTGCTAAACTCTAGTGTTGACGAAATGCGAGAGTCCTATAGAGGGACGTTAACCTTCAGTTAGTGAGAGCAACTCTCGGGGGGGGGGGTGGTATTTAGGCTTGCTGAACTCTAGTTTGGAAGACATGTCCGAGTTATCCAGGAAGGCTTACAATCACTTAGCTAGAAAGCCAGTATCGGCGGTCGCCTTGTAGGCTTGCTAAACTCTAGTTTCCAGGAAGGGCAAGAGTCATATAGAGGATCACTTAAATTCACTCAGTGAAAGCAACTGTCGTGGGCTGCCTTTTAGGGTGGCTAAACTCTAGTGGGAAGGAAGTGTGAGAGTCATATATAGGAATTCTTACCTTGACTTAGTGAAAGCACCTATGGAGCGGTGGCTTGTCGTCTTGCTGAACTCCAGTTTGGAAGATGTGCGAGAGTATGTATTCATAGGGATATTTACAGCCACTTAGATAAACTAGCTCTCAGGGCTGGTGCGCAGGGTTACAAAACTACATTCAAAGAAGGACAAGAAAATTATACGGGGGAGGCTTACATTCGGGTAGAGAAAGCAACTCTCGTGGGGTGTATTGCCAGATGGCTAAACGTTGAGATTGGAACAAGTGTGAGTTTCTTGTGAATCACACTGAAGGATGAAGTCACTATGTAAAAGCTGGATACTTCTTAGCCAGACGGGAGTCACGATAGGAACACATACACTGACTGAGAGAAAGCAATTGTTGGGTGGTGGGTTGTAGGTTTGCTAAAGTCCAGTTTGGAAGAAGTGCGAGAATCCTTTATAGGAATGCTTACATTCACTTCCAGAAAGCAGCGATCAGCGGTGGTTTGCAGGATTGCTACACCGCAGTTTGCAAGAAGTGCGAGAGTCATGCATAGCAATGCTTAAATTCCCTTAGAGAAAGCAACTGTCGGCGGGTGATTTTTAGGCTTTCTAGCCTCTGGTTTGGATGAAGTGTGAGACATACATGGGAACGCTTACATTACCTTCCATAGAGCAAGTGTCGCGGAGTGGTTTTTAGGCTTGCAAGACTTCTGAACGGAAGAAGTGCGAGAGGCATATACAGGAAGGCGTACATTTACTTAATGAAAGCAACTATAGTGGGATGCATTGGAGAATTGCTAAAGTCTGAGATTGGAAGAAGTGTGACCTTCCTGTCAAACACACTTGAGAAAGAAGTCATCACGTAGGACGGGGAGAGCTCCCAGCAGTAAGGAGTCATGTATAGGGACGCTTAAACTAACTTAGAGAGAGCAACTAGCAGGTGGTGCTCTGTAGGCCGGCTAAACGCTAGAATGGAGGAAGTGCCAGACGGTCTTCTATATGAACGCTTACATTCACTGAGAGAAAGAGACTATGTTGGGCGCTTTGTTACACTGGTAAACTCTGAGATTGGAAGAAGTGTGAGAGTTTCCTGTCCAACGCACTTAGGAAACAAGTCATTATGTAGGAAGAGGAGAGTTCTCAGCTAGAAAGGGAGGAGGCTTTCTATGTATGGGAACGCTTACATTCACTTCAAGAAACTATCGGGGGGTAATTTGTAGTTAAACTCTAGAAGAACTGTGAGAGTCCTATATAGGAAGGCTTGCATTCACTTAGGGAAAGCAAGTACGAAGAAGGAGTGGTTTGTAGGCTTGCTAAACTCTAGTGTTGACGAAATGCGAGAGTCCTATAGAGGGACGTTAACCTTCAGTTAGTGAGAGCAACTCTCGGGGGGGGGGTGGTATTTAGGCTTGCTGAACTCTAGTTTGGAAGACATGTCCGAGTTATCCAGGAAGGCTTACAATCACTTAGCTAGAAAGCCAGTATCGGCGGTCGCCTTGTAGGCTTGCTAAACTCTAGTTTCCAGGAAGGGCAAGAGTCATATAGAGGATCACTTAAATTCACTCAGTGAAAGCAACTGTCGCGGGCTGCCTTTTAGGGTGGCTAAACTCTAGTTGGAAGGAAGTGTGAGAGTCATATATAGGAATTCTTACCTTGACTTAGTGAAAGCACCTATGGAGCGGTGGCTTGTCGTCTTGCTGAACTCCAGTTTGGAAGATGTGCGAGAGTATGTATTCATAGGGATATTTACAGCCACTTAGAGAAAGTAGCTCTCAGGGCTGGTGCGCAGGGTTACAAAACTACATTCAAAGAAGGACAAGAAAAATATACGGGGGAGGCTTACATTCGGGTAGAGAAAGCAACTCTCGTGGGGTGTATTGCCAGATGGCTAAACGTTGAGATTGGAACAAGTGTGAGTTTCTTGTGAATCACACTGAAGGATGAAGTCACTATGTAAAAGCTGGATACTTCTTAGCCAGACGGGAGTCACGATGGGAACACATACACTGACTGAGAGAAAGCAATTGTTGGGTGGTGGGTTGTAGGTTTGCTAAAGTCCAGTTTGGAAGAAGTGCGAGAATCCTTTATAGGAATGCTTACATTCACTTCCAGAAAGCAGCGATCAGCGGTGGTTTGCAGGATTGCTACACCGCAGTTTGCAAGAAGTGCGAGAGTCGTGCATAGCAATGCTTAAATTCCCTTAGAGAAAGCAACTGTCGGCGGGTGATTTTTAGGCTTTCTAGCCTCTGGTATGGATGAAGTGTGAGACATACATGGGAACGCTTACATTCCCTTCCAGAAAGCAAGTGTCGCGGAGTGGTTTTTAGGCTTGCAAGACTTCTGAACGGAAGAAGTGTGAGAGGCATATACAGGAAGGCGTACATATACTTAATGAAAGCAACTATAGTGGGATGCATTGGAGAATTGCTAAAGTCTGAGATTGGAAGTAGTGTGACCTTCCTGTCAAACACACTTGAGAAAGAAGTCATCACGTAGGACGGGGAGAGCTCCCAGCAGTAAGGAGTCATGTATAGGGACGCTTAAACTAACTTAGAGCGAGCAACTAGCAGGTGGTGCTCTGTAGGCTGGCTAAACGCTAGAATGGAGGAAGTGCCAGACGGTCTTCTATATTAACGCTTACATTCATTGAGAGAAAGAGACTATGTTGGGCGCTTTGTTACACTGGTAAACTCTGAGATTGGAAGAAGTGTGAGAGTTTCCTGTCCAACGCACTTAAGAAAGAAGTCATTATGTAGGAAGAGGAGAGTTCTCGGCTAGAAAGGGAGGAGGCTTTCTATGTATGGGAACGCTTACATTCACTTCAAGAAACTATCGGGGGGTAATTTGTAGTTAAACTCTAGAAGAACTGTGAGAGTCCTATATAGGAAGGCTTGCATTCACTTAGGGAAAGCAAGTACGAAGAAGGAGTGGTTTGTAGGCTTGCTAAACTCTAGTGTTGATGAAATGCGAGAGTCCTATAGAGGGACGTTAACCTTCAGTTAGTGAGAGCAACTCTCGGGGGGGGGGGTGGTATTTAGGCTTGCTGAACTCTAGTTTGGAAGACATGTCCGAGTTATCCAGGAAGGCTTACAATCACTTAGCTAGAAAGCCAGTATCGGCGGTCGCCTTGTAGGCTTGCTAAACTCTAGTTTCCAGGAAGGGCAAGAGTCATATAGAGGATCACTTAAATTCACTCAGTGAAAGCAACTGTCGCGGGCTGCCTTTTAGGGTGGCTAAACTCTAGTTGGAAGGAAGTGTGAGAGTCATATATAGGAATTCTTACCTTGACTTAGTGAAAGCACCTATGGAGCGGTGGCTTGTCGTCTTGCTGAACTCCAGTTTGGAAGATGTGCGAGAGTATGTATTCATAGGGATATTTACAGCCACTTAGAGAAAGTAGCTCTCAGGGCTGGTGCGCAGGGTTACAAAACTACATTCAAAGAAGGACAAGAAAATTATACGGGGGAGGCTTACATTCGGGTAGAGAAAGCAACTCTCGTGGGGTGTATTGCCAGATGGCTAAACGTTGAGATTGGAACAAGTGTGAGTTTCTTGTGAATCACACTGAAGGATGAAGTCACTATGTAAAAGCTGGATACTTCTTAGCCAGACGGGAGTCACGATAGGAACACATACACTGACTGAGAGAAAGCAATTGTTGGGTGGTGGGTTGTAGGTTTGCTAAAGTCCAGTTTGGAAGAAGTGCGAGAATCCTTTATAGGAATGCTTACATTCACTTCCAGAAAGCAGCGATCAGCGGTGGTTTGCAGGATTGCTACACCGCAGTTTGCAAGAAGTGCGAGAGTCATGCATAGCAATGCTTAAATTCCCTTAGAGAAAGCAACTGTCGGCGGGTGATTTTTAGGCTTTCTAGCCTCTGGTTTGGATGAAGTGTGAGACATACATGGGAACGCTTACATTCCCTTCCAGAAAGCAAGTGTCGCGGAGTGGTTTTTAGGCTTGCAAGACTTCTGAACGGAAGAAGTGCGAGAGGCATATACAGGAAGGCGTACATTTACTTAATGAAAGCAACTATAGTGGGATGCATTGGAGAATTGCTAAAGTCTGAGATTGGAAGAAGTGTGACCTTCCTGTCAAACACACTTGAGAAAGAAGTCATCACGTAGGACGGGGAGAGCTCCCAGCAGTAAGGAGTCATGTATAGGGACGCTTAAACTAACTTAGAGCGAGCAACTAGCAGGTGGTGCTCTGTAGGCTGGCTAAACGCTAGAATGGAGGAAGTGCCAGACGGTCTTCTATATTAACGCTTACATTCACTGAGAGAAAGAGACTATGTTGGGCGCTTTGTTACACTGGTAAACTCTGAGATTGGAAGAAGTGTGAGAGTTTCCTGTCCAACGCACTTAGGAAAGAAGTCATTATGTAGGAAGAGGAGAGTTCTCGGCTAGAAAGGGAGGAGGCTTTCTATGTATGGGAACGCTTACATTCACTTCAAGAAACTATCGGGGGGTAATTTGTAGTTAAACTCTAGAAGAACTGTGAGAGTCCTATATAGGAAGGCTTGCATTCACTTAGGGAAAGCAAGTACGAAGAAGGAGTGGTTTGTAGGCTTGCTAAACTCTAATGTTGACGAAATGCGAGAGTCCTATAGAGGGACGTTAACCTTCAGTTAGTGAGAGCAACTCTCGGGGGGGGGGGGTGGTATTTAGGCTTGCTGAACTCTAGTTTGGAAGACATGTCCGAGTTATCCAGGAAGGCTTACAATCACTTAGCTAGAAAGCCAGTATCGGCGGTCGCCTTGTAGGCTTGCTAAACTCTAGTTTCCAGGAAGGGCAAGAGTCATATAGAGGATCACTTAAATTCACTCAGTGAAAGCAACTGTCGCGGGCTGCCTTTTAGGGTGGCTAAACTCTAGTTGGAAAGAAGTGTGAGAGTCATATATAGGAATTCTTACCTTGACTTAGTGAAAGCACCTATGGAGCGGTGGCTTGTCGTCTTGCTGAACTCCAGTTTGGAAGATGTGCGAGAGTATGTATTCATAGGGATATTTACAGCCACTTAGAGAAAGTAGCTCTCAGGGCTGGTGCGCAGGGTTACAAAACTACATTCAAAGAGGGACAAGAAAAATATACGGGGGAGGCTTACATTCGGGTAGAGAAAGCAACTCTCGTGGGCTGTATTTCCAGATGGCTAAACGTTGAGATTGGAACAAGTGTGAGTTTCTTGTGAATCACACTGAAGGATGAAGTCACTATGTAAAAGCTGGATACTTCTTAGCCAGACGGGAGTCACGATAGGAACACATACACTGACTGAGAGAAAGCAATTGTTGGGTGGTGGGTTGTAGGTTTGCTAAAGTCCAGTTTGGAAGAAGTGCGAGAATCTTTTCTAGGAATGCTTCCATTCACTTCCAGAAAGCAGCGATCAGCGGTGGTTTGCAGGATTGCTACACCGCAGTTTGCAAGAAGTGCGAGAGTCGTGCATAGCAATGCTTAAATTCCCTTAGAGAAAGCAACTGTCGGCGGTTGATTTTTAGGCTTTCTAGCCTCTGGTTTGGATGAAGTGTGAGACATACATGGGAACGCTGACATTCCCTTCCAGAGAGCAAGTGTCGCGGAGTGGTTTTTAGGCTTGCAAGACTTCTGAACGGAAGAAGTGCGAGAGGCATATACAGGAAGGCGTACATTTACTTAATGAAAGCAACTATAGTGGGATGCATTGGAGAATTGCTAAAGTCTGAGATTGGAAGAAGTGTGACCTTCCTGTCAAACACACTTGAGAAAGAAGTCATCACGTAGGACGGGGAGAGCTCCCAGCAGTAAGGAGTCATGTATAGGGACGCTTAAACTAACTTAGAGCGAGCAACTAGCAGGTGGTGCTCTGTAGGCGGGCTAAACGCTAGAATGGAGGAAGTGCCAGACGGTCTTCTATATTAACGCTTACATTCACTGAGAGAAAGAGATATGTTGGGCGCTTTGTTACACTGGTAAACTCTGAGATTGGAAGAAGTGTGAGAGTTTCCTGTCCAACGCACTTAAGAAAGAAGTCATTATGTAGGAAGAGGAGAGTTCTCGGCTAGAAAGGGAGGACGCTTTCTATGTATGGGAACGCTTACATTCACTTCAAGAAACTATCGGGGGGTAATTTGTAGTTAAACTCTAGAAGAACTGTGAGAGTCCTATATAGGAAGGCTTGCATTCACTTAGGGAAAGCAAGTACGAAGAAGGAGTGGTTTGTAGGCTTGCTAAACTCTAGTGTTGACGAAATGCGAGAGTCCTATAGAGGGACGTTAACCTTCAGTTACTGAGAGCAACTCTCGGGGGGGGGGGGGTATTTAGGCTTGCTGAACTCTAGTTGGGAAGACATGTCCGAGTTATCCAGGAAGGCTTACAATCACTTATCTAGAAAGCCAGTATCGGCGGTCGCCTTGTAGGCTTGCTAAACTCTAGTTTCCAGGAAGGGCAAGAGTCATATAGAGGATCACTTAAATTCACTCAGTGAAAGCACCTGTCGCGGGCTGCCTTTTAGGGTGGCTAAACTCTAGTTGGAAGGAAGTGTGAGAGTCATATATAGGAATTCTTACCTTGACTTAGTGAAAGCACCTATGGAGCGGTGGCTTGTCGTCTTGCTGAACTCCAGTTTGGAAGATGTGCGAGAGTATGTATTCATAGGGATATTTACAGCCACTTAGAGAAAGTAGCTCTCAGGGCTGGTGCGCAGGGTTACAAAACTACATTCAAAGAAGGACAAGAAAAATATACGGGGGAGGCTTACATTCGGGTAGAGAAAGCAACTCTCGTGGGGTGTATTGCCAGATGGCTAAACGTTGAGATTGGAACAAGTGTGAGTTTCTTGTGAATCACACTGAAGGATGAAGTCACTATGTAAAAGCTGGATACTTCTTAGCCAGACGGGAGTCACGATAGGAACACATACACTGACTGAGAGAAAGCAATTGTTGGGTGGTGGGTTGTAGGTTTGCTAAAGTCCAGTTTGGAAGAAGTGGGAGAATCCTTTCTAGGAATGCTTACATTCACTTCCAGAAAGCAGCGATCAGCGGTGGTTTGCAGGATTGCTACACCGCAGTTTGCAAGAAGTGCGAGAGTCATGCATAGCAATGCTTAAATTCCCTTAGAGAAAGCAACTGTCGGCGGGTGATTTTTAGGCTTTCTAGCCTCTGGTTTGGATGAAGTGTGAGACATACATGGGAACGCTTACATTCCCTTCCAGAAAGCAAGTGTCGCGGAGTGGTTTTAGGCTTGCAAGACTTCTGAACGGAAGAAGTGCGAGAGGCATATACAGGAAGGTGTACATTTACTTAATGAAAGCAACTATAGTGGGATGCATTGGAGAATTGCTAAAGTCTGAGATTGGAAGAAGTGTGACCTTCCTGTCAAACACACTTGAGAAAGAAGTCATCACGTAGGACGGGGAGAGCTCCCAGCAGTAAGGAGTCATGTATAGGGACGCTTAAACTAACTTAGAGCGAGCAACTAGCAGGTGGTGCTCTGTAGGCTGGCTAAACGCAAGAATGGAGGAAGTGCCAGACGGTCTTCTATATGAACGCTTACATTCACTGAGAGAAAGAGACTATGTTGGGCGCTTTGTTACACTGGTAAACTCTGAGATTGGAAGAAGTGTGAGAGTTTCCTGTCCAACGCACTTAGGAAAGAAGTCATTATGTAGGAAGAGGAGAGTTCTCGGCTAGAAAGGGAGGAGGCTTTCTATGTATGGGAACGCTTACATTCACTTCAAGAAACTATCGGGGGGTAATTTGTAGTTAAACTCTAGAAGAACTGTGAGAGTCCTATATAGGAAGGCTTGCATTCACTTAGGGAAAGCAAGTACGAAGAAGGAGTGGTTTGTAGGCTTGCTAAACTCTAGTGTTGACGAAATGCGAGAGTCCTATAGAGGGACGTTAACCTTCAGTTAGTGAGAGCAACTCTCGGGGAGGGGGCTGGTATTTAGGCTTGCTGAACTCTAGTTTGGAAGACATGTCCGAGTTATCCAGGAAGGCTTACAATCACTTAGCTAGAAAGCCAGTATCGGTGGTCGCCTTGTAGGCTTGCTAAACTCTAGTTTCCAGGAAGGGCAAGAGTCATATAGAGGATCACTTAAATTCACTCAGTGAAAGCAACTGTCGCAGGCTGCCTTTTAGGGTGGCTAAACTCTAGTTGGAAGGAAGTGTGAGAGTCATATATAGGAATTCTTACCTTGACTTAGTGAAAGCACCTATGGAGCGGTGGCTTGTCGTCTTGCTGAACTCCAGTTTGGAAGATGTGCGAGAGTATGTATTCATAGGGATATTTACAGCCACTTAGAGAAAGTAGCTCTCAGGGCTGGTGCGCAGGGTTACAAAACTACATTCAAAGAAGGACAAGAAAAATATACGGGGGAGGCTTACATTCGGGTAGAGAAAGCAACTCTCGTGGGGTGTATTGCCAGATGGCTAAACGTTGAGATTGGAACAAGTGTGAGTTTCTTGTGAATCACACTGAAGGATGAAGTCACTATGTAAAAGCTGGATACTTCTTAGCCAGACGGGAGTCACGATAGGAACACATACACTGACTGAGAGAAAGCAATTGTTGGGTGGTGGGTTGTAGGTTTGCTAAAGTCCACTTTGGAAGAAGTGCGAGAATCCTTTCTAGGAATGCTTACATTCACTTCCAGAAAGCAGCGATCAGCGGTGGTTTGCAGGATTGCTACACCGCAGTTTGCAAGAAGTGCGAGAGTCATGCATAGCAATGCTTAAATTCCCTTAGAGAAAGCAACTGTCGGCGGGTGATTTTTAGGCTTTCTAGCCTCTGGTTTGGATGAAGTGTGAGACATACATGGGAACGCTTACATTCCCTTCCAGAAAGCAAGTGTCGCGGAGTGGTTTTTAGGCTTGCAAGACTTCTGAACGGAAGAAGTGCGAGAGGCATATACAGGAAGGCGTACATTTACTTAATGAAAGCAACTATAGTGGGATGCATTGGAGAATTGCTAAAGTCTGAGATTGGAAGAAGTGTGACCTTCCTGTCAAACACACTTGAGAAAGAAGTCATCACGTAGGACGGGGAGAGCTCCCAGCAGTAAGGAGTCATGTATAGGGACGCTTAAACTAACTTAGACAGAGCAACTAGCAGGTGCTGCTCTGTAGGCTGGCTAAACGCAAGAATGGAGGAAGTGCCAGACGGTCTTCTATATGAACGCTTACATTCACTGAGAGAAAGAGACTATGTTGGGCGCTTTGTTACACTGGTAAACTCTGAGATTGGAAGAAATGTGAGAGTTTCCTGTCCAACGCACTTAAGAAAGAAGTCATTATGTAGGAAGAGGAGAGTTCTCGGCTAGAAAGGGAGGACGCTTTCTATGTATGGGAACGCTTACATTCACTTCAAGAAACTATCGGGGGGTAATTTGTAGTTAAACTCTAGAAGAACTTGAGAGTCCTATATAGGAAGGCTTGCATTCACTTAGGGAAAGCAAGTACGAAGAAGGAGTGGTTTGTAGGCTTGCTAAACTGTAGTGTTGACGAAATGCGAGAGTCCTATAGAGGGACGTTAACCTTCAGTTAGTGAGAGCAACTCTCGGGGGGGGGGGTGGTATTTAGGCTTGCTGAACTCTAGTTTGGAAGACATGTCCGAGTTATCCAGGAAGGCTTACAATCACTTAGCTAGAAAGCCAGTATCGGCGGTCGCCTTGTAGGCTTGCTAAACTCTAGTTTCCAGGAAGGGCAAGAGTCATATAGAGGATCACTTAAATTCACTCAGTGAAAGCACCTGTCGCAGGCTGCCTTTTAGGGTGGCTAAACTCTAGTTGGAAGGAAGTGTGAGAGTCATATATAGGAATTCTTACCTTGACTTAGTGAAAGCACCTATGGAGCGGTGGCTTGTCGTCTTGCTGAACTCCAGTTTGGAAGATATGCGAGAGTATGTATTCATAGGGATATTTACAGCCACTTAGAGAAGGTAGCTCTCAGGGCTGGTGCGCAGGGTTACAAAACTACATTCAAAGAAGGACAAGAAAAATATACGGGGGAGGCTTACATTCGGGTAGAGAAAGCAACTCTCGTGGGGTGTATTGCCAGATGGCTAAACGTTGAGATTGGAACAAGTGTGAGTTTCTTGTGAATCACACTGAAGGATGAAGTCACTATGTAAAAGCTGGATACTTCTTAGCCAGACGGGAGTCACGATAGGAACACATACACTGACTGAGAGAAAGCAATTGTTGGGTGGTGGGTTGTAGGTTTGCTAAAGTCCAGTTTGGAAGAAGTGCGAGAATCCTTTATAGGAATGCTTACATTCACTTCCAGAAAGCAGCGATCAGCGGTGGTTTGCAGGATTGCTACACCGCAGTTTGCAAGAAGTGCGAGAGTCGTGCATAGCAATGCTTAAATTCCCTTAGAGAAAGCAACTGTCGGCGGGTGATTTTTAGGCTTTCTAGCCTCTGGTTTGGATGAAGTGTGAGACATACATGGGAACGCTTACATTCCCTTCCAGAAAGCAAGTGTCGCGGAGTGGTTTTTAGGCTTGCAAGACTTCTGAACGGAAGAAGTGCGAGAGGCATATACAGGAAGGCGTACATTTACTTAATGAAAGCAACTATAGCGGGATGCATTGGAGAATTGCTAAAGTCTGAGATTGGAAGAAGTGTGACCTTCCTGTCAAACACACTTGAGAAAGAAGTCATCACGTAGGACGGGGAGAGCTCCCAGCAGTAAGGAGTCATGTATAGGGACGCTTAAACTAACTTAGAGCGAGCAACTAGCAGGTGGTGCTCTGTAGGCTGGCTAAACGCTAGAATGGAGGAAGTGCCAGACGGTCTTCTATATTAACGCTTACATTCACTGAGAGAAAGAGACTATGTTGGGCGCTTTGTTACACTGGTAAACTCTGAGATTGGAAGAAGTGTGAGAGTTTCCTGTCCAACGCACTTAAGAAAGAAGTCATTATGTAGGAAGAGGAGAGTTCTCGGCTAGAAAGGGAGGACGCTTTCTATGTATGGGAACGCTTACATTCACTTCAAGAAACTATCGGGGGGTAATTTGTAGTTAAACTCTAGAAGAACTGTGAGAGTCCTATATAGGAAGGCTTGCATTCACTTAGGGAAAGCAAGTACGAAGAAGGAGTGGTTTGTAGGCTTGCTAAACTCTAGTGTTGACGAAATGCGAGAGTCCTATAGAGGGACGTTAACCTTCAGTTAGTGAGAGCAACTCTCGGGCAGGGGGGTGGTATTTAGGCTTGCTGAACTCTAGTTTGGAAGACATGTCCGAGTTATCCAGGAAGGCTTACAATAACTTAGCTAGAAAGCCAGTATCGGCGGTCGCCTTGTAGGCTTGCTAAACTCTAGTTTCCAGGAAGGGCAAGAGTCATATAGAGGATCACTTAAATTCACTCAGTGAAAGCAACTGTCGCAGGCTGCCTTTTAGGGTGGCTAAACTCTAGTTGGAAGGAAGTGTGAGAGTCATATATAGGAATTCTTACCTTGACTTAGTGAAAGCACCTATGGAGCGGTGGCTTGTCGTCTTGCTGAACTCCAGTTTGGAAGATGTGCGAGAGTATGTATTCATAGGGATATTTACAGCCACTTAGAGAAAGTAGCTCTCAGGGCTGGTGCGCAGGGTTACAAAACTACATTCAAAGAAGGACAAGAAAAATATACGGGGGAGGCTTACATTCGGGTAGAGAAAGCAACTCTCGTGGGGTGTATTGCCAGATGGCTAAACGTTGAGATTGGAACAAGTGTGAGTTTCTTGTGAATCACACTGAAGGATGAAGTCACTATGTAAAAGCTGGATACTTCTTAGCCAGACGGGAGTCACGATAGGAACACATACACTGACTGAGAGAAAGCAATTGTTGGGTGGTGGGTTGTAGGTTTGCTAAAGTCCACTTTGGAAGAAGTGCGAGAATCCTTTATAGGAATGCTTACATTCACTTCCAGAAAGCAGCGATCAGCGGTGGTTTGCAGGATTGCTACACCGCAGTTTGCAAGAAGTGCGAGAGTCATGCATAGCAATGCTTAAATTCCCTTAGAGAAAGCAACTGTCGGCGGGTGATTTTTAGGCTTTCTAGCCTCTGGTTTGGATGAAGTGTGAGACATACATGGGAACGCTTACATTCCCTTCCAGAAAGCAAGTGTCGCGGAGTGGTTTTTAGGCTTGCAAGACTTCTGAACGGAAGAAGTGCGAGAGGCATATACAGGAAAGCGTACATTTACTTAATGAAAGCAACTATAGTGGGATGCATTGGAGAATTGCTAAAGTCTGAGATTGGAAGAAGTGTGACCTTCCTGTCAAACACACTTGAGAAAGAAGTCATCACGTAGGACGGGGAGAGCTCCCAGCAGTAAGGAGTCATGTATAGGGACGCTTAAACTAACTTAGACAGAGCAACTAGCAGGTGGTGCTCTGTAGGCTGGCTAAACACTAGAATGGAGGAAGTGCCAGACGGTCTTTTATATGAACGCTTACATTCACTGAGAGAAAGAGACTATGTTGGGCGCTTTGTTACACTGGTAAACTCTGAGATTGGAAGAAGTGTGAGAGTTTCCTGTCCAACGCACTTAAGAAAGAAGTCATTATGTAGGAAGAGGAGAGTTCTCGGCTAGAAAGGGAGGACGCTTTCTATGTATGGGAACGCTTACATTCACTTCAAGAAACTATCGGGGGGTAATCTGTAGTTAAACTCTAGAAGAACTGTGAGAGTCCTATATAGGAAGGCTTGCATTCACTTAGGGAAAGCAAGTACGAAGAAGGAGTGGTTTGTAGGCTTGCTAAACTCTAGTGTTGACGAAATGCGAGAGTCCTATAGAGGGACGTTAACCTTCAGTTAGTGAGAGCAACTCTCGGGGGGGGGGGCGTGGTATTTAGGCTTGCTGAACTCTAGTTTGGAAGACATGTCCGAGTTATCCAGGAAGGCTTACAATCACTTAGCTAGAAAGCCAGTATCGGCGGTCGCCTTGTAGGCTTGCTAAACTCTAGTTTCCAGGAAGGGCAAGAGTCATATAGAGGATCACTTAAATTCACTCAGTGAAAGCAACTGTCGCGGGCTGCCTTTTAGGGTGGCTAAACTCTAGTTGGAAAGAAGTGTGAGAGTCATATATAGGAATTCTTACCTTGACTTAGTGAAAGCACCTATGGAGCGGTGGCTTGTCGTCTTGCTGAACTCCAGTTTGGAAGATGTGCGAGAGTATGTATTCATAGGGATATTTACAGCCACTTAGAGAAAGTAGCTCTCAGGGCTGGTGCGCAGGGTTACAAAACTACATTCAAAGAAGGACAAGAAAAATATACGGGGGAGGCTTACATTCGGGTAGAGAAAGCAACTCTCGTGGGGTGTATTGCCAGATGGCTAAACGTTGAGATTGGAACAAGTGTGAGTTTCTTGTGAATCACACTGAAGGATGAAGTCACTATGTAAAAGCTGGATACTTCTTAGCCAGACGGGAGTCACGATAGGAACACATACACTGACTGAGAGAAAGCAATTGTTGGGTGGTGGGTTGTAGGTTTGCTAAAGTCCAGTTTGGAAGAAGTGCGAGAATCCTTTATAGGAATGCTTACATTCACTTCCAGAAAGCAGCGATCAGCGGTGGTTTGCAGGATTGCTACACCGCAGTTTGCAAGAAGTGCGAGAGTCGTGCATAGCAATGCTTAAATTCCCTTAGAGAAAGCAACTGTCGGCGGGTGATTTTTAGGCTTTCTAGCCTCTGGTTTGGATGAAGTGTGAGACATACATGGGAACGCTTAGATTCCCTTCCAGAAAGCAAGTGTCGCGGAGTGGTTTTTAGGCTTGCAAGACTTCTGAACGGAAGAAGTGCGAGAGGCATATACAGGAAGGCGTACATTTACTTAATGAAAGCAACTATAGTGGGATGCATTGGAGAATTGCTAAAGTCTGAGATTGGAAGAAGTGTGACCTTCCTGTCAAACACACTTGAGAAAGAAGTCATCACGTAGGACGGGGAGAGCTCCCAGCAGTAAGGAGTCATGTATAGGGACGCTTAAACTAACATAGAGCGAGCAACTAGCAGGTGGTGCTCTGTAGGCTGGCTAAACGCTAGAATGGAGGAAGTGCCAGACGGTCTTCTATATGAACGCTTACATTCACTGAGAGAAAGAGACTATGTTGGGCGCTTTGTTACACTGGTAAACTCTGAGATTGGAAGAAGTGTGAGAGTTTCCTGTCCAACGCACTTAAGAAAGAAGTCATTATGTAGGAAGAGGATAGTTCTCGGCTAGAAAGGGAGGAGGCTTTCTATGTATGGGAACGCTTACATTCACTTCAAGAAACTATCGGGGGGTAATTTGTAGTTAAACTCTAGAAGAACTGTGAGAGTCCTATATAGGAAGGCTTGCATTCACTTAGGGAAAGCAAGTACGAAGAAGGAGTGGTTTGTAGGCTTGCTAAACTCTAGTGTTGACGAAATGCGAGAGTCCTATAGAGGGACGTTAACCTTCAGTTAGTGAGAGCAACTCTCGGGGGGGGGGGGGTGGTATTTAGGCTTGCTGAACTCTAGTTTGGAAGACATGTCCGAGTTATCCAGGAAGGCTTGCAATCACTTAGCTAGAAAGCCAGTATCGGCGGTCGCCTTGTAGGCTTGCTAAACTCTAGTTTCCAGGAAGGGCAAGAGTCATATAGAGGATCACTTAAATTCACTCAGTGAAAGCAACTGTCGCGGGCTGCCTTTTAGGGTGGCTAAACTCTAGTTGGAAAGAAGTGTGAGAGTCATATATAGGAATTCTTACCTTGACTTAGTGAAAGCACCTATGGAGCGGTGGCTTGTCGTCTTGCTGAACTCCAGTTTGGAAGATGTGCGAGAGTATGTATTCATAGGGATATTTACAGCCACTTAGAGAAAGTAGCTCTCAGGGCTGGTGCGCAGGGTTACAAAACTACATTCAAAGAAGGACAAGAAAAATATACGGGGGAGGCTTACATTCGGGTAGAGAAAGCAACTCTCGTGGGGTGTATTGCCAGATGGCTAAACGTTGAGATTGGAACAAGTGTGAGTTTCTTGTGAATCACACTGAAGGATGAAGTCACTATGTAAAAGCTGGATACTTCTTAGCCAGACGGGAGTCACGATAGGAACACATACACTGACTGAGAGAAAGCAATTGTTGGGTGGTGGGTTGTAGGTTTGCTAAAGTCCAGTTTGGAAGAAGTGCGAGAATCCTTTATAGGAATGCTTACATTCACTTCCAGAAAGCAGCGATCAGCGGTGGTTTGCAGGATTGCTACACCGCAGTTTGCAAGAAGTGCGAGAGTCGTGCATAGCAATGCTTAAATTCCCTTAGAGAAAGCAACTGTCGGCGGGTGATTTTTAGGCTTTCTAGCCTCTGGTTTGGATGAAGTGTGAGACATACATGGGAACGCTTAGATTCCCTTCCAGAAAGCAAGTGTCGCGGAGTGGTTTTTAGGCTTGCAAGACTTCTGAACGGAAGAAGTGCGAGAGGCATATACAGGAAGGCGTACATTTACTTAATGAAAGCAACTATAGTGGGATGCATTGGAGAATTGCTAAAGTCTGAGATTGGAAGAAGTGTGACCTTCCTGTCAAACACACTTGAGAAAGAAGTCATCACGTAGGACGGGGAGAGCTCCCAGCAGTAAGGAGTCATGTATAGGGACGCTTAAACTAACTTAGAGCGAGCAACTAGCAGGTGGTGCTCTGTAGGCTGGCTAAATGCTAGAATGGAGGAAGTGCCAGACGGTCTTCTATATTAACGCTTACATTCACTGAGAGAAAGAGACTATGTTGGGCGCTTTGTTACACTGGTAAACTCTGAGATTGGAAGAAGTGTGAGAGTTTCCTGTCCAACGCACTTAAGAAAGAAGTCATTATGTAGGAAGAGGAGAGTTCTCGGCTAGAAAGGGAGGAGGCTTTCTATGTATGGGAACGCTTACATTCACTTCAAGAAACTATCGGGGGGTAATTTGTAGTTAAACTCTAGAAGAACTGTGAGAGTCCTATATAGGAAGGCTTGCATTCACTTAGGGAAAGCAAGTACGAAGAAGGAGTGGTTTGTAGGCTTGCTAAACTCTAGTGTTGACGAAATGCGAGAGTCCTATAGAGGGACGTTAACCTTCAGTTAGTGAGAGCAACTCTCGGGGAGGGGGGTGGTATTTAGGCTTGCTGAACTCTAGTTTGGAAGACATGTCCGAGTTATCCAGGAAGGCTTACAATCACTTAGCTAGAAAGCCAGTATCGGCGGTCGCCTTGTAGGCTTGCTAAACTCTAGTTTCCAGGAAGGGCAAGAGTCATATAGAGGATCACTTAAATTCACTCAGTGAAAGCAACTGTCGCGGGCTGCCTTTTAGGGTGGCTAAACTCTAGTTGGAAGGAAGTGTGAGAGTCATATATAGGAATTCTTACCTTGACTTAGTGAAAGCACCTATGGAGCGGTGGCTTGTCGTCTTGCTGAACTCCAGTTTGGAAGATGTGCGAGAGTATGTATTCATAGGGATATTTACAGCCACTTAGAGAAAGTAGCTCTCAGGGCTGGTGCGCAGGGTTACAAAACTACATTCAAAGAAGGACAAGAAAAATATACGGGGGAGGCTTACATTCGGGTAGAGAAAGCAACTCTCGTGGGGTGTATTGCCAGATGGCTAAACGTTGAGATTGGAACAAGTGTGAGTTTCTTGTGAATCACACTGAAGGATGAAGTCACTATGTAAAAGCTGGATACTTCTTAGCCAGACGGGAGTCACGATAGGAACACATACACTGACTGAGAGAAAGCAATTGTTGGGTGGTGGGTTGTAGGTTTGCTAAAGTCCAGTTTGGAAGAAGTGCGAGAATCCTTTATAGGAATGCTTACATTCACTTCCAGAAAGCAGCGATCAGCGGTGGTTTGCAGGATTGCTACACCGCAGTTTGCAAGAAGTGCGAGAGTCGTGCATAGCAATGCTTAAATTCCCTTAGAGAAAGCAACTATCGGCGGGTGATTTTTAGGCTTTCTAGCCTCTGGTTTGGATGAAGTGTGAGACATACATGGGAACGCTTACATTCCCTTCCAGAAAGCAAGTGTCGCGGAGTGGTTTTTAGGCTTGCAAGACTTCTGAACGGAAGAAGTGCGAGAGGCATATACAGGAAGGCGTACATTTACTTAATGAAAGCAACTATAGTGGGATGCATTGGAGAATTGCTAAAGTCTGAGATTGGAAGAAGTGTGATCTTCCTGTCAAACACACTTGACAAAGAAGTCATCACGTAGGACGGGGAGAGCTCCCAGCAGTAAGGAGTCATGTATAGGGACGCTTAAACTAACTTAGAGCGAGCAACTAGCAGGTGGTGCTCTGTAGGCTGGCTAAACGCTAGAATGGAGGAAGTGCCAGACGGTCTTCTATATTAACGCTTACATTCACTGAGAGAAAGAGACTATGTTGGGCGCTTTGTTACACTGGTAAACTCTGAGATTGGAAGAAGTGTGAGAGTTTCCTGTCCAACGCTCTTAAGAAAGAAGTCATTACGTAGGAAGAGGAGAGTTCTCGGCTAGAAACGGAGGACGCTTTCTATGTATGGGAACGCTTACATTCACTTCAAGAAACTATCGGGGGGTAATTTGTAGTTAAACTCTAGAAGAACTGTGAGAGTCCTATATAGGAAGGCTTGCATTCACTTAGGGAAAGCAAGTACGAAGAAGGAGTGGTTTGTAGGCTTGCTAAACTCTAGTGTTGACGAAATGCGAGAGTCCTATAGAGGGACGTTAACCTTCAGTTAGTGAGAGCAACTCTCGGGGAGGGGGGTGGTATTTAGGCTTGCTGAACTCTAGTTTGGAAGACATGTCCGAGTTATCCAGGAAGGCTTACAATCACTTAGCTAGAAAGCCAGTATCGGCGGTCGCCTTGTAGGCTTGCTAAACTCTAGTTTCCAGGAAGGGCAAGAGTCATATAGAGGATCACTTAAATTCACTCAGTGAAAGCAACTGTCGCGGGCTGCCTTTTAGGGTGGCTAAACTCTAGTTGGAAGGAAGTGTGAGAGTCATATATAGGAATTCTTACCTTGACTTAGTGAAAGCACCTATGGAGCGGTGGCTTGTCGTCTTGCTGAACTCCAGTTTGGAAGATGTGCGAGAGTATGTATTCATAGGGATATTTACAGCCACTTAGAGAAAGTAGCTCTCAGGGCTGGTGCGCAGGGTTACAAAACTACATTCAAAGAAGGACAAGAAAAATATACGGGGGAGGCTTACATTCGGGTAGAGAAAGCAACTCTCGTGGGGTGTATTGCCAGATGGCTAAACGTTGAGATTGGAACAAGTGTGAGTTTCTTGTGAATCACACTGAAGGATGAAGTCACTATGTAAAAGCTGGATACTTCTTAGCCAGACGGGAGTCACGATAGGAACACATACACTGACTGAGAGAAAGCAATTGTTGGGTGGTGGGTTGTAGGTTTGCTAAAGTCCAGTTTGGAAGAAGTGCGAGAATCCTTTATAGGAATGCTTACATTCACTTCCAGAAAGCAGCGATCAGCGGTGGTTTGCAGGATTGCTACACCGCAGTTTGCAAGAAGTGCGAGAGTCGTGCATAGCAATGCTTAAATTCCCTTAGAGAAAGCAACTGTCGGCGGGTGATTTTTAGGCTTTCTAGCCTCTGGTTTGGATGAAGTGTGAGACATACATGGGAACGCTTACATTCCCTTCCAGAAAGCAAGTGTCGCGGAGTGGTTTTTAGGCTTGCAAGACTTCTGAACGGAAGAAGTGCGAGAGGCATATACAGGAAGGTGTACATTTACTTAATGAAAGCAACTATAGTGGGCTGCATTGGAGAATTGCTAAAGTCTGAGATTGGAAGAAGTGTGATCTTCCTGTCAAACACACTTGAGAAAGAAGTCATCACGTAGGACGGGGAGAGCTCCCAGCAGTAAGGAGTCATGTATAGGGACGCTTAAACTAACTTAGAGCGAGCAACTAGCAGGTGGTGCTCTGTAGGCTGGCTAAACGCTAGAATGGAGGAAGTGCCAGACGGTCTTCTATATTAACGCTTACATTCACTGAGAGAAAGAGACTATGTTGGGCGCTTTGTTACACTGGTAAACTCTGAGATTGGAAGAAGTGTGAGAGTTTCCTGTCCAACGCTCTTAAGAAAGAAGTCATTACGTAGGAAGAGGAGAGTTCTCGGCTAGAAACGGAGGACGCTTTCTATGTATGGGAACGCTTACATTCACTTCAAGAAACTATCGGGGGGTAATTTGTAGTTAAACTCTAGAAGAACTGTGAGAGTCCTATATAGGAAGGCTTGCATTCACTTAGGGAAAGCAAGTACGAAGAAGGAGTGGTTTGTAGGCTTGCTAAACTCTAGTGTTGACGAAATGCGAGAGTCCTATAGAGGGACGTTAACCTTCAGTTAGTGAGAGCAACTCTCGGGGAGGGGGGTGGTATTTAGGCTTGCTGAACTCTAGTTTGGAAGACATGTCCGAGTTATCCAGGAAGGCTTACAATCACTTAGCTAGAAAGCCAGTATCGGCGGTCGCCTTGTAGGCTTGCTAAACTCTAGTTTCCAGGAAGGGCAAGAGTCATATAGAGGATCACTTAAATTCACTCAGTGAAAGCAACTGTCGCGGGCTGCCTTTTAGGGTGGCTAAACTCTAGTTGGAAGGAAGTGTGAGAGTCATATATAGGAATTCTTACCTTGACTTAGTGAAAGCACCTATGGAGCGGTGGCTTGTCGTCTTGCTGAACTCCAGTTTGGAAGATGTGCGAGAGTATGTATTCATAGGGATATTTACAGCCACTTAGAGAAAGTAGCTCTCAGGGCTGGTGCGCAGGGTTACAAAACTACATTCAAAGAAGGACAAGAAAAATATACGGGGGAGGCTTACATTCGGGTAGAGAAAGCAACTCTCGTGGGGTGTATTGCCAGATGGCTAAACGTTGAGATTGGAACAAGTGTGAGTTTCTTGTGAATCACACTGAAGGATGAAGTCACTATGTAAAAGCTGGATACTTCTTAGCCAGACGGGAGTCACGATAGGAACACATACACTGACTGAGAGAAAGCAATTGTTGGGTGGTGGGTTGTAGGTTTGCTAAAGTCCAGTTTGGAAGAAGTGCGAGAATCCTTTATAGGAATGCTTACATTCACTTCCAGAAAGCAGCGATCAGCGGTGGTTTGCAGGATTGCTACACCGCAGTTTGCAAGAAGTGCGAGAGTCGTGCATAGCAATGCTTAAATTCCCTTAGAGAAAGCAACTGTCGGCGGGTGATTTTTAGGCTTTCTAGCCTCTGGTTTGGATGAAGTGTGAGACATACATGGGAACGCTTACATTCCCTTCCAGAAAGCAAGTGTCGCGGAGTGGTTTTTAGGCTTGCAAGACTTCTGAACGGAAGAAGTGCGAGAGGCATATACAGGAAGGTGTACATTTACTTAATGAAAGCAACTATAGTGGGCTGCATTGGAGAATTGCTAAAGTCTGAGATTGGAAGAAGTGTGACCTTCCTGTCAAACACACTTGAGAAAGAAGTCATCACGTAGGACGGGGAGAGCTCCCAGCAGTAAGGAGTCATGTATAGGGACGCTTAAACTAACTTAGAGCGAGCAACTAGCAGGTGGTGCTCTGTAGGCTGGCTAAACGCTAGAATGGAGGAAGTGCCAGACGGTCTTCTATATTAACGCTTACATTCACTGAGAGAAAGAGACTATGTTGGGCGCTTTGTTACACTGGTAAACTCTGAGATTGGAAGAAGTGTGAGAGTTTCCTGTCCAACGCACTTAGGAAAGAAGTCATTATGTAGGAAGAGGAGAGTTCTCGGCTAGAAAGGGAGGAGGCTTTCTATGTATGGGAACGCTTACATTCACTTCAAGAAACTATCGGGGGGTAATTTGTAGTTAAACTCTAGAAGAACTGTGAGAGTCCTATATAGGAAGGCTTGCATTCACTTAGGGAAAGCAAGTACGAAGAAGGAGTGGTTTGTAGGCTTGCTAAACTCTAGTGTTGACGAAATGCGAGAGTCCTATAGAGGGACGTTAACCTTCAGTTAGTGAGAGCAACTCTCGGGGGGGGGGGGTGGTATTTAGGCTTGCTGAACTCTAGTTTGGAAGACATGTCCGAGTTATCCAGGAAGGCTTACAATCACTTAGCTAGAAAGCCAGTATCGGCGGTCGCCTTGTAGGCTTGCTAAACTCTAGTTTCCAGGAAGGGCAAGAGTCATATAGAGGATCACTTAAATTCACTCAGTGAAAGCAACTGTCGCGGGCTGCCTTTTAGGGTGGCTAAACTCTAGTTGGAAGGAAGTGTGAGAGTCATATATAGGAATTCTTACCTTGACTTAGTGAAAGCACCTATGGAGCGGTGGCTTGTCGTCTTGCTGAACTCCAGTTTGGAAGATGTGCGAGAGTATGTATTCATAGGGATATTTACAGCCACTTAGAGAAACTAGCTCTCAGGGCTGGTGCGCAGGGTTACAAAACTACATTCAAAGAAGGACAAGAAAAATATACGGGGGAGGCTTACATTCGGGTAGAGAAAGCAACTCTCGTGGGGTGTATTGCCAGATGGCTAAACGTTGAGATTGGAACAAGTGTGAGTTTCTTGTGAATCACACTGAAGGATGAAGTCACTATGTAAAAGCTGGATACTTCTTAGCCAGACGGGAGTCACGATAGGAACACATACACTGACTGAGAGAAAGCAATTGTTGGGTGGTGGGTTGTAGGTTTGCTAAAGTCCACTTTGGAAGAAGTGCGAGAATCCTTTCTAGGAATGCTTACATTCACTTCCAGAAAGCAGCGATCAGCGGTGGTTTGCAGGATTGCTACACCGCAGTTTGCAAGAAGTGCGAGAGTCGTGCATAGCAATGCTTAAATTCCCTTAGAGAAAGCAACTGTCGGCGGGTGATTTTTAGGCTTTCTAGCCTCTGGTTTGGATGAAGTGTGAGACATACATGGGAACGCTTACATTCCCTTCCAGAAAGCAAGTGTCGCGGAGTGGTTTTTAGGCTTGCAAGACTTCTGAACGGAAGAAGTGCGAGAGGCATATACAGGAAGGCGTACATTTACTTAATGAAAGCAACTATAGTGGGCTGCATTGGAGAATTGCTAAAGTCTGAGATTGGAAGAAGTGTGACCTTCCTGTCAAACACACTTGAGAAAGAAGTCATCACGTAGGACGGGGAGAGCTCCCAGCAGTAAGGAGTCATGTATAGGGACGCTTAAACTAACTTAGAGCGAGCAACTAGCAGGTGGTGCTCTGTAGGCTGGCTAAACGCTAGAATGGAGGAAGTGCCAGACGGTCTTCTATATTAACGCTTACATTCACTGAGAGAAAGAGACTATGTTGGGCGCTTTGTTACACTGGTAAACTCTGAGATTGGAAGAAGTGTGAGAGTTTCCTGTCCAACGCACTTAGGAAAGAAGTCATTATGTAGGAAGAGGAGAGTTCTCGGCTAGAAAGGGAGGAGGCTTTCTATGTATGGGAACGCTTACATTCACTTCAAGAAACTATCGGGGGGTAATTTGTAGTTAAACTCTAGAAGAACTGTGAGAGTCCTATATAGGAAGGCTTGCATTCACTTAGGGAAAGCAAGTACGAAGAAGGAGTGGTTTGTAGGCTTGCTAAACTCTAATGTTGACGAAATGCGAGAGTCCTATAGAGGGACGTTAACCTTCAGTTAGTGAGAGCAACTCTCGGGGGGGGGGGTGGTATTTAGGCTTGCTGAACTCTAGTTTGGAAGACATGTCCGAGTTATCCAGGAAGGCTTACAATCACTTAGCTAGAAAGCCAGTATCGGCGGTCGCCTTGTAGGCTTGCTAAACTCTAGTTTCCAGGAAGGGCAAGAGTCATATAGAGGATCACTTAAATTCACTCAGTGAAAGCAACTGTCGCGGGCTGCCTTTTAGGGTGGCTAAACTCTAGTTGGAAAGAAGTGTGAGAGTCATATATAGGAATTCTTACCTTGACTTAGTGAAAGCACCTATGGAGCGGTGGCTTGTCGTCTTGCTGAACTCCAGTTTGGAAGATGTGCGAGAGTATGTATTCATAGGGATATTTACAGCCACTTAGAGAAAGTAGCTCTCAGGGCTGGTGCGCAGGGTTACAAAACTACATTCAAAGAGGGACAAGAAAAATATACGGGGGAGGCTTACATTCGGGTAGAGAAAGCAACTCTCGTGGGCTGTATTTCCAGATGGCTAAACGTTGAGATTGGAACAAGTGTGAGTTTCTTGTGAATCACACTGAAGGATGAAGTCACTATGTAAAAGCTGGATACTTCTTAGCCAGACGGGAGTCACGATAGGAACACATACACTGACTGAGAGAAAGCAATTGTTGGGTGGTGGGTTGTAGGTTTGCTAAAGTCCAGTTTGGAAGAAGTGCGAGAATCCTTTCTAGGAATGCTTCCATTCACTTCCAGAAAGCAGCGATCAGCGGTGGTTTGCAGGATTGCTACACCGCAGTTTGCAAGAAGTGCGAGAGTCGTGCATAGCAATGCTTAAATTCCCTTAGAGAAAGCAACTGTCGGCGGTTGATTTTTAGGCTTTCTAGCCTCTGGTTTGGATGAAGTGTGAGACATACATGGGAACGCTGACATTCCCTTCCAGAAAGCAAGTGTCGCGGAGTGGTTTTTAGGCTTGCAAGACTTCTGAACGGAAGAAGTGCGAGAGGCATATACAGGAAGGCGTACATTTACTTAATGAAAGCAACTATAGTGGGATGCATTGGAGAATTGCTAAAGTCTGAGATTGGAAGAAGTGTGACCTTCCTGTCAAACACACTTGAGAAAGAAGTCATCACGTATGACGGGGAGAGCTCCCAGCAGTAAGGAGTCATGTATAGGGACGCTTAAACTAACTTAGAGCGAGCAACTAGCAGGTGGTGCTCTGTAGGCGGGCTAAACGCTAGAATGGAGGAAGTGCCAGACGGTCTTCTATATTAACGCTTACATTCACTGAGAGAAAGAGATATGTTGGGCGCTTTGTTACACTGGTAAACTCTGAGATTGGAAGAAGTGTGAGAGTTTCCTGTCCAACGCACTTAAGAAAGAAGTCATTATGTAGGAAGAGGAGAGTTCTCGGCTAGAAAGGGAGGACGCTTTCTATGTATGGGAACGCTTACATTCACTTCAAGAAACTATCGGGGGGTAATTTGTAGTTAAACTCTAGAAGAACTGTGAGAGTCCTATATAGGAAGGCTTGCATTCACTTAGGGAAAGCAAGTACGAAGAAGGAGTGGTTTGTAGGCTTGCTAAACTCTAGTGTTGACGAAATGCGAGAGTCCTATAGAGGGACGTTAACCTTCAGTTACTGAGAGCAACTCTCGGGGGGGGGGGTATTTAGGCTTGCTGAACTCTAGTTGGGAAGACATGTCCGAGTTATCCAGGAAGGCTTACAATCACTTAGCTAGAAAGCCAGTATCGGCGGTCGCCTTGTAGGCTTGCTAAACTCTAGTTTCCAGGAAGGGCAAGAGTCATATAGAGGATCACTTAAATTCACTCAGTGAAAGCACCTGTCGCGGGCTGCCTTTTAGGGTGGCTAAACTCTAGTTGGAAGGAAGTGTGAGAGTCATATATAGGAATTCTTACCTTGACTTAGTGAAAGCACCTATGGAGCGGTGGCTTGTCGTCTTGCTGAACTCCAGTTTGGAAGATGTGCGAGAGTATGTATTCATAGGGATATTTACAGCCACTTAGAGAAAGTAGCTCTCAGGGCTGGTGCGCAGGGTTACAAAACTACATTCAAAGAAGGACAAGAAAAATATACGGGGGAGGCTTACATTCGGGTAGAGAAAGCAACTCTCGTGGGGTGTATTGCCAGATGGCTAAACGTTGAGATTGGAACAAGTGTGAGTTTCTTGTGAATCACACTGAAGGATGAAGTCACTATGTAAAAGCTGGATACTTCTTAGCCAGACGGGAGTCACGATAGGAACACATACACTGACTGAGAGAAAGCAATTGTTGGGTGGTGGGTTGTAGGTTTGCTAAAGTCCACTTTGGAAGAAGTGCGAGAATCCTTTATAGGAATGCTTACATTCACTTCCAGAAAGCAGCGATCAGCGGTGGTTTGCAGGATTGCTACACCGCAGTTTGCAAGAAGTGCGAGAGTCGTGCATAGCAATGCTTAAATTCCCTTAGAGAAAGCAACTGTCGGCGGGTGATTTTTAGGCTTTCTAGCCTCTGGTTTGGATGAAGTGTGAGACATACATGGGAACGCTTACATTCCCTTCCAGAAAGCAAGTGTCGCGGAGTGGTTTTTAGGCTTGCAAGACTTCTGAACGGAAGAAGTGCGAGAGGCATATACAGGAAGGCGTACATTTACTTAATGAAAGCAACTATAGTGGGATGCATTGGAGAATTGCTAAAGTCTGAGATTGGAAGAAGTGTGACCTTCCTGTCAAACACACTTGAGAAAGAAGTCATCACGTAGGACGGGGAGAGCTCCCAGCAGTAAGGAGTCATGTATAGGGACGCTTAAACTAACTTAGAGCGAGCAACTAGCAGGTGGTGCTCTGTAGGCTGGCTAAACGCTAGAATGGAGGAAGTGCCAGACGGTCTTCTATATGAACGCTTACATTCACTGAGAGAAAGAGACTATGTTGGGCGCTTTGTTACACTGGTAAACTCTGAGATTGGAAGAAGTGTGAGAGTTTCCTGTCCAACGCACTTAAGAAAGAAGTCATTATGTAGGAAGAGGAGAGTTCTCGGCTAGAAAGGGAGGAGGCTTTCTATGTATGGGAACGCTTACATTCACTTCAAGAAACTATCGGGGGGTAATTTGTAGTTAAACTCTAGAAGAACTGTGAGAGTCCTATATAGGAAGGCTTGCATTCACTTAGGGAAAGCAAGTACGAAGAAGGAGTGGTTTGTAGGCTTGCTAAACTCTAGTGTTGACGAAATGCGAGAGTCCTATAGAGGGACGTTAACCTTCAGTTAGTGAGAGCAACTCTCGGGGGGGGGGGTGGTATTTAGGCTTGCTGAACTCTAGTTTGGAAGACATGTCCGAGTTATCCAGGAAGGCTTGCAATCACTTAGCTAGAAAGCCAGTATCGGCGGTCGCCTTGTAGGCTTGCTAAACTCTAGTTTCCAGGAAGGGCAAGAGTCATATAGAGGATCACTTAAATTCACTCAGTGAAAGCAACTGTCGCGGGCTGCCTTTTAGGGTGGCTAAACTCTAGTTGGAAAGAAGTGTGAGAGTCATATATAGGAATTCTTACCTTGACTTAGTGAAAGCACCTATGGAGCGGTGGCTTGTCGTCTTGCTGAACTCCAGTTTGGAAGATGTGCGAGAGTATGTATTCATAGGGATATTTACAGCCACTTAGAGAAAGTAGCTCTCAGGGCTGGTGCGCAGGGTTACAAAACTACATTCAAAGAAGGACAAGAAAAATATACGGGGGAGGCTTACATTCGGGTAGAGAAAGCAACTCTCGTGGGGTGTATTGCCAGATGGCTAAACGTTGAGATTGGAACAAGTGTGAGTTTCTTGTGAATCACACTGAAGGATGAAGTCACTATGTAAAAGCTGGATACTTCTTAGCCAGACGGGAGTCACGATAGGAACACATACACTGACTGAGAGAAAGCAATTGTTGGGTGGTGGGTTGTAGGTTTGCTAAAGTCCAGTTTGGAAGAAGTGCGAGAATCCTTTATAGGAATGCTTACATTCACTTCCAGAAAGCAGCGATCAGCGGTGGTTTGCAGGATTGCTACACCGCAGTTTGCAAGAAGTGCGAGAGTCGTGCATAGCAATGCTTAAATTCCCTTAGAGAAAGCAACTGTCGGCGGGTGATTTTTAGGCTTTCTAGCCTCTGGTTTGGATGAAGTGTGAGACATACATGGGAACGCTTACATTCCCTTCCAGAAAGCAAGTGTCGTGGAGTGGTTTTTAGGCTTGCAAGACTTCTGAACGGAAGAAGTGCGAGAGGCATATACAGGAAGGCGTACATTTACTTAATGAAAGCAACTATAGTGGGATGCATTGGAGAATTGCTAAAGTCTGAGATTGGAAGAAGTGTGACCTTCCTGTCAAACACACTTGAGAAAGAAGTCATCACGTAGGACGGGGAGAGCTCCCAGCAGTAAGGAGTCATGTATAGGGACGCTTAAACTAACTTAGAGCGAGCAACTAGCAGGTGGTGCTCTGTAGGCTGGCTAAACGCTAGAATGGAGGAAGTGCCAGACGGTCTTCTATATGAACGCTTACATTCACTGAGAGAAAGAGACTATGTTGGGCGCTTTGTTACACTGGTAAACTCTGAGATTGGAAGAAGTGTGAGAGTTTCCTGTCCAACGCACTTAAGAAAGAAGTCATTATGTAGGAAGAGGAGAGTTCTCGGCTAGAAAGGGAGGAGGCTTTCTATGTATGGGAACGCTTACATTCACTTCAAGAAACTATCGGGGGGTAATTTGTAGTTAAACTCTAGAAGAACTGTGAGAGTCCTATATAGGAAGGCTTGCATTCACTTAGGGAAAGCAAGTACGAAGAAGGAGTGGTTTGTAGGCTTGCTAAACTCTAGTGTTGACGAAATGCGAGAGTCCTATAGAGGGACGTTAACCTTCAGTTAGTGAGAGCAACTCTCGGGGAGGTGGGTGGTATTTAGGCTTGCTGAACTCTAGTTTGGAAGACATGTCCGAGTTATCCAGGAAGGCTTACAATCACTTAGCTAGAAATCCAGTATCGGCGGTCGCCTTGTAGGCTTGCTAAACTCTAGTTTCCAGGAAGGGCAAGAGTCATATAGAGGATCACTTAAATTCACTCAGTGAAAGCAACTGTCGCGGGCTGCCTTTTAGGGTGGCTAAACTCTAGTTGGAAGGAAGTGTGAGAGTCATATATAGGAATTCTTACCTTGACTTAGTGAAAGCACCTATGGAGCGGTGGCTTGTCGTCTTGCTGAACTCCAGTTTGGAAGATGTGCGAGAGTATGTATTCATAGGGATATTTACAGCCACTTAGAGAAAGTAGCTCTCAGGGCTGGTGCGCAGGGTTACAAAACTACATTCAAAGAAGGACAAGAAAAATATACGGGGGAGGCTTACATTCGGGTAGAGAAAGCAACTCTCGTGGGGTGTATTGCCAGATGGCTAAACGTTGAGATTGGAACAAGTGTGAGTTTCTTGTGAATCACACTGAAGGATGAAGTCACTATGTAAAAGCTGGATACTTCTTAGCCAGACGGGAGTCACGATAGGAACACATACACTGACTGAGAGAAAGCAATTGTTGGGTGGTGGGTTGTAGGTTTGCTAAAGTCCAGTTTGGAAGAAGTGCGAGAATCCTTTATAGGAATGCTTACATTCACTTCCAGAAAGCAGCGATCAGCGGTGGTTTGCAGGATTGCTACACCGCAGTTTGCAAGAAGTGCGAGAGTCGTGCATAGCAATGCTTAAATTCCCTTAGAGAAAGCAACTATCGGCGGGTGATTTTTAGGCTTTCTAGCCTCTGGTTTGGATGAAGTGTGAGACATACATGGGAACGCTTACATTCCCTTCCAGAAAGCAAGTGTCGCGGAGTGGTTTTTAGGCTTGCAAGACTTCTGAACGGAAGAAGTGCGAGAGGCATATACGGAAGGCGTACATTTACTTAATGAAAGCCACTATAGTGGGATGCATTGGAGAATTGCTAAAGTCTGAGATTGGAAGAAGTGTGACCTTCCTGTCAAACACACTTGAGAAAGAAGTCATCACGTAGGACGGGGAGAGCTCCCAGCAGTAAGGAGTCATGTATAGGGACGCTTAAACTAACTTAGAGCGAGCAACTAGCAGGTGGTGCTCTGTAGGCTGGCTAAACGCTAGAATGGAGGAAGTGCCAGACGGTCTTCTATATTAACGCTTACATTCACTGAGAGAAAGAGACTATGTTGGGCGCTTTGTTACACTGGTAAACTCTGAGATTGGAGGAAGTGTGAGAGTTTCCTGTCCAACGCACTTAGGAAAGAAGTCATTATGTAGGAAGAGGAGAGTTCTCGGCTAGAAAGGGAGGAGGCTTTCTATGTATGGGAACGCTTACATTCACTTCAAGAAACTATCGGGGGGTAATTTGTAGTTAAACTCTAGAAGAACTGTGAGAGTCCTATATAGGAAGGCTTGCATTCACTTAGGGAAAGCAAGTACGAAGAAGGAGTGGTTTGTAGGCTTGCTAAACTCTAGTGTTGACGAAATGCGAGAGTCCTATAGAGGGACGTTAACCTTCAGTTAGTGAGAGCAACTCTCGGGGAGGGGGGTGGTATTTAGGCTTGCTGAACTCTAGTTTGGAAGACATGTCCGAGTTATCCAGGAAGGCTTACAATCACTTAGCTAGAAAGCCAGTATCGGCGGTCGCCTTGTAGGCTTGCTAAACTCTAGTTTCCAGGAAGGGCAAGAGTCATATAGAGGATCACTTAAATTCACTCAGTGAAAGCAACTGTCGCGGGCTGCCTTTTAGGGTGGCTAAACTCTAGTTGGAAAGAAGTGTGAGAGTCATATATAGGAATTCTTACCTTGACTTAGTGAAAGCACCTATGGAGCGGTGGCTTGTCGTCTTGCTGAACTCCAGTTTGGAAGATGTGCGAGAGTATGTATTCATAGGGATATTTACAGCCACTTAGAGAAAGTAGCTCTCAGGGCTGGTGCGCAGGGTTACAAAACTACATTCAAAGAAGGACAAGAAAAATATACGGGGGAGGCTTACATTCGGGTAGAGAAAGCAACTCTCGTGGGGTGCATTGCCAGATGGCTAAACGTTGAGTTTGGAACAAGTGTGAGTTTCTTGTGAATCACACTGAAGGATGAAGTCACTATGTAAAAGCTGGATACTTCTTAGCCAGACGGGAGTCACGATAGGAACACATACACTGACTGAGAGAAAGCCATTGTTGGGTGGTGGGTTGTAGGTTTGCTAAAGTCCAGTTTGGAAGAAGTGCGAGAATCCTTTATAGGAATGCTTACATTCACTTCCAGAAAGCAGCGATCAGCGGTGGTTTGCAGGATTGCTACACCGCAGTTTGCAAGAAGTGCGAGAGTCGTGCATAGCAATGCTTAAATTCCCTTAGAGAAAGCAACTGTCGGCGGGTGATTTTTAGGCTTTCTAGCCTCTGGTTTGGATGAAGTGTGAGACATACATGGGAACGCTTACATTCCCTTCCAGAAAGCAAGTGTCGCGGAGTGGTTTTTAGGCTTGCAAGACTTCTGAACGGAAGAAGTGCGAGAGGCATATACAGGAAGGCGTACATTTACTTAATGAAAGCAACTATAGTGGGATGCATTGGAGAATTGCTAAAGTCTGAGATTGGAAGAAGTGTGACCTTCCTGTCAAACACACTTGAGAAAGAAGTCATCACGTAGGACGGGGAGAGCTCCCAGCAGTAAGGAGTCATGTATAGGGACGCTTAAACTAACTTAGAGCGAGCAACTAGCAGGTGGTGCTCTGTAGGCTGGCTAAACGCTAGAATGGAGGAAGTGCCAGACGGTCTTCTCTATTAACGCTTACATTCACTGAGAGAAAGAGACTATGTTGGGCGCTTTGTTGCACTGGTAAACTCTGAGATTGGAAGAAGTGTGAGAGTTTCCTGTCCAACGCACTTAAGAAAGAAGTCATTATGTAGGAAGAGGAGAGTTCTCGGCTAGAAAGGGAGGACGCTTTCTATGTATGGGAACGCTTACATTCACTTCAAGAAACTATCGGGGGGTAATTTGTAGTTAAACTCTAGAAGAACTGTGAGAGTCCTATATAGGAAGGCTTGCATTCACTTAGGGAAAGCAAGTACGAAGAAGGAGTGGTTTGTAGGCTTGCTAAACTCTAGTGTTGACGAAATGCGAGAGTCCTATAGAGGGACGTTAACCTTCAGTTAGTGAGAGCAACTCTCGGGGAGGGGGGTGGTATTTAGGCTTGCTGAACTCTAGTTTGGAAGACATGTCCGAGTTATCCAGGAAGGTTACAATCACTTAGCTAGAAAGCCAGTATCGGCGGTCGCCTTGTAGGCTTGCTAAACTCTAGTTTCCAGGAAGGGCAAGAGTCATATAGAGGATCACTTAAATTCACTCAGTGAAAGCAACTGTCGCGGGCTGCCTTTTAGGGTGGCTAAACTCTAGTTGGAAGGAAGTGTGAGAGTCATATATAGGAATTCTTACCTTGACTTAGTGAAAGCACCTATGGAGCGGTGGCTTGTCGTCTTGCTGAACTCCAGTTTGGAAGATGTGCGAGAGTATGTATTCATAGGGATATTTACAGCCACTTAGAGAAAGTAGCTCTCAGGGCTGGTGCGCAGGGTTACAAAACTACATTCAAAGAAGGACAAGAAAATTATACGGGGGAGGCTTACATTCGGGTAGAGAAAGCAACTCTCGTGGGGTGTATTGCCAGATGGCTAAACGTTGAGATTGGAACAAGTGTGAGTTTCTTGTGAATCACACTGAAGGATGAAGTCACTATGTAAAAGCTGGATACTTCTTAGCCAGACGGGAGTCACGATAGGAACACATACACTGACTGAGAGAAAGCAATTGTTGGGTGGTGGGTTGTAGGTTTGCTAAAGTCCAGTTTGGAAGAAGTGCGAGAATCCTTTATAGGAATGCTTACATTCACTTCCAGAAAGCAGCGATCAGCGGTGGTTTGCAGGATTGCTACACCGCAGTTTGCAAGAAGTGCGAGAGTCGTGCATAGCAATGCTTAAATTCCCTTAGAGAAAGCAACTGTCGGCGGTTGATTTTTAGGCTTTCTAGCCTCTGGTTTGGATGAAGTGTGAGACATACATGGGAACGCTTACATTCCCTTCCAGAAAGCAAGTGTCGCGGAGTGGTTTTTAGGCTTGCAAGACTTCTGAACGGAAGAAGTGCGAGAGGCATATACAGGAAGGCGTACATTTACTTAATGAAAGCAACTATAGTGGGCTGCATTGGAGAATTGCTAAAGTCTGAGATTGGAAGAAGTGTGACCTTCCTGTCAAACACACTTGAGAAAGAAGTCATCACGTAGGACGGGGAGAGCTCCAAGCAGTAAGGAGTCATGTATAGGGACGCTTAAACTAACTTAGAGCGAGCAACTAGCAGGTGGTGCTCTGTAGGCTGGCTAAACGCTAGAATGGAGGAAGTGCCAGACGGTCTTCTATATTAACGCTTACATTCACTGAGAGAAAGAGACTATGTTGGGCGCTTTGTTACACTGGTAAACTCTGAGATTGGAGGAAGTGTGAGAGTTTCCTGTCCAACGCACTTAGGAAAGAAGTCATTATGTAGGAAGAGGAGAGTTTTCGGCTAGAAAGGGAGGAGGCTTTCTATGTATGGGAACGCTTACATTCACTTCAAGAAACTATCGGGGGGTAATTTGTAGTTAAACTCTAGAAGAACTGTGAGAGTCCTATATAGGAAGGCTTGCATTCACTTAGGGAAAGCAAGTACGAAGAAGGAGTGGTTTGTAGGCTTGCTAAACTCTAGTGTTGACGAAATGCGAGAGTCCTATAGAGGGACGTTAACCTTCAGTTAGTGAGAGCAACTCTCGGGGGGGGGGGTGGTATTTAGGCTTGCTGAACTCTAGTTTGGAAGACATGTCCGAGTTATCCAGGAAGGCTTACAATCACTTAGCTAGAAAGCCAGTATCGGCGGTCGCCTTGTAGGCTTGCTAAACTCTAGTTTCCAGGAAGGGCAAGAGTCATATAGAGGATCACTTAAATTCACTCAGTGAAAGCAACTGTCGCGGGCTGCCTTTTAGGGTGGCTAAACTCTAGTTGGAAAGAAGTGTGAGAGTCATATATAGGAATTCTTACCTTGACTTAGTGAAAGCACCTATGGAGCGGTGGCTTGTCGTCTTGCTGAACTCCAGTTTGGAAGATGTGCGAGAGTATGTATTCATAGGGATATTTACAGCCACTTAGAGAAAGTAGCTCTCAGGGCTGGTGCGCAGGGTTACAAAACTACATTCAAAGAAGGACAAGAAAAATATACGGGGGAGGCTTACATTCGGGTAGAGAAAGCAACTCTCGTGGGGTGTATTGCCAGATGGCTAAACGTTGAGTTTGGAACAAGTGTGAGTTTCTTGTGAATCACACTGAAGGATGAAGTCACTATGTAAAAGCTGGATACTTCTTAGCCAGACGGGAGTCACGATAGGAACACATACACTGACTGAGAGAAAGCAATTGTTGGGTGGTGGGTTGTAGGTTTGCTAAAGTCCAGTTTGGAAGAAGTGCGAGAATCCTTTATAGGAATGCTTACATTCACTTCCAGAGCAGCGATCAGCGGTGGTTTGCAGGATTGCTACACCGCAGTTTGCAAGAAGTGCGAGAGTCGTGCATAGCAATGCTTAAATTCCCTCAGAGAAAGCAACTGTCGGCGGGTGATTTTTAGGCTTTCTAGCCTCTGGTTTGGATGAAGTGTGAGACATACATGGGAACGCTTACATTCCCTTCCAGAGAGCAAGTGTCGCGGAGTGGTTTTTAGGCTTGCAAGACTTCTGAACGGAAGAAGTGCGAGAGGCATATACAGGAAGGCGTACATTTACTTAATGAAAGCAACTATAGTGGGATGCATTGGAGAATTGCTAAAGTCTGAGATTGGAAGAAGTGTGACCTTCCTGTCAAACACACTTGAGAAAGAAGTCATCACGTAGGACGGGGAGAGCTCCCAGCAGTAAGGAGTCATGTATAGGGACGCTTAAACTAACTTAGAGCGAGCAACTAGCAGGTGGTGCTCTGTAGGCTGGCTAAACGCTAGAATGGAGGAAGTGCCAGACGGTCTTCTATATTAACGCTTACATTCACTGAGAGAAAGAGACTATGTTGGGCGCTTTGTTACACTGGTAAACTCTGAGATTGGAAGAAGTGTGAGAGTTTCCTGTCCAACGCACTTAGGAAAGAAGTCATTATGTAGGAAGAGGAGAGTTCTCGGCTAGAAAGGGAGGAGGCTTTCTATGTATGGGAACGCTTACATTCACTTCAAGAAACTATCGGGGGGTAATTTGTAGTTAAACTCTAGAAGAACTGTGAGAGTCCTATATAGGAAGGCTTGCATTCACTTAGGGAAAGCAAGTACGAAGAAGCAGTGGTTTGTAGGCTTGCTAAACTCTAGTGTTGACGAAATGCGAGAGTCCTATAGAGGGACGTTAACCTTCAGTTAGTGAGAACAACTCTCGGGGGGGGGGTGGTATTTAGGCTTGCTGAACTCTAGTTTGGAAGACATGTCCGAGTTATCCAGGAAGGCTTACAATCACTTAGCTAGAAAGCCAGTATCAGCGGTCGCCTTGTAGGCTTGCTAAACTCTAGTTTCCAGGAAGGGCAAGAGTCATATAGAGGATCACTTAAATTCACTCAGTGAAAGCAACTGTCGCGGGCTGCCTTTTAGGGTGGCTAAACTCTAGTTGGAAGGAAGTGTGAGAGTCATATATAGGAATTCTTACCTTGACTTAGTGAAAGCACCTATGGAGCGGTCGCTTGTCGTCTTGCTGAACTCCAGTTTGGAAGATGTGCGAGAGTATGTATTCATAGGGATATTTACAGCCACTTAGAGAAAGTAGCTCTCAGGGCTGGTGCGCAGGGTTACAAAACTACATTCAAAGAAGGACAAGAAAATTATACGGGGGAGGCTTACATTCGGGTAGAGAAAGCAACTCTCGTGGGGTGTATTGCCAGATGGCTAAACGTTGAGATTGGAACAAGTGTGAGTTTCTTGTGAATCACACTGAAATATGAAGTCACTATGTAAAAGCTGGATACTTCTTAGCCAGACGGGAGTCACGATAGGAACACATACACTGACTGAGAGAAAGCAATTGTTGGGTGGTGGGTTGTAGGTTTGCTAAAGTCCAGTTTGGAAGAAGTGCGAGAATCCTTTATAGGAATGCTTACATTCACTTCCAGAAAGCAGCGATCAGCGGTGGTTTGCAGGATTGCTACACCGCAGTTTGCAAGAAGTGCGAGAGTCATGCATAGCAATGCTTAAATTCCCTTAGAGAAAGCAACTGTCGGCGGGTGATTTTTAGGCTTTCTAGCCTCTGGTTTGGATGAAGTGTGAGACATACATGGGAACGCTTACATTCCCTTCCAGAAAGCAAGTGTCGCGGAGTGGTTTTTAGGCTTGCAAGACTTCTGAACGGAAGAAGTGCGAGAGGCATATACAGGAAGGCGTACATTTACTTAATGAAAGCAACTATAGTGGGATGCATTGGAGAATTGCTAAAGTCTGAGATTGGAAGAAGTGTGACCTTCCTGTCAAACACACTTGAGAAAGAAGTCATCACGTAGGACGGGGAGAGCTCCCAGCAGTAAGGAGTCATGTATAGGGACGCTTAAACTAACTTAGAGCGAGCAACTAGCAGGTGGTGCTCTGTAGGCTGGCTAAACGCTAGAATGGAGGAAGTGCCAGACGGTCTTCTATATTAACGCTTACATTCACTGAGAGAAAGAGACTATGTTGGGCGCTTTGTTACACTGGTAAACTCTGAGATTGGAAGAAGTGTGAGAGTTTCCTGTCCAACGCACTTAGGAAAGAAGTCATTATGTAGGAAGAGGAGAGTTCTCGGCTAGAAAGGGAGGACGCTTTCTATGTATGGGAACGCTTACATTCACTTCAAGAAACTATCGGGGGGTAATTTGTAGTTAAACTCTAGAAGAACTGTGAGAGTCCTATATAGGAAGGCTTGCATTCACTTAGGGAAAGCAAGTACGAAGAAGGAGTGGTTTGTAGGCTTGCTAAACTCTAGTGTTGACGAAATGCGAGAGTCCTATAGAGGGACGTTAACCTTCAGTTAGTGAGAGCAACTCTCGGGGGGGGGGGTGGTATTTAGGCTTGCTGAACTCTAGTTTGGAAGACATGTCCGAGTTATCCAGGAAGGCTTACAATCACTTAGCTAGAAAGCCAGTATCGGCGGTCGCCTTGTAGGCTTGCTAAACTCTAGTTTCCAGGAAGGGCAAGAGTCATATAGAGGATCACTTAAATTCACTCAGTGAAAGCAACTGTCGCGGGCTGCCTTTTAGGGTGGCTAAACTCTAGTTGGAAGGAAGTGTGAGAGTCATATATAGGAATTCTTACCTTGACTTAGTGAAAGCACCTATGGAGCGGTGGCTTGTCGTCTTGCTGAACTCCAGTTTGGAAGATGTGGGAGAGTATGTATTCATAGGGATATTTACAGCCACTTAGAGAAAGTAGCTCTCAGGGCTGGTGCGCAGGGTTACAAAACTACATTCAAAGAAGGACAAGAAAAATATACGGGGGAGGCTTACATTCGGGTAGAGAAAGCAACTCTCGTGGGGTGTATTGCCAGATGGCTAAACGATGAGATTGGAACAAGTGTGAGTTTCTTGTGAATCACACTGAAGGATGAAGTCACTATGTAAAAGCTGGATACTTCTTAGCCAGACGGGAGTCACGATAGGAACACATACACTGACTGAGAGAAAGCAATTGTTGGGTGGTGGGTTGTAGGTTTGCTAAAGTCCAGTTTGGAAGAAGTGCGAGAATCCTTTATAGGAATGCTTACATTCACTTCCAGAAAGCAGCAATCAGCGGTGGTTTGCAGGATTGCTACACCGCAGTTTGCAAGAAGTGCGAGAGTCGTGCATAGCAATGCTTAAATTCCCTTAGAGAAAGCAACTGTCGGCGGGTGATTTTTAGGCTTTCTAGCCTCTGGTTTGGATGAAGTGTGAGACATACATGGGAACGCTTACATTCCCTTCCAGAAAGCAAGTGTCGCGGAGTGGTTTTTAGGCTTGCAAGACTTCTGAATGGAAGAAGTGCGAGAGGCATATAGAGGAAGGCGTACATTTACTTAATGAAAGCAACTATAGTGGGATGCATTGGAGAATTGCTAAAGTCTGAGATTGGAAGAAGTGTGACCTTCCTGTCAAACACACTTGAGAAAGAAGTCATCACGTAGGACGGGGAGAGCTCCCAGCAGTAAGGAGTCATGTATAGGGACGCTTAAACTAACTTAGAGAGAGCAACTAGCAGGTGGTGCTCTGCAGGCTGGCTAAACGCTAGAATGGAGGAAGTGCCAGACGGTCTTCTATATTAACGCTTACATTCACTGAGAGAAAGAGACTATGTTGGGCGCTTTGTTACACTGGTAAACTCTGAGATTGGAAGAAGTGTGAGAGTTTCCTGTCCAACGCACTTAGGAAAGAAGTCATTATGTAGGAAGAGGAGAGTTCTCGGCTAGAAAGGGAGGACGCTTTCTATGTATGGGAACGCTTACATTCACTTCAAGAAACTATCGGGGGGTAATTTGTAGTTAAACTCTAGAAGAACTGTGAGAGTCCTATATAGGAAGGCTTGCATTCACTTAGGGAAAGCAAGTACGAAGAAGGAGTGGTTTGTAGGCTTGCTAAACTCTAGTGTTGACGAAATGCGAGAGTCCTATAGAGGGACGTTAACCTTCAGTTAGTGAGAGCAACTCTCGGGGGGGGGGGGGGTGGTATTTAGGCTTGCTGAACTCTAGTTTGGAAGACATGTCCGAGTTATCCAGGAAGGCTTACAATCACTTAGCTAGAAAGCCAGTATCGGCGGTCGCCTTGTAGGCTTGCTAAACTCTAGTTTCCAGGAAGGGCAAGAGTCATATAGAGGATCACTTAAATTCACTCAGTGAAAGCAACTGTCGCGGGCTGCCTTTTAGGGTGGCTAAACTCTAGTTGGAAGGAAGTGTGAGAGTCATATATAGGAATTCTTACCTTGACTTAGTGAAAGCACCTATGGAGCGGTGGCTTGTCGTCTTGCTGAACTCCAGTTTGGAAGATGTGCGAGAGTATGTATTCATAGGGATATTTACAGCCACTTAGAGAAAGTAGCTCTCAGGGCTGGTGCGCAGGGTTACAAAACTACATTCAAAGAAGGACAAGAAAATTATACGGGGGAGGCTTACATTCGGGTAGAGAAAGCAACTCTCGTGGGGTGTATTGCCAGATGGCTAAACGTTGAGATTGGAACAAGTGTGAGTTTCTTGTGAATCACACTGAAATATGAAGTCACTATGTAAAAGCTGGATACTTCTTAGCCAGACGGGAGTCACGATAGGAACACATACACTGACTGAGAGAAAGCAATTGTTGGGTGGTGGGTTGTAGGTTTGCTAAAGTCCAGTTTGGAAGAAGTGCGAGAATCCTTTATAGGAATGCTTCCATTCACTTCCAGAAAGCAGCGATCAGCGGTGGTTTGCAGGATTGCTACACCGCAGTTTGCAAGAAGTGCGAGAGTCGTGCATAGCAATGCTTAAATTCCCTTAGAGAAAGCAACTGTCGGCGGGTGATTTTTAGGCTTTCTAGCCTCTGGTTTGGATGAAGTGTGAGACATACATGGGAACGCTTACATTCCCTTCCAGAAAGCAAGTGTCGCGGAGTGGTTTTTAGGCTTGCAAGACTTCTGAACGGAAGAAGTGCGAGAGGCATATACAGGAAGGTGTACATTTACTTAATGAAAGCAACTATAGTGGGCTGCATTGGAGAATTGCTAAAGTCTGAGATTGGAAGAAGTGTGACCTTCCTGTCAAACACACTTGAGAAAGAAGTCATCACGTAGGACGGGGAGAGCTCCCAGCAGTAAGGAGTCATGTATAGGGACGCTTAAACTAACTTAGAGCGAGCAACTAGCAGGTGGTGCTCTGTAGGCTGGCTAAACGCTAGAATGGAGGAAGTGCCAGACGGTCTTCTATATTAACGCTTACATTCACTGAGAGAAAGAGACTATGTTGGGCGCTTTGTTACACTGGTAAACTCTGAGATTGGAAGAAGTGTGAGAGTTTCCTGTCCAACGCACTTAAGAAAGAAGTCATTATGTAGGAAGAGGAGAGTTCTCGGCTAGAAACGGAAGAGGCTTTCTATGTATGGGAACGCTTACATTCACTTCAAGAAACTATCGGGGGGTAATTTGTAGTTAAACTCTAGAAGAACTGTGAGAGTCCTATATAGGAAGGCTTGCATTCACTTAGGGAAAGCAAGTACGAAGAAGGAGTGGTTTGTAGGCTTGCTAAACTCTAGTGTTGACGAAATGCGAGAGTCCTATAGAGGGACGTTAACCTTCAGTTAGTGAGAGCAACTCTCGGGGAGGGGGGTGGTATTTAGGCTTGCTGAACTCTAGTTTGGAAGACATGTCCGAGTTATCCAGGAAGGCTTACAATCACTTAGCTAGAAAGCCAGTATCGGCGGTCGCCTTGTAGGCTTGCTAAACTCTAGTTTCCAGGAAGGGCAAGAGTCATATAGAGGATCACTTAAATTCACTCAGTGAAAGCAACTGTCGCGGGCTGCCTTTTAGGGTGGCTAAACTCTAGTTGGAAGGAAGTGTGAGAGTCATATATAGGAATTCTTACCTTGACTTAGTGAAAGCACCTATGGAGCGGTGGCTTGTCGTCTTGCTGAACTCCAGTTTGGAAGATGTGCGAGAGTATGTATTCATAGGGATATTTACAGCCACTTAGAGAAAGTAGCTCTCAGGGCTGGTGCGCAGGGTTACAAAACTACATTCAAAGAAGGACAAGAAAAATATACGGGGGAGGCTTACATTCGGGTAGAGAAAGCAACTCTCGTGGGGTGTATTGCCAGATGGCTAAACGTTGAGATTGGAACAAGTGTGAGTTTCTTGTGAATCACACTGAAGGATGAAGTCACTATGTAAAAGCTGGATACTTCTTAGCCAGACGGGAGTCACGATAGGAACACATACACTGACTGAGAGAAAGCAATTGTTGGGTGGTGGGTTGTAGGTTTGCTAAAGTCCAGTTTGGAAGAAGTGCGAGAATCCTTTATAGGAATGGTTACATTCACTTCCAGAAAGCAGCGATCAGCGGTGGTTTGCAGGATTGCTACACCGCAGTTTGCAAGAAGTGCGAGAGTCATGCATAGCAATGCTTAAATTCCCTTAGAGAAAGCAACTGTCGGCGGGTGATTTTTAGGCTTTCTAGCCTCTGGTTTGGATGAAGTGTGAGACATACATGGGAACGCTTACATTCCCTTCCAGAAAGCAAGTGTCGCGGAGTGGTTTTTAGGCTTGCAAGACTTCTGAACGGAAGAAGTGCGAGAGGCATATACAGGAAGGCGTACATTTACTTAATGAAAGCAACTATAGTGGGATGCATTGGAGAATTGCTAAAGTCTGAGATTGGAAGAAGTGTGACCTTCCTGTCAAACACACTTGAGAAAGAAGTCATCACGTAGGACGGGGAGAGCTCCCAGCAGTAAGGAGTCATGTATAGGGACGCTTAAACTAACTTAGAGAGAGCAACTAGCAGGTGGTGCTCTGTAGGCTGGCTAAACGCTAGAATGGAGGAAGTGCCAGACGGTCTTCTATATTAACGCTTACATTCACTGAGAGAAAGAGACTATGTTGGGCGCTTTGTTACACTGGTAAACTCTGAGATTGGAAGAAGTGTGAGAGTTTCCTGTCCAACGCACTTAGGAAAGAAGTCATTATGTAGGAAGAGGAGAGTTCTCGGCTAGAAAGGGAGGAGGCTTTCTATGTATGGGAACGCTTACATTCACTTCAAGAAACTATCGGGGGGTAATTTGTAGTTAAACTCTAGAAGAACTGTGAGAGTCCTATATAGGAAGGCTTGCATTCACTTAGGGAAAGCAAGTACGAAGAAGGAGTGGTTTGTAGGCTTGCTAAACTCTAGTGTTGACGAAATGCGAGAGTCCTATAGAGGGACGTTAACCTTCAGTTAGTGAGAACAACTCTCGGGGGGGGGGTTGGTATTTAGGCTTGCTGAACTCTAGTTTGGAAGACATGTCCGAGTTATCCAGGAAGGCTTACAATCACTTAGCTAGAAAGCCAGTATCGGCGGTCGCCTTGTAGGCTTGCTAAACTCTAGTTTCCAGGAAGGGCAAGAGTCATATAGAGGATCACTTAAATTCACTCAGTGAAAGCAACTGTCGCGGGCTGCCTTTTAGGGTGGCTAAACTCTAGTTGGAAGGAAGTGTGAGAGTCATATATAGGAATTCTTACCTTGACTTAGTGAAAGCACCTATGGAGCGGTGGCTTGTCGTCTTGCTGAACTCCAGTTTGGAAGATGTGCGAGAGTATGTATTCATAGGGATATTTACAGCCACTTAGAGAAAGTAGCTCTCAGGGCTGGTGCGCAGGGTTACAAAACTACATTCAAAGAAGGACAAGAAAAATATACGGGGGAGGCTTACATTCGGGTAGAGAAAGCAACTCTCGTGGGGTGTATTGCCAGATGGCTAAACGTTGAGATTGGAACAAGTGTGAGTTTCTTGTGAATCACACTGAAGGATGAAGTCACTATGTAAAAGCTGGATACTTCTTAGCCAGACGGGAGTCACGATAGGAACACATACACTGACTGAGAGAAATCAATTGTTGGGTGGTGGGTTGTAGGTTTGCTAAAGTCCAGTTTGGAAGAAGTGCGAGAATCCTTTATAGGAATGCTTACATTCACTTCCAGAAAGCAGCAATCAGCGGTGGTTTGCAGGATTGCTACACCGCAGTTTGCAAGAAGTGCGAGAGTCGTGCATAGAAATGCTTAAATTCCCTTAGAGAAAGCAACTGTCGGCGGGTGATTTTTAGGCTTTCTAGCCTCTGGTTTGGATGAAGTGTGAGACATACATGGGAACGCTGACATTCCCTTCCAGAAAGCAAGTGTCGCGGAGTGGTTTTTAGGCTTGCAAGACTTCTGAATGGAAGAAGTGCGAGAGGCATATAGAGGAAGGCGTACATTTACTTAATGAAAGCAACTATAGTGGGATGCATTGGAGAATTGCTAAAGTCTGAGATTGGAAGAAGTGTGACCTTCCTGTCAAACACACTTGAGAAAGAAGTCATCACGTAGGACGGGGAGAGCTCCCAGCAGTAAGGAGTCATGTATAGGGACGCTTAAACTAACTTAGAGAGAGCAACTAGCAGGTGGTGCTCTGTAGGCTGGCTAAACGCTAGAATGGAGGAAGTGCCAGACGGTCTTCTATATTAACGCTTACATTCACTGAGAGAAAGAGACTATGTTGGGCGCTTTGTTACACTGGTAAACTCTGAGATTGGAAGAAGTGTGAGAGTTTCCTGTCCAACGCACTTAGGAAAGAAGTCATTATGTAGGAAGAGGAGAGTTCTTGGCTAGAAAGGGAGGACGCTTTCTATGTATGGGAACGCTTACATTCACTTCAAGAAACTATCGGGGGGTAATTAGTAGTTAAACTCTAGAAGAACTGTGAGAGTCCTATATAGGAAGGCTTGCATTCACTTAGGGAAAGCAAGTACGAAGAAGGAGTGGTTTGTAGGCTTGCTAAACTCTAGTGTTGACGAAATGCGAGAGTCCTATAGAGGGACGTTAACCTTCAGTTAGTGAGAGCAACTCTCGGGGGGGGGGGGGTGGTATTTAGGCTTGCTGAACTCTAGTTTGGAAGACATGTCCGAGTTATCCAGGAAGGCTTACAATCACTTAGCTAGAAAGCCAGTATCGGCGGTCGCCTTGTAGGCTTGCTAAACTCTAGTTTCCAGGAAGGGCAAGAGTCATATAGAGGATCACTTAAATTCACTCAGTGAAAGCAACTGTCGCGGGCTGCCTTTTAGGGTGGCTAAACTCTAGTTGGAAGGAAGTGTGAGAGTCATATATAGGAATTCTTACCTTGACTTAGTGAAAGCACCTATGGAGCGGTGGCTTGTCGTCTTGCTGAACTCCAGTTTGGAAGATGTGCGAGAGTATGTATTCATAGGGATATTTACAGCCACTTAGAGAAAGTAGCTCTCAGGGCTGGTGCGCAGGGTTACAAAACTACATTCAAAGAAGGACAAGAAAAATATACGGGGGAGGCTTACATTCGGGTAGAGAAAGCAACTCTCGTGGGGTGTATTGCCAGATGGCTAAACGTTGAGATTGGAACAAGTGTGAGTTTCTTGTGAATCACACTGAAGGATGAAGTCACTATGTAAAAGCTGGATACTTCTTAGCCAGACGGGAGTCACGATAGGAACACATACACTGACTGAGAGAAAGCAATTGTTGGGTGGTGGGTTGTAGGTTTGCTAAAGTCCAGTTTGGAAGAAGTGCGAGAATCCTTTATAGGAATGCTTACATTCACTTCCAGAAAGCAGCGATCAGCGGTGGTTTGCAGGATTGCTACACCGCAGTTTGCAAGAAGTGCGAGAGTCGTGCATAGCAATGCTTAAATTCCCTTAGAGAAAGCAACTGTCGGCGGGTGATTTTTAGGCTTTCTAGCCTCTGGTTTGGATGAAGTGTGAGACATACATGGGAACGCTTACATTCCCTTCCAGAAAGCAAGTGTCGCGGAGTGGTTTTTAGGCTTGCAAGACTTCTGAACGGAAGAAGTGCGAGAGGCATATACAGGAAGGTGTACATTTACTTAATGAAAGCAACTGTAGTGGGCTGCATTGGAGAATTGCTAAAGTCTGAGATTGGAAGAAGTGTGACCTTCCTGTCAAACACACTTGAGAAAGAAGTCATCACGTAGGACGTGGAGAGCTCCCAGCAGTAAGGAGTCATGTATAGGGACGCTTAAACTAACTTAGAGCGAGCAACTAGCAGGTGGTGCTCTGTAGGCTGGCTAAACGCTAGAATGGAGGAAGTGCCAGACGGTCTTCTATATTAACGCTTACATTCACTGAGAGAAAGAGACTATGTTGGGCGCTTTGTTACACTGGTAAACTCTGAGATTGGAAGAAGTGTGAGAGTTTCCTGTCCAACGCACTTAAGAAAGAAGTCATTATGTAGGAAGAGGAGAGTTCTCGGCTAGAAAGGGAGGAGGCTTTCTATGTATGGGAACGCTTACATTCACTTCAAGAAACTATCGGGGGGTAATTTGTAGTTAAACTCTAGAAGAACTGTGAGAGTCCTATATAGGAAGGCTTGCATTCACTTAGGGAAAGCAAGTACGAAGAAGGAGTGGTTTGTAGGCTTGCTAAACTCTAGTGTTGACGAAATGCGAGAGTCCTATAGAGGGACGTTAACCTTCAGTTAGTGAGAGCAACTCTCGGGGAGGGGGGTGGTATTTAGGCTTGCTGAACTCTAGTTTGGAAGACATGTCCGAGTTATCCAGGAAGGCTTACAATCACTTTGCTAGAAAGCCAGTATCGGCGGTCGCCTTGTAGGCTTGCTAAACTCTAGTTTCCAGGAAGGGCAAGAGTCATATAGAGGATCACTTAAATTCACTCAGTGAAAGCAACTGTCGCGGGCTGCCTTTTAGGGTGGCTAAACTCTAGTTGGAAGGAAGTGTGAGAGTCATATATAGGAATTCTTACCTTGACTTAGTGAAAGCACCTACGGAGCGGTGGCTTGTCGTCTTGCTGAACTCCAGTTTGGAAGATGTGCGAGAGTATGTATTCATAGGGATATTTACAGCCACTTAGAGAAAGTAGCTCTCAGGGCTGGTGCGCAGGGTTACAAAACTACATTCAAAGAAGGACAAGAAAAATATACGGGGGAGGCTTACATTCGGGTAGAGAAAGCAACTCTCGTGGGGTGTATTGCCAGATGGCTAAACGTTGAGATTGGAACAAGTGTGAGTTTCTTGTGAATCACACTGAAGGATGAAGTCACTATGTAAAAGCTGGATACTTCTTAGCCAGACGGGAGTCACGATAGGAACACATACACTGACTGAGAGAAAGCAATTGTTGGGTGGTGGGTTGTAGGTTTGCTAAAGTCCAGTTTGGAAGAAGTGCGAGAATCCTTTATAGGAATGCTTACATTCACTTCCAGAAAGCAGCGATCAGCGGTGGTTTGCAGGATTGCTACACCGCAGTTTGCAAGAAGTGCGAGAGTCGTGCATAGCAATGCTTAAATTCCCTTAGAGAAAGCAACTGTCGGCGGGTGATTTTTAGGCTTTCTAGCCTCTGGTTTGGATGAAGTGTGGGACATACATGGGAACGCTTACATTCCCTTCCAGAAAGCAATTGTCACGGAGTGGTTTTTAGGCTTGCAAGACTTCTGAACGGAAGAAGTGTGAGAGGCATATACAGGAAGGCGTACATTTACTTAATGAAAGCAACTATAGTGGGCTGCATTGGAGAATTGCTAAAGTCTGAGATTGGAAGAAGTGTGACCTTCCTGTCAAACACACTTGAGAAAGAAGTCATCACGTAGGACGGGGAGAGCTCCCAGCAGTAAGGAGTCATGTATAGGGACGCTTAAACTAACTTAGAGCGAGCAACTAGCAGGTGGTGCTCTGTAGGCTGGCTAAACGCTAGAATGGAGGAAGTGCCAGACGGTCTTCTATATTAACGCTTACATTCACTGAGAGAAAGAGACTATGTTGGGCGCTTTGTTACACTGGTAAACTCTGAGATTGGAAGAAGTGTGAGAGTTTCCTGTCCAACGCACTTAAGAAAGAAGTCATTATGTAGGAAGAGGAGAGTTCTCGGCTAGAAAGGGAGGACGCTTTCTATGTATGGGAACGCTTACATTCACTTCAAGAAACTATCGGGGGGTAATTTGTAGTTAAACTCTAGAAGAACTGTGAGAGTCCTATATAGGAAGGCTTGCATTCACTTAGGGAAAGCAAGTACGAAGAAGGAGTGGTTTGTAGGCTTGCTAAACTCTAGTGTTGACGAAATGCGAGAGTCCTATAGAGGGACGTTAACCTTCAGTTAGTGAGAGCAACTCTCGGGGGGGGGGGGTGGTATTTAGGCTTGCTGAACTCTAGTTTGGAAGACATGTCCGAGTTATCCAGGAAGGCTTACAATCACTTAGCTAGAAAGCCAGTATCGGCGGTCGCCTTGTAGGCTTGCTAAACTCTAGTTTCCAGGAAGGGCAAGAGTCATATAGAGGATCACTTAAATTCACTCAGTGAAAGCAACTGTCGCGGGCTGCCTTTTAGGGTGGCTAAACTCTAGTTGGAAGGAAGTGTGAGAGTCATATATAGGAATTCTTACCTTGACTTAGTGAAAGCACCTATGGAGCGGTGGCTTGTCGTCTTGCTGAACTCCAGTTTGGAAGATGTGCGAGAGTATGTATTCATAGGGATATTTACAGCCACTTAGAGAAAGTAGCTCTCAGGGCTGGTGCGCAGGGTTACAAAACTACATTCAAAGAAGGACAAGAAAATTATACGGGGGAGGCTTACATTCGGGTAGAGAAAGCAACTCTCGTGGGGTGTATTGCCAGATGGCTAAACGTTGAGATTGGAACAAGTGTGAGTTTCTTGTGAATCACACTGAAATATGAAGTCACTATGTAAAAGCTGGATACTTCTTAGCCAGACGGGAGTCACGATAGGAACACATACACTGACTGAGAGAAAGCAATTGTTGGGTGGTGGGTTGTAGGTTTGCTAAAGTCCAGTTTGGAAGAAGTGCGAGAATCCTTTATAGGAATGCTTCCATTCACTTCCAGAAAGCAGCGATCAGCGGTGGTTTGCAGGATTGCTACACCGCAGTTTGCAAGAAGTGCGAGAGTCGTGCATAGCAATGCTTAAATTCCCTTAGAGAAAGCAACTGTCGGCGGGTGATTTTTAGGCTTTCTAGCCTCTGGTTTGGATGAAGTGTGAGACATACATGGGAACGCTTACATTCCCTTCCAGAAAGCAAGTGTCGCGGAGTGGTTTTTAGGCTTGCAAGACTTCTGAACGGAAGAAGTGCGAGAGGCATATACAGGAAGGTGTACATTTACTTAATGAAAGCAACTATAGTGGGCTGCATTGGAGAATTGCTAAAGTCTGAGATTGGAAGAAGTGTGACCTTCCTGTCAAACACACTTGAGAAAGAAGTCATCACGTAGGACGGGGAGAGCTCCCAGCAGTAAGGAGTCATGTATAGGGACGCTTAAACTAACTTAGAGCGAGCAACTAGCAGGTGGTGCTCTGTAGGCTGGCTAAACGCTAGAATGGAGGAAGTGCCAGACGGTCTTCTATATTAACGCTTACATTCACTGAGAGAAAGAGACTATGTTGGGCGCTTTGTTACACTGGTAAACTCTGAGATTGGAAGAAGTGTGAGAGTTTCCTGTCCAACGCACTTAAGAAAGAAGTCATTATGTAGGAAGAGGAGAGTTCTCGGCTAGAAACGGAAGAGGCTTTCTATGTATGGGAACGCTTACATTCACTTCAAGAAACTATCGGGGGGTAATTTGTAGTTAAACTCTAGAAGAACTGTGAGAGTCCTATATAGGAAGGCTTGCATTCACTTAGGGAAAGCAAGTACGAAGAAGGAGTGGTTTGTAGGCTTGCTAAACTCTAGTGTTGACGAAATGCGAGAGTCCTATAGAGGGACGTTAACCTTCAGTTAGTGAGAGCAACTCTCGGGGAGGGGGGTGGTATTTAGGCTTGCTGAACTCTAGTTTGGAAGACATGTCCGAGTTATCCAGGAAGGCTTACAATCACTTAGCTAGAAAGCCAGTATCGGCGGTCGCCTTGTAGGCTTGCTAAACTCTAGTTTCCAGGAAGGGCAAGAGTCATATAGAGGATCACTTAAATTCACTCAGTGAAAGCAACTGTCGCGGGCTGCCTTTTAGGGTGGCTAAACTCTAGTTGGAAGGAAGTGTGAGAGTCATATATAGGAATTCTTACCTTGACTTAGTGAAAGCACCTATGGAGCGGTGGCTTGTCGTCTTGCTGAACTCCAGTTTGGAAGATGTGCGAGAGTATGTATTCATAGGGATATTTACAGCCACTTAGAGAAAGTAGCTCTCAGGGCTGGTGCGCAGGGTTACAAAACTACATTCAAAGAAGGACAAGAAAAATATACGGGGGAGGCTTACATTCGGGTAGAGAAAGCAACTCTCGTGGGGTGTATTGCCAGATGGCTAAACGTTGAGATTGGAACAAGTGTGAGTTTCTTGTGAATCACACTGAAGGATGAAGTCACTATGTAAAAGCTGGATACTTCTTAGCCAGACGGGAGTCACGATAGGAACACATACACTGACTGAGAGAAAGCAATTGTTGGGTGGTGGGTTGTAGGTTTGCTAAAGTCCAGTTTGGAAGAAGTGCGAGAATCCTTTATAGGAATGGTTACATTCACTTCCAGAAAGCAGCGATCAGCGGTGGTTTGCAGGATTGCTACACCGCAGTTTGCAAGAAGTGCGAGAGTCATGCATAGCAATGCTTAAATTCCCTTAGAGAAAGCAACTGTCGGCGGGTGATTTTTAGGCTTTCTAGCCTCTGGTTTGGATGAAGTGTGAGACATACATGGGAACGCTTACATTCCCTTCCAGAAAGCAAGTGTCGCGGAGTGGTTTTTAGGCTTGCAAGACTTCTGAACGGAAGAAGTGCGAGAGGCATATACAGGAAGGCGTACATTTACTTAATGAAAGCAACTATAGTGGGATGCATTGGAGAATTGCTAAAGTCTGAGATTGGAAGAAGTGTGACCTTCCTGTCAAACACACTTGAGAAAGAAGTCATCACGTAGGACGGGGAGAGCTCCCAGCAGTAAGGAGTCATGTATAGGGACGCTTAAACTAACTTAGAGAGAGCAACTAGCAGGTGGTGCTCTGTAGGCTGGCTAAACGCTAGAATGGAGGAAGTGCCAGACGGTCTTCTATATTAACGCTTACATTCACTGAGAGAAAGAGACTATGTTGGGCGCTTTGTTACACTGGTAAACTCTGAGATTGGAAGAAGTGTGAGAGTTTCCTGTCCAACGCACTTAGGAAAGAAGTCATTATGTAGGAAGAGGAGAGTTCTCGGCTAGAAAGGGAGGAGGCTTTCTATGTATGGGAACGCTTACATTCACTTCAAGAAACTATCGGGGGGTAATTTGTAGTTAAACTCTAGAAGAACTGTGAGAGTCCTATATAGGAAGGCTTGCATTCACTTAGGGAAAGCAAGTACGAAGAAGGAGTGGTTTGTAGGCTTGCTAAACTCTAGTGTTGACGAAATGCGAGAGTCCTATAGAGGGACGTTAACCTTCAGTTAGTGAGAACAACTCTCGGGGGGGGGGTTGGTATTTAGGCTTGCTGAACTCTAGTTTGGAAGACATGTCCGAGTTATCCAGGAAGGCTTACAATCACTTAGCTAGAAAGCCAGTATCGGCGGTCGCCTTGTAGGCTTGCTAAACTCTAGTTTCCAGGAAGGGCAAGAGTCATATAGAGGATCACTTAAATTCACTCAGTGAAAGCAACTGTCGCGGGCTGCCTTTTAGGGTGGCTAAACTCTAGTTGGAAGGAAGTGTGAGAGTCATATATAGGAATTCTTACCTTGACTTAGTGAAAGCACCTATGGAGCGGTGGCTTGTCGTCTTGCTGAACTCCAGTTTGGAAGATGTGCGAGAGTATGTATTCATAGGGATATTTACAGCCACTTAGAGAAAGTAGCTCTCAGGGCTGGTGCGCAGGGTTACAAAACTACATTCAAAGAAGGACAAGAAAAATATACGGGGGAGGCTTACATTCGGGTAGAGAAAGCAACTCTCGTGGGGTGTATTGCCAGATGGCTAAACGTTGAGATTGGAACAAGTGTGAGTTTCTTGTGAATCACACTGAAGGATGAAGTCACTATGTAAAAGCTGGATACTTCTTAGCCAGACGGGAGTCACGATAGGAACACATACACTGACTGAGAGAAATCAATTGTTGGGTGGTGGGTTGTAGGTTTGCTAAAGTCCAGTTTGGAAGAAGTGCGAGAATCCTTTATAGGAATGCTTACATTCACTTCCAGAAAGCAGCAATCAGCGGTGGTTTGCAGGATTGCTACACCGCAGTTTGCAAGAAGTGCGAGAGTCGTGCATAGAAATGCTTAAATTCCCTTAGAGAAAGCAACTGTCGGCGGGTGATTTTTAGGCTTTCTAGCCTCTGGTTTGGATGAAGTGTGAGACATACATGGGAACGCTGACATTCCCTTCCAGAAAGCAAGTGTCGCGGAGTGGTTTTTAGGCTTGCAAGACTTCTGAATGGAAGAAGTGCGAGAGGCATATAGAGGAAGGCGTACATTTACTTAATGAAAGCAACTATAGTGGGATGCATTGGAGAATTGCTAAAGTCTGAGATTGGAAGAAGTGTGACCTTCCTGTCAAACACACTTGAGAAAGAAGTCATCACGTAGGACGGGGAGAGCTCCCAGCAGTAAGGAGTCATGTATAGGGACGCTTAAACTAACTTAGAGAGAGCAACTAGCAGGTGGTGCTCTGCAGGCTGGCTAAACGCTAGAATGGAGGAAGTGCCAGACGGTCTTCTATATTAACGCTTACATTCACTGAGAGAAAGAGACTATGTTGGGCGCTTTGTTACACTGGTAAACTCTGAGATTGGAAGAAGTGTGAGAGTTTCCTGTCCAACGCACTTAGGAAAGAAGTCATTATGTAGGAAGAGGAGAGTTCTTGGCTAGAAAGGGAGGACGCTTTCTATGTATGGGAACGCTTACATTCACTTCAAGAAACTATCGGGGGGTAATTAGTAGTTAAACTCTAGAAGAACTGTGAGAGTCCTATATAGGAAGGCTTGCATTCACTTAGGGAAAGCAAGTACGAAGAAGGAGTGGTTTGTAGGCTTGCTAAACTCTAGTGTTGACGAAATGCGAGAGTCCTATAGAGGGACGTTAACCTTCAGTTAGTGAGAGCAACTCTCGGGGGGGGGGGGGTGGTATTTAGGCTTGCTGAACTCTAGTTTGGAAGACATGTCCGAGTTATCCAGGAAGGCTTACAATCACTTAGCTAGAAAGCCAGTATCGGCGGTCGCCTTGTAGGCTTGCTAAACTCTAGTTTCCAGGAAGGGCAAGAGTCATATAGAGGATCACTTAAATTCACTCAGTGAAAGCAACTGTCGCGGGCTGCCTTTTAGGGTGGCTAAACTCTAGTTGGAAGGAAGTGTGAGAGTCATATATAGGAATTCTTACCTTGACTTAGTGAAAGCACCTATGGAGCGGTGGCTTGTCGTCTTGCTGAACTCCAGTTTGGAAGATGTGCGAGAGTATGTATTCATAGGGATATTTACAGCCACTTAGAGAAAGTAGCTCTCAGGGCTGGTGCGCAGGGTTACAAAACTACATTCAAAGAAGGACAAGAAAAATATACGGGGGAGGCTTACATTCGGGTAGAGAAAGCAACTCTCGTGGGGTGTATTGCCAGATGGCTAAACGTTGAGATTGGAACAAGTGTGAGTTTCTTGTGAATCACACTGAAGGATGAAGTCACTATGTAAAAGCTGGATACTTCTTAGCCAGACGGGAGTCACGATAGGAACACATACACTGACTGAGAGAAAGCAATTGTTGGGTGGTGGGTTGTAGGTTTGCTAAAGTCCAGTTTGGAAGAAGTGCGAGAATCCTTTATAGGAATGCTTACATTCACTTCCAGAAAGCAGCGATCAGCGGTGGTTTGCAGGATTGCTACACCGCAGTTTGCAAGAAGTGCGAGAGTCGTGCATAGCAATGCTTAAATTCCCTTAGAGAAAGCAACTGTCGGCGGGTGATTTTTAGGCTTTCTAGCCTCTGGTTTGGATGAAGTGTGAGACATACATGGGAACGCTTACATTCCCTTCCAGAAAGCAAGTGTCGCGGAGTGGTTTTTAGGCTTGCAAGACTTCTGAACGGAAGAAGTGCGAGAGGCATATACAGGAAGGTGTACATTTACTTAATGAAAGCAACTGTAGTGGGCTGCATTGGAGAATTGCTAAAGTCTGAGATTGGAAGAAGTGTGACCTTCCTGTCAAACACACTTGAGAAAGAAGTCATCACGTAGGACGTGGAGAGCTCCCAGCAGTAAGGAGTCATGTATAGGGACGCTTAAACTAACTTAGAGCGAGCAACTAGCAGGTGGTGCTCTGTAGGCTGGCTAAACGCTAGAATGGAGGAAGTGCCAGACGGTCTTCTATATTAACGCTTACATTCACTGAGAGAAAGAGACTATGTTGGGCGCTTTGTTACACTGGTAAACTCTGAGATTGGAAGAAGTGTGAGAGTTTCCTGTCCAACGCACTTAAGAAAGAAGTCATTATGTAGGAAGAGGAGAGTTCTCGGCTAGAAAGGGAGGAGGCTTTCTATGTATGGGAACGCTTACATTCACTTCAAGAAACTATCGGGGGGTAATTTGTAGTTAAACTCTAGAAGAACTGTGAGAGTCCTATATAGGAAGGCTTGCATTCACTTAGGGAAAGCAAGTACGAAGAAGGAGTGGTTTGTAGGCTTGCTAAACTCTAGTGTTGACGAAATGCGAGAGTCCTATAGAGGGACGTTAACCTTCAGTTAGTGAGAGCAACTCTCGGGGAGGGGGGTGGTATTTAGGCTTGCTGAACTCTAGTTTGGAAGACATGTCCGAGTTATCCAGGAAGGCTTACAATCACTTTGCTAGAAAGCCAGTATCGGCGGTCGCCTTGTAGGCTTGCTAAACTCTAGTTTCCAGGAAGGGCAAGAGTCATATAGAGGATCACTTAAATTCACTCAGTGAAAGCAACTGTCGCGGGCTGCCTTTTAGGGTGGCTAAACTCTAGTTGGAAGGAAGTGTGAGAGTCATATATAGGAATTCTTACCTTGACTTAGTGAAAGCACCTACGGAGCGGTGGCTTGTCGTCTTGCTGAACTCCAGTTTGGAAGATGTGCGAGAGTATGTATTCATAGGGATATTTACAGCCACTTAGAGAAAGTAGCTCTCAGGGCTGGTGCGCAGGGTTACAAAACTACATTCAAAGAAGGACAAGAAAAATATACGGGGGAGGCTTACATTCGGGTAGAGAAAGCAACTCTCGTGGGGTGTATTGCCAGATGGCTAAACGTTGAGATTGGAACAAGTGTGAGTTTCTTGTGAATCACACTGAAGGATGAAGTCACTATGTAAAAGCTGGATACTTCTTAGCCAGACGGGAGTCACGATAGGAACACATACACTGACTGAGAGAAAGCAATTGTTGGGTGGTGGGTTGTAGGTTTGCTAAAGTCCAGTTTGGAAGAAGTGCGAGAATCCTTTATAGGAATGCTTACATTCACTTCCAGAAAGCAGCGATCAGCGGTGGTTTGCAGGATTGCTACACCGCAGTTTGCAAGAAGTCCGAGAGTCGTGCATAGCAATGCTTAAATTCCCTTAGAGAAAGCAACTGTCGGCGGGTGATTTTTAGGCTTTCTAGCCTCTGGTTTGGATGAAGTGTGGGACATACATGGGAACGCTTACATTCCCTTCCAGAAAGCAATTGTCACGGAGTGGTTTTTAGGCTTGCAAGACTTCTGAACGGAAGAAGTGTGAGAGGCATATACAGGAAGGCGTACATTTACTTAATGAAAGCAACTATAGTGGGCTGCATTGGAGAATTGCTAAAGTCTGAGATTGGAAGAAGTGTGACCTTCCTGTCAAACACACTTGAGAAAGAAGTCATCACGTAGGACGGGGAGAGCTCCCAGCAGTAAGGAGTCATGTATAGGGACGCTTAAACTAACTTAGAGCGAGCAACTAGCAGGTGGTGCTCTGTAGGCTGGCTAAACGCTAGAATGGAGGAAGTGCCAGACGGTCTTCTATATTAACGCTTACATTCACTGAGAGAAAGAGACTATGTTGGGCGCTTTGTTACACTGGTAAACTCTGAGATTGGAAGAAGTGTGAGAGTTTCCTGTCCAACGCACTTAAGAAAGAAGTCATTATGTAGGAAGAGGAGAGTTCTCGGCTAGAAAGGGAGGACGCTTTCTATGTATGGGAACGCTTACATTCACTTCAAGAAACTATCGGGGGGTAATTTGTAGTTAAACTCTAGAAGAACTGTGAGAGTCCTATATAGGAAGGCTTGCATTCACTTAGGGAAAGCAAGTACGAAGAAGGAGTGGTTTGTAGGCTTGCTAAACTCTAGTGTTGACGAAATGCGAGAGTCCTATAGAGGGACGTTAACCTTCAGTTAGTGAGAGCAACTCTCGGGGGGGGGGTCGTATTTAGGCTTGCTGAACTCTAGTTTGGAAGACATGTCCGAGTTATCCAGGAAGGCTTACAATCACTTAGCTAGAAAGCCAGTATCGGCGGTCGCCTTGTAGGCTTGCTAAACTCTAGTTTCCAGGAAGGGCAAGAGTCATATAGAGGATCACTTAAATTCACTCAGTGAAAGCAACTGTCGCGGGCTGCCTTTTAGGGTGGCTAAACTCTAGTTGGAAAGAAGTGTGAGAGTCATATATAGGAATTCTTACCTTGACTTAGTGAAAGCACCTATGGAGCGGTGGCTTGTCGTCTTGCTGAACTCCAGTTTGGAAGATGTGCGAGAGTATGTATTCATAGGGATATTTACAGCCACTTAGAGAAAGTAGCTCTCAGGGCTGGTGCGCAGGGTTACAAAACTACATTCAAAGAAGGACAAGAAAAATATACGGGGGAGGCTTACATTCGGGTAGAGAAAGCAACTCTCATGGGGTGTATTGCCAGATGGCTAAACGTTGAGATTGGAACAAGTGTGAGTTTCTTGTGAATCACACTGAAGGATGAAGTCACTATGTAAAAGCTGGATACTTCTTAGCCAGACGGGAGTCACGATAGGAACACATACACTGACTGAGAGAAAGCAATTGTTGGGTGGTGGGTTGTAGGTTTGCTAAAGTCCAGTTTGGAAGAAGTGCGAGAATCCTTTATAGGAATGCTTCCATTCACTTCCAGAAAGCAGCGATCAGCGGTGGTTTGCAGGATTGCTACACCGCAGTTTGCAAGAAGTGCGAGAGTCGTGCATAGCAATGCTTAAATTCCCTTAGAGAAAGCAACTGTCGGCGGGTGATTTTTAGGCTTTCTAGCCTCTGGTTTGGATGAAGTGTGAGACATACATGGGAACGCTTACATTCCCTTCCAGAAAGCAAGTGTCGCGGAGTGGTTTTTAGGCTTGCAAGACTTCTGAACGGAAGAAGTGCGAGAGGCATATACAGGAAGGTGTACATTTACTTAATGAAAGCAACTATAGTGGGCTGCATTGGAGAATTGCTAAAGTCTGAGATTGGAAGAAGTGTGACCTTCCTGTCAAACACACTTGAGAAAGAAGTCATCACGTAGGACGGGGAGAGCTCCCAGCAGTAAGGAGTCATGTATAGGGACGCTTAAACTAACTTAGAGCGAGCAACTAGCAGGTGGTGCTCTGTAGGCTGGCTAAACGCTAGAATGGAGGAAGTGCCAGACGGTCTTCTATATGAACGCTTACATTCACTGAGAGAAAGAGACTATGTTGGGCGCTTTGTTACACTGGTAAACTCTGAGATTGGAAGAAGTGTGAGAGTTTCCTGTCCAACGCACTTAGGAAAGAAGTCATTATGTAGGAAGAGGAGAGTTCTCGGCTAGAAAGGGAGGAGGCTTTCTATGTATGGGAACGCTTACATTCACTTCAAGAAACTATCAGGGGGTAATTTGTAGTTAAACTCTAGAAGAACTGTGAGAGTCCTATATAGGAAGGCTTGCATTCACTTAGGGAAAGCAAGTACGAAGAAGGAGTGGTTTGTAGGCTTGCTAAACTCTAGTGTTGACGAAATGCGAGAGTCCTATAGAGGGACGTTAACCTTCAGTTAGTGAGAGCAACTCTCGGGGAGGGGGGTGGTATTTAGGCTTGCTGAACTCTAGTTTGGAAGACATGTCCGAGTTATCCAGGAAGGCTTACAATCACTTAGCTAGAAAGCCAGTATCGGCGGTCGCCTTGTAGGCTTGCTAAACTCTAGTTTCCAGGAAGGGCAAGAGTCATATAGAGGATCACTTAAATTCACTCAGTGAAAGCAACTGTCGCGGGCTGCCTTTTAGGGTGGCTAAACTCTAGTTGGAAGGAAGTGTGAGAGTCATATATAGGAATTCTTACCTTGACTTAGTGAAAGCACCTATGGAGCGGTGGCTTGTCGTCTTGCTGAACTCCAGTTTGGAAGATGTGCGAGAGTATGTATTCATAGGGATATTTACAGCCACTTAGAGAAAGTAGCTCTCAGGGCTGGTGCGCAGGGTTACAAAACTACATTCAAAGAAGGACAAGAAAAATATACGGGGGAGGCTTACATTCGGGTAGAGAAAGCAACTCTCGTGGGGTGTATTGCCAGATGGCTAAACGTTGAGATTGGAACAAGTGTGAGTTTCTTGTGAATCACACTGAAGGATGAAGTCACTATGTAAAAGCTGGATACTTCTTAGCCAGACGGGAGTCACGATAGGAACACATACACTGACTGAGAGAAAGCAATTGTTGGGTGGTGGGTTGTAGGTTTCCTAAAGTCCACTTTGGAAGAAGTGCGAGAATCCTTTATAGGAATGCTTACATTCACTTCCAGAAAGCAGCGATCAGCGGTGGTTTGCAGGATTGCTACACCGCAGTTTGCAAGAAGTGCGAGAGTCGTGCATAGCAATGCTTAAATTCCCTTAGAGAAAGCAACTGTCGGCGGGTGATTTTTAGGCTTTCTAGCCTCTGGTTTGGATGAAGTGTGAGACATACATGGGAACGCTTACATTCCCTTCCAGAAAGCAAGTGTCGCGGAGTGGTTTTTAGGCTTGCAAGACTTCTGAACGGAAGAAGTGCGAGAGGCATATACAGGAAGGCGTACATTTACTTAATGAAAGCAACTATAGTGGGCTGCATTGGAGAATTGCTAAAGTCTGAGATTGGAAGAAGTGTGACCTTCCTGTCAAACACACTTGAGAAAGAAGTCATCACGTAGGACGGGGAGAGCTCCCAGCAGTAAGGAGTCATGTATAGGGACGCTTAAACTAACTTAGAGCGAGCAACTAGCAGGTGGTGCTCTGTAGGCTGGCTAAACGCTAGAATGGAGGAAGTGCCAGACGGTCTTCTATATTAACGCTTACATTCACTGAGAGAAAGAGACTATGTTGGGCGCTTTGTTACACTGGTAAACTCTGAGATTGGAAGAAGTGTGAGAGTTTCCTGTCCAACGCACTTAGGAAAGAAGTCATTATGTAGGAAGAGGAGAGTTCTCGGCTAGAAAGGGAGGAGGCTTTCTATGTATGGGAACGCTTACATTCACTTCAAGAAACTATCGGGGGGTAATTTGTAGTTAAACTCTAGAAGAACTGTGAGAGTCCTATATAGGAAGGCTTGCATTCACTTAGGGAAAGCAAGTACGAAGAAGGAGTGGTTTGTAGGCTTGCTAAACTCTAGTGTTGACGAAATGCGAGAGTCCTATAGAGGGACGTTAACCTTCAGTTAGTGAGAGCAACTCTCGGGGGGGGGGGTGGTATTTAGGCTTGCTGAACTCTAGTTTGGAAGACATGTCCGAGTTATCCAGGAAGGCTTACAATCACTTAGCTAGAAAGCCAGTATCGGCGGTCGCCTTGTAGGCTTGCTAAACTCTAGTTTCCAGGAAGGGCAAGAGTCATATAGAGGATCACTTAAATTCACTCAGTGAAAGCAACTGTCACGGGCTGCCTTTTAGGGTGGCTAAACTCTAGTTGGAAAGAAGTGTGAGAGTCATATATAGGAATTCTTACCTTGACTTAGTGAAAGCACCTATGGAGCGGTGGCTTGTCGTCTTGCTGAACTCCAGTTTGGAAGATGTGCGAGAGTATGTATTCATAGGGATATTTACAGCCACTTAGAGAAAGTAGCTCTCAGGGCTGGTGCGCAGGGTTACAAAACTACATTCAAAGAAGGACAAGAAAAATATACGGGGGAGGCTTACATTCGGGTAGAGAAAGCAACTCTCGTGGGCTGTATTTCCAGATGGCTAAACGTTGAGATTGGAACAAGTGTGAGTTTCTTGTGAATCACACTGAAGGATGAAGTCACTATGTAAAAGCTGGATACTTCTTAGCCAGATGGGAGTCACGATAGGAACACATACACTGACTGAGAGAAAGCAATTGTTGGGTGGTGGGTTGTAGGTTTGCTAAAGTCCAGTTTGGAAGAAGTGCGAGAATCCTTTCTAGGAATGCTTCCATTCACTTCCAGAAAGCAGCGATCAGCGGTGGTTTGCAGGATTGCTACACCGCAGTTTGCAAGAAGTGCGAGAGTCGTGCATAGCAATGCTTAAATTCCCTTAGAGAAAGCAACTGTCGGCGGGTGATTTTTAGGCTTTCTAGCCTCTGGTTTGGATGAAGTGTGAGACATACATGGGAACGCTGACATTCCCTTCCAGAAAGCAAGTGTCGCGGAGTGGTTTTTAGGCTTGCAAGACATCTGAACGGAAGAAGTGCGAGAGGCATATACAGGAAGGCGTACATTTACTTAATGAAAGCAACTATAGTGGGATGCATTGGAGAATTGCTAAAGTCTGAGATTGGAAGAAGTGTGACCTTCCTGTCAAACACACTTGAGAAAGAAGTCATCACGTAGGACGGGGAGAGCTCCCAGCAGTAAGGAGTCATATATAGGGACGCTTAAACTAACTTAGAGAGAGCAACTAGCAGGTGGTGCTCTGTAGGCTGGCTAAACGCTAGAATGGAGGAAGTGCCAGACGGTCTTCTATATGAACGCTTACATTCACTGAGAGAAAGAGACTATGTTGGGCGCTTTGTTACACTGGTAAGCTCTGAGATTGGAAGAAGTGTGAGAGTTTCCTGTCCAACGCACTTAAGAAAGAAGTCATTATGTAGGAAGAGGAGAGTTCTCGGCTAGAAAGGGAGGAGGCTTTCTATGTATGGGAACGCTTACATTCACTTCAAGAAACTATCGGGGGGTAATTTGTAGTTAAACTCTAGAAGAACTGTGAGAGTCCTATATAGGAAGGCTTGCATTCACTTAGGGAAAGCAAGTACGAAGAAGGAGTGGTTTGTAGGCTTGCTAAACTCTAGTGTTGACGAAATGCGAGAGTCCTATAGAGGGACGTTAACCTTCAGTTAGTGAGAGCAACTCTCGGGGGGGGGGTGGTATTTAGGCTTGCTGAACTCTAGTTTGGAAGACATGTCCGAGTTATCCAGGAAGGCTTACAATCACTTAGCTAGAAAGCCAGTATCGGCGGTCGCCTTGTAGGCTTGCTAAACTCTAGTTTACAGGAAGGGCAAGAGTCATATAGAGGATCACTTAAATTCACTCATTGAAAGCAACTGTCGCAGGCTGCCTTTTAGGGTGGCTAAACTCTAGTTGGAAAGAAGTGTGAGAGTCATATATAGGAATTCTTACCTTGACTTAGTGAAAGCACCTATGGAGCGGTGGCTTGTCGTCTTGCTGAACTCCAGTTTGGAAGATGTGCGAGAGTATGTATTCATAGGGATATTTACAGCCACTTAGAGAAAGTAGCTCTCAGGGCTGGTGCGCAGGGTTACAAAACTACATTCAAAGAAGGACAAGAAAAATATACGGGGGAGGCTTACATTCGGGTAGAGAAAGCAACTCTCGTGGGGTGTATTGCCAGATGGCTAAACGTTGAGATTGGAACAAGTGTGAGTTTCTTGTGAATCACACTGAAGGATGAAGTCACTATGTAAAAGCTGGATACTTCTTAGCCAGACGGGAGTCACGATAGGAACACATACACTGACTGAGAGAAAGCAATTGTTGGGTGGTGGGTTGTAGGTTTCCTAAAGTCCAGTTTGGAAGAAGTGCGAGAATCCTTTATAGGAATGCTTACATTCACTTCCAGAAAGCAGCGATCAGCGGTGGTTTGCAGGATTGCTACACCGCAGTTTGCAAGAAGTGCGAGAGTCGTGCATAGCAATGCTTAAATTCCCTTAGAGAAAGCAACTGTCGGCGGGTGATTTTTAGGCTTTCTAGCCTCTGGTTTGGATGAAGTGTGAGACATACATGGGAACGCTTACATTCCCTTCCAGAAAGCAAGTGTCGCGGACTGGTTTTTAGGCTTGCAAGACTTCTGAACGGAAGAAGTGCGAGAGGCATATACAGGAAGGCGTACATTTACTTAATGAAAGCAACTATACTGGGATGCATTGGAGAATTGCTAAAGTCTGAGATTGGAAGAAGTGTGACCTTCCTGTCAAACACACTTGAGAAAGAAGTCATCACGTAGGACGGGGAGAGCTCCCAGCAGTAAGGAGTCATGTATAGGGACGCTTAAACTAACTTAGAGCGAGCAACTAGCAGGTGGTGCTCTGTAGGCTGGCTAAACGCTAGAATGGAGGAAGTGCCAGACGGTCTTCTATATTAACGCTTACATTCACTGAGAGAAAGAGACTATGTTGGGCGCTTTGTTACACTGGTAAACTCTGAGATTGGAAGAAGTGTGAGAGTTTCCTGTCCAACGCACTTAGGAAAGAAGTCATTATGTAGGAAGAGGAGAGTTCTCGGCTAGAAAGGGAGGACGCTTTCTATGTATGGGAACGCTTACATTCACTTCAAGAAACTATCGGGGGGTAATTTGTAGTTAAACTCTAGAAGAACTGTGAGAGTCCTATATAGGAAGGCTTGCATTCACTTAGGGAAAGCAAGTACGAAGAAGGAGTGGTTTGTAGGCTTGCTAAACTCTAGTGTTGACGAAATGCGAGAGTCCTATAGAGGGACGTTAACCTTCAGTTAGTGAGAGCAACTCTCGGGGGGGGGGGTGGTATTTAGGCTTGCTGAACTCTAGTTTGGAAGACATGTCCGAGTTATCCAGGAAGGCTTACAATCACTTAGCTAGAAAGCCAGTATCGGCGGTCGCCTTGTAGGCTTGCTAAACTCTAGTTTCCAGGAAGGGCAAGAGTCATATAGAGGATCACTTAAATTCACTCAGTGAAAGCAACTGTCGCGGGCTGCCTTTTAGGGTGGCTAAACTCTAGTTGGAAAGAAGTGTGAGAGTCATATATAGGAATTCTTACCTTGACTTAGTGAAAGCACCTATGGAGCGGTGGCTTGTCGTCTTGCTGAACTCCAGTTTGGAAGATGTGCGAGAGTATGTATTCATAGGGATATTTACAGCCACTTAGAGAAAGTAGCTCTCAGGGCTGGTGCGCAGGGTTACAAAACTACATTCAAAGAAGGACAAGAAAAATATACGGGGGAGGCTTACATTCGGGTAGAGAAAGCAACTCTCGTGGGGTGTATTGCCAGATGGCTAAACGTTGAGATTGGAACAAGTGTGAGTTTCTTGTGAATCACACTGAAGGATGAAGTCACTATGTAAAAGCTGGATACTTCTTAGCCAGACGGGAGTCACGATAGGAACACATACACTGACTGAGAGAAAGCAATTGTTGGGTGGTGGGTTGTAGGTTTGCTAAAGTCCAGTTTGGAAGAAGTGCGAGAATCCTTTATAGGAATGCTTACATTCACTTCCAGAAAGCAGCGATCAGCGGTGGTTTGCAGGATTGCTACACCGCAGTTTGCAAGAAGTGCGAGAGTCGTGCTTAGCAATGCTTAAATTCCCTAAGAGAAAGCAACTGTCGGCGGGTGATTTTTAGGCTTTCTAGCCTCTGGTTTGGATGAAGTGTGAGACATACATGGGAACGCTTACATTCCCTTCCAGAAAGCAAGTGTCGCGGAGTGGTTTTTAGGCTTGCAAGACTTCTGAACGGAAGAAGTGCGAGAGGCATATACAGGAAGGCGTACATTTACTTAATGAAAGCAACTATAGTGGGATGCATTGGAGAATTGCTAAAGTCTGAGATTGGAAGAAGTGTGACCTTCCTGTCAAACACACTTGAGAAAGAAGTCATCACGTAGGACGGGGAGAGCTCCCAGCAGTAAGGAGTCATGTATAGGGACGCTTAAACTAACTTAGAGCGAGCAACTAGCAGGTGGTGCTCTGTAGGCGGGCTAAACGCTAGAATGGAGGAAGTGCCAGACGGTCTTCTATATTAACGCTTACATTCACTGAGAGAAAGAGATATGTTGGGCGCTTTGTTACACTGGTAAACTCTGAGATTGGAAGAAGTGTGAGAGTTTCCTGTCCAACGCACTTAAGAAAGAAGTCATTATGTAGGAAGAGGAGAGTTCTCGGCTAGAAAGGGAGGAGGCTTTCTATGTATGGGAACGCTTACATTCACTTCAAGAAACTATCGGGGGGTAATTTGTAGTTAAACTCTAGAAGAACTGTGAGAGTCCTATATAGGAAGGCTTGCATTCACTTAGGGAAAGCAAGTACGAAGAAGGAGTGGTTTGTAGGCTTGCTAAACTCTAGTGTTGACGAAATGCGAGAGTCCTATAGAGGGACGTTAACCTTCAGTTACTGAGAGCAACTCTCGGGGGGGCGGGGGTGGTATTTAGGCTTGCTGAACTCTAGTTTGGAAGACATGTCCGAGTTATCCAGGAAGGCTTACAATCACTTAGCTAGAAAGCCAGTATCGGCGGTCGCCTTGTAGGCTTGCTAAACTCTAGTTTCCAGGAAGGGCAAGAGTCATATAGAGGATCACTTAAATTCACTCAGTGAAAGCACCTGTCGCGGGCTGCCTTTTAGGGTGGCTAAACTCTAGTTGGAAGGAAGTGTGAGAGTCATATATAGGAATTCTTACCTTGACTTAGTGAAAGCACCTATGGAGCGGTGGCTTGTCGTCTTGCTGAACTCCAGTTTGGAAGATGTGCGAGAGTATGTATTCATAGGGATATTTACAGCCACTTAGAGAAAGTAGCTCTCAGGGCTGGTGCGCAGGGTTACAAAACTACATTCAAAGAAGGACAAGAAAAATATACGGGGGAGGCTTACATTCGGGTAGAGAAAGCAACTCTCGTGGGGTGTATTGCCAGATGGCTAAACGTTGAGATTGGAACAAGTGTGAGTTTCTTGTGAATCACACTGAAGGATGAAGTCACTATGTAAAAGCTGGATACTTCTTAGCCAGACGGGAGTCACGATAGGAACACATACACTGACTGAGAGAAAGCAATTGTTGGGTGGTGGGTTGTAGGTTTGCTAAAGTCCAGTTTGGAAGAAGTGCGAGAATCCTTTATAGGAATGCTTACATTCACTTCCAGAAAGCAGCGATCAGCGGTGGTTTGCAGGATTGCTACACCGCAGTTTGCAAGAAGTGCGAGAGTCGTGCATAGCAATGCTTAAATTCCCTTAGAGAAAGCAACTGTCGGCGGGTGATTTTTAGGCTTTCTAGCCTCTGGTTTGGATGAAGTGTGAGACATACATGGGAATGCTTACATTCCCTTCCAGAAAGCAAGTGTCGCGGAGTGGTTTTTAGGCTTGCAAGACTTCTGAACGGAAGAAGTGCGAGAGGCATATACAGGAAGGCGTACATTTACTTAATGAAAGCAACTATAGTGTGCTGCATTGGAGAATTGCTAAAGTCTGAGATTGGAAGAAGTGTGACCTTCCTGTCAAACACACTTGAGAAAGAAGTCATCACGTAGGACGGGGAGAGCTCCCAGCAGTAAGGAGTCATGTATAGGGACGCTTAAACTAACTTAGACAGATCAACTAGCAGGTGGTGCTCTGTAGGCTGGCTAAACGCTAGAATGGAGGAAGTGCCAGATGGTCTTCTATATTAACGCTTACATTAACTGAGAGAAAGAGACTATGTTGGGCGCTTTGTTACACTGGTAAACTCTGAGATTGGAAGAAGTGTGAGAGTTTCCTGTCCAACGCACTTAGGAAAGAAGTCATTATGTAGGAAGAGGAGAGTTCTCGGCTAGAAAGGGAGGACGCTTTCTATGTATGGGAACGCTTACATTCACTTCAAGAAACTATCGGGGGGTAATTTGTAGTTAAACTCTAGAAGAACTGTGAGAGTCCTATATAGGAAGGCTTGCATTCACTTAGGGAAAGCAAGTACGAAGAAGGAGTGGTTTGTAGGCTTGCTAAACTCTAGTGTTGACGAAATGCGAGAGTCCTATAGAGGGACGTTAACCTTCAGTTAGTGAGAGCAACTCTCGGGGAGGGGGGTGGTATTTAGGCTTGCTGAACTCTAGTTTGGAAGACATGTCCGAGTTATCCAGGAAGGCTTACAATCACTTAGCTAGAAAGCCAGTATCGGCGGTCGCCTTGTAGGCTTGCTAAACTCTAGTCTCCAGGAAGGGCAAGAGTCATATAGAGGATCACTTAAATTCACTCAGTGAAAGCAACTGTCGCGGGCTGCCTTTTAGGGTGGCTAAACTCTAGTTGGAAAGAAGTGTGAGAGTCATATATAGGAATTCTTACCTTGACTTAGTGAAAGCACCTATGGAGCGGTGGCTTGTCGTCTTGCTGAACTCCAGTTTGGAAGATGTGCGAGAGTATGTATTCATAGGGATATTTACAGCCACTTAGAGAAAGTAGCTCTCATGGCTGGTGCGCAGGGTTACAAAACTACATTCAAAGAAGGACAAGAAAAATATACGGGGGAGGCTTACATTCGGGTAGAGAAAGCAACTCTCGTGGGGTGTATTGCCAGATGGCTAAACGTTGAGATTGGAACAAGTGTGAGTTTCTTGTGAATCACACTGAAGGATGAAGTCACTATGTAAAAGCTGGATACTTCTTAGCCAGACGGGAGTCACGATAGGAACACATACACTGACTGAGAGAAAGCAATTGTTGGGTGGTGGGTTGTAGGTTTGCTAAAGTCCAGTTTGGAAGAAGTGCGAGAATCCTTTATAGGAATGCTTACATTCACTTCCAGAAAGCAGCGATCAGCGGTGGTTTGCAGGATTGCTACACCGCAGTTTGCAAGAAGTGCGAGAGTCGTGCATAGCAATGCTTAAATTCCCTTAGAGAAAGCAACTGTCGGCGGGTGATTTTTAGGCTTTCTAGCCTCTGGTTTGGATGAAGTGTGAGACATACATGGGAACGCTTACATTCCCTTCCAGAAAGCAAGTGTCGCGGAGTGGTATTTAGGCTTGCAAGACTTCTGAACGGAAGAAGTGCGAGAGGCATATACAGGAAGGCGTACATTTACTTAATGAAAGCAACTATAGTGGGATGCATTGGAGAATTGCTAAAGTCTGAGATTGGAAGAAGTGTGACCTTCCTGTCAAACACACTTGAGAAAGAAGTCATCACGTAGGACGGGGAGAGCTCCCAGCAGTAAGGAGTCATGTATAGGGACGCTTAAACTAACTTAGAGCGAGCAACTAGCAGGTGGTGCTCTGTAGGCTGGCTAAACGCTAGAATGGAGGAAGTGCCAGACGGTCTTCTATATGAACGCTTACATTCACTGAGAGAAAGAGACTATGTTGGGTGCTTTGTTACACTGGTAAACTCTGAGATTGGAAGAAGTGTGAGAGTTTCCTGTCCAACGCACTTAAGAAAGAAGTAATTATGTAGGAAGAGGAGAGTTCTTGGCTAGAAAGGGAGGAGGCTTTCTATGTATGGGAACGCTTACATTCACTTCAAGAAACTATCGGGGGGTAATTTGTAGTTAAACTCTAGAAGAACTGTGAGAGTCCTATATAGGAAGGCTTGCATTCACTTAGGGAAAGCAAGTACGAAGAAGGAGTGGTTTGTAGGCTTGCTAAACTCTAGTGTTGACGAAATGCGAGAGTCCTATAGAGGGGCGTTAACCTTCAGTTAGTGAGAGCAACTCTCGGGGAGGGGGGTGGTATTTAGGCTTGCTGAACTCTAGTTTGGAAGACATGTCCGAGTTATCCAGGAAGGCTTACAATCACTTAGCTAGAAAGCCAGTATCGGCGGTCGCCTTGTAGGCTTGCTAAACTCTAGTTTCCAGGAAGGGCAAGAGTCATATAGAGGATCACTTAAATTCACTCAGTGAAAGCAACTGTCGCAGGCTGCCTTTTAGGGTGGCTAAACTCTAGTTGGAAGGAAGTGTGAGAGTCATATATAGGAATTCTTACCTTGACTTAGTGAAAGCACCTATGGAGCGGTGGCTTGTCATCTTGCTGAACTCCAGTTTGGAAGATGTGCGAGAGTATGTATTCATAGGGATATTTACAGCCACTTAGAGAAAGTAGCTCTCAGGGCTGGTGCGCAGGGTTACAAAACTACATTCAAAGAAGGACAAGAAAAATATACGGGGGAGGCTTACATTCGGGTAGAGAAAGCAACTCTCGTGGGGTGTATTGCCAGATGGCTAAACGTTGAGATTGGAACAAGTGTGAGTTTCCTGTGAATCACAATGAAAGATCAATTCACTATGTAAAAGCTGGATACTTCTTAGCCAGACGGGAGTCACGATAGGAACACATACACTGACTGAGAGAAAGCAATTGTTGGGTGGTGGGTTGTAGGTTTGCTAAAGTCCAGTTTGGAAGAAGTGCGAGAATCCTTTATAGGAATGCTTACATTCACTTCCAGAAAGCAGCGATCAGCGGTGGTTTGCAGGATTGCTACACCGCAGTTTGCAAGAAGTGCGAGAGTCGTGCATAGCAATGCTTAAATTCCCTTAGAGAAAGCAACTGTCGACGGGTGATTTTTAGGCTTTCTAGCCTCTGGTTTGGATGAAGTGTGAGACATACATGGGAACGCTTACATTCCCTTCCAGAAAGCAAGTGTCGCGGAGTGGTTTTTAGGCTTGCAAGACTTCTGAACGGAAGAAGTGCGAGAGGCATATACAGGAAGGCGTACATTTACTTAATGAAAGCAACTATAGTGGGATGCATTGGAGAATTGCTAAAGTCTGAGATTGGAAGAAGTGTGACCTTCCTGTCAAACACACTTGAGAAAGAAGTCATCACGTAGGATGGGGAGAGCTCCCAGCAGTAAGGAGTCATGTATAGGGACGCTTAAACTAACTTAGAGAGAGCAACTAGCAGGTGGTGCTCTGTAGGCTGGCTAAACGCTAGAATGGAGGAAGTGCCAGACGGTCTTCTATATTAACGCTTACATTCACTGAGAGAAAGAGACTATGTTGGGCGCTTTGTTACACTGGTAAACTCTGAGATTGGAAGAAGTGTGAGAGTTTCCTGTCCAACGCATTAAGAAAGAAGTCATTATGTAGGAAGAGGAGAGTTCTCGGCTAGAAAGGGAGGACGCTTTCTATGTATAGGAACGCTTACATTCACTTCAAGAAACTATCGGGGGGTAATTTGTAGTTAAACTCTAGAAGAACTGTGAGAGTCCTATATAGGAAGGCTTGCATTCACTTAGGGAAAGCAAGTACGAAGAAGGAGTGGTTTGTAGGCTTGCTAAACTCTAGTGTTGACGAAATGCGAGAGTCCTATAGAGGGACGTTAACCTTCAGTTAGTGAGAGCAACTCTCGGGGCGGGGGGGTGGTATTTAGGCTTGCTGAACTCTAGTTTGGAAGACATGTCCGAGTTATCCAGGAAGGCTTACAATCACTTAGCTAGAAAGCCAGTATCGGCGGTCGCCTTGTAGCCTTGCTAAACTCTAGTTTACAGGAAGGGCAAGAGTCATATAGAGGATCACTTAAATTCACTCAGTGAAAGCCACTGTCGCAGGCTGCCTTTTAGGGTGGCTAAACTCTAGTTGGAAAGAAGTGTGAGAGTCATATATAGGAATTCTTACCTTGACTTAGTGAAAGCACCTATGGAGCGGTGGCTTGTCGTCTTGCTGAACTCCAGTTTGGAAGATGTGCGAGAGTATGTATTCATAGGGATATTTACAGCCACTTAGAGAAAGTAGCTCTCAGGGCTGGTGCGCAGGGTTACAAAACTACATTCAAAGAAGGACAAGAAAAATATACGGGGGAGGCTTACATTCGGGTAGAGAAAGCAACTCTCGTGGGGTGTATTGCCAGATGGCTAAACGTTGAGATTGGAACAAGTGTGAGTTTCTTGTGAATCACACTGAAGGATGAAGTCACTATGTAAAAGCTGGATACTTCTTAGCCAGACGGGAGTCACGATAGGAACACATACACTGACTGAGAGAAAGCAATTGTTGGGTGGTGGGTTGTAGGTTTGCTAAAGTCCAGTTTGGAAGAAGTGCTAGAATCCTTTATAGGAATGCTTACATTCACTTCCAGAAAGCAGCGATCAGCGGTGGTTTGCAGGATTGCTACACCGCAGTTTGCAAGAAGTGTGAGAGTCGTGCATAGCAATGCTTAAATTCCCTTAGAGAAAGCAACTGTCGGCGGGTGATTTTTAGGCTTTCTAGCCTCTGGTTTGGATGAAGTGTGAGACATACATGGGAACGCTTACATTCCCTTCCAGAAAGCAAGTGTCGCGGAGTGGTATTTAGGCTTGCAAGACTTCTGAACGGAAGAAGTGCGAGAGGCATATACAGGAAGGCGTACATTTACTTAATGAAAGCAACTATAGTGGGCTGCATTGGAGAATTGCTAAAGTCTGAGATTGGAAGAAGTGTGACCTTCCTGTCAAACACACTTGAGAAAGAAGTCATCATGTAGGACGGGGAGAGCTCCCAGCAGTAAGGAGTCATGTATAGGGACGCTTAAACTAACTTAGAGCGAGCAACTAGCAGGTGGTGCTCTGTAGGCTGGCTAAACGCTAGAATGGAGGAAGTGCCAGACGGTCTTCTATATTAACGCTTACATTCACTGAGAGAAAGAGACTATGTTGGGCGCTTTGTTACACTGGTAAACTCTGAGATTGGAAGAAGTGTGAGAGTTTCCTGTCCAACGCACTTAAGAAAGAAGTCATTATGTAGGAAGAGGAGAGTTCTCGGCTAGAAAGGGAGGACGCTTTCTATGTATGGGAACGCTTACATTCACTTCAAGAAACTATCGGGGGGTAATTTGTAGTTAAACTCTAGAAGAACTGTGAGAGTCCTATATAGGAAGGCTTGCATTCACTTAGGGAAAGCAAGTACGAAGAAGAAGTGGTTTGTAGGCTTGCTAAACTCTAGTGTTGACGAAATGCGAGAGTCCTATAGAGGGACGTTAACCTTCAGTTAGTGAGAGCAACTCTCGGGCAGGGGGGTGGTATTTAGGCTTGCTGAACTCTAGGTTGGAAGACATGTCCGAGTTATCCAGGAAGGCTTACAATAACTTAGCTAGAAAGCCAGTATCGGCGGTCGCCTTGTAGGCTTGCTAAACTCTAGTTTCCAGGAAGGGCAAGAGTCATATAGAGGATCACTTAAATTCACTCAGTGAAAGCAACTGTCGCGGGCTGCCTTTTAGGGTGGCTAAACTCTAGTTGGAAAGAAGTGTGAGAGTCATATATAGGAATTCTTACCTTGACTTAGTGAAAGCACCTATGGAGCGGTGGCTTGTCGTCTTGCTGAACTCCAGTTTGGAAGATGTGCGAGAGTATGTATTCATAGGGATATTTACAGCCACTTAGAGAAAGTAGCTCTCAGGGCTGGTGCGCAGGGTTACAAAACTACATTCAAAGAAGGACAAGAAAAATATACGGGGGAGGCTTACATTCGGGTAGAGAAAGCAACTCTCGTGGGGTGTATTGCCAGATGGCTAAACGTTGAGATTGGAACAAGTGTGAGTTTCTTGTGAATCACACTGAAGGATGAAGTCACTATGTAAAAGCTGGATACTTCTTAGCCAGACGGGAGTCACGATAGGAACACATACACTGACTGAGAGAAAGCAATTGTTGGGCGGTGGGTTGTAGGTTTGCTAAAGTCTACTTTGGAAGAAGTGCGAGAATCCTTTATAGGAATGCTTACATTCACTTCCAGAAAGCAGCGATCAGCGGTGGTTTGCAGGATTGCTACACCGCAGTTTGCAAGAAGTGCGAGAGTCGTGCATAGCAATGCTTAAATTCCCTTAGAGAAAGCAACTGTCGGCGGGTGATTTTTAGGCTTTCTAGCCTCTGGTTTGGATGAAGTGTGAGACATACATGGGAACGCTTACATTCCCTTCCAGAAAGCAAGTGTCGCGGAGTGGTTTTTAGGCTTGCAAGACTTCTGAACGGAAGAAGTGCGAGAGGCATATACAGGAAGGCGTACATTTACTTAATGAAAGCAACTATAGTGGGATGCATTGGAGAATTGCTAAAGTCTGAGATTGGAAGAAGTGTGACCTTCCTGTCAAACACACTTGAGAAAGAAGTCATCACGTAGGACGGGGAGAGCTCCCAGCAGTAAGGAGTCATGTATAGGGACGCTTAAACTAACTTAGAGCGAGCAACTAGCAGGTGGTGCTCTGTAGGCTGGCTAAACGCTAGAATGGAGGAAGTGCCAGACGGTCTTCTATATTAACGCTTACATTCACTGAGAGAAAGAGACTATGTTGGGCGCTTTGTTACACTGGTAAACTCTGAGATTGGAAGAAGTGTGAGAGTTTCCTGTCCAACGCACTTAAGAAAGAAGTCATTATGTAGGAAGAGGAGAGTTCTCGGCTAGAAAGGGAGGACGCTTTCTATGTATGGGAACGCTTACATTCACTTCAAGAAACTATCGGGGGGTAATTTGTAGTTAAACTCTAGAAGAACTGTGAGAGTCCTATATAGGAAGGCTTGCATTCACTTAGGGAAAGCAAGTACGAAGAAGGAGTGGTTTGTAGGCTTGCTAAACTCTAGTGTTGACGAAATGCGAGAGTCCTATAGAGGGACGTTAACCTTCAGTTAGTGAGAGCAACTCTCGGGGAGGGGGGTGGTATTTAGGCTTGCTGAACTCTAGTTTGGAAGACATGTCCGAGTTATCCAGGAAGGCTTGCAATCACTTAGCTAGAAAGCCAGTATCGGCGGTCGCCTTGTAGGCTTGCTAAACTCTAGTTTCCAGGAAGGGCAAGAGTCATATAGAGGATCACTTAAATTCACTCAGTGAAAGCAACTGTCGCGGGCTGCCTTTTAGGGTGGCTAAACTCTAGTTGGAAAGAAGTGTGAGAGTCATATATAGGAATTCTTACCTTGACTTAGTGAAAGCACCTATGGAGCGGTGGCTTGTCGTCTTGCTGAACTCCAGTTTGGAAGATGTGCGAGAGTATGTATTCATAGGGATATTTACAGCCACTTAGAGAAAGTAGCTCTCAGGGCTGGTGCGCAGGGTTACAAAACTACATTCAAAGAAGGACAAGAAAAATATACGGGGGAGGCTTACATTCGGGTAGAGAAAGCAACTCTCGTGGGGTGTATTGCCAGATGGCTAAACGTTGAGATTGGAACAAGTGTGAGTTTCTTGTGAATCACACTGAAGGATGAAGTCACTATGTAAAAGCTGGATACTTCTTAGCCAGACGGGAGTCACGATAGGAACACATACACTGACTGAGAGAAAGCAATTGTTGGGTGGTGGGTTGTAGGTTTGCTAAAGTCCAGTTTGGAAGAAGTGCGAGAATCCTTTATAGGAATGCTTACATTCACTTCCAGAAAGCAGCGATCAGCGGTGGTTTGCAGGATTGCTACACCGCAGTTTGCAAAAAGTACGAGAGTCGTGCATAGCAATGCTTAAATTCCCTTAGAGAAAGCAACTGTCGGCGGGTGATTTTTAGGCTTTCTAGCCTCTGGTTTGGATGAAGTGTGAGACATACATGGGAACGCTTACATTCCCTTCCAGAAAGCAAGTGTCGCGGAGTGGTTTTTAGGCTTGCAAGACTTCTGAACGGAAGAAGTGCGAGAGGCTTATACAGGAAGGCGTACATTTACTTAATGAAAGCAACTATAGTGGGCTGCATTGGAGAATTGCTAAAGTCTGAGATTGGAAGAAGTGTGACCTTCCTGTCAAACACACTTGAGAAAGAAGTCATCACGTAGGACGGGGAGAGCTCCCAGCAGTAAGGAGTCATGTATAGGGACGCTTAAACTAACTTAGAGCGAGCAACTAGCAGGTGGTGCTCTGTAGGCTGGCTAAACGCTAGAATGGAGGAAGTGCCAGACGGTCTTCTATATGAACGCTTACATTCATTGAGAGAAAGAGACTATGTTGGGCGCTTTGTTACACTGGTAAACTCTGAGATTGGAAGAAGTGTGAGAGTTTCCTGTCCAACGCACTTAAGAAAGAAATCGTTATGTAGGAAGAGGAGAGTTCTCGGCTAGAAAGGGAGGAGGCTTTCTATGTATGGGAACGCTTACATTCACTTCAAGAAACTATCGGGGGGTAATTTGTAGTTAAACTCTAGAAGAACTGTGAGAGTCCTATATAGGAAGGCTTGCATTCACTTAGGGAAAGCAAGTACGAAGAAGGAGTGGTTTGTAGGCTTGCTAAACTCTAGTGTTGACGAAATGCGAGAGTCCTATAGAGGGACGTTAACCTTCAGTTAGTGAGAGCAACTCTCGGGGAGGGGGGTGGTATTTAGGCTTGCTGAACTCTAGTTTGGAAGACATGTCCGAGTTATCCAGGAAGGCTTACAATCACTTAGCTAGAAAGCCAGTATCGGCGGTCGCCTTGTAGGCTTGCTAAACTCTAGTTTCCAGGAAGGGCAAGAGTCATATAGAGGATCACTTAAATTCACTCAGTGAAAGCAACTGTCGCAGGCTGCCTTTTAGGGTGGCTAAACTCTAGTTGGAAGGAAGTGTGAGAGTCATATATAGGAATTCTTACCTTGACTTAGTGAAAGCACCTATGGAGCGGTGGCTTGTCGTCTTGCTGAACTCCAGTTTGGAAGATGTGCGAGAGTATGTATTCATAGGGATATTTACAGCCACTTAGAGAAAGTAGCTCTCAGGGCTGGTGCGCAGGGTTACAAAACTACATTCAAAGAAGGACAAGAAAAATATACGGGGGAGGCTTACATTCGGGTAGAGAAAGCAACTCTCGTGGGGTGTATTGCCAGATGGCTAAACGTTGAGATTGGAACAAGTGTGAGTTTCTTGTGAATCACACTGAAGGATGAAGTCACTATGTAAAAGCTGGATACTTCTTAGCCAGACGGGAGTCACGATAGGAACACATACACTGACTGAGAGAAAGCAATTGTTGGGCGGTGGGTTGTAGGTTTGCTAAAGTCCACTTTGGAAGAAGTGCGAGAATCCTTTATAGGAATGCTTACATTCACTTCCAGAAAGCAGCGATCAGCGGTGGTTTGCAGGATTGCTACACCGCAGTTTGCAAGAAGTGCGAGAGTCGTGCATAGCAATGCTTAAATTCCCTTAGAGAAAGCAACTGTCGGCGGGTGATTTTTAGGCTTTCTAGCCTCTGGTTTGGATGAAGTGTGAGACATACATGGGAACGCTTACATTCCCTTCCAGAAAGCAAGTGTCGCGGAGTGGTTTTTAGGCTTGCAAGACTTCTGAACGGAAGAAGTGCGAGAGGCATATACAGGAAGGCGTACATTTACTTAATGAAAGCAACTATAGTGGGCTGCATTGGAGAATTGCTAAAGTCTGAGATTGGAAGAAGTGTGACCTTCCTGTCAAACACACTTGAGAAAGAAGTCATCACGTAGGACGGGGAGAGCTCCCAGCAGTAAGGAGTCATGTATAGGGACGCTTAAACTAACTTAGAGCGAGCAACTAGCAGGTGGTGCTCTGTAGGCTGGCTAAACGCTAGAATGGAGGAAGTGCCAGACGGTCTTCTATATTAACGCTTACATTCACTGAGAGAAAGAGACTATGTTGGGCGCTTTGTTACACTGGTAAACTCTGAGATTGGAAGAAGTGTGAGAGTTTCCTGTCCAACGCACTTAAGAAAGAAGTCATTATGTAGGAAGAGGAGAGTTCTCGGCTAGAAAGGGAGGACGCTTTCTATGTATGGGAACGCTTACATTCACTTCAAGAAACTATCGGGGGGTAATTTGTAGTTAAACTCTAGAAGAACTGTGAGAGTCCTATATAGGAAGGCTTGCATTCACTTAGGGAAAGCAAGTACGAAGAAGGAGTGGTTTGTAGGCTTGCTAAACTCTAGTGTTGACGAAATGCGAGAGTCCTATAGAGGGACGTTAACCTTCAGTTAGTGAGAGCAACTCTCGGGGAGGGGGGTGGTATTTAGGCTTGCTGAACTCTAGTTTGGAAGACATGTCCGAGTTATCCAGGAAGGCTTGCAATCACTTAGCTAGAAAGCCAGTATCGGCGGTCGCCTTGTAGGCTTGCTAAACTCTAGTTTCCAGGAAGGGCAAGAGTCATATAGAGGATCACTTAAATTCACTCAGTGAAAGCAACTGTCGCGGGCTGCCTTTTAGGGTGGCTAAACTCTAGTTGGAAAGAAGTGTGAGAGTCATATATAGGAATTCTTACCTTGACTTAGTGAAAGCACCTATGGAGCGGTGGCTTGTCGTCTTGCTGAACTCCAGTTTGGAAGATGTGCGAGAGTATGTATTCATAGGGATATTTACAGCCACTTAGAGAAAGTAGCTCTCAGGGCTGGTGCGCAGGGTTACAAAACTACATTCAAAGAAGGACAAGAAAAATATACGGGGGAGGCTTACATTCGGGTAGAGAAAGCAACTCTCGTGGGGTGTATTGCCAGATGGCTAAACGTTGAGATTGGAACAAGTGTGAGTTTCTTGTGAATCACACTGAAGGATGAAGTCACTATGTAAAAGCTGGATACTTCTTAGCCAGACGGGAGTCACGATAGGAACACATACACTGACTGAGAGAAAGCAATTGTTGGGTGGTGGGTTGTAGGTTTGCTAAAGTCCAGTTTGGAAGAAGTGCGAGAATCCTTTATAGGAATGCTTACATTCACTTCCAGAAAGCAGCGATCAGCGGTGGTTTGCAGGATTGCTACACCGCAGTTTGCAAAAAGTACGAGAGTCGTGCATAGCAATGCTTAAATTCCCTTAGAGAAAGCAACTGTCGGCGGGTGATTTTTAGGCTTTCTAGCCTCTGGTTTGGATGAAGTGTGAGACATACATGGGAACGCTTACATTCCCTTCCAGAAAGCAAGTGTCGCGGAGTGGTTTTTAGGCTTGCAAGACTTCTGAACGGAAGAAGTGCGAGAGGCTTATACAGGAAGGCGTACATTTACTTAATGAAAGCAACTATAGTGGGCTGCATTGGAGAATTGCTAAAGTCTGAGATTGGAAGAAGTGTGACCTTCCTGTCAAACACACTTGAGAAAGAAGTCATCACGTAGGACGGGGAGAGCTCCCAGCAGTAAGGAGTCATGTATAGGGACGCTTAAACTAACTTAGAGCGAGCAACTAGCAGGTGGTGCTCTGTAGGCTGGCTAAACGCTAGAATGGAGGAAGTGCCAGACGGTCTTCTATATGAACGCTTACATTCACTGAGAGAAAGAGACTATGTTGGGCGCTTTGTTACACTGGTAAACTCTGAGATTGGAAGAAGTGTGAGAGTTTCCTGTCCAACGCACTTAAGAAAGAAGTCGTTATGTAGGAAGAGGAGAGTTCTCGGCTAGAAAGGGAGGAGGCTTTCTATGTATGGGAACGCTTACATTCACTTCAAGAAACTATCGGGGGGTAATTTGTAGTTAAATTCTAGAAGAACTGTGAGAGTCCTATATAGGAAGGCTTGCATTCACTTAGGGAAAGCAAGTACGAAGAAGGAGTGGTTTGTAGGCTTGCTAAACTCTAGTGTTGACGAAATGCGAGAGTCCTATAGAGGGACGTTAACCTTCAGTTAGTGAGAGCAACTCTCGGGGAGGGGGGTGGTATTTAGGCTTGCTGAACTCTAGTTTGGAAGACATGTCCGAGTTATCCAGGAAGGCTTACAATCACTTAGCTAGAAAGCCAGTATCGGCGGTCGCCTTGTAGGCTTGCTAAACTCTAGTTTCCAGGAAGGGCAAGAGTCATATAGAGGATCACTTAAATTCACTCAGTGAAAGCAACTGTCGCAGGCTGCCTTTTAGGGTGGCTAAACTCTAGTTGGAAGGAAGTGTGAGAGTCATATATAGGAATTCTTACCTTGACTTAGTGAAAGCACCTATGGAGCGGTGGCTTGTCGTCTTGCTGAACTCCAGTTTGGAAGATGTGCGAGAGTATGTATTCATAGGAATATTTACAGCCACTTAGAGAAAGTAGCTCTCAGGGCTGGTGCGCAGGGTTACAAAACTACATTCAAAGAAGGACAAGAAAAATATACGGGGGAGGCTTACATTCGGGTAGAGAAAGCAACTCTCGTGGGGTGTATTGCCAGATGGCTAAACGTTGAGATTGGAACAAGTGTGAGTTTCTTGTGAATCACACTGAAGGATGAAGTCACTATGTAAAAGCTGGATACTTCTTAGCCAGACGGGAGTCACGATAGGAACACATACACTGACTGAGAGAAAGCAATTGTTGGGTGGTGGGTTGTAGGTTTGCTAAAGTCCACTTTGGAAGAAGTGCGAGAATCCTTTATAGGAATGCTTACATTCACTTCCAGAAAGCAGCGATCAGCGGTGGTTTGCAGGATTGCTACACCGCAGTTTGCAAGAAGTGCGAGAGTCGTGCATAGCAATGCTTAAATTCCCTTAGAGAAAGCAACTGTCGGCGGGTGATTTTTAGGCTTTCTAGCCTCTGGTTTGGATGAAGTGTGAGACATACATGGGAACGCTTACATTCCCTTCCAGAAAGCAAGTGTCGCGGAGTGGTTTTTAGGCTTGCAAGACTTCTGAACGGAAGAAGTGCGAGAGGCATATACAGGAAGGCGTACATTTACTTAATGAAAGCAACTATAGTGGGATGCATTGGAGAATTGCTAAAGTCTGAGATTGGAAGAAGTGTGACCTTCCTGTCAAACACACTTGAGAAAGAAGTCATCACGTAGGACGGGGAGAGCTCCCAGCAGTAAGGAGTCATGTATAGGGACGCTTAAACTAACTTAGAGCGAGCAACTAGCAGGTGGTGCTCTGTAGGCTGGCTAAACGCTAGAATGGAGGAAGTGCCAGACGGTCTTCTATATTAACGCTTACATTCACTGAGAGAAAGAGACTATGTTGGGCGCTTTGTTACACTGGTAAACTCTGAGATTGGAAGAAGTGTGAGAGTTTCCTGTCCAACGCACTTAAGAAAGAAGTCATTATGTAGGAAGAGGAGAGTTCTCGGCTAGAAAGGGAGGAGGCTTTCTATGTATGGGAACGCTTACATTCACTTCAAGAAACTATCGGGGGGTAATTTGTAGTTAAACTCTAGAAGAACTGTGAGAGTCCTATATAGGAAGGCTTGCATTCACTTAGGGAAAGCAAGTACGAAGAAGGAGTGGTTTGTAGGCTTGCTAAACTCTAGTGTTGACGAAATGCGAGAGTCCTATAGAGGGACGTTAACCTTCAGTTAGTGAGAGCAACTCTCGGTGGGGGGGTGGTATTTAGGCTTGCTGAACTCTAGTTTGGAAGACATGTCCGAGTTATCCAGGAAGGCTTACAATCACTTAGCTAGAAAGCCAGTATCGGCGGTCGCCTTGTAGGCTTGCTAAACTCTAGTTTCCAGGAAGGGCAAGAGTCATATAGAGGATCACTTAAATTCACTCAGTGAAAGCAACTGTCGCGGGCTGCCTTTTAGGGTGGCTAAACTCTAGTTGGAAAGAAGTGTGAGAGTCATATATAGGAATTCTTACCTTGACTTAGTGAAAGCACCTATGGAGCGGTGGCTTGTCGTCTTGCTGAACTCCAGTTTGGAAGATGTGCGAGAGTATGTATTCATAGGGATATTTACAGCCACTTAGAGAAAGTAGCTCTCAGGGCTGGTGCACAGGGTTACAAAACTACATTCAAAGAAGGACAAGAAAAATATACGGGGGAGGCTTACATTCGGGTAGAGAAAGCAACTCTCGTGGGGTGTATTGCCAGATGGCTAAACGTTGAGATTGGAACAAGTGTGAGTTTCTTGTGAATCACACTGAAGGATGAAGTCACTATGTAAAAGCTGGATACTTCTTAGCCAGACGGGAGTCACGATAGGAACACATACACTGACTGAGAGAAAGCAATTGTTGGGTGGTGGGTTGTAGGTTTGCTAAAGTCCAGTTTGGAAGAAGTGCGAGAATCCTTTATAGGAATGCTTACATTCACTTCCAGAAAGCAGCGATCAGCGGTGGTTTGCAGGATTGCTACACCGCAGTTTGCAAGAAGTGCGAGAGTCGTGCATAGCAATGCTTAAATTCCCTTAGAGAAAGCAACTGTCGGCGGGTGATTTTTAGGCTTTCTAGCCTCTGGTTTGGATGAAGTGTGAGACATACATGGGAACGCTTACATTCCCTTCCAGAAAGCAAGTGTCGCGGAGTGGTTTTTAGGCTTGCAAGACTTCTGAACGGAAGAAGTGCGAGAGGCATATACAGGAAGGCGTACATTTACTTAATGAAAGCAACTATAGTGGGCTGCATTGGAGAATTGCTAAAGTCTGAGATTGGAAGAAGTGTGACCTTCCTGTCAAACACACTTGAGAAAGAAGTCATCACGTAGGACGGGGAGAGCTCCCAGCAGTAAGGAGTCATGTATAGGGACGCTTAAACTAACTTAGAGCGAGCAACTAGCAGGTGGTGCTCTGTAGGCTGGCTAAACGCTAGAATGGAGGAAGTGCCAGACGGTCTTCTATATGAACGCTTACATTCACTGAGAGAAAGAGACTATGTTGGGCGCTTTGTTACACTGGTAAACTCTGAGATTGGAAGAAGTGTGAGAGTTTCCTGTCCAACGCACTTAGGAAAGAAGTCATTATGTAGGAAGAGGAGAGTTCTCAGCTAGAAAGGGAGGAGGCTTTCTATGTATGGGAACGCTTACATTCACTTCAAGAAACTATCGGGGGGTAATTTGTAGTTAAACTCTAGAAGAACTGTGAGAGTCCTATATAGGAAGGCTTGCATTCACTTAGGGAAAGCAAGTACGAAGAAGGAGTGGTTTGTAGGCTTGCTAAACTCTAGTGTTGACGAAATGCGAGAGTCCTATAGAGGGACGTTAACCTTCAGTTAGTGAGAGCAACTCTCGGGGGGGGGGGTGGTATTTAGGCTTGCTGAACTCTAGTTTGGAAGACATGTCCGAGTTATCCAGGAAGGCTTACAATCACTTAGCTAGAAAGCCAGTATCGGCGGTCGCCTTGTAGGCTTGCTAAACTCTAGTTTCCAGGAAGGGCAAGAGTCATATAGAGGATCACTTAAATTCACTCAGTGAAAGCAACTGTCGCCGGCTGCCTTTTAGGGTGGCTAAACACTAGTTGGAAGGAAGTGTGAGAGTCATATATAGGAATTCTTACCTTGACTTAGTGAAAGCACCTATGGAGCGGTGGCTTGTCGTCTTGCTGAACTCCAGTTTGGAAGATGTGCGAGAGTATGTATTCATAGGGATATTTACAGCCACTTAGAGAAAGTAGCTCTCAGGGCTGGTGCGCAGGGTTACAAAACTACATTCAAAGAAGGACAAGAAAAATATACGGGGGAGGCTTACATTCGGGTAGAGAAAGCAACTCTCGTGGGGTGTATTGCCAGATGGCTAAACGTTGAGATTGGAACAAGTGTGAGTTTCTTGTGAATCACACTGAAGGATGAAGTTACTATGTAAAAGCTGGATACTTCTTAGCCAGATGGGAGTCACGATAGGAACACATACACTGACTGAGAGAAAGCAATTGTTGGGTGGTGGGCTGTAGGTTTGCTAAAGTCCAGTTTGGAAGAAGTGCGAGAATCCTTTATAGGAATGCTTACATTCACTTCCAGAAAGCAGCGATCAGCGGTGGTTTGCAGGATTGCTACACCGCAGTTTGCAAGAAGTGCGAGAGTCGTGCATAGCAATGCTTAAATTCCCTTAGAGAAAGCAACTGTCAGCGGGTGATTTTTAGGCTTTCTAGCCTCTGGTTTGGATGAAGTGTGAGACATACATGGGAACGCTTACATTCCCTTCCAGAAAGCAAGTGTCGCGGAGTGGTTTTTAGGCTTGCAAGACTTCTGAACGGAAGAAGTGCGAGAGGCATATACAGGAAGGCGTACATTTACTTAATGAAAGCAACTATAGTGGGATGCATTGGAGAATTGCTAAAGTCTGAGATTGGAAGAAGTGTGACCTTCCTGTCAAACACACTTGAGAAAGAAGTCATCACGTAGGACGGGGAGAGCTCCCAGCAGTAAGGAGTCATGTATAGGGACGCTTAAACTAACTTAGAGCGAGCAACTAGCAGGTGGTGCTCTGTAGGCTGGCTAAACGCTAGAATGGAGGAAGTGCCAGACGGTCTTCTATATTAACGCTTACATTCACTGAGAGAAAGAGACTATGTTGGGCGCTTTGTTACACTGGTAAACTCTGAGATTGGAAGAAGTGTGAGAGTTTCCTGTCCAACGCTCTTAAGAAAGAAGTCATTATGTAGGAAGAGGAGAGTTCTCGGCTAGAAACGGAGGACGCTTTCTATGTATGGGAACGCTTACATTCACTTCAAGAAACTATCGGGGGGTAATTTGTAGTTAAACTCTAGAAGAACTGTGAGAGTCCTATATAGGAAGGCTTGCATTCACTTAGGGAAAGCAAGTACGAAGAAGGAGTGGTTTGTAGGCTTGCTAAACTCTAGTGTTGACGAAATGCGAGAGTCCTATAGAGGGACGTTAACCTTCAGTTAGTGAGAGCAACTCTCGGGGAGGGGGGTGGTATTTAGGCTTGCTGAACTCTAGTTTGGAAGACATGTCCGAGTTATCCAGGAAGGCTTACAATCACTTAGCTAGAAAGCCAGTATCGGCGGTCGCCTTGTAGGCTTGCTAAACTCTAGTTTCCAGGAAGGGCAAGAGTCATATAGAGGATCACTTAAATTCACTCAGTGAAAGCAACTGTCACAGGCTGCCTTTTAGGGTGGCTAAACTCCAGTTGGAAGGAAGTGTGAGAGTCATATATAGGAATTCTTACCTTGACTTAGTGAAAGCACCTATGGAGCGGTGGCTTGTCGTCTTGCTGAACTCCAGTTTGGAAGATGTGCGAGAGTATGTATTCATAGGGATATTTACAGCCACTTAGAGAAAGTAGCTCTCAGGGCTGGTGCGCAGGGTTACAAAACTACATTCAAAGAAGGACAAGAAAAATATACGGGGGAGGCTTACATTCGGGTAGAGAAAGCAACTCTCGTGGGGTGCATTGCCAGATGGCTAAACGTTGAGATTGGAACAAGTGTGAGTTTCTTGTGAATCACACTGAAGGATGAAGTCACTATGTAAAAGCTGGATACTTCTTAGCCAGACGGGAGTCACGATAGGAACACATACACTGACTGAGAGAAAGCAATTGTTGGGTGGTGGGTTGTAGGTTTGCTAAAGTCCAGTTTGGAAGAAGTGCGAGAATCCTTTATAGGAATGCTTACATTCACTTCCAGAAAGCAGCGATCAGCGGTGGTTTGCAGGATTGCTACACCGCAGTTTGCAAGAAGTGCGAGAGTCGTGCATAGCAATGCTTAAATTCCCTTAGAGAAAGCAACTGTCGGCGGGTGATTTTTAGGCTTTCTAGCCTCTGGTTTGGATGAAGTGTGAGACATACATGGGAACGCTTACATTCCCTTCCAGAAAGCAAGTGTCGCGGAGTGGTTTTTAGGCTTGCAAGACTTCTGAACGGAAGAAGTGCGAGAGGCATATACAGGAAGGCGTACATTTACTTAATGAAAGCAACTATAGTGGGATGCATTGGAGAATTGCTAAAGTCTGAGATTGGAAGAAGTGTGACCTTCCTGTCAAACACACTTGAGAAAGAAGTCATCACGTAGGACGGGGAGAGCTCCCAGCAGTAAGGAGTCATGTATAGGGACGCTTAAACTAACTTAGAGCGAGCAACTAGCAGGTGGTGCTCTGTAGGCTGGCTAAACGCTAGAATGGAGGAAGTGCCAGACGGTCTTCTCTATTAACGCTTACATTCACTGAGAGAAAGAGACTATGTTGGGCGCTTTGTTGCACTGGTAAACTCTGAGATTGGAAGAAGTGTGAGAGTTTCCTGTCCAACGCACTTAAGAAAGAAGTCATTATGTAGGAAGAGGAGAGTTCTCGGCTAGAAAGGGAGGACGCTTTCTATGTATGGGAACGCTTACATTCACTTCAAGAAACTATCGGGGGGTAATTTGTAGTTAAACTCTAGAAGAACTGTGAGAGTCCTATATAGGAAGGCTTGCATTCACTTAGGGAAAGCAAGTACGAAGAAGGAGTGGTTTGTAGGCTTTCTAAACTCTAGTGTTGACGAAATGCGAGAGTCCTATAGAGGGACGTTAACCTTCAGTTAGTGAGAGCAACTCTCGGGGAGGGGGGTGGTATTTAGGCTTGCAGAACTCTAGTTTGGAAGACATGTCCGAGTTATCCAGGAAGGTTACAATCACTTAGCTAGAAAGCCAGTATCGGCGGTCGCCTTGTAGGCTTGCTAAACTCTAGTTTCCAGGAAGGGCAAGAGTCATATAGAGGATCACTTAAATTCACTCTGTGAAAGCAACTGTCGCGGGCTGCCTTTTAGGGTGGCTAAACTCTAGTTGGAAGGAAGTGTGAGAGTCATATATAGGAATTCTTACCTTGACTTAGTGAAAGCACCTATGGAGCGGTGGCTTGTCGTCTTGCTGAACTCCAGTTTGGAAGATGTGCGAGAGTATGTATTCATAGGGATATTTACAGCCACTTAGAGAAAGTAGCTCTCAGGGCTGGTGCGCAGGGTTACAAAACTACATTCAAAGAAGGACAAGAAAATTATACGGGGGAGGCTTACATTCGGGTAGAGAAAGCAACTCTCGTGGGGTGTATTGCCAGATGGCTAAACGTTGAGATTGGAACAAGTGTGAGTTTCTTGTGAATCACACTGAAGGATGAAGTCACTATGTAAAAGCTGGATACTTCTTAGCCAGACGGGAGTCACGATAGGAACACATACACTGACTGAGAGAAAGCAATTGTTGGGTGGTGGGTTGTAGGTTTGCTAAAGTCCAGTTTGGAAGAAGTGCGAGAATCCTTTATAGGAATGCTTCCATTCACTTCCAGAAAGCAGCGATCAGCGGTGGTTTGCAGGATTGCTACACCGCAGTTTGCAAGAAGTGCGAGAGTCGTGCATAGCAATGCTTAAATTCCCTTAGAGAAAGCAACTGTCGGCGGGTGATTTTTAGGCTTTCTAGCCTCTGGTTTGGATGAAGTGTGAGACATACATGGGAACGCTTACATTCCCTTCCAGAAAGCAAGTGTCGCGGAGTGGTTTTTAGGCTTGCAAGACTTCTGAACGGAAGAAGTGCGAGAGGCATATACGGAAGGCGTACATTTACTTAATAAAAGCCACTATAGTGGGATGCATTGGAGAATTGCTAAAGTCTGAGATTGGAAGAAGTGTGACCTTCCTGTCAAACACACTTGAGAAAGAAGTCATCACGTAGGACGTGGAGAGCTCCCAGCAGTAAGGAGTCATGTATAGGGACGCTTAAACTAACTTAGAGCGAGCAACTAGCAGGTGGTGCTCTGTAGGCTGGCTAAACGCTAGAATGGAGGAAGTGCCAGACGGTCTTCTATATTAACGCTTACATTCACTGAGAGAAAGAGACTATGTTGGGCGCTTTGTTACACTGGTAAACTCTGAGATTGGAGGAAGTGTGAGAGTTTCCTGTCCAACGCACTTAGGAAAGAAGTCATTATGTAGGAAGAGGAGAGTTCTCGGCTAGAAAGGGAGGAGGCTTTCTATGTATGGGAACGCTTACATTCACTTCAAGAAACTATCGGGGGGTAATTTGTAGTTAAACTCTAGAAGAACTGTGAGAGTCCTATATAGGAAGGCTTGCATTCACTTAGGGAAAGCAAGTACGAAGAAGGAGTGGTTTGTAGGCTTGCTAAACTCTAGTGTTGACGAAATGCGAGAGTCCTATAGAGGGACGTTAACCTTCAGTTAGTGAGAGCAACTCTCGGGGGGGGGGGGTGGTATTTAGGCTTGCTGAACTCTAGTTTGGAAGACATGTCCGAGTTATCCAGGAAGGCTTACAATCACTTAGCTAGAAAGCCAGTATCGGCGGTCGCCTTGTAGGCTTGCTAAACTCTAGTTTCCAGGAAGGGCAAGAGTCATATAGAGGATCACTTAAATTCACTCAGTGAAAGCAACTGTCGCGGGCTGCCTTTTAGGGTGGCTAAACTCTAGTTGGAAAGAAGTGTCAGAGTCATATATAGGAATTCTTACCTTGACTTAGTGAAAGCACCTATGGAGCGGTGGCTTGTCGTCTTGCTGAACTCCAGTTTGGAAGATGTGCGAGAGTATGTATTAATAGGGATATTTACAGCCACTTAGAGAAAGTAGCTCTCAGGGCTGGTGCGCAGGGTTACAAAACTACATTCAAAGAAGGACAAGAAAAATATACGGGGGAGGCTTACATTCGGGTAGAGAAAGCAACTCTCGTGGGGTGTATTGCCAGATGGCTAAACGTTGAGATTGGAACAAGTGTGAGTTTCTTGTGAATCACACTGAAGGATGAAGTCACTATGTAAAAGCTGGATACTTCTTAGCCAGACGGGAGTCACGATAGGAACACATACACTGACTGAGAGAAAGCAATTGTTGGGTGGTGGGTTGTAGGTTTGCTAAAGTCCAGTTTGGAAGAAGTGCGAGAATCCTTTATAGGAATGCTTACATTCACTTCCAGAAAGCAGCGATCAGCGGTGGTTTGCAGGATTGCTACACCGCAGTTTGCAAGAAGTGCGAGAGTCGTGCATAGCAATGCTTAAATTCCCTTAGAGAAAGCAACTGTCGGCGGGTGATTTTTAGGCTTTCTAGCCTCTGGTTTGGATGAAGTGTGAGACATACATGGGAACGCTTACATTCCCTTCCAGAAAGCAAGTGTCGCGGAGTGGTTTTTAGGCTTGCAAGACTTCTGAACGGAAGAAGTGCGAGAGGCTTATACAGGAAGGCGTACATTTACTTAATGAAAGCAACTATAGTGGGCTGCATTGGAGAATTGCTAAAGTCTGAGATTGGAAGAAGTGTGACCTTCCTGTCAAACACACTTGAGAAAGAAGTCATCACGTAGGACGGGGAGAGCTCCCAGCAGTAAGGAGTCATGTATAGGGACGCTTAAACTAACTTAGAGCGAGCAACTAGCAGGTGGTGCTCTGTAGGCTGGCTAAACGCTAGAATGGAGGAAGTGCCAGACGGTCTTCTATATGAACGCTTACATTCACTGAGAGAAAGAGACTATGTTGGGCGCTTTGTTACACTGGTAAACTCTGAGATTGGAAGAAGTGTGAGAGTTTCCTGTCCAACGCACTTAAGAAAGAAGTCGTTATGTAGGAAGAGGAGAGTTCTCGGCTAGAAAGGGAGGAGGCTTTCTATGTATGGGAACGCTTACATTCACTTCAAGAAACTATCGGGGGGTAATTTGTAGTTAAATTCTAGAAGAACTGTGAGAGTCCTATATAGGAAGGCTTGCATTCACTTAGGGAAAGCAAGTACGAAGAAGGAGTGGTTTGTAGGCTTGCTAAACTCTAGTGTTGACGAAATGCGAGAGTCCTATAGAGGGACGTTAACCTTCAGTTAGTGAGAGCAACTCTCGGGGAGGGGGGTGGTATTTAGGCTTGCTGAACTCTAGTTTGGAAGACATGTCCGAGTTATCCAGGAAGGCTTACAATCACTTAGCTAGAAAGCCAGTATCGGCGGTCGCCTTGTAGGCTTGCTAAACTCTAGTTTCCAGGAAGGGCAAGAGTCATATAGAGGATCACTTAAATTCACTCAGTGAAAGCAACTGTCGCAGGCTGCCTTTTAGGGTGGCTAAACTCTAGTTGGAAGGAAGTGTGAGAGTCATATATAGGAATTCTTACCTTGACTTAGTGAAAGCACCTATGGAGCGGTGGCTTGTCGTCTTGCTGAACTCCAGTTTGGAAGATGTGCGAGAGTATGTATTCATAGGAATATTTACAGCCACTTAGAGAAAGTAGCTCTCAGGGCTGGTGCGCAGGGTTACAAAACTACATTCAAAGAAGGACAAGAAAAATATACGGGGGAGGCTTACATTCGGGTAGAGAAAGCAACTCTCGTGGGGTGTATTGCCAGATGGCTAAACGTTGAGATTGGAACAAGTGTGAGTTTCTTGTGAATCACACTGAAGGATGAAGTCACTATGTAAAAGCTGGATACTTCTTAGCCAGACGGGAGTCACGATAGGAACACATACACTGACTGAGAGAAAGCAATTGTTGGGTGGTGGGTTGTAGGTTTGCTAAAGTCCACTTTGGAAGAAGTGCGAGAATCCTTTATAGGAATGCTTACATTCACTTCCAGAAAGCAGCGATCAGCAGTGGTTTGCAGGATTGCTACACCGCAGTTTGCAAGAAGTGCGAGAGTCGTGCATAGCAATGCTTAAATTCCCTTAGAGAAAGCAACTGTCGGCGGGTGATTTTTAGGCTTTCTAGCCTCTGGTTTGGATGAAGTGTGAGACATACATGGGAACGCTTACATTCCCTTCCAGAAAGCAAGTGTCGCGGAGTGGTTTTTAGGCTTGCAAGACTTCTGAACGGAAGAAGTGCGAGAGGCATATACAGGAAGGCGTACATTTACTTAATGAAAGCAACTATAGTGGGATGCATTGGAGAATTGCTAAAGTCTGAGATTGGAAGAAGTGTGACCTTCCTGTCAAACACACTTGAGAAAGAAGTCATCACGTAGGACGGAGAGAGCTCCCAGCAGTAAGGAGTCATGTATAGGGACGCTTAAACTAACTTAGAGCGAGCAACTAGCAGGTGGTGCTCTGTAGGCTGGCTAAACGCTAGAATGGAGGAAGTGCCAGACGGTCTTCTATATTAACGCTTACATTCACTGAGAGAAAGAGACTATGTTGGGCGCTTTGTTACACTGGTAAACTCTGAGATTGGAAGAAGTGTGAGAGTTTCCTGTCCAACGCACTTAAGAAAGAAGTCATTATGTAGGAAGAGGAGAGTTCTCGGCTAGAAAGGGAGGAGGCTTTCTATGTATGGGAACGCTTACATTCACTTCAAGAAACTATCGGGGGGTAATTTGTAGTTAAACTCTAGAAGAACTGTGAGAGTCCTATATAGGAAGGCTTGCATTCACTTAGGGAAAGCAAGTACGAAGAAGGAGTGGTTTGTAGGCTTGCTAAACTCTAGTGTTGACGAAATGCGAGAGTCCTATAGAGGGACGTTAACCTTCAGTTAGTGAGAGCAACTCTCGGGGGGGGGGTGGTATTTAGGCTTGCTGAACTCTAGTTTGGAAGACATGTCCGAGTTATCCAGGAAGGCTTACAATCACTTAGCTAGAAAGCCAGTATCGGCGGTCGCCTTGTAGGCTTGCTAAACTCTAGTTTCCAGGAAGGGCAAGAGTCATATAGAGGATCACTTAAATTCACTCAGTGAAAGCAACTGTCGCGGGCTGCCTTTTAGGGTGGCTAAACTCTAGTTGGAAAGAAGTGTGAGAGTCATATATAGGAATTCTTACCTTGACTTAGTGAAAGCACCTATGGAGCGGTGGCTTGTCGTCTTGCTGAACTCCAGTTTGGAAGATGTGCGAGAGTATGTATTCATAGGGATATTTACAGCCACTTAGAGAAAGTAGCTCTCAGGGCTGGTGCACAGGGTTACAAAACTACATTCAAAGAAGGACAAGAAAAATATACGGGGGAGGCTTACATTCGGGTAGAGAAAGCAACTCTCGTGGGGTGTATTGCCAGATGGCTAAACGTTGAGATTGGAACAAGTGTGAGTTTCTTGTGAATCACACTGAAGGATGAAGTCACTATGTAAAAGCTGGATACTTCTTAGCCAGACGGGAGTCACGATAGGAACACATACACTGACTGAGAGAAAGCAATTGTTGGGTGGTGGGTTGTAGGTTTGCTAAAGTCCAGTTTGGAAGAAGTGCGAGAATCCTTTATAGGAATGCTTACATTCACTTCCAGAAAGCAGCGATCAGCGGTGGTTTGCAGGATTGCTACACCGCAGTTTGCAAGAAGTGCGAGAGTCGTGCATAGCAATGCTTAAATTCCCTTAGAGAAAGCAACTGTCGGCGGGTGATTTTTAGGCTTTCTAGCCTCTGGTTTGGATGAAGTGTGAGACATACATGGGAACGCTTACATTCCCTTCCAGAAAGCAAGTGTCGCGGAGTGGTTTTTAGGCTTGCAAGACTTCTGAACGGAAGAAGTGCGAGAGGCATATACAGGAAGGCGTACATTTACTTAATGAAAGCAACTATAGTGGGCTGCATTGGAGAATTGCTAAAGTCTGAGATTGGAAGAAGTGTGACCTTCCTGTCAAACACACTTGAGAAAGAAGTCATCACGTAGGACGGGGAGAGCTCCCAGCAGTAAGGAGTCATGTATAGGGACGCTTAAACTAACTTAGAGCGAGCAACTAGCAGGTGGTGCTCTGTAGGCTGGCTAAACGCTAGAATGGAGGAAGTGCCAGACGGTCTTCTATATTAACGCTTACATTCACTGAGAGAAAGAGACTATGTTGGGCGCTTTGTTACACTGGTAAACTCTGAGATTGGAAGAAGTGTGAGAGTTTCCTGTCCAACGCTCTTAAGAAAGAAGTCATTATGTAGGAAGAGGAGAGTTCTCGGCTAGAAACGGAGGACGCTTTCTATGTATGGGAACGCTTACATTCACTTCAAGAAACTATCGGGGGGTAATTTGTAGTTAAACTCTAGAAGAACTGTGAGAGTCCTATATAGGAAGGCTTGCATTCACTTAGGGAAAGCAAGTACGAAGAAGGAGTGGTTTGTAGGCTTGCTAAACTCTAGTGTTGACGAAATGCGAGAGTCCTATAGAGGGACGTTAACCTTCAGTTAGTGAGAGCAACTCTCGGGGAGGGGGGTGGTATTTAGGCTTGCTGAACTCTAGTTTGGAAGACATGTCCGAGTTATCCAGGAAGGCTTACAATCACTTAGCTAGAAAGCCAGTATCGGCGGTCGCCTTGTAGGCTTGCTAAACTCTAGTTTCCAGGAAGGGCAAGAGTCATATAGAGGATCACTTAAATTCACTCAGTGAAAGCAACTGTCACAGGCTGCCTTTTAGGGTGGCTAAACTCCAGTTGGAAGGAAGTGTGAGAGTCATATATAGGAATTCTTACCTTGACTTAGTGAAAGCACCTATGGAGCGGTGGCTTGTCGTCTTGCTGAACTCCAGTTTGGAAGATGTGCGAGAGTATGTATTCATAGGGATATTTACAGCCACTTAGAGAAAGTAGCTCTCAGGGCTGGTGCGCAGGGTTACAAAACTACATTCAAAGAAGGACAAGAAAATTATACGGGGGAGGCTTACATTCGGGTAGAGAAAGCAACTCTCGTGGGGTGTATTGCCAGATGGCTAAACGTTGAGATTGGAACAAGTGTGAGTTTCTTGTGAATCACACTGAAGGATGAAGTCACTATGTAAAAGCTGGATACTTCTTAGCCAGACGGGAGTCACGATAGGAACACATACACTGACTGAGAGAAAGCAATTGTTGGGTGGTGGGTTGTAGGTTTGCTAAAGTCCAGTTTGGAAGAAGTGCGAGAATCCTTTATAGGAATGCTTACATTCACTTCCAGAAAGCAGCGATCAGCGGTGGTTTGCAGGATTGCTACACCGCAGTTTGCAAGAAGTGCGAGAGTCGTGCATAGCAATGCTTAAATTCCCTTAGAGAAAGCAACTGTCGGCGGGTGATTTTTAGGCTTTCTAGCCTCTGGTTTGGATGAAGTGTGAGACATACATGGGAACGCTTACATTCCCTTCCAGAAAGCAAGTGTCGCGGAGTGGTTTTTAGGCTTGCAAGACTTCTGAACGGAAGAAGTGCGAGAGGCATATACAGGAAGGCGTACATTTACTTAATGAAAGCAACTATAGTGGGATGCATTGGAGAATTGCTAAAGTCTGAGATTGGAAGAAGTGTGACCTTCCTGTCAAACACACTTGAGAAAGAAGTCATCACGTAGGACGGGGAGAGCTCCCAGCAGTAAGGAGTCATGTATAGGGACGCTTAAACTAACTTAGAGCGAGCAACTAGCAGGTGGTGCTCTGTAGGCTGGCTAAACGCTAGAATGGAGGAAGTGCCAGACGGTCTTCTCTATTAACGCTTACATTCACTGAGAGAAAGAGACTATGTTGGGCGCTTTGTTGCACTGGTAAACTCTAAGATTGGAAGAAGTGTGAGAGTTTCCTGTCCAACGCACTTAAGAAAGAAGTCATTATGTAGGAAGAGGAGAGTTCTCGGCTAGAAAGGGAGGACGCTTTCTATGTATGGGAACGCTTACATTCACTTCAAGAAACTATCGGGGGGTAATTTGTAGTTAAACTCTAGAAGAACTGTGAGAGTCCTATATAGGAAGGCTTGCATTCACTTAGGGAAAGCAAGTACGAAGAAGGAGTGGTTTGTAGGCTTTCTAAACTCTAGTGTTGACGAAATGCGAGAGTCCTATAGAGGGACGTTAACCTTCAGTTAGTGAGAGCAACTCTCGGGGAGGGGGGTGGTATTTAGGCTTGCAGAACTCTAGTTTGGAAGACATGTCCGAGTTATCCAGGAAGGTTACAATCACTTAGCTAGAAAGCCAGTATCGGCGGTCGCCTTGTAGGCTTGCTAAATTCTAGTTTCCAGGAAGGGCAAGAGTCATATAGAGGATCACTTAAATTCACTCTGTGAAAGCAACTGTCGCGGGCTGCCTTTTAGGGTGGCTAAACTCTAGTTGGAAGGAAGTGTGAGAGTCATATATAGGAATTCTTACCTTGACTTAGTGAAAGCACCTATGGAGCGGTGGCTTGTCGTCTTGCTGAACTCCAGTTTGGAAGATGTGCGAGAGTATGTATTCATAGGGATATTTACAGCCACTTAGAGAAAGTAGCTCTCAGGGCTGGTGCGCAGGGTTACAAAACTACATTCAAAGAAGGACAAGAAAATTATACGGGGGAGGCTTACATTCGGGTAGAGAAAGCAACTCTCGTGGGGTGTATTGCCAGATGGCTAAACGTTGAGATTGGAACAAGTGTGAGTTTCTTGTGAATCACACTGAAGGATGAAGTCACTATGTAAAAGCTGGATACTTCTTAGCCAGACGGGAGTCACGATAGGAACACATACACTGACTGAGAGAAAGCAATTGTTGGGTGGTGGGTTGTAGGTTTGCTAAAGTCCAGTTTGGAAGAAGTGCGAGAATCCTTTATAGAAATGCTTACATTCACTTCCAGAAAGCAGCGATCAGCGGTGGTTTGCAGGATTGCTACACCGCAGTTTGCAAGAAGTGCGAGAGTCATGCATAGCAATGCTTAAATTCCCTTAGAGAAAGCAACTGTCGGCGGGTGATTTTTAGGCTTTCTAGCCTCTGGTTTGGATGAAGTGTGAGACATACATGGGAACGCTTACATTCCCTTCCAGAAAGCAAGTGTCGCGGAGTGGTTTTTAGGCTTGCAAGACTTCTGAACGGAAGAAGTGCGAGAGGCATATACAGGAGGGCGTACATTTACTTAATGAAAGCAACTATAGTGGGATGCATTGGAGAATTGCTAAAGTCTGAGATTGGAAGAAGTGTGACCTTCCTGTCAAATACACTTGAGAAAGAAGTCATCACGTAGGACGGGGAGAGCTCCCAGCAGTAAGGAGTCATGTATAGGGACGCTTAAACTAACTTAGACAGAGCAACTAGCAGGTGGTGCTCTGTAGGCTGGCTAAACGCAAGAATGGAGGAAGTGTCAGACGGTCTTCTATATGAACGCTTACATTCACTGAGAGAAAGAGACTATGTTGGGCGCTTTGTTACACTGGTAAACTCTGAGATTGGAAGAAGTGTGAGAGTTTCCTGTCCAACGCACTTAGGAAACAAGTCATTATGTAGGAAGAAGAGAGTTCTCGGCTAGAAAGGGAGGAGGCTTTCTATGTATGGGAACGCTTACATTCACTTCAAGAAACTATCGGGGGGTAATTTGTAGTTAAACTCTAGAAGAACTGTGAGAGTCCTATATAGGAAGGCTTGCATTCACTTAGGGAAAGCAAGTACGAAGAAGGAGTGGTTTGTAGGCTTGCTAAACTCTAGTGTTGACGAAATGCGAGAGTCCTATAGAGGGACGTTAACCTTCAGTTAGTGAGAGCAACTCTCGGGGGGGGGGGTGGTATTTAGGCTTGCTGAACTCTAGTTTGGAAGACATGTCCGAGTTATCCAGGAAGGCTTACAATCACTTAGCTAGAAAGCCAGTATCGGCGGTCGCGTTGTAGGCTTACTAAACTCTAGTTTCCAGGAAGGGCAAGAGTCATATAGAGGATCACTTAAATTCACTCAGTGAAAGCAACTGTCGCGGGCTGCCTTTTAGGGTGGCTAAACTCTAGTTGGAAAGAAGTGTGAGAGTCATATATAGGAATTCTTACCTTGACTTAGTGAAAGCACCTATGGAGCGGTGGCTTGTCGTCTTGCTGAACTCCAGTTTGGAAGATGTGCGAGAGTATGTATTCATAGGGATATTTACAGCCACTTAGAGAAAGTAGCTCTCAGGGCTGGTGCGCAGGGTTACAAAACTACATTCAAAGAAGGACAAGAAAAATATACGGGGGAGGCTTACATTCGGGTAGAGAAAGCAACTCTCGTGGGGTGTATTGCCAGATGGCTAAACGTTGAGATTGGAACAAGTGTGAGTTTCTTGTGAATCACACTGAAGGATGAAGTTACTATGTAAAAGCTGGATACTTCTTAGCCAGACGGGAGTCACGATAGGAACACATACACTGACTGAGAGAAAGCAATTGTTGGGTGGTGGGTTGTAGGTTTGCTAAAGTCCAGTTTGGAAGAAGTGCGAGAATCCTTTATAGGAATGCTTACATTCACTTCCAGAAAGCAGCGATCAGCGGTGGTTTGCAGGATTGCTACACCGCAGTTTGCAAGAAGTGCGAGAGTCGTGCATAGCAATGCTTAAATTCCCTTAGAGAAAGCAACTGTCAGCGGGTGATTTTTAGGCTTTCTAGCCTCTGGTTTGGATGAAGTGTGAGACATACATGGGAACGCTTACATTCCCTTCCAGAAAGCAAGTGTCGCGGAGTGGTTTTTAGGCTTGCAAGACTTCTGAACGGAAGAAGTGCGAGAGGCATATACAGGAAGGCGTACATTTACTTAATGAAAGCAACTATAGTGGGATGCATTGGAGAATTGCTAAAGTCTGAGATTGGAAAAGTGTGACCTTCCTGTCAAACACACTTGAGAAAGAAGTCATCACGTAGGACGGGGAGAGCTCCCAGCAGTAAGGAGTCATGTATAGGGACGCTTAAACTAACTTAGAGCGAGCAACTAGCAGGTGGTGCTCTGTAGGCTGGCTAAACGCTAGAATGGAGGAAGTGCCAGACGGTCTTCTATATTAACGCTTACATTCACTGAGAGAAAGAGACTATGTTGGGCGCTTTGTTACACTGGTAAACTCTGAGATTGGAAGAAGTGTGAGAGTTTCCTGTCCAACGCTCTTAAGAAAGAAGTCATTATGTAGGAAGAGGAGAGTTCTCGGCTAGAAACGGAGGACGCTTTCTATGTATGGGAACGCTTACATTCACTTCAAGAAACTATCGGGGGGTAATTTGTAGTTAAACTCTAGAAGAACTGTGAGAGTCCTATATAGGAAGGCTTGCATTCACTTAGGGAAAGCAAGTACGAAGAAGGAGTGGTTTGTAGGCTTGCTAAACTCTAGTGTTGACGAAATGCGAGAGTCCTATAGAGGGACGTTAACCTTCAGTTAGTGAGAGCAACTCTCGGGGAGGGGGGTGGTATTTAGGCTTGCTGAACTCTAGTTTGGAAGACATGTCCGAGTTATCCAGGAAGGCTTACAATCACTTAGCTAGAAAGCCAGTATCGGCGGTCGCCTTGTAGGCTTGCTAAACTCTAGTTTCCAGGAAGGGCAAGAGTCATATAGAGGATCACTTAAATTCACTCAGTGAAAGCAACTGTCACAGGCTGCCTTTTAGGGTGGCTAAACTCCAGTTGGAAGGAAGTGTGAGAGTCATATATAGGAATTCTTACCTTGACTTAGTGAAAGCACCTATGGAGCGGTGGCTTGTCGTCTTGCTGAACTCCAGTTTGGAAGATGTGCGAGAGTATGTATTCATAGGGATATTTACAGCCACTTAGAGAAAGTAGCTCTCAGGGCTGGTGCGCAGGGTTACAAAACTACATTCAAAGAAGGACAAGAAAATTATACGGGGGAGGCTTACATTCGGGTAGAGAAAGCAACTCTCGTGGGGTGTATTGCCAGATGGCTAAACGTTGAGATTGGAACAAGTGTGAGTTTCTTGTGAATCACACTGAAGGATGAAGTCACTATGTAAAAGCTGGATACTTCTTAGCCAGACGGGAGTCACGATAGGAACACATACACTGACTGAGAGAAAGCAATTGTTGGGTGGTGGGTTGTAGGTTTGCTAAAGTCCAGTTTGGAAGAAGTGCGAGAATCCTTTATAGGAATGCTTACATTCACTTCCAGAAAGCAGCGATCAGCGGTGGTTTGCAGGATTGCTACACCGCAGTTTGCAAGAAGTGCGAGAGTCGTGCATAGCAATGCTTAAATTCCCTTAGAGAAAGCAACTGTCGGCGGGTGATTTTTAGGCTTTCTAGCCTCTGGTTTGGATGAAGTGTGAGACATACATGGGAACGCTTACATTCCCTTCCAGAAAGCAAGTGTCGCGGAGTGGTTTTTAGGCTTGCAAGACTTCTGAACGGAAGAAGTGCGAGAGGCATATACAGGAAGGCGTACATTTACTTAATGAAAGCAACTATAGTGGGATGCATTGGAGAATTGCTAAAGTCTGAGATTGGAAGAAGTGTGACCTTCCTGTCAAACACACTTGAGAAAGAAGTCATCACGTAGGACGGGGAGAGCTCCCAGCAGTAAGGAGTCATGTATAGGGACGCTTAAACTAACTTAGAGCGAGCAACTAGCAGGTGGTGCTCTGTAGGCTGGCTAAACGCTAGAATGGAGGAAGTGCCAGACGGTCTTCTCTATTAACGCTTACATTCACTGAGAGAAAGAGACTATGTTGGGCGCTTTGTTGCACTGGTAAACTCTAAGATTGGAAGAAGTGTGAGAGTTTCCTGTCCAACGCACTTAAGAAAGAAGTCATTATGTAGGAAGAGGAGAGTTCTCGGCTAGAAAGGGAGGACGCTTTCTATGTATGGGAACGCTTACATTCACTTCAAGAAACTATCGGGGGGTAATTTGTAGTTAAACTCTAGAAGAACTGTGAGAGTCCTATATAGGAAGGCTTGCATTCACTTAGGGAAAGCAAGTACGAAGAAGGAGTGGTTTGTAGGCTTTCTAAACTCTAGTGTTGACGAAATGCGAGAGTCCTATAGAGGGACGTTAACCTTCAGTTAGTGAGAGCAACTCTCGGGGAGGGGGGTGGTATTTAGGCTTGCAGAACTCTAGTTTGGAAGACATGTCCGAGTTATCCAGGAAGGTTACAATCACTTAGCTAGAAAGCCAGTATCGGCGGTCGCCTTGTAGGCTTGCTAAACTCTAGTTTCCAGGAAGGGCAAGAGTCATATAGAGGATCACTTAAATTCACTCTGTGAAAGCAACTGTCGCGGGCTGCCTTTTAGGGTGGCTAAACTCTAGTTGGAAGGAAGTGTGAGAGTCATATATAGGAATTCTTACCTTGACTTAGTGAAAGCACCTATGGAGCGGTGGCTTGTCGTCTTGCTGAACTCCAGTTTGGAAGATGTGCGAGAGTATGTATTCATAGGGATATTTACAGCCACTTAGAGAAAGTAGCTCTCAGGGCTGGTGCGCAGGGTTACAAAACTACATTCAAAGAAGGACAAGAAAATTATACGGGGGAGGCTTACATTCGGGTAGAGAAAGCAACTCTCGTGGGGTGTATTGCCAGATGGCTAAACGTTGAGATTGGAACAAGTGTGAGTTTCTTGTGAATCACACTGAAGGATGAAGTCACTATGTAAAAGCTGGATACTTCTTAGCCAGACGGGAGTCACGATAGGAACACATACACTGACTGAGAGAAAGCAATTGTTGGGTGGTGGGTTGTAGGTTTGCTAAAGTCCAGTTTGGAAGAAGTGCGAGAATCCTTTATAGGAATGCTTCCATTCACTTCCAGAAAGCAGCGATCAGCGGTGGTTTGCAGGATTGCTACACCGCAGTTTGCAAGAAGTGCGAGAGTCGTGCATAGCAATGCTTAAATTCCCTTAGAGAAAGCAACTGTCGGCGGGTGATTTTTAGGCTTTCTAGCCTCTGGTTTGGATGAAGTGTGAGACATACATGGGAACGCTTACATTCCCTTCCAGAAAGCAAGTGTCGCGGAGTGGTTTTTAGGCTTGCAAGACTTCTGAACGGAAGAAGTGCGAGAGGCATATACGGAAGGCGTACATTTACTTAATAAAAGCCACTATAGTGGGATGCATTGGAGAATTGCTAAAGTCTGAGATTGGAAGAAGTGTGACCTTCCTGTCAAACACACTTGAGAAAGAAGTCATCACGTAGGACGTGGAGAGCTCCCAGCAGTAAGGAGTCATGTATAGGGACGCTTAAACTAACTTAGAGCGAGCAACTAGCAGGTGGTGCTCTGTAGGCTGGCTAAACGCTAGAATGGAGGAAGTGCCAGACGGTCTTCTATATTAACGCTTACATTCACTGAGAGAAAGAGACTATGTTGGGCGCTTTGTTACACTGGTAAACTCTGAGATTGGAGGAAGTGTGAGAGTTTCCTGTCCAACGCACTTAGGAAAGAAGTCATTATGTAGGAAGAGGAGAGTTCTCGGCTAGAAAGGGAGGAGGCTTTCTATGTATGGGAACGCTTACATTCACTTCAAGAAACTATCGGGGGGTAATTTGTAGTTAAACTCTAGAAGAACTGTGAGAGTCCTATATAGGAAGGCTTGCATTCACTTAGGGAAAGCAAGTACGAAGAAGGAGTGGTTTGTAGGCTTGCTAAACTCTAGTGTTGACGAAATGCGAGAGTCCTATAGAGGGACGTTAACCTTCAGTTAGTGAGAGCAACTCTCGGGGGGGGGGGGTGGTATTTAGGCTTGCTGAACTCTAGTTTGGAAGACATGTCCGAGTTATCCAGGAAGGCTTACAATCACTTAGCTAGAAAGCCAGTATCGGCGGTCGCCTTGTAGGCTTGCTAAACTCTAGTTTCCAGGAAGGGCAAGAGTCATATAGAGGATCACTTAAATTCACTCAGTGAAAGCAACTGTCGCGGGCTGCCTTTTAGGGTGGCTAAACTCTAGTTGGAAAGAAGTGTCAGAGTCATATATAGGAATTCTTACCTTGACTTAGTGAAAGCACCTATGGAGCGGTGGCTTGTCGTCTTGCTGAACTCCAGTTTGGAAGATGTGCGAGAGTATGTATTCATAGGGATATTTACAGCCACTTAGAGAAAGTAGCTCTCAGGGCTGGTGCGCAGGGTTACAAAACTACATTCAAAGAAGGACAAGAAAAATATACGGGGGAGGCTTACATTCGGGTAGAGAAAGCAACTCTCGTGGTGTGCATTGCCAGATGGCTAAACGTTGAGATTGGAACAAGTGTGAGTTTCTTGTGAATCACACTGAAGGATGAAGTCACTATGTAAAAGCTGGATACTTCTTAGCCAGACGGGAGTCACGATAGGAACACATACACTGACTGAGAGAAAGCAATTGTTGGGTGGTGGGTTGTAGGTTTGCTAAAGTCCAGTTTGGAAGAAGTGCGAGAATCCTTTATAGGAATGCTTACATTCACTTCCAGAAAGCAGCGATCAGCGGTGGTTTGCAGGATTGCTACACCGCAGTTTGCAAGAAGTGCGAGAGTCGTGCATAGCAATGCTTAAATTCCCTTAGAGAAAGCAACTGTCGGCGGGTGATTTTTAGGCTTTCTAGCCTCTGGTTTGGATGAAGTGTGAGACATACATGGGAACGCTTACATTCCCTTCCAGAAAGCAAGTGTCGCGGAGTGGTTTTTAGGCTTGCAAGACTTCTGAACGGAAGAAGTGCGAGAGGCATATACAGGAAGGCGTACATTTACTTAATGAAAGCAACTATAGTGGGCTGCATTGGAGAATTGCTAAAGTCTGAGATTGGAAGAAGTGTGACCTTCCTGTCAAACACACTTGAGAAAGAAGTCATCACGTAGGACGGGGAGAGCTCCCAGCAGTAAGGAGTCATGTATAGGGACGCTTAAACTAACTTAGAGCGAGCAACTAGCAGGTGGTGCTCTGTAGGCTGGCTAAACGCTAGAATGGAGGAAGTGCCAGACGGTCTTCTCTATTAACGCTTACATTCACTGAGAGAAAGAGACTATGTTGGGCGCTTTGTTGCACTGGTAAACTCTGAGATTGGAAGAAGTGTGAGAGTTTCCTGTCCAACGCACTTAAGAAAGAAGTCATTATGTAGGAAGAGGAGAGTTCTCGGCTAGAAAGGGAGGACGCTTTCTATGTATGGGAACGCTTACATTCACTTCAAGAAACTATCGGGGGGTAATTTGTAGTTAAACTCTAGAAGAACTGTGAGAGTCCTATATAGGAAGGCTTGCATTCACTTAGGGAAAGCAAGTACGAAGAAGGAGTGGTTTGTAGGCTTGCTAAACTCTAGTGTTGACGAAATGCGAGAGTCCTATAGAGGGACGTTAACCTTCAGTTAGTGAGAGCAACTCTCGGGGAGGGGGGTGGTATTTAGGCTTGCTGAACTCTAGTTTGGAAGACATGTCCGAGTTATCCAGGAAGGTTACAATCACTTAGCTAGAAAGCCAGTATCGGCGGTCGCCTTGTAGGCTTGCTAAACTCTAGTTTCCAGGAAGGGCAAGAGTCATATAGAGGATCACTTAAATTCACTCTGTGAAAGCAACTGTCGCGGGCTGCCTTTTAGGGTGGCTAAACTCTAGTTGGAAGGAAGTGTGAGAGTCATATATAGGAATTCTTACCTTGACTTAGTGAAAGCACCTATGGAGCGGTGGCTTGTCGTCTTGCTGAACTCCAGTTTGGAAGATGTGCGAGAGTATGTATTCATAGGGATATTTACAGCCACTTAGAGAAAGTAGCTCTCAGGGCTGGTGCGCAGGGTTACAAAACTACATTCAAAGAAGGACAAGAAAATTATACGGGGGAGGCTTACATTCGGGTAGAGAAAGCAACTCTCGTGGGGTGTATTGCCAGATGGCTAAACGTTGAGATTGGAACAAGTGTGAGTTTCTTGTGAATCACACTGAAGGATGAAGTCACTATGTAAAAGCTGGATACTTCTTAGCCAGACGGGAGTCACGATAGGAACACATACACTGACTGAGAGAAAGCAATTGTTGGGTGGTGGGTTGTAGGTTTGCTAAAGTCCAGTTTGGAAGAAGTGCGAGAATCCTTTATAGGAATGCTTCCATTCACTTCCAGAAAGCAGCGATCAGCGGTGGTTTGCAGGATTGCTACACCGCAGTTTGCAAGAAGTGCGAGAGTCGTGCATAGCAATGCTTAAATTCCCTTAGAGAAAGCAACTGTCGGCGGGTGATTTTTAGGCTTTCTAGCCTCTGGTTTGGATGAAGTGTGAGACATACATGGGAACGCTTACATTCCCTTCCAGAAAGCAAGTGTCGCGGAGTGGTTTTTAGGCTTGCAAGACTTCTGAACGGAAGAAGTGCGAGAGGCATATACGGAAGGCGTACATTTACTTAATAAAAGCCACTATAGTGGGATGCATTGGAGAATTGCTAAAGTCTGAGATTGGAAGAAGTGTGACCTTCCTGTCAAACACACTTGAGAAAGAAGTCATCACGTAGGACGTGGAGAGCTCCCAGCAGTAAGGAGTCATGTATAGGGACGCTTAAACTAACTTAGAGCGAGCAACTAGCAGGTGGTGCTCTGTAGGCTGGCTAAACGCTAGAATGGAGGAAGTGCCAGACGGTCTTCTATATTAACGCTTACATTCACTGAGAGAAAGAGACTATGTTGGGCGCTTTGTTACACTGGTAAACTCTGAGATTGGAGGAAGTGTGAGAGTTTCCTGTCCAACGCACTTAGGAAAGAAGTCATTATGTAGGAAGAGGAGAGTTCTCGGCTAGAAAGGGAGGAGGCTTTCTATGTATGGGAACGCTTACATTCACTTCAAGAAACTATCGGGGGGTAATTTGTAGTTAAACTCTAGAAGAACTGTGAGAGTCCTATATAGGAAGGCTTGCATTCACTTAGGGAAAGCAAGTACGAAGAAGGAGTGGTTTGTAGGCTTGCTAAACTCTAGTGTTGACGAAATGCGAGAGTCCTATAGAGGGACGTTAACCTTCAGTTAGTGAGAGCAACTCTCGGGGGGGGGGGGTGGTATTTAGGCTTGCTGAACTCTAGTTTGGAAGACATGTCCGAGTTATCCAGGAAGGCTTACAATCACTTAGCTAGAAAGCCAGTATCGGCGGTCGCCTTGTAGGCTTGCTAAACTCTAGTTTCCAGGAAGGGCAAGAGTCATATAGAGGATCACTTAAATTCACTCAGTGAAAGCAACTGTCGCGGGCTGCCTTTTAGGGTGGCTAAACTCTAGTTGGAAAGAAGTGTCAGAGTCATATATAGGAATTCTTACCTTGACTTAGTGAAAGCACCTATGGAGCGGTGGCTTGTCGTCTTGCTGAACTCCAGTTTGGAAGATGTGCGAGAGTATGTATTCATAGGGATATTTACAGCCACTTAGAGAAAGTAGCTCTCAGGGCTGGTGCGCAGGGTTACAAAACTACATTCAAAGAAGGACAAGAAAAATATACGGGGGAGGCTTACATTCGGGTAGAGAAAGCAACTCTCGTGGTGTGCATTGCCAGATGGCTAAACGTTGAGATTGGAACAAGTGTGAGTTTCTTGTGAATCACACTGAAGGATGAAGTCACTATGTAAAAGCTGGATACTTCTTAGCCAGACGGGAGTCACGATAGGAACACATACACTGACTGAGAGAAAGCAATTGTTGGGTGGTGGGTTGTAGGTTTGCTAAAGTCCAGTTTGGAAGAAGTGCGAGAATCCTTTATAGGAATGCTTACATTCACTTCCAGAAAGCAGCGATCAGCGGTGGTTTGCAGGATTGCTACACCGCAGTTTGCAAGAAGTGCGAGAGTCGTGCATAGCAATGCTTAAATTCCCTTAGAGAAAGCAACTGTCGGCGGGTGATTTTTAGGCTTTCTAGCCTCTGGTTTGGATGAAGTGTGAGACATACATGGGAACGCTTACATTCCCTTCCAGAAAGCAAGTGTCGCGGAGTGGTTTTTAGGCTTGCAAGACTTCTGAACGGAAGAAGTGCGAGAGGCATATACAGGAAGGCGTACATTTACTTAATGAAAGCAACTATAGTGGGCTGCATTGGAGAATTGCTAAAGTCTGAGATTGGAAGAAGTGTGACCTTCCTGTCAAACACACTTGAGAAAGAAGTCATCACGTAGGACGGGGAGAGCTCCCAGCAGTAAGGAGTCATGTATAGGGACGCTTAAACTAACTTAGAGCGAGCAACTAGCAGGTGGTGCTCTGTAGGCTGGCTAAACGCTAGAATGGAGGAAGTGCCAGACGGTCTTCTCTATTAACGCTTACATTCACTGAGAGAAAGAGACTATGTTGGGCGCTTTGTTGCACTGGTAAACTCTGAGATTGGAAGAAGTGTGAGAGTTTCCTGTCCAACGCACTTAAGAAAGAAGTCATTATGTAGGAAGAGGAGAGTTCTCGGCTAGAAAGGGAGGACGCTTTCTATGTATGGGAACGCTTACATTCACTTCAAGAAACTATCGGGGGGTAATTTGTAGTTAAACTCTAGAAGAACTGTGAGAGTCCTATATAGGAAGGCTTGCATTCACTTAGGGAAAGCAAGTACGAAGAAGGAGTGGTTTGTAGGCTTGCTAAACTCTAGTGTTGACGAAATGCGAGAGTCCTATAGAGGGACGTTAACCTTCAGTTAGTGAGAGCAACTCTCGGGGAGGGGGGTGGTATTTAGGCTTGCTGAACTCTAGTTTGGAAGACATGTCCGAGTTATCCAGGAAGGTTACAATCACTTAGCTAGAAAGCCAGTATCGGCGGTCGCCTTGTAGGCTTGCTAAACTCTAGTTTCCAGGAAGGGCAAGAGTCATATAGAGGATCACTTAAATTCACTCTGTGAAAGCAACTGTCGCGGGCTGCCTTTTAGGGTGGCTAAACTCTAGTTGGAAGGAAGTGTGAGAGTCATATATAGGAATTCTTACCTTGACTTAGTGAAAGCACCTATGGAGCGGTGGCTTGTCGTCTTGCTGAACTCCAGTTTGGAAGATGTGCGAGAGTATGTATTCATAGGGATATTTACAGCCACTTAGAGAAAGTAGCTCTCAGGGCTGGTGCGCAGGGTTACAAAACTACATTCAAAGAAGGACAAGAAAAATATACGGGGGAGGCTTACATTCGGGTAGAGAAAGCAACTCTCGTGGGGTGTATTGCCAGATGGCTAAACGTTGAGATTGGAACAAGTGTGAGTTTCTTGTGAATCACACTGAAGGATGAAGTCACTATGTAAAAGCTGGATACTTCTTAGCCAGACGGGAGTCACGATAGGAACACATACACTGACTGAGAGAAAGCAATTGTTGGGTGGTGGGTTGTAGGTTTGCTAAAGTCCAGTTTGGAAGAAGTGCGAGAATCCTTTATAGGAATGCTTACATTCACTTCCAGAAAGCAGCGATCAGCGGTGGTTTGCAGGATTGCTACACCGCAGTTTGCAAGAAGTGCGAGAGTCGTGCATAGCAATGCTTAAATTCCCTTAGAGAAAGCAACTGTCGGCGGGTGATTTTTAGGCTTTCTAGCCTCTGGTTTGGATGAAGTGTGAGACATACATGGGAACGCTTACATTCCCTTCCAGAAAGCAAGTGTCGCGGAGTGGTTTTTAGGCTTGCAAGACTTCTGAACGGAAGAAGTGCGAGAGGCATATACGGAAGGCGTACATTTACTTAATAAAAGCCACTATAGTGGGATGCATTGGAGAATTGCTAAAGTCTGAGATTGGAAGAAGTGTGACCTTCCTGTCAAACACACTTGAGAAAGAAGTCATCACGTAGGACGGGGAGAGCTCCCAGCAGTAAGGAGTCATGTATAGGGACGCTTAAAATAACTTAGAGCGAGCAACTAGCAGGTGGTGCTCTGTAGGCTGGCTAAACGCTAGAATGGAGGAAGTGCCAGACGGTCTTCTATATTAACGCTTACATTCACTGAGAGAAAGAGACTATGTTGGGCGCTTTGTTACACTGGTAAACTCTGAGATTGGAGGAAGTGTGAGAGTTTCCTGTCCAACGCACTTAGGAAAGAAGTCATTATGTAGGAAGAGGAGAGTTCTCGGCTAGAAAGGGAGGAGGCTTTCTATGTATGGGAACGCTTACATTCACTTCAAGAAACTATCGGGGGGTAATTTGTAGTTAAACTCTAGAAGAACTGTGAGAGTCCTATATAGGAAGGCTTGCATTCACTTAGGGAAAGCAAGTACGAAGAAGGAGTGGTTTGTAGGCTTGCTAAACTCTAGTGTTGACGAAATGCGAGAGTCCTATAGAGGGACGTTAACCTTCAGTTAGTGAGAGCAACTCTCGGGGGGGGGGTTGGTATTTAGGCTTGCTGAACTCTAGTTTGGAAGACATGTCCGAGTTATCCAGGAAGGCTTACAATCACTTAGCTAGAAAGCCAGTATCGGCGGTCGCCTTGTAGGCTTGCTAAACTCTAGTTTCCAGGAAGGGCAAGAGTCATATAGAGGATCACTTAAATTCACTCAGTGAAAGCAACTGTCGCGGGCTGCCTTTTAGGGTGGCTAAACTCTAGTTGGAAGGAAGTGTCAGAGTCATATATAGGAATTCTTACCTTGACTTAGTGAAAGCACCTATGGAGCGGTGGCTTGTCGTCTTGCTGAACTCCAGTTTGGAAGATGTGCGAGAGTATGTATTCATAGGGATATTTACAGCCACTTAGAGAAAGTAGCTCTCAGGGCTGGTGCGCAGGGTTACAAAACTACATTCAAAGAAGGACAAGAAAAATATACGGGGGAGGCTTACATTCGGGTAGAGAAAGCAACTCTCGTGGGGTGTATTGCCAGATGGCTAAACGTTGAGTTTGGAACAAGTGTGAGTTTCTTGTGAATCACACTGAAGGATGAAGTCACTATGTAAAAGCTGGATACTTCTTAGCCAGACGGGAGTCACGATAGGAACACATACACTGACTGAGAGAAAGCAATTGTTGGGTGGTGGGTTGTAGGTTTGCTAAAGTCCAGTTTGGAAGAAGTGCGAGAATCCTTTATAGGAATGCTTACATTCACTTCCAGAAAGCAGCGATCAGCGGTGGTTTGCAGGATTGCTACACCGCAGTTTGCAAGAAGTGCGAGAGTCGTGCATAGCAATGCTTAAATTCCCTCAGAGAAAGCAACTGTCGGCGGGTGATTTTTAGGCTTTCTAGCCTCTGGTTTGGATGAAGTGTGAGACATACATGGGAACGCTTACATTCCCTTCCAGAGAGCAAGTGTCGCGGAGTGGTTTTTAGGCTTGCAAGACTTCTGAACGGAAGAAGTGCGAGAGGCATATACAGGAAGGCGTACATTTACTTAATGAAAGCAACTATAGTGGGATGCATTGGAGAATTGCTAAAGTCTGAGATTGGAAGAAGTGTGACCTTCCTGTCAAACACACTTGAGAAAGAAGTCATCACGTAGGACGGGGAGAGCTCCCAGCAGTAAGGAGTCATGTATAGGGACGCTTAAACTAACTTAGAGCGAGCAACTAGCAGGTGGTGCTCTGTAGGCTGGCTAAACGCTAGAATGGAGGAAGTGCCAGACGGTCTTCTATATTAACGCTTACATTCACTGAGAGAAAGAGACTATGTTGGGCGCTTTGTTACACTGGTAAACTCTGAGATTGGAGGAAGTGTGAGAGTTTCCTGTCCAACGCACTTAGGAAAGAAGTCATTATGTAGGAAGAGGAGAGTTCTCGGCTAGAAAGGGAGGAGGCTTTCTATGTATGGGAACGCTTACATTCACTTCAAGAAACTATCGGGGGGTAATTTGTAGTTAAACTCTAGAAGAACTGTGAGAGTCCTATATAGGAAGGCTTGCATTCACTTAGGGAAAGCAAGTACGAAGAAGGAGTGGTTTGTAGGCTTGCTAAACTCTAGTGTTGACGAAATGCGAGAGTCCTATAGAGGGACGTTAACCTTCAGTTAGTGAGAGCAACTCTCGGGGGGGGGGGTGGTATTTAGGCTTGCTGAACTCTAGTTTGGAAGACATGTCCGAGTTATCCAGGAAGGCTTACAATCACTTAGCTAGAAAGCCAGTATCGGCGGTCGCCTTGTAGGCTTGCTAAACTCTAGTTTCCAGGAAGGGCAAGAGTCATATAGAGGATCACTTAAATTCACTCAGTGAAAGCAACTGTCGCGGGCTGCCTTTTAGGGTGGCTAAACTCTAGTTGGAAAGAAGTGTGAGAGTCATATATAGGAATTCTTACCTTGACTTAGTGAAAGCACCTATGGAGCGGTGGCTTGTCGTCTTGCTGAACTCCAGTTTGGAAGATGTGCGAGAGTATGTATTCATAGGGATATTTACAGCCACTTAGAGAAAGTAGCTCTCAGGGCTGGTGCGCAGGGTTACAAAACTACATTCAAAGAAGGACAAGAAAAATATACGGGGGAGGCTTACATTCGGGTAGAGAAAGCAACTCTTGTGGGGTGTATTGCCAGATGGCTAAACGTTGAGATTGGAACAAGTGTGAGTTTCTTGTGAATCACACTGAAGGATGAAGTCACTATGTAAAAGCTGGATACTTCTTAGCCAGACGGGAGTCACGATAGGAACACATACACGGACTGAGAGAAAGCAATTGTTGGGTGGTGGGTTGTAGGTTTGCTAAAGTCCAGTTTGGTTGAAGTGCGAGAATCCTTTATAGGAATGCTTCCATTCACTTCCAGAAAGCAGCGATCAGCGGTGGTTTGCAGGATTGCTACACCTCAGTTTGCAAGAAGTGCGAGAGTCGTGCATAGCAATGCTTAAATTCCCTTAGAGAAAGCAACTGTCGGCAGGTGACTTTTAGGCTTTCCAGCCTCTGGTTTGGATGAAGTGTGAGACATACATGGGAACGCTTACATTCACTTCCAGAAAGCAAGTGTCGCGGAGTGGTTTTTAGGCTTGCAAGACTTCTGAACGGAAGAAGTACGAGAGGCATATACAGGAAGGCGTACATTTACTTAATGAAAGCAACTATAGTGGGATGCATTGGAGAATTGCTAAAGTCTGAGATTGGAAGAAGTGTGACCTTCCTGTCAAACACACTTGAGAAAGAAGTCATCACGTAGGACGGGGAGAGCTCCCAGCAGTAAGGAGTCATGTATAGGGACGCTTAAACTAACTTAGAGCGAGCAACTAGCAGGTGGTGCTCTGTAGGCTGGCTAAACGCTAGAATGGAGGAAGTGCCAGACGGTCTTGTATATTAACGCTTACATTCACTGAGAGAAAGAGACTATGTTGGGCGCTTTGTTACACTGGTAAACTCTGAGATTGGAAGAAGTGTGAGAGTTTCCTGTCCAACGCACTTAAGAAAGAAGTCATTATGTAGGAAGAGGAGAGTTCTCGGCTAGAAAGGGAGGACGCTTTCTATGTATGGGAACGCTTACATTCACTTCAAGAAACTATCGGGGGGTAATTTGTAGTTAAACTCTAGAAGAACTGTGAGTCCTATATAGGAAGGCTTGCATTCACTTAGGGAAAGCAAGTACGAAGAAGGAGTGGTTTGTAGGCTTGCTAAACTCTAGTGTTGACGAAATGCGAGAGTCCTATAGAGGGACGTTAACCTTCAGTTAGTGAGAGCAACTCTCGGGGAGGGGGGTGGTATTTAGGCTTGCTGAACTCTAGTGTGGAAGACATGTCCGAGTTATCCAGGAAGGCTTACAATCACTTAGCTAGAAAGCCAGTATCGGCGGTCGCCTTGTAGGCTTGCTAAACTCTAGTTTCCAGGAAGGGCAAGCGTCATATAGAGAATCACTTAAATTCACTCAGTGAAAGAAACTGTCGCAGGCTGCCTTTTAGGGTGGCTAAACTCTAGTTGGAAGGAAGTGTGAGAGTCATATATAGGAATTCTTACCTTGACTTAGTGAAAGCACCTATGGAGCGGTGGCTTGTCGTCTTGCTGAACTCCAGTTTGGAAGATGTGCGAGAGTATGTATTCATAGGGATATTTACAGCCACTTAGAGAAAGTAGCTCTCAGGGCTGGTGCGCAGGGTTACAAAACTACATTCAAAGAAGGACAAGAAAAATATACGGGGGAGGCTTACATTCGGGTAGAGAAAGCAACTCTCGTGGGGTGTATTGCCAGATGGCTAAACGTTGAGATTGGAACAAGTGTGAGTTTCTTGTGAATCACACTGAAGGATGAAGTCACTATGTAAAAGCTGGATACTTCTTAGCCAGACGGGAGTCACGATAGGAACACATACACTGACTGAGAGAAAGCAATTGTTGGGTGGTGGGTTGTAGGTTTGCTAAAGTCCAGTTTGGAAGAAGTGCGAGAATCCTTTATAGGAATGCTTACATTCACTTCCAGAAAGCAGCGATCAGCGGTGGTTTGCAGGATTGCTACACCGCAGTTTGCAAGAAGTGCGAGAGTCGTGCATAGCAATGCTTAAATTCCCTTAGAGAAAGCAACTGTCGGCGGGTGATTTTTAGGCTTTCTAGCCTCTGGTTTGGATGAAGTGTGAGACATACATGGGAACGCTTACATTCCCTTCCAGAAAGCAAGTGTCGCGGAGTGGTTTTTAGGCTTGCAAGACTTCTGAACGGAAGAAGTGCGAGAGGCATATACGGAAGGCGTACATTTACTTAATAAAAGCCACTATAGTGGGATGCATTGGAGAATTGCTAAAGTCTGAGATTGGAAGAAGTGTGACCTTCCTGTCAAACACACTTGAGAAAGAAGTCATCACGTAGGACGTGGAGAGCTCCCAGCAGTAAGGAGTCATGTATAGGGACGCTTAAAATAACTTAGAGCGAGCAACTAGCAGGTGGTGCTCTGTAGGCTGGCTAAACGCTAGAATGGAGGAAGTGCCAGACGGTCTTCTATATTAACGCTTACATTCACTGAGAGAAAGAGACTATGTTGGGCGCTTTGTTACACTGGTAAACTCTGAGATTGGAGGAAGTGTGAGAGTTTCCTGTCCAACGCACTTAGGAAAGAAGTCATTATGTAGGAAGAGGAGAGTTCTCGGCTAGAAAGGGAGGAGGCTTTCTATGTATGGGAACGCTTACATTCACTTCAAGAAACTATCGGGGGGTAATTTGTAGTTAAACTCTAGAAGAACTGTGAGAGTCCTATATAGGAAGGCTTGCATTCACTTAGGGAAAGCAAGTACGAAGAAGGAGTGGTTTGTAGGCTTGCTAAACTCTAGTGTTGACGAAATGCGAGAGTCCTATAGAGGGACGTTAACCTTCAGTTAGTGAGAGCAACTCTCGGGGGGGGGGTTGGTATTTAGGCTTGCTGAACTCTAGTTTGGAAGACATGTCCGAGTTATCCAGGAAGGCTTACAATCACTTAGCTAGAAAGCCAGTATCGGCGGTCGCCTTGTAGGCTTGCTAAACTCTAGTTTCCAGGAAGGGCAAGAGTCATATAGAGGATCACTTAAATTCACTCAGTGAAAGCAACTGTCGCGGGCTGCCTTTTAGGGTGGCTAAACTCTAGTTGGAAGGAAGTGTCAGAGTCATATATAGGAATTCTTACCTTGACTTAGTGAAAGCACCTATGGAGCGGTGGCTTGTCGTCTTGCTGAACTCCAGTTTGGAAGATGTGCGAGAGTATGTATTCATAGGGATATTTACAGCCACTTAGAGAAAGTAGCTCTCAGGGCTGGTGCGCAGGGTTACAAAACTACATTCAAAGAAGGACAAGAAAAATATACGGGGGAGGCTTACATTCGGGTAGAGAAAGCAACTCTCGTGGGGTGTATTGCCAGATGGCTAAACGTTGAGTTTGGAACAAGTGTGAGTTTCTTGTGAATCACACTGAAGGATGAAGTCACTATGTAAAAGCTGGATACTTCTTAGCCAGACGGGAGTCACGATAGGAACACATACACTGACTGAGAGAAAGCAATTGTTGGGTGGTGGGTTGTAGGTTTGCTAAAGTCCAGTTTGGAAGAAGTGCGAGAATCCTTTCTAGGAATGCTTACATTCACTTCCAGAAAGCAGCGATCAGCGGTGGTTTGCAGGATTGCTACACCGCAGTTTGCAAGAAGTGCGAGAGTCGTGCATAGCAATGCTTAAATTCCCTTAGAGAAAGCAACTGTCGGCGGGTGATTTTTAGGCTTTCTAGCCTCTGGTTTGGATGAAGTGTGAGACATACATGGGAACGCTTACATTCCCTTCCAGAAAGCAAGTGTCGCGGAGTGGTTTTTAGGCTTCCAAGGCTTCTGAACGGAAGAAGTGCGAGAGGCATATACAGGAAGGCGTACATTTACTTAATGAAAGTAACTATAGTGGGCTGCATTGGAGAATTGCTAAAGTCTGAGATTGGAAGAAGTGTGACCTTCCTGTCAAACACACTTGAGAAAGAAGTCATCACGTAGGACGGGGAGAGCTCCCAGCAGTAAGGAGTCATGTATAGGGACGCTTAAACTAACTTAGAGCGAGCAGCTAGCAGGTGGTGCTCTGTAGGCTGGCTAAACGCTAGAATGGAGGAAGTGCCAGACGGTCTTCTATATTAACGCTTACATTCACTGAGAGAAAGAGACTATGTTGGGCGCTTTGTTACACTGGTAAACTCTGAGATTGGAGGAAGTGTGAGAGTTTCCTGTCCAACGCACTTAGGAAAGAAGTCATTATGTAGGAAGAGGAGAGTTTTCGGCTAGAAAGGGAGTAGGCTTTCTATGTATGGGAACGCTTACATTCACTTCAAGAAACTATCGGGGGGTAATTTGTAGTTAAACTCTAGAAGAACTGTGAGAGTCCTATATAGGAAGGCTTGCATTCACTTAGGGAAAGCAAGTACGAAGAAGGAGTGGTTTGTAGGCTTGCTAAACTCTAGTGTTGACGAAATGCGAGAGTCCTATAGAGGGACGTTAACCTTCAGTTAGTGAGAGCAACTCTCGGGGGGGGGGGGTGGTATTTAGGCTTGCTGAACTCTAGTTTGGAAGACATGTCCGAGTTATCCAGGAAGGCTTACAATCACTTAGCTAGAAAGCCAGTATCGGCGGTCGCCTTGTAGGCTTGCTAAACTCTAGTTTCCAGGAAGGGCAAGAGTCATATAGAGGATCACTTAAATTCACTCAGTGAAAGCAACTGTCGCGGGCTGCCTTTTAGGGTGGCTAAACTCTAGTTGGAAAGAAGTGTGAGAGTCATATATAGGAATTCTTACCTTGACTTAGTGAAAGCACCTATGGAGCGGTGGCTTGTCGTCTTGCTGAACTCCAGTTTGGAAGATGTGCGAGAGTATGTATTCATAGGGATATTTACAGCCACTTAGAGAAAGTAGCTCTCAGGGCTGGTGCGCAGGGTTACAAAACTACATTCAAAGAAGGACAAGAAAAATATACGGGGGAGGCTTACATTCGGGTAGAGAAAGCAACTCTCGTGGGGTGTATTGCCAGATGGCTAAACGTTGAGTTTGGAACAAGTGTGAGTTTTTTGTGAATCACACTGAAGGATGAAGTCACTATGTAAAAGCTGGATACTTCTTAGCCAGACGGGAGTCACGATAGGAACACATACACTGACTGAGAGAAAGCAATTGTTGGGTGGTGGGTTGTAGGTTTGCTAAAGTCCAGTTTGGAAGAAGTGCGAGAATCCTTTATAGGAATGCTTACATTCACTTCCAGAAAGCAGCGATCAGCGGTGGTTTGCAGGATTGCTACACCGCAGTTTGCAAGAAGTGCGAGAGTCGTGCATAGCAATGCTTAAATTCCCTCAGAGAAAGCAACTGTCGGCGGGTGATTTTTAGGCTTTCTAGCCTCTGGTTTGGATGAAGTGTGAGACATACATGGGAACGCTTACATTCCCTTCCAGAGAGCAAGTGTCGCGGAGTGGTTTTTAGGCTTGCAAGACTTCTGAACGGAAGAAGTGCGAGAGGCATATACAGGAAGGCGTACATTTACTTAATGAAAGCAACTATAGTGGGATGCATTGGAGAATTGCTAAAGTCTGAGATTGGAAGAAGTGTGACCTTCCTGTCAAACACACTTGAGAAAGAAGTCATCACGTAGGACGGGGAGAGCTCCCAGCAGTAAGGAGTCATGTATAGGGACGCTTAAACTAACTTAGAGCGAGCAACTAGCAGGTGGTGCTCTGTAGGCTGGCTAAACGCTAGAATGGAGGAAGTGCCAGACGGTCTTCTATATTAACGCTTACATTCACTGAGAGAAAGAGACTATGTTGGGCGCTTTGTTACACTGGTAAACTCTGAGATTGGAGGAAGTGTGAGAGTTTCCTGTCCAACGCACTTAGGAAAGAAGTCATTATGTAGGAAGAGGAGAGTTCTCGGCTAGAAAGGGAGGAGGCTTTCTATGTATGGGAACGCTTACATTCACTTCAAGAAACTATCGGGGGGTAATTTGTAGTTAAACTCTAGAAGAACTGTGAGAGTCCTATATAGGAAGGCTTGCATTCACTTAGGGAAAGCAAGTACGAAGAAGGAGTGGTTTGTAGGCTTGCTAAACTCTAGTGTTGACGAAATGCGAGAGTCCTATAGAGGGACGTTAACCTTCAGTTAGTGAGAGCAACTCTCGGGGGGGGGGGGTGGTATTTAGGCTTGCTGAACTCTAGTTTGGAAGACATGTCCGAGTTATCCAGGAAGGCTTACAATCACTTAGCTAGAAAGCCAGTATCGGCGGTCGCCTTGTAGGCTTGCTAAACTCTAGTTTCCAGGAAGGGCAAGAGTCATATAGAGGATCACTTAAATTCACTCAGTGAAAGCAACTGTCGCGGGCTGCCTTTTAGGGTGGCTAAACTCTAGTTGGAAAGAAGTGTGAGAGTCATATATAGGAATTCTTACCTTGACTTAGTGAAAGCACCTATGGAGCGGTGGCTTGTCGTCTTGCTGAACTCCAGTTTGGAAGATGTGCGAGAGTATGTATTAATAGGGATATTTACAGCCACTTAGAGAAAGTAGCTCTCAGGGCTGGTGCGCAGGGTTACAAAACTACATTCAAAGAAGGACAAGAAAAATATACGGGGGAGGCTTACATTCGGGTAGAGAAAGCAACTCTCGTGGGGTGTATTGCCAGATGGCTAAACGTTGAGATTGGAACAAGTGTGAGTTTCTTGTGAATCACACTGAAGGATGAAGTCACTATGTAAAAGCTGGATACTTCTTAGCCAGACGGGAGTCACGATAGGAACACATACACGGACTGAGAGAAAGCAATTGTTGGGTGGTGGGTTGTAGGTTTGCTAAAGTCCAGTTTGGTTGAAGTGCGAGAATCCTTTATAGGAATGCTTCCATTCACTTCCAGAAAGCAGCGATCAGCGGTGGTTTGCAGGATTGCTACACCTCAGTTTGCAAGAAGTGCGAGAGTCGTGCATAGCAATGCTTAAATTCCCTTAGAGAAAGCAACTGTCGGCAGGTGACTTTTAGGCTTTCCAGCCTCTGGTTTGGATGAAGTGTGAGACATACATGGGAACGCTTACATTCACTTCCAGAAAGCAAGTGTCGCGGAGTGGTTTTTAGGCTTGCAAGACTTCTGAACGGAAGAAGTACGAGAGGCATATACAGGAAGGCGTACATTTACTTAATGAAAGCAACTATAGTGGGATGCATTGGAGAATTGCTAAAGTCTGAGATTGGAAGAAGTGTGACCTTCCTGTCAAACACACTTGAGAAAGAAGTCATCACGTAGGACGGGGAGAGCTCCCAGCAGTAAGGAGTCATGTATAGGGACGCTTAAACTAACTTAGAGCGAGCAACTAGCAGGTGGTGCTCTGTAGGCTGGCTAAACGCTAGAATGGAGGAAGTGCCAGACGGTCTTGTATATTAACGCTTACATTCACTGAGAGAAAGAGACTATGTTGGGCGCTTTGTTACACTGGTAAACTCTGAGATTGGAAGAAGTGTGAGAGTTTCCTGTCCAACGCACTTAAGAAAGAAGTCATTATGTAGGAAGAGGAGAGTTCTCGGCTAGAAAGGGAGGACGCTTTCTATGTATGGGAACGCTTACATTCACTTCAAGAAACTATCGGGGGGTAATTTGTAGTTAAACTCTAGAAGAACTGTGAGTCCTATATAGGAAGGCTTGCATTCACTTAGGGAAAGCAAGTACGAAGAAGGAGTGGTTTGTAGGCTTGCTAAACTCTAGTGTTGACGAAATGCGAGAGTCCTATAGAGGGACGTTAACCTTCAGTTAGTGAGAGCAACTCTCGGGGAGGGGGGTGGTATTTAGGCTTGCTGAACTCTAGTGTGGAAGACATGTCCGAGTTATCCAGGAAGGCTTACAATCACTTAGCTAGAAAGCCAGTATCGGCGGTCGCCTTGTAGGCTTGCTAAACTCTAGTTTCCAGGAAGGGCAAGCGTCATATAGAGAATCACTTAAATTCACTCAGTGAAAGAAACTGTCGCAGGCTGCCTTTTAGGGTGGCTAAACTCTAGTTGGAAGGAAGTGTCAGAGTCATATATAGGAATTCTTACCTTGATTTAGTGAAAGCACCTATGGAGCGGTGGCTTGTCGTCTTGCTGAACTCCAGTTTGGAAGATGTGCGAGAGTATGTATTCATAGGGATATTTACAGCCACTTAGAGAAAGTAGCTCTCAGGGCTGGTGCGCAGGGTTACAAAACTACATTCAAAGAAGGACAAGAAAATTATACGGGGGAGGCTTACATTCGGGTAGAGAAAGCAACTCTCGTGGGGTGTATTGCCAGATGGCTAAATGTTGAGATTGGAACAAGTGTGAGTTTCTTGTGAATCACACTGAAGGATGAAGTCACTATGTAAAAGCTGGATACTTCTTAGCCAGACGGGAGTCACGATAGGAACACATAAACTGACTGAGAGAAAGCAATTGTTGGGTGGTGGGTTGTAGGTTTGCTAAAGTCCAGTTTGGAAGAAGTGCGAGAATCCTTTATAGGAATGCTTACATTCACTTCCAGAAAGCAGAGATCAGCGGTGGTTTGCAGGATTGCTACACCGCAGTTTGCAAGAAGTGCGAGAGTCATGCATAGCAATGCTTAAATTCCCTTAGAGAAAGAAACTGTCGGCGGGTGATTTTTAGGCTTTCTAGCCTCTGGTTTGGATGAAGTGTGAGACATACATGGGAACGCTTACATTCCCTTCCAGAAAGCAAGTGTCGCGGAGTGGTTTTTAGGCTTGCAAGACTTCTGAACGGAAGTGCAAGAGGCATATACAGGAAGGCGTACTTTTACTTAATGAAAGCAACTATAGTGGGATGCATTGGAGAATTGCTAAAGTCTGAGATTGGAAGAAGTGTGACCTTCCTGTCAAACACACTTGAGAAAGAAGTCATCACGTAGGACGGGGAGAGCTCCCAGCAGTAAGGAGTCATGTATAGGGACGCTTAAACTAACTTAGAGCGAGCAACTAGCAGGTGGTGCTCTGTAGGCTGGCTAAACGCTAGAATGGAGGAAGTGCCAGACGGTCTTCTATATTAACGCTTACATTCACTGAGAGAAAGAGACTATGTTGGGCGCTTTGTTACACTGGTAAACTCTGAGATTGGAAGAAGTGTGAGAGTTTCCTGTCCAACGCACTTAAGAAAGAAGTCATTATGTAGGAAGAGGAGAGTTCTCGGCTAGAAAGGGAGGAGGCTTTCTATGTATGGGAACGCTTACATTCACTTCAAGAAACTATCGGGGGGTAATTTGTAGTTAAACTCTAGAAGAACTGTGAGAGTCCTATATAGGAAGGCTTGCATTCACTTAGGGAAAGCAAGTACAAAGAAGGAGTGGTTTGTAGGCTTGCTAAACTCTAGTGTTGACGAAATGCGAGAGTCCTATAGAGGGACGTTAACCTTCAGTTAGTGAGAGCAACTCTCGGGGAGGGGGGTGGTATTTAGGCTTGCTGAACTCTAGTTTGGAAGACATGTCCGAGTTATCCAGGAAGGCTTACAATCACTTAGCTAGAAAGCCAGTATCGGCGGTCGCCTTGTAGGCTTGCTAAACTCTAGTTTCCAGGAAGGGCAAGCGTCATATAGAGGATCACTTAAATTCACTCAGTGAAAGCAACTGTCGCAGGCTGCCTTTTAGGGTGGCTAAACTCTAGTTGGAAGGAAGTGTGAGAGTCATATATAAGAATTCTTACCTTGACTTAGTGAAAGCACCTATGGAGCGGTGGCTTGTCGTCTTGCTGAACTCCAGTTTGGAAGATGTGCGAGAGTATGTATTCATAGGGATATTTACAGCCACTTAGAGAAAGTAGCTCTCAGGGCTGGTGCGCAGGGTTACAAAACTACATTCAAAGAAGGACAAGAAAAATATACGGGGGAGGCTTACATTCGGGTAGAGAAAGCAACTCTCGTGGGGTGTATTGCCAGATGGCTAAACGTTGAGATTGGAACAAGTGTGAGTTTCTTGTGAATCACACTGAAGGATGAAGTCACTATGTAAAAGCTGGATACTTCTTAGCCAGACGGGAGTCACGATAGGAACACATACACTGACTGAGAGAAAGCAATTGTTGGGTGGTGGGTTGTAGGTTTGCTAAAATCCAGTTTGGAAGAAGTGCGAGAATCCTTTATAGGAATGCTTACATTCACTTCCAGAAAGCAGCGATCAGCGGTGGTTTGCAGGATTGCTACACCGCAGTTTGCAAGAAGTGCGAGAGTCGTGCATAGCAATGCTTAAATTCCCTTAGAGAAAGCAACTGTCGGCGGGTGATTTTTTAGGCTTTCTAGCCTCTGGTTTGGATGAAGTGTGAGACATACATGGGAACGCTTACATTCCCTTCCAGAAAGCAAGTGTCGCGGAGTGGTTTTTAGGCTTGCAAGACTTCTGAACGGAAGAAGTGCGAGAGGCATATACAGGAAGGCGTACATTTACTTAATGAAAGCAACTATAGTGGGATGCATTGGAGAATTGCTAAAGTCTGAGATTGGAAGAAGTGTGACCTTCCTGTCAAACACACTTGAGAAAGAAGTCATCACGTAGGACGTGGAGAGCTCCCAGCAGTAAGGAGTCATGTATAGGGACGCTTAAACTAACTTAGAGCGAGCAACTAGCAGGTGGTGCTCTGTAGGCTGGCTAAACGCTAGAATGGAGGAAGTGCCAGACGGTCTTCTATATTAACGCTTACATTCACTGAGAGAAAGAGACTATGTTGGGCGCTTTGTTACACTGGTAAACTCTGAGATCGGAAGAAGTGTGAGAGTTTCCTGTCCAACGCACTTAAGAAAGAAGTCATTATGTAGGAAGAGGAGAGTTCTCGGCTAGAAAGGGAGGACGCTTTCTATGTATGGGAACACTTACATTCACTTCAAGAAACTATCGGGGGGTAATTTGTAGTTAAACTCTAGAAGAACTGTGAGAGTCCTATATAGGAAGGCTTGCATTCACTTAGGGAAAGCAAGTACGAAGAAGGAGTGGTTTGTAGGCTTGCTAAACTCTAGTGTTGACGAAATGCGAGAGTCCTATAGAGGGACGTTAACCTTCAGTTAGTGAGAGCAACTCTCGGGGAGGGGGGTGGTATTTAGGCTTGCTGAACTCTAGTTTGGAAGACATGTCCGAGTTATCCAGGAAGGCTTACAATCACTTAGCTAGAAAGCCAGTATCGGCGGTCGCCTTGTAGGCTTGCTAAACTCTAGTTTCCAGGAAGGGCAAGAGTCATATAGAGGATCACTTAAATTCACTCAGTGAAAGCAACTGTCGCAGGCTGCCTTTTAGGGTGGCTAAACTCTAGTTGGAAGGAAGTGTGAGAGTCATATATAGGAATTCTTACCTTGACTTAGTGAAAGCACCTATGGAGCGGTGGCTTGTCGTCTTGCTGAACTCCAGTTTGGAAGATGTGCGAGAGTATGTATTCATAGGGATATTTACAGCCACTTAGAGAAAGTAGCTCTCAGGGCTGGTGCGCAGGGTTACAAAACTACATTCAAAGAAGGACAAGAAAAATATACGGGGGAGGCTTACATTCGGGTAGAGAAAGCAACTCTCGTGGGGTGTATTGCCAGATGGCTAAACGTTGAGATTGGAACAAGTGTGAGTTTCTTGTGAATCACACTGAAGGATGAAGTCACTATGTAAAAGCTGGATACTTCTTAGCCAGACGGGAGTCACGATAGGAACACATACACTGACTGAGAGAAAGCAATTGTTGGGTGGTGGGTTGTATGTTTGCTAAAGTCCAGTTTGGAAGAAGTGCGAGAATCCTTTATAGGAATGCTTACATTCACTTCCAGAAAGCAGCGATCAGCGGTGGTTTGCAGGATTGCTACACCGCAGTTTGCAAGAAGTGCGAGAGTCGTGCATAGCAATGCTTAAATTCCCTTAGAGAAAGCAACTGTCGGCGGGTGATTTTTAGGCTTTCTAGCCTCTGGTTTGGATGAAGTGTGAGACATACATGGGAACGCTTACATTCCCTTCCAGAAAGCAAGTGTCGCGGAGTGGTTTTTAGGCTTGCAAGACTTCTAAACGGAAGAAGTGCGAGAGGCATATACAGGAAGGCGTACATTTACTTAATGAAAGCAACTATAGAGGGATGCATTGGAGAATTGCTAAAGTCTGAGATTGGAAGAAGTGTGACCTTCCTGTCAAACACACTTGAGAAAGAAGTCATCACGTAGGACGGGGAGAGCTCCTAGCAGTAAGGAGTCATGTATAGGGACGCTTAAACTAACTTAGAGCGAGCAACTAGCAGGTGGTGCTCTGTAGGCTGGCTAAACGCTAGAATGGAGGAAGTGCCAGACGGTCTTCTATATTAACGCTTACATTCACTGAGAGAAAGAGACTATGTTGGGTGCTTTGTTACACTGGTAAACTCTGAGATTGGAAGAAGTGTGAGAGTTTCCTGTCCAACGCACTTAGGAAAGAAGTCATTATGTAGGAAGAGGAGAGTTCTCGGCTAGAAAGGGAGGAGGCTTTCTATGTATGGGAACGCTTACATTCACTTCAAGAAACTATCGGTGTGTAATTTGTAGTTAAACTCTAGAAGAACTGTGAGAGTCCTATATAGGAAGGCTTGCATTCACTTAGGGAAAGCAAGTACGAAGAAGGAGTGGTTTGTAGGCTTGCTAAACTCTAGTGTTGACGAAATGCGAGAGTCCTATAGAGGGACGTTAACCTTCAGTTAGTGAGAGCAACACTCGGGGGGGGGGGGTGGTATTTAGGCTTGCTGAACTCTAGTTTGGAAGACATGTCCGAGTTATCCAGGAAGGCTTACAATCACTTAGCTAGAAAGCCAGTATCGGCGGTCGCCTTGTAGGCTTGCTAAACTCTAGTTTCCAGGAAGGGCAAGAGTCATATAGAGGATCACTTAAATTCACTCAGTGAAAGCAACTGTCGCGGGCTGCCTTTTAGGGTGGCTAAACTCTAGTTGGAAAGAAGTGTGAGAGTCATATATAGGAATTCTTACCTTGACTTAGTGAAAGCACCTATGGAGCGGTGGCTTGTCGTCTTGCTGAACTCCAGTTTGGAAGATGTGCGAGAGTATGTATTCATAGGGATATTTACAGCCACTTAGAGAAAGTAGCTCTCAGGGCTGGTGCGCAGGGTTACAAAACTACATTCAAAGAAGGACAAGAAAAATATACGGGGGAGGCTTACATTCGGGTAGAGAAAGCAACTCTCGTGGGGTGTATTGCCAGATGGCTAAACGTTGAGATTGGAACAAGTGTGAGTTTCTTGTGAATCACACTGAAGGATGAAGTCACTATGTAAAAGCTGGATACTTCTTAGCCAGACGGGAGTCACGATAGGAACACATACACGGACTGAGAGAAAGCAATTGTTGGGTGGTGGGTTGTAGGTTTGCTAAAGTCCATTTTGGTTGAAGTGCGAGAATCCTTTATAGGAATGCTTCCATTCACTTCCAGAAAGCAGCGATCAGCGGTGGTTTGCAGGATTGCTACACCTCAGTTTGCAAGAAGTGCGAGAGTCGTGCATAGCAATGCTTAAATTCCCTTAGAGAAAGCAACTGTCGGCAGGTGACTTTTAGGCTTTCTAGCCTCTGGTTTGGATGAAGTGTGAGACATACATGGGAACGCTTACATTCACTTCCAGAAAGCAAGTGTCGCGGAGTGGTTTTTAGGCTTGCAAGACTTCTGAACGGAAGAAGTACGAGAGGCATATACAGGAAGGCGTACATTTACTTAATGAAAGCAACTATAGTGGGATGCATTGGAGAATTGCTAAAGTCTGAGATTGGAAGAAGTGTGACCTTCCTGTCAAACACACTTGAGAAAGAAGTCATCACGTAGGACGGGGAGAGCTCCCAGCAGTAAGGAGTCATGTATAGGGACGCTTAAACTAACTTAGAGCGAGCAACTAGCAGGTGGTGCTCTGTAGGCTGGCTAAACGCTAGAATGGAGGAAGTGCCAGACGGTCTTCTATATTAACGCTTACATTCACTGAGAGAAAGAGACTATGTTGGGCGCTTTGTTACACTGGTAAACTCTGAGATTGGAAGAAGTGTGAGAGTTTCCTGTCCAACGCACTTAAGAAAGAAGTCATTATGTAGGAAGAGGAGAGTTCTCGGCTAGAAAGGGAGGACGCTTTCTATGTATGGGAACGCTTACATTCACTTCAAGAAACTATCGGGGGGTAATTTGTAGTTAAACTCTAGAAGAACTGTGAGTCCTATATAGGAAGGCTTGCATTCACTTAGGGAAAGCAAGTACGAAGAAGGAGTGGTTTGTAGGCTTGCTAAACTCTAGTGTTGACGAAATGCGAGAGTCCTATAGAGGGACGTTAACTTTCAGTTAGTGAGAGCAACTCTCGGGGAGGGGGGTGGTATTTAGGCTTGCTGAACTCTACTGTGGAAGACATGTCCGAGTTATCCAGGAAGGCTTACAATCACTTAGCTAGAAAGCCAGTATCGGCGGTCGCCTTGTAGGCTTGCTAAACTCTAGTTTCCAGGAAGGGCAAGAGTCATATAGAGAATCACTTAAATTCACTCAGTGAAAGCAACTGTCGCAGGCTGCCTTTTAGGGTGGCTAAACTCTAGTTGGAAGGAAGTGTGAGAGTCATATATAGGAATTCTTACCTTGACTTAGTGAAAGCACCTATGGAGCGGTGGCTTGTCGTCATGCTGAACTCCAGTTTGGAAGATGTGCGAGAGTATGTATTCATAGGGATATTTACAGCCACTTAGAGAAAGTAGCTCTCAGGGCTGGTGCGCAGGGTTACAAAACTACATTCAAAGAAGGACAAGAAAAATATACGGGGGAGGCTTACATTCGGGTAGAGAAAGCAACTCTCGTGGGGTGTATTGCCAGATGGCTAAATGTTGAGATTGGAACAAGTGTGAGTTTCTTGTGAATCACACTGAAGGATGAAGTCACTATGTAAAAGCTGGATACTTCTTAGCCAGACGGGAGTCACGATAGGAACACATACACTGACTGAGAGAAAGCAATTGTTGGGTGGTGGGTTGTAGGTTTGCTAAAGTCCAGTTTGGAAGAAGTGCGAGAATCCTTTATAGGAATGCTTACATTCACTTCCAGAAAGCAGCGATCAGCGGTGGTTTGCAGGATTGCTACACCGCAGTTTGCAAGAAGTGCGAGAGTCATGCATAGCAATGCTTAAATTCCCTTAGAGAAAGCAACTGTCGGCGGGTGATTTTTAGGCTTTCTAGCCTCTGGTTTGGATGAAGTGTGAGACATACATGGGAACGCTTACATTCCCTTCCAGAAAGCAAGTGTCGCGGAGTGGTTTTTAGGCTTGCAAGACTTCTGAACGGAAGTGCGAGAGGCATATACAGGAAGGCGTACTTTTACTTAATGAAAGCAACTATAGTGGGATGCATTGGAGAATTGCTAAAGTCTGAGATTGGAAGAAGTGTGACCTTCCTGTCAAACACACTTGAGAAAGAAGTCATCACGTAGGACGGGGAGAGCTCCCAGCAGTAAGGAGTCATGTATAGGGATGCTTAAACTAACTTAGAGCGAGCAACTAGCAGGTGGTGCTCTGAAGGCTGGCTAAACGCTAGAATGGAGGAAGTGCCAGACGGTCTTCTATATTAACGCTTACATTCACTGAGAGAAAGAGACTATGTTGGGCGCTTTGTTACACTGGTAAACTCTGAGATTGGAAGAAGTGTGAGAGTTTCCTGTCCAACGCACTTAAGAAAGAAGTCATTATGTAGGAAGAGGAGAGTTCTCGGCTAGAAAGGGAGGAGGCTTTCTATGTATGGGAACGCTTACATTCACTTCAAGAAACTATCGGGGGGTAATTTGTAGTTAAACTCTAGAAGAACTGTGAGAGTCCTATATAGGAAGGCTTGCATTCACTTAGGGAAAGCAAGTACGAAGAAGGAGTGGTTTGTAGGCTTGCTAAACTCTAGTGTTGACGAAATGCGAGAGTCCTATAGAGGGACGTTAACCTTCAGTTAGTGAGAGCAACTCTCGGGGAGGGGGGTGGTATTTAGGCTTGCTGAACTCTAGTTTGGAAGACATGTCCGAGTTATCCAGGAAGGCTTACAATAACTTAGCTAGAAAGCCAGTATCGGCGGTCGCCTTGTAGGCTTGCTAAACTCTAGTTTCCAGGAAGGGCAAGCGTCATATAGAGGATCACTTAAATTCACTCAGTGAAAGCAACTGTCGCAGGCTGCCTTTTAGGGTGGCTAAACTCTAGTTGGAAGGAAGTGTGAGAGTCATATATAAGAATTCTTACCTTGACTTAGTGAAAGCACCTATGGAGCGGTGGCTTGTCGTCTTGCTGAACTCCAGTTTGGAAGATGTGCGAGAGTATGTATTCATAGGGATATTTACAGCCACTTAGAGAAAGTAGCTCTCAGGGCTGGTGCGCAGGGTTACAAAACTACATTCAAAGAAGGACAAGAAAAATATACGGGGGAGGCTTACATTCGGGTAGAGAAAGCAACTCTCGTGGGGTGTATTGCCAGATGGCTAAACGTTGAGATTGGAACAAGTGTCAGTTTCTTGTGAATCACACTGAAGGATGAAGTCACTATGGAAAAGCTGGATACTTCTTAGCCAGACGGGAGTCACGATAGGAACACATACACTGACTGAGAGAAAGCAATTGTTGGGTGGTGGGTTGTAGGTTTGCTAAAATCCAGTTTGGAAGAAGTGCGAGAATCCTTTATAGGAATGCTTACATTCACTTCCAGAAAGCAGCGATCAGCGGTGGTTTGCAGGATTGCTACACCGCAGTTTGCAAGAAGTGCGAGAGTCGTGCATAGCAATGCTTAAATTCCCTTAGAGAAAGCAACTGTCGGCGGGTGATTTTTTAGGCTTTCTAGCCTCTGGTTTGGATGAAGTGTGAGACATACATGGGAACGCTTACATTCCCTTCCAGAAAGCAAGTGTCGCGGAGTGGTTTTTAGGCTTGCAAGACTTCTGAACGGAAGAAGTGCGAGAGGCATATACAGGAAGGCGTACATTTACTTAATGAAAGCAACTATAGTGGGATGCATTGGAGAATTGCTAAAGTCTGAGATTGGAAGAAGTGTGACCTTCCTGTCAAACACACTTGAGAAAGAAGTCATCACGTAGGACGGGGAGAGCTCCCAGCAGTAAGGAGTCATGTATAGGGACGCTTAAACTAACTTAGAGCGAGCAACTAGCAGGTGGTGCTCTGTAGGCTGGCTAAACGCTAGAATGGAGGAAGTGCCAGACGGTCTTCTCTATTAACGCTTACATTCACTGAGAGAAAGAGACTATGTTGGGCGCTTTGTTGCACTGGTAAACTCTGAGATTGGAAGAAGTGTGAGAGTTTCCTGTCCAACGCACTTAAGAAAGAAGTCATTATGTAGGAAGAGGAGAGTTCTCGGCTAGAAAGGGAGGACGCTTTCTATGTATGGGAACGCTTACATTCACTTCAAGAAACTATCGGGGGGTAATTTGTAGTTAAACTCTAGAAGAACTGTGAGAGTCCTATATAGGAAGGCTTGCATTCACTTAGGGAAAGCAAGTACGAAGAAGGAGTGGTTTGTAGGCTTGCTAAACTCTAGTGTTGACGAAATGCGAGAGTCCTATAGAGGGACGTTAACCTTCAGTTAGTGAGAGCAACTCTCGGGGAGGGGGGTGGTATTTAGGCTTGCTGAACTCTAGTTTGGAAGACATGTCCGAGTTATCCAGGAAGGTTACAATCACTTAGCTAGAAAGCCAGTATCGGCGGTCGCCTTGTAGGCTTGCTAAACTCTAGTTTCCAGGAAGGGCAAGAGTCATATAGAGGATCACTTAAATTCACTCTGTGAAAGCAACTGTCGCGGGCTGCCTTTTAGGGTGGCTAAACTCTAGTTGGAAGGAAGTGTGAGAGTCATATATAGGAATTCTTACCTTGACTTAGTGAAAGCACCTATGGAGCGGTGGCTTGTCGTCTTGCTGAACTCCAGTTTGGAAGATGTGCGAGAGTATGTATTCATAGGGATATTTACAGCCACTTAGAGAAAGTAGCTCTCAGGGCTGGTGCGCAGGGTTACAAAACTACATTCAAAGAAGGACAAGAAAAATATACGGGGAAGGCTTACATTCGGGTAGAGAAAGCAACTCTCGTGGGGTGTATTGCCAGATGGCTAAACGTTGAGATTGGAACAAGTGTGAGTTTCTTGTGAATCACACTGAAGGATGAAGTCACTATGTAAAAGCTGGATACTTCTTAGCCAGACGGGAGTCACGATAGGAACACATACACTGACTGAGAGAAAGCAATTGTTGGGTGGTGGGTTGTAGGTTTGCTAAAGTCCAGTTTGGAAGAAGTGCGAGAATCCTTTATAGGAATGCTTACATTCACTTCCAGAAAGCAGCGATCAGCGGTGGTTTGCAGGATTGCTACACCGCAGTTTGCAAGAAGTGCGAGAGTCGTGCATAGCAATGCTTAAATTCCCTTAGAGAAAGCAACTGTCGGCGGGTGATTTTTAGGCTTTCTAGCCTCTGGTTTGGATGAAGTGTGAGACATACATGGGAACGCTTACATTCCCTTCCAGAAAGCAAGTGTCGCGGAGTGGTTTTTAGGCTTGCAAGACTTCTGAACGGAAGAAGTGCGAGAGGCATATACGGAAGGCGTACATTTACTTAATAAAAGCCACTATAGTGGGATGCATTGGAGAATTGCTAAAGTCTGAGATTGGAAGAAGTGTGACCTTCCTGTCAAACACACTTGAGAAAGAAGTCATCACGTAGGACGGGGAGAGCTCCCAGCAGTAAGGAGTCATGTATAGGGACGCTTAAAATAACTTAGAGCGAGCAACTAGCAGGTGGTGCTCTGTAGGCTGGCTAAACGCTAGAATGGAGGAAGTGCCAGACGGTCTTCTATATTAACGCTTACATTCACTGAGAGAAAGAGACTATGTTGGGCGCTTTGTTACACTGGTAAACTCTGAGATTGGAGGAAGTGTGAGAGTTTCCTGTCCAACGCACTTAGGAAAGAAGTCATTATGTAGGAAGAGGAGAGTTCTCGGCTAGAAAGGGAGGAGGCTTTCTATGTATGGGAACGCTTACATTCACTTCAAGAAACTATCGGGGGGTAATTTGTAGTTAAACTCTAGAAGAACTGTGAGAGTCCTATATAGGAAGGCTTGCATTCACTTAGGGAAAGCAAGTACGAAGAAGGAGTGGTTTGTAGGCTTGCTAAACTCTAGTGTTGACGAAATGCGAGAGTCCTATAGAGGGACGTTAACCTTCAGTTAGTGAGAGCAACTCTCGGGGGGGGGGTTGGTATTTAGGCTTGCTGAACTCTAGTTTGGAAGACATGTCCGAGTTATCCAGGAAGGCTTACAATCACTTAGCTAGAAAGCCAGTATCGGCGGTCGCCTTGTAGGCTTGCTAAACTCTAGTTTCCAGGAAGGGCAAGAGTCATATAGAGGATCACTTAAATTCACTCAGTGAAAGCAACTGTCGCGGGCTGCCTTTTAGGGTGGCTAAACTCTAGTTGGAAGGAAGTGTCAGAGTCATATATAGGAATTCTTACCTTGACTTAGTGAAAGCACCTATGGAGCGGTGGCTTGTCGTCTTGCTGAACTCCAGTTTGGAAGATGTGCGAGAGTATGTATTCATAGGGATATTTACAGCCACTTAGAGAAAGTAGCTCTCAGGGCTGGTGCGCAGGGTTACAAAACTACATTCAAAGAAGGACAAGAAAAATATACGGGGGAGGCTTACATTCGGGTAGAGAAAGCAACTCTCGTGGGGTGTATTGCCAGATGGCTAAACGTTGAGTTTGGAACAAGTGTGAGTTTCTTGTGAATCACACTGAAGGATGAAGTCACTATGTAAAAGCTGGATACTTCTTAGCCAGACGGGAGTCACGATAGGAACACATACACTGACTGAGAGAAAGCAATTGTTGGGTGGTGGGTTGTAGGTTTGCTAAAGTCCAGTTTGGAAGAAGTGCGAGAATCCTTTATAGGAATGCTTACATTCACTTCCAGAAAGCAGCGATCAGCGGTGGTTTGCAGGATTGCTACACCGCAGTTTGCAAGAAGTGCGAGAGTCGTGCATAGCAATGCTTAAATTCCCTTAGAGAAAGCAACTGTCGGCGGGTGATTTTTAGGCTTTCTAGCCTCTGGTTTGGATGAAGTGTGAGACATACATGGGAACGCTTACATTCCCTTCCAGAAAGCAAGTGTCGCGGAGTGGTTTTTAGGCTTCCAAGGCTTCTGAACGGAAGAAGTGCGAGAGGCATATACAGGAAGGCGTACATTTACTTAATGAAAGCAACTATAGTGGGCTGCATTGGAGAATTGCTAAAGTCTGAGATTGGAAGAAGTGTGACCTTCCTGTCAAACACACTTGAGAAAGAAGTCATCACGTAGGACGGGGAGAGCTCCCAGCAGTAAGGAGTCATGTATAGGGACGCTTAAACTAACTTAGAGCGAGCAACTAGCAGGTGGTGCTCTGTAGGCTGGCTAAACGCTAGAATGGAGGAAGTGCCAGACGGTCTTCTATATTAACGCTTACATTCACTGAGAGAAAGAGACTATGTTGGGCGCTTTGTTACACTGGTAAACTCTGAGATTGGAGGAAGTGTGAGAGTTTCCTGTCCAACGCACTTAGGAAAGAAGTCATTATGTAGGAAGAGGAGAGTTTTCGGCTAGAAAGGGAGTAGGCTTTCTATGTATGGGAACGCTTACATTCACTTCAAGAAACTATCGGGGGGTAATTTGTAGTTAAACTCTAGAAGAACTGTGAGAGTCCTATATAGGAAGGCTTGCATTCACTTAGGGAAAGCAAGTACGAAGAAGGAGTGGTTTGTAGGCTTGCTAAACTCTAGTGTTGACGAAATGCGAGAGTCCTATAGAGGGACGTTAACCTTCAGTTAGTGAGAGCAACTCTCGGGGGGGGGGGTGGTATTTAGGCTTGCTGAACTCTAGTTTGGAAGACATGTCCGAGTTATCCAGGAAGGCTTACAATCACTTAGCTAGAAAGCCAGTATCGGCGGTCGCCTTGTAGGCTTGCTAAACTCTAGTTTCCAGGAAGGGCAAGAGTCATATAGAGGATCACTTAAATTCACTCAGTGAAAGCAACTGTCGCGGGCTGCCTTTTAGGGTGGCTAAACTCTAGTTGGAAAGAAGTGTGAGAGTCATATATAGGAATTCTTACCTTGACTTAGTGAAAGCACCTATGGAGCGGTGGCTTGTCGTCTTGCTGAACTCCAGTTTGGAAGATGTGCGAGAGTATGTATTCATAGGGATATTTACAGCCACTTAGAGAAAGTAGCTCTCAGGGCTGGTGCGCAGGGTTACAAAACTACATTCAAAGAAGGACAAGAAAAATATACGGGGGAGGCTTACATTCGGGTAGAGAAAGCAACTCTCGTGGGGTGTATTGCCAGATGGCTAAACGTTGAGTTTGGAACAAGTGTGAGTTTCTTGTGAATCACACTGAAGGATGAAGTCACTATGTAAAAGCTGGATACTTCTTAGCCAGACGGGAGTCACGATAGGAACACATACACTGACTGAGAGAAAGCAATTGTTGGGTGGTGGGTTGTAGGTTTGCTAAAGTCCAGTTTGGAAGAAGTGCGAGAATCCTTTATAGGAATGCTTACATTCACTTCCAGAAAGCAGCGATCAGCGGTGGTTTGCAGGATTGCTACACCGCAGTTTGCAAGAAGTGCGAGAGTCGTGCATAGCAATGCTTAAATTCCCTCAGAGAAAGCAACTGTCGGCGGGTGATTTTTAGGCTTTCTAGCCTCTGGTTTGGATGAAGTGTGAGACATACATGGGAACGCTTACATTCCCTTCCAGAGAGCAAGTGTCGCGGAGTGGTTTTTAGGCTTGCAAGACTTCTGAACGGAAGAAGTGCGAGAGGCATATACAGGAAGGCGTACATTTACTTAATGAAAGCAACTATAGTGGGATGCATTGGAGAATTGCTAAAGTCTGAGATTGGAAGAAGTGTGACCTTCCTGTCAAACACACTTGAGAAAGAAGTCATCACGTAGGACGGGGAGAGCTCCCAGCAGTAAGGAGTCATGTATAGGGACGCTTAAACTAACTTAGAGCGAGCAACTAGCAGGTGGTGCTCTGTAGGCTGGCTAAACGCTAGAATGGAGGAAGTGCCAGACGGTCTTCTATATTAACGCTTACATTCACTGAGAGAAAGAGACTATGTTGGGCGCTTTGTTACACTGGTAAACTCTGAGATTGGAGGAAGTGTGAGAGTTTCCTGTCCAACGCACTTAGGAAAGAAGTCATTATGTAGGAAGAGGAGAGTTCTCGGCTAGAAAGGGAGGAGGCTTTCTATGTATGGGAACGCTTACATTCACTTCAAGAAACTATCGGGGGGTAATTTGTAGTTAAACTCTAGAAGAACTGTGAGAGTCCTATATAGGAAGGCTTGCATTCACTTAGGGAAAGCAAGTACGAAGAAGGAGTGGTTTGTAGGCTTGCTAAACTCTAGTGTTGACGAAATGCGAGAGTCCTATAGAGGGACGTTAACCTTCAGTTAGTGAGAGCAACTCTCGGGGGGGGGGGGGGTGGTATTTAGGCTTGCTGAACTCTAGTTTGGAAGACATGTCCGAGTTATCCAGGAAGGCTTACAATCACTTAGCTAGAAAGCCAGTATCGGCGGTCGCCTTGTAGGCTTGCTAAACTCTAGTTTCCAGGAAGGGCAAGAGTCATATAGAGGATCACTTAAATTCACTCAGTGAAAGCAACTGTCGCGGGCTGCCTTTTAGGGTGGCTAAACTCTAGTTGGAAAGAAGTGTGAGAGTCATATATAGGAATTCTTACCTTGACTTAGTGAAAGCACCTATGGAGCGGTGGCTTGTCGTCTTGCTGAACTCCAGTTTGGAAGATGTGCGAGAGTATGTATTAATAGGGATATTTACAGCCACTTAGAGAAAGTAGCTCTCAGGGCTGGTGCGCAGGGTTACAAAACTACATTCAAAGAAGGACAAGAAAAATATACGGGGGAGGCTTACATTCGGGTAGAGAAAGCAACTCTCGTGGGGTGTATTGCCAGATGGCTAAACGTTGAGATTGGAACAAGTGTGAGTTTCTTGTGAATCACACTGAAGGATGAAGTCACTATGTAAAAGCTGGATACTTCTTAGCCAGACGGGAGTCACGATAGGAACACATACACGGACTGAGAGAAAGCAATTGTTGGGTGGTGGGTTGTAGGTTTGCTAAAGTCCAGTTTGGTTGAAGTGCGAGAATCCTTTATAGGAATGCTTCCATTCACTTCCAGAAAGCAGCGATCAGCGGTGGTTTGCAGGATTGCTACACCTCAGTTTGCAAGAAGTGCGAGAGTCGTGCATAGCAATGCTTAAATTCCCTTAGAGAAAGCAACTGTCGGCAGGTGACTTTTAGGCTTTCCAGCCTCTGGTTTGGATGAAGTGTGAGACATACATGGGAACGCTTACATTCACTTCCAGAAAGCAAGTGTCGCGGAGTGGTTTTTAGGCTTGCAAGACTTCTGAACGGAAGAAGTACGAGAGGCATATACAGGAAGGCGTACATTTACTTAATGAAAGCAACTATAGTGGGATGCATTGGAGAATTGCTAAAGTCTGAGATTGGAAGAAGTGTGACCTTCCTGTCAAACACACTTGAGAAAGAAGTCATCACGTAGGACGGGGAGAGCTCCCAGCAGTAAGGAGTCATGTATAGGGACGCTTAAACTAACTTAGAGCGAGCAACTAGCAGGTGGTGCTCTGTAGGCTGGCTAAACGCTAGAATGGAGGAAGTGCCAGACGGTCTTGTATATTAACGCTTACATTCACTGAGAGAAAGAGACTATGTTGGGCGCTTTGTTACACTGGTAAACTCTGAGATTGGAAGAAGTGTGAGAGTTTCCTGTCCAACGCACTTAAGAAAGAAGTCATTATGTAGGAAGAGGAGAGTTCTCGGCTAGAAAGGGAGGAGGCTTTCTATGTATGGGAACGCTTACATTCACTTCAAGAAACTATCGGGGGGTAATTTGTAGTTAAACTCTAGAAGAACTGTGAGAGTCCTATATAGGAAGGCTTGCATTCACTTAGGGAAAGCAAGTACGAAGAAGGAGTGGTTTGTAGGCTTGCTAAACTCTAGTGTTGACGAAATGCGAGAGTCCTATAGAGGGACGTTAACCTTCAGTTAGTGAGAGCAACTCTCGGGGGGGGGGTTGGTATTTAGGCTTGCTGAACTCTAGTTTGGAAGACATGTCCGAGTTATCCAGGAAGGCTTACAATCACTTAGCTAGAAAGCCAGTATCGGCGGTCGCCTTGTAGGCTTGCTAAACTCTAGTTTCCAGGAAGGGCAAGAGTCATATAGAGGATCACTTAAATTCACTCAGTGAAAGCAACTGTCGCGGGCTGCCTTTTAGGGTGGCTAAACTCTAGTTGGAAGGAAGTGTCAGAGTCATATATAGGAATTCTTACCTTGACTTAGTGAAAGCACCTATGGAGCGGTGGCTTGTCGTCTTGCTGAACTCCAGTTTGGAAGATGTGCGAGAGTATGTATTCATAGGGATATTTACAGCCACTTAGAGAAAGTAGCTCTCAGGGCTGGTGCGCAGGGTTACAAAACTACATTCAAAGAAGGACAAGAAAAATATACGGGGGAGGCTTACATTCGGGTAGAGAAAGCAACTCTCGTGGGGTGTATTGCCAGATGGCTAAACGTTGAGTTTGGAACAAGTGTGAGTTTCTTGTGAATCACACTGAAGGATGAAGTCACTATGTAAAAGCTGGATACTTCTTAGCCAGACGGGAGTCACGATAGGAACACATACACTGACTGAGAGAAAGCAATTGTTGGGTGGTGGGTTGTAGGTTTGCTAAAGTCCAGTTTGGAAGAAGTGCGAGAATCCTTTATAGGAATGCTTACATTCACTTCCAGAAAGCAGCGATCAGCGGTGGTTTGCAGGATTGCTACACCGCAGTTTGCAAGAAGTGCGAGAGTCGTGCATAGCAATGCTTAAATTCCCTTAGAGAAAGCAACTGTCGGCGGGTGATTTTTAGGCTTTCTAGCCTCTGGTTTGGATGAAGTGTGAGACATACATGGGAACGCTTACATTCCCTTCCAGAAAGCAAGTGTCGCGGAGTGGTTTTTAGGCTTCCAAGGCTTCTGAACGGAAGAAGTGCGAGAGGCATATACAGGAAGGCGTACATTTACTTAATGAAAGCAACTATAGTGGGCTGCATTGGAGAATTGCTAAAGTCTGAGATTGGAAGAAGTGTGACCTTCCTGTCAAACACACTTGAGAAAGAAGTCATCACGTAGGACGGGGAGAGCTCCCAGCAGTAAGGAGTCATGTATAGGGACGCTTAAACTAACTTAGAGCGAGCAACTAGCAGGTGGTGCTCTGTAGGCTGGCTAAACGCTAGAATGGAGGAAGTGCCAGACGGTCTTCTATATTAACGCTTACATTCACTGAGAGAAAGAGACTATGTTGGGCGCTTTGTTACACTGGTAAACTCTGAGATTGGAGGAAGTGTGAGAGTTTCCTGTCCAACGCACTTAGGAAAGAAGTCATTATGTAGGAAGAGGAGAGTTTTCGGCTAGAAAGGGAGTAGGCTTTCTATGTATGGGAACGCTTACATTCACTTCAAGAAACTATCGGGGGGTAATTTGTAGTTAAACTCTAGAAGAACTGTGAGAGTCCTATATAGGAAGGCTTGCATTCACTTAGGGAAAGCAAGTACGAAGAAGGAGTGGTTTGTAGGCTTGCTAAACTCTAGTGTTGACGAAATGCGAGAGTCCTATAGAGGGACGTTAACCTTCAGTTAGTGAGAGCAACTCTCGGGGGGGGGGGTGGTATTTAGGCTTGCTGAACTCTAGTTTGGAAGACATGTCCGAGTTATCCAGGAAGGCTTACAATCACTTAGCTAGAAAGCCAGTATCGGCGGTCGCCTTGTAGGCTTGCTAAACTCTAGTTTCCAGGAAGGGCAAGAGTCATATAGAGGATCACTTAAATTCACTCAGTGAAAGCAACTGTCGCGGGCTGCCTTTTAGGGTGGCTAAACTCTAGTTGGAAAGAAGTGTGAGAGTCATATATAGGAATTCTTACCTTGACTTAGTGAAAGCACCTATGGAGCGGTGGCTTGTCGTCTTGCTGAACTCCAGTTTGGAAGATGTGCGAGAGTATGTATTCATAGGGATATTTACAGCCACTTAGAGAAAGTAGCTCTCAGGGCTGGTGCGCAGGGTTACAAAACTACATTCAAAGAAGGACAAGAAAAATATACGGGGGAGGCTTACATTCGGGTAGAGAAAGCAACTCTCGTGGGGTGTATTGCCAGATGGCTAAACGTTGAGTTTGGAACAAGTGTGAGTTTCTTGTGAATCACACTGAAGGATGAAGTCACTATGTAAAAGCTGGATACTTCTTAGCCAGACGGGAGTCACGATAGGAACACATACACTGACTGAGAGAAAGCAATTGTTGGGTGGTGGGTTGTAGGTTTGCTAAAGTCCAGTTTGGAAGAAGTGCGAGAATCCTTTATAGGAATGCTTACATTCACTTCCAGAAAGCAGCGATCAGCGGTGGTTTGCAGGATTGCTACACCGCAGTTTGCAAGAAGTGCGAGAGTCGTGCATAGCAATGCTTAAATTCCCTCAGAGAAAGCAACTGTCGGCGGGTGATTTTTAGGCTTTCTAGCCTCTGGTTTGGATGAAGTGTGAGACATACATGGGAACGCTTACATTCCCTTCCAGAGAGCAAGTGTCGCGGAGTGGTTTTTAGGCTTGCAAGACTTCTGAACGGAAGAAGTGCGAGAGGCATATACAGGAAGGCGTACATTTACTTAATGAAAGCAACTATAGTGGGATGCATTGGAGAATTGCTAAAGTCTGAGATTGGAAGAAGTGTGACCTTCCTGTCAAACACACTTGAGAAAGAAGTCATCACGTAGGACGGGGAGAGCTCCCAGCAGTAAGGAGTCATGTATAGGGACGCTTAAACTAACTTAGAGCGAGCAACTAGCAGGTGGTGCTCTGTAGGCTGGCTAAACGCTAGAATGGAGGAAGTGCCAGACGGTCTTCTATATTAACGCTTACATTCACTGAGAGAAAGAGACTATGTTGGGCGCTTTGTTACACTGGTAAACTCTGAGATTGGAGGAAGTGTGAGAGTTTCCTGTCCAACGCACTTAGGAAAGAAGTCATTATGTAGGAAGAGGAGAGTTCTCGGCTAGAAAGGGAGGAGGCTTTCTATGTATGGGAACGCTTACATTCACTTCAAGAAACTATCGGGGGGTAATTTGTAGTTAAACTCTAGAAGAACTGTGAGAGTCCTATATAGGAAGGCTTGCATTCACTTAGGGAAAGCAAGTACGAAGAAGGAGTGGTTTGTAGGCTTGCTAAACTCTAGTGTTGACGAAATGCGAGAGTCCTATAGAGGGACGTTAACCTTCAGTTAGTGAGAGCAACTCTCGGGGGGGGGGGGGTGGTATTTAGGCTTGCTGAACTCTAGTTTGGAAGACATGTCCGAGTTATCCAGGAAGGCTTACAATCACTTAGCTAGAAAGCCAGTATCGGCGGTCGCCTTGTAGGCTTGCTAAACTCTAGTTTCCAGGAAGGGCAAGAGTCATATAGAGGATCACTTAAATTCACTCAGTGAAAGCAACTGTCGCGGGCTGCCTTTTAGGGTGGCTAAACTCTAGTTGGAAAGAAGTGTGAGAGTCATATATAGGAATTCTTACCTTGACTTAGTGAAAGCACCTATGGAGCGGTGGCTTGTCGTCTTGCTGAACTCCAGTTTGGAAGATGTGCGAGAGTATGTATTAATAGGGATATTTACAGCCACTTAGAGAAAGTAGCTCTCAGGGCTGGTGCGCAGGGTTACAAAACTACATTCAAAGAAGGACAAGAAAAATATACGGGGGAGGCTTACATTCGGGTAGAGAAAGCAACTCTCGTGGGGTGTATTGCCAGATGGCTAAACGTTGAGATTGGAACAAGTGTGAGTTTCTTGTGAATCACACTGAAGGATGAAGTCACTATGTAAAAGCTGGATACTTCTTAGCCAGACGGGAGTCACGATAGGAACACATACACGGACTGAGAGAAAGCAATTGTTGGGTGGTGGGTTGTAGGTTTGCTAAAGTCCAGTTTGGTTGAAGTGCGAGAATCCTTTATAGGAATGCTTCCATTCACTTCCAGAAAGCAGCGATCAGCGGTGGTTTGCAGGATTGCTACACCTCAGTTTGCAAGAAGTGCGAGAGTCGTGCATAGCAATGCTTAAATTCCCTTAGAGAAAGCAACTGTCGGCAGGTGACTTTTAGGCTTTCCAGCCTCTGGTTTGGATGAAGTGTGAGACATACATGGGAACGCTTACATTCACTTCCAGAAAGCAAGTGTCGCGGAGTGGTTTTTAGGCTTGCAAGACTTCTGAACGGAAGAAGTACGAGAGGCATATACAGGAAGGCGTACATTTACTTAATGAAAGCAACTATAGTGGGATGCATTGGAGAATTGCTAAAGTCTGAGATTGGAAGAAGTGTGACCTTCCTGTCAAACACACTTGAGAAAGAAGTCATCACGTAGGACGGGGAGAGCTCCCAGCAGTAAGGAGTCATGTATAGGGACGCTTAAACTAACTTAGAGCGAGCAACTAGCAGGTGGTGCTCTGTAGGCTGGCTAAACGCTAGAATGGAGGAAGTGCCAGACGGTCTTGTATATTAACGCTTACATTCACTGAGAGAAAGAGACTATGTTGGGCGCTTTGTTACACTGGTAAACTCTGAGATTGGAAGAAGTGTGAGAGTTTCCTGTCCAACGCACTTAAGAAAGAAGTCATTATGTAGGAAGAGGAGAGTTCTCGGCTAGAAAGGGAGGACGCTTTCTATGTATGGGAACGCTTACATTCACTTCAAGAAACTATCGGGGGGTAATTTGTAGTTAAACTCTAGAAGAACTGTGAGTCCTATATAGGAAGGCTTGCATTCACTTAGGGAAAGCAAGTACGAAGAAGGAGTGGTTTGTAGGCTTGCTAAACTCTAGTGTTGACGAAATGCGAGAGTCCTATAGAGGGACGTTAACCTTCAGTTAGTGAGAGCAACTCTCGGGGAGGGGGGTGGTATTTAGGCTTGCTGAACTCTAGTGTGGAAGACATGTCCGAGTTATCCAGGAAGGCTTACAATCACTTAGCTAGAAAGCCAGTATCGGCGGTCGCCTTGTAGGCTTGCTAAACTCTAGTTTCCAGGAAGGGCAAGCGTCATATAGAGAATCACTTAAATTCACTCAGTGAAAGAAACTGTCGCAGGCTGCCTTTTAGGGTGGCTAAACTCTAGTTGGAAGGAAGTGTGAGAGTCATATATAGGAATTCTTACCTTGACTTAGTGAAAGCACCTATGGAGCGGTGGCTTGTCGTCTTGCTGAACTCCAGTTTGGAAGATGTGCGAGAGTATGTATTCATAGGGATATTTACAGCCACTTAGAGAAAGTAGCTCTCAGGGCTGGTGCGCAGGGTTACAAAACTACATTCAAAGAAGGACAAGAAAATTATACGGGGGAGGCTTACATTCGGGTAGAGAAAGCAACTCTCGTGGGGTGTATTGCCAGATGGCTAAATGTTGAGATTGGAACAAGTGTGAGTTTCTTGTGAATCACACTGAAGGATGAAGTCACTATGTAAAAGCTGGATACTTCTTAGCCAGACGGGAGTCACGATAGGAACACATAAACTGACTGAGAGAAAGCAATTGTTGGGTGGTGGGTTGTAGGTTTGCTAAAGTCCAGTTTGGAAGAAGTGCGAGAATCCTTTATAGGAATGCTTACATTCACTTCCAGAAAGCAGAGATCAGCGGTGGTTTGCAGGATTGCTACACCGCAGTTTGCAAGAAGTGCGAGAGTCATGCATAGCAATGCTTAAATTCCCTTAGAGAAAGCAACTGTCGGCGGGTGATTTTTAGGCTTTCTAGCCTCTGGTTTGGATGAAGTGTGAGACATACATGGGAACTCTTACATTCCCTTCCAGAAAGCAAGTGTCGCGGAGTGGTTTTTAGGCTTGCAAGACTTCTGAACGGAAGTGCAAGAGGCATATACAGGAAGGCGTACTTTTACTTAATGAAAGCAACTATAGTGGGATGCATTGGAGAATTGCTAAAGTCTGAGATTGGAAGAAGTGTGACCTTCCTGTCAAACACACTTGAGAAAGAAGTCATCACGTAGGACGGGGAGAGCTCCCAGCAGTAAGGAGTCATGTATAGGGACGCTTAAACTAACTTAGAGCGAGCAACTAGCAGGTGGTGCTCTGTAGGCTGGCTAAACGCTAGAATGGAGGAAGTGCCAGACGGTCTTCTATATTAACGCTTACATTCACTGAGAGAAAGAGACTATGTTGGGCGCTTTGTTACACTGGTAAACTCTGAGATTGGAAGAAGTGTGAGAGTTTCCTGTCCAACGCACTTAAGAAAGAAGTCATTATGTAGGAAGAGGAGAGTTCTCGGCTAGAAAGGGAGGAGGCTTTCTATGTATGGGAACGCTTACATTCACTTCAAGAAACTATCGGGGGGTAATTTGTAGTTAAACTCTAGAAGAACTGTGAGAGTCCTATATAGGAAGGCTTGCATTCACTTAGGGAAAGCAAGTACGAAGAAGGAGTGGTTTGTAGGCTTGCTAAACTCTAGTGTTGACGAAATGCGAGAGTCCTATAGAGGGACGTTAACCTTCAGTTAGTGAGAGCAACTCTCGGGGAGGGGGGTGTTATTTAGGCTTGCTGAACTCTAGTTTGGAAGACATGTCCGAGTTATCCAGGAAGGTTACAATCACTTAGCTAGAAAGCCAGTATCGGCGGTCGCCTTGTAGGCTTGCTAAACTCTAGTTTCCAGGAAGGGCAAGCGTCATATAGAGGATCACTTAAATTCACTCAGTGAAAGCAACTGTCGCAGGCTGCCTTTTAGGGTGGCTAAACTCTAGTTGGAAGGAAGTGTGAGAGTCATATATAAGAATTCTTACCTTGACTTAGTGAAAGCACCTATGGAGCGGTGGCTTGTCGTCTTGCTGAACTCCAGTTTGGAAGATGTGCGAGAGTATGTATTCATAGGGATATTTACAGCCACTTAGAGAAAGTAGCTCTCAGGGCTGGTGCGCAGGGTTACAAAACTACATTCAAAGAAGGACAAGAAAAATATACGGGGGAGGCTTACATTCGGGTAGAGAAAGCAACTCTCGTGGGGTGTATTGCCAGATGGCTAAACGTTGAGATTGGAACAAGTGTCAGTTTCTTGTGAATCACACTGAAGGATGAAGTCACTATGTAAAAGCTGGATACTTCTTAGCCAGACGGGAGTCACGATAGGAACACATACACTGACTGAGAGAAAGCAATTGTTGGGTGGTGGGTTGTAGGTTTGCTAAAATCCAGTTTGGAAGAAGTGCGAGAATCCTTTATAGGAATGCTTACATTCACTTCCAGAAAGCAGCGATCAGCGGTGGTTTGCAGGATTGCTACACCGCAGTTTGCAAGAAGTGCGAGAGTCGTGCATAGCAATGCTTAAATTCCCTTAGAGAAAGCAACTGTCGGCGGGTGATTTTTTAGGCTTTCTAGCCTCTGGTTTGGATGAAGTGTGAGACATACATGGGAACGCTTACATTCCCTTCCAGAAAGCAAGTGTCGCGGAGTGGTTTTTAGGCTTGCAAGACTTCTGAACGGAAGAAGTGCGAGAGGCATATACAGGAAGGCGTACATTTACTTAATGAAAGCAACTATAGTGGGATGCATTGGAGAATTGCTAAAGTCTGAGATTGGAAGAAGTGTGACCTTCCTGTCAAACACACTTGAGAAAGAAGTCATCACGTAGGACGGGGAGAGCTCCCAGCAGTAAGGAGTCATGTATAGGGACGCTTAAACTAACTTAGAGCGAGCAACTAGCAGGTGGTGCTCTGTAGGCTGGCTAAACGCTAGAATGGAGGAAGTGCCAGACGGTCTTCTATATTAACGCTTACATTCACTGAGAGAAAGAGACTATGTTGGGCGCTTTGTTACACTGGTAAACTCTGAGATCGGAAGAAGTGTGAGAGTTTCCTGTCCAACGCACTTAAGAAAGAAGTCATTATGTAGGAAGAGGAGAGTTCTCGGCTAGAAAGGGAGGACGCTTTCTATGTATGGGAACACTTACATTCACTTCAAGAAACTATCGGGGGGTAATTTGTAGTTAAACTCTAGAAGAACTGTGAGAGTCCTATATAGGAAGGCTTGCATTCACTTAGGGAAAGCAAGTACGAAGAAGGAGTGGTTTGTAGGCTTGCTAAACTCTAGTGTTGACGAAATGCGAGAGTCCTATAGAGGGACGTTAACCTTCAGTTAGTGAGAGCAACTCTCGGGGAGGGGGGTGGTATTTAGGCTTGCTGAACTCTAGTTTGGAAGACATGTCCGAGTTATCCAGGAAGGCTTACAATCACTTAGCTAGAAAGCCAGTATCGGCGGTCGCCTTGTAGGCTTGCTAAACTCTAGTTTCCAGGAAGGGCAAGAGTCATATAGAGGATCACTTAAATTCACTCAGTGAAAGCAACTGTCGCAGGCTGCCTTTTAGGGTGGCTAAACTCTAGTTGGAAGGAAGTGTGAGAGTCATATATAGGAATTCTTACCTTGACTTAGTGAAAGCACCTATGGAGCGGTGGCTTGTCGTCTTGCTGAACTCCAGTTTGGAAGATGTGCGAGAGTATGTATTCATAGGGATATTTACAGCCACTTAGAGAAAGTAGCTCTCAGGGCTGGTGCGCAGGGTTACAAAACTACATTCAAAGAAGGACAAGAAAAATATACGGGGGAGGCTTACATTCGGGTAGAGAAAGCAACTCTCGTGGGGTGTATTGCCAGATGGCTAAACGTTGAGATTGGAACAAGTGTGAGTTTCTTGTGAATCACACTGAAGGATGAAGTCACTATGTAAAAGCTGGATACTTCTTAGCCAGACGGGAGTCACGATAGGAACACATACACTGACTGAGAGAAAGCAATTGTTGGGTGGTGGGTTGTAGGTTTGCTAAAGTCCAGTTTGGAAGAAGTGCGAGAATCCTTTCTAGGAATGCTTACATTCACTTCCAGAAAGCAGCGATCAGCGGTGGTTTGCAGGATTGCTACACCGCAGTTTGCAAGAAGTGCGAGAGCCGTGCATAGCAATGCTTAAATTCCCTTAGAGAAAGCAACTGTCGGCGTGTGATTTTTAGGCTTTCTAGCCTCTGGTTTGGATGAAGTGTGAGACATACATGGGAACGCTTACATTCCCTTCCAGAAAGCAAGTGTCGCGGAGTGGTTTTTAGGCTTGCAAGACTTCTGAACGGAAGAAGTGCGAGAGGCATATACAGGAAGGCGTACATTTACTTAATGAAAGCAACTATAGAGGGATGCATTGGAGAATTGCTAAAGTCTGAGATTGGAAGAAGTGTGACCTTCCTGTCAAACACACTTGAGAAAGAAGTCATCACGTAGGACGGGGAGAGCTCCTAGCAGTAAGGAGTCATGTATAGGGACGCTTAAACTAACTTAGAGCGAGCAACTAGCAGGTGGTGCTCTGTAGGCTGGCTAAACGCTAGAATGGAAGAAGTGCCAGACGGTCTTCTATATTAACGCTTACATTCACTGAGAGAAAGAGACTATGTTGGGTGCTTTGTTACACTGGTAAACTCTGAGATTGGAAGAAGTGTGAGAGTTTCCTGTCCAACGCACTTAGGAAAGAAGTCATTATGTAGGAAGAGGAGAGTTCTCGGCTAGAAACGGAGGAGGCTTTCTATGTATGGGAACGCTTACATTCACTTCAAGAAACTATCGGTGTGTAATTTGTAGTTAAACTCTAGAAGAACTGTGAGAGTCCTATATAGGAAGGCTTGCATTCACTTAGGGAAAGCAAGTACGAAGAAGGAGTGGTTTGTAGGCTTGCTAAACTCTAGTGTTGACGAAATGCGAGAGTCCTATAGAGGGACGTTAACCTTCAGTTAGTGAGAGCAACTCTCGGGGGGGGGGGTGGTATTTAGGCTTGCTGAACTCTAGTTTGGAAGACATGTCCGAGTTATCCAGGAAGGCTTACAATCACTTAGCTAGAAAGCCAGTATCGGCGGTCGCCTTGTAGGCTTGCTAAACTCTAGTTTCCAGGAAGGGCAAGAGTCATATAGAGGATCACTTAAATTCACTCAGTGAAAGCAACTGTCGCGGGCTGCCTTTTAGGGTGGCTAAACTCTAGTTGGAAAGAAGTGTGAGAGTCATATATAGGAATTCTTACCTTGACTTAGTGAAAGCACCTATGGAGCGGTGGCTTGTCGTCTTGCTGAACTCCAGTTTGGAAGATGTGCGAGAGTATGTATTCATAGGGATATTTACAGCCACTTAGAGAAAGTAGCTCTCAGGGCTGGTGCGCAGGGTTACAAAACTACATTCAAAGAAGGACAAGAAAAATATACGGGGGAGGCTTACATTCGGGTAGAGAAAGCAACTCTCGTGGGGTGTATTGCCAGATGGCTAAACGTTGAGATTGGAACAAGTGTGAGTTTCTTGTGAATCACACTGAAGGATGAAGTCACTATGTAAAAGCTGGATACTTCTTAGCCAGACGGGAGTCACGATAGGAACACATACACTGACTGAGAGAAAGCAATTGTTGGGTGGTGGGTTGTAGGTTTGCTAAAGTCCAGTTTGGAAGAAGTGCGAGAATCCTTTATAGGAATGCTTCCATTCACTTCCAGAAAGCAGCGATCAGCGGTGGTTTGCAGGATTGCTACACCGCAGTTTGCAAGAAGTGCGAGAGTCGTGCATAGCAATGCTTAAATTCCCTTAGAGAAAGCAACTGTCGGCGGGTGATTTTTAGGCTTTCTAGCCTCTGGTTTGGATGAAGTGTGAGACATACATGGGAACGCTTACATTCCCTTCCAGAAAGCAAGTGTCGCGGAGTGGTTTTTAGGCTTGCAAGACTTCTGAACGGAAGAAGTGCGAGAGGCATATACAGGAAGGCGTACATTTACTTAATGAAAGCAACTATAGTGGGATGCATTGGAGAATTGCTAAAGTCTGAGATTGGAAGAAGTGTGACCTTCCTGTCAAACACACTTGAGAAAGAAGTCATCACGTAGGACGGGGAGAGCTCCCAGCAGTAAGGAGTCATGTATAGGGACGCTTAAACTAACTTAGAGAGAGCAACTAGCAGGTGGTGCTCTGTAGGCTGGCTAAACGCTAGAATGGAGGAAGTGCCAGACGGTCTTCTATATTAACGCTTACATTCACTGAGAGAAAGAGACTATGTTGGGCGCTTTGTTACACTGGTAAACTCTGAGATTGGAAGAAGTGTGAGAGTCTCCTGTCCAACGCACTTAAGAAACAAGTCATTATGTAGGAAGAGGAGAGTTCTCGGCTAGAAAGGGAGGACGCTTTCTATGTATGGGAACGCTTACATTCACTTCAAGAAACTATCGGGGGGTAATTTGTAGTTAAACTCTAGAAGAACTGTGAGAGTCCTATATAGGAAGGCTTGCATTCACTTAGGGAAAGCAAGTACGAAGAAGGAGTGGTTTGTAGGCTTGCTAAACTCTAGTGTTGACGAAATGCGAGAGTCCTATAGAGGGACGTTAACCTTCAGTTAGTGAGAGCAACTCTCGGGGAGGGGGGTGGTATTTATGCTTGCTGAACTCTAGTTTGGAAGACATGTCCGAGTTATCCAGGAAGGCTTACAATCACTTAGCTAGAAAGCCAGTATCGGCGGTCGCCTTGTAGGCTTGCTAAACTCTAGTTTCCAGGAAGGGCAAGAGTCATATAGAGGATGACTTCAATTCACTCAGTGAAAGCAACTGTCGCAGGCTGCCTTTTAGGGTGGCTAAACTCTAGTTGGAAGGAAGTGTGAGAGTCATATATAGGAATTCTTACCTTGACTTAGTGAAAGCACCTATGGAGCGGTGGCTTGTCGTCTTGCTGAACTCCAGTTTGGAAGATGTGCGAGAGTATGTATTCATAGGGATATTTACAGCCACTTAGAGAAAGTAGCTCTCAGGGCTGGTGCGCAGGGTTACAAAACTACATTCAAAGAAGGACAAGAAAAATATACGGGGGAGGCTTACATTCGGGTAGAGAAAGCAACTCTCGTGGGGTGCATTGCCAGATGGCTAAACGTTGAGATTGGAACAAGTGTGAGTTTCTTGTGAATCACACTGAAGGATGAAGTCACTATGTAAAAGCTGGATACTTCTTAGCCAGACGGGAGTCACGATAGGAACACATACACTGACTGAGAGAAAGCAATTGTTGGGTGGTGGGTTGTAGGTTTGCTAAAGTCCAGTTTGGAAGAAGTGCGAGAATCCTTTATAGGAATGCTTACATTCACTTCCAGAAAGCAGCGATCAGCGGTGGTTTGCAGGATTGCTACACCGGAGTTTGCAAGAAGTGCGAGAGTCCTGCATAGCAATGCTTAAATTCCCTTAGAGAAAGCAACTGTCGGCGGGTGATTTTTAGGCTTTCTAGCCTCTGGTTTGGATGAAGTGTGAGACATACATGGGAACGCTTACATTCCCTGCCAGAAAGCAAGTGTCGCGGAGTGGTTTTTAGGCTTGCAAGACTTCTGAACGGAAGAAGTGCGAGAGGCATATACAGGAAGGCGTACATTTACTTAATGAAAGCAACTATAGTGGGATGCATTGGAGAATTGCTAAAGTCTGAGATTGGAAGAAGTGTGACCTTCCTGTCAAACACACTTGAGAAAGAAGTCATCACGTAGGACGGGGAGAGCTCCCAGCAGTAAGGAGTCATGTATAGGGACGCTTAAACTAACTTAGAGCGAGCAACTAGCAGGTGGTGATCTGTAGGCTGGCTAAACGCTAGAATGGAGGAAGTGCCAGACGGTCTTCTATATTAACGCTTACATTCACTGAGAGAAAGAGACTATGTTGGGCGCTTTGTTACACTGGTAAACTCTGAGATTGGAGGAAGTGTGAGAGTTTCCTGTCCAACGCACTTAGGAAAGAAGTCATTATGTAGGAAGAGGAGAGTTCTCGGCTAGAAAGGGAGGAGGCTTTCTATGTATGGGAACGCTTACATTCACTTCAAGAAACTATCGTGGGGTAATTTGTAGTTAAACTCTAGAAGAACTGTGAGAGTCCTATATAGGAAGGCTTGCATTCACTTAGGGAAAGCAAGTACGAAGAAGGAGTGGTTTGTAGGCTTGCTAAACTCTAGTGTTGACGAAATGCGAGAGTCCTATAGAGGGACGTTAACCTTCAGTTAGTGAGAGCAACTCTCGGGGGGGGGGGTGGTATTTAGGCTTGCTGAACTCTAGTTTGGAAGACATGTCCGAGTTATCCAGGAAGGCTTACAATCACTTAGCTAGAAAGCCAGTATCGGCGGTCGCCTTGTAGGCTTGCTAAACTCTAGTTTCCAGGAAGGGCAAGAGTCATATAGAGGATCACTTAAATTCACTCAGTGAAAGCAACTGTCGCGGGCTGCCTTTTAGGGTGGCTAAACTCTAGTTGGAAAGAAGTGTGAGAGTCATATATAGGAATTCTTACCTTGACTTAGTGAAAGCACCTATGGAGCGGTGGCTTGTCGTCTTGCTGAACTCCAGTTTGGAAGATGTGCGAGAGTATGTATTCATAGGGATATTTACAGCCACTTAGAGAAAGTAGCTCTCAGGGCTGGTGCGCAGGGTTACAAAACTACATTCAAAGAAGGACAAGAAAATTATACGGGGGAGGCTTACATTCGGGTAGAGAAAGCAACTCTCGTGGGGTGTATTGCCAGATGGCTAAACGTTGAGATTGGAACAAGTGTGAGTTTCTTGTGAATCACACTGAAGGATGAAGTCACTATGTAAAAGCTGGATACTTCTTAGCCAGACGGGAGTCACGATAGGAACACATACACTGACTGAGAGAAAGCAATTGTTGGGTGGTGGGTTGTAGGTTTGCTAAAGTCCAGTTTGGAAGAAGTGCGAGAATCCTTTATAGGAATGCTTACATTCACTTCCAGAAAGCAGCGATCAGCGGTGGTTTGCAGGATTGCTACACCGCAGTTTGCAAGAAGTGCGAGAGTCGTGCATAGCAATGCTTAAATTCCCTTAGAGAAAGCAACTGTCGGCGGGTGATTTTTAGGCTTTCTAGCCTCTGGTTTGGATGAAGTGTGAGACATACATGGGAACGTTTACATTCCCTTCCAGAAAGCAAGGGTCGCGGAGTGGTTTTTAGGCTTGCAAGACTTCTGAACGGAAGAAGTGCGAGAGGCACATACAGGAAGGCGTACATTTACTTAATGAAAGCAACTATAGTGGGATGCATTGGAGAATTGCTAAAGTCTGAGATTGGAAGAAGTGTGACCTTCCTGTCAAACACACTTGAGAAAGAAGTCATCACGTAGGACGGGGAGAGCTCCCAGCAGTAAGGAGTCATGTATAGGGACGCTTAAACTAACTTAGAGCGAGCAACTAGCAGGTGGTGCTCTGTAGGCTGGCTAAACGCTAGAATGGAGGAAGTGCCAGACGATCTTCTATATTAACGCTTACATTCACTGAGAGAAAGAGACTATGTTGGGCGCTTTGTTACACTGGTAAACTCTGAGATTGGAAGAAGTGTGAGAGTTTCCTGTCCAACGCACTTAAGAAAGAAGTCATTATGTAGGAAGAGGAGAGTTCTCGGCTAGAAAGGGAGGAGGCTTTCTATGTATGGGAACGCTTACATTCACTTCAAGAAACTATCGAGGGGTAATTTGTAGTTAAACTCTAGAAGAACTGTGAGAGTCCTATATAGGAAGGCTTGCATTCACTTAGGGAAAGCAAGTACGAAGAAGGAGTGGTTTGTAGGCTTGCTAAACTCTAGTGTTGACGAAATGCGAGAGTCCTATCGAGGGACGTTAACCTTCAGTTAGTGAGAGCAACTCTCCGGGAGGGGGGTGGTATTTAGGCTTGCTGAACTCTAGTTTGGAAGACATGTCTGAGTTATCCAGGAAGGCTTACAATCACTTAGCTAGAAAGCCAGTATGGGCGGTCGCCTTGTAGGCTTGCTAAACTCTAGTTTCCAGGAAGGGCAAGAGTCATATAGAGGATCACTTAAATTCACTCAGTGAAAGCAACTGTCACGGGCTGCCTTTTAGGGTGGCTAAACGCTAGTTGGAAGGAAGTGTGAGAGTCATATATAGGAATTCTTACCTTGACTTAGTGAAAGCACCTATGGAGCGGTGACTTGTCGTCTTGCTGAACTCCAGTTTGGAAGATGTGCGAGAGTATGTATTCATAGGGATATTTACAGCCACTTAGAGAAAGTAGCTCTCAGGGCTGGTGCGCAGGGTTACAAAACTACATTCAAAGAAGGACAAGAAAAATATACGGGGGAGGCTTACATTCGGGTAGAGAAAGCAACTCTCGTGGGGTGTATTGCCAGATGGCTAAACGTTGAGATTGGAACAAGTGTGAGTTTCTTGTGAATCACACTGAAGGATGAAGTCACTATGTAAAAGCTGGATACTTCTTAGCCAGACGGGAGTCACGATAGGAACACATACACTGACTGAGAGAAAGCAATTGTTGGGCGGTGGGTTGTAGGTTTGCTAAAGTCCAGTTTGGAAGAAGTGCGAGAATCCTTTCTAGGAATGCTTACATTCACTTCCAGAAAGCAGCGATCAGCGGTGGTTTGCAGGATTGCTACACCGCAGTTTGCAAGAAGTGCGAGAGTCGTGCATAGCAATGCTTAAATTCCCTTAGAGAACACAACTGTCGGGGGGTGATTTTTAGGCTTTCTAGCCTCTGGTTTAGATGAAGTGTGAGACATACATGGGAACGCTTACATTCCCTTCCAGAAAGCAAGTGTCGCGGAGTGGTTTTTAGGCTTGCAAGACTTCTGAACGGAAGAAGTGCGAGAGGCATATACAGGAAGGCGTACATTTACTTAATGAAAGCAACTATAGTGGGATGCATTGGAGAATTGCTAAAGTCTGAGATTGGAAGAAGTGTGACCTTCCTGTCAAACACACTTGAGAAAGAAGTCATCACGTAGGACGGGGAGAGCTCCCAGCAGTAAGGAGTCATGTATAGGGACGCTTAAACTAACTTAGAGCGAGCAACTAGCAGGTCGGGCTCTGTAGGCTGGCTAAACGCTAGAATGGAGGAAGTGCCAGACGGTCTTCTATATTAACGCTTACATTCACTGAGAGAAAGAGACTATGTTGGGCGCTTTGTTACACTGGTAAACTCTGAGATTGGAAAAAGTGTGAGAGTTTCCTGTCCAACGCACTTAGGAAAGAAGTCATTATGTAGGAAGAGGAGAGTTCTCGGCTAGAAAGGGAGGAGGCTTCTATGTATGGGAACGCTTACATTCACTTCAAGAAACTATCGGGGGGTAATTTGTAGTTAAACTCTAGAAGAACTGTGAGAGTCCTATATAGGAAGGCTTGCATTCACTTAGGGAAAGCAAGTACGAAGAAGGAGTGGTTTGTAGGCTTGCTAAACTCTAGTGTTGACGAAATGCGAGAGTCCTATAGAGGGACGTTAACCTTCAGTTAGTGAGAGCAACTCTCGGGGAGGGGGGTGGTATTTAGGCTTGCTGAACTCTAGTTTGGAAGACATGTCCGAGTTATCCAGGAAGGCTTACAATCACTTAGCTAGAAAGCCAGTATCGGCGGTCGCCTTGTAGGCTTGCTAAACTCTAGTTTCCAGGAAGGGCAAGAGTCATATAGAGGATCACTTAAATTCACTCAGTGAAAGCAACTGTCGCGGGCTGCCTTTTAGGGTGGCTAAACTCTAGTTGGAAAGAAGTGTGAGAGTCATATATAGGAATTCTTACCTTGACTTAGTGAAAGCACCTATGGAGCGGTGGCTTGTCGTCTTGCGGAACTCCAGTTTGGAAGATGTGCGAGAGTATGTATTCATAGGGATATTTACAGCCACTTAGAGAAAGTAGCTCTCAGGGCTGGTGCGCAGGGTTACAAAACTACATTCAAAGAAGGACAAGAAAAATATACGGGGGAGGCTTACATTCGGGTAGAGAAAGCAACTCTCGTGGGGTGTATTGCCAGATGGCTAAACGTTGAGATTGGAACAAGTGTGAGTTTCTTGTGAATCACACTGAAGGATGAAGTCACTATGTAAAAGCTGGATACTTCTTAGCCAGACGGGAGTCACGATAGGAACACATACACTGACTGAGAGAAAGCAATTGTTGGGTGGTGGGTTGTAGGTTTGCTAAAGTCCAGTTTGGAAGAAGTGCGAGAATCCTTTATAGGAATGCTTCCATTCACTTCCAGAAAGCAGCGATCAGCGGTGGTTTGCAGGATTGCTACACCGCAGTTTGCAAGAAGTGCGAGAGTCGTGCATAGCAATGCTTAAATTCCCTTAGAGAAAGCAACTGTCGGCGGGTGATTTTTAGGCTTTCTAGCCTCTGGTTTGGATGAAGTGTGAGACATACATGGGAACGCTTACATTCCCTTCCAGAAAGCAAGTGTCGCGGAGTGGTTTTTAGGCTTGCAAGACTTCTGAAGGGAAGAAGTGCGAGAGGCATATACAGGAAGGCGTACATTTACTTAATGAAAGCAACTATAGTGGGATGCATTGGAGAATTGCTAAAGTCTGAGATTGGAAGAAGTGTGACCTTCCTGTCAAACACACTTGAGAAAGAAGTCATCACGTAGGACGGGGAGAGCTCCCAGCAGTAAGGAGTCATGTATAGGGACGCTTAAACTAACTTAGAGCGAGCAACTAGCAGGTGGTGCTCTGTAGGCTGGCTAAACGCTAGAATGGAGGAAGTGCCAGACGGTCTTCTATATTAACGCTTACATTCACTGAGAGAAAGAGACTATGTTGGGCGCTTTGTTACACTGGTAAACTCTGAGATTGGAAGAAGTGTGAGAGTCTCCTGTCCAACGCACTTAAGAAAGAAGTCATTATGTAGGAAGAGGAGAGTTCTCGGCTAGAAAGGGAGGAGGCTTTCTATGTATGGGAACGCTTACATTCACTTCAAGAAACTATCGGGGGGTAATTTGTAGTTAAACTCTAGAAGAACTGTGAGAGTCCTATATAGGAAGGCTTGCATTCACTTAGGGAAAGCAAGTACGAAGAAGGAGTGGTTTGTAGGCTTGCTAAACTCTAGTGTTGACGAAATGCGAGAGTCCTATAGAGGGACGTTAACCTTCAGTTAGTGAGAGCAACTCTCGGGGAGGGGGGTGGTATTTAGGCTTGCTGAACTCTAGTTTGGAAGACATGTCCGAGTTATCCAGGAAGGCTTACAATCACTTAGCTAGAAAGCCAGTATCGGCGGTCGCCTTGTAGGCTTGCTAAACTCTAGTTTCCAGGAAGGGCAAGAGTCATATAGAGGATGACTTCAATTCACTCAGTGAAAGCAACTGTCGCAGGCTGCCTTTTAGGGTGGCTAAACTCTAGTTGGAAGGAAGTGTGAGAGTCATATATAGGAATTCTTACCTTGACTTAGTGAAAGCACCTATGGAGCGGTGGCTTGTCGTCTTGCTGAACTCCAGTTTGGAAGATGTGCGAGAGTATGTATTCATAGGGATATTTACAGCCACTTAGAGAAAGTAGCTCTCAGGGCTGGTGCGCAGGGTTACAAAACTACATTCAAAGAAGGACAAGAAAAATATACGGGGGAGGCTTACATTCGGGTAGAGAAAGCAACTCTCGTGGGGTGTATTGCCAGATGGCTAAACGTTGAGATTGGAACAAGTGTGAGTTTCTTGTGAATCACACTGAAGGATGAAGTCACTATGTAAAAGCTGGATACTTCTTAGCCAGACGGGAGTCACGATAGGAACACATACACTGACTGAGAGAAAGCAATTGTTGGGTGGTGGGTTGTAGGTTTGCTAAAGTCCAGTTTGGAAGAAGTGCGAGAATCCTTTATAGGAATGCTTACATTCACTTCCAGAAAGCAGCGATCAGCGGTGGTTTGCAGGATTGCTACACCGCAGTTTGCAAGAAGTGCGAGAGTCATGCATAGCAATGCTTAAATTCCCTTAGAGAAAGCAACTGTCGGCGGGTGATTTTTAGGCTTTCTAGCCTCTGGTTTGGATGAAGTGTGAGACATACATGGGAACGCTTACATTCCCTTCCAGAAAGCAACTGTCGCGGAGTAGTTTTTAGGCTTGCAAGACTTCTGAACGGAAGAAGTGCGAGAGGCATATACAGGAAGGCGTACATTTACTTAATGAAAGCAACTATAGTGGGATGCATTGGAGAATTGCTAAAGTCTGAGATTGGAAGAAGTGTGACCTTCCTGTCAAACACACTTGAGAAAGAAGTCATCACGTAGGACGGGGAGAGCTGCCAGCAGTAAGGAGTCATGTATAGGGACGCTTAAACTAACTTAGAGCGAGCAACTAGCAGGTGGTGCTCTGTAGGCTGGCTAAACGCTAGAATGGAGGAAGTGCCAGACGGTCTTCTATATTAACGCTTACATTCACTGAGAGAAAGAGACTATGTTGGGCGCTTTGTTACACTGGTAAACTCTGAGATTGGAAGAAGTGTGAGAGTTTCCTGTCCAACGCACTTAGGAAAGAAGTCATTATGTAGGAAGAGGAGAGTTCTCGGCTAGAAAGGGAGGACGCTTTCTATGTATGGGAACGCTTACATTCACTTCAAGAAACTATCGGGGGGTAATTTGTAGTTAAACTCTAGAAGAACTGTGAGAGTCCTATATAGGAAGGCTTGCATTCACTTAGGGAAAGCAAGTACGAAGAAGGAGTGGTTTGTAGGCTTGCTAAACTCTAGTGTTGACGAAATGCGAGAGTCCTATAGAGGGACGTTAACCTTCAGTTAGTGAGAGCAACTCTCGGGGAGGGGGGTGGTATTTAGGCTTGCTGAACTCTAGTTTGGAAGACATGTCCGAGTTATCCAGGAAGGCTTACAATCACTTAGCTAGAAAGCCAGTATCGGCGGTCGCCTTGTAGGCTTGCTAAACTCTAGTTTCCAGGAAGGGCAAGAGTCATATAGAGGATCACTTAAATTCACTCAGTGAAAGCAACTGTCGCGGGCTGCCTTTTAGGGTGGCTAAACTCTAGTTGGAAGGAAGTGTGAGAGTCATATATAGGAATTCTTACCTTGACTTAGTGAAAGCACCTATGGAGCGGTGGCTTGTCGTCTTGCTGAACTCCAGTTTGGAAGATGTGCGAGAGTATGTATTCATAGGGATATTTACAGCCACTTAGAGAAAGTAGCTCTCAGGGCTGGTGCGCAGGGTTACAAAACTACATTCAAAGAAGGACAAGAAAAATATACGGGGGAGGCTTACATTCGGGTAGAGAAAGCAACTCTCGTGGGGTGTATTGCCAGATGGCTAAACGTTGAGATTGGAACAAGTGTGAGTTTCTTGTGAATCACACTGAAGGATGAAGTCACTATGTAAAAGCTGGATACTTCTTAGCCAGACGGGAGTCACGATAGGAACACATACACTGACTGAGAGAAAGCAATTGTTGGGTGGTGGGTTGTAGGTTTGCTAAAGTCCAGTTTGGAAGAAGTGCGAGAATCCTTTCTAGGAATGCTTACATTCACTTCCAGAAAGCAGCGATCAGCGGTGGTTTGCAGGATTGCTACACCGCAGTTTGCAAGAAGTGCGAGAGTCGTGCATAGCAATGCTTAAATTCCCTTAGAGAAAGCAACTGTCGGCGGGTGATTTTTAGGCTTTCTAGCCTCTGGTTTGGATGAAGTGTGAGACATACATGGGAACGCTTACATTCCCTTCCAGAAAGCAAGTGTCGCGGAGTGGTTTTTAGGCTTGCAAGACTTCTGAACGGAAGAAGTGCGAGAGGCATATACAGGAAGGCGTACATTTACTTAATGAAAGCAACTATAGTGGGATGCATTGGAGAATTGCTAAAGTCTGAGATTGGAAGAAGTGTGACCTTCCTGTCAAACACACTTGAGAAAGAAGTCATCACGTAGGACGGGGAGAGCTCCCAGCAGTAAGGAGTCATGTATAGGGACGCTTAAACTAACTTAGAGCGAGCAACTAGCAGGTGGTGCTCTGTAGGCTGGCTAAACGCTAGAATGGAGGAAGTGCCAGACGGTCTTCTATATTAACGCTTACATTCACTGAGAGAAAGAGACTATGTTGGGCGCTTTGTTACACTGGTAAACTCTGAGATTGGAAGAAGTGTGAGAGTTTCCTGTCCAACGCACTTAGGAAAGAAGTCATTATGTAGGAAGAGGAAAGTTCTCGGCTAGAAAGGGAGGAGGCTTTCTATGTATGGGAACGCTTACATTCACTTCAAGAAACTATCGTGGGGTAATTTGTAGTTAAACTCTAGAAGAACTGTGAGAGTCCTATATAGGAAGGCTTGCATTCACTTAGGGAAAGCAAGTACGAAGAAGGAGTGGTTTGTAGGCTTGCTAAACTCTAGTGTTGACGAAATGCGAGAGTCCCATAGAGGGACGTTAACCTTCAGTTAGTGAGAGCAACTCTCGGGGGGGGGGTGGTATTTAGGCTTGCTGAACTCTAGTTTGGAAGACATGTCCGAGTTATCCAGGAAGGCTTACAATCACTTAGCTAGAAAGCCAGTATCGGCGGTCGCCTTGTAGGCTTGCTAAACTCTAGTTTCCAGGAAGGGCAAGAGTCATATAGAGGATCACTTAAATTCACTCAGTGAAAGCAACTGTCGCGGGCTGCCTTTTAGGGTGGCTAAACTCTAGTTGGAAGGAAGTGTGAGAATCATATATAGGAATTCTTACCTTGACTTAGTGAAAGCACCTATGGAGCGGTGGCTTGTCGTCTTGCTGAACTCCAGTTTGGAAGATGTGCGAGAGTATGTATTCATAGGGATATTTACAGCCACTTAGAGAAAGTAGCTCTCAGGGCTGGTGCGCAGGGTTACAAAACTACATTCAAAGAAGGACAAGAAAAATATACGGGGGAGGCTTACATTCGGGTAGAGAAAGCAACTCTCGTGGGGTGTATTGCCAGATGGCTAAACGTTGAGATTGGAACAAGTGTGAGTTTCTTGTGAATCACACTGAAGGATGAAGTCACTATGTAAAAGCTGGATACTTCTTAGCCAGACGGGAGTCACGATAGGAACACATACACTGACTGAGAGAAAGCAATTGTTGGGCGGTGGGTTGTAGGTTTGCTAAAGTCCAGTTTGGAAGAAGTGCGAGAATCCTTTATAGGAATGCTTACATTCACTTCCAGAAAGCAGCGATCAGCGGTGGTTTGCAGGATTGCTACACCGCAGTTTGCAAGAAGTGCGAGAGTCGTGCATAGCAATGCTTAAATTCCCTTAGAGAACACAACTGTCGGGGGGTGATTTTTAGGCTTTCTAGCCTCTCGTTTGGATGAAGTGTGAGACATACATGGGAACGCTTACATTCCCTTCCAGAAAGCAAGTGTCGCGGAGTGGTTTTTAGGCTTGCAAGACTTCTGAACGGAAGAAGTGCGAGAGGCATATACAGGAAGGCGTACATTTACTTAATGAAAGCAACTATAGTGGGATGCATTGGAGAATTGCTAAAGTCTGAGATTGGAAGAAGTGTGACCTTCCTGTCAAACACACTTGAGAAAGAAGTCATCACGTAGGACGGGGAGAGCTCCCAGCAGTAAGGAGTCATGTATAGGGACGCTTAAACTAACTTAGAGCGAGCAACTAGCAGGTGGTGCTCTGTAGGCTGGCTAAACGCTAGAATGGAGGAAGTGCCAGACGGTCTTCTATATTAACGCTTACATTCACTGAGAGAAAGAGACCATGTTGGGCGCTTTGTTACACTGGTAAACTCTGAGATTGGAAGAAGTGTGAGAGTTTCCTGTCCAACGCACTTAAGAAAGAAGTCATTATGTAGGAAGAGGAGAGTTCTCGGCTAGAAAGGGAGGACGCTTTCTATGTATGGGAACGCTTACATTCACTTCAAGAAACTATCGGGGGGTAATTTGTAGTTAAACTCTAGAAGAACTGTGAGAGTCCTATATAGGAAGGCTTGCATTCACTTAGGGAAAGCAAGTACGAAGAAGGAGTGGTTTGGAGGCTTGCTAAACTCTAGTGTTGACGAAATGCGAGAGTCCTATGGAGGGACGTTAACCTTCAGTTAGTGAGAGCAACTCTCGGGGAGGGGGGTGGTATTTAGGCTTGCTGAACTCTAGTTTGGAAGACATGTCCGAGTTATCCAGGAAGGCTTACAATCACTTAGCTAGAAAGCCAGTATCGGCGGTCGCCTTGTAGGCTTGCTAAACTCTAGTTTCCAGGAAGGGCAAGAGTCATATAGAGAATCACTTAAATTCACTCAGTGAAAGCAACTGTCGCAGGCTGCCTTTTAGGGTGGCTAAACTCTAGTTGGAAGGAAGTGTGAGAGTCATATATAGGAATTCTTACCTTGACTTAGTGAAAGCACCTATGGAGCGGTGGCTTGTCGTCTTGCTGAACTCCAGTTTGGAAGATGTGCGAGAGTATGTATTCATAGGGATATTTACAGCCACTTAGAGAAAGTAGCTCTCAGGGCTGGTGCGCAGGGTTACAAAACTACATTCAAAGAAGGACAAGAAAATTATACGGGGGAGGCTTACATTCGGGTAGAGAAAGCAACTCTCGTGGGGTGTATTGCCAGATGGCTAAACGTTGAGATTGGAACAAGTGTGAGTTTCTTGTGAATCACACTGAAGGATGAAGTCACTATGGAAAAGCTGGATACTTCTTAGCCAGACGGGAGTCACGATAGGAACACATACACTGACTGAGAGAAAGCAATTGTTGGGTGGTGGGTTGTAGGTTTGCTAAGTCCAGTTTGGAAGAAGTGCGAGAATCCTTTATAGGAATGCTTACATTCACTTCCAGAAAGCAGCGATCAGCGGTGGTTTGCAGGATTGCTACACCGCAGTTTGCAAGAAGTGCGAGAGTCGTGCATAGCAATGCTTAAATTCCCTTAGAGAAAGCAACTGTCGGCGGGTGATTTTTAGGCTTTCTAGCCTCTGGTTTGGATGAAGTGTGAGACATACATGGGAACGCTTACATTCACTTCCAGAAAGCAAGTGTCGCGGAGTGGTTTTTAGGCTTGCAAGACTTCTGAACGGAAGAAGTGCGAGAGGCATATACAGGAAGGCGTACATTTACTTAATGAAAGCAACTATAGTGGGATGCATTGGAGAATTGCTAAAGTCTGAGATTGGAAGAAGTGTGACCTTCCTGTCAAACACACTTGAGAAAGAAGTCATCACGTAGGACGGGGAGAGCTCCCAGCAGTAAGGAGTCATGTATAGGGACGCTTAAACTAACTTAGAGCGAGCAACTAGCAGGTGGTGCTCTGTAGGCTGGCTAAACGCTAGAATGGAGGAAGTGCCAGACGGTCTTCTATATTAACGCTTACATTCACTGAGAGAAAGAGACTATGTTGGGCGTTTTGTTACACTGGTAAACTCTGAGATTGGAAGAAGTGTGAGAGTTTCCTGTCCAACGCACTTAAGAAAGAAGTCATTATGTAGGAAGAGGAGAGTTCTCGGCTAGAAAGGGAGGACGCTTTCTATGTATGGGAACGCTTACATTCACTTCAAGAAACTATCGGGGGGTAATTTGTAGTTAAACTCTAGAAGAACTGTGAGAGTCCTATATAGGAAGGCTTGCATTCACTTAGGGAAAGCAAGTACGAAGAAGGAGTGGTTTGGAGGCTTGCTAAACTCTAGTGTTGACGAAATGCGAGAGTCCTATAGAGGGACGTTAAACTTCAGTTAGTGAGAGCAACTCTCGGGGAGGGGGGTGGTATTTAGGCTTGCTGAACTCTAGTTTGGAAGACATGTCCGAGTTATCCAGGAAGGCTTACAATCACTTAGCTAGAAAGCCAGTATCGGCGGTCGCCTTGTAGGCTTGCTAAACTCTAGTTTCCAGGAAGGGCAAGAGTCATATAGAGAATCACTTAAATTCACTCAGTGAAAGCAACTGTCGCAGGCTGCCTTTTAGGGTGGCTAAACTCTAGTTGGAAGGAAGTGTGAGAGTCATATATAGGAATTCTTACCTTGACTTAGTGAAAGTACCTATGGAGCGGTGGCTTGTCGTCTTGCTGAACTCCAGTTTGGAAGATGTGCGAGAGTATGTATTCATAGGGATATTTACAGCCACTTAGAGAAAGTAGCTCTCAGGGCTGGTGCGCAGGGTTACAAAACTACATTCAAAGAAGGACAAGAAAAATATACGGGGGAGGCTTACATTCGGGTAGAGAAAGCAACTCTCGTGGGGTGTATTGCCAGATGGCTAAACGTTGAGATTGGAACAAGTGTGAGTTTCTTGTGAATCACACTGAAGGATGAAGTCACTATGTAAAAGCTGGATACTTCTTAGCCAGACGGGAGTCACGATAGGAACACATACACTGACTGAGAGAAAGCAATTGTTGGGTGGTGGGTTGTAGGTTTGCTAAAGTCCAGTTTGGAAGAAGTGCGAGAATCCTTTATAGGAATGCTTACATTCACTTCCAGAAAGCAGCGATCAGCGGTGGTTTGCAGGATTGCTACACCGCAGTTTGCAAGAAGTGCAAGAGTCATGCATAGCAATGCTTAAATTCCCTTAGAGAAAGCAACTGTCGGCGGGTGATTTTTAGGCTTTCTAGCCTCTGGTTTGGATGAAGTGTGAGACATACATGGGAACGCTTACATTCACTTCCAGAAAGCAAGTGTCGCGGAGTGGTTTTTAGGCTTGCAAGACTTCTGAACGGAAGAAGTGCGAGAGGCATATACAGGAAGGCGTACATTTACTTAATGAAAGCAACTATAGTGGGATGCATTGGAGAATTGCTAAAGTCTGAGATTGGAAGAAGTGTGACCTTCCTGTCAAACACACTTGAGAAAGAAGTCATCACGTAGGACGGGGAGAGCTCCCAGCAGTAAGGAGTCATGTATAGGGACGCTTAAACTAACTTAGAGCGAGCAACTAGCAGGTGGTGCTCTGTAGGCTGGCTAAACGCTAGAATGGAGGAAGTGCCAGACGGTCTTGTATATTAACGCTTACATTCACTGAGAGAAAGAGACTATGTTGGGCGCTTTGTTACACTGGTAAACTCTGAGATTGGAAGAAGTGTGAGAGTTTCCTGTCCAACGCACTTAAGAAAGAAGTCATTATGTAGGAAGAGGAGAGTTCTCGGCTAGAAAGGGAGGAGGCTTTCTATGTATGGGAACGCTTACATTCACTTCAAGAAACTATCGGGGGGTAATTTGTAGTTAAACTCTAGAAGAACTGTGAGAGTCCTATATAGGAAGGCTTGCATTCACTTAGGGAAAGCAAGTGCGAAGAAGGAGTGGTTTGTAGGCTTGCTAAACTCTAGTGTTGACGAAATGCGAGAGTCCTATAGAGGGAAGTTAACCTTCAGTTAGTGAGAGCAACTCTCGGGGAGGGGGGTGGTATTTAGGCTTGCTGAACTCTAGTTTGGAAGACATGTCCGAGTTATCCAGGAAGGCTTACAATCACTTAGCTAGAAAGCCAGTATCGGCGGTCGCCTTGTAGGCTTGCTAAACTCTAGTTTCCAGGAAGGGCAAGAGTCATATAGAGGATCACTTAAATTCACTCAGTGAAAGCAACTGTCGCAGGCTGCCTTTTAGGGTGGCTAAACTCTAGTTGGAAGGAAGTGTGAGAGTCATATATAGGAATTCTTACCTTGACTTAGTGAAAGCACCTATGGAGCGGTGGCTTGTCGTCTTGCTGAACTCCAGTTTGGAAGATGTGCGAGAGTATGTATTCATAGGGATATTTACAGCCACTTAGAGAAAGTAGCTCTCAGGGCTGGTGCGCAGGGTTACAAAACTACATTCAAAGAAGGACAAGAAAAATATACGGGGGAGGCTTACATTCGGGTAGAGAAAGCAACTCTCGTGGGGTGTATTGCCAGATGGCTAAACGTTGAGATTGGAACAAGTGTGAGTTTCTTGTGAATGACACTGAAGGATGAAGTCACTATGTAAAAGCTGGATACTTCTTAGCCAGACGGGAGTCACGATAGGAACACATACACTGACTGAGAGAAAGCAATTGTTGGGTGGTGGGTTGTAGGTTTGCTAAAGTCCAGTTTGGAAGAAGTGCGAGAATCCTTTATAGGAATGCTTACATTCACTTCCAGAAAGCAGCGATCAGCGGTGGTTTGCAGGATTGCTACACCGCAGTTTGCAAGAAGTGCGAGAGCCGTGCATAGCAATGCTTAAATTCCCTTAGAGAAAGCAACTGTCGGCGGGTGATCTTTAGGCTTTCTAGCCTCTGGTTTGGATGAAGTGTGAGACATACATGGGAACGCTTACATTCCCTTCCAGAAAGCAAGTGTCGCGGAGTGGTTTTTAGGCTTGCAAGACTTCTGAACGGAAGAAGTGCGAGAGGCATATACAGGAAGGCGTACATTTACTTAATGAAAGCAACTATAGTGGGATGCATTGGAGAATTGCTAAAGTCTGAGATTGGAAGAAGTGTGACCTTCCTGTCAAACACACTTGAGAAAGAAGTCATCACGTAGGACGGGGAGAGCTCCCAGCAGTAAGGAGTCATGTATAGGGACGCTTAAACTAACTTAGAGCGAGCAACTAGCAGGTGGTGCTCTGTAGGCTGGCTAAACGCTAGAATGGAGGAAGTGCCAGACGGTCTTCTATATTAACGCTTACATTCACTGAGAGAAAGAGACTATGTTGGGCGCTTTGTTACACTGGTAAACTCTGAGATTGGAGGAAGTGTGAGAGTTTCCTGTCCAACGCACTTAGGAAAGAAGTCATTATGTAGGAAGAGGAGAGTTCTCGGCTAGAAAGGGAGGAGGCTTTCTATGTATGTGAACGCTTACATTCACTTCAAGAAACTATCCGGGGGTAATTTGTAGTTAAACTCTAGAAGAACTGTGAGAGTCCTATATAGGAAGGCTTGCATTCACTTAGGGAAAGCAAGTACGAAGAAGGAGTGGTTTGTAGGCTTGCTAAACTCTAGTGTTGACGAAATGCGAGAGTCCTATAGAGGGACGTTAACCTTCAGTTAGTGAGAGCAACTCTCGGGGAGGGGGGTGGTATTTAGGCTTGCTGAACTCTAGTTTGGAAGACATGTCCGAGTTATCCAGGAAGGCTTACAATCACTTAGCTAGAAAGCCAGTATCGGCGGTCGCCTTGTAGGCTTGCTAAACTCTAGTTTCCAGGAAGGGCAAGAGTCATATAGAGGATCACTTAAATTCACTCAGTGAAAGCAACTGTCGCGGGCTGCCTTTTAGGGTGGCTAAACTCTAGTTGGAAAGAAGTGTGAGAGTCATATATAGGAATTCTTACCTTGACTTAGTGAAAGCACCTATGGAGCGGTGGCTTGTCGTCTTGCTGAACTCCAGTTTGGAAGATGTGCGAGAGTATGTATTCATAGGGATATTTACAGCCACTTAGAGAAAGTAGCTCTCAGGGCTGGTGCGCAGGGTTACAAAACTACATTCAAAGAAGGACAAGAAAAATATACGGGGGAGGCTTACATTCGGGTAGAGAAAGCAACTCTCGTGGGGTGTATTGCCAGATGGCTAAACGTTGAGATTGGAACAAGTGTCAGTTTCTTGTGAATCACACTGAAGGATGAAGTCACTATGTAAAAGCTGGATACTTCTTAGCCAGACGGGAGTCACGATAGGAACACATACACTGACTGAGAGAAAGCAATTGTTGGGTGGTGGGTTGTAGGTTTGCTAAAGTCCAGTTTGGAAGAAGTGCGAGAATCCTTTATAGGAATGCTTACATTCACTTCCAGAAAGCAGCGATCAGCGGTGGTTTGCAGGATTGCTACACCGCAGTTTGCAAGAAGTGCGAGAGCCGTGCATAGCAATGCTTAAATTCCCTTAGAGAAAGCAACTGTCGGCGGGTGATTTTTAGGCTTTCTAGCCTCTGGTTTGGATGAAGTGTGAGACATACATGGGAACACTTACATTCCCTTCCAGAAAGCAAGTGTCGCGGAGTGGTTTTTAGGCTTGCAAGACTTCTGAACGGAAGAAGTGCGAGAAGCATATACAGGAAGGCGTACATTTACTTAATGAAAGCAACTATAGTGGGATGCATTGGAGAATTGCTAAAGTCTGAGATTGGAAGAAGTGTGACCTTCCTGTCAAACACACTTGAGAAAGAAGTCATCACGTAGGACGGGGAGAGCTCCCAGCAGTAAGGAGTCATGTATAGGGACGCTTAAACTAACTTAGAGAGAGCAACTAGCAGGTGGTGCTCTGTAGGCTGGCTAAACGCTAGAATGGAGGAAGTGCCAGACAGTCTTCTATATTAACGCTTACATTCACTGAGAGAAAGAGACTATGTTGGGCGCTTTGTTACACTGGTAAACTCTGAGATTGGAAGAAGTGTGAGAGTTTCCTGTCCAACGCACTTAAGAAAGAAGTCATTATGTAGGAAGAGGAGAGTTCTCGGCTAGAAAGGGAGGAGGCTTTCTATGTATGGAAACGCTTACATTCACTTCAAGAAACTATCGGGGGGTAATTTGTAGTTAAACTCTAGAAGAACTGTGAGAGTCCTATATAGGAAGGCTTGCATTCACTTAGGGAAAGCAAGTACGAAGAAGGAGTGGTTTGTAGGCTTGCTAAACTCTAGTGTTGACGAAATGCGAGAGTCCTATAGAGGGACGTTAACCTTCAGTTAGTGAGAGCAACTCTCGGGGAGGGGGGTGGTATTTAGGCTTGCTGAACTCTAGTTTGGAAGACATGTCCGAGTTATCCAGGAAGGCTTACAATCACTTAGCTAGAAAGCCAGTATCGGCGGTCGCCTTGTAGGCTTGCTAAACTCTAGTTTCCAGGAAGGGCAAGAGTCATATAGAGGATGACTTCAATTCACTCAGTGAAAGCAACTGTCGCGGGCTGCCTTTTAGGGTGGCTAAACTCTAGTTGGAAAGAAGTGTGAGAGTCATATATAGGAATTCTTACCTTGACTTAGTGAAAGCACCTATGGAGCGGTGGCTTGTCGTCTTGCTGAACTCCAGTTTGGAAGATGTGCGAGAGTATGTATTCATAGGGATATTTACAGCCACTTAGAGAAAGTAGCTCTCAGGGCTGGTGCGCAGGGTTACAAAACTACATTCAAAGAAGGACAAGAAAAATATACGGGGGAGGCTTACATTCGGGTAGAGAAAGCAACTCTCGTGGGGTGTATTGCCAGATGGCTAAACGTTGAGATTGGAACAAGTGTGAGTTTCTTGTGAATCACACTGAAGGATGAAGTCACTATGTAAAAGCTGGATACTTCTTAGCCAGACGGGAGTCACGATAGGAACACATACACTGACTGAGAGAAAGCAATTGTTGGGTGGTGGGTTGTAGGTTTGCTAAAGTCCAGTTTGGAAGAAGTGCGAGAATCCTTTATAGGAATGCTTACATTCACTTCCAGAAAGCAGCGATCAGCGGTGGTTTGCAGGATTGCTACACCGCAGTTTGCAAGAAGTGCGAGAGTCATGCATAGCAATGCTTAAATTCCCTTAGAGAAAGCAACTGTCGGCGGGTGATTTTTAGGCTTTCTAGCCTCTGGTTTGGATGAAGTGTGAGACATACATGGGAACGCTTACATTCCCTTCCAGAAAGCAAGTGTCGTGGAGTGGTTTTTAGGCTTGCAAGACTTCTGAACGGAAGAAGTGCGAGAGGCATATACAGGAAGGCGTACATTTACTTAATGAAAGCAACTATAGTGGGATGCATTGGAGAATTGCTAAAGTCTGAGATTGGAAGAAGTGTGACCTTCCTGTCAAACACACTTGAGAAAGAAGTCATCACGTAGGACGGGGAGAGCTCCCAGCAGTAAGGAGTCATGTATAGGGATGCTTAAACTAACTTAGAGCGAGCAACTAGCAGGTGGTGCTCTGTAGGCTGGCTAAACGCTAGAATGGAGGAAGTGCCAGACGGTCTTCTATATTAACGCTTACATTCACTGAGAGAAAGAGACTATGTTGGGCGCTTTGTTACACTGGTAAACTCTGAGATTGGAAGAAGTGTGAGAGTTTCCTGTCCAACGCACTTAGGAAAGAAGTCATTATGTAGGAAGAGGAGAGTTCTCGGCTAGAAAGGGAGGAGGCTTTCTATGTATGGGAACGCTTACATTCACCTCAAGAAACTATCGGGGGGTAATTTGTAGTTAAACTCTAGAAGAACTGTGAGAGTCCTATATAGGAAGGCTTGCATTCACTTAGGGAAAGCAAGTACGAAGAAGGAGTGGTTTGTAGGCTTGCTAAACTCTAGTGTTGACGAAATGCGAGAGTCCTATAGAGGGACGTTAACATTCAGTTAGTGAGAGCAACTCTCGGGGAGGGGGGTGGTATTTAGGCTTGCTGAACTCTAGTTTGGAAGACATGTCCGAGTTATCCAGGAAGGCTTACAATCACTTAGCTAGAAAGCCAGTATCGGCGGTCGCCTTGTAGGCTTGCTAAACTCTAGTTTCCAGGAAGGGCAAGAGTCATATAGAGGATCACTTAAATTCACTCAGTGAAAGCAACTGTCGCAGGCTGCCTTTTAGGGTGGCTAAACTCTAGTTGGAAGGAAGTGTGAGAGTCATATATAGGAATTCTTACCTTGACTTAGTGAAAGCACCTATGGAGCGGTGGCTTGTCGTCTTGCTGAACTCCAGTTTGGAAGATGTGCGAGAGTATGTATTCATAGGGATATTTACAGCCACTTAGAGAAAGTAGCTCTCAGGGCTGGTGCGCAGGGTTACAAAACTACATTCAAAGAAGGACAAGAAAAATATACGGGGGAGGCTTACATTCGGGTAGAGAAAGCAACTCTCGTGGGGTGTATTGCCAGATGGCTAAACGTTGAGATTGGAACAAGTGTGAGTTTCTTGTGAATCACACTGAAGGATGAAGTCACTATGTAAAAGCTGGATACTTCTTAGCCAGACGGGAGTCACGATAGGAACACATACACTGACTGAGAGAAAGCAATTGTTGGGTGGTGGGTTGTAGGTTTGCTAAAGTCCAGTTTGGAAGAAGTGCGAGAATCCTTTATAGGAATGCTTACATTCACTTCCAGAAAGCAGCGATCAGCGGTGGTTTGCAGGATTGCTACACCGCAGTTTGCAAAAAGTGCGAGAGTCGTGCATAGCAATGCTTAAATTCCCTTAGAGAAAGCAACTGTCGGCGGGTGATTTTTAGGCTTTCTAGCCTCTGGTTTGGATGAAGTGTGAGACATACATGGGAACGCTTACATTCCCTTCCAGAAAGCAAGTGTCGCGGAGTGGTTTTTAGGCTTGCAAGACTTCTGAACGGAAGAAGTGCGAGAGGCATATACAGGAAGGCGTACATTTACTTAATGAAAGCAACTATAGTGGGATGCATTGGAGAATTGCTAAAGTCTGAGATTGGAAGAAGTGTGACCTTCCTGTCAAACACACTTGAGAAAGAAGTCATCACGTAGGACGGGGAGAGCTCCCAGCAGTAAGGAGTCATGTATAGGGATGCTTAAACTAACTTAGAGCGAGCAACTAGCAGGTGGTGCTCTGTCGGCTGGCTAAACGCTAGAATGGAGGAAGTGCCAGACGGTCTTGTATATTAACGCTTACATTCACTGAGAGAAAGAGACTATGTTGGGCGCTTTGTTACACTGGTAAACTCTGAGATTGGAGGAAGTGTGAGAGTTTCCTGTCCAACGCACTTAGGAAAGAAGTCATTATGTAGGAAGATGAGAGTTCTCGGCTAGAAAGGGAGGACGCTTTCTATGTATGGGAACGCTTACATTCACTTCAAGAAACTATCGGGGGGTAATTTGTAGTTAAACTCTAGAAGAACTGTGAGAGTCCTATATAGGAAGGCTTGCATTCACTTAGGGAAAGCAAGTACGAAGAAGGAGTGGTTTGTAGGCTTGCTAAACTCTAGTGTTGACGAAATGCGAGAGTCCTATAGAGGGACGTTAACCTTCAGTTAGTGAGAGCAACTCTCGGGGGGGGGGTGGTATTTAGGCTTGCTGAACTCTAGTTTGGAAGACATGTCCGAGTTATCCAGGAAGGCTTACAATCACTTAGCTAGAAAGCCAGTATCGGCGGTCGCCTTGTAGGCTTGCTAAACTCTAGTTTCCAGGAAGGGCAAGAGTCATATAGAGGATCACTTAAATTCACTCAGTGAAAGCAACTGTCGCGGGCTGCCTTTTAGGGTGGCTAAACTCTAGTTGGAAAGAAGTGTGAGAGTCATATATAGGAATTCTTACCTTGACTTAGTGAAAGCACCTATGGAGCGGTGGCTTGTCGTCTTGCTGAACTCCAGTTTGGAAGATGTGCGAGAGTATGTATTCATAGGGATATTTACAGCCACTTAGAGAAAGTAGCTCTCAGGGCTGGTGCGCAGGGTTACAAAACTACATTCAAAGAAGGACAAGAAAAATATACGGGGGAGGCTTACATTCGGGTAGAGAAAGCAACTCTCGTGGGGTGTATTGCCAGATGGCTAAACGTTGAGATTGGAACAAGTGTGAGTTTCTTGTGAATCACACTGAAGGATGAAGTCACTATGTAAAAGCTGGATACTTCTTAGCCAGACGGGAGTCACGATAGGAACACATACACTGACTGAGAGAAAGCAATTGTTGGGTGGTGGGTTGTAGGTTTGCTAAAGTCCAGTTTGGAAGAAGTGCGAGAATCCTTTATAGGAATGCTTACATTCACTTCCAGAAAGCAGCGATCAGCGGTGGTTTGCAGGATTGCTACACCGCAGTTTGCAAGAAGTGCGAGAGTCGTGCATAGCAATGCTTAAATTCCCTTAGAGAAAGCAACTGTCGGCGGGTGATTTTTAGGCTTTCTAGCCTCTGGTTTGGATGAAGTGTGAGACATACATGGGAACGCTTACATTCCCTTCCAGAAAGCAAGTGTCGCGGAGTGGTTTTTAGGCTTGCAAGACTTCTGAACGGAAGAAGTGCGAGAGGCATATACAGGAAGGCGTACATTTACTTAATGAAAGCAACTATAGTGGGATGCATTGGAGAATTGCTAAAGTCTGAGATTGGAAGAAGTGTGACCTTCCTGTCAAACACACTTGAGAAAGAAGTCATCACGTAGGACGGGGAGAGCTCCCAGCAGTAAGGAGTCATGTATAGGGACGCTTAAACTAACTTAGAGCGAGCAACTAGCAGGTGGTGCTCTGTAGGCTGGCTAAACGCTAGAATGGAGGAAGTGCCAGACGGTCTTCTATATTAACGCTTACATTCACTGAGAGAAAGAGACTATGTTGGGCGCTTTGTTACACTGGTAAACTCTGAGATTGGAAGAAGTGTGAGAGTTTTCTGTCCAACGCACTTAAGAAAGAAGTCATTATGTAGGAAGACGAGAGTTCTCGGCTAGAAAGGGAGGAGGCTTTCTATGTATGGGAACGCTTACATTCACTTCAAGAAACTATCGGGGGGTAATTTGTAGTTAAACTCTAGAAGAACTGTGAGAGTCCTATATAGGAAGGCTTGCATTCACTTAGGGAAAGCAAGTACGAAGAAGGAGTGGTTTGTAGGCTTGCTAAACTCTAGTGTTGACGAAATGCGAGAGTCCTATAGAGGGACGTTAACCTTCAGTTAGTGAGAGCAACTCTCGGGGAGGGGGGTGGTATTTAGGCTTGCTGAACTCTAGTTTGGAAGACATGTCCGAGTTATCCAGGAAGGCTTACAATCACTTAGCTAGAAAGCCAGTATCGGCGGTCGCCTTGTAGGCTTGCTAAACTCTAGTTTCCAGGAAGGGCAAGAGTCATATAGAGGATCACTTAAATTCACTCAGTGAAAGCAAATGTCGCGGGCTGCCTTTTAGGGTGGCTAAACTCTAGTTGGAAGGAAGTGTGAGAGTCATATATAGGAATTCTTACCTTGACTTAGTGAAAGCACCTATGGAGCGGTGGCTTGTCGTCTTGCTGAACTCCAGTTTGGAAGATGTGCGAGAGTATGTATTCATAGGGATATTTACAGCCACTTAGAGAAAGTAGCTCTCAGGGCTGGTGCGCAGGGTTACAAAACTACATTCAAAGAAGGACAAGAAAAATATACGGGGGAGGCTTACATTCGGGTACAGAAAGCAACTCTCGTGGGGTGTATTGCCAGATGGCTAAACGTTGAGATTGGAACAAGTGTGAGTTTCTTGTGAATCACACTGAAGGATGAAGTCACTATGGAAAAGCTGGATACTTCTTAGCCAGACGGGAGTCACGATAGGAACACATACACTGACTGAGAGAAAGCAATTGTTGGGTGGTGGGTTGTAGGTTTGCTAAAGTCCAGTTTGGAAGAAGTGCGAGAATCCTTTCTAGGAATGCTTACATTCACTTCCAGAAAGCAGCGATCAGCGGTGGTTTGCAGGATTGCTACACCGCAGTTTGCAAGAAGTGCGAGAGTCGTGCATAGCAATGCTTAAATTCCCTTAGAGAAAGCAACTGTCGGCGGGTGATTTTTAGGCTTTCTAGCCTCTGGTTTGGATGAAGTGTGAGACATACATGGGAACGCTTACATTCCCTTCCAGAAAGCAAGTGTCGCGGAGTGGTTTTTAGGCTTGCAAGACTTCTGAACGGAAGAAGTGCGAGAGGCATATACAGGAAGGCGTACATTTACTTAATGAAAGCAACTATAGTGGGATGCATTGGAGAATTGCTAAAGTCTGAGATTGGAAGAAGTGTGACCTTCCTGTCAAACACACTTGAGAAAGAAGTCATCACGTAGGACGGGGAGAGCTCCCAGCAGTAAGGAGTCATGTATAGGGACGCTTAAACTGACTTAGAGCGAGCAACTAGCAGGTGGTGCTCTGTAGGCTGGCTAAACGCTAGAATGGAGGAAGTGCCAGACGGTCTTCTATATTAACGCTTACATTCACTGAGAGAAAGAGACTATGTTGGGCGCTTTGTTACACTGGTAAACTCTGAGATTGGAAGAAGTGTGAGAGTTTCCTGTCCAACGCACTTAAGAAAGAAGTCATTATGTAGGAAGAGGAGAGTTCTCGGCTAGAAAGGGAGGAGGCTTTCTATGTATGGGAACGCTTACATTCACTTCAAGAAACTATCGGGGGGTAATTTGTAGTTAAACTCTAGAAGAACTGTGAGAGTCCTATATAGGAAGGCTTGCATTCACTTAGGGAAAGCAAGTACGAAGAAGGAGTGGTTTGTAGGCTTGCTAAACTCTAGTGTTGACGAAATGCGAGAGTCCTATAGAGGGACGTTAACCTTCAGTTAGTGAGAGCAACTCTCGGGGAGGGGGGTGGTATTTAGGCTTGCTGAACTCTAGTTTGGAAGACATGTCCGAGTTATCCAGGAAGGCTTACAATCACTTAGCTAGAAAGCCAGTATCGGCGGTCGCCTTGTAGGCTTGCTAAACTCTAGTTTCCAGGAAGGGCAAGAGTCATATAGAGGATCACTTAAATTCACTCAGTGAAAGCAACTGTCGCGGGCTGCCTTTTAGGGTGGCTAAACTCTAGTTGGAAGGAAGTGTGAGAGTCATATATAGGAATTCTTACCTTGACTTAGTGAAAGCACCTATGGAGCGGTGGCTTGTCGTCTTGCTGAACTCCAGTTTGGAAGATGTGCGAGAGTATGTATTCATAGGGATATTTACAGCCACTTAGAGAAAGTAGCTCTCAGGGCTGGTGCGCAGGGTTACAAAACTACATTCAAAGAAGGACAAGAAAAATATACGGGGGAGGCTTACATTCGGGTAGAGAAAGCAACTCTCGTGGGGTGTATTGCCAGATGGCTAAACGTTGAGATTGGAACAAGTGTGAGTTTCTTGTGAATCACACTGAAGGATGAAGTCACTATGTAAAAGCTGGATACTTCTTAGCCAGACGGGAGTCACGATAGGAACACATACACTGACTGAGAGAAAGCAATTGTTGGGTGGTGGGTTGTAGGTTTGCTAAAGTCCAGTTTGGAAGAAGTGCGAGAATCCTTTCTAGGAATGCTTACATTCACTTCCAGAAAGCAGCGATCAGCGGTGGTTTGCAGGATTGCTACACCGCAGTTTGCAAGAAGTGCGAGAGTCGTGCATAGCAATGCTTAAATTCCCTTAGAGAAAGCAACTGTCGGCGGGTGATTTTTAGGCTTTCTAGCCTCTGGTTTGGATGAAGTGTGAGACATACATGGGAACGCTTACATTCCCTTCCAGAAAGCAAGTGTCGCGGAGTGGTTTTTAGGCTTGCAAGACTTCTGAACGGAGGAAGTGCGAGAGGCATATACAGGAAGGCGTACATTTACTTAATGAAAGCAACTATAGTGGGATGCATTGGAGAATTGCTAAAGTCTGAGATTGGAAGAAGTGTGACCTTCCTGTCAAACACACTTGAGAAAGAAGTCATCACGTAGGACGGGGAGAGCTCCCAGCAGTAAGGAGTCATGTATAGGGACGCTTAAACTAACTTAGAGCGAGCAACTAGCAGGTGGTGCTCTGTAGGCTGGCTAAACCCTAGAATGGAGGAAGTGCCAGACGGTCTTCCATATTAACGCTTACATTCACTGAGAGAAAGAGACTATGTTGGGCGCTTTGTTACACTGGTAAACTCTGAGATTGGAAGAAGTGTGAGAGTTTCCTGTCCAACGCACTTAGGAAAGAAGTCATTATGTAGGAAGAGGAGAGTTCTCGGCTAGAAAGGGAGGAGGCTTTCTATGTATGGGAACGCTTACATTCACTTCAAGAAACTATCGGGGGGTAATTTGTAGTTAAACTCTAGAAGAACTGTGAGAGTCCTATATAGGAAGGCTTGCATTCACTTAGGGAAAGCAAGTACGAAGAAGGAGTGGTTTGTAGGCTTGCTAAACTCTAGTGTTGATGAAATGCGAGAGTCCTATAGAGGGACGTTAACCTTCAGTTAGTGAGAGCAACTCTCGGGGAGGGGGGTGGTATTTAGGCTTGCTGAACTCTAGTTTGGAAGACATGTCCGAGTTATCCAGGAAGGCTTACAATCACTTAGCTAGAAAGCCAGTATCGGCGGTCGCCTTGTAGGCTTGCTAAACTCTAGTTTCCAGGAAGGGCAAGAGTCATATAGAGGATCACTTAAATTCACTCAGTGAAAGCAACTGTCGCGGGCTGCCTTTTAGGGTGGCTAAACTCTAGTTGGAAGGAAGTGTGAGAGTCATATATAGGAATTCTTACCTTGACTTCGCGAAAGCACCTATGGAGCGGTGGCTTGTCGTCTTGCTGAACTCCAGTTTGGAAGATGTGCGAGAGTATGTATTCATAGGGATATTTACAGCCACTTAGAGAAAGTAGCTCTCAGGGCTGGTGCGCAGGGTTACAAAACTACATTCAAAGAAGGACAAGAAAAATATACGGGGGAGGCTTACATTCGGGTAGAGAAAGCAACTCTCGTGGGGTGTATTGCCAGATGGCTAAACGTTGAGATTGGAACAAGTGTGAGTTTCTTGTGAATCACACTGAAGGATGAAGTCACTATGTAAAAGCTGGATACTTCTTAGCCAGACGGGAGTCACGATAGGAACACATACACTGACTGAGAGAAAGCAATTGTTGGGTGGTGGGTTGTAGGTTTGCTAAAGTCCAGTTTGGAAGAAGTGCGAGAATCCTTTATAGGAATGCTTCCATTCACTTCCAGAAAGCAGCGATCAGCGGTGGTTTGCAGGATTGCTACACCGCAGTTTGCAAGAAGTGCGAGAGTCGTGCATAGCAATGCTTAAATTCCCTTAGAGAAAGCAACTGTCGGCGGGTGATTTTTAGGCTTTCTAGCCTCTGGTTTGGATGAAGTGTGAGACATACATGGGAACGCTTACATTCCCTTCCAGAAAGCAAGTGTCGCGGAGTGGTTTTTAGGCTTGCAAGACTTCTGAACGGAAGAAGTGCGAGAGGCATACAGGAAGGCGTACATTTACTTAATGAAAGCAACTATAGTGGGATGCATTGGAGAATTGCTAAAGTCTGAGATTGGAAGAAGTGTGACCTTCCTGTCAAACACACTTGAGAAAGAAGTCATCACGTAGGACGGGGAGAGCTCCCAGCAGTAAGGAGTCATGTATAGGGACGCTTAAACTAACTTAGAGCGAGCAACTAGCAGGTGGTGCTCTGTAGGCTGGCTAAACGCTAGAATGGAGGAAGTGCCAGACGGTCTTCTATATTAACGTTTCATTCACTGAGAGAAAGAGACTATGTTGGGCGCTTTGTTACACTGGTAAACTCTGAGATTGGAAGAAGTGTGAGAGTTTCCTGTCCAACGCACTTAGGAAAGAAGTCATTATGTAGGAAGAGGAGAGTTCTCGGCTTGAAAGGGAGGAGGCTTTCTATGTATGGGAACGCTTACATTCACTTCAAGAAACTATCGGGGGGTAATTTGTAGTTAAACTCTAGAAGAACTGTGAGAGTCCTATATAGGAAGGCTTGCATTCACTTAGGGAAAGCAAGTACGAAGAAGGAGTGGTTTGTAGGCTTGCTAAACTCTAGTGTTGACGAAATGCGAGAGTCCTATAGAGGGACGTTAACCTTCAGTTAGTGAGAGCAACTCTCGGGGAGGGGGGTGGTATTTAGGCTTGCTGAACTCTAGTTTGGAAGACATGTCCGAGTTATCCAGGAAGGCTTACAATCACTTAGCTAGAAAGCCAGTATCGGCGGTCGCCTTGTAGGCTTGCTAAACTCTAGTTTCCAGGAAGGGCAAGAGTCATATAGAGGATCACTTAAATTCACTCAGTGAAAGCAACTGTCGCAGGCTGCCTTTTAGGGTGGCTAAACTCTAGTTGGAAGGAAGTGTGAGAGTCATATATAGGAATTCTTACCTTGACTTAGTGAAAGCACCTATGGAGCGGTGGCTTGTCGTCTTGCTGAACTCCAGTTTGGAAGATGTGCGAGAGTATGTATTCATAGGGATATTTACAGCCACTTAGAGAGAGTAGCTCTCAGGGCTTGTGCGCAGGGTTACAAAACTACATTCAAAGAAGGACAAGAAAAATATACGGGGGAGGCTTACATTCGGGTAGAGAAAGCAACTCTCGTGGGGTGTATTGCCAGATGGCTAAACGTTGAGATTGGAACAAGTGTGAGTTTCTTGTGAATCACACTGAAGGATGAAGTCACTATGTAAAAGCTGGATACTTCTTAGCCAGACGGGAGTCACGATAGGAACACATACACTGACTGAGAGAAAGCAATTGTTGGGTGGTGGGTTGTAGGTTTGCTAAAGTCCAGTTTGGAAGAAGTGCGAGAATCCTTTATAGGAATGCTTACATTCACTTCCAGAAAGCAGCGATCAGCGGTGGTTTGCAGGATTGCTACACCGCAGTTTGCAAGAAGTGCGAGAGTCGTGCATAGCAATGCTTAAATTCCCTTAGAGAAAGCAACTGTCGGCGGGTGATTTTTAGGCTTTCTAGCCTCTGGTTTGGATGAAGTGTGAGACATACATGGGAACGCTTACATTCCCTTCCAGAAAGCAAGTGTCGCGGAGTGGTTTTTAGGCTTGCAAGACTTCTGAACGGAGGAAGTGCGAGAGGCATATACAGGAAGGCGTACATTTACTTAATGAAAGCAACTATAGTGGGATGCATTGGAGAATTGCTAAAGTCTGAGATTGGAAGAAGTGTGACCTTCCTGTCAAACACACTTGAGAAAGAAGTCATCACGTAGGATGGGGAGAGCTCCCAGCAGTAAGGAGTCATGTATAGGGACGCTTAAACTAACTTAGAGCGAGCAACTAGCAGGTGGTGCTCTGTAGGCTGGCTAAACGCTAGAATGGAGGAAGTGCCAGACGGTCTTCTATATTAACGCTTACATTCACTGAGAGAAAGAGACTATGTTGGGCGCTTTGTTACACTGGTAAACTCTGAGATTGGAAGAAGTGTGAGAGTTTCCTGTCAAACGCACTTAGGAAAGAAGTCATTATGTAGGAAGAGGAGAGTTCTCGGCTAGAAAGGGAGGAGGCTTTCTATGTATGGGAACGCTTACATTCACTTCAAGAAACTATCGGGGGGTAATTTGTAGTTAAACTCTAGAAGAACTGTGAGAGTCCTATATAGGAAGGCTTGCATTCACTTAGGGAAAGCAAGTACGAAGAAGGAGTGGTTTGTAGGCTTGCTAAACTCTAGTGTTGACGAAATGCGAGAGTCCTATAGAGGGACGTTAACCTTCAGTTAGTGAGAGCAACTCTCGGGGAGGGGGGTGGTATTTAGTCTTGCTGAACTCTAGTTTGGAAGACATGTCCGAGTTATCCAGGAAGGCTTACAATCACTTAGCTAGAAAGCCAGTATCGGCGGTCGCCTTGTAGGCTTGCTAAACTCTAGTTTCCAGGAAGGGCAAGAGTCATATAGAGGATCACTTAAATTCACTCAGTGAAAGCAACTGTCGCGGGCTGCCTTTTAGGGTGGCTAAACTCTAGTTGGAAGGAAGTGTGAGAGTCATATATAGGAATTCTTACCTTGACTTAGTGAAAGCACCTATGGAGCGGTGGCTTGTCGTCTTGCTGAACTGCAGTTTGGAAGATGTGCGAGAGTATGTATTCATAGGGATATTTACAGCCACTTAGAGAAAGTAGCTCTCAGGGCTGGTGCGCAGGGTTACAAAACTACATTCAAAGAAGGACAAGAAAAATATACGGGGGAGGCTTACATTCGGGTAGAGAAAGCAACTCTCGTGGGGTGTATTGCCAGATGGCTAAACGTTGAGATTGGAACAAGTGTGAGTTTCTTGTGAATCACACTGAAGGATGAAGTCACTATGTAAAAGCTGGATACTTCTTAGCCAGACGGGAGTCACGATAGGAACACATACACTGACTGAGAGAAAGCAATTGTTGGGTGGTGGGTTGTAGGTTTGCTAAAGTCCAGTTTGGAAGAAGTGCGAGAATCCTTTATAGGAATGCTTCCATTCACTTCCAGAAAGCAGCGATCAGCGGTGGTTTGCAGGATTGCTACACCGCAGTTTGCAAGAAGTGCGAGAGTCGTGCATAGCAATGCTTAAATTCCCTTAGAGAAAGCAACTGTCGGCGGGTGATTTTTAGGCTTTCTAGCCTCTGGTTTGGATGAAGTGTGAGACATACATGGGAACACTTACATTCCCTTCCAGAAAGCAAGTGTCGCGGAGTGGTTTTTAGGCTTGCAAGACTTCTGAACGGAGGAAGTGCGAGAGGCATATACAGGAAGGCGTACATTTACTTAATGAAAGCAACTATAGTGGGATGCATTGGAGAATTGCTAAAGTCTGAGATTGGAAGAAGTGTGACCTTCCTGTCAAACACACTTGAGAAAGAAGTCATCACGTAGGACGGGGAGAGCTCCCAGCAGTAAGGAGTCATGTATAGGGACGCTTAAACTAACTTAGAGCGAGCAACTAGCAGGTGGTGCTCTGTAGGCTGGCTAAACCCTAGAATGGAGGAAGTGCCAGACGGTCTTCTATATTAACGCTTACATTCACTGAGAGAAAGAGACTATGTTGGGCGCTTTGTTACACTGGTAAACTCTGAGATTGGAAGAAGTGTGAGAGTTTCCTGTCCAACGCACTTAGGAAAGAAGTCATTATGTAGGAAGAGGAGAGTTCTCGGCTAGAAAGGGAGGAGGATTTCTATGTATGGGAACGCTTACATTCACTTCAAGAAACTATCGGGGGGTAATTTGTAGTTAAACTCTAGAAGAACTGTGAGAGTCCTATATAGGAAGGCTTGCATTCACTTAGGGAAAGCAAGTACGAAGAAGGAGTGGTTTGTAGGCTTGCTAAACTCTAGTGTTGACGAAATGCGAGAGTCCTATAGAGGGACGTTAACCTTCAGTTAGTGAGAGCAACTCTCGGGGAGGGGGGTGGTATTTAGGCTTGCTGAACTCTAGTTTGGAAGACATGTCCGAGTTATCCAGGAAGGCTTACAATCACTTAGCTAGAAAGCCAGTATCGGCGGTCGCCTTGTAGGCTTGCTAAACTCTAGTTTCCAGGAAGGGCAAGAGTCATATAGAGGATCACTTAAATTCACTCAGTGAAAGCAACTGTCGCGGGCTGCCTTTTAGGGTGGCTAAACTCTAGTTGGAAGGAAGTGTGAGAGTCATATATAGGAATTCTTACCTTGACTTAGTGAAAGCACCTATGGAGCGGTGGCTTGTCGTCTTGCTGAACTCCAGTTTGGAAGATGTGCGAGAGTATGTATTCATAGGGATATTTACAGCCACTTAGAGAAAGTAGCTCTCAGGGCTGGTGCGCAGGGTTACAAATCTACATTCAAAGAAGGACAAGAAAAATATACGGGGGAGGCTTACATTCGGGTAGAGAAAGCAACTCTCGTGGGGTGTATTGCCAGATGGCTAAACGTTGAGATTGGAACAAGTGTGAGTTTCTTGTGAATCACACTGAAGGATGAAGTCACTATGTAAAAGCTGGATACTTCTTAGCCAGACGGGAGTCACGATAGGAACACATACACTGACTGAGAGAAAGCAATTGTTGGGTGGTGGGTTGTAGGTTTGCTAAAGTCCAGTTTGGAAGAAGTGCGAGAATCCTTTATAGGAATGCTTACATTCACTTCCAGAAAGCAGCGATCAGCGGTGGTTTGCAGGATTGCTACACCGCAGTTTGCAAGAAGTGCGAGAGTCATGCATAGCAATGCTTATATTCCCTTAGAGAAAGCAACTGTCGGCGGGTGATTTTTAGGCTTTCTAGCCTCTGGTTTGGATGAAGTGTGAGACATACATGGGAACGCTTACATTCCCTTCCAGAAAGCAAGTGTCGCGGAGTGGTTTTTAGGCTTGCAAGACTTCTGAACGGAGGAAGTGCGAGAGGCATATACAGGAAGGCGTACATTTACTTAATGAAAGCAACTATAGTGGGATGCATTGGAGAATTGCTAAAGTCTGAGATTGGAAGAAGTGTGACCTTCCTGTCAAACACACTTGAGAAAGAAGTCATCACGTAGGAGGGGGAGAGCTCCAGCAGTAAGGAGTCATGTATAGGGACGCTTAAACTAACTTAGAGCGAGCAACTAGCAGGTGGTGCTCTGTAGGCTGGCTAAACGCTAGAATGGAGGAAGTGCCAGACGGTCTTCTATATTAACGCTTACATTCACTGAGAGAAAGAGACTATGTTGGGCGCTTTGTTACACTGGTAAACTCTGAGATTGGAAGAAGTGTGAGAGTCTCCTGTCCAACGCACTTAGGAAAGAAGTCATTATGTAGGAAGAGGAGAGTTCTCGGCTAGAAAGGGAGGAGGCTTTCTATGTATGGGAACGCTTACATTCACTTCAAGAAACTATCGGGGGGTAATTTGTAGTTAAACTCTAGAAGAACTGTGAGAGTCCTATATAGGAAGGCTTGCATTCACTTAGGGAAAGCAAGTACGAAGAAGGAGTGGTTTGTAGGCTTGCTAAACTCTAGTGTTGACGAAATGCGAGAGTCCTATAGAGGGACGTTAACCTTCAGTTAGTGAGAGCAACTCTCGGGGAGGGGGGTGGTATTTAGGCTTGCTGAACTCTAGTTTGGAAGACATGTCCGAGTCATCCAGGAAGGCTTACAATCACTTAGCTAGAAAGCCAGTATCGGCGGTCGCCTTGTAGGCTTGCTAAACTCTAGTTTCCAGGAAGGGCAAGAGTCATATAGAGGATCACTTAAATTCACTCAGTGAAAGCAACTGTCGCGGGCTGCCTTTTAGGGTGGCTAAACTCTAGTTGGAAGGAAGTGTGAGAGTCATATATAGGAATTCTTACCTTGACTTAGTGAAAGCACCTATGGAGCGGTGGCTTGTCGTCTTGCTGAACTCCAGTTTGGAAGATGTGCGAGAGTATGTATTCATAGGGATATTTACAGCCACTTAGAGAAAGTAGCTCTCAGGGCTGGTGCGCAGGGTTACAAAACTACATTCAAAGAAGGACAAGAAAAATATACGGGGGAGGCTTACATTCGGGTAGAGAAAGCAACTCTCGTGGGGTGTATTGCCAGATGGCTAAACGTTGAGATTGGAACAAGTGTGAGTTTCTTGTGAATCACACTGAAGGATGAAGTCACTATGGAAAAGCTGGATACTTCTTAGCCAGACGGGAGTCACGATAGGAACACATACACTGACTGAGAGAAAGCAATTGTTGGGTGGTGGGTTGTAGGTTTGCTAAAGTCCAGTTTGGAAGAAGTGCGAGAATCCTTTATAGGAATGCTTACATTCACTTCCAGAAAGCAGCGATCAGCGGTGGTTTGCAGGATTGCTACACCGCAGTTTGCAAGAAGTGCGAGAGTCGTGCATAGCAATGCTTAAATTCCCTTAGAGAAAGCAACTGTCGGCGGGTGATTTTTAGGCTTTCTAGCCTCTGGTTTGGATGAAGTGTGAGACATACATGGGAACGCTTACATTCCCTTCCAGAAAGCAAGTGTCGCGGAGTGGTTTTTAGGCTTGCAAGACTTCTGAACGGAAGAAGTGCGAGAGGCATATACAGGAAGGCGTACATTTACTTAATGAAAGCAACTATAGTGGGATGCATTGGAGAATTGCTAAAGTCTGAGATTGGAAGAAGTGTGACCTTCCTGTCAAACACACTTGAGAAAGAAGTCATCACGTAGGACGGGGAGAGCTCCCAGCAGTAAGGAGTCATGTATAGGGACGCTTAAACTAACTTAGAGCGAGCAACTAGCAGGTGGTGCTCTGTAGGCTGGCTAAACGCTAGAATGGAGGAAGTGCCAGACGGTCTTCTATATTAACGCTTACATTCACTGAGAGAAAGAGACTATGTTGGGCGCTTTGTTACACTGGTAAACTCTGAGATTGGAAGAAGTGTGAGAGTTTCCTGTCCAACGCACTTAAGAAAGAAGTCATTATGTAGGAAGAGGAGAGTTCTCGGCTAGAAAGGGAGGACGCTTTCTATGTATGGGAACGCTTACATTCACTTCAAGTAACTATCGGGGGGTAATTTGTAGTTAAACTCTAGAAGAACTGTGAGAGTCCTATATAGGAAGGCTTGCATTCACTTAGGGAAAGCAAGTACGAAGAAGGAGTGGTTTGTAGGCTTGCTAAACTCTAGTGTTGACGAAATGCGAGAGTCCTATAGAGGGACGTTAACCTTTAGTTAGTGAGAGCAACTCTCGGGGGGGGTGGTGGTATTTAGGCTTGCTGAACTCTAGTTTGGAAGACATGTCCGAGTTATCCAGGAAGGCTTACAATCACTTAGCTAGAAAGCCAGTATCGGCGGTCGCCTTGTAGGCTTGCTAAACTCTAGTTTCCAGGAAGGGCAAGAGTCATATAGAGGATCACTTCAATTCACTCAGTGAAAGCAACTGTCGCGGGCTGCCTTTTAGGGTGGCTAAACTCTAGTTGGAAAGAAGTGTGAGAGTCATATATAGGAATTCTTACCTTGACTTAGTGAAAGCACCTATGGAGCGGTGGCTTGTCGTCTTGCTGAACTCCAGTTTGGAAGATGTGCGAGAGTATGTATTCATAGGGATATTTACAGCCACTTAGAGAAAGTAGCTCTCAGGGCTGGTGCGCAGGGTTACAAAACTACATTCAAAGAAGGACAAGAAAAATATACGGGGGAGGCTTACATTCGGGTAGAGAAAGCAACTCTCGTGGGGTGTATTGCCAGATGGCTAAACGTTGAGATTGGAACAAGTGTGAGTTTCTTGTGAATCACACTGAAGGATGAAGTCACTATGTAAAAGCTGGATACTTCTTAGCCAGACGGGAGTCACGATAGGAACACATACACTGACTGAGAGAAAGCAATTGTTGGGTGGTGGGTTGTAGGTTTGCTAAAGTCCAGTTTGGAAGAAGTGCGAGAATCCTTTATAGGAATGCTTACATTCACTTCCAGAAAGCAGCGATCAGCGGTGGTTTGCAGGATTGCTACACCGCAGTTTGCAAGAAGTGCGAGAGTCGTGCATAGCAATGCTTAAATTCCCTTAGAGAAAGCAACTGTCGGCGGGTGATTTTTAGGCTTTCTAGCCTCTGGTTTGGATGAAGTGTGAGACATACATGGGAACGCTTACATTCCCTTCCAGAAAGCAAGTGTCGCGGAGTGGTTTTTAGGCTTGCAAGACTTCTGAACGGAAGAAGTGCGAGAGGCATATACAGGAAGGCGTACATTTACTTAATGAAAGCAACTATAGTGGGATGCATTGGAGAATTGCTAAAGTCTGAGATTGGAAGAAGTGTGACCTTCCTGTCAAACACACTTGAGAAAGAAGTCATCACGTAGGACGGGGAGAGCTCCCAGCAGTAAGGAGTCATGTATAGGGACGCTTACACTAACTTAGAGCGAGCAACTAGCAGGTGGTGCTCTGTAGGCTGGCTAAACGCTAGAATGGAGGAAGTGCCAGACGGTCTTCTATATTAACGCTTACATTCACTGAGAGAAAGAGACTATGTTGGGCGCTTTGTTACACTGGTAAACTCTGAGATTGGAGGAAGTGTGAGAGTTTCCTGTCCAACGCACTTAGGAAAGAAGTCATTATGTAGGAAGAGGAGAGTTCTCGGCTAGAAAGGGAGGAGGCTTTCTATGTATGGGAACGCTTACATTCACTTCAAGAAACTATCGGGGGGTAATTTGTAGTTAAACTCTAGAAGAACTGTGAGAGTCCTATATAGGAAGGCTTGCATTCACTTAGGGAAAGCAAGTACGAAGAAGGAGTGGTTTGTAGGCTTGCTAAACTCTAGTGTTGACGAAATGCGAGAGTCCTATAGAGGGACGTTAACCTTCAGTTAGTGAGAGCAACTCTCGGGGGGGGGGGTGGTATTTAGGCTTGCTGAACTCTAGTTTGGAAGACATGTCCGAGTTATCCAGGAAGGCTTACAATCACTTAGCTAGAAAGCCAGTATCGGCGGTCGCCTTGTAGGCTTGCTAAACTCTAGTTTCCAGGAAGGGCAAGAGTCATATAGAGGATCACTTAAATTCACTCAGTGAAAGCAACTGTCGCGGGCTTCCTTTTAGGGTGGCTAAACTCTAGTTGGAAAGAAGTGTGAGAGTCATATATAGGAATTCTTACCTTGACTTAGTGAAAGCACCTATGGAGCGGTGGCTTGTCGTCTTGCTGAACTCCAGTTTGGAAGATGTGCGAGAGTATGTATTCATAGGGATATTTACAGCCACTTAGAGAAAGTAGCTCTCAGGGCTGGTGCGCAGGGTTACAAAACTACATTCAAAGAAGGACAAGAAAAATATATGGGGGAGGCTTACATTCGGGTAGAGAAAGCAACTCTCGTGGGGTGTATTGCCAGATGGCTAAACGTTGAGATTGGAACAAGTGTGAGTTTCTTGTGAATCACACTGAAGGATGAAGTCACTATGTAAAAGCTGGATACTTCTTAGCCAGACGGGAGTCACGATAGGAACACATACACTGACTGAGAGAAAGCAATTGTTGGGTGGTGGGTTGTAGGTTTGCTAAAGTCCAGTTTGGAAGAAGTGCGAGAATCCTTTATAGGAATGCTTACATTCACTTCCAGAAAGCAGCGATCAGCGGTGATTTGCAGGATTGCTACACCGCAGTTTGCAAGAAGTGCGAGAGTCGTGCATAGCAATGCTTAAATTCCCTTAGAGAAAGCAACTGTCGGCGGGTGATTTTTAGGCTTTCTAGCCTCTGGTTTGGATGAAGTGTGAGACATACATGGGAACGCTTACATTCCCTTCCAGAAAGCAAGTGTCGCGGAGTGGTTTTTAGGCTTGCAAGACTTCTGAACGGAAGAAGTGCGAGAGGCATATACAGGAAGGCGTACATTTACTTAATGAAAGCAACTATAGTGGGATGCATTGGAGAATTGCTAAAGTCTGAGATTGGAAGAAGTGTGACCTTCCTGTCAAACACACTTGAGAAAGAAGTCATCACGTAGGACGGGGAGAGCTCCCAGCAGTAAGGAGTCATGTATAGGGACGCTTAAACTAACTTAGAGCGAGCAACTAGCAGGTGGTGCTCTGTAGGCTGGCTAAACGCTAGAATGGAGGAAGTGCCAGACGGTCTTCTATATTAACGCTTACATTCACTGAGAGAAAGAGACTATGTTGGGCGCTTTGTTACACTGGTAAACTCTGAGATTGGAAGAAGTGTGAGAGTTTCCTGTCCAACGCACTTAAGAAAGAAGTCATTATGTAGGAAGAGGAGAGTTCTCGGCTAGAAAGGGAGGAGGCTTTCTATGTATGGGAACGCTTACATTCACTTCAAGAAACTATCGGGGGGTAATTTGTAGTTAAACTCTAGAAGAACTGTGAGAGTCCTATACAGGAAGGCTCGCATTCACTTAGGGAAAGCAAGTACGAAGAAGGAGTGGTTTGTAGGCTTGCTAAACTCTAGTGTTGACGAAATGCGAGAGTCCTATAGAGGGACGTGAACCTTTAGTTAGTGAGAGCAACTCTCGGGGGGGGGGGTGGTATTTAGGCTTGCTGAACTCTAGTTTGGAAGACATGTCCGAGTTATCCAGGAAGGCTTACAATAACTTAGCTAGAAAGCCAGTATCGGCGGTCGCCTTGTAGGCTTGCTAAACTCTAGTTTCCAGGAAGGGCAAGAGTCATATAGAGGATCACTTAAATTCACTCAGTGAAAGCAACTGTCGCGGGCTGCCTTTTAGGGTGGCTAAACTCTAGTTGGAAGGAAGTGTGAGAGTCATATATAGGAATTCTTACCTTGACTTAGTGAAAGCACCTATGGAGCGGTGGCTTGTCGTCTTGCTGAACTCCAGTTTGGAAGATGTGCGAGAGTATGTATTCATAGGGATATTTACAGCCACTTAGAGAAAGTAGCTCTCAGGGCTGGTGCGCAGGGTTACAAAACTACATTCAAAGAAGGACAAGAAAAATATACGGGGGAGGCTTACATTCGGGTAGAGAAAGCAACTCTCGTGGGGTGTATTGCCAGATGGCTAAACGTTGAGATTGGAACAAGTGTGAGTTTCTTGTGAATCACACTGAAGGATGAAGTCACTATGTAAAAGCTGGATACTTCTTAGCCAGACGGGAGTCACGATAGGAACACATACACTGACTGAGAGAAAGCAATTGTTGGGTGGTGGGTTGTAGGTTTGCTAAAGTCCAGTTTGGAAGAAGTGCGAGAATCCTTTATAGGAATGCTTACATTAACTTCCAGAAAGCAGCGATCAGCGGTGGTTTGCAGGATTGCTACACCGCAGTTTGCAAGAAGTGCGAGAGTCGTGCATAGCAATGCTTAAATTCCCTTAGAGAAAGCAACTGTCGGCGGGTGATTTTTAGGCTTTCTAGCCTCTGGTTTGGATGAAGTGTGAGACATACATGGGAACGCTTACATTCCCTTCCAGAAAGCAAGTGTCGCGGAGTGGTTTTTAGGCTTGCAAGACTTCTGAACGGAAGAAGTGCGAGAGGCATATACAGGAAGGCGTACATTTACTTAATGAAAGCAACTATAGTGGGATGCATTGGAGAATTGCTAAAGTCTGAGATTGGAAGAAGTGTGACCTTCCTGTCAAACACACTTGAGAAAGAAGTCATCACGTAGGACGGGGAGAGCTCCCAGCAGTAAGGAGTCATGTATAGGGACGCTTAAACTGACTTAGAGCGAGCAACTAGCAGGTGGTGCTCTGTAGGCTGGCTAAACGCTAGAATGGAGGAAGTGCCAGACGGTCTTCTATATTAACGCTTACATTCACTGAGAGAAAGAGACTATGTTGGGCGCTTTGTTCCACTGGTAAACTCTGGGATTGGAGGAAGTGTGAGAGTTTCCTGTCCAACGCACTTAGGAAAGAAGTCATTATGTAGGAAGAGGAGAGTTCTCGGCTAGAAAGGGAGGAGGCTTTCTATGTATGGGAACGCTTACATTCACTTCAAGAAACTATCGGGGGGTAATTTGTAGTTAAACTCTAGAAGAACTGTGAGAGTCCTATATAGGAAGGCTTGCATTCACTTAGGGAAAGCAAGTACGAAGAAGGAGTGGTTTGTAGGCTTGCTAAACTCTAGTGTTGACGAAATGCGAGAGTCCTATAGAGGGACGTTAACCTTCAGTTAGTGAGAGCAACTCTCGGGGAGGGGGGTGGTAATTAGGCTTGCTGAACTCTAGTTTGGAAGACATGTCCGAGTTATCCAGGAAGGCTTACAATCACTTAGCTAGAAAGCCAGTATCGGCGGTCGCCTTGTAGGCTTACTAAACTCTAGTTTCCAGGAAGGGCAAGAGTCATATAGAGGATCACTTAAATTCACTCAGTGAAAGCAACTGTCGCGGGCTGCCTTTTAGGGTGGCTAAACTCTAGTTGGAAGGAAGTGTGAGAGTCATATATAGGAATTCTTACCTTGACTTAGTGAAAGCACCTATGGAGCGGTGGCTTGTCGTCTTGCTGAACTCCAGTTTGGAAGATGTGCGAGAGTATGTATTCATAGGGATATTTACAGCCACTTAGAGAAAGTAGCTCTCAGGGCTGGTGCGCAGGGTTACAAAACTACATTCAAAGAAGGACAAGAAAAATATACGGGGGAGGCTTACATTCGGGTAGAGAAAGCAACTCTCGTGGGGTGTATTGCCAGATGGCTAAACGTTGAGATTGGAACAAGTGTGAGTTTCTTGTGAATCACACTGAAGGATGAAGTCACTATGTAAAAGCTGGATACTTCTTAGCCAGACGGGAGTCACGATAGGAACACATACACTGACTGAGAGAAAGCAATTGTTGGGTGGTGGGTTGTAGGTTTGCTAAAGTCCAGTTTGGAAGAAGTGCGAGAATCCTTTATAGGAATGCTTACATTCACTTCCAGAAAGCAGCGATCAGCGGTGGTTTGCAGGATTGCTACACCGCAGTTTGCAAGAAGTGCGAGAGTCGTGCATAGCAATGCTTAAATTCCCTTAGAGAAAGCAACTGTCGGCGGGTGATTTTTAGGCTTTCTAGCCTCTGGTTTGGATGAAGTGTGAGACATACATGGGAACGCTTACATTCCCTTCCAGAAAGCAAGTGTCGCGGAGTGGTTTTTAGGCTTGCAAGACTTCTGAACGGAAGAAGTGCGAGAGGCATATACAGGAAGGCGTACATTTACTTAATGAAAGCAACTATAGTGGGATGCATTGGAGAATTGCTAAAGTCTGAGATTGGAAGAAGTGTGACCTTCCTGTCAAACACACTTGAGAAAGAAGTCATCACGTAGGACGGGGAGAGCTCCCAGCAGTAAGGAGTCATGTATAGGGACGCTTAAACTAACTTAGAGCGAGCAACTAGCAGGTGGTGCTCTGTAGGCTGGCTAAACGCTAGAATGGAGGAAGTGCCAGACGGTCTTCTATATTAACGCTTACATTCACTGAGAGAAAGAGACTATGTTGGGCGCTTTGTTACACTGGTAAACTCTGAGATTGGAAGAAGTGTGAGAGTCTCCTGTCCAACGCACTTAAGAAAGAAGTCATTATGTAGGAAGAGGAGAGTTCTCGGCTAGAAAGGGGGGACGCTTTCTATGTATGGGAACGCTTACATTCACTTCAAGAAACTATCCGGGGGTAATTTGTAGTTAAACTCTAGAAGAACTGTGAGAGTCCTATATAGGAAGGCTTGCATTCACTTAGGGAAAGCAAGTATGAAGAAGGAGTGGTTTGTAGGCTTGCTAAACTCTAGTGTTGACGAAATGCGAGAGTCCTATAGAGGGACGTTAACCTTCAGTTAGTGAGAGCAACTCTCGGGGAGGGGGGTGGTATTTAGGCTTGCTGAACTCTAGATTGGAAGACATGTCCGAGTTATCCAGGAAGGCTTACAATAACTTAGCTAGAAAGCCAGTATCGGCGGTCGCCTTGTAGGCTTGCTAAACTCTAGTTTCCAGGAAGGGCAAGAGTCATATAGAGGATCACTTAAATTCACTCAGTGAAAGCAACTGTCGCGGGCTGCCTTTTAGGGTGGCTAAACTCTAGTTGGAAAGAAGTGTGAGAGTCATATATAGGAATTCTTACCTTCACTTAGTGAAAGCACCTATGGAGCGGTGGCTTGTCGTCTTGCTGAACTCCAGTTTGGAAGATGTGCGAGAGTATGTATTCATAGGGATATTTACAGCCACTTAGAGAAAGTAGCTCTCAGGGCTGGTGCGCAGGGTTACAAAACTACATTCAAAGAAGGACAAGAAAAATATACGGGGGAGGCTTACATTCGGGTAGAGAAAGCAACTCTCGTGGGGTGTATTGCCAGATGGCTAAACGTTGAGATTGGAACAAGTGTGAGTTTCTTGTGAATCACACTGAAGGATGAAGTCACTATGTAAAAGCTGGATACTTCTTAGCCAGACGGGAGTCACGATAGGAACACATACACTGACTGAGAGAAAGCAATTGTTGGGTGGTGGGTTGTAGGTTTGCTAAAGTCCAGTTTGGAAGAAGTGCGAGAATCCTTTATAGGAATGCTTCCATTCACTTCCAGAAAGCAGCGATCAGCGGTGGTTTGCAGGATTGCTACACCGCAGTTTGCAAGAAGTGCGAGAGTCGTGCATAGCAATGCTTAAATTCCCTTAGAGAAAGCAACTGTCGGCGGGTGATTTTTAGGCTTTCTAGCCTCTGGTTTGGATGAAGTGTGAGACATACATGGGAACGCTTACATTCCCTTCCAGAAAGCAAGTGTCGCGGAGTGGTTTTTAGGCTTGCAAGACTTCTGAACGGAAGAAGTGCGAGAGGCATATACAGGAAGGCGTACATTTACTTAATGAAAGCAACTATAGTGGGATGCATTGGAGAATTGCTAAAGTCTGAGATTGGAAGAAGTGTGACCTTCCTGTCAAACACACTTGAGAAAGAAGTCATCACGTAGGACGGGGAGAGCTCCCAGCAGTAAGGAGTCATGTATAGGGACGCTTAAACTAACTTAGAGCGAGCAACTAGCAGGTGGTGCTCTGTAGGCTGGCTAAACGCTAGAATGGAGGAAGTGCCAGACGGTCTTCTATATTAACGCTTACATTCACTGAGAGAAAGAGACTATGTTGGGCGCTTTGTTACACTGGTAAACTCTGAGATTGGAAGAAGTGTGAGAGTCTCCTGTCCAACGCACTTAAGAAAGAAGTCATTATGTAGGAAGAGGAGAGTTCTCGGCTAGAAAGGGAGGAGGCTTTCTATGTATGGGAACGCTTACATTCACTTCAAGAAACTATCGGGGGGTAATTTGTAGTTAAACTCTAGAAGAACTGTGAGAGTCCTATATAGGAAGGCTTGCATTCACTTAGGGAAAGCAAGTACGAAGAAGGAGTGGTTTGTAGGCTTGCTAAACTCTAGTGTTGACGAAATGCGAGAGTCCTATAGAGGGACGTTAACCTTCAGTTAGTGAGAGCAACACTCGGGGAGGGGGGTGGTATTTAGGCTTGCTGAACTCTAGATTGGAAGACATGTCCGAGTTATCCAGGAAGGCTTACAATCACTTAGCTAGAAAGCCAGTATCGGCGGTCGCCTTGTAGGCTTGCTAAACTCTAGTTTCCAGGAAGGGCAAGAGTCATATAGAGGATCACTTAAATTCACTCAGTGAAAGCAACTGTCGCGGGCTGCCTTTTAGGGTGGCTAAACTCTAGTTGGAAAGAAGTGTGAGAGTCATATATAGGAATTCTTACCTTGACTTAGTGAAAGCACCTATGGAGCGGTGGCTTGTCGTCTTGCTGAACTCCAGTTTGGAAGATGTGCGAGAGTATGTATTCATAGGGATATTTACAGCCACTTAGAGAAAGTAGCTCTCAGGGCTGGTGCGCAGGGTTACAAAACTACATTCAAAGAAGGACAAGAAAAATATACGGGGGAGGCTTACATTCGGGTAGAGAAAGCAACTCTCGTGGGGTGTATTGCCAGATGGCTAAACGTTGAGATTGGAACAAGTGTGAGTTTCTTGTGAATCACACTGAAGGATGAAGTCACTATGTAAAAGCTGGATACTTCTTAGCCAGACGGGAGTCACGATAGGAACACATACACTGACTGAGAGAAAGCAATTGTTGGGTGGTGGGTTGTAGGTTTGCTAAAGTCCAGTTTGGAAGAAGTGCGAGAATCCTTTATAGGAATGCTTCCATTCACTTCCAGAAAGCAGCGATCAGCGGTGGTTTGCAGGATTGCTACACCGCAGTTTGCAAGAAGTGCGAGAGTCGTGCATAGCAATGCTTAAATTCCCTTAGAGAAAGCAACTGTCGGCGGGTGATTTTTAGGCTTTCTAGCCTCTGGTTTGGATGAAGTGTGAGACATACATGGGAACGCTTACATTCACTTCCAGAAAGCAAGTGTCGCGGAGTGGTTTTTAGGCTTGCAAGACTTCTGAACGGAAGAAGTGCGAGAGGCATATACAGGAAGGCGTACATTTACTTAATGAAAGCAACTATAGTGGGATGCATTGGAGAATTGCTGAAGTCTGAGATTGGAAGAAGTGTGACCTTCCTGTCAAACACACTTGAGAAAGAAGTCATCACGTAGGACGGGGAGAGCTCCCAGCAGTAAGGAGTCATGTATAGGGACGCTTAAACTAACTTAGAGCGAGCAACTAGCAGGTGGTGCTCTGTAGGCTGGCTAAACGCTAGAATGGAGGAAGTGCCAGACGGTCTTCTATATTAACGCTTACATTCACTGAGAGAAAGAGACTATGTTGGGCGCTTTGTTACACTGGTAAACTCTGAGATTGGAAGAAGTGTGAGAGTCTCCTGTCCAACGCACTTAAGAAAGAAGTCATTATGTAGGAAGAGGAGAGTTCTCGGCTAGAAAGGGAGGAGGCTTTCTATGTATGGGAACGCTTACATTCACTTCAAGTAACTATCGGGGGGTAATTTGTAGTTAAACTCTAGAAGAACTGTGAGAGTCCTATATAGGAAGGCTTGCATTCACTTAGGGAAAGCAAGTATGAAGAAGGAGTGGTTTGTAGGCTTGCTAAACTCTAGTGTTGACGAAATGCGAGAGTCCTATAGAGGGACGTTAACCTTCAGTTAGTGAGAGCAACTCTCGGGGAGGGGGGTGGTATTTAGGCTTGCTGAACTCTAGATTGGAAGACATGTCCGAGTTATCCAGGAAGGCTTACAATAAGTTAGCTAGAAAGCCAGTATCGGCGGTCGCCTTGTAGGCTTGCTAAACTCTAGTTTCCAGGAAGGGCAAGAGTCATATAGAGGATCACTTAAATTCACTCAGTGAAAGCAACTGTCGCGGGCTGCCTTTTAGGGTGGCTAAACTCTAGTTGGAAAGAAGTGTGAGAGTCATATATAGGAATTCTTACCTTGACTTAGTGAAAGCACCTATGGAGCGGTGGCTTGTCGTCTTGCTGAACTCCAGTTTGGAAGATGTGCGAGAGTATGTATTCATAGGGATATTTACAGCCACTTAGAGAAAGTAGCTCTCAGGGCTGGTGCGCAGGGTTACAAAACTACATTCAAAGAAGGACAAGAAAAATATACGGGGGAGGCTTACATTCGGGTAGAGAAAGCAACTCTCGTGGGGTGTATTGCCAGATGGCTAAACGTTGAGATTGGAACAAGTGTGAGTTTCTTGTGAATCACACTGAAGGATGAAGTCACTATGTAAAAGCTGGATACTTCTTAGCCAGACGGGAGTCACGATAGGAACACATACACTGACTGAGAGAAAGCAATTGTTGGGTGGTGGGTTGTAGGTTTGCTAAAGTCCAGTTTGGAAGAAGTGCGAGAATCCTTTATAGGAATGCTTACATTCACTTCCAGAAAGCAGCGATCAGCGGTGGTTTGCAGGATTGCTACACCGCAGTTTGCAAGAAGTGCGAGAGTCGTGCATAGCAATGCTTAAATTCCCTTAGAGAAAGCAACTGTCGGCGGGTGATTTTTAGGCTTTCTAGCCTCTGGTTTGGATGAAGTGTGAGACATACAAGGGAACGCTTACATTCCCTTCCAGAAAGCAAGTGTCGCGGAGTGGTTTTTAGGCTTGCAAGACTTCTGAACGGAAGAAGTGCGAGAGGCATATACAGGAAGGCGTACATTTACTTAATGAAAGCAACTATAGTGGGATGCATTGGAGAATTGCTAAAGTCTGAGATTGGAAGAAGTGTGACCTTCCTGTCAAACACACTTGAGAAAGAAGTCATCACGTAGGACGGGGAGAGCTCCCAGCAGTAAGGAGTCATGTATAGGGACGCTTAAACTAACTTAGAGCGAGCAACTAGCAGGTGGTGCTCTGTAGGCTGGCTAAACGCTAGAATGGAGGAAGTGCCAGACGGTCTTCTATATTAACGCTTACATTCACTGAGAGAAAGAGACTATGTTGGGCGCTTTGTTACACTGGTAAACTCTGAGATTGGAAGAAGTGTGAGAGTCTCCTGTCCAACGCACTTAAGAAAGAAGTCATTATGTAGGAAGAGGAGAGTTCTCGGCTAGAAAGGGAGGAGGCTTTCTATGTATGGGAACGCTTACATTCACTTCAAGAAACTATCGGGGGGTAATTTGTAGTTAAACTCTAGAAGAACTGTGAGAGTCCTATATAGGAAGGCTTGCATTCACTTAGGGAAAGCAAGTACGAAGAAGGAGTGGTTTGTAGGCTTGCTAAACTCTAGTGTTGACGAAATGCGAGAGTCCTATAGAGGGACGTTAACCTTCAGTTAGTGAGAGCAACTCTCGGGGAGGGGGGTGGTATTTAGGCTTGCTGAACTCTAGATTGGAAGACATGTCCGAGTTATCCAGGAAGGCTTACAATAACTTAGCTAGAAAGCCAGTATCGGCGGTCGCCTTGTAGGCTTGCTAAACTCTAGTTTCCAGGAAGGGCAAGAGTCATATAGAGGATGACTTAAATTCACTCAGTGAAAGCAACTGTCGCGGGCTGCCTTTTAGGGTGGCTAAACTCTAGTTGGAAAGAAGTGTGAGAGTCATATATAGGAATTCTTACCTTGACTTAGTGAAAGCACCTATGGAGCGGTGGCTTGTCGTCTTGCTGAACTCCAGTTTGGAAGATGTGCGAGAGTATGTATTCATAGGGATATTTACAGCCACTTAGAGAAAGTAGCTCTCAGGGCTGGTGCGCAGGGTTACAAAACTACATTCAAAGAAGGACAAGAAAAATATACGGGGGAGGCTTACATTCGGGTAGAGAAAGCAACTCTCGTGGGGTGTATTGCCAGATGGCTAAACGTTGAGATTGGAACAAGTGTGAGTTTCTTGTGAATCACACTGAAGGATGAAGTCACTATGTAAAAGCTGGATACTTCTTAGCCAGACGGGAGTCACGATAGGAACACATACACTGACTGAGAGAAAGCAATTGTTGGGTGGTGGGTTGTAGGTTTGCTAAAGTCCAGTTTGGAAGAAGTGCGAGAATCCTTTATAGGAATGCTTCCATTCACTTCCAGAAAGCAGCGATCAGCGGTGGTTTGCAGGATTGCTACACCGCAGTTTGCAAGAAGTGCGAGAGTCCTGCATAGCAATGCTTAAATTCCCTTAGAGAAAGCAACTGTCGGCGGGTGATTTTTAGGCTTTCTAGCCTCTGGTTTGGATGAAGTGTGAGACATACATGGGAACGCTTACATTCCCTTCCAGAAAGCAAGTGTCGCGGAGTGGTTTTTAGGCTTGCAAGACTTCTGAACGGAAGAAGTGCGAGAGGCATATACAGGAAGGCGTACATTTACTTAATGAAAGCAACTATAGTGGGATGCATTGGAGAATTGCTAAAGTCTGAGATTGGAAGAAGTGTGACCTTCCTGTCAAACACACTTGAGAAAGAAGTCATCACGTAGGACGGGGAGAGCTCCCAGCAGTAAGGAGTCATGTATAGGGACGCTTAAACTAACTTAGAGCGAGCAACTAGCAGGTGGTGCTCTGTAGGCTGGCTAAACGCTAGAATGGAGGAAGTGCCAGACGGTCTTGTATATTAACGCTTACATTCACTGAGAGAAAGAGACTGTGTTGGGCGCTTTGTTACACTGGTAAACTCTGAGATTGGAAGAAGTGTGAGAGTTTCCTGTCCAACGCACTTAAGAAAGAAGTCATTATGTAGGAAGAGGAGAGTTCTCGGCTAGAAAGGGAGGAGGCTTTCTATGTATGGGAACGCTTACATTCACTTCAAGAAACTATCGGGGGGTAATTTGTAGTTAAACTCTAGAAGAACTGTGAGAGTCCTATATAGGAAGGCTTGCATTCACTTAGGGAAAGCAAGTACGAAGAAGGAGTGGTTTGTAGGCTTGCTAAACTCTAGTGTTGACGAAATGCGAGAGTCCTATAGAGGGACGTTAACCTTCAGTTAGTGAGAGCAACTCTCGGGGAGGGGGGTGGTATTTAGGCTTGCTGAACTCTAGTTTGGAAGACATGTCCGAGTTATCCAGGAAGGCTTACAATCACTTAGCTAGAAAGCCAGTATCGGCGGTCGCCTTGTAGGCTTGCTAAACTCTAGTTTCCAGGAAGGGCAAGAGTCATATAGAGGATCACTTAAATTCACTCAGTGAAAGCAACTGTCGCAGGCTGCCTTTTAGGGTGGCTAAACTCTAGTTGGAAGGAAGTGTGAGAGTCATATATAGGAATTCTTACCTTGACTTAGTGAAAGCACCTATGGAGCGGTGGCTTGTCATCTTGCTGAACTCCAGTTTGGAAGATGTGCGAGAGTATGTATTCATAGGGATATTTACAGCCACTTAGAGAAAGTAGCTCTCAGGGCTGGTGCGCAGGGTTACAAAACTACATTCAAAGAAGGACAAGAAAAATATACGGGGGAGGCTTACATTCGGGTAGAGAAAGCAACTCTCGTGGGGTGTATTGCCAGATGGCTAAACGTTGAGATTGGAACAAGTGTGAGTTTCTTGTGAATCACACTGAAGGATGAAGTCACTATGTAAAAGCTGGATACTTCTTAGCCAGACGGGAGTCACGATAGGAACACATACACTGACTGAGAGAAAGCAATTGTTGGGTGGTGGGTTGTAGGTTTGCTAAAGTCCAGTTTGGAAGAAGTGCGAGAATCCTTTATAGGAATGCTTACATTCACTTCCAGAAAGCAGCGATCAGCGGTGGTTTGCAGGATTGCTACACCGCAGTTTGCAAGAAGTGCGAGAGTCGTGCATAGCAATGCTTATATTCCCTTAGAGAAAGCAACTGTCGGCGGGTGATTTTTAGGCTTTCTAGCCTCTGGTTTGGATGAAGTGTGAGACATACATGGGAACGCTTACATTCCCTTCCAGAAAGCAAGTGTCGCGGAGTGGTTTTTAGGCTTGCAAGACTTCTGAACGGAAGAAGTGCGAGAGGCATATACAGGAAGGCGTACATTTACTTAATGAAAGCAACTATAGTGGGATGCATTGGAGAATTGCTAAAGTCTGAGATTGGAAGAAGTGTGACCTTCCTGTCAAACACACTTGAGAAAGAAGTCATCACGTAGGACGGGGAGAGCTCCCAGCAGTAAGGAGTCAAGTATAGGGACGCTTAAACTAACTTAGAGCGAGCAACTAGCAGGTGGTGCTCTGTAGGCTGGCTAAACGCTAGAATGGAGGAAGTGCCAGACGGTCTTCTATATTAACGCTTACATTCACTGAGAGAGAGAGACTATGTTGGGCGCTTTGTTACACTGGTAAACTCTGAGATTGGAAGAAGTGTGAGAGTTTCCTGTCCAACGAACTTAAGAAAGAAGTCATTATGTAGGAAGAGGAGAGTTCTCGGCTAGAAAGGGAGGAGGCTTTCTATGTATGGGAACGCTTACATTCACTTCAAGAAACTATCGGGGGGTAATTTGTAGTTAAACTCTAGAAGAACTGTGAGAGTCCTATATAGGAAGGCTTGCATTCACTTAGGGAAAGCAAGTACGAAGAAGGAGTGGTTTGTAGGCTTGCTAAACTCTAGTGTTGACGAAATGCGAGAGTCCTATAGAGGGACGTTAACCTTCAGTTAGTGAGAGCAACTCTCGGGGAGGGGGGTGGTATTTAGGCTTGCTGAACTCTAGTTTGGAAGACATGTCCGAGTTATCCAGGAAGGCTTACAATCACTTAGCTAGAAAGCCAGTATCGGCGGTCGCCTTGTAGGCTTGCTAAACTCTAGTTTCCAGGAAGGGCAAGAGTCATATAGAGGATCACTTAAATTCACTCAGTGAAAGCAACTGTCGCAGGCTGCCTTTTAGGGTGGCTAAACTCTAGTTGGAAGGAAGTGTGAGAGTCATATATAGGAATTCTTACCTTGACTTAGTGAAAGCACCTATGGAGCGGTGGCTTGTCGTCTTGCTGAACTCCAGTTTGGAAGATGTGCGAGAGTATGTATTCATAGGGATATTTACAGCCACTTAGAGAAAGTAGCTCTCAGGTCTGGTGCGCAGGGTTACAAAACTACATTCAAAGAAGGACAAGAAAAATATACGGGGGAGGCTTACATTCGGGTAGAGAAAGCAACTCTCGTGGGGTGTATTGCCAGATGGCTAAACGTTGAGATTGGAACAAGTGTGAGTTTCTTGTGAATCACACTGAAGGATGAAGTCACTATGTAAAAGCTGGATACTTCTTAGCCAGACGGGAGTCACGATAGGAACACATACACTGACTGAGAGAAAGCAATTGTTGGGTGGTGGGTTGTAGGTTTGCTAAAGTCCAGTTTGGAAGAAGTGCGAGAATCCTTTATAGGAATGCTTACATTCACTTCCAGAAAGCGGCGATCAGCGGTGGTTTGCAGGATTGCTACACCGCAGTTTGCAAGAAGTGCGAGAGTCGTGCATAGCAATGCTTAAATTCCCTTAGAGAAAGCAACTGTCGGCGGGTGATTTTTAGGCTTTCTAGCCTCTGGTTTGGATGAAGTGTGAGACATACATGGGAACGCTTACATTCCCTTCCAGAAAGCAAGTGTCGCGGAGTGGTTTTTAGGCTTGCAAGACTTCTGAACGGAAGAAGTGCGAGAGGCATATACAGGAAGGCGTACATTTACTTAATGAAAGCAACTATAGTGGGATGCATTGGAGAATTGCTAAAGTCTGAGATTGGAAGAAGTGTGACCTTCCTGTCAAACACACTTGAGAAAGAAGTCATCACGTAGGACGGGGAGAGCTCCCAGCAGTAAGGAGTCATGTATAGGGACGCTTAAACTAACTTAGAGCGAGCAACTAGCAGGTGATGCTCTGTAGGCTGGCTAAACGCTAGAATGGAGGAAGTGCCACACGGTCTTCTATATTAACACTTACATTCACTGAGAGAAAGAGACTATGTTGGGCGCTTTGTTACACTGGTAAACTCTGAGATTGGAAGAAGTGTGAGAGTTTCCTGTCCAACGCACTTAAGAAAGAAGTCATTATGTAGGAAGAGGAGAGTTCTCGGCTAGAAAGGGAGGAGGCTTTCTATGTATGGGAACGCTTACATTCACTTCAAGAAACTATCGGGGGGTAATTTGTAGTTAAACTCTAGAAGAACTGTGAGAGTCCTATATAGGAAGGCTTGCATTCACTTAGGGAAAGCAAGTACGAAGAAGGAGTGGTTTGTAGGCTTGCTAAACTCTAGTGTTGACGAAATGCGAGAGTCCTATAGAGGGACGTTAACCTTCAGTTAGTGAGAGCAACTCTCGGGGAGGGGGGTGGTATTTAGGCTTGCTGAACTCTAGTTTGGAAGACATGTCCGAGTTATCCAGGAAGGCTTACAATCACTTAGCTAGAAAGCCAGTATCGGCGGTCGCCTTGTAGGCTTGCTAAACTCTAGTTTCCAGGAAGGGCAAGAGTCATATAGAGGATCACTTAAATTCACTCAGTGAAAGCAACTGTCACGGGCTGCCTTTTAGGGTGGCTAAACTCTAGTTGGAAGGAAGTGTGAGAGTCATATATAGGAATTCTTACCTTGACTTAGTGAAAGCACCTATGGAGCGGTGGCTTGTCGTCTTGCTGAACTCCAGTTTGGAAGATGTGCGAGAGTATGTATTCATAGGGATATTTACAGCCACTTAGAGAAAGTAGCTCTCAGGGCTGGTGTGCAGGGTTACAAAACTACATTCAAAGAAGGACAAGAAAAATATACGGGGGAGGCTTACATTCGGGTAGAGAAAGCAACTCTCGTGGGGTGTATTGCCAGATGGCTAAACGTTGAGATTGGAACAAGTGTGAGTTTCTTGTGAATCACACTGAAGGATGAAGTCACTATGTAAAAGCTGGATACTTCTTAGCCAGACGGGAGTCACGATAGGAACACATACACTGACTGAGAGAAAGCAATTGTTGGGTGGTGGGTTGTAGGTTTGCTAAAGTCCAGTTTGGAAGAAGTGCGAGAATCCTTTATAGGAATGCTTACATTCACTTCCAGAAAGCAGCGATCAGCGGTGGTTTGCAGGATTGCTACACCGCAGTTTGCAAGAAGTGCGAGAGTCGTGCATAGCAATGCTTAAATTCCCTTAGAGAAAGCAACTGTCGGCGGGTGATTTTTAGGCTTTCTAGCCTCTGGTTTGGATGAAGTGTGAGACATACATGGGAACGCTTACATTCCCTTCCAGAGAGCAAGTGTCGCGGAGTGGTTTTTAGGCTTGCAAGACTTCTGAACGGAAGAAGTGCGAGAGGCATATACAGGAAGGCGTACATTTACTTAATGAAAGCAACTATAGTGGGATGCATTGGAGAATTGCTAAAGTCTGAGATTGGAAGAAGTGTGACCTTCCTGTCAAACACACTTGAGAAAGAAGTCATCACGTAGGACGGGGAGAGCTCCCAGCAGTAAGGAGTCATGTATAGGGACGCTTAAACTAACTTAGAGCGAGCAACTAGCAGGTGATGCTCTGTAGGCTGGCTAAACGCTAGAATGGAGGAAGTGCCAGACGGTCTTCTATATTAACGCTTACATTCACTGAGAGAAAGAGACTATGTTGGGCGCTTTGTTACACTGGTAAACTCTGAGATTGGAAGAAGTGTGAGAGTTTCCTGTCCAACGCACTTAAGAAAGAAGTCATTATGTAGGAAGAGGAGAGTTCTCGGCTAGAAAGGGAGGAGGCTTTCTATGTATGGGAACGCTTACATTCACTTCAAGAAACTATCGGGGGGTAATTTGTAGTTAAACTCTAGAAGAACTGTGAGAGTCCTATATAGGAAGGCTTGCATTCACTTAGGGAAAGCAAGTACGAAGAAGGAGTGGTTTGTAGGCTTGCTAAACTCTAGTGTTGACGAAATGCGAGAGTCCTATAGAGGGACGTTAACCTTCAGTTAGTGAGAGCAACTCTCGGGGAGGGGGGTGGTATTTAGGCTTGCTGAACTCTAGTTTGGAAGACATGTCCGAGTTATCCAGGAAGGCTTACAATCACTTAGCTAGAAAGCCAGTATCGGCGGTCGCCTTGTAGGCTTGCTAAACTCTAGTTTCCAGGAAGGGCAAGAGTCATATAGAGGATCACTTAAATTCACTCAGTGAAAGCAACTGTCGCAGGCTGCCTTTTAGGGTGGCTAAACTCTAGTTGGAAGGAAGTGTGAGAGTCATATATAGGAATTCTTACCTTGACTTAGTGAAAGCACCTATGGAGCGGTGGCTTGTCGTCTTGCTGAAGTCCAGTTTGGAAGATGTGCGAGAGTATGTATTCATAGGGATATTTACAGCCACTTAGAGAAAGTAGCTCTCAGGGCTGGTGCGCAGGGTTACAAAACTACATTCAAAGAAGGACAAGAAAAATATACGGGGGAGGCTTACATTCGGGTAGAGAAAGCAACTCTCGTGGGGTGTATTGCCAGATGGCTAAACGTTGAGATTGGAACAAGTGTGAGTTTCTTGTGAATCACACTGAAGGATGAAGTCACTATGTAAAAGCTGGATACTTCTTAGCCAGACGGGAGTCACGATAGGAACACATACACTGACTGAGAGAAAGCAATTGTTGGGTGGTGGGTTGTAGGTTTGCTAAAGTCCAGTTTGGAAGAAGTGCGAGAATCCTTTATAGGAATGCTTACATTCACTTCCAGAAAGCAGCGATCAGCGGTGGTTTGCAGGATTGCTACACCGCAGTTTGCAAGAAGTGCGAGAGTCATTCATAGCAATGCTTATATTCCCTTAGAGAAAGCAACTGTCGGCGGGTGATTTTTAGGCTTTCTAGCCTCTGGTTTGGATGAAGTGTGAGACATACATGGGAACGCTTACATTCCCTTCCAGAAAGCAAGTGTCGCGGAGTGGTTTTTAGGCTTGCAAGACTTCTGAACGGAAGAAGTGCGAGAGGCATATACAGGAAGGCGTACATTTACTTAATGAAAGCAACTATAGTGGGATGCATTGGAGAATTGCTAAAGTCTGAGATTGGAAGAAGTGTGACCTTCCTGTCAAACACACTTGAGAAAGAAGTCATCACGTAGGACGGGGAGAGCTCCCAGCAGTAAGGAGTCATGTATAGGGACGCTTAAACTAACTTAGAGCGAGCAACTAGCAGGTGGTGCTCTGTAGGCTGGCTAAACGCTAGAATGGAGGAAGTGCCAGACGGTCTTCTATATTAACGCTTACATTCACTGAGAGAAAGAGACTATGTTGGACGCTTTGTTACACTGGTAAACTCTGAGATTGGAGGAAGTGTGAGAGTTTCCTGTCCAACGCACTTAGGAAAGAAGTCATTATGTAGGAAGAGGAGAGTTCTCGGCTAGAAAGGGAGGAGGCTTTCTATGTATGGGAACGCTTACATTCACTTCAAGAAACTATCGGGGGGTAATTTGTAGTTAAACTCTAGAAGAACTGTGAGAGTCCTATATAGGAAGGCTTGCATTCACTTAGGGAAAGCAAGTACGAAGAAGGAGTGGTTTGTAGGCTTGCTAAACTCTAGTGTTGACGAAATGCGAGAGTCCTATAGAGGGACGTTAACCTTCAGTTAGTGAGAGCAACTCTCGGGGGGGGGGGGTGGTATTTAGGCTTGCTGAACTCTAGTTTGGAAGACATGTCCGAGTTATCCAGGAAGGCTTACAATCACTTAGCTAGAAAGCCAGTATCGGCGGTCGCCTTGTAGGCTTGCTAAACTCTAGTTTCCAGGAAGGGCAAGAGTCATATAGAGGATCACTTAAATTCACTCAGTGAAAGCAACTGTCGCGGGCTGCCTTTTAGGGTGGCTAAACTCTAGTTGGAAAGAAGTGTGAGAGTCATATATAGGAATTCTTACCTTGACTTAGTGAAAGCACCTATGGAGCGGTGGCTTGTCGTCTTGCTGAACTCCAGTTTGGAAGATGTGCGAGAGTATGTATTCATAGGGATATTTACAGCCACTTAGAGAAAGTAGCTCTCAGGGCTGGTGCGCAGGGTTACAAAACTACATTCAAAGAAGGACAAGAAAAATATACGGGGGAGGCTTACATTAGGGTAGAGAAAGCAACTCTCGTGTGGTGTATTGCCAGATGGCTAAACGTTGAGATTGGAACAAGTGTGAGTTTCTTGTGAATCACACTGAAGGATGAAGTCACTATGTAAAAGCTGGATACTTCTTAGCCAGACGGGAGTCACGATAGGAACACATACACTGACTGAGAGAAAGCAATTGTTGGGTGGTGGGTTGTAGGTTTGCTAAAGTCCAGTTTGGAAGAAGTGCGAGAATCCTTTATAGGAATGCTTACATTCACTTCCAGAAAGCAGCGATCAGCGGTGGTTTGCAGGATTGCTACACCGCAGTTTGCAAGAAGTGCGAGAGTCATTCATAGCAATGCTTAAATTCCCTTAGAGAAAGCAACTGTCGGCGGGTGATTTTTAGGCTTTCTAGCCTCTGGTTTGGATGAAGTGTGAGACATACATGGGAACGCTTACATTCCCTTCCAGAAAGCAAGTGTCGCGGAGTGGTTTTTAGGCTTGCAAGACTTCTGAACAGAAGAAGTGCGAGAGGCATATACAGGAAGGCGTACATTTACTTAATGAAAGCAACTATAGTGGGATGCATTGGAGAATTGCTAAAGTCTGAGATTGGAAGAAGTGTGACCTTCCTGTCAAACACACTTGAGAAAGAAGTCATCACGTAGGACGGGGAGAGCTCCCAGCAGTAAGGAGTCATGTATAGGGACGCTTAAACTAACTTAGAGCGAGCAACTAGCAGGTGGTGCTCTGTAGGCTGGCTAAACGCTAGAATGGAGGAAGTGCCAGACGGTCTTCTATATTAACGCTTACATTCACTGAGAGAAAGAGACTATGTTGGGCGCTTTGTTACACTGGTAAACTCTGAGATTGGAAGAAGTGTGAGAGTTTCCTGTCCAACGCACTTAAGAAAGAAGTCATTCTGTAGGAAGAGGAGAGTTCTCGGCTAGAAAGGGAGGAGGCTTTCTATGTATGGGAACGCTTACATTCACTTCAAGAAACTATCGGGGGGTAATTTGTAGTTAAACTCTAGAAGAACTGTGAGAGTCCTATATAGGAAGGCTTGCATTCACTTAGGGAAAGCAAGTACGAAGAAGGAGTGGTTTGTAGGCTTGCTAAACTCTAGTGTTGACGAAATGCGAGAGTCCTATAGAGGGACGTTAACCTTCAGTTAGTGAGAGCAACTCTCGGGGAGGGGGGTGGTATTTAGGCTTGCTGAACTCTAGATTGGAAGACATGTCCGAGTTATCCAGGAAGGCTTACAATAACTTAGCTAGAAAGCCAGTATCGGCGGTCGCCTTGTAGGCTTGCTAAACTCTAGTTTCCAGGAAGGGCAAGAGTCATATAGAGGATCACTTAAATTCACTCAGTGAAAGCAACTGTCGCGGGCTGCCTTTTAGGGTGGCTAAACTCTAGTTGGAAAGAAGTGTGAGAGTCATATATAGGAATTCTTACCTTGACTTAGTGAAAGCACCTATGGAGCGGTGGCTTGTCGTCTTGCTGAAGTCCAGTTTGGAAGATGTGCGAGAGTATGTATTCATAGGGATATTTACAGCCACTTAGAGAAAGTAGCTCTCAGGGCTGGTGCGCAGGGTTACAAAACTACATTCAAAGAAGGACAAGAAAAATATACGGGGGAGGCTTACATTCGGGTAGAGAAAGCAACTCTCGTGGGGTGTATTGCCAGATGGCTAAACGTTGAGATTGGAACAAGTGTGAGTTTCTTGTGAATCACACTGAAGGATGAAGTCACTATGTAAAAGCTGGATACTTCTTAGCCAGACGGGAGTCACGATAGGAACACATACACTGACTGAGAGAAAGCAATTGTTGGGTGGTGGGTTGTAGGTTTTCTAAAGTCCAGTTTGGAAGAAGTGCGAGAATCCTTTATAGGAATGCTTACATTCACTTCCAGAAAGCAGCGATCAGCGGTGGTTTGCAGGATTGCTACACCGCAGTTTGCAAGAAGTGCGAGAGTCGTGCATAGCAATGCTTAAATTCCCTTAGAGAAAGCAACTGTCGGCGGGTGATTTTTAGGCTTTCTAGCCTCTGGTTTGGATGAAGTGTGAGACATACATGGGAACGCTTACATTCCCTTCCAGAAAGCAAGTGTCGCGGAGTGGTTTTTAGGCTTGCAAGACTTCTGAACGGAAGAAGTGCGAGAGGCATATACAGGAAGGCGTACATTTACTTAATGAAAGCAACTATAGTGGGATGCATTGGAGAATTGCTAAAGTCTGAGATTGGAAGAAGTGTGACCTTCCTGTCAAACACACTTGAGAAAGAAGTCATCACGTAGGACGGGGAGAGCTCCCAGCAGTAAGGAGTCATGTATAGGGACGCTTAAACTAACTTAGAGCGAGCAACTAGCAGGTGGTGCTCTGTAGGCTGGCTAAACGCTAGAATGGAGGAAGTGCCAGACGGTCTTCTATATTAACGCTTACATTCACTGAGAGAAAGAGACAATGTTGGGCGCTTTGTTACGCTGGTAAACTCTGAGATTGGAAGAAGTGTGAGAGTTTCCTGTCCAACGCACTTAAGAAAGAAGTCATTAAGTAGGAAGAGGAGAGTTCTCGGCTAGAAAGGGAGGATGCTTTCTATGTATGGGAACGCTTACATTCACTTCAAGAAACTATCGGGGGGTAATTTGTAGTTAAACTCTAGAAGAACTGTGAGAGTCCTATATAGGAAGGCTTGCATTCACTTAGGGAAAGCAAGTACGAAGAAGGAGTGGTTTGTAGGCTTGCTAAACTCTAGTGTTGACGAAATGCGAGAGTCCTATAGAGGGACGTTAACCTTCAGTTAGTGATCGCAACTCTCGGGGGGGGGGTGGTATTTAGGCTTGCTGAACTCTAGTTTGGAAGACATGTCCGAGTTATCCAGGAAGGCTTACAATCACTTAGCTAGAAAGCCAGTATCGGCGGTCGCCTTGTAGGCTTGCTAAAGTCTAGTTTCCAGGAAGGGCAAGAGTCATATAGAGGATCACTTAAATTCACTCAGTGAAAGCAACTGTCGCGGGCTGCCTTTTAGGGTGGCTAAACTCTAGTTGGAAGGAAGTGTGAGAGTCATATATAGGAATGCTTACCTTGACTTAGTGAAAGCACCTATGGAGCGGTGGCTTGTCGTCTTGCTGAACTCCAGTTTGGAAGATGTGCGAGAGTATGTATTCATAGGGATATTTACAGCCACTTAGAGAAAGTAGCTCTCAGGGCTGGTGCGCAGGGTTACAAAACTACATTCAAAGAAGGACAAGAAAAATATACGGGGGAGGCTTACATTCGGGTAGAGAAAGCAACTCTCGTGGGGTGTATTGCCAGATGGCTAAACGTTGAGATTGGAACAAGTGTGAGTTTCTTGTGAATCACACTGAAGGATGAAGTCACTATGTAAAAGCTGGATACTTCTTAGCCAGACGGGAGTCACCATAGGAACACATATACTGACTGAGAGAAAGCAATTGTTGGGTGGTGGGTTGTAGGTTTGCTAAAGTCCAGTTTGGAAGAAGTGCGAGAATCCTTTATAGGAATGCTTACATTCACTTCCAGAAAGCAGCGATCAGCGGTGGTTTGCAGGATTGCTACACCGCAGTTTGCAAGAAGTGCGAGAGTCATGCATAGCAATGCTTAAATTCCCTTAGAGAAAGCAACTGTCGGCGGGTGATTTTTAGGCTTTCTAGCCTCTGGTTTGGATGAAGTGTGAGACATACATGGGAACGCTTACATTCACTTCCAGAAAGCAAGTGTCGCGGAGTGGTTTTTAGGCTTGCAAGACTTCTGAACGGAAGAAGTGCGAGAGGCATATCCAGGAAGTCGTACATTTACTTAATGAAAGCAACTATAGTGGGATGCATTGGAGAATTGCTAAAGTCTGAGATTGGAAGAAGTGTGACCTTCCTGTCAAACACACTTGAGAAAGAAGTCATCACGTAGGACGGGGAGAGCTCCCAGCAGTAAGGAGTCATGTATAGGGACGCTTAAACTAACTTAGACAGAGCAACTAGCAGGTGGTGCTCTGTAGGCTGGCTAAACGCTAGAATGGAGGAAGTGCCAGACGGTCTTCTATATTAACGCTTACATTGACTGAGAGAAAGAGACTATGTTGGGCGCTTTGTTACACTGGTAAACTCTGAGATTGGAAGAAGTGTGAGAGTTTCCTGTCCAACGCACTTAAGAAAGAAGTCATTATGTAGGAAGAGGAGAGTTCTCGGCTAGAAAGGGAGGACGCTTTCAATGTATGGGAACGCTTACATTCACTTCAAGAAACTATCGGGGGGTAATTTGTAGTTAAACTCTAGAAGAACTGTGAGAGTCCTATATAGGAAGGCTTGCATTCACTTAGGGAAAGCAAGTACGAAGAAGGAGTGGTTTGTAGGCTTGCTAAACTCTAGTGTTGACGAAATGCGAGAGTCCTATAGAGGGACGTTAACCTTCAGTTAGTGAGAGCAACTCTCGGGGAGGGGGGTGGTATTTAGGCTTGCTGAACTCTAGTTTGGAAGACATGTCCGAGTTATCCAGGAAGGCTTACAATCACTTAGCTAGAAAGCCAGTATCGGCGGTCGCCTTGTAGGCTTGCTAAACTCTAGTTTCCAGGAAGGGCAAGAGTCATATAGAGGATCACTTAAATTCACTTAGTGAAAGCAACTGTCGCGGGCTGCCTTTTAGGGTGGCTAAACTCTAGTTGGAAGGAAGTGTGAGAGTCATATATAGGAATTCTTACCTTGACTTAGTGAAAGCACCTATGGAGCGGTGGCTTGTCGTCTTGCTGAACTCCAGTTTGGAAGATGTGCGAGAGTATGTATTCATAGGGATATTTACAGCCACTTAGAGAAAGTAGCTCTCAGGGCTGGTGCGCAGGGTTACAAAACTACATTCAAAGAAGGACAAGAAAAATATACGGGGGAGGCTTACATTCGGGTAGAGAAAGCAACTCTCGTGGGGTGTATTGCCAGATGGCTAAACGTTGAGATTGGAACAAGTGTGAGTTTCTTGTGAATCACACTGAAGGATGAAGTCACTATGTAAAAGCTGGATACTTCTTAGCCAGACGGGAGTCACCATAGGAACACATACACTGACTGAGAGAAAGCAATTGTTGGGTGGTGGGTTGTAGGTTTGCTAAAGTCCAGTTTGGAAGAAGTGCGAGAATCCTTTATAGGAATGCTTACATTCACTTCCAGAAAGCAGCGATCAGCGGTGGTTTGCAGGATTGCTACACCGCAGTTTGCAAGAAGTGCGAGAGTCATGCATAGCAATGCTTAAATTCCCTTAGAGAAAGCAACTGTTGGCAGGTGATTTTTAGGCTTTCTAGCCTCTGGTTTGGATGAAGTGTGAGACATACATGGGAACGCTTACATTCACTTCCAGAAAGCAAGTGTCGCGGAGTGGTTTTTAGGCTTGCAAGACTTCTGAACGGAAAAAGTGCGAGAGGCATATACAGGAAGGCGTACATTTACTTAATGAAAGCAACTATAGTGGGATGCATTGGAGAATTGCTAAAGTCTGAGATTGGAAGAAGTGTGACCTTCCTGTCAAACACACTTGAGAAAGAAGTCATCACGTAGGACGGGGAGAGCTCCCAGCAGTAAGGAGTCATGTATAGGGACGCTTAAACTAACTTAGACAGAGCAACTAGCAGGTGGTGCTCTGTAGGCTGGCTAAACGCTAGAATGGAGGAAGTGCCAGACGGTCTTCTATATTAACGCTTACATTCACTGAGAGAAAGAGACTATGTTGGGCGCTTTGTTACACTGGTAAACTCTGAGATTGGAAGAAGTGTGAGAGTTTCCTGTCCAACGCACTTAAGAAAGAAGTCATTATGTAGGAAGAGGAGAGTTCTCGGCTAGAAAGGGAGGACGCTTTCTATGTATGGGAACGCTTACATTCACTTCAAGAAACTATCGGGGGGTAATTTGTAGTTAAACTCTAGAAGAACTGTGAGAGTCCTATATAGGAAGGCTTGCATTCACTTAGGGAAAGCAAGTACGAAGAAGGAGTGGTTTGTAGGCTTGCTAAACTCTAGTGTTGACGAAATGCGAGAGTCCTATAGAGGGACGTTAACCTTCAGTTAGTGAGAGCAACTCTCGGGGAGGGGGGTGGTATTTAGGCTTGCTGAACTCTAGTTTGGAAGACATGTCCGAGTTATCCAGGAAGGCTTACAATCACTTAGCTAGAAAGCCAGTATCGGCGGTCGCCTTGTAGGCTTGCTAAACTCTAGTTTCCAGGAAGGGCAAGAGTCATATAGAGGATCACTTAAATTCACTTAGTGAAAGCAACTGTCGCGGGCTGCCTTTTAGGGTGGCTAAACTCTAGTTGGAAGGAAGTGTGAGAGTCATATATAGGAATTCTTACCTTGACTTAGTGAAAGCACCTATGGAGCGGTGGCTTGTCGTCTTGCTGAACTCCAGTTTGGAAGATGTGCGAGAGTATGTATTCATAGGGATATTTACAGCCACTTAGAGAAAGTAGCTCTCAGGGCTGGTGCGCAGGGTTACAAAACTACATTCAAAGAAGGACAAGAAAAATATACGGGGGAGGCTTACATTCGGGTAGAGAAAGCAACTCTCGTGGGGTGTATTGCCAGATGGCTAAACGTTGAGATTGGAACAAGTGTGAGTTTCTTGTGAATCACACTGAAGGATGAAGTCACTATGTAAAAGCTGGATACTTCTTAGCCAGACGGGAGTCACCATAGGAACACATACACTGACTGAGAGAAAGCAATTGTTGGGTGGTGGGTTGTAGGTTTGCTAAAGTCCAGTTTGGAAGAAGTGCGAGAATCCTTTATAGGAATGCTTACATTCACTTCCAGAAAGCAGCGATCAGCGGTGGTTTGCAGGATTGCTACACCGCAGTTTGCAAGAAGTGCGAGAGTCATGCATAGCAATGCTTAAATTCCCTTAGAGAAAGCAACTGTTGGCAGGTGATTTTTAGGCTTTCTAGCCTCTGGTTTGGATGAAGTGTGAGACATACATGGGAACGCTTACATTCACTTCCAGAAAGCAAGTGTCGCGGAGTGGTTTTTAGGCTTGCAAGACTTCTGAACGGAAAAAGTGCGAGAGGCATATACAGGAAGGCGTACATTTACTTAATGAAAGCAACTATAGTGGGATGCATTGGAGAATTGCTAAAGTCTGAGATTGGAAGAAGTGTGACCTTCCTGTCAAACACACTTGAGAAAGAAGTCATCACGTAGGACGGGGAGAGCTCCCAGCAGTAAGGAGTCATGTATAGGGACGCTTAAACTAACTTAGACAGAGCAACTAGCAGGTGGTGCTCTGTAGGCTGGCTAAACGCTAGAATGGAGGAAGTGCCAGACGGTCTTCTATATTAACGCTTACATTCACTGAGAGAAAGAGACTATGTTGGGCGCTTTGTTACACTGGTAAACTCTGAGATTGGAAGAAGTGTGAGAGTTTCCTGTCCAACGCACTTAAGAAAGAAGTCATTATGTAGGAAGAGGAGAGTTCTCGGCTAGAAAGGGAGGACGCTTTCTATGTATGGGAACGCTTACATTCACTTCAAGAAACTATCGGGGGGTAATTTGTAGTTAAACTCTAGAAGAACTGTGAGAGTCCTATATAGGAAGGCTTGCATTCACTTAGGGAAAGCAAGTACGAAGAAGGAGTGGTTTGTAGGCTTGCTAAACTCTAGTGTTGACGAAATGCGAGAGTCCTATAGAGGGACGTTAACCTTCAGTTAGTGAGAGCAACTCTCGGGGAGGGGGGTGGTATTTAGGCTTGCTGAACTCTAGTTTGGAAGACATGTCCGAGTTATCCAGGAAGGCTTACAATCACTTAGCTAGAAAGCCAGTATCGGCGGTCGCCTTGTAGGCTTGCTAAACTCTAGTTTCCAGGAAGGGCAAAAGTCGTATAGAGGATCACTTAAACTCACTCAGTGAAAGCAACTGTCGCGGGCTGCCTTTTAGGGTGGCTAAACTCTAGTTGGGAGGAAGTGTGAGAGTCATATATAGGAATTCTTACCTTGACTTAGTGAAAGCACCTATGGAGCGGTGGCTTGTCGTCTTGCTGAACTCCAGTTTGGAAGATGTGCGAGAGTATGTATTCATAGGGATATTTACAGCCACTTAGAGAAAGTAGCTGTCAGGGGTGGTGCGCAAGGTTACAAAACTACATTCAAAGAAGGACAAGAAAAATATACGGGGGAGGCTTACATTCGGGTAGAGAAAGCAACTCTCGTGGGGTGTATTGCCAGATGGCTAAACGTTGAGATTGGAACAAGTGTGAGTTTCTTGTGAATCACACTGAAGGATGAAGTCACTATGTAAAAGCTGGATACTTCTTAGCCAGACGGGAGTCACGATAGGAACACATACACTGACTGAGAGAAAGCAATTGTTGGGTGGTGGGTTGTAGGTTTGCTAAAGTCCAGTTTGGAAGAAGTGCGAGAATCCTTTATAGGAATGCTTACATTCACTTCCAGAAAGCAGCGATCAGCGGTGGTTTGCAGGATTGCTACACCGCAGTTTGCAAGAAGTGCGAGAGTCATGCATAGCAATGCTTAAATTCCCTTAGAGAAAGCAACTGTCGGCGGGTGATTTTTAGGCTTTCTAGCCTCTGGTTTGGATGAAGTGTGAGACATACATGGGAACGCTTACATTCCCTTCCAGAAAGCAAGTGTCGCGGAGTGGTTTTTAGGCTTGCAAGACTTCTGAACGGAAGAAGTGCGAGAGGCATATACAGGAAGGCGTACATTTACTTAATGAAAGCAACTATAGTGGGATGCATTGGAGAATTGCTAAAGTCTGAGATTGGAAGAAGTGTGACCTTCCTGTCAAACACACTTGAGAAAGAAGTCATCACGTAGGACGGGGAGAGCTCCCAGCAATAAGGAGTCGTGTATAGGGACGCTTAAACTAACTTAGACAGAGCAACTAGCAGGTGGTGCTCTGTAGGCTGGCTAAACGCTAGAATGGAGGAAGTGCCAGACGGTCTTCTATATGAACGCTTACATTCACTGAGAGAAAGAGACTATGTTGGGCGCTTTGTTGCGCTGGTAAACTCTGAGATTTTTAAGAAGTGTGAGAGTTTCCTGTCCAACGCACGTAAGAAAGAAGTCATTATGTAGGAAGAGGAGAGTTCTCGGCTAGAAAGGGAGGACGCTTTCTATGTATGGGAACGCTTACATTCACTTCAAGAAACTATCGGGGGGTAATTTGTAGTTAAACTCTAGAAGAACTGTGAGAGTCCTATATAGGAAGGCTTGCATTCACTTAGGGAAAGCAAGTACGAAGAAGGAGTGGTTTGTAGGCTTGCTATACTCTAGTGTTGACGAAATGCGAGAGTCCTATAGAGGGATGTTAACCTTCAGTTAGTGAGAGCAACTCTCGGGGGGGGGGTGGTATTTAGGCTTGCTGAACTCTAGTTTGGAAGACATGTCCGAGTTATCCAGGAAGGCTTACAATCACTTAGCTAGAAAGCCAGTATCGGCGGTCGCCTTGTAGGCTTGCTAAACTCTAGTTTCCAGGGAGGGCAAGAGTCATATAGAGGATCACTTCAATTCACTCAGTGAAAGCAACTGTCGCGGGCTGCCTTTTAGGGTGGCTAAACTCTAGTTGGAAGGAAGTGTGAGAGTCATATATAGGAATTCTTACCTTGACTTAGTGAAAGCACCTATGGAGCGGTGGCTTTTCGTCTTGCTGAACTCCAGTTTGGAAGATGTACGAGAGTATGTATTCATAGGGATATTTACAGCCACTTAGAGAAAGTAGCTCTCAGGGGTGGTGCGCAGGGTTACAAAACTACATTCAAAGAAGGACAAGAAAAATATACGGGGGAGGCTTACATTCGGGTAGAGAAAGCAACTCTCGTGGGGTGTATTGCCAGATGGCTAAACGTTGAGATTGGAACAAGTGTGAGTTTCTTGTGAATCACACTGAAGGATGAAGTCACTATGTAAAAGCTGGATACTTCTTAGCCAGACGGGAGTCACCATAGGAACACATACACTGTCTGAGAGAAAGCAATTGTTGGGTGGTGGGTTGTAGGTTTGCTAAAGTCCAGTTTGGAAGAAGTGCGAGAATCCTTTATAGGAATGCTTACATTCACTTCCAGAAAGCAGCGATCAGCGGTGGTTTGCAGGATTGCTACACCGCAGTTTGCAAGAAGTGCGAGAGTCATGCATAGCAATGCTTAAATTCCCTTAGAGAAAGCAACTGTCGGCGGGTGATTTTTAGGCTTTCTAGCCTCTGGTTTGGATGAAGTGTGAGACATACATGGGAACGCTTACATTCACTTCCAGAAAGCAAGTGTCGCGGAGTGGTTTTTAGGCTTGCAAGACTTCTGAACGGAAGAAGTGCGAGAGGCATATACAGGAAGGCGTACATGTACTTAATGAAAGCAACTATAGTGGGATGCATTGGAGAATTGCTAAAGTCTGAGATTGGAAGAAGTGTGACCTTCCTGTCAAACACACTTGAGAAAGAAGTCATCACGCAGGACGGGGAGAGCTCCCAGCAGTAAGGAGTCATGTATAGGGACGCTTAAACTAACTTAGACAGAGCAACTAGCAGGTGGTGCTCTGTAGGCTGGCTAAACGCTAGAATGGAGGAAGTGCCAGACGGTCTTCTATATTAACGCTTACATTCACTGAGAGAAAGAGACTATGTTGGGCGCTTTGTTACACTGGTAAACTCTGAGATTGGAAGAAGTGTGAGAGTTTCCTGTCCAACGCACTTAAGAAAGAAGTCATTATGTAGGAAGAGGAGAGTTCTCGGCTAGAAAGGGAGGACGCTTTCTATGTATGGGAACGCTTACATTCACTTCAAGAAACTATCGGGGGGTAATTTGTAGTTAAACTCTAGAAGAACTGTGAGAGTCCTATATAGGAAGGCTTGCATTCACTTAGGGAAAGCAAGTACGAAGAAGGAGTGGTTTGTAGGCTTGCTAAACTCTAGTGTTGACGAAATGCGAGAGTCCTATAGAGGGACGTTAACCTTCAGTTAGTGAGAGCAACTCTCGGGGAGGGGGGTGGTATTTAGGCTTGCTGAACTCTAGTTTGGAAGACATGTCCGAGTTATCCAGGAAGGCTTACAATCACTTAGCTAGAAAGCCAGTATCGGCGGTCGCCTTGTAGGCTTGCTAAACTCTAGTTTCCAGGAAGGGCAAGAGTCATATAGAGGATCACTTAAATTCACTCAGTGAAAGCAACTGTCGCGGGCTGCCTTTTAGGGTGGCTAAACTCTAGTTGGAAGGAAGTGTGAGAGTCATATATAGGAATTCTTACCTTGACTTAGTGAAAGCACCAATGGAGCGGTGGCTTGTCGTCTTGCTGAACTCCAGTTTGGAAGATGTGCGAGAGTATGTATTCATAGGGATATTTACAGCCACTTAGAGAAAGTAGCTCTCAGGGGTGGTGCGCAGGGTTACAAAACTACATTCAAAGAAGGACAAGAAAAATATACGGGGGAGGCTTACATTCGGGTAGAGAAAGCAACTCTCGTGGGGTATATTGCCAGATGGCTAAACGTTGAGATTGGAACAAGTGTGAGTTTCTTGTGAATCACACTGAAGGATGAAGTCACTATGTAAAAGCTGGATACTTCTTAGCCAGACGGGAGTCACCATAGGAACACATATACTGACTGAGAGAAAGCAATTGTTGGGTGGTGGGTTGTAGGTTTGCTAAAGTCCAGTTTGGAAGAAGTGCGAGAATCCTTTATAGGAATGCTTACATTCACTTCCAGAAAGCAGCGATCAGCGGTGGTTTGCAGGATTGCTACACCGCAGTTTGCAAGAAGTGCGAGAGTCATGCATAGCAATGCTTAAATTCCCTTAGAGAAAGCAACTGTCGGCGGGTGATTTTTAGGCTTTCTAGCCTCTGGTTTGGATGAAGTGTGAGACATACATGGGAACGCTTACATTCACTTCCAGAAAGCAAGTGTCGCGGAGTGGTTTTTAGGCTTGCAAGACTTCTGAACGGAAGAAGTGCGAGAGGCATATCCAGGAAGTCGTACATTTACTTAATGAAAGCAACTATAGTGGGATGCATTGGAGAATTGCTAAAGTCTGAGATTGGAAGAAGTGTGACCTTCCTGTCAAACACACTTGAGAAAGAAGTCATCACGTAGGACGGGGAGAGCTCCCAGCAGTAAGGAGTCATGTATAGGGACGCTTAAACTAACTTAGACAGAGCAACTAGCAGGTGGTGCTCTGTAGGCTGGCTAAACGCTAGAATGGAGGAAGTGCCAGACGGTCTTCTATATTAACGCTTACATTGACTGAGAGAAAGAGACTATGTTGGGCGCTTTGTTACACTGGTAAACTCTGAGATTGGAAGAAGTGTGAGAGTTTCCTGTCCAACGCACTTAAGAAAGAAGTCATTATGTAGGAAGAGGAGAGTTCTCGGCTAGAAAGGGAGGACGCTTTCAATGTATGGGAACGCTTACATTCACTTCAAGAAACTATCGGGGGGTAATTTGTAGTTAAACTCTAGAAGAACTGTGAGAGTCCTATATAGGAAGGCTTGCATTCACTTAGGGAAAGCAAGTACGAAGAAGGAGTGGTTTGTAGGCTTGCTAAACTCTAGTGTTGACGAAATGCGAGAGTCCTATAGAGGGACGTTAACCTTCAGTTAGTGAGAGCAACTCTCGGGGAGGGGGGTGGTATTTAGGCTTGCTGAACTCTAGTTTGGAAGACATGTCCGAGTTATCCAGGAAGGCTTACAATCACTTAGCTAGAAAGCCAGTATCGGCGGTCGCCTTGTAGGCTTGCTAAACTCTAGTTTCCAGGAAGGGCAAGAGTCATATAGAGGATCACTTAAATTCACTTAGTGAAAGCAACTGTCGCGGGCTGCCTTTTAGGGTGGCTAAACTCTAGTTGGAAGGAAGTGTGAGAGTCATATATAGGAATTCTTACCTTGACTTAGTGAAAGCACCTATGGAGCGGTGGCTTGTCGTCTTGCTGAACTCCAGTTTGGAAGATGTGCGAGAGTATGTATTCATAGGGATATTTACAGCCACTTAGAGAAAGTAGCTCTCAGGGCTGGTGCGCAGGGTTACAAAACTACATTCAAAGAAGGACAAGAAAAATATACGGGGGAGGCTTACATTCGGGTAGAGAAAGCAACTCTCGTGGGGTGTATTGCCAGATGGCTAAACGTTGAGATTGGAACAAGTGTGAGTTTCTTGTGAATCACACTGAAGGATGAAGTCACTATGTAAAAGCTGGATACTTCTTAGCCAGACGGGAGTCACCATAGGAACACATACACTGACTGAGAGAAAGCAATTGTTGGGTGGTGGGTTGTAGGTTTGCTAAAGTCCAGTTTGGAAGAAGTGCGAGAATCCTTTATAGGAATGCTTACATTCACTTCCAGAAAGCAGCGATCAGCGGTGGTTTGCAGGATTGCTACACCGCAGTTTGCAAGAAGTGCGAGAGTCATGCATAGCAATGCTTAAATTCCCTTAGAGAAAGCAACTGTTGGCAGGTGATTTTTAGGCTTTCTAGCCTCTGGTTTGGATGAAGTGTGAGACATACATGGGAACGCTTACATTCACTTCCAGAAAGCAAGTGTCGCGGAGTGGTTTTTAGGCTTGCAAGACTTCTGAACGGAAAAAGTGCGAGAGGCATATACAGGAAGGCGTACATTTACTTAATGAAAGCAACTATAGTGGGATGCATTGGAGAATTGCTAAAGTCTGAGATTGGAAGAAGTGTGACCTTCCTGTCAAACACACTTGAGAAAGAAGTCATCACGTAGGACGGGGAGAGCTCCCAGCAGTAAGGAGTCATGTATAGGGACGCTTAAACTAACTTAGACAGAGCAACTAGCAGGTGGTGCTCTGTAGGCTGGCTAAACGCTAGAATGGAGGAAGTGCCAGACGGTCTTCTATATTAACGCTTACATTCACTGAGAGAAAGAGACTATGTTGGGCGCTTTGTTACACTGGTAAACTCTGAGATTGGAAGAAGTGTGAGAGTTTCCTGTCCAACGCACTTAAGAAAGAAGTCATTATGTAGGAAGAGGAGAGTTCTCGGCTAGAAAGGGAGGACGCTTTCTATGTATGGGAACGCTTACATTCACTTCAAGAAACTATCGGGGGGTAATTTGTAGTTAAACTCTAGAAGAACTGTGAGAGTCCTATATAGGAAGGCTTGCATTCACTTAGGGAAAGCAAGTACGAAGAAGGAGTGGTTTGTAGGCTTGCTAAACTCTAGTGTTGACGAAATGCGAGAGTCCTATAGAGGGACGTTAACCTTCAGTTAGTGAGAGCAACTCTCGGGGAGGGGGGTGGTATTTAGGCTTGCTGAACTCTAGTTTGGAAGACATGTCCGAGTTATCCAGGAAGGCTTACAATCACTTAGCTAGAAAGCCAGTATCGGCGGTCGCCTTGTAGGCTTGCTAAACTCTAGTTTCCAGGAAGGGCAAAAGTCGTATAGAGGATCACTTAAACTCACTCAGTGAAAGCAACTGTCGCGGGCTGCCTTTTAGGGTGGCTAAACTCTAGTTGGGAGGAAGTGTGAGAGTCATATATAGGAATTCTTACCTTGACTTAGTGAAAGCACCTATGGAGCGGTGGCTTGTCGTCTTGCTGAACTCCAGTTTGGAAGATGTGCGAGAGTATGTATTCATAGGGATATTTACAGCCACTTAGAGAAAGTAGCTGTCAGGGGTGGTGCGCAGGGTTACAAAACTACATTCAAAGAAGGACAAGAAAAATATACGGGGGAGGCTTACATTCGGGTAGAGAAAGCAACTCTCGTGGGGTGTATTGCCAGATGGCTAAACGTTGAGATTGGAACAAGTGTGAGTTTCTTGTGAATCACACTGAAGGATGAAGTCACTATGTAAAAGCTGGATACTTCTTAGCCAGACGGGAGTCACGATAGGAACACATACACTGACTGAGAGAAAGCAATTGTTGGGTGGTGGGTTGTAGGTTTGCTAAAGTCCAGTTTGGAAGAAGTGCGAGAATCCTTTATAGGAATGCTTACATTCACTTCCAGAAAGCAGCGATCAGCGGTGGTTTGCAGGATTGCTACACCGCAGTTTGCAAGAAGTGCGAGAGTCATGCATAGCAATGCTTAAATTCCCTTAGAGAAAGCAACTGTCGGCGGGTGATTTTTAGGCTTTCTAGCCTCTGGTTTGGATGAAGTGTGAGACATACATGGGAACGCTTACATTCCCTTCCAGAAAGCAAGTGTCGCGGAGTGGTTTTTAGGCTTGCAAGACTTCTGAACGGAAGAAGTGCGAGAGGCATATACAGGAAGGCGTACATTTACTTAATGAAAGCAACTATAGTGGGATGCATTGGAGAATTGCTAAAGTCTGAGATTGGAAGAAGTGTGACCTTCCTGTCAAACACACTTGAGAAAGAAGTCATCACGTAGGACGGGGAGAGCTCCCAGCAATAAGGAGTCGTGTATAGGGACGCTTAAACTAACTTAGACAGAGCAACTAGCAGGTGGTGCTCTGTAGGCTGGCTAAACGCTAGAATGGAGGAAGTGCCAGACGGTCTTCTATATGAACGCTTACATTCACTGAGAGAAAGAGACTATGTTGGGCGCTTTGTTACGCTGGTAAACTCTGAGATTTTTAAGAAGTGTGAGAGTTTCCTGTCCAACGCACGTAAGAAAGAAGTCATTATGTAGGAAGAGGAGAGTTCTCGGCTAGAAAGGGAGGACGCTTTCTATGTATGGGAACGCTTACATTCACTTCAAGAAACTATCGGGGGGTAATTTGTAGTTAAACTCTAGAAGAACTGTGAGAGTCCTATATAGGAAGGCTTGCATTCACTTAGGGAAAGCAAGTACGAAGAAGGAGTGGTTTGTAGGCTTGCTATACTCTAGTGTTGACGAAATGCGAGAGTCCTATAGAGGGATGTTAACCTTCAGTTAGTGAGAGCAACTCTCGGGGGGGGGTGGTATTTAGGCTTGCTGAACTCTAGTTTGGAAGACATGTCCGAGTTATCCAGGAAGGCTTACAATCACTTAGCTAGAAAGCCAGTATCGGCGGTCGCCTTGTAGGCTTGCTAAACTCTAGTTTCCAGGGAGGGCAAGAGTCATATAGAGGATCACTTCAATTCACTCAGTGAAAGCAACTGTCGCGGGCTGCCTTTTAGGGTGGCTAAACTCTAGTTGGAAGGAAGTGTGAGAGTCATATATAGGAATTCTTACCTTGACTTAGTGAAAGCACCTATGGAGCGGTGGCTTTTCGTCTTGCTGAACTCCAGTTTGGAAGATGTACGAGAGTATGTATTCATAGGGATATTTACAGCCACTTAGAGAAAGTAGCTCTCAGGGGTGGTGCGCAGGGTTACAAAACTACATTCAAAGAAGGACAAGAAAAATATACGGGGGAGGCTTACATTCGGGTAGAGAAAGCAACTCTCGTGGGGTGTATTGCCAGATGGCTAAACGTTGAGATTGGAACAAGTGTGAGTTTCTTGTGAATCACACTGAAGGATGAAGTCACTATGTAAAAGCTGGATACTTCTTAGCCAGACGGGAGTCACCATAGGAACACATACACTGACTGAGAGAAAGCAATTGTTGGGTGGTGGGTTGTAGGTTTGCTAAAGTCCAGTTTGGAAGAAGTGCGAGAATCCTTTATAGGAATGCTTACATTCACTTCCAGAAAGCAGCGATCAGCGGTGGTTTGCAGGATTGCTACACCGCAGTTTGCAAGAAGTGCGAGAGTCATGCATAGCAATGCTTAAATTCCCTTAGAGAAAGCAACTGTCGGCGGGTGATTTTTAGGCTTTCTAGCCTCTGGTTTGGATGAAGTGTGAGACATACATGGGAACGCTTACATTCACTTCCAGAAAGCAAGTGTCGCGGAGTGGTTTTTAGGCTTGCAAGACTTCTGAACGGAAGAAGTGCGAGAGGCATATACAGGAAGGCGTACATGTACTTAATGAAAGCAACTATAGTGGGATGCATTGGAGAATTGCTAAAGTCTGAGATTGGAAGAAGTGTGACCTTCCTGTCAAACACACTTGAGAAAGAAGTCATCACGCAGGACGGGGAGAGCTCCCAGCAGTAAGGAGTCATGTATAGGGACGCTTAAACTAACTTAGACAGAGCAACTAGCAGGTGGTGCTCTGTAGGCTGGCTAAACGCTAGAATGGAGGAAGTGCCAGACGGTCTTCTATATGAACGCTTACATTCACTGAGAGAAAGAGACTATGTTGGGCGCTTTGTTACACTGGTAAACTCTGAGATTGGAAGAAGTGTGAGAGTTTCCTGTCCAACGCACTTAAGAAAGAAGTCATTATGTAGGAAGAGGAGAGTTCTCGGCTAGAAAGGGAGGACGCTTTCTATGTATGGGAACGCTTACATTCACTTCAAGAAACTATCGGGGGGTAATTTGTAGTTAAACTCTAGAAGAACTGTGAGAGTCCTATATAGGAAGGCTTGCATTCACTTAGGGAAAGCAAGTACGAAGAAGGAGTGGTTTGTAGGCTTGCTAAACTCTAGTGTTGACGAAATGCGAGAGTCCTATAGAGGGACGTTAACCTTCAGTTAGTGAGAGCAACTCTCGGGGAGGGGGGTGGTATTTAGGCTTGCTGAACTCTAGTTTGGAAGACATGTCCGAGTTATCCAGGAAGGCTTACAATCACTTAGCTAGAAAGCCAGTATCGGCGGTCGCCTTGTAGGCTTGCTAAACTCTAGTTTCCAGGAAGGGCAAGAGTGATATGGAGGATCACTTAAATTCACTCAGTGAAAGCAACTGTCACGGGCTGCCTTTTAGGGTGACTAAACTCTAGTTGGAAGGAAGTGTGAGAGTCATATATAGGAATTCTTACCTTGACTTACTGAAAGCACCTATGGAGCGGTGGCTTGTCGTCTTGCTGAACTCCAGTTTGGAAGATGTGCGAGAGTATGTATTCATAGGGATATTTACAGCCACTTAGAGAAAGTAGCTCTCAGGGGTGGTGCGCAGGGTTACAAAACTACATTCAAAGAAGGACAAGAAAAATATACGGGGGAGGCTTACATTCGGGTAGAGAAAGCAACTCTCGTGGGGTGTATTGCCAGATGGCTAAACGTTGAGATTGGAACAAGTGTGAGTTTCTTGTGAATCACACTGAAGGATGAAGTCACTATGTAAAAGCTGGATACTTCTTAGCCAGACGGGAGTCACCATAGGAACACATACACTGACTGAGAGAAAGCAATTGTTGGGTGGTGGGTTGTAGGTTTGCTAAAGTCCAGTTTGGAAGAAGTGTGACAATCCTTTATAGGAATGCTTACATTCACTTCCAGAAAGCAGCGATCAGCGGTGGTTTGCAGGATTGCTACACCGCAGTTTGCAAGAAGTGCGAGAGTCATGCATAGCAATGCTTAAATTCCCTTAGAGAAAGCAACTGTCGGCGGGTGATTTTTAGGCTTTCTAGCCTCTGGTTTGGATGAAGTGTGAGACATACATGGGAACGCTTACATTCACTTCCAGAAAGCAAGTGTCGCGGAGTGGTTTTTAGGCTTGCAAGACTTCTGAACGGAAAAAGTGCGAGAGGCATATACAGGAAGGCGTACATTTACTTAATGAAAGCAACTATAGTGGGATGCATTGGAGAATTGCTAAAGTCTGAGATTGGAAGAAGTGTGACTTTCCTGTCAAACACACTTGAGAAAGAAGTCATCACGTAGGACGGGGAGAGCTCCCAGCAGTAAGGAGTCATGTATAGGGACGTTTAAACTAACTTAGACAGAGCAACTAGCAGGTGGTGCTCTGTAGGCTGGCTAAACGCTAGAATGGAGGAAGTGCCAGACGGTCTTCTATATTAACGCTTACATTCACTGAGAGAAAGAGACTATGTTGGGCGTTTTGTTACGCTGGTAAACTCTGAGATTGGAAGAAGTGTGAGAGTTTCCTGTCCAACGCACTTAAGAAAGAAGTCATTATGTAGGAAGAGGAGAGTTCTCGGCTAGAAAGGGAAGACGCTTTCTATGTATGGGAACGCTTACATTCACTTCAAGAAACTATCGGGGGGTAATTTGTAGTTAAACTCTAGAAGAACTGTGAGAGTCCTATATAGGAAGGCTTGCATTCACTTAGGGAAAGCAAGTACGAAGAAGGAGTGGTTTGTAGGCTTGCTAAACTCTAGTGTTGATGAAATGCGAGAGTCCTATAGAGGGACGTTAACCTTCAGTTAGTGAGAGCAACTCTCGGGGAGGGGGGTGGTATTTAGGCTTGCTATACTCTAGTTTGGAAGACATGTCCGAGTTATCCAGGAAGGCTTACAATCACTTAGCTAGAAAGCCAGTATCGGCGGTCGCCTTGTAGGCTTGCTAAACTCTAGTTTCCAGGAAGGGCAAGAGTCATATAGAGGATCACTTAAATTCACTCAGTGAAAGCAACTGTCGCGGGCTGCCTTTTAGGGTGGCTAAACTCTAGTTGGAAAGAAGTGTGAGAGTCATATATAGGAATTCTTACCTTGACTTAGTGAAAGCACCTATGGAGCGGTGGCTTGTCGTCTTGCTGAACTCCAGTTTGGAAGATGTGCGAGAGTATGTATTCATAGGGATATTTACAGCCACTTAGAGAAAGTAGCTCTCAGGGGTGGTGCGCAGGGTTACAAAACTACATTCAAAGAAGGACAAGAAAAATATACGGGGGAGGCTTACATTCGGGTAGAGAAAGCAACTCTCGTGGGGTGTATTGCCAGATGGCTAAACGTTGAGATTGGAACAAGTGTGAGTTTCTTGTGAATCACACTGAAGGATGAAGTCACTATGTAAAAGCTGGATACTTCTTAGCCAGACGGGAGTCACCATAGGAACACGTACACTGACTGAGAGAAAGCAATTGTTGGGTGGTGGGCTGTAGGTTTGCTAAAGTCCAGTTTGGAAGAATTGCGAGAATCCTTTATAGGAATGCTTACATTCACTTCCAGAAAGCAGCGATCAGCGGTGGTTTGCAGGATTGCTACACCGCAGTTTGCAAGAAGTGCGAGAGTCATGCATAGCAATGCTTAAATTCCCTTATTGAAAGCAACTGTAGGCGGGTGATTTTTAGGCTTTCTAGCCTCTGGTTTGGATGAAGTGTGAGACATACATGGGAACGCTTACATTCACTTCCAGAAAGCAAGTGTCGCGGAGTGGTTTTTAGGCTTGCAAGACTTCTGAACGGAAGAAGTGCGAGAGGCATATACAGGAAGGCGTACATTTACTTAATGAAAGCAACTATAGTGGGATTCATTGGAGAATTGCTAAAGTCTGAGATTGGAAGAAGTGTGACGTTCCTGTCAAACACACTTGAGAAAGAAGTCATCACGTAGGACGGGGAGAGCTCCCAGCAGTAAGGAGTCATGTATAGGGACGCTTAAACTAACTTAGACAGAGCAACTAGCAGGTGGTGCTCTGTAGGCTGGCTAAATGCTAGAATGGAGGAAGTGCCAGACGGTCTTCTATATTAACGCTTACATTCACTGAGAGAAAGAGACTATGTTGGGCGCTTTGTTACGCTGGTAAACTCTGAGATTGGAAGAAGTGTGAGAGTTTCCTGTCCAACGCACTTAAGAAAGAAGTCATTATGTAGGAAGAGGAGAGTTCTCGGCTAGAAAGGGAGGACGCTTTCTATGTATGGGAACGCTTACATTCACTTCAAGAAACTATCGGGGGATAATTTGTAGTTAAACTCTAGAAGAACTGTGAGAGTCCTATATAGGAAGGCTTGCATTCACTTAGGGAAAGCAAGTACGAAGAAGGAGTGGTTTGTAGGCTTGCTAAACTCTAGTGTTGACGAAATGCGAGAGTCCTATAGAGGGACGTTAACCTTCAGTTAGTGAGAGCAACTCTCGGGGAGGGGGGTGGTATTTAGGCTTGCTGAACTCTAGTTTGGAAGACATGTCCGAGTTATCCAGGAAGGCTTACAATCACTTAGCTAGAAAGTCAGTATCAGCGGTCGCCTTGTAGGCTTGCTAAACTCTAGTTTCCAGGAAGGGCAAGAGTCATATAGAGGATCACTTAAATTCACTCAGTGAAAGCAACTGTCGCGGGCTGCCTTTTAGGGTGGCTAAACTCTAGTTGGAAGGAAGTGTGAGAGTCATATATAGGAATTCTTACCTTGACTTAGTGAAAGCACCTATGGAGCGGTGGCTTGTCGTCTTGCTGAAATCCAGTTTGGAAGATGTGCGAGAGTATGTATTCATAGGGATATTTACAGCCACTTAGAGAAAGTAGCTCTCAGGGGTGGTGCGCAGGGTTACAAAACTACATTCAAAGAAGGACAAGAAAAATATACGGGGGAGGCTTACATTCGGGTAGAGAAAGCAACTCTCGTGGGGTGTATTGCCAGATGGCTAAACGTTGAGATTGGAACAAGTGTGAGTTTCTTGTGAATCACACTGAAGGATGAAGTCACTATGTAAAAGCTGGATACTTCTTAGCCAGCGGGAGTCACCATAGGAACACATACACTGTCTGAGAGAAAGCAATTGTTGGGTGGTGGGTTGTAGGTTTGCTTAAGTCCAGTTTGGAAGAAGTGCGAGAATCCTTCATAGGAATGCTTACATTCACTTCCAGAAAGCAGCGATCAGCGGTGGTTTGCAGGATTGCTACACCGCAGTTTGCAAGAAGTGGGAGAGTCATGCATAGCAATGCTTAAATTCCCTTAGAGAAAGCAACTGTCGGCGGGTGATTTTTAGGCTTTCTAGCCTCTGGTTTGGATGAAGTGTGAGACATACATGGGAACGCTTACATTCCCTTCCAGAAAGCAAGTGTCGCGGAGTGGTTTTTAGGCTTGCAAGACTTCTGAACGGAAGAAGTGCGAGAGGCATATACAGGAAGGCGTACATTTACTTAATGAAAGCAACTATAGTGGGATGCATTGGAGAATTGCTAAAGTCTGAGATTGGAAGAAGTGTGACGTTCCTGTCAAACACACTTGAGAAAGAAGTCATCACGTAGGACGGGGAGAGCTCCCAGCAGTAAGGAGTCATGTATAGGGACGCTTAAACTAACTTAGACAGAGCAACTAGCAGGTGGTGCTCTGTAGGCTGGCTAAACGCTAGAATGGAGGAAGTGCCAGACGGTCTTCTATATTAACGCTTACATTCACTGAGAGAAAGAGACTATGTTGGGCGCTTTGTTACACTGGTAAACTCTGAGATTGGAAGAAGTGTGAGAGTTTCCTGTCCAACGCACTTAAGAAAGAAGTCATTATGTAGGAAGAGGAGAGTTCTCGGCTAGAAAGGGAGGACGCTTTCTATGTATGGGAACGCTTACATTCACTTCAAGAAACTATCGGGGGGTAATTTGTAGTTAAACTCTAGAAGAACTGTGAGAGTCCTATATAGGAAGGCTTGCATTCACTTAGGGAAAGCAAGTACGAAGAAGGAGTGGTTTGTAGGCTTGCTAAACTCAAGTGTTGACGAAATGCGAGAGTCCTATAGAGGGACGTTAACCTTCAGTTAGTGAGAGCAACTGTCGGGGAGGGGGGTGGTATTTAGGCTTGCTGAACTCTAGTTTGGAAGACATGTCCGAGTTATCCAGGAAGGCTTACAATCACTTAGCTAGAAAGCCAGTATCGGCGGTCGCCTTGTAGGCTTGCTAAACTCTAGTTTCCAGGAAGGGCAAGAGTCATATAGAGGATCACTTAAATTCACTCAGTGAAAGCAACTGTCGCGGGCTGCCTTTTAGGGTGGCTAAACACTAGTTGGAAAGAAGTGTGAGACTCATATGTAGGAATTCTTACCTTGACTTAGTGAAAGCACCTATGGAGCGGTGGCTTGTCGTCTTGCTGAACTCCAGTTTGGAAGATGTGCGAGAGTATGTATTCATAGGGATATTTACAGCCACTTAGAGAAAGTAGCTCTCAGGGGTGGTGCGCAGGGTTACAAAACTACATTCAAAGAAGGACAAGAAAAATATACGGGGGAGGCTTACATTCGGGTAGAGAAAGCAACTCTCGTGGGGTGTATTGCCAGATGGCTAAACGTTGAGATTGGAACAAGTGTGAGTTTCTTGTGAATCACACTGAAGGATGAAGTCACTATGTAAAAGCTGGATACTTCTTAGCCAGACGGGAGTCACCATAGGAACACATACACTGACTGAGAGAAAGCAATTGTTGGGTGGTGGGTTGTAGGTTTGCTAAAGTCCAGTTTGGAAGAAGTGCGAGAATCCTTTATAGGAATGCTTACATTCACTTCCAGAAAGCAGCGATCAGCAGTGGTTTGCAGGATTGCTACACCGCAGTTTGCAAGAAGTGCGAGAGTCATGCATAGCAATGCTTAAATTCCCTTAGAGAAAGCAAGTGTCGACGGGTGATTTTTAGGATTTCTAGCCTCTGGTTTGGATGAAGTGTGAGACACACATGGGAACGCTTACATTCACTTCCAGAAAGCAAGTGTCGCGGAGTGGTTTTTAGGCTTGCAAGACTTCTGAACGGAAGAAGTGCGAGAGGCATATACAGGAAGGCGTACATTTACTTAATGAAAGCAACTATAGTGGGATGCATTGGAGAATTGCTAAAGTCTGAGATTGGAAGAAGTGTGACCTTCCTGTCAAACACACTTGAGAAAGAAGTCATCACGTAGGACGGGGAGAGCTCCCAGCAGTAAGGAGACATGTATAGGGACGCTTAAACTAACTTAGAGAGAGCAACTAGCAGGTGGTGCTCTGTAGGCTGGCTAAACGCTAGAATGGAGGAAATGCCAGACGGTCTTTTATAATAACGCTTACATTCACTGAGAGAAAGAGACTATGTTGGGCGCTTTGTTACACTGGTAAACTCTGAGATTGGAAGAAGTGTGAGAGTTTCCTGTCCAACGCACTTAAGAAAGAAGTCATTATGTAGGAAGAGAAGAGTTCTCGGCTAGAAAGCGAGGACGCTTTCTATGTATGGGAACGCTTACATTCACTTCAAGAAACTATCGGGGGGTAATTTGTAGTTAAACTCTAGAAGAACTGTGAGAGTCCTATATAGGAAGGCTTGCATTCACTTAGGGAAAGCAAGTACGAAGAAGGAGTGGTTTGTAGGCTTGCTAAACTCTAGTGTTGACGAAATGCGAGAGTCCTATAGAGGGACGTTAACCTTCAGTTAGTGAGAGTAACTCTCGGGGGGGGGGGGTGGTATTTAGGCTTGCTGAAATCTAGTTTGGAAGACATGTCCGAGTTATCCAGGAAGGCTTACAATCACTTAGCTAGAAAGCCAGTATCGGCGGTCGCCTTGTAGGCTTGCTAAACTCTAGTTTCCAGGAAGGGCAAGAGTCATATAGAGGATCACTTAAATTCACTCAGTGAAAGCAACTGTCACGGGCTGCCTTTTAGTGTGGCTAAACTCTAGTTGGAAGGAAGTGTGAGACTCATATGTAGGAATTCTTACCTTGACTTAGTGAAAGCACCTATGGAGCGGTGGCTTGTCGTCTTGCTGAACTCCAGTTTGGAAGATGTGCGAGAGTATGTATTCATAGGGATATTTACAGCCACTTAGAGAAAGTAGCTCTCAGGGGTGGTGCGCAGGGTTACAAAACTACATTCAAAGAAGGACAAGAAATATACGGGAGAGGCTTACATTCGGATAGAGAAAGCAACTCTCGTGGGGTGTATTGCCAGATGGCTAAACGTTGAGATTGGAACAAGTGTGAGTTTCTTGTGAATCACACTGAAGGATGAAGTCACTATGTAAAAGCTGGATACTTCTTAGCCAGACGGGAGTCACGATAGGAACACATACACTGACTGAGAGAAAGCAATTGTTGGGTGGTGGGTTGTAGGTTTGCTAAAGTCCAGTTTGGAAGAAGTGCGAGAATCCTTTATAGGAATGCTTACATTCACTTCCAGAAAGCAGCGATCAGCGGTGGTTTGCAGGATTGCTACACCGCAGTTTGCAAGAAGTGCGAGAGTCATGCATAGCAATGCTTAAATTCCCTTAGAGAAAGCAACTGTCGGCGGGTGATTTTTAGGCTTTCTAGCCTCTGGTTTGGATGAAGTGTGAGACATACATGGGAACGCTTACATTCACTTCCAGAAAGCAAGTGTCGCGGAGTGGTTTTTAGGCTTGCAAGACTTCTGAACGGAAGAAGTGCGAGGGGCATATACAGGAAGGCGTACATTTACTTAATGAAAGCAACTATAGTGGGATGCATTGGAGAATTGCTAAAGTCTGAGATTGGAAGAGGTGTGACCTTCCTGTCAAACACACTTGAGAAAGAAGTCATCACGTAGGACGGGGAGAGCTCCCAGCAGTAAGGAGTCATGTATAGGGACGCTTAAACTAACTTAGAGAGAGCAACTAGCAGGTGGTGCTCTGTAGGCTGGCTAAACGCTAGAATGGAGGAAGTGCCAGACGGTCTTCTATATTAACGCTTACATTCACTGAGAGAAAGAGACTATGTTGGGCGCTTTGTTACGCTGGTAAACTCTGAGATTGGAAGAAGTGTGAGAGTTTCCTGTCCAACGCACTTAAGAAAGAAGTCATTATGTAGGAAGAGGAGAGTTCTCGGCTAGAAAGGGAGGACGCTTTCTATGTATGGGAAGGCTTACATTCACTTCAAGAAACTATCGGGGGGTAATTTGTGGTTAAACTCTAGAAGAACTGTGAGAGTCCTATATAGGAAGGCTTGCATTCACTTAGGAAAAGCAAGTACGAAGAAGGAGTGGTTTGTAGGCTTGCTAAACTCTAGTGTTGACGAAATGCGAGAGTCCTATAGAGGGACATTAACCTTCCGTTAGTGAGAGCAACTCTCGGGGGGGGGTGGTATTTAGGCTTGCTGAACTCTAGTTTGGAAGACATGTCCGAGTTATCCAGGAAGGCTTACAATCACTTAGCTAGAAAGCCAGTATCGGCGGTCGCCTTGTAGGCTTGCTAAACTCTAGTTTCCAGGAAGGGCAAGAGTCATATAGAGGATCACTTAAATTCACTCAGTGAAAGCAACTGTCGCGGGCTGCCTTTCAGGTTGGCTAAACTCTAGTTGGAAAGAAGTGTGAGAGTCATATATAGGAATTCTTACCTTGACTTAGTGAAAGCACCTATGGAGCGGTGGCTTGTCGTCTTGCTGAACTCCAGTTTGGAAGATGTGCGAGAGTATGTATTCATAGGGATATTTACAGCCACTTAGAGAAAGTAGCTCTCAGGGCTGGTGCGCCGGGTTACAAAACTACATTCAAAGAAGGACAAGAAATATACGGGGGAGGCTTACATTCGGATAGAGAAAGCAACTCACGTGGGGTGTATTGCCAGATGGCTAAACGTTGAGATTGGAACAAGTGTGAGTTTCTTGTGAATCACACTGAAGGATGAAGTCACTATGTAAAAGCTGGATACTTCTTAGCCAGACGGGAGTCACGATAGGAACACATACACTGACTGAGAGAAAGCAATTGTTGGGTGGTGGGTTGTAGGTTTGCTAAAGTCCAGTTTGGAAGAAGTGCGAGAATCCTTTATAGGAATGCTTACATTCACTTCCAGAAAGCAGCGATCAGCGGTGGTTTGCAGGATTGCTACACCGCAGTTTGCAAGAAGTGCGAGAGTCATGCATAGCAATGCTTAAATTCCCTTAGAGAAAGCAACTGTCGGCGGGTGATTTTTAGGCTTTCTAGCCTCTGGTTTGGATGAAGTGTGAGACATACATGGGAACGCTTACATTCACTTCCAGAAAGCAAGTGTCGCGGAGTGGTTTTTAGGCTTGCAAGACTTCTGAACGGAAGAAGTGCGAGAGGCATATACAGGAAGGCGTACATTTACTTAATGAAAGCAACTATAGTGGGATGCATTGGAGAATTGCTAAAGTCTGAGATTGGAAGAAGTGTGACCTTCCTGTCAAACACACTTGAGAAAGAAGTCATCACGTAGGACGGGGAGAGCTCCCAGCAGTAAGGAGTCATGTATAGGGACGCTTAAACTAACTTAGACAGAGCAACTAGCAGGTGGTGCTCTGTAGGCTGGCTAAACGCTAGAATGGAGGAAGTGTCAGACGGTCTTCTATATTAACGCTTACATTCACTGAGAGAAAGAGACTATGTTGGGCGCTTTGTTACACTGGTAAACTCTGAGATTGGAAGAAGTGTGAGAGTTTCCTGTCCAACGCACTTAAGAAAGAAGTCATTATGTAGGAAGAGGAGAGTTCTCGGCTAGAAAGGGAGGACGCTTTCTATGTATGGGAACGCTTACATTCACTTCAAGAAACTATCGGGGGGTAATTTGTAGTTAAACTCTAGAAGAACTGTGAGAGTCCTATATAGGAAGGCTTGCATTCACTTAGGGAAAGCAAGTACGAAGAAGGAGTGGTTTGTAGGCTTGCTAAACTCTAGTGTTGACGAAATGCGAGAGTCCTATAGAGGGACGTTAACCTTCAGTTAGTGAGAGCAACTCTCGGGGTGGGGGGTGGTATTTAGGCTTGCTGAACTCTAGTTTGGAAGACATGTCCGAGTTATCCAGGAAGGCTTACAATCACTTAGCTAGAAAGCCAGTATCGGCGGTCGCCTTGTAGGCTTGCTAAACTCTAGTTTCCAGGAAGGGCAAGAGTCATATAGAGGATCACTTAAATTCACTCAGTGAAAGCAACTGTCGAGGGCTGTCTTTCAGGGTGGCTAAACTCTAGTTGGAAAGAAGTGTGAGAGTCATATATAGGAATTCTTACCTTGACTTAGTGAAAGCACCTATGGAGCGGTGGCTTGTCGTCTTGCTGAACTCCAGTTTGGAAGATGTGCGAGAGTATGTATTCATAGGGATATTTACAGCCACTTAGAGAAAGTAGCTCTCAGGGGTGGTGCGCAGGGTTACAAAACTACATTCAAAGAAGGACAAGAAATATACGGGGGAGGCTTACATTCGGATAGAGAAAGCAACTCTCGTGGGGTGTATTGCCAGATGGCTAAACGTTGAGATTGGAACAAGTGTGAGTTTCTTGTGAATCACACTGAAGGATGAAGTCACTATGTAAAAGCTGGATACTTCTTAGCCAGACGGGAGTCACCATAGGAACACATACACTGACTGAGAGAAAGCAATTGTTGGGTGGTGGGTTGTAGGTTTGCTAAAGTCCAGTTTGGAAGAAGTGCAAGAATCCTTTATAGGAATGCTTACATTCACTTCCAGAAAGCAGCGATCAGCGGTGGTTTGCAGGATTGCTACACCGCAGTTTGCAAGAAGTGCGAGAGTCATGCATAGCAATGCTTAAATTCCCTTAGAGAAAGCAACTGTCGGCGGGTGATTTTTAGGCTTTCTAGCCTCTGGTTTGGATGAAGTGTGAGACATACATGGGAACGCTTACATTCCCTTCCAGAAAGCAAGTGTCGCGGAGTGGTTTTTAGGCTTGCAAGACTTCTGAACGGAAGAAGTGCGAGAGGCATATACAGGAAGGCGTACATTTACTTAATGAAAGCAACTATAGTGGGATGCATTGGAGAATTGCTAAAGTCTGAGATTGGAAGAAGTGTGACCTTCCTGTGAAACACACTTGAGAAAGAAGTCATCACGTAGGACGGGGAGAGCTCCCAGCAGTAAGGAGTCATGTATAGGGACGCTTAAACTAACTTAGAGAGAGCAACTAGCAGGTGGTGCTCTGTAGGCTGGCTAAACGCTAGAATGGAGGAAGTGCCAGACGGTCTTCTATATTAACGCTTACATTCACTGAGAGAAAGAGACTATGTTGGGCGCTTTGTTACACTGGTAAACTCTGAGATTGGAAGAAGTGTGAGAGTTTCCTGTCCAACGCACTTAAGAAAGAAGTCATTATGTAGGAAGAGGAGAGTTCTCGGCTAGAAAGGGAGGACGCTTTCTATGTATGGGAACGCTTACATTCACTTCAAGAAACTATCGGGGGGTAATTTGTAGTTAAACTCTAGAAGAACTGTGAGAGTCCTATATAGGAAGGCTTGCATTCACTTAGGGAAAGCAAGTACGAAGAAGGAGTGGTTTGTAGGCTTGCTAAACTCTAGTGTTGACGAAATGCGAGAGTCCTATAGAGGGACGTTAACATTGAGTTAGTGATCGCAACTCTCGGGGTGGGGGGTGGTATTTAGGCTTGCTGAACTCTAGTTTGGAAGACATGTCCGAGTTATCCAGGAAGGCTTACAATCACTTAGCTAGAAAGCCAGTATCGGCGGTCGCCTTGTAGGCTTGCTAAACTCTAGTTTCCAGGAAGGGCAAGAGTCATATAGAGGATCACTTCAATTCACTCAGTGAAAGCAACTGTCGCGGGCTACCTTTCAGGGTGGCTAAACTCTAGTTGGAAAGAAGTGTGAGAGTCATATATAGGAATTCTTACCTTGACTTAGTGAAAGCACCTATGGAGCGGTGGCTTGTCGTCTTGCTGAACTCCAGTTTGGAAGATGTGCGAGAGTATGTATTCATAGGGATATTTACAGCCACTTAGAGAAAGTAGCTCTCAGGCGTGGTGCGCAGGGTTACAAAACTACATTCAAAGAAGGACAAGAAAAATATACGGGGGAGGCTTACATTCGGGTAGAGAAAGCAGCTCTCGTGGGGTGTATTGCCAGATGGCTAAACGTTGAGATTGGAACAAGTGTGAGTTTCTTGTGAATCACACTGAAGGATGAAGTCACTATGTAAAAGCTGGATACTTCTTAGCCAGACGGGAGTCACGATAGGAACACATACACTGACTGAGAGAAAGCAATTGTTGGGTGGTGGGTTGTAGGTTTGCTAAAGTCCAGTTTGGAAGAAGTGCGAGAATCCTTTATAGGAATGCTTACATTCACTTCCAGAAAGCAGCGATCAGCGGTGGTTTGCAGGATTGCTACACCGCAGTTTGCAAGAAGTGCGAGAGTCATGCATAGCAATGCTTAAATTCCCTTAGAGAAAGCAACTGTCGGCGGGTGATTTTTAGGCTTTCTAGCCTCTGGTTTGGATGAAGTGTGAGACATACATGGGAACGCTTACATTCACTTCCAGAAAGCAAGTGTCGCGGAGTGGTTTTTAGGCTTGCAAGACTTCTGAACGGAAGAAGTGCGAGAGTCATATACAGGAAGGCGTACATTTACTTAATGAAAGCAACTATAGTGGGATGCATTGGAGAATTGCTAAAGTCTGAGATTGGAAGAAGTGTGACGTTCCTGTCAAACACACTTGAGAAAGAAGTCATCACGTAGGACGGGGAGAGCTCCCAGCAGTAAGGAGTCATGTATAGGGACGCTTAAACTAACTTAGACAGAGCAACTAGCAGGTGGTGCTCTGTAGGCTGGCTAAACGCTAGAATGGAGGAAGTGCCAGACGGTCTTCTATATTAACGCTTACATTCACTGAGAGAAAGAGACTATGTTGGGCGTTTTGTTACACTGGTAAACTCTGAGATTGGAAGAAGTGTGAGAGTTTCCTGTCCAACGCACTTAAGAAAGAAGTCATTATGTAGGAAGAGGAGAGTTCTCGGCTAGAAAGGGAGGACGCTTTCTATGTATGGGAACGCTTACATTCACTTCAAGAAACTATCGGGGGGTAATTTGTAGTTAAACTCTAGAAGAACTGTGAGAGTCCTATATAGGAAGGCTTGCATTCACTTAGGGAAAGCAAGTACGAAGAAGGAGTGGTTTGTAGGCTTGCTAAACTCTAGTGTTGACGAAATGCGAGAGTCCTATAGAGGGACGTTAACCTTCAGTTAGTGAGAGCAACTCTCGGGGTGGGGGGTGGTATTTAGGCTTGCTGAACTCTAGTTTGGAAGACATGTCCGAGTTATCCAGGAAGGCTTACAATCACTTAGCTAGAAAGCCAGTATCGGCGGTCGCCTTGTAGGCTTGCTAAACTCTAGTTTCCAGGAAGGGCAAGAGTCATATAGAGGATCACTTAAATTCACTCAGTGAAAGCAACTGTCGAGGGCTGTCTTTCAGGGTGGCTAAACTCTAGTTGGAAAGAAGTGTGAGAGTCATATATAGGAATTCTTACCTTGACTTAGTGAAAGCACCTATGGAGCGGTGGCTTGTCGTCTTGCTGAACTCCAGTTTGGAAGATGTGCGAGAGTATGTATTCATAGGGATATTTACAGCCACTTAGAGAAAGTAGCTCTCAGGGGTGGTGCGCAGGGTTACAAAACTACATTCAAAGAAGGACAAGAAATATACGGGGGAGGCTTACATTCGGATAGAGAAAGCAACTCTCGTGGGGTGTATTGCCAGATGGCTAAACGTTGAGATTGGAACAAGTGTGAGTTTCTTGTGAATCACACTGAAGGATGAAGTCACTATGTAAAAGCTGGATACTTCTTAGCCAGACGGGAGTCACCATAGGAACACATACACTGACTGAGAGAAAGCAATTGTTGGGTGGTGGGTTGTAGGTTTGCTAAAGTCCAGTTTGGAAGAAGTGCAAGAATCCTTTATAGGAATGCTTACATTCACTTCCAGAAAGCAGCGATCAGCGGTGGTTTGCAGGATTGCTACACCGCAGTTTGCAAGAAGTGCGAGAGTCATGCATAGCAATGCTTAAATTCCCTTAGAGAAAGCAACTGTCGGCGGGTGATTTTTAGGCTTTCTAGCCTCTGGTTTGGATGAAGTGTGAGACATACATGGGAACGCTTACATTCACTTCCAGAAAGCAAGTGTCGCGGAGTGGTTTTTAGGCTTGCAAGACTTCTGAACGGAAGAAGTGCGAGAGGCATATACAGGAAGGCGTACATTTACTTAATGAAAGCAACTATAGTGGGATGCATTGGAGAATTGCTAAAGTCTGAGATTGGAAGAAGTGTGACCTTCCTGTGAAACACACTTGAGAAAGAAGTCATCACGTAGGACGGGGAGAGCTCCCAGCAGTAAGGAGTCATGTATAGGGACGCTTAAACTAACTTAGAGAGAGCAACTAGCAGGTGGTGCTCTGTAGGCTGGCTAAACGCTAGAATGGAGGAAGTGCCAGACGGTCTTCTATATTAACGCTTACATTCACTGAGAGAAAGAGACTATGTTGGGCGCTTTGTTACACTGGTAAACTCTGAGATTGGAAGAAGTGTGAGAGTTTCCTGTCCAACGCACTTAAGAAAGAAGTCATTATGTAGGAAGAGGAGAGTTCTCGGCTAGAAAGGGAGGACGCTTTCTATGTATGGGAACGCTTACATTCACTTCAAGAAACTATCGGGGGGTAATTTGTAGTTAAACTCTAGAAGAACTGTGAGAGTCCTATATAGGAAGGCTTGCATTCACTTAGGGAAAGCAAGTACGAAGAAGGAGTGGTTTGTAGGCTTGCTAAACTCTAGTGTTGACGAAATGCGAGAGTCCTATAGAGGGACGTTAACATTGAGTTAGTGATCGCAACTCTCGGGGTGGGGGGTGGTATTTAGGCTTGCTGAACTCTAGTTTGGAAGACATGTCCGAGTTATCCAGGAAGGCTTACAATCACTTAGCTAGAAAGCCAGTATCGGCGGTCGCCTTGTAGGCTTGCTAAACTCTAGTTTCCAGGAAGGGCAAGAGTCATATAGAGGATCACTTCAATTCACTCAGTGAAAGCAACTGTCGCGGGCTACCTTTCAGGGTGGCTAAACTCTAGTTGGAAAGAAGTGTGAGAGTCATATATAGGAATTCTTACCTTGACTTAGTGAAAGCACCTATGGAGCGGTGGCTTGTCGTCTTGCTGAACTCCAGTTTGGAAGATGTGCGAGAGTATGTATTCATAGGGATATTTACAGCCACTTAGAGAAAGTAGCTCTCAGGCGTGGTGCGCAGGGTTACAAAACTACATTCAAAGAAGGACAAGAAAAATATACGGGGGAGGCTTACATTCGGGTAGAGAAAGCAGCTCTCGTGGGGTGTATTGCCAGATGGCTAAACGTTGAGATTGGAACAAGTGTGAGTTTCTTGTGAATCACACTGAAGGATGAAGTCACTATGTAAAAGCTGGATACTTCTTAGCCAGACGGGAGTCACGATAGGAACACATACACTGACTGAGAGAAAGCAATTGTTGGGTGGTGGGTTGTAGGTTTGCTAAAGTCCAGTTTGGAAGAAGTGCGAGAATCCTTTATAGGAATGCTTACATTCACTTCCAGAAAGCAGCGATCAGCGGTGGTTTGCAGGATTGCTACACCGCAGTTTGCAAGAAGTGCGAGAGTCATGCATAGCAATGCTTAAATTCCCTTAGAGAAAGCAACTGTCGGCGGGTGATTTTTAGGCTTTCTAGCCTCTGGTTTGGATGAAGTGTGAGACATACATGGGAACGCTTACATTCACTTCCAGAAAGCAAGTGTCGCGGAGTGGTTTTTAGGCTTGCAAGACTTCTGAACGGAAGAAGTGCGAGAGGCATATACAGGAAGGCGTACATTTACTTAATGAAAGCAACTATAGTGGGATGCATTGGAGAATTGCTAAAGTCTGAGATTGGAAGAAGTGTGACGTTCCTGTCAAACACACTTGAGAAAGAAGTCATCACGTAGGACGGGGAGAGCTCCCAGCAGTAAGGAGTCATGTATAGGGACGCTTAAACTAACTTAGACAGAGCAACTAGCAGGTGGTGCTCTGTAGGCTGGCTAAACGCTAGAATGGAGGAAGTGCCAGACGGTCTTCTATATTAACGCTTACATTCACTGAGAGAAAGAGACTATGTTGGGCGCTTTGTTACACTGGTAAACTCTGAGATTGGAAGAAGTGTGAGAGTTTCCTGTCCAACGCACTTAAGAAAGAAGTCATTATGTAGGAAGAGGAGAGTTCTCGGCTAGAAAGGGAGGACGCTTTCTATGTATGGGAACGCTTACATTCACTTCAAGAAACTATCGGGGGGTAATTTGTAGTTAAACTCTAGAAGAACTGTGAGAGTCCTATATAGGAAGGCTTGCATTCACTTAGGGAAAGCAAGTACGAAGAAGGAGTGGTTTGTAGGCTTGCTAAACTCTAGTGTTGACGAAATGCGAGAGTCCTATAGAGGGACGTTAACATTGAGTTAGTGATCGCAACTCTCGGGGTGGGGGGTGGTATTTAGGCTTGCTGAACTCTAGTTTGGAAGACATGTCCGAGTTATCGAGGAAGGCTTACAATCACTTAGCTAGAAAGCCAGTATCGGCGGTCGCCTTGTAGGCTTGCTAAACTCTAGTTTCCAGGAAGGGCAAGAGTCATATAGAGGATCACTTAAATTCACTCAGTGAAAGCAACTGTCGAGGGCTGTCTTTCAGGGTGGCTAAACTCTAGTTGGAAAGAAGTGTGAGAGTCATATATAGGAATTCTTACCTTGACTTAGTGAAAGCACCTATGGAGCGGTGGCTTGTCGTCTTGCTGAACTCCAGTTTGGAAGATGTGCGAGAGTATGTATTCATAGGGATATTTACAGCCACTTAGAGAAAGTAGCTCTCAGGGCTGGTGCGCCGGGTTACAAAACTACATTCAAAGAAGGACAAGAAATATACGGGGGAGGCTTACATTCGGATAGAGAAAGCAACTCTCGTGGGGTGTATTGCCAGATGGCTAAACGTTGAGATTGGAACAAGTGTGAGTTTCTTGTGAATCACACTGAAGGATGAAGTCACTATGTAAAAGCTGGATACTTCTTAGCCAGACGGGAGTCACCATAGGAACACATACACTGACTGAGAGAAAGCAATTGTTGGGTGGTGGGTTGTAGGTTTGCTAAAGTCCAGTTTGGAAGAAGTGCGAGAATCCTTTATAGGAATGCTTACATTCACTTCCAGAAAGCAGCGATCAGCGGTGGTTTGCAGGATTGCTACACCGCAGTTTGCAAGAAGTGCGAGAGTCATGCATAGCAATGCTTAAATTCCCTTAGAGAAAGCAACTGTCGGCGGGTGATTTTTAGGCTTTCTAGCCTCTGGTTTGGATGAAGTGTGAGACATACATGGGAACGCTTACATTCCCTTCCAGAAAGCAAGTGTCGCGGAGTGGTTTTTAGGCTTGCAAGACTTCTGAACGGAAGAAGTGCGAGAGGCATATACAGGAAGGCGTACATTTACTTAATGAAAGCAACTATAGTGGGATGCATTGGAGAATTGCTAAAGTCTGAGATTGGAAGAAGTGTGACCTTCCTGTCAAACACACTTGAGAAAGAAGTCATCACGTAGGACGGGGAGAGCTCCCAGCAGTAAGGAGTCATGTATAGGGACGCTTAAACTAACTTAGAGAGAGCAACTAGCAGGTGGTGCTCTGTAGGCTGGCTAAACGCTAGAATGGAGGAAGTGCCAGACGGTCTTCTATATTAACGCTTACATTCACTGAGAGAAAGAGACTATGTTGGGCGCTTTGTTACACTGGTAAACTCTGAGATTGGAAGAAGTGTGAGAGTTTCCTGTCCAACGCACTTAAGAAAGAAGTCATTATGTAGGAAGAGGAGAGTTCTCGGCTAGAAAGGGAGGACGCTTTCTATGTATGGGAACGCTTACATTCACTTCAAGAAACTATCGAGGGGTAATTTGTAGTTAAACTCTAGAAGAACTGTGAGAGTCCTATATAGGAAGGCTTGCATTCACTTAGGGAAAGCAAGTACGAAGAAGGAGTGGTTTGTAGGCTTGCTAAACTCTAGTGTTGACGAAATGCGAGAGTCCTATAGAGGGACGTTAACATTGAGTTAGTGATCGCAACTCTCGGGGTGGGGGGTGGTATTTAGGCTTGCTGAACTCTAGTTTGGAAGACATGTCCGAGTTATCCAGGAAGGCTTACAATCACTTAGCTAGAAAGCCAGTATCGGCGGTCGCCTTGTAGGCTTGCTAAACTCTAGTTTCCAGGAAGGGCAAGAGTCATATAGAGGATCACTTAAATTCACTCAGTGAAAGCAACTGTCACGGGCTGCCTTTCAGGGTGGCTAAACTCTAGTTGGAAAGAAGTGTGAGAGTCATATATAGGAATTCTTACCTTGACTTAGTGAAAGCACCTATGGAGCGGTGGCTTGTCGTCTTGCTGAACTCCAGTTTGGAAGATGTGCGAGAGTATGTATTCATAGGGATATTTACAGCCACTTAGAGAAAGTAGCTCTCAGGGGTGGTGCGCAGGGTTACAAAACTACATTCAAAGAAGGACAAGAAAAATATACGGGGGAGGCTTACATTCGGGTAGAGAAAGCAGCTCTCGTGGGGTGTATTGCCAGATGGCTAAACGTTGAGATTGGAACAAGTGTGAGTTTCTTGTGAATCACACTGAAGGATGAAGTCACTATGTAAAAGCTGGATACTTCTTAGCCAGACGGGAGTCACGATAGGAACACATACACTGACTGAGAGAAAGCAATTGTTGGGTGGTGGGTTGTAGGTTTGCTAAAGTCCAGTTTGGAAGAAGTGCGAGAATCCTTTATAGGAATGCTTACATTCACTTCCAGAAAGCAGCGATCAGCGGTGGTTTGCAGGATTGCTACACCGCAGTTTGCAAGAAGTGCGAGAGTCATGCATAGCAATGCTTAAATTCCCTTAGAGAAAGCAACTGTCGGCGGGTGATTTTTAGGCTTTCTAGCCTCTGGTTTGGATGAAGTGTGAGACATACATGGGAACGCTTACATTCACTTCCAGAAAGCAAGTGTCGCGGAGTGGTTTTTAGGCTTGCAAGACTTCTGAACGGAAGAAGTGCGAGAGGCATATACAGGAAGGCGTACATTTACTTAATGAAAGCAACTATAGTGGGATGCATTGGAGAATTGCTAAAGTCTGAGATTGGAAGAAGTGTGACCTTCCTGTCAAACACACTTGAGAAAGAAGTCATCACGTAGGATGGGGAGAGCTCCCAGCAGTAAGGAGTCATGTATAGGGACGCTTAAACTAACTTAGACAGAGCAACTAGCAGGTGGTGCTCTGTAGGCTGGCTAAACGCTAGAATGGAGGAAGTGCCAGACGGTCTTCTATATTAACGCTTACATTCACTGAGAGAAAGAGACTATGTTGGGCGTTTTGTTACACTGGTAAACTCTGAGATTGGAAGAAGTGTGAGAGTTTCCTGTCCAACGCACTTAAGAAAGAAGTCATTATGTAGGAAGAGGAGAGTTCTCGGCTAGAAAGGGAGGACGCTTTCTATGTATGGGAACGCTTACATTCACTTCAAGAAACTATCGGGGGGTAATTTGTAGTTAAACTCTAGAAGAACTGTGACAGTCCTATATAGGAAGGCTTGCATTCACTTAGGGAAAGCAAGTACGAAGAAGGAGTGGTTTGTAGGCTTGCTATACTCTAGTGTTGACGAAATGCGAGAGTCCTATAGAGGGACGTTAACCTTCAGTTAGTGAGAGCAACTCTCGGGTGGGTGGTATTTAGGCTTGCTGAACTCTAGTTTGGAAGACATGTCCGAGTTATCCAGGAAGGCTTACAATCACTTAGCTAGAAAGCCAGTATCGGCGGTCGCCTTGTAGGCTTGCTAAACTCTAGTTTCCAGGAAGGGCAAGAGTCATATGGAGGATCACTTAAATTCACTCAGTGAAAGCAACTGTCACGGGCTGCCTTTTAGGGTGGCAAAACTCTAGTTGGAAGAAGTGTGAGAGTCATATATAGGAATTCTTACCTTGACTTAGTGAAAGCACCTATGGAGCGGTGGCTTGTCGTCTTGCTGAACTCCAGTTTGGAAGATGTGCGAGAGTATGTATTCATAGGGATATTTACAGCCACTTAGAGAAAGTAGCTCTCAGGGCTGGTGCGCAGGTTTACAAAACTACATTCAAAGAAGGACAAGAAATATACGGCGGAGGCTTACATTCGGGTAGAGAAAGCAACTCTCGTGGGGTGTATTGCCAGATGGCTAAATGTTGAGATTCGAACAAGTGTGAGTTTCTTGTGAATCACACTGAAGGATGAAGTCACTATGTAAAAGCTGGATACTTCTTAGCCAGACGGGAGTCACCATAGGAACACATACACTGACTGAGAGAAAGCAATTGTTGGGTGGTGGGTTGTAGGTTTGCTAAAGTCCAGTTTGGAAGAAGTGCGAGAATCCTTTATAGGAATGCTTACATTCACTTCCAGAAAGCAGCGATCAGCGGTGGTTTGCAGGATTGCTACACCGCAGTTTGCAAGAAGTGCGAGAGTCGTGCATAGCAATGCTTAAATTCCCTTAGAGAAAGCAACTGTCGGCGGGTGATTTTTAGGCTTTCTAGCCTCTGGTTTGGATGAAGTGTGAGACATACATGGGAACACTTACATTCACTTCCAGAAAGCAAGTGTCGCGGAGTGGTTTTTAGGCTTGCAAGACTTCTGAACGGAAGAAGTGCGAGAGGCATATACAGGAAGGCGTACATTTACTTAATGAAAGCAACTATGGTGGGATGCATTGGAGAATTGCTAAAGTCTGAGATTGGAAGAAGTGTGACCTTCCTGTCAAACACACTTGAGAAAGAAGTCATCACGTAGGACGGGGAGAGCTCCCAGCAGTAAGGAGTCATGTATAGGGACGCTTAAACGAACTTAGAGAGAGCAACTAGCAGGTGGTGCTCTGTAGGCTGGCTAAACGCTAGAATGGAGGAAGTGCCAGACGGTCTTCTATATTAACGCTTACATTCACTGAGAGAAAGAGACTATGTTGGACGCTTTGTTACACTGGTAAACTCTGAGATTGGAAGAAGTGTGAGAGTTTCCTGTCCAACGCACTTAAGAAAGAAGTCATTATGTAGGAAGAGGAGAGTTCTCGGCTAGAAAGGGAGGACGCTTTCTATGTATGGGAACGCTTACATTCACTTCAAGAAACTATCGGGGGGTAATTTGTAGTTAAACTCTAGAAGAACTGTGACAGTCCTATATAGGAAGGCTTGCATTCACTTAGGGAAAGCAAGTACGAAGAAGGAGTGGTTTGTAGGCTTGCTAAACTCTAGTGTTGACGAAATGCGAGAGTCCTATAGAGGGACGTTAACCTTCAGTTAGTGAGAGCAACTCTCGGGTGGGTGGTATTTAGGATTGCTGAACTCTAGTTTGGAAGACATGTCCGAGTTATCCAGGAAGGCTTACAATCACTTAGCTAGAAAGCCAGTATCGGCGGTCGCCTTGTAGGCTTGCTAAACTCTAGTTTCCAGGAAGGGCAAGAGTCATATAGAGGATCGCTTAAATTCACTCAGTGAAAGCAACTGTCACGGGCTGCCTTTTAGGGTGGCAAAACTCTAGTTGGAAGGAAGTGTGAGAGTCATATATAGGAATTCTTACCTTGACTTAGTGAAAGCACCTATGGAGCGGTGGCTTGTCGTCTTGCTGAACTCCATTTTGGAAGATGTGCGAGAGTATGTATTCATAGGGTTATTTACAGCCACTTAGAGAAAGTAGCTCTCAGGGCTGGTGCACAGGGTTACAAAACTACATTCACAGAAGGACAAGAAATATACGGGGGAGGCTTACATTCGGATAGAGAAAGCAACTCTCGTGGGGTGTATTGCCAGATGGCTAAACGTTGAGATTGGAACAAGTGTGAGTTTCTTGTGAATCACACTGAAGGATGAAGTCACTATGTAAAAGCTGGATACTTCTTAGCCAGACGGGAGTCACCATAGGAACACATACACTGACTGAGAGAAAGCAATTGTTGGGTGGTGGGTTGTAGGTTTGCTAAAGTCCAGTTTGGAGAAGTGCGAGAATCCTTTATAGGAATGCTTACATTCACTTCCAGAAAGCAGCGATCAGCGGTGGTTTGCAGGATTGCTACACCGCAGTTTGCAAGAAGTGCGAGAGTCATGCATAGCAATGTTTAAATTCCCTTAGAGAAAGCAACTGTCGGCGGGTGATTTTTAGGCTTTCTAGCCTCTGGTTTGGATGAAGTGTGAGACATACATGGGAACGCTTACATTCACTTCCAGAAAGCAAGTGTCGCGGAGTGGTTTTTAGGCTTGCAAGACTTCTGAACGGAAGAAGTGCGAGAGGCATATACAGGAAGGCGTACATTTACTTAATGAAAGCAACTATGGTGGGATGCATTGGAGAATTGCTAAAGTCTGAGATTGGAAGAAGTGTGACCTTCCTGTCAAACACACTTGAGAAAGAAGTCATCACGTAGGACGGGGAGAGCTCCCAGCAGTAAGGAGTCATGTATAGGGACGCTTAAACTAACTTAGAGAGAGCAACTAGCAGGTGGTGCTCTGTAGGCTGGCTAAACGCTAGAATGGAGGAAGTGCCAGACGGTCTTCTATATTAACGCTTACATTCACTGAGAGAAAGAGACTAAGTTGGGCGTTTTGTTACACTGGTAAACTCTGAGATTGGAAGAAGTGTGAGAGTTTCCTGTCCAACGCACTTAAGAAAGAAGTCATTATGTAGGAAGAGGAGAGTTCTCGGCTAGAAAGGGAGGACGCTTTCTATGCATGGGAAGGCTTACATTCACTTCAAGAAACTATCGGGGGGTAATTTGTTATAAACTCTAGAAGAACTGTGAGAGTCCTATATAGGAAGGCTTGCATTCACTTAGGGAAAGCAAGTACGAAGAAGGAGTGGTTTGTAGGCTTGCTAAACTCTAGTGTTGACGAAATGCGAGAGTCCTATAGAGGGACGTTAACCTTCAGTTAGTGAGAGCAACTCTCGGGGAGGGGGGTGGTATTTAGGCTTGCTGAACTCTAGTTTGGAAGACATGTCCGAGTTATCCAGGAAGGCTTACAATCACTTAGCTAGAAAGCCAGTATCGGCGGACGCCTTGTAGGCTTGCTAAACTCTAGTTTCCAGGAAGGGCAAGAGTCATATAGAGGATCACTTAAATTCACTCAGTGAAAGCAACTGTCGCGGGCTGCCTTTTAGGGTGTCTAAACTCTAGTTGGTAGGAAGTGTGAGAGTCATATATAGGAATGCTTACCTTGACTTAGTGAAAGCACCTATGGAGCGGTGGCTTGTCGTCTTGCTGAACTCCAGTTTGGAAGATGTGCGAGAGTATGTATTCATAGGGATATTTACAGCCACTTAGAGAAAGTAGCTCTCAGGGGTGGTGCGCAGGGTTACAAAACTACATTCAAAGAAGGACAAGAAAAATATACGGGGGAGGCTTACATTCGGATAGAGAAAGCAACTCTCGTGGGGTGTATTGCCAGATGGCTAAACGTTGAGATTGGAACAAGTGTGAGTTTCTTGTGAATCACACTGAAGGATGAAGTCACTATGTAAAAGCTGGATACTTCTTAGCCAGACGGGAGTCACCATAGGAACACATACACTGACTGAGAGAAAGCAATTGTTGGGTGGTGGGTTGTAGGTTTGCTAAAGTCCAGTTTGGAAGAAGTGCGAGAATCCTTTATAGGAATGCTTACATTCACTTCCAGAAAGCAGCGATCAGCGGTGGTTTGCAGGATTGCTACACCGCAGTTTGCAAGAAGTGCGAGAGTCATGCATAGCAATGCTTAAATTCCCTTAGAGAAAGCAACTGTCGGCGGGTGATTTTTAGGCTTTCTAGCCTCTGGTTTGGATGAAGTGTGAGACATACATGGGAACGCTTACATTCACTTCCAGAAAGCAAGTGTCGCGGAGTGGTTTTTAGGCTTGCAAGACTTCTGAACGGAAGAAGTGCGAGAGGCATATACAGGAAGGCGTACATTTACTTAATGAAAGCAACTATAGTGGGATGCATTGGAGAATTGCTAAAGTCTGAGATTGGAAGAAGTGTGACCTTCCTGTCAAACACACTTGAGAAAGAAGTCATCACGTAGGACGGGGAGAGCTCCCAGCAGTAAGGAGTCATGTATAGGGACGCTTAAACGAACTTAGAGAGAGCAACTAGCAGGTGGTGCTCTGTAGGCTGGCTAAACGCTAGAATGGAGGAAGTGCCAGACAGTCTTCTACAGGTACGCCTGCATTCACTGAGAGAAAGCAGCTATCGTGGGGTGCTTTGTAGCACTGGTAAATACTGAGATTGGAAGAAGTGTGAGAGATTCCTCTGAAAGACACTTAAAAAAGAAGTCATTAGGTAGGAAGAGGAGAGTTCTTTGCCAGAAAGGAGTTATGCATGGGATCGCTTACAGTCACTTAAAGAAAGTATCCGGGTGCAATTTGTAGCTAAACTCTAGGTTAGAAGAACTTGGAGAGTCCCATATAAGAATGCTTACTTTCACCTGGAGAAAGCCACCATCAAAGAGTGGGTTTCAGGCTTACTGAACTCTAGTTTGGAAGACATGTGAGATTCCTCCGGGAAAGCTTACACTCACTTAGAGAAAGCAACTATCGGTGGGTGCCTTGTAGACTTGCTAAAGTGTAGTGTCGAACAAGGGGAAGAGTCATATATAGGATCACTTACATTCACTCCGTGAAACCAACTGTCGGGGGATGCCTTTTAGGGTTGCTAAACTCTAGTTTGGAAGAAGTGTGACAGTCATATATAGGAATTCTTACCTTCACTTAGTGAAAGCAAATATGGAGGGGTTGTGTGTCGCCTTTCGAATTTCCAGTTTGGAAGAAGTTCAAGAGTAATATATTGGGACCTTTCCAACCACTTAGGGAAAGCAACCTTTGGGGGTGGTGTGTATGCTTGTAGAACTCTAGATTGGAAGTACGAGAAAAATATCTGGGAGGGCTTACCTTGACACAGTGAAAGCCACTCTAGTGGGGTGTTCTGCAAGATGGCTAACCTCTGATATTTGAGGAATTTTGAGAGTCCCGTCAAACATAATAAAGAAAGAAGTCATTAAATAGCAGGAGGGGAGCTCTTAGCCGAAACGAGTCATGTATAGGAAAATTTACATTCACTGAGAAAAATCAAGTATCAGGGGTGGATTGTAGTCTTTCCTACCTCTGAGACTGGAAGAAGTGTGAGGTTCCTGTGAAACACACGTGAAGACGAAGTCATTACGTAACAAGTGGACAACTCTTAGCCAGACAGGATTCATGATAGGAACAGTTACGTTGACTGAGAGAGAGCAGCTGTTTGGTGGTGGGTTGAAGGTTTGTTCAACTCTAGTTTGAAGAAGGGCGAGAGTCATAGATAGGAATGCTTACATTCACTTACGGAAAACAAGTATAAAGGGCGGTTTGTAGGATTGCCAATCTAGAGTTTGGAAGAAGTGCAAGAGTCATACAGAGCGAGGCTTAAATTCACTTAAAGAAAGTAACTATTGGCGCGTGTTTTTTAGGCTTCTAGTCTCTAGTTTGGAGGAAGTGTGAGACATATACGGGAACGCTTACATTTACTTCAAGAAAGGAACTGTCGCAGAGTGGTTTGTGGGCTTGCAAAACTCCTTACTGGAAGTAGTGCGAGAGCCATATACAGGAAGGTGTCCATTGACTTAATGAAAGCAAGTAGAGTGGGGTGCAGTGGAAAATTGCTAAACTCTGACGTTGGAAGAAGTGTGAATTTCCGGTCATATTCAGTTAAGAAAGAAGTGATTACGTACGGAAGAGGATAGCTCTTAGCAGTAAGCAGTCCTGCATAGGGACACTTAAATTAACTTAGAGAGAGCAACTATCAGGTGGTGGCCTGTAGGGTGCTAAACTCTAGAATGGAAGAAGTGTGGGAGTGTCATAGAGAAGAACGCTTACATTCCCCAAGAGAAAGCAACTATCGTGGGGTGCTTTGTAGCACTAATAAACTCTGAGATTAGGAGAAGTGTGAGATTTACGTCTCAAACACACTTAAGAAAGAAGTCATCATGTAGCAAGCGGATAGCTCTTAGCCAGGAAGGAGTTATGGATGGGAACGCTTCCATTCCCTTAGAGAAAGCAACTGTCGGGGGGTAGCGTGTTGCCTTGTTTACTCTAGTTTGGAAGAAGTGTGGGAGTCCTAGATAGGAAATCTTACCTTCACTTAAAGAAAGAAATTATCCGTGGGTAATTTGCAGCTAAACTCCAGTTCGGAAGATGTGCAAGCGTCATATACAGGAAGATTTACATTCACTGAGAGAAAGCAACTATCAAGGGGTGCTTTGTAGGCTTGCTAAAGTCTAGTATGGAAAACGTGTGAGACAGTCATCTATAGGAACGCTTACATTCACTGAGAGAAAGCAACTATCGTGGGGTGCTTTGTAGCACTGGTAAATACTGAGATTGGAAGAAGTGTGAGCGGGTCCTCTGAAAGACACTTAAGAAAGAAGTCATTAGGTAGGAAGAGGAGAGTTCTTTGCCAGAAAGGAGTCATGTATGGGATCGCTTACAGTCACTTAAAGAAAGTATCCGGGTGCAATTTGTAGCTAAACTCTAGGTTAGAAGAACTTGGAGAGTCCCATATAAGAATGCTTACTTTCACCTGGAGAAAGCCACCATCAAAGAGTGGGTTTCAGGCTTACTGAACTCTAGTTTGGAAGACGTGTGAGATTCCTCCAGGAAAGCTTACACTCACTTAGAGAAAGTAACTATCGGTGGGTGCCTTGTAGGCTTGCTAAAGTGTAGTGTCGAACAAGGGGAAGAGTCATATATAGGATCACTTACATTCACTCCGTGAAACCAACTGTCGGGGGATGCCTTTTAGGGTTGCTAAACTCTAGTTTGGAAGAAGTGTGACAGTCATATATAGGAATTCTTACCTTCACTTAGTGAAAGCAAATATGGAGGGGTGGTGTGTCGCCTTTCGAATTTCCAGTTTGGAAGAAGTTCGAGAGTAATATATTGGGACCTTTCCAACCACTTAGGGAAAGCAACCTTTGGGGGTGGTGTGTATGCTTGTAGAACTCTAGATTGGAAGTACGAGAAAAATATCTGGGAGGGCTTACCTTGACACAGTGAAAGCCACTCTAGTGGGGTGTTCTGCAAGATGGCTAACCTCTGATATTTGAGGAAGTTGGAGAGTCCCGTCAAACATAATAAAGAAAGAAGTCATTAAATTGCAGGAGGGGAGCTGTTAGCCGAGACGAGTCACGTATAGGATAATTTACATTCGCTGAGAAAAATCAAGTATCAGGGGTGGATTGTAGGCTTTCCTACCTCTGAGACTGGAAGAAGTGTGAGGTTCCTGTGAAACACACGTGAAGACGAAGTCATTACGTAACAAGTAGACAACTCTTAGCCAGACGGGATTCATGATAGGAACAGTTACGTTGACTGAGAGAGAGCAACTGTTTGGTGGTGGGTTGAAGGTTTGTTCAACTCTAGTTTGAAGAAGGGCGAGAGTCATAGATAGGAATGCTTACATTCACTTACGGAAAACAAGTATAAAGGGCGGTTTGTAGGATTGCCAAACTATAGTTTGGAAGAAGTGCGAGAGTCATACAGAGCGAGGCTTAAATTCACTTAAAGAAAGTAACTACTGGCGCGTGTTTTTTAGGCTTCTAGTCTCTAGTTTGGAGGAAGTGTGAGACATATACGGGAACGCTTACATTTACCTCAAGAAAGGAACTGTCGCAGAGTGGTTTGTGGGCTTGCAAAACTCCTTACTGGAAGTAGTGCGAGAGCCATATACAGGAAGGCGTCCATTCACTTAATGAAAGCAAGTAGAGTGGGGTGCAGTGGAAAATTGCTAAACTCTGACGTTGGAAGAAGTGTGAATTTCCGGTCATATTCAGTTAAGAAAGAAGTGATTACGTACGGAAGAGGATAGCTCTTAGCAGTAAGCAGTCCTGCATAGGGACACTTAAATTAACTTAGAGAGAGCAACTATCAGGTGGTGGCCTGTAGGCTGCTAAACTCTAGAATGGAAGAAGTGTGAGAGTGTCGTAGAGAAGAACGCTTACATTCCCCAAGAGAAAGCAACTATCGTGGGGTGCTTTGTAGCACTAATAAAATCTTAGATTAGGAGAAGTGTGAGACTTACGTCTCAAACACACTTAAGAAAGAAGTCATCATGTAGCAAGCGGATAGCTCTTGGCCAGGAAGGAGCTATGGATGGGAACGCTTCCATTCCCTTAGAGAAAGCAACTGTCGGGGGGTGGCGTGTTGCCTGGTTTACTCTAGTTTGGAAGAAGTGTGGGAGTCCTAGATAGGAAGTCTTACCTTCACTTAAAGAAAGAAATTATCCGTGGGTAATTTGCAGCTAAACTCCAGTTCGGAAGATGTGCAAGCGTCATATACAGGAAGGTTTACATTCACTGAGAGAAAGCAACTATCAAGGGGTGCTTTGTAGGCTTGCTAAAGTCTAATATGGAAGACGTGCGAGACAGTCATCTATAGGAACGCTTACATTCACGGAGAGAAAGCAACTATCGTGGGGTGCTTTGTAGCACTGGTAAATACTGAGATTGGAAGAAGTGTGAGAGGTTCCTCTGAAAGACACTTAAGAAAGAAGTCATTAGGTAGGAAGAGGAGAGTTCTTTGCCAGAAAGGAGTCATGTATGGGATCGCTTACAGTCACTTAAAGAAAGTATCCGGGTGCAATTTGTAGCTAAACTCTAGGTTAGAAGAACTTGGAGAGTCCCATATAAGAATGCTTACTTTCTCCTGGAGAAAGCCACCATCAAAGAGTGGGTTTCAGGCTTACTGAACTCTAGTTTGGAAGACGTGTGAGATTCCTCCGGGAAAGCTTACACTCACTTAGAGAAAGCAACTATCGGTGGGTGCCTTGTAGGCTTGCTAAAGTGTAGTGTCGAACAAGGGGAAGAGTCATATATAGGATCACTTACATTCACTCCGTGAAACCAACTGTCGGGGGATGCCTTTTAGGGTTGCTAAACTCTAGTTTGGAAGAAGTGTGACAGTCATATATAGGAATTCTTACCTTCACTTAGTGAAAGCAAATATGGAGGGGTGGTGTGTGGCCTTTCAAATTTCCAGTTTGGAAGAAGTTCGAGAGTAATATATTGGGACCTTTCCAACCACTTAGGGAAAGCAACCTTTGGGGGTGGTGTGTATGCTTGTAGAACTCTAGATTGGAAGTACGAGAAAAATATCTGGGAGGGCTTACCTTGACACAGTGAAAGCCACTCTAGTGGGGTGTTCTGCAAGATGGCTAACCTCTGATATTTGAGGAAGTTGGAGAGTCCCGTCAAACATAATAAAGAAAGAAGTCATTAAATAGCAGGAGGGGAGCTCTTAGCCGAGACGAGTCACGTATAGGAAAATTTACATTCACTGAGAAAAATCAAGTATCAGGGGTGGATTTTAGGCTTTCCTACCTCTGAGACTGGAAGAAGTGTGAGGTTCCTGTGAAACACACGTGAAGACGAAGTCATTACGTAACAAGTGGACAACTCTTAGCCAGACGGGATTCATGATAGGAACAGTTACGTTGACTGAGAGAGAGCAACTGTTTGGTGGTGGGTTGAAGGTTTGTGCAACTCTAGTTTGAAGAAGGGCGAGAGTCATAGATGGGAATGCTTACATTCACTTACGGAAAACAAGTATAAAGGGCGGTTTGTAGGATTGCCAAACTATAGTTTGGAAGAAGTGCGAGAGTCATACAGAGCGAGGCTTAAATTCACTTAAAGAAAGTAACTATTGGCGCGTGTTTTTTAGGCTTCTAGTCTCTAGTTTGGAGGAAGTGTGAGACATATACGGGAACGCTTACATTTACTTCAAGAAAGGAACTGTCGCAGAGTGGTTTGTGGGCTTGCAAAACTCCTTACTGGAAGTAGTGCGAGAGCCATATACAGGAAGGCGTCCATTCACTTAATGAAAGCAAGTAGAGTGGGGTGCAGTGGAAAATTGCTAAACTCTGACGTTGGAAGAAGTGTGAATTTCCGGTCATATTCAGTTAAGAAAGAAGTGATTACGTACGGAAGAGGATAGCTCTTAGCAGTAAGCAGTCCTGCATAGGGACACTTAAATTAACTTAGAGAGAGCAACTATCAGGTGGTGGCCTGTAGGCTGCTAAACTCTAGAATGGAAGAAGTGTGAGAGTGTCATAGAGAAGAACGCTTACATTCCCCAAGAGAAAGCAACTATCGTGGGGTGCTTTGTAGCACTAATAAACTCTGAGATTAGGAGAAGTGTGAGATTTACGTCTCAAACACACTTAAGAAAGAAGTCATCATGTAGCAAGCGGATAGCTCTTAGCCAGGAAGGAGTTATGGATGGGAACGCTTCCATTCCCTTAGAGAAAGCAACTGTCGGGGGGTGGCGTGTTGCCTTGTTTACTCTAGTTTGGAAGAAGTGTGGGAGTCCTAGATAGGAAATCTTACCTTCACTTAAAGAAAGAAATTATCCGTGGGTAATTTGCAGCTAAACTCCAGTTCGGAAGATGTGCAAGCGTCATATACAGGAAGGTTGACATTCACTGAGAGAAAGCAACTATCAAGGGGTGCTTTGTAGGCTTGCTAAAGTCTAATATGGAAGACGTGCGAGACAGTCATCTATAGGAACGCTTACATTCACGGAGAGAAAGCAACTATCGTGGGGTGCTTTGTAGCACTGGTAAATACTGAGATTGGAAGAAGTGTGAGAGGTTCCTCTGAAAGACACTTAAAAAAGAAGTCATTAGGTAGGAAGAGGAGAGTTCTTTGCCAGAAAGGAGTCATGTATGGGATCGCTTACAGTCACTTAAAGAAAGTATCCGGGTGCAATTTGTAGCTAAACTCTAGGTTAGAAGAACTTGGAGAGTCCCATATAAGAATGCTTACTTTCACCTGGAGAAAGCCACCATCAAAGAGTGGGTTTCAGGCTTACTGAACTCTAGTTTGGAAGACATGTGAGATTCCTCCGGGAAAGCTTACTCGGTGGGTGCCTTTTAGGCTTGCTAAAGTGTAGTGTCGAACAAGGGGAAGAGTCATATATAGGATCACTTACATTCACTCCGTGAAACCAACTGTCGGGGGATGCCTTTTAGGGTTGCTAAACTCTAGTTTGGAAGAAGTGTGACAGTCATATATAGGAATTCTTACCTTCACTTAGTGAAAGCAAATATGGAGGGGTGGTGTGTCGCCTTTCGAATTTCCAGTTTGGAAGAAGTTCGAGAATAATATATTGGGACCTTTCCAACCACTTAGGGAAAGCAACCTTTGGGGGTGGTGTGTATGCTTGTAGAACTCTAGATTGGAAGTACGAGAAAAATATCTGGGAGGGCTTACCTTGACACAGTGAAAGCCACTCTAGTGGGGTGTTCTGCAAGATGGCTAACCTCTGATATTTGAGGAAGTTGGAGAGTCCCGTCAAACATAATAAAGAAATAAGTCATTAAATAGCAGGAGGGGAGCTCTTAGCCGAAACGAGTCACGTATAGGAAAATTTACATTCACTGAGAAAATTCAAGTATCAGGGGTGGATTGTAGTCTTTCCTACCTCTCAGACTGGAAGAAGTGTGAGGTTCCTGTGAGACACACGTGAAGACGAAGTCATTACGTAACAAGTGGACAACTCTTAGCCAGACGGGATTCATGATAATAACAGTTACGTTGACTGAGAGAGAGCAACTGTTTGGTGGTGGGTTGAAGGTTTGTTCAACTCTAGTTTGAAGAAGGGCGAGAGTCATAGATAGGAATGCTTACATTCACTTACGGAAAACAAGTATAAAGGGCGGTTTGTAGGATTGCCAAACTATAGTTTGGAAGAAGTGCGAGAGTCATACAGAGCGAGGCTTAAATTCACTTAAAGAAAGTAACTATTGGCGCGTGTTTTTTAGGCTTCTAGTCTCTAGTTTGGAGGAAGTGTGAGACATATACGGGAACGCTTACATTTACTTCAAGAAAGGAACTGTCGCAGAGTGGTTTGTGGGCTTGCAAAACTCCTTACTGGAAGTAGTGCGAGAGCCATATACAGGAAGGCGTCCATTCACTTAATGAAAGCAAGTAGAGTGGGGTGCAGTGGAAAATTGCTAAACTCTGACGTTGGAAGAAGTGTGAATTTCCGGTCATATTCAGTTAAGAAAGAAGTGATTACGTACGGAAGAGGATAGCTCTTAGCAGTAAGCAGTCCTGCATAGGGACACTTAAATTAACTTAGAGAGAGCAACTATCAGGTGGTGGCCTGTAGGCTGCTAAACTCTAGAATGGAAGAAGTGTGAGAGTGTCGTAGAGAAGAACGCTTACATTCCCCAAGAGAAAGCAACTATCGTGGGGTGCTTTGTAGCACTAATAAACTCTGAGATTAGGAGAAGTGTGAGATTTACGTCTCAAACACACTTAAGAAAGAAGTCATCATGTAGCAAGCGGATAGCTCTTAGCCAGGAAGGCGTTATGGATGGGAACGCTTCCATTCCCTTAGAGAAAGCAACTGTCGGGGGGTGGCGTGTTGCCTTGTTTACTCTAGTTTGGAAGAAGTGTGGGAGTCCTAGATAGGAAATCTTACCTTCACTTAAAGAAAGAAATTATCCATGGGTAATTTGCAGCTAAACTCCAGTTCGGAAGATGTGCAAGCGTCATATACAGGAAGGTTCACATTCACTGAGAGAAAGCAACTATCAAGGGGTGCTTTGTAGGCTTGCTAAAGTCTAGTATGGAAGACGTGCGAGAGAGTCATCCATAGGAACACTTACATTCACGGAGAGAAAGCAACTATCGTGGGGTGCTTTGTAGCACTGGTAAATACTGAGATTGGAAGAAGTGTGAGAGGTTCCTCTGAAAGACACTTAAGAAAGAAGTCATTATGTAGGAAGAGTACAGTTCTTTGCCAGAAAGGAGTCATGTATGGGATCGCTTACAGTCACTTAAAGAAAGTATCCGGGTGCAATTTGTAGCTAAACTCTAGGTTAGAAGAACTTGGAGAGTCCCATATAAGAATGCTTACTTTCACCTGGAGAAAGCCACCATCAAAGAGTGGGTTTCAGGCTTACTGAACTCTAGTTTGGAAGACGTGTGAGATTCCTCCGGGAAAGCTTACACTCACTTAGAGAAAGCAACTATCGGTGGGTGCCTTGTAGGCTTGCTAAAGTGTAGTGTCGAACAAGGGGAAGAGTCATATATAGGATCACTTACATTCACTCCGTGAAACCAACTGTTGGGGGATGCCTTTTAGGGTTGCTAAACTCTAGTTTGGAAGAAGTGTGACAGTCATATATAGGAATTCTTACCTTCACTTAGTGAAAGCAAATATGGAGGGGTGGTGTGTCGCCTTTGGAATTTCCAGTTTGGAAGAAGTTCGAGAGTAATATATTGGGACCTTTCCAACCACTTAGGGAAAGCAACCTTTGGGGGTGGTGTGTATGCTTGTAGAACTCTAGATTGGAAGTACGAGAAAAATATCTGGGAGGGCTTACCTTGACACAGTGAAAGCCACTCTAGTGGGGTGTTCTGCAAGATGGCTAACCTCTGATATTTGAGGAAGTTGGAGAGTCCCGTCAAACATAATAAAGAAAGAAGTCATTAAATAGCAGGAGGGGAGCTCTTAGCCGAAACGAGTCACATATAGGAAAATTTACATTCGCTGAGAAAAATCAAGTATCAGGGGTGGATTGTAGGCTTTCCTACCTCTGAGACTGGAAGAAGTGTGAGGTTCCTGTGAGACACACGTGAAGACGAAGTCATTACGTAACAAGTGGACAACTCTTAGCCAGACGGGATTCATGATAGGAACAGTTACGTTGACTGAGAGAGAGCAACTGTTTGGTGGTGGGTTGAAGGTTTGTTCAACTCTAGTTTGAAGAAGGGCGAGAGTCATAGATAGGAATGCTTACATTCACTTACGGAAAACAAGTATAAAGGGCGGTTTGTAGGATTGCCAAACTATAGTTTGGAAGAAGTGCGAGAGTCATACAGAGCGAGGCTTAAATTCACTTAAAGAAAGTAACTATTGGCGCGTGTTTTTTAGGCTTCTAGTCTCTAGTTTGGAGGAAGTGTGAGACATATACGGGAACGCTTACATTTACTTCAAGAAAGGAACTGTCGCAGAGTGGTTTGTGGGCTTGCAAAACTCCTTACTGGAAGTAGTGCGAGAGCCATATACAGGAAGGCGTCCATTCACTTAATGAAAGCAAGTAGAGTGGGGTGCAGTGGAAAATTGCTAAACTCTGACGTTGGAAGAAGTGTGAATTTCCGGTCATATTCAGTTAAGAAAGAAGTGATTACGTACGGAAGAGGATAGCTCTTAGCAGTAAGCAGTCCTGCATAGGGACACTTAAATTAACTTAGAGAGAGCAACTATCAGGTGGTGGCCTGTAGGCTGCTAAGCTCTAGAATGGAAGAAGTGTGGGAGTGTCATAGAGAAGAACGCTTACATTCCCCAAGAGAAAGCAACTATCGTGGGGTGCTTTGTAGCACTAATAAACTCTGAGATTAGGAGAAGTGTGAGATTTACGTCTCAAACACACTTAAGGAAGAAGTCATCATGTAGCAAGCGGATAGCTCTTAGCCAGGAAGGAGTTATGGATGGGAACGCTTCCATTCCCTTAGAGAAAGCAACTGTCGGGGGGTGGCGTGTTGCCTTGTTTACTCTAGTTTGGAAGAAGTGTGGGAGTCCTAGATAGGAAATCTTACCTTCACTTAAAGAAAGAAATTATCCGTGGGTAATTTGCAGCTAAACTCCAGTTCGGAAGATGTGCAAGCGTCATATACAGGAAGGTTTACATTCACTGAGAGAAAGCAACTATCAAGGGGTGCTTTGTAGGCTTGCTAAAGTCTAATATGGAAGACGTGCGAGACAGTCATCTATAGGAACGCTTACATTCACGGAGAGAAAGCAACTATCGTGGGGTGCTTTGTAGCACTGGTAAATACTGAGATTGGAAGAAGTGTGAGAGGTTCCTCTGAAAGACACTTAAGAAAGAAGTCATTATGTAGGAAGAGTACAGTTCTTTGCCAGAAAGGAGTCATGTATGGGATCACTTACAGTCACTTAAAGAAAATATCCGGGTGTAATTTGTAGCTAAACTCTAGGTTAGAAGAACTTTGAGAGTCCCATATAAGAATGCTTACTTTCTCCTGGAGAAAGCCACTATCAAAGAGTGGGTTTCAGGCTTACTGAACTCTAGTTTGGAAGACATGTGAGATTCCTCCGGGAAAGCTTACACTCACTTAGAGAAAGCAACTATCGGTGGGTGCCTTGTAGGCTTGCTAAAGTGTAGTGTCGAACAAGGGGAAGAGTCATATATAGGATCACTTACATTCACTCCGTGAAACCAACTGTCGGGGGATGCCTTTTAGGGTTGCTAAACTCTAGTTTGGAAGAAGTGTGACAGTCATATATAGGAATTCTTACCTTCACTTAGTGAAAGCAAATATGGAGGGGTGGTGTGTCGCCTTTGGAATTTCCAGTTTGGAAGAAGTTCGAGAGTAATATATTGGGACCTTTCCAACCACTTAGGGAAAGCAACCTTTGGGGGTGGTGTGTATGCTTGTAGAACTCTAGATTGGAAGTACGAGAAAAATATCTGGGAGGGCTTACCTTGACACAGTGAAAGCCACTCTAGTGGGGTGTTCTGCAAGATGGCTAACCTCTGATATTTGAGGAAGTTGGAGAGTCCCGTCAAACATAATAAAGAAAGAAGTCATTAAATAGCAGGAGGGGAGCTCTTAGCCGAAACGAGTCATGTATAGGAAAATTTACATTCACTGAGAAAAATCAAGTATCAGGGGTGGATTGTAGGCTTTCCTGCCTCTGAGACTGGAAGAAGTGTGAGGTTCCTGTTAAACACACGTAAAGACGAAGTCATTATGTAACAAGTGGACAACTCTTAGCCAGACGGGATTCATGATAGGAACAGTTACGTTGACTGAGAGAGAGCAACTGTTTGGTGGTGGGTTGAAGGTTTGTTAAACTCTAGTTTGAAGAAGGGCGAGAGTCATATATAGGAATGCTTACATTGACTTACGGAAAAAAGTATAAAGGGCGGTTTGTAGGATTGCCAAACTATAGTTTGGAAGAAGTGCGAGAGTCATACAGAGCGAGGCTTAAATTCACTTAAAGAAAGCAACTGTCGGCGGGTGATTTTTAGGCTTCTAGTCTCTAGTTTGGAGGAAGTGTGAGACATATACGGGAACGCTTACATTTACTTCAAGAAAGGAACTGTCGCAGAGTGGTTTGTGGGCTTGCAAAACTCCTTACTGGAAGTAGTGCGAGAGCCATATACAGGAAGGCGTCCATTCACTTAATGAAAGCAAGTAGAGTGGGGTGCAGTGGAAAATTGCTAAACTCTGACGTTGGAAGAAGTGTGAATTTCCGGTCATATTCAGTTAAGAAAGAAGTGATTACGTACGGAAGAGGATAGCTCTTAGCAGTAAGCAGTCCTGCATAGGGACACTTAAATTAACTTAGAGAGAGCAACTATCAGGTGGTGGCCTGTAGGCTGCTAAGCTCTAGAATGGAAGAAGTGTGGGAGTGTCATAGAGAAGAACGCTTACATTCCCCAAGAGAAAGCAACTATCGTGGGGTGCTTTGTAGCACTAATAAACTCTGAGATTAGGAGAAGTGTGAGATTTACGTCTCAAACACACTTAAGGAAGAAGTCATCATGTAGCAAGCGGATAGCTCTTAGCCAGGAAGGAGTTATGGATGGGAACGCTTCCATTCCCTTAGAGAAAGCAACTGTCGGGGGGTGGCGTGTTGCCTTGTTTACTCTAGTTTGGAAGAAGTGTGGGAGTCCTAGATAGGAAATCTTACCTTCACTTAAAGAAAGAAATTATCCGTGGGTAATTTGCAGCTAAACTCCAGTTCGGAAGATGTGCAAGCGTCATATACAGGAAGGTTTACATTCACTGAGAGAAAGCAACTATCAAGGGGTGCTTTGTAGGCTTGCTAAAGTCTAATATGGAAGACGTGCGAGACAGTCATCTATAGGAACGCTTACATTCACGGAGAGAAAGCAACTATCGTGGGGTGCTTTGTAGCACTGGTAAATACTGAGATTGGAAGAAGTGTGAGAGGTTCCTCTGAAAGACACTTAAGAAAGAAGTCATTATGTAGGAAGAGTACAGTTCTTTGCCAGAAAGGAGTCATGTATGGGATCACTTACAGTCACTTAAAGAAAATATCCGGGTGTAATTTGTAGCTAAACTCTAGGTTAGAAGAACTTTGAGAGTCCCATATAAGAATGCTTACTTTCTCCTGGAGAAAGCCACTATCAAAGAGTGGGTTTCAGGCTTACTGAACTCTAGTTTGGAAGACATGTGAGATTCCTCCGGGAAAGCTTACACTCACTTAGAGAAAGCAACTATCGGTGGGTGCCTTGTAGGCTTGCTAAAGTGTAGTGTCGAACAAGGGGAAGAGTCATATATAGGATCACTTACATTCACTCCGTGAAACCAACTGTCGGGGGATGCCTTTTAGGGTTGCTAAACTCTAGTTTGGAAGAAGTGTGACAGTCATATATAGGAATTCTTACCTTCACTTAATGAAAGCAAATATGGAGGGGTGGTGTGTCGCCTTTGGAATTTCCAGTTTGGAAGAAGTTCGAGAGTAATATATTGGGACCTTTCCAACCACTTAGGGAAAGCAACCTTTGGGGGTGGTGTGTATGCTTGTAGAACTCTAGATTGGAAGTACGAGAAAAATATCTGGGAGGGCTTACCTTGACACAGTGAAAGCCACTCTAGTGGGGTGTTCTGCAAGATGGCTAACCTCTGATATTTGAGGAAGTTGGAGAGTCCCGTCAAACATAATAAAGAAAGAAGTCATTAAATAGCAGGAGGAGAGCTCTTAGCTGAAACGAGTCATGTATAGGAAAATTTACATTCACTGAGAAAAATCAAGTATCAGGGGTGGATTGTAGGCTTTCCTGCCTCTGAGACTGGAAGAAGTGTGAGGTTCCTGTGAAACACACGTAAAGACGAAGTCATTATGTAACAAGTGGACAACTCTTAGCCAGACGGGATTCATGATAGGAACAGTTACGTTGACTGAGAGAGAGCAACTGTTTGGTGGTGGGTTGAAGGTTTGTTAAACTCTAGTTTGAAGAAGGGCGAGAGTCATATATAGGAATGCTTACATTGACTTACGGAAAAAAGTATAAAGGGCGGTTTGTAGGATTGCCAAACTATAGTTTGGAAGAAGTGCGAGAGTCATACAGAGCGAGGCTTAAATTCACTTAAAGAAAGCAACTGTCGGCGGGTGATTTTTAGGCTTCTAGTCTCTAGTTTGGAGGAAGTGTGAGACATATACGGGAACGCTTACATTTACTTCAAGAAAGGAACTGTCGCAGAGTGGTTTGTAGGCTTTCAAAACTCATTACCGGAATGGATTGCGGGAGCCATATACAGGAAGGCGTCCATTCACTTAATGAAAGCAAGTATATCGGGTGCAGTGGAAAATTGCTAAACTCTGACGTTCGAAGAAGTGTGAATTTCCTGTCAAACACATGTAAGAATTAAGTCATTAAGTTGGAAGAGGATAGCTCTTAGCATTAAGGAGTACTGCATAAGGGTACTAAAATTAACTTAGAGAGAGCAACTATCAGGTGGTGGCCTGTAGGCTGCTAAACTCTAGAATGGAAGAAGTGTGAGAGCGCCATAGATAAGAACGCTTACATTCTCCTAGAGAGAGCAACTATCGTCGGGCGCTTTGTAGCACTGGTCAATTCTGAGATTAGGTGACGTGTGAGATTTACGTCTCAAACACACTTATGAAAGAAGTCATCATGTAGCAAGAGGATAGCTCTTAGCCAGAATAAAGTTATGGATGGGAACGCTTCTATTCCCTTAGAGAAAGCAACTCTTGGGGGGGTGGCGTATTGCCTTGTTAACTCTAGTTTGGAAAAAGTGTTGGAGTCCTATATAGGAAATCTTACATTCACTTAAAGAAAGAAATTATCCATGGGTAATTTGCAGCTAAATTCCAGTGTGGACGATGTGCAAGCGTCATATACAGGAAGGTTTACATTCACTGAGAGAAAGCAACTATCAAGGGGTGCTTTGTAGGCTTGCTAAACTCTAGAATGGAAGACGTGCGAGAGTGTCATCTATAGGAATGCTTACATTCACTGAGAGAAAGCCACTATCATGGGTAGCACTGGTAAATACTGAGATTGGAAGAAGTGTGAGAGGTTTCCTCTCAAAGACACTTAAGAAGTCATTATGTAGGAAGAGAAGAGTTCTTTGCCAGAAACGAGTCATGTATGGGATCTCTTACAGTCACTTAAAGAAACTATCCGGGTGTAATTTGTAGCTAAACTCTAGGTCAGAAGAACTTTGAGAGTCATATATAAGAATGCTTACTTTGGCCTGGAGAAAGCCACTATCAAAGAGTGGTTTTTAGGCTTACTGAATTCTAGTTTGGAAGAAATGTGAGATTCCTCTGGGAAAGCTTACATTCACTTAGCGAAAGCAACTATCGGTGGGTGCCTTGTAGGCTTGCTAAAGTGTAGTGTCGAAGAAGTGGAAGAGTCATATATAGGATCACTTACATTCACTCCGTGAAACCAACTGTCGTGGGATGCCTTTTAGGGTTGCTAAACTCTAGTTTGGAAGAAGTGTGACAGTCATATATAGGAATTCTTACCTTCACTTAGTGAAAGCAAATATGGAGGGGTGGTGTGTCGCCTTGTGAAACTCCAGTTTGGAAGAAGTTCGAGAGTAATATATTGGGACATTTACAACCACTTAGAAAAAGCAACCTTTGTGGGTGGTGTGTATGCTTGTAAAACTCTAGATTGGAAGTACGAGAAAAACATATGGGAGGGCTTACCTTTACACAGTGAAAGCCACTCTAGTGGGGTGTTCTGCATGATGGCTAACCTGTGATATTTGAGGAAGTGTGAGATTCCTGTCAAACATAATAAAGAAAGAAGTCAATAAATAACAGGAAGGGAGCTCTTAGCCGAAACGAGTGATGTATAGGAAAATTTACATTCACTGAGAAAAATCAAGTATCAGGGGTGGATTGTAGGCTTTCCTACCTCTGAGACTGGAAGAAGTGTGACCTTCCTTTGAAACACACGTAAAGATGAAGTCATTATGTAAAAAGTGGACAGCTCTTAGCCAGACGGCAGTCATGATAGGAACAGTTACGTTGACTTAGAGAGAGCAACTGTTTGGTGGTGCTTTGTAGGTTTGTTAAACTCTAGTTTGAAGAAGGGCGAGAGTCATATATAGGAATGCTTACATTCACTTACGGAAAACAACTATAAGGGGCGGTTTGTAGTATTTCCAAACTATAGTTTGGAAGAAGTGCGAGAGTCATACAGAGCAAGGTTTAATTCACTTAAGGAAAGCAACTGTCGGCGGGTGATTTTTAGGCTTCTAGTCTCTAGTTTGGAGGAAGTGTGAGACTTATATGGGAACGCTTTCATTTACTTCAAGAAAGGAACTGTCGCAGAGTGGTTTGCAGGCTTGCAAAAGTCCTTACCGGAAGTAATGCAAGAGCCATATACAGGAAGTCGTCCACTCACTTAATGAAAGCAAGTATAGTGGGGTGCAGTGGAAAATTGCTAAACTCTGACATTGGAGGAAGTGTGACTTTCCTGTCAATCACACGTAAGAAAGAAGTCATTATGTTGGAAGAGGATAGCTCTTAGCAGTAAGCATTCCTGCATAGGGACACTTAAATTAACTTAGAGAGAGCAACTATCAGGTGGTGGCCTGTAGGCTGCTAAACTCTAGAATGGAAGAAGTGTGAGAGTGTCATAGATAAGAACGCTTACATTCCCCAAGAGAAAGCAACTATCGTGGGGCGCTTTGTAGCACTAGTAAACTCTAAGATTAGGAGAAGTGTGAAATTTATGTCTCAAACACACTTAAGAAAGAAGTCATCATGTAGCAAGAGGATAGCTCTTAGCCAGAAAGGAGTGATGGATGGGAACACTTCTATTCCCTTAGATAAAGCAACTGTCGGGGGGGTGGCGTGTTGCCTTGTTAACTCTAGTTTGGAAGAAGTGTTGGAGTCCTAGATAGGAAATCTTACATTCACTTAAAGAAAGAAATTATCAGTGGGTAATTTGCAGCTAAACTCCAGTTCGGAAGATGTGCAAGCGTCATATACAGGAAGGTTTACATTGACTGAGAGAAAGCAACTATCAAGGGGTGCTTTGTAGGCTTGCTAAAGTCTAGAATGGAATACGTGCGAGACAGTCATCTGTAGGAATGCTTACATTCACGGAGAGAAAGCAACTATCGTGGGGTGCTTTGTAGCACTATTAAACACTGAGATTGGAAGAAGTGTGAGAGTTTCCTGTCCAAATCACTTAAGAAAGAAGTCATTATGTATGAAGAGGTTAGCTCTTAGCCAGAAAGGAGTCCTGTATGGGACCGCTTACTTTCACTTAGATAAAGCAACTATTCAGGGTGGTGTGTAGTCTTGCTAAACTCTAGTTTGGGGGAAGTGTAAGAGTCCTATATAGGAACGCTTACATTCACTTAAAGAAAGAAACTATTGGGGGGTAATTTGTAGCTAAACTCTCGTTTGGAGGAAGTGTAAGAGTCATGTATAGGAATGCTTACATTCACTTACAGAAAGGAACTCTCAAGGGGTGGTTTGTAGGCTTGCTAAACTCTAGTTTGGAAGAAATGCAAGAGTCATATAGAGGAACGTTAACATTCACTCAGTGAAAGCAACTATCAAGGAGTGGTTTTTAGGCTTGCTGAACTCTAGTTTGGAAGAAATGTGAGAGTCATTTGGGAACGCTTACATTCACTTAGAGAAAGCAACCATCGGCGGGTGCCTTGTAGGCTTGCTAAACTATAGTTTGAAGAAGTGCAAGAGTCATATATAGGATCACTTACATTCACTCAATGAAAGCCTTTTAGGGTGGCTAAACTCTAGTTGGGAAGAAGTGTGAGAGTCATATATAGGAATTCTTACCTTCACTTTGTGAAAGCAAATATGGAGGGGTGTTTTTTCATCTTGCTAAACTCTAGTTTGGAAGAAGTTCGAGAGTAATATATAGGGATATTCACAGCTACTTAGAGAACGAAACTATTGGGGGTCATGTGTACGCTTTCAAAACTCTAGATTCAAAGAAGGACGAGAAAAATATATGGGAGGGCTTACATTCTCATAGTGAAAGCAACTCTAGCGGGGTGTTTTGCAGGATTGCTAACCTCTGAGATTGGAAGAAGTGTGAGATTCCTGTCAAACATAGTTAAGAAAGAAGTCATTCCATAGCAAGAGGAGAGCTCTTAGCCAGAAGGAGTCATGTATAGGAACGCTTCCATTCACTGAGAAATATGAACTATCTGGGCATGAATTTTTAAGGTTGAAACCCTGAGAATGGAAGAATTGTGGGAGTTTCCTGTCAAACACAATTTAGAAAAAGTCATTACAAAGGAAGAGGATAGCTCTTCGCCCGAAAAGAGTCATGTATTGGAATGCTTACACTCACTGAGAGGAACCAACTATTGGGGGGGGGGGGTGCCTAGGCTCTTACTAAAGTCTAGAATTTAAAAAGTGTGAACGATATAGCTAGGATCGCTTCCATTCACTTAGTGACAGCATCTATCGGGGTGGGTGGGGGAGTTTGGTAGGATTGCTCTACTCTGAGATTGGAAGAAAGGGGAGTTTTCTGTCAAAAACACTTAAGTAAGAAGTCTTTACATAGGAAGAGGATAGCTCTTAGTGAGAAAGGAGTCATTTGTGGGAACGCTTCCAATCACTGAGAAACAGCAACTGTTGGTGAGTGGATTGTAGGCTTGCTGAACTCTGAGAATGGAAGAAGTGTGATTCTTTCTCATTAAGCACACTAAAGCAAGTGTAATTTCCTAGGAGAGGATAACTATTATCAGAAAGGAGTCATATAGAGAACGCTTACTTACACTCTAGAGGGTGGTTTGTAGGCTTGCTAAAGTCTAGTTTGGAAAAGTATGAGAGTCATATATAGGAATGCTTATCTTCAGTTAGAGAAAGCAACTATTGGGGGGAGGGCAGTTTGTAGGCTTGCTAAACTCTAGTTTGGAACAAGTGCGATAGTCATACATAGGAATGATTACATTCACTTAGAGAAAGCAAGCATCGAGGGGTAGTCTTTAGGCTTGCTGAACTCCAGTTTGAAAGAACTGCTAAAGTCATATACAGGAATGCTTACATTCAATTAGAGAAAGCAACTATCGGGGGGTGGTTTGTGGTCTTGCCAAAATCTGGTTTGGAAGAAGTGCGAGAGTAATATATAGGGACAATTACAGCCACTTAGAGAAAGCAACTATTGGGGGTGGTGTGTAGCCTTGCAAAACTCTAGATTTGAAGAAGTACGAGAAAAATATATGGGAAGGCTTACATTCATGTAGTGAAAGCAACTCTAGTGGGGTGTTTTGCAGGATTGCGAAACTCTGAGATTTGAAGAAGTGTGAGATTCCTGTCAAGTATAATTAATTAAGAAAGAAATCATTCTGTAGGAAGAGGAGAGCTCTTAGTCGAAAGGATTCATGTATAGGAACGTTTACATTCACTGAGAAAAATCAACTAACGGGGGGGGGGGGTGTTGTAGGCTTTCCTAACTCTGACGTTGGAAGAAGTGTGAGTTTCCTGTGAAACACTGTTAAGGATGAAGTCATTATGTAAAAAGTGGATACCTCTTAGCCAGATGGGATTCATGATAGGAACACTTACATTGACTGAGAGGAACAACTGTTGGGTGGTGGTTTGTAGGCTTGCTAAACTCTAGTTTGGAAGAAATGCGAGAGTCATATAGAGGAACGTTAACATTCACTCAGTGAAAGCAAGTATCGGGGTGGTTTTTAGGCTTGCTGAACTGTAGTTTGGAAGAAATGTGCCAGTCATTGAGGAACGCTTACATTCACTAGAGAAATCAACTATCGGGGGGGTGCCTTGTAGGCTTGCTAAACTCTAATTTGGAAAAAGTGCAAAGGCCATATATAGGAATGCTTACATTTTCTTAGAGAAAGCAACTATCAGGAGCTGCTTTGTTGGCTTGCTAAACTCTAATTTGGAAGAAGTACTAGAGTCATATATGGGAATGCTTACATTCACTGAGCAAAACGCACTATCGGGGGTTGGATTTTAGGTTACTTACTCATATAATGGAAGATGTGTTAGAGTTCCTGTCAAACACACTTAGGAAAGAAGTCTTTTAGTAGGAAGAGGATAAGTATTTGGCACAAAGAAGTCATATATAGGAATGCTTACATTCATTTAGAGAAAGCAACTATGAGGGGATGGATTGTAGGCTTGCTTAACTCTGAGAATTGAAGAAGTGTGAGAGTTTCCTGTCAAACACACTTAATAGAGAATTCATTTCATAGGAAGGGGATAACTCTTAGCCAGAAAGGAGTCATATACAGGAGCACTTACAGTCAATTGGAGAAAAAAACTATCTGCGGGTGGTTTGTAGGGTTAGGGTTAATTTTAGGTTTCAGGGTTAGTGTTTGGGTCAGGGTTAGGGTTAGGGGTTGGGTGATGGGTTAGGGTCAGTGTTAGGGTTGTTAGACTTAGGGTTAGGGTTAGTGGTTTAGGGTTAGGGTTGGAGTTAGGATTAAGGCTTAGGGGTTAGAGTTAGTGGTTAGGGGTTAGGGTTAGGAGTTGGGGGGGTTAGGGTTATGGAATGGGATTAGGGTTAGGGGTTAGTCTTAAGCATTAGGGTGAGGGTTAGGGGTTATGGTTAGAATTAGGGGTTAGGGTTAGGGTCAGGGCTAGGGCTAGGTTTAGGGTTCAGGCTAGGGTTAGGTTAGCTTTAGGCCTGTGTAGCACGTGGTGTGCCAAGTGTGGGGTATGCGCGTGTAGTATGTGGTGTGTGGAGTGCGTGGCATGTGTGTGTAACACGTGATGTGTGGAGTCACATGTAGCACGTGGTGTGCTGAGTGTGTGGTATGCAGGTGTAGCACGTGGTGTGCAAAGTGTTGTATGCGTGTGTTGCATGTGATATGTGGTATGTGCGTGTAGCACATAGTTTGCACGTTTGCGCGTTTATCAAGTGGTGTGCAGACCACATCATATGCACCTGTAGGATGCGGTGCGCGGAGTGCTCAGCATGGTGTGTAGCTTGCGGTGCGCAGAATGAGCAGTATGTGCGTGTAGTGCACGTTGTGCAGAGCGTGCGCTATGTGCGTGTGGTGTGTGGTGTGCGGAGCGCATGGTATGCTCTTGTAGCAGGTGGTGTCCAGAGTGCACGGTATGCGTGTGTAACAGGTGGTGTCTGGAGTGTTTAGTATGTGCGCGTAGCAGCTGGTGCTCGGTATGGGCGTGTAGTGTGTGATGCAGAAAGTGCGAGTTATGTGCGTGTAGAGTGTGGTTCGTAGAGTGCGCGGTATGCACGTGTAGCACATGGTGTGGGGAGTGTGTGGTATTTGCGTGTAGCAGGTGGTGTGAGATATATGTATGTAGCTCGTGGTGTGAGGAGCGCGCCGTATGCGTGTGTAGTGCTAGATCCACAGAGCATGCAGTATGCGCATGTAGCGCTAGGTGCGTGGAGTGTGCAGTATGTGCATGTAGCAGGTGGTGCATGGAGCACCCGAATGTGCGTGTAGGAGGTGGTGCATGGAGTGCCCAGAATGCGTGTGTAGCATGTGTTATGTGCGTGAAACCCACGGTGCACCGAGCACGCAGTATGAGCCTGTAGTGCGAGGTATGTGTAGCACGCATGGTGTGTGGAGAGCATGGTATGTGTGTGTAGAAGGTGGTGCGTGGAGCGTGTGCTATGTGTGTAGCACATGGTGCGTGGAGCGCTCAGTATGTGCGTAGTGCATGGACCGTGCAGTATGCATGTGTAGTGTGAGGTGCACGTATAGCGCGGTATGCACGTGTAGAGGTGGTGTGAGGAGCATGCAGTATGTGCGTGTAGCACATGGTGTATGGAGTGAGTACTATGCGCGTGTAGCAGGTGGTGTGCGAAGTGTGTGGTATGTGTGTGTAGCGTGAATGGTGCACTGAGCGTGTGGTATGGGCGTGTAGAGGTGGTATGCAGAGTGCGCGGTATGCGCGTGTACCAGGTGGTGTGCAGAGCTCGCTATGTACATGTAGCAGGTGGTGCGCTGAGCGCACGGGATGCGCGTGTAGCAGGTGGTCTCTGCATCACACGGGATGCGTCTGTAGCACGTGGTGTGTGGTGTGCGAGGTAGACGCGTGTAGCACGTGGTGTGCTGGAGTTTGCCTGGGATGATTGTTATGGGGACTCAGGACTTGTCTGTGGTTTCTAAATGTTTGGAGTGTGGGGCTAGTTCCGGGATAATCTTATTTGTCCTATTCATTCATTTATAGTTTCGTTACAGAAAAGATGATGAGATAATGGGTTTTTTTTTTTTTTTTTTTTTTGAGACAGAGTCTCACTCTGTTGCCCAGGCTAGAGTGAGTGCCGTGGCGTCAGCCTAGCTCACAGCAACCTCAAACTCCTGAGCTCAAGCGATCCTCCTGTCTCAGCCTCCCGAGTAGCTGGGACTACAGGCATGCGCCACCATGCCCGGCTAATTTTTTCTATATATATTTTTAGCTGTCCATATAATTTCTTTCTATTTTTTTTAGTAGAGGTGGGGTCTCGCTCTTGCTCAGGCTGGTCTCGAACTCCTGAGCTCAAACGATCCGCCCACCTCGGCCTCCCAGAGTGCTAGGATTACAGGCGTGAGCCACCGCGCCCGGCCAAGAGATAATGGGTTTTGATTAACTTAACCACAGAGTTTAAAAGGAACAATGGCTACTCCAGGAAAAGGCAGCTCAGTTACAGATGCTAGAGAAAGACTCACCCTAAACACCTGAGTGAGATGGCTAAAGTGGACAAAGAAAATGAAGCAGGGAGATTTCAGGACTTAAACATATTGAAACTTTAACCTATAAAGGAAAGGATGTTTAATCTTGGGACCTTAATTTTTCCCAGGAAATTTTAGAATGAGGTGATATGCATACTGTTCAGATTTAGGGATTGTGTATATTGCTGGTACTGGGTATTTCTGTTGTCATTTAAGCTCCCTGCTTCATCTGTGGAGCGCTATACTGGACAATAGGACAGACAATTAGAGAATGAGAAAAGAGATTTGAGAGTGAATTTTTATTCTAAGTTGAGTGTGACCTTAGAGTCAATCTCATTAATGAACTGTTCTGACCCAGTGCAGAATGTTCTGGGAGCAAAAGTTCTGGTGAGCCCTGAGAAAATATAAAGAAACAATCACTGGTATTAAAGTTTGATCTAGGAAACTCTTTCAGGGCTCCCATGAGGTCAAAACTACTTTCATAATAATACATTACTGCCTTTTTCACTCTTCTCTCTCACATGTATATAGTTGAAGTTTCCAAGGGCTCCACGACATTGCTCAGAAGTTTTCATAGCCCCTGCCACCTTCTGCTTACCCTCTCTGTGGAACGAGTCCATTTGTATTCTCTTATATCTTGCTGAGTTTCCTTAAGATCATCATTTTGAATTCCTTTCCAGGCAATTTGTAAATTTGCATTTATTTTCAGTTGCTGGAAAATTATTGTGTTTCTTTGGTGGTGCCATGTTTCCTTGCCTTTTCGTGTTTCTTGTGTCCCTGCATTGACCTGTTATTAAATATATCTTCTCCATCTCCCTCCATTTGTCCCATGGGGAATGGTTCACGCATGTTCTAAAGCTCATTAGAAAACATGCCCTTAAGCAGCTGTACTGGTAAGCACAGAACCAAACACCTTCACTGTGTATTTTCCTTCACTGAGAAAAAATAAGCCCTGACTTATTTTTATGTACATTCACACACACACACACACACACTCAGAGAGAGAAAGAATGCACATGTTGTGATCTTGTGAGAAACAATTTAGTTTAGTAGTTCTGAGCATAAACTCTGGCACTAGACTGGGTACATCTGAGTTCTGCCTGTGGCTCCCTATCTCTGTACCTTGGGCAAGTTACTTAACCTTTTTGCCCCATCTTTATAATAAGGATAATAATGGTGCCTATGCTACAGCATGAAAATTACATGAAAAAAATACATAATGTACTTAGAACAGTGCCTGGCACCAGCTTAATGCTATTTAATTGTTTAATATAGTTGTATAACAAGAATCTATCTTGACTGTATGCGTAATTTAGGCACTGCTGGGTGGAAGGCATTTTAGGAGTTGTTAAGGAAGGTGGGGAGAAGAAAGTGGGGATGATTTGCTGGACATGGCAAAGGTACACTCAAGCACCTAAAAATCTGTTTCAATTAATAGGGAGTGTAAGTAAATATGCTAACCACTGTGTAATTTTAACTGAGACTTTTAATCTAGCACTAGCATAGACTACAGATGCAGATTTCAAAAGTAGAAAAATGGATTGGTTAATGTCTATAGCCAGTTGTTTTGTTTTTGGGTTTGCTTTTGTTTTTTATGCCCCTGCACTGGAAATGCAAATAAGTCAAACATTCAGAAGCTGGAAGAGCCTACAGGATGAGGCACCAAGCAGTCTGGTTGTCTTTAATCCTTTACATTTTCAACCGGTACATGATTTTTTCCTTCAATGGTTTAGTCATTAAATGAGAATTGATAGGTACTGCTAGGTGCTCTGCACAAGATCTAAGGAGTGCGGAATCCATTTATGCTCTCCCAGTTCCTCTTCTGCTTGTTAATTAGATCTAGTTGGGAGAGAAGCTTTACACACATGAAACAACTGGAAACCAAAGCAAGACCACACCAAATCGGGACCACCAGCGCTGAGCAGAGTCAGGGACAGTCCTCTGCTCTTGCCAGTCACACTGGATGATGCGAGGATCTGTGAGACTGCAGGACTCAGGTCCCTGAAGTCACACTTGATTGAACTGCGCATTCCCTGAGCTCCCTTGGGCTGGGGGCGGTGGGAGGAGTGGCGATCTGAATGGGTCTCCGCCCTGCTAAGGAATGCACATCTCTGGGGCTTCAAGCCGTGGGTCCCACACTCAGTCTGTTGGGGTCTGCGGGGAGCCGCTCACCTGCTCACCCCGTGACCAGAACCACTTTCCTCACCATCAGCGTGGTGAGCACGAAACCAGAGCACGCAAGCAGCAGAGACCTCGGCAGTTTCCCCAAGATAGTTTATTTCTACCCGGGATTGGTCCAGCAGCCCCTCACCCTTCCCATGGCTCAGCCACCGTCCTTCCGCCTCCCCCACCCCCGCACCAGAGCACCGAGGGGTGTGCCAGCAGCCCGGGCGGCAGCAGGGCCAGGGGGACCTCTGCTGGCCCAGAAGCGCCATCCGTCGTCCTAAACTCTACGTGGTTCCACACTGGTTGCCCCTTCACTTCCACGTGCATCCACCACAAACTGGAGCTGTTCTAGAACATGTTGCATAAAGGCTAAAATTTTGAATCATTATTCCATATATTTTTTTTTAATGTAAAAATGGAACCACTGTGTCATTTTTGGGTGCACTTTCCAGTGTCTCATCTCTCCATGCTTTACCATTACACTCCTAATTGCCATCAGCTATGAGAAAACTCTTCATTTGTCTTGATTTCTTTGTTTACAGGCTGAAGTGGAAAATAATCTGAGTTTTGGTAAGGAATTGTATGTACGATCACTGTATAACATAATTTTATGGTGTAGAAGAGGTCGTCCACTTCAACTGCCTACACTTAAAATCTACCGCTATAAATGATTTCAGTCGATTTTTCTCTCTCTTTTCCTCTGTTTCTCAGGGCCGCCTTTCCAAATATCCACCCTAGGGGGAGGTGGCAACCCCAAAGTAGGAGGCCTGGAGACAGAACTAAATTGGAACCAGCCATTTAATGTCCTAGAGATTTTTTTTTTTTAGTAATACATAACAATCAAAAATAGAATAAAATATATAATCCTCAAATTTAGTACAAGAAGAATGCAAGGAAAAGCCCATGTAGTGCTCCTCCTGGCTAGTTCATCTTCCCAGAGCCACGACTGTCATTGTCACAAAACCCAGGTTTCTTGTAGGTCCTTTCACAGATGCTCTGCATACGTATATAGTGTCTGTGCATAATGGAAATGAAAACAAAATATACAGAGTTAGCAGCATCTTGTTTTTATTAACTTCATCCACAATCCATATATACCTACTTTATTTTTTTAACTTCACTCTTTTGAGTACTTTTATTACTTGGAATACTTTTTATTGTATTTTATGGATATGACACAATTCTTTATCCAGTACCCTAGAGGCTAGATAAAGATGTTTAAGTTATTTCTACTCTTTTGCTGTCACAGAAAAAAAAAAAAAAAATGCTACAGTGACTATTCTTGAACGGATCTAAAATCCCTTATCTGCAATTCCAAAGTCCAAACAGCTAAGAAAACTGAAAGTCTTTTCAAATTTTTGGCACACCATTTGGCAGCTAAACTATAGCTGAACTGATGTGAAGCTATTTATAGTCTTTATACTACTTAATGTGAATTCATGTATCTTTTTTGCTGACATATAACTAGATCTGATTACAAATTGTTATCCCAGCTCCCACTAGAGTTGTTACAAAACGTAGTATATTGTATGCACCAACTTAGCTTTCTAAAATCCAGGCAATTTTAAGTTCTGAAGCACATTCAGCATTAAGGGTTTTGGAAAAATGATGGTGGTTCTGTATAAATATTTTTATACAGAATAAATATGTACATATTTATGCATTTACCTTTTGGATAAAACTTCAAAAAGTACAGTTGCTAAAAGTATGTGCATTTTAAATTTTGATAAGTATAGTCAAATTGTTTTTCAAAGATAAATAATTTACATCACAAACAATACTAAATGAAAGTCCTTGTTCTTTCACACACAGAACAAAACATTTCGATGTTTGAATACAATAAGCAAAAAGATGAAAACTCATGTACTTTTAGTTTGATTTCATTTTGTTGTGGGTGAGATTAAGCATCTTTAAAATTTACTATTAATTGTGCTTATTCTTTAAATATCGGGTTGATTTCCCAATTGGCTTTCATATGTATCACAAATATTTTCCCCAGTTTGTTGCTTGTATTTTTATTTTTATTATATTTATGATAATTTATTATGCGTAAAGTTTTAACTTTTTTGTAATCACCTTTATTCATCATTGATACATATGGAATTCCTTTTAGTGTAAGGAATTGTATTGCTGCTGTAACAAATTTAGCAGCTTAATACAATACAAATTTATTATCTCTCAGTTCTGTAGGTCAGAAGCCCTACAAAGCCTGACTGGTTTCTGTGCTCAGGGTCTCACTGGGCTAAAACTAAGGAGGCTTTAGGTGGAATCTGCTTCCAATTTCACACAGGCCCCTAGTAGAAACCAGCTCTCCTCTCCACGGCAGGTCAAAGGTCTCCATTTTCTTGCTGTTTATCAACTGGCAGGGGATAGCAGTCTCAGTTTTTAGAGGTCAACCACCATCCTCTGGCATGTGGCCAAGGTAGTTTGCTCTTTCAGGGTCCACAGGAGAGTATCTGCTGTAGCTTCAGATCTCTCTAGTCGATTTCTGCTACTTCTCTCCTGCTTTTAAGGGTTCATATGATTACATTGGCCCACTTGAATAATCCAGGATAATCTCCCTATTTTAAGGTCAGCTGTGCCACATAACAATGAAATCACTAAAGTAACACTGGGCAAAGATTATGAAGGACATTTTAAATTCTGCCTACTACAGCAATGAAGTAAGGCTCCAAATTATTTTTGCCAGGTTATTAGCCAGTTGTCCCAAAATTATTTTGAGTAAATCACTGATACTACCAATTTCTTTGGTTGTTTGAAATTTAGATTTCTGGATAATTCAGAAATGTTCACGATTTGAAAGAAACTCGGCCCTTCTCCCTTCTTCCTTCTCTCACTCCAACTCTTTTAAGAACAAGAGATCAGTATTTCACAACTCTAACTCTAGATGTAAGAATAGTCCCATTCATGGGCAAGACCCATAGGCTCTATGTGAAAGGTTCTGGGCTCAGAGTTCGCATGTAAGAACAGAAAGTGAGTGAATACTCAGGTGTGTGGCTATCCCATGAAGGGTTCACCCTGTGGAAATGAGGGAAGGGCCTAGATCTTGAAGGTTCAGTGTTCATTAAAAGCTGGGAATGGAAACCTAGAGCAAAACTGTGACCTCCAGGGAAGCTTGAAGACTTTGGAGCGAGGCCAGCAGCCTCTCCCTCCCACCATCACTTCCATCTGAACCAGGGAAGGAAAAACCTAGGTGCTTATATCTCCAGACATCTGGCACTTTTCAACTCAAGAATTTTCTCTCAAGCTGTTGCAACCTTTGAACAACTGGTTGTACTGATGAAATAACAGCACTTGAGATGACCCAAGAGAACATTTAAGTTGTTAAAATGCATTATGTATAGGGTAATCTTCATGATATTATTTTGATGTCTCTATGCATACTTTCAATAATTCCAATATTTTCACCTTGGTTTTTGTTTTGTTGGTGTAGATATTTTAGTTTTTGGAAATACAGAAGCACAACCTGGTCATGATGACCCTATTCCTGGACAGCCATTGATCCATTCACTCTATAATAATCTGACGGCTTTATCTGTAGCAGATTATTTGCTATTTTTTCATCCATTTCTACCCTGAATTTTAAAATCTAGCTTTGATTCCCAACTTTGCCTGAACAAAGTTGTAGGTGGCCAAGAGTCAAATGAGTTATTTTTAGCCCCTTATAACAGAGAACTTCTACTTCTCTATGAATCTCTCTGGAGTAAACTTGCCTCCAGTTTCAAGCAGGGAGAAAGAAGTGCTGCTTTGATATCAAAGATTCCCTCCCTTCCTTTTCTTTTCCTCCTATTATCCGTATCTATTCTTTACAAATCCCCATATACACAGCCTAGCTCAGAACTAATGTGTGGGATTTTTTTATATTGTTGTAAATGATAAATAATGAATTCTTACACATAGGTCACAAATAGGGAATCATTTTTTCCTTTCTGAAAGTCTCAGAAGTTAGAAAATGGGTGCTTGTGAACATACTTTTTTAAAATATAGAATATAAATGATAGTTATTAATGAAGATCACTTTGTAACCCAAAAATATAAAGAATATAGCATGATTCTGGCTGTTAAATGGAGCAGAGTGAGATGGAGTTCCCTCCTAGCCTAAGAAAGAAAATAAATCTACACATAACCTATATCTAAAGTAGTATCTATGTCATCTACCCACATTTAAACTTATTTATGGGTCACTGATCAAAAAAAATAAAAAATCTGTGTTTCTTGAACATCCCGAGTCTCTGGGGTTTTTCTTTTCCACTACCAACCCCTATAACACCTACTAGAATTCCTGTCTTTGAAACAAGAGTCAATAAGACAGTGAGCCATAACCTCCAACAAAAGTGAGATGAACACTCTTTAATCCAGTGGTTTCCTGTCCATTTCAACTGGCCCTTATCTATATTGTCATGGTGTAAAAAAATAGATAAATAAGACTTGTTAGATAATGGAAATTATTAGATTTTCAGATGCCAGATAAGAAACACAGATTGCTTTGTGGAGTTTCATTACTAGTAATAAGACTCACTGTACATTCTCATTGTTCTTAGTACTTTTTAAATTGTTTCCCACGAGAAGGAATTTTATGTATCAGCAAAAGCAACATTCTTACATGCCAGTAACCAGAGACAGAGCCTCAATAGACTCTGACTTGGTACTCCCAACATCATTCCAAATTAAGAGTGAAAAAAAATTTGATTAAAGTGATAAATATCAAAGAGCATAATACCATAATTCAAACAAACTTTTGTTTAATCAGTTTTTCATATATTTATTTATGCAGCAAGAATCAAGTATTAATCAAGAGCTACTATGTGCCAGGATTTAATTTAACATTGGGGATAAAATTTTTTAAAAAATTCTAACCTTATTGGAGCTTATACTTTGGCAGGTTAAAAGGCAATAAATAAGATAAATAAGTAAAATACATATGTTAGTAATAGAAGGTAAAAAAGAAAAAAGTGGATGAGAAAATTTGAGGGGCGGAATGAAATTTTAGATTAGGTGACTAGAAAAGACTTTGCTGAGAAGTAAAGGAAACAAATGAGAAAAAAAAAAAAAAAAGCTTCAGTTAACAACTACAATAACCACCAACTCCCAACACCAAGGAAGAAATTCTAAGGGAGAAGAGAAAACTAGCACAATGAAACTGAATTAATATCCTTAAACAAGTATTTGGAAATGTAAAAAAATACCATCTATCAAAAATTCAAAACTAAGAGATGGACAAAGAACAGGAAGAAATAAGGCAAAAATTGAACTCAGGAAAGAGTAAAATCATATCAGAAATGAAGACTGAACTAAAATGTGCAGAAAAGTCTTGCTTTTGATATAGCAGTGTACCCCTCCTACACAAAATACAAAAACCAAATATAAAATAATTACCTGAGTATTCAGGTAACAACATCGGGCATATTGAGGTGGAGAGTGCAGGAAACATTAACCAAAGTGGACCATATCTGAGCTATAAGATGAACCTCAATAAATGTAAAAGAATAGAAAGCAGACAGAATGTGTTCTCTGACTGTAGTGGAATAACACTAGACGTCAATAACAAAATATTACAACTAGAAATAAATCACAAAATTTTTTTAAATCTCTAAAAACCTGGACATTAAACACCTCTAAATAATTCATAGGAAAGAGGAGGTCTCAGGGAAAATTAATAAAAATATATAGAACTGAATAAAAAAGATAATGTGTCAAGAAATGTGTGATGCAGCTGAAATAGTGCTGAGGAGGAAATGTATGGCACTAACTGCTTACGATAAAAAAGAGTTTCAAATCAATAACTTCAGTTTTTATTGCAAGAAAGAAGGAAAAGAAGAGGAAAATAAATCCAAAGCAAGCAGAAAGAAGGAAATTAAAAAGATCTGAGCTAAAATTAATAAAATTGATAATAGGAAAATAATTGATAAAATCTGTGAAACCAAAAGTTGATTCTTGGAAAATATCAATAAAATTGAAAAACTCCTAGTAAGACTGACAAAATTAAAAAAGAGAAAACACCAATATTGACACAGGAAACTGACTCCCAATGCTGGGAATCACTTGAAGTCCAAGTGGGTCCTTGGCTTTACACAAGAAAGAATTCAGGAGCAAGCCAACAGTGTAAAGCGAAGGCAAGTCTGACTCAGAAAGTATAGAAAATCCACTCCACAGAGTAGAGGCTAGTTCTGTCTATGGAGAACCGGCCCCCCTGGTTCCTTTAGCCCCTCTATTTAAACAACAGCTTAATTATAAGCTAAACAAGGGGAGAAATATTCAGGTTATTTCTTGGAAAAGGACAGTGTTTTCCTGGAATTAGGGTGAGGCCCTCCTTTGGCTAAATATGGTCAAATAGGAAGTGTCATGGTATCAGGTGCCTGATGGGAGTGGGAGGTTTCCTTAGAAACTTTTATAGTAATGAAGTGTACAATGAAGCTGTAAGGTCAAGAAGTGGCCAATTCCTCCACCATCTTGGTTCTAACTTGTTGGAATTTGTCCTACCTCCATCTTGTTTTGATCAGAGTAGCTTGAAACTCTACTTAGAGACTTCCTGACTTAGTTAAGCAATGCCTGCACAATTAAGCAATGCCTGGAGCAGGGCCTGAAGCAGTGCCTGCCAGTTCCCTGTCTCAATATCAAGAATTAAATGGAGAACATCATTACAGATTCTGCAGCCATTAAAAAGATAGTAAGACAATACTATGAACAACTCTATCCTAATAAATTTGAAAACTTAGAAAAAATGGACCAATTCCTCAAAATCCACAAATAGAAAAAGATAAAATAGGAAATCTGAATAGTTCTATAAACATTAAAAAATTAAATGCACGATTTTAAAAATCTATAAATCTCCAGGCCTAGCTGGTTTCACTGCTAAATTATACCAAATATTTAAAGAAGAATTAACACCAATTTTATATAATCTCTTCCAGAATGTAGAAGATAAAGAAATAATTTTCAACTCATTTTATGAGGTCATTTCCCTGATAAGCAACCAGACGAAAATAGTACACAAAAGAAAAGTCCAGACAAATATCTCTCATGAACTTAGACACATAAATTCTCTATAAAATATTACCAAAACAGATACAATAATGTATAAAAAAATTATATGCCACAGTCAAGTGGGATTTATTGCAGTTGTGCAACACTGGGTCAACATTTGAAAATTAATCAATGTAATCCACCACATCAAGAAGCTAAAGATGAAAAATCTTATGATCATATTAACTGATCATGGATTTAATTATAACATGTAACACTGTAGAACTTTTAGAAGAAAACATACGAGAAAATCTCCATGACCTGGGGCTATGTGAAGGTTCTTAGGCATGACACCAAAAACACAATCCCTAAAAGAAAAAGTATTTAATTTTTTCTGTGAAAGACTTATCCAAAAAATTCAAAAAATATGTTACAGTGAAAAAATATTTACAAACCACATATCCAACAAAGGATTAGTATCTACACGATATAAAATACTCTCAGAACTCAAGAGTAAAAAACTAACTTTCCAATAGAATATAGGCAAAAACTAGGAACAGACATTTCTCCAGAAAAGACATAAGGATGGCAAATATGCACATGAAAAGATGTTCAACAACATTAGCTATCAGGGAAATGCAAATTAAAACCACAATGACAGATAACTACACATCTATTAGAATGGCTAAATTTTTTTAAATGTGATAATACCAAATACTGGGGAGGATGCAGAGAAATTGATTATCATATATGTTGCTGGTGGGAATGTAAATTGAAATACCCACTCTGAAAAAGTTTTGGCAGTTTCTTAAAAAACTAAATATGCACTTTGTTATGACCCAAAAATCCCACTCTTAAGCATTATGATTCCATTCATATAATAGTCTCAAAATGACAAAACTTTAGAAACAAAGAACAAATTAACGGTTTCCAAGGGACAGGACTGGGGTGGGTGTGGGGGTGCTACTATTAATATTATATAAAGGAGTAGCAAGAGGGATTTCCTTTGTGGTGATGGAACAGTCCTGTATCTTGATTGTGGTGGGGGTTATGTGAAGCTATGCATGGGATCGAGTTTCATGGAACTACACACATGTGTGCACAATCCAGCATAAGAAATAAAACCATACAGATACCATTGCAAAACCCTCTGTCATGGCCCTTTACTGTTTTCTCTGACCTCACATTCAAGCATAAACAATATCCTTAATTTGATGTTTATCTCTTCTATAAATTTTACTTTTCTACGTGTGAATATATTCCTAAACTATGAGCACATTCAAACTGTGTGCATTCTTCTGAAACTTGTCTTTATTCTAGGTCATCAATTTTAAACTGCTATATAGAATTTTATGGCTTGACCATCTATTCTCTTCTTAATGGTCACTTAACTGTCTCCTTCTGATGTACAAAAATGCAATTGAGTTTAAAAAAATTAATTTTGTAACCCTACCTTGTTGATTATCATAATTTTCACTATAGACAATCATGTCATCTGTAAATAATAACTATTTTATTTCTTCCTTTCGATCCTTGGACATTGTATTTCTTTGTTTTGTTTTACTCTTCTTGCTGGAGCTTCTAGTAAAAGTTTGAAAAGAAATGGGGATAACAAACACACACATTTTGTTTCTTTAACTTGGTCATGTTTAGTTTGTTTATTAATATATTGATATATTCAGTTTTAAGATCTTTGTATCTAGATGGATAAATTTAGCTTATAATTTTCCTTTAAAGTATTGCCCTTGTCTGGTTTTGATATAAATGTTATGCTAGCTTCATAAATGATCTTGGAAATAGGCCTGCCTTTTCAAATATCTGGAACAGTTTGTAAATGATTGGGATAATCTGTTTTTTTGGTATTTGGAGGAAGTCATCAGTTCCTCCAAACTGAGCATTTGGAGACGGTGTATATTTTTTAATCGAAATTCTTTTTTTTTTTTTTTTTGAGACAGAGTCTCACTCTGTTGCCCGGGCTAGGGTGTCGTAGCGTCAGCCTAGCTCACAGCAACCTCAAACTCCTGGGCTCAAGCAATCCTCCTGCTTCAGCCTCTCAAGTAGCTGGGACTACAGGCATGCGCCACCATGCCTGGCTAATTTTTTCTATATATATTTTTAGCTGTCCATATAATTTCTATTTTTAGTAGAGACGGGGTCTCTCGCTCTTGCTCAGGCCGGTCTCGAACTCCTGAGCTCAAACAATCCACCAGCCTCAGCCTCCCAGAGTGCTAGGATTATAGGTGTGAGCCACTACGCCTGGCCTAATTGAAATTCTTATTGAGATCATTGTAGGTTCATATTCAGGGTATGAAATAATACAGAGTGATCCCATGTACCCTTTAACCAGTTTCCCCACTGGTAATATCCTGCGAAGCTATAATACAATATTGACTCAAGATATTGATATTGATACCATCTGTTTCAATTTCCTGTTTCACTTGTACTCATTTATATGTGCCTGTGTTTATGTGTGCTTCGTTCTCTGCAATTTGTCACATTTGTGAGTTTGTGTATCCACCACCGTCATCAAAACACACACCAGTCCCGTAACCACAGAGTCCCTTGTGTTGCTCTTTTATAACCACACGGAGGGAAAGGGTGTCTTCTTAATGCATAATATTTCTTTAATGGTTATAGATCTGTTCAGGTTTTCTATTTCTGCTTGTGTCCTTTTGGGTAAAGTTCATTTTTTTTTTCTAGGAATCATTTTGCCAAATATTTCAAATCAGTTTAAAGTTTTAATAGTTTCCTCTCATTTTAAAAATCTCTACTTCTATAGTTGTACCACACCCCCCCCCCCAATTTGGTCCTAATACTGTTATTAGTGCCTATTCTTTTTTTCATACATCCATCTCATCAGAAGTTCACCTATTTTTTTTTTTTAAAGAATCAGCTTTATCATCTGGCAAAATACATTTTCAGGTGAAAATCCTTATTTGCCAAGTTGTATCTTTTAATAAAATATTACAAATCTCCAAAAACATATCTTTTATTTGTTCTCTATAGTATTTTTGTTTTTAATTCATTATTTTCTGCTTTTATCTTTTCCTTCCTTCTTACTTTCTTTGGATTTGTTCATTTTCCCTCTAACTTCTTGAGAAAATATGTAACTCATTTTCATTTTTTCTTTTTTATCTATTAACCTATAACTTTCTTAGTAATTCTCATGAGTTTCACTCATATTGATATGTAGCATTTTAATTGTTGCTTAATCGTAAATATTTTCTAAATTTCAATGTGAGTTCTTCCTTGACTTGTTAGTTTAAAAGTAAAACACAAGTTTTCTTTATTATTGAGTTTTGCTTACTTTTTTATAAATTCATTGTGGTTAGGAAACATGGTCTATGTAATACATTTTTAAATATTTGTTGAGATTTACTTTGAAGTCTTGTATTTGATTAGTTCCTAAATTGTCGCAGATAAATTTGAAAAGAATATGGTTCTCCAGTTAGTGGGTTCTGTATACATACTCATCATATCAAGCTTATTGTCTTCTTATTTTCCAAATTCTTACTAATTTTTGTGTGATAATAAATCACTAAGTGATGACTGTTAGAATTGTGGATTTATCAATTTCTTTGTGTAATTCTGTAAACTTTTGCTTTTTATGTTTTAAACAATAAAGGTACCTAAAGTTTACAACTGTAACACCTTCATAGTGATTTACCTAGTCTTTAAGTATAGATTCCCTATTCCTTAAAATGCTTTTGCTTTAAAGTCTGTTTTATCTAGTATTAATACAGCTACACTACCTTATTAGCTTTCTTTTCATTGGTATTTAGTGGGTATATATTTTCTCATCCTTTTACTTTCAACCTTTATGTGTCATTTTGTTTTAATAGTTGTTCTGGCTAGAAAAAAAAAAGATTTTTTAACCCCATTCTGGTAATCAGCCTTTTCACTAGTTTATTTATTCCCTTTATATTCATTTTGATTCATTCAAATGTATTTTTAAAATTTAGTTTAGGAATTTTTATTTATGTTTTTTTCTGGGTATCCTCCCCCTCCTCCCTTTTTCTATTCTTTTCTTGGGTTTTATTCTCTTTTTTAACTTCTGCTAGTTTGAAAACCATATATTTTGTTTCTGCATCATAAAGTTACAATTAAAAATTTAGTAAGTATATCAGGTAAGTTAATATATCTATCTTCCTTCTGAATACTTAGGATGTCTTAACTCTAATAACTCTGCCTTGTTTTTCTCTTGAAACTATTCATTTTTATTACTGTTTTATAAAGTAAATATTTAAAACTTGCCTACATATTGCAAATTTCTCTACTTCTTCTTCCTTTTTGCACCTCACTTCTCCCTTATGTGGTTCAATTTTCTCCTTCAAGTACATCTCTAGCAGTCTTTTTCAAAAAAGGCAGAGTTTGCCTTCCTATCTGACCAAGAGTTGGTTCAGTGTGTCTGAAAATTTTATTTCACCCTCACTCTTGGATTATAGTTTACATGAGTTTTTCACTCAGTACTTTGAAGTTATTTACTTCTCCACAGAAACACTAGAAGTCTGCTATTAGTCTACTTGTGAACTTTTATTAGTAATCTCTGATTGTTCTTGCAAGTTAGTTTCTTTGCTTCTCTGCAGTTTCACTACATAAAGGTTTTGATCTGTGTCGATTTGGGACTTGTCATTTTTCCCAAATCTGATGATAATGGCAATATTGCTTCTTTCCCATTTTCCCAATTCTCTCCTTCTGGAATGTGTATTAGAAACATTTTGAGATGTCTCAATCTATCATCTGCATGTTAACTTCTATATCCTCAAAACCCAACAGTGCCTGGCATATAGTCAAAGCTTCAAAACATATCTGTGGGAAAAATGAATTATATATGTTGAACCTATCATGAAAATCAAAATAAATCCACCAGGTCAAGGCAAAAATCAAGTGTCTCCTGGAGCCCAACTTCCTACCAGTTGAATCTTCAACCTAGTAGCCAACTTCACATACAAAAATAGTGAAATCTGGGGTTATTTAGTGACAGGAACCAATTGTTGAGGTATACTGCTTGGGAACGTGGGGAGAAGGGCTATGACTTGCTCTCTATTTTGAGGAAATTGGATAAAATGGCTCAGAATGTATGTAAAGCACCAACATAGTAACACACCATCAGTGACACGAAATCAGGATTTAGTTCATGTTTAAAGCCTCCTTTGGTGTACTTAATATAGAATAGAATTTAGTAAGTTTGTATTGACTGTGCATCTACTAGGATATAATCTCACATTGATAGCGATGTTTTATGTAATTAAATTGAAGTATAAATTAGTAACTTGCTCAAAGTCACACAGCTAATTAGCTAAACCCAAATTTGATCCAATGTTCACCCAGCCCCGGAGCCCATACCTCTCCCCAGCCACCCTCCCACTTGGCCAGATGCTGCCTCCTGGGTAACACTTGGAAACTGAACCAACTCTCAGTCAGATGCGAAGTGGCCACTCAGTGCTGTACAACAGTGCTGTGTTTACATGACTTCTGTCAATCTCTAATAAAAGCTGTTATCATTCTCAAGCAAAAGCTCTTTATTCATTCACACATATTATTGCATTGAATCCTCACTCCATACTCATGAGTAGAGGAAGCAGAGAGGTAATTACTCCACTTTACGTATGAGGAACTTGAGATACACAATAGACAAAGAACTTCTTCCAAACTGAGTGTGAGCAAATGGAAACACGAAAAACAGCTCTGCTCTCAGCTCTCCAACTTCACCTTCTCTCTCAAGACAGTGGAGGATGTCCAGGGTGTGCAGCCCTTATTTCCACTTATGGAATGCTTATCTTTACAAAAAATCTTTAACAACAAAATTAGAGAAATTTTAGCTAAAAAATTCATATATTAAACTGTGGAGAAATTATATATTGCTTTTCATGTTTGTTAACTCATTCAAAATTGTACTGACTTTATTATATTCCAGGTGTTATATGGGTTATATTTATGGTAAAAACCTTTGAGGTATTTTAGCATTTTTCTTTATATCAAATGAGGCCTGAGGTGTGGTCCGTTTAGGATTTATAAAGAAAAAGTTTTGCTTACTTATCTGACACATGTAAAGTAAGTCCTAATCCTTTTCCTCCACTACTGTAGTGGACCTTACACTGGCAAATATCCTACCAGCAGCTATTCAATTAGAAATTTTTATTGAAACTTAAGGTGAGTGAATAATTTTTTGCTGCAAGTTTATATCTATTAAAATATGATCATGAAAATGTGTTGGTCACTAATGAACAAATTTGGAAAGGGTATTAAGGGTCAGGTCCAATATTAGCATGAATTACCTTAATATCAATAAAAGATATTTTTTAAAAGAAATAATTCAAGTGACCTAAACACATATATATTTTTGTTCTGTTACTAACCACATGGGCACCCATATTAGGATTGTTAGGATTTCTTCCTTCATATGTTTGTGGCACATGGAGGAAGAAATGAGGCAACAGAAATCTTCCTAAGAAAACTGCTCACAAGGAAAGGAGCAAAGCTAAGACCGTCACTCAGAAAGTGGGCGGTACTTCTTGCTGTGGACGGGCCAAAAAAAGGACCAGTGTGTGCCTGTGTCACAATTATTCAAGTCCACACTTTATCCCTTGGAGCTCAGCTTGGGCTCCAGTTGGCAGAATATAGACAGTTACTGTGTTGAGTGACTCTAATAATTTTGATGTGACACCATTCTGAAGAATATCTAATTGATATTTATACTTTATCAATCTTTTTCTCATGTGCATTCACACATGCTCACATATATAGTCTTAGACATAATTCTGAAAGAAAGGAAGAGAGGTACTCATAGTTCATGTCTTATATAAATGCATAACAGCCAAGTCAATGGAAATTCACGTGCCCCTGAGTGCACACAAGATACGAGATGTTCAAGAGTGTCACCATCAGCTCTGGTTATCTCTTTTTTGAATGCTGACCCTAACATGCTTTTCGAGTTCCAGTAAATTTTGATAAAATTTTTCAGCAGTGTCTTCATCTAGGTCCATCTGGAAAAGAAATAAAAATAGGGATGACTAGAAAGGAAAAATTAAGATGAATAGTATTTGTATAAAAGAAAGGCATTCAACGTATGTAAGAGGACTGAAGAAAAATAAATAAATAAAAAATAAAAGAGAAAGGAGCCTGTAGGAAAGGGCCGTGGTGGCAGCCACATGAGGGCTGTTGGGAAACTCTGAGAGTCTGAGGATACAATAACTTTTAGTTCAACTCACTAAACCTACTAATGCTTCCCTTAAATAGGAACACTGAAAAATCTGACTTTTGCTATCTTCCCTAACTCCTATGTATCCAGGAACAGAAGATACCAATCAACTGTGATATAAAAGGACAAAAGAGAAAAGTCAAGAGTTTTGTGAATTTCTAATAGCTAATCACCACCTAATATTCGTATTTAGTAAAAGAGCCCTGTTTTTAGCTAGGCTCACTGCCCTCTCGATAAAAGACTACATTCCCAGCCTCCATTGAAGCTATGGGTGCCATGTGACTATGTTCTGACCACCGAAATGTAAATATTAGCCAGAGTGTCTCTAAAAGGAATAAGGCATCCCATTCTCCCTTCCTCCATACTGCTTTCTTGAGCCATAAGGATGAGGGCCACACGCTAAGGACAGTGGGGCCATGACTGCAAGGAACCTGAGTGCCTGACAATTTGTGGATCTGCCATGCCAGCCTGAGGCTGCCTCTCTCCTAACTGTTTTTACATGTAAGAAATCTAAGATTCTATCTGGTTTAATCCACTGTTATTTCACATTCTTGTATTTCATGCAGAAAAAAACAGGCTCTTTCTTCACAAAACTGAAAGGTTAACAGACTTAAACCTTAGGTCAGAAACTATTAGAATTCTAGAAGAAAACGTAGGAAAGACTCTTACAGACATTGGCCTAGGCAAAGAATTTATGAGGAAGACCCCTAAGGCAATCACAGCAGCAACAAAAATAAATAAATGGGACCTGATCAAATTAAAAAGCTTCTGCACAGCCAAAGAAACAGTCACAAGAGTAAATAGACAACCTACAGAATGGGAAAAAATTTTCGCATACTATACATCAGATAAAGGACTGATAACAAGAATCTATTTAGAACTCAGGAAAATCAGTAAGAAAAAAATTGAACAACCCTATCAAAAAGTGGGCAAAGGACATGAATAGAAATTTTTCAAAAGAAGATATAAAAATGGCTAACAAACATATGAAAAAGTGTTCAACATCTCTAATCATCAGGGAAATGCAAATCAAAACCACAATGAGATATCACTTAACTCCAGTGAGAACGGCCTTTATCAAAAAGTCCCAAAACTATACATGTTGGCGTGGGTGTGGAGAGACAGGTACTCTCATACACTGCTGGTGGGACTGTAAACTAGTGCAGCCCCTGTGGAAAGCAATGTGGAAATACCTTAAACAGATTCAAGTAGACCTTCCATTCGATCCAGCAATCCCATTACTGGGCATCTACCCAGAAGAACAAAAGTCATTCTATAAAAAAGACACCTGCACCCGAATGTTTATAGCAGCACAATTCACAATCGCAAAGATGTGGAAACAACCCAAATGCCCATCGATTCATGAATGGATTAGCAAAATGTGGTATATGTATACCATGGAATATTACTCAGCTATTAGAAATGATGGCGATATGGCATCTCTTTGGTTCTCCTGGAGTGAGCTGGAACCCATTCTATTAAGTGAAGTATCCCAAGAATGGAAAAGCAAGCACCACATGTACTCACCAGCAAACTGGTTTCCCTGAGTGCACATTTGGGATTCACACCAATTCAGTATTGGACAGAGGTCGGGGCTGGGTGGAAGGGATGGGTGTATACCTACTTGATGAGTGCGATGCGCACTGCCTGGGGAATGGACATGATTGAAGTTCTGACTGGGGGGGATGGGGTGGGGGGAGGGGAGGAGTGCACACCTACATGATGAGAGTGATGTGCACTGTCTAGGGAATGGACACAACTAAAGCTCAGACTCGGGGGGATGGGGAGGCATGGGCAATGTTTATAGCCTGATCTTTTGTACCCCCTTAATGAGCTGAAAAACAAACAAAACATAAAAAAAAAAAACACAAAAAAAAAACAAAAACAAAAGAAACTTTTTAACAGTTTGGAAACAACATTAATATTTATTCAATCACCTTAGAGATTTTCTATATTGGAACTGGAAGAAGCAGTGGAGATCTCTTCTAGTTCAACCCCACCTTTTAACAGAGGAGAAAGTTGACTTCTCCAAATTGATCAAAGGTTAAAACACTTTCTTCAGGCAGTAATACTAGCACTTTGGGAGGCCAAGGCAGGAGGCTCATTTGAGGTCAGGAGTTTGAAACCAGCCTGAGCAAGAGTGAGACCCCGTCTCTACAAAAAAATTTAAAAATTAGCTGGGCATGGTGGCACATGCCTGTAGTCCCAGCTACTTAGGAGGCTGAGGCAGGAGGATCGCGCGAGCCCAGGAGTTAGAGGTTACAGTGAGCTGTGATGGTCCCACTATACTCTAGCCCAGACAATAGAGTGAGATCCTGTCTCAAAACAAACAAACAAAAATTCAGACAAGCTACTTTCTTCAATGCAATTCCATAAAATACTAATGAAGTACTTTGGTTTGTAGAATTAAACATGTTTTCCCCTTGATAAACAAATCATTCTGAGTTTTACTTTGGTTTGTAGAATTAAACATGTTTCCTCCTTCATAAACAAATCATTCCCTCTAAGTTAATAGATAGTAAGTTCAAATGAACTCTGTGAGCCTAAATTAAGCTTATTAGTTTACAACAGAATTTTCCAAACTGATGTTAAGGATTATGTAAAATATGAAAACAAAAATTCATGTAGTCAAGAACAATTTGGAAACACCAGGATTAAACATTTCACACATACTTCTTAACTATTTCAACTTCTGTAAGCCTTTAGTGGGCTGATGTACGTTGTCCAAGTCTTTGAGAGAGCGGAATATAATATGAAACATTATTCAATTTTACCTGCCTGAGAAATCACTTCTTGCAAATCTTCTCAAGGTACTAGTATCCCACAGAACATATTTTGAAAAACTCAGAAGGTTCGTGTTTAGTAAGAAGATAGCATGGGAAGCACAGAGTACGGTTTCCCTTGGCCCTCATGCTACTGACATGTAGACTAAGATTAGTGCCACTTACTTGACTTACTTGAGATAACTTATTAGCCTCAATCTAGTTTTATTTTATGCCAATGCCTCTTCATAATAGGCTAGGCAGTGAAAAATGGAAGGCTGAAATAAACCCTACTCACGATAAAAGTATAACATACTGGGGAATTTGAACTGTACAGTTCACAATAAATTTTCTCATTCCCCAGTATGTAACTCTACATTTAATTTCTTTTTAGAAGATTATGGAGTACAAAAAACACAATACGAATCTGATTTTTTTCCTGTACTCTACCACCTGCCCCTTCAAAACACCAATCTATCAAACTTGTTGTCACAACCAGAATTGAATACTCAAAGAGAATTTAACTTCACACAGAAAGACATTTCATATTTCATACAACTTGCAACATATTTACTGAGTCCCGACCATGTACAAGACAATGTGCTAAGAAAGGCAGGTATATGATCCCTCTCGTCATGGAGCTTATATTCTGATGAGGAATCCAAGAGTGAACAAGTGCTCCACAAAACAGCTACAAGATGTCAAGAAAGCCTATGATAGAGGCACCTGGGCTGGTCTAAAGGGTCACCTATGGCTGGGCTATAGGCTGATCTGAAAGGTAAGCAGAAATCACTCAGGTGAAAGAAGGGTAAGAACAGCTCAAGTCTAGAGAACGAGATGTACAAAGGCTCAGAGTCAGAAGAGAACAGGAGGAAATGAAATCCTGTGATGTGTGATGCCCGTGAACAGAGTAAAGACCCAGGTAAGGGAGGCTGGGGGCTGGTCAGGAACATGGGACCTAATTCATTAGCCCCACAGCAAGTATCTTCAAAGTAACAGTGCAAGCAGATTTACCTTCTGGGTTGTTACGTAATTTCTTCCAAAGCCAGTGGTGGCACTCAGATATTTGGTCAGAGGATTGAGAGACTCAGGCTTTTGGTGGAAAAGCCATACCTAAAACAGAAGAGTGTGTCAAGGATTTGTACCTTCCGGCCAAGGTGAGGGAGGCTGGTGGGGATGTATAATCAGCACTTCACAGAGCTCCCAAACAGATTCTAAAATTCCTCTCAAGTATCATCAGTTAACAATTTGGCAAATATATTAAGAACTAATTAAAATATAATTTAAAAGCACTTGCTCCTATAATCAATTTGTGTCTCTATAATAAATGCATTTATTTCTGCAACATTTACCAAAACAAAAGCATCAAGTCAATTCCATTAATATTTTCCTTAGTTAATTTCAATTTAGTCAAGATTTAATAATCTAAGTATAGGAACTACAGTAATAGGCCCTCAAGTTTCCAAGACGAACAGCATCACTCCACGAAGGAGCCCAATGGAGTGACGGAGACAAACACGCAAAGAACTGGCTCTGATACAGCGGGCTTTCAATGTATGACAATTCTGATCCATTAGTAAAGGCCGCCTTTGGAGCTCTGGGTTGAAAAATATTCAGAGACATCACTTGTGTACAGAAGAAAAGAGTATTATGATCTAATAGTAATGTCGCCATTGATGAGGAAACCCATGCAATACCTTTGCCATGTGTCATTTAAGGAAATCCACTGGTTTCCTATTACATCTTTTCTGTCGAAATTGTTTCTACTACCAGTGAACTTAAAATTCACATCTGCTAAGCCATTATACAAGGTATGAAAACTACAGTAACATACCAGTACTTCTGTTCCATTATACGGTGTCAAGGTGAAAGCATTTGCAAAAAAGCGAAGCTGAGGAAAAGAAAACAACAGTCATTTTGAGGTGGTTTGCAACAGAATCACAAAAGAATTATTCATTTAATTACTAAAAAAAGAAAACCTGTATTTCTGACTATAGAACATTTTTAAGTTATCAAAAAATAAAGAAGTCAAAAAAGAAATATCACTTAATCTTCATCACTCTAAGTGAAACAGATTTTTTTTTTTTTTTTTTTTTTTGAGACACAGTCTCACTCTGTTGCCCAGGCTAGAGTGCCATGGCATCAGCCTCGCTCACAGCAATCTCAGACTCCTGGGCTCAGGCAATCCTTCTGCCTCAGCCTCCCGGGTAGCTGGGAATACAGGCACGCGCCACCATGCTCGGCTAATTTTTTCTATTTTTAGTTGTTTGGCTAATTTCTTTCTATTTTTAGTAGAGATGGGATCTTGTTCTTGCTCAGGCTGGTCTCGAACTCCTGAGCTCAAACAATCTACCCACCTCAGCCTCCCAGAGTGCTAGGATTATAGGCATGAGCCACCGCGCCTGGCCTGAAACAGTTTTGACATGAAGGCATATTTACTTCTAATCTTTTTTCTATGCCCACCACAATGAAGGGACATTTCTTCTTGAGCCCTACAAGGAGAGACATTTTGTAAAAGTAGCATTTTCTAATGCGTGCTGGAGGAATAGTAGTTCTGCAAGATGCTCAAAACACAAAATAAAACAAAGAAACCAAAACGTGGTTCTATGGTCATGCAATGCACAATCAGCCACTTCTTGAGAACTTTTAATGCACATGACCACACTGAAAACTCAGAGAAGTCCAGTTTAACACTGCTACATTTCCCAAAATTACATGATTACAGAACTCTTAGGATCTATGGTGCACGATCAATGAAACATTCCTTCGAAGAGAAGTGGGCACTCAGATGGTGGTACAGTGGTAACACCCAATAGTATGAAACAGAGGCTACATATTAGGCAACTTCAAAAACCTCGAGTTAAATGGATTTCAGGTTCAGTTTCTAAAATCATTTCCCAACCCCTAAACACATCTACTAGGTCCCAAATTAAAGAGAGTTTGTAAACTAAGAAAAGATGCATTCATTACTCACCAGCCATATGATTGGCATCAGCAGTGTCCATATAAAAGGAGGTAGAATTCCGTATGTCAAATTGGTCAGTACTGTACCTGGGCACACCACACTGGAATATAGACCCTGGGAGCACACAGAGGGGTAGCAATAAGATATTAATTCAATGTATATTGACGCAGTCCAGCTACATGCTAATAATAAGAGGTACACATACAAGCCAGGAAACCAGGAGATGAAGAATTTATGCTCTGAGTTATCCTTGAAGTTGGATAGATCATTTCAATTTAGGAATCAGGTACTAAGAACTCACTAGAAAAGGCACTCAGAGTGTAAAAATTAGTAAGACAAAGTCTCTATTCTCAAGAAACTTGCAATATAAAGAATAACCAATCTTAAAACGAGGGGAGAAAAGTAGGGCCTGATTACCTGAGTTTTCCATGTTGTTGGCTTATTTGAAGATCAGTTTATCAATCGCAATGAACACATAAAATAAAAATATGTATCCCTGCCTTTAAGAAATTTCTGATCTAATAAACAGACAACTAAATCTAAACTTAGGTGTCTATTTCCATGCATAAGACCCATACCTCTGGCCTGAAAGCTACATTAAGACAGTCAGAGCAAGCATCATACCAAATGGGAAAAAACCGAAAGCCTGTCCTCTTAGATCAGGAACAAGACAAGGATGCCCACTTTTACCAATGTTATTCAACATAGTACTGGAAGTTCTAGCTAGAGCAATCAGATAGGAGAAAGAAACAAAGGGCATCAAAGTTAGAAAGGAAGAAGTCAAATTATCCTCCTTTGAAGACTTTATGATCTTATATCTAGAGAAACCTAAAGACTCCACAAAAACCTGTTAGAACTGATAAATAAATTCAGTAATACAAAATCAATACACAAATATCAATTACTGTTAGCATTTTTATATGCCAACAGTAAATAATGCGATAAAGACACCAAGAAAGTAATCTGATTTAAAATAGCTACAAATAAAATAAAATACGTAGGAATAAATTTAACCAAAGAAGTGAAAGATCTTTATAATGAACACTTTTTTATATTTATATAAAAATGTTGTTACATTTATAACAACATGGATGGAACTGGAGAACATTATGTTAAGTGAAATAAGCCAAGCACAGAAAGACAAATCTCACATGTTCTTTCCTATACGTGGGAGCTAAATATTAAAAACAATTGATCTCATGGAGACAGAGATAGACTGATGGTTACCAGAGGCTGGAAAGGGTAGCAGGGAGGGGGAATAAAGTAGAGATGGTTAATAGGTGCACAAATATAATTAGTTAGATAGAATGAACAATATTTGATAGCATAACAAAAGTGACCATAGTCAACAATAAGTTAAGGTACACTTTAAAATAACTAAAAGAGTAGAATTGGAATGTTCCTAACACAAAGAAATGATAAATGCCTAGAATGATATATACCCGAATTACCCTGATTTGATTAACCCACATTGTATGCCTGTATCAAAACATTACATGTACCCTATAAAGATATACAACTATTTATATGTACCCATAAAAACTAAAACTAAACTAAAACTAAAATAAATAAAATAAATTAATTACAGGGAATTAATCATGATGATCCCAAGTATTTCCTTCTATATGGCTTCTGCGGGGGAATATTAACAATGATTAAAATCTAGCAGGTAGACTATATAAACTATATAGAACCTGATCACATTTCTAGTAATACAAGGCTTCTAAAGGAATCCCCCAGTGTACTTCTTTTTAAGCTGCTTTATATCCTCACAAAAGCCAATAGGTTGAAGAACCAATCCCAACAGATTTTAGCAGCACTTGCTAAATCTCCCTTTTTTATAAAAGGTGAAATCCCAAACTTTATTTGACAAGCAAAACTTAAAATAAAATCCCATGGCTTTTTATGAAAGGAGAAGTTAATCCACTCTGACTTTGTTCCCTAAAAGAAAGTTTCCAGAGTACCAGGAAGCTATTGAGACAAGTTTTTAAACATCTCAAGAAACTTCAGAAGGAGCCTACACACTGAGCCCAAGCTATAATAGCCACCATATGAACATACATGAGAACATGCACACACATGTGCAGACCACATGAACACACCCTACATATATACTCACATTTTACACATGTCCACACACCCACAAAACCCATACATACAGTCACCCACACATACATGCACACACACATTCTGAGCACAAAGCACTGCTGTGACTGTTTCATATTGATTTCCTCATTCAATCCTCCCGACAAATCTGTGAGGCAGGCACTAATATATCCCCAATTTTCAGATGAGGAAACTGAGGCATAGGGAGATTAAATAATTTTCCTAAGGTTAAAAGCTAGTGACAGAGCCAAGATTCAAATCCAGTTCTAGAATTCAATCTAGCTCTTAGCTTCTACTTTATACCACCCTCTTTGCTAAGAGGCATGACCACAAAAGAATTTCGTCTGATAAAGGTCTCCATTCCAGAATAAGCAGGGTCTAGACTCACATAAGGTTTAGATTTCTATGTCTAATTCATGATTGAAAAAGCTCCCTTGAAGGAAGACACAGTTTCTTGATCATCTTTTTATTTCACCTTCCTCCTCAACCCTAAGCCTGGCCCAGTGCCCTAAACATGGTAGGTCTTTCATAAATGTTAATGGAATTAAATTGCTCCAGAGCCCCATACTCATACAACATAGATAGTCAAAGCAAACAAAAGAAAATGCCCTTGGGAAAGCCTGGAGATTTTCAGTTAAGATTTATACCTGGGCACCAGAGACATACAAAGAAGCAGTAAATTACAGAGCACGATGGCCACAAGGAGCCAGCATGACTAACAAGGGTCACCTTCTCCAAAGAAACACCCTCTAAACCCAGATCCTCATAGAGATAGAGTTCTGGAGTCTTACCTAAAATCACCACTATCCAGGAGGCTTTAAAACTACTGACTATTCTATAGACATCTGACTAGGAGGCAGCGTGGGTTAGTGGAAAAAGTCCAAGTCATAAAGTCAGACAGCCTTGGACTCAATTATAAGCTCTACCATTTACAAGTTATATGATCTTCAGGTAAGTGACCTCACTTCTCTGAGCTTTAGTGTCCTCATTCGAAAAAGGGAATACTCAGACCCATCTCACTATAACAAGGAAAGTATTAAATAACATACACAGATAAAGAGTACAGCACCTGAAACATAGCAAGTACTTAAACAGTAGCTATTGTTATTTTTAGTAGTGTCATTCTTTTACTATAAATTAGAATTCCTGGAGAACAACAGAATGGTGAACTAACTACATATATCCAAAAGGTTAAGAACTAGTTATCTCTCCCCTAAAACTTTTATATACACCAACCATCAATCTAAACTACAGCAGGTAGTGGGAAGCCAGCTAAGTTAGTAGGAAATCAATTGTAGTTCATTAAGAGACCCCTGCCCTGCCATTTCCGTATCACTGAGAAAGGCCTTACCCGCTGGTTGAAGTTCCTATTCAACGCCACATTCAGAAGGTCAGCGGCATATTTGGAAGAGCTGTAGGGTTCCTGGCCTTTGCTGTGCTGGAAGTCCTCAAGGCTGAAAAGAGATTTCTTTGCGTTGCGAGATGACGTCCAGATGAGCTGAGATGGATTGTCGCTGTGACAGAGAAGAGGTTCCAGTTCCCGAATCTGAGTAAAAGAAAAAAAACAACAAAAAGTATCAGAATATGCAGGCAGATTAAATAATGATTCTGAAACCACTATACATGTATACTAAAATTGAATAATTAAGTAAAGAGCTGGAGGATGACAGAAGCCAGGTTTGTCACTGTTGAAGTGGGACACCACAGACAAGCAAGGAGAGGAGGCTAGAATGAGCCATGTGGTCATAGATTAGGGTTAGAGACATCAGTATGAATTTATGTGTAGCTTAATAGAGATACAAGTTAGTTACACATAAAAATATTTACATACATGTACACATACATGAGTTAGTATGCACATATATATCTTCTTGGTCTTTTAGTTGAGAGGGCCTAGAAACTGATATCTCAATTGCAACAAGCACCCAGATTCTGGTTTCTAATAACTATTCTCCAATAAAAGGAACCAGGACTCCTTAGAAAAAAGCATAATGTTAGGACCGAGGCAGGAAATATACAAGATAAGTCTGAAGCATTGTGCAGTATCAGATAGTAAGAAAGTACTCAAAACAAAAGCTAAAACAAAAACAGAAACCATAATGATGGGGCATATGTCAAAGAGATACAGAAGCCAACTGAATGAGCTCCCAGTGGCCAAACCTGGAACAATTTGAGCAAAAAAATAAAGTAGTATTTGTGACTTCAAAGTAGAAAATACATATCCATGAGTCCACATGGATATAATAAATTGAATAAAGAAATAAATGGAGAATAGACAAATTCCCTTGCAGAAAAATTCCAAATAATTTCTATAGATAATCCACCCTTAAGGAGGCAGGGCATAATCCCATAAATGTAGGCTACACACAGTAACTTTCTTCCAAAGAGTACAGTATGAAAAGGAAGAAAGAGTAGCTTCAGAATGGAGAAATCTGACAAATACCACCTCAAGCCAGGTGATCAAGGTTAATATGAACACTACTAAGTTATGTTGATAGTATACGCTCTTGTTATGACATCATGAGAGTGGCACTTTACCTTGGTCGTCTTCCTCCCAAAAACCCTTCTCTAGTCTAACCATGAGAAAAGTATCAGACAAATCCCAACTGTGGGAGTCTACAAAATACTTGAGCAGTAATCCTCAAAACTGTCAAGGTCATCAAAAACAAGGAAAGTCTGAGAAACTGTTATAACCCAGAAAAGCCTAAGGAGACTTGATTGCTAAATGTACTGTGCTGTTTTGGATGGGACTCTGAAAAAGGACATTAGGCAAAAACTGAGAAACTGAATAGAGCATAGACTTTAGTTACTAATAATGTATCAGTACTGGTTCGTTTATTTTGATAAATGTACCATACTAATGCAAGAAGTCAGTAAGAGGGGAAACTGGATGTAGGGTATACAGAAACTCTCTACGCTATCTTTGCAATAATTCTGTAAATCTAAAACTATTCTAAAACAATAAGTTTCTTAAAGAAAAACCTACTAGGAAAGCTTCTAAATGTGCTCCATGCTTGTAATGAACAATAAGCCAAAAGCAATCAAGAAAACTCAAAAACATGAGATAGAATCAGTTAATTGGTTCCTCAACTATAATAATGCACTGTGCCTGGAACTTTACACTCATTATCTAAGTTTTGGCTTATTAAGTCCAAAGCCTTTTTACCAGAATAAAGTGGCCAAAGACATTGGTTTCAAACACCTCCTGGAGCCCATCGGCAGTGATCTTGTCAACCTGGGTCAGCAGTCCTTCAGCTGTGGAGAACATATGAATCACTTTTCTGAAACAGCAGAAGACAATTGTGAAGACAAATTGTATGACTTTTTAAACCTTCTTTAACTGATAATGCAGAGATACTCTGACCCATCCCCATACACAAACTACACCTTTCTTGATTCTATAAGGACAGGAATAAAAATTTCTATTTCTCAGACTGGGCTGTTGTATTAAACGACATGCAAAAATGCTTCCTTTCCTCCAATTTACAGAAGTACTTACGTACTTGTAGCTTACACTACCAACAGGACGCTGAGTCTCTCAAAAGCTTGCTGTTAAAACTCTCCTCACCTCTTTCCAAATCAGTTACAGGTAAAATGGTAAAATGTTCTGGGAGAATAATAGCTACACTAAGGGGAAAAAGTCTTCCCTTGCACAGTATGTTTAATTGCTGAAACAGGTTTTTTGTTGTTTTTTGTTTTGTTTTGTTTTACTGGAAATTCTTAAAGCATCGAACATATTAATATGGTGTTCTGCTGTGAGATCAGTTTAGTAGTATGTCAAGACAAGTGTGGAGTTTGTGTGTGTGTGTTTTACTGGAAGAGAGGTAAAGCAAAAGGAGCGGTGCATTGCCAGATAAAATGTATTTCTTACTCTAGGTTGTGGTTCAATATTTCTGAAGGCCACTACACTAATGTGTAGTGTAGAGTCTTCCAGGAAGACATTAGTCCTCTACATTTCTCCAACCTACTGCTCAGAACACCTTACATACAACTGGGAAATTGGTCCAAAGTAGCTTTCCTAGGTATTGGAATCTCTCTGAGAATTCTAATTTAGAAATCTTCTTGCTAATAGGTACATTCAGGCAGACCAAAAATTGACCTTCCAAAACATCCAACCACTTAGAACGTCCTGGAGACCTAGAGCACCATAAGAACCAGGACTTGCAGTGTTCCCCACAAAAGAGGAATGTTTTTCTTTCACGGCAAGGTTGCCATGCCTCCTTTCCATGTCTTCATCCTTCTCAACACCCCCTTACCTTTCATCCCCTAACTTAACACACTGAGGGCAAAACTAGGCAGAAAAATGAACACCTTCATTCCAATCAATTCATCTAGAAAGTGGAAGTTACCTTGAAAAGAGGCCAGAGAAAAGTGCTCTGATATTTAGCTGTGGATTAGGCATGATCCCAGCGTTTAGATATACAAAGTCCAATCTCTGAAACCTGAAAATGAAACACCAAAACAAGATTGTGAATTGCAAGGAAAACACCCAGACAAGACTGTGTATTCTATCTCCAGAGCAATGAGGAGAAAGAAAGCTTAAGAGACAGAAAAAGCTTTCTCAACCAATAAGATGGCCACAACGAGCGACAAAGAATTTATAATACATAAGGGTTACAATATTTCTTTTTCAACAATTTTTCTTTAGCCACAGTAAATATTTTAGTATTCTTATTCTTTTCCTTCCAAGAGAATTTGGGGTGCCATAAAGGATTTTGAAGTCAAATCTCTAATTAATAATTCCTTCTAGATTTGTCCTCCCAATCAGGCACTGCAGTAACCCTCTGTCTGTTAAACCTGCTCTCCTTCTGCTCTTAGAAAGTTTTTGCTTTTTGCTTCAATTCACATCTCCCCTAGGTGACAACTAAAATTTATATAATATTAATATTCTCCGGACCTGATCTATCAATGCTGAAATCCGAATGCTAAGATATCTACTAAAACAAAAGATCCATGTAGAAACCTTTCAATATTCATGGACAGGTGCTATGTATCATAAAATGAGAATGCACAAGAATACAATGAGATTATAAAAGGTGAATGGGATAAGGTATTCTTGGTAGGCTCCTTCCGGAACACTTGTCATGGAAGGAATTGTGAAATGCTGACTTGAGAAAACTTTTTTATTTTTAAGCCTACATAAGCCTTAATCTAGGTGTTCCCCTTTCAAACTAGGTTCAAGACAGGCAGAGCCTACTTTCATAATGTAGACACCATAAATATTCAGAATATCTCCTAGAATTCAACGCATTATAGGACTGTCTTGCTGTCCTCTGTATAACCCAGGATAAGGGCCAAGGCTACTAAAGCTAGGACCTTGAAATATATACATGGTTACCAATACAGCTCACACACAAACACTTCTTGAATCATCCTATAAATAATTAACTGCCAAATGACTCTCTCTAATTAGTAAATGTACTGTTTAAGATGCGGATATTGTTACCATCAATTAATCATTTAAGTGCCACAAAGACAGTGTGGGTCCATCCATTGTTGGTTGTTCCATTATCTAATTTGCAAACTTTCATCAAGAATATTAACATATTTTGCTAGGAATGGAGAGGAAATATTTAGCAAAGACACCAAATCAAGCTCTGGCTTCAGTAAAATGACATACTACTCTCAAAGATGAACTAATTTACACAATTGCTCTCTCCTAGATAAAAGAGAATCACTATTTCTTATTAGTTTTACTATTTCTTATTGGTTTTTATCTATCCATAGAACAGAGTATTACAGATGAAAAGACCAGGTGTCAGGGACGATGCTGCTGCTTTATCCATTGGAAGGCATCCTTCTCACGCTCTCTTCAGCTCTAATTTACTTCAGATCTAGAATCAAAGAGAACCATTTGGGCCATTGCAGTAGAGCCTGAGGGATCTCCCTGTACACCTTTACATATTTCCAAATTTGTGAATATCATCACAACTATCATTTCCTAAATTTGGATAATACCACCCATCTCAAAGAAAGCTGTTTTGTGAAGTAAATAAACAAATCAAAGCTGCACTAAAATGGTGAGGACAGCAGCTGGGACAATGCATTTATTACCTAAAGTGCTCCCTTCTGCCCTACAGCCTCACTGACTTGAATTTGTGCTAAATTACTAAGTATCTTTCTAAATACTAAATGACCAAATTTGTGATAAAGTACTAAATATCTTGAAACTTTAGAGGCAACTGAGAATAGTCAGAGCTATAAATGTTAAAACTTTAAGTCTCAAAAGTCAACTGTATTAGAATGGGCTATTATTAACGGGGAATGAAGGATCTTTTTTGCCAAATAAGAAAATATAACTAAATTTCTACAAAACAGGTAAGAAGGCAGGTAGCTAAGAAGGTTTGGGGAAAGAATGTAAACATGATTTTAAACTTGTACTTCTCTTCTGACTTTATGGTATTTAACTCTACAAGGACATTTATGTTTCATGGCCTTGGAGACTTTTAATTTACAGAGGAGTAACGGATGTGGAACACATCACAATTTCTTTGAAAATGAAACCTAGAAAATCTTGGTTTTTTTAGAAAGATAATGTGGCAGAAAAGTCTAAGAGCTCAGCAGTAGAGGAGAGAGAAACCATATTTACAAAGGGCTAAGGCCACAATGAGAAGAGAAGTGAAGAAAACCAGCGTTTGCTTTGCAATTTGTGCATTCGGAACAGGGAAATGCCAATGACTTTCAATTCACATAAATAAAATGCAAAGTATTCTTCATCAGCAAATGTGCTTATCAAGAAGGCCTTCCTTGCTCCTAATATATTTCATTTTATTGTTCAAGAAAATAAAGTAGTTTCTTGTTTCTTAGGGGCTCCAAATATAAAGGTATTTGAAAATTAATTATTCCAGATAGCCCTAGGGCAGGATGGACTAGTGTAGGGTTCTTGACCTTTTTTGATCATAAATTCCTCCTAGAATTTTTTTTTTTTTTTTTTGAGACAGAGTCTCACTCTGTTGCCCAGGCTAGAGTGAGTGCTGTGGCGTCAGCCTAGCTCACAGCAACCTCAAACTCCTGAGCTCAAGCGATCCTCCTGTCTCAGCCTCCCGAGTAGCTGGGACTACAGGCATGCGCCACCATGCCCGGCTAATTTTTTCTATATATATTTTTAGCTGTCCATATAATTTCTTTCTATTTTTAGTAGAGGTGGGGTCTCGCTCTTGCTCAGGCTGGTCTCGAACTCCTGAGCTCAAACGATCCGCCCACCTCGGCCTCCCAGAGTGCTAGGATTACAGGCGTGAGCCACCGCGCCCGGCCTAGAATTTTTTTTTTTAAAAAAGCATGCCTTCTTTCCCCAGAAAAATGCACTGTGCACCTATATGCAATTTTGTGCTCACTTTCAGGGGAGTTATATATCCAGGCAACCTATTCCTTCACACACCAAATATTTATCAAATGCCTATTACATGCCAATTATTGTGCAGGTATGAAAAAATCTGTACTGGCCTGGTGAAAATTACCCCTGAGGAAGCAGGGAGGAGACCTGGGTTCTGGGACTAACCCAACCAATGTAAGTTCACACAACCTTCTCTGACACAGTACTCTTATGTCTGTGTCTTAGTTTCTTCACTTGTTAAGTATCAGTACCTGCCCCACCTACTTAATGAATTCATTGTGTGGAGGAAAGATGTAAAAAAGGAATTCAACTATCAAAGGAGTTACTTTAATGTAAGACAGTACAATTAACAACACGTAGGGGTGTACTCATAAATTAGTCTTTATGTGATAATTGTGATCATGACTGAGAATGAAAATGTAGTCCTGAGACATAATGGGTTACTCTTTAACAGATGTCCTTAGCATAACTTCTTCTTATACTGAACCTGTTTCTTTTTAGGTTTTCACTTCTTTTCATATTTTATTAAATGTTATGCTGCATAATCATATAAGAGAAAATCCATCAGCAAGAAACATACCTTTGCTTAAGTTCATTGGAGGCCTGGAACACTGACTGCAGGTTGCTGACATCCACCTGCACAATGGTGACCTCGGCGGTGGGATGAGAGGCCAGCAGAGTGGCACGGACAGCTTCTGCTTTGCTCATGTTCCTGCATGCCAAACACAGGTGAAGGTCATCATCTTCCATCAGCAGCCGCTTGCAGAGGGCCAGGCCAATGCCACTGGGAGGACAATTCAGACACAGGATCTGCGTTATTTGGGATGGCTCCTGGTAGAGGCATTTGTTTCCCGTTCAGAAAACTGATTGTGTCAACTTGAGCTCCAATGAGGAGCCCAGGCAGAGAGAAAAGACTCAAAAATTACTTAAAGAAGGGAGGAATCCTCCATTATAACAGTCACTTGCTCAGGATGTTGTCCAGTTTGTGTTTGTCTCATTCTGAAAAAGTTCCATGGCACAATAACTGGACTGAAAATGAGAGTTGTCCTTTGGCCTTTCTATTAATACAGAGTTTATACTGCCAGTGGTTTTCATTTTGTACTTTTTATGCCACTCATGAAAGTGATTTAATACATCACCAGCAAGGGTTGAAAAGAGCATCTCATTAATTGTTTCCTATGTGCATGTTTTATTTTGCTGTCTAGGTTTCTCAGTGGCAAAGCCTCTACCATCGCCTCTATAAGGAGCACCAGAAATCTCTGATAAGGGAACAGATGAATCTTTTAGGAAGAGGCATTGGTAACATGGCAGGAGGTACAAATCCCTCTCAACTACTGTGATTGAATAACCAAAAGAAAGAAGGAACTCAGCATGATTAAGTAGAAGGTAGGAACAGAATAAATATTAGATGAAGACTAAGAAAGGGAAGCAAAGACAAATAAGCTACTTCAGAAAGAGCATTGTGAAACTGCACAGGAGACAGGGACAGCAGTCAGACCAGCTTGGTAGAAAGCAATGAAAACCTGGGTGATAAGTTCTCTTCCAACACTTAAGCTGACTTTAGGCAAATACAGTCAGAACCCCAAAGAGAGCCTGGAAACATCAGTAATCTGTAAACCCTGCCAATAAAACATCAAAAACATCTGTTTATTCATCTTCACTCGGTAATAGTAGGCCTTTAATGTAAATATACAATGGCATATATCATAATATATGTAAAAAGAAACACACGAAATCAATTCTAACTTATTTGAGATCTTGCACATCAGAAGCAATTCATTGGTTGTGAAAGTCACATAAGAGAGGACACACTAAAAAAACTGCCAATTAATTGCAGATACCTACCAAACTGGCTTAATTCATAGGAAATGGTTAAATAACTGAAAGGGGACCAATTTTATACGACATTTAACATATCCTCTGTTTTAATCTCTCAAAAATGCTAAGTGCAACTAACAGAATAATGGTTTGGTTGGTTTCATCCTCCACACATTCTTTATGGAAAAGCAAATGAGGAGTTAAATAGGCAACAGAAGAGGCTGAAAGATCAAATGAGCAACTCTGGAATATTTATGAACTGGTTATTCTGCACCCCAACCATGCCTTAACAAGAAAAGTTAATTCTCTCTGGGTTTCTGAAGAGCACATGTTAGCTCTCTAGCACTGAGCTAGATGGAATGAAATGTTTTTTCCCCATCGTCCTAATGCTCACGGATGCTCAAATTTGGCTGAGGGTTAGCATATAAGACGTGCCCACGTGGTAAGGAGCAAACCGCTGGACTGTAAATACTAAAGAGTAGGTCAAAGATGGGGAAGGGGATGGGGGTCCGCGAGGGAAGCTCCTTTCCCTAGATAACCACAGGATCATCACTGAGACGCTCATCACTTACTGGCGCTCTAGTTTTCCTTTCCACTGTCTGTCATGTTTAATTTAAAGCACCAGCTCCTGGGCACCTCAAGAGCCAGCATGCCCCACACCTCCTGCAGTGGGGCACCCAGGGAATAGGAGGGCAGGGTCTCCGCCGGAGTCCCAGCCTAGCCACGGTCAGGGGTGGGCGCTCCCAGGCTCGGTTCCTGGCGGGTCGCTGACCCCTGCTCCGCCGCCGCCTCTGCCAGCCCAAAGTAGGCCTCACCTGCTCGCCCCGGTGATCAAAACCACCTTCCGCATCTTCGCAAACCAGGCCAGGCAGTAAAGCAGGAACCCACCACCGCTCTCAAACGCCCTAAGCCCACGATCTCCGGCCAAGCCCTCGCGCACCCCCACCAATCAGAGCGCGACCAGGCGCTGCCTCCCTTTGCGTCATCGACTGCGCGCTGGGGCGTCCAATCGCAGTCCGCCGTCCGCACGCAGCGCCGGGGCCCGGGTGGGGTGAGATAGGCCGAGGGGCGGAGTCGCGTTTCGCAGAGGCCCGAGCCAATGCAGGCTCTCGGCGCCCCAGCCCGCGGCACAGCTGTCCTCTTCGGTCGCGACCCGCTGAGCTCAGGCCCCCAGCCAAGCGCTCGGGGGCTCCAGCTTTGGCACGCGCTGGATCTGGGCCCTGTGGCCTCAGGTTTTCACTTGAATAGCGGAAGGCCTCAGGCTGTTTTCACCGGTGCTCATGTTAGAGGAAAGGTTTGGGTGTAGGAGCTAAAGTTCGGCGATTATTATGTACTTGGTTTTCCACTCCTTTTTTGATGCGTAGATCCCGACACTGTGCCACTTTGCAGCACAGCTTCTGGTCCCAGACCTCCTCTCTCTCTAAAGAATCTTCTTTAGGAAAATGAACATTGATTTTATTAAAGATACTATGTTGAATCATACATGAATTACCCACCTTCAAAACTTGGAATATGGCAGGAATCATACAATCTCAGAACTTCATTCTCTGCTATGCTGAGAATGTACTGTAATCCACAACAGTGCCTCTCAAACTCTATGTGGTGAAGGAGCTGTTTTGTGTTTTCAAGCCATCCCAGGTGGGTACTTTTGGAAAATTCAATCAATCAATAAACTAGAAAAATAAAAAGCAAAAGGCATACAAAATACAAGCCCCAATTTTTCTTTATTAGATTAAACACATAAAAAGTACTCTGCCAAAATGCTATACAAGTTTCCAATGCTTCCTCTAGGTTCCTGTATTTATAGTAGATCAGTGACAGGACTGTTACCAGCCCCAGCTCATGCTGAGTAAAACTGTACATCATATATCAAACTCTACTGAACATACTTTATTCCGTGGCCTCTTTCAAGGTTTTAATTATTTATAAACAGCAATGATCCCCAAAAGACCGAGATAATCTATCTTGACTTTTGATTTTAGAGGTTTTGACTAACGATGCCAACTAGTTTAGTAATCATTTGTCCTATACCAAGGAAAATTAGATTGAAAGAACAAATCTGATTATTTGAACATTACATTCCTAAATAAAATTTCTTTATCATGGAGGTGGAATTCACCTCCTATCCTTACCCTGTTTTCAACTGTTTAAGACCACAATTTAACAGTATTTTCTGAAAATCCTGGAATAAAATTAGCCTAACCTTGAGAGTCTAGACCCAAGGGTTCCTCTTAAAATGACCTGGAACTCAGAGGTGATGTGTAAAAGGAGTGAGAGGGGAGATAGAGTTACATGGCTATTCCATAGAAAAACTCATTCGTACAAAGAAGGGGGAGGACCTAGACTTTAGAGGTTCATCAGCATCACCACAATCTTGGGATAACCACTAGGGTAGGACAGACTGAAATAAGCAAAGGCCAGAAGACTTCAGAGCCAGACCAACAGTCTCTCCTTTTACCATGGTTTCAATCCAAGTCAAGTGAGGAAACTTTGGTCTCTTCTTCCTTTTTTCAACTAAAGGCACTGCTTTCGAGGTGTTGTGACCTTCAGACGATGGGCTGAATTACTAGAGGTGCCAGAGAGACCAGGAGAAGAGAACTCTGTTCACAACAGATATCATTTAATTTTGTATTTTCAAAATACTTTATCACATGTAGGACACAGCTCAGTAACAGTTGTAATTATTTTTATTGCTAGGTGAATGGATAGGTATGGTTTTTATCATGCCAAGCTATTCATCTTCAGTTTGTGGTGTTCATGGGCTCATTCTGTTTTCCTGGAAACCAAACAAACAATGATCCATCCCATCTATCCCTCACAAACCTTGCCCCATAATTGGAATAGTAAATATAGTAACTACCACTTTGAATGTCTATTTACTACTTCATATAATAAATTTGCCTCTACCCTAAGCCCTGAAATAGAGCTCTGGTTCTTTTTGTGGTAAATGAACTGGTCCTTAGGTAGACAAGGATGTGTAAAGGTAACTTTAACCCCATAACAAAGCTCTATTTACAGTCCTTATAAACCTCTCCAGAACTAACTTGCCTCTAGTTTGTAAATAGGGGGAAAAGAACTGAGCCAAATAGCTTCTCTTGGATGTATGTTTCATCCCTATTCCCTTCAAATCCTTATACATCCAGCCTGGGTCAAAACTACTTCAGAAGTGGGATTTTACACAATTCATTACATGGTAAGAGGTCATGTGCTGTCTGTATCTAAGAAATCAGTGTTTTGTAGGACTCAAAGCCCAGAAGATATAAGTGTGTATACTTCTTTTTCGAATATGAAATGAACATAAAATTATAAATGCAAATAAATCAGTTTGCAAGCCCTCAACACTTAACAAAATACAAAGTCCTTCAAGTTGTTAGTTAAAACATAAGAGGAGACATAATCTGTCCTCAGTAAAGACTTACATATTCAGATACATGCATAGCATGTCTATGCCATATCACATATGCACACGTATATATCACATATATCTACCTTTAAACCTTGGCAATAGATGTTGACAATAGAATGGTACCTCTTTGAACATCTCTGCTGTCCTTATTTCCTTTTTTCTACTTCCCTCCACCCCCACTCCCACCACACAGCTGCTTGAATTCCTGGCTCCTAGTCCTGGAGTCGAACCAGAATGTGGGGTCAGAATGTGCATTCATGGGTCCTCTGGTTATCCTCTGATAATGTATATCTAGTCCCTTATCTACCATGACCATTGCTGAAAAAATATGCTCAGAGAACTCAGAAATATTCTGAGAAATATTCTCGGAAAACTAAAAGTACAGCTTATTCTTCAGGGACCAGGTAAAATATGTATTGTTTTGTGTGGTTTCATTCAAATCTCTATTATGAAGACTGAGTCAGCTTTTGGGTTGTTCATAGTTTTTGTTGCTTTGTGCATGCATGGGCAGGCTGCTTATATGTGGATTTAGAAGGGATTTCTGTGTCTCAAACAAGAGAACTCTGTGATAATAACAATAAAAGATTACCACTTAATTCTAGACTGGATTTCCCAGAACTGAAGTAATTCACGTGAGGACATAAAATCCCAGTCTCTAGTGTGTTTGGATATGTCAGAGACCAAGATGCTTTCCTTTCAGTGGTCAGCTAATGTGTTAGAGGCCTGTGTAGGTGACCCTCTGTTGGGTGGCCCCAGCAAGCAGGTGTCCGCATCATATGGACCCAGCTCTGTCCCCACGCCCCACCACTTCTCCAGAAATAATGTAAGGATGTAAAGAGAAAGGTAACAGAGCCCAGAACCTGTGCTGTTTACACAGAAAGGAGGATCCATCAGTAGCATGACTCTTTAATCATTGTTATTTACAATTTATCATCTGACAGACTTACAGAGAATAAATAAAGAAAAGAAAATATACAATTGGTATCACGTTTCTTTTTTTAATACAGAGAATGTTTATGTATTTTATTTTGGAATGACTATGATAGTTTTAAGCAGAAATTAAATCTGTTGGCTATTTATCCCTTGACAAGACACAGCATCTTCCAAAGCCTTCAGAATAAGGCCCAGATGTTTCCGCGTCATAAGAAGAGTGTACCACATTGCTGCAGAAACTCAGTCCTCAGGAAAAGTTACCAGACAATAGGATGGAAGAAATAGGATATCATGAATAATAAAGGACATAAAAGGGATAGGCTAGATTACAGATTCTTGGTGTGTTTGCAGGAATCCTCCCAACTTTCAATTGTTTCCAAGCCTCTTTTCAAGAAAACAGTTTTTCACTGAAAGTGATCACCTTACCCCATGGTGCTTTCCCTTGAGTCTCTCCAAATCCTTCCTGGACACACAATTGTGATTGTGGATGAGTATAGGCTAGCATGGGACTCCTCATTCTCCTACAGAGGCACATGATGTTGTTGACAAGGTGTCTGCAGGAGAAACTAGATAGCTTGTTTCAAATGTCCTGTGTTGAGGCCAGAGTCTGGTCTCTGTCTTTGGTCCAGTGCTGTGTAGAGAATTACCTTTCATTGCGGCCTAAATACCTCAAAGAATGAAGCATTTCCATAGATTGATTTCACTATCAGAAGGTGTACAAATGGAGGATGTACTTCACCAGGTACAAGTCTGGGTATTTTTTCCTCTTTCCTCATTTGAAAATAAACACTCTATGTTACAGCCAAGCAATTCTCCCTAAATTCACCCTAATTATGCTGGATGACAAGTTTTTGTTTCCATCTTTTATTCATTCTAAAAACAACATTTGAAAAATGTTTATCAAGTGCTCACAATGTCCTAGGAACTTTACAAGACACATACTGTTATAATCTTGTGACCATTAATGGGGCACTTAAAAATGTCATCACAAAACTCAAAGCTATAATCCACAAAACTGGAGGTTCACCTTCTCCCCAGGCTGTTCCTATGTTTGCATTTAGTTTGGTCCAATGTAGTTGTTATTCGAGAATAGATATTTAGGCAAAGAAAACTTCTCTACCACTCTGAAAATAATATTTTATCACACACTAGAGTCTTATACCACTGTATTATATTTCTTCCACAAGCAATCCCTAGTGCCATTAGCTAAGTGCCACCTAACTCTTGACCAAAATACTAGTTACTCTAAAGTCCACTACAAATCCTACTCATAGAAACTGCAGGAACCATCTAACATATCCTTCTATACCTGGTTCTCTAACCAACAAGCTGTGGACAGGCCTTACTGTCATTTGTGTTGCCTAATCCTTTTAAATTTTTCTTGGATTGTTTCAGGTGCCAAACAACCAAACTAATCAGAAAATTTAGAAGCAGTGTAGGCAGGATATTTCTCATTGATAAAGGAAAAGATTAACTTGTTATATTCTCTTCAAATTTGTAGAATTATATCCAGATGTTGTCTTTCCTTCTGTATCCAGACAAGGCCAGATTATAAATCAGCAAGAATTAAAAGTATCTAGCAACTAAATGAGTACATGTGGAAAAACTGGTGAAATCCAAATAAAGTCTGTAGTTTAGTTAAATAGTTTTATCCCAATGTCAATTTTCTGGTTCTGAAAATAGACCGCAGTTGAAAAGAGACTATGTAAAATATTATCAATGGGGAAAGCTAGGTCTAGGGAAGCCACTCTACTATTGTTGCAACTTCTTGTGAATCTTAAATTATTTCAAAATAACAAGTTTTTTAAAAGGATACACCAACTAAATGATTATCCATTACTCCTTTGCTACCGAGCAATGCAGCTAATTGTAGCAGAGAACTAGAAATGCCAGAAACCAAATCACCATTATCCACCCCAGTCTCTTTCCCTCTCAGTTCAGCACTCCAAAACTTTTACCAAGCAGAAAAGACATTCATCTGTTTCTATAAAAATGTTAAATTTCAATTCAGAAGGATTTTCCAACAAAAATTAGGATCTGCATCTTCCTGGAGATGCAAGAACATTAGGACCTACCATATGCACTGCCAGAGGACAGAAGTCTTATTGAAAAGACTAAGATGGAAAATTTCAGGTCTATAAATTTGGCTTACGATCAAAGACTTAATAGCCATATATTGTAATTTTCTTAAATTTTTTTTTTTTTTTTTTTTAGTTTTGGGCAAAACAGATGCTGTTCTTTTTTAGTATATTTACTTGGAACATCCTCATCTCTTTCCCTCTTTCAAACACTTCCCTTCCTTTCTTCTCCTTTACTCAAAACACATGGCTTAGCCGCACATCATGGCTTTCCTCTGGGAAGCCTGGATGGGACTAGAAAAACACGTTTCCAGCATGGCACATACCTTTTTGTGTGAATATCAGATAAGATTTAATCTTGTCTAATTTATGCCCCACAGCATCTCATCATTTTTTTCTGTCTCCTTTTCCAGATAAGTCCTAGTTTCATTCTTCGCATTTAGATTCAAGCTACTTTTAAATTCTATATACTAAGCCTTTGCCATGTACTCTGTGGATCCCTTAGATTTGTGCTACTAATCTCTGCAGGCTTGACTAAGCTACAAGTTAAAGCTGTGTCTGTAATAAAAAGGTGTCAGTGCCAGAAGATGAAGCTTTCCTCATCTCAGAAAAGGATATATAAATGTATTATATGATAATACATATTTGGAAGCCACCTGAAACAGATTACTTCTATGATGCAATTCAGGAAAATCCTGACACAGTAAGTTCATTTTAAACATGATTTAAAAAAAAAAAAATGGGATCATAGAATAACCAGTGAATTGGGGAAGAGTCATAAGAAGAAATAAGTGGAGAGATGTTAGGTAAAGGAAAGCAAACTAATATTATTTTATCGTGCTATGTAAAAAGTCATGACATCGTCTGGATATAGCCCTACCAGAGGCATGTGGATAAAGGAGAATAAGTCCTGATTTCAAGTCCCTTTAATTCTAATGAAGTTAACACTTACATTGAAAGCAGGGTGTGGCAGTTCCCAAGGTAAAGAGAACATGTCTGGCCCTGCACATATCAAATATGATAATGTATGTGGAGCCAGGCAAACCAAAGCACTGTACAAATGGCAGGTGTTACTGTTACTGACATTACAGCAATAATAGTAACTCTAACTCTGAAAATTGTAATTTCTACAATTTTCATAGTAGGGATGACCAAACTACTGAATCCACATCAGTTATAAATCCAGTTATCCAACAAGTACTGGACATACCAGAACCAGAAGGAACTTCAAGACCATCTAATCCAATTTCCTCATTTTATATATAAGGAAACAAAATGCAGAGAAACAAAGTGATTTACTCAGGAGGACACACTTGGCTTGAGTCAGAAACATGATCAAAGCTCTCAAACCAATGATCGCTCCAAAGTGAGTCCTGGGAGAGACTAAAGCCTACAGTCATAGGACAACTATGGGGAAAGGGCATTTGCTAGGGTCAGAAGAAGACCTGCAAAATGGATCTTTGGGACGTGGGATTTATGCTTCTGCTCTGGCCTGGAACAATGCCGAAGGCTGAACAGGGGAAATACGTTCCTGAGAAACTGCACAGAAGGTGGCCTGGTGAGGGCAACAGAGACAGACTCAAGGGGTCAAGACTGTTTCTTGTCAGCTTGGGAAACTTATTCTATAATGTTTTTTTGTTTCTCCTCAATGGGAATTAAGGGTTCCTGTTTCCAGCTTCCCACTGAATCTGAGGATTTGTGGAGTGTGAAAACACAGAATGCGTGCTGAGGGGACTCCTCCTTGACACTGTATTCACTTCCATGAATTCTGAAGCCAGAGCCTCATGCTTTTTTCTCTGCTGGCCACACCCTCTCAGAGGCAAGAGCGTATGTACTACCAGCAGCAATGGACACTCACTCTGTGCTGTTCTGAAATCAAGGACTCTCAGGTTAGAAGGACTCCATCTTTCTTGCACAGTTCTTCAGCCTACATCTGAACCTCTTCAGTGACATCTCTGGAGGCGACCCATTCATCCTTGTATGTTTTCCCTAATAAAGAGTGGCAATCCGTCTCCCTATAACTTCTCCTCATTGGTCCTAGGTCAGCCTTTTGGGGACACTTAGAACAGATCTATTATTCCCTGTTATACACGGCCTTTAGGAATTTATGCCTGAGAAATTCAGCCTCCAGCCCAAAGGTCCCATAGAGGCTTCATCCATTAAAAGAGCTGGAAGATTTGGACAAGATGAACCAAAGGTCTTCCTATCAAGATATCACAACACTAGTTTTTACAGATTCAAAAAAATCAGGTTCTCACTAAAACACACATGAAACACAAAAATGTCTGAACAAAACAAAGAGGAGAACCCTCTGCAGAAATCGCCAATGAATAATGGATAGATGGTGCACCTGTTACTTGTCCTCCATCTCCACAGACCTGCTTTCCTATGTCCATTATCTACTCAAGAATCCTTCTATGCATAAGGTTCTTTTTCTAATATGACAACTCCCCTTCATATAGCCCTGTAGCAGGCATTCTTTCCTATCTGCATCCCCTGTTGTTTTATATATGAACTTTAACCCTGACCCCTGTCCATGAATGACCAAAACACCCATTCCAAGAAACTGGGGGTTTCCAAGAATGTGTCATCCACTTTGACAAGAGAGGCAAATACAGAGAGTGGGACATGTCCAGAAGCCAAATTAGAAAACCATCTGTGATTGGTTGCTTAATGCTGAGTCCTCAGATTCTCCACATCTACCAAGTGTTTTCCCTATGCCTAATGTCATGGTTCTGAAGACATCAGTATTCTTCAAGTTCTTTCTGAAGATATTTTTTGAAAAGTGACATGGAAAAAATATTCTAGAATCTGCACATTTATAAACACAAGCATATTTAACCTTTATAAATTAACTGAATTTTCTAGCCTTTGTTATCTAACACTTTGGTATATCAAATAAGATTTCTTTTACTAGATTTTATCTGCCCTAGGCTTTTTTTTTTTCATTTTTAGTTCTTTAATGTAAAAAAAAAAAGTATATATGAGTTAGGGGTAGGGAGTGGGGGAGTGCAGGGGGAGGAGGTGAGGAACAGAGAGAGCAAAGCAAACAAGCCTCTGCCTCTCAGGTTCATATACGTCCAGATGGAGTGGCTTAGGTGTGGGTGAGTGGTAGGTCTTGTGAGAAGGTCCTGGGAGTTCGGAATGTTGCCAGGTGTGGGTGGCATCACTCATCCCCTTGTTGAAGGAGCAGAAGGTGGATCTCTTGGAACGAGGGGCGGTGCTTGGTATCTCTTCTCCAGCAGCTAAGCATCAGCTTATACACAGAGTCAGGGCAAATGGCTGGTTGAGGAAGGTAAGTCTTTGAAAACAAAAATTTAAAAAAGAGAGAGAGAGAGAATATTAAGAAGAAAGGGAAAAAGAGTCTTTGCATCATGGTTTGATTTGCCCCATCCCCCCTTTCTTGAACTTGAGACCTGAAATGGGTACGGTGTCTATTTTTCCTACTCACAAGAGTTCTAAATCATATCAGTCCCTTTCCTATTTCTTTTGCCTTCTCCAGTTCTCTGGAGCAGGATTTCCAGATGGGCCATTCTGTGGTCTCTACCTTCATGCAAAAGATGAAACTGAAGCAAAAAGAGATCAAATCTTCTGTTTATGGCTCGTTCATGTTGAGGTTTACCTTGGCGATCCAATCATGACAGAAGCCAAAAATATATTTGTAGCCTTAGCTTCTCAACCAGAATAAAAATCTTAGCCAGATGCAGAAACCGGGATGCAGGATGTGTCCATGTAGCTCCCAGCCATAATGTCCTCTGCGCTGCCCATCCCCACCCCCTGCCCCCCACCCCATGTATTGGCCCCATCTAGAGGAGATTGGATTTCTGCTGTACAGCATGCACCAACATCCCTGCATTTAGCCTGTCAATAGCCTTGCCCTGAATTCCAGCCTAGGGCTCTAGAGTAGGTCCTCGGATAACATTTTGTTGATGAGAAAAACATAATAATAATCTGGCCTGGGCCACTGTCTGCGTGGCGTTTGCATGTTTTTTCCATGTCTGTATGATTTTTCCCTGGGTACTCCAGTTTCTTCCCATATCCCAGAGATGCACACATGAGGCGAACTGGAGTGCCTAAATTGTCTGAGTGAGTACAGGTATGGGTGTGAGTGGGTGTGATGGGGTAGCGTCCTGTCCAGGGCTGGTTCCCACCCCCATGGCCTGACTTGCTGGGATGGACTCTGGCCACCCACAGCCCTCAGCGGTAGTAATTGGGTAAATAATTATCTTATTGTCTATAGTACTCTCTCTTAAATATATTTATAGCTCACATTTATTTCAATTTTAATATTAGATGTATTTCAGGTCTTTATTTAGAAGTTTGGTGATGTTTTAGTTCACAAGTAAAAGGGCAAATATCTGTGACTTCTACTGGAATTCTAATGACATCTAACAAGCCTTAACTCAGCATGTTACAAATGACTATGGCTATCAAATACTAAGAATTTAAAAGGAAATATCAATATAAATAAGGTTACAGGATAACAAACACTCCCTTATATTACTGGTGAAATTTAAAACTTTCTAGGATGTTCATTAGTTAACTTTAGAAAAAACAGTATATCCATTTTGAGCCAATGGATGTCAATAAAATTGAAATAATAAATAATTTAAATTATTCAGGCTGCCCTTTTCAAAATCTTATAAACTTGACAAATAATAGAAGTGACATTTCATAATAATTCATAATATATTTGTAGAATTTTGTTACATTTTACAACATTAAACAAAATAGAGTTTTAAACTTATATTTAATTTTTGGTTATTTAATTTCATTTAGACCATGAGCTTTCAAGAAAAGTGCTATCTGGGAATTCATCACATTTTGTGAAGCTAAATTGAAAGAAAAATGTCAAATATATTTTTTAATTATTGAAATTATTACTGTAGACTTCCAAGTACTTGCAATTGAAGACAAAGGATTTAAGATTTTCCTAAACTATGAATCTTAGGTATAAAATTCCTTCTACAATTCATGTTACTGAAATTTTTCTTCTGCATTAGATCTGCTATGCTCAGTAAGTTAGTCAAGCCACTTGAAAATGAGTTAGATCACACATGTGTAGTCTAGTGACCATAGAATCCATCTAGCTGCTGATGTTGAGAAATTATTATCCCTACGCTCCAATGTCAAACTCTGAAAATTTGAATATTGAAATTTAAATAAAAAATTTAATAGTAATGAAATTTTTTTACATTAGCAAAATGTAATAAAATGCAAATTAAATAAATTATTTTAATAAGTTAATTCATTAAATTTAGTATTTTTTATTAAAACTTTACACTTATAAGTGAGATGTTTACTAAGCATATAATGGTATTATTGGGTTTGTCCTTGGCTTCCATCAAGTATTTGACTTTACTACTTGACCATTTGTTAGTCAGTTTAATATGTATTTGGTACACCATTAGTATCTAGTGAAGGTAAAAATGGTGGACCCTTTAAAAGTGACTTTAAAAAAATAATTAAAAAAATAAAATCCCAGAAATTATTAGAAATTAAAACTTCCACCAAATGATAAAAAGAAATTTTCTTACAAAATTGAATAACATAACATTAAAATAATCAATATGTAATTTTTTAATGCTAAGTTAAAAAGGTCTATAATATCAAGAATATTTTTAGTGCAAAGCAGACAGCGGACATGAAGAGGGATGGGAAGGCATGGCTTTCTTTTGTTGAATGGCTGCTGGTCCATTTTTGCCCCATGCTAAAAAAAATATTTTTCCCTATAAGATTTCAGTCACTGAATAAGAAGTTGAGGGAGACTACAAAGGCTTACAATATTCTTACCCAGATAGTGCCTCTTTCAGCTCAAGCCTCTCCTGCTAAGTCAAGACTCTCCTTTCTCCCTCCTTTCAGAGCACACAAGTCCACATGCATTCATCCCTAACAGTTCTTACCTGCCTCCCCTGATCTCGGAAGAACTCCCCAGTATTCTCAATAACCTGTTCATCCGACAGCTGGGAATAGGGCTGCTCCTGGCAAAAGGTGAAAGTCTCCCACAGAGTAACCCCAAAGGCCCACACATCACTTGCTGTAGTGAATTTGCCCTATAAAGTAAGGAAAAGAAGGGAAAATCAGCATAACCTGTGTACAAACAAGAGCAGGTTAGACTTCATAATCTGGAATTTTTCCCCTTCCCCTACCAAGGGGAACAAACGTTGAAATTGCCAAGGTATATACATGGAGGATCTAGAAACGACAACACAAATTTGTCAAGAAACAGGCTATTCTCTTTTCCTCGTGATCTCAGCTTAGTTCTGCTCCCCTGGAGATGAGTCCAAGAGCTGAGAGAAATGCAGCCATAAGCTATTTGACTCTCCCACTGAGTGTCAGAAGGTCAACCTTTAGGTTCTAGAATAGCCTTGGGAAAATGCCCTTGAGAAAGGCAAAATTTAAACGGGAGGTCAGTTGTTTTCATGTCACACAGAGAGGAATCTCGTTTAAGTGCATGGAGTACTTTCCTGGGTGAGTCCAGGACCCTCACTTCCCAGTTCAGTTGAAATCCACAGTCTGGAAAGATAGACTTTAACAGGTGACAGCAATGAGACTCAGGTGTAATTAGCATGCATTGAATACTTACAACATTGTGAAGTAGATGATATTATTTATCCTTATTTTTTTATTTATTTTTTTTTTTTGAAACAGAGTCTCGCTCTGTTGCCCGGGGTAGAGTGAGTGCCGTGGCATCCTCCTAGCTCACAGCAACCTCAAACTCCTGGGCTCAAGCGATCCTTCTGCCTCAGCCTCCCGAGTAGCTGGGACTACAGGCATGAGCCACCATGCCCGGCTAATTTTTTCTATATATATTTTTAGTTGTCCATATAATTTCTTTCTATTTTTAGTAGAGATGGGGTCTCGCTCTTGCTCAGGCTGGTCTCGAACTCCTGAGCTCAAAGGATCCGCCCGCCTCGGCCTCCCAAGTGCTAGGATTACAGGCGTGAGCTACCGCGCCCGGCCTATCCTTATTTTTTAAATCAGAAAAATGAGACAGGAGAGGTTTACTCCCGGTGAATAAGACCATTAGTAATGGAAAAACTGAGATTCTAATATACAGATTCTAATACACAGATCCTCTGTATATTAGTCTAATACATTGTTTTTAATACCATACAATGTCTTTAGAAAGAGCAATGCTTAGTTATCACATTAGAAATGGGTAAAACATAATGATTCATCCATATAGATAAAAAGGTCTTTATGAGGATTTATGTGAACTGGTGTATATCACAGCATCATTCATAATAGCAGGAAATTGGAAAGTATTTAAATATCAAATTATACAGACATTAAATTATGGGATACATTCACATGATGGGATATTATGCAGCCATTAAAATCATGTTTTTTAACAATATTTAATGACATTGGAAATAATAAAATGTTAAGTAAAAAATAAAGATAGAGAACTGTATGGCATGGTGTTATCCCAATTATGTAATATAAATTATATATATGAATATGCATACATACATATATAGAAATACATGCATAGAAAAAAATCCTCAAAGAAAATATACCAAAACATTAATAGTACTTATCTTGGTGAATGGAAGGTAATAACTGTACATTTTTTCATTTCAAAATTAATTCATGAATTCTATAAGAATACAAGCAGGAAAAAGCAGTTTACGAATGAACAAAACCAAATTGGTCTCAGGCTTTTCTCTGCAATATTATAGAAGACAAAAGACAAAATAGGCCGGGCGTGGTGGCTCACGCCTGTAATCCTAGCACTCTGGGAGGCCGAGGTGGGCGGATCGTTTGAGCTCAGGAGTTCGAGACCAGCCTGAGCAAGAGCGAGACCCCATCTCTACTACAAATAGAAAGAAATTATATGGACAGCTAAAAATATATATAGAAAAAATTAGCCGGGCATGGTGGTGCATGCCTGTTGTCCCAGCTACTCGGGAGGCTGAGACAGGAGGATCCCTTGAGCTCAGGAGTTTGAGGTTGCTGTGAGCTAGGCTGACGCCACGGCACTCACTCTAGCCTGGGCAACAGAGTGAGACTCTGTCTCAAAAAAAAAAAAAAAAAAAAAAAAAAAAGACAAAATAGCATGTATACAGCATTGTAGAAAGTAAAAGTTCATAGTCTAATAATTCTATAAATCAGCTAAGTGGTTATAAAATCAATAATAAAAAGACTCAGATATGCATGTTCAGAAAATATATCTCCAAGAGAGACATTTGGAAAAAATTATTCACTCATGGTGCAGAATACTAAAAATTGAATACAAATTATAAAGCAAAGAATGATGAACTTAAAAAGTAAATATTGGAAATTATTAAAAAATACAGATAGTCTAAACAATTAATGAGAAATATGTTTATGAAATTAATGTAGGAGAAAAATATTCTGTGTAGATAACATTTCTTTAAATGGTAAGGTTTTTAATACCCTAAACTAAGGCCAATCAGTAGATGAAAAGGGTAGAGAGAAAAAAAATGATATTAAATCCCTTATACTTTTAAATTTTCCCTCTAAATTTTCTATAATGACCTTGTTACTTTTTCTAGCTGAAATAGGCAAACAATAATAACAATAATTAGCATGCAAAGAAAATCATCTCAAGTCAGAGAAAATATCATGGTCTATTGAGCTGGCCTCCTGCTTTCTCAGGTTTGCCCTCACATGTCATGTGTGCCTGCTCACATGTCACTTGCTAGGGACGGGCTTAATAATAGCTGGGGACTCACTAGCAAGATGCTCTCCCAAGACATCCAGCGGATAGGGAGCACGGCCCGGCCCTGGATCCGGTAATAGTCACCACTGTACAGGTTTCTGCTCATTCCAAAGTCAGCGATCTTGATGGTGTAGTTTTTACCCACTAAGCAGTTTCGTGTGGCCAGATCTCGATGGACAAAATTAAGAGAGGAAAGGTACTTCATGCCAGAGGCAATCTGGGTAGCCATAAACTTCAGATTGGTGTAACTAAGGAAATAGACAAGAAGAGAGAAGGTAGCCTGTGGAAACAGGAAGCCATGAAAGGCTCACATTCTAAAGTTGATACCAACAAACCAGAGTTTAAACCCTAACAACCCTTCTCTACTCTTAATGAACCCCTCTGCATTTCCCCAAAGGCCAGCTGTTCCATTATTCCCCACACACCACTCACCCCCACCATCCCAGAACAAAGATGAACTCTAAGGCTCCCTGCTCCCTGTTTTTCAGATGCCAGGTTGCTTTCATGACCACAGGGAAGACATAAAAGATCTGGCTTGTTTACCTTACAGTGGGTATGTTGCTGGAGGAAGAATTTGGGGGTTCATGGCGGGAAAGAAACTGATTGAGATCTCCATTCTCCATGTACTCAGTGATCATGCAGAGAGGGTCGTCGGTGATACACACAGCTAGGAGACGGATGATGTTTGGGTCCTTGAGCCGGGACATGATCTTTATCTCCTTAAGAAAATCATTCCTTTGGAGGACATAGACATAGATAAACCCAGAGGTTGCCAGAATCAGAATTAAAAAGGGGAAGAATGCACAACAAAATCTATTCCTACCCAATACACCAAGTCTTGTTTCCCTTTGGATAACCTTTGAGAGGACAGAGAAATTGGCACTGGAAATGGTCTCGTTCTACTTCTCCTGGAATATGCTGGACCCTTATTCAACCATAATGTTTTTGAGAATGAGATCCATGAGTTATTCACCTTTGCATCCCTAGAATCTAACAAAATGCCTGCCGCATAGAAAGTGATTAATATTTGCTGAACCAAACATAGGCTACTAAAAACTACTCTTCAAAATGAGAGTTTTCACTGAAAGTCATAGCCCAAGTGCGCTAAGGTATTTACCTTTTTAAAAAGCCTTGAAGTCACTCTATTAATAAAGTAAAACTTTTTATAAAGTGAACAACCACCCTTTGGTTTATCTGATAATTCTTTATTTTCTCACAATGGCTTTTCTTAATACATTATGCACCAGCAGTCAGTCAGAACATACCTTTAGCAGCCTGTTCAAAATAGAGCTGTTTAAAGGCCATGGTGGTAAAGTGGGGTCATTTCAAAAAATGTACTACCTTGGCCAAGGCTAATAATTGTTTGAGTACATGGTGACAGTCACCCTTGAATTATAAAGTAGGAATATTTAGGTTAGTGAAGCTACTAGCCCACATTCCCAACACTATAGGTGCAAACCAGTCATAAGTCTACTGTGAGTGTTGTAGGAACCCAAGACTAGAAGTGATACTATGTCAATAGGAAGCCCTTGGGATCAATGTAGTCCTAGTTCAATACCTCCCCTCTTTCATCCTTTCTTCAACCCAAACCTGGGGTTTCCATGGCTTGGGAGGGTCCAGAGCTGAGGCCATCCATCACTGTTAAATGGGAGTGGGCACCGGTGGAGGCACAACAAACAATGGAGAAAGGCTTTGTCTTATCCTGTGGTTTGTTTTTCTCCTTGCCACTCTCTCTAATAATGTGCTAAGGTTAATATGAGGAATACTCCATCTCTCCATGGGGCTGAGAGAATGTCACTTTTCATTCATACCAATATCCTTAAGATTGAAATTCTCAGTTAAAATTCTAAAACCTCCATAGTTTTGTTACCTCACCTTTCTTTCTTCTTCCACATCCTGTCAGTTGCATGACTTTTAATGAAACCTATCACCATTCTTGGAATTTATAAAAACTTGAGTAATAGAAATAATAAACTTTCTCTCACTATGAATATCAGTGAGACAAATCAAGACAACAGGAATGGGAAAATGCATTTATTATCCAGATGTGCAGATTTCTCTGGGACACATACAACCAACTTTCAACCAGCATGCCCCTCTGGGTGAGGATTAACTCACCATCACTGTAATGGAAAGGCTGTCAGACCACGGAGTATGGCTAGAAGCTGCCATTTATGTGGTAAAGGATCTATTAGCCAGTTTGGAAAACTGCTAAAGGACTGTGGATCCTTTTGCTTTGAGTTCCATGGCTATTTTTCCAAGTAGAGGTAGCTTCTCATTTTGGGGGTTGCTGAACATAGAAGAAAAGGAGCATAAAAGAGAAAAAAGGAGATAAGAAAGTAAATAGAGATGTGAAAAAAGGAGAATGGAAGAGGCTTGGCAAGAAAGATGTGTGTGAGTGTGAAAAGTCTGTCGAGAGCAGGTAATCGCATTCAGGAGTATTCTGTGTACAGTGATTAAAGAAGTACACAACTACGTATATGTTGGTAAATACAGTGCTGTGCAAAGGTGTGGGGAAGTAAATATGTGACAAATACAATGGAAAATATGCATTTTTGTTTGAGAGAGATGGAGAAAAAGATGAGGACTGCAGACCCCATCAGAACAAAAAAGCGTAACAATGGAAATGTGAGGCAGCTCACAGACCTTCCAGCTCAAAAGAAAAAATTGCTCAGAAGTATCCAGGAGTATTCTTGGTCCTAAAGATGAAGTATACATAAAGGAAAATTCAAAATGCAGACCACAGACCTGGCATTCTTGTTGGCATCTGCTCGGAGCATTTTCACGGCCACCAGGACAGGCTGGTTGGGACTGACATCTAGGGCAAAATCTTTGTCTTTGAACTTTTCCATTCCCTCCACTTCACAGAGATGAACCTAGACAAAAGTCATCTAGTCTCAGCATCATCATTTCTCCTGAAGATGTCTCAGTACTCTTGCTGGGCATTTCCTGGAGATAAACTAACTCTCACAACTGAGGCAAAATAACCAAAAGACTGATAAGACGATATGTACAACATATCTTTGATTCAAATAATTGATAAAATAAAAAACAATAATAAAGTACCCAGCTAATACAATACATGCCTGCGTTATAAAAGAAATAGACATTGATTGGAATATTGAATAAGTGAATGAATAAATTAATAACAACATTTTATTACAGCATAGCCCACTATAAAATGTTATTTAGTATAAATGCTTGAACTTTGATTTGTTGGTTATTGGATCCGCAAAACATAAGGCAATTTCCTAAGGTAATTCCTTATGATGGGGTGTAACATTATAAGTAACTCCTGTATATTAGTAACAGTATAACAAGTGTGAGTTTTCAACCATGGGTACATATAACACCATGAACAAACGCTGTGGACCTCTCTACCTCCTCTAACAACAGACCTACCCAAGAAGACAACATGGGACCTACACTGAAAACCAATAACACATTCTTATGAAACAAAGTATTATATCTGAAATTTAGATAGCAGAGTTGCAGAGTTCCTATCACAACTTAAAACATTGCTTTGAGTTCTCAGAAGGTTCATGTGACTGATGCAAGAGCGAAACGTTTAATATTTCATGCATCACTCTGAGGGCAACGGAGAAGAGTACTCCTCCTTATCTTAGTGGTTGATTCATTCCCTGGTGGCTGATTCTGGGACCAAAGGCAGGGGCGAGGTTGTTTTTGACCATTTTATATTTAATTCCCATTAAAAGGAAAAAACAAAGTGGCTCTCAAGCAGCAGGGTGTTCCTGGACAGTTCATAAAAGATGACCACATTTGTGGGCCCCACCCTCTGTAACCTATTGCAGAAATTTTTGAAAATATTGAATGTTTTTCAGGGTATCTGAAGTCTAGTGACTTGACCTCCTTAAAAATTCCTGTAGAAAAATCAGACGTCTCAGGAACTCCACAGCTACCTGACAAAGTTGAGGCTGACCCAACACTAGTCTTCCAGAGGATAATGCAAGGAGAGACCAGTGGAGGAGACATTCAGTTGTGAATCCACTTCCGGAAGGGACACTTTATTCTACTGACCATTTTTATCCAACCACTTCCTCTGAGCTATCAAGGACCCGAGACCCCAGTCAAAGGATCAACTCACCTCCCCAAATTGGCCTTCTCCCAGCTTCTCCTTGAAAGTTAAGAGTTTCCTGGGGAATTCTTCCACTGCCACGTCTTTCCCTGAGAGCAGGTCCATGGTGACAGCAGGCACTGAGTAGGTGTTGCCGCCTGTCACTCCCTGGAGGTTCACTATGTCGGCCTCTGCATAGTGGGGCACCCCCTCAGGGCCGCTGGGCTGGACTGGCTTCACAATGCCACTGCAGCCTGGGAAGACAAGGACAACCAGTCTCGTACCAGGGGGCATCTTTGGAGATCTCTTCAAGGATGAAAATCTGAGAGGAGGGCTGGAACACACCCCATGACAGCCTAATCCACTTCATTTCACTTACTTGTAAAATGGTTTTCCTTCCTCTAGAGGCTTTCTTGTGACCTTCAGACCATTTTATCTCTCATTCTTCTCCTCATAATACATGACTATTAACAACTTCCTTAGCTAATCCTGTGGAATTGTATGGCGAAGCTATAGGAAAGCTGATGGTGTATCACGGTGGGGAATAGTAAAGGTTTAAGGTTTAGTTACATATTTCCTAAATTTTAAGGTACTGTCATTGTTTTAATCCCTATCTTGGGGATTTAAAACTTTCAGATTAAATTTATATGATCTAGTTTAAAATGTATCTTCACTTTAAATGTTAAAATGTGAGATGCAGGATGTTTTAGCCTTCAGAAAATAGATAAATTACTTCAGTTCAGTCTCAGAAATAAGTTGGTTTATATTCTTTATTCTTGCTCTCTCTGTGAAGTTACCTGAGTTTAGTGTGCTCTCTCAATATTTTCTATTTGTTGAGTGATAAAATAGATGTTATCTTCCTTTCCTCAAAAAAACAAACAAACAAACAAAACAAAACAAAACAAAAGACCCCTTCCTTAAAAACCCTATGCTGTCATATTTAGTCCTGCCTGTCTCTGCATCCAGCTCAGGCCATGCTTCTTTCTCCTAACACAAGTCCTCTTCTTCTGACTTGGGTCACTGTTAAATTGAAGACCTTACAGAAAAGCTGCTCAGAGCTTCAAAGATGACCCCAGCTTCCCTTCTCATGTCACTCTGCAGCATTTTTAAAAAGACATTGGGATTTGAATCAATTGACACTCAATTGACAATCAATATTTCACCTGTTGTACTGTTTTACCTCAATGCTTTTATTAAGAAATGGCAAGAAACATTTACTTTCATGATAAAATCTTGTATTATCCTAATCAATATTTACCAAAGAGAAGTTAACCAAAATAAGATAACTCAATTATCTAGATGGCTACAAAACTGGAAATTTTAGAATGCCATTAGCTTCATTCATTTATTTTTTTTTCTCCAGGTGAAATTCTATCCTGAATTTACCCCTCATGAAGTTTGGTGCTGGGTGAGTACTGTATCTAGGCCTTCTCCCTTTTCTCACATGTAAAATGAGGTTAGACTAATTGGATAGTTTAGTTTCTTTTGTTGTTGTCACCTTAGTAACACCTTTTCTTAAATTTCCTCTTTTGACATATGAGTCACTCTAAATATCTTACGTTCCCTAGCAAAGGAGAGGTGCCCGAACAAGGCTAGCAGCAGCAGACCAAATCTAGAAAGAGAATGTGGATTTCTCCGGAGATCAGCATAAACTAAAAATAGATGTAGTTAACCCGGAGCAGGAGTGTGATCCCTATCAGATGCTTGGCAAGGCTTCTCCCCCAACCCCCTGCCCACCGCGTCATCCGCACCTGACTCCTCCTCCCCTGGAGCAAATTCTGGGAGTTTTCGTATGAGCCTGGATGGCTCTTGGTAGTCAGGGCGAAGGGGAAAGATGCGATCGTAAGTGGAGTTGGACTCCTGTTCGCTTGGCGATGAGGAGCGATTATTGTTGAACATGCTGGAATCACTTGGCAGAGAAAGGCTGACTGTCATTTCGTCATCCAGCATCCTCCGGGAGGCCTGGAAGAGAAGATCGGGTAGAAGGGCACGTTGGCACAAAGGGGACTATCACTTCCTCCTCTTCCTAAACCATCACTTCCTCCCCTTCCTAAACCTAAACCTAACTCTTCCACTCAGATGAAATGAAATAATCCTTTACTACTCTTAAAACCCAGAAACACAGCAAGTGACAGGGGTGCAGTCTGGTTCCACAAATGCCTGTGATGTAGGAACTTAGAATAATTTAGAATAATCCTTCATTTCTTCAAGACAGAATTTGACCTCCTAATTTCTGTGCTGCCCACACACATTAACATTCTGAAGTACTTGAAGTACTTATAAGCGTCATTTACATGATGCTGTAAGAACCTATCAGTAGCCAAAGATCTTCTTGATCTTATAGAGTTTTCTATGTTCTATTTAACAATAGGTTTTGCTGGCTTATCCTTTAACTGCTTTGACTTTATGTGGACATAAATTAAAATGCTCATTAATTTAACAAATGTCCTGTAATGTGATGAATCAACAGTTCATCTGAGCATCCTGGCACTGTAGGTAAAATATTATAATACCTCCGACCCCACATTTTTACTAACCAAAAATAAAACGGCTACAAAATGGGACAGGAAATCCCTAGGTGTCTGGGGATACCAAAGTGAATTACACCTAATCCAGCAAGAAGAACAACAAAACAACTAAATGTTGTGGCATCTGATTCAATATAATCTGCCTGCTTCATCAAGAGGAAAATGCCAGCATCTAAATGTGTGTGAGTATTTGGATTTAAACATGTAAAATGCTGCACTTTAACAAACAGTGTGGGTGTTCGATGGAGGAACTTAGATGTGGGCTTTTCCACTAGACTGAAAGGTTCTTTTTTGCTGTGATATCCCCAGTACTGAGCATGCAGCCCAGCACATAGTAGATACTCAATAAACGTGGGTTTTATATCTCAAAGAGGGAGTACCATCAAAAGTATCCTACAAATAAGGCTACAGCCTAAAACTACATTAAGTAGTGTTCTTAGAATATATGTGTGCGCTTAAAGATTTTCCATATAAAATTATGTCCCCAGGAAGAAATCCTGAGTGTCATTCCAGAGCAGTTTGAGCTCTCTTACTCAGGATATACAAGGCTAGAAAGAGTTTCTTGAAGGACCAAGTTAAATATTCAAGGGCAAAATTGTTGCTCTCCCTTTTGCCTGGAGAATCTCCAATCCAAAATGAAGCCCATGAAGATATTCCAACAGGCCTCAGAAGAAAGACCCAAAGAAGTGTGGTAAATTCTGGCTCAAATAAAGACAAAAAGTTGATAGAAAACACAGATCCTTGGCCGGGTGCGGTGGCTCACGCCTGTAATCCTAGCACTCTGGGAGGCCGAGGCGGGTGGATCACTCAAGGTCAGGAGTTTGAGACCAGCCTGAGCAAGAGGGAGACCCCGTCTCTACTAAAAATAGAAAGAAATTATCTGGCCAACATAAAATATATATCGAAAAAATTAGCCGGGCATGGTGGCTCATGCCTGTAGTCCCAGCTACTCGGGAGGCTGAGGCAGTAGGATCGCTTAAGCCCGGGAGTTTGAGGTTGCTGTGAGCTAGGCTGAAGCCACGGCACTCACTCTAGCCCGGGAAACAAAGCGAGACTCTGTCTCAAAAAAAAAAAAGAAAACACAGATCCTTCTCCCCCAGCTAAAATGTAGTCCTAACAGACTATTCCAGAAAGACACACATCCACTTTAAGCTATCCAATGAACCTTCAGCCCACCAGCTTCCCCCACCACCCTGGAGTGTCTCACCTAGGTACCAGTGTGTCCCAGCCGTCTAAAAGAGGACAGGTTCTGATATCCCCCATTGATGCCTCAAAACATAGTCATGCCAATAAGTGAGTCTGTACATTCTGCCTTTTAGTCTAGTCACTATATATGAATTGAAAGCTTGAATCTAGGTAAAGTGTTTTCAGACTGATGGTAGAGGTCCTTGTAGGAAGCAAGGAGATTCTATCTCCTGTGAAATGTTCCTATCTAACAACCTTAAAATAACCATCTCAGGGACCTGAATGTGGAACGGGTCAGAAGGAACTGCGGGCTACTCATTTGGGTGACTCCTTCACTTCTCTGATTTGAGCCCCCTTTGTCCTGTCCTATCCAGAGTTCTGGAGATTCAAGCCCAATCTCACGGTGCCCTTCCCCTCCTCTGTAATATACTCTACGCAGGCATTGGTCTCCTCTGAGAGACCGCCCCTAAACACAGAGATCAATCAATCAGGCTATATCTTCCTTCCTGTTCCCTGCCCTCAATAAGCAGCTCAAAGCCCCACAGCTCAGAGTTTCTATGACCTCTCACAGTCCATGTCTATCAGGTAGAACTCATTGACTTTGATCAAAGGCAGAAACACATACTCATCAGCTGACTCCAAGAGAATCAGACACTTAGCAGCAGTTCCCAGGGAGTTACTATCTGGTCCAAGAAACCAAGAAAAGTCACAGCTATTCCATCTTTGATGGAATATATATATTTTAGAAGAAAGAAATCAGCATATTTCAATATTAACAATTGGAAAGAACATAGAAGATTGAATACTAGTTGCATGACCTTGAGCACATCACATTTTCTCATCAGAAAAATAGCTCAATATAACTACGCCCATCTCATTATTACTCGATGAGGTTCAAATAAAATCATACATGAGAAAAATGTCTTTGTGGAGTATAAAGTGTTAGATAAATGTAGTGAAAGTTATTCAGATCATTTTGGCTTAGATAGAAAGAATCTCAGGAAGGACTCAAAATGAATAGAATTGTGAGAAACTTGGCTTGAATGTTTTTCTACACATACACGCACACCCCCCCCCCCCCAAAACAAGCAAACAAACAGAAAAAGAAGAGAAGGAACTTCAAAAGCATTTTAAGAAATTTTATCTAGACATTTAGGAGAGTGATTTTCAACCTTGGATATGCATCAGAATCACTGTTAAATTAAAAAAACATAAAGATGCCTGCACTCCACCCCAAACCAGTGAATCAGAATTTTTAAGGAAAACATCTGACTTGAGATTTGGTGTATTAGGGAGAGTATTCTGAGTGTTCTAATGTCTCCATTCTAAAAATGAGAAAATAGTGTTAGCTAATTCATTTCTGGATCCTTTCAACAACAATCTGCCCCATTCCTATGCTTCTTGGTATTCCCTGTTAACTCTAACCCTTTATCAAGTCTTGTAATTTGCCTTTCACTCCTGGGGCATTAGTGGCTCAGGAAAGGACAGAGAAGCTTCTCAAGTCCTGCCCATCCAGCACTGTCTCACCTTCTCCAGCATTTTCTGCCAGAACTGCCTCCAGAGGATGATGACAATGATGGCCAAGAGGATGAAGATGATGGCCACCAAGCAGCCAATCAGGATCCGAGTGTTGCTGTCATCGACTTTAAGCATTGGGTCTGTGACCAGGAAGAGAAAGCAGAGAATATAATCATCTCCTGGGGCAAGAAAAAGCATGAGGGACTGGACTGGAGGTAGACCCTGTTCAGGAGGATAATTGCAGAAGATCCTACCTTAATACTTCTGCTTATTCTTGCCCATGCTACTGTTTTATTATTTTGCTCCTATATTCTCCACTCCTCATCCATGGAATAGTAGCCTCCCCTCCCACATGTCTCAGACTAGATAATGGAGAGTTTTTCCATTCTTCTCCAAATTTTGTCCCTGTATTAGCATGGCCTGGGTCTCCTAATCACACCTCATGTAAAACAGATGAGGAACTAGTTTCACTCTCTGCATTCTTTGAGACATGCCAAGGTAGCTGAGAGTGCTCTTTGGAGACATTCAATCACACGTTTCCCAGATTGCTGGCTGGTATGGCCAGTGACTGTCTGGAGCAATGAATGCACTTTTGCATATTTATTTCCAGTTAGAGAGACCGGCAGTTTCATAGACTTTCACCCATTCATTAAGATCCCCACTATGAGTCTCACCTAGGAATGTACCTTTCCCTGTTCTTGCTCCAAGTTTCCCAAATTTTCATGGAGCAATTTGAGACAACTCCAGACTCTGCCTCAGCTGAAGAATCAATAAATCAGTAGTGAAGAGAGTGAATTTGAGACCTTAACTTTGAGGTGGACTGTCCTACCTTTCCAGGGCTACTCTTCATCCAAAGCCACCTGGTGTAAAGCCTCCCACACAGATAGTCTGGCCTTTGCAAATCACCACCCTTCTTCATCCTCCAGGAGGTCCCTTCAACTTAATTTTGTAATTAGGAATCACACATACCATAGGTTGTAGGTGCCATAGGGGAGGTGGGCAGAGCTCCAGAGTTGTTGTACATGGCAGCATCTGTTACAAAACAAGGGTGAATCAGAGCTGGGGAGAAGACAGATAGCTAGAGGTTTTTCTCAAGGCAGGTGGTGACCTAGCACATTGCGAACTCAATTTAGTGGGTTGCCACCAGCCTTTTTAGAAAATAAAATTATAAATATGTTAAATTAAAATCTCACTATTCATCTGTATATTATAGCGAGGACAACTTTTTTCTTGCAAAATTTTTGCTTCAAATATTATATACTAGGGGTCACAGTCCAAAAAGTTTAAGAAACAGTGGTTCCAGGTGCTGTGACCACACATTACCATCAAGCATAGGAAGCCGACCTAGAGTCAGCAAAACATAGAGAGGATACAGTGGGTAAGTGGGCATGGGACAGACATAATGCTAAGGTGCTCTTTCCTTCACAGAAATGAAATTGTTTTATAAAAGGGTTTCCACGATGCCTCATTGGCTAGCCCTTTAATTTATAAATAAAGGCTTCATCTTCATAGATAGATTACTGACATTGGGGTGTCCTTTTGCTATGATGTTGCAGCTTCTGAGACTAAACCCCAAAACTGTATTTGCCAGTTTATGTTGGTGACTAATTTTTCCCTCTAATTTGTATAATCAAGAAGGTCAAGAATTAGAATACAGATTTCCCTTCTAAGAGATGTTTCTTCCAAAAATCCTAATTTTTCTTCTTCTTAACATTAATATACAAATAGGGAGGTATTTGGCATATACATGAACTCTCTGAATTGGGTCCTTAGGCTCCAGGCAAAACTAATATTGTCATAACATTGGATTTAAATTTCAAGAGACCTGAGGAGTCGAAAACCACAGTCCATAGCTATAATTAACTATAATAAGATAGTGTACCAATTACTCTGCCATGAGAATTCCTGAGGATGGGTGCAAATCATTTTGTCTTCCAGTGAACACTTACAGTATAAATGGCAAGGCTTTTGAGCATCTCGATTTCTGTTTTCAATAGGTACTTATATAAAATAATAAAATAGATACTTATATAAAAATACTTATACAAAATTATTTACTCCTAGTTTAAATCACTAGCACAGAAGACATTTAGGCACCAAAACTGATTTTCAAAAATACGCTCTATTTTCCTGTCAGTGCACCTTAATGAGCAGATCATCCTGAAATTTTCTTCTTTTAAACCTCAAATCAGAAAGGATAGGGTCTTCTTGTTTATCTTTAAGTCAGTCTCTCTTCTTCTCTTATGTTATTTACTCCTGATCTTTTTTCTAAGCCCAGTACAAGTCCCCTTGTATGCTATCCATTACAAACCCACTCTAGTGCCCCTTTTCTTCTGACAACTTATTGTTGGTACTGCTTTGAACATTTTTTTTTTTTAAATCATTATATAGGTCTCCTCTCCCTAGCTAAAACTTAATGGTATGAATAGAAGGAATCCTTTGTGTGACTAGTTTTGATTTTGGAAGGGTAGTGATGAGAACAGAAATGAATAGAATATTTACTTGACTCTTCTTGTGTGGTAAGGGATTTTTAAAAATGAGAGTGCAATGTGTCAAAAACTTTATATAAATTGCATTTTAGCTTTTGAAGATTCAACATAGTATCTGGCTCTAGTAAACTCAATCACTATTTTCTGCTGTTGTTTTTTTTTTTTTTTTTTTGAGACAGAGTCTCACTCTGTTGCCCAGGCTAGAGTGAGTGCCGTGGCGTCAGCCTAGCTCACAGCAACCTCAAACTCCTGAGCTCAAAGGATCCTCCTGTCTCAGCCTCCCGAGTAGCTGGGACTACAGGCATGCGCCACCATGCCCGGCTAATTTTTTCTATATATATTTTTAGCTGTCCATATAATTTCTTTCTATTTGTAGTAGAGATGGGGTCTCGCTCTTGCTCAGGCTGGTCTCGAACTCCTGAGCTCAAACGATCCGCCCACCTCGGCCTCCCAGAGTGCTAGGATTACAGGCGTGAGCCACTGCGCCCGGCCTGCTGTTGTTTTTTAATCACAAACAGTGCTTCGACCTTAAAACGAATCCCTAAAATTTAGGGGAAAAAAAACTGAATAAATTGAACCTAACTGTGTTTCATGTTGTTTGATATACACAGAGAAAAGAATTATCCTACTGTTATTCCAACTGATATTAGAACATAATATTTTAATTGCACATTCTTAGGATATATTCTCAGGACAAAGAAAAGAGAATTGCAAAGAAATCCTAAAGCTCATTCAATAGTTACGTTACTACTAATAATATCAGTATTGTTATTTTTAACAGCATGATGAAGCAAATGCTGTTAACATTGTTAGGAAATGTGATATTTAGCATTAAAAACAGAGATCCAAGTATGAAATCAAATTTAAATAAAAACCTTATTATCTTTAATTTGAATTAGAAGTAACAATATAAACTCATGATTTTTTTTTTCCTTTTTAAGTATACATGTTTCCTTGCTTTTTCTACTGAAAAATCCTAGAAATGATGACAACCCAATAACAATGAGCATTACTCTGGCCCAATTTGTGGTATCTAAATACCATTTCTTACTAAAAGAAATCAAGATTTCTTGAAGAAATGGTTGATTCTATGTCTGGGGCAGTAAATGCCCAAGATTAGCTTGGAACATCTTTTTCTTTCAGAAAACAAGAAAGTTACCAAAGGCTTATGGGGACAGATCCAAAGAACAAAGAGGCAGCTTAAAGATGCAGACTTTGGCCAAAGATAGGACAACTTGAGTACCAAAAAGAATAACTGCAATAGAACATTGAATTTGTAAAAAGCAATGAGTGTATAATGATACCAAGAAAACCCACCAAGGGTAAAAAACAAAACTGATTAGACATCATTGAAGATTGCTAGGGCATCAAGGCATCAATTCATTACTCTGAAAACGGATAATTAAAGTGAAAAAATTAGTCATGAAAAGGGAAAAAATTGTCATGTAGAATTGATAGTTAAAGGGAAAAAGTTAGTCAAGAGCCTTCCATTGGCTCTTCCAATATGAACTGCATTTCAGAGTAAGCAAGTGCATGAAGAATATTCATCTATTTAGAAGAAATTCAGCCAAGAAATGAAGGAGAAATAAAAGAATTAGAAAACCACCATTTAGCAACCCTTAATAAAATAAACCATTCAAACAATCGTTGTCAATGGAAGGTAGAACCTGAGGTAAAAGTTCATGGGAAACATGTGGAACTTTCCTAAAACCAGAAATCCATTTTAGTGTCACTAAAAGTGAGAGGATCCAAGGTGATGTCCCAATGATGAGGTTCAACATAAAGTATACAACATTATCTATGAAGAATTCTTGACAAATATAAATGTTGAACTTTAGTCAATTTAACCTATGGATATAACCTCCAGTCAGCAGGAATGACAGAGGACAGAAGTCTGAGTAAAATGACACCATAGAAAGCAGTCAGCTAAACCAGAATCAAATTTTAAAAACAAAGGAAGGAGCTGTTTTAGATTAAAAGATGGAACCAGACAGGGCTGCCCATTGTCTCCATTACTTTTCAACATAGTATTGGAAGTCCTTGCGAGAGCTATCAGGCAAGAGAGCAGAATCAAGGGAGTCCAAATAGGGAAGGAAGAGATCAAACTCTCACTTTTTGCTGATGATATGATGTTATATCTGGAAAACTCCCAGGATTCAACCATGAGACTCCTGGAATTGATTAACGAATATAGCAAAGTCTCAGGCTACAAAATTAATATACACAAATCAGAGGCATTTATATATGCCGATAACAGTCAATCGGAAAACCAAATTAAAGACTCAATACCCTTCAAAATAGCAACAAAGAAAATAAAATATCTAGGTATATATCTAACTAAAGAGGTAAAGGACCTCTATAAGGAAAACTATGAAACACTGAGAAAAGAAATAGCAGAACTTGCAAATAGATGGAAAAATATACCATGCTCGTGGATCGGAAGAATCAACATTGTTAAAATGTCTATACTACCCAAAGTGATCTACAGATTCAATGCAATCCCTATTAAATTACCAACATCATTCTTTACAGACATAGAGAAAATAATTATACACTTTGTATGGAATCAAAGAAGACCCCGTATAGCAAAAGCAATTTTCAGCAACAAAAACAAAATGGGAGGTATTAATTTGCCAGACCTCAAACTATACTACAAGGCCGTGGTTCTTAAAACAGCCTGGTACTGGCACAAGTGCAGGGACACAGACCAGTGGAACACAACAGAAAATCCAAATGTAGAACCATCCTCATATAGTCACCTAATTTTTGACAAAGCGGGAAAGAATATACTCTGGGGACAAGAATCCCTATTCAATAAATGGTGCTGGGAGAATTGGTAAGCCACTTGTAGAAGACTGAAACAGGACCCACAGCTTTCACCTCTCACAAAAATCAAATCACGGTGGATAACAGACCTAAACCTTAGGCGTGATACAATCAGAATTCTAGAAGAAAATGTAGTAAAGACTCTTACAGACATTGGCCTAGGCAAAGAATTTATGAAGAAGACCCCCAAGGCAATCACAGCAGCAACAAAAATAAATGAATGGGACATGATTAAATTAAAAAGCTTCTGCACAGCCAAAGAAACAGTCAAGAGAATAAACAGACCACCTACAGAATGGGAAAAAATTTTTGCATACTACACATCAGATAAAGGACTGATAACAAGAATCTATTTAGAACTCAGGAAAATCAGCAAGAAAAAATCAAGCAACCCTATCAAAAAGTGGGCAAATGACATGAATAGAAACTTCTCGAAAGAAGATATAAGAATGGCTAACAAACATATGAAAAAATGCTCAACATCCCTAATCATCAGAGAAATGCAAATCAAAACCACAATGAGATATCACTTAACTCCAATGAGAATGGCCTTTATTAAAAAAACCCCAAACAACACATGTTGGCGTGGGTGTGGAGAGACAGGAACACTAATACACTGCTGGTGGGACTGCAAACTAGTGCAACCCCTGTGGAAAGCATTATGGAGGTATCTTAAACAGATTCAAGTAGACCTGCCATTTGACCCAGCAATCCCATTACTGGGCATATACCCAAAGGAAAAAAGGTCATTCTGTAACAAAGACACATGTACCCGAATGTTTATAGCAGCACAATTCACAATAGCAAAGATGTGGAAACAACCCAAGTGCCCATCAATACATGATTGGATTAGTAAGCTGTGGTATATGTATACCATGGAATATTACTCAGCTATAAGGAATGATGAAGATACAACATCTCTATGGTTCTCCTGGAGAGAGTTGGAACCTATTATATTAAGTGAAGTATCCCAAGAATGGAAAAACAAGCATCACATGTACTCACCAGAAAATTGGTTTCCCTGATCATCACCTAAATACAAATCTGGGAACGACACCAATTGGATATCAGAGTGAGGTGGGGGGTGGGGGAGGGGATGGGGGTATGCCTACACAATGAGTGCATTGCGCACCGTTTGGGGAGTGGTAACACTTGAAGGTGCTGACTCGGGAAGGGGGGGTGGGGAAGGGAGGGATATATACCTACACGATGGGTGCAAGGCGCACGACCTGGGGAACAGACACGCCTGGAGCTCTGACTTGGGGGGAAAGGCGGTACAGGAGCAACGTATGTAACCTGCAATTCTGTATCCCCCATAACAAGATGAAATAAAAAAAAAAAAGATTAAAAGAGATATTGAGGAGAGAGAACAAAGAAATACACCGAGAGGGCCTTATTTGGATCCTGACTGGATCAAGCTAACTATAGTAAGACATTATTAGACAATCAGGGATACTTGAATATGGACAGACTATTAGGTAATATTAAGGAATTATTTAATAGTAAGTGTTAGATGATATAATGGTATCATGCTTACAAAAATGATGCTATTTTCTTGGATGCATTCTAAAAATTTTAGTAATGAAGTCAAATAATATGTCAGATTTGCTTTAAAATACTACAGCAAAAAAGAAAGGACTAGATGAAACAAGTATGGCAAAATATCAATGGTTAGTAAGGCTGAGTGATGGTTGGAGGCTTATTGTTCTCTTTACTTTTGTGTATATTTAGACATCTTCATTTCAATATTTTAATAATGTTTACATGTGCTTCCTCTTAACAGCACATTTGTTAACTGCCTTAATTTATATAAAGTTTTTAACATGTTGTACTCTCAGTTTAATTTTTTTTTTACTATTCAAGAGTCAAGTAAATACTCTGTTCAGCTCCATTCTCATCCCCATGCCTCCACAACTAAAACTAGTCACACAACTATTCCTTCTCTCCACCAATGAGAAGCCGCCTGTACAACCCTACATCTCCCAGAGACCCACCAATGAGAAGTTCTGGGCAGGGGCCTTCCTCCTTCATCACACTGCTCCCACTTCCCCAAGGGACCCTGAGTTCCCCACCTGATTGGAAGGTGATCTCACTGAACATCATCCAGGTGTCAGCAAAGTGGTACTGGCACTTGATGGCACTGGCCATTCGGTGGTGAAGGGGCACCGTGACAAACCGAGCACTTGGGTTGACGTCATCCAGGACAAGGGGGAAGGAAACAGCATTAGGCTCCCACTCATTGGCGTCAGAGCGGAAGTAGCACTGTACCTCCTTAAAGATCTTCACACCTTTGGCAAACATGTTGTTGCAGTGGACCTGGCAGAGGAAGAGGGATGTGAATGACAGACTGGCACTGCTGAGTTGCATGGGGACACAGTGAAAGCCAATTCAGTAAGATTCCTGTGTCTCTAAGCACCACCCTTAGTGAGCAGTTGGTGTTCTGCAGTCTTCTGGGTTTTCCCTTCTAGGAACTTCACAGTGACAGTGATATGTTGATCAGGCCATATAAAATGTAGGCTGCAACTTTAGTCACCTCCATGCCCTGTCTGCCCCTGCCCACCTCATTTCATGTTGCTGGACAACGGTTTTCTCATCTGTTAGATGAGGGCTGGACCAGCATCCTCTCGGGTCCTTCCTTGCACTGAACTCTCTTTAACATATTAACTGCCCTGAGAGTTCTATTTAACTCACGCTATTTTTGCCCCCGGGGCCCCGTGAAGCATATATAAAACCTTGTTGATGTTCTTATTGTTACAATTAATATTGACAATTTAATTCTAAAAAACATGGATTAAATGAAGAGAAGCCAATACATTTCGTTTTTCTATTTATGTTTACCTTCAAATGACACTTGAAGTTTTTATTCTATTTTTATAATAAAACACTTTGGCCCCAAGGACAAGTTTCTGGTTTTTTTGCCTGGCAGTTAATGTGTTAATCTATAATCCTTTCAACCACAGTGTTGTCTATCCAGATTCAAGCTATTCTGAACTGAGGTAAGAAGAAAACTGACATCCCACTTCCTCCTAAACACATTTCAAGGCCAGTCCATTTCTTTTCAACAGGGTTAGGTGAAAAACCTGAAATAATATATACCTGAAACAATTTTATCTTTCTTTCATAGCAATCTCATTTCTTTTTATTTTTTATTTTTTTTCAGACAGAGTCTCACTCTGTTGTCTGGGCTAGAGTGCTGTGGCGTCAGCCTAGCTCACAGCAACCTCAAACTCCTGGGGTCAAGTGATCCTCCTGCCTCAGCCTCCCGAGTAGCTGGGACTACAGGCACGTGCCACCATGCCCGGCTAACTTTTTCTATATATTTTTAGTTTTCCGGTTAATTTCTTTCTATTTTTTAGTAGAGACGGGGTCTCGCTCTTGCTCAGGCTGGTCTCGAACTCCTGACCTCAAGCAATCCTCCTGCCTCGGCCTCCCAGAGTGCTAGAATTAAGGCATGAGCCACCTCAGAAGTGAGTGATCTCATTTCAAGTGCCATGTATTAGCCTTTTTCAGCCAGAGACACAGACTTAATCATCTCTTTTAATTAAATTCAGTTGAGGTAAAACCATTCTGATGACGCTATCAAATCCTCTGCACAGATATTTCTGAGATGAGAAAAAAAATTCTGTTGGAAATTAACGTGTATCCTCTTGCCTAATGCCATGACCCTTTTACCAGGATATTTGTAAGGCTTTTAAGGATCATCAAGAACAAAGATTACACAATAGTCCCCCTGTAGAACCTTGCTGTGTTTAACAACCCTCAAAAACAGAATGTGCATACTTGTAACCAACTCAAGTGATAGTTCAGTAACACCTCCTCTGGCTCAGTCTGACGTGGGAAATGGAGCTTTCTTGGCCGCCATCCCCTGAATTTAAAGACTTCACAGGTTGGAAAAACATCACTGTCATTCTAGGAATGTATTTCCTGTTTCTGTTTTAATGTCTTGCTTAGGCCCTCAGTTGTAACTCTTTACCTGTTGTCACCCCTCCTCTGGTTTCTGGACCATCAACACAGGACTACCATTCAGAACTTGTTTTTAGCTGAAGGAGCAACAGCAATGATTATAGAATTTTAATGACTAAAGAAATAAAGCAGAGACACTCTAAGAATAGAATATTAGAGGAACAAGGATTGTAAAATTCATCTAGTCCTAGTCTCTATTTACTAATGAGGTACTGGGGATCAGAGGGTTGACTTGGCCCATGATCAGTCAGTAACAGAACTGGGTCTAGAGCCCTGGACTCCTAGTCCAGTGCTCTTTCCACATACTATGCCACACAGAAATGGAGCAAAGCATGTTAACTTTTCCATTTGGCTTTTCCTTTAAATGTTTTAATGATGAAAACATGTGTTGTTAATATCTTCCGTGGGATGAATTAACTGTTACAGTTTATTGAACAAAAGTCAACAGAACAAGGCTAAGAAAAAAATCAAAGAAAAACCATGTACAGTTTCAATAGATTTTTCAGATGCTTTGAAATCTGCAAAGCATTGAATAAGTATCCTGTGGGGGAGGTAATAATCTCTCCTACAGATGTTTTGGGAGTTCTCCTAGAATGCAAATAAATAGCATAGGATTTCATTCCCATGTGAATGTACATAATTATTTAATAAATACAGCACAGTTTTCAAATGCATTAGCATATCGTAATGGTGTAGTCTAACTATACTTCAGTGGAGGAAAATGGACAGTAATTTGCATCAGAAGTGATGACTACTCTCTAGAAGACACCGGTGCTCTGAAAGTCATTCCTTACTTTCTATTTGTCTCATAAAAATTAAAATATGCTGGAGATTTGTTTGGCCTTGAGAAGACTTGCCATGAGTAAGCTTCTTAGAAGTTTCTGGTACCTTTTCATTGCAGAATATGCTTTTGAATAATTTTAACCTGTGATAAACTAGTCACACAGGAGCTGCTGAGGAATCAGGAAAATCAAAGTCTGTTGATTACATAGTATAGCTTTATGGAGAGTTTAAAATACATTTCATTGTTTGTGGGACTAGAAATTCTCCCAAAGGTATATAATTGTGAATGTATATACATGTTCACAGGTACATATACACATTTTTCAGAAATACAAATAAAATTTCTCATAAAGCGTATTTTTGTTACTATGGATATCCTCCCCCCAAAAACCGTGAAGAATGTGTTACACACACTTATGTTTTACAATTGTCAAAGAGCCACCCTTGAACAATAAATTAGCAGACTGAGCATGTGTTGATCCTTCTGTTCTCATCTTAAATGTTTGTTCATTTAACTCATAGCTATTAATCCAATCAGGAAATATTAGAACATTAACATCTGGGAATAATATAATCGACATGCATTTCTTTTTGATTCCCAGTTTGTATAAAGAATAACAAATTTTGATTTACAAAGAACCCTTAATGATAACACAGATTTCCTTATTCTATGTCCCACATCATCCTATATACCTCCTTTTGCAAATAAACAGTACCTTCCCTGTTGAATTGCAAATTGTCCCAAAGTAGGGACCTTTTCTTATATATACATCTGTTTATTTCCAGAATCTTGCATAGTACCAAATACTGTTGATAAATTAGTAACACAGATAAATAGAAGAATGGATGAATTTAGGTAACAAATACTGAAACGAGGCCTGAATGCAAACAGAGGTAGAGTCTCCAAAGTTTTGGCCACTAGTATTCTGCACTCAACTATTCACAGGGATAAAGAACATATAAGGCCGGGCGCGGTGGCTCATGCCTGTAATCCTAGCACTCTGGGAGGCCGAGGAGGGCAGATTGTTTGAACTCAGGAGTTCAATACCAGCCTGAGCAAGAGCAAGACCCCGTCTCTACTAAAAATAGAAAGAAATTATATGGACAGCTAAAAATATATATAGAAAAAATTAGCCAGGCATGGTGGCACATGCCTGTAGGCCCAGCTACTTGGGAGGCTGAGGCAGGAGGATCACTTGAGCCCAGGAGTTTGAGGTTGCTGTGAGCTAGGCTGATGCCACAGCACTCTAGCCTAGGCAACAGAGTGAGGCTCTGTCAAAAAAAAAAAAAAAAAATTTAAAAGAAAAAAAAAGAACAGATAAACAGGGCTCCATGTGTGGCTCAAATTCACTGGCCCACTCTCTTTCCTGGGGCTTACACTACAGTCTTCTCATGCTCCTTCATAAACCAGTAAGAGTTATATGCAAACCACTTAAGCTCCTGGGGCCTCTTTCTTACAGACAGCAAAAGGCCTTTCTGTTTCACCCTTAAGTCCTAGTTTTCCTCAAGCCTAGAATTCAGGTTTAGCATCCATTCTGGTCACTTTTTATATGGACTTTTCTTCCCCTCCATTCCTTTCTCTCAGAAACAGACTTGAGATCGAGTAAGGGAAAAGGACAATAATTATTTGAGTGAGGAACTAGAAAACCCATTTTATTAAGAGAGATGTCCTCACCCTTACATTAAGGCTGGGCTCTCCTGTGCAGGCCTGCTGCAGAGAGAATGAAAATCAGACCTTAAGTCCCACACCCCAGCTCTTCTCAGGTGTCTGCATTTACCATGTTCCATCACAGACCCAGCCTCTAGACCTTTCCCAAGCCTCCTGGCTTCCACCACACCCTTCAATAAAGGTCACCTCTTCCCTCCTCACTGCCCTGTGATAATAAGCCAGTAACATAACTTCTGTTCTTACACTGAAGATATTAATTTTTTAATATTTTACTCTCCCCCATGTAAAGTGCTTATATTTTAATACAGACTTTTGGGTTTTTGTATTTTAGCCCCCCTCCAAAAAAAATCTAATAATTTACATTTTAGGCCTTGGGTTAACCCTACACCCCAGCCCCTTCTAACTCCTTGGACTGAACAGAGTCACTGAGATACTGTAAAGAAGACAGAATTGATACCCTGGGCTTCAGGTCTAGAATCCTGAAATTGGTCCAGTCAGGAGTAACCAGGGCCTCCCTGGCCCCAGATTCTTCTTCAAGTTTCTGTTTATAGTTAAGAAAATACAATTTACCAATGTCTTATTCCTACCTAACATATCTCCTCCTTTTTCTACCCAAGGCAGTAGAGATATTTATGACTAGGAATGGTTAGGGTAGGCAATCAAGGATAGCATTTGTTCATTCACAAACATTTATTAAGCTAGCATATATCAAGTGCCAGGCACTAGGATACAGAGATCAGAAAGCTGAGTCACTACCTTGGAGAAGCTTGAGGTCTAGTAAGAGAATCAGACACATACACGGCTAACTGACAAGAGATGTATGGTAACAGAAAAGAAAACAAGAAAGTCTGGGCACAGAAGAGTATGGAGTTTTCTATTATGATTTCTCAGTGCAGTGGGGGTGGAAGACACACTCTAGGGGTGGGGAATGGTTGAAATCCCTCTTCCATTGAGAATCAGACTTGCAATGAGCCACTCTTACTGATAAGACTGTGTCACATCCCTAGGAGTGTTGGGCAGGGCCATATAATGAGTTTTAGAGGCCCTAGTCACTTTTGCCTTTGTGGGACACTTCCTCCATTTTATATATATATATATATATATGTGTGTGTGTGTGTGTGTGTGTGTGTATGTACATGTGTGTGTATGTGAGTGTGTGCATATATATATATATATATATATATATTCTTCTGACATTAAAAGGAAATTAAAACATTTTCATAGGCCTTAAAACTATTGTGGGCACTGTGCCTACTGTGTCTAATGGATATGTCAGCTCTGGTGTTGGGACCAAAAAAAAAAATTTGAGAATCCTACTGACCTATTCTAACTTCCTTATTCAAAAACAAGCCCTTAGAGGTGAAGTGACCTGTGAGATGCGTGTAGCTAGTTAGTAGCAGAATATGTATTTGAATGTATTTGCTGGCATCAGGGTTCTTGCTAGCATGCCTTTTCTCTACCACACTATGATTTGAGCCCCTTCAAGAAGTTCCACCACACCTGATTCCACTGACCTTCATGGTAGTGAAATTCCTGATGCGGTCAAATTCAAACATGATCTCAATGTAGCCATTGGTGGCACTCTCGTTCCGCCAGCCCACGTAGTCATAGCCGGGCCACACGTGGTATTCATGCGTCTGCGTGAAATCGTCCAGGCCAGACACTCCATCTGTCAACTGGCCCAGCCCCTCAGTCATGCTGCTTAGGCCACAAGAGGAGGAGAAAAAGAAGAGAGGAACCTGAGTTAATCACACATTCATGCAAGAACTTTTACCTAGCTTCTTATAAGAGATTTTTATCTTAGATTTTATAAGAGCTTATTATCTCAGAATTAAAGGATTATAAATAATCCAATGTATATTATAATATTGACTCACTTATCTTGCATTAATGGAGAACTAAGAATTTCATATAAATAAATTTTACAAAATACTTGATGCTTTAGTAGCAAAACTTTTAAACAATATGTTATCATTTTATATAAAAGTCTTTCTATAATCTATTGTGCCATGCCTATTCTTTTAGACTGAATATAAGTCTTAATATGATGACTCAATATTATCAAATGCCTTTGATGAATTAATTCATTGAATACAGGAATGAATAAATGCATAGAATGAATACTACAGTAAATAGCAGCACTTGCCCCATCACCCAATAAATGTTCTCAGAGCTTGCTGGAAATTTTTCTGACCCCCCCCTTGACCGTATGTTGTCATTGTTCAGTGAATCAATTTCAGAGAAACCAGTCACACCCTCTTCTACCCCACAGTTCCAATAACTGAATTTGATATCAAACTAGAGGGGGGAAATGTAATCCCAAAATGCAAATCTAATTTATATTTAATTTTAATTAAATTTGTAGAATACTAGACCATGGAGTAAAATGTATGTATTTCATGAGAGTCTCAGGTATTGGATTTAGTTTTGTGTTCTAACTTGGCAGCTGTTTTTTTTTAACTTCTGAGTGTGAGGCTCTGTTTTGAATGACTGAGTTTGCCAGAAGCCTGACTTCTTGATGGGATGTAAGTATATTTATGTTAATTTGACTAGTTGAAGGACACAAAAGAGGCCTTCTTCCTTATATTTGTGGAGAGACAGAGGAAAAATCCATCATGTGGAACTTTTCTCTCCTCAAGCTCTGCATTTCAAGCTCTGGAAGACATGTCCTGGGTCTCCCAAATGAAGAGATTAGGATATTCACTCTCAAGCAATAAGAGATGTGACCCTTGGGGTTTATAGACAACTCAATGATAGGTAAAATTTATGAATTGCAAAAAAAAAAAAAAAAAAAAAAAACTAAGAGTAATCATGCCAGCCTGACAGCTACATTTTTAAATATATTTATTCATTGAAAAATGTTTGGCAAATTATAAAATTTGACTGGCCTTATCCAAAGTGACCAGAGCCTGGATCTCCCTTCCAAGGTTTTGCCATCTTTTTCTTCTCTCTACACATCAGAAGGCTAGGAGAACATAAGTTTACTTGCAAAAAATATATTTCCTATTAGCCACAGAAAAATAAATGCTATGAAAGTCTTATGAAAAGCAACACAAATTAAAATGAATGCTTGTTTAGTTTTTCCTTGGTTAATACTAAATCAAATGGAGAAGGGAAAAGAAAGGAAACTTTCCACGCTTACTTTATATACTTTAGAATTATGAGAATTACTATTAATACCACAAGTATATATTACTCTTGAAATTTTTTAATTAACAAAGTCACTTTTGCTACTATGACTACCTATTCCTGAGACCCTGACTTTGGTAGCTTGGATCTCATCACTCAGCCAGCTCAACCAGATATTTTACTACCTTGATTATTAAGTAGAAGCCCATTGTGCCTAAATTTCTTCAATTAATTTTTATCTTTCCTCTGGAGTCCAGAACCATATTTCCAGCTACTTTTCTTGTTTCCGTATTTGAATGTCCTGTTGGTCCCTTAAGCTTATATTGTAAACTAAATCCATCATCATCCCCTGCTAAAGTACCTGGTCTGGATTTTTTTTTTTTTTTTTTTTTTTTTTTTTTTTGAGACAGAGTCTCGCTCTGTTACCCAGGCTAGAGTGCCATGGTGTCAGCCTAGCTCACAGCAACCTCAAACTCCTGGGCTTAAGCAATCCTTCTGCCTCCACCTCCCAAGTAGCTGGAACTACAGGCATGCGCCACTATGCCCGGCTAATTTTTTCTATATATATTTTTAGCTGTCCATATAATTTCTTTCTATTTTTAGTAGAGACAGGGTCTCACTCTTGCTCAGGCTGGTCTCGAACTCCTGAGCTCAAACAATCCACCTGCCTCGGCCTCCCAGAGTGCTAGAATTACAGGCGTGAGCCACTGTGCCCCGCCCTAGCCCTGCTAAAGTACCTGGTAGACAATAAAGACTCAAAATCTAGTTGTTAAATGAATAAATGACATCCCCATTGTTTTAGCCACTTAGACACTCAGGCTGCATCTGACTCACTTTCTCACCCTATTACTGTCTTGATCCCTACATTCAATCAGATGGCAAATGTCCCCTAAATTATCCTCGTTCCCATTCCCACAGTCATAATTATGGCCTTGGTCATTAATTCTTTTCACCTGACAAAATTTGTAATTAAAAAATGTCCCTTATTACCTCCTCATTCCACTCAAATCTAAGCTTTCCATGCTGCTTGATTAATCTGTTTGAAGTACAGCTCCAATCATGTCCTGCCTTGGTTTTCAAAATCTTCAATGACTCCTAATGTTGATGATAATGTTCATGAAGAACAACTCCTGTCCCTTCTCCTCCTCTTCTTGTTCCTCCCGGCCTTGATTTCAAGTTCCTCCAAAATATGGCATAATCTTCCTTGTTATGTTTCTCACCTACTTCTTTGCTACATAAATATGGCCCGTGGTTAACTAAACTGTTCATTTTTCCCAGACATTCCCTTAAACTTTACATCCATAGTGTGTTTTTTCCTCCTGCTATTCCCTTTGCCTAAAAATTCCATTTCAATGTTCTCTACCTGTGAAAGTTCTACCCATCCTTTGGGGCTCAATTCAGATTTCATTTATTCTCTCATGTCTTTACTGATCCTCTAATCAGGTAATAACTTACATGTGTATAGCACTTTACCTTTACAAAATACTTTTATTATACATTTTCAATCCCTTAAGCCTCATAGCAAACAAAAGTAACTTTTATTACATGAATCCAGGTGTTATCACTCCCAATCTTGTGCTTTCCTACTGTAGCTTACTCTTTCCTCTGACCCCAGAGCAAACATAGGCTATCTCCTACTCATATCCTTGTATGGTAGTAATGTATACCCTGTTTTAACTTCATTCCAAATTGTGAGCTCCTCAAAGGTAAAATCAATGCCTTCAATATCTTTCAATATCTACCATGCCTAGCCAAATTCCTTGCAGTAGCAGTTAACAAAGATTTATTAAACTAAATGGAATTCAATTAATCTCTGATTTCCTCAATGCCTTGAGTCTATGCCTGCTGGAGTGTGGCTGAGTGAAAGAATGCCAAGGGAGTTTAAGCAAATGGGGAAGAACAGTGACTATAGAGATGGAAAGGAAACGACTAGGAGTAGAAGACTGAATGACTCAGGCCTTCATCCAGGGAATAGCAGCTGGGGGTAATAGTTTATTCTTCACACCTAAGCCAATGGAAAGCTGCAATTCCACACTCACCTTCCTGAGACTCACTAATATCTTCCTCTCTTAACTGCTATCAACCTCCATCATCTGGTGTGGACTTTATTATGGTCTGACCATTCTCTCAGGCTCAGTCTTTGCAGATAAAGACCGAGCTAGGAGAGAAAAGTATTGGAGTGGACTAGAAGAATAATGGTGAAGTGGGATAGGTAAGACCATCTTTCATCCAACCTTAAATTCCTCCTATATCTGATGGTACATCTCCACCATGGCCCTCCATTGATCTATGCCAGGCCTACTCACTGGTCTGTTCTGCTGTTCTCAGCTCCAGCTTCTGCTAGAGACAGGCCATTCCTGTCCTCAGCCCTGCCTCTTTCCCTCTCTTCTACCTACCTTCCTCCACTCCAGTCTTCATCTCATCCTGGAAACTTTCCTTGTCTATCATAAGCCTTAATAGTCTCCCTCTTTTCACAATTTCTAAAGCTATTATATTTATGGAGTCCATTCTTTCTAAACTTCTTGACCTGCCCAATTTATTATACTTATTACTTTAATTTCCTGGCCCTGTGTTTCTATAAGTAGACCAATATTTATGTCAGACCATATGTCCTGCTTTGAGAGTCAAAAATATGGCTACCATACTTAGAGCTATACCCTTTGCCCTTATTTTGTAATTTATTGTTGTTTTCTGTGTGATTCCCTTGTCCTCCCAAACTAGGCTTTAATTTCCTTGGAAATAAAGATCATGTATACTCCGTCTAAGTTATCTCAAAATGCCTAGGATAGGGACTAAATAAATACTAGTTAGTTGATTGATTGATTATTGCTCCCAAGCCATGATAAAATCTTCTTCTTTCTTAATGGCCATTTTCCCATTCTGATAATCAAAGTTTCTCATAATTTACCTGTACCCAACAGCTCCATCATAGACAGAATCATTCAGGTAAATGATGGAGCCTCCAGGGAGTACAAACTGCTGCCCAGCGGGAGCACTGTAAGACACCAAGCCATCTGCCAAAGGAAACACAGCTGTGTCAGTGCCTTTGGGGAAAAGATGTGCCTGCTCCTCAGACCAGTGGGAGCTATGTGAGGTTTCAAGGGAGCAAGCTTCCACAGCATGTCCACCAGGACTCAATCTGGGCACACAGGGAGCACTACTGAGGAGCATTCCTCAGTGGCAGTCAGCAGAGTGCCTCCAAGCATGGGGCACCAAGCCATGGGTTAATGAGCAATGCTCCTTTCTCTGCTCTACCCACGAGGGAATCACTTCATTTCAGAGGCAACTGATCCCATCCCTTTCTGATTTGATTGCCTTTATGTTCCAGGAATTGAGGTTTTGAATAAGATCTATAAGCTCCCTGTGCTAGAGACCTACCTAGCCAGACACAACCATAAAGCTCCACCCTCATGCACACATTCATGGAGTGGTCAGTGACTGGAATGAACCGGACAAATCTGGCCACGATGGGTGGTTCCAAGTCCTTTAGGAAAATGTCATAGGGGTTACTGTTTCCATCCAGCACCTGAGGAGAGAAAGTGAAGAGATGGTATTAAATCATCCTCACTTTTCTTCACGCCTCATCACCCTTTTGATGGATCCTCTTCTTTTAATTCAGGGAGCAGAAATATCTACTCAGCTTTCCCAGCAGCCTTGATAATCCTCTCTGTGCCCACTTCCCACCGTCCCTCACCCCAGGCTGCACATTGACAAGGGCATGCTGGGTCTGTGGACACACCAATCTACACAGACAACTTGTACTCTTCTTCTTCTAGCCTAAGTCAAAATATGGTCTTGGACATCCCAGGGTCTGGATGTTTCTTCTTTCTACCTGTTTCCCATGCCGGTTCCGCCAAGAGATCCAGCGAGTGCCATCCCGACTGTAATTGATCTTGTACATAGGGGCAAACTCAATGCCATGACCCCCTGCATGGCGCCCCTGGGTCCCCACCAGAGTTATGAAATGTAGGGTGTGTAAATCAATCTGCAGAAATTCCTTCAGGTCATCAGGTTCCACTGGAATCTCAGGGCACCAGGCTCCATCCCCTTCTTCTGAGTCCAGCCTTGAGAGGTGAGGGTTGGGGAGAGAGGGAGAAACCATGAAACCACAGAGTTGTTTACCAGTTCACAGCAAGAAGCTGCCTGGTGCTGTGGGGAGAGGGCAGGCTGGGAGCCCAATCCAGATAAACTTTTTGGGTTTTCCCCACAGGTCTGACTGCCACCACAGTACCCATTTGTGGTCAGGTCCCTCTCCCTAGAGCACCATGAAACTCAGAGAGACAGTCACTACCAGGGAGATGGAGGCCTTAGATCACATGTCACCTTTATTTCCCATCCTGATTTAGAGACCTTGAGGGAAAGAAAACCCTTCTTACCCTCTGTTCCCCTTTGGAGTCATTTCACATCTCCCCTCCCACTTTCAGACTCAGCTTAACAAAGCTGCCACTTCTTGCTTGGCTCTCTAGCAGTGGGAGTGGGGAGGGAGGGAGGGTAGGCCTTCAGTGAGGCACGATGGACATGGCAGCCCAGCAAACAGCCATGGAAGGGTGAGGTGAGGGCGAGGGTAAGAGCAACTCAGGGGAGTAGCAAATAATCTGGTTTCATTTTATTACCTCCAGGCCAGGCTACCACTGAGCAAAATTGTGAAATCATTATAAGGTTTATTCTGAGAACCTCTTACCACTTTCCCTCTCCCTGGAATGCTCCCTTTTCTCACAGATGCTACCCACACCTTTGTTGCTCCTTTCCAACCCCGCCAACCATCAGTGCTTTACAGTGAGTGAGGTTTCACAGACACCCACTGAGAAGAGGCATGGACACTAACTCCCAGCATCCTACATAATCTGCCCCTTCCCCCAGCTGCCATTTTGGCCCACCTCCTGCAGCAGCTCATGGACAGAAGTCAGCTAAAGCACATCCACTGCATATCAATGAACCTATTTGCTGTGGGTGGTGTGGCTCTGGGGCCTCTGTAGTTGGAATGGGGTTGCAAGACCAGCACATGTGGCCAAACCCCGAATTCTCTCCCTGAATACATACAGAGCAGGGCAGGCCCACTTGATGTCCTTCCTTGACTCTCACCGGCTCCTGCCAGTACCACCCCTCTGTGTCAGGGCTCTGGGTCTAGGAAATCTGTCCAACCCAGAATGAAGGCTTTCCTGAAGCATTCATCCTCACCTTCCATACTTGGCAGCTGTAGACTCTGACCACTGACTGGAAGCTGTGATGTCCTCATCTGGAATGTGACCTCCTGACATGCCCAGAGGATAGCGGCATATAGCTGGACCAAGAGAAACCAAAGAGAGAGGAGAGTACATGCTTTTATTTTGATTTCCAGAGCCCCCTAGGAAGAATATCATTGATTACTGAACAGGGAATAAGAGAACTTAAATCTTCCTAAGTCCGTCTATGAGCCCAGTTTGACCACCCTGATTGTACCAGACTTATCTTCCTGGCCCTTACTCCAAGTACAATTTAGGCCTCCAAGACTGGACCTTAGTCAAACTTGTCCTTTTGTCCAAACTCTAACAAGTAATGTGATATAATGTGGTATGCCGATTTATGCTTGGTATCTGATATCACCCTAATGGCCCATCCCCATTCTCTTATTAGCAGATGTGCACTTCTAATCAATTTCCCAACAGTAATGAGTCATCCTTGCAATCACCAGGTACCCTTATGGTCCATAGAATTATTTTGTTAGGTACCTAATTGCATGAAACTACAAAGCAAGCCAATAAACTCTCCGATGATGAACATGCTATTTTGGCCCCAATTAGCACCATGTTCTGGCCCCTGGCTACAAATAATAACTTCTGAGTATGGACTTCTCTTTTCAACCAAAGACAGAGTAACAGGGACCAGATTTGCCCCTCTGTGTTAAACAACCAAAAAGGACAAAATATGTGAAAATTTAGGTTTTTAAGATGAGGAACATCAGACAACAAACGACAGCAATCTCTGCGAGTCAGGAAATAAAAATGAGCCCTACAATTGCACCAGCTTACTGCCATGAGAATGTGTCTAGGCTATGAGAACTCAGGCAGGGCCCGGAGAATTTTCTGAGATAAGGAGACAAAGATAAGTGTCCGGAGAGGTCAAGGGGGCTGGAGTTCTCAGGACATTGAGCTGCCAGATAGAATTCATTATACCTAGTTAAATTTTAATTTCAGATAAACAACAAAAGAATTTTCAGTGTATGTCCCATACAATAAAAAATGACCAGATATGCTAAGAAGCAGGAAAATAGAATCCATTGTGAGAAGAAAAAAAGAAAATGAAACCAATTCAGAACTGATTGCATTTCAAAATCCCAATGCCATTTGTCACAGAAATTTAAAAACAATTTTAAAATTCATATGAAATCACAAAACTCCCCAAATAGCCAAAGCAATTTTGAAAAGAAGAACAAAGTTGGACATATCACACTTCCAGATTAAAATATATTACACAGCTACTTTAAATAGTATGGTACTTGAATAAAAACAGACATATAGACCAATAGAACAGACTAGAGAGCCCAGAAATGACTCACACATACAAGGTCAACTGATCTTCGTCAAGGGTGCCAAAAATACGCAATGCATAAAAAGTAGTCTTTTCAACAAATGGTGCTGGAAAAACTGGATAGTCACATGCAAAAGAATAAAATTAGACTCTTATCACACATCATACACAAAAATTGCCCAAAATGAATTAAAGATTTAAATTTAAAGCCTAAAACTGTAAGACTCCTTGAAGAAAACATAGGGGAAAATATTAATGACATTGGTCTAGGTAATAAATTCTTGGATATGACACCAACAGCACAAGCAACAATAGGTGGAACTACATTGAACTAAAAAACTTTTGCACAGCAAAAGAAACAATGAACAAAGTGAAAAGACAACCTTGGAAATGGGAAAAAATACTTGCAAACCACATATTTGATAAGGGGTTAATATCCAAAATATATAAGGAACTCATACAACTCAATAGGGAAAAAAGATAACCTGATTTAAAAATGGGCAAAGAACTTGAATAGACATTTCTTCAAAGAAGACATACAAATGCCCAACAGTTATATGAAAAGATGCTCAACATCAGTCATCGTTAGAGAAATGCGAATCAAACCACAATGAGATAGAACCTCACACCTGTCAGGATGGTTATTATCAGCAAAAACAAAAGATAACAAATGTTGGTGAGGATGTAGAGAAATTGGAACACTTGTACACTGTTGGTGGGAATGTAAAATGGGGTAGCTGCTCTGGAAAGCAGTATGGGGGTTCTTCAAAATGTTAAAAGTAGAACTACTATATGATCCAGAAATCCTACTTCTGGGTTTATACCCAAAAGAATCTACATCAGGATCTCAAAGCAATGTCTCCATTCCTATGTTCATTGCAGCACTATTCACAATAACCAAGACATAGAAACAACCCAAATGTCCATGGGCAGATGAATAAAGAACATGTGAGATACACATACAATGGAATATTATTCAGTATTACAACAGAAGGAAATTCTGCCATTTGCAACAACATAGATGATCCTGGAGGACATTATGCTAAGTGAAATAAGCCAGTCACGGACAGACAAATACTGCATGATTCCATTTATATGAGTTATCTAAAATATCCAATCTCATATAAGGAGAAAATAGAAGGATGGTTGCCAGGTACTGGGAGGAGGGAGAAATGGGGAGTTCCCATTCGAGGGATATAAGTTCCTGTCATGCAAGATGAGTAAGTTCTAGAGATCTGACATACAACACTGTGCCTATAATTAACAATACCATATGTTACACTTAAAAATTTGTTAAGAGTGCAGATCTCATATTAAGTGTTCTGGTAATAATAACAATAATAATAAAGAACTGATTACATTTTGCATCTTACTCACTTCACTTGCCTTACCCTGGACTCAGCCCTGCTATTCAGTAACAAACAGGAATGAGTTTTTTATGCACGCTACAACATGGATAAATTTTAAAACAATTATGCTGAGTGAAAGAAGTCAGACAAAAAGAGTGCACATTTTATGCTTCTGTTTATATATAACTCTAGAAAATGCAAACAAGTCAATCTATAGTGACAGCAAGCAGATCAGTGGTTTCCAGGGGGAGGCAGGAGTGGCCAGAGGAATTACAAAGGGCCACAAAGAAACTTTGGATATGGTCATTATCTTGATTATGCTGATGATTTCATGAGTTTATACACATATCAAAACTGATCAAGTTGCACATTTTTAATGTGTGTAGTTTATTGTATCTCAATCATATTTCAATAAAACTATTTTTAAAATAATCATCTCTGGAGCAAAATAATGCATTGAGATTTTAGTTTGTATATTTACACTCCCCTTTCCAAAGCAGGTAGCCAGGCCATCATGATTCTTCACCCCATGAAAGATTTATGTTTACAGGGCAGAAATAAGAAACTGCTTGACAAAAGGCTTCCTAGAAAGCCTGCCTCATTAAGGGATGGTAGGGTGGAGTAGAGGTGGCAAAGAGAATGGTGCAACTTCCCTAGGCTTGGAAGGGGACAGAGGTAGGCAAATTACAGTATTAATAGGTTCCAAGCCCCATTTCCTGGAAGTGCTCTGGAGAGGTGGTGAACATCAGGGGAACAGGTTTCACGTGAGCAACATAATGCCCAGGCTTGGCACAGACACAGCAGAACTGCTGTCCTTAAGGAACATCACGGACTCAGAGAACGAGGACATACACTGCAGCCATGATGAACTGAAGGCAAGAGGGACCTTCTGCCTGTGGCATACCAAGTAAAGCTCCTGGATTCTTATCTGACCCCAGGAAAGGGAAAGATGGTTCTGGACCCAGGACTAGCTGATACTTCCAAAAACTGTGGTTAAGCAAAATCATATGCAGGCAGCTTTGGCAAGAAACATGACCATATACTCAACTGGAACGCTTCTATGTTCACTATCTACTGCATTTTCCAGGTCAGATTTTTCTCAAGAAATGAACATGGGAAGCTAATATCATTTTGCCTATTCTTACCAAAAGTATAATTTCTCCATCTGAGGTGATGTGTTCCACGGATAATCCTTATGCTCAAATCTTAAGGGCAAACCTGAACTCTTTTGGAATGAAGCAACAATTTCTCAAATTCCATTCTCTGAGAAGTGAAATTGAAGGGAATAGTAAGGATGAGGAAACACTAATACAGGATGCCAATGGAGCCAGCATTATCAATGGGTGAGGTCGATGCACATTTTAAAAACCACACCCAGAAAATGGCTGTCTCAGGGGCCTGCTCTGATCCCTCCTAGATGTTGATCCTGTATATCACTGAGTGTGCTAAGTGCTTTAATCCTTGGCACCAGTTACTTAATGAACAAGGAGAGGCTTTTGGAAATCTTTAACCTGGGCTACATGCTCCAGTTCAGTTTACCAGAGCACTTGCTTTGGCATTTGGGACCCAAGCCCAGCTACTAATAACATAGAACTTTGCTTTCTCTTTGTCACTGTCCCCTGTGTATGTATCTCCCTCAGGGACCTCCTGGGGAGGAGACCTGGCTGTGTAAGGCAGGCACTCCTGGCTCCTGTGGCTATAATCCATGTCATACAGTGCCCCCAAATGCCATCCTGACTCTGAAAATAGAGTTCTTAACAAGTTGCAAAGTGCCATTCCATTGCTTACCTTTTTTTTTTTTTTTTTAACCTTTACATTAGGCTTATGTGTCAGGCAGGGCACACATTATTACTTTCAAAATATGTGCAGGTTTGCATCCCCAATCTGAAAGTCCAAAATCCAAAACTCTCCAAAAATCCAAAACTTCTTGAGCACCAACATGATGCTCAAAGGAAATGCTCATTGGAGCATTTCAGATTTCAGATTTTCCAATCTTGGATGCTCAGCTGAGTAAGCATACATATAATGCAAATATTCCAAAATTCAAAAAAATCTGAAATCCAAAACACTTCTGGTCCCAAGCATTTGGAATAACGGATGTTCAACCTGTATGAGGACAACAGCCCAAGGCCCACAGTTATTACTAAGTAGTAGGGGTTTGACCCAGATCATATTTGTGTCCCAATCCAGTTTGTCACAATACACCAGAATGTCCCCTCTACTTTAACCAAGAGTGTCCTCCTGCAAGCTGTGTCTTCCAAGATGCCAGGCTGCCAGAGAAACACTGCAGATTAGCAAGAGAGCTGCTCTCCAGCACATTCTTTTCTGAAACTAAAGCTTTGTTCAGAATCCAATTCTGTCTCCAGCCCCACCACTGCTTTCCAAACTACATTTTTTAATAACTCTCTTGTAGCATTAGATATATGCTGCTTTGTAATATAACTATTTGTGTGATGTCCCATCTCCCCTACAGATGGCAATCTTTGAGGTAGGGGGAAGGCACTGTATATTGTTCATTTTTATTTCTCATTTGGGGAGAGAATAGGTGCTCAAAATATTTATTGAAAAAAGGAGGCAAACTTTGGAGAAAGATACCCATGTGGAGTAGGAATAATGTTGAATAAAATGTAAACTCCCTCGAAACCTCATCCTCCAGTCTCTTCCATTTCAGCCAACTTTGCTTTTCCAAAGACTCAAGCCAAAAGTCTTGGGCCATCCTTGATGCCTTTAGTACCCCATATCCAGTTCATCAGCTGATAGGAAATCCTGGTGGTTACCCTAAAATCATCTCCATGTTCCACCTACTTCTTCCCACACGTTTTACTACCACTGTAAGCCAGTTCACTGTCTCCCATCACCAGAAATAATACAACCATTTCCTAACTGCTCTCCCTTTGTCTGCTTTTCCCCATGCATCTTTTAAAATGTAAGTCAGATCACAAAACTCTTCTGCTCGAAACCCTTCTGCCCTTCAGTAACTTCCCATCTCACTCATAATAAAATTCCAGTTATTCCTCCAGGGACCTGCATAACCTGTCCCCTGGCTGTCTCGCACCTCATCCCCACCCCACTGTCTCTGTCAGCCACACTAGCTTCCCTGCTGTTCCTCAAACACAGTAAGTATATTCTTCTTCAGGATTTTGAATTTACTGCTAAGTATCTAATTCAGTAATATAAGAATCTTCATAGGGTTAAGGAAAGAGAAGAATATCATAGTTCCCATTTTTCACATATTATAATAACATCTCTGAAATCTGGATGCACTTAACAAGTAAATAGTGTCATAGTTTAACTGGCAGCAGGGTTTTCTTCTTAGAAGCTCATCAAGTAATGATGCATCGTAGAGTCGGCAATTTCTTAAATTCAATGAAAGACAGTAATAATAGCATCCACTTAGAAGAATTTATCAAGTGTTAGGCACTATGATAAGTATTTCCTCACTCAATATTTCATGTTTCCCATTGATCACACATTCTGCATTAGGAGTTGTAACTGCACAAAGGCATTTATTGAGTAAATACTAACTCAGAATCTGACTCTAAAGCCTGTGATACCACTGAGCTACATGACCTCTGAAAATAAAGACTTCAAATCCACTCCTGGCTCTACCACTTATACTATGCGAGATCTGAGCAAGTTCCTGACGCTCAGTTTCCTCCTGTGGAAAGCGAGGGAGTGCAATTAGTCTTTCTTTAAGGCAGTGGTCCCTAAAAGTCAGTCCATGGGCCAATTGTTCCAGAACTACCTGGAGAAGTTTTAGAATACATATTTGTGAGCCTCTCTTAGAGATTTTGGTTTGGTATATCTGAAGCTGAGCCCAAGAACCTGAATATTTCTAAAGTCACCAAGTTCTGCTGCATGGCCAGGGTTGGGAACCACTACTCCTGGGTCTTTTCCAGCCTGGACACATGATGATTCTCTGGGGCCATGCTGGAAGTCAGAGAAATTCACATTCACAGTCCCACTGGGTTTTCATTCCCAGCTATCATGTGCCTCCAGACACTGGGCTGCGGATGCAATGAGAACTTCTGCTTCTTGGAACATCCAAAGTAAACCAGAAATGAAGAATGAGGGTCACACAGGGTGAATCATGATATTGTTGCAAATGATTTCCCTACCAGAGCACAGCTCATTCTGGGAACATCAACCAAGAAGTTGTAATAGAGCTGTTGCTGCTGCTGCTGCAGCTGCCTCTATGACACATTTCAGCTGGATTATGTATCCTGGACTTAGAAATCCTTTGTATTTTGTATCCTAACTAAATCCATCCAGTAACTTTCCCTACTTAACAGATGAGAAAAATGAAGTAAAAGAGATATAAAGTGCAGAGGTGGGAGGATGGGGGCAGATCCACATAGGATACTCTGCTATGTGGGATCAGAGGAGTGCCAGTTCCCTTCCAGAAGGCTCTTGGATCTCCTTACTGTGAGTGCATTTCAGCTGTCATTGTGTTAGAGCTGTGGTCCTCAAAGTGTGCTTCCAGCAGCAGTAGCAGCAGCATCACCTGGGAACTCATCAGTAACACAAATTCTCAGCCTCAGGTTGATCTATTGAATCAGAAACTCTGGTTAGGGGGAGAAGGCAGCAAACAGTGTTTTAACCAGCCGTCTAGGTGATTCAAGCTTGAGAACTAGAGCAACTGGGGTGGGGGAAGGGAAGTGAGGCGTCAATTCTCTGCACAAAGAACATGTTAAATGCATCAGTGTCCTTTCTCCTCATCCATCCAGCACTTCCATCATGCAGAGGGCTTTAAGCCAGCTGGGTGCAGACGGCAGTGTGGCAATAGCACTGATGAAAATCGGAAGGGCTCTCCCTGAGTCAACTTCTGCCTGGAGAACAATACAGAATTCTTGGAGAAGAAAAGTTCAGGAATGGTAGGTGATGTTTTTCTTGCTGGGAGGCAGCTAAAGGATGAGAAGTAAACTTGGTCTTTGAGAATCACCCAGTCTTTTAGCAAGTCCTACAAATTCTACATTCTTCAAACTTCTTAAGTTCAGCTATTTCTCTCCTTCTCCACTCCTCAATGCAGCACCCAGCCCCCAACCTCCCATCTGGACCACTGCAATGCCTTCTAGCTCTTCTTCTTCAGTCCCCTATTGTCCCTCTAAGTGAGCTTCCTAAAACTTTATTCTGACATGAACTGTCTAATAGTTTTCCACTCTTCTTAAGAAAATGTGACCTATGAGGTTTGCAGGATCAGGCCTCAGCCTACTCTCTGGCCTTATCTCTGCCTGCCCCGATCCCTGCTCTGATCTTTGCTTTCCATATCCCAGCACACTGGCCTTATTTCCATTCCTAAATGCACAAAGTACCTCCAGCCTCACGGCCTCTGCATGTGATGCTCCCTTTACCCAGGATGCTGGTCTTCTCTCCTTCACCCACCACCTCATCCTCCAGCTCTCAGCCTGTCACTCCCTCTGGGAATTCCTCCCAGCCACACCCCCACCCGACCTCCCCAGTTAGGAATCTCTGTTATCTACTCTTCTAACACACTGGTTTTCCTTTATAGCACTTTTCACACTTGTAATATAAATAATGATTTGTTTAATTTTGGTCTTCCCACTAAACAGTATGTGTTAAGAGAGCAAGGATCATGTCTATCCTTCTCTCTGTTGTATCTCCAATTTCTAGTAGGGTGTCTGGCATTAACTGAGTGTTCCATAAATACCTGTTGAAAAGTGATGAAAGAGTTTTCTGTTGTGCATTATTACAGGGTTTAAAAACAAAGTTCTGGGAATTTGGTCAATGGTAACCTTGACTAATGAGGCAGCAGATATATGAGGTTTCCTTATAAGCCTGAGTCACCACATGCCTTATTGTATTCTATCTTTCCCTTCATGTATTTAGTTAACAAATGTATTTCTTTAATGAATGTTCATATATTTATTTAATACATAAGTCTCTGCTGTGTGTCAGGTATTGTTCTGAAGATATACTAGTAAATAAGACAGATAAAATAACTTATCTCATGGACCTTTCATTCCAGTAAGGGAGATGGACAAAAGACAATAGATTTTCAATAATCAAATAGACACACTTTGTCTATTTGACAATAGCTGTTACTGGCTGTTACTATTCAAGTAGTGTGACAAAGCTATGGAAAATACTAAAACATGGAATGGGGATAAAAGCAGTGGGGGTGGGGCTCTTTTAAGTAACAACCTTTAACATAGAACTTGTGCTTGTTTACCTCTTCATTCAAATTGTAGGCAATTTTGAGAACAATAATCATGTCAGGTTCTTCCTTTTCCCCCTCAGTACCTGCCAGCACACAGCACCCATTATGGGCTTAACACACATTTGGCAAATAAATAAGTAGACAAAAAGGCAGGGAGGACTACAAGTATTACAAACTTCCTTCAGACAATGAAAGTTAGACTGGAGGCCCAGCAATAGGGACAAAGCAATATAAGGATGAGGATAGGGAATTCAAAGATAAGAACCAGTAAGTCAGCAATAATCATAGTAACAAAATAGGCAAAGTTTCTTGGTAAACCTGTACTCCCAGGAGCCTCAGAGAAAGGGCCCAGGAAAATGGACAAGTTGATCTTGGATGGCCTTTCTCATCCCACTGGATCTTTGGAACCAGCAGAAGCCCAGGGCAATCAACGTGGCACTTCTCAGCAGTACCAGTGTGGTTTTCCCATTGAATATTCCTATTTTGGGTACACTCCTTCTGTGGACAGGATCCCAGCCAATAGTGAAGACTCAGAACTGCCACGTTGGCCCATGCCCTAGATGTCAGGTCCCCTCACTTTCCCCAAGTCCACTTCTGTGTTCATCAGAGCCCAACCATCTGTCTTCCTTACATTATAAAATGTAAAGAAGCATGAAAACATAGGGAATAGCCAGGGAAGCAAGAGCCCCTGCAGCAAATAAGTATTTTGCCTGCTGAGTTGTCTTAATGGTTTCCTGATGCTTCCACTACCCACCAATCTCCTGGACAGAGAAACCAATTCACTTTCCAGTTTCCCAGAGTGGAAAACTACCAGCACAGGCTGCTGCGCACCCAGCAGGGAGCCCCAGCTATCCAAGCTCTGGCAGGGCCTGGCAGGCAGGCTGAGGAGAAGCAGCTGCCACCAGGGCCCAGCTTCCCAAGAATTATTTTTCATACTATCCTGCCAAGGCCGAGAGCCTGAAAGGGCCGCTTGTTTCATGATGTTTACCGTCTCACTACTAGCTCCAGACCACGGGCTCCTCGTCAATGAGTGTCCTATATGTGGCTTCCAGGAAAACACACACACGACACATGTGAGGCCTGAGGCACGGAGATCTGACACCTGGGCCTTTCTGGACACAAGGGAGAGAAGACTCACAGGAGGGCACAATTGGGGTTAACTGGGGGCCCCAAGCCAATCTATGGTCTAAAGGAACATTTGCAATCACAAAACTTTACAGCCAGGAAGGGAATTTAAGAAAGCAACCTCTCTAGTGGCTTTATCAGAACCTCTGGGGCCAACAAAGGTGAACTGACTTACTCAAGGACACACAGATGACTAGTGTAACCAGGATTGAAATTCACGTGTCCTGATCCCTGGTTCTTTCTTCTTCAACCCCAGGCTACCATGAACAAATGACAAGGTAGTCCAGTTAAAGAAGCTGTCGCCAGAGCCCTGCTCCCCACAAGCTCCTCGTAGCCGGCTACTTCCAACTGGTTCACTGTGCAGATAAGTGTATCGACACAACGGGATTGCACCGGTGGGGGGGAGGGGCCAAGATAGATTGTTTGTGTTTTTTTCTTCAGTCTACAGGGTTATTCTTTAGGTACAATGGAGCTATTTCACCAAGACCTCTTTTGCCCAAGTTGAAATTCCCCTTAGGAATAGCCCTTCAGGATTGAAGGTTTCCTGAAAGCCCAAAATATTTCCCAGAAACAATTATTGCAGAGCTCCAGGAGAGCAGTCCCCAAGCTGTAGTGGGTTTCAGGGTACAAGGTATGAATCAGACAATGTGTTCTTCTTCCTGGTTAACAAAGTCAGTGAAACCTTCACAGTAAAGTGGTATATCCTCTCCTCCAACAAGTTTAAGAGACAGCTGGGTTGCTGTGAAGGTCAGAAGTTGAGAAGAAAACTGGGTCATGGTTTGGAATCATGATAGGTTTATACTTAAAATTTGATTCTTCCACTTCCAAATGTGAGACTCCAAAACTAGTTACCAGACCTCTGTGAACTTCAACTTTCTTGTCTTTAGTAATCCTGCCAAGTAGGATTGTTGTAGAGATTTAATATAATATATACAAAGAATTTAGCATACATTATGGAAAGTAATGGGGCTCGATGTCTAGGAGGAGGAGAAGAGAGTATTATCTGTTTTAAATATTATATTCACTCTCTCTTAAGAAATTTAGAGGTTTTATGACCTTAGAAAGATTCCTCAAGCTTTCAGCCTCTCAGTTTAAGGGTAATAATGGTACTTCTTTGTAGGAATGCTATAGGGAATATGAGTTAATATGCCAAGCACTTAGAGTACTGATGTTTAATAAAGGTTAGATATTATTTATTTTAAATTATTTTTACTCTGACTCATTCATTAAAGATTGGAGTTTGGTTTCCAAAGTTGCATAAGTTAAAAAATTAAAAATAAATAAGTGATGAAATATAGATAAGGGGAAAAGAGAATAGGAACAATAAAATAAGCTAGAGCTAAGATTAATATATAAAATATATTACATTTGGTTCTATAGTATTGACTGGTGATGGGTTTCCACTTTGGCTCTGAGCTTCCTAGCAGTCAATTCAAAAAATGAAACATAATCAATTAACATGAATCACATTGGCAACAAAGCAAAAGTTGCTTTTTTATTTTTGTTTCCAGGTGGGATGGAGTAGCTTGCAGTAATCAGCACTTCCCCAAGAGTAACTGGAAGAGCTTGATAAAATTCATAAGTCATCTATTTGGAGGAATCTGATAGCTGCTGAAGCAATGAGAATGGAGAGACTAAGACATCAAAGTAGGGAGAATCTCAGAGAGATGAGGGAACTTCTGCAGCCACTGTTAGCCATTTACCAATTTGGAACAAGGGCAAGAGGCTGACTCTGGGCTTGGCCCTAGTAGAGGTCAATACAGGACAAAATCAGCAGAGCATTTGAAGGAGACTTGGGATCCCTTAAGCATGCAGCATTTGGTCTTGCTCAGCACGTGTGCCAAATGCTGGGGCTGTGTGGAGGTGGAATGTAAAAACCTAAGGAGAAACTCTCTGAAAAGCCAAGCTAAGTTTTTGGGAGTCTTATAAAACCAAGTTTAGAGTTTAAGATCTGCCAGGGAGAGAGAACACATGGGAGTTTTTAAGACGCATTGAATGACCGAGAGTTAAAACTTATACCCTACCAACTACCCAGAGTGAAGATATTCTGCTCTGCCAAGTTAGGACAGATCTATCCAACTGCTCTAACTGTTGGCCAATCTGGACGCTAGGTTCATATTGTTTTAAGAAGGCTGAAGATCCAAATATATTCTCCAAGAGAAGACCACCCCAGCTTCACAGGGAAGTGAGCCAAGCCAGTTTCCACCCACAGGCTGGGTATTTTAGTGGCTAGAAATAAAGAAAAAAAGTGCTTAAATTTACCCAAATATGTGTAAGTTCCTTGTTCTTGGCATTTCAAGGGAGGAATTTATATTTTGTCTTTCGAGTTCTATAACCTATAGTCAAGATATAAGGTCTAACAAGGACATGTACCTTCTGTGTGCAAGCATTGCCAACTTAAAAAATGATTCATCCTCATAAGAGATATTAGGGATTAGTTTTATTTGATCAAGAAACACAAGAATAACCAAAGATATGTCATGTAGTTGTTGTTATTGTTATTATTGGTATGGCTATCAATTACTATTGAGCTAGTTCCTCAACAAGAAAAACTATGACAAAGTCCTAAATGTTTGTCTAAACTACTAAAAATAAACAAACAAACTAAAATTATAGCTTTCCCAAGGTGGATTGATCCTATTCCCATAGCCAGGGCTCCTCCCATGCCAAGACAAATCATTTCTCAAGTTAGCAATGTTTGTACATAGTAGACACACTTCACAGGATACCTTATAACTTTAATACAGGTCATAGTACCTGAAAGATTGAATTTGAATTCCTCCCTTGAAACACTAAAAATAAGAGATTTATACATATTTGGGTAAATTTACACACATTTTCCTTTATTAATAACCATCAAAATGCTCTGCCTATATACTACAGCAGGGAGGCCTCAGGCACTTAGGAATAAGCACAGAGACCTCCCCCTTCCCCACACCCTGGAGTTACTCTAGCTCTGCAAGGGGATGGGCACTCCCAGTCCTCCAACACCAGAAGACTCGATCCCTGATACTTCACATTAGTAGCTATAGGTCTGATTCACTCCAAACTTAGCATCCCCATCATCTAAAGGGGTGATATTCCTAGGGGTTCCCTCTCAGCTTCCCAATATCTTTCTGAGATCAAGTCTCACATGGCATCATTTAGATCTTTTTTTGCAGAAAAATACAGAAAAGCCTGGGAGTTCCTTGACTTTCTTTCTTCCCTCCCTCTCCTTGTTCCTCAAACATTTATTGATTGCCTATATAAGCCAAGCACTGTAATAGGTACTGGTCATAGGTACACAAGAGATCATCACTACACCAAATATGACAAAGACCAAAGTCATAAAAATCTCTGAAGCAGGAAAAATAAAGTTGCATATTTTTTTCAACAGCTCATCATCTCCCACTTAAGCCTATAAAAAAAAATTCTCACTGATTTGAATGTCTTAACTTTTCCTTTATTTTATTGTGTATGTGTCCAAACCACCAAAAAATTCTGGGAGGCCTATCTTGCCACATCCACGCTCTTCAGAGACCTGCTGGCTGAGATCAAGCACTAAGTCAACAATCACACTATTTTCCCCAGAAAAAAATACATTGTAGTGGATATACTTGGCCCAGGCGGAGAGCCCTGCCTTCCCTTGGAGTCAGGATGGCCAGAGTTCAGGACTGTTAGAAGCCCCATTCCCCAAAGGCAACTTGACTCGTGGGGACCACAAGAGACCATAATGGTCACTAATGTGCCCTTTTTTCTCTTTCCTGCCCCATCATCTGCTTGATAGAAACTATTATTTTGTGGTGCTTGGGTTCTTTTAATTTGCTTCTCTTCCAACAGTAACAAATCGCAACCCTTGATATTTGCATATAACTCTCCAAAGCCCATCCACTTCCATTACTTCACACTAACCCTGTGAAGTTCAAAGAGCAAAATTATTATCCCCATTTTTTAAGCAAGCACAGTGAGGTACAGAAATTTGCCTACAGTCCCAAAGCTAGGTAGTGACAGAGCTGGAACTAGAATCTAGATCTCTTCTTGATTTCTACTGCCATGATCTAGTCACCATACCATGCTTTTATCATACCCTGCTGTTGGCACACACAATGTCAGTAGTGTGACCCCAGGGGTCAAGAATGACCAAGTGGGAGAACAACATGGACAGAGGGCACAGAGGGAGGATTATTGCCCATCTAAAGTTTAGAACATCCTGGTCCCAGGATTTGTGGAAATATGATAGTAAGTGGAAACCGCACTCTGGGAAGGAGAACATGGCACTGCATTTTGTTCACACTGGGTGAAGACAAGGCCTTTGATCATAAAGTATTTACCACATACTGAGGATCCCAAGATTTTGTGCTTACTAACACATCATGACCCCTCAATGACAATGCCTTCCTCCTGTTTTTCTATTTGTATCTCTGTGCCTTTTCTTACACTCCATTCCCTTCCTCTTTTCACCTGGCCTTGCAAATTCCTTTGGCTCTAGCTCACTCTTATACTTTCAGGATTTCAACTAGCATGACTCTGGAGATTTGACCTGGTTGGGTAACCCATGAATATAAATAAATCAATACATATAAATATATGCAATATTTATCTTATTTTGTATCCTTATTCTACTTTATATCTGTATCAATCTATGTATATTATATACTTATATCCCTATATTGTATATCTTGATCTATGGTCCTCAAGCCTGTAGAGTTATAGTCAGCTGTTAGGAAAGATAACAACAAACAAGTATGTGAAGCAGTGGTAACATATGGCCCCAGTGGCTCCCATGCCAGGACTCAGCAGTAACCAGGGTCGCTGGCTCCTTGTCTGTTCCTGCCAACATTGTTGGTTCTCCTGCAAATTCCTGGTCTTTCTACATGGAAGTCCTGAGCAAGCCTGAGCTCTGCAGGTAGGGGTGAAAACTGAGAGGTGCAAGAAAGGGCCTTTGTGTGGTGTTCTTCCTGCAGCCCCAGGAGTTTGCTACTGGCCCAGAGGTTTAGACTCAAGGAGACTAGGTCTCCCCGGCCCCCGTCCCTACTGACCACAGGAAAGTAGAGCTCTGTCCTTTCTTGTATTACTTTCAATTCATCTGACCACCTTTTACGAGCTAGGAATCTAGGCCTCAGAGTGCAAAACAACAAGGTGAAGACAAAGTTTTAGAGTAGGGACAGGGAATTCAGCTGGCTACTTTGGATGGAAAGCTGTGTTTATGCAATAGATACATTTGGAACCTTTTATCCTAAGATGTAAGGACCAAGAAGTGTGAAAATTCTGCCCTTTAAGAAAAGAAAATATTTTTTAAGGTATAGTCTAAATAATTAAGTTAAAATATAGAAGACAGTATAGAATAATGAAAAGACTAACGTAGTCTGCCATTATCACAGCACAATATATAAAATTAAGGAAAAGGACAGAAGATTCAGCCTTTATTATTAATCACATTCTGTATGCTTGAAACTATGCTAGGTACTTTACGTATATCCTCTTCATAAGAGCCCTTACGGTAGTGATCAGTAATAGATGAGAAGACTGAGAGATTCAAAGAAGCTAAAAACCTGGCCAAACTCACCCAGCTAGTAGGTGGCAGAGGCTCGATTCAAAGTCAGGTCTGGTCATAGTCTTTCCAAACATGTTTCCTCCTATCACCCTATCTTCCTGAACCGATTTTCCCATTTGTAGAAGATTGGATTAAATCAATCATTCTTAGCCTTTTCTGGAACTGGTAACAGAATCCTTTGAGTATCTGATAATAGAGAACTTCTCCTTTGGAAAATGCACTTTTGCCTCCACACATTAAGTCGGGGGTTCAACTGTAGGGGGCTCACAGGCCCCTAGAACCCATTCATAGCTGGCCCATGATCTGAGGTTCCTGTGTCTGGGCATCTCACCCTGCACAGGAGGCACAGGGCAGAGGGCAAGAGCTGCACCTGTAACCTTGAGTGACTTACCCAATGTCTGGGGGCCTCAATTTCTCCTCTGTGGAACTAAAATAATGATAATACTCACTCACAAGATTATGGCAAAGATTAAATTGTTGATACCACTTAAAATGGTACCCGGACTATATTAAGTGTTCATTGAATATTAATTGGTGCTTTTATTTGAGTTTTACGTTCTCTTTTCCCTATTTGGCACAACTAGGGGGCTTAAGGGGCAGTTGAGTTTCAGTTTTTCACAGAGAACGATCCTTTTACTGGCAGTAAGGATACCAAATGCCACCCTCAGGCTAGACTCGACAAACAAACATACAAGCAAGAGAGAGCCAATCTGGGCAGCATCTAGCATTGCTCACTTAAGAGAAATTCTACCAGGGAGGTCTCTTCCCAGCCTTTTATCTCCCTCCCAGGGCCCTGCTCAGGCCACCTAACATACACATGCATGCACACATGCACACATGCACACATGAGCACACACGCATACAGCATTAGCACCACAGGCCTAGTTTCAGAAACTGGAAACCAGCACCACATTCTCATTAACGGATGAGGCCACATAAGCCCTCTCAGCACAGCTCCAGGGACACGAATGATAAGAACCCAGGAAAACAAAAATGACCTTTCATTTTGGAAATGTGCATAGGTGAAGTCACATGTATCAGCCTTTTGCGGGGGAAAGGGTGAGGATAAAGGGACAACTTGGTGTAGATGGGAGCCAAAACATCCCTAGTGCTGCAATTTCTTTGTAAGGGCTAAGGGGCTTCTAGGTCCACCTTCCTCATTCAACATGATAACGAGACTAATTGTCCAGGTATGAGCTGTATATGACCCCGTTAGTCTTACTCTATTCTTTGGCTTTGGGCTGCCCCTCAAGCTTCAATTACCTATTACCCCAGAAATGTACATTAGAAGTTGCAGAAAGGAAACTATGAGGCTGTACAGTGATACATGATTTTTAGATACAGATCGTTTCCTCACCTTGCTTCTTGAGGGGCCAGGTAGTATAGTAGAATAAACCTGGGGTTGGGAGCCTAGCACCCCTGGGTCCCTGTCCTAGCTTTACCATCAGCTAAATGTGTAAGCATTGGCAAATCACTCACCTGCTTTGACTCCCAGTTCCCTCATCTGTAAAATGAGGAAGAGGGTCTTAGATATCTCTAAAGTTCATTTTAACATGCATAGTCTAGAATACTAGTTGCCTAGACCCTAAGAACTCACTGGCATGTGGGATTGATGCTGGAAAGAGCAAGACCACAGTGGTGAACCTAAAACAAATTTGGGGCCAGGAGGAGCAGAGCTCCTCCTCTCTGAATCCCAAACTCTGAATATCTTTGCCACTCTTTTTCAAAGTGAACACATTCTGGATACTAAAGGAGGACCACCTTCCCCTCCCTAAGGCTCTGATCTGGTAGCAAGTTGCTTGCTTCCTATTAGGGAAAAGTGACGTATGAAAATGGGAAGTCCCAGCACTGTCCTACCCTGGCTCTGTGCCATGGACCTAAATGCCTGGTCTGCCTGCTGGGGCGAAGGAATGTTTCTCCCTTTCTCAAGCACAGGCAGCTGTCACAGGCCAAGTCAGGAGGACGAGGCCAACTGCCCCTGTGCTCTTTATTTATACACAACAGTCCTCTAGTTGACTAGGTGGATCTCCGGTACTTCAGACTCCTGGGCTAGGTTTTCAGGATAATCAAGATACTTCTATTTACCCTCCTACATAAGGTGCTGGTCCCCCACTGGCCACTGAAACATTGCTTTTATGACTCCTAGAGAAGCCTGAGCCTGGTGTCTGGTCAAACAAACACTACAGCCCAGTGTATTCTTGCATGTGACTGTGGAGTCTAAAGACTTCCCTTTCCCATGGAGATGCCTTTAGTTTTCCTGTCAAGTCTGGCAGCTCTAGCCCAAGTTGGAAATGAGGGAAAAGTTGACCCAAGGACCCTCCAGGTGAATGGGTCCCCTACACAGCCCTTCTGAGTCTCTCACTCATTACCCTCCACCCACCTCATTACACCCCAACCAACTCATCACCTCTCCCTCCTCCTAGACATTGCACATGCTATTTCTTCTGTCTGAAATGCCTCTTCTTGGCCCCACTTCTAGAGAAAAAAATGCCCTGGAGCAGAATGTCTTCTGGTACTATAAAGCTCCTGGTTTAGGCTGGGACAGGGTTTCTGCACTCACCTTCCATAAGGTAGAGGTTTAGGGCTTAAATTTAAAAAAAAAAAATATATATATATATATATATATATATATATATATATATATATCTGCTATCCCTATATGTTTAGCCCCAAAGGCAAGATTCTCCTGAAGTTTAGACTTCAGATCCCTGAGCCTGGGAAGTGTCAGGGAGTTGGGGACAAGTGGTCTTTCTTACAAAGAACAGCCATGCAAGTTCAGGGGCTATGCTTCTAAGCTCAAAGCCTATCAAATTTTCCAGTATGAACAATGAAGCTCCCACACAGTGAAATCACAGCAACTTTGCAGAAGAAAGCATCTCATAGATTATCTAATTCAACTTCATCTTCCTATAGGTGAAAAGATTAAAAAAGTACAAAGAGACATATAACAACTTGCTCAGTGTCACACACCTGATTTATGACCAAGCCAGGATAATGATAAGGGTTGTCACTCAATAATAAGTAAACCAAATACTTTTTTCTGAATTAACTTCAAATCATTCATCAAAGTATTCTAATAATATCAAAATCATTTGGTGATTTGTAGAAATGATTTTCAGAAATTGTGGATATGATTGTTTGATGTGGATGTCACCAGCTAAATGATACTTCTGACCCATGATTTGGACATAAGAAACTGTGTCAAATTCTTCCAATAGCTTCTCCATGGGATTGACAATCATTAGGTTCCAGCTCCTGGTGCACTGTTGCAGCTGGAAGATAGCTAAGCACACTGCACACACTTCAGGACTGCGTATACACACCTACAAGTCAGTATTTTCCATGTAGACCTGCTTAGTCTATACTGCAGTCCCCACTGACAATGCCACCTTTGACATTGCCATTACTGGAAATGCCACAAACACCACCTGACTCACCGCCTGCTTTGCCAAAATTCAGTTGCTTTAGGGCAGTGAGCCAACAGTTCTGCGGCCTTCATGCCTTAGCCAGCGATCTGTATCACAATACCACTACTTTGCAGCCTCCACGGAATGACACTTGTAGGACACTTATGGTCTCGAACAGTAGAAAATTTCTTTAAATATAAAGATTATTCATCCCCTCTTGGCATCTTCTGAGACATGAATCTCTATTATCAACTAAGTCATGCTAATACTGAAGGCTTATTGACCAATAGTCATTGTAAAGTCTTCAGCAATGAGCTTAAACTAATGAGTTTGTTTTATTCTATATTATTAATTGAATTTAATGCTTACCCCAGTTACTATTTGCCAACAAATATTTTATATCCAATAATCAATTAAAATATATTTCAGTATTTTAAAAATTGGCTATATATCAGCTTTGCTTATAATCCAGGTCTCCTGGCTTACACATTTGTTATACCATGTGGCCAACTTCTGGGGAAAACCTAACTGACCAAGAATTTACTCAGTCTTTCAGTAGACACCAGTAAAGACTGCTGAAGAGTCATCCGTAAATCAACATGCATTTATCATTATATATACCTACTATTTGTTTAACAATATGCAAGCCATAAGATTCCAGGAGCCCCAAATTTCATGACGAGACCCTTTAACACTGATGATGAATGAAAATTTCTCATCTGCCTCAAATTCCTATCTCTGGTTTACCTTGTATAATAGGAAGAAATGGAAAAGAGAAGGATTAGCCTTCAACATGTTTTGTGTTCCTATAAAGATCTTTGCAAACCAAGACCTCTATTTCTTTTTCCCTGGCAGAAAGAGCCAACAGAAATACCTGACACTAGATATAGAAAAAAAAAATATTAAGATGACTATTTGCTGTCTTCAAACAGCCCATTTCCTGCTCCAGGGCTACAGTGTGTACTCTAACATGGAAGGCCAGCTCTCTTGGTTTAGTCATTTCAATGTCCTCATGGCATGCTAGTCTTCATGAGCATGCCTAACACCAAAACACCCTACCATTCTATCCACACACAGCACTCTTTCTGGAGCTCAGGTTATGGAGAATGTAGTACGAGGCAACCAAACCTCAACAATTGGGTGAGAGGAATATAGACCAAACAAAGAAAAAAATGGTGTCCAAGTTCAGATCTGAGATGCACCAGCTGAGTTTATTATGAGAAAGTAGTAACAAGGCACTGGACTCATTCAACCAATAATTCTTTGATTTTTAAGGAGCTTTGATCATTATTTCCTATTGTGGGGATAAAGAATATCCCATGGACATGAAAATTTTGTGAAGGGAGTAGAGTCAGCATTTTTCACAAATGTATCCTTATGCTATGAGGACAAAATGAAAGCACCCTCAAGAATCCAAATCCAGTGTAATAACTGAAAATCTCATATACTGACATGGGATAGTAAATTGGTAAATCACTTTGGAAAATTCTTTTCATCATGCAGAATGGTAGATCCTATGCTATGTAGGAACCAGAAATTCTTCTTCTAGGTATATACCCAAGAGAACTGAGTATATATCTCTACCAAAAGTTGTATGCAAGAATGATTACAAGAGTTTTAATTCATAATAGGCCCAAACTGGAAACCATCCAAATTCCCCTCTATAGTAGACTGGCTAAATAAAATATTCAAACAAAGTAATACTACACAACAATAAGAATGAACAATTGACAATTGCATGCAACACTAGGAGGAATATCATAAACAAAATGATGAGTTAAAGAAGCCAGACACAGAGTATTGATGCATCATATGATTCCAATTATGTAAAGTATGAAATCAGGCAAAACTAGTCTATGTTGTTGAAAGCAGGATAATGGTTACCTTTGGGGTGTGGCTGAGGAGAAGTAACTGGGAAGAGCAAGAAGAGAGCTTCTGAAGTGCTGGTACAGTTCTGTTTCTCAATCTAGGTACTGTTTACATGGATATATTCAGTTTGTAAAATTCATCAAATTGAACACTTAAGCTATATATGCTTTTCTGTATTTACATTTGTGGCAGAATGAAAAAACTCCAGTTCTTCACCCATCCCTGTACCCAGAGTTTACCAGGTAATTTTTTTATGCTTTCCCACTCTGACACTGGGGTTGGCCACATGATTTCTTTAGCCAATGAGACTTAGCAAACATGACTCCAACAATGGCTTGAAAAATGCTTGAAGGTTCCCACTTCCACTCTATTCCTGTGAAGTTTCCATGAGAACATACCCATGCTAGTCTGCTAGAGGATGAAACAGAGCATGACCATGTTGTCCCAGTCATCAGAGCCTGGGCCATCCTAGATGAACCAATAGCCACCTGACTCCCAGATACACAAGTGAATCAAGACAAACCAGAGAGCAGTTCAACTGAGCCTGGCCATGAACAAAATAAATGCTTGTTTTAAGGCATTGAGCTTTGGATAGGATGTTAAGAAGCAATATGTATAATAGATAAATGACAAAATTACATACTTCAATTTAAAGTTTAAAAATACATGTAATACAAAAAAAAAAAAAAGCCCACAAATTTTGGCTTAAAAGATTCTCCTAACACATCCATTTTGAGCATGGCCACACCCTGTTGGAAAGAGAACCTACCTGAGATCCCACAGGACCTGGGTCCCAAAAGCATAACAGGACATCCAAGTAAAATCCAGGTGGAAGCCAGCCAGAAACAACTGGTAAACCAACCTGCAGAAGTTCTCTAAAGCACCTAAAAATTCTCTTCTATTTTTCCCAGAAGATGCAGAAGCAAATGGTTGCTTCTTCCACCTCCCATTTAAAAAAAATGCCCTCTTACTCCACCGGCTCGGTGTCAGAAAATGTTTCACAATATTCAACAGGTTACATATAATGTATACATATAAAAAGTATATTAGTTTCTGTTCTTGGTTTGCCCATGTTTCACCATGGAGTTTTGTTGTTTTTTTTTTAAAAGAGCTTTTGGGCCCTTTTGTCAGGGCTTTTCCCAAGACGAACATTGATGGGCTTAAACACATTCAACTGGTCTTCTAGCATGGCGCTGAATAAGGGCGGCCTTACCTGGATTAACCTGAGCTTTTGCAGAACTCAAGATAGGCAGCAGCAGGAGGAGCACCAAGGGCATTCTGGGAACCAGGATCATCGCAGTAGGTGGTGTCAGAACTGGAGTCTGCAGCCCACCAACCATGCAAGAAAACAGAAAGAGAAGACATGAGTGAGGCAGATACCACCAACATGAATGAACACAATTTTCACAGTTAATTTTGTGTTCTCACAGTGTTTATTTCTATATTTGGAGTACTTTGGGAGTTGAATGGTACATTCAATAATCTCCTAATATAAGAATTTTCAAACTCTATTAGATCATACACTTATGGAATTAAAATTAGCAAAACTATAGTCAGATGACAAAATTTTGCTAACATAAATACTCAAATGGTGAACAGTGGTAAAGTAAAACTTATATTTACTATGTCAATTGATATTTTCATAATTTTGATATTGATTCCAGTATTCAACCAAGAAAAGCATTCAATAATTTTAATGTGTTTGCCTTTCAAAATATATAAGTTCAATATTTATCCTGATTTGTTATCTCTGAATTTTGTCTTAAAGTGATACTTGAGATTCTGAAGTGGTACTTCAGATTCTGTATTTTTACGTTTCCCCAGAATGATGTATGTGAAAATAGATTAGATATGGAGACAGCAGACTCATGTTTAGCTTAACAGATATACAGATAGTTACATATAGAAATATTTATAGATATGCATATATACATGGGTGAGTGTGCACACATATATTTTATCAGCTGAGGGGCCTAGAAGCTATGATACCCCAGTAGCGGTGAGCAAACCTAATGCCCAGATCTTGGTTTCTAATACCATTTGACAATAAAAGGAACCAGAGTTCCTTAGAAAAATGGCTGATTATGGGTCTGGGACAGGAAATACACAAGATAAGCCTGGAGTATCATTTAGTGCCAGAAATTGAGAAAGTATATACACTAAAAGATGATGGGGTGTGTAAAAGGGACACGGGAACTGACTGAAAGAGCTCCCAATAACCAAAGCTGGAATAATTTGAGCAAGAAAATAACGTGGTATTAGATTATAACCCAAAGTATAAAATAAATATCCATGAGTCCATGATGACGTAAATAAATGATTGAATAAATGAATGGGTAGAACAGACATATTTCCCATGCAGAAGAATTCCAAATAATTTATGTAGATGATCTGCTCTTAAGGAGATGAAGCATTACTACCGCCCTTCCCCCAATTCCTTAAGTGTAAGCTGCACATAACTTTCTCCCGAAGAGTACAATATGGAAATGGAGACAGAAAAAAAGTGTCACTTTTCAGTGGAGAACTCTGACAAACATTTCCTCAAGTCAGGTGATCAAGGTTAACACCAACGTTGATAAGTTGTATTGATAGTATGTGTCCTTGATATGATGTGATGAGAGTGGCAATTTACCTCTGTGGATTTCCTCCCCAAAACCTATTGCTCCAGTCTACTCATGAGAAAATCATCAGACAAATACCAATTGAGGGAAATTCTACAAAATTCCTGATGAGTAATCCTCAAAACTGTCAAGGTCATCAAAAACAAGAAAGTCTGAGAAACTATCACAGATAAGAGAGCCCGAGGAGACACAATGACTAAATGTAATGTTACATCCTGGATGGGATCTTAGAACAGAAAAAGGACATTAGGGGAAAACTGAGGAAATCAGAATAAAGTATAGACTTTAGTTAATGTGTCAATATCCATTCATTCATTTTGACAAATGCACTATACTAACATAAGATGTTAATGATAGGGGGAACTGGGTGTGGTGTATACAGGAATTCTATGCACTATCTTCATAATGATTTTATAAACATAAAATTATTTAATAAAACTTGAATAAAAAGTTTATTTACCAAAAAGTTCCCTCCAGGTAACACCAAGGGAGCTTGGTGTTAATAATCAATGAAGAGAAGAAATTTCTTTAAGCTACGGTGATTAGGGACGGCTTCCTGGAGAAATAAGCATCTAATCAGGTTCGTGAAGGATGGGAAAGATTTTAACAGGCAATAATGGGGATGGAGTAAGAGAATGACATGGAGAAGTTACTTTTTCTGGGAAACAGAAGCATTCTATGATAATTTCTAAGCAAAATACTTACCCACCCAAAGTGGTAAAACAAAAAAAAAGTCAGATTGAAAATTCAGTTGATTTTTATTAAAGAGGATAGAGCCAAAGCAAATCAAACACAGAAGACTCAAGTGGTCCCATCGTGGGGAGTAGGGGGTAGGTGATCCACAGAGGGAGATGACCACGGTTTCATGGCATTGATTTGGATGGGATAAAATACAGGTCTTAGGGTGCCTAGTCTTCTCCAGCAGCAAGAACACTGTGTTTCCATAAACGTGCCCAAATAAACATGCCCAGGAGAAGAAATACACAGGTAGATCTTGGAGACATTGGTCTTGGCTATAGTCTAGCACTAGCTCAGGACCATGATCCAGGATGTCTTTCCACAAAGACCAGAGCTCTTTGTGAGCAGCCATTCAGCCAGTGCTTGAACTAAAAATAAAATCCTAAGCCCTCTGCTACCTGAATGGACCCCTCTTGGCCACGGGGACCCCAGAAATACCTTAAAACTGAGTTCCCAGCCATGACAGGATGGGAGAGATAAAGCACAATTACATGTGTATGATTTCCCTTTGTAAATATTCATGAATCATCCTATAGCATGTTGAATATGTATGTTTGATCACCCTGCTCAGTATAAAATCCTGTTCCCTGTTCTCTCTTCTTTGAAGCATGTGTACCTGGCTTCTGGGCTGGCTCTGTTTCCCAACCTGTTGGAATAGCAGCCCAGCAGGTTGCTACCCTTTATGAGAAATAAAGCTTTTTTCCAAAGTAAACCTCATCATTTTTTTTTTCAGTTAACAAATGGCAACTGCGAAGGGACCCAGGGAGACCCCCAGTATCCCCCAGTCTGATTGGAGGGCAACACACTGACATCTGCACAAACCCATTAGTAGCTCAGTTGTCTCCCTGACCTCACTGGGGGGAACTCAGGTAAACGCCCCTGGATGCAACATCTCCCACTTTTAGGATAAAGATCTCAGAGACTTTACTTCTCTCCACCCCTTCCCTTCATTTCTCCCCAGTTCCAGTTGCCTCCATTCCCAATCCCAAAGGAAATGTCTTTGTTGGCCCCAGGTTTTGGCAGCGGGTGGGGGGGGTGATTACCCCAGTTTCTCTGGTTCTTTCCATTCTGGCCCTGGGAGAAAATGTTTTTATAGGTCCTGGGTTTGGCGGGGGGATCTAGTTGGATTTAGCTGGTCCATAAGGGTTTGTGAGGACACTCTCGTAAAGCTAAGTGCAGCTATAAAAACTTTAGTTCCAAGAAAATGGTCTCTGCTCCCCTACCATCAGAGACACTAGTAACTGACATGCTTAAAAAACTATATAAAATTCTTGTAAATGTTCAAAATCTAACCTAAATGATTTAAAGCTTTGCAGGCCACAATAAAATCTTAGGAGACCTCTAGTTTATCTGTGCACTCAATTAAAACAAAGAGGCCATCAAACCTTCCAAAACAATGAAGATAATGCTATAATTGATGTTCCAAGTTTTCCAAATGGGATCAAAAATCTCTCTAGCCTCCCTTAAAGCGGGGGATTTAAAGTTAAAAGAGACTCCAAAAAAAAAAAATAATGGTACATTCAAAATATTTAGTCAACTCTTCTTTCTTACCTCTCTTTCCATCTCTGCTCCTAAACAATTGTTTTTCTAACCAATAAAAATTTTCAGTAATTTAAAATCTTAAGGTCATATTATGTTGAATTAAAGAAGATAATAAAACATCTGAGTTATTTATAAGTAAGTTAGAATACTAAAACAATTGTTGGACATAGGTTTGAGTTTGTATAATTTGACAACTTATTTTTATATGATATAAAAAAACTAAAGATATTTAGATATGCTCATAAAAATTGGGAACTGATTACAGCTCAAAGTTACTTTAATATTTTAGATTTTTCATCAAAAATAAGGGTTACTAAGAGTTAACATTATAATTAATATATGTAGTTGAAACTACAAGAGAACAATTCTATATATAAAATATGAAAAAATTGGATACAAGGGTTTTTTTGGAAAAAAAAAAAATCTTGCTTTTAAAATCTTTCAAATTATCACTTGGGCTAAATGATTGTTTTATAGTAACCTGTAATCCTGTTTTATGACAAAAGTGTTTTTTAAACCTTTGATATTTGACAAACTTTCCAAAATCAAAATTTTTAAACTGTCTTTTTGGACTCAGACTAGCTTTCTAAATATTAGAGCCACTGAAAACCTCAGAGAAATCCATTTGACTTATTCAGTATATTACAGCTACACAGGAAGCATTGCCAAATATGAAATGGTGTTTAACTTTCTTTAGGTTACACTTATATAAATATGTTATTAATATTGAGATTCCTAAAATTCTGATATGCTTTAACATATGTTATCAATAATAATCATGGTTATTATGTTAAATTGTTATATGCCACAGAAATAACCAAATTTTCTTTGTCAATTGTTTCTTTAACTAGTGGTATTCTAAGACTTTTTGTCATCCATAAGTAATTATTATGTTACTTTAGTTCTTCTCAAAAGTGGTTTTCTAATAACTTTAGAGATCATATGAGCGAGACTGAATCCTGAATTCTTTTCTGGCTACAAGTCTGCAAATAATGTTTTCAAATTCTTCTTCCATTTTTCTGACTTGGACTCAATGAAATGCCACTCCCTTTTATTTCCTGAGCTCCTACACCTTGTGACATACAAATTCTATCAAGATACAGTGCTCCAAATATTAATATTTGCTTTTCTATATGAAAGCTACTTCCACTTTAACTGAAGGTGCCTCGAGTTTAACATCTAGACACCTCAGCTAGATGCCCTCCAAAGAGTCTGGCTTATTTTACTAAAAAAAAAAAAAAAAACAACTGATGCATTCATTATCATTGCTAATCTAACCTCAAGCAAGATAAGAATTAGTTACATGGGACTGAACTAATTTTTTTAACCATTTGTTTAAAACATTGCTAATTCGTTTATGTTTTGTTTTCCAGAAGACAAGAAAACTTTTTTTCCTTTTTTAATTTATAGCTTACAACAAATTGGTAAAGTATATTTTATGAACAATTTGAAACATTTATTTTTCTCTCTACTTGATTTGTCCAGAATTTGGAAACTATTCATAAGTATTCTTATTTCATGGCACTATAGTTATTTGCATAGTTCCGTAAGAATCTGTTTTTCTTTTATAACAGGGAAGAATTAGAGATACTGGTTATTTTACCAAGGCTTTGAATGGAATGGCATATTTTCGAATATGACCAGACAGACTGCTTTGAGGAATCAGATTGACTTTTATAAGGCCAATAAAAGCCCTTTGGGGGGAAAAAAAAACCTGACCTGATACCTCATCTATGACATTTCCTGGTCTGTGGTAAGTAAAGAATGTCACTTTCTAACAGGTCCAGAAATCTCACGTTACTTTGGGACCTCGAAGAAAAGGAATTTCACAATTCATAAAGGTATCTACAGGCAGTTAAATCCTTGGGTTGGCTCAAGAGACCTTCAAGTAACCTGAAATTGCTTAAAAAGCAGAGAGGGGAGAGTGTTCCAGCAAAGTCAATTTTGAAAAAGAAAGCCTATGGCCAATGACTATTCTTATCGTACTTTATGCAAATAATCAAACCAAGTATACTTAAATCTATTTACAAATTAAGTTGGTCCTACTATGATTTGCCTTTAATAAAAATGAGAAACTAGAGAGAGAAAATGTTTCAGAAAAAAAGAAAAGGCCCATTATTAAATCCTAGCCTTGTCCTTTTTTTTTTTTTTTTAAGTTTTTTATTATTTGTCCAAAGTTTGGACTAACACCTGGCTATTTCTTGACTAAAAAAACAAAAAATACACGTTATAATTTTCTTCATGACATTTTTATTTGACTCCCTAACAGAATAGACTCCTTTTTCCATTTTGGTGACCAAATTCTTTAATTGTCAAATTATTAATGTTGTTTTTCTCTCATTTTACTTCAAAGAAAACCAGAGTCATGACATCCCGAAGCCTACAAAACTGCCCAATCTAAAATGCCACTGGGCCTGGTTTGCTTTCCATTGCTAATGCCCTGGTATTATACAGACAGACCTTCCTCCCTCTAGGTCAGAGGACTATGGGACCAGTAAGGACCAGTTTAAGGGACAAAATAGTCTTAACAAAATACTTATGTTTATATAAGTAATTGCTACAGGTCTGTAACTAAAACTTAGACTACAGTAGCTTGATATTTATAGATAAGTTAATTTTATACCTATGTTTTTGGCTTTTGGTTTCCAACTATATTGCTTAAAAGGTTTTAAGGGATTAATGAGTGCCTAATTGGATGTAAGCTTCTATGGCTCTAAACCTCTCCTGAGTCATAAGGGTCCCGCTGAAGACCTAGATGGACCTAAGGCAAGTAGCCACTCTACCCCATCAATAATGGAACAAAATAAAGTTTGGCCATTGCAACTGCTTCTGGCATATCTTGGCCAAAACAGGGGACTGTGAACTAAAAATATAATCCTAAGCCCTCTGCTAACTGAATGGACTTTTCACGGCCAAGGAGACCTCAGAACACCTTAAAACTGAGTTCCCAGCCATGACAGGACGGGAAAGATAAAGCACAGTTACATACGTATGATTTCCCTTTATAAATATACATGAATCATCCTATAGCCTGTTAAATATTGTATATTTGACCAGCTTGCTGAGTATAAAATCCTGTTCCCTGTTCTCTCTGCTTTGAAGCATGTGTGCCTGGCTTCTGGCTGGGGCTGTGCTTCCCAACGTGTTGGAATAGCAGCCCAGCAGGTTGCTACCCTTTATGAGAAATAAAGCTTTTTTCCAAAGTATAAACTTCATTAATTTCTTTTTTAGTTAACAGTGCTGAGGCCCAAGACTGCCTTGGTTAACTACTCTCTCCTACCAGTCTTTTTCAGAAGAATCCGATAATTCTCTCTTGTGGTACCTTCCTCATGGGTACCTGGCCATAACGTTCTCCCCTCCATAACCTGCCCTAATGGTTCCTTCTACCAAGAATGTCTCCTACACCTCGTTCTCTTTCTTTCCCTAACTAAAACTCATACTGAATTTACCTCTATTTGATCCTCCATAACACTATTATATTATAAAATAATCCATTTCATCACTAGCTTCAAAATGGCTCATTCTTGTATTGCCAAAATAATACTTTATATCCTGTACAGAATTTGTGCTCAAAAGTGGTTTTTAACTGAAATAAGCCAAATTTCCCAGGTGGTCGAAAAATGTTGACTAATTTCCTTTTGAAACTGTTGCTTAGTTTCAGGCTATGAATATCCAAAACCAGTGATTATACTTCCGTTTTGCTTAAAATTAAGGTGACCAGCAGCTAACAAACACAGAAGGACCATAAAACACCTAGAAGGACTATACTTACACTATATATATCTAACATGTATCAGGGACGATCTCATACAATATTCACAGTAACTCAATGAGGTTTTCGTCCATAAGGGAGCTGAGGAGGAAGATCAGGTTCTGCAGTTGATAGGGGACAAAACTCCTATGTGAACCTAGGGTTTGTATTACTCCAAAATCCACGTGAGGTTTTGTTGTTGTTGTTCCTTTTGTCTTTGCTTTTGTTTGTCGTCATACTATACTATCTTTTGATCTGGCCTCTGCCTACCTCACCAGAGCTACTCTGCTGATGAACGTTTCCACGTCAGTCACACTGGGCTTCTTTTGCTTCCTTCCTCCATTTTCTTTTGCCTAAGGACTTCCATCTAGAAGTTTCTTTCCTCTCTTTGTCCAATTCGAATTTCCATTCAATGGTCACTTTCTCAGTGAAATGTTCCCTGACCCCTTGACTGTTATGTACACTAAAACATCTTATAATTTTTCTATATAGAAATGATCATAGTTTCTAATTATATATTCAATGCTGTGATTGTTTAATTTGTGTCCCTGCCATAAGCTCCATGTTTATTTTATTCACTATTGTATTCTCAACAGAGTGCTCGATAAGTATCTGCAGAGTGAATTAATGATTGCCGTGAGCTACATATTCAGTGATTCTAGCTGGTCATTCTAAACTTCATACCCTAAAAGTAGGTATCCCCAAAGCTTATTATGAACAAACATCACCCTTTTCTGCCCCTTTGAATGAGTCTTTCAAATGGTTCAATATTTAACACATTAACTGCCATGAGAGTTGTATTTAACTCACTCTAGTTTTGACCCCAGGGCTGCATGAAGCATATATAAAACCCTGTTTAGTTCTTATTGTTACAATTAATATTGACAATTTAATTCTAAAAATGTGGATTAAATAAATAGAAGTCAATAAATTTTATTTTTCTATTTATGTTTACCTTTAATTTACACTTGAAGTTTTTATTCTATTTTCATAACAAAAAAAAAACAAAAAACAAAAAAAAAACAAGCAAAAGTTTCTTATTTTTTTGTGTGGTTGTCAATGTGTTAAACAATGTGACATGTGAACAGAACCCAAAAGCATACATAGAAGCACATCAAGGAGCTGGAAAGGCCCTTCTCTACACAGTTCTTTAGTTAACAGTACAAATTCCTTTGACAAACAATTTATTCAAGCCTTAAAAAATAAAACTTGAAAATGCAAATATCCCTGGTCAAGTCATTGGCCTTCATTCATTCACTTAGGAACTATTTGGTAATGTTTATTAGGTGCTATTACAGGTGACAAACACATTAGTAAAAAAGTCAGAGAAGATCCCTGTCATTATGGAGCTTATAGTATATAAGCAAACAAATAAGGAACTTTAAAGAGATATATGTACGATGAAGAAAATAAAATAGAGTAATGTGATAGTGAATGAGAGCTATTCCAGGGAAGGTGGCCAGAGAAGGCTTCTCTGGGACGCATTTGGCACAGAAACACATAAGCAGGATAAAGAAGAGAACGGGCAAACCAGAACAGACTCATGAATAAATGGGATTGCACTACATGATAGAAGGGGTAATTAAAATCAGTGATTAAGTTTCAGATAGTTCAATATCCTTTTCAAAAGCAAATAGAGATATATTCACACCTCACAAAAATAAGGAGCCCAGGCCTGGCGCGGTGGCTCATGCCTGTAATCCTAGCACTCTGGGAGGCCGAGGCGGGTGGATCACTTGAGGTCAGGAGTTTGAGACCAGCCTGAGCAAGAGCGAGATACCCGTTTCTTCTAAAAATAGAAACAAATTATATGGACAACTAAAATATATATAGAAAAAATTAGCCGGGCATGGTGGCTCATGCCTGTAGTCCCAGCTACTCGGGAGGCTGAGGCAGTAGGATCATTTAAGCCCAGGAGTTTGAGGTTGCTGTGAGCTAGGCTGACGCCACGGCACTCACTCTAGCCCGGGCAACAAAGCAAGACTTTGTCTTAAAAAAAAATAAAATAAAAAAATAAGGAGCCCAAAATGTAAAGATAGAACCATAAAAGTATGTTTAGAAAATCTAGGAGAGTTTGTGAGCTAAAGATAAACAAGGCCCACATAAATAAGACATGGAAAGAAAAATCCAGAAATGAAAAGAATGATAAATTTTTCCACCAAAATTCAAAATTCTTTGAGACAAAAAGACATCATAAACATAACAGGCAAGCAACAGGCTAAGCTAAATATTAGAAATTATATAACAAAATACCTTTAGGTATAAATAATCTCTGTAAATCATTTTGTAAAAGCCATTAAAAAAATGAGCCAAGTAAATAAAAAGAATTTAACAGAAGAGATAACATAATGCTAGTGAACATCTACAAGTATTCAACCTCACTAGTAGTCAGAAAGACCAATATTAAAGCAGTAGCTGAATACCAATTTTACCCATCAGATTGGCAAAATTTTAAAGTGTGATAATATGAAATTTGGCAATAATTTGGGGAAATGTATACTTCTATACTCTGTCATCGGACATATAAATTAGAAGATAATTCAAATACAAATGCATATACTTCATGAACCATATAGTCCATCATTAAATTACTGTTTACCCTATAGAAAGACTTGTGTGTATACACAATGAGGTATGCACAAAAAAGTGCTTTGCAGCATATTTTTAAAATAACAAAAACTTGGAAAAGTATCTATCAATAGGAGAACTCTATAAACTATGGTATATTCCTACTGTGAAATACTACATCATAGTGAAAAAGAATGAGTTAGAGCTACACGTATTTACAGGGTATGGTATCCATAGCATGTTCTTAGTGAACAAACAGGTTGCAAAGTATATGTAAAGCATGCTATATATTTTTATGGATATACACACACAGTCATATACATTTATACACATAAAAGATCTGGAAGGTTAGACACCATGCTGGTAACAAGGGTTCCCTCAGAGATGAAGTCCGGAGACGGACTGCAATGTTTGTCAGGAGAGATTGCAAACGGTGACCAAAAGGAGAGTGTAGCCTTATTTGTAACATTTTGATTTTTAACAAGGAAAATGTGTTCCTTGTTAATGTCATTTATATTGGCTTTTCTGACAAAACAAAAGAAAACAAATCATTTTTTCCTGGGGACAGGCTATCAGAAATCAAAGGTGCTTTCCAACTAACCACGCAGATCCCAGGATTGGAGGTGTATGGAGGAAACATCTTCTGTACCTTGAAAATCACTTCTGCTGTTCAGAGGTGTTATTAATTAGTACACCTTGTATGTGAATAAAGTGGAAGCAGGAAACAGTTGAGAACTGCCACTCATATCTTTTTTAGAATGCTCCGCACTTTATTAGGTACTTACATTATATCATTGAGCCTCACAACAGTCCTGTGGAGGGAAATTGCCATCACCTTTTTACAACGTAGGAAAGTAAGGCCCTAAGTCCCCTCAGGCACAGCCTGCGTGGTTTTACCTGGTCTGGCTGCTGTTTCCCATTCATCACAGAGTTACAGTTAACTTTTTTACCTGTCTTTCTCCCAAGCCAGACCATGAGTCAGGTAAGGTCAGAGAGAGATCTTGCTTTTCTCTACATCAAAATGAGATTAGTTTTTACTCTCCTGGGTCACAAAGTTAGAAAGAGACTGAGTTAGGACTCTATTCCAGTTCCTCTGACTCCAAGGCCAGTGTTTCTATGCCCACAGCCCAGTGTTTTTCAAGGAACATCAGTGAATATGTGGCTCAGAGACAATAGGTCCTTTGTAGTAAAAAACCCACTTCCCTCACCATAGTCAGAATCCCCTTCCCTAGCCAAGCTGGATGAACATTCCAAGTTGACTTCAAAGGCAGCCATAGCTCAGGACCTTCCAGATCTGATGGGAGATGGTTGACTGTCTGTCTCAGGACGGCCCACACCAGGGTCTGGACAGGCTGTGGGTCAAGCCACCAGGAGACCATAAAGTAAAATGCAAGATCAGGCCGACAGGAGTGTGGCAGCCACAGCAAGAAATCAGCAACTCTCCAGGAATGAAAAAAAAAACGAGTCTGAGAAGTCAAACTTCTCACAAATTATTACTGTCACTATTATTACAAAAGCTTCTTTCTGAAACAGTCAGGGCCACGTCACAGTGAAAGCACGAGCGCATTCTGCCTTACACTGTCCCGTTCTCTGGAGGGTTCTAGCAGGTAGGGCTTGCTCCTGGTCAGTCCTGGGTCTCCTGCAGCTCTGGGTTAGACGTTCCTGAGGCCACACTCCTCTTTTCCAACTGCTTTAACTAGTCAGACCATTTCCCTAGTAACAAGCTTCACACTAGCACTCAAGCAGGATAGTAAGTGGGGATACCTCAAGGAACCTTGGGAGGCAAGTACTGAAAAGATTTTTGAGTTGCTAAGTGAGAAAAAATGAACAGGAAGTTAAGGTCTCCCCCTCCCCTGGTTTACACTCCCAGTGATCTCAGAGCAAGGTCCAGCTCTCTGTACGGTGTAAACAGCAGCCCTTTGTGGTCCAAAACATAAGACCTACTGCAATGCTTGTTTATTACTATAGAACTGAATACACAGGACAGATGGATGGTAGACCACAGATGAAGAGGATAGATATATAGAGATTTAGATGCTGTACATATAGATAAAAAGAGAAACATCTTTACAGATGTAGCTATAATCACTAACTATATTTATTTGGAAAAACAGGTTCATCATTTCCACCCTGTGATAATATGGAAAGTAAGCAAAGCAGGCCACTCATGGGGTCTTTGACCCTAACAAAATGGGATGTTGGAGCACCTCTGTTCTTCCCATGCCCCTTAGGAGTGACCATAACTCATGTATGGTAGAGCCCTCTTTTTTCACAAGTCTGGATATTAGCAAAAAGCATCTTTTTCTCTGAAGCAGAATTAAAGGTATATCCCACTTTAATAAATGCCTATACTTACCAAACTCATAAATCATGAAATGTTTTTCCAGACTACAGAATAGTTCTTTGCAAAAGGATTCAATGCTGGGTAACTTTGAATAACAAATCGCACACAGTACATTTAAAATAACATTCAGTATACAAAAAATGTTCCATCTACTTACCAAACTCATAAAGCATTGAGTGAGTAGCCACATTACAAAATAATTCTTCACTTTACAAAAGGATTCAGTGCTGGGTTCCTTTGACTAATGGATCCTTTCAGCACATTCAAAATATGATTTGGATATACCAAAATCCAGGTGATACCCAACTTTTCAGGAATACAGCTTGTGTATAAAACAGGGCATGTTTGATTTGGCAGGTGGTCATTCTTCCCAGATAGTCCATCTTTCCAGATCCAAAAGCTAGGGACAAACTGAAGTGACCTTGACTTTACTGAAGAATAAAACTTCACAGATTTCCCTCAGGGATCTTGACACTTAGCCTGTGACATGGGCCATAGAGGAAGTGCTGGCCCTGCTGGGAAATCAGCTATGGCCTGCAGTCCAGTCCAAATCCCTCTACCCAAGCACAGATAGGCCTTCCCTGCAGGAAAGGGTGGGGCCCTGGAAAGGTTGGAGTGCAAAGGGGAAATGAGACAAGGCACTTAGGTCAAATTGGGGCAGGTGTACTCCGTGTGTGTGTGTATGTGTGTGTGCACGCGCGTGCAAATGATTGTGTGTGGCCCTTGCATTTGTGTGTGTTGAAGATTAGGGTTTGGTGGGGAGAAGAAAACCCACATGATTTGGGGCCATATATTTTAATTCAGGGGCCATTCAGGGCATTTAAAACTTGTTTTTCCTCTCTGCTGAGTCATTTTCATTTCAGATTCAACAACTATGAAGAGCAATCTTTGGAGTATTTCATATTCAGCAAACAAGTATGCAGAAATGAACTTGGTTTTGGCAAGAGATGGGCCCCCAAACACATACACACACACACACACACACACACACACAAACAACAGTGCTGTCCCAAACATCCTCATGTTCTATCTTGATTTCTAAGGATTTGTTGAAATTTTCCCCACTCCCAACTTTCCTCTGGGAGTACCAACCTCGTGCTTTTCAAAATGCAATGCCTCAGTGCTGAGCCAAAGGCCCAGATGACCCAATCAGTAAGTGTTTGGACAAATGGGATGTGCCCCAGGTGACCTGGAGTGACCCACACTGCCTAGAGGAGGGATGGAACAGAAAGCTCTGCTTCTGCCTTTTTTAGAAGACCATCGGTTTCCCTCTACCTCAGTCTTTTCTTTTGTAAAATGGAGACAAGTAGAGTGTACAAAAGAGGAGAACAGGAGAAGTGCCTGACAGCTACCTCATTCTGTCACTCTCCTTCTAGAAAAAGGAGAGGATGCTGGGTAAAATCACTGCTACAGAAGACACCCCCATTCTAGGGGCAGAACGGAGTCACAGCACATTGACTGTGTAGCACCACACACCTATTTCCCTTTCTGTACTATATACACTAGGAATGGCAAATCTCATGTTTTTGTGTGATTTCTGTGAGGAAGGAGGATGAAGTGAAGACAGAGCATTTTCCCAACACAAAATGATGATGTATTGGGAGCTCTACAATCCAGTATCCCTCAGCCTGCTAAGACTTTGGACAAGTCATTCAATCTGGCTGAGCTCTAGCAATCCCTGGCTCTTCATTCGGATCTTTTAGTCCCACCTCTGACTTCCAAATAGCTGAAAATTATTCCACACATGGGCATCTTTCCCAACCAGCCCTTCTCATTCTCTTTCCCCGTCTCACCCTCTGTCCCAGGCTCCTCAGCCTGTGCTGACGAGCAGAGGGTCATCTGTCCACGCTGTGGGGCACAACGGGGTTAGCCTGAGGGACTGTAGTCAGAGGATTTTGGAAGTGACCAAAGAAACATGCTAGCCCTCAAAATCACAGGATCACGACAGTGAAAGCTCGAAGGGATCTGAAGGCTCACATTTCCCACCCCTCTCTAGTTATCGGTGAGAAGAGTAAAGCAGCCCAAAAAGCAGAGGGACCTCCCCAGGGGCAGCAGCTGGTGAGAGGCAGGGCCAGGCCTCTCCCTGGTCATCCGTCCCGGTGCTCGTTCTCTTATTGTACCGCCTTTTTTGGCCCACCTTCCTGTTTTCCCTTCTTGATACCCTGAGCCATACTTTCTTCAGGCCCTATCTGTCTCAGATAACTGGTTTCTTTAAACCAAAGTGGAGTTACTTGGAAAATCTCTGGGGTGGTTTTAAAGTGTGTCCACAAATTTTTTGACACTCTCCCCCTGGGAGCTATTTTCCTTCCATTTGAACACAGACTTAACTGACTCCCCTCAGACAAAATGAATGCAGCAAAAGGGACAGCACCTGCTTCTCTCCGTTAGGATAGCCGCCCCAGAAACAGAGCTGCCATGCTGTGAGGGAGCCCAGACTGCACGGGGAAGCCAAGTGCAGGTGTTCCTGTCGACATTCTGAGCTGAGGTCTCACCAGACAGCAATATCAACTTTCCCACTGTAAGGGAGGAGGCCCTCGAGGTGACCCCAGTCCTAGCTACTCTCTGCCTGCGTCCCCTGGGAGCATCTGAGCAAGAACAGCCTAGCTGAGCCCAGTCACCTCAGAGCATGAGGCATAAAAAGTGATTGCTGTTGTTTTAAGCCACTAAATTTTGAAGTGATTTATTACACAGCAAGAAATAACTGGAACAACTTCCTTGAGTAAGGCAGCACCTCCCACAAACCTAAGTATTGGTTTTTGAGTGTTGTCTAGTTTTGACTTATCACTAACCTGTCCACTGCCAGGGAGCCCAGAATGAGGCCTTGGGCATATGATACAGGGGCCAAATGGGAAATAGTGGCAAGCAAGAGATGTGTCTCTTTCCTTAATCCCAGAAGTGAGTTTGAGGACAAACAGCGTCTAAGTGTAAGATGCCTTTCCTTGGGGGCTCATAGGGAACCCGGACGCAGCATCTGACAGTTTTTGCCACTTCCTCTGTGCACCGCCCCCCCCCCCCCCCCCCCGCCCCGTGCCCCTGCACTGGGTGCTCGGCCTCCCACCGGCCTGACTGCTCTCTCTGAATCAGCTAGCCCAGGGCCAGACTTGCCGGGTAGGAATCCTCTCTCCACCTCTCACCAGCTGTAAGCACCTGGGCACACACCTGAACCTTGGAACCTCTGTTTTCTCATCTGTAAAAATGAGGATGATAATGGCACCCGCCCCTAGGAATGTTGTGAGGATAAAATGAGTTAAGACATAAGAAGTGCTTAGAACAGTGCCTGGCTCATAAATGTTAGCGTTTATTTGTATTCCTATTTTACTTTTACTGTAACCTGACAAAATAAATTTGTAAGTTAGGGGCAAAAAAGCATGCCTCCTCTAGTCACATCTCTTTTTTTGTATCACCTAACATGTGCATAGTTGATTGGTTGATTGGTAGGTCATTTAAATGGTAATTAAATAGGCAAGGACAACAATATAAACTCCTTGTCTTTGACCAGCACCCTCAACTTTGCTGGGTGCATCCTGTGAGTGATGCTGCCTCTGGACAAAGTGACTCCAGCTTCAGCAGTTATGAAAGACTCATGTGCTTAACTGTGAATCAGCACAGCAGAAATCAGCCTGGGGCCAGGGGAACTGGATGGTGGCCACATCTGTGGGGGCAGTGATGAGCTCACACCGCTTGATCCAGTACTATTCTACCCGAGTGTGAAAGTGCACACACCCCAACAATCTTCCAATCCAGCCACCCAAAGCCACAAGGCCCAGGAGCTTGTTTTAGCTGTGCCATTTTCACCGGTACTGCCCTACACTTGCAGTCTATGGCTGTGCTGCTTCTTAACACATGACTCTGAAGGCCTGCTTCATTTTAGCACAGGTCCAATCGCAATGGGCTCACAGCATCTCTGAGACATGAGTAAGTTCTATCTCATCTAGCCGTAGGAAACCCTCATGAACTCAGAAGAAACTATGGTGATGCCAATGAACCCTGCTTCCTGATCCCTGCAGGAGGCCCTCCTTGGAGAGAGACTCGGACCCACTTTCCCAGACACCAGCAAGGGTGTGTGTCTGCCCTTTCAGTAAAGCAATCCAAGTGTCTTTCTCTAAACATATTCAGGAGCCAGGTAATTAGGGCTTGCCCAGGTGCTCCTGCCATCAAGAGACAGGAGACCTCCCACCTTCTCTGAGACCATCAGCTGAAGAAGGCAGAGAGCATTTGACCTCCTAGGGCTTTGCAACCATATTCTGTGGTGATAACTCAGAAATGTTACAGGTCAGGCACTTCTAAAACAGCCAGGTACTAATTAGTCTTTGGGTTGAGGGACAATTTCCTATAAATGTGGAAAGTATGAGATATGTGTAAAAGTAGAAAATGGTGTCACTAGTAAAATCAAATAGGATGATGCATATAAAGGAATTATAGCACAGTTCCTGGGAGACAGTAAGTGCTTATTAATATTTAATTTTGAAATAGTGGTATTATGAACAGAATGGATCATAGGAAGAAAAAGAAGGTCAGCAGTCAAGGTGGAAATTATATATAGGGTGTCTATTGTGAGCCCAGCACAGGCTGAGTCACCTGGAAGCAAAACAACAAAAAAATATCAACCATTTTTCTTGCCAGGAGGAAACTTACATGACTGGCACATGTGAACATCTGGAAAAATAAACAAGACAATGGGTGAGCATGTTCATGCCATGTCATGGTTGTAGGATTGGTATAATAGAGCAGGAGATATGTAAGTGGACCTGGATAAATAGTAGACTTTAGGAAGGACAAAGAAGGAAACAAGACATCATAAAAAAATTGCATAGTTTCGACATCCTGGCTGATGGAAGAGGCAAAAGACTCAGGAAGACCTTCAAGATTGAAAGAGAGTAAGAGAGAGAGTTGGATTCAGAACTGATCGGCTTACCATCCCCACCAACCCCTGACAGCTATAGACCCTCTCAGGGACTTAGAAGGCCTGCTAAGGCTCAAAAGTCTTAGCAAAACCAAGCAGGATGAAGACATAGGGCAGTATCTATAAACTTAATCTGCCCATTTCCCCCTGATTCTAGGGATGGTACAGCAAAGTGGAAGATGGAATGCTATACACATGGCCCAGTGACATATAGATACTAAGAGTGAAGACTAATGGGCCCTACTCCTTTGGAGGGAAATGGCCCAGGGATTTCTGCCTGAATCCCAGAGACTGAAAGCCTCATGCAGCAATTGGGTTAGGACCAAGTGTTCTGGGATTCCTTTCCTGGTCCCTACCCTTTACTCCAAACAAGTCACTCTCTCAGCACCTGCAGCTTCTGCAATCCTTGCCAAAATAATAATGTCATTGATTAAGAGAAGTTCAGCCTCTAACTCTTTCCATTTCATGCTTCCTTCACACTGCTGGCTAACTATTCTCTTCTACGTTACTTTAACTGGCAGCCTCTGATCCAAGCAGTGCAGAAAATATAAGTTTGTTTAAGGTAATTAAACATCTGCAGCCTCCATCTCCATTCAGGAAGTTTCCCCATTGAGTCACCATCGCCTGGAGCTTAATCCTGCTGAGTAAAGAGCCCCCCTCTCTCCACCCTGCCAGGCCCACTCCTCTCCATTTTCTGGCCCACCTCAAAGACGCCACATTGGCAGGGCTGAGTGCAAGACCAAGGGCTCACCCAGTGCTGGCCTCAAAGGCTTCTCAATCCCAGTCTCAGACCTCTTGCTTAGGTCTAATCTCCCAACAAGCTCGTCTCTTCTGCAGAAAGACACACTTACCAGCTCCCTTGGACAAGAGCACATGGCTTTTGCTTTGCCCCTTTTCACCAGGTATATCCATGCTTTCCTCCTCACTCTTGTTCTGAGCTTCTATCTGACTTGCCCCACCCACCTTTGGGCTCAGATAATTGCTTTGGGGATATAAATATATACATGAATGTGGAATTTGTCAGTGGTAATACCACTATGCATGCCCAACTCCCTGGTGAGGCTGTGAGCTCCTGGAGGGAGGGGCCCTGTCACGGTCGTCTTTGGATTCCCAGTACAGAGCACAGAGTGAGGGGATGAGCAGTGAATGCACTGGGTAGAGGACGGATGACCTGAGGGTCTGCAGTGTCTAGGACGGCTGCTGACCTGCTCATCTCACTGCCAAGGCTTGAGAAGATGGAGTGCACTGGCTTCTTCCAGTGTGCTCTTATGTTTTCCATCTTCTTCCAGGCCATAATAATCTGGCTCATCTCTAGCCTGACCCATTGCACTGTACCCCGTAACTCAGCAGATAATCTTACAGTCACTGATGTTTCTTCCTAACTGTGTTTGTGTACGTGTGTGAAAAACTTATTTCCTCAACAAGACCATAAGCCCCTAAAGGGCAAGAATATGTTGCATCTCTTGGGGTTCATGAGGGTAATGATAAACATTTATGGAACACTTACTATACACCAGGCAGTGTGCTAGGCTATGCATACATTTTCCATATTTATTTCGGGGACTCAGAAGGATTTTGAGCCAACAAGGAGAGCAGAAGCAGAAACTTCACCAGCTGATACTAAACCCACCTCTGGGCCTGAATTCTAGCCCCAGCTCTGCCACCAATCACTCTAGGGCCTGAACAGCCATCCTGTACCCTGAATGGGCTCAGCTCCCTCTTCATTCAAACATGGGGTCAGGGTGAATAAGAATGGAGGTGCTCCAAGGCCCCTCTCCACCTTGGCACTCCAAATTCTGTCAGCCATGATTCCAAATGCTCTGGTGCTCACTGCAACACAGCAGAGCTGCCCCCTGACCCAGGAGGGATGCTGGACAGCCCAGACACATATTGTGTTATAGCAATGAGAGTTGTGGCGCTTTAAATATCACAAAACAAAAACAACAGGCAGCCCGAGTTCATCATCCCCATCCAGACCACAGAGGAGCATACCGCCAGACTGAGGTCAGAGCGCGATGGCATGAGAAGCCCACACAGTCCCTTTCAGGAATTCACTGGCTTGTAGCTGGAATGAAAATCACCAAAGGCAGGCACTGTTAAGAGCCAGTCAAAGGGAGAGCCCGCGAGGTCACTCTGGGACAAAGAGGCCCTGGCTGTAGTGAGATTGGAGATCTGGATCTTGGATCCACCAGAGATGAGCTGATGCCAAGCCTGAGGCTATGGGTACCACGGCCTCTCACCTCTGGGAGAGCCAGGAGAGTCCAGCCAAAGGTCTCCACAGAAATGAGGCTCCAGTCCCCCTCTGGGTCCTGGGAGGCATGTGCAAGGCAGAATGATAAGTACTAATCAGAAGGGGAGGAGTCGGTGAGTGTGTGGAAAGGACTAGAGCTGGGCACTTTCTCCCTCCGTGCTTCCCCTAAAGCAAAGGGCAAACCTTCAGGGGAGCCCGGCAGAGCCTCCAGGGAGAGCTCCTTGATGCAAGAACTATGCTGTTCAGCTCTCCACACAGAGTCCTGAGAGTCCTTAGTAAACTCATATTCTGTAAGAGTGTCCATGACTGTTCGGAAGCCTTATCACATAGTGCTATAGACTGAATGTTTGTGCTCCCCCAAAATTTATATGTTAAAATCCTAACTCCCAAGGTGATGGTCTTAGGAGGTGGGGCTTTGGCAGGTGATTAGATCATAAGGACATAGACCTCATGAATGGGATTAGTGCCTTTGTAAAAGAGACCACAGAAAGACCCCCACCCCTTCCACCAAGTGACAACACAGCAAGAAGGCACCAGCTACAAACCAGGAAGTGGGCTCTCATCAGACATGGAGTCTGCAGACACCTTGATCTTGGACTTCCCAGCCTCCAGAACTGCGAGAAACACATTTCTGTTGTTTATAAGCCACTAGCTTATGGTATTTAGTTATAGCATCCAAATGGACCAGGATAGACAGTTATTTGATGCTGGTATGTGTCAAATCAGGGAGCAAGGCATGCACGTTAAGCAATTCTCCACATAGACGATGAATAAGGCTCCTAGGCAAGCTCTGCAAAAGTGGCTCCTCTGCCCTTTTGTCACTCAGGCTACTTTACTCCAGGGAATAAGGCATTCCCCAGTGATTAGGGAATGCAACAGGTATTTATCTCAGGATAGGCAGGGGTTAGGGGGAAGGAGATGTTCTTTCTGTACTCTGTCTGCCCCATAGTAAGTAGTATTCCCACCAAAACAGAAAGCTGATAAGAGATTTGTCAATAATTTTTATTTGACAACAAAGACACATGGACATCTCTTTGCTAAGCTTTAGGTTCTTTGCAGGATATGGCTTCTCAATAATCATGTCAGTTGGATTTTTAAAAGGGAGATTGAAGGTCTAAAGTCAAATAAAGGATTGAGCTTCTTCTACCAGGATCTGCTTGGTATTAGCTGCAGGACTGTGCATTATAGCAGCAGGATCCAGTGGTGTATGATGTCGCCAGTCCCATGGGGATCTGGCATGCTCACAGAGTATAGCACTAGCTTTGAAAAGAGAGAGACTCAGGAAAAAACTGGGGTTGCATGGAGGGAGAGAAGCTACTGAGAAATCTATTAGATATGAAAACCAGAACCTAGCCAGGCACGGTGGCTCACACCTGTAATCCTAGCACTCTGGGAGGCCGAAGCGGGAGGATCGCTTGAGCTCAGCAGTTCGAGACCAGCCTGAACAAGAGTGAGACCCCCGTCTCTACTGAAAAGAAAGAAATTATCTGGACAACTAAAAATATATAGAAAAAATTAGCCAGGCATGGTGATGCATGCCTGTAGTCTCAGCTACTCAAGAGGCTGAGGCAGAAGGATTGCTTAAGCCCAGGAGTTTGAGGTTGCTGTGAGCTAGGCTGACACCATGGCACTCTAGCCAGGGCAAAAGAGCAAGACTCTGTCCCAAAAAAAAAAAAAAAAGAAAATCAGAACCTGGAATAACCACATAAAGGGAGCCTGTGTGACTTCAGCACCTCCTTGCTGAGATGGCTTTTGCACGTTCCTCGCACACTGCCTGGCTTGCCTTTGAATTTACATTCCATGAAGGTAGGGACATTATCTCTCTTTATCACCCACTGGTTCTCTTACATCTCACATAGTGCCTGCCACAAGCAGGGGATCAGGAAATCTTTGCTGAATTAATGTACAGCAGGTGCTCAGTAAACTTTCCCTCCCTTTTCTACATTCTTAACTTCTTCTCTCTTGGGAACTTAAGCCCATTGTAGGCATGTGGCCTGTCTGCCACATGGGGCTGGTACTAAATGGACAGCACTGCTCTGGAACATGCCCTCTTCTCACCTTCCCTCTGGCCTCCCTTCCTCCCGCAAACTCCTCTTCCAATGTGAAGAGCAACATAACAGCAGGTTCTCTGTTATCGTCCCTCCTCTGAACTCTTCGGTGATGTTGGGAAGATTCTCTTGGACTAGAAGTTTATTTTTCCCATATGATTCAGTTTTGTCTCTATTTTTATCTCATTTATATAGTGCCAACTGTATTTATCTCATTATAAACTCACTGAGCTCAGACACTGGGTTATACATGCTTTGTAGGCACCATGGCACCTAGAACAATGCTTTATATATATAATTTCTGAACAAACTTAACATACTCTCTATCCCATGCTATGACCTCCCTAGTTACACTTTATGCTTCACAACTCAATTGAGTTTTTTGCCCTTAAACATCTTCCCAACTTTCAAAAGGAAAACAAATGGTTTGAAATATTTATTAACCAGCATTTACTGAGAACTTACTATGTACTAGACAATGTGTTAAGTGAAAAAGAGGAAAAAAATGTACACACACACACACACACACACACACACAGAGAGAGAGAGTATAGAAGACCAGAAATGCCACAGTTTAAGCCTCTTTCTCTATTAAAACCAAGGGAGTTAGCTAGCTGAGTGGTTTAGTGGAAACAGCATCTGACCAGCTGCTCAACTAATGCTGTAACCTTGGATGAGCTAAATATTCCCCAAGTCTCTGTTTCTTAATCCGTAAAACATAGGGGAGGACCAACAACAACATAGCCTTCCTCATATTCTGTTCCTTCGGGACAACGAGCAGTACCAAAGCCTAAGTGATTAGATGCTATGGTAGAGAATAAAAATGCTATAGCTATTGAAAGAAGAATGAGAGGCATGAGGCTAAAATAATTAGAAGGTCACATTTAAACTGCATGTAAAAGCAACATCTCTATGCCTACATCAACAGACCACATACTCAGAGACTCTAGTAGTGACAGACATTCAATGAATGACCAATACTCAACAGTCACACACATGAATCTGGTTGGATAGACAATATCCACACAAAACAAGAGTAAACAATGTAAGACATTACATTGTTCTTGATTTTTCCAAACTCATTGCTTCCATGGGCTATAAGTGTAAGCTGCTTGTATAATAGGTATAAGCCAGAGGAACTTTTTTTCTCCAGCTCTTTTCTCCAGCTAATGGGAGAAGTTAAAAGTTTTTCATGGAAAATGGAAGAAATAATCCAAGAAGGAAGGCAGAGTGACAATAATTGCAAAGAAGAAAGATTACGAATGTGATTAGGTACTTTATGCACAATAATGCTGTGTGATAAGGACACTGGGAAGAAAAATAAGAGAAAGAGAAGAACCCAGAACTATACAACTGGGACTAACAAAAACAATGAAACTCTTCTCAGAGAGGGTGAATTGGACCTTGTGACAAGGAAGCTATATCTCCAATGCCAAAGATTCAAGGAGCTTATTATAGCTCCAGTGGGAAGAAAAAAGTGGTGATGAATGACCCCTTACCAAAAAAACAAGAGAATTTATTGAAAGACTTTGGAATGTTTCATGCAGAAGAAAGAAGACTTCACTAGGACTTGATGATAGTCTCCAAATATGTGACTCACTATCCTGAAATAGAAGGATTCAGATCATATAGTAGAGCGCTGAAGTCATGACTAAGGAAGATGCAGATTCAACCAAAAATAAAGGGAAACATCCCAAAAGTTAGAGATCCAAAAATGAGGTGTGCTCCTTTGTAAGGGTATGAGCTCCCCATTACTGGAAGTGTTCAAGTAAAGGCTAGGTAATCATCTTATTTGGGAGGCTATAGAAAGGAGCCTTCTCTACACAGGATACTGGGCTAGATTACCTTTAAAATCCATTACAATTTTAATAACCTATGTGTCTATTCATGAGAGTGCAAAACCAGAGTAACCTGGCATCAGACTGACACAGAAGACAGATGGGTACTCATGAGCTGAAAGAATTACCTTATTTATACTGACATAGATTTGAAGCCTTATACAACCATAGCTTATGGTCAAGAGTCATATGGCTTGTAGACATAAGAACACTCTCCCATGCTCATGTTACCTTCCATTTTCTGCGTATGCCATCTGGCCCAGGTTCTGTGCCAAAACTGGTATATCAGGCTTTGCTCTTCCATAGCTAAATTGTTTAAATCAACTTTGTGCTTCAGTCAGAGATCTGGAGGGCAAAACTGATCACTTTTCTAAGAGAATATGGTCAACTTATTTAATTCCAATTAATGGTTGTAAAGAATAATTAGATCTATTGTGGTCAGCTATAAAATCCTACTTATTCAAGTGTTTTAACCTACAAACATACATTGGTGAATTACCTCTGTTTTTTCAGTTCTTCTTCCCATGTCTTGATCTCCCCAAATCCTACATTATTTAACAGAGTGTTAAATAACATTGAAATATAAACCAACACTGCTTAGTGTTTCTCTTGAACATTGCTCAGCGTCATGAAATTTTTGCATTCTGAAGACAGAATATGAAAAATAAAACATTGGTTTAATTACACAGCATATAGTTTCCTTTTCTGTTGCAGCCAGTAGCTACATGAAATTTGAAGGCCTATTCCCCGTACTGCCATAGATTAATGACTCTCAATAACACCTCATAGATGTATCTTCTCAGTAATACTTCCTCCAGTGGCTTGCCATGGCCCCAAGTCCCAAATATTAGAGTCCTAGAGTCCCATTGCTTCCAAAATTTTGGTTAGAATGGACATTTTAATGTGTTTAATAAAAGGATGACCCAATGCCAGCACGCTCATACTTCTATGCAAATACTGCCTCTTGTATAGAGGTCTGCATGTATGCCAAATTCCCAAGGCTGAAATCATGCGATAAAAATCCTGAAGGCTCAGCGCACTCCATACTGTCTTGGAGACTCAGAGTCTCAGGCTGCCTGAGAACAAAATATTCCCCTGGGTGTAAGTCTTCAAGTTGTGTGATGTCCTTCACCTAGCTCCCTGGAAAGACAAGTGGAATATGGAAGTGAGCATCTAGGTCACAGTCATGGGGTCCACACAGCCCAATAGACACAGCACTCACAAGGTCCCAAGCCTGGGCAGGAGCCGGGGCTGATAAGGGGTGCATTTGCCCAAAGTGGCAGGAGATAGTGTTGCCGGCAGAAGCCAGGATGTTGTTACTGAACATCAAGTGAGGGGTGAGCTAAGGCTGACAAAGAGAAAGCAAATCGTTGGTTAGAATCCTACAACATTGCAAACAAGAAACTCAGGGAGAAATAGGCTTAGGGCAAAGTCACGGTGACTGCAAATGTGCTAGATGCCCACTTCTGTGTGGTCCATCACAGTTTAAAGATCTCTCATGTGTAACCACCTTTGTTTGAAAATAGAGTGGCAGGCCGGCATGGTGGCTCACACCTGTAATCCTAGCACTCTGGGAGGCTGAGGCGGCAGGATCGCTCGAGGTCAGGAGTTTGAGACCAGCCTGAGCAAGAGCAAGACCCTGTCTCTACTAAAAATAGAAAGAAATGATCTGGACAGCTAAAAATATATAGAAAAAATTAGCCAGGCATGGTGGCACATGCCTGTAGTCCCAGCTACTCAGGACGCTGAGGCAGGAGGATTGCTTGAGCCCAGGAGTTTGAGGTTGCTGTGAGCTAGGCTCATGCCATGGCACTCTAGCCCAGGCAACAGAGTGAGACTCTGTCTGGAAAAAAAAAAAAAAAAGAAAGAAAGAAAATAGAGTGGCAGATGCTTATGATTATAGTTAGGGCATGTGTGGGACATCACTTTCCTAACTATTTGAGCCACATACCAATTGATATATAGGACAAGGTGAGAACGGAAGCTAATTAATTAGGAGGAAAAGATCTTTCTAACTGTCATCTAAACTATTTATTTGAAAATCCAAAAATCTTGGCATTTATGTCTAAGAATGTTACTATAGAACTTTGGTTCTTGTTTTTATTAATATATCTGTGTGTTTTGCAACTAAAACGTTTTCACTTGGATAAAATTGATGGCATTTGCAGAAATGAGTGATTCTTATAGAAAGGAAATCAAAATAAACTTAAGAGAAGTTGAATTCATTGAAGATACTCTACATTTTGCTTTTATTTTTCCATGCTTTGATTGGAACAAGCAAAAAGCAGAGAATGGCATAGCAGCATCCAACCAGTGGGGGACAGTTTGTAGGAGCCAGATCACATAACCACATGTAACCTCAAACTGTTCTCCAGCAATACTCTATACTCTTCAAAACCAATGTTCATCAAAGTAAGCAATCCTAAATTAGAGCAACTACTAGAGTTAGTTGTTCACAGAAATCTGGGTGTGCAGTGCAAGACAAGGTAGGTTTTAGTCCTTAAACAAGTGATATTGGGAGGTAGGAGAAGTGTCCAGAGACAACATAGAATTGGAAAAACGAGATACGCATGAATGCGAGTGGAACTAACATAGGTCATTTAAAGGCAATCATTAAATCATTGTGGCCTAGCAAGGCCAATGTTTATTAATAGAATTATAATGCTAAGGAGATAGTTTCTATTCAATTCAGCACACAGTTTTTGAGAAGGCATTGAGAAATCTAAATATCTCTTGTCAGTTCTCAAAATCTCCTTGTCCTTTCCCCATGTTCATGGGCATCGTGGAGCACTGATATAAGGTAGCACTCTGTGCTAGCCTTCTCCTGTATATCCTGTCATGGGAGTTTCCTGTTGCAGATAATTCTGGTTAAATAAGGATCTGGAGAGGGGTGTCCTAGATAATATCCTCATAGTACAGAAAACCCCAAAAGGATTACAGATTTTAAAACCCCTTGCTATATGAGTCAGAGTAATTTCAGGCTTGGGAAAGCATACCGATCTTCCCTCCTTTTCCTTGAAAACCCCCAGAACAGGCCTTTAGGAATAAAGCATATTGTTAAGAGGTTATGAATTATGGGAGAAGACCTCCAAATCTAGCAAGGGGAATGATCAGGAGAAATCCTAGGAATAGCTCCTCAGATTGCTGCGTAGAGGGCGCATTGCAAGGTGCCTATAAGCCTCTTAGCAGTCAGTTTCTGTCGGAGAAAACATTCCTAATGTGACCTTCTCCCAGCCCTGATGATGCTTGAGACATGCCCATTCATACAGGGCAGGAGCAAGAGGAGAAGCGGGCAGAGGATAGCCCAACCCTAGTCATAGGGCTGGACTTCAACTTGGCTTGAGATGAGAAATACTCCCCCTGTCCCCTGAAAATTAATCACCACGGCCCACCCAGAAGTGAAAATAAAGAAAAAGGAAGGGTATATTAAATATATTCTCTGTACCAGGCAGGCCTAGAAGTAGCAGGGAGATTAGCAATCTTGAATGCGCATAGACCATGCGTCTCCTGGTGCTTTGAACAACCTCAAATGTGCACACAGCAAGGGGCTAGCCCACTCTGGTAAGCTGGGCATCTACCTGGACAGCTTCTGTGAATCGATTCACTTGACTGCTCTGCTTGGACACAGAATCCCAGAGAGCTTTGCTGTCTGTCTAATCTTTCTCCCTTCTGAACCATCCCACCTGCTCCGTTTTCCTTTCAGTTGGCGGTCTGTGTTCAATTTCATCCAGCAAAGGGTTCCAAGAAGGCAGTTCTAGTACAGATAGACAGGCAGATATACTGAAAACATCAGTGACCAACAAACTAGCAGATTCTATCCTCAGTCTCAGAGAGAATTTATTTAACTGGCAGATTAAATAACTACAGATAACTATAGATTCTCAGGGATAGTAAGGGAGAACCCCAGCCCACTAATTCTACGATCACTCCTTCAACAACTCTAACAAGCAGTACAGGTCAATAGTTGAGCCACAGGCTCTGCAACCAGAGTGCCTGTCTTTAAATCTCAATGCTGACCTTTACTAGTAAGTTACTTAACACTCATGCCTCAGTTTTTTCCCAGAAGAATGGGATGCTAATAGCAGTACTCTCCAAGAGGACCATCTTGAGGAGTAAATGAGTTAATACTTAGAACAGTGCTTGCCATGGGCCCAGCAGGGAAAGATGGCCAGCTGTTCCCACTCTCTTCCTGTCCTGGGTCACAGTTTCCTCAGAGAGGAAAGACTCTTTGCTGACTATACTCACCTGCCCCACCAGCAACTTAGAGAGCTGCTTTTATGAACCTTGCTTGGCGAAGCTTATTTGAGCGTTATTTGGTGGAAAAAAATGTTTCAGTGTCTTCTGTAGGTCAGATGCTCCACTGTACCCATGAAATTTGCTGTCACTCCTCTCCTACCCTTTAACCAATACTGGAACATAATGGGTGGGTCCTGTCATGGATAATCCACAGCAATAGATAACTCAAAGTAAGACACATTCAGCTCTAGAATGAGTTATTTTTCAATGTGGAAGGCAGTAGAACCTAGTAATTAGTAGTCTTGCACATTTCAAGTCAGAGGGACTGAGTTCACAGCTCAGCACAACCACTAACCTGCTGTGTTACCTAGGACAGGTCACTCAACTTTCCTGAGCCTTAATTTTCTCATCTGTAAAGTGAGGATAATGGTATCAATCCCATATGACTGTTGTTAGAATGAAATAAAATTGTCTATTTAAAGCCATTATCATGGTGCCTGGCATTTAGCAAGTGCCCATTATATGGTAGCTATGAGTGTATCTGATGCTCAAACATTTATAATTCTCTAAATAATGCTGTTAAAATAATTTTTAAAAGTCAGTTTGAGAGACTTTGTCACAGTGGTCCACATCCCCATTTTAAGCCTCTGCTTAACTCTCTTCTTATCCGGACGCCTAGCAGGGATCAATAATCAATAGCACCACTGCTCACGTTGGTACGAAGCATTGGCTTCGCAGAGCTGCTTTCTCCTTCTTGCTTGTCTCTCCAACTCTCTCATCATGTTAAAAGCTTTCATTTCTATATGAAGGGGCTGTAACAGATTGGAAAGAATGTCCTCCGAGCATGCCAAAAACTTGACAAAACTAATAAAGCATAACTCAGAATTTTCTTCCTAGCAATTAAGTCTAAACTCTAGAAACAAGTCACAATAATGATATGCTCTGCAGCTAGTGCAAGATATTTGAATATCTCCATGTGAATTTTTTCACAGACACATTCAAAGTTCTGTGACTAAAATGTTACATGTGGCTGAGTGAGATAAGCTAATATTAAAATTTGAAAGATAAAATCTCTGTGTTTGAGAAATTATGGGACACAAAACTACCAGGAATAAAAACTGAAACACACAGCTGGTCTGGTCTTTGTGAACTGATGAATATTGTTTTGACTGTAAGAGAGTGCTATCAGTTACTAATAAAAATACCTCTAGACTCTTGTCATTCCATAGAGACCTAGCTCAACATGCATTCATCCATTTAATGCATTGAGAAATCTCTAAACGTCAAGAACTGTTCTATGTACTGAGAATACAGACAGTTACTTCCCACTTGTGTGTCAGAGTTTAGTGGGAGGTTCAGAAAAATACCAGCCAGTGGCAGAATGACATGGGAGTGCAATGACGGGGAGAACACGGGGTGCTCTGGAGCCCCTTGGAAAAACACCCAGCCAAGGTTTAAGGGCAGGAAAAGCTTCTCAGACTAAACAACATCTAAGTTGAGACCTAAGGGGTGTGCAAAACATGAGATGAGTAAGCAGAAGCACCCTCGTGAGGAAGCCAAGAGACTAGGGGGCTTTGCAGAGAGGGAGTCTGGGGAAATGGAAGCACTTTGGTGCGGCGCAAGCGTGGAGTGGAGGGCACATGGCAGCACCACCTGGGAGTGGAGAGGAAAGCGGCAGTCTTGCAGGGCATTTACTCTGACAACAACGGGAGCTGCTGGAGGGCTTTTAGGCAAAGGAGGGGCAGATCTGATGAGTAACTTAAAATCAGAGGAGGAAAAATGAGAAATGGGAAGGCAGAGTTAAGAAACTGTTGCCCAATAGGCAATAATGGTGGGGATGGAGACAAAGTGGACAAAGAGAGACCTGGGTATGAGATCAAACAGATCATAATTTGGTTCAAATATGAGGGTGAAGAAGAAAGGGAAAAGCCAGGAATGAGGCCTGAGTTTCTTGCTTCAGAGGCTGGGGTGCCAGCGCAGGGCCTTTGCACTTACGATTCTGTCTGCCTGGGATGCACTTCCCCCACATCCCTCCCAGGCCCATGCTCCCACTTGGTTCAGGCTCCTGCTCACAGGCTGCCTGTTCAGAGGTCTTCCTCAACCCCCTTAAATAAAATAACACCTGATCAGTGCCCAAACCCTCTCCCCGTCTCCATTATTCTCTCTCTTCTGACTCCCCAATATTACTTCAGAGCATTTGTCATCCCCTGGTATTTTATGTATTTGTTCAATTGTCTTCTGTCCCCACGAGAATGGAAGCACTGTGAGAGCAGCAATTTGTTCTATTATGTTCACTGCGTCATGCTCAGTATCTAAAATAGTTCTTGGCATGTGGTCACTCTCAATATATCTTTGTGTGATGAGTACATTCACGAAGATAGAAAGCATCAAAAGAGGAACACAAAGGTGTTCCAGAAAAATACACACCCACATTTCTAACACTTTCGTTGAGAAGTTCATTTGCTTTTTGGCTAATGAAAAGATAAGATATGCAGAAAGGTAAACAAAGCACACATGTAGCTCAATGAATTATAACAAAATGAACACAGTCATGTTATCACCACTCAGGACAAGAAATATAACATCCTCAGCAACCCAGAAATCTCCAACAGCAACCCAACCACCCCCAGTCACTACCCTCCTTGAGGTATCTAGTTAACTGACTTCTAATCCCTTACATAGTCTTGCCTGTTTTTGAACATTATATAAATGTAATAATTCCACTTGTATTCTTTTGTGTTTGGCCCCTTTCATTCAAAATTAGGTTTATGAGATTCATCTATGTTGTTATATGGAGCAACACTTCACGGTTTACCATAGCTGTATAGGATTCCACTTCATAAATAGTCTATCACTTATTTTCTGGTATTGATGAACATCTGGGTGTTTCCTATTTGGAGCCATAACTAATGATGCTTTATAAACTTTCCAGTGCATACCTTTCAGTAAATATGTGGGTGCATTCTCGTTAGATATATATCTAGGCAAGTAACTGCTGGTCACAGAGTATGCATATATTCAATTTTTTTTTTTTTTTTTTTTTTGAGACAGAGTCTCACTCTGTTGCCCAGGCTAGAGTGAGTGCCATGGCGTCAGCCTAGCTCACAGCAACCTCAAACTCCTGGGCTTAAGCGATCCTACCGCCTCAGCCTCTTGAGTAGCTGGGACTACAGGCATGTGCCAACATGCCCGGCTAATTTTTTCTATATATATTTTAGTTGGCCAGATAATTTCTTTCTATTTTTAGTAGAGATGGGGGTCTCGCTGTTGCTCAGGCTGGTCTCGAACTCCTGACCTTGAGCGATCCACCCGCCTCCGCCTCCCAGAGTGCTAGGATTACAGGCGTGAGCCACCGCGCCCGGCCCAATTTTAATAAATATTGCCAAAATGTTTTTCAAAGTGGTTGTACTGATTTTGACTCTCACCTACAATATATAATATTTTCCACTGTTCCAAATCCTCAACAATACTTAGTAGTTGTAGCCATTTTGGTGAGTGTGCGCGGGTATCTCATTTCCCTGTTGACTGAAGTGAAGATGGAGTGAAGGCAAGCTTTTTTCCTACGTGCCATTTGTCTGTCCGCTCTTGTGAAGTTCCTGTTCAAGTCTCTTTCCCATTTTCTGTCTTTTTCTTATTGATTTGTGAGGGTTCTTTATATATGTTCTGAATACAAACCCTTTATTGGTTTTAAGTGCTCCAAATATTTTCTCTGACTCCATTGTTTGCCTTTCCCTTTCTCAACAATGACTTTTGATAAACATAAATTCTTAACTGTAATGTAATCCACTTTACCAATCTTTCCCTTTATGGTAGTGCCTTCTGTGCCTTGGAGCTGTTTTAGGAAGCATTCACAAAGGAGGACGAGTAAAGCAGGGAAATGGAGGCAAAGGGAAAGCACTTTCCAAAGAGGGAGAATAGTACGAGTCAAGGCAGGGGCGTGTCCCCAGGACTGCGGAGCCACTGGGCCAGACTCGCTAGGGTGGAAGGTTTCTGTGCTGTAAATGTGGGAGAAAAGCTTAGCTAGGTAAGGTGAGCTACACTGCTAGGGACCTTAAAGCCAGGCCAAGCCATTTCCCTGTGACCTGAAGGCAATGAGGATGCTCTGAAGGTTCCTGTCCCCACCTACCTGTTGGCCTTCCTTACCTATCTTTCCTGTCTTCCCTTGCAGCTTAGCGTGTGGCTATGCCCACCACAGAATTGAATCACTGTCCCTTGAGATAGTTTTCTACCTTCCACATACTTCTGTCTCTGCCCTTATCATGCTGCATTGCTATTTATATATATACTCCCGTCTAAAGTGACAACTCTGAAAGCAGACATTGACAGAAGAGGGCAGGACCAGCTTGTACAGGCTCATAAAAGTTGATTATTAAATTTTCGGGAATTCAGCAAGCCAGTTGACATCATGCTGATAGTCTGAAATCAACCATGGTAAGAGTATTTACACAATGGGGATCAGCAAAAGCTACAAATCGAGGCTCCCCACCCTCACCGACAGAGCCAGTTGTTAAACATTTGCCAGCACATCACTAGATACTGGTCTTGTTCATTTCTACATGCCTGTGACTGAGCATAACGTCAGCAATGTTGTTGAATTAAATTGGTTTTGTGCATAACACCCATCATTCCTTTTAGGACTCCAGGTAAATAAATTCTTCTAATAATAATTATGAGAATCCTGCTCTCTCCTCCATCAGTACAACTGGCAAGTATGTTGCATTCATTTATTAATATTATGCACAGTGATGCCATCCCTCAGAGGATACAAGTGAATCCATAAAGCATTTAAAGACTAACAAGGGGTAATGTACCATCGAGTGCAAGGCAGCATGTTAGAGAAGCCGATTCTTCCGGTGCTTAGTCCTCAGACACATTGCTGTTCCTGTCGGTGTTCCTAAGAGGTCTGTGAATCACCCTTTCCCATGAAAATCTCAGAGCAGAAGCAGCCCAGGCACTTCCTAGAGCCAAAAGCCCATCTAACTCACAAGGCCACTACATGAGGAAGCTGTGGGCCCACTGTGTCAGACACAAGGCACGTCCCTTGGTGTTCCCTCCAAAAACAGGATGGGGAAACATCAGATGGTGAGAGCGCTCTTGCCTCACAACAACAATGCCCTGGGGGGAAGGGGTTTTCAGTGAAAGGAATGAGTGAAGTTTTATTTGCCACAGGAGCCCAAGAGCCAAGCTTGGTGAAAGAATGAACATAAATTAAATAGACACAACCCCAACATTTCAAAGCAATGAAAAATTTAGCTGTAGATCCCATTTTTAGAGCAAGAATACCATCCCAGTGATTCTTAACCGGAAGAATGCCCAGGGTTGTATGAGAATCTCCTCAAGAACGGGCATGAGGGCCTGTGTGATTCAAACAAAAATTATTCAATATTATAACTGCTTTAATTTATTTTTAGTCATGGCAATTCACTTATTTGGAAATTTCAAAGGACATTAGAGAAGGCATAACTTTTTATGTTTATAAAAAGAGATGAGGTTTTCAAAAATGAGAAATATTCATATGTTTTAATTCTCATCTTTTACAGATGAGGCAACTGAACATTCATCTGTAAACTCTACAAAACTATGGACCAAACCTGCCTTATTCACCAGTATGGGTCCAGCACTAACAATGACTAGCACATAGTAGGTATGCTACCGATAGCTGTTGAATGAATAAATGAATGAGTCAGTGAGAACTGGAGAGGAGAGGTGACTTGGCCAGTGTTACACATGTTGACATTTTGGCAGAGCTGGCATGAGTGTCCTAACCTCAGACCCAGTGATCTTTGCACCCTCGAGTGGTGGTTAATTAAGAACACAGACTCAGGAGCCAGACTTCCTGGGCCTGTATGCCACCCCCACCATGTATTAGCTGTGTGACTGTGAGTAGGTTATATAACAACCCTGAACATCAATCCCCCTTCCATAAAATGGGAATAATCATAGTCTAGCTCCCAGAAAGCAGTTATGAGCATACAGTGGGGAAACACATTAAAGTGTTTAGAAAGTGCCCAGCTCACAGGATGTGCCCAATACACAATGGCCATTGTTCCTATACCACAAATGATAAGATAGAACCAAATAAACTTAGTCCCTAATGGCTCAGCATTTTGTCTTCTGTGTTCTTAGTAAGCCCTTTGAAAAATTAACCTGAGATAAAACTTTGATGCATTATTTTTAAATGACACTTTACATTTTTTCCAGTAGTCTATAAACTTAAAGTAAGCCCAAAGACTACCACTTAAGTAAGTGAGACCAACAAGACAGTCTTTGAGGAAGGTCCTATATTGCTCATTTTTTTCCCTATAAAGCCTGGCAAGAGACAGGTGAGATAGCCTGGTAGCTAAGAGCACGGATGTCAGGCCTTAACTGCTGAGGTTTAAATCCCAGTTCCTCTATTTGTTTATTGTATGGCCTGGGGAAAGTTATTTTCCTCTCTGTGTTAATGCTTCCTTAATTTTAAAATGGGTTAATAACTGCACCTACCATGTAAGGCTGTGGTGAAGACTACACAGTGCCTGGCACTTTGCTCAAAATGCAAATACCAACAAGTATCAGCCATCACCTCACATAATAGACATTCCTGTGAATTCACATGAGTTTCCACAAATTCAACTACATGACAGAGTATTGTTGTCTTGCCATTGGCTATCCTTGAAGATGGGTTGCAACTGACACCACAGCCACAGTCCAATCCACAGTGCATCTCTGCACCAGCCTAAAGAGACACACAAGAATAGAAAAAGCCAACACCGATTATTGGAACCAAGTCCCATGTCAACCAGCCTGAATTAAGGAACCCAAGGCACATAACAAAAGTGTGGGCAATTTTCCAGTAGAACATTGTAAGCGGATCCAGGGGCCCGTGTCTTCATCATCAGTGAAAACAAAGCACCAAGGTACCAACCCACTGACAAAAGTCTGGGGAGGACCAGACCCACAGCTAGATCCAGCCAAGCTGCCATTGGCAGGTGCCAAGGGATGCACTGAGAGCTGAACACTCCTGGGTTACCTCATTACCCCTTGGTACTTTCCGGGACCTCCTCCCGCCAGTGTTCTGGCAGAGCACAGCCCAGTTCAACCCGGGACAGCTGCTGGACTGTCACGTCTCCTGACGCACTCCAGGTGCCTCTCCTCTGTGAGTCATGGCTGTCTTCTTGATGGGCAAATTCACAATCCTCACACAGCTTGAATTTTTAATAGAGATAGTTTATAAATGTTCTTCAACTAGCAGAGCTTAACATCAATAAACTTGTAGGTTTTATAGAGTCAGTGTAGTGTTGTGATTAAGAGCTTAGACTCTAGAGCTAGGTGCTGCCCAAGTTCAAATCTTGGCTGAACCACTTATTTAGCTTGGGCAAAATACTTAGCGTCTCTGTGCCTCAGTTTCCTTCTCAGCAAAATATAACAATTATTCCTACTGCACATGGCTCCATGACAGGAAATGAGTTAACATGTATAAAATACTTGGGATGTACCCAGATAATAGTAAGCACCTAACACAGGCTAGCCGTGACTAGCATATCACTTAAACCAGGTGGTAAATGGACCTGTGCAAATGAAGAGACAGGAGCCATGGAGAAGTCTCATGCTGAACAGGACAAAACGTTGTGTGTTGAGCCTAAGAATACTGAGTTACAGAAATGCCCCCTGTATTTTTGGAGACAAGATTTGATTTCAGAAGGCAAATAAGGCTTTGCCTTAAAGAAAAAATAAATATGTTAGTTCAAAAGCTGCCTCGCCTCAGGAGGGCTTCTCATTGGTCAGTAACAGCTGCATTTCAAAGAGACAGCTGTAAACTGGGCCTATGGTTCTCACCTGTTTTGAAAGACAAGACAGGCTTCACCTAGGGCCATAAGTTGCCAGAGCTGACCAACAAAGACCCCACTGGAGATGAGAGCTGATCAAATAGATATGCTAATGCCCAACCAGGGCCCAGATGGAACCATGTGGTTAAAATAATTAACACAAGGCACAGCTCATGTTGACTTCTGAGATCCTCTCTGTCTCCAAGAACACAATCACCGGAGCCAAGATGTCTCTGTTTTTTGCTAAAATACTAGTCTTATCATAAAACTTAGAAGTTTGCCCTAAGAAGATTTTGTAACTCACTGTTCCCCTAGATAGAGTTAGTTAAAGGATCTGTAGTAGCCTTTTAGAAGACTTTGACCCTAAACCAAACTGTCTGTTAGTATGTAAATCCTGTATCTACCCTATAAAATACCTGTGTGGAGTTTCAGTCTTTGATATATTTCCACGGGAAGAAATACGTCCATCTGGACACCCTCCCTTTGTCTATCTTCATAAACCTTTACTTTATAAACTATATCTTTGGCTCTGTGTATTATTATTATTATTTTATTTCTGTTTCCTACTATTTTTTCATCCTTTGTGACGACCCCTGCCTGAGAGACCCGACCGGAAAGAGAAAACCTCTTTGCGGGGAGTGTAGCTAACTCCCCACAGTTGTGTCTATTTGTGTGTGCTGGTGCTTGGACTGAAGACATACGCTGGTCTCTCTTGCTTTATTCTTAATGCATGTTCACATATTCCCATGGGTAAAAGTCACTTAGAACATGTCCAAAGCAAGGGCTCTTTCAACTGCCCCCATCCCTCTACTTGCATAATGCTGCAAGTTGCCCAACCACTCTCATTCAAGGTTTCCAGAACAATCACCTTTGGACTGAGTCAGCCTGGAAACTTTTAGTTGACCAGGTAGCAGTTTCAAACATCCCATACTCATCTACATCACATCTTGCTTCTCTAATTGTACCAGAAGAATGATTCACCCATTACCCCATCAATGCTTGGTGCCTATACCCTAAATACTCATTATTCATTCTGGGATCAGGTGTAAGCACCTTGGGGCCAGAATTGATGAGGTAATATCTTAGAACTCACCCTATCCCCTGTCCCCAACCTGGCTCAGGTAACATCTCTCTGGTTCAGTTCGTCAAGTGTCTTCTCCATCCCCACCAGAAATCTCAGTCATAAGAGGACCACAGTTCAGAATATCATTACAATATTACAGTCAGTTATAACCAAAGTTGCAACTAAAACACGCAGGGCTACTAGCTCCAACATCAGAGCTATTTTCCGAAGACAGCTGAAAAAGAACCTCTAAATATCACGTCCTTTCAATAATGTATAGAACTAAGAAAAAAGAAAAGAAACAAAAAAACCATCAAAACAACATTTCTAATCTGCCATGGTCACTTCTGAAAATAATAAGTGAGCTCTCAACATGGCTCAGGAGAGTCTATATAATTTGCATGGAACTTACAGAGGTCAGTGAAAGCCAGTCAGGTAGTGGGGCATTTCATGGCCATGGTTGGCCACACTTATTCCTAGGTTTAAGATGAGGCCACTGGTCACACAAGAAAGAGCAAACCACTTGTCAGCATATCTGGTCCAGGTATTGCCATGCCTCCCTTCCTTCTGCCACATCTAGGGCACCCTCGAGGGAAATCAGAGAGGTGCAACTCCACCTCATAGGAACAAAGCAAGACCACTTTACCAGGCACAAGATGAAGACAGTGGCAGGCAAGTGGCAGGCAGAGGAGAGGCCAGGGTAGCCCAAAGCCTAGAAGCCTTGCTGTCTTCCCCTTGTTCTGGATCTTCCCACTTTCTACTCGGTCAGGGCCCTTCCTGTGCCTCTAACCAAACCTTCACCTTGTGTGGGTAATGTTAACAACAGAAAAGGAAACTTAACATGGTCATCTTTGCCACATTCTTAGTAACCCAGGAGGCTGAAATCAATTTATTCCAACAAATTTTTATCTTCGTTGTCAATAATAAGAATAAGTATCTTTTGAAGACCTATAAGAAGCTCCAGATACTCTTACGGGACTGTGGTGGAAAAGACGAGTAGGGCACAGTCCCTCTTCTTTTGTTATCCTCTACCTAGCACTGCCTGGTGCTGAACAGAATTCCTGGCATGTGTGCCCTACTTTATCTGGATATGAATTCCAGCTCTGCCACTTAAGAGCCATGTAGCCTTTGGCCAAATTGCTTAGCTCCTCTCTGCGGCAGTTTCCTTACCTACAAAATGGGATGATGAAAAAGGCTTCTTTAGAGGATTGCTGCAAGGGTTAAGTAGGTCAAAGGGCTTAGAAAAGTGGCTGCTACAGAGAAAGTGCTCGATCAATACTGGCATTAGTAACTTCCATAGCATATATGTTGATACACCTTAGCAGCATCCTGCCTCTTTGGATGTAGAGCCAGAAAGGACCTCAGAGATCACCCAGTGTACAGATGAGAATGAGGTTCAGGGACACCAGTTGACTTGTCCACAATTACATACCTTGTAAACAGGAGCGCTGAGATTAGACCCAGGCCCCCAACCGAGGTCTCCAATCTGCCTCTCAGTCTAATCAGCTAGTTTGTAAATCACTCTGCTGACTCTCCTCAAAACATGTTTGTGTGTCAGTGACCCAAATAAAGAAATGAATAATAATGGGAGTATTGTGGCAATAGCATCAGTACAAGATATATGGAGGTAGTATTTTAAGGCAGTGGACCCCACTGTCTCACTCCATTCATACATTATATGAAAGAACACAGACATTTCTGCTTCACTCTGTTCTCAATGTTTTTCATGCATAAAAGCTTAGTATAAATGATTTCCTCAAATCCTCACAGCAATACTATGAGATAGGTATTATAACTAATCCAATCATACTGAAGGATAAATCAAGGCACAAAATAGTTGAATTACATGTCTAGGATCACAGTTAATAAAAGGTGAAGTTGTGATTTAAACTCAATCTGTCTCCGGAATTCACACTTCTAACCATTCTGCTGTACTGCTTCACCAGCTTGAAAGGGAAAAGTTCTTGTGGGTGTTCTCTGCATCTACAGATTTCAAATTTGTTTGCTTGTTTTTAACTGTTGGTATTTATGGTACCAAACCCTAATCACATTAGGAAGCTAAGGATGCTACTAGTCTGTGCGTGTGGGGGGGGTATGTGCGCGCGTGTGTGTGTGTGTGTGTGTGTGTGTGTGTGTTTTCATTCTGTGTTCCATGTATGTAGTTTTCTAAGCTCCCAGGACCCATAGAACATGAATTTACATATAATCCTCTTTGGATGGTTGGTTGTTGGTTGATTTGAATCATTTCAAGATTTTTCTGCCCACACAAGCAGAAGTATTCTACTGGGAAACAGAGCAAGTATCTTTGAATCTCTCTTTAATTGCTATAAAATCTCTTGATCACAGACATTTTCAGAAGTTCACATAGCCAAACCCTGAACCTTGGGGTTTAGAAAACTCTAAAAACAGCTCTGCAAAGATGAGTCCCATTTCTCACACTTCTTAAGAAGTCCGAATGAAGAACTGGTGGTGTGAGTTGGGAAGAAAGAAACCAAATTAACAAGTTACACTAAAGTTCTCAGCATTGGACTTCAGGTATATAGAGTCAAGTTCTGATGGTGTTGAGGTGTATTATTATATTAATATCAAACAAAGTAGTAATTCTCTTAGTTTGTATAATTTCTTACACTTAAAAAAGAAAACTATTTTGTCATCCTTGTTAAATAAAGGCTTGGAAGTATGAGGACAGCATGTCTCCTTAAATAGACGTGGAAACTAAGGCAGAAGAAGTTAAGTGATTTAGATGCAGAGAATCGAAGAGTTTTAGAACTGGAAGAAGTCACTTGTCCAAGGCCACATAGTAAGTGAGTAGTAGTCCTGGGACCTAAACTCTGGCTTCCTGATGCTGAGTCTAGAGCTTTTTTGAAAAATAAAGCCACCCAGAGGTTTATTTGTGTGAGTCTATTTCTGGATTCTTCATTGTGTTCCTTTGACCTATGTGTCTGTCCTATCAATGCCCACACAGTCTTGATTACTATGGCTGTATAATAAGTCTTCAAAGAGGGCAGGCTAGTTTGTACCACTTCATTCTTCCTTTGTGAAATTTTTTAGCTATTACTGTTCTTTGGCCTTTTCATCTAAATTTTAGAAAAATCCTGTTTATATCTATAAAAAACCTACAACATCACTAAGATTTTGACAGGAATTACATTAAACCTATATGTCAGTTTAAGAAAAATTGACATCTTTGCTATGTTGTGTCTTTACTATGTGGAGTTAATTTCATGAACATAGTGTCTCTCCATTTATTTAGATCTTCTTTTGATTTTTTCATCAGGGTTTATAATTTTTAGCATACAAGTACTGTGCATGCTTTGTTATATTTGCACTTAGTAATTTTTGAATGATTATAAATAGTATTGTATTTTTAATTTTGGTGTCCACATGTTCAATACATGTTCATGGAAATACAATTGATTTTTGTATCCTGTGATCATGCAGAGCCCACTGATTAGTTTTAGGAGAGATTTTTTTTATAGATGTCTTAGGATTTTCTATGTAGGCAACCATGTCATCTTCAAATATAGTTTTATTTCCTTGTCTCCAATCTATATGCCTTTAATTTCTTTTTTGAAATGGCTAGAACTTCCAATACTATGTTGAAAAAGAGCAGCAGGAGCAGACACCCTTGCCTTGATCCCAGTCTTAGGGAGAAAGCATCTAGTCTTTCATCACTAAGTATGATGTTAGCTGCAGATGTTTTACAGATGCTCTTCATCAAGTTGAGGTAATTCTCCCCAATTCCTAATTTGCTGAGAGTTTTTATCATGAATGTGTGCTGAGTTTTGTCAAATGATTTTCTGTATCAATTAATATGATCACATACTTTTTTATTTTGAATCAGTCTTGCATAGTTGGAATAAACCTCTCTTGATGTGATATGTAATTCTTTTTGTACATGATTATATTCAATTTGTTAATATTTTGTTGAGGATTTTCACATCTATTAATATAGATATTCCTGTTTTCTTTTGATTAATATTTGTATGATATAGCTTTTTAAATCCTTTTTGTTTCAGCATGCCTATATCTTTATATTTAAAGGGAACTTCTTATAGACAGCATATAGTTGGGTCATGTTTTTAAAGCACTCTGCTAATCTTTGTCATTTTTATAGGTTCAAATTAATTAAATACCAGCAATTACATGTGTTTCCATCTAATGTATTAGTTCATTTAATCCTCAAAACAAAATCCCCAAAACCCTTAAAATATGCACATTTTGTGAATGAGCATGAAACTGAGACACAGAGAAGTAAAAACTATTTGCCTAAGTTAGCATATCGAGGAAGCAATGGAATTAGAGTTTGAACCCAGTCTGGCTCTGGCATTTTTGTTTGCATCCACTATGCTTTACCAGCCTGGGCTAGCCTCATCCTTACCACTAGAGTTAAGTTTGGCACAGGCTGTACCTATTTTAACAGGTTCACCTACTCAGTGAATTCCAACTCCACTTAGGAGAGAATTGAAGCTCCAATTCACTGGTTGGGTCTTTGGCCTGATAGGACTTGCAGCTGTGCATGCCAGTCATGACTAGCTGCTGTTGCTGCTAGGTTTGGGCAGACCCTTATGATCCCAGCTGGGGCCAAAATCACTGGCAGGCCAAGTGACTGAGGGAGAGTACCTGGCCAATTCAAAAAGGAAGACCAAACTTCAGCCTGGGCAAACAAAGCAGCAGTGTCCAGCTCAAGTGAGGCCCAGCAAGATAAACATTGACCCCCACCTTCCACCTTCAGTACTGGCTTCTCCAAGAAAAAGGTGGGAAGGGCCTGGATAGGACACAGGGCAGTTCCTTGGGTCTGGTCCAAAGCAGACACATAGACCTGACCAGAGACCTCATGAGGTTATAGCACAAGGCTATTCTGTATTTAGCAGGAGTCACCTAAATGTTCCCAGGAGGGACTCAAAATTTAAATTCTTCCCTTGAATGAAGCAGCTTATAAGATGACTCAGAGCAGAGGAGTGAAAGTCTACACACAACTCAGGACTCCCTGCAGCTATAAAAATTCTTGTGCTGCTAACATTCATTCTCTGCTATAGAGTGAATGTTTGTGTTCCCCTAAAATTTATGTTGAAACCTAACTCACAAAGTGATGATATTTGGAGCCGGGACCTTTGGGAGGTGATTTGGTTATGAGGGTGGAATCCCCATGAATGTGATTAGTGGACTATACAAAGGACCCCAGAGAGTTCCCTCCCCTCTTCTACCATGTGAGGACTCAGCAAGAAGTCAGGAAGGTGTGTATGAATCAGGAAGCAAGCCTCAGCAGACACCAAATCTTTTGGTACTTTGATCTAGGACTTCCCATTCTCAGAATTATGAGAAATAAATATGTTATTTATAAGTCACCCAGTGTATGGTAGTTTGTGATAAGTGGCCAAACAGACTAGGACACTATCTACCACCCCTCATCATCCACACTTGGTCTCTTGAGATTTGGGTGGACTTGAGTGAACAAATTAATGAAAAGAGGACAAGATGACCTGGTAAATGACCCCAGTCACCACAGAGAGGAGAAGACCTGGGAAACCAGCATAAAAAAAGAAGTATAGCAAAAGACTCTCAATCAATCCACAATTGTAAATTATATAAATCCATCAACCACATTGCAATCAAGACCATATAGATGAAATTTTAACCCTGAGTCCCTGGAAACCTTTTGCCTGTGTGTCAAGGCTGAGCACAGTACATGTTAAACAAGCTGATATGCCAGTAATCTATTTTATAAAAGCTAGAAAACAGGTCCAGGAAGGTTAAGACACTTTCTCAAGGTCATCCAGCAAAAGGGGAAGCAGAGCCCAGGCTTAAAGTCTGGTTTCAATCTGGATCTCTGGGCTCTGGACAATGTTCTCTTCACTCTACCGTACTCCTTCACAAAAACACAGATGCTCACGTTGGTAAGGACACAATCCTCCTCTCCAAAAAGAAGCCAGACTAACTTCCCTGAGGATAATCAGCAAGTCCCTGACTGAACTTGAGTTTTCTTAGAAATGTCTTAGCTTTATAATTTCAATTTTATAAAAAATGGTGTGTTTATAGAAAAAGACTGGAATGTGTTCAGTGATAGGATTATGAGTAAAGACCTCTTCTCCTCTCTGCAGAAAACCACAACAACAAAAAAATCTTTATAAGCTTATAAACTTAGAGAAGTTTTGGTTATATTAATTTTTATACCTTTTTTGTACAAGAATTCCATTCAGTCCATTTTCCTGGTACCATTCTAAATATGTCTAAGGCCACTGAATGGAAGCCTTCAACAAGAAAGAAGTGAACTAATGAGTGCTGCTCTTGTTAAGAACATGTCTAAGCATTGTAGGAACCATCCTGACAAAAATATATCTGAGTTCTTGACTTAAACATGACATGTTCATCGTGTCTCTGAAAATCTGCATGTTCTCTTTCCATGTCAACTTATCTTAGGACCCTCTCCTTGAACCATAGGTCTTTAGAACTCTCAGACTCCACTGAGCTGTTGTCATCAGGTCTAACCTAGAGATCAGTGGCTGGGCAGTTTCTCCACCTCACTGGTTTTTGAACACAACCTACTCTGTTATCCGAGGGACTCTCGTAGAAATGACAGCACTGTTTGAGAGGAGATGGCTTTACAGGAAGATATGAGATTATCTCTGAAGGCCTAGCCTACCTGCCCTCCAGGACAAGCATGGGCAGCCTTGTGGAAAGGAATGTGTCCTGGGCAACAGACTAGAAACTGCTTTCCAATCCCTCAGTGACTTGTTCCATGACAGTGAGCCTATGTTTCCTCATCTAGAAAAGAGGACTTTGGATTAGATGATCTCTAGGGTTCCTTTCAGCTCTAACTTTCTGCAAGTCTAGGTTTCTAATGTTAAATCCAAGAGCATTTATTGGAAAGAGGTTGATACATCAGGTAGGACAGACCTTTAGTAACCAAATATTAATAATGTTAATATAATATAATAATAGCTAATTTCAATGAGTGTTTACTATGTGTCATACACTGTTCTCAGCACCCTACATACATTGCCTCACTTAATCCTCCCAGCAACCCTATGAGGTAGGAATTATTATGATCACCAATTTACATATGAATAAAGTAAGGTTCAGAGAAGCTACTTAACCTGCCCAAGGTCACACAATGAATAGGTAGCAGAAACAACTCTTGAACTCAGCCATTTAGGCTCTAGAGCCATGTGCTTAACTGCTATTACATGTTGAAAGTCTGTCTGCAGAACTCAGTGTCTCCCCAATAAGTGACCTTTATTGACTTTAGGTTTCACCAAATTCATTCTACTTCCTCCCTACAAGTTGCCCAAATTCATGGCCTTCTTCCTATAAGGATTAAAAATTAGGCTGGGCGCAGTGGCTCTATAATCCTAGCACTCTGGGAGGCCGAGGCGGGTGGATTGCTCGAGGTCAGGAGTTCGAGACCAGCCTGAGCAAGAGCGAGACCCCGTCTCTACTAAAAATAGAAAGAAATTATCTGGACAACTAAAAATATATATAGAAAAAATTAGCCGGGCATGGTGGCACATGCCTGTAGTCCCAGCGACTCGGAAGGCTGAGGCAGTAGGATTGCTTGAGCCCAGGAGTTTGAGGTTGCTGTGAGCTAGGCTGACGCCACGGCACTCTAGCCTGGGCAACAGAGTGAGACTCTGTCTCAAAAAAAAAAAAAAAAAAAAAAGATTAAAAATTTTTAAAAAACACCTTTGCTCAAGCCCCGATACATAGGTATAAATAATATAAAATGGGAGAGGCAATGAAGAGTTGTATTTAAAGTAGATATGAAAGCCAAAAGCTGAGAGAGTGAAATTCATATCCAGCAGATGGGAGGAGAGGTTTAGGAAGTAGGATACTGTCTTGGATCCCTGAAATCATTGACTGCCCTGAAATTCATGCCCTCGCCGCAATTTTCACTCATTTCTGCCTGGTTCCCAGGGTTGATGGCTGCTTGGGAGATGCTGTTCAGTTCCAAGATGCTAAATAGAAAGACCATGTGGATGAGTCATCCCACTTGGAGGGTGTAGAAAAGTCAGAAGGAAGAAAAGCTAGAAGATCTCCCTTGGATGCCCCCACCTATTCATGTAGGAGAGGCTCCTCTGTGCTTTGCCTCCTTCCAGGGGTTACCCATGACAATGAGAAACCCCCTGGGAGAAGACAAAAGGAGCTTGGGAGGATCAACTGTGATTTATCCATAAATAGAGCATTGCAAAATGTAAACCAGCCAATCAGAGCCCATCAACCAAGAAAATATTAATTGAATGCTAACCATGCACAAGGCAACCTGGACAGAGAGGGCCCTTGCCCTTTTGGTTAAGTCCTCCATAGTAGTAGCACAGAGTTGGAAAGAGCAAACCCTCAACAAATTTGAAGTTTTCCACCCAATAACAGAGCAGCATTTGGAAGTAGCTCCCCCTGGGGTAGAAAGCATCCTGCCTGGATCCTTAGGGAAGAAAAGAAAAACACAGTAGTTCACGGGAAGGGGAATCTATCCTCAACCCACCATGGGCTTGGATCTCAAGTAAGCTATTATTGTTTTTCCTCGTGGACTCCTGGGAGCCAGCTCACAGCATCCAAAGCTGGAGTGAACCCAAACTGGCCACATCTCTGGGATAATATTGTTTTTGGTTCATTTTCTGTGATTGGCCAACCCTCTTGAGCACAGAGGAAACAGTGTTTCCTTTTGACCAGATTAAACCCTTTTATTTCTCACAGGAAGGGCAACAACTTTTCCATTTGTGCAGGAACTAGAAAGCTGGGCATGGGGCATCATGGGGAATGGAAGACTGAGAGCACACTTGCTAGCATCACAGGTTTGGAGTTTTGATGTTATCCTCTGCTTTCTAGCTGTGTGACTTGGCAAGTTATGTAACCTCAGTGAGCCTCCCTTTTTGTCATGGGTAGAAGGCAGTTGATAATATGTACCTCCTAGGATTTCTTAAACTCCAAGGACTTGTAAAAACATTGGACCTATTCAGAACTAATGACTATATTAAAAAATTAAATTAAATTAAAAAGTAAATGACAATAAAAAAAGCGTTGGACATAATGTACTTGGTACTGTGCCTAGCACACAGTAGGTCCTTAATTGTTACTGCTGTTGTTTCCAAAAGGTGCAGGAGGCAATAACAAGATTTTGCTTTGGGGGCTTTATGTCTGGGCTTAATAAATTTAAAAAGTGTGGCTATTCTTTCCGTGTATTCAACACACATTAACTGAGAACCTAATATGTGCCTGAATAAGTTAGACTCTGAAGGAAAAAAAAGATACATGACATGCTTTCTTCTCCTTAACGATTTCACAGCCTAGCAAAGGGAAAGGATTTCTATAAAAACTAATAACTATAGGGGCGTGACAAGTTTTACAGAGAAAAATGCTGTATGAGCATAAGGAGGGAGCAATTAATTCACTTGGTTGGAAATAGCTCAGTGTGAGTCAGGCTGGAATTACAGGGCTGAGATGTTCTGCCCATTTCTGCATGTGACTTAGAGCATGTGATCAGGAGTAAGGCAGAAGGAGTGTTTTATGACCCTTCAGGCCAAATAGGTAAATGTTAGCTATCATTCTTGATTGTTGTTCACTTGCAGTCATGCAAACACACACACACACACGTTCCAATGCACCAGCACACATTGCATCCCAACACATACCACACACGCACTCTCTCCAAATCACTTGCACACACATACCCAAACACATTCAACTCAAGTGCACACACACACCCACAGAGTTTTCAGCTCACTGGCTGCACACTTGCAAGCATGTTCAACTTAATCATGCTCACTTGTACATTCCAATCCCTCACCTGCCTGTCTGTCGCTGGCTCTCTATACTGCTAGGCCAGGCCCAGGACTTCTCCCTGAATTACTGTAACAATCTCTGAATACACTTCCTGTCTATACTTTCGGCTCCTTCCAAATACTCAGTTACCCTTCCTGTCTCTGCTCATGGCTTCAGTCTCATTTCTACCAATCCATCCTCTGTTCTGCAGCCAAAGGAATTTTTCTAAAACTCAATCTGATCGGGTCTCTTTCCTGCTTAAAGAAAACTCCACCGACCACCCTTCTTGCTCCACCTACCCTAGCATGATGTACAAGGCCCTCCATGCTCTTGCCTCTCCCAACATCTCAGCCTCCTTCCTGTCACCTTTATCCACTCATTCATTTATTGAACAAATAATAGCTAAGTGCCTACTATGTGCAAGTCTTTGGGCCATGCACATTCTCTCTGAGACATGTGCTTTGGCAGGTCAGACAACATGTGTGTGGTTCCTTAGAAGCCCCAAGCCTTCTCCAGGCTCCAGGCCTTTGCACATCCATCGCTCTTGACTGGTAAACCAGCCATCTACAGGGGCGTGATCACCACCCTTCCCTTTCCCACCATCATGCCCCATAGACTTGACCACATGTCCTCTGTGGTCCCTTTAGCCCTGTGGTGAATGCTGTGTCAGTGCCAGCATCCGTATCCCTTCCTGCCACTCACTGGCTTGTATGCCATCCCCACTGCCCTGTAATGCTGTCATTCCACATGCCCAGCATCCTGCATGGTCCCTGGACCATGGAAACTTCTTAGGAAGTACTTGCTAGGTGAAGCAATGTTTCTCCTCTGACCCCAATCATGAAAACTTCTCTGTGCACTTTTTAAAGTGATCCTAGAGAGGAAACTCTAAGGGAGGCTTTTCAACATTGTAGCAAATAATAAATAATCTTTGTATGGTATTCTGCACCAGTTGATCTTTATACTAGCAAGTGGCAGAAAACTCAAACTCAAACTTCTGACTAACTTGTGTATTCGAAAGAACTGATAAAAACAAAAGAGAGATTTGTTGGTGAAACAGTAAAGAAAAAGAGATGGTCTCCTATCACCAAGTCATAAAAGTCACACTTTAGGCTGTTCGTTAGTTACCTATGAAAGCAGGTTAATCCTCCTCTGTATTGTTAAATCCAAGGAGGTAGGGTTTCTGTTGTCCTTTCATTCATCAGAGTATATTATTTAGTACCAAATATATCTGCTGGGTAATCTATCAGTGAATTAAGAGTACACAAATTGCTATCCTGGTAGAACTTACAATATATTGGGAAAATAAGTAAATGAACAATTGCAAGGCATGCTGAGATGAACAGGACACAGGGATGAAGAGTAATAAGGAGATCTGCAGATAGGGAAGCCTTCCCTGGGAAGGTGAAAGCTCAGACTGGAAGGATGAAGAGGAGTCACCATGAGAAAGGTCAGGAGGAAGAAATGAGTCTGGAATTGGTTGTTCCAGACAAAACAGCTTGCATGAAGATTCTGAAAGAGAAAAGCATTGAACTGTTCAAGGAACCAGAAATTTTCCAGAGTGACTCTTTTGGAGATGACCTGGGGTGACCTGGGGGAGTAAAGATTAGCCAAAGAGAGTACCCAAAATGCATATGTTAAAGCCCTAACTCCCAATGTTACTGTATTTGGGGATAAAGCTTGTAAGGAGGTAATCAAAGTTAAGTGAGGTCATAAGGGTGGAGCTCCAGTATGATAGGATTAGTGTCCTTAAATGAAAAGAAGAGGAACCAGAAAGCTCACTCCCTCTCTCTCCCCCCACCTACCCCCTGTCATATGAGGACCACAAGAGGCCATCTGCAAGCCAGGAAAAGATCCCTCACCAGAAACCAAACCTTGCTGGACCTTGATCTTGGACTTCCCAGTCCCTAGAACAGTGAGGAAATAAATTTCTGTTGTTTGAGCTGTGCAATCTGTGGCATTTTATTATGGCAGTCCTAGCAGACCGATGCACCATGATGAGAAGTTTGAGCTTTATTCAAAGGAAGTTGATGAGAAGTTTTAAGCAAGAGAGTGACATGAACTAATTTATTTTTTATAACAATTTCTCTTGCTGGCCTTGGGGAGGAGGATGGACAGAGGCAAGTACTGAAGAGGAAAAAACAAGAAGTTAGGTAGATGAGCAGTGAAGGCAGCCTGCACCGAGCAGTAGCACTGGAGAAAGAGCGAGGAGGGCAGATCATAGACACGTTCTGGAGAACGAACCAAGCCTTGCTGCCGGCTTGTGTGTGGAGAGAGGAATGACCAAGGATGGCTTGGCTTGAATACCTGCGTAGTGTTGCCATTTATTAAGTTTGGGAAGACTAGAAGGGCAATACGTTTGGAGGAATAGTAAATCCATTTTTGGACACATCAAGCTTAAAATACCTCGGAGTCATCCAAGTGGAAATATCAGGAGTTCTGATTGTTATCTAAATCTGGATCTCAGAGATGAGGCCTTGGCCAGAGACAAATTTGAGGAACAGGAACATATAGCTAGCATTTAAAACCTGAGACTAGTGAGATTACAAATAGGGAGTGTGTGTGTAAAAAGAGGAGATAAAAGTGGCAGGAACCTTACTAAGGCTCTTTCTACTCTATCAAACTACCTGTTTTTGCTTAGACTGATAAATGGGGGCAAATAGATACACATGTAAAATATGCAGGATGAATGAACATAGCATGGTCTCTGGGGAAAAACTAACTGGGAGTTAGTCTGTGTTTTGTTTTGCTTTGTTTTAAGTAGAGTGCTACAGAGAAAAAAAAAATGAAAAGAAATCTGAATTAATAAGAGTTCTTATAAAGTTAATTCTAGCAATCTCTTTCTCTCTTACACATACACTCACGAACAGATAGTGACAGGCTAATGATAGATAATCAGCTGCCCATACACAAATAAAAAATACAAACCCCATGAGTCTACAATGCCTCATCTTCTTATCTTTTTAAGTCACAAGAGAAATAAAAAGCCAGTGTTATCCTAACATTAATTCTTTCCTCTCCCATGACTCATTAAGCATTGATGTCACCTTTAAATTTTACAATTGAGAGAAATTGGTGTTATACGAATTAAGGGGGTTCTTCCCTGCTCTACACTCAGCAGGGTCTATCTGACATGAAGCCACGCAGTCTATGGGGAATATAGGCGGGTGTTGTTCCCACATCCTTTCTGAACCAGGGCTCCTCTTGAGAAAATGCTTCCTGGCTCCCAAAAGCTGGCCTCCGGGAGGTTCATTCTGTGCACAAACTTTTTAATGATGTATTAATTTTCCTTGAAAGGCAGGGTAGGGGAAAGAATCTGGAAGTTCATTTAAGCTGATTGTTATATCGACAAAATTAATGTCTTTATATCTAATTAAAGAACTAAAATGGGCAATTAGAGCCCACAATTAAAGAATGTATGTAATGATGAAATTACAGTGTGCAATGATTTGAAAAAAATCCTGATTATACTCTGTGAACCTGAAGTTCCTGGCACTACCTCATGTTGCTATTTTCATCCCAGAAATCATTTGCATGAGCTCATCTCAGAGGTTTTCCATGTCTGTGAGTGGGTACTTTGCATGGGGACAGAGAGGCCCTGAGAACATGCCCACTGGTAATGTTCACTAACACCAGTCAGCACAGCCCACCCTTAAAGGAATAACCAGTACATTGAAAACAAAACAAAACAAAACAAAACTATATCTCATGATTAATGTGATGAAAAGCTATTCTCTAGACAGTTTTCAAAAATTTATCTTTCACCATGACACTATGGGTAGGGGTTTGCCTAAGTTTTTTTTTTTTTCATTTAGAAGCATCATCAAAACATTGAGCCAATCAACTAAGAAACAATAGAGTATATATGAATCTATGTGTGTATATGTTTTCCTTAGCATATAGACATGTATGTATATACATGTATAGTTTTTATTTGTAGCCTTACTATATATAGTTTTCAGGGGAATGTGAAGAAAAACAAGTATATCATTCATCATGTAATTCATGTGGGTCCAGCCACTAGTGTGTATACTATTTTGCAAAACAACAATTCAGAAATATAACAGACAATAAGAGTTAGAAAAGCAAAAAGTCAAGATACAAGAGGGAAAATGTGGAGGAACAAGGAGCCAGAGGTCCTACTGGATTGGAACACTGATATTGTCGGACACTTTTATGAGCACTACACATATGTTGACCCATTGGACTATCCATCACAGCCCTATGAGATGGACATAGTTGTTGTATAGATGAAATAACAACAGCACAGAGTGGTTCATAACTTGCCCAGGGTAACCCAGCTGGTCAGAGGCAGTCGAGTTTAGAACCCAGGTGTGCGGCTGCAGAGCCTGGCAGTGATCCACTGAAGGCTTGGAGCAACAGAGCGGCACGAGAAGATCTACCAAGAATACATGCTCTGGTAGCTCTAAAGAGGATGGACTAAGGTTGAGGGAAAACTATAAGCAGGAAGCTATAGCAATTGCCCAGGGAAGTGGCCGAGACAGCGTGACTCGGCACTGAGGGTAGCACACGATGGAAGGGAGAGAGGAAAGACACCCTCCCAGTAGGGCTGAGACTGGCAGGCATGGTAGAGAAGGGAGGCCACAGACGACTACGTTGTTGACCTAAATGACAAAAAGAATTGTGATAAAATTATCAGGGCCAGAAAAAGGGAAGGAAGAATACAATGGAGGAGTTGAGTTCTTCACAGATGTGCCTTTCAAATCCCTGCAGGCTTCCATGAGGAGCGACCCAGCAGGCAGCTGCAGATGCAAAACAAGAGCTGGAATGAGTGATCCGACTGGAGAGGATGGTCCGAGAGGAGTCTGTGAAGAGAGGAGACCAAAGACAGGGGCAGCCTGAGAAGGCTGAGGGAATGGACACCCAGAAGAAGGGAAGGGGGTCACAGAAAGGACATGACTCCAAAGTAGGAAAGGTATTAGTAATTAGTCATCACCTCCCAGAAGCTTCCTGACCCTAACCTAGACTAACCCCCACTTCCTCTATCATAAATCACATGCTTGGGACATGGTAACCTTCTGTAAATGCTAATGATGTAATCACTGCTATTTATTAAAACTGCTCAACAGTAAGCTCTGAAAGGACAAGGGTACTATCTGTCTTGATCACTACCAAATCCTGAAAGCCTTGTGCTTAGTCTAGCACTAAACAAATATGTCCTGAGTAAAAAAGGAATGGGTAGAAGATTAGAGAAACTGAGTTGGTGAGGAGTTAGTAGTAGGAACTCATTCCCAGACCAGTGCTGTTTCTAATATGCCCCATGACCTCCCCCAAACCACTGTCCACAGCTTCTCAGGGGCAGCCCCTGCAGCTCAGTAATGAACCCCTACATGATGCAGTCACATGCTACTGCACATGCACCTGTGTGTGTGTGTGTGTGTGTGTGTGTGTCCTGACAGGGTGCAGAGAGGCCAAGCCACAGCCACTTTTCCCCAACAGACCACACCCCTCATTTACTGTGAACCTCCTGGCATATGAAGAAAAGATTAAATCCAGCATTTCAACCATCATAACAAGCCTGCAATGTTTACCAGGATGAAAGAAAAAGCAGCATCCCACCCCACAGAACTTGTACCAGAATCAAATCACTGAAATTAGTGTTCTGGCTCCTCAACTAACATAACCACTTGTTCTTGGCAAATCAGAGAGAAGCCACTTACCATTCCAGATCACATGAGCCTGTGGGCATCAACAGACAACAGAAGCAACTAGAGGTTTGCACTTGGTTAAAGTAACTGAAGTTGGAGGCTTCAGCAAAGCTGAATTTAGTGACTATTACCCAAAGTATTATATTAGCTAAAAGTTTATATAACCCAAACTATGAATGCCCAAAAGGAAATTAGAGGGCAATGGGTTCTTTAATCATCAGTGTCATGGTCTTTTTGATCTGTCAACTTGGCTAGGCTACAGTCCCTAGTTGTTCAAACATTGATCGAGGTGTTACTGTGAAGCCATTTTGCAGATGTGTTTAAAATCCATAATGGGTTGACTTTAAGTCAGGGAGGTTATCTTTGATAATCTGGATGGGCCTGACTCAATCAATTAATTACAAAGCCTTAAAAAGCAGAGCTGAATATCCCATATTTGATAGCACACTATTAAAATTTATCCTTTCAATGTTAAAAAAAAAAGCACAGAACGGAGACTTCCCTAAAGAAGAAGACAGCATGCCTGAACAACATGGACCGCAGCTTCAGGCCGTGCCCAGGAGTTCCAGCCTGCCCTTCCTGCAAGCCTGCCCTATGGATTTTGGGCCTGCCTATCAGCCCCCACAATCACCTAGGCCAAGTCCTCGCCATAGACCTCTTCATATGTATCTCCTAAGAGTTCTGCTTCTCTGGTTAAACCCTGACTAATACAAACAAGAATAGCCTCTGCGTGGCTACATCCATTCATTAAACCATTTCTGAATGTTTACTAGGTGCCATGAGCTGTCCCAGGTAGCGGAGATACAAAAGGGCGCAGGTGCCTGCACCTGGTGATGAACGAGTGCCCCACGGGGGCTCCTCCCTCCCCAGCCTGAAACCCTTGCCTTCAGGTACTGGAGGTTACCCCAAACCCTGTTCAATGCATATGCAGCATTGGAATTACCCTTTCCCAATTATCCTGTATGTTAATTCTAACGGTAATAAGGAAATAGCATTCACGTTACAGAAGTGAAATCTTCGCAGTTTTTTCTAAGATGAGGGAAGAATGCTATAAAAACAGCGAGTTTCTAAGCAGTGAAGTGAGGAGAGGGTAGCACAGGGAATCAGAGAAGTAGGTCATAAGTCACAAATGATGAAGGCACCCAAAGGGAAAACAAGGTCCTGAAGACAGACTTTCTCTCCTCCACCACCAGGCCCAGCCCATATCTTGGAAACCTTCATTCCAGCCATATACCTCCCCTTCTATGTCCCCTTCACCCCTCCACACAGTTGGAGTGGGCAAAACATGCTGCAAAGGTGGATATTTTTTAGCCTCAAAGAGAGCATATATTTTAGAGGTTACAAGTTTGAGGATATTTGATTGGAACCCAAAAAATTTGAAACAAGCAAATTAGGAAGAACAGAAGAACAACCATTCCAATATGTGTCAAATGATCTTTGGGCCCTCCCAAGGATTTTCCATATGAAACAGAGGTCCAGCTGGGACTCCACACTGCAGACATGCAGTGCAGCCTACATGAGTTCACTGTGGGATTCAGACATGTGCCAGCATGCATGGAGGGCTTCTGAGATGGAACTTTCTAGAAGTCTATCTGATGAGGAACTCAGGAGCTTCCAAGGAAATTATTTGTCTTAAAAAAAGAGAAAATCAAGGCTACAAGTTTGGGCCAATTAACCTGCCTCGCTCAGTGTTGATGGGGAGGGTGACGGTGAGTTCAGCACAGTGCCTCTCACTCAGGCCAGCCCCTGCTGACACACCTGGTTATCCCAGCACTCAGGAGGCGGATCCTCAAGAAAGACTGGAAAAACCTGCTTGCATTAAAAAAAAAAAAAATATATATATATATATATATATATTTTAACGAAAGCAGGTTAAAATATATATATAAAAATTTATATTCTCTGCAAGGCACTGAAAACACCAAACCGAACTGTACCATAGCATTAAAGTGGAATCCTTTTCATTGGAAAACCCAGACAGTGGCATTAAGAGGATCAGGGCTTGGCGAGACTTGGCAGCTCAGGCACAGCAGAGCTGTTCCAGTGTGGCTTTGGTGGCTGTCTGGGCTGGATGTGTGTGGGTGACGGCCTGGGCTGGCGGGGCTGGGAAGTGAGGCTGTCATGGGAATGGTGGCGGCGGCTGCAGCAGGCACCTTCCCGGGACTGGACTGGCATCAGGAGCCTCACCAGCAAATAGCACCACGGGAGCCAGAGCCTGACCCAGGGAAGAAGAAGAGAGAAACGGCAGCTGCCTTGGGGTAGGTGAGAGGGCCAAGCTCTGCGCCACGTGAGAGATATCCCTAAAGAGTCCTGGAGCAGTTGGAAGGGATTCTGATGCCATGCAAGAGAAAGAGGTGGGGTTTCTCTAATTGGGGATGCAGACAAAGTCAGAAAAATACTATTTTGCTGTTATAGTAACTCACTGTTTATCCATATCAGCCTAAAGAAACAAGGAAAAGACAATAATTGCCAAAAATGTATCTATCACAGTTAAAAACTGGGGGGTAACCAGCAGCCCTGTGGCAGGAAAGGCCCTGTACCAGCCCGTAGCACTCTGCCATAGTCACAACACTTGGCAGCCCTGGATTGGCTTTCTGTTGGTGCTATAACGAATTATCACAAACTCGGTGGCTCAGAACAATACAAATTATCTGGAAGACAGAAGTCCTAAAATCAGGGTGTCAGCAAGACTCTGTTCCTTCTGGAGGCTCTAAGAGAGAATCCATCTCCTCATCTTTTCCAGCTTCTAGAGGCCAGGTACATTCCTTGCCCCGTGGTCAGCAGCGTAGCATCTTTTCTCTTCTCTGGCCTCTGTTTCCACCCTTACCTCTGTCTCTTAATTCTCATCCTCCTGACTCTTTTGAGGACTCCCGTGGTTACATCAGACCCACCCGGATAGTCCAGGATGATCTCTTCATCCCAAGGTCCTCAGCCTACTCACATCTACAAAGTCCCTTTTACCATGAAGGTAGCGTATTCACAGGTTCCATGGATTAGGAAGAGGGCATCTTTCGGGGTTTGAAGGGGCAGAGCCTCCTTCAGCCTACCCTCAGCCCCCTGCCCCTCCCCACTACATACCTCTGCCCTCAGCCACCCCTGCCCAAAGAGCTGCCAGGCGCAGCTGCCCACTTGCTCTTTGTGCCTGTCCCATAGCGCTTGGCTGCGGGGTCAGACCAGAGCAGCAGCTATTACTCTTCTGCCAACAGGACTCCCTTACGCTACAGGGCACCTCAGAGTTTATAGGGAAGCTCTTCCATTCTCTTGCCTACTCCATCTTCATTAGAGATTGGTCACAAGAGGCGAGAGGAGAGATGCTATTCATCCCATTTTACAGATGAGATCCAGGGCTTGACTGACTAGATAAAACCACACATTTAGAAAGCAGTAAAGTGAAGGCCCTATCCCAGCCCCTCTGACTCCAAGTCAATATGCATTTGATGAGGCTTGCTAGCCTTGTGAAGGTGGCCAAAGTGAGGAGTCAGGCAGTGGGAAAGTTCACGTCCATTTCATTTTGTTACTCTTGATCCAGCAGCCATCCATCTAGCACACCCTGCTATCACACACACTCCCAATGTGGCATCACACCCCGGCCCTCATGCTCTCATGGACAGAATCAACGAATGAGAAGGGCTCAACAGCGTTTCTCTAATCCAGAAGTTTTAACTTTACTTTGTGCCATGGATACTTTCTGCAGTCTGGTGAAGCCTCTGAACCCTTTCTAGGAATAATGATTTTAAATGTGTGAACTAAAATAAAATTTTAAGGTTCACCCCCGCACCAGCTGACTGAATGGACCCCCTGTGGCCAAAGGAATATCCCAAAACTAAATTGCCTGCCAGGAGGAGGGAGGGCAGACACGCCTCATCATGCCCCTCCTCTTTATGGAGACATCCTTTGTAACCCATAAGCAGGCCTAAGGCTATGCAAGACAAACCTACAGGTCCTCAATTTACACAACAAATCTATGTCCCCCTGGCTTATCTCCGATAAACAGCTCCTATGTTAAAACACCCCAGGCCTTTAGACAAAGCTTCCTGTCTTTAACCAATTACAATCTTTAAACCAACCTATAACCTGTAAGTCCTGCCCCCCCTTCGAGATGGCCCACCTTTTCGGGCCAAACCAATGTATGCCTCCCACGTATTGATTTATGACTTTACCTGTAACCCCTGTCTCCCTGAAATGTGTAAAACCAAACTGTAACCCAGCCACAGTGAGTCCACTTGCTTAGGGCTTCTTGGGCATGGCTCCGGGTCATGGTCCTCAAATTTGGCTCAGAGTAAATCTCTTTAAAATTATTTCACAGCGTTTGGCTTTTTTTCCTGCTGACAAATGCATAAAATAAAAAACATAGGAGTACAAAGAAAAGCAATTTTATTGAAATATAGTTGTCAAAATACTTTAAAATATTAAAAAGCTTCTGCATAGCCAAAGAAACAGTCACGAGAGTAAACAGACAACCTACAGAATGGGAAAAAATTTTCGCATGCTACACATCTGATAAAGGACTGATAACAAGAATCTATTTAGAACTCAGGAAAATCAGCAAGAAGAAATCAAACAACCCTATCAAAAAGTGGGCAAAAGACATGAATAGAAATTTTTCAAAAGAAGATACAAGGGCCAGGTGCGGTGGCTCATGCCTGTAATCCTAGCACTCTGGGAGGCCGAGGTGGGTGGATAGCTGGAGGTCAGGAGTTCGAGACCAGCCTGAGCAAGAGCGAGACCCCTTCTCTACTTAAAATAGAAAGAAATTATCTGGCCAACTAAAATATATAGAGAGAAAATTAGCTGGGCATGGTGGCGCATGCCTGTAGTCCCAGCTACCCAGGAGGCTGAGGCAGTAGGATTGCTTAAGCCCAGGAGTTTGAGGTTGTTGTGAGCTAGGCTGACGCCACAGCACTCACTCTAGCCAGGGCAACAGAGCAAGACTCTGTCTCAAAAAAAAAAAAAAGGAGATATAAGAATGGCCAACAAACATATGAAAAAAATGCTCAGCATCTCTAATCATCAGGGAAATGCAAATCAAAACCACAATGAGATATCACTTAACTCCAGTGAGAATGGCCTTTATCAAAAAGTCTCAAAACAATACATGTTGGCATGAATGTGGAGAGACAGGAACACTCATGCACTGCTGGTGGGACTGCAAACTAGTGCAACCCCTGTAGAAAGCAATATGGAGATACCCTAAACAGATACCATTTGATCCAGCAATCCCATTATTGGTTATCTACCCAAAAGAACAAAAGACATTCTATAACAAAGGCATCTGCACCCGAATGTTTATAGCAGCACAATTGACAATCACAAAGATGTGGAAACAACCCAAATGCCCATCAATACAATACATGAGTGGATTAGTAAAATGTGGTATATGTATACCATGGAGTATTACTCAGCTATAATAATGGTGATATAGAATCTCTTATGTTCTCCTGGAAAGAGTTGGAACCCATTCTACTAAGTGAAGTATCCCAAGAATGGAAAAATAAGCACTACATGTACTCACCAGCAAATTGGTTTCCCTGATCATCACCTAAGTGCACATTTGGGAATAACACCAATTGGGCGTCAGGCAGATGTGGGGGGTGGGGGGAGGGGATGGGTGTATACCTACATGATGAATGCGATGCGCACTGTCTAGGGAATGGACACGCTTGAAGCTCTGCAATACACATAACCTAAACTTTTGTACCCCCATAATAAGCTGAAAAAAAAATATGTATAGTACAGTAATATATGTGCACCTTATTAATCCACTAAATAATCAAGATCCAGTCAAGAATCTAATAATTACTACAGTTTCAAAGTGGCAATGAATATGTACAATATTTTGAGATAGCTGCCACAATTATAATGTGCTATGGAAATACCTTTAATTTTTGCTAATTAGAGGAAATGCTAAAATTTGGTTAGAGTTTAGAAAAAAAATATGTAATCTTTTATCCTATTCACGGTCATGGATACCCTTCTAACCAATTCTATTTACATAAACTCTTGTGTGAACCTCAGATTTAAGAACCTGTATTTTATAGTCCATTTTGCTGCCTCTAGGCAAGTCCATACCTACAGCAAGTAGATAAATGTTGGACATTTAAACAACTTTAAAATTTCAACAGGGATAGAAAATCCATGAACTCCTTTAGCTACCTCATCCAAATTCTTGGACTTTATTCCTTAGACACTTTCTAAAGCCACATATTTATTTAGATTCTACTCAGTTTTAGTTTCTAATAAGGGATAAGCTGAATTAAACTAAAATAAATTCAATTTAACCTTTCTATTGTAAAAAAAAAATGTTTGCAGAGCAAGTCATTTATATAAACAAGAAACCTTTTTAACCTTTAGAAAGCAAACTATTTTCAGGACCTTAGAAAAGCGTGTTATTAGTTTAATGTATGTACCAAGAATGATCATGTTCATGACATCAGGGCCCCTTCACTTTGCGCTAGCAGCCCTTGCTGGCCATGTTTCTTGCTGTTAGACCTAGTGCAATCATGCAGAAAATAGCCCAGGTACAAAAAGATACAGCCTCTCTCTCTGAATGGGCTGGTGACCCTAACCAAAAGCAGAAAAAATGTGGGTCATTTCAAACCCAAGTAAACAGAATCTCATTTACTAATATGGAAAGAATTACTGCATTAGTAAATGAATAATGCACATAAAAGGATCAATCCCTCTGCCTAGCACATAAGCACTCAATAAATATTGCTATTATTATTGAATTATTAACTTAAAAGTATACATTTATTAATTAGTAATTATGGATTAGAAATAAAATAACTAACATTATTATTATCGGTGATACAATTAATTGTACCTACACAAGCATGTCTATAACAACAATGTTCACTAAAAGACTTTTTTTGTTCACTAAAGTTCACTAATGTTCACTGAAGTTCACTAATGTTCACTAAAGACATTCAGGTTTGAGAACTTGGCTGTGATGCATTTGGAAAATGGGAGAAAATAGATTTGGTTTCCATTTACATTTTGAGATGAAGCAAGGACCCCTCGGAGGGGCCTGCAGAGCCCCTCAAGCATGAAAATAAAGAAAAATCTTGAGTCCCTTTAGGGGAAATTCCAGCCACCTAGCTAGCCTTGAAAAGTGAATGGAAATAACAAAGGCCCTCCAAGCAAGTCAGAGTCATGAGGTGTTTCGGTTCCCCATGGAAACCAAAGGATGGCATCTTAACATATGTTCTTGAATTGTTTTTCAGAAACCCCCACTGGATGGAAAATGCAGACAAGAGGGAACTGAGAAATGAATTCTGACAACTGTTCTTTGTTCTCAATTTCCCCCTGGGGGGCCTGGAGGGAGTCACACCCATTTTAACATTCCTTTCTGCTAATCCAAGAATCTCTAAATCCACCTATGACTTTACAGGCACTCCCAATTCAGGATATCCTGCCCTTGGGGGCCAGACCAATATGTAACCTCCATGTATTGATTTACAATTTGGCCTGCCTAAAATGGACCCCTGGCCCTAAAAACCCTGGCTGTAAGCTATTGAAGAGTTTGGGTCTTAAGTTTTAGCTGCCTGTACTCCTTGCTTGGCACCATGTAATAAAAATGCCCCTGTTCTCCTGCTGCAACTCTTGACTTCTGGCTTTGCTATGCTGGGTGAGCAGACCCCAGTTTGGTTCAGTAATAATCTCAATTTATTTAAAGTTCTAATGGTATTCAATAATCCCCATTTTTTTTTTCACAGCCTTTCAGCAGGACCCAGAGCACGATAGCTATATTTCATGAACTAAAATTCAGGGTGCCAGATTTGACAAACAGCATTTTCCCCTTAGTTGGTGAATTTATGTGAAAAAATCTCTAAAAGTTATCACATTCAGTAATATTAGTAATAATTTATTTATTTTTTTTTTTATTTATTTTTTTTTATTTTTTACTGACAGTGGCTTCCTGGGGATTAGTAATAATTTAGTAAATTGTTTCTATTGAGAAGAATATCAACAAAAGGAATATAAAATTTGGCAAAGTATTTTCTAGTCACTATCATTTGAATATCTGAAATCAGGACTACCCTTAAAAATCTTGCACCTATTTGTCACCATGTCCATTAGCAAAGATTATAACATGCACCCCAAAGGAACTACACTGCATTTCCTTAAATGTTTCCTTAGGTATTTAAATCATGGTAGGGGATTGCCCCTCACTCTATTGCCAGATTCCTGGGAATAATGTTTCTGCTGCATCTAAATTAAATCCCCCCCGTTTAACAGTATATAGAGGTGGGGATTGAATTGTGTCCTAAACCCCATTATCTATGAAAGTGATCTTACTTGGAAACAGGGTCTTTGCAGATGCTCTCAAGCTAAGGTAAGATCCTCTGGATTAGGGTGCCATCCAATGACTGGTACCTTCATAAGAGAAAACAGAGGAAATAGGGATGTGGACATAGGGAGACATACATGGGAAGAAGGCCATGTAACCACCAAGGCAAAGATGGGAGTGATCACAGGAGCCATCAGAAACTAGAAAAGTCGAGGAAAGATGCTTCTTTAGAACGCTAAGATGGAGCACAATGCTTCTGACATCTTGATTTTGGACTTCCAGACTCCAGAACTGTGATACAATAAATTTCTGTTATCTTAAGCCACTCAGTTGGTAGTCATTTGTTAAAGTAGCCCTAGGAAACTAATAGAAATAATCAAATCTATTATTCTTTTTCTGCAGCAGTATCTTTCCCGTAAGTCATAAGCTAAGGTCTGACATGCCTAACATTCACATGCTTAACCAGGATTTTCATATGTCAGAGAATTAGCTTAGATCACCCGTGCTGCTGTACCTTTACTTTCAGTGGCTTGCATTAAAATCTTATTTCTAAACAGGCAGCTGGCCCAGGGGCTGTAGTTTGCCAATTTGATTTTTTAAGTATTGCACTAAAATATCATTTATCTTGATCATTGAATTTTCTGGCACTCCCTTAAAGTTTGTATCTCAGGCAAGTGCCTCACTGCCTCACCCCAGTCCCAGCCCCGTCCCTCTAAGATTTTTCCTGCTGTATCCATTAGTTTGCATTTTTCCAGGCTGAATTGTTCTCTTTCCTGCCAGCCTCTCTCCAATGCTCTGAGTAATAATTCTTGGTCTCCAGTGACTCTGACAATTGATTGCATCTGTGAATTTTAATAACATAGCTGATATTTCCTGCAGATAATTGAGGAAGATGTCGATTAAGGCCAATCCTAACCAGATGCCAACAGACAGGCCCTCCCTAGACACTCCCTTGGGGGAGAGGGGTAGTATCATTGTTGGGATTGTTGGGATGTCCTTTGTAATTCTGCCACATTTATGCAACCTAAGCCATCCCCGCCATTTGGATATCATATTAAAAACATTACAAAAGAAATGGTGGCTAATTAAAGGGCAACTCATCTTATGCTGGTCCCTTACTCACCACCAGTGTATTTCTTCCAAACTATTTTTTAAATGTGCTTGGCCTTGAGTTTTTTGTTTGTATGTGTGTGTGTTTTAGTATAATTTAATGCAACTGCTCGCTCACTGATCCACCCCTCTCTGCCTGGTTGTAGATGTTCCCTCTTGACTCCCACTCTATTGCAGTGCAACAGGAGGAGCTCTGGAAGCCTTTCAAGCCACTAGGAAATGCAGGCTCCGCCAGTCTGTCTGTGTGTGTCTCTGGGCAGGCCACTTGGCTCCTTTCACCCTCCCTTTTCTGTTGTAAAATGGAGTAACAATGTGTGCCCTTCCTTCTCATGGTGGTTATGAGTCAAGAGAATAATAAGCATTCAAGTGCCTTGGTACTAAAGTAAGTGCTACACAAAAGCTTATAGATACGTGTGTACAAGGAGATACATTACAGTATCGTTTATAATCACAAAACACCAGAACTGGGAGACCAGTGGCAAATTCTGGTATATTCAAACAATGAGTAATTCTGCTTTCATTCAAAAAATAATTGATTTGAAGATGATCAATGGATAAATAAACAGATGTGAATAGTTCCATTTTGTAAATGGTGTATGTGCATATAGATCCATCTAAGCAACTTTGGGAAAATGTCAGGAAGGATAAGCATCAAACCTAAATGTTGAGGAAATTAGTTGTCTCTGGAGCATTAGAAGAGATGGCTAGGAAGGGAAATTTTACTTCTTATTTTATATAATTCTTAAGTGGTGGGATTAGGGATTAATATTACTTAGTGATTTTCAGGTTTTTAATTTTTTAAAAAATTAAGGGAATAAAAACACCACATAAATGCCAGCTCTTCAGCTGCAACCATGAGCCAGATGGTTTTATACTCTCCTTAGGGCACACCTTTTTAATCACAATCTCCCCACTATACACATTTTTTCAACAGCTGGGGGAACTAATCCCACAGTGATAAAAAGGCTTGCTCAAGGTTACATAACTAGCAAGTCAGAGGAGTGTCCCAACATCCTCTCTGACTACAACTCCAGACTCTTGCCACAGTTCACATTGCCCCTACTGCCATCAAAGCTACGTCTGTCCTTCATTTGCTCATTCATTCATTCCACACATACTTACTGAATGTCTACCCTGGGTTTAACACCATACTTCATTCCAAAAAGAGCTGCAAAGATGAACAAGGCAAGATTTCTGTCCTTAAGCTGTTCAAGGTCTTTTGTCCTGTTAATAAGAAACAGAAGGAAAAAAAATGCTCCAGAGAGAGAGAGAGAGAGAGAGAGAGTAAACAACTGGGAACCGTCCATCTGCCCTGGCTACTCTTGTGAGGTTGAGTCAGAAGATGACTCTGATCACCTCCTTTGAACAGTGCCCTCTGTGCCGGACAACAGCAACGACACTCTCAGCACTTGGGTACACACTCAGCTTTCTCAACCTCTTCCACTGTTTTTGTTCAACGTGGACATCTGAGTGGTAACGAGAAAAAAGGGAAGCAATGTATTTGTAGTAATTTGAAGGGAGAGATGGGCTCTGGAGTTATTCAAGAAATGAAGGCTAAACCAAGGATTGTTAGAAGGTGAAAGTACTCTCTGGTAGGTGCTGTAAAGTTCACATTTATACACTGGCTCTAGAAGAAGAAAATCCTCTGACTCAGAATAAAGAAAGGCAGACTTACTATGGAAGTACGTGTGACTTTTCTTAGGCTTTTTGGAAATATTGTAAATGGTTTCTATGTCCCTGTCCCCTTACCTATCTGGGGATCACAGATTGGGCTCTATTAGACCATAAATGAAGAATTTAGAGAAGTGTGTCCCTTTGTCTCTAAAGCCCCCTTAAGTAGTATTTTTTTCTTCCTATGGAGTTGAATTTTTGTTCAAATGATAATATCTGTTATATCCCTGGCACGTGCCATAGTTTTGATAAAAGACAGCATGTATGAGTAGCCAAAAGATTCACACATGCAAGTCCCTGTTAATCAGAACCACTGAGGACAGCCTTATGAAGGAAATGGAACATGAGGTAGAAAGTGTAGAATTTGATGGGGGACAGGGGAGGGGCCCCTAATGGCAGCAGTCAGAACCCGAGCAATGTCCCAACATCCTCTCTGACTACAACTCCAGACTCTTGCCACAGTTCACACTGCCTCTATTGCCATCAAAGCTATGTCTGTCCTTCATTTGCTCATTCATTCATTCCATAAGTACTTACTGAATGCCTACCCTGGGCTTAGCACCATACTTCATTCCAAAAGAGCTGCAAAGATGAACAGACAGATGAATGAGCACACCTGAGACACTGAGGGAATGAGGCTCACCAAGCCACAGAGCTACAAGGAACTTTGGCAACCACCTGTTACAGTACCTCGCTTTACAGGTGTGCCATCTGAGGTCCAGAGAGGTGAACTGACTTGCCAAGACCACACAGCTATACCACCCTGCTCATGTTGAAAGAGGATCCTCCACCACTTTGTGATGTTTAATACATGCTCTGTGAACATGCTGTCCCCATGAACAAGTAGAGGTTCAGAAAAGGGAAGTTATGTACATGTACAAGAAATAGCAAATCTGAAAGGGCTTTTGATTTGAGTAGAAAATATATGTAGAGAACTAAGGGAAGTGAAGTAGAAAGATCAGTTGGGATTTGATTCAGAAAGACCTTGTATATCAGATCAAGTGGTTTGGACCTTGTTTTCCGTGTAGGTAACAGAGAACTACTCCATATGTTTAAGCAGAGGTCAAATAGCAAACTTGCTATTTTTTGTCCCCATGAACAGACTGACATGAAAATAATTTAAGTAGGGGCAAGAAAAGATCTTACTGAGAGTAAAAAAAAAAAACTCAGAATCCCAGGGAAGAAAGATTATCTTACTCTAAAAGCAATAAATACTCCTTTATAATATTGTCCTTTTTAAAAAAAAATTATATACTTTCTTTTCTTTCTTCTTCTGATATAAAAGTAATACATGTGCATTTATGACCTTTCAATTGTATAAAGAACCAAAATTCTCCTCACCTAAAGGCAAACATAGTTAACATTTTGGCATATTTTCATTTGAGTGTTTTCCCTATGCACTTTTGCATAATTGATTTCATATCTTTATACATTTTGTGACTTCTATTTTCACTTAATACAATACCATAAATACCTTCTGTGTTATCTCAAAATCTCAAAACCCATCATTCTAAAAGCTTATAACCTAAAGACTTAACCATACCCTTAAGGCTGGGCATTTAGGACTTTTTTCCATACATATACATAATTCTGTAATAAATGTCTTTTTGTATAAATTTTGTCCCTTTCAGGCTATTCCTTAGAGTAGATTCATAAAAGTCAAATCCCTAGATCAAATAGTATGGATATTTTTTAGGTCATTCATACATTTTATCTGATTGATTTTTATTTTTTACTACTTAATAGGTTTAAAAAATGTGTACACAGTTCTGGGGTTGGGGAAAATTACTAGTTTTTATTGAATGAAAGTAGTTTCTCCTGTTTTAATAGCTTTACATTAGTCAATATATTTCATATTTGGAAAAAAGAGAAATCTCCAGAAAATTAGTTTGTAGAGGGAAAACATTAAATTAAATTAAATTTATTACAATTAAAATTTTAATAAATTTGTGTCATTTTATTTAATAAATATATAATTTAAGATTTAATATTTTTTCACAGCTGAGAGAGTGCTTTATTATCTATAAAAGGGGCTGAAGATTAGATTTAATGTCCACTCTCTCCTCGACCACTTTTTATGTTGTTGCTTTCCCCTGTCTTCTAATCAGTACTACAGCTCCTCCCTTTGCCTCACAACCTACCGCACCCCTTACTCTTCTGGCCTTTCAGATTCCTGGCTTATCAGTTCTGCGATTTATTAAGGGAGATTCCATTCTGCATTTCCTAGTACAGGGCACAAGTCCATGTGCTGAGGCTTCTGCACCCTTGGCTAGGGCCTTGGAAAGTCAAGTTTTTCAACAAAAAGATTAATGGTGCTTTCCTGATCTTCATGGCCTTTATGTTTCTCATTATCTTCCCTTGAATGCAATCCTTGGCTTTTGTTCCAAAGCCACATGAGCCTAATCATTGCTCCTCCCAGAGCAAGGAGATTTCTCCGGGACTGATACTATGGAGCAAGCCAAGTTGCCAGCCTCTGTGTAGTCAAAGTCCTCTCCGCTCTACCTGGCATAGCTCCACCTGGCACGGCTCTGCCACAGGCTCCTTCACTGCTCACCTGCTCCTTTGCTAGGCCTCCTAACACGTCTCCCTATCCCCAGCTTCTTCCCCTTCCAATCTTACTTATACGCTGCAGCAAGTTCAAGTCTTCCTGGAGCAAAATTCATATCATCTTACAACTCTGCCCAAACATCTGCAGTGCTTCTTTATTACCTACGTGGGAAAAAGGTCCAATATTTTGCAATGAATCAATGCATATTTATTTATCAAGTTGACACTAGACAGGGGAACCCCTCCAGCAAGCTCTATGTGCTTTTTAACGGGTAAGCCACAGTATTAAGCACTATGGAATCTGTACAATGAGCTCTGTGTCCTAAAACAGGCTCGTGAGAAGTTAAATAACAAGGCTCCAGCTTCTGTCTCTTCTTAATACTCCAGTCCTGCATATTTGACTGCCAGATCTCACCCTCAACATGTTTCAAATTCAACTCACTCTTTTATCCCCAAATCTGTGTTTTCAATCTGATAGTTCCACGATCCAGGTTCTCAAGACAAGACATACACAGGCAAGGGATATGGGGAGATTTGAGGGGCAGGAGATTTTGGCCTTGCAGTGCTCATCAAAATACGGTTATTACTTATTCACTTTCTTAGTTGTGCTTAGGACATTAAAGGGACACAGAAATTAATAAAACATATCCCTGCTGTTGTGAGTGTACAATCTAGTGCCAGAGACACAGAGCTTGCTGGAGGGTGTCCCCTGTCCAGTGTCAACTCACACAGCCAAATTGTGCCTCACAAGCCCAAATCTCCAGATCCTCCCCCATTCAGTCATTTGGTCTAGGAAAAGTGGACTTAAGACCTCTCCGCATATTATCTTGATTCTCTTGCACTCATCTTCTACTGAATCCTAATCAATCTAGATGTTAGGACAATCATAATAATACCTGTGAGCACTTTATATTGATGAAACACTCTTCTGAACATTATCTGATTTAATCTTCACAAAAAAACACGCAAGGTGTGTTTTTTTAAATCACTTTCATTTTACTGATAAGAAAACCATGCTTAGGGAAGTTAAGCCACACAACCGGGTCATTTTCAGTGTAATAAACCTATGTTTAATTTCTAATATGTGCCAGCCACTAAGAAAAAAAAAAACATATGACTTCCATCAATGACTTTACAATCTGGGGACAGAGACAGATATCTACATGGATAATTTTGGTACAAAAGCAAAGAGAAGGACCAACCCAACTGGAAGATTCAGGGAAGGTGTGTGTGTGGTAGGGAGGGGTGAGTATCACACACCTAAAGTGGAACTTGAGTGAGGAGTGAGTTAGCTCATAGATGGGGAAACCAGAATTTGAACTCAGGTATGTCTGACTCTCTCGTTCATGTTATTCCACCATCTACACAGTAAGTTTTCAGTGGCTGTTCACTGAATGAATGAATGAATGAATACATTGTACTTCTACCAACAGAGAGAATGGCTGAAATGTCAGTCTAAACAGGAACTTTGGCTTTAAAACCCTCACATTCTGACAACTGAGCTAATCAGCTAATGCACCTTAGGCAATTCCAGGGAGGATTCCCCAGCCACAGGGCAGGTGGCTCTCAATATACGGCACCCTAATTTACCCCTACAATCTCCAAGAATTGGTTGGAGGTGAGATAGACTCTAGAATTGAGAACAAGATTCACCACATATGCCTACCCCAGCTCTTAAAAAAACCCTTTTAGTGTCCTGGGCTACGCAGACAAAGGGAAAAGGAACTAAGTTAGAATAAAGCTCCTAGAGCTACAGCAGATTCCCACAGAAGCCCACACGAAAACACTTTGGCTTCAGATAACTCTGGACAAGGAAAAAGAATCTCAATTCTCCTACACCCACCTCCTCTGAAATTTGGTTCTGGAAGGAGAGCCAGGATCTCCAAGACTTGGAGGATGGAGCAGAGTGCCCACATCCTCAAGTGATTGCATGGGCCCCCCTCTCCTCCCACAACCTCCGGCTCCACTGTGTTTGTGGGGCAGATGCTCCATGCCAGCCCCTCTTCTGTATTTCCTGCTCTTGGCCCAAGTCTCTGCCTTCTGTCTCTGTATGCTTGGCCTACACAGTCAGCTGTTCTTGGAATCTGAGTGTGCCATCATTTCACAGTTCAGAAACCCCAAATAAGAGACAGGTGGTTTGATTCTACAGGGGAATTAAAAGAAGGACTCCAAGCCCACATTGTCTGAGTCTGCCTGCCCAGAGAATAGCCCAGAGGTGGGCTATTTACTCCTACCTTTTTAGGAGTAAAATGTGGATTATACCCAACACATATAAGGCTTTTTATTTCCTTGGCCCCAAACAAATTTCTAATCAGAATTTCCTCTTGGCTCTTTCCAATTCTTGAGGAAAGTCAAACTTACCTTGAGCAATGAATGGAATTTAATTTATGGAGGAGACAGTCATCAGCTCAACAAAATTATGACCATTCCTTTGAGAAAGGAGGTCTTAAATGGGCTTTGGAAAGTCAAAGACTCTGTGATACCATTACCTGGATCAATTTTGGGTTCAAGACCCTTTTTTGGCCACTTGGGAATTATGATTTATGATTCAGCCTCTCCATGAATAGAGATGAATTGAGAGGGGCTTGCAGATTTTGCCACTGGGGCAAAATATTATAGCTACTTCCATTTCTTTAAGGAAGTATTTAGGGTCCATCTAATAAGCTGAGATCGGCAAACTTTTTTCTATAAAAGCTCAGACATTTGAGTCTTTGCGGGCCATACATTTCTGTCACAACCATTCAACTCAGCAGATACAGCACAAAAGCAGCCATATACAATATGTAAATAAATGAGCGTAGCTGTGATCTAATAAGAATTTGTTTACAAAAACAGGTGGCAGGCTGGATTTGGCCTGCAGGTCATATTTTGCCAACTCCCATCATAAACCATTTGCTCTGTGCAGGAGTGTCACTCTGAAGAGAGAATGTGTCCAGTGACATTCTTAAAAAGGAAGTTGATGCTTTGATACAAGACAATTTTGAGGCCTAGTTGTTCTATCATTACCTAAGGAACTTAGAATAATGTCAGAATCCACACTTAACATGAGCCCTAAGTCATTCGTATACATTACATCTGGAGATCAATAAGTCTCAAACACTAATCAAATTCCAGATTCTGATGCAGTCTGAGGTCTGAGATCCCACATTTTTAACAAGCTCTTAGGTGATATTGATGCTGTCAGCTGATGATACTTCAAATAGCAAAGATCTATTTTAGACTATTCTCTACAAAACCCACTGCTGGAGTAGAACATGGGAGCGGTTCTGCCACCACCACCTACCTAGTTCTTCTACACCCAAACAAAAGAATGCACATAAAATACTATGCTAAATGTTGTGCCAAAAAAAAAAAAAAAAAAAAAAATACCTGACAGAGACTCAGACCTTAACTAAGAGGGGATCATAATTTTTGATGGGGAAAAAAATCTCCTATAAATAAAGTATTTATCATAGAAAAGATTGTATCAATATTTCTTATAAGACAATTATATGTAAGTGAGAAATCCCAAAAATTTCTATGCATTTTTTTCTATGCATATAGAAAGGAAACATCTAAGCCTTCTCAACCATCATCAAGGAGGAAGCAGGAGCTCTGTGCCCCAAGAAGCAAGAACTTGGAGCAGGTTCAGGCTCACAAGGCAATTCAGTGAGCACTGCCAGCCAGGAATACTTAACAACATTATTCCTGAAGCCCACAATTTGAGGTTAAACTATCTAGTATAATATGAAAAATTATAAAGAGAATTGAAACAATGAAAATAAGGTTCTTGCTAGCAGCCCAAGATTTGCCCTGAGAGCAATAGAATTTGTGGTTGACCCTTAAATCTACCCTTATAAACTATGAAGAGCAAAGCAAAAACAAGAGGTTGAGATCTTAGAAAATGCTGGCTCAAAGTATATCATGCATATATGTATTTTAGGTCCCCAAATGATTTATTGTTGACACCTTAAATATGATTCAGAACAGCACCCACACTCAGCAAGAGGAACATTAGAAATGCACATCTGCAAAAGTGAAGCCATCCTTTCCTCCTAGAGCATGTACCACACAGATGCTGAATCCCTAAGATGGCATCCAGATGTCTCAACCCAGACAACAGTCAGGGCTCTCCTCAAGCTGGCAGCTACCCTTCTTTCCAGCTTCATTTTCCACCACTCTGCAACCCAACCCTCTGCTCCAAGTAGATTACTATTGCCTCTCTCCCCCCTACCCCAATGCCCAGCACAGTCCTTGTTCCCCAGGTCACTCTGGGTCCTTGTTGCCTAGGTCAGCTCCAGCAAGAATGAGTGCCCTACACCTTTCCTTCTACACACTGAATTCCTTCCTAGTCTTCACGGTTTGGCCCAAGCTCCACACCCCCTATGCCCAATGCATTTGTTCCTTGAGCATCCCAGCTACAAATGTTCTCTCCTTCCGGGATCACTGGTCACTCTGTTGATTCACACTTAGCCCCCTAAGTGTAGTTCTCTTTTTTGTTTCTTTCCTCTCCTATTAGCTCATAAAAAACTTAGGCTGGGATTATCTCTTATTTATATTTGTATCCCTTCAAACCACTTCCAGAGTCACTTATGCATCATAGCTGTTCAATAAAGTTTGTTATTATTTAGTAAGTAAAAATATTGTCCGAAGTTCTTGAACCCCATGAACGCATTAAGGAGCTTGTTCTCTCAGCCAGTTCTTTTCTCATGTTGCTGAAGTCTGCTCTCAGCTTATGCTTTTCAGAATGTTTCTGGAGCCCTGTTCATCCAGAAATGTCTAGGTTAACCTTCAACTCCTCCCCTCCATTTTGCTTTGAAGGGCTCTTTCCTCAATTTCTGATGGGTTCTGTCCCTCTCTGGTGGTGGTACACCCACAATAGCTGTGGGCTCTCTGGTTAGTTAGGCACTGATCTTGACTTTACCTTTTCTAAAATAATCCTGGACAGCCATGTTCCAAAATCTCAGACCTTGAGGTCTACACAGCAACATGATCACTGAGTCTCTGGCTGCAATCCATTCAGTGACAAGCAGACATCTCCCAGGCTTGTTCCAGTCACAGCCCCAACCTCCACCATCCTCACTGCCACCCCCATCCCCAGTACCCAGGATGTGCTGTCTTCACGCCCTGGAAAGCATGCCTGGCAGGACATATGAAACCAGAAGCTCCGATCAGAAACTCATGAGAAACAGACCATTCCTAGGCCCCTTGCTGTGGAAAAGAGACAGCTTCTATGTAATGGAAGAAAATCAAGTGACAATCGGAAACACGGACTTTCTTCTTTAAAGGAGAAATTAATGCTGGCAGAGTTGCTCTTTTGAGCTGCCCCCCAACAATTTTGAAAGAGTCATTTTAGGAGAAAGGAGGAAAGGAAAAGAGTGTGAGTGACAAATGGAGAGAAGAACAAGGAGAAAGAGAGGGAGACAAAAGGAGAAAAAAACAGGAGAAAGAGGGAAAAGGAGGTGGGATGGAGAGAATGAGGAGAAGGGAGCAGAGCAGGATGGAGAAAAGGAGGGGAGAAGTGGGAGGGGAGGGGGAAAAGGGAGGCGAGGGCAGAGGAAGCCTGGCGGGCTGTACTGCTGGGTCTCACAGTCATCGGCCACTGGGGCTGTGGCAATCATGACTCTCTCCCTCTGGGAGCTCTAACATCCAGGAGGGGACAGGCTCCCCACTGGCTTAATATTCAGTGCTACACAATCTGTGCCAGAGCTCCCTAGCCCCCAAATGACTGAACAGAATTCAGGGGGTTAATCTCCAAAGGCTGTGGTTACCTTTCTGCTCTCAGTACCCACTGAAGATGCAAGATCTTTGAAAATTAGATGGCCACACATACAGATTAAGCCTCATGGTCTAGATTACCTATTAATAACTTCCCCTTTTCCTCACAAGCACTCCAGATTGGATGCTAAATTATTTGGTCTTCCCATTAATAAGAAACACAAGAAACTGAGACTTATTAAACTTCCAAACAGACTGAAATATTCAGTCTGATCATTCTCAGAAAAAGAGTGAGCCTGGATTAGTGACCAGAGGACTCTTCCTTGTAGAAGCTGAAGTACTTGAGACAGTTCCAGGTATAATACTGTGATAGCGGGGGTGCAGGAGGACACCCAAATCAGACTTCATATGACAAGGCTATATATAGCACTTGCCTTAGATATTGAAATAATGATTTCTGGAAATAGTTATTTAAGATCGCGTGGCAGGGGAAGAAAAGACCACAATGATAGTTTCTGAAAGGTAAAGCAGAATGATTCATAGATAAATAATGTTTGAGAAATCTAATGTAATAGAGAAACCCTGTAATAACTTCTGGTTAGTGGTTAAGTGTAGCTATGAATTATTCATTCTAAATGTACACCGTGGAAGCTCCAGTTAAGACTTCTTAGCTCTCCAGGCTCTCTGGAGTACCAAGAGTCTGTCATAACATGAAGGAGGGAAGGAAGGAAGGAAGGGAGGGAGGGAGGGAGGGAGGAAGGAAGGAAGGAGGCGCAGAAGGGCAGGTTTCAATGCAATTTGTGGGAAGGAAACCCAAGAGATTAAACTATGAATGATTACCACAAGGGGACTGAGGAGTCATAAGGAGCTCCCTAGATGGTAAACAGAAAAGAGTATGTAATACAAGGAGCACCTTGACAGTGAGAAGAAATCTTCTGGGGATTGTGAGAAAATGCTACTTTACCCCCTGCCCTTATCCTTATAATCCTTCCTCACTCCCAAGAACTCACAGGTCCACATTATTTACTCAATCGTTCATTCATTCAACAAGTATTCCAGAAGCTGTGAGAAATAAAGTCTAAATCAAATCAGTGGGGTCTCACTGAGCATCTTCCATGTGTCAGATGCTGGCGACGCAGGCATGAAGGAGGGACGGCTTCTTCCTTTACTCAGCTCTAGGCTAGGAAGGTCTCAGACCCATGAAATTGCTACAGTTCTAGATCTGTTGGTGGGATTTGAGCCCGCCAAAGGGATGAACCAAGAAATTCCATTCAGATCAAAATCCACCTACAGCAGACCACCTTGGTATGTGGGAATGCTTCCTGGTTTCCTAATAAAGGTTCTGCAGTGTTCATGCTTCTCTTTTTGCCTTGACTCCTAGCTAAGTATTATACTAATCTGCAGTAATTAGCCCTGGGCTATGTTTCCTTGTACTTTTAACTCCCCCAGAAATTTATTATAGGATGCTTGTTCTGTGATCCTGGTTTTAGTGGTTCTATTAACTAATGTTTTACTCTAAATCACCTCAAATTATTGCTAGAAGGAAGCAATTTATAAAAGAACATTTTAAAATACGATTGTAATATTAGAAGACGTATCAATCCAGGAACCCCAGAGATTCCAATGGGCCCTGTACGGACAGACAAGTCCCAGAACAAGGCCAGATACCCTGGCTCACTCAGAGCTGGATAAGATTCCCTGAGCGAAGACACCCCAGGACTGCCCTCTAATCTAGGGTTGTCACAACTGGATCAATGGAAGTAGAATGAGTTAGTTGACATTCAACATCAGGTTTCTTATATGATCAAATACATTGCCTCCTCATTTGATATCAGCTCTAGGCACAGAATTTGAGTGCTCAACTTTCCCTGGGACACCAGCCAAGATGAGGGAAGGGTTCCAGGGGAGCCATACCTCTCTACCACCACCCCCAAGCTCATGCAGTGACAGGGCTTCAGCGACTGGCCCTACTTACGTCAATGGGTGCAGGACATTCTCTGTGGAGCAGGATCCTCAGAAACAGCTCGCCTCTGCTTCTCTTCAATTATTTCAGCTTCTTTAAAATAATTCAAGCCACAAGCCTTAGGACTTTCTAGAGCATTGAACCCCAGACCACTCGTAGATCTCCCTTTATGGAAGGGGAAAAAGGGGAAAGCAATATTTTATTACAAACCTTTGCTTCATTCACATTTCTTTCCTCCTTGGCACTCCAATCCACCACTGTATACAACAGAAGCCTTCCAAGCACACTGGGAACTGAGGGAGTCGGACACATCCCAGAGGACCTTGAAGGGCTTCTGTTTATACCTACTGAGATTTACCCAGTTAGAAATTAAAACTGAGAATTTTAAATTTATCATATATGAGTTCACTAAATAATAGTAATTATAAATAGTAATTTTCATCAAAAAATAACTTTTGAAAAAAATTTAGTGAGAAGAGTGACATTGTTTTACATTTTTTTTATATTTGGCTTCACTGAACACAGTTGGATTATCATATCTGCTTCTGGATTCAATTTGTTGCAGTATAACATGTCACTTAACGTCTGGAAAACTCCACCATACACTCACAGGAGAAGGACAGTGAAAAAAGCAGAAATAGCTTAGTACTACTATGAAAATAATTTTGATCTGTGGGTCCCCTGAAAGGGTCTCAAGGACTCCCAGGGATCCCAGACAACACTGGGAACCACTGCTCCTCAGGGAATCTCCCTGCTTAAGAGGTAACTAGTTATCATGTACTCAGTAGCTTTCTAGAAATACCTACACATATATAAAAAACTGTGGATGCATAGATTTTTTTTAATTTTAAGAAATCAAGTATTAGCATACCCTACATTTCTGTTATACGTGCTGGGGGTAGATAGTTCCATTTCAGTACACTTAGTTCCCTGGTTCGTTCCTTTCCACTGATCTATTGCATTCCACCGAACAGATGTGACAATACGCAGTGCCACAGTGTTCAGGAGGGTTGTTGAATGGCTGCTGTTTCTCTAGTGAAGGACACAGAACTTCATGGGAATAAAGTGGCCACACTGAGCAATAACAAATGCTATGTATCTTAGGACCGTTCTCCTCTGGCTTCTACTTTCCTAACAAGGCACACAGCAGAAGTCTTCCAAATTTGAGAAAACACCCACACTTCTACTATACTCATTCCACTGTTCACTTGGGGCTTGCCTCACTACTCCAAAACACTTGCATTAACTATCTCTAAGCCAATGTTCATAGGGATGTTCACAAACACCAGGCTCTCCGGATTCTTGAAACACAGTCACTATCATCAGTGTCACATCATCTTCAGGAAAGAAAGCAGGGCCCAAATGTCCCCAAACAGCATTTTTGAAAGCTATTTCCTGCAGTAGTAAGGTGAAAAAGGTTCATCCTGTTGTTTCACAGCTTGCCTGGCATAGAAACTAAGGGAAACCCCACCCCACACAGCTATTTAATAATTTGGTCTGATCACATCAAAGGCCTCAAGCACGAAAAGTGAACCATCTGGGTTCACTTCCTCACTCTGAGATTACTAGCTGAGCAATCTCAGGAGGTTATAGCTTCTACTCACTTGCAAAATAGAGACAATACCTATCTCATAAAGTTATTGAGAAGAATAATTGCAATTTTATATAAGACGTTCCTACCACACGGTTAAGTACTGGGCACTCAGTAACTGTTTGTCTCCTCCCTTTATTGTCTATGAACAGAAATGAGCTGTGGGACTAATCTTATGTCCTGGACTCAGCTGGTTTTTCAGGACACCCTGGCAGTCCAGTCTTTTAGTAAATATGGAGTTGCAGGAGACTGGAGCAAGAAAAGATGGCAAAAAATTTTTCCAACCAAAAAAGAATTTTCTGAAATGTTTCTCATCTGCCTGATTGAAAATGAGAGGCAAAAGTCTGCTTTTCCCTTTTCCACCTCACCAGGAAGATGGGTACCCACAGTGCCTGCATTTACTTTCTGCTTTCCGATCTGCCTCTGAAATTACATTGCCCAATGTGGTCTGCATGTGTCCGCCCATAGAACCTAGACAATATCTACCCAGGTTTGGAGGAGCCCCTCAGGAAAGGATGATTTCCTTTTGAACCAGTCCAGGAGGAAGACCAGCACCTGTGACAATTACAGCACAGATGAATCATTACCTCCTTTGCAAATGAGGAAACTACAGTTTAGAGACACTAAATAATTCCCCAAGCAGCACTGCTAACAAGGGCAGAGTCAGAATTGGAAACTAAGTCTGTCCTCCAAAGCCCATGTTTTCAACCACATTCTCTTATGAAGCTACGACAGAAAGGATATGCCCCTGCCATGACATAGCAAGGCCAGACAGCTTCGTGGAGACGGTGAGATTTCGCAAGAGAGACAAATTGTCCTTAACTGTAGGTTGATGGTTTCCCTAATCCAATTTTGTAACTGAAATCAAAATCAAAACTCTTCAGAAAATTATTCCTGAACTTGACATAAAAGTAGAATGGTAAAACACCAAAATGAAGATTTTATTAATTTTGGATTATTGTACATTATTTAATTTAAATTTACTTACTATTTTATTAGTAGATTAATTATTAAGATTAGTACATTACTTCAATTTGTAGATTGTTGTTTTGATTAATAGCTTAATAATTTAATAGTAGGCCAGGCACAATGGCTCACATCTGTAATCCTAGCACTCTGGGAGGCTGAGGCAGGAGGATCGCTTGAGCTCAGGAGTTCAAGACCAGCCTGAGCAAGAGCAAGAGCCTGTCTTTACTAAAAATAGAAAAATTAGCCAGGCATGGTGGCGCATGCCTGTAGTCCCAGCTACTAGGGAGGCTGAGGCAGGAGGATCTCTTGAGCCCAGGAGTTTGAAGTTGCAGTGAGCTGTGATGATGCCACTGCCCTCTACTCAAGGCAACAGAATGAGACTCTGTCTCAGAAAAGAAATCTTTCCTTCCTCTCGGAGGAAACAGCAAATGGCAGATGATGCCAGTGCAATGGAGAAAAAAAAAGTTAATAGTAATTTATACAACAGAGTTTCTGAGCTCCTAGTATGTAATATGTACTACAGTTGACATAAAGATGAAGAAAACATGTTCATCTTTAGCCTCAAATAAGAGATGGTGCATAAGATATAGTGAATATAACTATACATGTGGTTTTATAGATATACACACACACAAAACCACATATATATTTTGGGTTGGGGGGGCGGTAATAAGATAGAAGAGAATACGGTGCTAAAAGAAGGAGAAATCAAGCCAGCTGAGTGTGCCGTGAAGCCTCATTGAAGGAGTGAGGAGGCATCATTTGAGCTGACTCCTGAAATATCACTAGGATTTGGCCAGGTAGAAAGGGTGAAGATGAAAGTCTAAGAAAAGGGAGCAATTTGAACAGGGAAGCTATGGGATGAGGAGATGCATAAACAGTTGGCTGGAGGACAGGAGCATGGAGGTGACTGAAGATACAGCTGCAAGATGGTTGAGGCAGGAAAACACAGGGCTGTGGGTGCTGGCAAGGGCTGAGCATGGGAGATACAGGAAAAGCTGTGGGGGAAAGGGCTGGCACACTCAGGGAAGCTCCGTGTGGGGTGCGTTAGAGGAGAGACCAGGCCAGAGTGACCAATGAGAACCTGACCCACAATAACAACATCAGGAAGGGAAAAGAAACAGTGTGGAGATACAATAAAAATTCGGAGGAGAATGAGGATTGAGCAGTGACTAGCTGCAGGAGGCAAGAAGGAAGGAGTCAAAGAAGCTTGGGTTTCCACCCTACATGTGACCAGAAGCTCTATTTTTTAAAATTATTTTTTGGCCGGGCGCGGTGGCTCACGCCTGTAATCCTAGCACTCTGGGAGGCCGAGGCGGGTGGATTGCTCAAGGTCAGGAGTTCGAGACCAGCCTGAGCGAGACCCCGTCTCTACTAAAAATAGAAAGACATTATATGGACAACTAAAAAAATCTATATAGAAAAAATTAGCCGGGCATAGTGGCGCATGCCTGTAGTCCCAGCTACTCGGGAGGCTGAGGCAGTAGGATCGCTTAAGCCGAGGAGTCTGAGGTTGCTGTGAGCTAAGCTGACGCCACGGCACTCACTCTAGCCTGGGCAACAAAGTGAGACTCTGTCTCAACAAAAAAAAAAAAAAAAAAAAAATTATTTTTTAAACCCTGGAATTGGTTTGCAAGGGAAGATAGTGACTTTGGTTTTGAACATAAGGATTTTGGTTTCCTCAGAATGGAAATGGACACATCAGCAGAGAGGTAGAAATTTGAGTCAGGCATTCAGGAGAGTTTGGTGTTAGAGATACATATTTGAACTTCAACTACATAAAGGCAATAATTAAAGTCTAAGGCAGATGAGATGATCCGGGAAAAAGAAAGAGAAAACTGAAGACAGAACCTTGGGGCGCACCCGCATTGTATGGGTGGGAGGAGAACATCTCTGTTTCCTTTGCCACCTTCCAGCTAAGACACAGGACAACTTAAAAATAATTCCTCCTCATAAAATATCACGAATCTCAGAGCTAACCCAACTCCCTTATTTCGCAGAAGAAGAAAACTCATACCCAGAGAGTTAACTGATTTATCCAAGGCCTCCCAGCTTCCTAGTAGCAAAACTGATAGTAGATGGATTAAGTGACCACAGGGAATTTGTATTGCCTTAGCAACTGAATAGTTACATGTGTACTACATGACATGGTTGGATTCAGAGAAGCCTGAGAACAAACTTGAAACTTCATTTATCTCTGTTACGTCAGCCCAGCACTGTTACTGTCCCAACTGAATCAGCTCAGGGGTTCAAACCACACCTTATTCATCTTATTGTCACAGCCCCTCTACGGCCCCTTTCCCCACCACCTGCCTCCACCACCAGAGTAGAAAGAAATCACAGATTATTTTCTTCTTTTGAATATGCATGTGATCACAGACTTTTGGAGCTGAAAAGAACGGAAGAGTTCATCTAGTATTAGTATAACCCCTGTGGAAACTGAGGCTCAGAAAGATTCAGTGACTTGCCCAAGATCAACAGTTAGTGGTGGAGCCTGGACCCAAATCCCAGACTTTGTTTCTAACAACCTTTAGTGCAAGAGACTTATTTTTAAGACAAACTTTCTAGTCCCTAATTTCTCCAAATATATGGTGTGCAGTCCTCCTCCCTCAAGGTGCTTCCTTGAAGAAGAGCTCCATGGTCCAATGAGTTTGTGGAATGCTGTAAGCTACCCCTCCCTGGGATAGTCAAAATGTCTATCACCACATTAAAGACTTTGAGATGTCCTGCAGTAAAAAACTTGTTTATTTCTCTAACAATATTGTCCAAACATATTTGACCACAGAACTCTGACACTTTCCCCAGCCCTGTTGTTATCTAGTAAAAAAATCCACAGGTTTCCAAGGATTATACTTTGAGAAAAAGCACCAAGGTCTCATTAGTGAGATTTCCTTTGTAGGTCCCAAGCAGATGTGTCACTACTAAGTGGTCCTCACTGTGGGGACCAGGAGGGGGAGAGATGAGAGATGAGAGAAGGAACAGAAACAATAAGTAGTCCCGGTCTTTTCCAGAGCCATCTGCTCTGCCAACAACAAAGGCTGCCACAACCATGTGGGAAATTTCAACTCGGGATCCTTACTATAAGCTTAAGGCACTCATCTCCCACTAAAGGTTCTTATGGGAAAATCCGGTTTTTTGCTCTCATACACTCCATACCAGCTGATGTACGAGTTCCATTCTGCTTCTGCCACCATTGGTGGTGATGCCATCTCAACAGTGTCCTTCCATATCCACTCGAGCTTTTCCTAGCACATTCCACCACCCTGGTCTGAAATGCATTGCCTCACATCTGAAATGAGTCTCTTTGACTTGATCCCTTCTTACCTGCAATTTACCTTACGTGCTGCTGACACATTGATCTTCGGCCACTTCACCTGCTTTCAGATAAAGGAAATGTTCAAGACTCCACGACATCCAAAGCTCCCATTAATGTCATAAAACACACCTATGCAATGCTATTTCTCCGTGCTCCCCCAGGCAAATTCCCACCCCGTAGGCTCATGTCCTTACCTCACTATTAAGTGAGCCAGCCAGCCATAGCAATCTCAGTGCCAAGCCTCTACACTGCTCTTTGCTTCCTGCCTATTCAATTCCTTCCAATTCTTACTCAATTTGCAGCATCCAGCACCAGTCCCTTACTATACAAACCCTTCCATGCACCCTTCCACTTGCAGATGCTGAGCAACTGGCCCCACATTTAATTGCATTGCTCTTTTACTGCTTCCTGGATTTTCTAACTGATAATAAACTCAGAAAGGGAAAGGATTATGTGTTATTAAGTACAAGGCACTTAGTAGGTACTAAAAAAAAAAAAAAAAAAAAACCTTGCAAAATAAAGGAATTAATCCATACTAACCTTAGAATTATGAGTTTAGCAGAAAATTTCAAGTCTTCAAAACACTATGGAAACTAACTCTTCCTTGTCTTCAAAGGCATTTAGATATTTCCAGTTTAATTGACCTTAGTTTTAGGAAAGGGGAAGATTTATTCTATCTCATCCTGGAGGGCCCAGGGGATTTTCATTCCTTTTTATAGACAGAGCTGTGCTTTCTGCCACCTTCTCTTCATCTCCTTGTCACACTCAGCCTCCAGGAGAGAGAGTGTAGATAGACTATATAAAGTGATTTTTAAACACATATCTCCAAATTTTCCAAGGGTCTGGCCAAAGACTATTCTTCCCAAGAACACATTATCTCTTGACAATTGTTCTTTCATTCATTCTTTTAAAGTTTTGACATTTAGTGAGCAAGTCCTTGAGATACAAGGATGGGCACAAGAAAAAAAATCATGGTTCTTGAGACACTCACAGTTGAATAGTTTTACTCAAAATGTTGTCAGAGGGACACCTGCAACAGAATCACCTAAGGGAGGTTGTTTTAGAAAATAAGGTTCCCTGGACATTGCACAGAAAATTTCTTATTCAGTAAGTCTGGAGTGGAGCCTGGGATCTGAATTTTTTAAAAAGCACTACAGGTGATTCTGATTCAGTCTAAAGTGTAAGACCCACTGACCCAATGGCAAAGGCAAGCATATAGGGGGATAATTATAGAACAGTTGTGCCTACTTGCAGTAAAAGAGATATTCACAGTGTGTGGTGGGGGCACAAGGAGACTAAGTGGTGGGTAAAGCCTCTGGTGTTGCAATGAGAAAGAAATAGCTTCAAATTCTAGTGCTGCCACTTACTTCCCATGTGATTGATCTTTTCTTAGGATCATGTGTCTTCATATGTCAATAGGAGAGATATCCACCCCACACAAGTATAAGGTTTCAATGAGATTACGTATGTAAAATGCTTAATTTAAATCTTGGTGCATAATAAACACTCATCACTTGGAAGTCATCATGATTGTTATTTTAAATTATCAGTAAAAGTCAAAGGGCAGAGAGCAGATTAGAAAAGTTCTCCTAAGAAACACGGAGCCCAAATTTAGTTTTAAAGCAATGTCTCAAAGTGTAAATGTATTCTTGTGGTCCACAAAAGTTCTAGAAATTTTTAAATTTTGTAACTTCAATTCTATAATTTAACATTTTTAATTCAAGTGCTAACTGAGAACCATCATGTCATTTCAGTGCCTAAGTTTTCTTTTGTGTTTACGATTGTACAAATGTCAAATGAAAGCCAGCTCAAGTCAAGAACCAGTCTAGAAATAGAGGAAATGGTGGGATAACTGAGTCATTGCATGACATGTGGCAGTTTAATCTTCTTAGTCATAGCAGTCACTGCCATCTCCATGCTGCAGGCAGATGTGTGATGTGGACTTTGACATTTTACATACTGACACGTACCAGTTTATAAGCAGAAACCTGAGTCGTAAATACACAAAGCAGAATGGTTCTGTCCCTGATTCTATTAGTAATTGGATTAGATACCCACTTAGTATCAATTTCAATATCACCACAATGCCAACCTTATCGTCAAGTGAGTAGACAATTTAACAAATTATCAAATAATACCTCATTAAAACTGACATTTAATGATTGCCTACTACAGAGTTTTGGTTAAGGCCTGATTTTCCTGAACTTATGAACTTTGAGGCTATTAACAACAATTTCTTCAACATACTTACACCAACTGACATTCTCTGCATGTATATTAATATGTTTAAACAACAGACTCATATTAAATATAGACCAGACCCTGAGGATACATGGTTCCACTCTGTCTTTAACTTTCACGTTAGTGATTAGTTTCAACAAAACCACATCACCTGTCATATTAAAATAATGTTTTTAACTTAAACTTTATTGAGTTTATAGTTATGTTTTATTTTATTTAAAATTTGCTTTGGCTTTACAGTTGCATAAAAAGTATATATCTAGTTTTATGTTTGTGCATATTTTATATCATCCTAATAATCACTTAAGGGGCTGAAAAAAATTTTTTCTATAAAATAGGTCCATGTATTATTCAGGTTTGCTTAATATCAAATTGGAAAATCCCAAGTGAGTTTCTTTGAGAGCTGATATGTAATTTCTAATAGCAATTGTCTCCTTGAAGAAGCCTGTCCCAGCCTGGTCACCAGGATGAGTGACAGAGAATCTGCCCCGTCAGCAACTTGTGATCAAGCCTCCCCTGCAGCATGTCCGTTCCATACAGACTTCAATGCACTTGACACAACCACTAGCAAAGCCGTTACTGGGGTAGGGGAGGGGAGGATCAAGAGAGTATCTTCTTTGAATGTGGAACAACATTTACCTTATACCTAAAGCTATTTGCCAGGCCTTAAGGAGTATGATTGGTGGTGGGGGTAAAAATTGAGTTGTTTTTGTTTTTGTTTAATTTTGTTCTGCTTCTTAAACTTTAATATTTACATCAGATACTGATTGAGAAGGTCTGGAGTGAGGCCTGGACTGCATATTTCTTTTTTTATTTTTTAATTAATTTTTTTAATTAACAAAAATTGTATATAGTTATGGTTTACAACATGATACTATGATGTATGCATATGTTGTGAAATGGCTAAATCATGCTATTTAACATACGCATTACTTCACATACTTATTTTGTTGTGAGAACAACTAAAATTTATTTTTTTTAACAATTTTCATCTATTGTTATTAACTGCAGTGACCATGAAGTGCAATACACCTCTTGTAAATTATTCCTACCATCTAACTGAAATTTTGTTTCCTATGACTAACATTTATTCAGTCCTCTCAACCCCCCAGCCTCTGGTAACTACCATTTTATTCTCTGTTTCTATGAGTTCAACATTTTTACACTCTACATATAAGTGAGATCATGTGATATTTGTCTTTTTGTGCCTGGCTTATTTCACTTAACATAATGTCCTCCAAGTTCGTCTGTGAGGAATACAAATGACAGCATCTCCTTCTTTTTAAAGGCTAGATAGCATTCTACTGTGTTTATAGACACCACATTTTCTTTATCCATTTTGTCCTTGATGGACACTTAGGTTGATTCCACATCTTAACTACAGTGAATATTGCTGCAGTGAACATGGGAGTACAGACACCCCTTCCACATACTGATTTCGCATCCTCTGGATACATACCCATACATACCTGCTGATAACGGGAAATGACATGGGTCTAGTTATCTTGATGCTTTGTCACCACTGTCATCTAACACTCATTTATTCAAAAGAAAGTATTTTAATACCCTGTGATCAGTGGTCCCTGGTGACAAAAAGGTTGGGGACCACTGCAGTTGTAATTTGAATGATATGGGAAAACATTTCCCATATATCTGCTATTAATCTGTTGAATTAGTCTTTCTAAATAATTTTAACAGTTTCTGTGTCAGGGACCTTTATTAAATAAAATAATATTATTCAAGTTTAGAATATAATAGTAAAACTTAAAAGAAATCATTTTAAAGTATAAATGCTCATGATTATAACTGTATTACAATCTCTGCCTTCAAATAAGAAAGAAGTAGCCAAGATGAAATCAAAGTGTTAAAATTTTGGGATTTAGGGGAGAATTTTTTTTTAAGTTAAACTTTATTTTTTTTTAGAGCAGTTCTAGGTCCATAGCAAAATTAAGCAGAAAATACAGATTGTTCCCATATATACGCTGTCCCCATGTACATACAACCTCCCTGACCATTGACATCCCTCACCAGAGTAGTATACTTAATACAATCAATAAACTTACATTGACACATCATTGACACTCAAAGTCCATAGTTTACATTAGATTCATTCTTGGTACTGTACATTCTATGAGTTTTGACAAATGTATAACAACATGTATCCACTATTGTATTAATAGTATCATACAGAGTAGTCTCATTGCCCTAAAAATCCTCTCTGCTCTGCTTAGTCATCCCTCCCTCCCTACCAATTCCTGGCAACCACTAATATTTTTTACTGTCTCCATAGTTTTGTTGATTGAAATTCAATATTCAAAGTACAGTTTCTACTGAATGTATATCACTTTTGCACCATCATAAGTCAAAAAATTGTAAGTCAAACTATCTTAAGTTGGGGGCCATCTGTATTTTCTCTCAATCTGTGGCTTGTGTTCTCATTCTCTTCACATTATCTATCACAGAGTAGAAATTTTTAATTTTAATAAAGTCCACATTATCCATTACTTTCCTCATGGATGGTGTCTTGGTGCTGTGTCTAAAAACATATCACCATACCTGAGATAACTTAGATTTTCTCCTATGTTATCTTTTATAAGTTTTATAGTTTAACATTTACATTTAGATCTATGTGTATTTTGAGTTAATTTTTGTGAAGCATCTAAGGTCTGTGTCTAGATTCACTATTTTTGCATGTGAATGTCCAGTTGTTCCTGCACCATTTCTTGAAAATACTACCTTTTTTTTCCATTGTATTACCTTTGCTGCTTTGTCAAAAATTAGTTGACTACATTTATGTGAGTCTATTTGGACTCTCTATCATGTTTCATTGTTCTGTCTATTTTTTCACCAATACCACACTGTATTGATTACTAGAACTTTAAACTGCACTAGACTAGTTTAAACTTTAAACTAGAACAAATGGGCCTGACTGATATTTATAGAACATTCTACTTAAAAACCACTGAATATACATTTTTCTCATCAGTTTATGGGACATTCTCTAAGACTGACCATATCCTAGGCCACAAAACATGTCTCAACAACATTAAAAAAATAGAAATTATACCATGCATCTTCTCAGACCACAGTGCAATAAAATTAGAACTCAACTGCAACAGAAACTCTCATCTCTACACAAAGTCATGGACACTAAACAACCTTCTGCTGAATGATTATTGGGTTAAGGAGGAAATTAAGATGGAAATCAAAAGATTCTTTGAACTAAATAACAATGGAGACACAAGTTATCAAAATCTGTGGGACACAGCTAAAGCCATCCTGAGAGGAAAATTTAAATCCATAATGCCTACATCAAAAAGACAGAAAGATCATAAATCAACAATCTAATGAATCATCTCAAAGAATTGGAAAAGGATGAGCAAACCGACCCCAAACCCAGCAGAAGAAAAGAAATAAGAAAGATCAGAGCAGAACTAAATTAAATTGATAATAAAAAAATAGAAGATTAATAAGACAAAAAGTTGGTTCCTTGAAAAAATACACAAAATTGACACACCTCGTGCTAGCTTAATGAGAAGCATAAAAGAAAGGACTCTAATTAAAGCTCAATCAGGAATGAAAAAGGAGAAATTACAACTGATACCAGGGAAATACAAAATATCATCTATGAATACTATAAAAACCTCTATGCACATAAACTTGAAAATGTGGAGAAAATAGACAAATTCTTAGAAACACACAGCTTTCCTAGGCTCCATCAGGAAAAAATAGAATTTCTGAACAGGCCAATATCAAGTACTGAAATTGAAGCAGCAATAAAAAACCTCCCTTAAAAAAAGTCCCAGACCAAGTGGTTTCACACCTGAATTTTACGAGACCTACAAAGAAGAACTGGTACCTATCGTGCAGAAATTATTACACAACCTGGAGAAGGAAGAAATCTTCCCCAAAACATTTTGTGAAGCCAATATCACCCTGAATCCAAAGCCAGGAAAGGACACGACAAAAAAAGAAAACTACAAACCAATATTCCTTATGAGTATAGATGCAAAACTTCTCCACAAAATCCTAGCAAACCAAATTCAGGTGCTTATCAAAAAAATAATCCATCCTGACCAAGTGGGCTTCATCCCAGAGATGCAGGGATGGTTCAACATACATAAATCTAGAAGTGTAATTGAGCACATAAATGGAAGTAAAAACGAAGACCATATGATCCTCTCAATAGATGCAGAAGAAGCATTCGACAAAATCCAGCACCCTTTTATGATAAGAATGCTTCACAAAATAGGCAGAGATAGGACTTACCTGAAACTGATAAAAGCCATATATGACAAACCCATAGCCAACCTCATACTGAAGGGGGAAAATTGAAAGCATTCCCACTTAGAACTAGAACCACACAACATTGTCCTGCATCACTACTTCTATTCAACATAGTGCTGGAAGTCCTAGCCAGCTCAATCAGACAGGAGAAGGAAATCAAGGGCATCCAAATGGGGGCAGAAAAGTTCAAACTATCACTCTTTACTGACAATATGATCTTATACCTAGAAAGCCCCAAAGATTCTGCCATGAGAGTACTGGAGTTGATAAACAAATTCAGCAAAGTCTCAGGTTACAAAATCAATGTACACAAATCAGTAGTACTCCTATACGCCAACAACAGTCAAACTGAGAACCAAATCAAAGACTCAATACCCTTCACAACAGCAACAAAGAAAATAAAATACCTAGGAATATATCTAACTAAGGAGGTGAAAGACCTCTACAGGGAGAACTTCAAAACACTGAGGAAGGAAATAGCAGAGGATGTAAACAGATGGAAAACCATACCATGCTCATGGGTCAGCAGAATCAACATTGTTAAAATGTCTATCCTACCCAAAGTGATTTACAGATGCAATGCAATTCCTATTAAAATTCCAATATCATTTCTCACAGATCTAGAAAAAATAATTCTACTCTTCATATGGAACCAGAGAAGACCCCGTATAGCAAAAGCAATCTTAAGCAAAAAATAAAAAAAATAAAAAAAATAAAAATTAATTGGGAGGCATCAATTTACCAGACTTCAAGCTATACTACAGGCTGTAGTAATGAAAACATCACAAGAGCAAAGACATAGACCAATGGAACAGAAATGAGAACCCAGAAATAAAACCATCCTCATAGCTATCGAATCTTTGACAAATCAGACAAAAACATACACTGGGGAAAAGAATCCTTACTCAATAAATGGTGCTGGGAAAACTGGATAGCCATGTGTAGAAGACTGAAACAGGATCCACATCTCTCACCTCTCACGAAAATCAACTCATGGTGGATAACAGACTTATACCTATGGCATGAAACTATAAGAATTCTAGAAGAAAATGTTGGATAAACTGTTATAGACATTGGCCTAGAGAAAGAATTTATGAGGAAGACCCCAAAGCTAATCACAGTAACAACAAAAATAAATAAATAGGACCTGATCAAATTAAAAAGCTTCTGCACAGCCAAGGAAACTATCACGAGTGCAAACAGACAACCTACAGAATGGGAGAAAATATTTGCCTGCTACACATTTGATAAAGAGCTCATAACTAGAATCTATATAGAACTCAGGAAAATCAGCAAGAAAAAATCAAACAACCCTATCAGAAAGTGGGCAAAGGACATGAACAGAAACTTTTCAAAAGACAACAGACTAATGGCCAATAAACATCTGAAAAAATGCTCAACATCTCTAATCATCAGGGCAATGCAAATCAAAACCACAATGAGATATCACTGAACTCCAGTGAGAATGGCTTTTATCAAAAAGTCCCAAAACAATAAATGTTGGAGTGGATGCAGAGAGATAGGAACACTCACACACTGCTGGTGGGACTGCAAACTAGTATAACCTCTGCGGAAAGTAATATGGAGATACCTCAAAGAGCTACAAGTAGAACTACCATTTGATCCAGCAGTCCTATCACTGGGCATCTACCCAAAGGAACAAAAGACATTCTATAAAAAAGACATCTGCACTAGAATGTTTATAGCAGCACAACTTACAATTACAAAGATGTGGAAACAACCCAAGTGCCCATAAATACATGAGTGGATTAATAAAATGTGGTATATGTATAGCATGGAGTACTACCCAGCCACAAAAAACAATGGTGATCTAGCACCTCTTGTATTATCCTGAATAGAGCTGGAGCCCCTTCTACCAAGAGAAGTATCATAAGGATGGATGGAAAAACGAGCACCACATGTACTCACCATCAAATTGGTATTAATTGATCAACACTTAAGTGCACATATAGTAGTAACATTCAGCAGAGTTGGGCAGGTGGCGGGGGAGGATAGGATGGGTATATTCACACCTAATGGGTGCAGTGCTCACTGTCTAGGGGATGGACATGCTTGAAACTCTGACTCAGGTGGGACAAAGGCAATATATGTAACCTAAATATTTGTACCCCTGTAATATGCTGAAATAAAAAAAAATAAGTCTTGAAGTCAAGTAGAGTCAATCCCCTGACTTTGTTTTTCTCCTTCAATATTTAGTTGGCTAGTCTGGTCTTTTGCCTTTCCATAGAAACTTTAGCATCAATTTGCCAATATTCACAAATTAACTTTCTAAGATTTTGATTGATATTAGCATTTATTTTTAATTTCCTTTGATACTACTGTAGCATTATTATTTCAATTTTAAAACTCTATTTAACGTACACACTCTAAAATTAGAGCTGCATCTGTCTGAGGAACAGTTAACTATTTCTTCTTTAGATCAATTTGTTCCCCTGAATTTCAAGAGGGTACATCCTAAAGGACAATTGCCAGCAGCCTTTGAAACTTTCACCAATCCACCAACTTTTATATACCTTTGGGAAGTTACAGTACTGCAAGACATTGTGGTATGGTTCCCATGAAGACTTTCAAAGTGTGATTTTTTTCTACAAAGCCCATATAATAATTTATTTTGTTCATGCCATTAGCATGTATTGGTGTGATGGCACTTTAAAATTACCATAATCACATGCACATATACACACATACTTCTCCAACCTTACCATAGGGATGTAGGAGTTTTTTTCTTAATGCTTGTATTTAGACATAGAAGGATAGCCACAATTATGATGATAATGATGAAGACCATGGCAACAAAGACTACGGTGATGATAAGGAATACAAGCCCAATAAAGAAGATGGAACTATTGGTGACGATTTTATACCTTACTTGTCTATACTGACATTTCCTTTATCAGAGATTTAGTAATATTTTGTGTATTTTTGAAATTTTCTCTAGTCACTGTTATATATGTCTGCTGTTTCCAAAGTTCCTAAGGACAAGGGTTATGTTTTTTATTTCTGGATCCTTCATTTTCATTTGTTCATGTATTCAGCAGATATTTACTGAATGTCTACTATGTCCACATATTGTACTAAGCCCTAGCACTGAGTTAGGTATGCACTAAGTGCACAGCAAATTTTTTTAATGAATAAGAGACCTCACACTGTAGATATATAACATCATAAATAATTTGAGAGGCAAATATATGATTTATTCTTTTCTACCTCCATAATATCTAGTAAAGGGTATACAATGGATATGTAATAAATACATATTGAGTAATTAATAACAAATAAAATATAATACTAATGCAAGATGATAATATAGGGAAACTGTGCAACTTGTAGAGAAATACATAAGAACTCTCTGTATTTTATTCTCAATTTTTCTATAAAGTTAAAGCTGCTCTAAAATATAAAATCTATTAATTTTAAAAAGTTATAGAAAATAAAATATAAAATTTGAGCTCTTATTTTTTTGTACAACACTTGGCTCTACTGACAATCACCATACGAGAACTATTTCTAAATTACAGTGCAGCAAACTTTAAAAAGCAAAATCTTATTAACCCAATCCTGGATACCAATTTTCTAAATCAAGTTTTTTCCAGTCAAATTCATATTATGTGCCATAGATTCTAAACTAATGATTGTCTAAAGCAATGAATAATCATAAATGTCCACAACCTTGTTGGTCTTCATAATCACTAAAACCTAGAACAGTGCCTGGCAGAGAATAGGCATCTAATATCTGTTTGCTGCAGAATTAATAAGTGAATTTAGCAAAAACAAAATTATGACAGAGTTCACCAGGATCCTATACAATTCATAGTGGATAAAAAATACATCTTATGATTTTTAAAAAATCAGCACCATTTGAAAGAAAAATTCAGTGAGAAACTATCTTAAACACAAGAGCTCACTCAGATTTTTATTGTTTCATGTTTTCTGAATTCATATGCATTCAAATTTTTTTTAAATTAAAAAAGATACTAGATTATTTGTCCTCATTTTTAATCCAACTCACATTTCAATTTATTTTGGCTGCCTATGCCATTAAGACCCTAGGGATAATCTTACATTACAGCAAAATCTGGTGGATTAGCTACCTAATAGCCCCAAAGGGCATCCCCCCCCACCATCTTCATAGGTATGGTGCTTTCCAGTTTCTTATACATTATGTTCTCTGAATCTAAAAAGATGTTAAAACTCATGAGGGAGACAGGTGTGGAAACAAAAGACTCCTGTGAGGTCAAAAATCTAGAAACCTCACCATATGTTCTTCTTACTATATTATGCATATGAAGTTCCATTTATCACATGCCTTCTCCCTCTCACTCACACTACAGAGCACCAGGCAGTATTAACCTCTGAGCAGTAGGTCCAAAGGGCTCCTCAAAGATTTCTCAGGGGTCTCAAAACATAAGCCACAAGACAAGTGAATTAGTGGATCCATTATAGGCAATGCCTGATCTGCAGGAGAAGCCCAGCTAAACCCAGGAGCTACGGAGTAATTCTCAACCAACATTTAGAATTTGTCTGCCTTTTCATTGCTCTTCTAGGCCTTAGCAATTCTTGGGCTGACTCAGAACTGACCTTCTTCAGCACTGAGAGGCCAAAGTGAGATTCCAGCTAATAAATACATGATTTGCCAAATGCTGGGATCCTCCATTGCTTGGAAAATTACAAAATTAGGAAACAGCAATAGTTCTATGCAAAACAGTAAGAACAGAAAGCAAAAATCAGAAAAGAAATCAAAATAAGAGAATTATTTTCAGCCAAGTTATATATGAATAATGCAGGCTAACCATAATGTATTTAAATGTATGTGGATACAATGAAAAGAGATAGAAAAAGTTTAGAGAGATCATCACTTTAGCCATTAGGTAATTGGTGTTCCAATGAATATCCCTGGACAGGTATCTGGACATCTCATTGCCTTTACTAAGCCATGCTATCAAAAATTCTTAAGCACAGTGTAAATTAATACTTGTTGAATAAAATTAATCAAATGGAATAGAACTGAATTGCCTAAGGCAACACACTTGGAGATTTATCAGCAGAGGTACTTAACACTGGTTCATATTAGAATCACCTGGGGAACACTTCAAAGTACTAATTCCCATTCCCCATTCTTAAATATTCTGATTTATTGATCTGGAAATCCTTAAGGTCTACCTTAAGTTCCTAATTTACTGCGTTCCTAACTTACGGGTGAGCAGTCCTCATTACGAATGGTTGCTGAATTAAGAGAAGGTCTGGAATACCTAGGGATGTTGGACACATTTCTGGACTGAGTAGTCATTGTTAGGAGAGAGTAGATCAATTCATACATTGCACAACTTCAAACAGGGCAAGAGGTATAAAGAATCTAGTGTGTCTGTGTTGTGGACAGGCACAAGAATCCTAGCATGTCTGTGGAAGTCCGTTTTTAGACGGGTGTTTGCTTTCTGGATGCCTGCGAGACGTGTGTTTCAGGTGCGAGTGATGTGAAGTGCTTGAAAGTGGATCTTGTAAAGGAACTTGAGAAGGATGTCTCAGGGTTAATGCTAATTTAAAATGGTATGACATTAATATATGGGGGGTGGCCACTCTAAATTTTAGCATGTCTTTTAAAAATGCAAATACATGGAAAGGTTTGAACTAAATGCATTGTATGTGACAGAGAATTCACAGGACTTGAAGACTGGGGAGTGACTAAACGAGAAGGGAAGAAAACAGTGAGTTCACAGAGAGGCTAGGGGAGAATGGGTAGGCGAGGAAGCTACTTTGCATGTTGTTCCCACTCTATGCTTGGACACAGAGACTGTTGAGGATTCTAAATAAAAGACATTTTGGAAATACCTTCCCTACCTCCCTTACCTTTGGGGTTTAAAAAGTAAATAGATCTTAGCCAGAAACAGAGGTGGGGGCCTCCCTGCAGTGTGCTGCCTCTCCACTCCCACCCCCAGGGGCAGTGGCATATGTTCTGACTATAGGCACAGATTGGGGAATGTTAGATAAAGCAGAGGTCCCCAACCTTTTTGGCACCAGGGAACGATTTCATGGAAGACAATTTTTCCATGGATGGGGGTGGGGGGATGGTTTGGGGATGATTCAAGTTCATTATATATATTGTGCAGTCAAACCTCTCTACTAATTATAATCTGTATTTGCAGCTGCTCCCCAACACTAGCATCACTCCCACAGCTCCAACTCAGATCATCAGGTATTAGATTCTCAGTTTACAGTAGGGTTCATGCTCCTGTGAGAATCTAATGCCACCACTGATCGGACAGGAAGCAGAGCTTATGTGGTGGTGCAAGTGATGGGGAGCAGCTGTAAATACAGATGAAGCTTCACTCACTTACCCACCACTCACCTTCTGCTGTATGGCCCAGTTCCTAACAGGCCAGGAACCAGTACCAGTCCCCGGCCCAGGGGTAGGGGGCCACAGAGGTAAAGGATGAGAGGAGAGATGCCCATCAGTGATGAGAAGGTCCTGGGTCAAGGATCTGTCCTCAGCTAGATATGAAGCTCCTCAGATGTCAATCTTCTTGCAGAAGAAACTGGTGGACTGGTCCTGACTAAACCCTCCTTGTTGGGGGATGGCGCAGAGCCACATAGGGGGTGCTTAAATAGTGTCCTTCAGCCTCTGCTGCTTTGGGGGAGGAATCATGGACAAACCAGGCCACCAGAGGAAAGTTTCAGATAGAACACCTGGGAACGTTCCCCATGAAGGAGGGATCGTTCCCATGCAAAGGAATGGGCTCTAAGACTGAGGCCGCCTGTTTCAGAGTTTCACACACAGCCAAATCCAACTGTCCTCTGCTGGCCAGCATCAGCACTGACTGCCAGACCCAGCATGGCAGAGGCTGCCTCGCATTACACTGTGGTGTTTAGTGACCATAACCATAAGAGCTGATACGGTTAAGTCCTTCTTAGCCTTCAGAATGCATTCATGTCCAATATCTCTTAAAACAGTAATACTGAAAAACACTGCTATTATTCCCATATAATAAACACAGAAGGTGTTTCTGCCAAGGTGCAGAAAGGTAAAGCAACTTTGCTAAGGTACAACCAGAACTTATCATACAGCCAGAACTATTCATACAGAACTATTCATACATCAACTATTCATACAGCCAGAACTTATCCTGGGTCATCTGACTGCAAATCCCAGGCTCTTTGCACAACAAGGCTAAGTATAATATTAATATATACCAAGCACCCAGAAATTAGCCCACATCTGATATTCAGATAAATGCTTATCCAAGGGCAGAAGTGGCTTCCAAGGGAGAATTCATGCTGCTCTCCTAGGCTGACGTCTTCACCTCCTGGTCACCAAGTGAAACACAGAACTGAGGACGCGTGGAGCAGCGATTCCCAGCACAGGTTTTACAGTCAGATGTGCATGAGTTTCAAATGTATCAGCCGCATTTCCTTGAACAACTCATTTCTCTCAATATTCTTAGCTAAAAGATAGAAATATGCTTTACAGAGCTTGAGAATCTAATCCAATCGTGTGTAAAGCTCTGAGCAGGATGCCTGCTGGATAGTATGTATTCAAACGTTAGCTCTCTTTTATGGTATGCACACATCCCCAAAGACAACCACAGATCCATTAGCTGACGAACCACCATTAGCCTCTTCTTTGCAGATAACTAATGTCCTTGGGGTAACTTGTTAATTAAACTGTCTCTATTGTCTCAGCCAGAATAAACTTAAAAAGGAACAAGAAAGTAGAGGTACGGAGTGGAAAAGGCACTGTATTAGCAGTAGAGAGAGCTTCGATTTCATTTTTAGCCCCACTACTAATGGGCTGTGAGACCCTGAACAGGTCAGTCCCTTTCCTGTCAGTTTTGACATTTGCGAAATGCGGGGGTCAGATGAGACATCTAAGGCCCTGTTCAGAACTCTAACCCTGTGTTCCTCTACAAACAGGATGCAGAAGGCAAACAGTCGGCAAAATGGTGCTGAACCCCCTACTGGCTCGAGCAGTGCGAACTCTCGCCTCAAATGGCTGGCCTGAGAGTCCCAGTCACTTGGAAAAATTCTCTTTCCCGTTAGATGCGACTCTTGCACCTAGGCCAGGACTCAGAGGTCCCCACTGAAAACTGCCCCGAGTCATTCGATAACAAAGGGGAAGGCACCCCAAGCCAGCGAGGAGATGGGTCTGGGAAGCTGTATTTCATCGCCGCCAACTGAAAAATCCTCCATACACCCGGCCTCGCGCCCAGCCACCCCAAACCTTGGGGCGAGCCGCCCCCCGTCCAGAGGCACCCTCCTCACAATTAAATCAGCAACTCCCCTGAAAAGCAAAAAGTCCTTGGTCTACGTTCTCTCCAAAACTCAGCACCCTCGAACACCACTACCAAATGCCCAAAACCTTAGCTCCCCTTCTCCAGCGTCTCCATCCTGAAACTGACTCTGCAATCGGCCTGTCTTGCCTGCCAACAGTTTAAACTCTGCTAACACTGTTTATTGTATCTTGCGGCTGCTATGGATACATTTACTTTGCTTCAGCCTTCTTTGGTTATTAGTGCTCTTCATTCTTCCCTCCAGAACGTAAATCCAGACCCCCACCCCCAAAACGTGGGATCTGATTTCTCGAATCTGTGGCGCCCCATTCCTTTTCCTTCCTTGCCTGACTTGAAACCCCCGTCTCCCTTTTAGAACTTTCCTGAGACTCCAAGAAAAGTATGTTCAGAGCTTTCGTTTTCGAAAAAGCAAAAAAAGGAAGAAGAAGAAGAAAAAGAAAAGACCAATATAACTTACTTTCATCCAAGGGTGCACAGTTTTGGAAAGAAGCAAACAGAGCTATAATCCACTGCGTTCCCCCAACCCAAAAAGAAGAATTTGTAGTGAAACGCTTCTTTTACCACTTTGCCGGTGAAGGAGCCCGGTGTTAGGCATACATCCACAGGCTGATGCAAGATGCCTTTGAGAGAAACCTCACATTCTGAGGATTCCTGGGAGAGCGCCAGGGATCCCAGCATCCAATATATTGCACATTTGGTTTCAATTAGGAAGGGGGTTGGGGAGGGAAGAAGGAAAGTCACCAATCAGGGCTGTTTTCTGTTTAGAGACTATTTCTTTTGACCCAAGGGACTACGGGCAAAGCTATAATTTACAGCAAAACCCATTCATAGAAGAAAAAAAAATATGTATAACCATAGGACAGACTTAAAGACATAGCTCCCTTCGGCCTTATCCCCACCCGCATGCACCCCCACCCACTCCCCCTCCATCTCAGACTTGGTCCCCATCCTGTGACTCCCCCGCCCGCCCCACACCTCATTTTTCTTACTTGGCTGAAGCTATAAGCACAACTTAAAGTTTGGAATTTCTTCCAATTGAAGCTTCCAGGACAGTTGGGTCACACACATGGAGTTGATCTTTAGTATTTTGGCCATGAAAGCCCAGAGCTGAGCCCTCCCCCAAAAGATTTGATTTAATCCCTTCCCCCGCCAAAAAAAAACTGGACAGTTCCAGAGTCCAGGATTCCTATTTTCTTTTCCACTCAACTCCCAGTTGGCTGCTGCCTCTGAGGGTCTGTTGCTGTCCCGGATTCATGCTGCTAAATGAAAACACAAGCATTTACAAGGACTTTCTAAATTATTTTGTAAACTTTTTTTTCCTCCCCCTTTCCGTGGCTACAGCCAGAGATCATGTGAAAGGGGCAAATAGGCAACAGGGGAGGAAGCCTTGCTGGGTTCTCCAAAGGATAACTAATAATCCTCTCCATCCATGGGGCCCTAGCCTTAACCCTTCAGAGCCTGGGTCATCCTGACCAAGCAGCACAGGCTGGGCTGCCCTAGAGGTCCTGGTTCACTGTGCATGTGGGGGATGCAGGGCAGTCAGGGGCTCGCAGGGCAGGAGATCCATGAGAAAGGTAGATGGCAAAGGGGAGGCTAAAATGACTCAGCTCACCTTCCCGTAAGGAGACCTCTTTCCTCCAGCTCTTGAGCTGCCACTGACTCTTCTCTGCTTGTCATCAATCTGGGATTGCACAGCCTCCAAGATGAGCAAGAGAGGTGAGCAAACAGGAAAGGGAAGCTGGCAAGGGATCGTGGAGGGACATGCCCATAGCAAGTTTGGAGCAGGAGAAGCTTCGTAAAGGTTATCGGAGGCACAGAAATCGGTAATCAGGGTGGCCATAAAATTAAGAGGCAAACTGCCAGTGTTAAGTCCCCGAAAGGCTCATAAGCTCTGCACTCATCCAAGCATCAGAAAGCAGCCTTTAACACCTGCGCTTCACACTACAAGGGAACATGGAGAACACTGGCACTCTTCAGAGAGCAGCCACGGAGATGACTAAAGGCAGCAAACAAGACCAACAAGAAAAAACTAGAACAAGGATTATTGCACAAAGAGAAAGGTGATTACAGAGATAAACCCATTAGAAGACTCATCAAATAACTTACAGCATCTGAACTAAGGTCTGAGGGTGACTGAGGCCAGTACATTCAGTGTAATTCAATAAATATGTATTGAGCAGTTATCAGGCTCTTTAACTGGGTGCTCGCTGGAGAGAACCACAGACGTCTGGTTTTAGAAACAGCCCTAGAATCCTTCTCAAATATCTAGGCCTATAGTACTTTACCCCTTTGGCATTACTATAAAGAATGTACCAAAAATGTGATCTATAATTTCACAGATTTGGTGAGACTACATGTCAGTTGTGGAAAACAGTATAATGGCTTCATAAAACCAGAACCTCATAAAGGGCAGGTACATATAGGTGTAGGTGTGTGTCCTCCTTTTTATTATTTAAAGTAGTTCTATTCCATAGGCAGGGTTGTTTGTTTATCTGGGTATGTGTATAACTAGGATTCCAGCTTGAGCCAGTGACGTGGACTCCAAACCCCAGACACCCCTAGGTTTGTCTGAGGAAGAATGGGCAGCCAAGTCAAGAGTCTGTTTGTACACAGACCAAGGAGACTTCTGGGGAAGAACTTGCTAAGTAGAGAGAGAACTGAGGGGTAAAAGACAGTCCCAAGTATAATTGAGCTGTGTCAAAGAAAAATAACATGTCTATCACTGAAAATATTATGTCTATCACTCAAAATACCATCTCTATCACTCGGGCTATGCTCGGCCACAGCCAGGGTCTAATCTTGAACTCCAGGAAGAAGGTACTACCAAGAAATGCGCAAGAAAAAACTGAAAGTGATATTTTACTAAAATATTGGAGACATATTTCAAGCATTAGGAGAAATCATTATATTTGAGTGTCAGTTTTCCAAGACAGCTCCGGCTGGGTGGGGAGAGCTGTGTTTCTTCAGCCTGTAGGAAGCCAGAGCTGGAAAGAAAGAAAATGACAAAAGGTACTTCAAAGCTGAAAGGATTAATTCATAGATCACACAGAAGAAATTTCCTAGGGACTCTCAGAACTATTTGATAGAGTTTTGAGCAAGGCTAGAATTCCTTATAATGTGGGGACAGATGTGGAGAAATACCATTTTATTACTCTTGTGGATAGATTTTACTCCCTGGTTGGTTTGGCTTGGGAAACGTGAGTCATTACAATCAGAATTATTTATGCTCCATAGGAAATAATACATCCTAGTTACGAGGACTGTTTTACACTGAAAATGAATGACTGAGAAACAACGTAGAATTCCATTACTGGGATTTTACCAAAAATAGGACAGTTCCATCTGGACTGGTCAAGATGCAGTTGTTAATCAGAAGTAAGGAAATGTGCAAGATGACTTTTCAGGATCTTTTCTTGTCTATAAACCAAGGTTCAAGTAAATTTATAAGAGTTGAAAATTGAAATCACTATAGTATTTCTGTCTCTAAATAGCTAAGAGCAAGGCACATTTGTGATGTCTTAGGAAATAAAATAAAGTATGGGAGTAAAAGGAATTTAGCTAACTTAGTTTAAGAAACACACACACACACACACACACACACACACACCCCTTAAAAGGATATATGGATATTCACAGAAACCAACTCATGTGGTACGTTTAAGCTTCACAAGGAATTAAAACCAGAAATTAACTATCAGTAATCTAGTTAACAGTTTTCTCTTCTCTCCTATCCTCTTCTCTTCTTCTCTCCTCATTCTCTTATTTCTTCTCTCTCTCTCATTTATTCATTTCTCACTTCTCTCTCTCTCCTCTTCCTGTCTCTGCACATCTTTCTTTAACCTATCTTTTTTCAACAAACCAGGCTGTTCTGCTTATTTTTACACATTACTGTAGGTGGTTGCCCTAAAATGGTGCCTTTGCTCTCAAATTCATATCTCTTCACATCAAGCGAACATGGGAGAATGGCAGGTTTTACTAAAGATGAAGAATCTGATTGGTCAGATGAGTTTCATATATTCATCTTCTACCTCTAAACTGTAGAGGGTGATGGGTCACATGATTTGAATATGGCTCCAAGGGCTCACATTCATAAGAGAGTCAATTCTCAGAAAAGTGTTGTACATTAGAAGACACCCCCAAGTTCTGTGCTGCACCAATAGTTAACCAAGCTAAACAATCCCTGGATTTTAAAGAAATTATGCCTCACGAACACAAAGCCAGAAAACATTGCATACACATTTATCTTAAGCACCAATTTTAGAACCTAATTCTTAAAATAAGACTCCTAGTTAGTGGTTAATCTGTCCATATAGACAAATCCATTGACATATATTAATGCATAAAGGGTTAATATTTTTAAAAAAAAATCATTATGTAAGAACTCTTATAAACAATAGAAACACTCTAGTTTTCCTAAAAGCAGAATAGTCTGTCCAGACAGCTGCACACAGACTTTGCTTTGGTTTCTTCCTGAATTTAGCTCATGATTTTCGAATCTTAGTGTGTTTAAGAATCATCTCATGAAGCTGTATCCACAAAAGCATGGATACTATCATTATGAGTGATCAAAAAGTCTTTCTTTCAAAGATAATTTTAACTCTAAACACTATTAGTTTATTTAATGCTCATAAGAATTTTGTGGGGTGGGTACTATTATTTCCCCGATGTCTGTTTGAGGAAACTAATGCAAAGAGAAGTTAACTTGTCCAAGATCACACCTGGTGGAGCTAGAATACGTGTGTGTGTGTGTGTGTGTGTGTGTGTTGACAATAAAGTGTTGTGTGCTCATGTGGTGAACAGGAACAATTTCAGAGCAGTTGGGAAATAGTTAATTCTTAGTTTTGCAGGGATCAGAGTCTTGTTCAGATGGAGAATCATCGAAGTCCTTTTCCTTCCCATCCTTTTTTCTCCAGAAGCCCTTTATTGATTCTGTCACTGCTCCTTTTCACTTCTACCAGAAAGAAATAAGAAATCAAAAGAAGAAAATTCAAATCATGTCTAATGATTCTCCCATGGATGAACCAAAAAGTTGAGTAAAGAGGAAGTTGAGGTTAATGGCCAAAATAAGATTGCTATTTGCCTGTGTTTTTAACAATGCCACATATAGTATTTCACAGTTGAAGGAGCGCTCTCACAGACATGACTTCATCTGATCCTCAGATAGCCCCAATATGTACTCAGTGCAGATATTTATATCTTCATTTTACAAATAAGGAAAAGAAAACCCAGGGAATTGGTAAGTTATTCGACATTTTTTCACTGGTAAATGACAGAATCTGAGTTTGAATCCAGTTCCTGTGACTCTCAGGGCTCCTTCTGCCCATTTGGCAACAGTAACAAATCACAGGGCCCCTCTGGACTCTCAATCACACCTAATTCTAGTGAATGAGTTTATCTGGTCTCCCCACCGCGATGCTGTTCTTTCATTTCCTTTCTCATTGTGGAGAAAGAGTAATCATTCCTCACCTTGGCAGAAATTCTGAGATGAAGTGTGAAAAAATAGGCACAGAAAACTCAGAATTGTAACTCAGCTTTAGATTCCCTGAGGAGAGTGAGGGCTACAAAAAGAGTCTTTAAAACACTGTATTTCATATCATCATCCTGGGGGGGGGGGGAGGGTATTAACTTTCTCCAGGCTACAGTCTGGAACCCTAAACCATCCTTGTCAGATAAGAAAGCAACCTACTTTTAAAGGTCTCCAGAGAACAGGATCTCTCCACAGCCAAAGTTCTGCTTTCTATCTATCCTGAATCTCTTCTGCTGCCAGTTCTACCTTATCTGTTCTCAGTGGAAACCCCCCTCAGCTAGGGAAACCATCTCCCAGCTCCTCATACCCCTATATGGCAGAGCAGAGTGGACTTTGAGCAGCAGTGCTATTTTCCATGCCGAGCTCAGTTTGGAGCAATCATCTTATACATAATGAAAACCCTCCTTATGAAACTTGAAGACCCTCAGCTTGCCTTGCTTCCAGGCTGGGGTTTTTTCCAGATCTGTGAGGGAAACAACATAGTCCCCACTGACTGTCTTGATCCAAGAAGTCTGGAATATCAAAGGACTTTTAGTTATTTGAACTTTATATTTAGGGACTGGCCATACTTTTCTCATCTATCTCTGGAGGGCACTGGAAGTCTGAGAAGCTAATATCTGTGAGTGCTTATTGGAAGGAAACATCTACATAATTATTAAAAATTATTTTATGCTCTAAAACATCTCACATTAGATGCTTTGTTTGCATAATGTTACATTGTTCAGTTCTTAAAGCATAACTCTATTCATTGCCCTGAGTTACACCATAAACATCACCTTTCTGTTTCTAATACACAACATATTTCAAAGCCGAAAGAAATTTATAGTACCAATGTTATTTTTTCCATGTACAATTCCAGCTTGGGATGTCCAGCAGCACTCATATTGCCTTTCAAGATAAAGACCAGATTCTATGTCATCCTTGTCTGCTTCTAGGAAGGCTCAGATGTTAGTTTTGTGGGTAGAATCTATATTCTCCAAGGCCCTTCATGTCCCAGAGAAGAACCCAGTTGCACAAAATGTTTGTATTTTAAACATTTAAGAGATTTGAGGCCAAGAAAATAAATAGGAAAAAAAATAGGTAAAGTATCCCTAGACCAAACAAGGGTTAGGGGAGAGGCTTGAGGAGAATGGAGTCTGGAGAAGATCACCCCCGGGGATGTCAGAAGTCACCGAGAACACAGATCAAGACCTGCAATCTCTTGTTCTTTCCTTAGCCCATGGGAGCCCATTTTCTTCAATGGAATGAAGATTAGAGGGAAAATTGATTTTTTTTCATGAGAAATCTGGAATATACTTGAGGGATCTGGCAGAGTGCATAGAGACAGGTTCTGAGTCCACATCTCTCCCACTTCCTGCAGAGGCCCCTGATCCTCCCCTGCAGACCCTGTCTCATCCCCCTCCCCCACCTTCTTAGAATTGCTCTGAGCCTGAGGTTGGAGGATCTGTACAGTTATGGCTAGTCTGTCTGGGATGAAAAACCTACATTGGATCTTGGCCCCAGTTCTAAGCTCCGTCCAGAATAGTAGATGTTTGCAGTTCTGCTCAGTCCACAGTAACCTTGGTACTGGCCTCTGCCCTCGGGTTGGACTACCAGAATTCACACTTGGATTACATAATCTCCCCTTCCTTAACCCTAAATGAAGGAATCAAGAATAGACACCTGACCCAAGCTGTTCTTTGAATTTCGTTTCATAGATTATAAGAAATTCTGTTTTATAAAATTTGAAAATGGAGCAAGTCCAGTCTGGACTAGTTTCTTAGAAAGAGGAGATATCAACCCTGAAAACACAAGTGACAATCTTCTCTGGACTGTGGAAGCAGAGAAAGCTAGTCTGCAGGGAGAAAAGAACAAAGTCAATGTGCAGGAAAATGCGAAGGCAAGGGAGAAATCCGACAGTTTTCTAGTTCCCAGTCTCAAGCTCTTCCTGGGGTCAAGATGCTCTTCCTGCTCTTGGATTCCATATGACACTCTGTATCCTTATAATACATCTCCATTTGTCACTTAAACTGTATCTTGTGAGTTTCTGTGACTTGAAATCAGACACCTGCCAGGTCTCTGTTCAGGTGTCTCTTCTGGTAAATTAACTAGCATTTCAACAAGAATAGAAGGTGGGTACTGTTATTCATTTGTGACAGACAAGGAAACCAGCTCAGAGATTTATGTTACTGGCGTTCCCAGTAACTCTTTGGCTACCAGTTGACCAACTACTTACTTGCCTGGATTTCTGAGTAATACCTCCCTCTTGAGTTCTGTGCTCTGAGCTCTCCTTCTGTATCAGTCAGGATCTTATCAGGAAAACAGACACTACACTAGGTATTATAATAGAAAAAAATATAAAGAATTGGTTACACAGGTGATAGAGGGCTGGCTGAGCAGAAATACTATCTACAGAAAGCAGTTACCATCCTCACGTAGGGAGATCAAAATGGGAGGGGTTGGGGCTATGGGAGGGGTTAGGGCTTTAGCTTTAGGAGCTAAAAGAAGTGGGCCCCACAAAGCCAGAGCTCAGATCTTTGTGGTGGTTTCTAGTGTGGCTTCCACTGGTACCACTGAGGAGATAAGGCAAGCCTGCTTCTGGAAATGAGGAAAGAAACTAGAAGCTGTAACAAACTGCCGCAGTGGTGTGAAATGCCACTGTTGGGACAAAGTACTTCCGCAGCAATGACATCGACATCAAGAAACAGAAAATGACTCTTTTCTCTCCTCCTCCCACCTTTCAATCTCTGTCTCCTGCCTTCTATTGGCAGAACCGAAGAGGAAGCCAGCTGTTAAAGGAATTTCTGAATGTGGTTTGCAGAGACCCAGCTCTGACAGCACAGAGCAGAGCACAGGAGGATATTTACAGCGGAGAGACAATACGAAGTGACCACCACTCTTGCTATGCACTTGTTGGACACACTCTCTCCACGCATTACCAACCTCTTGCCCAGATTGCCACCCACATGTGTCTTCCCTCCTTAGATTCCAGGCTTTGCTATGCCATTTAAATCTTCTATCAACTGCCAGGCCTGGTACAGTGTACCAGGCATGAGTTCCTCTCCACAGAGTATTCCTAAACCATGGTCCTTCTCAGGCAGCTCCAACCAGCTCCTACTAATCAGATTATGCCCATATGCCTCCTTAATCAGACAATCAGCCCCAGGGCTTTGCACTTGCTATTCCCTCTGCACAAGCTACTCCCTCTTCCCCATGTAGCTGCCTCGTTTGCTCCCTCACTTCCTAAAGGGCTTTACTCAAATGCCATCTTACCAGTGAAATCTGACATCCCTTTTTAATACTTTATCCCCACTACCACTTTCTATTCCCCTTTCCCATATTTTTTTCATGTTAGAGCTTATTAACACACTATATAGTTTACTTCTTTATACCCACTAGAATGTAAGCACTTTTTGTTTACTAACATATTTCCAAATGTCTATAACTGTTCTTGGCATATAGTAGGAACTCATAAAATATTTGTTTAATGTTGGATGAATGAATGCATGAATGAACATACTTGAGATAAGACCTACCCGAGAAAGCTGGAAATGTCTGTGTCCTAAACAAAGAAGACAAAAGGAGACCAGAGAGAATATCCCTTGCCTGTCTTGGAAGTCACCTTTGGGAGTCAATTGGGAAGAGACAAACACAAAAGCTCCTAGAGCTCTCAGGGCCATTCTGGAATGAGGACTAAAAAGAACAAAGTGGGGAAAATACAGGGGATGCAGGGTACTCAGCTCTCTCAGCAGTTCTTACTGCAATAAACTGGTAGCACTGTAGCTTATCCAACATGGGGTGCCAAAATCTCATAATAGAGAAAGACAAATTGCTAGAAGATGAACTGGGGACATGTGGGTGGCATCAGGATGTGGAGGGCATGGGAACTTTGGAACTTGGCAGGCATCAAGGCATCCATCCCTTCAGAAACCCCAGTCCAGGCTCAGGCTAGCAATGAGCTTTGATATTTGCCTCAAAGCAAGTTGTGCTTCCATGGGTGGGGAGAATATGATTTTGACATTGAGGAATGGAGAATTTCAGCAATCATTTTTGACTCTGATCTGCCTCCACCACCAGAGGGTGAGTCAAGATGGCTTGAGGAAAAACATGGTGCTCGTGGGGCCTTAAATCCCAGCAGTACTGAAGAAGTGCCCTCCTTTGGTCAGTAACTGAGACTCCTGTGGATGGAGGAACCCAAACTAAGGGCCAGCCCGGTCCTAGTACTTCCTTAATGGGGCTCACGACACCCTCAGTACTTCCTTAATGGGGCTCACGACACCCTCTGTCCCTGCCTTCTCTGCTTCCCAAAACTTCACTTCACTGTCCCACCTGCCGTGTGTTGCATCCTGACGAGGGAGGAAGCAAGCTGGTGGCTGTGTAGCACTGAGAAGTCTCCTTACTTCACCAGCATCAAGAAGAATGCAAGAAATAAAGGGAACTGAGCAGTATGGTAAGGAGTAAGAATTACAGGACTTTAATCCATGTTCTGCCACTTATTAACCATGAGAATTTGGTCAAGACTTCTCCAAAAGTGGAACATAGAATTCTTACATAAAAAGTTGTACAGCGCAAAGGTTAAGAACATGATTCTGGCACCTGGCCACTTGAATTTGAACCTTAGTTCAGCTGCTGGCTGTCAGTGTGATCTTGAGCAAGTTACTTAATCTCTCTGTGCCTCGTTTCCCTGATACATACCCTGGGTGATTGTTGTGAGGATTAAATGAGTTTATAAATGTAAAGCATTTACAATAGTAGCTGCCTCATGCTAACCACTGAATGAATGTTAACTAACTAGAATATAGAAGACACGATATATATACATACACATGTATGTGTGTGCACATATATTAATTATATTTACACATATGGAAATACATAGAAAAATGATGACTATCAGGAAATTAGGAAAAGTCAAAAGCACTGGATAATTAAGGCTTAGATTGCATAACCAGAAAGATTTCTGCTTTGAGTCACAAAAAATTGTAAAGTAAGAGCCTGAAGAGGTCTTGAAGCTCACTAAGTCCAACCCACCTCCAACACACATACACTCCCGGTTCCATTCTATAGAGAAGGAAACTGAGGCTCAAAAAGTAAATGACTGGCCTCAAGCTACACTGGTTAATAACTAGGCAGGATGAGAACCCATCTACCTTGATTTCCAGTCCATTTGGGAGCAACCCTCTCAAAGAAAATGCTGTAAAGAGGAAACAACAAGTTGACCAAAATCTGAAGTGATTCACCAAGGGGTAAAAAGAACAGGAGGGAAACCCATAGAAGTTAAGAGACGAAGGTTGCTGAGGAACAATGCACTCACCTGGGCTCCTATCTCTCATGCTCAATTCTCCAGCAATTTTATTTCTACTTTGGAATCAATTTGAAAGGTAGTGTTTCTAGAAACAACTCACAAAGCAATTTTGAAACATAATATTATATAATCATAATCATATCCAAAATGTACATTTGACAATAATGAAGAACTCTGTACTTCAAGGAAAATGAAAAAGTAGAAAAAGCGACCACTCCAAAAACCTTCTGTGAATGATAAAAATAAAAATGAAATATTGGTTAAAGTTTTAATTTTCCACTTTCAAATTTTATCAAATGATATAATTTTGGTGTGTCCTATTTTATACTTAAAAGTCTCTATTATATATGGGAAGTTAAATGAGACTGTCTCAGTCAGACATGGAGATATCTTACTCTCAGATATATTAAACAAAATTTTGGTTAACCAATAGGTCAGATTATGTTTCTGATTAAAAAACTTGCTGGTTAAATATAGGACTTAAACCAGCAACAGATTACCAGTGGTTTGCTATTGTTCAGTTCTTCACAAAGGAATAATTATTTGAGAAACTAGGGGTGGAGGAAAGAAAGGAAGCCTGTTTTTGGAATAATATAAAGGGACTTAATTTGCAGTTTTCAGAAGAAAAGAAGAATCAAATGAAAATAAAATTGGTATTCTGGGTTTGGGGACCTAGACAGGCTCAATATATAAAAAAAAAGAAATAGATTATGGAAACATGAAACTATCATCATAATTCCAGTTGCCCATTTGAAAGAAAAATAAGGAAAAATGTCTAAAATAGAACTTTATTTGGCCTGACAACTGAAAATTGATATTTTCATTATATGTTCAGTCAAGGGTTGATTTGTAAATACTAGGTAGGGTTTCACTCCATAAGTTAAACAGTGTTTTCCTGCAGAGAATATGCTGGAGACTCTCGGGAGTAAGAAAAGACAGAATATGTTAGGAGACTTTTAAAAGACAGCAGAAATTGAGGCCTCTGGGCCTCATCTCTTGTATTCCTGTGAAGCAGTAGCAAGCTACTGAATGCAATGTCATCACTTACCAGATCTTTTTAGGTTCATTTACCCTTAATTAAGCAGGATGAACAAAGGCTCAGAGAATCACAGCCTTAGATAACCATTGGCTATATGTTATTTGATCTGAATCATAAAATTTGATGCTTCAGTTTATCTACCAATAAATATAACCCTGTAATAATGATTCCTGTGCATGTTGAAGAGAATTGTCAAAGGAGAAAAATATTTGTATCTGCTCAGTGGCATCCTTTAAAAATAAGGCATATTGGGAGAGGGGTGGAGCAAGATGGCCAAATAGAAACCTCCAGTGATGGTCCCTCCACACGAACACCAAATTCAACAACTATCTGCTGAAACAAGCACCTTTGAAAGAACCAAAAATTAGGTAAGTAATCATACTACCTGATTTTTACATTATATCAAGGAAAAAGGCACTGAAGAGGGCAGAAAAGACAATCTTGCACTGCCTGCACCACCCCTCCCCCAGAGGTGCCACACCAGCCTGTGGAGTGGAGAGAAAATCTGTGTGTCCTGGGGAGGGAAAGGGAAGTGACTGTGGGCTTTGAATTAAAACTCAGGGCTGCCCTGTCACAGTGGAACACAGCACAGGGGAGAATTCTGCCTGCACTCATGGAGGAAGCAGTTAGATGAGCACAGCCAGAAAGAAATCCCTAGTTCCGGCTAGCCCCACCACCAGCTGACAAAAACCTGCCTGGGGCCTGAACTCCATTCTTAAGGCAGTCTGGCCACAAGGGATGCAGCCCTTGAGTAATTCCTAAGGCTGTGCTGGCTCACAGCCAGCGGACTTGGGGTGCACATGACCCAGTGAAACACCAGCAGTAGTGGCCAAGCCAGTACCTATGTCACTCCCCTCCCCCAACTACAAACAGTGTGGCTCAGGGAGTCTTCTTCCACTTGAAGAATGGAAGGGGAAGAGCTCAGAGGACTTTGTTTTGCAACTTAAGCACAAACTCAACCACAGGAAAATAAGGTATGAAGTGGACACCTGAAGCCCCTAAGTCCAGGCCTTAGTTCCTCAAAGGCATTTCTGGACTCACCCTGGGCCAGAAGGAAACATGCAGCCCTAAAGGGAAGGACCTAGTCCTGAGGATTTACCACCTGTTAACTAAAGAGCCCTTGGGCTTTGGATAAACATCAGAGGTAGCCAGACAACAGTCACCATGGGCTTTGGGTAAGACTGGGCTGGTTTCAGGTGTGACCTGGTGCTGGTGGCCACAAGGAAGTGCCCACATCAGTCCTCCCCCAACTCCAGTAGCCAAGCACAGAGAGTGAGGGAAAAGAGTAAGAGACTTTGCCTGGTAATCCAGGGAATTTTCCCATTTCTGAGCCAAGTCCACCAAGGAGGTACCACCAGGAGTCTGCAAGATTCACATTACTGGACTTAGGGTACCCCCAGTGCTAATATGGTTGCATTGAAGAAAGACTTAGATCACAACACTTAATTCCCTTTGAATATCTGGAAAGCCTTCTCAAGAAGGATGGGTTCAAATAAGTACAGACTGCAAAGATTAAAACAAATACCTAACTCTCCAATGCTCAGACACCTTCAAACATCCACAAGCATCAAGAACACCCAGAAAACATGACCTCACCAAATGGACTAAGTAAGGAACCAGTGACAAATTCTAGAGTGATATAGATATGTGACCCTTTAGACAAAGAATGCAAAATACCTGTCCTGGAGAAGCTCAGTGAACTTCAAGAAAACACAGAGAAGGAATTCAGAAGCCTGTCAGAGAAATTTTAAAAAGAGATTGAAATAATAAAAGAAAAATCAAGCAGAAATTCTAGAGCTTAAGAATTCAATTCATAAACTGAGAAATGCATCAGAATCTCTCAACGGGAGAATTAACCAAGCAGTAGAAAGAATTAGTGAGCTTGAAGACAGGCTATTTGAAAATACACAGAAGACAAAAAAGATTAAAAAAAGAATGAAGCATGTCTATAAGATCTATGAAATAGCCTCAATGGACATATCTAAGAGTTATTGGCCCTAAGGAGGAGGTAGGGAGAAATATAGGGGTAGAAATTTTATTCAAAGAAATAAATAACAGAACTTTCCAAACCTAGAGAAAGATACCAATATTCAGATACAAGAAAGTCATAGAACACCAAGTAGATTTAACCCAATCAAGGCTACCTCAAGGTATTTAATAAGCAAGCTCCCAAAAGTCATGGGTAAAGAAAAAGTTCTAAGGGAAGGAAGAAAAAAGAAAAATATAACATTAAATGAGCTATGATATGTCTGGCAACACACTTCTCAGTAGAAACCTTACACACCAGGAGAGAGTAGCATGACATATTCAAAGTGCTGAAGAAAAAAAAACCTTAACTCTAGAATATTATGTCTGCAAAAATATCCTTCAAATATGAAGTAAAAATAAAGACTTTTTCAGACAAACAAAATCTGAGAGATTTCATCAATGCTAGACCTAGTCTAGAAGAAATGCTAAAGAAGTTCTTCCATATAGAAGAAAAGGACATTAATGAACAATAAGAAATCATCTGAAGGTATACAACTCACTGGTGACAGTAAGTACACAAATACAGAATACATTATTGCTGTAATTGTGGTATATAAACCACTTATATGTTGAGTAGGAAGACTAAAAGACAAACCTAGCAAAAATAACTACAACAGCTTTTTGGGAAATAGATAATAGGAAAAGATATGGATAGAAATAACAAAATTTAAAAGTGAGGGGATGAAGTTAAAGGGTAGAATTTCTGTTAGATTTCTCCTTGCTTGTGTGTTTGTTTATTTGCAAGCAGAGTTGTCATATGTTCAAAATAATTGGTTATAAAGTGCTTTTTGCAAGTATCTTGGTAACCTCAAATCAAAGAAACCTACAACAGATAAGTAAAAAATAAAAGAAGGAAATTAAAACACACTACCAGAGAAAATCACTTTTAATAAAGAAGACAGGATGGAAGTAAGAAAGAGAAGACCACAAAACAACCAGAAATCAAATAAAAACATGGCAGTAGTAAGTCTTTACATATCAATAACATTAAATGTGAATGAACTAAACTCTCCAATCAAAATACATACAATGGATGAATAGATAAAACAAGAGTCAACTACATGTTGCCTGCAAGAAACACACTTAACCTATAGAGACACACATAGACTGAAAATAAAGAAATGGAAAAAGATATCCATGCAAATGGAAACTATTAATAAAGAAGGGTAAGAGTAGCTATACTTCCATCAGATAAAATAGATTTCAAGATAAAAATTATAAAAAGAGACAAAGAAGGTCATTATATATGACAAAGGAGGCAATTCAGCAAGAGGATATAACAACTCTAAATATATGTGTACCCAACACTGGAGCACACAGATATCTAAACCAAGTATTATCACAGCTAAGGAGATAGACTCCAATACAATAATCATTGGATACTTCAACACTCCACTGTCAGCATTAGACATATCATCCAGACAGAAAATCAACAAAGAATCATTAGACTTAATCTGCACTATAGACCAAAAAGACCTAATAGATATTTACAGAATGTTTCATCCTGTAGCTGCAGAATATACATTCTTCTCCTCAGCTCATGGATCATTCTCAAGAAGAGACCATATGTTAGGCCACAAAACAAGTCTTAAAAAATTCAAAAAATTAAAATTATATGAAGTATTTTCTCTGGCCACCATGGAATAAAACTAGAAATCAATAAGAGGAATATCAAAAATTATAAAAACACATGGAAATTAAGTAATATGCTCTTGAATGACCAGTGAGTCAATGAGGAGATTAAGAAGGAAATTTAAAAATTTCTCAAAATAAATGAAAATGAAAACATAACACACCAAAACCTATGGGATACAGCAAAAGCAGTAATAAGAGGAAAATTTATATAAGTATGTACTTGCATCAAAAAACTAGAAAAACTTCAAATAAACAACAAATGATGCATCTCAAAGAACTAGAAAAGCAAGACCAAAATAAATGTGAAATAAGTAGAAGAAAAGAAATAATAAAGATCAAGGCAAAAATAAATGAAATTGAAACAAACAAAAAAATACAAAAGGTCAATGAACCAAAACATTGGGTTTTTTTTTAAAAGATAAACAAAAGTGACACACCTTTAGCCAAACTAAGAAAAAAAGAGAGAAGACCCAAATAAATAAAATCAGAGATGAAAAGGGATACATTACAACTGATACTGCAGAAATGCAAAGGATCATTAGAGACTACTATGAGAAACTATATACCAATAAATCAGAAAACCTAGAAGAATTGGATAAATTCCTAGACACATACAACCTGCCAAAATTGAACCAGAAAGAAATCCAAAATCTGAATAAACCAATAACAAGTAACAAGATAGAGATAGTAATTAAAAGTTTCCCATCAAAGAAAAGCCCAGAACCAGATGGCATCACTGCTCATTTCTACCAAGCATTCAAAGAAGAACTAATACCAATCCTACTTAAACTATTCCAGAAAATCAAGGAGAAAGGAATACTCCCAAACTCATTCTATGAGGCCTGTATCATGCTGATACCAAAATCAGACAAAACAAAAAAAGAATACTGTGGCCAATATCTCTATGAACATAGATGCAAAAATCCTGAACAAAATACTAGCAAACCAAATTCAACAGCACGTCAAAAAGTTTATTCATCATGATCAAGTGGGATTCACCCCAGGGATGCAACAATGGTTCAACTAACACAAATCAATCAATGTGATACATCATTTCAACAGAATGAAGGACAAAAGCTAAATGATCATTTCTATTAATGCTGAAAAAGGATTTGATAAAATCCAATATCCCTTTATGATAAAAAACTCTCAAAAAACTGGATATAGAAGGAACTTACCTCAACATGATAAAAGCCATATATGACAGAGCCACAGACAGTATACTGAATGGGAAAAAAACTGAAATCCTTTGCTCTAATGTCTAGAACAAGACAAGGATACCCATTTTCACCACTGTTATTCAACATAATACAGGAAGGTCTAGCTAGAGCAAGCAAAAAAGAGAAAGAAATAAAGGGTGTCTGAACTGGAAAGGAAAAAGTCAAATTATCGTTGTTTGCAGACAATATAATCTTATATCTAGAGAAACCTAAAGACTCCACTCAAAAACTATTAGAACTGATAATAAAATTCGGTAAAGTTGCAGGATACAAAATCAGTGTACGAAAGTCAGTAGTATTTCTATATGCCAATAGTAAACAATATGAAAGAAGCCAAGAATGTAATCCATTTACAATAGCTACAAATAAAATAAATACCTTGGAATAAACTTAACCGAAGAAATTAAAGATCTCTATAGCAAAAACTATAAGACATTGATAAAAGGACATTGGTCTGGGCAAGGACTTCTTGAGTAATACCTCCAAAGCACAGGCAACCAAAGCAAAATTGGACAAATGAGATCACATCAGGCTGAAAAGCTTCTGCACAGCATAGGAAACAGGTAACAATTAAAGGGAAGATAGAAGCCACAAAATGGGAGAAAATATTTTCAAACTACCCATCTGACAAGGGTTAATAACTACAATATGTAAGGAGCTTGAACTACTCAATAGGAAAAAATCAAATAATCCAATTAAAAATGGGCAAAGGATCTGAATATACATTTCTCAAAAGAAGACATACAAAGGGCCAACAGGTATATGAAAAAATGCTCAATATCATTAGTCATCAGAGAGATTCAAATCAAAACTACCATGAAATATCATCTCACCCCAGTTAAATGGATTGCTTTTATCAAAAAGACAGGCAATAATGAATGCTTGCAAGGTGTGGAGAAAGGGAAACCCTCGAACACTGTTAGTGGAGTGTAAATTAGTGCAAACACTATGGAGAACAGTATGGAGGTTCCTCAAAAAACTAAAACTAGAACTACCATATGACCCAGCAATCCCACTGCTAGGTGTATATCCAAAGGAGGGGAATTCAGTATATTGAAGAGATATCTGCACTCCCATGTCTATTGCAGCACTATTCACAATAACCAAGATTTGGAATCAACCTAATTGTCAATGAACAGATGAATGGACAAAGGGATTGTGGTACATACACACAATGGAATATTATATAGCCATAAATAAGAATGAAATCTTGCCATTTTCAACAACATGGATGGAACTGGAGAACATTATGTTAAGTGAAATAAGCCAAGCACAGAAAGACAAATCTCACACGTTCTCACTCATGTGTGGGAGCTAATTGTTAAAAAAAATTGATCTTGTGGAGACAGAGAATAGAATGGTTACCAGAGGCTGGGAAATGTATTGCAGAGGGGTGGACAAAATGGGGATGGTTAATGGGTGCAAAAATATAGTTAGATAGTTAAATATAGTCAGATAGTTCAATAGAATGAACAATATTTGATAGCACAACAAAATGACTTTAATCAACAAGGTAGAGTATACTCTAAAATAATGAAAACAGTGGAATGGGAATATTCCTAACACAAAAAAAATGATAACTGCCTGAGGTAATGGATATCCCAATTACCCTAATTTGATTAATTCACATTGTATGCCTGTATCGAAACATCACATGTACCTTTGAAAGATATACAACTATTAGGTACTCAAAATAATGAAAAATAAAAAAATAAGGCATATGAGTACATCACCATCCACCAGCTTTAGTTCTCTTAAAAAATTAAAGTCGCTGGACCAGTCATGAGATGTGTTCTTTTTTAAGCTAAAACTCCATGTTCACAAACTTTGAAACATGATTATAAAATAGTTTGCCTCTGTGAGATGTGTTGTAGCCAGTTCTTGTGGGAAGAAAAGAAATATTTAAATTCAATTTTTAATAATCAATTTAACCATTTCAAGATAACATATCTACATGCACTTGTACCTCCTTTCACCTGAATTTGCATTCAAATGTCAGCAAAAGGAGAAGCACTTCTAGGATGGTGGAGTAAGCATCTCCAAAAATCTTCTCCTCTGTAAAACAACAAGAATACTGGAAAAATTGTCAAAATCAATTTATTCAGAACTCTGAAAATTAACAAAAGGCTTGCAACATTCTGAGGAGAGTTTATTGAAAAAAAGAGGGTTTGAAGCTCCCCAAAAAAGTAGTACCATCCCCAGAAAATTGTCACTATTTTACCTGTCTAGTAGCTCTCTGACAAAACTCTATTCCAGGGCTATTCTTTATTTAACTTGACTCAGATCTCATTCAGCAAGAAACCTTACCCTTAAGATGTTTATCAGAAACAATCAATGGCTATGGCTTAAAATTTCAGTGGCCTAAGGCAGCAATACCAGTTGGGGTAAGCAAGAAGCTGGCCAAAAATCTGAAAAGGAAAATCTGGAGAGTAATATGTCCATTTAGAACTTTGAAAAGCCTCAACATATTCTTGGGAATCCAGAAGAATAAAAACAAACACAAGTCTGTGAGCATGTCCAGAAAAAACCTGAAAAAGACCTATACTTTCACCTCTGGCTGACCTTTAGCATCTGTGCAAGCAGAAGGTGAAGACTATGAAAAAGTTGTAAATTGCCAGCCAATGTATTGAAGGTGGTACCCCAACACACACAGAGAACCCCTCAGAAAAGAGTAGAGACTGTTTAGTTCAAAGTTTTTAAGGAAATGTCTGTTTAATCATTAGCTGACCATTAAGTTAACCTAGGAGAGATTTCAGTGGCCACATATGTAGAGTACAGACTGCAAAATTACTGAAGAAAGGTCACTAAGCATACACACAGTAATAACAGCAAGCCCTGAGAAGAGAGGAAAACTGATTTTCAGGGTTGCCACATTGCATTATTTTAATTGTCCAGTTCAAAAGAAAAATGAACTATGCATACAGCCAGGAAAGTATGGCCCATATAAGAGAAAACAAAACAAAACAAATGAACAGTTAATAAATACTGTCCCTGAGGAAGCTAGGATTACAGACTTACTAGTCAAAGACCTTAAAAACCATTATAAACAGTGGCCTATAGGATACCATCAAGTGTACCAGTGTATGTATAATAAGAATCCTGGAACAAGAGGAGAGAGAAAAGGGCAGCAAGAATATATGACTGAATAATGCCCAAGAATATCGCATATTTGGCCAAAATATTAATCTTCACATCCAAGGAGCTCAATGAACTTTAAGTAGAATAAATTTAAAAGATCTACATCTAGACTCATAATAGCTAAACTACTGGATGTCCAAAACTGAAAGATAATCTTTAAAGCATCAATAGAAAAAGCACTCATCATAAAAGATCCCCAATAAGGATAAATACTAACTCCTAATCAGATACCATGGAGGTCAAAAAGCAATGGGATGACATATTCAAGGTGCTGAAAGAAAAAAAATGCCAATCCACAATTCTATGCCAGTAAAGCTATCCTTCAAAATAAAGAAGAAATTAAAATATCACCAGACTTTAAAAACTGAAATAATTCATTGCTAGCAGACATTCCATGCAAGAAATACTAAAATGAGTCCTTCGGGCTCAAATGAAAGGATCCTAGACAGTGAGTAGTCAAATCCACATGAAGAAATAAAAAGCACTAGTAAAAGTAATAACACAAGTACATGTGAAAAACAGTATAAATGTATTTTTGTTTTGACCTTTTTTCTCCTAACTCGCTTGGAAAACAACTTCATAAAGCAATAATTGAAAAATGTGTTGAAGGGCTCATAATGTATAAAGATATAATTTGTATAGATAATAATAGCAGAAAGGAGAGATTAAGGAACAGAGCTATATTGAATACTATTTTTATATACTATTAAAATTAAATTGGTATTAATTTGGAGTAGATTATTTTAAGTTAACATGTTAATTGTAATCCCCAGGACAACCACTTAAAAATAACTGAAAAACTATATTGTAAAATAAAAAGCAAGGGAATTAAAATGATACACTAAAAAATACCTATACATAAAAGAAAATATTAATGTAGGAAAAGAAGAACAACAACAAAAAAAAAACACAACACAAGCTATATAGAAAATAATGAAAAAATGGCAGATGTAAATTTGACATTATTAGTAACTGTGTTAAATGTAAATGGATTAAACATCCCAACTAGAAAGCCGAGATTGGAGGAATGGATTTTAAAAACCTGATCCAATTATATGCTATCTACAAGAAATACACTTTAGATTCAAACACACAAATAGGTTGAAAGTACAAAGACAGAAAAAGATACATTACTTAAACAGTAACAAAAAGAGAGCTGGAGTAGCTATATTAACATCAAACAAAATATAATTTGAGACAAAAATGTTACTAAAGATAAATAAGTACATTTTGTAATGATAAAAAAACCAATCCATCAAGAAGACATAATAATTATAAATATATATGCACCTAACAACAGACCCCCAAAATACATAGAGCAAAAACTGACAGAGTTGAAGGGAGAAATAGGCAATTGAACAATAGCTAGAGACTTTAGTATTTCACTTTCAATAATGGATAGAACAACTAGATAGAAAATTAACAAGGAAATAGAAGACCTAAACAACACCATAAACTAACCAGGGCTAACAAACATCTCTAGAACAGTCCACTCAACAACAGGAGAATATGCATTCTTCTCAAGTGCACATAGAACATTCTCCAAGGTAAATCATATATCACAACATAAAACCAGCTTTAATAAATTCAAAAGAATTAAAATCATTCAAAATATGTTTTTGACCACAATGGAATTAAACTAGAAATCCATAACAGAGGGAAATTTGGATATATTTATATAGCGTGAAAATTAAATAATATATTCCAAAATAATTCATGGGTCAAGAAAGAAAACACAGAGGAATTAGAAAATACTGGGAGCTCAATAGAAATAAAAATACAATATGCCAAAACTTATGGGATTCAACTAAGGCAGTGCTCAGAAGAAAAGTGGTAGCTGTAAATATCTATATTAAAAATAAAGAAATATCTCAAATCAATATCCTGAGCTTCAGCTTAAGAAATTAGAAAAAGAAGAGCAAACAAAGCAAGCAAAAGTAAGTAAATAATAAAGATTAGAACAGATACAAATATAATAGAGAAATAAAAGATAATATAGAAAATCAACAAACCCAAAATTTGAGTCTTTAAAAGATCAAGAAAATTGGTAACCTTTAGCTAGACTGACCAAGAGAAAGAAAGCAGGACTTGAATTACTAAAATCAGAATTGAAAGGATATTAATAGCAAATTTAAAAATACATGTTTTTAAAAAGCTATAAGGGAAATACTACAAACAATTATATGCCAACAAGTTAGATAATCTACATAAAATGGATAATTTCTAAAAAACAAAAAGTACCTAAACTGCCTGAAGAACAAATCAAAAGTCTGTATAGTCCTACAATAATACGAGACTGAATTACCAATCAAAAATCTACCCACAAAGAAAAGCCCAGGCCCAGATGGCTTCAATGATGAAGTCCACCAAACATTTCAAGAAGCATTTATACCAATGTTTTTTTAATTTTATTTTTTATTATTTTATTTTTTTATTTCAGCATATAATGGGGGAACAAATATTTAGGTTATATATATTGCCTTTGCTCCACTTGAGTCAGAGCTTCAAGTGTGTCCATCCCCCAGATGGTGCATACCGCACCCGTTAGGTGTGAATATACCCATCATCTCCTCCCCCCCCCGCCCCCCCCAGCACCTGCCTGACACCCAATGAATGTTGCTACTATATGTGCATATAAGTGTTGATCAATTAATACCAATTTGATGGTGAGTACATGTCGTGCTTATTTTTCCATTCTTGTGATACTTCACTTAGTATACCAATTTTTCTTAAATGTTTCCAAAAAACAGAAGAGAAGAAATTACTTTCAAACTGATTTGATAAAGCCAGCATTACCTTTATACTAAAACCAAAGATATCACAGTAAAGAAACATTATATCCCTTATGAATATAGACACAAAACTCCTCAACAAAATACCAGTAAACTGAATACAGCAGTATATTAAAAATATATCCCATGATCAAGTGAGATTTTTGTTAGAACTACATGGGTTATTAAACGTATTTTTATAATTATTCAATGTAATATACCACATTAATAGAATGAAGGTGAAAAACACATGATTATCTCAATTGATAAAGAAAAAGCATTTGACAAAATCTAACACTCTTTCATGATGAAAACATCAAACAATCTAGGACTAGACGGAACTTCCTCAATCTGACAAAGGGCAATTATGAAAATCCACAGCTAACATATTCAAAGGTGAAAGACCGAAAGCTGTTCCCTTAAGATCAGAAACAAGACAAGGATGTCTCCTCTAGCCACTTCAATTCATCATTGCACTGAAGGTACTAGTCTGGGCAACTAGATAAGAAAAAAGAAATTAAAGGAATCCAGATTAGTAAGGAAGAAGAAAAAAACCTCTCTCTATGATCCTGTATGTAGAAAATCCTAAAGAGTCCACACCAAAAAAAAAAAAAAAAAAACAAACAAACAAACAACAACAACAACAAAAATCTATTAGAACTAAGAAACAGTTTCAACATTGCAGAATATAAGATCAACATTAAAAAATCAACTGTAGTTCTATACATGAACCGTGTATATTCCAAAATAAAATTAATGAAACAATTCTATTTATAATCATATCAAAAAGAACAAAATCAGATTAAAAGAAGTAATTTGGCCCTGGGTGCTCTGTCTCGCTAGCCGGCGGCAGGCGGGTCCACCGGCGCACAGCAGGGTCATCTAAAAAAAAGAAAGAAAGAAAGAAAAGAAAAGAAAAAAGGAAAAAAAAATAACCTGCATATATCCTGAATATTGCTGGCTTTGCCTTCCCCTAGGTGTTGCTGAAAATGTCAGACTCACATCACGAAAGCAGCACGAAGAATTTCTCTGAGGAGGAAATAGTTGACGAGGAAAGTGTGATCCTGACATTGGTTCCATTGGACGAATCAAATACAGAACAACATTTAGAATCCACAGTTTCTTCAACTTCTGATGTAAAATCAAACAAGCCTGGGAAACACTGTGAAGTTCATCTACCTCCAACAAATGAACAATTCGAAGCTCCCCCAAAAGTGATACGTAAAGCACCAATTCTTCCTTTGCCAACCATTTTGCCTTCCATTAATAGTGTACTGAGAGACACTTTACGGAACTGGTGCCAACAACTCAATTTGAGTACTGATGGGAAGAAAACAGAAGTTTTTTGGAGGCTTCAGCAGTATGCATACCCAGAGCAGAAATAATAAATTCCTAAAACATCAAAGGAAGCCAGATTACAGCCATATTCAAGACACACAAGACAGCAAATAAGAGAGCAAAGCTTAAGGAAAATTGCAGGATGAGTGAGAGACCAGAACAGACTCATGCTGTTGAAGGGATATCGTCACCTCAGCAATCTTCCTTGGCTTCGTGGGGAAGGATTGCTGCAAAAGCTCTGCAGCCAAAGGCTGCAAATTCATGTTCTATTCCCGCTTCTGCTGAGGCCTTTTTGACACAAGCCTTTGGCGTCAGGTGGTGTGTGGTCCATGGGGAAGCCCTCCCGGCGGACACAAAGGGTTGGGTTCGCCTGCAGTTTCATGCGGGTCAGGCCTGGGTGCCTGCCACGCTCAGGAAGATGATTTCTCTCTTCCTGTTACCAGCCTGCCATTTCCCATCTCCAGGCATGGAAGATAATATGTTATGCCCTGACTGTGCGAAGAGAAATAAGAAGATAATGAAAGCATTAATGATGACGGAGAAGAAACAAACTGGGTTGAACACAATGGAGGAACCAGAATATGCCACCTCAGGGTATTAGAGAAAGATGGATATACTTTCAGAACGTGTAACCTAATATGAAGAATGGAAAAGAGATCATCTGAAGGAATGTTTGTGATCTACGAAACAGAATCAGTGATTAGGACTCCACAGTGAAAATGGTTGACTGGGTCACAGCCTCATCAAAAGAGACTCTCTGGGGCTTGAAAGGCCACTAAAATAAAGTCATTGCAATTGAAGAAAAAAAAGAAAAAGAACAAAATACTTAAGAATAAATTTAACAAAAGAAATATAAGACTTTTACAAAGAAAATTGTGAATCATTGTCGAAAAAATTAAAAGGCTTAAATAAAAGAAAGATATTTCATGTACATGGATCATAATAATACTGCTAAGATGGCAATACTCCCCAAAATGATACACACAAATTCAAAGCAATTCCTATCAAATTCCCAGCAGTATTTTTTAATTTTCAAAAATTGACAAACTGATCCTTAAATTCAGTGGAAATGCAAGAGACCCAGAACAGCCAAAACAATCTTGAAAAAGAAGAACAAAGTTAAAAGACTCACACTTTCTGATTTCACAACTTACTACAAAGCTACAGTAATCAACACAGCCTTCCATGTTCTGGCAGTTGGGAGGCACTATGATAATAGCTTGTTTCTTGTCCATCCACACTGAAGTGAAGCCTGCCAAGGGAAAGAAACAATCACAGAGCTCCATGGCAGCTATGGTTTGCCTCCCCTTAAATATAAATCAATAGCCACGAGCTAACAGCATTTGAGAAATATCTGCAGCATGAAAGAAAAGGATCAAGTCAAACATACAGAAAGGCTGATCCCAGAATATCCAATATAATTTGGAAAATAAAAGAGAGTTTTTTTTAAAAAAATGGAAATTCAAGAGAGATATGAGAAGATATTGCATCCAATAAAATAAGAATAGGACTCCATGAAAAAAGAACGGAGGAGAACTGTGTTCAATAGAACTCTGTAGACAATAAAGTTAAGAAAACTGAACACAGGGCTGGGCATGGTGGCTCACAGCCTGTAATCCTAGCACTCTGGGAGGCCGAGGTGGGTGGATTGCTCCAAGTCAGGAGTTCGAGACCAGCCTGAGCAAGAGCGAGACCCCATCTCTACTAAAAATAGAAAGAAATTATCTGGACAACTAAAAATATATATAGAAAAAATTAGCCGGGCATGGTGATGCATGCCTGTAGTCCCAGCTACTCGGGAGGCTGAGGCAGGAGGATCACTTGAGCCCAAGAGTTTGAGGTTGCTGTGAGCTAGGCTGATGCCATGGCACTCTGGCCAAGGCAACAGAGTGAGACTATGTCTCAAAAAAAAAAAAAAAAAAAAAAAAAGGAAAGAAAGAAAGAAAGAAAAAAGAAAACTGAACACAAAGCAAAAAGTCAAAGAGACAGAAAATAAGAGAATATTTAAAAGAATCCAAAGTCCACAAGGGAAAACATCTAACTAAAAGGCATTCCAGAAAGATAGAGCAAGGAATTAGAGGAAAGGAATTACCACATAAATAATACAAGAATATCCCCCAGCACATATTCAAATTAAAAAATCCTAGCAGCACAATGTTCAGCAATAGCCACTAATGTCACCCAAAAAAAGACAACTAGATTTTACATACAGACACAATCCATGACATATTCTGACCCCGAAAAAATCAAGTCTGAATTTAATCACACCTCTACAGCTAACTCTAATTCCCAGAAAATACAAGAAACAAAGGAATTTGTTACATGGGGATGCAATCAAGAAGAGCCAAACTATGGAAACATCTCCCACATGTTCTTAAAAAAATAAATTGCAAAGGAAGTAAAGAGAGAGAGAAAGACAGAGAAACAGAGAGAGGAAGTTCATAGATTAAATTAGGCTTAAGAGACATATAAATTTGTTGCAATATAAGGGTTTTATTTGAATCCTGATTGGAATAAGATCGAAATCACACACACAAAAAAGCAAATCAAAAGAATGTTAACATACACTAGATATTTGATGATGCTAAGGATTATGATTAGTATGGTTTATGTTTTTTTTAATGTCTTATCTTTTTTTCTTTCTTTTCTTTTTTCTTTTCTTTTCTTTTTTTTTTTTTTTTTTTTTGAGACAGGATCTCACTCTGTTGCCCAGGCTAGAGTGCAGTGGCATCATTATAGCTCACTCACTGCAACCTCCAGCCCCTGGGCTCAAGCAATCCTCCTGCCTCAGCCTTCCAAATAGCTGGGACTACAGGCACAAGCCACCACAACTGGCTAACTTTTTGATTTTTTTTTTTTTTTTGTAGAGATGGGGTCTCACTATGTTGCTCAGGCTGGTCTTGAACTCCTGGCCTCAAGCAATCCTCCTGCCTCGACCTCCCAAAGTGCTACAATTATTGGTATGAGCAACTGTACTTGGCCCAATCTGTTATATTTTGGAGAAATATAATGAATTATTTGTGAATAAAATGTTTTATATTTGCTTCAAAATACTTGGGTTGGGGAATTTGGGGTGGTCCAGATAAAAGAAGATTGGCAATAAATTGATCATTGTCGAGGCAGGATGGATGATACAGGAATATATGTAAGTTCATTATACTATTAAAATATTTTCTCTACTTTTGTATGTGTTTTAAATTTTCCATAATAAAAAATTTAAAAATAATTAATTTTTAAAGAGTCTGCCAAAAAAGGGGGAGAAGCTATCAAAATACATGCACACCCTCTGTTAAGCATATCGTTGTGAAATTTCATATCTCCCAGAATACAGAGAAGATTCTTAAGCTTTCCAGAGAAGGAAAAACTAATTTATCTACAAATAAGAATCAGATTGGCATCAAGCTCTTCATTAACAATAATGAATGTTTGGAGACAGTGAAGCAAGACCATCAAAATTCTGAAGAAAAATTGTTTTACATTTAAAATTCTCTACCCTGTCGAAATATCTGTCAAATATTGAGAGTAAATGTCAGGCCTCCATATGTTTATCTCCACATTCTAGAGCCTCTAGTTCCAGGTTCTCCTACAGCTGGGGAGCTAGTGCCCGAGCATTTGAAAATACTACCCTCTACTGCACAGAAATATTCCTGCTGGGAAGGTTATAAAGGACTCCAGTAAGCATGGCCAGCCGGTATGAGGCCCCCAGGGCGGGAGCTGACTCACAGGAACTAGCCTATAGTACACTCAGAAAATAAGTGAAAAATCAAGCCATAAAAAACTGCTTAAGCAAATACATTCTTCCCCAGGGCTTCAGATATTACCTCATCACTACCCTCAAGTTTTGCTTATGCCAGCCCCCCAATAGCAGAGCAACATTAGGGTAGGACAAGCAGTGGAACCAAGGGCTGCTGGCACATTCCAGAGAACTCCAGACAGCTCCTGAAACAAGACCCCTGAAGTGTGATTGTTGGAAGTCCAACAATATTTCGATACAAGGATGAGGCAAAAATAGCTCTTTACTAATAAATGTTAATTGAAAGAGTACTATGGGCCTTTGATTTGAAAGCCTTTTGGATATTCTTGTCTCTCTGTGAGAATAAGCCAATAAAAAAAGCAGTTAGTCTGACAACTTTGTTCTGTGCAAAGGTAGAGTTTTCAACTTCACCTGCAACCCGAGGCACAAATTGTAGGTCGTGGATTTTTGCTTCTCACCCTCTACAAGCAAGTTATCATGATTCCATTTCCCCACAGCTCAGTAAACGGGATTGAATAGAATTTAGTATCCTCAGGCACTTTTCTCTACTAAGACTATCTGACCAGTGCCCAATTCAGTCTGCCAAATGCACTGCCCTTCAGTATGTTCTGAGAATATAATAAAAGGAAGGGAAAGAGTGTGAGAAAAAGCTTTTCCACTAAAACAATTATGCTCACCTAATTATAGCCCAATTCTACTCTCAAATGTTGATCAGTTATTCCCAGAACTACTCTATGCTGTTCCCTGCAACCACGTGCATACACACACTCTCACACAAACACACACATAAACAAACATACACTTTCCTATAAATAAAGAGGAAATGTAGCCCAAGTCCAAGAACAGTAATTGGTTTGGGGCTGGTGGTGTTGAATAACCTTGCTGTGATTGTCCTTATTTCACACTAGCTTGAGTGTGGCCTTGGTGACCGCCATCTGGCCCTGATCATCATCTGGCCCTCTCTATTTTTGTGCTTATGACCCTTTCTCCCTTAAGACTGCAGGCTGAACCTGTGTTTTACCAACTTGCCTCTCCCTCAAACTGCTAATCGTGAACTTCACTGAGAACAGTGCTTTCTCTTCATGATTAGTTTTTTCCATTCTTCCACTCTGATAGCTTAAAAATTATAAAGCACAACTATTTCATTCCTTTACTCTTTCAAAAGCTATAGTTGGTGCAAATAGAATTTTTTAGCATGTTGTTGGGATTAGGTGACGATGTGGAAGGAAGCAGCACAGCAAAGTAAATAAAGCAGGTAAAAATAATAATTAAATTAATTTAAAATAATTAAAAGCAGAGCCAGACAGACCTGGATTTTAATCCCTACTCTGCCATGTGCTAGTTATGAAATCTTAGGTCAGTTATTTCTTTGACCACTGACTTATTTTAAAATGTATTCTAAAACTTCAAAATGCATGGGGGAGAAAGATATCTTTTTCTTTAATTAAGGTATTACTTCAAAGAGGAAAGCAAACAAATCTTAAGTGTTCAGCTTGATGAATTTTTACAAATGTATCTGTAATCACTGCTGGTCAATATGTGGATATTTCCAGTACTCGGCAGGCTCCCTTTTGCTCTTCATTCTACAGATATCCCTTCCATAGGACTTTACTGTTCTGACCTTTTCCTCCATAGATTAGTTTTGCTAACTCTTGACCATTACATACAGAATAATATAGTGTGTACTCTTGTGTCTGGCTTCTTTCTTCCTATATTATTACTAGGCAATATGTTAAATTTATGTTTAACTACAGAATGGGAGAAAATATTTGCAAGCTATACATCCAATAAAGGGCTAACAACTAGAATCTGCAAAAAACTCAAGCAAATCAGCAAAAACAAACAAACAAACAACCCCATTAAAAAGTAGGCAAAAGACAAGGCTTTTCAAGAGGCTAATGACTGATAAACATATAAAAAAAATGTTCAATATCACTAATCATCAGGGAAATGAAAATTAAAATTACAATGAGATATCACCTTACCCCAGTTAGAATGGCTTTTATTAAAAAGTCCACAAACAATAGATACTGGTGTGGATGCAGAGAGAAAGGAATGCTTATACACAATTGGTGGGACTTCAAATAGGTACAACCTCTATGGAAAATGCTATGGGGATTCTTCAAAGAACTAAAAGTAGATCTACCATTGACCCAGCAAGCCTATTACTGGGTATTTACCCAAAGGAAAATAATCAGTTTATCAAAAAGACACCTGCACTTGAATGTTTAATGCAATACAATTCACAATTGCAAAGATGTGGAATCAAATTAAGTACCTATCAGTTCATGAGTGGATTAATAAAATTTGGTATATCTATACTATGGAATACTACATAACCATGAATTAAGGCCTTTTGCAACAATTTGGATGGAACTGGAGACCATCATCCTAAGTGAAGTATCTAAAGAGTGGACAAACAAAAACCACATGTACTCACTATTAAATTGGAACTAACCAGTGAGCACACATGTGCACAGAGGGAAGTTAAACTCAGTGGAAATCAAGCAGGGGGGAGGGGAGAGGAGAGGATGGATGAACACCTACCTAATGAGTACAATGAACACTAGCTGGGTGACAGGCACACTTACAACCCTGACTGAAGCATAACAAAACTATCCATGTAACCAAAACCATTTGTACCCCTATAATATTTTGAAATGATAATAAAAATAGGATTTTACACCTTTGTTATAGCCTGCCTCTAAGATGGGTCCCTATGATTCCTGCCTCCTGGTGTATATATCCTTGAATAGTTCCTTATTGTACAGTAGTTCACCAATACAGTATTCTGGGAGTGATGCTGTGTCATTTCTGGGATTAGTTATAAAAGACACTGTGCCCTCCATCTTGTTGCTCTCTCTCTTGCTCGGATCACTTGCGCTGGAGAAAGCCAGCTTCCATGTCATGAGCAGCCCTGTGGAGAGGCCCACCTGGCCAAGGAACGGATTGAGGCCTTTGGTGAACAGCCTCATAAGTGAGCTTGGGATCAGATTCTCCAGCCCCAGGCGAGTCTTCAGATGATTGCCACCTTGGCTGATGGCTTGACCACAACCTCGTGGGAGAACCTGAGACTGAACAATCCAGGTAAGCCGCTCCTAGATTCCTAATCCTCAAAAACAGTGTAAAAAAAAATGTGATGTTATTCAGCAATAAAAAAAATAAAATAAGAGTCTTTCCTACATTTTCTTCTAGAATTCTAATAGTTTCACACCTAAGGTTTAAGTCTGTTATCCACCGTGATTTGATTTTTGTGAGAGGTGAAAGCTGTGGGTCCTGTTTCAGTCTTCTACATGTGGCTATCTGGTTTTCCCAGCACCATTTATTGAATAAGGGATCTTTTCCCCAGAGTATGTTTTTGTCTGTTTTGTCAAAGATTAGATAGCTATATGAGGATGGTTTTATATTTGGATTTTCTGTTCTGTTCCACTGGTCTGTGTCTCTGCACTTGTGCCAATACCAAGCAGTTTTAATAATCACAGCCTTGTAGTATAGTTTGAAGTCTGGCAAATTAATACCTCCCATTTTGTTTTTATTGCTTAAAATTGCTTTTGCTAAATGAGGTCTTCTCTGGTTCCATACATGGCCTAGGCAAAGAATTTATGAAGAAGACCCCTAATGCAATCACAGCAACCATAAAAATAAATAAATGGGACCTGATTAAATTAAAAAGCTTCTGCGCAGCCAAAGAAACAGTCACGAGAGTAAACAGACAACCTACAGAATGGGAAAAAATTTTTGCATACTACACATCAGATAAAGGACTGATAACAAGAATCTATTTAGAACTCAGGAAAATCAGTAAGAAAAAATCAAAGAACCCTATCAGAAAGTGGGCAAAGGACATGAAGAGAAATTTTTCAAAAGAAGATATAAGAATGGCCAACAAACATATGAAAAAATGTTCAACATCTCTAATCATCAGGGAAATGCAAATCAAAACCACAATGAGATATCACTTAACTCCAGTGAGAATGGCCTTTATCAAAAAATTCCAAAACAATACATGTTGGCATGGATGCGGAGACACAGGAACACTCATGCACTGCTGGTGGGACTGTAAACTAGTGCAACCCCTGTGAAAAGCAATATGGAGATACCTTAAACAGATTCAAGTAGACCTGCCATTCAATCCAGCAATTCCATTATTGGGCATCTGCCCAGAAGAACAAAAGTCATTCTATAAAAAAGACACCTATACCCGAATGTTTATAGCAGCACAGTTCACAATTGCAAAGATGTGGAAACAACCCAAATGCCCACCAATTCATGAATGGATCAGTAAAATGTGATATATGTATACCATGGAGTATTACTCAGCTATAAGAAATAACGGTGATATGGCATCTCTTTTGTTCTCCTGGAGAGAGTTGGAACCCTTTCTATTAAGTGAAGTATCCCAAGAATGGAAAAATAAGCACCACATGTACTCACCAGCAAATTGGTTTCCCTGATCATCACCTAAGTGCACATTTGGGAATAACACCAATTGGGTATCAGACAAAGGTGGGGGGTGGGGGGAGGGGATGGGTGTATACCTACATGATGAGTGCGATGCGCACTGTCTGGGGAATTGACACGCTTGAAGTTCTGACTCAGGGGGTTGGGGGGGCATGGGCAATATATATAACCTGAACTTTTGTACCCCCATAATAAGCTGAAATATAAAAAAAAAGAAATATCATACAGAAAAAAAATAAAATAAAAAATAAAATAAAATAGAGACCATTAAGTTACTTGGAAACAATTTGATGCTTTTAAACAGGTTTTGCTTTTTATGCAGGACATGTTTTTAGGCTTCGTTAAATAACTGAATTTATGTGCCTTCTAATGGAGATTCAGTAGAATGTATGTAGCACCATCTATGAAATATTTTGAATAAAAAATATTGAGCCTGAATTTGATCAAACCTCAGCTATAACTAACTACAGTTTTCAGGAAATACGGGCAATGAAAAAGTGTATTAAAGGACACCATGGGGCCGGGCGTGGTGGCTCACGCCTGTAATCCTAGCACTCTGGGAGGCCAAGGAGGGTGGATCGTTTGAGCTCAGGAGTTCGAGACCAGCCTGAGCAAGAGCAAGACCCCATCTCTATTAGCTGGACAGCTAAAAATATATATAGAGAAAATTAGCTAGGCATGGTGGCGCATGCCTGTAGTCCCAGCTACTGGGGAGGCTGAGGCAGGAGGATCGCTTGAGCCCAGGAGTTTGAGGTTGCTGTGAGCTAGGCTGACACCACAGCACTCTAGCCCAGGCAACAGAGTGAGACTCTGTCTCAAAAAAAAAAAAAAAAACAAAAAAAACGACACCATGGAAATAAAATTCAAAATCTGCCAAATTCTATAGGAAAAATAACAAGATTTTTTTCCAAAAAAATAAATATCCTAATAGAAGAGGGAGGAGAATCTATACAGATTAAAAAACACCTAAGAGAACATTTAAAAGACATATTAGCCAAAGGCAATAAATAGACTTTAGAACCTGATTCAAACAAGCCAATATTAGAAAGATATTTATAAGACACTTGAGGAAGTTTGAACCCTGGATGGATATTAGATGATATTAAGGAATTATTGTTAAGTATTAATGTTTTAAAGATACTGTGGTTATATCTATCTATCTATACATAAGAATTTTATCTCTCAGATATACACGGAGGTATTACATCCTACATGTATTAATAGAATTAATTTTAAAGTAATTCAGTAGGAGTTATGTGAGGAAAAAGTGGGAAACAAATGAAACAGGATTAGCCAGTGTTAATTGTTAGAAACTAAGTAATAGAAGCTTACTATTAATATTCTGTTCTACTATTTTCTATGTTTGAAATTTTTTTAAAAGAGTAGGTCCTTGGATTCAGCCTCTGAGTTCAATTCCCAGCTTTGCTTCTTACTGGGTATACAGTCTTAAACAAATTAACCTCTATGCCTTAGTTTCCTTGTGGACTGGACAATAAAAGTTCTAACTTCATAGGCAAGTAATAACGATTACATGAAACAATGTACATAAAGTGCTTAATGCAATGCCTGATCCATGGTTAAGTGTCATAAGAAGATGTTGGCCATAGTTATCATCTTTACTTAACACTCACTTTATATATCCATGAGATTTAAGCTCTCCTCTGTCAAATTTCAGACATTCTAGAAGTATGTAAGTTAAGAGACATTTTAAACTTTAAAAGGAAATCTATCAAATCTCATTTCAATCTTACTCATATCACCTATGTTATATATTTTACTATATGAAATATACACAGTATCTAGTTGTTAAAAAAATAAACTCATTACATCATTTTGTAAAAAAAAAAGAAAAGAAAAAAAAAAGCTTTGCCTACCTGAAGAACATCTGAAGGAGCATTTCCTGGAATGTTCCTGGAAATCACTGGGATAGAACTGATGTGGAAAAGAATGAGTCATGAAAGATAGACTTTCTGTCCTTATGGTGTCTTTCTAACTTTGTTCAAAACTTTGAAAACACATTGTCTTTATGAACATATTTGTTGTCACCACTGACTCGCTGAGCTTTTTGGCAAGCCTTTTAGTCCTCTCAGCTTTAAGAGGACATAATGTAATGTTAATGTATAGGCCAGGCGCAGTGGCTCATGCCTGTAATCCTAGCACTCTGGGAGGCTGAGGCGGGTGGATCGTTTGAGCTCAGGAGTTCAAGACCAGCCTGAGCAAGAGCAAGACCCCATCTCTACTAAAAATAGAAAGAAATTAGCTGAACAACTAAAAATATACAGAAAAAAATTAGCCGGGCATGGTGACACATGCCTGTAGTCCCAGCTACTACGGAGGCTGAGGCAGAAGGGTTGCTTGAGCCCAGGAGTTTGAGGTTTCTGTGAGCTAGGCTGACGCCATGGCACTCTAGCCTGGGTGACAGAGTGAGACTTTGTCTCCAAAAAAACAAGAATACTGTACATTACATTAGAGGACTCACATTAAACCTCTTGCAGAAAGGCTTTATCTCAAAGTGCATTACCTTGAATTTGTGCACTATATTTCCTTCATATTCCTCTGAATCATAAGGCTTTATCACATCTCATAAATGAAGAAGCTCTACGAAATGCCCAGTGTCAGACCAAATAGCATAATGAAGACCATGTCACCTTACATTGTAATGGTGCACAGGCCACACTCCACTTTCTGAAAGTATGTTCACATCCCTCCTCCTCAACTTCACCACAGCCAACTTCACCTCCAAGTTCCTTCACAGTGGTACCTAAGTGGTTACTGTAAACACCTTTGATTAATTTTTCTTTTGAGCCTTTATAACAGATGACACTTTTTACCATAAAATTAAGAATGCATCATCCAAAAATTTACGAAATACAGAGGAAAAAACCCACCCACAATGTCATCACCTTAACATGTGATTTTACTTTTTACTTCTTGCTCAGACTGAAACAAGTACCTATAATATTTTTACACAAAATTATTCATTAACTTTCCCCTTTCTCTTCCCCTACCACCCCCATGGCCATTTCAGGAAATGTTATGAGTCAGAGAGGGATAAAATTTAGACAGAGCCCTGTTTAGGGTGGTTCTTTCTAGCAGTCTGAGATATTTGCAACGTGGGATCATCCCCAGAACCCAGAATGCTTGTTTCTTGGCTCCATCTGTATCCTTTGCTTGTGCTATTCTCAAGTGAAGTGTTTTTCATTCTCCTCCCTTTGCATAATCTTTCAAAGCCAGAACACATCCAAACTCTCTTCCCTCTCGTCCTTGGTTGTTGATTTCTAAACTAATCCTGTACCTCTAAGTCAATTCTCACCCCTAGCTGCCTGTGGAATTAGCTAATGCTTTTTCTAAATTAGATACTCAGGCCTTCCACCAGACTGAGAATCATATCTCTAGGATTGGAATCAAAAACTTTTATTTTTTTTTAAATTTCTGCAAGTGATTCAGAAGATCCTAAGAGTTCGGAAACCATGGTTCTAGCACTTAAAATTCTCCTGGTAAGGTCTTGGTAGTTCCATCTTCCATTCTTTTACCACCATCAGTCCTACCCCCTAGACATTTGAAAGAATAAAGCTCACACAAGACATATCTATTTGGTTTCTAATTTAACCTATTCTTGCTCTGGGAACACTGGCCTCTCTCCTGTTCTCTCCCTAGTTTCTCTTTTTGGTACTATCCCTGAACTTTTGATCAGCCTCCCCGAGTTCTCTTACAGTGATGGTTTGCAAACCTGCATGTACAACAGAGTTGCCGAGAGCGCTTGTTAAAACACAAATTTCTGGGCCCCACCCCCAAATGTGCAATGCAGTAATTCTGAGAATTTGCATTTCTAACAAGTTTCCGGGTGATGCTCATGTACCTGGTTAGGGAACCACACTTAGAAAATCATTGTTATAGGTTTTGTAATTAATCCCGTATCTTGGGCATCACCTGGCAACTTAATGCAGGTGTGACCCCTTTTCCTCCTCAGAATAATTATCAATCTCCTTTTAAAGATCCATTTCTGAATCACAAGACACATTTGCACTGAAAGGCAATTAAATTCAATAAATCCAAGGTAAAATGTTTGAGTGCTTATTATGAGAAAAATATGATTCTGGTTACTGAAAATACCACTGTTTTTTATAGTATGTGTTAGAATTATTAAGGTACATTTTCTTGTTATTACATAGACCTCTGACCCCAATTTGAGAAGGAGAGCTCTATTCTCACAGTGATGGATGTGATGGTTAATTTTACCTGTCCATTTGACTGGGCTAAGAGATGCCTAGATAGCTGGTAAAACATTTCTGGGTGTGTCTTTGAGGGTATTTCTGGAAGATAGTATTACAACACTTGAATCAGTAGACTGAGTAAAGAAGATCACCCTCATCAATGTGGGTGGGCATCATTGTATCTATATACATCCTATTGGCTCTGGTTTTCTGGAAAACCTGAATACAACGGGGTTGTTGAGGAGTTCTGCCACACTAAACTCCAATTTATAATGATTACTTTTGTTTAACTCTTACTGAACTTAATTCTTTACATTTTAGTTCCAAATTATCTTTTCATTGTGTTAAGTGGGTTAATTTTAACCAGAATGCAAGCTTTTTAAAGAGAGGACTCTGTGTTATACTTTTTATGTCCCTACTAATGATAAGCACTCAGTCTTGATTGAGTGACTCATTCATTCATCACTTCTCAACATGCTTTTCCCAAACCAGGGCTCTAAAAAGGACCATGAATTGCAAAAACATCAGTCTTGGCCAGTAGAAAAACAGATTTCCAAGCCAACTGAATGATTTGTGTTTCAGTCAGTCTCCTAGATTATGCATGACTTTTCCTTGCCTCTTTTTACCTGGATAAGTGAGCTCTGACTACACCATGATGAATCATCAAGAGGAAACACTGGTGATAGTAAGTTAGGGTTAGAACTGAATTCAAAATTACCAATAACAGCCAAAATTTCTGGGAATAAAAGGACTAGAAATTGAAAATGGAATTTTTTGTGTACCTTCCAATAGATGTCATTATTATTAACTACTTTTTGGGCATGAAAACTGGATCAAATTTGAGAGGCAAGAGGGAAATTGAGGAAGAAAAATCAAATATTCAGATAAAACACCCATTGGGCTTATATGTTCATTTGTGACTATGAATAAAGTTATCAAATCACAATAGGTATGATTTCACCAGACTCAAAGTGATTATTAACTCTCACATAAATTCTACCACACTATTGCCAAATGATTCTCATATTTTTGTAAGCATTTTACCCAATTCTGCATTTTTTGAATTTATAACAATTATTTCACAAGGACTCATAAGATACATAATGCTATATATAACCTTATAACTTCACAGTTCAGAGGCTCTCAGACTCTTTGTCCTTAACTATCCAAGGTTCTCTTGTTACTGCACCTCTCCAACACAATCACCACCACAAGCCCATGCTTCCATTCCTCCCTTTCCCTAGCATTACTGGTATGATCATAAAGATAGGGAGAGAGGAAACAGCAAGTGAAGGTTCAGGAAAAAAAGATGAATCACACCATTAGCACCATTCAGAAGCTAAAAATTCTGCAGTTCTGTTCTCACAATCCATTTGAAGCTCATTCCAGTGAGAACTCAAACTTTATAAATCTTTTTGAAAAATGGAATGGATAACAATAGCAAAATTGGGCGGTTATCAAAATAAAACAAAACAGAAAATATGCTAGATGAACTACTTAGGTCTTAGTAAAAAAAAAAATTTAGATGGATATCAATATCATATGTTCTTCAAAAAAAAGTGATCCTTAAACAAAAGACCCACCCATGACATCCTATCTTGTGTTAGTAAAAAATAAAATTTATTCATCGCTTCTCTAGACATAATTTTTAGAATATTTCATTTATCCAGATGTTAGTTTGTATACTTTTGATCAAAACTTAAATGTTATATAAAATGCATTTGAAAGCTCAGTATTTTCATGCAAACTAGTGTAGACACAGAGAAACCTTACTAATGACCAATGATCTATGGCTCATATTTAAAGAACCACCTTTGTCTTTTTGCTGGAAAAAAAAAAACAAAAAAAACTGTAATGGTAGTGGTTAACTTGGCTGAGGAAATCCAGAAACCATATTCTTTTGGATTCCTAAGTACCATCAAATATTTGAGCAAAAGAGAGTAAATGGATGATCTAAAATAGGGTTTCTCAACCTTGACATTGACATTTTAGGCCAGATAATTCTCTGTTGTAAGAGACTTCCCTGTGCATTATAGGATGTTTGGTAACATCCCTGGTCTCTATTCATTAGATGCCTGTAGTACCATCATACCCTCCCAGTTGTAACAACAAAAAACATCTTCACACATTGCCAAAGGCCCCTTGAGGGGAAAAATCATCTTTAGTTGAGATCCCCTATTATAAAGTGATAAGAAGAAAAAGTCCGAAGTTAGATATTCATTGAAAAAAGTTCTATGACTCTGTAACCTCACAGAACCATCAATTCGTTTTTATGCATTATCTTAAAGTTTCTCCCAAGTTTCGTATTTTCCCAGTGGAATAATTTCTTCAAGGTGCAAATGACACTCCAGAGACAAGAACGTAAGTTTGTTTTATTGCCCAATTATTTTCTTAAAAAAGTTTAATGTTTGATAAAATAAAACAAACTTTTAGTACCATAGAAACCTTTTGACATGTACAATGACTTTAGTACTATATACAACTTGAAAAACAAGTGCTTCCAGCTACAAGTAAAGTGATGTTGAACATCCTGACGATAGTTAAGCTGTAGGAAATTTCCTGGATGGCCAATGTTTTCCTTGGTTTGGAAAAAAAATTATACAATTGAAAAATATAAATAAGACCTTCAATGAGTTGAGAATCATAAAAATGCCACCTGAAGTTCAGTAATCTGAATCTTGGGAAGTTTGTAGTAATTACAAGAGTTCAACAGGTAAAATGAAACCCTGTGGATATTCAAACTTCAGTCTTCCAGGAGAGGTCCTGTAAGTTCACAGTTGGTCTATCAAAAATAAAAGCTATTCCTATTGTGGTAGAACTTGATATCTGGGGTTCATATACCATTTTTCACCAGCTCATGGACTCCATTCTCATCAATAATTAAAGGTGCATGGAATTCTTTATCTGCCACGTAATCTTCTAATCCCTAAGAAAGGATTGAAATGAAACACAATGAGAAAATTGGTGGGTGGGCACTATTCATGCTGGACTTAGTGGCTGTAATAATGATTTAAAGCATGAATGCCTAAAAGTTAGATTGAGATGCAGAATTTAAAAGTCAAAAACCTATTTAAAATACTTTTTAAACTAGATTTAATGACCGATTTATGTAAGCATAAATCAAACAAGAAATTATTCTGATTATAATTTCTAAAGTTAATATGATCATATTCTTTTCCCATAATCATCTCTCAATATAGTTAACTTTCCAAGCAAGATAGCTGTCTCTGAAGCTACAACTAAGCAATACTGACAAGGATCTCCAAAAAAATATTACGTAATTACAATAGTAGGGACCCCTGAAATCTCCAGGTTTTAAAAGTGACAGAACTAAGTATATGCACAAAGTAGAGCCTTTGAAAGAAAAATTACATGCATTAGAATGAGCCAGATGATTTACCTAAATAAAGAACAAAGCTATTCTATTTTAAAAGTCTATTGTATTTCAATGAGTAGGTGAAATGGACTAGATACAATGGATTTCTGTTAATTGCAACTAACCCACTTGTGGGATAGATGCAAAGCCATGCAGGAATTCTCAAAGAGAAGAATTCAGAATAAATGCAGCTTCTCAGCTTGACCCCAGGAAGGACTCCTCGGGGCAGGGCTATCAGAAAATGTGACATCTTCTCTAACGGCAACTCTACCTAACCATAAGACAACACCAGAATCTTACTTTTAAAAAAAGTTTTGTTTCATTTTTAATTGACAAATAATAATTATATATATTTATGGGGTACAATGTGATGTTTCAATGCTGTATACATTGTGGAATGATCAAATCAGGCTAATTAACATATCCATCACTTCTAATATTTATCATTCCTTTGTGGTGAGAACATTTAAAATCCACCTTTTTAGCTATTTTGAAATATACAATACTTTGTAAAAGAATAGGGGGAAAAACCAAAGCAAACTTACTTCTCCAGCATAGGAGATAAGAGGAGAGATTTCACACTGGATTGGTACATCATTGGCATCCTTCAAGCTAAGGAAAAAACCAAATATGTGTTAAAGATTTTGCTTCCCATGTTACTTGCCAGAGTGAAAGTACACACCATATTTTCCTCTGAGAAGCTAACAAAATTCTCCTAGTTAAAAAAAAAAAAAAAGTGGAATAGATACTACTCAAATCACTAAATTCCCTGAGTATTAAGTAAACATGAAATGCTTACTTAAGGCCAGAAAGACACCATTTGGAGCAAGTGCCCATAATTACTAGTAGCTCTTTACAGCACTTCACCAGTTTTATACACTATCCTCTAATGTACATCTCACTTTTTTACCATTTCCAAGTTCCCATTTGAGAAAGGAACTACTTACTGAGTTTACACTACATGCCAGGCCCACTGCTAGGTGTTGAATCCTTCATATTTCATTTTAATCCTCACCACGGCCTTGCAAATTAGGTACTAATGTTGACAGACATACTAAAGCCGTACTATCCAATATAGTAACCAATAGCCACATGTGGCTACTTAAATTTAAATTAAGATTCTCAAAATTAATTAAAAATTTAAAGTTCAGTTTCTTAGTCCTAGTAATCACATTTCAAGTGTTCAGGAGCCATGAATGTCTAATGACTACCAAATTGGACAGCGCAGATAAAGAACAGTTCCTTCATTACCGGAAGTTCTATTAACATTAGATAGTACTATTCTAAAGGTCAGTTAAATTATTTCCCAGTACATGTTTTTCTGTATAACCCAAATCTTCTAGATTAACTGAGCTGATTTATTCAATGTTTCAAAGTACTTCTGTTTCCAAAATTCCTTTTTTAGAGACCCAAACCAGAATGCATCCAAGCAAAGGCAAGGCCGAAGTCACCATTAGCTTCTTCTAGGTGACAATCTAACATTTATAGTCATTTGCAATCCTCAATTTCTAAATTATCTAACACAAAAGTCAATAAGTAGTGTTTTAAATACATTTACAGTCATTAGACCTCTGTGTTACTTGACATTTCAAGAATCTTACCAATAGGATACAGGGCACACAAAAATCCAGTGTTTTGTCAAACTGTAGCTCTTCGTTGCTTTCCCAAGTATGTAGTCTCAAACTTTTGTGAAGTCAATAAAATCAGAGGCTTCTGAGTTCAGCCACCGGTCAACCTTCCTCCATATCCCATTCCAACTTACGTATCCTGCTACTTTCCACTCAGTCCAGGCCAGTCACACTCTTTGGATTATTCCAAGTCATCCTCAACTATGGTCCCTTTGACTGGTAAAAACCATGCCCATCCTCCAAGATTTAGCTCAAACCTAACTTTTCCTTGACGGCTGCATTTCATAGTCACTGCTCCCATTGATTTGTTCATATAAAAATAATTTATCAGATAACTGCTAAGTCACTGCCTCCTAGAGTGCTTATCATTTCTACCACACATTGAGCACACAATCACATACCGCCTGACAATGTTAACTTTTATGTATGTGCATCTTGAACTGCCACATTGTTAAGAAATGATTTATTCCTCTTGTGTAAGATGCTTCAGCACCTAGGATACTAACAGCACCTGTAGGCCTATAAGCAGGCTCACCAGTGCTTGTTGGCTGAATGAATAGTAAATGAACTATGAGGGTAGACAGATGACAGACTAAAGGACAAAAGAGAAGGCACAGGCTGGGTACACATTGCTCCAGATATGAGCCAGGTTCTATCACAAGAAACCAAGAGGTCTAGTCCAGACCTTCTGGGGGCAGCTCAAAGTCATACTATTAATAAACAAAATGGGAAAATGGGGGCCCACCCCATTGATAAGATGTATATAACCCAGTCCCATCTCAATCCCTAAAGGATTCAGTGTACCAGGATCCTGAGGAACACATACTTAGCTTCCCTGAATATTCCCTGAATATTCCCTGAATAGCTTCCCTGAACCTTCCATTCTAAGTACCACAAAGATACCCAAAGACACTAAGAAAGTCAACTTTAGTAAACAAAGTTAGATGCCCTGAAGGAGGATAGACAGAAGCTACCATCACCAAATGTAAAATCTCAGGATACAGGCCAATTAGCCCAATAACACTACTGCCCCCCAATTCTTTAGCCAAGCATCCTTTTGGTAGCTAACACTATTCAATATGCATTAAGGTGAAAAATAAAGACAAGGTCATTTATCAAAACTCAGCAATCTCGTTTCCATTCTTTCAGAATATCTCCAGTTTCCTCCCTCTTTTAGACAAAATACTTCCTTTTCATCTCTCACTTGTAAGTAATCTTTTCCAACTGTCTGAGGACATCCTTTGGTGCTAAGAGTTTCAGCAGGAACTATTCCTAAGTCCATGATCTCATTTAGGGCCAGACTTTAATTTCAGTTTAATTATTTTACAAATGGCTAAAATGAAGTAAATTGGAAGGGGACCAAAATAGAAGAAAAAGACATTTGAAAAACGTTGTAAATAATGTTAACAACTTTCTGTATGTTAACTAAGATAGCTGGATGCTGTTTTTGGCTGTATAATTAAGACACTATTTCACTTTTAGGTTAAAAGCTGTGGTTCAATGAGAAAGAAATTTAAGGTCAAAGTTTTATTTCTTAAGTTATAAAAGCAGCTTGCTTCCACATATTAAAAATGGATGAGACCAAAAGTGACAAAGGGCCCTGCATCCCAGTTCCCATAGCATGAGGGGCAATAGTCATCTATGGCTCCTAGAAGAAACTAACCAGATCGTCGAGTGCACTTCCTTATCTACAGGGCCACATCCCAGAAACACTCCGTGGGGCAAAGAGGAGTGGCTCAGACAGGAAAAAGCACATGCATGACACTGACATCAGTGCTACTCTGTTTCCGAGATGACTTCCATCTCCAGATCTGTTACCCTGTGCACTTTCCCAAACTATCTTAACAACTTAAAATCCAAGCTAAACCTAATAACTCTCAAAGTGTAACAAGAAGATCAAGCTGTCTCTTTAGCTACAAAGATAATGGCTTTTTCAAAATCTATCAGCACCCAGATGAGAGAGGGCATATGTTACTTCTAACTAAAAATGACCTGCTGTTAAGACAAAGAGATTCTTTAGAAGATAATAACTAAAATCAATGGACAGTGACCAAAAAGGAGAGCTATTAGTGTGGGAATAAATCAAAAGAATAGTTTTCTCAGTATTAAGAGCCATCATGTATGTCAGGAACAGTTAGCCTTCATACGGACAGCATGTATCTAATTCAGTAAGATACATCCTTAGAATGTTATTATCATCTAATTTAAGCTTATGCTAAAAGGTGTAAGTTGAGATCCAAATTTACTCCCTGGCCTGTAACCTGCTCTGGATCTTATCCATCATCTGTAAATTTGTCACTGAGGGCTCTAACACCTATGGTCGGATTCTTTAGTAAAGCAGCCCCCCATTTCCAGCATGCACTGAGCTTCTGAGTTAGTGCCATCCAGAAAGAGACCTGCCACCAAGTAAGCAGTGAGCCCCCACCAATGATTCAACCGTCCTCCTCCCTCCAGACCCCCAAAAGGCAGAGCACTAAACTACAACGCCAGTTAGTACAGAGGGAAGCACAGCCCCATCACCATGCACTGTAGGCAGGCTAGTATATTTACTTGTAATTGACATCAGCTGTGATGGTCTCTGACTCCCCATTTGTAGCACTGCTATGTGGGAATAAATAAGCATTAATGGGAATGGAAACAAATCAAACAATAACAATGAAGTGGAGTCATAGAATATACTTGACTGAATGGCATGTATTTATGCTAAATCATAAATTTGACACAAGAGACCTAAAGGGGTAAAAAAACAAACTCAATGGCTAAAGATGAAACATGAGGACAATGTGACATGCTGCTGAGCAAGCTTGTTGACAATACAGAGCCTGAAAATGGCCTTGGACTGGGAGACAGAAGCTACCGCTCCTTCTTGTAAAAAAGTTTCGGACCAAGAAGTTGCAATGTCCAATGTTCTAATATTTATTCAGGCATTCCTGCAGCCATCCACTGTATCCTTTAATGATAAAATTAAATGACAAAATGCTTTTACACAAGTACAGAAACAATGGATGATACAGAAGGGGAAATTCTAGGTGCCAATGAAGGTTTCATCATAATAAATAAGGTTCTTCTTTTTTTGGAGACAGAGTCTCACTCTGTTGCCCAGGCTAGAGTGCCGTGGCATCAGCCTAGCTCACAGCAACCTCAAACTCCTGGGATCAAGCAATCCTCCTGCCTCAGCCTCCCAAGTAGCTGGGATTACAGGCATGCGCCACCATGCCCAGCTAAGTTTTTCTATATACATTTTTAGTTGGCCATATAATTTCTTTCTATTTTTAGTAGAGATGGGGTCTCACTCTTGCTCAGGCTGGTCTTGAACTGCTGAGCGCAAATGATCCACCCTCCTTGGCCTCCCAGAGTGCTAGGATTACAGGCATGAGCCACTGTGCTTAAAGGTGCTTATTTTGAATTTGAATAGTTACAAGTACCTACTTTTTTTTTTAATTTCTGAAAACGGAAAACATTTCTAGAGTCTCAGTATTAGTGAATGTGACTGCCATTCACTTAACTTCTTTGCACCTCCCTCTAATCTAAAAGGGCTATGATGAAAACTGTGATGGGCCTACATCTCGCAGGTAGCCTGGGGCTGGCAGGGCTTTGGGTGGGTCTCATAGATGGTTCTTGTAATGAGGCGACAGATGACTTAGGCAGCCACAACCAATCCTCTGTGGCTGAAGGACTTGCCCTGTGGCATAGTGTGTTGCTAACGGGCTTTACCCCTATGGCATACAAAAACAATTATCTTACTTAGTAGGAGACCATTACGTAGTAGGAGTCATTTCACTGCCATGGTGGGGCTGTTTCCAAAAAAAGAAGAGATTTAGAAGAGACTCCTCTTCAAGAGGATGTATCATTATCTTTGTAATAGCAAAGCTGTTGTTATTCAACATCAGGAACTGCCCACACATCAACATGTTGCTTTTTTAAAAACAATCTAGGAATATATCAGAGAGAGAGAAAGAAAGAAGTCCAAGAGAGCATTTATACAAAAGAGAGAAGATACTGACTTACCGGGGAATTGCTGGAAGGCGAGAGCCATTTTCATCTATGAAGTGTCCCCCCGCATTGAGGACCCAGCAATGATGAAGGGACATCAAAGCATGCCTTGCAGTAGTAGGGTTGTCCTTTCCATTCTGACTGTCTGCATTCTTTAGTGGGGAAAACTCATCTTCCCGTAATACTTCATACACCACAAACTTCCTAGAGTGAAACCATACAAAGACTTCTTTATTATGAAATTAAAAAAAATACATAAATAGCCTCTGACTCCTCCCTCTATAGCTAAGCCTTTGGTCTTCAAAAATAGGCTCCTCTAACCCTATTTCAAATGAATGCTGAATAAAATAATGCTCATCCCTGGACCCAAAAAACGTTGAAATTTTCTTTTACAGTGTAAAATGAGAAATCGTTTCCATTTCCAACTATAAAACACTTCCTTCTTGTGCATCAGAAAGATTAGAAATCCTAATGCACAAAGATCACATTGGTATCTGTGCTGGGTAAAAAAAAATAAACAAAGATCACATTAGTATCTGTCTTGGGTTTTAAAAAAAAGGCAAAAAAAAAGATGATTCATAAATATAGGGAGATTAATTTTACACAGGTAATTTTTCTTCTGCATTTTCCTACTGCCAAATTCTCAAATACAAATCAACATCAAATGTGCTCTTTATAGAAAATGATATAATCTAAAAAACATGTTTACTGAAACATCTACTCACAGGGTAGTAAGATATCCTAAATACAAAATGGGTCAATTCTTTATCTTCATCCTTTTAATCTCTCAGTCAAAATAAATGACCTTAACAACTCTGCAAGAGACCCGGGAACTAGTCGATAAAAAGAAAGATGTTCTATTAGGCAACTCAGACCATACTCCTGGAGTGGTGGTTTTATTCCAGAGAATGATAATGCATCTAGACTCCACACTCATGATCAAAATGTCGTATCTGAGATATATGCTAGCAGATGTTTCCTGCAAAGAGTTTCATGCCTATCAGAATAAAAAGCAGCATTTCAAGACATTTTTAAAATCTTACTGGTGCTATTCAAAACATACTTTGCAAACTGGAAGATGTCAAAGACAAATTTTTCCATCTTTATTCCGTTTGGTTTGTCTGGCTTAATTAACTGCCCTTGGGAATCCACATATGGAATCTTCTTTTGAGCCACATGGTGCTGTAACTGAGGTTCATAAACACTAAGAAGTAGGGAGAAAAAGATATAATCACTTTCCAGATTTAAAATGCTAGAAAATCTGATAACACTCAGGAGCAAATGCGCAACAACCAGAACTAAGATTTTCAAGGTGAGGAGCACATGCTAAGTTTCATTTCATATTTAAATAATAAGTGAATAGGTTTTTCCAGGTTCATTTCCTTATTTTTAAAAAAATCAAATAATAATTTCCACATTAAAAATACACACTCCCCATATCTCTCTCATAATTTCTTTGTCTTTTATAAAATGTCCTAACTTGCCCAAATCTCTTCAAATATGGGATAAAAAGATGAGTATTAAAAGTTGTTATGAATTAATAACACAGCTACAAATGACATAATAGAATGGGAAATATTTTAGAACTGGAGTTGATATTTTAAAGTAAAGCTTATTAACTTTGTAAAAAGTAGACAGTCATCTCGAATGTCTAAAAGCCACCAAGTCAATCAAAAAGCAAGAATATCCTTCATTTTAAAATACGGTGAGATAAAATAGCTCTTATTTCATCCTTTGGGGCACCACCAAGCTGATTTTCATGCACCTCTCAAGTTCTTTTTTTTTTTTTCCCCACTCTTTAATGTACTAGTTCCTAAATGCCAGCTGAACTAGAGTTGTATGGGTAGCTTTTCAAAAAATACAGATGCTGCAGATCTACCTCCAGAAATTCAGATTCAGCTGGTGTAGGGTAAACATCTATATTTTTAAAAAGCTCCCAGTTGTAGAAGAGAATGTTTCATTTCTTATTTTTCACTTCAACAGAACCTAGCACATGGTTGAGTGATAGGAGGGTAAGAAGAAAAAGGAGAAATGCTTTGGACTCCAGTTAATGCACTGTGGAGTGGGCTCCTACTAATCCCCACCTCATGGTATTAATATATCTTACTGAAACAATCACAGTGTGAGATAAATGTTCATTTGATAAAAGTGATCCTCAGAAAGGATGAATTCTGTGGGATATGGACTTGGGGGAACTGCCTACTGCTCAAGTGACTTAGTTTCTGATTAACAATAAATACAATTTTAAAAGGTTTCCATTTTGTTCGTACTTGACAACATCTCTCAGAAATGGTATGGTGAAGAAATGGTTGGCAATGTTCCCCGCATTGAATAGCAGTCGTCCATCTGAGCTTCGTTTCTGAGCTGTTGCCAGAGAAATCTCACTATATTCTACCACCTGGTACACTCCATCCACTCGGCAAACCACGCCAACTGGTTCTGTTGGGTTTGTTTTCTCTACCACCTGCCCAGCAAGGAAAGACAACAGTAAAGGAAGAAATTTCATTAAATCCGTCTTTGGAGATCTGCCATTGTCAGAGGCCACATTTATAATTTTGTTTGCATTATCTTTAAGGCAAGAAGAATCCTTCGACAATCAACTATGCACCTTTGTATACTTTGATAGACTTACTTTCCAACTGGAAATGAGGTATGTTATCTCCTTCCTACGTATCACCTAACAAAACCATGGAGTAGAAATTCCATCACATACATATATATATAGCACAGAGGAAGTCACATTGGCCGGGGAATAATTAAATGAGGAGTCTATATCCCAGAAATATCTTGTATTTTTTATTATTTAATGTATCCTTAACCACCCTCAATTACTTGAGAATGAAAGAAATAAAATTTCTTTGAGTTTCACAAGACAAAAGACATAAGGAAGGCATTTTTGTCTCTCTTTCTATTGCCCAAATCATTACTTCATTTGAAAATAGAATTTAATTTTCCTTCATGAATAAGGCATTTTCATTGTTTTTCAGGGACCTGATAAGAAGAAGCTTTAGAGCAGGTAGGTCACTGGGCTGCCATGCCAACTTTAATCAGAAAACCTACCCATATTTATCTGTTTTGCATACTAGATTTTGTTTGAAATAGGAGATTCTGTACTTTTTTAAAAAAAGTTTGAAAACCAGTGATTTGATAATTTATCAATGGCTCTGTGCTGGTGGGGGATCTGAGAAAAGAATGTATCAAAATCAGAGGGAAAATGTAAAAGTACATAAATTTAAAAAACTTCACAGGTGATTCTGACATGCTACCACCATAATCCTACACAACACTGACCTAAATTATGTAGAAGAAAATTATGAAAGAACTGAATTCAGTGCACTAAAATCAAAGTTCAGATGAGATGAATATCCAACAGAAGTATCAATCAATAAAAAATATTTGAAGTTATTATTTTTTTGTCCTGTACAGTTATCAACTGAGCATGCTTCAAAGTATTTTTTAAACATCTGTCCCCAATTCGACAAGTCTATCCTAAGCATACATGCAATATAATTTTGTTCAGCAACTGATTTCTTAAAATAAATACAGCCAGTAGCAGTTTCTTCCAGACAACGAAAGCCACTGTTGAGAACTTGGTTTACACAGCAATTAGAGATACAGGCCTTGAGTCTAGCTGTGGGAGGCAGGGCTACTGGATAAGTAGCCTGCTGTGTAGTTTCACTGTTTGCCACCTGAAAGGAACACAGTATTCAATGAAAAGAAACTTTCTACCAAGGAAGTAGATTAAACTGGAGGAAAACATTATACAGCAAAATGATCTCACCCAATCAGACGCTTATTTGCAACTCTTATCTGTCAACCCATCACCACCTCTTTCTTCATGTACTCTACCATGGGTATCTTACTAGACAGGGAATTTTAAATAGATTCCTCTCATTCCCCTTTTTTTAAATGCACACAAGGTTTATTTTCCAATTACCTCTATATACTCCTACTCTGAACCAGCCATGGAAAATAAAAATAAGCATATTCACATTTTACATTTCCCAAAGGTTTACTTCTATGACAACTATGAACCTCCAAATATTACAGAAGTCTAAATTATAGAATAAAGAATTTTTAAAGTACATGAAGTTGGAAATCAGTTTATATTACAGAAAAGATATACAATATAAAATTAAGAGGTTTGTTCAATATTTCCCAAGTTAAATCCTGAAAAGCTGAATCCAAAATAACACTTTAACCTCAAAGTTACTGCAATTGCTTTACAAAATGATCCTCAATTAACAATGGTTCCTACTCTTTTAGCTTTGTACTTGGCAAACTACCTCACTCTTTGAAGTCTTTTCTCAAGGCTCTCACTCCACAAAAAATGCTTAATGCTTCAAGATAGGGGCCTATCAAAGAAGTACTGCAAAAACTTCTGCTATCACACTATGAGTCACTCTAATTTACTTGTTTTTAAATATATATTTTAATACCTTGATTTTCATATTAAAAAAAGAGGGAGGACAGATAACATAAATGTTTTGTAACATTTCTAAAGGTTTTTAATATACACCATTCTAGTCATTTTGGTTCCATCATAATACTTATTCATCCACCAAGTGACTACTACATCATATGCAGACACATGACTAAACAGTGAGTCTGCAGGAAGACTAAGTCTGGATTTATCCTAGAGAGCCCACAGGTGATGGAGAAGAGTGACTGGTTAACACTTGCATCTCTGTGTACTCACAAAAGTTAGCACGTCAGTTTAAAGATTTTTGAGCTACCACCAAAAGCATAACTAGTCTAAAAAGTATGGATATAATATGTGATATAATATCAAGACTAGGAGTTGAAAAATATGAATTCTAATCCTGGCTCTGCTAATCTGATAAAGAACCTTGAGCCTGGGACTCATGAAGTACTGGATCTCATTTGTGAGATCAAAGGGGTTGACCAGATGATCTCTGAGGTCCCTTCCAGGCTCAACATTCTCTGATCATATAAAGTTTAAATTGATTCTAAAGCTTATAGCAGTAAACTTTAAGTTTCTGTTTTAGAAAACAGAGTGACACCAAGTGGAACAAAGTCAGAAATACACTGTTATTTTTTTTAAAACTTAGTACTTATGATCCATTACACTGTTTCTATTACAGGTTAGTAGCTATTTAAAATACAGTACAAATACTTGGAGAGTATTAGACCCGATAGAGGTCTTAAATAAATGAACTAAACCAACTCCTTTTTTATTTTCAAAATTAAGAGGAGTCTTATTAGGCCTATCAGCTCAATCTCTCAAAAGTTGTACTGGTAAATTTAAGATTTCAGCTTCTAGACATCATTGCATTAGATAGATTTCTAGATTAATTTTAAGGGAAATAACATCTTTATTATAGAAAATCTCTAACCAAGGATACTGTATATATCTTATGGCAGGCCTTCTTTCTAAATCCAGAGTCTTCAAATTTATGTGAATCTAATTTGTTTCTGTCAGAAGCCTGTATGGTTATTGTGTTTGGCAGAAAGGTCTTCCTTTCACATCAAAATTATAAAATTATTCCAAATCTTCTAATACCTTTATGGTTTCACTTTTTAATATTTAACTGTGTCATCCATTTGAAACTGATTTTGGTATGAGCTTCGAGGGAGAGATCTTACTTTATCTTTAGCCAGTTATTTCATTCATTTCCTTCCCTGTTTTGAAATGCCATATTTTTATATCATGCATTCTTATATATACACAGACAAATTTGTTTCTGACTGTTCTATTTCCATTAATCTGTCATTCCATTATGGTTCCAGTACCACACTCCTAGTTACTTTGTTTACAAGTCCTTCTAATATCTGATAGATTGTCTCTAATCTCCCATCCTCCTTTATAATCATCTTTCTTTTTCAACACTTTCCTGGATATCTTTACATGTTTATTCTAAATTTTGCAATCATTTTGTCAAATGTCTCCAAAATAGTGTTATAGGGATTTCAATTGGGATTGCATTACATTTATTTGATGAGAATGGAAAACTTTACAGACTTCTAGTGAGTAATGTTTATATCAATATTTTTAAGTCTTCTAAAGTGCTTTTAAGGTCTTGCATGTTTCTTATTTTATTCCTAGCTATACCATATATTTTGTTTGCTACCATAAAGACATGCCTCCTGTATCATCTATGCAACTAAAAAATGTCGAAAAGAACAATGCCAAGGACAGATTCTTATTATATAGCACTGTAAACCTCCCTCCATCTTAATATCAGTGTATTTGCAGCCATTCATGCAGTTATTAATCTCCTTAATTGTTCTTATCCCCAACCTGCATATTTCCATCTTATTCACAAGAATATCATGAGATACCCCATCAAATGTCTTACTGAAGTTTGTATCTTCTATTTCTACCATCTTTCCCTTACCTATAACTCCAATAACTTTGTCAAAGGAAAAAAATTAGGCTACTCTGATTTAACACACTTTGATATTAATAAATCCATCCCAAGTCTAGTGATGATCATTCACTTTCTTAGGTACTTATAAATCATCCTCACATATTTTAAACTCTTACTTGTGATTGACAAGTATGCAACATTACTTCTAAAATCAAGTCTTGCCAGTTTAAGGACAAGTGGGTATGGGACAGTTTAGTTACTTTAGAGAGATGAATGGTTCCAAAATAGTCAAATCAGCCTAATAAACTTAGCTTGACTCCTGGAATAATGGATGACAGAGAAAGATCATTGAAAGCCTCACTGCAGTTGAGAAAGGCATTACCTTTGCTCCACAGTCTGCTCCCTTCTGAATGCAAAATCCAATGAACCGGGGGTCTGCCACTTTTACTAATATGTTGTCAACACAATAGACATGAATGCTCCAGATGCCTCTTTGCTCCATATCCTCCACGATGTTCTGGGCTGCAAGAGCCCGATAAAGACCACCATTCCCATCTGGAAAATAAAATAGCCCATTAGTAGCACACCAAAACCCATGACAAAGATAACCCAAAGATTGTTTAATGTTTCCAAATTGGAGTAAAGATCTCTGAAAACCACAGTTTCACATTACAGAGCCAAGAAAACTGAATATCCACAAGAAAGGAATCAGGCATCAAAAAGTTATACCACAAGATTTTGAAGGTTATTTAGCATTAAGCAACCGGGGAGTAACATTATCAATGTAAGACCAGACAACCCTGAAAACGATATTTCTTTTTGACTCAGCTCCTTTTAATAATCTACCTATACTATGAAACATAAAATTATCAGGCAATGATTTCATAACATTTCAAGTTTTATTAATGTGTATGATTCAAGTTAACTCTATATTTATAGCCCCAACAATGACAATTTCACTCATCTCAAAAATAAAAATACATAAGCATTTTATATCAAATCACTTGTTAAGAAGACAGACTGATACGAAGGTCTGTGGTGATTTAAACCAAGTAAAGCCTCTTCTTTCTGCATCTATTTTTAATTCTGCTTTAACATACTTCTATGTTCCACCTCAGCCATAAGTTAAATGATAACAAAAAATTAGACAACTTCACAAAATAGAGCCAAAAATAGTAACTCTTCCATTAATTAAAAAAATTAAGATTAAAAAAGAACTAAGATGAAATAAAAGCTTATATCTGTAGAGCACTACTGTTAATACTATTCTTTCTTTCAGCCTTTCCTCCAAGTACAGATTCACATAAATACAAATCTGTCAGTAGGTTTATTTTTATAGTTGCAATCATACTCAGGGCCACTGTATTTGATTACACAGACAGTACACTGCCCAATTCTGGTGGGTGCCTTTAATAAACTACAATGAGCATTCAATACCTGGAACTGTGCAAAGCAGTAGCCCTAATCAGATTGTGTACGCAGTTTTGTATTTTGTGTTCTCTCAATTAACCTATTAAAATGATTTCTTTGTCAATGTAATATATCCAATTATTTTAATACTATTTAAGAATTAATGCTATTTATAAACCATAATTTAGACTCTCATTTACTAAACAGCATACGGTTTCCAATTTTTCACTATAATAAATAATATAGCCATGAACATTGTTGAATATATAAAATACCGGTTAAAAAGAATGAATACCCTGAATCCTACTCAAATTGCTCCCTAGGGCAGACATCCACAAAGACTGGCACAAAAAAGTATAAAAGTATCTCCATTTCAGCAATTTTCATCTTTTTAAATCATTTCTCCAAATTACCAAAAAATATTTTTAAAATATCCAAATTGCCATATTTAAAAAAAATCAAAATTTAATGATTTATGTTATTACCATTTCTAGTCACCATTAAATAAGGATGATTACACACCTGGAGCCATAGAAACTTTGTTCTTCTCTTCCAGAATAATTTTCCCATCAAAACTCATAGCAGGCAGCATTCCTTGCTGAAAAAAGATTACATTCTCTTTTTTTAAACCAAAGTACTTGTGCTTGGTAAAGAATTCCTTTGTAGATTCCATTGTTCTGCCACTGGTCATTATATACCTTGCAAGAGAAAAGTAGATCTTCTAAGCAATAGTGGTGCTACGTGGATTGGGGCAAAATAAAGTTTTGTCTATTTCCTAAGCTAAAGAAAATCTGAGAGCACTTGCTTATTTTGACTTCCTTCATATTTTTCCTGGATAAGACACATTCATTAGCTGCTACCCAAGGGGAATTACTTCCAGTAATTTCATCAATCCTTATGTATAAAATAAATTTATTTAGCAATATTAAACATACCTCCTTCAACAGAGAACCTGTAAAGGGCTTAAGTAAACATTTTAGAACTCTGTGAAAGTGTATTCTAAGTTTAAAACTCCTAAATAAATAGGGAGAAAAGGACAACTGCAATACAGTCTAATGATCTCTTGTGGTTCTTTTCATTAAAATTTGAAATGGAATCTAGACTCTGCTAACCCTCCATTTAGAATCATAAAAGTATAATTATAGCCTCTGTTGTCACAAAAATCCAACCCATGCTAGTGGAGCAAAGGAAAAAAATTCTATCTAAAACCACAATTAGTGACTACAGTAGTTTTTGCCCTTACTAGAATGTAAACACATATCTAAGAAGGGATTTCTGTCTGGGTTACTGATTTATCCCCATCACCTAGAAGCAGGCATTCAATATTTGTTGAATGAATAAATGAATAAAGAAAACTAATTTTCCACCACAATAGATACCTAGCAGGTATCTGTCTATATAAAAAATTATCCTGGGTATTTGGAACTTTGGGTACAAAAGGTTTGGACATGATTTATAAGATGACAAAAGAGGTGGCTAAACTGCTCTGCATAAGGAAAGAACAGAAATTCTGAGTTGTAAGGCCAGGGAAGAAAGAGAAAGAAGAAAATCCAATATGGTAGTAGGAAGCCAGAGCTGTAACTGGAATGTTGGCTGCTTAGAACACAGATACTCCTCAAGAAAACCCCACAGGAAACAAGATGAAGAAAACAGTTCACAGCAGGCTAGTACTCATGTTGAGAAGAGCTAGAAAAGCTGGGAAAATTACAAAAACTGTATCTTCAAAGGCATCAGAGAGCTCCAGAGGCAACACAGAATCGGACTAAAATTCCAGAGAGGGAGAAATCTTTCAAAAGGGAGCTAAGAATGTGCAGCTGCCTTGTCCTACGGTATCTGCTGATTTGGGGTACAGGCTCATGGTGGAGAATCTGGCTTGGACCAAAGGTTGCTGCTGAGGGACAGAGAAACCAGCAGAGCTTGTGTTGATCACACGGGACTGAAAAAAAAGATTGAGGACTTGAGTGATTTCAAACATACAGGCGGTTTCCCTTCCAAAATGTGCTAACTTCCAAAACTGCTCTGGGAAAGAGATTAAAGAGCTAACCCCAAACTCCTAAAAAGCAGAGCAGAATTTCCTGTAACCTCTTGGTGCTTAGGAGACAAACACTGACCAAGGTAGAGACCCTGAGAACATAGCATACTAGTAGAGGCTGGGGACACAAGTTTGGCCCACAGCAGAGAAATCAATGCAGTTTTCATCTGGCGTGTGCATGGAAGAGGTGAGGGCTAGATAACTAGGTACTTAAGGATATGACTTTCTAGACTAAGAAAGCCCACTCAGTATCCAGAGCAGTGGCTGAAAATAGATCCATAGCACAGCATCATGACATTTCAGATACTAAAGAAGGGATCCTAAATGCTTTCAGAGAGGGGGAAAAAAAAAAGACTGGGAATCAGAATGGCATTAGATCCCTCAATAGCAATGCCAGAAACAACAGAGCAAAGCTTTCACATTTCAGAAGGAAACTGATTTTCAATCAGAAATTCTGTATCTAAATGAACTATCAATCAGTATAAAGTTTCTAGACTGAAAGAGTCTACTGTACCCAGGGTTGTTATAAAAGTTGGTGTTGAGTATATATTGCTCATTAAGTCCATAGTGGTCATCTATTAAGCTATAATATATATTACTTTTAACATATATAGTAAATTTATCTCCCAAGAAAACAGTAACAAGAAATATGTCTCCTTATGAATACAGTATATATGCATTTTGAATATTATAAAACAATATCTGTCCAGACACATTCCCACAATGAGACATATCTTACCATGGAATAATGCATTTTTTGCCATAATATTTTTCAGCTAACTGTTGTAGCTTCAGGATACGCTCTGCTTGAATCTGAAAAAGTGTCTTATGGGATGGCAAACCAACATCATACATCCCCTTGGGATATGCAACGCCAAGTCTTGTCCCCTGCCCACCAGCTAGAAGAAGAACTGCTACTTTGTTCTGCGAAATCTGGAAAAGTCCTAGAAAAGAAAACACTTGTATCACAAAACCTCTACAATTCAATACTTCAATATTAAACATATATAGGTACCAGCAAAGACTCACCCTATCTGTATAAGGTATAGAGAACATGGAATCTACATAGACTCTAGAAGACTATCTTGCTAATGAAAACATTTTATTATTAAAACAATTACATTTATATAACCCAAACAATGAATTATATACTTTAATGAATTAATAAAATATTTTTTGCTGATAATGTCAGGAGACACAAACCAAGAGATATTTATAAATGTTTTGCAAGAACTCGACTACTTATTAGATGTGGCAAGTCAAGAAAAAAGATAAAAAAAAGATACCAAAGTTTCAGGATAAATGATGATGCAATTAAATCCAGCCTATAAATCAATAATAAATAATTAATCAATGAGAATGCAAATATACTAGGCAAACTACTACCCTGTAAATGTAAAGAAAAGGAAGCTTCAGTTAGAAAAGCGGTAAAGTGTAACGGTTAAGAATCCAGGCTCTGAAGTTAGAATTTTTGATTTGAAATCCAACTCAACCGAATGAACTCAGGGGATCACCTGCAAAGGGCCTTAGAAAACTTTGTAGGCTGATGGAAATGTTCTATATCTTGATTGGGGTGATAGTTATACGGGTATATATATTTGTTAAAACATAAAGCGAGTGCATTTTATTATATGTAATTATATATTAATAAAATTTATTAAAATGCCTTTTTAAAAAAATGGGCCATCTACACCAGCTCAGAAGGATGTGAGATTCAGTCTTTTCATTACTGATTTACTTCTGTCTGGAAGCCTGTCAGTTTCCATCAGTTGAATGTTTAGTAATAAATAATAATCAAACAATGCTTGAATAAAAATGTTAGTCTTTGAACCAAAATAAATTCGAAATGGATTCAAGATCCAGACACAAACAAAATGAAACTATAAAAGCTATTTAAAGAGGCTCTCAGTTTGAATTTAAGAAATATCAAAATCTTGCCATATTCCATTTCTAAGACCTTTCTCATCACTCAAAGGTATACAGTCTCAGCACCACAGGCAAAGTAGCTTATGGGAAGAGGCTACGTGGAAACTGGGTCTCTGGCAGGAGATTCACCTCTCATACAGCTCATCAGAAAGGTCATGTTGTGTTTCCAAAAGGAAACATTTCATATGGTAAAATCTAATCCCAAGACTTTTTGGATTCAGTCTTCACACACTTTTAAGCATGACTTTATTTGGTACCAGATGTAGTTCAGCCTGCATAAGATATCACGTCAAAATTATGTGGATACCATCTCCATTTTGAGGTTTTGCTGTGGAGAATAAAAAGGAACTCTCATCTTGAAAGTTCTGAAACTATGATCATTAATAAGAATGTGAATACCAGTGGGACCCTTTCTGTAAACCTGGCTAATTTGGTGGAAAGGAATGTTAGACACTAATGCAGTTTTTTGGGTGACTTCTGTCTGAGGCAATCATTTCCTTTAAGTAGACTGCATGACAAACATAGGGTGTCCCACTGCCATTCTCACTCCACTGCCTGCAGCTTACTCCTGCTCCCAGCAGATGTAGGAGGTTACAAGAGACAGAAGAGTTTACAGTGGTTTGTCAGAAGTCAAATGCTTCCTGGATAACTTCCTGCTTGGACTAGTTCCTCCTATACATTTTAACTTGGACATGTGCCTGGAACAAGGAAGACAGCATAGGTCCTTGCAAACTAGAACGCTGTAAGAACTTTCATTTAAATTGTCAGAACTCTAGAATAAGTGGAGTGTGGTAAACAGGCTATTCAACAGTGGAAGTGAAGGAAAGCTATCCAAGACAATTAGTCAGACGAGACATTTTAAGTCTTTAACTTTTAATCACATGTTACAGCTGAAACTTATTTCCCCAAAATGTTAAGCACAAAAAGCAGACTAATCAGGGAAATCTCTGTTTGAACCGGTTTTAGATACTAAGAGATTACTGTGAATTTCATTAGGCATAATAATGGCATTGTGATTAGTAGGAAAACACCCATATATTTAGAGATGGATTTTGAACTATATGAGGGTAAAAATAAAATGATGTTTGGGATTTGGCCTACAATACTGCAGAAAAGAAAGAGGGAGAGAGAAAACAAAAGAAACAAAAATTTGATAATTTTTAATCAAGATGGCATATGTGCAGGTTCACTATACTAAATTTGACTCTAAATATTTATTTCAAAATATGCTTGGAATTTTTCCTAACAAATTCTTGAGCAGGCTACAAAACTGTACACAGACCATAATCCCAATGTGTGCATATGTGTATATGTGAAAGAAAATACTGTAAAATATTACTTGTGAGTATTTATCTCTGGATGGTGAAATGCCAAAGATTTGTATTTTTTCCTTTGTAATTTTTAGTATTTTCCAATTTCTCTAAAATAAGCGTATTACTTTTAAAAGAAAACAATCTATTAAAAATATCACTATAATAGAATTCAGAAAATGTAGAGGAGATGATGTTATGAATCCATTTCTTCTAAACACGACTACTCTATGGTTGAGAAATGCCATTACAATTAATAGGAAAATGTCTCAGAGGCAAAAATATAAAAAGGCCAAGATTGAATAGTAATTAGCTATTATAATAAAATTGGTAGATTGTTTTGTGTTCAAGCAAGTGTTTGTTTTAATAAAGAATGGTGGTTATTATTAAGCAAACATATTTTCCCAGTGTATTGTTACTAAAATGACATTCTCAAAGCTTCTAATTACTTTTCTTTTAAAATCTCAGCTTTGCAAAATAAGGATTTTCCAATTGCTCCTCTATATTCCATTTTCTACAACTGGCCAGAAAACTTTAAGAATTAAATTAAGGCAAATGTTCTCTTCAATAAGGACCACAGTGCACTTATGTATTTATGCTTCAGAAGTAAAGAATTTTCCATTCTAGGTGTTAAAAATGTCCACTATCATGTCAATAACCCCCAGATACTTTGAAATTACTCTACAACGCTTTTATTCCCCCCATCCAGAGGGGGTAAAAAACTGTCCTTGATACAATTGCCAAGATCTTCCTACTACCTGAAATATAATGCCATAATCTTTACACTTACTGCAGATACGTGTACTACTAAGAATTTACCACAGAAACTTCACTTTGTTATGAATTGTGAACACATGGTACTTTCTGGCTAAGTGAAAAGGATACAATGTCAGCACAAGTCTCCTTCTTCACCCCTACTGTGTAAGCCACAAATATTGTTCCCTTGACAGTAAGCCAAAAGGAAGTTTGCTTTGCACCTTCTTATACTATACTTGGTAATAGTTCCAGATTATAGTTTAAATGAGAGTCATAAATGTAGACTAGTTCCACACAGTGCAACAAAATGGACACAAAGAAGATTAAAATTATAGGAGACCTTGATTGTTGCTTATGTTCCCCATTACACAAGGTCAAAGACTTGACTTTCCATAAGAGTTAATACTAAGACTTCACCCCCTTAAAATCCCAAGGAGAAATACAGGCAGCTGGGATATTAGAGGGTAAGAAGAGACCTGTGTATGGCTTCTAGTTTGGAGTAGTAGCCTTTTTTCTTTCTTTCTTTTGAAACTTATTCTCATCTATATGGAGTAGTAACCTTTTTGAAACTCAGGGAAGAAGGGAAGGGTTTGTGAACCCAACATTAACAGGAGTCGTGGTATCACTAAAACTCTCCATTCACAAGCATTCATCTGGAAGTCATTCTCTCATATCTTAGAGGCAGAGCTCTATCCTAAGTTTAAAGCTAGTCAGCTGCTACCAAGCATTTCAGATCTGAAAGACACCTCCTTGAAGAACATCCAATTAGTTTCGAACTATTTTTTTTTAAATCTCCAAACCCTTTTAAACAAAACTTCATGTAAAGACCAAACACAAAACAGAAGAAAGTAGAACTGCTCTTGTAGTGGGAAGATAAATGGGTGGGAGACCTACCTGCTTAGTTACCTTCTCCCCCTCCCTACAGGAGACAGCTCCTCAGCAGTAGAACCCCCAGGGCTCTTTGGAACAGTTTGAAAATCAGTCAATTTATAAGCCTAGAGAAGGATACGAAGAGGTATACAGAAAACTGATAATGCCAGTTATGTTTCTTTTAGTTGGAGCCGAGCGCCAAAGTGTGGAAGACAAAATATTAATAAAAATAACCACAATGTGGTGCAAATATAGACTATAAGATTGTATCTATAATATTGCACATCTATAAAAGTAAATATAATACAATCAAGTACTGAGTGGTAATGTGAGCAAATAAAAACAGATTTGATGAGGTTATGGGCTATTTCTGTTATTCTGAAATTATTTCTGCAATAAAATAATGTCTTTTAAAAAAGAAAGAAAATTATTTGCTCATTCTGCTCATTCAGTTGAGGAAATGAGGCCCAGATTTGACAAGGATCATGTACAAATACTCAAGGGCCTTGACCACAATATTTAGTCAACCTTTTATTTACAGAGGAATAATAGATGATAAAAACCACAGCTCTCAACTCCACCAAAACCTACAGTTGAGCTATCTTGCTGTTCACAAAAGCACAAATTAGGATTAGTTATGAGGACAGATTTTATGATATACTTTAGAATAAAAAGCATTGGGGTAGTCAAACATTTATTGACCAATTTATAATGGCCAAACTATTCTAAATGCTACATGACATAAACAGATAACACGGACATGGGCTGCTCTTCAAGAGTTTACAATGTAATGAGAAAGACAGAGGTAAATGACTCTTATTATATGGCACAATGAAATAAAAGCATGAACAACTAATTTCAACTTGGGACATGGAAGAAAAGGTCCTGGATCAAATAATGTGTGGTGAACTTTAAAGATTGAGTGTAAGCTCCCCAAGTGGCAGAGCCACTGCACAACTCCAAGAGATGACCTTACAAGGTGTCCCAGCTAGGTAGAGAAAGGGCAAAGGCCAGACCAAGGTAAAGATAAACATTAGCAAAGGCAGAACATAATGTTCAGGAAAAAGGTGAACTATTTGGTTCAGCTAAAATGCATAGAGCAGGAGACAAGATTGGCAATACCGGCTAGGGCCAGATTAAGGCAGGTTTTCAGACTAAGCCGGCTTACGTTGAAATGTTTAACTTGTACATCAGAAAAAGAAATCTAGAAGAAGTATGGAAATTGAGGAGAGAAAGACACTGGAGACAAGACCTGAATGAGAGAAGCCTTGAATCAGACATCAGAAATGAAAAGAGAACGTAGGGAGTAACAACAGGAGATATTGCAGAGGTCTTAGCAAGATAATTTATCACTTTCTGCATGGTCACCTGGTTTAAGGTGGTATGATAATCAAAATATTAGTTACATGATCCAGCTACTTTACAATTTGAGTAGATCTCATAACAAACCTTAGAACAAATATGCACATGCTCAGTACCTTCACTTTCCCAGGCCTGAAGCTGATCTTGATCCCTGGTAGCACTGCCCAGCACCTCTCGAGGGACAGGTTCCATTCGTGCATCCACCTTCTCTTGGTGAGAGGACTGGTTAAATCCTTCAATGGCCTTTTGGAAAAAGAAGTTCAGCTCTTCAAAGTTCATGGCCTGGAGCTCTGCATAAAGTTCTACCTGTTGGGCTTCTTCAAGCTCATTCCAGAAAAGCAGGAGGTGTTCTTGTCCAGCTTTGGACAACCTGAGTTTGAGGTCATTAACATTCATAATGCTCTTATAGTCAAGCTTTATGACAATAGTGGTATAATTTATGCACCTGTAAACCTAAAAGGCAAAAGGAATTAATAGCAGGTCAAAGTCCAACCTCCAAATTCGAAGGGTTTTTTCCCTACTAGAAAATAAGTACATTTTTAAAACTTGATATTAAGGAAATTAACTTCTGTCTTTCCATCACTCAATATTTGTAAGAGACTAAACCCGTAAGACAATAATATGTACCAGTCATTGCGTTAAGTACTTCACCTTCATGGTGGTGTTTAATTTTCAACAACTCTGTGGCATAGATACTATTATTATATTATCACTACTTTACACTTGAGGAAACTGAGGCAGAGAGAGGCCAAGCAAGCTGGCCAACTGGTGGAGCTGGGATGTGAACCCAGGCAGTCTGATTCCAGGGCTAAAACTCTTTACCACACTGAGATGCCTATGTACTACTCCTCGGATCACTGAACTACCACTGAAAGAATACTTAACTGCTTCAAATTTCATCTGTTCTTCTTTTATCTCTAATGATAGAAAACAACTCTGTTATGTTAAGAATACAGCAATATTCAGTAAGTTAGAACCGCCTATAATCATGAAAAGCACATTTCATTTCAACAGCAACTTCTGCAGAGAAGCAATAAAAAACACATCCGTTATGTCTACTCACTAAGAACTTGGACCCTAGAGACAAGCAATATATAGATAATAGTGAATCAGACAATGTTTTTTACAGAGCATTCTGTGATAATATAGTAAAATGTTAAACTGCATAGTGCTAAAAAATGAGAAAATGAGGAAATATTTAATCTACCAGGCTAACAGAGAAAAATGTAAGAGGAGGCAGTCATTGTCTAGAAAGAGTTCGCAAAAGAGGCGTGATTCTAGCTGTGCATCAAGGGTTTAGCAGACTATGTAGATAAGATTAGGAAACAAGCAGAGCCTGGGGGCCATGAGAAGCAAGCAGGGGAGGGAAGGCAGCGGTAAGAAAGTTAACTTAATGTCTTATGAAGAATGATGGGAAAGGGCGTAGGGTAGGGCTAGACCACAGAGAGCCTTGAAAACTAAGAAAAAAAATTTAGGCCTGATAGAATAATAGGAAGCCAGAAATAGATTACCAAACAGGGCAGTGTCACTATGCTTTGGAGAGATGAGAGAAAGGAGCAATGGCATAGAATAGATTGTAAGAAGGGACAACTAGAAGCAGGAAAACAAGTTGAAAGACAAATGCAGGTATAAAAAACCAAAGGCCTGAAGCAAATTAGTTGCAGAGGAAATAAGAGTGAAAGGGACAGATTTGAGGGTCACTGTAAAGAATCCCTTGGATGTGAGGGATAGAGGAGGAGCAGGTCCAAAGAAATAACCCACTTCTCCTCCCAGAGGAATAGTGAAAAGCCATTATATGTGGTAGTTCAGAGCACAATTTCTAGGTTTAGCTGAGTCACTTAACTTCCCCATGCCTCAGTTTCCTTTCCTGCAAAATAAGATTAATACTACTATCTACCTCATCAGCACCATAAATATCAAACACCATTTAGCAGCTCAGGTCAAGAGAACCTACATCTGTGTGTTCCCTCAGATGATAATGACACTTAGCATTTACATATCACAGGGTGGCAGTACAACTCGAATTGCTTTATAGATACTAGTTTATTTAATCCATAAAAAAACTCTAAGATACTGGTATTGGGATTATTTTACAGAGGCAGAGAGAACATACCCAAAGCCCCAGTGTTGCTATTTCTGTTGAATGGCTGTGGGCCCACAAAAAACCTCCTCACTTCTTTATGTAAATAAGTTACTCCTAAAAATTTCCTTTTAATGTGCAAATGTATGTTAACAGATAATTTAGGAAGGAAAATTATTTAACTTTCATGTGCCATTATTAATTCATTCAACAAATATTTAGTGAGCACTTACTATTCACCAGATACTATGTGGGTGATAGTCACAAAGTGAAGAAAGTGACAACGTGCATGCGTACTTCCAGTGCAGGAGACAAAACATAAAATGTCAGGTAGTACTATGAGACAAGGCTGTGGAGAAAAATAAAGTGGGATAAGGGGCTAAAAGAGCAACAGGCGTGATGGTGGGTATTTTAGACAGGGTGGTCAGGGAGGGCCTCTGTAGAACTGACATTTGAGAATACACCTGAATGAAGAGGGGGGCAAACCAAGTCAGTATCTCAGGGAGGCACATTCTAGGTAGAGAAAGCTGCAAGGGAAGTAGTCCCAAGACAGCAATGTGCTCGGTGTGTTCAAGGAAGAGCAAGAGAGTCGATGCAGGTGGAGCCGAGTGGCTAAGGCAAATGATGACTGGAAATGAGGCAGAAGAAGCGAGCAGAGACCAGATCAAGTAGGGCCTTGTGGTCAAGGTAAGGACTGTGGGGTTTTGGAAGCCACTGGAGAATTTGGAGCAGGGGAATATTATGGTCTGATACAGGTTATAAAAGGATTGTTCTGCTGTACTGTGGGGGAAAAAAAGGACGATAATGAAGGCAAAAGTAGAAACAGGCAGGCCGGGCGTGGTGGCTCACGCCTGTAATCCTAGCACTCTGGAAGGCCGAGGCGGGTGGATCGCTTGAGGTCAGGAGTTCCAGACCAGCCTGAGCAAGAGCGAGACCCCATCTCTACTAAAAATAGAAAGAAATTATCTGGACAACTAAAAATATATATAGAAAAAATTAGTCAGGCATGGTGGCACATGCCTGTAGCCCCTGCTACTTGGGAGGCTGAGGCAGTAGGATTGCTTGAGCCCAGGAGTTTGAGGTTACTGTGAGCTAGGCTGATGCCACAGCACTCTAGTCCAGGCAACAGAAGTGAGACTCTGTCAAAAAAAAAAAAAAAAAAAAGAAAGAAAGAAAGAAAGAAACAGGCAGAAGTTAGAGAACTACTACTGTAATCTAGATGAGTGATGATGATGGCTGAGAGTGGTAGTGAAAGTGGATTCTAAAGGTGGTCCTAAATGATTAGGTAATGGATTGAATTCGTGGAGTGAGAGAGAAAGGCAGGAATCAAGCAACGATGACTCCAAATAGTGGTGTCATTCACTGAGGACGGGGAAATGCTACGACAGGGAGCAGGTTCAGGGATATGTGTAGAGAGTGGGGAGAATCAATATCGCATTTTTGGTCATGTTACGTTTAAGATGCCCATTAGACATCCAAATAGAAAAGCTGATGAAAGAGCAAAACATAGTAGTCTAGACTTAAGAGGTCATACCAGAATTAAAAATAAAACTTTCAAGGTCATCAGCATACATGACCTAGTTACAGACTGAATGTGATCCTCTAGGGAGCATACACAGATACAAAAGCAAAGAAGTCAGAAGACAGCCTTGAACACTCATTAAGGCATTAAAAGGCATTTCTATTTATATAGGTTTCAAGAGTTATGATGCTATTGTTTGTCATTTTTTAAGTCACATAAAAGGCAGTTAAGAGGAATAGATTTATATTAAATCATTTTCCAAGGAATGAGATCTTTCCTAAGAGTTCATCTATACTACTACTTTTGCCCAGATTTAAGAAAGTATATAATGGTGGGAAGATCAGCAGGGAACAGAAGAATAGGAAGTCCTAGTTGTTGGTCCCTCCCTATCGGGTCAAAGACCCTATGCATATCATTTTACCTCCCTGTGCATACACTTCCTCATGAAGGTAAGACAACCAACCTTTCTCTCATACTCTCAAGAGAGTCAAGAGTGGAGAGCACGCTGTCTACTAAAAAGCATATGCAAATATATTATAAAACTTTTCCTTAAGAGTTATTAGATACCCATCCGCCTTCAGATGCTTGAGAAAATGGATCCATGAAAATAAGAGAACACATAGGTTCAACTTTGATATCTGGGCCTAAACCACCAGTGGTCTGCAAAGGTTGACAAGATACCACGTGCTCATTTACATGTGTAATGTTCATAATATGAAAACCATACTTGAATTTTGGACAAACATAATCTATCTATGATGTTTATCTGAGGTAGATATAAGCACCTCCATGCTATAAAAATAGTACCATATTTCACATTAAACCTAGTAAGAGATGAATGTGTGTGTAATGATAAGGAGCAATGAATCGGAAAGTTAAAGATAAGGATTTTTATTTTGACAACCAAAATCTGAAAAATTGGCCCCTGAAATTATGACAAAATTTGGTATATGCCCATAGCCTTATGCAAAATTTGGTATATGACCATAGCCTAATAAGTGACAAATTTAATAATAGTTCACCATTATCAATATTAGAATTTATATACCAGTATTAAAGAAATCCAGTATTTCCCCCTCCTTTTCTGTTCTCCTCCCCACCTCTATCTGTACCGCTATACATATGCACCCCAAATGGATAAGTAAACCTCTCAGAGCTTTTGAAAATCAACCACTAACTGAATCCTATATATGCTTGGCAGCATAGCCTATGAAGTGTTTCTTAGTCCCAGCTAAGTGAGCCAACTGACTAATTGTGAAGGAAAAGACAACTGCCTTGAGTTTCCTGCAAACCCTTGGGTTCACACTCAGTGAATTTCACTTGAAAGGCCTTAAACTTTTGCACCACATAATGACACACGTGTGATCATAATCACTATTACCTGATTTCAGATTTTGTAAACCATGTACAAATAAATATAGCACAGCATCAGGCCAAACTTGATAAAATCTTCAAGAAGCCATATGTTCAGCATGTGTGCTCTCAGCCCTCCAATACCACCAACCTTTTGCTTGGCAAAATGAGGGGAAACCCAGAAATTTCAATCCTCTCTCACTCTCAGTATTAAAACAAAACAAAGTAGCAAGCAAGCAGGTTTTGTCCTACTGTCTGGTCCCCCACAAGTATCTCCTGTCCTTCTTGCCAGCACTCCCAATTCGTTTCCTCATACATTGAAGACACACCAACTCGCTCCCACCTGACAGTCCCAACGACCGCTTGTCCCCACTGAAGGCCCCCAAAACTTGGTATAACTGTCCACAAGGCTCTTGCCTGAGAACCTCAAGGTCCCTATCGCCCACCTAGGGGAGGCCCCACTCCCAACCCAACCGCCTTGACGATCCCCTCTGACTCCAGATACTGGCTCAAAGCTCCTTCCCCAACGCCACCAGTCCACCTCAGGGGGAGCCCCCATCCCATTCCCGGCCCCTTCACCCACCGGCAGCCCAACCCACACACGCTCCAGCGGGGTCGCCAAGGGCAGGGTGCGACTGCGAGGCGCACGGGTAGGGTGTGGGCGTGCAGGAGGGATCCTCTGCGCGTGCCAGGCTGCCAGCGTGTCACATACGTGAGACGCGTATCCACGTCTGCACGCGTGGTCGTGGGAGCGTGTGTGTGGCAAGACCGGGCCCTACGCCCGCCCGGATCTCAGGCCGCTGCCCTCTTACCCCACCGGGAGCCCCTCACCGTCCTCGGCAGCTGCGCCTGGCTCGGGCTCCTTCCGCACGGCCAGTCATCGGCGTACCGCACCCGCTTGGAATATATACCCTCATCCGGGAGGCCGGGGCGGTAGGGCGGGCCGGGAGCGGGGGCCGAGGGGAGCGCCAGCCCCGGCCACCCCGCCCCTCTCGCCGCTCCTAGTGGCTGCCAGCTGGGGGAGGAGCGGAAGCCAGCAGCCCAGACACGTCAGCGCCTGGAGCGCAGGCGGCCAGGCGGGCGCCGGGGCGGGGCGGGGCTTGGCGCGTCACTCATTCTCTGGCCCAATGGGGACGGCCCCGGGAGTCCTGTCAGCAGACGGCCCCGCCCCTCCAGCGCTCTAGGTCTGGGTGGGAAGGGGTGTCAGCTGCGTGCGCTTGGAGGGCAGAGGCCCGGCCCCGCTAGGGTACCGCTGGGCGGGTCCCAGGAACCTTGGGTTGTGCCGCTCTTAGTCGTCCCGTTGGCCCAGCGGCGCGGGGGACACGCCCTGTCCAGAAGCGGGCCGCGGAGTTGGGCAAGGAGCTGTGTCCTCGGTGGCGGATTTCTGAACACCCACGCGGGTGGTTGGGAAAGAGCGGCGGGTTTCTCTGCGGAGAACTCTTTGGGACGGGCCTGGCGCGCTCTCTGACCTTGGGCAAGTTATTTCATCTCGAGTTCGCCAGATGCCTGGCAGGGCCCCTAACTCGCTCTCTGGTGGGGTTTTGGATTCCAAGCGGGTGAAGCCAGGCCAGTTTCCTTTTGCACAAGCAGACACAAAAGAAAAGAGGAAATGGCAAGCAAAGGTATTAGATAACCTGAGCTAGTAATATGCGCGCCAATGAGAGTGAGCCCAAGTTCAGCTTTGCCTGTCTGTGGACTTAACCTCGCTGGGCCTCAGTACTCTGCGAGAAGATAGTGGTTGGACTGGACGACCTCCAAGGCCATTCCAGGGCCAGTATTTACTGTCCTGTTATATAACCTAATGCGGGTGTGCTTGCGCAGGTTATATATTCAGTACTACACCTTTAGAAGTTGTGTTTACATTTAAAGTTGTGTTGCATTTTGCACAGTTTTTGCAAGAAGTCCAGTATGTTAAAGTGCCAAAAATACCTAGATTTAACATAGAACCAAAGAAATTCAGGCATTTAGATGCCTTTCTTCTACTTTCTTGAGTGCAAGGGCCTTTTCATTTCTTTTATCAGTTGCAAAATCACCCACCACATCAAGTAACAGCAGCAAAACTTAAACTTAGTAAGTAATGCTGATAGATTTACATTCAGGAGATTCAATACTCTCCATCTTTCATGATCCCAGAACTTCATTCATGTATTGGAAAGCTTTATAATGTAGCAATTGGGTAAGAGCAGGGGATCTGAAGACAGAATTCCAGCTTCTTTATTGCTTGTGATCTCTGGCAAGTAAGTTAGTTCTTGTGCATCAGTTTGTTCATCTATAGAATACAAACAATAATAAAAATGCCATTAGGACTGTTGTGAGGATTAAACCAATCAATACAAATAAAGTATATAGAACAGAGTAAACACTAAATAAATTTTAGTTATTGTTGTTTGTTGAGCGCTTATTCTATGTTGAAAAATTTGAACTAGGAGACCCAGATTCAAAATCATAGTTCTAGACTTACTAGCTGTGTGACTTTGAGCAAGTCGTTAAACCTCTCTAAACTCCAATTTCCTCCTTTATACAATGAAGATAATACCTACTTCATATGAGTGTAGTAAAAATTAAGTGAGAAAGAACCTAAGATAGTGCCTGGACTATTACAGGCATTCTGTAAATCTTAGATGAATGCCTTAATAAAGAGCAAAGTCATTGTTTTAAAACTATTTAAAGAAAAAAGGTAGAAATGGAGTCCAGCACAAATGTATTGTAAAATCAAATTTTTACTTTTATCTTTATTGCTATTTTTTTTTTCTGGTTACTAGACAAAAGAAGAGCCTTAACCTCATCTTACAAGCTAAATGTCCAGCTACTTTTACACTAAAAAGTTATTTCTGCCCTTCAAAATACTTTTTATATATGTGGTCTTTATTTCCTACCCTCTGCAAGGTTTCAGTGTAATCTTAGAATATACATGTGGTCTTTTACGAGCTGATTGAAGAGAACAAGGCCAGAATGCTCACCCCACCTATGATTATTTAACATTACATTAAAAGTATCAGCTAATGCAATTAGACAAGAGAAATTATAAGAGGCTTAAGAATTAGAAAAAAAATAAATAAACCTACTTTGACTTTCAAATGACATGAGATAATACCTGGAAAACCCTAGACAGTCAATAAGACTAACAAACAATAAAAGATTTCAATAAGGTAGCAGGCTATAAAATGAGCATATAGAAATCAATAGCTTTCATATAGACAAATTATAAACACTTAGAAGATATGATGGTAGAGAAAATCCCATTTACAATAGCAACAAAGAAAATTAAGAATGTGCTAAACCTGTGTGAAAACTGTAAAACATTCCTGAAAGCCACCCAACATACTTGATCAAATGGAAAAATATCTCTTATTGATTCTTAAATTACACTCCATGTTAAATTATGAATTTATAAATTAGACAAAATTGATAGTAAAGTTCTCATGGAAAACATGCAAGAACAGCTTGGAAAACACTGAAAAAGAAATGCTGTAATAGGAAGCCTACCTACCAGATATTAAAATATTCCATGAATCCTCTATTATTAAAAAAATGTGCTGGTACGTGAATAAATAGACCAGTGGAATTGACTAGAAAGTACAAAAATGAGCCCAAGTGCATATGGAAATTTACTATATTATAAAGGTGGCATCTTAAACCACCAGAGCAAAAAAAAAAGGACAATAATAAATAAATGGGACACCTGCATAGCCACTTGAGAAGAGATAATACCCAATCCATACTTCATATCATTTATAAGAATAAACTCCAAATAGATCAGAGATCTAAGTGTAAAATACGAAATCATAGAAGTACTAGAAGAAAACATGGAATACTATACAGCTGACAAAAAGAAAAAGAATGAGACTAATATGAACTGATACAGAGTGACTTTGAGGATGTATTGTTACATGAACAAAAAAAGCAAGGTGCAAAAGAGCATACATAAATGAAAGAAGGAAAAATAAGAAAAATATACATCCATCTGCTTATTTACAAAAAAACCCAAAACACCAGTGTGATTAGTTACCTGGGGGCGGGGAGGGGGGGTATGAATCAAGTGGAAGGAGGGAGGGGGTGTGGTATGTCTCTAAATATAACTCTCTGTATAGTTTTATTTTTGGAACAATGTTAATGTTTTACATATTATTCAAAAAGTGAAATAAAATGAACAAGTGGGGCGGGGGTCAAACCCTGAAATAAAAAACAAACAAAAATAAATCAACCTAACAGTATCTTAAATAGCATGACTTCTCTGAAGGGGACCCCAAGGAACTAACTCAAGTAACTTTTGAACACAGTATTTTTTTAAAAAATTTATTGAAATTGGCTTATAATAAGCTATAGATATTTGAAGTGAATAATTTAATGATTTTTGACATACGAATATATCCATGAGTGCAGTGTGTTAACCATAGACTCTGAATTTAAAGACAAAAAGAACTGTAAACAAATATTAAACTCTAGTTAGTAATTTTCACAGTGATATGGGTTAGCAATTCTGGAACTATTTTGCATGTGTTGTGGATGTCAGTAAATGACTAAATATATGGAGGATAATGGGATACTATTCTTTTACTATTACAGAAGAAAATTACAAATATGGAAAGGGAAAGAGACTAGAATTAATTCCTTAGTGCCAGATTGGAGTTGAATTTATCAGTATTAACTCATGGTTTTTGATCTAAATACAGAAACAGATACAGATATGTGTGTATATATGATAGAAATGTACATATAAAAATTTAGCTGGCAGCAGTGGCTCATGCCTGTAATCCTAGCACTTTGGGAGGCTGAGGTGGGAGGATCACTTTAGGACGGATGTTCAAGACCAGCCTGGGCAACATTGGGAGACTCCATCTCTACAAAAAATAATTTAAAAAATTAGCCAGAGGCAGTGATGCATGTCTGTAGTCCTAGCTACTCAGGAGGCTGAGGCAGGAGGACCCCTTGAACCTAGGAGTTCAAGGCTGCAGTGAGCTATGATCACACCATTGCATTCCAGCTTGAGCAGACAGAGTGAGACCCTGTCTCTGAAAAAAAAAATGTATATATATACATGTTTAGAGATGTATGTGTACATTGTACATACATACTTCTCAGTTGTATTTCCTAAGAGGGGCTAGAAATGAGCACTCCTAGCAATTGCAATGAGCATACCTATCACCCAGATCTAGTTTCTAAATATCATTACCCTCTAAAAGGAAATAGTGCTACTTGAGAAATGTGTGATTCCAGAGCTGGACAGGAAAAGTCCAGGTAGGTCAGAAACTTCTCGTAGTGTAAGAAAGTACCCCCAAACTAATGGGGGCATGTAAAATTGAAACAGAAACCATCTTTAAGCCAATAAAACAATTTGAGCATCAAAGCTAAAACATTATAGGCCGGGCGTGGTGGCTCACGCCTGTAATCCTAGCACTCTGGAAGGCCGAGGCGGGTGGATCGCTCGAAGTCAGGAGTTCGAGACCAGCCTGAGCAAGAGTGAAACCCTGTCTCTACTAAAAATAGAAAGAAATGATCTAGCCAACTAAAAATATATATAGAAAAAAAAAATTGGCCGGGCATGGTGGCACATGCCTGTAGTCCCAGCTACTCGGGAGGCTGAGGCAGTAGGATCGCTTGAGCCCAGGAGTTTGAGGTTGTTGTGAGCGAGGCTGACACCACGGCACTCACTCTAGCCTGGGCAACAGAGCAAGACTCTGTCTCAAAAAAAAAAAAGAAAAAAACATTATAAAAATGATTTATTACCCATTGAATAAAATAAGAGTTCATAGGGCACACTGATATAGATAAATAAACAAATAAATGACAGAGAAGGGAAAGCACTTCCTTTCAGCAGAGCACCAACTAATAAATGTAGAAGAAATGATGCAGTTAGAAATCATTATAGTACTATTATAGATTCAGACAAGAATCATCAATGGGTGCTAAAAACCAGTGAGTGGAACTGGAGTTATGGACAGGATATTTGCAGTTTTAAAGTATCTTCCCACAAATTATTTATTAATTACAAAGGGAAAATATTAATTTGCCAGAGGAGAAACCTGATGGACATCATCTTAACCAAATGAGCAAAGTTAACATCATCGGTGATGGGAGAAGCTGACTTCATGTGCTTCTTGATCTGATTCCCTGAGGATACAATATCCTTCTTTGCCCAAAAATGCATATCCTCAATCTAATCATAAGAAAAATTAGACAAACTGAGACTGCAGATTTGTTAAAATAACTGGTTTACTCTTCAAAAACGTCCAAGTCATGAAAGACAAATAAAGGCTGAAAAACTGACCCATATTAAAGGAGACTAAAAATACATGCCAATGTGATTCTAGATTGTATCCTACAATTAGAAAAAAGACATAGCCATAAAGGACATTATTGGAATAATTAACAAAATTCAAATATGGATTTTGGACTAGATAATAGCATTGTACTAATGTTAGATTTTCTTATTTTGATCATTGTGCTGTGATTATGTAAATGAATGTGTTCTTAGGAAACATACACTACAATATTTAGGGGTAAAGACGTATCACGCCTGCAATTTATTCTTAAATAGTTCAGAAAGAAATATATGTGCATGCACATGGTGGAGAGGAAGAAATTTGGGAGGTACAGTAAATAATAATAAAGCAAATGGAGGAAAATGCTAACAATTAGTGAATTTGGGTAAAGGGTATATAGAACTTCATTGTATTGTTCTGCAAGTTCTCTGTAAAATTGAAATTATATAAAAATTGTAAAATACAAAAGATTAAAATACACCTAATGGTAGAATTCTTCATTGTCAGTCCAAACACAAAAGAAAAGCTTTTTTGATAAATTTCAGATTAATATGGGTGCACAAATGCTTCAGTTACATAAATTGCCTTTGTACCACCGAGTCAGAGCTACAAGCGTGCCCATCCCCCAGACAGCATGCACCACACCCATTAGAAAATCTTTAACCCACTGAGCACACACCTCTGGAGGAAAAGGATTGAAGAAGGGTGTGATAGTCAGTGTAGTTTGCCTGCCCTGTGCTACATGCCCTCTGGCGTCCACTCAGAATGCCACACCACTTGAGAAGCTGTAAATGCCACCAGCAGTGCTGTTTATGGTGGCATCTGTGCGTCCTTTGGACAGGAATAATGATTAAGTGTTTTTCTCTGAGTCTCAACTTTCCAGTTGGAAACAGTGAGGCTTAGATGAAGAGTATAAGAACTTGTACACGGTGAAGATTGCCTGGAATCCCTCTGTGTTTATATGTGGATGTCCCTGAGACCAAACTATTCTCTTAAGAGCAAACAGGCATATTTTCAGCATTCAATAAAGAACAAATTGATGTTTGTTCAAAATCTGTTTATTGGGTTATTCTGTGCTAGACCTTGTAACAGACACCATGGGGAATCAAGAGTCTGTGTCCTCAAGGAATTTATAGGGCAACAATAGAGATAGAAGAGATGTTCCTTTTTCAAGATAAAGAGCAGTAAGTGCCATAGTGAATGCACAAATAAAGGATTTAGGATCTCAGAGGAGGGAGAGACTAGAGGAATGAAGTTTCCCAAAAGGATAGCCCAATAGGGTTTGGGAAAGAGGTGGGAGGTGAGGGACAGCCTTGCTCCTTATAGGAGGCTGCCCTTTGATACTCAGCCTGGTGACGGAGGCCTTTACATGTTTTCCCACTGGCAACACCATCACCTTTTCTAATTCCTGCTGCCTTCTTAATAAAAAAGGACCAAGGAATCTGTACTCAGGTAAAGAACTTAGGAAGTGAGATATCTACCTAGGGGTTGCTATTAAATAAGATGTGAAATTTGAAGCAACAAAAAGGGAATATTTACCAAAAGGTATGTATTTTCAGTAGTATGTTATGATCTCAGCTTGATTTTTAAAAAGATAAATGGATAATACTTTCATCTATTAGACAGCTAGATGATAAATGATAGATAGATAGAAAGAAAGAAAGAATGGGTAGATAGAAGCTGTGAAACCTAGAAAAAAGTCACCTAAATTCCCTGAACTTCAGTTTTCTCATCTACAAAACTAAGGTAATAATACATTCCACAAAGTTGGAAAGAGAATTGAAAGAGAAAATGTGTAGCACACAGTAGCTATTCAATAAATGTTAGGTGAACAAATGAAAGACAGAAGAAAAGAAAGATGAAAGAGAAAGAGAGAAAAGAAGTGAAATGGAATAGTCCTCCATTAAAAATACAGAATCATCAGCTCTCTGGGAGGGCGAGGGGGGAGGATCACTTGAGCTCAGGAATTCAAGACCAGCCTGAGCAAGAGTGAGACCCCGTCTCTAAAAAAAAAATAGAAAAATTAGCCAGGTGCAGTGGCGGGGCCCTATACTTCCAGCTACTTGGGAGGCTAAGGCAAGAGGATCACTTGAGCCCAGGAGTTTGAGGTTGCAGTGAGCTATGATGACGCCACTGCTCTCTAGCCAGGGTGACAAAGCAAGACCCTGTGTCAAAAATTCAGAAAGACATACAACAGTATGTTTTTTCTTTTAAGAACAATGGAATTATGGTGATTTTTATATTCTTTTGGATGCTCTTTGAGAAGTATTTTCCAAATTTGCTACAGTGGAAATTATTTTATAATTTGGATAATATATAATTTTTAATTTCAGAAAAGAAGGTATGTTAACAACTAGAAGAGCTGCTTGCTTCTTTTTCCCTGCTATTGTGCCAGACATGTGCCAGTCTGTCCATACTCCCTTGCACATCCAGTGATGATGCATCCAGGTTTTTCTAACAGTGGATTGAAAGTGAGCCTGGCTATACCAGAGTTGTCATCCCTCCACTGTCCTGAATGCAATAGCCTCAGCTAGTCCACAGAACTTTTAAGAATGCCCAGCTTATTCCCCAGCAGTAGACACGATGCCCCAAGAGAGTCTAGCCCAGCTCAAGTCTCAGTTCAAGGCAAGATATGAGCATTAGTGAGATCACCATTTCCAAGAGCCTACAAACAAATGGGCGGTGGAGGGATTAGGGCTTTGACTTTCCTGCTGACAGTTTCCTAGGACATGAGTATTTCTTCCTCCCAGGAGATCATCCTGACTTAGCTCACCACTCCTCCCACACTAGAGATTTTCTGTAGCTCAGGGTGTGTTTTGAAATACTGTGAAATGACAAATACACCATATGAAATGACAAATCTTTTTACTCAGTGTTTTCCACATCCTCTCAAATAAAGTATATGCAATCCTTCAGAGGATGTTGATCTCTAAAGTTGTCAGAGAGGTCTTTGTGCATCTACAGTGGGTGGGATGCTGGGGGTGATATACAAAAATGAGTAAATGTACAACCCCTCAAAACTGTAACCTCAGAAGTGGATATGGAGCAAAATGGAATGAACTGGAGAGTAAGCATCTAAAAGTGTGTTGGTGTGTGATAATTACGGAGACACACAGCCTCAGGACTCCACACTGAGGTCTGGTTTTTATGGTGTGAAGGAGTGGACTTTAAATTCCATTCCTGCGCTGTTGGCTAGAGATTATCTGATCTACCTCTCTTAATTCATAGATAAGGAGACAAAATTTCTCCTAAGCGAAGTGGTTCACTGAAGCCCAGGACAAGCAGTTAAAAAGCAGAAGCAAGATTAGAAGTCAATCTATTGCTATTTAACAGGGTTTCTCTGGAGGTAATGAGTGTAAAAATAATCCAATCATTAAAAATCTTAACCACCATAATATATGATTCCATATTTTCTTCTCTTAAAGCTACAGGGCTCATTACCATTATGGATTGTAGGTCAAATATTTAACACCTGCTCTCAGGAGCCCACTTGGCAGGCTCTTTCCAATGCAAGTAGCCACTCAGTGATGCTGTCTCCAGGGGAAATTCCTCAGAAACTCAGCCTGGGATGGCATCTGACCTACACCGAAACTAGAAGGGCAACATTGTTCCAAACCTGCCTCTCCACCTATCTGGTCATTGTTCAGACACCACCTCTGCTTAGCTGTCGACCTTTCATAAAATGGTTTCTCAGATGTGGATTATCTCTCATAACATGGTTTTCATGATCAGGTTTCTCAGCTCTACTTTAAGTGCAGTATGTTTGAATTTATTGTGCATTTTATCTCTGATGCTTCTCAACTCAATACAAGTGACACACACACAAGGTGTATCACAAGTTATTTTTGTTGGAGATACTTCCTAGTCACCTATTCCTTCTTTATGAATCTTTGACAGATGAAATTTGTTTTATATTTTCCGGGCAATATCTTTAAGGAAAAGATCAAAATGGGATGTCACTTCTAAAATATCTCAGGTACAGCAAGAAATTCCTCAATATTTCTTGCTCTAGGCCCATTATCTCCCCTTGGCCTGTGTTACTTGATATTAATGGAAGAAAGAACTGGTGTTGCAATAAAAGCCTGGCAGTGGTAACTGGCTTGATGTCAAAACTGAAGTATAAAGGTGTGGCTTCAAAACTTCCCTGGGTTCTCAGAGCTGCTGGGCAATTATTTCCCATGTTCCCATACAACATTCATTTATTCATTTAATTTGTCTTAGACTGCTTAGCATAATAGGCAAGAACATGAACTCTGAAGCCAGCAGCATGCGTTTGAATCTTGGCTCTGCAGTTACTAGCTGAATGACCTTCAACAAGTTAATCGGTGTCTCTGTTCCTCATTTCCCAATCAGGGATAATAATAGGACCTACCTCCTAGGGTTGCTGTGAGGATTAATATTTTTAAAGTGTTTAGAGCTGTTTCTGACACAGAATAAGAGCTCTGTAAGTTTTTGCTTAAAAAATAATATTTGCTAAGTTTGGCTTATTGGGTATCAGGTATTGAGAGTAGAATGGTGTGGGTTTGGACAGGGTTGTATAATCTTACCCTCTCCTGAGTGTGGTCAGGACCTGGGACTTGCTTCTAACTATTAATAGTAGGATATGGAAAAAGCGATGGGCTATATCCCCTGGGCACATTCTGCTTTATGACAAAGGTGAGAGGATGCCACTCCCAAGATAGCGTTACATTATGTAAGAGTCTTTCTTGCCAGCAGACTCACTTTCACCACTCTGCTGGCCTTGAAGAAGCAAACTGCCATGTCGTGAATAGCCTCTGGGAAGGACCAGGGCAGAAAACCTCATGCAGCTTCTAGGAGCTGAGAGTAGCCTCCAGCCAGCAACAATACAAACCAACAATAGCAAAACAATGACAACAACAAACCCTGAAGATTGCAATCCTGCACATGCAAGATGACAGAGTGAGCTTGAGAGTGGATTCGTCTCTAATCGAGCCTCCAGGTAAGAAGGCATCAGAGCTGCCACCTCGACTGCAGCCTGGTGAGACTTTGAAGCAGAAAACCCAGGTAAGTCCTCGACCAGCTAAACCACCTAAGCTTGATTGCAGCCTTGTGAGAGACCCTGAACCAGAGACTCCTGTAGGTGAACAGATTGGAGACAAACACACATGCTAGCTGTTCTGACTTGAAGTAAATCTCTACCAGACAAATACTATGTATTTCTCTAGTTCACTTATTTTGCCCTTTTCCTACATGACTATTTCACATCTTTTCTCTCTCATACCTCTGTAATCTTCTCCCCCATGCTCACTCTCAACACATAACCTTTCTTCTCCTTTCATTGAGAAAAACAAAAGCAATCAGAGAACTTCCACAAGCTCCCACCACTACAATCACCCATCTACTTCTATCTGCGCCCATATTTTTATCTTATCTCCAAGTGCTTGGGATAAAATATCCATGGCCCAATCCCTCTACCTGTGAGCTATTATTAATAGTAGATCCCACCCCCTCATGCCTACTCAAGGACATCATTCCAGGACTTGAATTCTTACTAGGTATCTCAAAATTAGCATGTCTTTAACTGGGCTCCTGATTGATTCCTGTACCTTTCCAAAACAAAACTGCTTCTCTTTTATCTCTGTGGTTTCTCAGGCCAAAAATCTCCAATCTATAATAAATCCCACAGGCTTTATCATCAAAATATATCCAGAATCCTATCAGTTCTCACCATCACTTTCTCCCATCCCCATCTCTTACCTGGATTACAGTAGTAGTCTCCAAACAGGTCTTGCTTCTACCTTTGCCCCTTTTAAGGCCATTCTGGGTATAATCAGCAGCCAGAATAATCTCTAGAATTACATCATTCCTCTGCTCAAACCCTTCTAATGGCTTTCTGTCTCACTTGGGGTAAAATGCAAAATCATCAACGACCATAAGGTCCTACAGGATCTATTCCCCCCAACACTTGGCCCACTCCTTCCATCTCTCTAACTTCTCCCCTTTATGTTCTCCACATTCTCCTGCCCCTGTTTGCCAGACTCCAGCAAGACTGGCTCTTAGAATTTGTTCTGAGAGCAGTGGGGACCCCTGCTGGGTTTTTATAAGCCATCCTTCTGTCTTCTTTGCCTATAAAGTGAAACAAAATATAGACGGTTAATATCCCAGACCTGCATACCCTATGGGTATCAGGCCCTTACGTTACAAAATTGCTATGATTGGCCTTGCTGACCCAGCAAAGGTACAAAGGATCCCTTAGGATCCAAGTTGATGCTACTTCAGACTCCTTTCTTATTTTCCTTTTTGTAATGAAAAATTAAAAGCAGAAAATTCAAAGACCTGAAACTTTTAGTATTTTTAAAAGACAAAAATTAGATTCTTAATTTTTTTTATCATACAAGTATTATATAACATTAAAATCTGAAAAGAGAAAAAGAAGGAAGGAAGGAAGAAAATCACCCCATGGGCTTACTACCTAAAATAATTCCTACTAACACTTCAGTATGTTTCTTTACAGACTAGAAATTCTAAGTACTTTACAAAGAGTATTTACTACCATTTGCAGCAACCCTCCCAAGGGGCGTGAGAGGCACGGTGACTTCATGCAGTTCACCACACCCTGCCCTGGCTGAGCTCATTTCTCACCCGCAGTTTTAGAAAGACACCCTGGGGTTTGCTCATGAGCCCGTGGCCTTTCTGGTTTTTCACTGGGGTAACTTCTGACTGGGTTTGTCTTGGCTGTAAGGCTCCTTTTTAAAAAATAATCTGGATTCTTCTCTTGACGGAAAAAGAATAAATTTAATTGCATGTATGCCTAGCAGTTATAATGAATGTGTGATAAAATATAAACAGGCCACCCAAGAATAGAATGAATTCTCTTGACTGAAGTGAACATACAAGATTTTTCTTCCCCTCACCGGAACATCACATTAAATTACATAATGATGGAATTCTACAGATGTCTGTTTGTTTTTTAAAGATTGATGTGTCCTTTAATTTATCTATTTGTCACTGAATACTATTCTATTAGTGTTAGGTTTTATTAAGTTCGATTGTAACTAATAAAAACGTTGTAATTTTACTTGGAGGTCATTTTTGTTTGAATAACTTTAGAAGTTGTTATTTATTATTGTTCATAAAAATACACCTTTAGGCTATAATTTAGTACACAAAAATAGTAATTTGCTAAAAAGTAATATAGGAATATAAAAATATGCAGTAAATGGAACTTTCCAAATGGCAGTTGGTGACTCTCTGACATAGCATCAATGATAGCTGATTTGGATTATTTTTGGAATGAGAGAGGCATACATTAAATTAATAATGTAAAATATTTCCAATTATGTGCTTGAAAGTTTTCTGATCACAAAAATTAAGATCATTTCTAGTAATTATTTTGGTCTTTTTTTATCCCTTTATCTTTTCACAATTGATAAGTAAAAGTATCAATGAACTAAGCATTACTTATTGTTATAAGATTGGCAGATTTCCAGAATTTCATTATTAACTATAGTGACTTGCCATTTGTAAAGCACAGTGAAGTAAATTTTGGATTAGTCCAAAATTGGTTTAAATAATGTATGCAAATCCTTTAGTGATTTATAACTATAGAAAAATTTATATTGTGTCTTAGATGCATATTGTGAAACATTAGGTCTAATTTATAACCTTTTTAAAAATTTTAAAGTGCCCTTTAAGTGATTCTATGCTGTTATAACTTCTTTCAGAAAGCAATAATACTAATGAAAGAGTGTCACACCAAGTTAATTATGGTTTAGAAAACATGGGCATTTCTAAATCACAGAGCTCTTCTGTGTTAGTCTGCTCAGGCTGCTATACACAATACCAGAGACTGGGTGACTTAAACAACAGACATTTATTCTCACAGTTGTGCAGGCTGGGAAGTAGGAGACCAGAGTGCCAGCCCTTCTTACATGCACAATACATACGTTCCATCCCAACAGCCCGTAAAGTCTTAACTTATTCCATCAACAATTCCAGAGTCTAAAATCCTATGTTAGCTATCATCTAAATTAGGTATGGGTGAGATTTAAGGTGAGATTAATCCTGAGGCAAAATTCCTCTCCATCTGGGAACTTGTGACACCAGACAAGTTATCTGGTTCCCAAATACAGTGGCAGGACAGGCATGGGAGAGACATTCTCATTCCAAAAGAAAGAAGTAGAAAAGAAGGAAGGGGTGATTGGTCCCAAGCAAGTCCAAAACCTAGCAAGGTCAATTCCACAGCTGGAAAACAATTCTCTTTGGTTAGATGCTCTACTCCCCAGGCCCACTGGGGTGGCAATGTCATCCCGCAGGTCAGGAAGGCACCACCCACACCAAGGCTCCCTGCAGTGGCCCAGCTCCTGAGTGGCCTCGCCACTGACGGACAGCATCCCGACAGGTAGTCCCACACTTTGAAAACCAAGAGGAGCTAACCCTGCCCCCTGGGACTGTAGTGGAAGAGGCAGAATTGCCTTTGGAGTCACTTTTCCCTTTTCTTGAGGACCTGCATGTGTTCTCAATAACAACTGAAGTGTACTCAATGATTTTTATTAAATTTCATGTGCATTTTTTATTTTCTCATTTCATCTTCATAGCCTATTAGGTTGATTCTGATATTATTTTCTTCTTATAGATCAATAAACTGAAGCTGAGAAATGTTAGGTAACTTTTCCAAGTTCTCAACTAGTGGCAGATTTCAAATTTGAACACATATTTGATTACACATTTCATACTCTTAATCACGGTTTTACTGTATCCATATCTCCAACCGTTTAACTTCCAAAATAGTAAATACTCTCTCCAGCACCTATTTAGATAAATATTGCAGAGTAATGTCTCAAAAAGACAGTATCTATTACCTAATGAATAAGCCTACCTGTTAAGCTAGTAACATACTACAGTGTTATATTTTACCTTGCAAAAACATTCCTTGTTTCGTGAATGCTCACATCATATATAGTTTCATGAGCTTTTTTTGTCATATGCCTAAGATATTTGGTCTCAGTTGTTTGTATTAAGGAAAGGAATAAACATGCATTTATGACTTTTGTGGTGTTTCTAAAAGTTTTCAAGACAAAAACAGTTGATTTATTAGATAAACATGAAATGTGTTTGTTTATCAATACTTAAGATATAATATATAGGCAATAGCAACTATTAGAACTATCCACATCATTCATCTCAAGTTACTCATATTAAACATGCATTTTTGGAGGACAGAATCAATCTGGAAGGACATTTGTAAATCATCGTGTCCTACCTCCCAACCATTGCATGAATCACTTCTTCAATGTCTTTGACAGAGAGGGAGCTAATGAAATGATAAATTAGGTATTATGAGATAATAAATGTCATAAAATCTCTTTGGTCTGTGAATAGATAGTTTTGTGGTGGCTGCTATAAAAAAATACTACAAACTTAGTCGCTTAAAACAATGCGAATTTATTATATCACAGTTTCTCTAGATCAGAAATCTGGGTGTACTCAATTGCACCCTTTACTTGGGGTATCAGGGCTCGAATCAAGCTGTTGGCAGGGATCTATGGAAGGCTCTAGGGAAGAATCCACCTCCAAACTCATTCAGGTTGTTGGCCACATACAGTTCCTTGAGGTTATAAGACACAGGCCCCTATTTTCTTGCTGCTGTTGGCCCATGGTCAGGCTTTGCTCCCAGAGGCTGCCCACACTTCTTATGCTTTCCATGTGGCCCCTTCCAACAATGGCGGGTAGAGTTCCTCTCACACTTTGAACCTCTGACTTCCCTTCTGGTACATCTCTCTGATGCCAGCTAGAGAAAGTTCCCTGCTTTGAACGGCTCCTTGATTGGATTGCCTCCCTCTCCAGGATAATCCAGGATAACCTCCCTAGCCTAAAGTTCATAATCTTAATTAGATCGCAAAGTCCCTTTTGCCATGTAATGTGATATATTTATAGGTTCCAGGGATTGGGGCACAGGCAACTGGGGGGGTAGGGATGGGAGGGCTTCTGCTTACTATGGTAGAATACGTGCCTTGCTTGAGATTCCACCCATTTTTCTGAATATTGCCACTCAGCACATTCCTTTATCATGTCATGAATAACTACTGAGCTCTCATGATGTATCAGGGAACAGGTTTGATACAGTGGATACAATAGTGGCCAAGCCAGAAGCAATTCATGATCAAGTGGAGCTGTAGAAGGGGCAACTATTAAAATATAATTATACTAATAAATATTGAAGTACAATTGGGATCAAAGTACATGCAAGTACTCTGAGACTGTTATGATGCTGTATCAGGACATATTGTGAAGTTGACATTGGTTTGAGGGTGTGGTTCAAGAAGGGCTTTCCTAAAGAAGTGAAATCCCTGCACATATTTGAAAAAGAGCCATTACATCTCTGAGGCATTTTCATATTCTTTATCTTTACATGATGCCAAAACAAATCAGAGCAGTGTGAGTAAGGGGTACTTTGTGTGTGTGTGTGTGTGTGTGTGTGTGTGTAAAACATGTTTGTGAGTATTTTTTACAAACCACTAGCTTTAGAGGGTGCCAATCAAGGTGGCTTATCTTTTACTTCTCCTTGTCTCTACTTCGAAGAAAATGTATTGGGGGGAATTTAGGCACAGACAGAATTTACCAGTGGAAATGAAAATTTTTAATATAAATAAGGATTGAGATTGCTTTGCTCTTAAAAATTATTGACAGTGGGATAGACTTCCATCAGGAGGAAACTTGGAATACAGAGGAAAAGCATTTTAATCTGAGGTGGTGCTCCCCTCTCTTTGTAAGAAATATTAATAAAAAGTGATTTAGCGCCAGGCCAACAGGCCCGGGAAAGAACAAATGCTTCAATAACCAGGGGGTGTTGTTTGAAAGGCACAGCCAAACCAATAACAATCTTTAGTGTTTTGTTTTGTTTTTTAACCTTTAGATGTAATGTCCTCAAAGAAAAGAAAAATAAATGCTGTTCTTGCTGAGTCTGAATTGTACTCATTTTCCAGGTGACAGTCAGTGGGAGATCATTGGCTGTTCTCACTGATGAGTAAACCGAATTGGACATGGAGCACCTGCCCACCCCCACCTTGCATCCCATCACTTTCACTCCAGGAAGTAGAGCTGGTTCCTCTTCCTCCAGGAGCTGACACAGACTGAGTGGAAGACAGCCTCCACTATCGAAGCCAGAGGCGTTCCCCTGCATGCTTACAAAGAGACTAAGAAGAAAAATTTCCTTTTCCAGTAGTTGAGACTGAAATTTCCCAAGGCAACAATAGCCATGGGTCTATGCATTTGAGGGATTTTGAAGGCAGAGGCTGCAAGAGAACAGAAAATGGAGGGAAGAGAGGACTGTGTGGATGAAGAGATTAATTGATCAGTCAGTCTGGACTCTGAAAACCCATTTGGTGGCCATGGTGAGGTTCTCCTCTTGAGTCAATTCTAGGGGAAGTGATTAGTTTAGGATGGAGGCAGATACTGCACCAGAGTTCAAACTATCTCAGATGGATCAATATGTACCCCAACTGCAGCAAGGTTTTCTTTTTTTGACCTCCTGAGATCACCGTATCTTTATTACTCAAATAAAATAATTCCAATTTCATGTCTTTGGGTTTCCCACAAGCAGAAAATCAGGTAATCACTTGACACTGCCTGTACCCAAGGAACAGAATCTTTAATAAACAGAGAAGTTTGACTCTTGTCATTTGCACACACTAGTCTGTGAGTACTGTCTTTACATAGCCCAAAGGCCCATTGAATTGCTTCCCCAAACACAAGATAAATTCTCTCTGGAGCTATAAAATGCAGCTTGTAAAACTGTAATATTTTTGGAATCCATGACTACCACTCAAAAACTGTTTTTAAATGACTGAGGTTTTCCTGGTTTCTTGTTTAAAGCTTGTAACCAGGATCTTATCTCATCTAGAATATTTTTCTTTAAAATTTGGTATGCTTTTTATTATGAACAATATCTTTGAATAGGAAAATATAATTTTCATGTGTAACACAAATTCCCTAGACAAGAAAGAAAAGTATGTCAACCCACGGGCTCAGACTGGGCTTTTAATTCTGCTGCTAAGCCAGTGTGATCAGCAAACCTGCCCTCTCCTATACATGGGATGTGAGCATTTCTTGGGTTGTTCTAACAGAGACCACAGTTGCCATCCTTACCCTCAATTGAGAACTGTATTTTTTTTCATAAGGAGGGTGTTGTTTCAGATTGGTTTGGAACCTCAGAAGGGTCAAATATGAAGTGGTGCAAGAATAGGAAATGCCTGTGAATTCAGGTGACTGGATGGTTGAGACACACTAGAGACAGATTCAATTCATAACCTGTGAGGCCTGTCATTATTAGCCTCTGCGTGTGTGTATGTGTTTTCCTTGAAAATTAGAACATTAATCTTTGGTCATGTTCCTGGAACTCAAAGAAATATTATGAGCAATGAATTCAGTATGAATTTTATCAAAGAAATGTAGTCTATCTACATGGAACCTATGTATGTATGTAGGGCACATATACAAAATGATTCAGTTTGGTTGAAGCCAATTATGAAAAGCACAATTAAAGAGAGATTTAGGGCTTGAAATTCTGGCTACTTTGGGGATAGACTATTTGAATTAGGCCACGAAACTCTATTTCTGACACATCAAGCAAACAGGTTAAGTAACAATTGGCCCACACAGAGCCACACCTACATTAATAGTAAATTTTTCTTTGTGAATTAATCATTAGCTAATTTACTGAGTTTTTCATTCAAGTGATAATCCCCATCTACCTACTCACACAGCCACAGGCTATAAGCAAAATGAAGGGCTCGTTTTCTGTGGAAGGAAAAGATGCTGTTAAAATCTCAAACAAAAATGCCCCCAGACTGGGCGCAGTGGCTCACGCCTGCAATCCTAGCACTCTGGGAGGCTGAGGCGGGTGGATCATTTGAGCTCAGGAGTTAGAGACCAGCCTGAGCAAGAGCGAGACCCCATCTCTACTAAAAATAGAAAGAAATTATATGGACAACTAAAAATATATAGAGAAAAAATTAGCCGGGCATGGTGGCACATGCCTGTAGTCCCAGCTACTCAGGAGGCTGAGGCAGAAGAATTGCTTGAGCCCAGGAGTTTGAGGTTGCTGTGAGCTAGGCTGACGCCATGGCACTCTAGCCTGAGCAACAGAGTGAGACTCTGTATCAAAAAAAAAAAAAAAAAAAAAAAATGCCCCCAAATTTTCATTTAGACCTGACAATGAAGTTGTGTTAATGAGGTTAACTTTAATACATGCTAATTTTTATATGAAGTAAAAATATTGATAATAGCAATATTAATTTTTCCCACAACATCAAAGGGTAGAGAATATAGTTTATATTTAAGCATTCCTTGCCAGGCTTAAGAACCTAATAAAAAGAATAATAACAGTAGTAATGGGGAAAATAAAAGCAAAAAGCATTAATAACTACCATTCTGGATCCATCGTAGATGACACATTTTCCACAGTTGCAAGTAACAATGAGTTTTCTGAATATAAACTTGTTAGAAATAAAAAGTATGGGTTTGCAAAAAAAAAAAAAAAAAAACCCCAAAAAACAACTCTGCTATTAGGGAATGTTCCTACCATCAAAAACAGTCAGGATGAGCTGTGTACCAAACCAACGTGATCAGAAAACTGGGGATAACACTGAAGGGAAAAAGTTCTTGAAAGCTCGGCTTATAGCCTGAGAAGAGTAATTAGGATAGTGGTGAGAACAAAGCAAAAGGAAAGAAAATGAAAAAACCCACCTCACTGGTGTTTCACGTGAATTAGCTCATTTAGTCTTCACCACAATTTTATGATGTAAATGCAATTATCATCTCTATGTTACAAAGGAGGAAATCAAACCTTGAAGAGTTTAAGCAGCTTGCTAAGGTCATATAGTTAATGTGTGATAAAGTCTCCCCAACTGCAGAACTGTGATGGAGACTCATACAACTTCCTTTATCATTCAAACTTACCTTTTTATCTTCATTTCCAAGCCACCTGCTTTGCCTGGTCTTCAAATCTCTAATTCTCAATGTCTCTCCCTCTCTCTCTCTCTCTCTCTCTCTCTCTCTGTCTTTCTCTTTCATACACACATTTGGCACCTGATCATCCCTCTGTCTTCTTCCCTACTTAAACTGGGTCTTTGTCAGCAGGCAAGTGGCCCCGATGTTCCATTAAAAAAGATACTGGGGAAATATGGCATTAAAATGGAACATTTGTCCCTTAACCCCGGTCCATCTGCGCATACTTGTGATACCAACTAATGTCGTAACATAACCAGCCCTGGCCAGATCTTCTCTACTGCTTAACGGTTAGCCAGCTAGCCAATTTCCCTGCCCATTTCTTTGGAAACGAAGAAGAAAACAATTGTGTCATGTGCATGAACAGACGTAAATAAGTGGATGGAAGCCATTTTGAGCAGTAGAATTCCAGTTTATCAAAACCACAGACAGAAGTGACTCTCAAAACACCACTTTGAAGCAGCCTAGGTTAGGGGCTACGTAGCTCCATATGTTACTCATCATCAGAGGCAACCTCCAAATTCTCTTTCTTGGCTACTGTTCAAAAGTCAGATGCTTAGGCTCTTGAAGAATGTGCAGCAGTCTAAGTAGTGAGGATAAGAGTCTCAGCAATGATAAGAAGAGAGTGCTTTACCACAGCTGGGAGCCATCCTGATTCAAAGTGCTAAGGATGAACGCTTAGTCCCCACTCTTGATATTCCCTGTGGAAGGAGCTCCTAGAGAGTAGCACTCTTGCCATCACTCTACCACCTTACATAGTTCTTTCCAGAAAACTGTTGAATTTGGGAATGGGAACTAGGCCTGCACTGTGCATTAATAAGGGATCTTCGGAGAGACAGAATCAACGGAATATCATATGCATATAGAGATATATATATGAGGGGATTGGTTAGGGGAATTGGCTCATGTGATTATGGAGGCTGAGAAATCCCAGACCTCAGAACCAAAAAAGTTGATGGTACAATTTCTTGTTGGAGGTGGAAGGCCTGAGAAACTTGGGAGGCGAAGGGAGGTAGGAGAGGAGGAGCTGGTGCAAGTCCCAGAGTCCAAATGCCAGAGATCCTGGAGTTCTGATGTTCAGGGGTAGGAGAAGGAGGGTGTCCCAGCTCCAGAAGAGAGAGTGAATTCACCTTTCCTCTGCCTTTTTGTTCTATGTGGTCCCTCAGCCAATCGGATTGAGCCTTCTCAAATTGAAGACAGATCTTTTTTACTCAGTCCACTGATTCAAATGCCAATCTCTTCTGGAAATACCCTCCCAGATATACATAGAAACAGTGCTTTACCAGTAATCTGGGTATCCTTTAATCTAGTAGAGTTGACAACCCAAATTAACGATCACATGTAACTCTTCTTTTCTTTGGTTATGCATAAAGCATGTACTCTCAGCCTGTTGGTACACTAGTGGGAAATGCTCTGTACTTTGAAGGGGAGGCTGTGACTGGGTGTTGTCTGCCTAATTCTGTGATACAGTGTTAGGAAACTTGTAGCATACCTAAGCTACATTCTCCAGCTGTTCTATCAGTAAACAATAGCCCTTTACTCTCCACTGCCTGACTACTTTATCTCAATAGGTTCAGGGGTATAATTTTTTTAGCACCCTCATTATGTGGCAGAAACAATGTAGCATTCCTATTATAACATGTTTTTTTAGCTGTAAGACAAATAAGATGCAGTCACTCTTCTTAAAGATCTCACATGCAATGGGGAGAAACAGAAATGTTATTCAGTGTGATGAAATTCTAAGAGGTGGAGCACAAGATGCATTGGGGGCATCAAGGAAGGAATAGTCGATTCAGCTCAGGGACCACAGGTTTGCCAAGATGGTGATACATGGGCTGACACTTAAAGGATGGGTAGATATTTGCCAAGAAAATGGAGGAAGTACATAGCAGACATCAGAACACTGGGTCCAGCATCCAAGGTAGAGCTGGGGAGGAGTGAGCAGGGCACATGGAGAAGAGTTTGGTAAGGATTAGAAGCAACTGGGATGCTTGTTTAAAACACAGATTACCAGGCTCACAAATTTGCTGATTCAGAATCTCTGGAGTATCCTGGAAATCTGTATTTTTAATTAGGAATTTTTGATCAGGAAAGTTTGGGAAACACTGCCTAAAGTTGGGGAGCCATTAAAGAGCTTCAAGAAGTGGAGGAATCTGACCAGAACAGAATTTTTAACATTTGGCAGAGTTGAGCCTGAAGGCAAGGAGATCACTGTATAGTTTAAGCAAGAGTTATGATGGTCCAAAATATGCCGCTGACAATCGGTATGAAGTTCAGGGACTAAATTTAATTTAAGATTTAGGATGGGAAAGACTTACTGATTGTACGTTGACCTTGAAGGAGGAAGAGAACTAAATGGCTCCCATGACTTAGGGCACTGGGCAGATGGGTTGTTATCAGACAAGAGAATACAGTCAAGGTAGGTTTTGAGAGATCTCTTTAATGAGCAATTCTCCCTCCTCTAAGAATTTCCCACTCTCCAAAGGAAGAGTCCACAATAGTCTTTGTATGATGTGCATCAATATCTGGCCATAATTTATTGTCCTAGGATGAACATTTAAACATACTGTGCTAATTAAATATTGTCTTCTGGGAATTTGTGATTGGACCAAGAGAAAGCCAGTTTTTAAATGTGGCTGAAATTTTAACCATCTGTGCAGTGGGCAGCCATATCCCACCATGGGATGGGGAAGCAGTGAGAAGACAATAGGAACAGAGGAAGAAAGAGAGAGTCTAATGATGCAGGCATACCCCAAAAGAAGAGGCAGAGACTAAGATACAGGGAGAAAGACAACAGATCGAGTTTTGGATATATGGAGATTTGAAGTATCCATGGAACACCCACATGGAAACATCTAGTAGGCTCCTTGCTAGATGGGTATGGTACATAAAAAAGGGGGAATGGCTAAGATGAACTATTTGCCTGTGTGTGGCATACAGGTGGAAGTTGAATGAGAATGGCTCTAGTCACCTAGATTGAGCTTAAGAAAAGGAGATCGCTTATATTTGCCTATCTAGATACTAAAATGATTCTCGAGGAAAGTTAAAGACTTGTTATTTCCAACAGACTAAAAATGATCCTTTGGGTGTTGTGGCTAAAAACAAGACGTTCTATGATGGGCTGGAGCCTGGGCATGGGCACGTGACTCAATTCTGGTCAATGACACAAGAGGAGGAGTCACCAGGACAGCTTCTGGGAAAGCTTTTCTGAATCTTAAGAAATACCAAGAAGAGAAGGTCCTTTTGCTGCCTTTGGAATTGTTGTGAGGCTGTAAATGCCTGCAAGTGACACAGCCATCCTGAGACCACGAGGGAAGCCTGCCTGGTGGCACATAGGCCGAGGGCGGCAGACTCAAGAATGAAAGATGTGGAGTTGCTTAGTTAACCAATCACTGAACTGCCTACCTCTGACCTTCCCATAACACATAATAAAGTCCATATTATCTCAGCCAGATTTCTGTTACCTGCAGCTGAATGCTTCCTGGTACATTACTCTGTCCCCACCATCTAATGTAGTATCTGGCACATAGTAGGCATTCAATAAAACTTATTTGAATGAAAAACAAACAAACAAACAAAAAACAGGACGTTCTCTAACTCTTGGAATTATTAAGTATGATTAAGGCCTATAAAGATAATTAATCTAATAATACGATAAGTAATGAGTAATGACAGACTTCAATAAAGAGAAAATCTCTACATGCAAATCATAGTATTTATTCCAGAGTAGTAAAACTATTCATGCTCAATGTCTTCCATTTCCTCTTAGGAAAGACCAACTACTCAGTGGACAACTTTGACGACTCTATTTGCACTTGCTTTATAGGATGCAGAAATTCAGGATGTAGTATTAATATAACTGACTTTGCTAAAGAAATTGGAAATGATTTCATAGTTTAGCTACAAAGGAGGACCAGAATGCCTCATTGAATCAAAAACTTTGCCACACCTCCCAAATGAGCAGTGGCCCTGGGATTTTGTCTGGGATTATTTCCAAACATGTGTTAAGCATTGTTCGTTATGGAATTTTGTGTAATAGTTTTTTTATTAAATGATCACTAGGACATTTGTCAATTATGATGGTTTCTTGGACCATACTTGCTCCATCCTTTTTCTCTTAAAAAAAGTCACACATTCCTTTAAAAATGTTTTAAAGTTTAGGCCCTGAAGTGGATGACATTTTCAGCATGCTATTCTCCTGCCCCCAAATCCATAGTTAGTGACATTAAAAAAAGAATGGGAAAGAAGCATCCTGTTTTTTCCAAATTTTCTTTGAGCATGGAATTTATGAGAAAAATGTAATTTGAAATGGCATTTTTAAAAAAAGTATCTTGAGTCTATACCTTTTCAGCAATTACTATATATTAAATTTTCAAGCCATACTTGAAGACAGTTAAGTTTTTGTAGGCATTATTTGCTATTTTCTCCGGTATATTCAGGTATTTGGCAATGGTAGTTCTATTTTCACCTGCAAGCATACAGTCTAGTCAGTGTTGCTTCCCCTGAAAAAGGAAATACACTTTTAAAAAGTTTAGGAATTTTTTAATATTTTTTATTTCAAAATATTAAGGGGCTATGAATGTTTTAGGTTACATGGATCACTTTTGTAATGCTTGAGTCCTGGCTGTAGGTGTGCCCATCACCCAAATAGTATTCATTGTACCCATTAGGTAGGTTTTTACCCTTTCCTTCCTCCCTGCCCCCGGTTGATTTCCACTGAGTTTTACTTCCCTCTGTGCACATGTGTGCTTATCAGTTAGTTCCAATTTAATAGTGAGTATATGTGGTGTTTGTTTTTCCATTCTTGAGATATTATACTTCACTTAGGAGAATGGTCTCCAGTTTCATCCAGATTGTTGAATAGGTAATAATTCACCTTTTTATGGCCGAGTAGTACTCCATGGTATACATTTTATTTATTAATCCACTCGTGAACTGATGGGCACTTGGGTTGATTCCACATCTTTGCATTTGTGAATTGTGCTGCTATAAACATTCAAGTGCAGGTGTCTTGTTGATGAGTAACTCTAGGGGAAAATGTGGGAAAAACTCTTCTAGATATTGGCCTAGGCAAAGAATTTATGACGAAGACTCCAATGGCAATCATGACAACAACAAAAATAAATGAGATTTGATTAAACTGAAAATCTTCTGCACAGCTAAGGAAACAATCAACAGAGCAAACAGAAAACCTACAGAATTGGAGAAAATATTCACAAGCTATACATCCAATAAAGGGCAAATATCAAGAATTTACAAAGAATTCAAGCAAATCAGCAAGAAAAAAACAACTCTATTAAAAAGTGGGCAAAAGACATGAACAGAATCTCCTCAAAAGAAGAAAGACAAACGGCCAATAAACATGAAAAAATGCTCAATGTCACTAATCATCAGGGAAATGCAAATTAAAACCACAATGAGATTATCACCTTAACCCAGTTGGAATGGCTTTTATTAAAAAGTCCAAAAACAATAGATGCTGTTGTGGATGCAGAGAGAAAGGAACACTATACACTGTTGGTGGGACTGCAAATTAGTACAACTTATATGGAAAACCATATGAAGATTCCTCAAAGAACTAAAAGTAGACCTACCGTTTGATCCAGCAATCCCACTATTGGGTATCTACCCAAAGGAAATACATTTTTAATGAATGTTCGTTAAATTACAAGGAAAGGGATGGATTTAAGTGTTCAGCCTAAGGTAGTTTTCCCAAACTGTGTTCTGCAGATCACTAACATTCCACAAATTCTCAGTAGCTACTTCTAATACAAAAGAGCCTTGATTGGGTCCTGGGCTGGGAAATAAAAAGTTATAATAGACATTATATGAGACAATTGGGAAAAAATGAATATAGACTATATGCTAGGGTTTGAGTGTGTCCCCCCAGAATTCATGTGTTGGAAATTTGGTCCTTGGTATGGCTATGTTGTGAGGTAGCCTTTAAGAGGTGATTAAGTCATTAAGAGGAATTCTTGCCAGACAGCGTTAATTCTCACAGGAGCCAGTGAGTTCTCACTCTTGTGGGACTGGATTAGTTACTGAGAGAGGGTTGTTTTAAAGCAAGGCTGCCCCTGGGTTTTGCTCCTTTAATGGGCACCTACTTCTCCCTCCCCACTTCTCCCTGTGCTGCATGTTATGACGCAGCACGAGGCCTTCACCAGGTGTGATGCTGGCCCCGCAATCTTGAAGTTCTCAGCTTCCAAAACCAAGAGCTAAATAAAACTCTATTCTTTATAAATCATCCAGTCTCGGGTATTCAGTTATAGCAACAATAATGGATTAAGACCGTGTATCAGATGTTTCTGTATCAACATTAAATTAAGAGGGTGTGATAAAGGTGTCCTGGTTACAGAGGATAATTTTATTCTTAGGCAAGTCATGCTGAAGTAATTAGGGGGTCAAGTGTTACGATATTTGCAACTTTTAAATGGTTCTGAAAAAACAGTTACATTTATGTATATAAAAAGGGAGAGAACAAGAGATAAAATTAAATGTGAAAAATGTTGACAACAGGTGAAGGGTATATTGGCATCAACCTGTAACCAGCTCTTCTATAGGTTTAAATAGACTCCTGGCTTCTCTGAGAAATTTGGGAAAAAGTATGTAGCATATCCAAACCTATTTAATCATGGAATATTTCCAACTTATCTTGCCCCTCAAAGCTACTCTTAATATCACGCAACATGCTAATATTCCAAGGATATAGTTTGGGGAACTTTGAACTAAATAATAAGCACTTCTCTAATTTCAACTTGTTCAGTTACTTACTATTTAACGAAACTTTGGCTTTTATTCTTACTTTAAAGATGACAGGCTTGATCCTTTCTCTTAGAACATTTTATTTAAATATGTTTTAACATACATTTACATATATGGTTTACCTTTTAAACAAAAGTTAGCATGTTAGCTTCCCAAGTGGCTCTCTATTGCCAACTGTACAAAACTGAGACCCTATGGGCCATCCCACTCAGGTGACCAAATGCAACCTTTACAAAGTGCTCATTTCCACCTAAAATGCATTTCTCTTTGAGAGCTTTATCTTCAAAAAGCTATTCCAAAATCTCAACTTAATTTTTCTTAATCTATCACTGATCCCTCTTTAAAGGACTGTGGTCTTAAAAATGTAAATGTTCTAATTACATAGCAGTAATCTTTTGCTACTGGTCTGATGAATATTTTCCAGAAGAAACATCAATGTCTCATTGCTTTGCAGATTAATCTTAACTGCACAGGCTGTTCAGAGATCCTCTTGCCAGGTCTTCACAACTCTGGAAGACATTTAATGTAGCTGGTATTTAAATATGCAGCCTTCAATCACGCACTTTGGTTTGAATTAATCTGAGCATTATTTTTGTCATATGTAAATGAAGATGTTGAAAAATACATATGGATGTTATATAATTTATAATATATATGCAAATGACATTATACACTCCATGAAAAACAGGCTTTTGGAAATGTTGATGTAGATGTGTTGCAATTCCTTCATTTTCCAACCTCTAAGTCAAGAATTCTTACTAAAAGTTATAGACTAGTGAAGAGAACTATAAGTCACAATATAACACCTCGTGTTTTTAAATTAGAAATATACTTCATGCCTAGAAGAGACTCTTTTTTTTTTTTTTTTTGAGACAGAGTCTCACTTTGTTGCCCAGGCTAGAGTGAGTGCCGTGGCGTCAGCTTAGCTCACAGCAACCTCAGACTCCTCGGCTTAAGCGATCCTACTGCCTCAGCCTCCCGAGTAGCTGGGACTACAGGCATGCGTCACTATGCCCGGCTAATTTTTCTATATATATTTCTAGTTGTCCATATAATTTCTTTCTATTTTTAGTAGAGACGGGGTCTCGCTCTTGTTCAGGCTGGTCTCGAACTCCTGACCTTGAGTGATCCACCCACCTCGGCCTCCCAGAGTGCTAGGATTACAGGCATGAGCCACCGCGCCCGGCCTAGAAGAGACTCTTAAGGATTTTGGTCGTTCAGATGCACAATTTTATCAGAAAGAAATGGAAAAAATCCCAATTCCAGTTTTATCTAACAGAAGGAAATGAAAAATCCCAATTCCTTGACTTTAAGACTTATGCAAACTCTTTCACAAAAATAATTTGCTGTATTTTAAAATCCAAAGTCTACCTTTCCAAATTTTTTTGTAAGTTACTTGATTAATTGCCAATATTGTTATTAATATTATTCATGCATCAATAGATTACAATTTGTAACTGTTTCCTTTTTCTTTATAGTTAATTGAATAGAAACTACTGAACAGCCATTCTGTGAAATACTGGAGTCATCCATAACCAACTGGCTGCCAGATTCTATGAATTCATTTTCAACTCCACAAACACTTACTGAGCAATTACTATAGTCCAGGCATGGTGCTAGGTGCTAGGAATACAGATCTGAATATAGTGATCCACTAACCTAAGGACTGTACTTGGGGCAAAACAAAATGGTAAATCTAACCATATAAATGCCAAATACAGAGTTGGTACAGAGGTACTAATAATTTTGGAGGGAGAGGGGGAGTACAGGGACGATAACTAGAGAAAATGACAATTGAGCTGTTTTAAAACATCAACAGATTTCATCACACAGGTAAAAGGGGCAGAGAATTGAACGCCATTTTGATAAGAGGCTCAGATACAGGAAAAAGCATGGAATTTGCAAAAATATGAGTAGAAACAGCTGAAGCATGAAGTATAAATGGGGGAAAAGGAGATGGCAGGACTGATAGGTGGAGTCAGACTAGGAGTCTTACATGCCAATTTAAGGGGATTAGATATTATTTTGAAGGCAAACGGGCAAGATAGGAAACAAAATAAATTTTAAACACTTATTTTTAAGAATGAAAACTGCCAGCAGCGTGAAGAGACTAGAGGGAAGGAGACTGGAAATGGGGATCTTTTGAGAAGCTCTAGTAAGGAGACATCAAGGCCTGAACTAAGCAGTACCAGAGGAAATGAAACAGGGAAGCAGGATCTGAGGGGAATTACTGGCTTGAATAGAAGGCAATCTAGTATAGTGGCATTGAGCACAACTTTAGAGCTAGACATTCATTTGCCTGCTGTGTAAAATCTAGGAAGTAAGCTAATCTAAATATCCATTTCCTCAACCAATAAATGGAAAGAATACTAGTACCTTCCTCATAGGCCTGTTGTATGGATTTAGTGTGTGTGTGGGGGGGGGGGGAAGGGGCTGGAAGTAATGCACAAAAAGCATTTAGCACAATGCCTAGGGCAAAATAATGCTCAGTTAGTTACTATTATTACTGCAACGATCAGGGAGAAGAGTTTGAGAATGACTGCCAAGTAGCTCTTGAATTGGGCCTACTTCTGCTTTTCAATCCCACAACCAATACCCTTGTTTAGACTAGTGAGTGGTTCTCAAAATGTGGTCCCTAGACTAGCAGCAGCAGCAGCAGCCTCCTGTAAACTTATTAGAAATGCAAATTTATAATAAAACCCCACAAAGAACCACCTCTAGGAACTCTAGGGGTGGGGCCAACAATCTGTATTCCAACAAGCCCTCCCAGGTAATTCTGTTATATGCTGAGGTGTCAGAATTGCTGATTTAAACATTCATTATCTCTAATCTTAAGAGCTACTACATCAGCCTCTTAAGGCATCCCTCCTAACATCTTTCCCTTAAATTTATCATCCAGATCAGTCATTGATTTCCTAAAAATAAAAAGTCAATGCCACTCCTACACAGACCAGTATATGAATATCACCTCTAAGTTTTATGAAATGTTGGACAAGCTGACTTAACCTACTTGGGCCTTAGTTCCCATATGTAATAAGAGAACATTACATATAGTATGAACTAAAATGGCATTGCTTCATAATTGATGGTGGTTTATGAATTCTGGTTCTTTTCATCAGATCAGGCTGTTGCCACACTATTAATATCAGGAACATTTTTCCAAAATACAAGATTGCATTTCAGTATTGTCAATTTGATACACTATTTCTAAAAACGAAAATTCATACCCTTTAGAAACAGATGGTTGAAGTTACATGGAAATTTTTTCAATAGTAGCTTTTAGCAAAAATTAAATCATAAAATAAATATATTTACCTGTTATCAGAATATTTATCCTGAATATGGAAATAGTTGAAATAAAAAAGCAATTCCTTTATTTTTAAGCTTTATTTTATCACTCCTATCAAACACACATCAGAAAGCATATCAACAGTGCATCTTATGGTAGGTCAGTTTACACCAAAACTGAACAAGGCAATTGTGTTTACAGAAAAAGTGTTCAGCAAAAAAGTATGCAATACAGTCAACTGAAACACCGTGTTCATACTTTTTAGGTATATAGGAAAGTGAAAAATAAAAGTCCTTTGCTACTCAGCAAGAAAAAACAAGTTTAAAAGACTAGAATGGAAATCAAAAATTTAGGGATTTGAGAAAAGAACTTCCTGGTACTGACACACATCTACATTTATAGTCCCACTTAGTTATTTAATTGTTTTTTTTTAAAAAAAAAAACCTCACAAACAATAAGGCATCACAAAGAACAGAGAACCACGGTGCCAAGAAATGCCAAGACCAATATGCTATTGAAACAACTGATAGAAATGTTATAGACAACTATTCACTATGTATTGTAATATTCTTGTAGTTCTGAGGTGAAGGTAAACCAACAGGAGAGAATACTCCTTATAACTGGCTTTGGTTTAAGTGATCTTTCACATTTTTTTTAACCATACTTTCTTATCAAAAACATAGCAATTACATGTTATTGAGGGAACACAGTACTAGGTTTTAATACTCACAAGCAACCACTCCAGTGCTGACACAGGACACCATAAACTGTTAAAATTTATTGATCATAATTGGATTTCTAGGAGTGATCCAAAGATAGCAAAGATGGAGCCCTTTTTGGGAAAAATAAAATCCCTTCTACCCCAGATTTGACATTGTTAAGAGGATATAAAGGAATGTTAAATTATTTAAGATTTTTCAAAAGAAAATTAAGAATGAAAGAGTAAATCCTTCTGGAAAAGATAAGACAGCTTTACACTATGCAAAGTAAATATTCTACAGAGGTCCAGCTTAACTTTTTTCTTATTTTAATAAATAAACACTACTTAGCTCCATAAGGTGCTGTAACTTTGCAGCTAGTGCATACTAATGCCACCCACTGTACCCAATGTGCAAAGGGAAATACGGAGATGGCTAATCCCCAATTTCTTTCTGATCCTTGATTTGCATGAGTGGTAATGTACACTAAATACAAAAAAGCTGGAGTACAAATATATATTTTTAAAAATTAGGCCAAACTGAACATGGATATTTATTTAATCTGGTTTCACAAACTTTTACAATAATTTTCTGGGGAAACAATGAGGAATGTGTAGGAAAGGCAATGTTTCTATGGTACGGGTACCAAACCTAAATTTTTAAAATAAATATCATTTTTAGATCATTCTGTATATGGAACATTACTAATACCAGTAAGGGAGCCATTTTCTTCCCCTCATTTCTTTTTATTACTTATCTTTCTCCTCCTTACTCTTAAATTCAGCAGTTTTCTGACAACCCATGCTGATAAAATAATATAGCTATACATAATTCAAATAACTGAAGAGATTTTGAGTCCATATATGCGTGATTTTAGAATACCTCACCACATTTGCTTTTACATACTCATTGTCCTGATATCATGAAGATTATTAAGCAGGGAAAGGCAATTCCAACCTGGGATGAAAAAATGATTACAAATAATTCTCTTGCTGAGAGTCAAGAGCTTATAGCAGCAAGTAGCTCTGATTTTTACATAAGGGTTTCTCCCACCCCCCAAAAAGAAAAATGAACAATTCTAGTTGGTTTTTCTTTCCAGAATGTGACTTATTTTCATTATACAATGTAATACAACAAAGTTAGCTCTCTTCTGCGCAAGAATTAATGAACATATAAGGCAAATAAGAATGCTTTTTTTTGCCTTTAAATTAAAATACTATGAACCCAGGTCACAAAATAAGCATGGCCTTCAGAAGAGCCATTAGTTTTTTTCAGGTTATTGTGATAGCTACCCAATTTAATGGGAAATAAAACCCAGGCAATCATTTGATTAGTTTCCCATGAATTCTAGCATTGATGGTACCACAACCACAACTGTCTTGATTATGACAACTCTCTGATAGGCGCAAATAAAGCAAACTTAAAGCATTAATCCTCATAAGTAGTATAAGGAACAACAAAAGTGCTGAGCTGTAGGAAAATGAATAAAAACTTCATCAGGAGAACAAAGTTTGTATAAACTATGTATCTTACATCCTGATGATCACCTTAATGACCACATATAAAATATAAAATTTCCTAAAAGCTTTCTGGTTTATAGATATTTCTTTTACAGCCAATTTCTCCTATAAAATTACAGCAAAAATAGTTAAAATTATTTACCTTCTTAAATATCCATAGTACTTATTTGTCAACTGCATGCCACTATGTGAATCTACTAGTCATCATACAATTTAAAAAATAGTGAAAAACATCTGGGGGAAGTGGCTTGTGTAAGAAACATGATATATCCTGTGGTATCAGATAGAGAAGCAGCTAACTAAAACAAAACAAAGCAAACAAAATCTTTAAAATTCTGGGCATTCTAAAAACTAAAATATCCATGTTTCTCTATAATTAAGAATGGAACTTATCTAAATATACTACAAGAGGCTCAGATGAGCTCCATATGATGGAGACATTTTTATATTCATTGCAAAAGCTAGTAAGTGATACTAACTCGAAAGATTACCATCTCAAAATAAAGGTGATTTACTGAGCACCTTAAGAAATGGGAATTCTTTTCAGCTAATTGTAACCAAGGACTGGTCTGTATATGACCATAATTGATAATAAATAAATAAATAATATCAGAGAGCTAGAGTAGAAAGATTTGAAGAAGGAATCTGATATTAAAAATGAAACTAGATGCAAGGAGAATTAAATTCTGCCAGATAACTCTGGCTTTTCCATCATATGTAATATAAGAATAAAATCAAATATGAATAGTTTTACACATACCAAAAAAAGGCAAACCAAGGAAATTTTGGACTTTTACACTATGTGACTCAATCCAAAAGTTATTCCAAGAGAAAGGCAGAGGTGCAATTAATTTGGGTCATCTGGGAAACTTTCACCCAAATGAATTTTAACATTTCCAGGAAACACAAGGCACTTGCTTAAATCTTTAACTATCTATACATCCATCAGACTAAAAGTCATGATGTGATTCCATCTGTACCCTAATCTGTATAAAGCCACCTAGCATGTACCCTTGCATAAGAGTTTAGGTAAACACATGGATACTGAGTGTCTCCCCCACTCTCTCACCCAGTAACTATGTTATTATAGTTACTATCAATTACAATGGTGCTGACTTTTATTAAATTAATTATAAAAAATAAAATGTCATGCTGCCAAATGTAACTGATAGTAGAAATTATGTAAAATAGGCCTAATTTAACAAAGTCAGAAAATAAGATCTAAGAAAATGATGCCAAAATGTTAGTTATCTGCATATGATGAAAGAACTAAAGCCATGAAACAGCATCTGATAAGTGCTCTAACTCTACCTTAATTTATTCCAGAAAAGTAACTGATGCCCTTACCAGGGTGAAAGTCCAGTGTAATAAGATAGAAAAAAGGCTTATGCCCATAGTTTCTCTTCAGCTTCCTCTACATGGCAGCACTGTTTCTGGCAGCATTCCTTACAATAAATTTGCTCAAAAGTTAAAATATAAGTAACATGAATCTAGAAGGCAAGTTAAATAAGAATTCAGAGATTTTCTTTTAAAGGTTAATTTAACATATCTCAGCACTCTTTAGCAGCTGGAGTACCAAAAGGAAGGCAATATTGTCTCTCAATGCAAACAAAAAGAAGGATGAATAAAACTATATTTATGGTTTTTGTCCTAAGAGCAGCTATAGTTTTGGCTCAAGGCATAGCAGAAGGGGAATTTCTCTAAAAAGAGTTGCTATATCGATGGCCAAAAAACAAGGAAGACATCCAGTGGTAATACATGCAGATCTCTTATTGCAAGAAGATAATTTTTTTTAATTCCTTTAAAAGGCAGTCAATACTTATTTCTAGCTAATGCTCTTACTGAGGTGTCCAACTCTACTTGTTGTTCTCTGCTAAATATAGCATTATAGTTTTGATAGTGGCTAGCTAGCCACCTTCTCCAAATATGTTTCTAAAGAATCAAAAATTTCCTATAGAATAATCACTTTCTATGCTTTTTCAGGGACAAATTGTGTCACGGCAATACCACAGAATAAAGAAGTAATTGGGAAGGTGAGAGGCAAGGAAGCATAGGTATTAATTTAGAAAAAGAAAAACTACCTGAGATAAAATTTGCCCAAAGGAGTAGGCGTTAAATTACATGAACCTTTACCTCATTACCCTGCCTCTCAAAAAGAAAATTTGGAGATTTTTCAATAATCATATGGAATCAAAATCCTTGTGTATATATTTCATCTTAAAAGAATCATGAAAATTGCAGCTTCTGATAATATTTGGTTCTGGTTTAAGAAAGATATTAAGATTAAACTTCTGATACTGTCAGAGGAGGGAGGGAGAGTCTGCTAAGATCATCTTTGGTAGACTGGGCTAAGAGTTATAAAATGACCATAGGAGGCATCTATTTTCAATTCTGTGGCTTTAACATAAAATATTTAATTCAATGCATTCAATTCAAGGCTCATCAATTATTCCCTAAGCTCCCTTGAAATCTAGTTAGCATCTTCTGTAAAAATATTCTACAGTGTTAAACACTAAATATACACATGACTACATCAGCAATAAGATGACAATCAAAGAATGCTGTTAACTTCAGCATTAAGATGTTAGCAGCATACTGCATGACTAAGCTTAAAAGCCTACCTGCAGTTTATTTGTAAGGATTTCTCTTTTCAGGAATGGGGGTGAGAAAGTTACATGTGCTAACCAGAATACTTGCCCTTAAAAAGAACTCATTAGTATTCTGTATGCATCAGTATGTATGTAAAAACCTGATGTTTCTCATCACCACAAAAGGTGCTACCCATACAAACATTTATGTTTTAGGAGAGCTTAGGTCTTTACAATACTGGTTCTACTCTCTTGAATTTTGACTTGCAAACGAACTAGCTAATCAACCTTTGTAAAGGGCCAAAATAAAACATAATAGTTATTCCTTCTAAGGGCACGTATTGGGGACCATGCCACAAGACCCTTTGGTAATTCATAAATCAGCCTCCTTCTACCAAATTTGGCTTCATAATAAATATTAAAAGAGAGTCCTCAATAACTTGGTAACTGTAAATAACTAAAATGTCAGTGATTGAATAGAGGAAAATAATAATTCATTCTCTAAAATGTAAATTCTAATTGGACTCTCAATAATCTGCATGGCACATACAAGGAAAGATTATATGAAGAGGCTTAAAGCAGGGAAATATATAAAAGACTTTTTCCTTAGGAAAAAAGTTAATAAATAAAAATTTCATTCAGGTAGGGAAAACAGGCAAAAAATTCATAACCTGTATATAACTTGCTTTTTTTTTTTTGTATAATCAGTGCTTTATATAGGTTTCCTAATTTTTATACCTTTAAAGACAATCTACCATAAAGTGAGAAAAATGCATAATTATAATTCTTAAAACCATGTAATCAACCTGGGTCCATGTACTCATGTATACTATAAATCCTTTTAAGATTTCTTCTGAGTTTTTCTTCCTTTCTACTTCTACCTTATCATATCTATACCTTTCTTAATTTCCTTGCAGTCAAAAGCCAGACTACCTGGGATGCTGTTCCTCTAGCTTTTCTTCAGCTACAGATAGAGGCAGAGAATGAGGGAAGGGGGAGAAGAAGGGGGAAGGGACAATGAGAGAGACAGAAAGGAAGAAAAAAGAATCCTTGATTATTTACCCTCTCCTTGACTATTTTTCTTTTCCCTTCACTGTATATTTCTTTCTTTTTGACCTACTCCAATTTTCCATCATAGCAGGTAGAGCCACATCTTGAGAAATCTTACAATTATAGGAGATTTAGTACAAAATAGATGAACCAATACAAGGTCTAAAGTAGACTGAAGGATGGGGTGATTTATAGGTAGCAAAACTTTCTTTGTTCCAATCACTTTAAGAATTTCAATGTAACCCTAGGCTAGATGCCAGTTTGCTCTGAGCCTCTCAGGAATGAACTGTTTTGTCATTTACATTCTATCAGACTGACCAACTCTCAAAACATATATACTAAATCTTACAGATGTGAAACAGGTGGGGAAGAGATGGGTACAGATGGTATTAGCTCACAAGATTCACACTATAAAGTATACTGACTCACATTTTCTCTAATCTTTCACACCTGCACACTCAAGCATACATACTAGACATAAAAATTGTGCAAGATCAAGCATCAGCTTTCTATTTTAAAAGCCTTAATTTAAAAAGATGTAGGTAGGCTCACTGCAGTTTCTTTAAAGGAATATTCAGTACTACAGCACTCCTTTAAAAAGATTCACAACTCAGTGTTAAGAACACAGTAGGTAACTGCTGCTTGACAATTACTTAACATTACTGAGAGCATCCACTACCAGCTATGGATATCAACAATAAGGAAGAACCACCTGACAACATAAAGGAATAATCTCTAAGTGATGTCACCAACCCTAACAAATTTGTTAATAATATTCACTACACATATTCACCCTTGCTTCATGGTCACATGAAATAATTAATTTCTTTTTAGGTTACATACTGAGAGCAGCACCTGCCCTACTGCACAAAAAAGGTTGCCCACATGGATGCTCTAAAACCCCTCAATATATAGCTGAGGGGTCTTGTCCTACTCAGTGCCAAATGTTTGTGATGCAGTCACTGCTTGGGCAATGGCTGCACATTAGTAGGATTAAATAAATGTAAAAAGTACCCCCTTAAAATGATAAGGGGGTACTCCTGCATTCAGATGTGGAATACAATAACCCAGGAAATGGAAGAGGAGAAACAGGAAACAGTCCTTAGGTTACTGATTAAAGCAAGGTTTGATACAGATATCCCCTCTTGTAGGCACTCAGCGGGTAGAATGTAGCCACAACAAACTTCCCATCAAACATCCTTCCAGTCAGTAATTTCTGAGCAGCTTTGGAATCACCAGCGTTTGCATACTCCACGAAGACCTGAAGGAGGACAGAGAAAACAAAATAATTTCATTTCTACCAAGATTGTTTTAGATCAGTGCTTTACCAACTCTAATGTACAATATATCACTTGAGGATCTTGTTAAAATGCAGATTTTGCTTCCACAGGTCTAAGGTGTGGCCTGAGTTTCTGCATTTCTAATCAAACTCCCAGGTGATACTAATCTGCTGGTCCATGAACCATACTTTAGAACAGCAAGGTTTAGAATACTTCTTTACAATTCAGTTCAATTTTGAAAAATCCATGAAAGACAAGTTGGGTGAAAGATGTAAAACCTTTTGCCAAGTTCATACAAGAGTGATGAACAGCACTAGACACTTGCCAAAAGTAGGGTTGAACAGCCCAGAGAGCAACTGCATTTTAAGGGTGCCTCAAAGACAATATGCACTTTTAGAAGTGGAAGAAGAAAAAAACATTGTTTGAAAGCTGCTGGAAATTATACGTATTAAAAGATGTGTGGAAACTGTAAGCCATAACTATAGAAGGAAGAAGTTTAACACTAGAGAATCTTCCCTTTCTAGAAAATTTCCCTTTCTAGAGAATCTGAATTCCTACCTGGGGTAGAAATATAATTTACAAATTCTTTTTGTTTTGACCTAAAGCAAAAGTTACAGGAAGGCAAAATGATTTGAAATGATTTGTCCTCAGCTGCCCTGTAAACCAAACCAGTGAATGAGATAAAGAACTGCATCTCCCTCCTTGGTTGTTTGCCTCATTCATTATGATAACAGTCTTTGAACCGGTGTTCCAGCATCCTAGGACACTCAAAGACTTTCAAGGGGATGTGAGAACAGATCATTTTAGAAAATCAATTTCCAGATCCTCAACTTTCATTTATACCTTTTCCTAAAATCAGTCTACCTACAAGTTCAGGCAGATTATCCTTTTTCATATCCCCTTTCATAGAAGCCCTTCTTCCCACTTGACAAAACAAAGTTATTTCCACAGGGTCTAAAAACTTCCAGGGCATGGAAAAAAAAGACAATCCCTAATATAGTACCCTATTTCTTATTGAATCCTCCTTCATTGATAAACATAGCCCCCATACCCTGCCTATGACTAGTCATTCAATGTCTTATGCAAATGTTTCTGTTAATGGTGATGTATAACATGAGACCTAGGATATTCTGGACCTGTGACAGGATTTTCTGAATTCATATGTACTGAAAAATGGAGAGGTGGGACTGATTTTGCCTCTTCCACCCCATGATTATTTCCAAGCTATATATAGCTCTCAAAAACAAAGTAGAGATCATCCAATATTAAAAAGTGCTTTTTTCATATATGTAACGGTAATTGGTACTTGTCAGCTATTCTTAAAACCCATCCCTAAAATGTATCATTACCTGGAACTAAAAGTACTTCCAAATGGCCAAAGCAGTATAGTCAGTCAGGCTTTTTAAGTATAACTGCTTCGGAAAAACACTATTGGTAAAATTTTATGTGATCTCTTTCAGAGTAGGGTACTTCATATAATAAAATCTCCATTATTGAACTACATACTGAAATATATAATCAGTTAATGTTCATTTTATTTCATCTTAGAAATACTTTATAGCTATTTTTCCAAAACAATAAAAGTAGATGTTGGCTTTTTCATTCAATACAAAAGGATAGTTAGAACATGATGTCCGTGAGAATAATGAATCTATTTCTGATTTTTTACATGATTAATTACTCCCAAACTTATACACCAAAGTTCAATAAATGAGTAGACATGCATTTAGAGAAGGAATATCATGCTTTTTATCATACTCTTTGCTTTACAAGTAACCTACAATTTTACAAATCACATTATTCCACACTATATAAGAGCAAATTATTTTTATAATTTATTATGAAATTAAATTATATTAAAGCTATATTATTTTAATCATGGACTTTTTTTGTAATTGTGTAAGATGCATTCATAATTTATTAATATTTTTCAGTGGTTTTTATATTTAAAAATCATGTTTATTTGAATTGTAAAATTCAAATGAAAACTGGCTTTGTCAACTAGGTAATGGACATTTTCAATAGCTAAATAAATTAAATCTGTGATTCCAAGAGTTTATCAAAAGCTGCTTTCACTCTCTTAAGTATCTCAACATAGCAAATTTGCTCTCTATACTTTTTTATTCACATTATCTTTAAAAGTACATACTTCTCTCTTGAAATTATTTCTCCTGTTTCTCTATTCAATGTCATCCATTTCATTTTGACCACTGGGGTTAATACTGAGTCAGATCATGTTAGTTCCTGATTCAAAATCTTTCAATACTTTCTTCTCATTCAGAGTAAAAGTCAATGTTATCTCAATGCCCTACAGGCTTGTTCTACTTGAGCTACATCCCCTAAACTCCTCTTTGATCTAATCTCCTACCATTCTTCCCCTTTCTCTCTCTCTTACAACCACACTAGCCTCCTCAAATCTATCAGGCATAACTGCTGTTTCTTTTGCCTGGAATTCTCTTCCTCACTTCCTTCAAACCTTGACTCAAATGTAACCTTCTCAGCATGTCCTTTCCTACTACCATTCTTGAAAGTGCAACTCCCCTTACCCCAGTATTCCTTAAGCCTCTACCTCAATCTATTTTTCTCCCTAGCACTTATCACCATTTATTTTTTTGTCTGATTTGATCATTATTTTATGCTAAGTGGCTAGAACACAATAAATGCTGAATAAATATCGATTAAATGACTAAACAACATTTAGCATGCTCCTGACACTAAATGAGGTAAATGCTATTATTACTAGATTGGCAATAACTTTTCACTAAGACTAAAATAAAATCTTAATAGCCAAGAATTCTCATAATACTAAGTCATAAGATACTATAATAATCTACAACCAGAGTCAATTTTACCCCTCAAAAGACATCTGGCAATGTCTACAGACACTTTTGGTTATCACAATGGGGGTGGAGGGACATCTAGTGGGTAGAGGCCAGGGATGCTGCTACACATTCTATAATATAATGTACAGAACAGCTTCCCCAACAAAAAATCATCAGGCTCAAATGTCAATGTGTCAAGATTAAAAAACCCTGAGATAAAGTCAAACAATATTCTGTTTCTCAAAAAATAAAAACACTAGATAAAATAAAGATTTTCTTATATCCTCTGTCATAAAATTTACAGAATTTCTAGAGAAAATGCTGTGATTACAGTTTTAGGCCATACATTTTATAGATGGAGGAATTGAGGATCATCACAAAGCTAGTGACACTGAGCCCAGAACTCAGGATCCAGGATTCTCAGTCCAGCATACTTACCTTCTTTAAATTACCACTGATAATTTCTATTATAATGAGAACCTAACCTAACTGATTTTCTAACCTACTTAATTAGAACAAAATGGAACCAAAATATTTCTTTAGCTGAACTTGATATAAATGATTTAGTTGGTGCCACTGTTTACAATGGTTCAAAAGTAGATTAATACTTCTTTAAAAACAAATTTTAAGTAATTAAAAAATATAAGCATATTATAGAACTTTTAGAAGTAGAAAGCACAAGAAAATAAAAATCATGCAAAATTCATAATCCTTAGTAAAATTTGTGTATATCTTTCTACAGAACTAAAAACATTTAACACAACTTTAATAACCTCTGAATAACTCTACAATTACAAAAACATTCACTTACTTGTCCTCTGCCAGGGTTTTCCTTTGGAACAAGTAGAGATATCACTGGTCCATATTTTTGACACTCCTCTTTTACATCTTCTACAACATCTGGTTATTAAAACACATAACAGTAACTGCTTTGATATAATTAACAAGCATTCAATATTTTAAAATTTTAAATCATCAAAGAATTCAGAAATACATATCCTAATAAGGTCATTTTCTGTATCTTCTAAAATTAAGCTTCACGAATATAAATTCAGTGCATTTAAAAATTTTCTTTTTATATTTTAAATTTAATGTTCTGAATAGTTGACACATTCAAATAATTCAAAATGTTAAAAAATAAAGTCTTCTTCCCATCTTCCCAACTGCCATTCCATTCCCCGTTTTGATGGCAACAAACATTATCAGTTTCTTCCATATTCTGCCTTAATTGTAAGTGTACACAGGCAAATATGATTATGGATGCTGTAAGTAAAAAATCCCAATCTTGGTTTTTCTTTATTAAACAACATATCTTTAAGATATTTCCATATCATTACATAATATTTTCTCATTTGTTTTTATGATTGTGAAGTATTTTACTCTATGCATGTTCAATAAACTAATATGTCCTTTATATAATTAAATAATTAAACTATTTCCAAACTGTTTGCCATTAAAAACAATATTGAATAGATAAACCTGCACATATCTTGTTGCATTTGTGTATGTCTAAGTTGACATTCTAGAAATAGAATTGCTGGATAAAAATTGACATGAATTTGTAGTTTTGTTAGAATTACCAACTTGTTTTTCCATACAAGTTTACCAATGTAAATTCTCTCCAGTGACATATGAGTACATCTGTCTTCCCGTCCCCTTATACACAAGAGGATTATTAAATGTTTTTATCACTGTTAATGTGGATAGATAACAAAGATATTGCAGTTTGGTTTAAATTAGCATTTCAGTAATAAGTGAGTCTGAAAACACATGTGAAATGCATTTGTATTTCCTTTCCTATAAACTGTCTGTAATAATCGCTGTAAATATTTTTTCTTAAATTATGATTTGTCTTTAAATCTTTCTTAGGGTAGTTTTTGTCAGTGTAGAATTTGTTGAATCATTATTTTATTGCTTCTGAGTTTCTGTATCACAATTGAGAAAGGCCTTTCCCCACTCCAGGAATATTAAAAAATAAAATTTTCCAAGGGTTTTTTAGATTTTAAAAAATTCTTTCTTTTCTTCTTTCCCTTCTACCTGCCCAATATCCTTCTCTCAGCCCTTTCTTTCCTTTCTTTCACTATTTCATTCCATCACTTGTTTTTTTTCAAGTATTTTAATCTTTACTTGATTTGAAATTTATTTTGGTCTACAATGTAAAGTTTGAATTTAACTTTCTTCCCTGCCCCATCAAAATTACAAGACAGCTGTTCCAACATATATAATAATCTCTAGCTAAGCAAACTTACCTGTAACCAATACATGTTATTTGATGATGATCCTGCTAATCAGAACAAAGGTATTTAATGGCACTATATTATCTGTTGTACTTTAGATCATGTGGAGAATCTTAAACACAAACATTTAATAGCAATATTTATGCAAATTTAAATACTCAGTGTATTTAGAAGCAGAAAAAAGTATTACACAGCAAAATTCAAAGAAAAGAGTACATACAGTCTCCCTAAGGTTTACTCAGAAAAGCCCAATCTTGAGTTTTATAGAGATTAAAATTGTGTGTAGTAGATAGAAAGAGGTGATGAAGACAGTAGGTAGACAGGTTTAAAGGACATAGGTAGCATTTTTAATTGATATTAAGAGATTATTTAGAGCCACTGTACCTTAGTGACCTGACTAAAACAATGCTGAGGGTAAGACTTTCTTTCAGATAAATAGAGATCCTGAAAAGCTGAGAGACTGGAGACTCTTACAATTGCCACAGACTCAAAGAAAGCACATTTGTGTCATTCGGCAGATAACTATATTAAAGCTCAAGGATATGAAATGATTTATCCTTACTAGAGGTATTGTGGTAAAATTAGCCTTATCTGTAATGTTTTAATTTTCTACAAGGAGAGTATTAAATATTAAGCCATTGATATTTTGAAATAGAAAAATATTAATAAAAGAGCTTTAGAGATATATAGACCTGGCTCTTTTAATTTTTATTAAGTTGGTGCAAAAGTAACTGCAGTTTTGGACCGTGAATTTTAAATCATTATATTAATAACTAGGCTCAAACACATCTTTATTAGTCAAAATAGGAACCATTACAATCAACACATTTTTGCCAATGAGAAATAAGTTTGTTTATTCCTGTAGCATAAAAATCCATGCTTCAGGATTCAGCGAACTCTTGGAAACCATTTTCTGCATCCTGCTAGTTGTGGAAGCGCTTTCCCTGCAAAAAGTTGCCAAGATGCTTGAAGAAGTGGTAGTCAGTAGGCAAGAGGTCAGGTGAATGTGGTGGATCAGGCAAAATCTCACAGCCCAATTCGTTCAACTTTTGAAGTGCTGGTTGTGCAATGTGTGGTCAGGCGTTGTCGTGGAGAAGAACTGGGCCCTTTCTGTTGACCAGTGCCAGCTGCAGGCATTGCAGTTCTCAGTGCATCTCATCGATTTGCTGCGCATACTTAGATGTAATGGCTTCACCAGGATTCAGAAAGCTGTAGTGGATCAGACCGGCAGCAGACCCCCAAACAGTGACCATGACCTTTTTTTGGTGCAAGTTTGGCTTTGGGAAGTGCTTTGGAGCTGCTTCTCGGTCCGGCCACTGAGCTGGTTGTCAATGGTTGTTGTATAAAATCCACTGTTTGTCACACATCACAATCCAATCGAGAAATGGTTCACTGTTGTGGCGTACAAGAAGAGAAGATGACACTTTAAAATGATAATTTTTGTGATTTTCGGTCAGCTCATGAGGCACCCACTTAACGAGCTTTTTCACCTTTCCAATTTGCTTCAAATGCTAAACGACCATAATTCTATTGGTTGACGTTGAGTTCTTCAGAAATTTCTCGTGTAGTTGTAAGAGGATCAGCTTCAATGACCGCTCTCAGCTGGTCGTTGTCAACTTCCAATGGCCAGCCGATGCGCTCCTCATCTTCAAGGCTCTCATCTCCTTTGCAAAATTTCTGGAACCACCACTGTACTATACTCTGAACTGCTATACAAAATTGCCTCTCTAGTAATACTACTAGGGTGATGCAAATGCTTCACAGCTGTTGATCTTGGTCCAAGTTTGGCCCTGCTTTAGTCCATTCCCCTCTACTTCCAGAATGTTCCTACTAAAATACAAGTTTGATTATATCTTTCTCCTACTTACAATTTTTAATAATTCCTTACTGCACTCAACAAAGAACAAGTATTCACTGGAGTAGTTACCATAAGCCAGGGACTGTTGCATGCTTGATAAAAAATTCTTTCATGTAGGTTATGTTCCAATGTTACCACGTCTGGGATAAAATCCAAATTCTTAAACATAGAAAATAAGTTTGTACTCTGGCTACCTCTTTAGCTTTTAACTGATCAGATTATCACAACTATAATTGTATGTTTATAAATTTGTCTCCTCTACTATACTAAAGACAGGGAATAATCCCACAATGGTACATAGAAAGTACTCAGTAAATATGTCTTGAATGAGTGAGTAGTTAAAAGCAAAAAAGAAAGCTCAAATGGAGAAATAAAAACATAAAGAAGGGCTAGAAGAGACAGACCAGAGAGATAGAAGTCGCTGGGAAAATTAATCTTCTGTATTGATTTGATAAAGATGATATGTAAAAGAGTCAAAAGGACATTATAAATTAGGGAAATATGAGAATCTTATGAATAGATAAATCTATTCCAGACTTAGTTAAGAAGGACGCATTAGAATATAACTTAGAAAACACTAACCTTCATATTCCTCTTCATTCTCAAGATAATCATCATCCAACACATTCAGCAGTCTTAGCACTGGAGTAGGAAGCATCACCAGGTCTTCAATATGAGGGGCTGTTAAAGTTCATCATAATATAGTTAAACATAAATCCTCCCCATATAAATTGGTGAACAACAGATAAAGGAGCTTAGGAATATAGATTACTCCTGATATCTTTGATTGTCAAATGACCAAGAAAAAAATAAAAGACATATATAACTTACCAAAAGGAATGCTAAAGAATGGGCTGCACAATGCCATTTCAGCAGGAATTCTTCTGCTTGGATCATCATGAAGCATGCTAAAACATGAAAACAGGTATCTTTATAATTACTGCCAAATCTTTTGAAAATGCAACCATTAACAAAAATAAAAATGTCTAAATGTTCATCACAGCATTAATTATATTAGCATGATTTATTCAATCATTCATCTGTAAAGAATATAAATGCCATTTATTAGCAAATGGTTCAATAAATCATGATATATCTTATAACATAACACTATACTGTGATCTAAAATAATGCTTTTGACTAACAAATGAAATATGGGAAAGTGATCCAAACTCTGTAAAAGTGAGTGAAAAAAATTAGACACAGACTTAGGGTAATGCAATAAAAAAAAAAAGTGGCGGGATGATGACTGAATCTTGTCAAATATCCCTAATAATAAAGCAACTTGATAGCAAAACCAAAAAACCCACAGACAACATCTATAACAAAACTATAGGGACACACCAAATAGCCAAAGACCATGCACAGATGAACACATTAATCTACCACTTATGATATAGATATGAAAGAGCAACACTAATCAAAATTAGAAAATCTCAAAAATTAGGTTATAGGACTCAGGAAAGAATTAGAAATTCAAAAAATTTTCATAAAATTATGTTGGAAGAGATATTAATAAAAAGATGAATTAATTCAACAGATAATATTAAATAAAAGGCAGAAAGGAGAAAATTTTTAAAAAAATCAAAATGAAATAATGAAAGAGATAATATGGATTCAAGAGAAAGTGATAATACTGAATATGGGTAAAGAAAATCAAACATATGTAGACGAGTACCTGAAAAAGAAAAGAAAAGCAAGAGAACAGAACAAAAACTAAAAGCTACAATTTAAGAACATTTTTTTTATTTTTTATTTTTTTGGAGATAGAGTTTTGCTCTTTTGCCCTGGCTAGAGTGCCGTGGCATCAGCAACCTCAAACTCCTGGGCTTAAGCGATCCTTCTGCCTCAGCCTCCTGAGTAGCTGGGACTTGTAGTAGCCACCATGCCCAGCTAATTTTTTCTATATATTTTTAGTTGTCCAGATAATTTCTTTCTATTTTTCAGTAGAGACAGGGTCCCGCTCTTGCTCAGGCTAGTCTTGAACTTCTGACTTTGAGCGATCCTCCCACCTCGGCTTCCCAGGGTGCTAGGGTTACAGGCATGAGCCACCGTGCCCGGCCTAAGAACATTTCTCAAAAACAAACAAAAAAAGATCTGAAACTACACAATGAAAGGCATACCATGTTCCTAAGAAATAAGAATATTGACCTAGAACTAAGAATATTGACCTAGAACAATCAAAATCAAGATATATTCTGGTAAAATTACTAGTCTTTAAAGAAAAAGATGAAATCCTTTGGGCATCTAAACACAGAGATTAAGTGACTTTTAATAAAAAGACAATTAGTGAGTTATCAAACTTTTCAATAAGAACATTGTATGTCAGAAGAAAATTCAGTAACATGTTTAAGAAACTTAAGAAAGAAAAATATATGCCAAGGATTTTTCTGTACTGCTAAACACACTTTCATGTATAACAAGCACAGTTTAACTAACATGCAAAAACTCAGAAAATATTCATTGTATGATCTAGAGAATAAGATTCAGCAAACTAAAATGATTAGAAAGACATCAACACAAGGACTGATGGTGAATATTAAATATACAGTTACATGTAGAACTAAAATTAAATGGGAGAATACTAAGACAGACAGCATATAATGGGTACATAATCTGATGATGCACATAAAACTATTTTTAAAATGGGAGAACAGGAAGACCATAGGCAAAAATAATTTAACTATTTTAAGTAATCTTTTAGAGTACTATTATTCTGAGACTGTTTTATGTTTATTGTAGAATAAACCAACTGGGTAATTGTGAAATTCTTAAGAACCACAAGTCTTGATGTGGAAGAAAAGAGATGTAGACATAAAATAAAAGTAAAAACTGTGTGGTCCTAAACTTGAACTGGAAACATCAACATGAACTCTGTCCACTTGAAAGGCCTAGAAACAATGACCACCCTAGTAGCAGTGAGTATTCCTAATACACAGACTGTGGTTTTAAAATACCGTTTCCTCTGAAAGAAACCAGGCTTCTAGGAAGAATGGCTAATTGCAGGTCTGGGGAAGGAAATGCATAAGATGAACTGGGAATATATTATACCACATAGCAAGGAAGCTATCAAAGATAATATGGTCTGCCAAAACCAACATGCAGAGGTTTCCATTCATCAAAGATGGGACAATCTCAGATTCAAATAGAATAAAAACTGCAATGAATTAAAATACATAAAATATATTTAAATCCATTAGTTTATAATGAAACTTTTAATTTTAAAAAAGGTAATGATCAGCTTTAGAAGATGACAAGGAACCAACTCATTATTTTGAAAACTAGTAAATAAAGAGAAAGAATATCAAGCACTTACAGTCGGCCCTTCATATCCATGTGTCCCACATCAATAGGTACTCCCATCCATGGATTCAACCAAACATGGATCAAAAAAACTCAGAAAAAAAAAGAAAGTTTCCCCTGCAGCCACCGGCAGGAGTTGGCATGAGGTTTGGCTGCCACTGCTGAAGGAGTATCCTGAAGCCACCATAAGGAGACCTCAAGAGAAGCTTGGCAACCGTGGGCTCAAAGGGAAAGGGAATGGTTTTAGGTTTACAAAAAAAAAAAAAAATTGATTCAAAAAGTACAGAGGAAGATGGTGGACTAGAAACAGTCTGTGAGCATGCCGCTCTCATGGAAAGCAGTATAAATTGCAGGCAGATGCCTACCTACAGATAGCTCTTCTCAGAAGGAACACTGTGAAATCACAGAGAAGCAATGTGGGACACTCAGAGTGAAGGACAGCAAATAGGACATCCCCAAGACACAAAGTAATCAACCTAGCCAAAGTCAAAATGAAGGAGAAAATTCTATAAGCCGCTAGAGATAAGCAAAAACTGACCTACAAAGGAAAACGCAGCAGACTAACAGCAGACTTCTCAGCAGAAACCTTACAAGTCAGAAGGGAGTGGGACCCTATCTTCAATCTTCTTAAACAGAAAAACTACCTGCCCAGAATTTTATATTTATATCCTGCAAAACTAAATTTCACAATTGATGGAGAAATTCAGTCTTTTCCAGACAAGCAAACACTGAGGGAATCTGTCATGACCAGACCTGCCCTGAAGGAAATACTCAAAACAGCCTTATACATGAATTAGTACAATAGATACCCACCAGTATAAAATTACCCCAAAAGGCTGACGCTCACAACTCTTATAAAACAATAGCACAGGAGGGAAAACAAAGCAATCAAACCCAACATGATGAACAAAACTGCATCCATTCTATCTCTTAATGTTAACGGTTTAAATGAGCCACTCAAAAGACATAGGCTGGCTGGATGGATGAAAAAACACAACCGAAGTATCTGCTGTTTCCAGGAGGCACATCTAAACCACAAGGATGCACAAAGGCTCAATGTGAAAAGATAGAAAAAAACATTCCACACAAATGGAAACCAAATGAGAGCTGGTATAACCATTCTTGTATCAAACAAAATTGACTTTAAATCAACAACGGTATAGAAAGACCAACATGGTCATTATATAAAGGGAGCAATTCAACAAGAAGACATAACAATCTTAAATATATAGGCACCTAACACAGGAGCTCCCAGATACATAAAATTAACTCTACTAGAGCTAAACAAGGAAATAAATAGTAGCATCATAATTGCCAGAGAATCCAACACCCAACTGTCAGAACTGAATAAATCATCAAAGTAGAAAATAAAGAAACACTGGACCTAAATGGGACCCTAAAACAAATGGACCTAACAGACATTTACAGAACATTCTACTCAAAAATATTCTACTGAATATACATTCTTCTCATCAGCACATGGGACATTTTCCAAGACTGATCATATCTTAGGTCACAAAACATGTCGCAACAAATTTTTAAAAATTGAAATCGTATCATGTATCTTCTCAGACCACAGTGGAATAAAACTAGAAATCAATTCCAAGAGTAACACTCAATTCTACACAAAGTCATGGAAATTAAACAATCTGCTGCTGAACAATTATTGGGTCAATAATGAAATTAAGATGGAAATCAAAAGATTCCCTGAACTGATTGACAAAGGGGACACAACCTATCAAAATCTATGGCATTCAGCAAAAGCATTCCTAGGGGGAAAATTCAGAGTCTTAAATGCCAACATCAAAACTCAGAAAGATCGTTAACAACCTCATATTACATCTCAAGGAACTAGAAAAAGGAAAGCATACCAAACCCAATGCCAGCAGAAGAAAACAAATAACTAAGCTCAGAGAAGAACTAGATGAAATGGAAAAGAAATAATAATAATAATAATAATAATGCAAAAGGTCAGTGAAACAAAGAGTTGGTTCTTTAAAAAGAGAAACAAAATTGATAGACCTCTTGCTAGATTAACCAGAAATAGAAGAGAAAGGACCCCAGTAAGCTCAATCAGAAATGAAAAAGAAAATATTACAACTGATACCACAGAAATAGAAAACATCATCCGTGAATACTATGAAAATCTCTACGCATATAAACTAGAAAATGTAGAGGAAATGGACAAATTCCTAGAAATAAACAACCTTCCAAGACTCAATTAGGAAGAAATAGAACTCCTAAACAGACCAATAATAAGCAGCAAAATTGAAGCAGTAATAAATAGTCTTCCAATAAAAAAAAGCAGCCCTGGACCAGATGGATTCACAGCCAAATTCCACCAGACCTACAAAGAAGAACTGGTATCCATACTGCAGAAATTATTCCATAATGTTGAGAAGGAGGGACTCCTCCCCAATTCATTTTACAAAGCCAATATCACCTTGATACCAAAGCCAGGAATGGACACAACAAAAAAAGAAAACCACAGAAAAATTCTCAATAAAATACTAGCAAACCAAGTTCAACAGCACATCAAAAAAATAATACACCATGACCAAGTGGACTTCATCCCCAAAATGCAAGGATGGTTCTTTGACATATGGAAATCAATAAATGTGATTCACCACATAAACAGAAACAAAAACAAAGACTACATGATCATCTCAATAGATGCACAAAAAGCATTTGACAAAATCTAGCAGCCTTTCATGATAAAAACTCTTGACAAATTAAGCGTAGAAGGAACATATCTCAAAATTATAAAAGGCATATATAACAAACCCACAGCCAAAATCATATACTGAAGGAGAAAGTCAAAAGCATTCCCCCTAAGAACTGGACAAGGGTACCCACTGTCACCACTTCTGTTTAACGTAGAATAGAAGTCCTAACCAGAGCAATCAGGAAAGAGAAAGAAATAAAGGGTATCCAAATCAGGAAAGAGGAGGTCAAACTACCGATTTCACAGACGATATGATCTTGTATCTAGAAAACTCCAAAGACTCCAGACTCCACCAAGAGACTCCTGGAATTGATAAATTCAGCAAAGTCTCAAGGTACAAAATCAATGTAGACAAATCAGTACCATTTCTATATACCAACAGCAGTCAGGCTGAGAGTCAAATCAAAGATTCAATACTATTCACAATAGCTACAAAGAAAATAAAAATACCTAGGAATATACTTAACCAAGGAGGTGAAACATCTTTACAAGAAGAACTACGAAACACTGAGGAAAGAAATCTCAGACGACACAAACCAATGGAAAAACATCTTATGCTCATGGATTGGTAGAATCAACATTGTTAAAATGTCCATACTACCCTAAGTGATTTACAGATTCAATGCAATCCCCATCAAAATACCAATGGCATATTTTACAGATTTAGAAAAAATAATTCAACACTTCATTTAGAATCAGAAAAGAGCCTGAATAGCTAAAGCAATCCTAAGCAAAAAGAACAAACCTGGAGGAATCACAGTACCAGACTTCAAACTATACTATAAAGCTACAGTAACCAAAACAGTGTGGTATTGGTACAAAAACAGACATAGGCCAATGGAACAGAATAGATAACCCAGATATAAAACCATCTGCCTACAGCCAAATGATCCTTGACAAAGCAGACAACAACGTACACTGGGGTATAGAAGCCCTATTCAATAAACGGTGCTGGGAAAATTGGAAAGTCACACTGTACAACAATGAAACAAGATGCCTACCTCTCACCACTCACAAAAATTAATTTAAAGTGGATAAAAGAATTAAATAGAAGGCATGAAACCACAAGAATTTTAAAGGAAAACGTGGGGAAAACTCTTCTAGATATCGGTCTAGGCAAAGAATTTATGACTAAGACCCCAATGGCAATTACAGCAACAACAAAAATAAATAAATGGGACTTGATTAAATTAAAAAGCTTCTACACAAGAATAGAAATAATCAACAGAGCAAATAGACAATCTACAGAATGGGAAAAAATATTCACAATCTATACATCCAATAAAGGGCTAATATCCAGAACCTACAAAGAACTCAAACAAATCAGTAAGGAAAACACCAAACAACCCCATTAAAAAGTGGGCAAAAGACATGAACAGAAGTTTTTCAGAAGATAGACAAACGGCCAACAAACACAAGAAAAAATGCTCAACATCACTAATCATCAGGGAAATGCAAATTAAAACCACAATGAGATATCACTTCACTCCTGTTAGAATGGCTTTTATTTATTTTTTTTTTTTTACTTTTTTTTTTTTTTTTTTTTGAGACAGAGTCTCACTCTGTTGCCCGGGCTAGAGTGAGTGCCGTGGCATCAGCCTAGCTCACAGCAACCTCAAACTCCTGGGCTCAAGCCATCCTCCTGCCTCAGCCTCCCAAGTAGCTGGGACTACAGGCATGCGCCACCATGCCCAGCTAATTTTTTCTATATATATTTTTAGTTGGCCAGATAATTTCTTTCTATTTTTAGTAGAGACAGGGTCTCGCTCTTGCTCAGGCTGGTCTCGAACTCCTGACCTTGAGCGATCCACCCGCCTCGGCCTCCCAGAGTGCTAGGATTACAGGTGTGAGCCACCGTGCCCGGCCTAGAATGGCTTTTATTAAAAAGTTCAAAAACAATAGATGCTGGCGCAGATGCAGGGAGAAAGGAAGACTTATACACTGTTGGTAGAACTGCAAATTAGTACAAGTCCCATGGAAACCAGTATGGAACTCTGTCAAAGAACTAAAAGTAGACCTACCATTCGATCCAGCAATCCCACTACTCGATATCTACCCAAAGGAAAAGAAGTAATTTTGTCAAAAAGACACCTGCATTCAAATGTTTACTGAAGCACAATTCACAATTGCAAAGACCTAGAGTCAACCCAAGTGCCCATCAATTCATGAATGGATTAACACAATTTGGCAAACGTGTACCATGGAGTACTACTCAGCCATAAAAAAGATGAATTAATGCCTTTACAGCACTGTGGAATGAATTCGAGACAATTATCCTAAGTGAAATATCTCAAGAATGAAAAAGAAAAGACCACATGTTCTCTCTAATAAATTGGAACTAACTGATTGGGCATACAAGTGCACAGAGGGAAGTAAAAGTCATTGGAAATCAAGCAGGAGGCTAGGGGGAAAAGGGGAGGGGCAAAAACCCACCTAAGGGGTACAATGAACACTATTCGAGTGAAAGGCACTTTTATAGCTTTGACTCAAGCCATGTAACAAAAACATTTGTACTCCTTTAATATCCTGAAATTTAAAAAAAAGAGAAAAAAAACAATAAAGGATAATATAAATTTTTTAAAATTCAGTATACCAACTATTTACATAGCATTTATATTGTATTAGATATTACAAGTAATCTAGAAATGATTTAAAGTATATGGGAAGATATGTGCAGGTTATGTGCAAATACTATACCATTTTATATAAGGGACTTAAATATCTTTTTGGTATCCTTGGGAGTCCTGAAACCAGTCCCCTGAGGATATTGAGAGACAACCTGTACTTTTTCTTTGGCTAATCAAATGAAGGACAAATGACAGAAAATCACCATTCTAAAACCCCTAAGAAGGTAATGGATCTAGGCATTAGTATCAACAGTTGCTAAGTCATAAAATAGACAACGACATTAAGTGCCTGCTTATGAAAAAAGTAAAATATTATCTATAGTCTTACAGTCTCATTAAAAAAAACCAAACTCTCTAGATACAACTACCAATTTAGAGGACTTAAACAGAAATATGTTAACTATACCATAATGAAACAATCAACAAAATTCAGACTGTGCAAAATTATACTGAGCCAAGAATCTAGGCTGTTCAATAAATAAACTAAAAGAGAAAAGGGGGATAAGAAAAGGTAAGGGAATCTTTAAATTAAGAGAGACTTAAAAGGGATTTTTTTTTAGAAGAGCAAAACTAAACCACTTCAGCTTTAATGTGTGTTTAAGGATGCACACTTGGGTAATAACATTATAATGAAAACAAGTGATTACCATAAAAGTCTGCTGTAGTGGTTACTTTTAGGTTTGAGATTGGAATGGGACACAAAGGACTTCTGGGATTGCTGGCAAAGTTCTATTTCTTGACATGATTGGTAGTTATGAGGTGGTTACAATGTTCCTAAAAAATCACTAAGCTACACATTGATTTTATTAGCAGTTTCAATATCTGTGTTTTACTCTACAAAAAAGTTCAAATAATTTGCATGTGTACACAATACAATATGCAAAGAAATATTAGAAAGAAATACACCAAAGTGCTAACACTAGAAAGTAGGTTTGTAATTTTTATTTTCTTCATCACAATTTTCTGCAGTTTCCAAAATTAGCATTATTTGTATAATCAGGAAAAAAGCTATTATTGAAAAATAAAAGTCAATACTAGAACTTAAATGATTTGAGTTTTGGGCTAGAATCCATTTTATAATTTTACACTGCTACCTCCTCAACGTAAAATCTAATTTGTAATTTCTAATATCAATCAGACACTAACAGCTATTTACAATTAATCTGAAAAACACACACACACAAATAACTATGTGGAAAACTGAGATGTGAATAAGTTCTGTGGATTGTACCAATTTACTAGTTTTGATGTTGTACTAGTAATGTAAGATGTCAATTTACTAGTTTTGATGTTGTACTAGTAATGTAAGATGTCACCATTGGGGGAAACTGGGTACAGGGTAGGGATCTTTCTATAACATTTTTACAACTTCCTATGTGTCTGTAATTATTTCAAAATTAAAAAGTTAAAAAAAAAACATTGTGAAGGTTTAATAGAGCCAATATTCTAAAGATACTATAATACTCTGATTCAAAAATGAGCTCCATCCTTTTCTAGCATACTAATTATTTTATTCATTTCTGGCCCATAATGTTAGAAACCTGAAAAGCCTACTATTTGATAATACAGTTCATGCACCACATGATGATGTATTGGTCAACCAGGGGCCATTTATACAATCGTGATCTCACAAGATTATAACAGACCTGAAAAATTCCTATTGCCTAGTGACAACGTGGCCATTGTATATATCACAGCATAATGCATCACTCAGAGGTGTTTATGGTGACATGGTGTACACAAACATACTGTGCTGCCAGTCATATAAAATTATAGCACATATAGTTATGTACAGTATATAACACTTGATAATAACTGTGTTACTGGTTTATATATTTACTATATTATACTTTTTATCATCATTTTAGAGTATATCCCTTATTAAAAAAAAGTTAGCTGTAAAACAGCCTCAGGCAGGTCCTTTAGGAGGTATTCTAGAAGGCATTATCATCATAGGAGATGATATCACTATGCCTGTTACTGCTCCTGAAGACCTTCCAGTGAAACGAGGTGTGGAAGTAGATGACAGTGATATTGATGATCCCAACCCTGTGTAGGCCTAGGGGGCTAATGTGTATGTTTTTGTCTTAGTTCTTAACAAAAAAAGTATACAAAGTAAAAAAAAATTGTAAATAGAAAAAAGCTTATAAGAAAATAAAAATATTTTTGTACAGCTGTACAACGTGTTTTAAGCTAAATGCTAGTAAAAAAGAGTTCAAAGTTAATGAAAAATTAGTTTATAAAGTAAAAAAGTTACAGTAAGCAAAGGTTAATTTATGGTTGAAGAAAGAAAACTTTTTTTTATAAATTTAGTGTAGCCTACACGTGCAGTGTTTATAAAGTCTACAGTAGTGTACAGTAATGTTCTAGGTGTTCACATTCACTCACCAGTCACTCATTGACTCACCCAGAGGAACTTCTAGTCCTGCAAGCTTCATTTATGTGCCCTCCATTTAAGTGGCCTATACAGGTGTACCATTTTTTATCTTTTATACCATTATTTTTTTACTGTACCTTTTCTATGTTTAGATATGTTCAGATACACAAATATTTACCATTGTGTGATAATTTCCTACAATATTCAGTACAGTAACATGATATACAGGTTTGTAGCATAGGAGCAATAGGCTATGCCATACAGCCTATGTGTGTAGAAGGCTACCCCATCTAGGTTTGTGTAAGTACACTCTATGATGTTCACAAGACAACAAAATCACCTAACACCACATTTCTCAGAATGTATTCCCATCATTAACTGACACATCATTGTACATATTATTACATATGTTCAAAATATCTATTGTACTCGGATCTATTCAGATTATCAGAAACACTGTATCTGTTGTCCCCAGAGAGCTGTCAATGGTAAATATATAAAGTATAATTTTAAAAACTACCGTATTCAAAATATTTTGGGTTTTCTTTTGGGTCATCCAAAGAAGCAAACCCACTCTTTCATTAATAAAGACACTTTAAAAACCTGTTTTCCATCAAGTATATAGAATTGCCAGAGATATGAGAGGCCAAAGGTATAATGGTCCAGGATCTATCTTCTAGTAAGTAGCTGCCAAGAAGAGCTTAACATCTGGTACTCACTATAAACAAAGAACATCCCTTTGAAAATAAATTTTGATTACTTATGCTCCTTATAGAAAGCTGTCCTGTAGAGACTGTCTAAACTAAAATTCATATTTCTAGGGAAGCAAAACCTCTACCTGATTGATCAAACTAGACATCATAATATAAATCCATTCAGTAAGTAAGAGAAAAAAAAAAGAAAAAAACCACTTCATATAGTAAACATATACAAAGCAAGTTTACAGCACACATACCATACCTTTTGATAAGGTCTCTTAGGTGATAGGCTGGAATTGCGGCATTCACCACTGCTTTACTGGCAAATATGTGATCGATAATGGCAGAACTGTTTGCCTAAAAAAAAGGAGAAAAGTCTACCTTGGTTATTCAATTCAGTCTGTATTTTTATTGAGTACTAGGCAGGTAGTATTATACATGGTGAGTAACATAACAGAAAACACTCTCTTCTGAGAGCTTACAGTTTTAACGAAGGAGGTAATTTACACAAGTTTCTAGAGAGGAGAAAAATTTTTTCTCCATTCTCAGCATCTAGCACAGTACCTGGCACTCTATGAACATCTACTAGATGAAAGAATAAAGAAACAAGTACCAAAACAGCCACATAAAAATGTAGTTTAATGCAAAGTTAGAAAATGAATGTGTAATGGATAAGTCAGGTTTTGGTTTTCAGACAGAAATAAAATAAAGACAAAATGAAGCACTAAGTTTGACATATTATCCATACTCTAAATCTTCATGGAATGTAACACTTTCTCCTTCAATACTACAGTAACTCAGAATTTGGAACTGTGTACATGAGTAAAAAGACCTGATACCATCATTATCACTAAAATGTATAGAATACTTACCATGGGTTGCACCCTCTGTCAAAAACTAAGTATCGTTTCTTTTTTAACCTCAATACTCTTAGAAGACATATGCTATCATTATCCTCATTTTACAGAAAGTAAACCATGGTTTAGTGAACCTAAATAGTAAGAAGTAGAGGCAAGGTATGAAACCTAGCAGTTTGACTTCAGAGCCTATGGTCATACCCACTTAGCAATTTTGCCTCCGTAGAAGGTGATAAAACAAAATCATGTTTTATCTAGAGAGGCATCTATTAGGGATACCATTAGTACACATCATGCCTTCAAATTCACACAAATTAAACTGTGACCTAGTTCTGATGAGCTCTGGACCAAGCAGATATAGTCCAAAGGGCTCGTTGACAGTCAAAGCTAATTCAAGTAATTGATTTATATTTGGATTAGCACTAAGAAAGAATACTTAGCCTCCTGACTGTTCTGGAATACCATCGATAAAGAATGATACTGATTTTACTCCCATGATAGCATTTTTCTTTTACCCCAAACAAGCATTAGGTATACTGACTAGGTTATTAAAGTATTTCTTCCAGGAATTGCTACACCAGAAATCAGTGACTAGGGGATTAAAAGAAACAAAACTCTTCATGTTATAATAGCCATACACTATGTATTTAGATGCTCAAAAAAAAAAACCTGTTGCGTAATATTAAAATACTCAATATCAAATACTTGTTCTTTAATATCTAAGTTCCTAATCTCTAATATTTAAATGAACTTTTTGTCTGCTTATAAGTTAAGAATTAACTACAGTATGTTTTCAAACATATTGTGGGACTTTAATATTGTGATGATATCAGTATCCTTTAGGCTTGAGGTTTGGTAAATAATACAGTATTTTGGAATTATTATTGATTTTGATATTAAGGTATTAAAATATTTTTTAAACTATGAAGCATTATGTAAAGATTATCATTTAACTTAGAACATGGTTGTATTAGTAATACTTTAAAACCTAATATAACTAAGTTGCTAAACAAAAGAATCACTTTTGTTTCTTCTGGAAAATATATTCATTCAAACATTTCATCAAGCACTTACTACATGCCAGGCCCCAGGCAAGGAACAGTAAGAATGCAATGCTCACTAACACATTTGTTGCCATAGGAGTAGTGGCATTTAAGGTACCATAAATACAAAAAGAGGAGTATGGATGAAAGAAAGCAATAGGAGTCCTCGACAAGAATCATCATAAATTGAATACTCTTAAATTAGGATTAAGAACCCCAAAGCAAAGCACTAATGCAGTTTACCTTCCATTCCTGAGATCTGACTGTATGTTTCAGTTTCATTCCTGAGAACATTTCCAGCAAAATGATTCCTAGGCTCCAAAGATCAACAGCTGAGGTACATTCTGTATCACTCTGCAGGCCAGCCTGGGCCAAGCAATTTTGCAGTTCTGCTTCTGGAGCCCGATACCCGTCTGTCTGAATATACTTTACATCCTAAGAAGATGAATAAATATTACAATCAATAAAAAGCTGCTCAGTTTCCATCTATCTTTTCAGTGTATTTACTTCTCTAAAAGTGCAGTAAACCACTGCCAAACTAAATGCCAGAATTTTTTAGTTCTTACTTATCATAACTCTTTGGCTCATTAACTGGGTATTTCTCAGAGGCAAGCTGTATATTTTCCATACACCTTCTCGTAAAGATGTCTTCATTGGATAGTCTCTTACTTATTAGGTACTGCTGATAAATAAGAACACTCTGCAAAGAACTGATAAACTATGGATAATGGAGGATTTGCCAGAACTGTCACATGCATTCTGCCATGAAACAGAGTCCCAAAACTGAAAACACCAGGAATAGTAACTTAGCACTTAACCAAATGCTCATAAAATTTAAAAAGCATTGTATGTGCATTAAGTACTTTTAATAATTCCAGAGCTCTCCTGTGCTTCACTAGCTCCTCCTACCTGACCCAAACATATGTCCTTTTTTCATATGGCAGCACTGAAATCCTTTTGATTTGCTTCATCCCCAGGTATTTTAGATAGTAATGTCTCATAAGCCCCTACTAAACTATACCTGTTATTTAAAAATATTTGGTTTAGACCCACTAGATTTTAAACTATGAGGGAAAAGAAAAGGTTATTTCTTACCTGATTGCCTTCTTTGAAGCTAAGTCCAAAGTCAATGAGTTTAAAACATTCATTCTCTGCACTCCACAGTATGTTACGTGGTTTGAGGTCTGCATGGACATAACCCTCATGATGAAGAAAGGCAAGGGCCTCCAGAACATCTCTGGCACAATGCTGTATCATCCACATGGAACAACCCTGGTGACTAGAATATAAAAGCAGCTCCGAAACACTGACATCCAGGAGTTCAAGCAACAGACATCGTGATGGCACATTTGGAGAAAAATGGATTGTAAAGACTCCATACAAAGTCACTAAAAAAGAAACAAATTATAATACTTTTAAAATCAGACTCAAAGTAAATTACTACTAAAGTAGATAACTCTGCAGTACAAATTTGGAATAGTCTAAATAAGGACAACTTTGATGAGCAAGCTTCCACTGTAATTTATTTTTCCCATGAGTAAAATCTTTGGGTAACTGCGTTATTTTAATAAAATGAGACAACCTTGAACAGCTGATTACCATTCAAAGATATTAATATGGCACAATGATTCAATTTATGTCTCACCAAGTACTTAGTAGTGGGTGAATGTGCACTTAGGGTGCCAAATAAAAATCATTAAAAGTAAAAATCCAAATATTAAGTAACTCTCTTAAAAGGAATATCACAATGCATTCCTTTTAAGAATGAACACTGCTTTCACAATGAAGACTGCTTCTTAATCCAAAATAGCGCTCTACAAATATTAACTTTCCAGATGACATTTTAACCTAATCTTGCAGAGATTCAACAAGTCCTTATGCAGCAAAAATCTTGCCTCTTCAATATCAAAGTTATAGCATTTAGCAAGCTAAAAAAAATGCAACACTAGTGTTAAGAAATTCTTCTCCAAAATTGTATTGTAAAAAAGGTCACTCTTCAAATTAAGTATGGATTATACTTGCCAGGAAATCAGACATTACTTTATCGACCAAAGCTATAACTAATGATAAGCTCACTGTTGGTGTAATAACAATGGAGACTGCTTTCAAAGATCAATCTTCAGTGATCATTAAATTTCTTACATTCTGAATATCTGTGTCATGAAACAGTCTCTCAAAAGAGCAAAAGCATAAAATGTTCCTAAATCTAACACTTCCATAAAGACTCCCTGTAATATTGAGTCGCTTTTTCCAAATTCACAGGAAATATATGTCAGGTGAACTACGTGGGAGTCATTGGCATTGATGCCACAACCCTTGAAATAGTTTCCATTTCCCACTGGTATGCCAAGATTCAAAAATTTCCACTCAAGACATGACATCTAGCAAAGACATGCCTCTTTTTACTAAAGAAAACACTTCTCTATGCTAATAAATGCGACATTCTCCGATGAGACCCAAAGCAAACTGAACTTACAGCATCTACTATGTGACACTAAACGCAGATCACCATCTCCATCTTACCGCAGACAGTAATAAAGTGAAAGGGGAAAGGGAAAGGGGCCTAGATCAGGTGATAAAGAGGGCCACACCCGCTTCTCCCGCCTAAAGGGCTGAAGATGGAACGCCAGGCTGACAGAAGTGTGTGTCTGCTCTGGGACCTGGCAAGAGGAGAAGCGAGACAGTGACAATTACCGATGTTCCTGTGACCCTGCAACTGCTCCAGCGCCGCCCTCTCTTTGCGGAAACCATACTCGGCAGCCGAGGCTGCAGCCCCGGTGGTTCCCGGCGGCAAGAACTGCTTGAGGGCGCCCGGGGGCGAGCTGGGGTTGCCGCAGCAGCGCACCCGATACACTGAGGCCGAGGAGCCGCTGCCCAGGCGGCTCTGTACCTGCCACAGCCGCCCGAAGGCCTCCAGAAACCGCGGCGGCTCCGCGCCCCAGGTGCAACCGGATCCCGCCATCGGTGTGAACTGAGGGCACTGACACGGGAGCTGACACGACGCCCGAGGCAGGCCGGCAGGGCCCGCGGTCACATCCCCGCCTGCCGGACCAGCGGCTTCGCAGGGAGGGGCCTGCAGCCGCCTCACCGACACCGGGGACCTCAGGCCGCCATGACACCGGAAGCCGTAGCGCGCATGGGTCCCAGAAGCCGGAAATGGAGGAAGAGTCAGTCCTATAGGCAGAAGGAGGCGGGCCCAGAAGGGGTGGGGCCTAGAGTTGAGTTAAATTAGGTTTGTTGGAAAGGACTGAAGAATTAAGACACGGTAAGCTTAATTACTGAGTACCTACTATTCCCAATACTAACCGCTTTCATAACGTTACCTGAAACTAAAACTAGTCCTTTTTCTTGTTGAGGCACCTCACCTCACCACTGGGAACCCAGGAAAATAAAACTCCGTCTATAATTCTCATAGAAGGGATCACAAGGGAAATACCCCGGTTACTGAAGGAGAGAGAGGGTTTACCACCACCTTCAGGCCCATGGTCACTAGTAGCCATAATTTTGGATGCCCAGGCCCTTGTTCTCCTCTTAGTCCACCTTGCCTGTGGCTGCCTCATCAACGAGGCAAATGTGGATCTATTACAATTTTTTATTTTTCATTCAGAAAACATTTACTGAGTAACACATGTAGCAAATAGGAATTTCAACATACAAACTAGTGTGTGTAATAAATGTAGCCTTCTTTTCAGTAGTTCAACTCTTTCTATTTCAAGCTTCATTTTGATTGGATGATAGAAACTTAGTCTCAATTTCCCCTTTTCCTCAGGTTTTGTCCAAGTTCCCGGCTAGGTGGGGTGGCTTATGTAGTGCATAATAGAGAGATTGAGGATCCATCTGCTTTTCAGTATCATTGGTCATCATCTTGTTTGATTGCCACTGAAATGTGCCTTATTTCTGTCTGCATGGACCTTTCAAGGTCTGTAATAGGGAAAGCTGTGTGCACTCTCCTGCTATTTCTAACAAGTGTTTTCTCTAAGTCTGAAGTCCGCACCAATCTCTTGAGAGAATTTTCTTTTAGCATACAAAAATCAAGTAAAGACTCACAGGCTTTTGTGATTTTTCAGCCACATGGCTCCTTTAGGCAATAAGAACAGCCATCTATCTGCTTGTATAAAGGGAGAGCAAAGTGGGGAAACCGGGGGTGGGGGGTGGGGGGGGGGAGAGTAGTGGAGAACACAATTACTTTAGGTCCTGAATAGACGGAAGAGATGAAATAGAAATGAAATTTGATTTCAAGGAACTTGGAGTTGGTAGAATGACTTAGACATGTGTAATATTATGATCCAAGCCATAAAGGTAAAAGTGTTCTAAAGGAGGGCAAGTAAGGTGCTAGGTATGCTCAGAGGAACTCTGAGCAACTCCTATTAGAAGAATGGGAGTAAAACAAAGCATTTTGTTTCTGTCTGGCATGTTCAAAGAGAGTGTATTGTAATTGGTGAAGGTAAATGCTGAACTTTAAGAAGTTGGCTAGATCCTCCTTATAAAAATATCCATTGTTAGAATCCATATATAAGCCCTTTTCCTGAACACTAGAAATAAAAATTACCAGTCTGAAAAATATTTCTCAGTACAGTTTATTTCTTTATGCTTTTCCAACTTCTTTCCTTATAATGCCTTCTCATTGCTCCCCTGGCTGATAAACAAGGTAAGGGTACTAAGTTATAGAACTGAGCCATATTCAAAAGTAGTACTGAATAATCTGAAACAGATATGCCTTAGAATATCTTTGACAGAAGGGGTGGCCCATATTTAAATTGCTGAGCTCTTGAAGATTCAAATCCTTCAAACATGAAAGTAATTACTCTCTGTGGTAACCAATCTCCAATGTGGCCCCCAGTGATCCTTATCTCCTAGTACTTATGCCCTCCTATAGTCCCCTCTCACATTAAGTAGGGATGACCTGTGTAGCCAAGAAGATAATGTAGAAGTGATGGTGTGTGACTTCCTACATCATAAAAGACATTGTAGCTTCCATCTTGCTATCTCTTTGATCACTTACCTTGGAGGAAGTTACCTGTCTTGTCATGAAGACCCTCAAGTAGCCCGATGGAGATGTCTACATGGTGAGGAACTGAGGCCTCCTGCCGACAGCCATTTTAGTGAGCCACCTTGGAAGTAGATCTTGTAGACCTAGTCAAGCCTTCAGAATGACTGCAATCTTGATTGCAAACTCAGGAGAGAACCCTAGCTAGGACCATCCAGCTAAGCCACTTGTGAATTCAGTCTCACAGAAATTATATGTGACAATAAATGTTTATTGTTGTTTTAAGTTGCTGTTTTGGAGTAATTTGTTATGTAGCAATAAATAACTATGCAATAGGAAGAAATAAATAATTAATGTCCACAAAACTTAACATTATCACAAAATTGCTTTGCAGTTGTATACATTTATGTTCTAATCAGCAATCAAAAAGTATATGACTTACCATATCTGTACCAATATAAAGCATTGTTATTTTAAAATTTTCTTTTTAATTTTATAAGCAAGAATGATACTTTGATATGGTTTTAAATTTATGTTATTAGTAGGGTATACTTTTTCATACTTTTAATGATTTAGTAACTTTTCAAGACTTTTCATACAAAATATTTATTTTTCATTTTCACTTCTGTAAATTTTCTTGCAAGATGACTAGTAGATTTCCTTTTTCTCTTTAGTTTCCCTCACTCCTGTTATCTTTCTCCTTAGATTTTCTCATTTCCACTTGGCTGCTATAGGCCAGGGAATACCAGAGACTCACTTGGAATTGCAGTTTCTAAGTGGAAGAAATCTACTGCCCCTCCCTAATCTTCCCTTTCTTCTCTCTTGAGTAATATCTCTTTGCAATGGTTATGATAAATGTTGGCCACCTGAGGCTCCTTAAGGATTTTTATAATAGAATCCATTTTTTTCCTGGTGCTGAAAATGTCTATTTCAAGAGTCTTTGTTTTGGCTTTCATTCAGGTGGATCAGTCAGTGGTCTGTCACATTTCTCCTCTTTTCAACTCCCACATCAATGTCAGCTGCAGCTTTGGAAAGAGTCTGAGCCAGGTCCTTTGGCGCTTTCCCTGTAAGTCTAGACACCAAGCCCTGGCTCAGAGTGAGACTAGATTTCATTTCCAGCTGTACCACTTACTGTGTAAGCCAATTAATGAAGCTCTCTTGACCCTAGTTTCCTTAGCTAATTTTAATATGGGATAAAATATTAGTTATAATTAGATAAAATAACAAAAGTAGCCTCATGAAAGACCTGCCTTGCTGTGAGTTCTTAGTAAGATTTGCTCCTTTTGCTTATTTCTATAATTCTATGGTTGGACTTAGCCCATTAGAACAGAATAGAACCTGCTCATCATTACTCCTCCTTAGTAGCAAAGATATTACAGATGATTAATTGTGTTCCCTGCCACAACTTCTAACTATTTCTTCCAGATGTTCTGTTCTCCTTGTGGTATCTGAGGGACCCAGATCACATTTCCTTTCCTGTCCAGGTTACTGCCCTTCATATGGAGAAGGATAACATGTGGTGTAGGAGATTCATCCTGCAGGCTTTTTTGGGATAGGATGGGCTGGCTATAATAGGGAATTCCATCATCTCCAGATGTTTGATTTTGAAATCTGAATGATCTGAAAGCTGCTGGTGATTCATGAGAGCTGAGAAGACTTTGGAGTATAGTGCATTTGTTCCCTCTCTTGTTACACTGGAGAAATTATAGTCTCTGAGGGCCTAGTGCCAAGTCACAAATACCTGCAGAAATATTCTCCCAAACTCGGAGTAAAACAGGGATAGGGAGTCTTTTTATTTTCTGGCTGAAAAGGGATGGCTAAGAGGGACAATTGACTTACCTACTGGCTCTGATACTGGGTCTGATCCTAGGACCTCCCCTTGGACAAATGTCATAAGAGAGCTAGGTAGGTCACTTGAAGCAGAAGCTGCAGCATCAGAGCCTAAGGAAGGATGGAGTGACTTGGGAGAAAAAGACGAATCTGTGATCAAAAAGGCGACATTGTTTTGAGAAGAGAAGGAAGCTAAATTTATAGAGCACTTATTGTTAAATATTACATCATGAGGGTCCCTTGATAAACAGTGGGACTTTATAAAAACTGTACAAAATTATTGTTCCCTATCTATAACCCTATGTTACTCTTTGCAGTTATCTTCTCAAAAGAAGCACAGCACAACTTAACAAAGAAACTTTTTTTTTTTCAAACTACTTTGGGATCAAAAGCCCAAAAGAATAAATTGAAGAGATAGAAAAGGGAAAAAAAAAGGAACTCAGATATGCCTGTGGTTAGTTATGCCTTTTCTAACTCTCATTTCTGTCAGGTTAAAACAAGGTAATATGCAGGGAAAGAGTTTGAAAGCTATAAACATGGTATTATTATTATTTTCCTATAGAGATGAAGCAATAAAAGTGAAGAAGTCACAGACAGAAGATCATATAGGTCTCTAATTAGCTCTTATCTGAAATACAGATGCCTACTAACGTAGGTAGTTCTAATAGGAGAAAGACTTATTCCACAAGCTACTAATTAAAATCAATCCAGTCTTGATCTCTTTAGCCCAAAGAGATTGAAGATTCTAGAGAGAGGATTGTGGGGCCCCAAATCCAGAAAGGTAGAAAAGACCAGTAGCTTAAAACCATTCATTCATTTATTTACTAATTTGTTCTTTCAAAAAATATTTATAAAGAAATACTAGAATTTCCTGGGCAAAGAATTCATAGTCTAGTTGGGGAGACAAGATTAAGGAAAATAGCAGAGGTACAGGACTTTCCTTAGAGCAAAGGAGAAAGCTCATCATTTGAGTTTGGAGAGAGATATGAGAGGATGATGTGGGAGTGTGATTTGATGAACTGAAAAATGTTGGATGACTCCAAGCTTTTCCATTAAGGTGGCATGATAGCATCACTGGAAGAGGGAAGCGAGAAGACGTGGGGGTTGAAAGAGAATAACCAGTGAGAAGTGTGTTGGAGAGGGCAGTTTAAATTGTACAGCATGTATCTATATTGAAGCATGATTTGAGATTGGCTCCTAGACAACGTTAAGAAGGCAATCCTGCACTTGATACACTGTGGGGAAGAGGCTGGGGGGGGAGGGGATATGTCTCAATATCACTCTTCTCAACTGGCCGTAGGAACTTTTTGTCCTGGGAATTTTGACTGGGGAATGTCAAATCGGCATTTTATCAGTCTCTCAAACTTCGTATGTATAAAACTATACTCCTGATTTTCCTCCCCAGCTTGCTTTCTCCACAGCCTTCCCCAGCTCAGCAAAGGGAAACTCTATCCTTCCAGATGCTTGGCCAAAAACCCTGGAGTCATTCTTGACTCTTCTCTGTCCCGCATCTTCAAAATATACTCAGACTCCAGCCAGGTTTTGTTTTATTTTTAATACCACCTCCTGGCTACTAGCCTGTTCTAAGCCTGCATAGCCTCTGCCCAGATGATTGAAATAACCTCCCAAGTGGTCTCCTGGCTTCCACTCCTGCCCTCCCACAGTCTATTCTCAACACTGTAGCCAGAGTGATCTAGATGGAGCAGAAGTCAGGCCAGGTCATGCCTTTGCTCCAAACCCTCCATCTCACCTAGAGTTAAAGTCAAAATCCATAAAATGGACCATGAATCTGTCCAGGATTTAGATCCCTCAACCTCCCCAACCTCATGTCCTCCCACTGTCCCCCCATCCACTCTGGTCCTGACACACCAGCCTCCTGATTGTTTTTCAAACACGTCAAGCAGCTACTTTTCTCAAGGAGGAAACCTGCTGCTTCCTCTGCCTAGAACAGTCTTTCCTCAGGTGTCTACATGGCTCATTTTTTCTTTCTTTCAAGTTTCTGCCCAGCTGTCATTGATTGGTGAAGCTCTTCAAGACCACATTTATATAACTCAGCAACCCCCTACTGCTAAGGCATGCCCTGCACCTCTTACTTGACTTTCATTTTTCTCCATGCCACTTTAGACATAGTATATATTTTATTATTTTTAATTAGATTCTCCTTTCTAAAATGAGGACAAGTTTGATTTTGATCTGTTCACCACTGCATTTTCAGTGCCTAGAGTAGTGTCTAGAACAAATTGAGCACAGTGTTTGTTGAATGGTTTGTCTATGTTTTAGGTAGCAACTGAGGCTGGTGAATGAAGAAGCCATGACACCAAACAGGGAAAACAAACCAGAAGATGGATTTTAACAGAAGGCATTATGTCTTAAGGAGGAAAGACAATTGGAAAGAGAATTGAGGAGGGAAAAGAACAGAGAAGCTGAGGTGAGCAAAGTCCACCTGCCTTTGGTCAGTGGGCCAAAGGTGCTTGACCCATTGCTGGGGTCACATGAGAACACATAAGGGCCTCAAGGAAAGGTTCAGTGTGCTTATGAGTCAGGATCAGTATTTGGGGTTTTTTTATTTCATCTTCTCCCACTACCCTCTGATTGAAGTGAAAATTTCCTACACAAGTGAGACATGTGACGGTGTAGCTGGAGGTTGGGTGACAGTGGATTGGCAGTCTTCACCTGGAGTCTGAGCTCCAAGAGAGTCCCTGAAGTTCCGTCTGTCTGGACACCAGTCTGTCTTTTCCTATATTTAGGGGAAGTATCATGTGTAGATCTGTTGCTGCAGTGTGAAGCCTTCCCTGGTATAGCAGGATGACAGGTTGTTTGTTCATATTTGTTTTCGCCTATGTAATAATTCTTTTTTCTTTGTAGGTCCACACTACTGATTTGCTATATTACTGTTCCCCAGATCATGCAGAAGCATCCGTAATATTTGAAGGGAGGACCCAGGCCCATGGCCAATCCACTGTAGAACCCTGGGACCTTATCCTTCTCCTAGGCAGGGAAGCCTTCAACTGGTTTTTTCTAATCTTCAATCCTGGACCAAGATTGTTTTGTGTAGGATTGGAGGGTACTACACAATGAAAGTTGGGAAGAAAGAGAGGCAAAGGTAAGAGGAGGCAGAAGAAAAGTAGACTAGGCAGAGTAGAACATTTATTCCAACATCTTCCTTTTCTCCCTTTCTCTCCCAGCACCAACTAATGCTTAGAAAAGCTGCTTTCACAGGTGGTGACTTCTGAGTGTGGAATCTCAACCACTTAGCTCTGTTCTCCCCCTTCTGGTGAGAGTGTTAATAACCCATGAGAATCCAGAAATTGCATGATCAGTTATAGGTAACTGAGAATTGTTTGTACATGCAAAGGCTTTCTTTTTATTCCTGATTCTGAAATAATGGAAATCACAAAAGAAATATATAAACTCAGATTATTTTAAATCATCAATTGTTACTATTTTATTGATGTCACAAACTAACTGCATTGATTACTAATTTGCACTAAGAACTGCATTATTGTTTCAAATGCCAACAGTTTTTCCTTTGAAAATTTCATTTGCTACTTATGAATTATTTTTCTGGTTCTTACAGCCTGAGCAAGTTTCCATTAAAGCCTTTTTATTTCATAGGTTCATGTCTGATATTAAGCTAAATTACTTGCGAAATTACTATGTTCTATTATAATATGGTACTGTATATTTGATACTATATTTTTATGTGAAGTCTTCTGATTTATTTTTATAGATATAGGGGCTACAAGTGCAGTTTTGTTACATGGATATATTGTATAATGGTGAAGTCTGGGCTTTTAGTGTGCTTATCACCTGCATAGTGAACATTGTACCCAATAGGTAATTTTTCCTCTCTCGGCCCTCTCCCAACCTCCCACCTTTGGAGTCTCCAATGTATGTTTTTCTATTCTGTACAGTGATACATACCCATAGCTTAGCTCCCACTTATAACTGAGAACATTCAGTATTTTGTTTTCTGTTCCTGAGTTACTTCACTTAGGATAATGGCCTCCAGTTCCATCCAAATTACTACAAAAGACACTATTTCATTCTTTTTTATGGCCAAGTAGTATCCCATGGTGTGTGTGTGTATGTGTATGTATGTATATGTATGTATGTGTGTGTGTGTATATGTTGATATAATGCCTGCTATTCGTTTGAGTAGATACCCAGTAGTGGGATTGCAGGATTGAACAGTAGATCTACTTTTAGTTCTTTGAGAAATCACCATACTGTTTTCCACCAAGATTGTACTAATTTACATTCCCACCAACAGTGTATGAAGCATTCCCTTTTTACTGCATCTGCATCATCTATTGTTTTGTGACTTTTTAATAATGGCCATTCTGACAGGGGTAAGGTGGTATCTTATTGTAGTTTTAATTTGCATTTCTCTGATGATTAGTGATATTGAGCATGTTTTCATATATTTGTTGGCCATTTTTGTATCTTCTTTTGAAAAATTTCTGTTCAATCACTTAACCCCAGTGAGAATGGCCTTTATCAAAAAACCCCAAAACAACACATGTTGGCGTGGGTGTGGAGAGACAGGAACACTAATACACTGCTGGTGGGACTGCAAACTAGTGCAACCCCTGTGGAAAGCATTATGGAGGTATCTTAAACAGATTCAAGTAGACCTGCCATTTGACCCAGCAATCCCATTACTGGGCATATACCCAAAGGAAAAAAGGTCATTCTTTAACAAAGACCTATGTACCCGAATGTTTATAGCAGCACAATTCACAATAGCAAAGATGTGGAAACAACCCAAATGCCCATCAATACATGATTGGATTAGTAAACTGTGGTATATGTATACCATGGAATATTACTCAGCTATAAGGAATGATGAAGATACGACATCTCTATGGTTCTCCTGGAGAGAGTTGGAACCCATTATATTAAGTGAAGTATCCCAAGAATGGAAAAACAAATATCACATGTACTCACCAGAAAATTGGTTTCCCTGAACATCACCTAAATACACATCTAGGAACGACACCAATCAGATATCAGACTGAGGTGGGGGGTGGGGGAGGGGATGGGGGTATGCCTACACAATGAGTGCATTGCGCACCGTTTGGGGAGTGGTAACACTTGAAGGTGCTGACTCGGGAAAGGGGGGGTGGGGAAAAAATATGAAACTGTTGTTTTTAACTTGCACTGTTCACTTAATAATTTATCATGAATATTTCCCATATTATTTCATATCATTGTACAAGAAATAATGTATGCATTATGAGGACATACTGTATCTAACAAGATATACTGTTAGACTCTTTGATTCTGTAAAATTAAATTGGAAAAAAAAAAAAAAGATTTCCCCTAGAAAATTGTTTTTAAAATAAAATACAGATTTACCAAAAAAAAAAAATAATAATGATGAGCATTATAAATAAATACGTTCGTCATTAAAATAAAAAAAAAAAAGAAAGAAAAATTTCTGTTCATGTCATTTGCCCACTTTTTAATGGGGTTATTTGATTTTTTCTTGCTGAGTTTGAATTCCTTGTAGATTCTTCATATTAGTCCTTTGTCAGAGGCATAATTTGAAAATATTTTCTTACATTCTGTAGGTTGTATATTTACTCTTTTGATTATTTATTTTGCTGGGCAGAAGGTTTTTAGCTTAATTAAGTCCTGTTTGTTTATTTTTGTTTTTGCTGCATTTGCTTTTGGAGTCTTACTCATAAATTCTTTGCCTAGGCCAATGTCCAGAAGAGGTTTCCTAGAGGTTTTCTTCTACAGTTTTTAAGGTTTCAGGTCTTACACTTAAGTCTTCAATCCATTGTGAGTTAATTTTTATATATGGTGAGAGATAGGGCTCTAGTTTCATTCTTCTGTATGTGGCTATCCAATTTTCCCAGTACCAGCTATTAAATAGAGTATCTTCCCATTGCATGTTTTTGTCTGCTTTGTCAAAGATCTGTTGGTTGTAGGTATATGGGCTTTATTTTGGGGTTCTCTGTTCTGTTCCATTGATCTATGTGTCTACTTTTATGCAAGTACCATGCGTTTTTGGTTACTATAGCCTTGTATAGTAATATAATTTGAACTCAGGTAATGTGATGGTTCCAGTTTTGTTTGCTTAGGATTGCTTTGGCTATTGGGGCTCTTTTTTGGTTCCATATGAATTTTAGAATTGTTTTTTTCTAATTCTGTAAAAAATTATGTTGGTATTTTGATAGGAATTGCATTGACTCTATAGATTGCTTTTGGCAGTTTGGGCATTTTGGCAATGTTGAGTCTTCCAGTCCCTTAGCATGGGATATTTTTCCATTTGTTTGTGTCATCTACAATTTCTATCATCAGTGTTATATAGTTCTTCTTGTGAGATCATTCATGTTCTTAGTTAAATATATTCCTAGATATTTTATTGATTTTTTTACAGCTATTATAAATGGGATGGAGTTCTTGATTTGGTTCTCAGCTTGGTTTTTACTGGTATATAGAAATGCTACTGATTTGTGTATGTTGATTTTGTAACCTGAGATGTTACTGAATTCATTTATCAAATCGAGGCATCTTTTGGAGGAGTCTTTAGAGTTTTCTAGATATAAGATCATATCATCAGCAAACAGAGATACTTTGACTTCTTCTTTTCCAATTTGGATGTACTTTATTCCTTTCTCTTGCCTGATTGCTCTGGCTAGGACTTCTAATGCTATTTGAATAGGAGTGGGGAAAATGGGCATCCTTGTCTTGTTCTAGTTCTTAGGGAGAATGCTTTCAACTTTTCCCCATTCAGTATGATGTGGGCTATGGGCTTGTCATATATGGCTTTCATACTTTTGAGATATATTCCTTTTATGCCTAGTTTGTGAGGATTTTTAATCATGAAGCGATGCTAGATTTTATTAAATGCTTTTTTTTGCATCTATTGAAATGATCATATGGTTTTTATTTTTAATTCTGTTTATGTGGTGAATCACATTTACTGACTTGTGTACATTGAACAATTCTTGCATCCCTGCAGTCAAACCCACTTGATCATGGTGTATCATCTTTTTGATGTACTGTTGGATTTGGTTTGCTAGTATTTTTGCATCAGGGATATTGTTCTGTAGTTTGCTTTTTTGTTGCGTCCTTTCTTGACTTTTGTATCAGGATGATGCTGCCTGGCTTCATAGAATAAATTAGGAAGGATTCCCTCCATATGGATCTTTTGAAAAAGTTTCAGTAAGATTGGTACCAGTTCTTCTTTGTATGTCTGGTAGAATTCAGCTGTGAACTCATCTGGTCCTCGTCCTGGGCTTTATTTATTTATTTATTTATTTATTTATTTTGGTTGTTTGGAGATATTTTATTACTGATTCAATTCACTGCTGATTAGTGGTCTGTCAAGATTTCTATTTCTTCCTGATTCAAGCTTGGGAGGTTGTATGTTTCCAGAAGTTTATTCATTCCTTCTAGGTTTTCTAGTTTGTGGGCATAGGGATGTTCATAGTAGTCTTGAATGATCTTTTGTATTTCTGTGGTATGAGTTGTAATGTCTCCTTTTTCATTTCTGTTTGATCTTATTTGAAGCTTCTCTCTTTTATTCTTGATTAATCTAGCTAGCAGTCTATCAATTTTGTTTATCTTTTCAAAGAACCAACTGTTCATTTCCTTGATCCTTTTACTATTTTTTGGTCTCAATTTTGTTTAGTTCTTCTCTAATCTTTGTTATTGTATTTCTTCTGCTAGCTTTGGGTTTGATCCCCAAAGGGGATCAGGTGACAGTTCCCAGGCCACTGGGGCAAGCTTAGTTTCTGGGGAGAGGCAGAGGCACCTCCACTGTACCGAAGAACCTGGGGCCTGTGGATAGCCTTGGAATCCACAGCATCTGGCCAGCAGCAGGACAAACCAGCTAGGCCACTCTAAAGCAGTCTGCATTTAGATCTTGATACTGCCCCAGGCCACTAGCCTCCCTGCCTGGGATTGAGGGGCGCCCCACTCATGCTCCTTCTCTGTTATATTCTCGTATTCTTTCCCAAATGATCTATTCAAAGTATAGGTATCTAATAAATATTTTGGTTCTTCTCCAAGGAAAGAAGCATGTGTTACCTGCCTGTAGTTAGCCATCTTGCCTTGTTCTTTGATACTATATCTTTTAATATTGTATGTATTCTTTTAGAGAGGAATGGACACAGAGAGGTAGTTGGCAGTCTGTATTTTTGGTTGTGCTGGAACTTAATTATAACATAGGAAGCATTGGTAAGATTTTGGCAAATAAACAAAATTGGTGTGCAGTGGAAAAGGATAGATTTCTATTTCACCTACCCTACATCGCAATCCTAATGAGGGATAGCAACAGCATTTTTTAAAATCCTTTAATGTGTAAGGCTAAGCAAAGGGCAAGGAGAATTTTTTCCTTTCCCCTAAAGAAATCTTGCTCCTCTGTTACTAAAGCTTTCAACCATCTCTCCAAGTGGGGGCAGGGCAATTCCAAGGTCTGAACTTCAGTTCTTAGCATAGTGTATTAACAGACCTGCCCTCAGTTTCCTGGCCCACCAGGACCCCAGCAAACTTTTCTGTTGCCCAGCAGGCTGGTCTGTAGCCACCCTCCAACAAGGTCTAAACCTCAGCCTTGTGTGATGGGTATACTTTTCCAAATTCTTTGTTTTCTCCATGGATATTCTCTCCCTTAACCTTATAGATGGTACCACTTCCTGTATTTGCCATTCTTATATTCTGTGGAATCCTCTTTTATCACTTTTGTTTAACCACCTTTTACTACTTAATAATTCTTTATATTAAATTTTTCCTGCTCAAATTATTGGTGTGGTTTTTGACTTCTAACTAGACTTTCATTAAAACATAAGATATGAAGGAGGCTAATTACCTTTGAGATAGCCTTTCTCAATCTTCTTACCCTAGAAGAACTCTTGAAATAATTTTCATGTCTCAGAGAAACCCTACATTAAGATTATTAAATCTATGGCTTATATTACCAGTAAGTTGTAGGTAATAATGGTCAGTATTGTTCAGTAAAGAATGCTGGTTTTCTATAGATCTGTTTATTTTGGTCAACTTTTTAGTGTACTTTTTGTGTGGTTCTCCTTCCCTACAAAGGTTAACTCCAATCAATTCATTCGTGTAGGCAGAGAAAAATTCAGCTTTTCCTTTCTTTAAGTGTTCTCGGCTTTTTTACCTTCTTCAAGTGGGCTAAAAGTCTTATAATAAATTTCTAACTATGTAAGATGTTAATGAGGTATATTATGTGGAATATTTCATGGGCAAGAATAATTTTCCCCCTTATAAACTAATAATTAACTCTATACCCAAATAGGTAGTCAAGCTTAGCTTACCTGTCTTAAAATTAATCTTTCTTCTTTTCATAAATTTTAAAAATTTGTGAAGAAGACAATAAATTTTTGTTAAATAACTCACTTAAGCCAAACTGGGGTTTGATTTTACTTAAGGTAGGTTTGGTTGATTTAATTTACATAAAGGCTGTACCTTTATTTTATAATGTTATTCATAACATGAAATTTTATTAACATTTATTGAATAGTTAAGCTATTAAAACCATAAGAAAAAGCAGTATGAATAAAAATCTAGTTTAAGATACAATTTTAAACAAGACAAAGAACACATTTTCTTACTGAGTGACATAATCAGGCTTAAATACAAGCATAGTGGTTGCAAAATTATTATATATATACATGTATTGGTTTCTTGCAATAAAGTGTTATTTTGAAACTAAATTTGAAGAACAAAATTTACTTCCTTAATGTAAAACCTGTGCTTGTTTTTTGCTGCACAATTATTTAATTCTGAGTTGAACTTAAGATAGGCCTGCATAGATTTCATTTTCAAATAGAATAAAACAATTTCTTTCCTTGCTTTTGAGGCTTACTATGCAAGAAAAAAACATTCTCACTGTGTTAAGTAGCTATTAGGTTATTAAGTATGAAATGTCCGATTTCCTTAAGTACTAAGTTTGACAGTTGATATCTCTGACATTTCATTTATTGTGAAGGTATATCCTCAGTCTGTTAAATGCATGTTTTGGCTTGTGATTATCTTTCAAATCTTTTGTTAGAGCAATTTTTATGGAACCATGGATAAGTAAAAAATTCATGTTATTTTCTAATATGAATTCCGTCATAGAGCCAGTGTAGCACAGACGGCTGGAAATATCAATGAGGTATTTGGGAAGGATATGGCTAATGAATGCATGGTATGTTGATGGTTTGAGAATTTCCATTCTGGTGATTTTAATCTTGAAAATGAGCCATGTGGGCCACCTGAGACCAAGGTGGATAATGATAAGCTGAAAGCTATAGTGGAAGCAAATCCATCTCAACCTATGCATGAATTAGCAACAAGGTTTGAAGTTACTATCCCAACAATTTTGGAACATTTCAAACAAATGGGTAAGGTAAAGAATCTGGATAGATGGATACCACATAAATTAAATGAGCGTCAGCAGAGAAATCATCTTGAAGCTTGCCTTTCCTTATGTCACGTCATAAAGGTGAACCATTTCTACATGGTACTGTTACGTGTGATGAAAAATGGATTCTTTTTGACAATTGCAAGTGTTTGGCACAATGGTTGTATGAAAATGAAGTGTCAAAACACAATCCAAAACCGAATATTCATTCAAAAAAGCTAATGGTGTTTGGTGGTCCAGTGCTGGTATTATCCACCACAGCTTCATGAAACCTGGTCAGTCAATTACAACAGATGTCAACTGCAACCAGTTAGACGAAATGATGAGGATACTTGCAATTAAACAGCTGAGATTATTCAATAGAGACAGGCTAATCCTCTTGCTGCACATAATCACATGCTGCACAAACAAACTCTCTGTCACCCAACATATTTACTGGACCCTGTACCAACTGACTGCCACTTCTTCCATGCTTTAGACCATTTCTTGCAAGGAAAAATAATCAATTTTCAACAAGCTGTGGAAAACACCTTTCGCAATCTCATCACCACTTGCTCTCCAAGCTTCTTCACTGCTGGCATAAACAAGCTACTGTTAAGGTGGCAAAAATATGTTGATAGTTCAGGCACATACTTTGATTAACTGTACTGCTTCTTGTTTGAGATATAATAAACTACACTTTTGATTTGAAATCGGCCATTTCATATTTAATGATCTAAATAAAAACTGCTGCAAAATGGTTATTTTTTAATGAATGGCAGGATACTCTTATTTTACTAAAATCTAGAACTTGGGGCAAGTCAGTAAACCTCATCTTTTGTGTTTGATCAGATTGTATTTTACAAAGCTCTTTCTCTTCTCTCAAAGCCAAGAGCAGAAGATTCAGAAAAAAAGGTCCCTTACCCACTCATACACTTGGATTCAAAGAAGAGAAAATACTGTCCAATGTAGCAGGAGACTTATGTGTTCTTTGTCCTGATGTTTACACAGGTTTTAAAACATTCTCAAGTGAAGAGGTCTTCAATAGAGAGTTAAGCATTTTTATAGAGTCATCCGTAAGTTTTTTGTTTATCTGTATGAGTTTTTCAACAGCATCTTTCTTTGAAGGAGGCAATCTGCTGTGACATCAGGTTTTTTTTGTTTCTTTTTCTTTTCTTTTCCTTTCTTTCTTTACAACAGAGGTGAAAACTCTCACTGATCCAGCTTTTGATGGGGCAAGTTATATCTGAATATAGTGCCTCTAAGATAGACCTCCTTTTCTAGACACAAAAACAAACACTTAATAGTTCCTGGCCTTTTCTTGTTTCAGTTAGCTCTTTGCAGCAGAAAAGATTTTCCTAAATTTTACCATAATTGAAAGTCTTACAAATGCTACAACATATTTATTTTTGAAATTGGTGAACTCATCACCGTGGATAAAGAAACTCTTATTCTTCAGTTTTTTACACAAAATTTCCTCAATATCATGTGGCTTGTTATCAATATGTTGATTTATTGTACTGTTTGAGAACAGTATCTTCTCAGTTTCTCATACTGCATGTGGTAGGCTGAATAATGGCCCCCAGAGTGATCCCTGGCACCTATGGATGTTAATTCTGCTCTTTCTCTGCGTACCCTTCTCTGTGTCATCTCTCCTGCCTTCCTAAATGTTATAACAACATGTTATTGCATTTAAAGCCCATCCATATAATACAGGACAATCTCCTCATCTCAAAATCTTTATCTTAATCACATCCACAAAGATCCTTTTTCCAAATAAGACAACACTCACAAGTTCCAGGAATTAGGAGGTGGACGTATCTTTGGAAGCCATTGTCAGTTTACCACAGTGGACAACTTGGATCACCAGCCCGTGTAAAACCCATTGATAATCAGCTTTCATTGTAAAGATGGACATATTTCATGCCCTTTATTGGACTAGTGCAGTGAAATGATTCAGAAGATTGTAATTTGTTATCACTAGTCTTAGCAGAAATTTCCACAGTCTTAGGCTTCAAATATTCCTTTTTCATTTCACAACTCATTTTCAAAAATTGCCACTTGTGACCATCAGACCTTCTGGTAAAACATAATTGCTAATATAAAATGGAAGGGCATACATAATAACTAAATGAAAAAATTGTAAGGAATATGAAAATTTCACAATACAAATTTTAAAAAGCAGAGTAAGGGAAACCAAGGGTGCCTGAAGGTAGGATAGAGGGAAGCTACAATTTAAAAAAGAGTAATCCAAGTAGGCCTCATTGAGAAGATGGTATTTGAACAAAGACTTGAAGGAGTGGGAGAATTAGCCATATGAATCTGCAGAAGGAGCAGTCTAGCAACAAGAATAGCCAATGGAAAAGCCTTGATTCGGAGGCATGCCAGGTATATTCAAGCGTGACTAAGGAGGCCCTCATGGCTAAAATCTCTGTAATAGCCACTGGACTAAAGGAAGAGAGTGAGCATGAGGCAGGCTGGGAGATGGCAAGGCCAGGGAGGTGAGGGGCAGGGGTACAGATCATCAGGGCTTCATAGGCCAGGAGGGATTTGGGCTTTTACTGTGAGTGAAAAGGGAAACCATTTGCAGGGTTTTCAGCAAAGGAAAGACAAGATCTAACTAAACTTTTAAAAGGTCTCTCTGATAGGTATGTTGAGAATAGACTGAAAAAGAGCAAAAACTATAAGCAGGAAGACAGCAGGAGGCTATTGCAACAATCCAGGGATGGACCCAAACCTGTCATGCAGCCTGTTCCCAAGGCCTATTAGAGACACTCAGAGAGCAAACAAAGAGACAGAGGCATATCACTGATGTGGTGAAAGAAATAACAAGCACAAATCTGAGAGGAGATCTCCTAGCCCTTTAATGTTAGCACATGTAAGTGGACTCATTCACCTGGTGGGTTAGCTTACTAGAGAGAGAACTGTTCCTAGGTGTATGAACCAATACAGATTTTACACCTGAGCATGATAATGATAAGATCTGAACACCAACAAGGCAGCAGTGGGGAGACTGGCCAGGGCTAAGCAAGGGGATCCTAAAAGAGAGGGAAAACAATGGTGCTGAGGGCAAGCTTCATTCATTCAAGAGATATTTATGAGGATCTGGTATGTGCTAGGAACTCTATTAGGCTGTAGAGAAAGAAAGATAGAAAGCATAGTATCTGACCTTAAGGAGCTTGCATTCTAGTTAAGGAGACCAAAACAAAATCAAATAATTGCAAAACAGTGAGGTAACCACAATATTTGAAGTATGAACTAGGTACAGTTATGGCACAAAGGATTCATTGGTCAAACTTGTCCAAGAGATCAAGAAAGGCTTCATATAAGAGAGGACACTTTAGTTTAATATTGAAGGATATGCTTGTCAGTTATTCAAAGGGGGCTGGCATTCCAGGAAGTGGAAAATATATATAGATATGAGCAAATATGTAAATGCAGATGTAGATATATTAAAATTGGTCATCTGAAAGAGCATACTATCTCTTAGGAAGTGTAGGTAGTTCAAAATGGCTTGATTTTGTGTGTGCAAAGAAGAGTGGCAGGGAATGAGTCCTGAGAGACAAGCAGAGGCCAAAACTCAAAGGGCCTTGTCCGTTGGGCAAGGGTTTGGCACTTACCAAATGTAGTGACCTCATGATTTTCTTCTCAATATCTGTTTTGCCACTTCCATTGTGCAGCATTCAAGTGGTTTGGACGATTGTTTCCCCAGCTCTGGGAGTGGGTCTAAGCTACTTTTATGATCCCATGCTCCTTGCCAGTGATTGGTTCAGGATCTCAGATGTAAACCAATCCATGGATGGCATTCTCTTAACCAGAGAGAGAGGTTCAGAAATTGTACACATGATGAAATATGAGCTAATGAAATTTAAGAAGTTCTTTGGTGGCTTCTGGATAAACCATTCTCACTCCTAAGAATGAGGTGCAATGTCTCTCTCATTGGACATTGTACTATCCTTTAACATAAATGTGAGTGCCAACACTGCTGGAGATGCTTTGTAACTAACCTGAAGAATGAAACTGAAAGTGGAGAAAGGCAGACATGAGAGAATTCCAGGGAGATATTGCTGAAGCTGCTAAAGTAAGTCAACACTGAAATGAAGTCTGCCTTCCCTCTGAACTTCCCATGACTTCCCATGAGTCAACAAGTTTTCCTGTTGAATTTCCTTATTGATTCAATTTGAGATAAGCTTTCGATTATGTGTGACATAAACCATCCCTAAATCATACATCCCAGTATGGAAATAAATATTATGTTTATTTCAGAAAGATCATTCTGGTGAATTGGAAGGGAGTAAAACTAGAGATAGGTTTTAGCCAAGAGAAAATTGAATTATTGAGAAAAGACAAGGAAAGCATACATTTAACCTATACCACAGGGATGCATGAGAAGGAATGGACATAAGACTACGTAGGTGGTGGAAAGAACATGATTTAATCATTGGATGTAGAGATGAATGAGAAGGGACTCTGAATAATCTCCAGTTTTCTATTTGGGGAGACTAGTTGGATAGTGATAACATTCAGAGAGAGAGTAAGTAGAGAGAGAATAAGATCAAGGCAAAATAATATTAATGGCTTGCTTCTTAATCTGAATAATGGGGGTAATTGTGCCTACCTCCTACAGTTGTTGGCAGTATTTGGTGAGATAACATACAAAGCACCTGGAACATAGGAGGCGCTCAAAAATAATAATTATGTTATACCATAACCTGGAATCCTCCTCTAATCTCCTCCATTTTGTCCTGTAAAAAAGTCTTTCCATTTTTCAAGATTCATCTCAAATGCTGCCTCCCTTGTATTTTCTGCTCCCCCAAACAAGATGTAGTATTTTGTCCCTGTGACACCCTTCCTGATCCCAACCCTGCATGCATCCCTTTCATGAGACAGTTCAATCAACTGTGCCTTTTTTATCTTGGTATATGCTGCACTCAAGAAAGCAGCACTTTACGTGCATAATGCACACATGCCAGCTTCTTGGGATGTTCCTAATTCCTCTACTGGTTGGTTTACCTTGTCATTAAATATTCAGATAAAATTGGCTTAAAATCTCATCACCTTGTTGCTCCCAATCTCCCAATCTTCCTGGGAATTCTTGGAAGCCTATATTGTATAGTAGTTGAGAAAATCAAACTCTAGAAACTGACCATTTGGATCCAAATCCTGGTTCTACCATTTATTAATTGCGCAACTTGGGAAAATTATTGACTCTCTTCGTGCTTCAGTGTCCCATTTTTGAAATAGGGATGATGGTAGCAACAGCCCCTGCCTTGTAGCATTGTTGTATGAATTCAATGAGTTAATATGTACAAGCCATTTACAACAGGTCCTCATACACAGTGCTATCAAAACATTAGCTATGTCTTATGTTTCACCTGTTTGACCCTTGACTCCAAATTCTTGCTGGTGGTGATATTTTGGCTTCGGCTGCAGAGGGTTGAGTTAATTAATCAAACATTTCCATTTATGGCACACTTTCTTCATTGATCCATAAAGTCCCCTCTTTCACTGTATTTACTAATCCATGTTTTCCACACTCATTCTCCTCTCTCCCTCCATATAGACCTTACGTATCTATTTATTTGCATGTATTCTTGTAAAATTTTTATGACTTCTTTGCATAATATTGTAGATAATGATGTGCCATGGTGTGCATGTGTGTGTATGTGTGTGTGTGTGTTCATCTGGCTGGAGTTTCATTGAGCTTCTTGGATCTGTGGATTTACAGTTTTCATCAAATTTGGAAAATTTTGGCCATTATTTCTTCAAATATTGTTTTCTGTCCATCCTCTCTCCTCACCTTAGGGGGACTCCAAATACACATGTTATTGATATTGTTCTATAGGTCACTAATGCTCTTTCCATTTCTTTACAGCTTTATTGGGGTATAACTTACCTGTAATAGAGTATACATATTTAAAGTGTATAATTATTAAGTTTTTACATATGTAATCACCTGTGAAAACATCATTATGATCAAGATACTAAACATAACGATCACCCCTAAGTTTCCCCACACCCTTGTGTAATCCTTCCTACCTCCCATCCTCAACCCCTCATTTCCAGGCAACCACTGATCTGCTTTCTGTCACCACAGTTTGCATTTTCAAATTATAATATAAATTGAATCATTACATTAGTACTCATTTTTGTTTGGTTTCTTTCACTCAGAATAATTGTTCTGAGGTAGATCTATGTTTTTGCATGTATCTCTAGCTCATTCCTTTTAGTTTGGGAGTAGTACTCCATCATAGGGATGTGCCACAGTGTAGCCATTCACCTGTTGATAGGCATTTAGGTTGTTTCTAGTTTTGGCTGTTACAAGAAAAAAGGTGCTGTGAATATTTCCATACAAGTCCATGTATAGATATGTTTTCAGTTTCTCTTGGCTAAATACCTAGGAGTGGAATGGCTAGATTATGTAGTATACAATCGCATGTTAACTTTTTAAGAAACATCCAAGATGTTTTTGAAAGTAACTGTACCATTTTATATTTCTACCAGCAGTGTATGAGAGTTCCAGTTCCTCCACACCCTCACCAAAAGGTTGGTTTGCACAGTCATTTTAATTTTAGCCATTCTAATATGTATGTATGTAGTGGTAGCTCATGTGGTTTTCATTTGCATTTTCCTAACGAGTAATGAGGCCAAGCAACTTTTTATGTGCTTATTTACCATCAGTACATCTTCTCTGAAGTCCCTGTTCAAATATTTTGCCCATTTTTTTTTATTGGTTGTCTTCTTTTGAGTTTTGAGCATTCTTTGTATGTTCTGGATACAAGTCCTTTATCAAATATATGATTCATAAATATTTTCTCCTAGTCTGTGGTTTGTCTTTTCATTGTCTTTGAAAAAGCACAAACTCAAAATTTTTCTTTTATGGATTGTGCTTTTGTTATTTATCTGCAAAATTCTTGCTTAATGAAAGATCACAAAATATTTCTCCTATGTTTTCCTCTAGAAGTTTTATAGTTTAAAGTTTTACATTTGTGTGTATGATCCATTTTGAGTTAATGTATTAATATTGTGTAAGATATAGATCAAAGTTCTTTTTTTTGGCATATTGATATCCAATTGATCACGTACCATTTGTTGAAAAGACTATTCAATTTAACTAATGAAAATTTAATAATAATAATGCACTTGGCGAAAGTCATGTTCTCAAATTTGCAATGATTCATATATGTCAAAACATTTTCAGGCTATACTAGAAACAAAATTAGAAGTCCTATATTTTCTAATTCAGTTTTGTAACAAAAGCCAGAGTCAAAAAATATAATTTAACAATTTAATAAGTAACCCAGAAAAATTAGGAAAAGTGTTGAGAATGACAAAGCACTGAGTGGTCATTACATCTTGTTCTGTAAAGGTGAAAGTAGGGACATAATTACGAGATCACCCATTGGAGGCAATAAGAATGTAAACATTAAGCAAATGAGGGTTAAAAGATTGAGTTTAAACCCATTATCCGCAGTGAGGTATCACAAGATCTGAGGAATAGCCTCCACAGGTACTCGCCATCAAATTGGCACTAATTAATCAATACTATGGTGCTCACATGGTAGCAATATTCTCCAGGGATTAGGGGTTTGGGGGAGGTAAACTCACAACTAATGGACGCAGTGAGCATTGTAGAGGAGAAGGGCATGCTTCTAATCCTCACTTGGGTGAGGCAAAGACATAAAATGTAACCAAAAGTTTGTACCCTCATAATATCCTGAAATTAAAAAAAAAAAGAAAATGTTAAACTATGGGATTACTACATTTTGCATGTTCAACCTCTGAACAAAAGATTGTTTCAGAAGCCAGAACAGAATAAAAATTAAACATTTATGAAGCAGGAAAAAAAAAAGTCCTTTCTTGTCACATTTATATTTACTTAGTAGTATTTTGTTATGACAGAAATGTGTTTTAACAAATTTTGGTTACAAGAAGTTCCCTTGAGATATTGTTATTTGAAGATATTATGTATCTTTAATCTTAAGGCTATGCACACACAGTGTTTGTTATAGGAAATATATTTGCTTGATTATTTTTTATAATGAATATGCCACCATTGTGATAATTAAACTCTGTGATTCTACTTGCTTTATTCTCTAACTTCAATTGTATGTGTATAGCCCGACTTCACTAGATAGTAGAAAGGTACTAAGGTACTTTGTCTTGCTTCCTACCTACAGATCCCTTTATAATAAACTTTTTAAAATTTTGCTAATACCAACTTGATATTTCTGATGAATATTTTAAAATTTGATGAATTTTCTAATGCTATGATAGGATCAGCAGATTCTGAATATTTTTGCATAATAGGGGGCAGTTTATTGCCCTTTTTGAACACTTAAATGCTATCTTGTGAAATAGTCCCAAGTATGTATTTCTAATAAATATTTAACAGATTTGTATTGTTCCTTAATATCCTTTTAAAATTTATTTATTTTTATCTATTTTCTTAAATGGACAGATAAAATTTTAGGTATTTACTGTATACAATACAATGTTGTGAAGTATATATACATTGTGGGACAACTAAATCAAGCTAATTTACATATGCATCACCTCACATTATTGCCATTTTGTGGTGAGCAAAATTCATATCCACTCTTCTAGCATTTTTTAAGAATACAATATATTAGGCCTGGCATGGTGGCTCATGCCTGTAATCCTAGCACTTTAGGAGGCTGAGGTGGGAGGATTGCTTGAGGCCAGGAGTTCAAGACAAGCCTGGGCAACATAGTGAGACCTCATCTGTATAAAAAGAAAAAAGAATACAAGAGAATATTAACTATAGTCACCATGTCACCATGTTGTATGATAGATCTTTTGAACTTACCCTCCTATCTGAAATTTTTTATACTTTGATCAACATGCTCCCAACCCTCTACCCAACTACCACAGCCCCTAGTTACCACTATTCTACTCTCTGCTTCTATGAGTTCAGTTTTTTTAGATTCTGCATATGGGTGAGATCATGTGGTATTTATCTTTCTGTGCATGGCTTATTTCACTTAATGTCTTCCAGGTCCATCCATGCTGTTGCAAATGACAGGATTTCCTTCTCTTTTAAAGCTGAATAGTATTCCATTGTGTATTCATACCACATTTTGTTTATTCATTCATTCATCCATTGATGGAAACTTAGATCGATTCCATATCTTGTTTATTGTAAATAATGCTGCAGTATAAATGGGAGTGCAGATATTTTTTTGACATACTGATTTGATTTTCTTTGGATATATACCCAGTAATGGGATTGCCGGATCACATGGTAGTTCTATTTTTAATTTTTTGAGGAACATCCACACTGTTTTTCCATAATGGCTGTACTAACTTACATTCCCACCAATAGAAGACACTACTGATTTCCAAAAGCAGTATCAGTTTAATAGTGGTATTTCAGGAGAAAAACACACTATCCCTTTTAGCTGTACACATTTATATTATGATTTATCTTGATTTCAGAAACCTTAAATCGTGGAGAAAAAATATTCTTAGAATAGATAACATGGTATTCATGCAGTTATTTTATCTCTTCTTGTCCAAACTTCCTCATTATAAAATGTGCATATACATGACAAGATATGAAATTTTATCCCAGTAGCCTTTGACAATCCATAGTACTACACCTTAAAAAGAGTACAGGTCAATAAATGTAATTTAATTGAGCCACAGAAAAGTAATGGACTCATCTGGGCACAGTCTGGCTCTCTTAGAGCACTGGTGGCATCTTATCACCCTGAGTTAGACCTAAGGGATTTGCTGAGCACCTGTGTCTGGATATGCCAAGTTCCTAGAACCCCTAGAAACACAAGGAGAAGAAACCCCTTCCCCAGGAAAATCCATTTCACTGGGCAATAGGTGCCTTCAGCTGCCTTGGAACCTGAAAGAGAAAAAGTAGAATGAGAGAGCACATGTTTGTAAAGGGAAGTGAGATTGTTGGCAGGTGCTAAGGGCTGCCATGTACTCTCCTCAGCTCCTTTTAAAGATTCTCAAAGCATTTTCTAAGGGTGCTAGATCAGAAGGGGCCAGTTACCTGCACAAAGCTGCCCAGGAAGGATGAGAGTAGAGCTGCTATTGCTAACAGGATTCAGAACTGTGCAGGTATAGGTCCGATCCAGATTATGAAAGCTCTAGGAGTCACTGAGGACAGATGCCACCTGGGACACGACAGCCCCTGGTCTCACTGGTGTCCACCCACATGTGATGTCCTCTCCTCCTTCCTCCACAGAACACCTCAAGGTGGCATTACAGATCCTATTCTCATAGATGATGGAATCCACTTTAACTTGAGGCCTTGGCAGCCGCTCTGGTGGAAACAATAGCTTTAAAAGATATAAATAGCAATAAGTGGCCTTTCTCAGCCATCCCAGGAAGAGAGGATGCAGGTGGTTAAGGAGAGAGAACACAGAAAGAAATCCAGACCCCTTCAGGGAAAAGATCCCTGACTTTTTCATTTCCAGCTCCTGAGGGGCTGCATGGAGTAAGAGGCAAGTTGTGTGTTTTTCAACCAGCCAAACACAGCCAGGATCTGCCAGACTTAAGAAGGACCAAAAAAAAAAAATAATAATCTTATTCTCACAATGATTCCTTTTTGTTGCCATTTGTATATCTTCCCAAGGCTAAGTCATTTACTCTGCAGTATTGCCACGGAGGAATTTAAATAGGATGATCACTGATGCCTGTTTATGTACCAACTGTCTAATGTCATGAAATAGGAAAGAGATGGTTGCATAGGGGTGCTGGAAAGGTTGAAGCATGGCAAGCTTCTGCAATGCTGAATCACCAACATGGCTAAACAGCCTTAAAAGACTCAGTTGATCTGGACAAGGAGCACCAAGACATAATCCTATAATAAAATAATGGCCTTCTCCAATTTCTAACCCAGGGTTTTTATTTAATTCCAATATTGAGTAAAACCATCACTGAAAATGTATTAAGCTTGGAGTTACCTCTAAACCATTAATGGGTGAGTCCTGGATTAGTAAAATTGGAGTTTAAATAAAATATATACACACACAATATTTCTTGCTACTATCCATTTTATTTTAATATTAGTTCTAAATTAAATGCCCTAATTACATGTGCTCTTAAATAAAAGTGGAAAAGTCTCAGAAAATAGGACCCATACTCTTTCTTACAATGAAAATATAATATACATGACACACAAAAATGTTTTGGAATTGTTCTCAAATAGAGGTTGGCAAACTGTGACCCATGAGTCCAACCCAGCCTGCTCCCTATTTTATAAATAAAATTGTATTAAAACATAAAAAAAAAAAAAAAGAAGGACAAAAAAGAATAAGAAAAGAAAAAAACAAAGATCTACCTAGGAAAGGTTCTGAACTAATCAAAAGAGTGAATGAAACTGGGGGACCACCCTTACCCAGGGTCATCTAGCTCCCCAGACTTAGTGGGTGGCTCCACTCACCCCGACTAGTAGAGAACTGTTCCTCTATGCTTTTACTCACTGAAGACCCTCAGAGTGTAGCTGGAAAGTATTACAGAGGTCCCTGTGGTCATCTGGGCGTTGTAAGATCCTGTGTCTGCCATCGTCAGGTTGCTGAGATGCAAGGAGCAGGACTGGGTGAAGCTCAGTTGCTCTCCCCATTTTGGATTGGTCACATGGATGGTTGGACTTTTGGCTTCATCTGGCTTTATGAAGGTGATAGATGCTCCATTGTAAAGCCAGGTGATGGCATCGACCTTCTTTCCTTCAGGAAACTTCAAGGTAAGAGTTACTGACTCCCCTAGAACTCCATTCACCGTCAATGGGGTTGAGCTGCTTTGTGGAACTACATGCCCTGTAAACACAGCAGGAAAAGGTTTTAAAACTGTCCCTGACAACCAACCCCCACTCCCACAATTCTCCTAGTCAGTCATAGCTCTCCTGTGTTGGGGTCCATAAGAATATTGGACATAAACAGCTGTTAGCAGTGATGCTGTGGCTGGAGCTTGAAGTGGGAAATGCTTAAATTCTTCTTCCTTCTGGGATCTCCGGGGATCACTCCAAGGATCCTTCTTGCTAGGATCATCCTTCCTCATCCCAAGGTTTGGGTTCCCCTGAGGGCTGTTGGCCCTGGAAGACCAGAATGGAGAGCACCCAGGAAGTCAGACACCAGCCTCACCCTGCCTGGCTCCTCTCTTCCCTCAGCCCTAGATTTGAACTCTCATGACTTCCTACTTTTTGGAAATGCTTCCCCCCTCCAGAACTGGAGTTTCAATGTCATTGTCCTGGTGTCTCAATAGTATGTGACATTAGGATCCCAGATGACAGACAGGACACCTGCTTCTTAGTCCTGATCCTGCCTCTGTTTAGATGTGTAACTTTGGAGAAGCCTGTTGATTTCTCCAATCCTCTTCTCTTCCTTTATAAAACAAGGGAGGTAAAATGCAAAGCCTTTATCTAGCTCTGACATTCACAGTGTCACTATTCTATGTGCCTTAAATGTTTCCGCTTCCTCCTTCCCCTTCTTCACTCTCTAGTCAGTCTTTCTCTCTTGTGTCCTAGAGTCACTCAACCTCTCCCCTCTTCCTGGTCCCCCAATCTGCCTAACATGGGGTCCTCGGTTCTGAGAAAGGCTTTGCTGGGAAGTGCCCATGTGGACTCCCTACCGCTTGGGAGGTTAAACTACAGGGGAGAAGCCCCTGACTCACCTTTCTGGAACTGGAGAAGCAGCAGGAGGAGAAGCTGAGCAGGAGGCCCCATGCTGGCGGGACGGACCTGGTTTGCCTTAAAGAGGGGAAGGCGTTAAGAGGAAGGTGGAAGAGAGCCTCAAGTCCTGTTCTGCAGCGTGGGAAGCTAGCAGACAAGCCTCTTAGTTCTCCATTCCAACCACACTTGCTAACCACGTCCTTTGTTGTTTTTTTCTTTCTTTAGTATTTGTGGGGGGCAAGGAATATATGGGAAATCTCTATATCCTCCACTCAATTTTTTTAATTGACTCAATAATTATATATATTTATGGAATACAGTGTGATATTTTGATACATATGTACAATGTGTTATTTTCTTGTAATTGGCCCTGACACTTGCCTGAGCTTTTGTCCTTATATAATTGTTTAGCTTTTTCAATGTAAATCCCCCCTTACCTTATAACATAAAATACACCCTGCACAGTTTACAAAGTTAAGTGAAGAACATAAAACCATCAAGTGATGCTACTTCCAAATAAGTGATAGGAGTTAAGTGGAAAGTCTACTTGGTCTGCACCAATAATGCATTTTTTAAATCAGTGCCGTTCAAGTGCTCAGCAACAAAATTCCCCCAGCATTCATTGTTGGCATTGGGCTTTGACCTCATACTCTCCAGTATCTATGTGACTCCTGACCCATTTGACTACATTATTCATGTTTGACCCAATAGGTCTGAGCCAAATGTATATGACAATAAACTTTGTCACTTAAGGCTGGCCAGATTCATAAAATATCAGTGGTATAATGTAAGAAAAATCAATGCATACTAACTTGTGATGGGATACATAGTGGTTATTACAGGAATAAAGAGCCTAAGGGCAAGCACGGACTCAAACACCAAATCCAGGAAATGAAAACCAAAGGGAAACCAAGTAGGACTATCTCTTGACTCCATTCTCTATGCATCTGATTTATTCTCTTTCTGGATCAGCTGTCTCTCCATCTCTCTACTGGTGGAATATGGTCACCAGTACACAGCTGTTACAGGATAGCCACATCTAGAGACTCATCACCATTCTCTCTCTCTTTCTCTCTCTGTCTCCTTTCCCCCCTCTCTATCTCTGTCTCTTTTCCTTCTTTTCTCCCAATTCCAAATTCCTGGGGAAGAGACTCTGGTTCTTTTACTGGGCCTTGACACTTGCCTCACCTTCTGTCCTTAAAGTCATAAATAGTTCAGAAATATTATGCTTAAATAATATGCTTAAGAAATTATTCTGATATAATTGTTTAGATTTTTTTTCAATTTAAATCCCCTCTTACCTTATAACATAAAATATCCCCTAACAGTTAGATCATGTGCAAATTTGCCCACCTCATTCCTACTTCCCAAAATGTGAGAAATAACAGATATTCTAGGAAATTATGAGAAAATACAAGAAAACAGACCTAACGTAGGATTGTTTTTAGAAATTATCAGCCAAACACTAAAGTTAATTGTCCATGAACTCCCAAAATAATCTATACCCAGATTCAATAATTATCATTATTTTTGCCACACTTGTTTTCCTATACTTTCTTTCTCCTTGTTCCAGTATTTAAAGCAAATCCCAGATATTGTACTATCATCTCTATATATTTCAATATACGTTTTTAAATATATATTTTTTCCTTACATAACCCTAATACCACTATTACAACTTAAAAAGTGAAAAATAATTCTTTGGTATTATGAAATACCCAGTCCATATTCAAAGTTTCCCCAATGGCAGAAAACATTTTGTAGCTGGTTTTGTTTTAATCAGGAGCCAGACAACATCTTTATGCTGCATTTGGTTATGGAACCTCAAAAATATATTAATATTCTAGTATAGAGAAGTCAGCCCCCTTTATTCCCTCTTTTCCTTTTCTTTTGTTTTTGAGGGAGGTTTCTCTCATTCTCCTTCATTCTTTCCCTTTCTCTTTAACTATCATCATAAACTCATGAATTTTTATATATTCAATGCATTTCAGTCAACTGCAATCATTGGTTTGATACTTAAAATTTTTCATCTTTGGCCAGTGGCCAGGAGCCCTTTATGTTGGTTCCTGTGTTCTTTTTACATGTCTGCATTGGTATTTTAAAATTTATTTGAATTCTTGCACAAGAAGGTGTCACTGGCTCATCCTGTTCAGTACCTGCTACAGATATGAAATCAGCCATTCCTTAAAAGATGCCTGATTCCTTTAATGAGGGAATGGTACTAGATCACAGTTTTGTCTGTGAGCACACACATTGATATTGGGTTGCATTGCTTCCAAGTCTTTTTAGTGGACAGAACTAGAAAATGCATATTTCTAAAAACAGAACAAAAGTTCGCATGTATTTTTCCATTTTCACTTAAAATCTTTGATTTTACATGTGTCTCTTTTTCTTATAAGAGAAAGTCTTTATTCCTACCAGCACTAATGTAAAAATGTCTTTGTTTTATCCTGGAAAAAATAAACATATAGTTTTAAAATAATAATATCAGAATTATTTATAGCAACAATAAACAATGAGTATAAGATTTCTTTGAAAATCTATTCATCCTTAGAATATCCTCCATTTAGAATGTACAATTAAAATATTGGGGTTGGTTTTCCTGCCAGCAAATTAGCTTGAGAGAGGAGAGAGCTCTCTATGGATCTGCCTTATTACCATCGTCACCTGACCAAGCAAGACTGTGAGATCTGGTGGCACAATAAAGGGGTGGATGGCAACTTTCTGTTAAGAGACAGCGAGTCTATGCCAGGAGTCCTGTGCCTCTGTGTCTCCTACTCTTCCACACATGTTGAATGTAGCAATGGCAACCACACATTAAAGGACTAAATGGGAAAGGGATAAATAGAAACCTCCAGTGATGGTCCCTCTGCACGAACACCTAATTCAACAACTATCATGCAAGCAAGCACCTTCGGAAGAACCAAAAATCAGGTGAGTGATCATACTACCTATAAGTTTCATATTATAAATATATTATATTAAGGAAAGAGGGCAGAAAAGACAGTCTTATATTGCCTACACCACCTCTCCTGCACCCCCTGGCAGGGCTGCGCCAGCACGCCAAGTGGAGAGAGAATCTATGTGCCTGGAGGGAGACCTAAGTAATTATGGGATTTTGCATTGAAACTCAGGGCCGCCCTGGCACAGGGTAATACAGCACAGGGAAGAATTCTGCTGTTGCCCATAGAGGGAGCATTTAGACAAGCCTGGCCAGAGGGAAATCCTCTGCCCTGAAATCTGGCTAGCCCTACCACCACCTGACAAAAAAGGAGTTTGGGGCCTGAACTAAATTTGTAAGGCACTTGGGCCAAAAAGGTTACTGTCCTTGGGAAATTCCTGTGGCTGTGCTAGCTCAGAGCCAGTGGACTTGGGGTGCACATGACCCAGTGAGACATTAGCAGTGGTGGCCAAGCTAGTGCATGTGTCAGCCCTCCCCCAATTACAGGCAGTGTGGCTCAGGGAGAGCCTTCTTCCACTTAGGGAAATTTGGAAAGGGTTCAGAGGACTTCGTTTTGCAACTTGGGTACCAGCTCAGCCACAGTAAAATAAAGTTCCAAGCAGACTCCTGAAGCCCCTGACTGCAGGCCTTAGTTCCTGGAATGCATTTCTGTACCCAGCCTGGGCCCAAAGGAAACATGCTGCCCTGAAGGGAAGGATCCAGTACTGGCAGGAGTCACCACCAGCTGAATAAAGAGCCCTTGAGTTTTGAATAAACATCAGAGGTAGCCAGGCAACGGTCACCATGGGTTTTGTGTGATAATGGGCTGGCTTCAGGTGTGACCTGGTGCTGGTGGCCACGATGGAGTACCCCAACTCCTCCCCCAACTCCAGCAGCCCAGCACAGAGAGTGAGGGAGGAGAGTGAGAGACTTTGCCTAGGACATGTGAATACTTTTGCACGCTTTGAATTTTTAACATTGAGAATAATTTATTTAATTTATTAAAATTAAAAAAGGGAAAATATAGTAGTCAACATTTCCATTATTTCTCACAATATATGAGAGAACTAATTTCTCCCCACCTTTACTAATATTGTTTTTCAATATTTTTTGTTTTTGCCAATTTGACAAGAGAAAACTAGCACCTTATTTAATTTGCATTTTCGAGATGATGATCAAGATTGACCTGCTTTCTTTACTTTACTAGCTAATATTCAAACAATAATCACTAATAAAATGTAATAAAAGACAGACATTTACAATAACAACTGGAATAACAACAAAAATATTAGGAATTTTTATAACTGAGAATGTCCAAGGAAAATATAAAAAAATTAACAAATATACTCAAGAACATAAAAGATTATTTGAATGAATAAAAAGACTTGATTTGGGAAGAATGCCAATTTTTCTCAAATGAATCTATAAATTCCATAAATCTAAAGACCAACAGAATTTCCTTTGTAAATTTGAGAAAATGCATATAAAATTTATCAGAAGTAAAAATACCATCTTTAAGAAAACTCTGAGGCACAATAAAATTTTAAAGAGTTTATGTAAGAAGCAATTCATAAATGGAAGAACACCAGACTAAAAGAGGTTTAGTATTCTGGTGGTTACATCAGGGACAAATATTTATTGGGAAAATGAGTAAGCAAAATGAAAAAATTATTTGTTTGAAGTTACAAAATTGCCTTTTTGGTTCTCCTTTTTGGAAAGTTTCTAGTTACATAATCATGTTAGTTGGCTACCTATGATTGGCTGACGTTAAGTTTAGTTTTGCTGACATAAGCATTTACCAAAAATGACTCAAGTTAAGTTTCACCTATGTTTGCAGTTAAGCAAGTCTAAGGCTATTTTTAAGGCACACTTGGCTTTGTTTGCTGAGGAATTTGTTAGGCCTGGACTCCATTTTAATTTTGCTTTAGCACTGGTAAAGCCAGGCAAATTCAGGGAAACTAAAAAACAGAAACCAACTTACCCAATACTAAAATACATCAGAAATCTACAGTAAATAAGAGTTTGGTACTGACAAAATAATGGAGAAAAATATGTCTAAAAATAGGATCAAATATATATGGAATTTAATATAGAATAAAAGGTAAATTACAAATTAATGGGGAAAAAAAAAGAATGATTCAAGTAATGGGGTTAGAGCAGCCAGCTGGTGACTTGAAAGAAAATTAGCTGAAACCTATCTTGTATCTTAGATTAAATTTAATTGAAATTGGGTCTAGTACTTAAACACAAAAGTGCCTATAAATGTACTAGAAGAAAACATCACATACAAAAATAGAATTACAAAGGCTTTTCTAAACAGGTATAAAATTCAGAGGCTGTAAAAGAAAAGTCTGGGAGACAACCACAAGATGGCCAAGGTGTTTAACGCTCATCCCCCCCACCATAAAAGAAGAACCAAAACAACATATAAACAGCTACATTTCAACCAGAGTGACTAAAAGTCAAAATGGTCAAAAACAACTGTATTTACAGTAAGTTCTTACAGAATATATGATATAAAAAGATGTAAATTGTGACAACAGAAACATAAATTGTGGGGGTAGAGTAAAAGTCTAGAGCAATCATATGCAACCAAAGTTAAGTTTTTATCAACTTAAAATAGTCAATTATAATTATAAGATGTTTTGTGTAAGCCCCATAGTAACCACAAAGCAAAAATCTACAGTAGATACACAAATGAGAAAGAGAAGGGAATCAAAGCTTGGCACTACAGAAAATCACCAAATCACAAAGGTAAACAGCAAGAGAGGAAGAGAGGGATGAAGAAGCTACAAAACAACCAGAACACAGTTAACAAAATGACAGTAGTACATCCTTACATATCAGATAAGATAGCCAGCACCTGGCAGGAGTGTCCCAGTCAGTCTGGCATCCAGGACTAGCCCAGTTCCTGCCTCAGCAACCTTCATCCCTGCCAGGCACCACCCTGATTTAGGATCTTTTATTACTAGCCTCTGCTAAGGGGGCTCCTGCCGGCCAGGCTAGTCCAACCACAGCAGGAAGAGGACATGGGGTGGTCATTTGGACCAAGCTGGGCCATGTGTGAGGTCAGCTGGGGTCTTAGCCCACAAGCACCAAAACACAAGGTGACAAGGAGCTGAGGCCTCATAACCTTGAGTATAAATGGATTAAAATCTCCAATCAAAAGACACAGAGTAGCTGAATGGATTAAAAAAACGAGATTCAGCTATGTGCTGCCTACAAGTGACCCATGTTAGCTTTAAGGACACATGGGCTAAAAGTGAGGGGTGGAAAAAGATATTCCATGCTAATAGCAACCAAAGGAGAGCAGGATGGCTATCTTTATTTCTGATAAAAAGACTTCCAGTCAAAAACTGTCAAGAGATGAAGAAGGTTGTTATTTAATGATAAAGGGATCAATTCATCAAAAGAACACTACAATTGTAAATATATATACATCTAATCTCAGAGCACCTAAATATATAAAACAAATATTAATGGACATGAAGGGAGAAATAGATAGCAATACAATAATAATAGGGGACTTCTATACCCATTTTTAACAATGGATAGATCAACTAGACAGAAAATTAATAAGGAAATATTGAACTTGATCTGCTCTTTAGACCAAATGGACATAACAGATATATATGAAACTTACCATCAAGAGGCAGCAGAAGAGTGAGGAGTTTGCAGGAGGAATAGTAGTAGAGAGGAAACAAGTGGAAAATGCCAAGGCCTCCAAGAAGAATGGAAATGTGGGAAAAATAACCTGGCAAAACAAGGAATCCAAAGGAGCAGAGGCAGGGAGAAGTCAGGAGGTTCATAGCTTTGAGATGGGGAATGAGAACCTTGTAGAAAATGGTGCAAACTTAGATGAGAATGATAGCAACTTCTTCAAACAGCAGTCTCCACTAGAACCCAAGTCTCCAAATTGGTCCAGCTTTGTAGGCGACACTTCAGCTAAAGAATTCGCTACTCAGAATCAGAAATCCCAGGATGTGGGATTCTGGGAGGAAGAAGTGGTGAAAGAGCTCTCTGTGGAAGAACAGATAAAGAGAAATCGGTACTACGATGAAGATGAGGATGAAGAATGATAAATTACAGTGGTGCTTGGCCTTAAATTCATGTTAGTGTTAGTGAGCCACTGCCCTTTATCCAAGTGTGATGCACATAAACAAGTATTTTAGCATGAAATGTAATTTATGTGGAAGTAACTTTGGAAAAGAGTTCCTGCTTCAAAAAACGCCCATACTGCAGCTTAAGATAACCAATCTAAATGCTAGAGATAATGTTACTTAAATCCTTCATTTTAGCAGTGAAAGATAGGCATAAGTGTTTTAAGGTCTTAAAAGTGGGGAAATATTCCAACTGATATAGTCCAGATTCCACTGTATTCCCAAAAGGCAATATTAAAGTAGACAGATGATTAGTAGTACATTGTTACACTACAAATACTGAATTAGAGAACATACAGAAGGGATTTAGGGGCCTAAATATTATGACTAAATGCACTTTAGTATAAAGGGCACAGTTTGTATATTTTTACATGAATATCAATTTAATTTTTTTAGTATTCATCTGTTAAGAGATCAAATATTTAGTCTTTTAAAAAAATTTTTTAGTTTATGTAGCAACAAGAATGCTCAGAAAAAAAAAATTTCTTAGGATAATTTTCTTACTCTGATATATACATATGGGAAATTTATTGCTTTGTATCCTGTCTAAACCACATCCTGAACTGAATTATTGAAGTATGGTACAGCCATCTTTTCAGAGCACATTTTGAGGCAATTGAAGAACCAACCCATATGCTTTGGTGCTTGAAGAGATCCAGATCCACTGTCTCCCATATAAGCCATGGTATTTGCCAATGAGTTTGACTACACTCCAAGTGATTGCTTTCTCTTCTGGTGGTATATTGCTTCTCATAACTCACTGGCAGCTGCAACGTTTGTAAGACCTTTGGGATCACTGTTCCCCACGCTCCATGTTAGAGCAAAGTGAGGAGTTAAAAAGAGGAATAACAGAAAGAACCGCCTTACACCACTTGAGCTCAGACCCCTGAACCCAGGATTCTACTTCTGATGTCTCCTTTCTAACGACATTTTCATTATATACTTAACCAGCTCTGAAATATATTGATTTTTATGGCAGACAGTATTCCCAGGGTGAAATTAAACCAACTGTAGGCCTTTTTCTTGGGATGGTTTTCTAGTATTAAGGCTTTGGAACATTATAAATTTGAGTACATTTGTACATAATCGATATTCCAAATTGTATGTATGGGAGGGAGAGGTGTTTTAAGCTATAGGCTTTTCTTTGTACTGCATTTATAGAGATTTAGCTCTAATATATTTTAGAGATGTAAAATATTCTGCTTTCTTATAGTCTTGCTTAGTCTGAAACATTTTTATTCAATAAAGCTTTTAATTAAAAAAAAAAAAAAGCAGCAGAATATACATTCTTCTCTGGTACACATGGAACATTCTCCAGAATAGACAATATGTTAGGCCACAAAACAAATCTTAACAAATTCAAGAAGATTGTAATCATACCTAGTACTGTTTCCAACCAAAATGGTATAAAACTAGAAATAAATAACAGGAGGAAATCTTGGAAAATTAAAAAATATGTGAAGACTAAACAACATGCTCCTGAACAACCAGTGGGTCAAAGAAGAAATAAAAAAGAAAATTTAAAAATATCTTGAGACAACAATGGAAACACAACATACCAAAACCTATGTGATGCAGCAAAAGCAATTCTAAGAGGGAAGTTTATAGCAATAAATGCCTACACTAAAAAAGAGAAAAAAAAATCCCAAATAAATAGTCTAACATTGCTCCTCAAGGAGCTGGAAAAAGAACAAACTAAACCCAAAGTTAGCAGAAGGAAGGAAATAGTAAAGATAAGAACTGAAATAAATCAGATAGAGAATAGAAAAAGCACAGAAAAATCAATAAAACCAAGAGTTGGTTCTTTGAAAAAAAAAATTTGACAAATACCTAGCTAGACTAAGAAATAAGAGGGAAGACACAAATAAATAAAATCAAAAATGAAAATGGAAGACATTATGACAGATAATTCAGGATAAAAGGATCATGAGGGACTATTATGAACAGCTATATGCCAACAAATTGGATAACCCAGAGGAAATGGATAAATTCCTAGAAAAATATAACTTGCCTAGGTTGAATCAAGAAGAAATAGAAAACTTGAATAGATCAATAACAAAGAGATCAAAATAATAATTAAAAAACTTTCAACAGAGAAAAGCCCAGGACCCAATGGCTCCATGACTAAATTCTAACAAACATTTAAAGAGAATTATTACGAATACTTCTTAAAGTCTTTAGAAAAAAATAGAGCTAGAGAGAATACTTCCAAATGTATTTTATGAGGCTGCATCACCTTGATACCTAAGCCACACAAATATATCACAAGAAAAGAAAACTAGAGACCAATACCTCTGATGAACATTTATGCAAAAATCCTCAATAAAATATTAGCAAACTGAATTAAACAACATATCAAAAAGATTATATATCATGACCAAGTGAGATCTACCCCTGGCATGCAAGGCTGGTTTAAATATGCAAATCAATCAATGTGATACATTACATTCATAGAATGAAAGATAAAAACCACATGATTATCTCAATTGGCACAGAAAAAGCATTTGACAAAGCCTACAGCCTTTCTTGACAAACTCTTAACAGTTTACGTATAGAAGGCAAGTTCCTCAGCATAATAAAGGTCATGTGTGAAAAACCCACAGCTAACATCATAATCAATAAGAAACAACTGAAAGCTTTTTTTTACTCAGATCTAGCACAAAACAAGGATGCTCCTTCTCACCAATTTTATTCAACATACCAGTAAAAGTACTAGCAAGAGCAAACATACATGAAAAAGAAACAAAAGGCATCCAAATTGGAAAGGAAAAAGTAAAATTATCTCTATTTGCAGATAACATGATTCTATATGTAGAAAATCCCAAAGATTCCACTAAAAAATGTTAGAACTGATAAATGAATTCAGTAAAGTTGTAGGATACAAAATCAGCATACAAAAAATCAGTAGCATTTTTAAACACAAATAATGACCTAGCTGAAAAAGAAATCAAGAAAATAATCCCATTTATGATAGCATAAAGATACTATCATAAATAATACTGAGATATTTACTATCATAAATAATATTAAAATAATACTAAGAATAAATTTAACCAAGGAGGTAAAAGATTTAAACACTGAGAACTTTAAAATAATGATGAAAAAATTTAATAAGACACAAATAAATGCAAAGGTATCCCATGTTTGTGGATCAGAAGAATTAATATTTTTTAAATGTTTATACTACTAAAAGCAATATACAGATATACAATGTAATTCCTATCAAAATACCAATGGCATTCTTCACAAAAATAGAAAAAACAATCCTAAAATTTGTATGGTACCACAGGAAAAAAAAAAAATCCCTGAATAGCCAAACCAATAATGAGAAAGAAAAACAAAGTTGGGGCATTGTACTTCCTCATGTAAAATAATATTACAAAGCTATAGTAATCAAAACAAAAAAAGCAGAAACACAGACCAATGGGACAGAATAGACAGCCCACAAATAAATCCAAATGCATACAAGAAACTAATTTTCAACAAGGGCACCAAGAGGACACAATAAGGGAAAAGATACTCTCTTCAATAAATGGTATAGGGGAAATTGGATTTCCACATGCAAAAGAATGAAATTGGACCCTTATCTTGCATCATACACAAAAATCAACTCAAAATGGATAAAATACCTAAATGTAAGACCTGAAATCATAAAATTCCTAAAAAAGAGCATAAGGGAAAAGCTTTTTGACATTGGCCCTGGCAATGATTTTCTGGATATCACATCAAAAGCTCAGGCTACAAAAACAAAAATGAAAAAATGGGACCACATCAAACTGAAAAGCTTTTGCACAGCAAAGGAAACATCAACAAGATGAAAAGGCAACCCACAGACCGGTAAAAAATATTTGCAAACCACATATCTGATAAGAGGTTGATATCCAAAATTTATAAAGAACTCTCTTATGACTCAGTAGCAGAAAAACAAATAACTCAATTTAAAAATGGACAAGGATATGAACAGACATTTCTCCAAAGAAGACATAAATATGGCCAACAGGTATATGAAAAGGTGCTCAACGTTACTAATCAGCAGAGAAATACAAATTAAAAGCATTATGAGATATCACCTTACACCTGTTAGGATGGCTATTATCAAAATGACTAGCGATAACAAATGTTGCCAAGGGTGTAGAAAAAATGGTAATCTTAGTACACTGTTGGTGGAAATGCAGATTGGTGCAGTCAATATGGAAAACAGTATGAAGGTTTCTAAAGAAATTCAAATTAGAACTACCATATGACCCAGCAATCCCTCTTTTGGGTATATGCCCGAAGAAAATAAAATCAGCACCTTGTAGAGATATCTGCATTCCAATGTTCACTGCAGCATTATTCAAAATAGCCAAGATATGGAAACATCTGTTGATGGACAAATGAATAATGAACCTGGAGGACATTACACTAAATGAAATAAGCCAGACACAGAAAGAAAAATATTGCATGCATGATATCACTTATATGTGGAATCTATTTTTTAAAAAACAGTCAATGAGGAGGCACTTCAAAGATGCAGGACAAGAAATATCTCCAGCCAGAGCCTCTCTGCAAGAAGGAGAGAATTTAAATGAAAGTGAAAAAAACAAACAGGCAGACAAACATAGATCTGATGAGGGTCTGAAGGAAGGGTGCCTGAACCTACAAAAGACTCCACAGGAAGAGATTGCCGAGCAGAAATAGAAGGAGAAAGAGATTGGCAGGAACTAAGCCCTGAGAGGCTTGGAGACCAATGACAAGGTAAGGTGGAGCAGTTAAAATTCCCCTCCCTTGCATCTCGGTCAGCTCCCGAGCTACTGAAGAGACCTGCAGACACCAGCCCAGAGACTGCTGCCACCAGTGAGCAGAGAGCCTCTTGCAGACAGGGCACTGGGCTTCCAGCTCCCTCAGGACACCTCCCACCCCACAAACCTGAGCCAATCAGCAGGCATCATATTGCTTCATTCTCTCCTTCCCCTCCCCTACCCACAGCTGCCTAGAAAGACAATTCAGCCACTACCCAGAGGCATCCACAGGAAATGAGACACTTCCTTTTAGGGCTCTGCACTGGACTGAGTTCCCTCACAGACTGTGAGTTCCCTACCTGCTTGTCCTCCCTGGTGCTGCTTGCCTGGTGACTCCAGCAGGGCAGAGCAAACCCCGAGGCAGAGAGACATTGAGCCAGTTTGGACACCCCGTGGGTGACTTGGGACCAGCATTCTTCTCCCTGGCATGGTCAGAGATTGATCTCCTGGGCCTGGGAGACAGGCCTGCAGGCCAGATTCGGTACAGCCAGGTATTAATCACATTGCCCAGAGACACAAGGGATATTTGTGAACTAGTCTACTGAGGTGTGTGCGCCTTCAGGGGCAGATCAGAGTGGGTCCAGGCTGCAGCGTGCTTGAGGGACACCCGTCCTCCTGGGGGTGGGAGGGAGAGTTCCCAGCTCAGGCTATGAACCTGAGTAGGGAACCTCCCAGCCCACATCACAGTCAGGAGGAGGTCAGCTGGCTTGAGGTCCTGCTGCCGGCAGAAAATAAACAAAGAAAAAATGGACTTAAACAGAACTCTAGAACAAATGGGCCAGACTGACATTTACAAAACATTTTACCCCAAAAAACACGGAATATATGTTTTTCTCATCAGCTCATGGGACATTCTGTAAGATTGACCATATCCTAGGCCACAAAACATTTCTCAACAAATTTTAAAAAAAAAAAGAAATTATACCATGCATCTTCCCTTACCACAGTGGAATAAAATAGAAATCAATTCCAACAGAAACTCTCATCTCTACACAAAATCATGGAAACTAAACAATCTACTGCTGAATGATGATTGGATTAAGGAGGAAATTAAGATGGAAATCAAAACATCCTTTGAACTAAATGATAAAGAAGACACAAGTTATCAAAATCTGTGGGGCACAGCTAAAGCAGTCCTGAGAGGAAAATTTATATCCATAAGTGCCTACATCCAAAAGACAGAAAGATCACAATCAACAATCTAATGAATCATCTCAAAGAACTGGAAAAGGATGAGCAAACCAAACCCAAACCCAGCAGAAGAAAAGAAATAACACAGATTGGAGAAGAGCTAAATGCAATTGATAACAAACAAACAAACAAACAAACAAAACTATACAGAAGATTAGTAAGACAAAAAGTTGGTTCTTTGAAAAAATAAACAAAATTGACATGCCTCTTGCTAGATTAAGGAGAAGCATAAAAGAAAGGACTCTAATAAGCTCCAGGAGGAATGAAAAAGGAGAAATTACAACTGATAGCACAGAAATACAAAACATCTATGAATACTATAAAAACTTCTAAGTACATAAATTTGAAAACATGGAGGAAATGGACAAATTCTTAGAAACACACAGCCTCCCTAGGCTCAATCAGGAAGAAATAGAATTCCTGAACAGACCAATATCAAGCACCAAAATTGAAGCAGCAGCAATAAAAAACCTTCCTAAAAGAAAGTCCCAGACCAAGTGGTTTCACACCCAAATTTTACCAGACCTACAAAGAAGAACAGGTTCCTATCCTGCAGAAATTATTCCACAACATCAAAAAGGAAGGAATACTCTCCAACACGCTTTATGAAGCCAACATCACCCTGATACCATACCAGGGAAGGACGCAATAAAAAAAAGAAAACTATAGATCAATATCCCTTATGAATATAGATGCAAAAATTTGCAACAAAATCCTAGCAAACTGAATTCAGGTGCTTATCAAAAAAGTAATCCATCACGACCAAGTGGGCTTCATCCCAGAGATACAGGGATGTTCAACATATGCAAATCTATAAACGTAATTCACCACATAAATAGAAGTAAAAACAAAGACCATATGATCCTCTCAATAGATGCAGAAGAAGCATTCCACAAAATTCAGCACCCTTTTATGATAAGAATGCTTAACAAAATAGGCAGAGATGGCACTTACCTAAAAATGATAAAAGCCATATATGACAAACCCACAGCCAACATCATAATAGAGAAAAATTGAAAGCATTCCCACTTGGAACTGGAACCAAACAAGGTTGCCCTCTATCACCACTGCTATTCAACATAGTGCTAGAAGTCCTAGCTAGAGCAATCAGCCAAGAGAAGGAAATCAAGGGCATCCAAATGGGGGCAGACCAAATCAATGTACACAAATCAGTAGTATTCCTATATGCCAACAACAGTCAAACTGAGAACCAAATCAAAGACTCAGTACCCTTCACAACAGCACAAAGAAAATAAAATATCTAGGAATATATTTAGCTAAGGAGGTGAAAGACTTCTACAGGGATAATTATGAAACACTGAGGCAGGAAATAGCACAGGACACAAACAGGTGGAAAACCATACCATGCTCATGGATCGGCAGAATCAACATTGTTAAAATGTCTATACTCTCCAATGTGAGACAGATTCAATGCAATCCCTATTAAAATGCCAATATCATTTCTCACAGATCTAGAAAAAATAATTCTACGCTTCGTATGGAAGCAGAAAAGATCCTGTATAGCAAAAGCAATCTTATGCAAAAAGAACAAATTGGGAGGCATCAATTTGTCAGTCTTCAAGCTATACTACAACTATAGTAACTAAAACATCATGGTACTTGCACAAGAACAGAGACATAGACCATTGGAACAGAACTGAGAACCTAGATATAAAACAATCCTCATATAGCCATCTAATCTTTGACAAAACAGACAAAAATATACACTGGGGAAAAGAATCCTTATGCAATAAATGGTTCTGGGAAAATTGGATAGCCACACATAGAAGACTGGAACAGGATCTGCACCTCTCACTTCTCACAAATGTCAACTCACAGTGGATAACAGACTTATACCTAATGCATGAAACTATAAGAATTCTAGAAGAAAACATTGAAGAAACTCTTGTAGACATTGGCCTAGGGAAAGAATTTATGAGGGAGGCCCCAAAAGCAATCACAGTATCAACAAAAATAAATAAATGGCAACTGATCAAGTTATAAAGCTTCTGCACAGCCAAGGAAACTATTATGAGAGCAAACAAACAACCTACAGAATGGGAGAAAATATTTGCCTGCTACACATCCAATAAAGCACTGATAACTAGAATCTAGATAGAACTCAGGAAAATCAGCAAGAAAAAAAAATCAAACAATTCTATTAAAAAGTGGGCAAAGGAACCATGCATTAACAGAAACTTTTCAAAAGAAAATAGACTAATGGCCAACAAACACATGAAAAAATGTTCAACATCTCTAATTATCAGGGAAATGCAAATTAAAACCACAATGAGATATCATTTAACTCCAGTGAGAATGGCTTATATCAAAAAGTCCCCAAAACAACAACTGTTGGTGTGGATGCGGAGAGATAGGAACACTCATACACTGCTGGTGGGACTGCAAACTAGTACAACCTCTGCGGAAAGTAATATGGAGATACCTCAAAGAGCTACAAGTAGAACTACCATTTGATCCAGCAATTCCATTACTGGGCATCTACCCAAAGGAACAAAAGACATTCTATAAAAAAGACATCTGCACTAGAATGTTTATAGCAGTACAATTTACAATTGCAAAGATGTGGAAACAACCGAAGTGCCCATAAATACATGAGTGGATTAATAAAATGTGGTATATGTATAGCATGGAGTACTATTGAGCCACAAAAAACAATGGTGATCTAGCACCTCTTGTATTATCCTGGATAGAGCTGGAGCCCCTTCTACTAAGTGAAGTATCACAAGAATGGATGGAAAAACGAGCAACACATGTACTCATCATCAAATTGGTATTAATTGATCAACACTTAAGTGCACATATAGTAGTAACATTCAGCAGGGGCAGGCAGGTGCGGGGGGAGGGAGGATAGGATGGGTATATTCACACCTAATGAGTGTGGTGCGCACCACTTGGGGGATGGACATGCTTGAATCTCTGACTAGGGCAGGGCAAAGGCAATATATGTAACCTAAACATTTGTATTCCCGTAATATGCTGAAATAAAATAAATTAATTTAAAAAATTTTAAAAATAAATAAAACAATCAAGTATACAGAGATAGAGAATAAAACAGTGGTTACCAAGGGTGGGAACGGTGGGGTAGGAAACAGGGAGATGTATGTCAAAGGATACAAAGAAGCAGATATTTAGGATAAGCAAGGCCAGAGATCTAAAGTACAACATGAAAAAGTAAATTTTTAGCTTCTCTTATCACAAAGAAGTAACTATGTGAAATGATAGACATGTTAATTTGCTTCACTATAGTAACCATTTTACTATCTATATGTATCCCATAATATCATGTTGTAAACCTCAAATATACACAATAAATTTTTTAAAAATAAACAATTTTAATTTGAAAAATTATGAAAGGAAAGTCTGATAAATGTATCTACAGTAAAATAAACAAACAAACAAATTCAAATATAGGGCAGGGCACAGTGGCTCATGCCTGTAATTCCAGCACTTTGGGAGGCCAAAGTGGGAGAATGACTTGAGCCCAGGAGTTTGAGACCAGCCTGGACAACATAGTGTGACCTGATTTCTACAAAAAATTTAAAAAATGAGCGGAGTGTGGTGGCCTGTGCTTGTAGTCCTAGCTACTCGGGAGGCTGAGGCAGGAGGATGGCTTGAGTCCAGGAGTTCCAAGTTACAGTGAGCCGTGATAGCACCACTGCACTCCAGCCTGGTCAATAGAGCAAGACCCTGCCCCTTAAAAAAAAAAAAAAAAAGAAAAGAGAAGAAGAGAAAAATTCAATGCACAAACAGGAAAAATTATTATAAAAATGTAATAGGTAAGTAACTTCTTTAACATATATACAAAACAAAAGATTTGAAAAATGCTCATTCTCACAAGTTAAGAAATGCAAATTAAAGCAAGAATGAAATTCTATTTTTGACTCATTATATTTTAACAGTTAAACTATAAAACTACATAGTAGTAATGAGAGTATTCAGACACAGGCACTGTTCAAAAACTCTGCAGCAAATCTTTGCATGGAAATGTAACCAAATATTAATTTCATAGATATAAACTTTGGCCTCAAAATTCCACTAATAGAAACTAATACTACAAATATGCTATAAAAATGTGCAAATTCAAAATACTTTGTGTCCATCAAGAGGGGCATTCATCCTGCCAATGGAATTGGGTAAAACAAAGGTCAAAGATTCATGGTAACAAAAAGTAAAGAGAGAATAGCAGGAATGAATGTTTATTTAGCACCTGCTCATCTCCAGGCCTCACCCTAATTGCTACCCTTGATATGCAGATAACATTTGAGGCATCTTCAGGCTTAAGGCCCAGATCCAATGGCCCAGTGGCTATTGTCCACCATTGATCTAGGTAAAATTCTATTATCACAAAAATCAGCACACAGCCTTTATTTATAGTTGTTCTCTGTTTTCTGATAGGCTCCTATAAGCCAGGAACCGAACTAGGCCATCAATTAATGCCTTCAGCACATGTAAGTGTTTTCTATAAGCCAAACATTGGGCTAAGCATGTTGTATGCATTATCTACTTCATTTGCCCTTTGCAAAGCCCTTTGAGGTGTAGGTGACATTATCCTTATTTTGTGAGCAAAGAAACTGTAGCTTCTCATTCAATAACTTGCCCAAGGCTAAACCATTAATATGTTACTATATTCCCTCCTTTCCAGTGTCCTCAGCTCCACTGAAATATATTTAAGGTGGTCACCCTGGACTCGTGTTATGTCCAAGCAGGGGACTTGAGGGCTTAGTAATGGACCCTGATATGCAGTATCTCCTTCTTTGCTGCATTAGAACGGTAACATACTAACTTCCATGATTTCACAAACTGAAATGAAGATACTATGGGGAAGGTTAGAAATAAAGGAAGAAGTCACAGAGAGAGTTGGCCTAGCGACATATAGCACTGATCAGAAAGTTATGTGGTAACCATGCACAGAAAATGTTCTCTGATCTTATAATATGATAGAGCTTCCAAAAAACTCTAATGTGTAAAATGCTGTCTGTGTGGTGTGACTCTGTGAGTGTCAGGAACTTGAAACTGGGTCTGCCTTTGTAATCAGTAGAATCAAATTACAGTTATTAGATATTAGGAGGTGCAAAGGATTCACCTGCAGGTGTGAAGAGCAAGGAGGCACTTTCCATAGCCATGGGAGGGCTGCAGGTGAGAAAGACCTAAGCCCTAACCTACTGCATGTCCTTATTGAGGATAGTGATGCAACTGAAGGAATTGGCCAGAGAGGGCCTTAGGGTGATTCAGAAGCTTTCAGATTCTGGCATCTTTGGAAAATCTCTAGATACTAGAAAAGAAAACTTACATTTATGCAAGTTCATTGTAGAAAAATCGAACACAACACTAAGGCACACAGAAGAAAGCAGAAACCCACTAAAATCTTACTATTCAGAAATGATCATTATTAATATTTTGGCAAAATTCTTTCTAGAGTTCTCCCTGTGTATATACACCAAGCACATATACATGCATGGTTCCATTTAGATTGCTGATCTGCAGCCTTTTTTAACTCAAAAATATATCCTGGGCATCTTTCTATATTCAGGAAAGCAGATATTCATAACCCTTGAATGATTGACTACTATTCCATTGATTGGATATATCAATTTACATAAAACTATACTGTAAGTTTTTATTAACAATGCGACAGCAAAAATTTTTATAGTTAGATTTTTGATAATTTGCCTGACTCTCTTTATGTTAAATTCCTAGAGACAGTATTATGTTGTCAGAGACCTGTATATTTAAAACTTTAATATGCATTTACAAGATTATACTGGTCCCCAAATATTACACCAATTCACCAGATAAAAATTCTTAAAATATTTTTCATTGACTTGAGTTCCCCAGCTTTATGTCATGTGACGGAAAAAATGTAGACCACATAAATAACATCACACATACACGCACACACACACACACACACACACACACACACATGCTCAAGTCTATTTCTTCCAAGTGATCTTTTAAAGTTTGTTTAAAATAAAAATAAAACTGAAGTATGAACATCAGAGCAGAATGCGAGCAGGTTCCCCCATAGACTCTGGTCATCTGCAGTGTTTGAGGGACTGAATGTAGACTCAGAGAAACATGCACAGCACCTCCATTTACAGGCCACTTTGCTGTCCTCTATAGAAATGGGATGGACCTCCACCCCAAATTTGGCTCAACTGTCAAGACTAATAATGCCACACACACATACCAAGGGGGTATGAAATGTTCTATCACTTACAAAATGAGGCTTTCTGAGTAGAGCAAAGCAGTCTTCCCAAGCTGGTCTGAAAATGACTTGACAGAGCAGTGAAAGGAGATTCCCATGGGGTTTTTGGTGGCTATGAGTTGGGCTATTGGGAATGCTCCTATGTTTGGGCAGGAACTTATGCATTTTGAACTTCTTTTCAGTGACAAAGGAGGGAGTACCCATACTTTTTTATGAGCTCAATCAGCTTGCCCAAATGTGAAGCAGAAAGGGAAGAGGAAGGGGTGAGGCTGAAAAGCGGTCAGCAGTCAAATATCAAAAATATAGTGTCAGACTCTTATTGCATACTTACAAAGCCAAAACTTTGTCAGAAAGAACTTAGCAGCTTAGTGAAGAGTGGAAATATAGGCCTGCAGTCTAGCCTTTCAACCTCAACCAGAAACATCATGCCAAAGATTAACAAATGGACTCTATAAACCCTACGGAGGTCTCACCTCTTAAATGAGGATGAAGACTTCCGCTGGAAAACCGATAAAGCAGGCACTTCAATAGCCTAAGGTTTGCACGTTAGAAAGGATTGAGCAGTTTCGTCCTCTTTTGTCAAGTCCAAAGTTGTCCTCCACTGAGGCCCAGCCAACACCTATTTATTGAAAACCTACAGCAAATATAGGAAAACTTTTTTCTATCAAGGGCCGAAAACCCACCAAGAAAAATATAAAGATCCACATATACAGAATCAACTTAACTTGGTTTTTATGATAGCAAGAAATTAAAAATACTCCATTCACACAGTTTTAATATGAAGCACAGGATATATAAACTCATAGCTAATTTTTAAAATTACAATATTAAGAATAATATATATCATATGACTAAGGTAAGAAATAGACACATAATATTTGCATTTGCTATTAGTCCAAGAGGATTAAGTCATCAATATGCTTTCTATTTCTGTTATGGGTACTTTTAAAAAGATGTTTGTGGCAAGTTTTTAAAAAGAAACATGTTCATCATAGTAAATTTGAAAACTAGGGAAAATTCAAAAAAGTAGAAAAAATGCTCAGGATTTCATCTTTCTGGCCAATTTTGAATATTTTTAAAATGGATAATTGATATCAAAATCTTTACACAATTTTGTATTTATCCTTTTTTGTATAGCAGTATATCATAAACATTTTCTATTGTCATTAATATTATTTATGCTCATTATTTTTATGGTCATATAAGAATATATCACCAAGCAAATTCATCACAGTTTATTTATCTGAGCCACAATATAGGACATTTAGATATTTCCAATTTTTCATCATGTAAGGTAATGACAAGATTATAATTTTTGCTTAAATAATTATCCTATTTTAGGATTATTTTCATAAGATAAATTCTTAGAAATCTAACATTTGGATTAAAAGATTGAATAATTTTTTACTCTTTATACAATTGCCAAATTCCCCTCTAATATGATTCTACCAATGTGCAGGTTCACCAACCCTGGAGATTATAATTTAAAAAAAAATATCAATTTGGTATTTGATAAAATACATTTTTATTTAAATTTTATAACTACTACCAGTAAGGTTGAATTTTTTTTGAGAAACAAATTGTTTGATTTGCTATATAAGTTGTGCTCCTACCTCTTTATCTATGTGGTACCTGGTAATTTTTTTTATCAATCTGTATTTAGCTCCTTTATATTTAGACTATTAAGCTTAAGGCAAATATTTTTCAAACATATTTTATTTCTAAGGCAACTATTTTTAAAGCTTGTTCTCTCAATGTAAGAATATCACTTCACAAATGGGTTGAAGATTGTTCCCTCTTTTTGATTTCTCTAAAGGAGACTGTATAAATTATTTATTCTTTGAATTAAAAGTAGAACACTCCAATGGAGCTATTTGGGTTTGAAGTTTGTTAGAAGGAATTATTTCTCTAATTATATTTTTATTGAACTTTAATATACAGAAAAGGATATATAAAATAAATGAAGAGATCAATAATTATCAGAAAGTGAACACATCAGTGTTACCACCACTCAAGTCAAGGAATAAAAAATTACCTGCAGACCAGAAGCCGATCTCTTGCCCTCTCCCAATACTTTCATGTAATCATTTCCTCAAAAGTAACTAGATATCCTGACTTCTAACACCATAGATTAGGTTTGCCTGTTTCTGAATTTCATACAAATGGAATAATATAGTGTATGTATATCATATTTGGCTTCTTTTAGTTAACATATTTATAAGAATCATCCATGCTATGGCAAGTAGCTGTGGTTCCTTCATCTCCATTGTTTTATAATATACCATTGTATGTGTATATCACAATTTATTGATTATTCTACTATTGATGAGCATTTGTGTTGTTTTCATTCAGCTTGATGCTATTGTAAATAATACATCTATAAACAGTATTGTATTTTTTTTTTGCACAATGTGGTCTCATTTCTAGAGAGATATATGCCTAAGAGTAGAATATTACTGGGTCATAGAGCATGTCTATGTTTAAACTTTAATAGATAATTAAAAAAACATATTGCACCAATTTACCCTTCCATCAATGGTGTATGTGAGTGAGTTCCCATTGTTCAACTAACACCTAATGTCATTAGTCTTTTTATTTTAACTATTCCTTGTAGGTATGTATTGGTATCTACTTTGCTCTCTGATCCTTTCTTATGCGTGAATTTTGATTTTGGCAGGGAAGAGCATTAGAAAAAAGTACTGTAGTACATATTATTTACTGGGTCCATATGGGGGAGTGCTGGGAGAGAACATGGGAGCACAGGAGCTTGGAGGCAGAGGGGATAGTGTAAGTCCCCAGGAATTTTCAAAAACATTAGAGAAATTTCCCCAGGTCATGGACTTGGGAATTGAGAAAATTCTACTTAAATTTCAAATGCTGGGAGGGCTCTGCAGCAAGCTGTGCTATACACCACTGAAGTTACTCCTGTGTTAGCCAATTCAGCAGCTGCATATCCCTGAAGTCCCCAAGTAAAAGAACACTTTATACTTACGAAAAATCCCCTAACCCCCAGCAGTTAGTAAATTTGCATAGATTTATTATTTAATTTTAGGAATAGCCTCATGTCCAGAAAACCTGTTAGGACTAACCAGGCTGAACACTCACTGTCCTAGGTTAGTCAAAGGAGTTTGCTGAGCACCACACCTGGATATGTCAAATTCCTAAGATGCTCAAGATTCACGTGAAATAGAAATACTTTTCCCAGGAAAATCCATGTCATTGGGAAGTAAACACCTGCACCTTCCTTGGAACCTGAAGAAAAGGGTGAGAAGGCCAGAGCAGCTATGTGGGAGTGGGGTGGGGACACACATGCTAGGAGTAGGTGCATCCTTTCTTCAGCACTCCCAAATCGTCTCAGAGCATTTCCCAGGTGTCCTGGAGAGGCCACAGAGGTCAGTTACCTGCACAAGGCTGCTCAGCAGGGATGGCAGGAGATACTGTTGCTTGTAGGGTTTAAGGCTGTCCAGGTGTACGTCTGGTCCAGGTTCAGAGCCTGAGGAATCACTGAGGACAGACAGATCCTTCTGGGGACACAGCATCCCCTGGTCCCACTGGTGTCCACCTGTATGATTTCTCCTCCTCTTTCAAGGAACACTTTAGGTTACCATTACGGGCTCTGTTCTCAGAGATGGTGGGTTCCAATGTACCTTGAGGCCTTCTTAGCTGCCCTGCTGGAAGCCACAGGTTCTTTAAAAATGAGAAGAGCAAGCAGGGTCCTCCCTAGGCCATCCCAAGAGAAGAGGACTTAGGGATGAAGGGGAGAAAAACAGCAAAGATCCCAGATGCTTCTAATTCCAACCTCTGGAAAAAGAAACAGACTATCTGAGCTTATTCAACCAGCTACAACCAGTTACACCAGCCAGGGTCTATTGTGGGGTTCTGGTCACTGAGGTGAATTCTTTCTCTGCTCTGGAGTTTTTCTGAGGGCCTTAGGTTCATTTCCACAGTCCTTATTTAGATGGGGTTCCTCTAAAGGATCTAGCATCCTACTTCCCTTCTTTCACCTCTTTCTTCCTCTTCTAAACTTTAGAGCTTAACTAATTCCATCTTCCATGACTAGACTAATTAACTAACTAATTCCATCACGCCGTGTTTCTATATGAGGCCACATTCTGAGGTTTTGGGAAGGACATGAAGTTTTGGAGGACACTATCCTGCTAAAACCTTGGTTTCAGACTTCAAGCCTCTGTTGAAATGAACAACAAATTTCTGTTGTTTTAAACCATTTGGTTTCTGGCACTTTGCTATGGGAGGCCCTAGGAAACTAATACATGTAGGAAACTGGAAGTCGACCCAGAAAGCATTCGGAACCCACTAGCCAGTCAGTGAAATGGAGGAACCACTTGAATAAGAGATATCCAGTCCCCAAGGCCTTGGGAGGACCTTCCCAATCCTGCCATCAGTGATGTCCCTTATATCCTTGGACACTAAAGATGCTCAGAGTAAAATGGAAGAATGTTCTGGAGGTCAATGACATGATCTGGGCCCTTTAACATGATCAGAATCCTTAGCTGCAGGAAAAGTAGGTGAAAGTCAGGTACTCTTTCAGTATCACTTACTTTGATGTTCCCTGGCTTTTCTTCTTTTGGTATTATAAGGACAAGAGATACAAAACCAAGAAACTAGGTAATGATATTAACCTGGTCTCTTACAGAAGGCTTTAGGAGGAAAGACAACTCCTCCAGACTCCTGTTCATGATACGGGAGGCTTAGTGTATAAAATTATGTTTTCTGTAAGCCCAGAAGGAAAACATCTACAAAAGCATCTCTTGCTGCCACCCACTCTGGCAGTAATCAAAACACCCTCATACCGGAGCCCTCAGGAGTATTGGAGATGTAAACAGGTATTCACACTTGTGCTGTGGCCAAAGCCGGAAACAGCCAATCGTTACAATCTCCTTCCTGTGAGATTTCTCAGGGGCAGGGCTCCCACTAAGGGCCTAGGAAACCAGTTATAAAAGTGACAGAAAGGGTAAGACTCTGCCACACAGCCTGGGCAGCAGGCAGGCATGTGATTTCCTCTGGCTGACCATGCAGCCACTGCTTTTTTGTTTTCTCTTCTGATTGTCCCTGACGTTGGCCTCAGCATCTTCTTTTATTTCTCCCTTCAGTCATGTCCCTAATGTAGTAGGCTGAATAATTTGGTCCCCTGTGTCCTGGATCCTGTGAATATGTTAAATTACTTGACAATAGAGACTTGGCAGATGGAATTAAGGTTGCTAATTAGTTGACTTTAAGGAGATTATTTTGGATTGTCTTAGGTAAGCCCATAGTGAAATCAGAGGATTCTTAAAAGTAGAAGAGGAAGGCAGAGATATGCAGTGGAATAGGGGGACAGAGGAGAGATTAGAAGCATGGGAGAGACTTTACCTGACATTACTGGCTTTGAAAATGGAAGAAGGAGGCCGTAAGCCAAGGCATGTGTCAAGTCTCTAAAACCTGGTAATGGCTCTCAACTGGCAGCCAGTAAGAAAATGAGGCCTCAGTCCTACAATGGCATGAAACTAAATTCTGCCAATAACCAGAATGAACCAGAATATGGGTTCTCCCCAAGGACCTCCAAAGAAAAATAGGCCTGTTAACATCTTAATTTGGGCCTTGTGAGATTCTAAGCAGAAACTTAGCCAACCTGCCAGATTTCTGATCTAAGGATGCTGTAAGATAATTAATTTGTGTTGTTTTAAGCTGCTAAATTTGTCATAACTTGTTATAGCAGCAATAGGAAACTAACACACCTAACAAATCTGGTTCCCTCAGGAAGTAAACTCAGGTTCCTCTGGTGGAGAACAAGGAGCAGTTTTCATTAATTTTGCTCTCCCCACTCATCTGTGTCTTGACATTGAATAGTGTGATCCTCTTCACTATGAATGAGCCCAGCAACCAAACTTTGTTGCAGGGAAAGAATTATGGGTTAAGCTCAGTTTCTTCTTCCGAGAAGACTCAAGTCTGTTTACCTAAACCAAATTGCATGGGGGAAAAAATTGCCAAATATATATAAGCCTAATGAACAAATTTCCTAATCACATCCTCTCCTAAAATTTATACAGTATCCACCAAGTTTACCTGTTATTTTTGCACTCTTCAGGGGGTTCTTTTTTATTTTGCTTACTTCTCAGTATTTCATTTTTAAATAATATGATACATGTGAAAACTATTTTTCAACATATTAAATCGTTAAAGCTATTAGATGGATGTATTATTCAAATTCACCTCTTAAATAGCTCAGAAGTTTACCTGCATGTCACAAGTATGTTCATATAAATTTAACACCAAGATATTATTTTCAATAACTAATACAGTTATAGCATGGCTTTTAAAAATTTATTTGAAGAAAGATGAGAGGAAAAATGAGAGATAGTAAATCTGTGGTAGAGAGGCTTTTGGAAAGCTGGTAGTTCAATCTGTGGGGAGATCAAGAAGTACTGAAAGTTCAACATTGTTGTGAAAACATCCACACAATATTAGTAGATAAGTAATTACATTTAAAAAATGAAGATAATATTTGAACTAATAAAAAAATTCAATGCCATATTTCAGTATATCCTTTAGGATCTTTTTTGGTGCAAAATAAGCCCCAACTCAAGTAGCTTAAACAGTGAGGAAATTTATTCTCCCATCCAACTGGAAGTCTAGAAGAGAAATAGTCTTCTAGATCAATTGGTAAAGCAGCTTCATGCCACTGTTAAGAACCCGGATTCTTTCCCTGTCTCTAGCTTGCCCTTCTCAGCAGGCAGTTTGGCCCTCGGGCTGACACTCTTGTGGTCCCAGGATGATGGCCAAAAGCCCAGGCATCCCATGCAGACACATCACCATCCAGACAAAAGAAGGGATCATTTTATCTGTAATCTCTCATATATGAACAATCATAGCAAACCAAGTCCTAACTATACGCCAAGTGCATTATGTATATAACTTCATGTAATCCTGTCAACAGCCCTATATAGTAATATAATTGTCATCTCCATTTTCTAGCAGACAGAGGCACAAAAAGTTAAACCACTGGCATTAGTTACTAAGTGGTAGAACCAGAATTCAAATCCAAGCAGCTCATGCTGAGCCACTGCACCACACTGCTTCTCGCATAATCAGTTCTGCCCTTTGAGAGTCATGGAGAGTCCAGAAATATTAGGGTCCCACCATTGAGTGTGTTCAATGAATGATGCTGGTGCAATGGGTTAGCTCCTTGAGGAGATAGACAAAGTGCATCTCCTAAGATAAGACAGTAAAATTAAATGGAAAGCGCCATACTTTCTGCCCCAATCTGGTATCTTTTAACAAGCACAACACAAGCACTCACCATGCTGCTGTGGTCAGTGATGACCTTGGACTTCCTGGTGTTGACACCACACTGTCAAGTTTCTACATGACTTCTCCCTCATGTAAACATGTGACTCATATTTGGCCCTCAAGAAGAAAACAAAACAGAAATAAAGAAAAAGCAGAAGGAAGAAGAGAAAAAAAGAATGCAGTGGGGAGAGAGAGAGAGATGATAGATAAGAAAGCCTTTCTACCATAGAATCATAAAACCCCTTCCCTTTGGCTTCATGCTCCCTTGGTCTTGATAACAGAATTTTATCTGTAAGGCTAGATTTATTTAATATCTTTAGTAGAAAATAACAAAACAAATGCCAATTAGCTTATGGGAAATGTATTAAAATCACACAGAACTCAATGGCAAGGATATAGCCAGACCTCAGAAATCACTGGATTCAGGGAATGAAACCCCATGGGAAACCCAAGTAGGACTGTCTTTTGATTCTGCTTCTCTCCATGTGTCTACTTTATTCTTCATTTTGGGGACCAGTTCTTTTCTTCTGACTGCTTGTTGGTATATGGCCATCAGTATATAGTGCAAAAAAATGACGTGTTATACAGCCATTCCTAGAGAACTCATTTCCATTCTGATTTCCTAACTCCCCCTCTTGCCTCTTTCTTTCCTTATTTTCTCCAAATTCCTGGGTAAGGTTCTCTGTTTAATCCATCTGGGGTTGGGGCCTACCCTTGGCTTTTATTTCTATGGATGACAGAAAGAGGACTCAGGTGATAAACTGAAGATGTTGCTTTCTACTATGCAGCTATTCTCAAAGGTGATGCGGGATGAGAATAACATGGGAATAGAAGGATTTTTTATTATGAAAATTTTCCAATACACACAAAAATAAAGACATTAATATAACGAACCCCATACACGATCACCCAGATTCAGACATAACACTTCAATACGTGTCTCTAAAAGCTACGGATATTTACTCATATAAGCACAATGCCATTAGTACACTTAAAAATGTCAACAATAATTCTTTGGTATTTTCTAATATCTAATCAATACTTAAATTTCCCTACTGGCAGGGAAGTTTTTATATTTGGTTTTGTTGAATCAGGATCCAAACAAGATTTTCATGTTTTACGCCTCATAAATATCTTTTAACCTAGAGCAGTTCTCAAGCAACTATCTGACTCAGTTTTTATGACCTATGAAGAAATCAGGTTAGTTGTTCTACTGAATGTTCCACCCACTGGATTTGTCTGTCTGCTTCTTCATGATGTCTTCTAACCTGTTGCTCTGTTCCCATAACCTAAAAGTTAGTTAGAAGGGCTTGATTAGTTTCAGTTCAACTTTTTGGGAAAGTACACTTCATAGTGATGCTGTATCTTTCCTGTTGCATCAAATTAGTAGGTGTTAAATGTCTGATTGTCCCACTCTTACAGATGCTAAGACTGATCAGGTGGTGACAGCTTGATCCTTCTCTTGTGAAGGTCATTATAAAATGCTTGCTTAAAGTTTTCAACAATTGACAGTCTTCCTGAGTCATTTATTTCAATATGAATTACAATCATGATTTTCATATTTTATTATTCCTTTTATATTTATTATCAGGAATTCTTCTGTAGAAAAAAAAATCTTCATTAATCAACTAAGGTTATGTGGTTACCATGAAGTACCGTTCACACAAGTAAGGCAAAACAAATTCTTAATTCTTTTTTAATTGCCTATTTTCAGTTATCTACTGTGGTGACAAACGGGTTGTTTTCATTTGGATAGAGGGCTCTCTTTTTGAGTACAATGAGAAACATTTAGGTTTTATATATGCAGTTCAGAGCTTTCCAAGACCACCATCAGGCTCAACAATTAGCTAGAAGGACTCATAGAACTCGGCAAAGCTGTTATGTTCACAGTTATGATTTATTACAATAAGAGGATGTGGATTAAAATCAGCAACAGGAAAAAGCACATGGGGCAGAGTGCAGGAGAGAGCTGGCACAAAGCTTTCAGTTCTCCTCTCCCAGAAGAGGTGTGCAGACAGTGCTTATTTCTCCTAGTAGCAATGTGTGACAATATGCATGGAGTATTGCCAACCACGGAAGATCACCTGAGCCTTGATATGCAGAGATTTTATTGGGTAATCATCACATAGATATGGCTGACCACCCACTTGGCTAACCTTATTTTCCAGCCCCTCCAGAGATGGAACTGATATTAAATGGCCCAAAGCTCCCATCATAAATCACATTGTTAGCATAGACTATCTGGCATAGCCCAAGAGTCCCAGGCAAACAAAGACATTATTATCAGGCAGAATATTCCAAGGGCTTCCAGGTTATCTCCAAGGAGCTGGAGCAAAGGGCTAAATCTATCTTTGGGTAAGGTTAATCTATTATTGCACAACATATATTCAATGTATTTCAATAAACTACAGTCATTATTCTCCTGATATATAAATTTTTCCATAATGGGTCTATGTCCTTTGACATGACTCAATTAGTCTTTGCTATCTTTCTTGCATCCTGACACAACTATGTGTCCCATGCATGAATTCAGCCATTCCTCTAAGAAGTTCTGGCTTCTTTTATAGGAGATGGTATTTAGAGACCATAGCTTTGTCCCAAGGTGTGCTCTTTGCTACTGAGTTTTTACTGATTTAGGCCAGGGGTTGGCAAACTGCAGCCTATATAGCTGCTTTTATACTATAATTGCAGAGTTGAATAGTTTTGCAACAGAGACATATGGCCTGCAAAGCCTAAGAAAAAGTTTGCTGACTCCTGTTCTGGGTCTTTTGTTGAAAAGAAAAATAAGTTGTGAGTTGATACTAATATTTACAATTCAAATTTAACATCAAATAATTTTATTTAATATTTTTGCTTTTATATATGTATCTCTTCTCTTATGCTGAAAAATCTTTGTTCTAGGATTTTCCCAGGACTCTTTTGGTTTTAGCTCTGAAAGTTCTCGGTACTGGGAAACCACTTATTCATGAGCAAATTTGAGCAGTTGTTCACCTTACTTGGTTCTCAATATGTCAATATCAGTATGAATTTTATTTATCTCATCATATTTGTTAAATATATTCAACTTGGTTATTCCAAATTATTACTAAATGTATTTACTGGTCTATTTAATGTGGAAGGTATTCAATTAAGACTGTTCACTCAAATCCTATATTCTAAAGTCAGTTGAAATAACTTTCTGTATGACTATATCACCAAAGTGATTTATAGTTAGGCATATTATTTTAGTGGGTTTACTCCTTGTAGAGGTAGCTATTTATTTATTTATTTTTAATATATAAAATAATTACATGATTCTACATTTAAAATTATATAGCAAGTCTTACTTAGAGAAGTCTCACCTCCATGCATGTTTCCCCCCTCTCGTTATAGGTAGAATTTTTTATTTTTAAATAGTTTTAGTTTTGTTCTTCCAGTGGGTTCCCCAAAAGGCACAATGCTCAAAGGTGTTAAAAATGGCCTTCGTTCACTAGTGGCTGGGAGTCTTAGCTACACAACGGGCTGTCCCCTCCCCCATTAGTGTCAATTGCTTTCTCTTCCCGTTGATGTCTTCCATTTTTTATATCATTTGATCCATGGAAATCCCACCCTTTCAATTTTCTCATTGTGTCTAGACTTATCAATTCTTTCAGCCTCCAAACATTTTTTGAGTACCCATTCTGAGCTAAGTGTAGCCCAATCATAAGCAGCTTTAGCAGAAAATTGGTACTCATTACAGTAAAAGCAGTGGTATATTTTCTGGAAAGGATCCCAGTAGCCAGAGAAGGTGAAAACTGGTGATGTACAGCAATATACAAGGCTGCAACACATTTCCAGGGAGCTTGACTTCAGCATTACAGCCTTAGTTGTGAACATCATCGATTCCACTATGTACTTAAATGTGCTTTCACCCACTTCTACAAGTCACACTTGGGCCATTTCGTGGTCATTTCATCACCCAGCTCTTCTCATTTCCTGAAACTGGTGAAACTGGCTGAGTCCCACAGACCAACCTCATCTTGTTCTCATCACTGGCTGGAGGAAGAGGTATTTCCACAGGAGGCACAGCTGACCCCACTTCAGAGCCATCCCTTGACTTGGAGCTGGATTTCAGGCTAACAGGGCAGCCTGAGATACGAGAGGGCTCTCCATGGATCTGCCTTATTACCACGGCCCTCTGACCAAGCTTGATTGTGAGACCTTGCTGCTCAAGGAAGGGCTGGATGGTAACTTTCTGTTAAGAGACAGCGAGTCTATGCCAGGAGTCCTGTGCCTCTGTGTCTCGTGAGTAGCCGCATCTTCCACACATGTGAAACTTTACGTTGAATGTAGCAATGGCAGCCATACATTAAAGGGATTAATGTTCCTTAGTATTTCACTCTGACTTTGTAGCCCCAATGTTGGGGTGAGAAAAAGTAGACACTGCCAGGGCAGGATGGAAGGAATGTGTCTGTCCGTGCTCCTCCATTGTCCTGCTCTCCTGGTGTAAAGGCCACACAAGCAAACTCTTGTAGCATCAAGAGGGGATGTGGGGGGTTTAGGGAAGGGCTGCAGGATGCTTGGGAAGTGAGGGGGGGTGGAGAGATGGTAAACATGCCAGAGAGGTCTTCTCCTCCAGAAGTGTGTGTGTTTAGTATGGAAAAGACTGGGGATTATTTTTGAAATTTCAATCTGAAAGACTATGTATTCTGCTGCCTCCTCTTGCAATACTTAAAATAATATTTCACATTATCTTAGATTTGTAAAGGGCTTCAACATCATTTCCTTTCATCCTGCTTGTAGGCTACTGAGGCAAGCATAAGCAGTCACCATTTTATAGGTAAAGAAACAGAGACCTGGATTTCTCAAATGACTTCTATGTGTTAAAACTTATCTGACATTTCCAGAGTCTGAGTTAAATATGAATGAAATTGCAGGCCACTTTATCAGAGATACCTTGCTGAAGGAATTTGTTTATGCCCAGTTTAGAAAGCAATCCTGAAGAGAAATCACTGGAAACCTCCTATGTTTGTGTATTTCTTCTTTGTAAAGCAGAGACCGCTGAACCTTTTTTTCTACCTGTTATAGTAATGAAAATCCAACTGTCTTTTATTAAAGAAAAATTATTTAGTGACACTTGTTGGTGAGGAAGACTTTACTCAGGACCATCACAATAGGTATAGGGACCACTGTGATGGGTTTTTGCTGTGCAGAAGAGAGATTGGGCTCTACTCCAAATACAGCATGGGCAAGTTGGAATTTATAGTCAAGGATTAGGGTGGGGGTCCTTGGATAGAAAATTACTAAGAAGAAACATCAGAGTGAGGGGGATTCTGGCTAAACTGATCTAACAGGATTCTAGCTAAAGACAGGCCAGAGTGATCAGACAATCACCTGGGAGATAGTGGAGGATAAAAGGTAAGGGGTTCTTGCCAAACTAACTTGGAGTTCTTTAAAAAACTGTATTTTACAAGGAAGTGCACAGATGGTCCTAGGAGATGCTTCAGAAGCCTGACTATAGACAAAAGTGATTGTCATTGTCTAATAAAATATGTAGGGATATATTTCTTTCTCTAAGAAAGGGGATACAGGCTATCTTTCTCATACCTATATCCACAGCATATTCTGTTAGTGATGACAATCGCTTTTGTCTTCATAGCTCCCCAATTCTAAGAAGCATGGAAGCTCATTCATAGGTGACAAAGATTCTTTGCTTGACCAAACTTTAGTCAGGCTTCTGAGCCTCCCCCTAGGCCCATCCGTGTACTTCTTTGTGAAATCCAGTTTTAGCAAAGAACACTGGCAAGTCAGTTTGTAACCTTTGACCTATGAATATATAATTAAACTAATAATTTTCCTAACATGAAACTGTCTTTGATTTCTTGGATTCTACCGCACTTAAACATAGTATATTTTCTCCTTAACGTATGACTGTCTTCTATTTTTTAGTGGTTTTTTACCATCAGTCTGTGTGTGTGTGTGTCTTGTCTGGAAACAAAAGAGGAATTACTAATGGCTAAAAAAATGTATAAAAATATTCTCAACATCACTCATAATATTTTAATATATTTTTAGCCATTGGTAGTTCCTCTTTTGAGAATTTCATATTCATATCTTTTTACCCACTTTTAGCTTGTTTATCTTCTCTTTTTGGATTTTTTCCAAATTCTGTATATGAAGCTACAACATTTTTTTAAAACAACTCACACACACACACACACACACACACAAAAGACACACACAGACTGACTTCATTTTGCATTAATTGTAAATAAAAGATTATTGATAAACTGACAGAAAAAAACTTTATTAACATATAAAGAGCTTTCAGAAATCAATAGAAAAATGGGAAAAGTACAAGAGCAGGAGATTTTCAGAAAAAAATATAAAAAAGAAAGATGAAAAAATCATTTTATTTATAATTTAAGAAATTCAAATCAAAAGAATAATGAGATACCATTTTGTCTATTCAATGGGCAAGAAATAAAACTATGAAAATGCCCAAGATAATTAGGGTGCTGCAAAGCAGATCCTTGCACAAGCTGATGCAGCTTCTTTGACTGGAAATGTGCCCAAAACATAAAATACATGAATATGACTTTTGACCCAAAATTTCACTCATAAAAGTTTATCTTACAGTTATGACTACACAAACACATGCAAATTGGAGATACAGGCAGTCGCCAGGTTACAGACGACCTGACTTGCAGTGTTCCATACTTATGAATGGGCTCCCAAGGCTCCCCATAAGGATAACATAATTAAATAATTAAACTAATAATTTGGGAACTAGTTTCTTCCACATGTGTAAACAAACCTGTATGCAGTAGGCAGTTTGTTGGCGCAGCATCTTGACACTAGTGGCTGGTCTGACTGTTTATTATACAGTCACACACAGCATCAGTCTCATCTGAACATTTTTTTTTTTTATTTCAGCTTATCATCATGGGGGTACAAAAGTTCAGGCCACAGACACTGCCCATGTCCCGCCCATCCTTCTGAGTCAGAACTTCAAGCGTGTCCATTCCCCAGACGGTGCGCATTGCACTCATCATGTAGTTATACCTCCATCCCCTCCCCCCACCCCCATTCCCCCCATCAGAACATTCAAGCATGACCATTACCCAGACGGTGTGCACTCATCATGTAGGTATACACCCATCCCCTCTCCCCACCCCCCACCTCAGTCCGATACCCAATTGGTGTTATTCCCAAATGTGCACTTAGGTGATGATCAGGGAAACCAATTTGCTGATGAGTACATGTAGTGCTTGTGTTTCCATTGTTGGGATACTTCACTTAATAGAATGGGTTCCAACTCTATCCAGGAGAACAAAAGGGACTCCATATCACCGTTATTTCTTATAGCTGAGTAATACTCCATGGTATACAGATACCACAATTTACTAATCCACTCATGAATTGATGGCCATTTGGGTTGTTTCCACATCATTGCAATTGTGCATTGTGCTGCTATAAACATTCGGGTGCAGGTGTCTTTTTTATAGAATGACTTTTGTTCCTCTGGGTAGATGCCCAATAATGGGATTGCTGGATCGAATGGTAGGTCTACTTGAATCTGTTTAAGGTATCTCCATAATGCTTTCCATAGGGGTTGCACTAGTTTGCAGTCCCACCAGCAGTGTATGAGTGTTCCTGTCTCTCCACATCCACGCCAACATGTGTTGTTTTGGGACTTTTTGATAAAGGCCATTCTCACTGGAGTTAAGTGATATCTCATTGTGGGTTTGATTTGCATTTCCCTGATGATTAGGGATGTTGAGCATTTTTTCATATGTTTGTTAGCCATTCTTATATCTTCTTTTGAAAAATTTCTATTCATGTCATTTGCCCACTTTTTGATAGGGTTGTTTGATTTTTTTCTTACTGATTTTCCTGAGTTCTAAATAGATTCTTGTTATCAGTCCTTTATCTGATGTGTAGTATGTGAAGATTTTTTTCCCATTCTGTAGGTTGTCTGTTTATTCTTGTGACTGTTTCTTTGGCTGTGCAGAAGCTTTTTAACTTAATCAGGTCCCATTCATTTATTTTTGTTGTTGCTGTGATTGCCTTAGGAGTAGAGAGCCTGACATTGGAGCTGAGACCTGGAGGATGAATGGACTCTTCATTCATTCATTCAACAGGCATGTACTGAGCACCTGTTATGTTCCTGGCATGGTCCTAAGCATTGGTGAGATGCCAGTAAATACTATAGGTGATGTTCCTGCCCTCATGAAGTTACATTCATTCCAGTGAGATGAGACAATATGATGAAAACAAAACAGAATCCTATGACAGGAAACAGAGCAGCTATTTTCCATTGAGTAAAGGAAAGTTTCCTCTGAGGAGGTCACATAAACAAATTCATGCTCCAAGATACAACCCTGTGTAAGCAACATAAAAATTACTATTATAACATGTGTTAGCCTGTTGGTCTACATGTATATAGAAAAAGCTACCATGTCAGTGTTTTCTATCAGCCAAACATTGTGCTAAGCATGTTACATGCATTATCTCATTTGTCCTGTGCAAAGCCCTTTGCAGTAGGTGACAATATCCCTGTTATGTGAAGAAAGAAACTATAGTTTTTTATTCAATAACTTGCCCAAGGCCAAACTGTTAACATGTTACTATGTTCCCTCTCTTACCAATATCTCTAGCTTCACTGAAATATACTCAAGGTGGTCACTTTGGAACCATGTTATGCCTAAGCAGTAGGCTTGGCAGTGGACCCTGATATGCAGCATCTCCTTTGATGCATTAAAACGGCAACATACTAATTTCCATGCTTTCACAGACCTAAATGAAAATACTAAGGGGAAGGTTAGAAGTAAAGGAAGGAAGTCACAGAGAGACTTGGCCTTTTACATCATGTAGCATTGACCAGAAAGCTATGTGGTGAACATGGACAGGAAATGTTACCTGATCTTTTATAAATTTTTTTTTTTTTTTTTTGAGACAGAGTCTCATTCTGTTGCCCGGGCTAGAGTGCCGTGGCATCAGCCTAGCTCACAGCAACCTCAAACTCCTGGGCTCAAGCGATCCTCCTGCCTCAGCCTCCCAAGTAGCTGGGACTACAGGCATGTGCCACTATGCCCTGCTAATTTTTTTCTATATATATTTTTAGCTGTCCATATAATTTCTTTCTATTTTTAGTAGAGACAGGGTCTTGCTCTTGCTCAGGCTGGTTACCTGATCTTTTGATAGAGCTTCCAAAAGACTCCAATGTGTAAAATGCTGTTTTGTAGTGTGACTCTGTGAGTGTCAGGAACTTGAAACTCGGTCTGCCTTTGTAATCAGTAGAATTAAATTGGAATAGGTACTAGGAAGTGCAAAAAATTCAGCTATAGATGTGAAGGGCAAGGAGGTACTTTCCATAGCCATGAGAATGCTGCAGGTAAAAAAGACCTGAGCCCTAAGCTACTGCACATCCTCATTGAGGAGAGTAATGGCAATATCTTTCCATTGCCCTGAGAGTCATTTACAACTCTCAGATTCTCAGATCTTTGAAAAGATTATAGAGTTTAGAAAGAAAAGAAATAATTCAAAATTTTTTTTGCTTATAAAGCTAATGAAATTTCATTTTAGAAAAATCAAATATAGGGAAAAGTATAAAGAAGAAATATCAATCTCCCAACTCAAAAATCAGCATCTTTTATATTTCAGCATACATCTCTCCAGACTGCTCTCCACGCATCTATAAGCGAACCAATGTCCATAAATGGTTCATTATACACAATAGTTTGTAAACTGTTTTCTTAATATATTGTAGGTATTTTTCCACATCAAAGAAAGCTGATACACATCATCTTTTTATGACTGTCATGTATTTAATTGTTTGTATATATAATAATTTATACATAATATATTCAGGTTACTTCCAATTTTTATTTTTAATTTGGTCCAATTGACCAAGTATAATTTGGGATGATTAACATTTTTGTACTTAGTATCTGTGAAAGTTTGCCTAACTCTCTCCTTGGGATAAATTCTAGAGGTTTTAAAATTTTCATGCACACTAACAAATTAGTACAACAAAAGGTTGTACCAACGCACACTGCAATCAGGCAGTGAGAAGACCAAAGGTCAAAAGTCTTAAAACATTCTTTATCGACTTGGGTTCCCCACTTGTGTCATGGCACAGAAAAATGCAAAACACGCAGTTGACGTTATAGGGCACAGTCAATTCCATTTCCTTCAAATGATCTTTTGAAGTTTGGTTAAAATAAAACTAAAACCTCGAACATGAACAAGTTTCCCCAAAACAGTGGCCACAGCACGAGACCATCTGCTAATCTGTGGACCGTTTGTGAACTAAGCAAGGGCTCAAAGGTCTGTGCACAGCCCCTAAAGTAATAACCACTCTCAAGGCTAAACCTCATGAGAAAGAGTAAAACAATTCAAAGGTAAGTGGAAACTTACGAGGACCTGTATTCTAGCCTTTCCAAACCTCAACTAAGAATTTAATGCCAAAGATTTTTTTTTAATTCAGGATATTGTGGGGGTTCAAACATTTTGGTTACACGAAATGCGTTTGCCTCACCCAAGCCAGGGCTACAAGCCTGTCCTTCCCCCATACAGTGTGCCCTGTTTCCATTAGCTGTGGGTTTGTTTACCCCCGCCCCCCAACCCCCTCTATCTCCCATACCCCCACCCCCCCACCTGACTGGCACCCAGTGTTACTAACATGTGAGCACCTTAGTATTGATCAATTAGTACCAATTTGATGGTGAGTACATTTTTAAATGGTTTTTATAAGCTCTTTGTATTTCTCATATCTTAAATGAGGTTGAAGATTTCCCATACTGAGGGTCAAGCCCAGACACAGTTATGGAAAACGTAACAGAAAATATAGGAAACATTTTTTCTATCTAATGTCAAAAACCAACCATAAAGACAGCAAAAGCATATATGTACAATGAACTTAAATTTGGTTTATATATTAGAATAAAAATAAATTACATTCATTTACCTTTTTATACCATGAATCATTTTTATAGTTTTATTGAGGTATCACTGACATAAAATAAAAGGTGTATAATTTGATGGATTTTGACATATGTATACTCCTATGAAACTATCACCACAACCAAGATAATGAACATATTGATCACCTCTAAAACTCGCTTTGCACCCCTTGGTAATCCCTTCTTACCATACTTCCCATCTACCCCCCAGACCTCAGGCCCCCATGATATGCTTTCTGGCACTATAGATTCATATGTATTTTCCAGAGTTTAATATAAATCATATCATAAAGTATGTAGTCTTTTTTATCTGACTTCAGACAGACAAAAGAATGATTATTTTGAGTTTCATCCTCATACATGCATCAGTAGTTCATTCCTTTGTATTGCTGAATAGTATTCAATTCTAAGGATGTCACAATTTGTTTACTCATTCATAGTACAACTAAAGTTGCTGTGAATATTTGTGACTAAGTCTTTGTGTGGGCATATGCTTTCATTTCTCCTGGGTAAATCAAGAGTTGAACAGCTGAGTCATATGTTCTATGTAGGTTTATCCTTTTAAGAAACTGCCAAACTTTTCCAAAGTGATTGTGCTGTCTCAGCATTTCCACTGGCATTGTACAAGAATTCTGATTCCTACACATCTTCACTAACATTTGGAATGGCCAGTCTTTTTTATTTTAACCATACTAATAAGCGTGTAATGGTATCACATTTTGGTTTTAATTTGCATTACACTAATGAATAATAATACTGAGTATCTTTTTGTGTGTTTATTTGCCATTCATATGTTTTTTTCTTTTTTGGGGGGTTCAACAACAGATTTTATTTTTTATGTTTAAAAATTTTATTGAAGTCTAATTCAAGTAAAACAAACTTTACATATTCAGAGTATAAAATTTGATTATTTTATTTAGTTTGACAGATAAAATTGTATGCATTCATTATATACAGGATGATTTGAAATATATATACATTGTGGAATGGCTAAATCAAGCTAAGTAACATATGCATACCTCACAAATTTTTGTTGTGAGAACACTGAAAATCTCTCAGCATTTTTCAGGACTACAATATATTGTTATTAACTGCAGTCACCATGTTATACAATAGATCCCTTGTATTTATTTCTCCCATCTAAATGAAACTGTGTGTCCTTTGACCAACATTTCCCCAACCCTCCCCTTCCTACCACCCTATCCCCTAGTTACCACCATTCTACTCACTAGTTCTATAAGATCAACTTTTTTTAGATTCTACATATGATTGAGATCATGCAGTATTTGTCTTTTTGTACCTCGCTTATCTTACTTAAGATAATGCCCTGTAATTTCATTCATGTTGCTGAAAATGAAAGGATTTCATTTTTTAATGGCTAAATAATATTACGTTGTATATGTATATACCATTTTATTTATCCTTTCATCTGTTAATGGATGTTTACATTGATTCCATATCTTGGCTATTATGAATAATGCTGCAATAAACATGAGAATGCAGATATCTCTTCAACATACTGAATTCATTTCCATTGGATGAATACACGGAAGTAGGGTTGCTGGGTCATATGGTACTTACAGTTTTAGTTTTTTGAGGAACCTCCATCCTGTTTTCCATCATAGCTATACTATTCCCACCAATGTGCAACTAGGGTTCCCTTTTTTCTCCACATCTTCTCCAACCTTATCTTTTGTCTTTTTACTAAGAGCCATTCAGACAGGTGAGAAGTGATATCTCATTGTAGTTTTAATCTGCATTTCTCTGATAATTAGTGATGTTGAGAATTTTTTTACTATATCTCTTGACCATTTTTATGTCTTTGGAGAAACAGATGTCCTTTGTCCATTTTTAAATTTAGTTATTTATTTTCTTTCTATTTTCTCACTAAGAATATGTTCTTATGTATTTTGACTATTAACCCTTTATCAGATGTATGGTTTGCAAATATTTTCTCCTACTCTGTGCACTGTCTCTTCACTTTGTTAATTGTTTCCTTTGCTGTACAGAAGCTGTTTAGTTTGATGCAATCCCATTCGTCCATATTTGTTTTTGTTGCCTGTGCTTTAGGGATCATATCCAAAATTCATTGCTCAGACCAATGTTGTGGAGCTATTCTCCTGTGTTTTCTTTTAGTAGTTTTATAGTTTCAGGTTTTATATTTAAGTCTTTAATCCATTTTGAGTTGATTTTTGCATATGGTCTGATATAAGGATTTAATTTCATTCTTCTGACTTTGGATATCCAGTTTTTTTTAGCATAATTTATTGAAGAGTCTGTCCTTTTCCCAAAGTGTGTTCTTGGCCCCTTTGTCAAAAGTCAATTAACAGTAAATGAGTGGGCATATATTTTCTTTGATGAAGTGTCTATTCAAATATTTTGTGCATCTTTAAATTAGGTTGTTTATTTTATTATTATTGAGTTGTGATAATTCTTTACATATTTTGGATGCAAGTCCTTTATAAGATAGGTGATTTCCAAGTAACTTCTCCCAGTTTGTGACCTGTGTTTTCCTTCTTTTAACAGTAAATTTTAAGGAACAGAGATTATTAAATTTAATGAAGCCCAATTTATCAATTTTTTCTTCTATGGATTGTGCTTTTGGAGTGATATTTAATAAATAATCTGCCCACTTTTGGATTAATTCAATTTTTTATATTTCTAAGTTACCTCTTTTGAGGGCTAGCTAGCTATATTTTTTGATTTTTAATAGTTTATTATTTATACATGTTAAACTTATAGCTTATATATGAGTAATATTATATCTCTTCACCTATAGTAACAAGAACCTTATTATAATACTCTTTCATTTCTCCCACACTTCACCAAATCCTTTGTGCTATTATTGTCATGCATTTTATTTCTATATATTTTGTTAATCCTACTATACATTATTATTACTTTTGCTTTAAGCAAGCAATTATCTTTTAAATTTTAAATATAAGAAGACATATTTTTCCTTTACCCACATATTTACTATTTCTGGTGCTCTTCATTCCTTTGCATGTATCAGAGCTTCTCAGCCTTGACACAATTGACATTTTTAAGACAGATAATTCTGTGTTGAAGGAAATGCTGTGGGAATTATAAAATGTTTTGCAGCATTTCTGGCATCTATATACTAGATGCCACTAGCAAGCCCTACCCCCAAATTGTGACAACCAAAAATGTCTCTAGACATTGCCAAATGTGCTGTGAGGTTGGTGATGAAAGCACTCCTGGTTGAGAACCACTGGTGTGTAGACCCACATTTCCATCTGGTGTCTTTTTCTTTCAGCCTAAAGGACTTCCTATAACATTTTTTGTAGTGCATGTCTATTGGCATAAATTTTTTCAGCTTTTGTGCATTTGAAAATGTCTTCATTTTGCTTTCAGGATTAGAAGGATTTTCTCTGAATAGAGATCTCTAGGTTGACAATTTTCTTTTAATACTTTAAAGATTTTACCAAACTGTCTCCTGACTTGCATTGCTTCTGACAAGAAGTTTTCTGTCATTTTTATATTTCTTCTTCTGTAGACAAGTATATATTTTCTTTTGAGTACTTTTATGATATTCTTTTTATTATTGGAAGACAATTTGTTTATGATGAACTTCAGCGTCATTTTCTTTGTGAGCTTAGAGCTCATTGAGTTTCTTGGATATGTGGATTAATAGTTTTCAACAAATTTAGAAAATTTTTGTCCATGATTTCTTTAAATGCTTTTTTACCCACTCAAGAACTCCAATTACAAATGTGTTGGGCCTCACAAAGTTATCCCACAGTTCACTGGTTCTCTGTTTATTTATTTATTTTTTTCAGTCTTTTTTCTCTTTGATTTTTATTTTGGATAGTTTCCATTGCTTTGTCTTCAAATTCACTAATTTCTTTCTTCTGCAAAGTCAAATCTTCTGCTAATCTCATCCAATATTTTCTTCATCTCACACACTGTAGTTTTTATCTTTAGAAATTTCATCTGGGTCTCTCTTTTATGTCTTTCATGTTTTTGTAGGCATACCTTGGAGATACTGTGTGTTCAGTTTCAGACCACCACGACAAAGCGAATATTGCAATAAAGCAAGTCATACCATTTTTCTGTTTTGTAGTGCATATAAAAGTTATGTTTATACTAGACTGTAGTCTAGTATGTATGCAATAGCATTATCTCTAAAAAACAATGTACATACCTTATTTAAAAATATTTTAGGGCCGGACGTGGTAGTTCATGCCTGTAATCTTAGTACTCTGGGAAGCCAAGGCAGGAGGATCGCTTGAGCTCAGGAGTTGGAGACAAGCCTAAGCGAGAGTGAGACTCGTCTCTACTAAAAATAGAAAAAATTAGCCGGGCATGATGGCGTGAGCCTACAGTCCCAGCTACTCGAGAGGCTGAGGTAGGAGGTTGATTGAGCCCCAGAGTTTGAGGTTGCTGTGAGCTAAGCTGACGCCATAGTATTTTAGCCCGGGCAACAGAGTGAGACTTTGTCTCAAAAAAAAAATATATTGCTAAAAAGTGCTAACAAGCATCTGAGCCTTGAGCAAGTTATAATCATTTAGCTGGTGGAGAGTCTTGCCTCGATGTTAATGGCTGCTGATTGATCAGGTTGGTGGTTGCTTAAGGTGGGGTGACTGTGACAATTTCTTAAAATAAGACAGCAATCAAGGTGCATCGATTGACTTCCTTTCATGAAAGATCTATCTGTAGCATGCAATGCTGTTTGATAGCATTTGACCCACAGTAGAATTTCTTTCAAAATTGGAGTCAATCCTCTCAAACCTTGCTGACTTATCAACTAAGTTTATGTAATATTCTAAAGACTTTGTTGTGCACATTTATACAACGTGCACAGCATCTTTAGCAGGAGTAGATTCTATCTCAAAAAAACACTTTCTTTGCTCATCTGTAAGAAGCAATTCCTCATTTGTTAAGGTTTAACCATGAGATTGCAGCAATTCAGTCACATCTTCAGGCTCCACTTCTAAGTCTTGTTCTCTTGCTATTTCCAACACACTTGCAGTTACTTCATCCACTGAAGTCTTGAACCCTTTGGAGTCATCCATGAGAGCTGGAATCAACTTCTTCCAAACCCCTGTTAATATTAGTATTTTGATCTCTACCCATGAATCACAAATGGCATCTAGAATGGTGAATCTTTTCCAGCAGATTTTCAATTTCCTTTGCCCAGATCCACCAGAGAAATCACTATCTATGGCAGTTTTTTCTTACAAAATATATTTCTTAAATAACAGGACTTGAAAGTTGAAATGACTCCTTGATCTATATGGGCTGCAGAATGGATGTTGCATGAGCAGTCAAGGAAACAACACTCATCTCCTTGTATATCTCTATCAGAGCTCTTGGGGGACCAGGTGCATTGTCAATGAACAGTAATATTGTTAAACAAATCTCTTTTCTGATCAGTAGGTCTCAAAAGCAGGCTTAAGATATTTAGTAAACCATGCTATAAACAGATGTGCTATCATCCAGGCTTTGTTGTTCCATTTATGGAGCACAGGTAGAGTAGATTTAGCATAATTCTTAAGGGCCCTAGGATTTTTGGAATGGTAAATGAGCATTGGCTTTAACTTAGAGTCACCAGCTGCATTAGTCCCTAACAAGAGAGTCAGCCTGTCCTTTGCCTCTTTGAAGCCAGACATTGACGACTCCTCTATAGCTAAAGAAGTTCTAGATGGCATCTTTTTCCAATAGAAGGCTGTTTTGTCCATATTGAAAACCTGTTGTTCAGTGTTCTGTTCATCAATAATCTTAGCCAGATCTTCTGGATAACTTGCTGCAGCTTCTCCATCAGCACTTGCTGTTTCGCCTTGTACTTTTATGTTATGGAGCTGTCTTCTTTCCTTAAACCTCATGAACCATGAGAACTGGCTTTCTTGTGTAGATTCCTTACCTCTCTCAGCCTTTACAGAATTAAGAGAGAGTTAGGGCCTTGCTCTGGATTAGGGTTTGGCTTAAGGGAATGCTGTGGCTGGTTTGATCTACTCAGACCACTAAAACAGTCTCCATATCAGCCACAAGGCTGTTTAGCTTTCCTATCACTCATGTGTGCACTGGAGTAGCACTTTTAATTTCCTTAAAGAACTTTTCCTTGGCATTCACAACTTCTGTAACTGGTGCAAGAGGCCTGTCTTGGCCTTCCTCACTAAATTTACTCATTTCTAGTTTTTTATTTAAAGTGAGAAGCATGCAACTGGCTAGTTGGTGGAGCAGCCAGAACACACACATTTATCAATTAAGTTCACCATCTTATGTGGACGTTGTTCGTAGTGCCCCAAAACAATTACAATTGTAACATCAAAGATCACTGATCACAGATCACCAGAAAAGATGTAATAATAATTTAAAAGTTTGAAATATTGCAAGAATTACCAAGATGTGACACAGAGACATGAAGGGAGCACATGGTGTTGGAAAAATGGCACCAATAGACTTGCTTAATGCAGGGTTGCCATAAACCTTTAATCTGTAAAAAATGTAGTATCTGCAAAGTTCAGTAAAACAAAATGCAATAAAATGAGGTATGCCTGTACTTTAAAAACCCCATTTTACCTCTAGATTCTTGAACATCTGTAATAATTTCAATAACTATTAATGTCCTTGTCTGCTGTTTCTTTCATCTATGTCATCTTATCATGGTAATTGTTCCGTACTTCATGAGTCCCATTTGAGTGAGATCTGACATTTACTATTCCTGGTATACAATTATTTCCACTGAAATTAGGGCACTCAATTCCACTGCATCATTTCCCACTGTGAACTCAAGACTTTGGAGGATAGCTACCATTTTTAGATATGCTGGTGCTCTCCTCACATTGTGTTTTTAGTGTATATGAAGGTGGTATCATTGAACAGCTTGCATATAAGAGATCCATTATAACATTCCCATCTCCCTGAGTTGTCAGATTCCTTTCTCTATAGAATGCCAGGGAAGTTTTGGCATTTTGATCTCTTGAATATAGGCCATTATTGAATCCAAGCTTCAGTTAACCAGTCTAGCAGAACATTTATGCCACTCACAGGTGTTTAAGCTAATACAGTAAATTCTAAATCCTAGGTGAGTGTCCCCTTATTGATGAATTCAGCCAAACTAATCCTTTATCTCATCCTTCTTGGCTTAACATCCTCTTATCTGTCTCCATACATGTTCATTGTACATATGCCTCCCATTGCCTGAACCTAATCAGAAGCCCGAAGGCAAGGGAGCCCAGCTTGGGGTCTTGGAAGTCCCCAAGCACAGGGCAGAATGAGGAAGGTTAAAAAGAGGATCTGGAGATACAGAGAATATCCACCACAGGTATATGCTGCTACCGAACACATTAAGTGTTAAATGTCTACTAAATGTCTGAGAGGAGATGTTACGTAGACAGTTGGATCAATGAGTCTAGAGTTCAGGGGAAGGTTAGAGTTAGAAATGCAAATTAAAATATAATTTGATAAACAATTATTATCTCTACAAGAGTCAGTCTTTCTACCCAAAAACTTTGAATCTCCCTTTATTTGCTGAAGTGTTCTTTTATGTCTCTTGGTAAGATTTCTTCATATAGGCTTGGCACATGTCTTAAGATAATTCAATGCAACCCAACAAATATTTATTGAGTATGCACTATGAGTCAGGCAATGTGCTAGAATGAACAAAGCAGACATTATGATTCTGTCCTTGTGGAACACACAGCCTTGTGTGAGTTGCAGACAAGTAAATGGATAATCAAAATTCAATATGGGCTGGGCGTGGTGGCTCACGCCTGTAATCCTAGCACTCTGGTGGGCGGATCGTTTGAGCTCAGGAGTTCGAGACCAGCCTGAGCAAGAGTGAGACCCCATCTCTACTAAAAATAGAAAGAAATTATATGGACAGCTAAAGATATATATAGAAAAAATTAGCCGGGCATGGTGGTGCATGTCTGTAGTCCCAGCTACTCGGGAGGCTGAGACAGGAGGATCCCTTGAGCTCAGGAGTTTGAGGTTGCTGTGAGCTAGGCTGACGCCATGGCACTCACTCTAGCCTGGGCAACAGAGTGAGACTCTGTCTCAAAAAAAAAAAAAAAAAAAAAAAAATTCAATCTGATAAGTGGTAGGTTTGGACGGTAATGGATGACTTTTTTCAGGTTGCCCTCCTTTCCCCCCATCCCAAGGCATTTCACCTGAAGCTCTCCGTGCCCTGAATCATCATTTCAGCTGCTTTGCACCACTAGCTCTCTTGGCAATTAGTGAGGGCATTATGATTTCCTCACTATCTTAATTATCATAGCTTTATAAGAAGGCCTGAGACTTGTTAAGATAGGAATACACTACCTAAATGTCACTTACCTATGTCTCCTCTCTTTTCCCCAGGAGAATCAGCCTCCAGTCCCTCTTCCCCCATCTCACCTTCCCCAACTCACAGGGGAAAAATCAGGGATACAAATTTTTAGAATATTTGAGGTCTGCTTCTTAAAGGATCTAAAACTTTTTTATGAATATTTAAAAAAATAAAACCTCCAAAAGAGAGAATTACTAGAGAACAAAAACATAGCCTTTCCCTCAAAATACTGAATTTTTCAAAACATTGATAGAAAAAATAATATTAGTACTTAGTGGCAACCCCTTTTTATCTGTTTAATTGTATTGTTTTTATGTTTGGATAAAGGCTATTTCAGTGCAGTTGGTAAGCATCTGGAATTTAGAAAGTTAACCACCAACATTACTAAGGGCTAGGTAACAAAATTTGTACCTTGTTTTTAATAAAAATATATCAACTCCTATAAAAATCTAAAATGTTCAAAAAAGATCTTCTCAAAGTTGCAGAACAGGAGATGGGATTATTTGAAGATTAATGAGTCAGAGGAAAGTATTTCCAGTCAGCTTATACTTACATCTGTACCATTCCTCAACTAATGTAAACACATAGAGCTTTTCCAACAGCTGAAAAAATTTGCCCACACAAAAAAATCCTTAGATTCTTTCTCCCTTCTGCCTTCCTTCTCCCTCCCTGCAACTCTCCTATTTATTTCCTTTTCCTTTACCTCACAATAGCACTTTAAAAACAACTATTTTGTTTTCAATTTTTAGGATTAACTAGAACTTAAGTTTTATGGGGTGTTGAATTTGTTAATTTTTAAATATTGCTTTTTAATTAATTTCATCTAATAACACTTCATATTAGAAAAATATGTATCTATTATATGTATTTTTACTAATTTACACTTTTACTTGATTTTTATATTTCTGATTTTTTATATTTATATGTATTCAATATTTAATTTCACTGATCTTTGCTGTTTAATAAATAATAAAATCTTGGCATATTCAGTTTTGTTCCAGTATGGCCATCTGACATCTGACAAAAGAATAGACATTTGAGCTCATAGATTGTACACATTTCAACTTTACTAAATTTTGCCAAATTGTTCTCTAAGATATTAGCATCTAATTATATTCCCATCAGTAGTATATAAAACTCTGTGTAGCTCCACATCGCAGCCAATATTTTGCATTAGTGAACTCTAATATCTCTGCCAATCTGGTACAAAATGATATCTAATTGTTGTTTAATTTGTATTTCCCTAATTGATATTGAAACATATTTTCACATGTCTATTGGCCACTTCATTTGTCTTTTTCTTATAGTATAATAGTGCTCTTATTGTATATTAGTGTTGCCATTATTGTCTTCCAATCTGTGGACTTTTTCACTTCGCTAATGATATATTTTGATAAATAGATTTAGTTTTAATTCAATGAATTTATTAATCTTTTCTATGGTTTGTACTTTTTGTGATTCAAGAACTCCTTCCTTAACTCGAGGTCATTATGTTGTTCACTTCTATTTATTTCTCCAAAGTTTAATTAATGTTTTTCTCTTTCATAATTGAGTGTTCAGAGTGTGAAGCAGAGATCCAATTTTATTTGTTTCCACATGAAAACATACCATTGCCACTTAATAACCAGTCCATCCCCTCCCCACCAATCTGCTATGCCAGCTCTTTCATATATCAGGTTTTCACACATGTATGAGTCTGTTTCTGGGCTCCCTATTTTATGCCATTAATATCTTTTTCTACCCTGGAACCAATTCCTCATTATTTTAATTACAGTCTTAAAAAAAGACTTAAGACTGATTAAGACAGGAACACCTCCCCCAACACACACACACACACACACACACACACACACCCCTCTCGATCTTATTTTTCTTCTTAAAATTGTCCTGACTCTTCTCTGTATGGTTCCAATTTTAATATATGTGCTGCCAAAGCGAGCACATGTCTTGACCTTTCTAAGCCTAGATTTTTGTGCAGAGCAGTGACATGATCTGACTCACATGTTTTTAAAGGACCACCCAGCCTGTTGTGTAAAGAATAATAATAATGATGTCAGAGAATGAGGAAAGAATTGCTAGAACTATGTCCTTGAATAGATGAACAGGGATTGGCAGCCAGTGGAAATAGAAGGGATTAGCTTTGGAGATCCACACGCAAAGTTCATCTATGGTATAATAATAAAGGCAGAGTGTCTGAGTGCAGATGCTAATTGCTGTGGTGGTGGGAGTCTGGAAATTCTCTACTGTTTGCTTTAATATTCTCAGTGAAGTCATCAATTAAGAGTGAGGATGGAAAAGAAAATGTTGGAGATTTAAGAAAATGGAGAATGTGTAGAATCATTGTCAATGCGGAAGTAAATAATTGCCCACAAGCATTAACAGCCCTGTCAAGGTCTATGGTCATTAATTTAAAGTGAAACCAGCCTACGTAGTTGTGTGTTTCTTCCCAGCCACAAACAGCTGCAAAAAGTTGAATTTAACCAGAGTTCTAGTGTTGCTAATTGAGTAAATAAAGTGAAAGATGGTAAAGGAGTCAAGACTGTATATAAGAGAATGGTTATAATTTAATGGACAATTTAAACTGGGTAAAGAAGGGAGTCAAGACATGTGGGTGAGGAACAATGAAAAGTGGAAGAATCAATGGTTTGGAGGGAGAGCCCATGGGGTCCAGGGATTGTTGGGATCAGTGAACTAGAGGAACAGATCTGAAAAGATAGGAAGCAGGGAAAAGAGAGGGGGATGCATGGAACTAAGATTATGAAAGAGCTGCAGTTATTGGCAGTTACAAGGTTAAAGTTGTGAGCAGGGCTAGCATCATAGCATGCAGCCCATGCAGTCACACAGGGTCCTCTCCTCAGAGGGCCCATGCTTGGTTTAATGTTCTGCTGTTATCATCTCATAATTACTAATAATTTTTTAACAAAGGAGCCTACACTTTCATTTTGTCCTGGAACCAGCAAATTATGTAGCCAGCCCTGGTTATGAACAGGGGAGTGAGTGGCTGAAGTAAGTGGAGGACAAGATCACTGGAGGAGAGGACTTTGAGGAACCGAGAAATGGGATAGCCTGTACATGAATTGAAATTGTCAAAAGTTTAGACAAGAATAGTATTGGAGATAGTGACAGTGAGCTAGGAGCTAAAACCTGGAGAAATGAGCAGCAATGACCCAGGGGGCAGATGTCAACAACACTGAGGGGTAGTAAGTGATACAATCCAATGACATGAAACTCAAAGCCAAGGACTCAAGGAAGGAAGAAAGCAATACTGAAGAGCCATGAGAACAAGAACACCGGCCTCACCTCTAGACCCCATAGTGGGAGGGCCGTGGGATTAGAATGCAGGAGATAAGGGTGCCCTGCAAGACTGGGTTCTTGTAATGACTGACAATCAGGGATAAAAGACATAATGAGGCCGGGCGCGGTGGCTCACGCCTGTAATCCTAGCACTCTGGGAGGCCGAGGCGGGTGGATTGCTCAAGGTCAGGAGTTTGAGACCAGCCTGAGCGAGACCCCGTCTCTACTAAAAATAGAAAGACATTATATGGACAACTAAAAATCTATATAGAAAAAATTAGCCGGGCATAGTGGCGCATGCCTGTAGTCCCAGCTACTCGGGAGGCTGAGGCAGTAGGATCGCTTAAGCCGAGGAGTCTGAGGTTGCTGTGAGCTAAGCTGATGCCACGGCACTCACTCTAGCCTGGGCAACAAAGTGAGACTCTGTCTCAACAAAAAAAAAAAAAAAAAAAAAGACATAATGAAAGTTTAGCCCAATGAGTTCAAGGCAGAGAGAGTGGAGACAAGACTGTGAGTGCTGGAGGGTGGAGAAGGGCTTCCTTGTCACCATTGGTGGTGGCGGTAGAAGGCCGAGGTCTTTTTACAAATCTTTAGTATAAATGTGCACTGCAAAAATCATGTTTCTTTTAAAAGTTTTACAAATGGCATTTATAAAATATTAAGAACAGAAGGCTCAAAATAAGTTGTCATTATAATGGTATTAAGACTTGGGACCTTTAAGAGCTGATTAGGTCATGGGGGCTCTGCCCTGGTGAATGGCTTAGTGCTGTTATCTCCGGAGTGGGTTAGTTATTGAGAAAGTGGGCTCCAGATGAAAGGATAAGCTTGGCCCCCACCCTTTCTTTTTCTGCCTCACACATGCTCACTTGCTCTTCCACCATGCCATGATGCAGCAAGAGGCCCTCACTAGTCCCTCGATCTAGGACTTTCCAGCCTCCAGAACTGTGAGCTGAATAAACTTCTATTGTTTACAATTTACCCAGTTTTGGTATTCTGTTACAGTAGCAGAAAATAGGAACTAAGTTTCTTTTGGGGATTTAAGATTGACAAAGATATTGCATACAAAATATGATGATAGTTTGCCTGGATTCATATATAAGAACATAATGACATCTTTCCACAGGTTTAAAAATCTTGTCTACACATACCGAATCTTCAGAGAGAAACACGGGTATTACCAGATAGAGGTAAGAATATATATGGACTCCTGCAATAACAAAAACAAAAAAGTTGGGGGAGGAGAACCTGAGATCATCTCTCGGACCTGGAATGTGACCACATGAAGGCACTCTACCAAGGGAAGCACTAGGCAGAGTTGAGAGTCAGATCAATAGTTAGCCTGGCCTTTCTCTGAGAGAAATAAGAAGGCACTAGACTTGGGTTCCACTTCTAAATAACCATGGCTGTTATCCAACTCTGGTTCCTTCAGTGGTGAAATGCACCACCCTGGAAGACGAAACAGTGACCCAGGATGGAAGTGGGAAGGGAAGCCAGGGAGCAGTCTGAATGTTTAGAAGTCGAGTCTACAACTATAATTGTATGAAAATATAAAGGGAAGCATCAGATAGCTGCAAGTCATAGGGATTTGTTTAATTTTTTTGGTTTACTGAGAGCTAAACAGAAAAATCTTTTTGCTTCTTTGAATTTAGTTCTCTGGCTTAGGAAGTAGAGTATAATAAATGTTACAGAATTTTAATTACTAACAGAGAATCCTGAAATAATCTTTCTGAAACACTTGCATATAAGGTCAAGCAGACTACAAGATTTCTCAGAATCTTCAATACGCTAATGTTCACTCTGAATATCTGAAAGAGACTAGAATATACAATGATCCCCAAACAGCTCATTTATATAATTTTTCTTTTGCTATAGAAGACATTATTGAGGCAGTTGGCAGAATTTAAATAAATTCAGAATTTGAATAAGACTAGCAAAGAGTACTATATCAAGGTTAATCTCTTGATTTTAATCATTGTAGTGTGATTATGTAATGTCCTTACTTTTCAGGAAACCCTGAAATATTTAGAGTTAAAGGGACATAACATTTGCAACTTAACTCTGAAAAACAATTTTTTAAAATAATATATATACATACATTGTGCATGTATATATGTACATATATACATGCACATTGTATGTATATATTTAGAAAGAGAATGAAAAGCAAATATAAAATGTTAATATTTGGGTTGTGGGTAAAGGATATATATGAGAATTTTCTCTTTTTATGATTTTTGCAACTTTGCTGTGTCTGAAATAATTTCAAGATAAAATGTCTTCTTCTTTTTTTTTTTTTTTTTTTTGAGACAGGGTGTCGCTTTGTTGCCCTGGCTAGAATGAGTGCCGTGGCATCAGTCTAGCTCACAGCAACCTCAAACTCCTGGGCTTAAGCAATCCTACTGCCTCAGCCTCCCGAGTAGCTGGGACTACAGGCATGCACCACCATGCCCGGCTAATTTTTTCTATATAGATTTTTAGTTGGCCATATAATTTCTTTCTATTTTTAGTAGAGATGGGGTCTCGCTCTTGCTCAGGCTGGTCTTGAACTCCTGACCTAAAGCGATCCACCCACCTCGGCCTCCCAGAGTGCTAGGATTACAGGCGTGAGCCACCGTGCCCGGCCTAAAATGTCTTCTAAAAAGCAACTTATTTCAAAACATTTTTTCTCTGCTGTACTTTGGGAAATTCTGGATAATTCCTCAGTACCCTGTTTTGTCTCTTGTCTGGACAAAACGGAGAGGCATCCAAGTCAGTGAATCCAAACCCAGACACAGAGGGGCATTTCACTGGGGAGCAGCTTTGCACTCAGAGGCCTGCAGTGGATGGTGCTCTAGGTTGCAGTGACTGCACTAAATGGATTTCCATGCCAACAACTTCAAGGTCAGCCTGCACCTCTATTATGGAGGTTAACCACACTGCATGTAAGAAAACCTTCTTATTTCCACTTTCTTATATTTTGGTTTTCTAGATTTTCCTAAACCAAAAATACAAGAGCAAAAGAAAATTCTTTTTGTTTGTAAGGTTATATTAGAAAATAGTACTTGGTTTATAGCTGGGAAACAGAAAACAACTATTTGCAATTTAACTGAGTCATGTTGACATTCCTACTCTCAGTTTAAATTGGGACTTTTTTGGTCTTGTTTCACATGGAGATTCCGAATTCAACAAGTATGTAATTTGCATATTTTGCATTTCCCCTCAGAAGTCCACTTCTGTTAGTCCACTAAAATATCAAAGCCTGCCAGCAAGGCAGAATCTGACATAAGCTCTGGGAAGGGTACCCTTCACAGTGCATCTACAAGAACTCCCTTGGACAAATTTGCCAAGGATGGGCACTCATTCAATACTGCTCACTGAGTTAAGGATCCCTTGATTGTAAATCCTCCTTACTCAGAGTAGCTCAAGTCAGAGCTTGGTCTTAAAACATCAGCATTTCTGTGAATTGCAAGTGGTGCGAGCTCTTAAGCATGAGCTGTTGGCCACTTGTTTTCAGTTTGTCAGCTCACAGAGAAAGCCCTGAAAACCACTGTTTTGAGAAGTGTCACATTTCACACATAATTGCACAATGAGTGATCAATCTCCTTTCTTGTGTTTTTGCAGACTGTGAAAGGTGCTCAAAAACAGATCTTTCCAAACCTAAAGGAATTGATCTCCAAATTTGAAAAACCAGATCAAGGGCTGGTGGTTCACCTTATAAAGCCAATAAAGAGAACGAGCCCCTACATGAGATGGAGAAGATTGAAATTAGACTTGGATGGCATTTATGGTAAAAGCTTTCACATGGGTGTCAGAAAAGATCCTTAATCCCATTTCTACCAGTGACCTACTTCATAGAATCAGTATAGATAAATGCCCTTTTCTATGGCATTATCTCTAAAAAGCTTCATCCTACTAAGAGCAATTTCCATTTTGTTGAGAAGTGGTGTCTTCTAGCCCCTAAAGGTAGACAAGACATAGAGCTTTCTGTGCTTGGACAGCGGGGTTCCTGATCTAAGAGCTGACTTCAAATTCATTCTGTGACCTTGTGTAAACCACTCAAGTTTGGGGATAAATGAGAAAATGGGCAAATTTTTCGAATGCTAAAATCACTTCAGGCCATCTACTCCTTCCCTGAGGCTCACCCGGTTACATTTTGCTCAATATTTGCTAAGCATTCATTTATAAAGTGTTAGGTGTCAAATTATTTCAGATACATCCCTAAAGGCATTAAGTCATGGTGAGAGATGGTCATTAGATTTGAGTACAGAGAATATGCTGAGGCCTCTCAAATCATATCACAAGCAGCTAGCCACTCTCACTTACCCACACCCTTGAAATCTGCTCTCAGAGAAGAATTTAGTATCTGTGAGTTGCAATGTAGTTTAAATTTAACTCAGACTTCCAGAGATATTTACGGCTTAATCCTGTTTTCCCATGTTGGAATGTATGGTTATATTCTCCATGAAAGGGACTGCAGTTAACAGTCAGCAGGTGATGGGATGAGAGCAGATGTGCTCCCGAGGGAGGACAGAGAGTCCTCGGGGAGCCTGCAAGCACTCACACCCATTCAGCTCTGTCTGCAGCAAAGTCACCCTTTCAGCTGCCACAACTCACTTCTCACCTCCCCAACAAGACTAAGCATGGAGTTATAATGATACAATAAAATCCCCTCCTCTACATTATTTATCTATCCCCTCACACCCTCATGCAGGGGACTGTGCACCCACATACACACAAAATCACTTTCTATGGGTTCAGCTGCAGATGTAGTCCACAGCTACTGTCCACCAAAAATTATAGAATAAAAAATAGAAAAGAGGTAGAAACCCAAGAATGTACCCGTGCTGCAGCCCTTAGGCAAACCCAAATGAGTTGCTGGGACTGGTTGGGGTGGTGGTATTCATTGTCTCAGCAATGATAAAATAATTACAAATCCCAAGAGAAGAACCCTTAGAGATCTTCCCTAAGAACTGGGCACAGGTCTCACCTTTCCAACTTTCCGTGCTTGATCAGCGCTGGCAGAGTGAGCTTCTAAAGCCTCAGCTACTGAAAGGGAAACATCCTCCCCTTTGCCTCCTTAGAACAAGCTTCAGATGTTCTTACTCTGAGGGCAGCACAGATTTTCTGCTGGCAAACCGAGTCTGGTGCTGGAAACTCTGAGGTTGGCTTATTTATAAGACCTCTGGTTTTGCCAGGACAGCTCCCTAGGGTACTCTAGCCTTTGAAGATGTGACTCTGATGTGGCATCAAGATCGCCCTGTTCCTGTTTCCCTTGACTGGGGCTGGTCAGCGTGACTTCTGAATGTGGAGTCTCATGCTGGTCCTCTGCTTTCTTCCCCCAGAGAACAGTAATGATTATACAGATGTCTTGCCTTGAAGATAAGGACACTGGACACAGCAAGTTAGAGAAGAGATGGGTAATAGCTGTCACCGGTGACCCGCTTCTGCAGGTGTAGGTCCGGAATGCCAAACTCTAACAGACAATTCAGACTCTCCTAGTCTGGGTAACTGAAGATGTTCTGTCCACCAGCATCAGAAGTTACTCCCCATACTCCTACCTCCCAGGCATACACCAGGAAGAATTTCAAAGCCCCTCTTCATTCCTACTCTTCTTTCTCAGAATGGAACAGCCTAAACCTATTCTCCTTGACTTGTCAAAGGTACTGCCACTACATCACGACAGTTGACACCTTCCTCCCGACTGTGCAGAGGGGCAGCTTCATGCAAAGGAGAGAGCATTTGGCTGTGAGTTTGAAACCCTGAGATCCAGTCCTGTGGCTGTGTGACTTCGGACAAACCTCTTCCCTTCTCTAGGTCTCAGTTTCTTTGTCTATAAATAAAGCAAGTGGTTGGGCGGGGCAATACACACTGCCCAGTGTGTCAGGTGGAGCTGGGGATCTAGGGGTGATGGCAATGTGTGCAGGATCAGTGAGGGGTCAGGATCTCAGCCTCCCAAAACAGCCAACGCATTCTCTGTAGCTGCCTGTACTGGTCTCGGTCACTGTGAGCACCTTGACTCATCTGTGTACCCCTCTCCTTCTAGCCTGGGTCACTCTACTTCTAGCTCATCTCCTTCTTTGCCCTGGACACACCGTCTCCCCAGTTTTGCCTAATTCCAACTATGCATCAGCCACTGCAGCAGCATGGATGTGGTCTTGTACCATGATACATGTGGAGATCTTTAATAATCTTTAACAATTCCCAAAGATTTGTTTGAACTTTATACATTTCAAAGTCCAGTAGATCAAGACTATTAGTTCAGGATCTTTCAATTATAACTCTGCTAGAAGTGGTTTTTTTGAGTACCCATGCATAGCATCTTGCACAATGCTTGGCTCCCAATGGGCTTTCAGTACATTTCTCAAACCAGCAAGCCACATTGAATAGCTAATGTCATGCTATAAATCCCTGATATTTTTTAGATGACCCTGAACAGGTCACATGGGGAACAATTAAAAAATCTGGGTTTGTGGTACTGGAAGAGGGAAGACTTAAACTGTTAACAACAATTTCAAGTGTTTGAAGTGCTGTTTTGTGAAAGAGGATGTAAACTCACTGGGTACAGTGCCAGACAGCAGAACTCGGACCCATAGTTGGGTGTTTATAGGAGGGAAGCTTCAGACAAATGTATGAAAGAATGCTGAACCCACTAGAGCCATCCAACACTCTAACAGTCTGCCCTGTGTTGTAGTTCAAGTGGAGGGTGATATTTCCCAAGGATTTGGGAGAGATGATTCCTGCCTTGAGAAGAAATTAGGTTGCATGACTGATAAGTTACTTTCCAACTCAAGATCATCAGATTCTACCCTCTTCTCATAACAATTACAGTGGGAATCTGTCTTTCATTTTTTACTTTTTGGACTTAAGTATAGATAGTTGAATTCATCGCACTCCTTAGTTCTTAATTCATTATCACCATCAGTCCATCAAGAACCTTGTTTTACTTCATTTTTCTTCCCTTCATTCCTAATTCCCATTCCCAAAGGAACCAGCTCTATACTATTTGGTATATGCCCTTGGGCATGTCTGTACTCTTGTAGAACATGTAGTATTAGTTATGAATATGTATCTTTGACAGTTATGTGCATGATATGGAGCTATTGCTCCAAGTCTGTTATTTTTTCATGCAATACTGTTTGGTTTCATTCCATATTGTTGAGTGTACATCTAATTCAGTGCTGCTAACTGCTGCATGGTATTCCATAGTGTGCACATTTTGTTTGTTTCTGTAGAGGTAGGCACCTAGGTTGGTTCCTATTCCCTGCTACCAGAAACAACACCATGATGGGCATCCTTGCATGAATCTTTGAATGGAACTATGAGAGTTTCTCTGGGCTATATGGGTGGGTCATAAGGTGTCCTCATATTTAATCATGATGTAATCAAATCTATCAAGTATTTTTTGCCTTGTACTTTGTGGATTTTTTGAGTTTTTGTTTAAAAAGTCCTTCCCTACTCTGAGATCATGAAAAAATTATCCTACATTTTCTTGTATTGACTTTATATTTTTACCCTCTACAGCTAGGGTTTTAATAATGGCAAGGAATTTGTCGTTTTCACTGACATTCCCCCACTGTCCAGAAAAGTCCTTCACACATATTAGATGCTCAGTAAGTATTTGTTGAATAAATGATGAATCTAGGGTTAACCTTTGTATATGGTAAGATATCCAACTTTGTATTTCTTCACATATATTGAGCTAGTTTCCCCACTTCAATCTGCTTAATAATTCATCTTTTCCCCTCCCCTATGGTTCCTCCACGATAATATATCACAACGGTTCTAATACTCTGGCTTTGTAATTTCTTATTGTCTTATTTTAATAACTTATACCTTACTGTCTGTTAGGTAGGACAAGTGTCCTCTCATTTTTCAAAATGTAGATATTCACAGACCTTGATTCTTCCATATACATTTTCAAATAAATGTTAAGTTGCTCAAAACCGCTTACTGGAATTTTGAATGAACTTGCAACAAATTTGTAAGCAGGAGAGAACTGACATTCTTGTGATGTTTTCCCATGCATAAACACGCCATATCTATTTTCTCAGGTCATCTTTTATGCCCCTTAATGGAGTTGTATATTTTCCCCATAGAAGTCTTATACATTATGTTATAGTAATTCTCAATTATTTTTCATTGTTGTAAATGATATCTTATGTTTTATTAGATTTCTAATAGGATAAATGTTTACTCTCTGGTTAGATCTATTAGTTTACTTGTTTTTCTATTGTGTTTTTCTCTGTAAAGGATTTTGTCAGCTGTAAACAATGACATTTTGTTCTCTTTCAATACTTATGCTTTTTTTTATGTTTACTTCATGGGCTGGGGCACCTAGTATACATCAGTTAGTAGTCATGATAGTGAGCATTCTGCTGTTCCCAGTATTATAGGCAATGCCTAGAAATTTTCTCTAGTTAAGCATGATGTTTGTTGTAGGTTTTTCATAAATAGATTTTAACAAGGCTATATTAGAATCTTTATCAAAAGTGTTTTAAAATTTATTATTTTTTCCTGCATCTTTTGAGATAATCACATATCTTTTATCTTCACTCCATTGCAAAGGTAAGATACATTAATAAAATTGTTGTTATCATACCATCTTTGCATTGCTTAACTTGATCATATTTTTAATATACTGTAGGATTTAGTAAGTTAATATTTATTTTTCATTAAAACTCACAAACCAATTAGAACTATTTTTTACTGAATCATGGTTTTAAAATGAATAAGTCTTTCTCCTTTCATTATTTTCTGCAACAACTTTGTAAGGTAAAGAATATCTGTTCCTTGAAACTTTTTAAACAGTGCTTTCTTATAAAACTGCGTTTGAGATCCTGATGAGAAGGGGGTGTCTTTTATTACTATTTAAATATCTGTAATACTTATTAGTTTATTCAATTATTTTGCCATTTTTGTTTTTCCAGGAATTTATCCATTTTGTCTAAGCTTTCAATTATTGGCATATAGTTCATAATTTTTAAATTATTTTCAATGTTCTGTTGTGACTAAAGTCATATTGCCTTCCTTATACTGTATTTATTTGCATCTTATTCTTTTTCATTAACCAATTTTCTCTACCTTATTAGTCCTTTCAAAGCCAGCTTTTGGTTTTGTTACTCTTTACTTTTTTTTTTTGGTTGTTGTTTTTAAATTGTTATTTCATTGATTTCTAGTCTCATTTGGGGGTGCTTATCTGGTTTGTTTTCAATATTCTTTTTTAAAAAATAATTTTTATTTCAAAGTATTATGGGGGAACAAATTATTTTGGTCACATGGACTGTTTTTATAAGGCTTGAGTCATGGTTATAAGTGTGCCTGTCACCCAGACAGGGTTCACTATACCCGTTAGGTGGGTTTTCACCTATCCCTCCTCCCCCTCCCCCCTGCTTGATTTCCCTTGTTTTATTTCCCTTTATGCATATGTGTGCTCATCTATTAGTTCCAATTTAATAGTGAGTGCATGTGGTGTTTGTTTTCGCATTCTTTAGATACTTAGGATAATGGTCTCCCATTTCTTTCAGATTGTTGCAAAAGGCATTAAGTCGTCCTTATTTGTGGCTGAGTAGTACTCCATGGGATACATATACCACATTTTGTTAATCCACTCATGAATTGATGGGCACTTGGGTTAATTTCACATCTTTGCAATTGTGAATTGTGCTGCAACAAACATTTGAATGCAGGTGTCTTTTTGATACAATGACTTCTTTTCCTTTGGGTAAATACCCAGTAGTGGGATTGCTGGATCAAATAGTAGGTGGATTCTCCATACTATTTTCCATAGAGGTTGTACTAATTTTCAGTCCTCAATATTATTTTCTAATAAATATAAAGTTACGAACTTAGCTTAAACTGTTACTTTAGCTGTATTTAACACCAATAATGTTTATTGCTGGGCAGGTCAAAGTATGTTTAATTCCTATAAAAGTGTCTTCTTCAATCCAAGAACTATTTAGTAGTTTGTAATTGTTTTCAAACATATATTTTTAGTTCTTGTTTTAGTATAGATGTCAAACCACATGATGTTAAATTTTGATGACTTCTATTTTCGAGGCTTCCTTGCTGACCTTGTAGGTGAACATTCTGTGAAATATTTGTTTGAATTGCTTTTTTTGTTTTAAAGCTCTTCATACTCCTAGCTGTATTCAAGATTATAGATCATACAAAATATTTTTATAGATTTACTTTTCTGATGAAAAATCTTTCATTTGAACCCAGTATATAAGAGTATAGCTTTCTGATTACTTTGATTTGTCTTTGTCATTTTGCCATTCTTGTTTTGACTGTTTTGAGGTTATATTTTTAGGTGCATATATTTTTATAAAGTATTTCTCTTTGTCTATTTTTGCCTTTAATTATATTTTACAGCATTAAAATTGCAATCCTGACTTTCATCTCATTCATACTTTCCCAGTATATAATTTTCAATCCCTTCATTTTCAAGTTTTGTCACTTCTTTTAATTCTGTCCTCTGTAGACACAATATTGCCAGAACTAATTTTTTTTTCTAATTTAAGATTATTTCCTTTTGTTTGATGAGTTCAGTATACTATTATAATTTGTTCTATTGGAATTTATCTCTGCCATCCTATTCCATTCTTTTCATTTATTATAAATTGTTTCCTTTTTTTCCCTCCTTATATGGTTTCCATTGAATAGATCAAATTTACCTCTGTTAATTTGAAAGCTCTACTGTTTTTTTAAAAAACAATTTTGATGGTTACCCATAACTTACAAAGCCCTGTATTTTTATTTTTCTCTACAATATTATAAATATATCAACTGTTATAATTTAGCATACTCTCATTTTCCTTCTGTCACCATCATCAATCCCACTGGATTTTCTGGTATTATCTAAAAATTTAATTATTATTTACTATTTTGGGTCCTTTATCATTTAAATAACAATACACTTCACTGAGTCAATTACTCATCCTTACTTCTCATATATTTCAAAACACATGGCACTCTGCTGAGTTTATTTCTCTTCTTGCCAGTGTATTTCCTCCAAGAATATTTTGCATACTTGAAAATTGCTAAGAGAGTAGATTTTAACTGTTCTCATCAAAGATGGTCTTTGAGTAGTAAACCTTTTGCAGTCTTGTATGCCTCATAATATCTTTATTGTAGACTAATTTAAATGATAGCTTAAACATAGAATTGTAGGTTAAATTCATTTCCTTCAATAATATAAAAATATTCAGCCACTATCCTTTTGTGTGTAGGTTTTTTATTGGGATGTCTGATATCTGATCCTTCTTCATAGCTGATCTTTTTTCTGGAAATTTTAAAGGTGGTCTTTATGATCTTAAATTTCACTGTAATGGGTATAATTGTAAGTTATTCTTCTCTATCCTATTTGAAACTCTATATGCCATTTTATTCTCAGCATTTTAATCTTTCTTTACTTTTGGAGAATTCTCATTCTTTTTTCAAAGATTTCTTCTATTTTCTCTCTCCTACTGGAAATCCTAGCTAAGAAGTGTCATGTATTTCCTCCTCCACATAATATTTGTTGAATGATCTTGTGAAAAATATAAGCCTCTCTAAAATCGAGATAGTATTAAATATTTTTCTCATAAATCAACGTTAGTTTTGTCATGAAAATCCTTTCGCAGAAGTTACGGGAAACTGCAGTACCTAACGCTAGCCACAAGGGGTCAGACAGCAATCAAGAAAACCAGTACTGCTTGGGGAGTTTTGTTTGTTTTTGGTTTTAAGCACTGCCCAGTAACCATGGCAGCTATAAAATCTGAAACATTCCTTTAGCAGATATTCTCCAAACAGTACTCACCTTCTAACTGAAGGCGTAATCTCCAGTGTTGATAATCAGGATTAGTGTATGAGCCAACTTCCCTGAGTTTGAAATTCAAAACACACTAGAAATACTCTTGCCACTCCTACCTAAGGCTGAAATTCTTGCAATTCAGAGTAGATTCTTACCAAGATCCTTAAGAATGAATGTTTTCAGGATGTTAGCTCTGTCGCTCACTGGTAGAGTGACTACAGGCAAATTGGTAAAACTCCCTAAGCCTGTGGTCAGCCTCATCTAGACAGTGGGGATAATGATTCCAATCACATAGGGTTATTGTGGGGATTCAATGAGATGATGCTGGCACAGGTGAACTGTACTTTTTAAAAGTACAGTCTTTGTTGTTTCTTCTTTTATAAAATGAGGGGACTGGGGACTGGGTCTCTAAATTCCTATGCCACATGAATATTCAGTGTTTAATCAAATTACATTTATTCTTGGAGAGGGTCCAACTCAAAAGAATGTTTCTGGGCTAGGAGCATTTCCTGGAATTATTTGTCAGACTGACGTGATGGAAACAGAAGAGCTGTGTTTTGGGAGGTGGGGGTGGGAGGGGAAGATGACTGATCCTCAGGTGTGAAGACTAGGCCTCCTGGTCTAGGTCTGCTCTTCCTCACCCGTAGCACTCAGACGATCTGCTGGTCATTACCTCAGTCTCAGTTTCCCCCTCTAGAAGATCAGGCTGAAATATCTACCTCACAAGACAGGAGGATTAACAAGATCATGTGTGTGAATCTCTTTAAACACAGTAGAATAACATCTGTATCTGGAAAATAGATTTAATAAGACCTCCCTTGCAGTGTTATTGAGAAAAACAAATGAGATAATGTGTGTAAATTGATTAACACAATTCCCGGAGTATAGAGAAGCTTCAGAGATATAGTAAAGCACCAAATCATAGCAAAGTCTGAAACAGTGAAGTAAAATAGTAAGAATTGGAACTCAGAGCAGTGTAAGCAGCCCCCAGAGGTAGGCAGGTGCCTGGCACTGAAGTGTGACCCTTTTCGCACTAGGCTGGACGTAAGTGCCTGCTTCTGCTGGCTCCACAGCAAGGTGGCACCTGTCCAGGGAGCAGAATTAACGAAAGCTGTGGCTGGAGATAAATGAGCTACACGCTAGCCCATTAATCATTTTCCACTTTGAAAATGGCCACCCTCAATCCTTGTCTGTGCAGTCAACTGTCAGGTACAGAGACTGTCTGCAGGTAGAGTCCCTGGGGCCAGGGTGCTGAAGGAGGCAGTGCTGGTCTAACCCAGACCTCAGTGAGAGCTCAGTCTAGTCAGTTCCACACAAATTAAACTATAAGATCCTTGAGTTTAGTTCCATTCAAAGCACATCTTTGAGCTCCCGCAACATGCCAGGCACCGTGCTGGAAACTGAGGAGTCAGAGATGAAGATGGTATGGTCCCTGCCCCTAAGCCCAGACTCATGTGGGAGACACGTGACGCGGCAGCTACTTTCCGTGACATGTAGTGAGTGCCATGATGGAGGAGCACATAGGATGCTAGCGGGGAGCAGAGGAGGGCGTGGGTGGTGTGAGGGAAGCAATCCTGGAGGAAGGGATGCCTGAGCTGAAATTTGAAGGATGAATTTACATAGCCTGGCACAGTCAGAGGAAAGAGAAAGGAAGGTAGAAGGGTGGCCCGGACAGATGGACTACCTGGAACAAAGGCAGGGAAGTGATTCTGAGCTGGTTGGGGCTCCTGGGGTACTGCAGCAAAGAGGCAGGCAGGGGCCAGTTGGCTGTGGGCAATCTAGGGCACAGAGATCCTGCCTGACACCTCCACGATGTGCATGGCAGCAAGCCTCCCAGCCTGGTCATGGTGTATGCCACCAGCGTAGTCTCTGACTGATGATTAAAGGAGTGGGGAGAGGGCTACTAATCCCAGCCTCCCCCTGTGGCTTTATTACATATGAAATCACTTCCCAGATGGCCTATCCGGCCTCTCCAGAAGACCAGCCCCTAGAAATGTCACGCCTTGGCCAGGTCTGCTGCAAGACTTTCTTGACACAGAAGACCCAAGATTCAAGTTGAGCAAGGAGGGTTGACGAACAGAATCTACCAGGGAGGTAATGCAACAGGGCCGTCCACACTTGTCCGGAGTTTTCCTGTCCAGCACGGGGGCCATCCCTGGTGGGCTCAGGATAAAGAAGGAACTCAAGCATTTTGCTGAAGCCGCAAGCCCTTCACAGGGCTGGCAGAGTTCACGTCCCTCCAGGTTAGAAGGCCAGGCTGCCCCGTTGACTGGCCTCATGACAGCCTGGACCAGCCCGAAGCACTCCCGGGATAACCACAGAGAGCTGTTAAGTTGCTGTGAGTTGCCCCTGAAGCGGCCGAACACTTGGGAGTGACACAAGCCTAGAAAGGAGAAGTTGGCAAACATGGAAGGATGCTTTAAGGAAGAAGGCAGCTGAGCAGATGGCACCAGGGACAGCTGGGGGGCTAAACATGGTAAAAAAAAAAAAAAAAAAAAAAGTTGCAGTTTGTTGGGAAGTTGCTTTTTGTTTTGGGGTCTTGTGTTTTGGCTTTGGTCTATTCCCAAGAAAAAAACACTGGCCACATTTCCAGCTCTATATAACCAAGATTCCTCAGGCAACTCCCACGAGAGAGAACACAGCCTGGTATTTGTGGTGGTGCTTAAATATTCCCTCAACCTTGCTTCCCTGTCTGTGCTGTTCGTAACCAAGTGGCTCGTTCCACAGGGTAGAGCTTCCCCAGGCTCCCAAGCAGGACTGTTTATCATGGCAGCAGCTGGAGATAAGCTGGTCACAAAGGATCTGTGTCTCAGGAGAGTTGGTCCCTAGATACGGAAAGCAGAGGAATTTTCTCATTAGTGGGAAGTTGGTGGTGGGGACTCTGGGCTTTCATCATGTGCCCCCAGTGCCAATGGCAGCAGGGAGGGGCCTCCTGGAGGCGCAAAGCGCCTGAAGATGCTGTCACTGGACAATGTAGTTTCCAGACTGGATTTCCTTGGGGGAGATGAAAGACATTAAATGCCACCTGCACCTATGAAACTTTCCGGGGGAGGTAGGGAGTCCATCGGCTGGGGCTCTGTGGACGTGGTTGCTTGTTCCCGCTCACAGGGGAGCCAGAGTGGGAGGCTCCATATGGGACGTCCCCCACCTGCCGCGGCCCTGTGAGGAGCACTGCTGAGTGAAGCCCCCAGGACCCTGAGGGCCAGCACCTCAGCGAGAAGCCGTCACTGAGTTCCCACCACAGTGAGGCTGGACTGGGAAACTCTACGGTGTGGGGACAGGAGTGGAGAGAAGATGTGGAGTCCAAGCACAGAGAGTTCTAGAACACTCTCACGATTCACTGACCTCAAAGGGATTCCAAAATTTTAGAGGAGATTGAGATTATCAAGAAGAAATTTTCTGAGTTTGGGGCAGCATCTGAAGTACATTCCTGGATTAGCTAATTCCATAAATTCTGAAGACCGACTGGGGCCCCCACCAGCACACGCACAGGCTTTAGGAATGAAGCGGGTTCCCCGATGGCCTCTGGCTGCCAGTTTCCTTCAGCAAATACTTTAGGCATATTTAGTTCAAAGGAAACGAACACTTTCAGCTGAAATTAACTGCCCCCCCTCCCTTTGGTGCTTCTGCTACACTTTCATATCCCGATGACACTCCCTGCTGGCGTAACGCCCAGGAGGGCAGGCGTGACGGCGTCCTCATCCACTCAGAATGGACGGGGAACCGGGCATCACTTTCCACCAGTTACCACGGTGCCCCAGCACAGCACTTAGCTAACGGTGGGTAGGGGATCGGATATGGTGTCTGAATAAGCGCATCTTTGCCCTCCAGCTTCTAGACCCTCAGCTTACAGCACAACATTTAAAAACATGACATATGCATAACCATTTTTACACTTTAAAAATTTCCCCCAAATTTTTATTTTTATACTAGAATTTTTCATACTTGATCATAGGCAAAGATAACTACTTGGCATGACAGTGGGAAAGAAAGGCATGTTCAAGGCACATTTCACACCTGAACTGCAGAAGCAGACCCTGAAGCCACCCAATGGGAGAGGTTGCCTGAAGAATAGTCACTGGAGCTTACAGTTAAAAGTTGCTACTGTATTTTCAATGCCTTTTCCCATGCATGCAATATGTTGGATTGGTTTTTGTGTTTCTCCTGCCTTTCCTGAACAATAATGCTGCACCCCACCTGCAGAGAAAGTGAGCCGCCTTCGACAATCCTCTTCTAACACCTCCTCTGAGGCTGGGGACTTAGCCTCACGCCCGGGACGCTTCTGACATGGAGCTGTGGAACCCAACCCGTGGCAGAGCCAGGGCTGCAGACAAGAGAGCTGGGCAGAAAGGCCCATTTTCCCCCTATGGAAAAGTGTGTGGCTTCTGAGAAGAGACTAAATGCTCCTTTGCCCTTCCTGTTTCTCCTCCACTTTCTTCCTTTTAAGGAGGTTAAAGGCCTGGCAGATCCTCACTCTGCTGAGTCCTCTAGGTCCTTGATCTGACACTAGCCTGGGGGCAGCGACAGGGCAAGGGGGCTCCAGGCTACATCCTCTCGGTATGTGAGCACAGAGGCTGTCCCAGCCCTGGGAGGTGCCTAAGTCAGCAGCTCTGGGTATTCTGCTGACATTGATGACGACTCACTTTGAGAATCTGACAGAAGCCCTGGCCCCTCTGCAGACAAACATACACACACCAACACGAAGCTTTGGACCCAGGTTAGGAATCAGTGGCCTAGAGGGTGATCCAATGGTCATTCACATTCCCCCCAGCTTTCTCCTGAGGGTCTTACCTATGCACGGGATGTGGATGCCCCCGAAACAGAGACCGCTTGGGCTGGCAGAGGGACATGCTCACAGTGGCCAGTCAGGGCAGTGAACGATGCCACATCCTGAGAAAGCGCATTCCCCACCAAAGGTCCTAGGGTGAAGGTTCCGGTAGTGCCATCGTCCTCACATTTCTACCTCCCTCTCTTCTCACATTTCCAGACTCACAAAGCAAAAGCCAACCATGCCCTCCACCCGACAACTGCCTTGAGGGAACCGACGACTCCCCATCAGTCAGAAGGGGAAAAAGCAAACCAGCAAACCAAACCATTTTATTGTGCAACTTCCTTCTACCAGAAAATTAATAAAAATATAAATATTCTCTCTCTAGATAATCCTCAGAATAGATCTGTAATCTTCCTCCTCCTCCAAACCGGGGCGAACTGTCTTGTTCTTTAAAGGTCGATGGGTTACATACATGTGTGTCTTCCATATCCACACACATAACATCCACAGATACGTTTCCTTCTATGTGAGGGGATACACCATCCTCCTGCCAGGTTCTAGAAGTTCACCTTGTAATCTATAAAGATAAAACTATGTGCTGAATGGAGGGTTACGGTGGGGCTGGAGATTAACGGAGGGACAAAGACCCTTGGCCCCAACCTCCTTATGTGGACACAGAAGATAGGTCCTTCACTCCTCATTACCCTGCCCTCTCAGGGACTGGGCTACGTGCAGGCCAAGTTCCCAGAGAAGCTGGACTCACTAGGAGGGATTTGTGGGGGTGTGGCTGCCATGCTGCAACCACAGGAAGGTCAGACTGTTGAGACAGACATGAAAACCAGGTGGGCTTTAGATGGAGGAGTTGGTCTGAGCCAAGGCCCTCACAGGAGTAGCAGCAGCTGTTCCTGCCGGGCTTTGGGCAGCACTTAGCCCCGAGCACCAGGCATTATCTGCAGCATCTGAGACCAGATGTCAGCCTCAGCCTCCAGAGGTAGCAGCATCAGCCCCTGCAGCAGGAGGATGGCTGGGTTGTAGGCAACTAGCAATTGGAGCGGGGTCCCACAGTGCTTTATTGAGCATCAGGCACAAGAACTCTGGGCTCACTGGACAATGGTCCTGGGACTACCTGCTGGGATCTCTTTGCTTATCCTGGGTCTGAGGACCCACCCTTTAGCAGCAGCCTGGCTGTAGAGCGGAGACAAGGTACCCAAGCAAGCCTGGACCTGCAACATCTGTACCTATAGCTACCATATCACCTGGCCAGAGCCACCCTGGTCTCTGGGGGAGGAACAGCCCCACAGGTGCCAGCTAAGTTTCCTGTCTGAAGAACAAACCTTGCTTCTGGTATGCAAAGCTCACATGAAACTGGGCTTGCTCCCAGGATATGTATTTGGAGGCTCTACCCTCATGCCCAGCTCTGTGTGTTTCGTGATACCTCAACCATTCTGGGAAAACTCACAGGACCCCAAATGCTAGTCCTAAGAACAACTCTCTGACATCAGGGTCAGACATCACATCCTGGGAGTAAGGCAGGATCTATGCATAACAGCCCTGCCCACTCCACCAGGGCCTGCAGGTGGGAGGAAGGGGAGACTCGGCTTTGTGGTGCACGTGTCTTGAAGCCTCACTTTCTGGGGCAGTGGAAGACAAGGTAAAGGGCAGGCCATGGGAGGGCTGGGGCAAGGCTGCACAGCTGTAGAAGCAAGAATGCAGGAAGGTGCCATATCCTAGGGGACCACTGAACCACCCAGTTCTTAGAAGTCAGCGTAGACGTTCTACATGGCAGAGGTGGTAGGTAGGGAGGCAGGGACTTGGTGATGAGATGAACTAGGAAGTGAGCCCTGGATGTCTCAGAGTTCATGGGTGGGAAGCCAAACAACGCACAGAAAAGGGGAGGCCACATGAACCGGACTGCTGCACAGCCTGCTCCAGGGAGGCCTGGGGCTGCAGGAGGCCCCAGCAACTTCAGCACCAGCACAAAGCACTTTCACTTAATTAAAACTACATAACCTCCACAGCTCTTAGCACATTCCAGCCTCTCACCTGCGTCACTTGGCTTGCACACTTACTGTGCCCAGGCCCTAGAATTGCATCGCTTTGGCTGCAGGGCAGCCCCTAAAACGCTGCTCCAATCCCCAATGACTGCTCTTCTCTGTCCTGTCTTCACACTCTTCTCCACTGCTCTGCTCTGGATGGACCATCCTTGAATGTCGACACCACCCCCAAGTTCCTGGGCCTCCCCACAAAACAAGATCAGAACATGCCCTGCTGCCTCTGCAGAGCCTGCCTGGCCCTGTCTTCACACACACAACAAGGGAAGCCCGATCTTTCCTTCCATGCAGGGAGCCCAAGCACAGCCGGTCACGTCATTTCCCCAGGTGCCACTCCCAGACAGGCAGAGGGATCTCATTTTGTATCCTACATCTGACCAGATGGGGGGAAACCTCAGGAACCCTGAGCAACAGGGTCAAAACCTTGGGTGAACTCTCAAGGTCTGGGCCTGGGAAGCATCTTGTTGGGCCCCCACTCCAGGGCAGAGAAAAGATGGCAGACAGGGGCCAGAGCTGTCTTGGGACCAGGAGGAGCCATGGACGGGCTGTGGTCAGGGTGTGCGGCTTTCCAGCCAGGGCCCATCATCAAGCCAAACCCATCAATCCTTGGCCAGCCTTGTTCCCCCCTGAGCCAGGGGCCTCTGGGCCCATCAGGGAAGACAGGGAAGGAACCCGGGCAATGGAGGGTGGTGGGGGGAGGAGTAGGGGAGTAGCCAGCATATGGGAGACAAGCACAGAGGATTCCCACAAGCCCCGTCATCCTGGGCTGGAGGCCCTGCATCCCAGGGGGAAGTGAGGACAAGCCCGGGAGTGGAAGTGCTCCAATGTCCTAGGGCCGCAGCCAACACTGAGAAAAGCCAACAGAAAATCAGGCTCAGGGTTGGCACTAAGTCCTTTGCCATTCTGCAGATAGACTTTCTGAGCAGACTACTCGTGGACTTCCAGCCCTGCAAAATCCCACGTGGGATGACTGGCTCTCTGCTGGTGCCTTGTACAAGGAAGGCAAAGGGCATGGTGGACCTGGGGCAAGGGCCGGCGTGCACAGGGGAGGAGAAAGTGGAGGGAAGAGCGGACGGTGCTCGGCAGAAAAGAGGAGAGGGCTACTCAAAGGACAGCAGGTCTGGGTGAGGGCCCTCATTGTCAGGGCTGGAGGTCCGTGCCTGAGGAGGGGGGCGGCCGTCCTCCCAGGACTTGGCCAGGTTGATGGGGCTCAAGCTGAGTTTGAGGCCATTCCTCTCGATGAGGCCAGGGGAGGAGGCCCTTCTGTGCTCAGTCATCTTCAGCTTGGCTTCATCCTGGCTGTCCTTGTGGATCAGGTCAGGTACTGACAGGGACACCTCTCCATTGGGCAGAGCCTCGGCCTTCTCTTCCATCTCCATGGTGGCCTCTGGCTGTGCAGCGTCTGCTGGGACAGGCTGGGCAATGGGAGGTGAGTCCTGGGGCTGCCCAGGTGACAGCTCTGTCCCATTGTCCAGACTGCTTAGGACAGGCTGCGATGAAATTAGCATGTCCTGGGTGGTCTTCAGGGCCCGAGGGGTTCGCTTTCTGGTTATGGGAGGTGGAGGATCCAGCCGAGGGAATGCTTCTTGCAGGACTGACCTGTAAAGTTGATGACAACAAATGTGTGCTTTAAGGACGATGGTGACGCACCTGTCCATGCTGCATCCTCACTCCTCTAACTCCAGCTGCACTTCCACCTCACCCACCTAAGGAGCACTTTACCCCCTAGGTTCTCGTTCTTGGTTTAGCATGTGGGTCTTAGTTAGCAAAGTGTTGCCTCCAGAGACAGGATAAAGGCCACTGGGGAAGCATGTCATATCAGAACCCATGCAATAAGCCCTGTAAAGGACGTCACCACCTCAGACATACAGGTGTTTAAAACAAGGCCTGGAAAGGACCCGTTGGCACAAGGTGGAGGAGTAGGAGGGCTGCCATGGCAGGCTTTTCCCACCCTGTCTCTGGTGGGCTCTGGCAGGTGCAGGCTTCTCCACAACCGACAGCCTAGGGCAGATGTTCTTGGCTGTGGCCGGGCATTGGAATCCACCTGGGGAGCCACTGGGCAATACTTGGGTTCGAACCCAGCTCTGCCAAATACTAACTTTGTGACCTTAAGCTACTCACTTTACCTCTTTGAACTTGACTTATCTGTGAAACTGAAATGTAATCCACCTCCCAGAGCTCCTGTGAGGGTTAAAATGATGCAACTCAAGTACGTAGCACTGTGGTAAGGACGTCGTGGGTGCTCAATAAACTTCAGCCATGGTCATGGGGGGTGAAGCCAGTGCCCACAAATGGGGCCCCATCCTTCAGATCTTCTCCAAGGACAATCTCTCATCCCTTCCTCAGGGCTGTTGTCCCCTGGAGACACTGCAGTTTGTCCCTGTACCTATTCAAGAGGGTCCCCAGAGCTGCAGGGATGTTGGGGGGCAGGCAGAGACTCACCTCTCATCCTCCAGCCAGGCCCTTGAGGCCACGTCTGCTCCACTGGCCAGCTGGGCCCCTGCGGTCCTGTTGATCTCTGTCACACCCACACTGCCCAGGCTGGAGGGCTCCTTTCTCCGCAGAAAGTCGTTAACTTTGGCCCCCATGGCTTTGCCCAAGTTCTTGAGGTGCTGGCTGCTGCCCACCCGGAGTCCCGGCCCACCAGGCTCCACGGAGCCCAGGGTGGCAGGGCCGGGGGCGGCAGGCCTGGACAAGTGGGGGAAGGAGCGGCTGGCCTGGAGCTTCGGAGTGAGGGCTGCGTTCAAGTTCTCAAACATGCTGTGGTCAACTACGGACAGAGAGGGAAGAGAGAGAAATGGATGAGAGTGGAGCGGGACCTCTGACCATATCATCCAGCTTTTCTTTTCCTTACACTGTACCCGAACTCTTAACTTCATATGGCTTTGGAAATATTCAAGAAAGAGCCAGCAAAGATACTCTTGAACTTTCCAGTACAGTTTTTTTGGATGGTATATAGAACCAGAAATTCTAGTTCTGCCCCACCCAAGTTAATGAATGACTAACCCCAGCTGTAAAAACGCAAACTTATTTCTTTATACCTGCCTCCTTGACTCATGGCTTGACCCCTGTACCCCGGGGTCACCAGGCCCTTGGAAGTAAAGAAGAAATGAGGATGAAGCAATAAAATATGACACTTTTACACTGCTGGGAGCACATGCTGAGCTCTGACTCAGGCAGCGGGACAGAAGCTGGTGGAGGGATGGCAAGCATGCGGCATGGTGCTGGAAGTGCCCCACAGAAAGCACATTTTCCCCATGGAAAACGGGCTGACACTTCCTCATGTGGATGGGGGTGGAACTTGGGAGCGCGGCCAGCTCACGTGCAGAGATGCTGAGCGATGGTTCAGAACCAGTTCCCATCAAGGTACTCGTTGCCAGCGAAGCACGAGGATCTTGACAAACACCAGCTCACTTGATCCTCACAGTAACCCCATGAGGTGAGGCATGGTAAGATACCTACTTATAGATGAAGGAGGGGACTCAACATAATTAAACTGCTATGCCTGAGGTCACACAGCTAATTACTGGTGGAGGTGGAACTAGAACTCAGGTCTTCTAACTCAAAGCTCAGGGTTCTTTCAACTACTTTGTCCTGCCATGGGTTGTAGAACAGCTGTGTCACTATGCCTGGTACCTGGTCCTTCTCTCAGGGATCTTCTTGGGCTTGAACAATTAACTCAAAGAGCTAGGTAAGACCCATTGGATTGTAAAGATTTGCAAGACAGAGGCCATGCTTCATTCATCTTTGTATCTTCAATACCTAGCCTGGGTCTGGTACATAGTAGATGCTCAATAAATACCTTGAATGGCCAAAACCCATTTTGCAGATAGAGAGTTGTAGAGGCCACGATGGTAGCTTCAAGCTTTATTGTTGAAAAGGCTGGAGCTCCAGGCTCTGAGCCACGCCATTCACATACTCTCACCCAGGCACTCTCTCCCTACCTGGAAATCCAGCTTAGTAATCTGGCAGCCAGACCCACTCTGGGGCCTTAGAAACAGGCCTGAGGTTTCTGTCTATACCAACTACCCCTGATGTTCCGTCAGTATGCAGGGGGAGAGGAGACATTTGGTCACTATGTTCCTTTCCTTGTCAGCACCTCTGCTAAGTGTCTGTTCTTGCTAAGCCCTTCCTAAGAGTAAATGAGGTTAGGACATACTTTTTCTTCTATTAAATTTCTGCATAAAGCAGTTCTTTCTGCCCTGCACTGCTATGTCCTGGGCCAAGGGATCATTCTCTTTTTTGTGGTTTCAGCAGTGCTACATGCTCTGGGCCAACTACCTAGGTAAGCCACATTCAGAGGGCCTTTGGGTGGCAGGGAGAGATCATGGGAAAAGTGGAGATCACTCTCTGTGGATGAGGCCCACAGTCTTCACCTCTGTAACTGCCCCTAATCCACATGCAGATGAAAGCACCACTGTGAGCCCGGGGACATGCCAGGGGACTTATGGCATAGCATCCCTGGGATGCAGGGCCCCAGCTGGCTGGGCTCTGGATGCAGACCCCCCCACACTAGCAAGAGCTCCCAGCTGCCCTGCAGCAAGCACGGTCATCAACCCGATGATTGTCCTAAGAGTGTATCTTGCCACATTGTCTACTTTGGCACAATTTGCCTGCCATGTTTTACATCCTTATTTTCTTTAATAATGTAATCCGCAAACTAGCAAAAAAGATTTGGAAACTAAACCATTTAACTATTTTCTCCTAAATCAGAAAGTATATGGCCACTAAGAAACCACGTAAACTACCTGGAGAAGGCAAATCCCCCAGCACCTCCGGTGGTGGTTTCCTTACCGGTCTAAAGTGAATCTTCAGAGCAGACACACTCATTTTTAAAAGTGTAAGCACCAAAAACACCTGTCAAGGTGATTTGTAAATTACCCTATCATTACTTTAAAAACATACTCCTTATAATAAATAACTTTGGATTATGCAGCATGGTGGATTTCCTGTACTTCTTGCCCTCTAACCTTCATAACGTCATAGTCTATAAAAGATACTGAATTCTTAAGTAATCTAAAGATAGTCTATCATACACTGCCTCTACAACTGTCTAAATCTGTCTGTCTCTACAGTAAAACAGTAAGCTCCTTGAGGGGTCACAGCATCTTATGTGTGTGCTTTTTATCTGCTGCAATGCCTAGCTTTGGGTCTTACACAACAGCAGGCATTTAATAAATTAGCTTAATTGAATTTGGATTTTATATGAATTCTTAAAAATTGACTACATGATGGGGCTGACATTGTAGAGAAACTGCTCATAAATCTTTTTCCATTTATAAAAACCACTCAAAAAATCCCTCTACGGTAGGGTTTTGCAGGGCCTTTGAGGTCAGGCCAGGAGAAACTGCTCTTCTCATCAAAGTGGGACTCTGCCTGCGGCTGCCTTCATCCCTGCATTGGAAGGATATCCAATGAGGCCCCTTTCTTGCCAGTGACTCTAATGACCTCCACACTCTGTCCTTTCTGCCTCAGGACTAAAGGCTTGGTGGTTCAGAAAATAATGGTGATGGAGCAGAGAAAGATGACTAGATCCCAGCTGGGTGGTCCTCCCAACAACACCCCCCAACATGCACACACCTGAGCAGAGGAGGATACCTGGGGACGTAAGTCATCCACAAGAAAGAAGATATCTTACCTGTCCGAGAAAGGGGCTCAGAAAGCAGGTGGGAAACAAACAAGAGAAAGACATATTTTACGCAGTGACCAATCACTTTGAGACTGTCACCTCCTGCTGGGCCACTAGCAACAACACATCTAGGGAGGATACAGCATGCAAGACAGAGGTCCTGCAACTAGGATAATTACAAACCCTGGAATGACCAGGTTCCCATACACTTTTTATTAACTAAACCAAAACAGGGTCATATTTTACAAACTCTACAAACAGGCACTGAGAGATTCAGCCTCCCATACTTCCCCCCAATATTTTGAACCCTCTTTATGTTAAGCATAATCTGAAGTTCCTAGCTGGCAGTGGGAGAAATGGGATGTGCCAACGCAGAATGAAATTCTAAGTCCTCTGGTCCTGTGTGCAGCACTCACACGGATGCTACTTTCCACGTGTAAATCGCTAGATTTTACCCAGGAAGATGTGCATCCACTCCAACTTAGAGTCTAAATTAACAACATGGAGAAACAAAGTGGCAAAGAGATTTTCCCAACATCACTCAGGTAGCCAGTGGCCGGGGAGTCAGAAGTCACGCATGCTGAACCCCAGAGCCCACGATCTGTCCCTACATCGCGATGGCCCAATTGAAACTGCCAACACCTTCAAAGTTACCTAAATACATGGCTTCAATTTATATCCCAACACATTCTAACATTCTGAACCAGGCCATGAGGAAGGAACAACAGAAATCAAGTTTTCCCACTGCCCTTCCGGTGTTTACGTATTATGAGTAAAGACAGGCGGCAAGACAACCATGGGCTCTGTGTGCAGACGCCACTCGCACCCTGCTCCCACTAGCGCCACACCACGGCAAAAGGGGCCTGTTGCTATTTCTGGAGTGGGCCACATCTCCCCATGCAGCATAGAAGTATCCACTGTTTAGATCTAAAGCATTGTTTCTAGTTGACATGTGGTGATGATCTAAAAAGGGGAACCTTCAGCTTATCTTCAAAGTGTCACCCTTATTCCACATCCCACTGGTGCGCAAGACCGTTACGTGACAAAAGCAAAGCAGAGAGAAGAGGCAACATTGCCCCTCTGGAGGCCAGAGTCTCCCCAGGAAACTGAGTCACAACGAGCAAAGCGATATCAAGTGAGCCACTCCTTTGTATTTCAGCCACTTGCTGAAAAAAGCACCAGCCACTCAAAAGAATATCTGGTCCCCATTCTTAGGAAATGCATACTGAAGTATTTGGCTATAATAGGATGTAATATTGTAACTTACCTTCAAACAGTTCAGAGAAAAATTAAGCACACACACACATATACCGGGTGGGAGGAAGGGAGGGAAGGAGAAAAGGAACTGATAAAGCAATGGGGTAAAAGATTAATCAGAAAACCTGGATACAGGTATATGGATGTTCTTTATATTGATTTGATTTTTGTAACTTTCAGACATTTGAAATTATTTCCAAAGAAAATGTAAAAAGAGATATTACCTCAACCCCCAAAACAGAAACTAAAATAAAATGACAAAAATATTCCATGGCAGAGGTAGCAAGGTAAAGAAGGAAAGCGGTCAGAGAGGACAGAGGTTTCCATAACTGGGGGGAAAGGCACGGCCACGTCAACACAAAAAAACAAAAAGAGGACAAACAGACGGTGTCAGTATCATCTCTCTGCTAAGCTGTTCCTTCCCTCTGGGTATTCTGAGTGGGGCAGGCCACTGAGGATTGACAGGGCAAAAAAAATCTTTACAATTTTTAATCTTGCTTGCAACTGACTCCATCAGTCTCTCCAAGGGGTGACCTAACTGGCGAGTGGAATCATGTGACCTTGTGATGTCAACTGCACTCAGAATGTTTATCGTCTGGACAACCCAGTCAGCCTCCTGGGAGCAGGTGTGTGATCTCCATGCCCTGCAGTGGTCAGAAGATGGAGAACTTCTCACTCCTCAGCATCTCTGGACCTCGAATCTCCTCCTCTGCCCTGAGCACTTTTCCTGACATTATGTCCTCATGTGCCACCAGCTTGCCAGGTAAACTCTGATGCCACTAGAGCCACAAAGATACAGTTTTTAAAAGAATCTTTTAATTGAGTATTCTACCAGATCAGGTTCCAGGACCACAATTTCGGGAGAAAGTCAAATTACACATGGGGAGAAAATAAATTTTCAAAATGCTGCATTCATGGTAAATAATTCCTGCTGTTTGTTAGTTCTGGCAAAGGAAGAATGGGGGAACATGTGCTGTCAAGTTTTTTCTCCCTAGAGTCTGCATGAAATCTCAAGGCAGTGGTCTGTCTACATAAAGAGCAGGTATTAGTTTTAGCTCTGTTTTGACAAGCTAGAGAATATTCAGACTTAGTAAACCATCAGGAGGAGTCTCAGCATGAGGGTAACTGACAAGCACGTCACAGAATAAAGGTGGACACTCTGAGGACTTGCTATTCTAAGTATCATCCTCAGACCTGCAACACCAGTGTCACCTGGGAGCTTGTTAAAAATGTAGACTCTCAGGCCCCCACTTTAGACCCACTGAATCAGAATCTGTATTTCTAGCAACATCCCCGGGGGATCCATATGCACACTAAAATTTTAGAAGTACTGTTCTCTGGAGTAATTCTCCTAAACACCCACTCACCTATACACATGACATTTATAAATCTGTGTCCCAAATGGAGCACAGCTACTACTCTGGGATTTGAGGCAGGTCAGCTTTTTATCCCAGTGTTAGCAGCTACTCCAGTGTGGGCCATGCAGCAAGGGCCCATATGAACCCTCTCTGATGGTGGGTGGGAGATGTTTTCAACTGGAGGATCAGGCTTCTCATCCTCAAAGGGGCCATGCAGCATTGCTGTGCAGCCCGTGACCAGAGCTCCCTCTCTGCACCCTGGGTCCCAGAGCACCCAGAGGCCTGCAATGCAGAGTGAAGTCATTTATGTGACAAGATGCAGGAAGGCCAGATGAGGAGCAGGCCAGGCAGAGAGGTGTCATTTAAGACTGTGTCTTAAATCCCCCTTTCCAGGGGGGGTCTTTCATAGGCCTGAAGGACACCACCCCATTTGGAATTCCCTAGGGTGTCTGCCTAGCTGGGTTCAAGAGGTCATTGCTTTGCTTCAGCTTTGAGATGTCTTGAAGTGCAGAGGTTGAGCCCCTTGGTATGTCATGGGGCGTCCCAAGAAGAGGACTCCCAACCTTGCTCAGCTTACCAGAGTGTTTCTTCTGTGACCCAGACATTGCAAAGACAGTGCTACCCACTGAGACATCCAGCCCAGCTCAGGCTCTGCCACCCCAGTACCAAAGCAGCGCTCTCCGGCATGGGGTGCACAACACAGTGCTCTCACCAGGTGAGGCCTTCTCCAACTCTGGGCAGGGACGCGTGAGAAGCTGAGGATGGACAGGGGCTGCTCCCCTAAGGGCAGGGTGTCCATAAGCTGGATCAGCACATGCTGCCGTTCACCTGCACCTCCCATCTGGGCCTTCTTCCTTCAGTAGAGACCCGCAGGCCTGCGGAGGCTCTTGCCTCTCCCGTCCTGTCCTGTTCTCAAGCTGGTATACAAGAGCAATTTCTGTCTGAGGGGCTGTGAAGGGATCAGGATGGGCACTGAGGCTGAAATAATGGTCATAACCATTGGTGGTGAAAGAGGGACTGGAGGAGGCCAGTGGTCTGGCTGTCCACTGGGCCACCTGTCTGTGTCTATCCTCAGAGGAGCCAGAGGACAAGGTGTCTCCAGGGAGGCAAGGACCTGACAAATATCAAGGCTTAGTGACAGAAAGGGGCCTCTCCTGCCCAGAGATCCGATGGCCATTTGTACCAATAGAAAACGAAAGCGGCAGGAATGAATGCCCTCACGGCTTGTCCCGGCCCCTCTTCCATGGCTCTCAGAGCCGCAGTCACGGTGGGGTGGAGGGAACCGAGGCCCACCCAGTGCTTGCTTCCTTGTCCTTCTCTGTCTGCCTGCCGCCTCCAGCCAGCTGATCCCTGCCATGACCAGAGGCTCAGACCCAGCCCTTTCCTTTGCAGACTGCACCCCGGGGGACACCCAGAGCGGGGAGCAGCTGAGGCGGAACTGCACCATCTACCGGCCCTGGTTCTCCCCCTACAGCTACTTCGTGTGCACAGACAGAGAGAGCCACCTGGAGGCCTACAGCTTCCCAGAGGTGCAGCGGGACGAGGGCAGGGGGGACAACTGCCTTCCCGAGGACATGGCTGAGAGCATCTGCTCGTCCTCTTCCTCCCCAGAGAACACTTGCCCCCGAGAAGCCACCAAGAAATCCCGGAATGGCCTGCACTCCACAGACTACATCACATCCCAGGATATCATAACGGCCTCCAAGTGGCACCAGACACCGCAGAACGGATACAAGTGCGCAGCCTGCTGCCGCATGTACCCCACCCTGCACTCCCTCAAGAGCCACATCAAGGGGGGCTTCAAGGAGGGCTTCAGCTGCAAGGTGTACTACCGCAAGCTCAAAACTCTCTGGGGCAGGGAGCAGAAGGCCTGGCCCGGGGACAGGCACTCCTCAGGCAGCTGCCAGGCCTTCAAGTAGTCCTGCCGCACACCTCAGGTAAACAGGGGGCGAAGCCTACTTATGTCTCTAGAGAGATGCCAATAAATCAAAGTTAGTCACAGCCTCCTGTCCAGTCTGAGGTCACCCTGCACCACCTGTTGTCCTTGCCGGTACCCGGCCCCCATCCCCTTCAGCTAAATGTTGCCTAGAACACCAGGCCCAATTCCTGGTCCCCTCCTCTCTTTTTAAAATAAAGACAATACCTGAAGAGGGAATATAATTAAAGACAGCGGTCCTCAAAGTGAGCTGCCCAGACCAGCAGTATCAGCGTCCCCTGGGAATTTGTCAGAAATGAAATTCTCAGGCCCTGCTCAGACCTACTGAATCAGAAACTATGGGGGTGGGGGCTTGGCAACCTGTGTTCTAAGCCCCCTCCAGGTGATTCTGATGCAGCTCAAATGTGAGAACCACTGCTCTGGGGTTCTGGCATTTTGGTTGGTTCCCATGTGACCGGTGGTCCCTCCTGGGGAGAAGAGATTGGATGCCCTGTCCTGTTTGCATGGAGAAGAAATCTCTGCAGTTCTTAGATGTTAGATCTGCAGGGACGTTACGCCCTGAGCATAAAGCAGGCAGGGAAGAGGCAAATAGGGCTGAGCCCATCCCCACCACACGCACCACTATCCTACACTTAGAACCGGCGTCTGTGGCTGGAGCAGAACAGAATCACTTTTGACCCAGGGGACATCTTTACATGGCTGCTTTGAGTCATGTCAGAACGGGCAGGTAAACATGTGAAACCACTGCTTCCTGTTACCAAAGAAGGTGTCCAGCAGACAGCCCTGACCCCTACTCATTTCTGAGTGAATTTTACTCTCTGACTCAGGTGAGCATCAGGGATGCAGCGAGAACATCTATTTTTCCCATTATGTGGTTTTTTAAAAAAAGGAGAACTGAGCACTTGCTGGTCCTGCTGTTAGGCCTTATTTACCCTCTTGCTCTGTCCCCTGATGACTCCCTAACTGCCCTTCCACTGCAGCGGGCTTTGCCTTTCAGGGACCCTGTCACCCGCCCTCCCTTAGCCTTTGCCGCCCCCACAGCTTGGCCAGTAGGCGGGGTGGAGGGTCTTAGAAAGTCTTCCTGGAGCCTCGCCCTCTGCTCTAGCAGAGCTGCTCTGCTTACCACTGTGCTGCTAAAATCTCAGCAGAGGGAGAGGGAAGATGGGCTCAAATCCCCATCACATCACATGCCAAGGCCACGCCAGGCCATGCCCCGCCACCCAGCCAGACTCCCAGAGGCCACCTGACCGACAGGCTCTAGCAGGACCAGGAGCCGGGACTTGTGGGTCATGGCCTGTCCACTCCAGGTGAGGCAGTGTCTGGACATCGTTCCCAGGACCTCGTGCCCTGAGGGAGCAGAGGAGTGACTCCGGGCAAGTCCTCTTAGTCCTCACTCCGAGTTACTGCTTCTCTGGAGAAGCCACCTGTGCCCTGAAGGCTCCTCCTTACACAAATGGCTGTGCACATATGTCCCCCGGATGGGGCTCCTGAGCCAGAAAGGAGGGCATATATGGGGTGGCTGAGGGGCAAGGGACCACTCCTGGTCTCACTACCGTCTGGGACAACCAGGAAAGGAACTGGCTCCTGGTCTGGTCTCCCGCCCTCTTCTCTAGGGCATCTGTATCCCAGGCATGGAGCACATCAAAAGAGGGGAAGCAATGAGGCCAGGACCAAGCCCAGCATCACAGCATGTGCCCAGGGTGCCAGGCAGGTGTTCATGGGTAGTGTCCTCTCCCTAAAGACAAGGTGCTTCCACATGTCCCATTTAATGCAGGACCATTATAACACCCTGGATCTTCTCAGTGCAGAGCTGAGTAAAGTTTCAGCACAGCAGGAGAAAGAACCCAGCAAACAATTGTACTGGCCAGCACAGGAGCAGGTGGGAGGAAGCCAACTAAATGGTACACTGAGCTGTACCCTGGGTCACTGCCAGGCACTCTCTGCTGGGTGCTTTTAAAATCCTATCTCATTCACTCTCTTAATAGCTTCATGTGGCATGCACTGTCCCCATTTTACAGGTGAGAATATAAAGCTCAGTTCAGTTCACTCGGCCAGGAAAGAACAGAGGCACGTGAACCTGGCATACAGAACCTTCCATCTTTCCTTCTGGCCTGGACCTGACAACCCCTCTTCCCTCAAAATGGCTCAAAGTTCCAGCCAAAAGGATCTGGCTTCTGCGCAGTCTGTTCTGTAAGATCCTGCAGCTCATTTCTCTGATCCTCCCTCCTTTGCCAGCTTCCTCCTCCCTTTCATCTCTGCTCGTTGCAGGGGAGCCCACACTCCTGTGAGTCAGGCTCCTCTGCTGCGCGCTGTGCTGCAATGACAACATAATCCTTCCAGGTAGGGAAGGGGAGGAGCCTGTCTTGCCCCGGAGTAGGGACATTTCTGGAATGGGCCCACTCACATCCCTACCAACTACATGTTTTAGACATTTATTTACGGAGTCAGTGAAATTGTGTAATCTTGATCATCCTAGTTAGACTGGAAAACAGCTACGATGTAGCACTTTTTCAAGCACGCAAAACTTGCTACTGCCCACATAGTCTAATGATTTGGAGTTTGAAAAAATCTGCGGTCTGGAGAGTCTGCAACATGGGTATAGAACCCAAGTTTCCCAACGATAGCACTCCCGATATTTGGGGCTGGATAATTCTCTGTTGTAGGGGGGCTGTCCTGTGTACCACAGGCTATTTAGTAATGCCAGTAGCATTTTGGCAACCAAATATGTCTCCAGACATTGTCAAATGTCCCCTGGGGCAGCAAAATCATCCCTGGTTGAGAATCACTGATATAATCTGATCCTATAAGGTGGTCTATGCAAACTACACATGGAGCCGCCACCACCTTCCTTCAGAGAACATGTGAATTCTGTCCAAACCCCACACCCTACAGAACCATGTCACAGAATAGATGCTGCTGCCTGGCTGGGGAAGAAGGGAGGAAGTGAGGGGGAGAGAAGGATCAGGTGGAACAGAGGAAGCAAGAAAAGACAATGAAAAAGCTTGTAGAAATAAGAAAGGTTTATTTAGCAAAAGCCACTAGACTAGTGACAACATCCAGAGAGTAAGTGCACTTACATTAATAGAATCTTTTCCCAGAGATTGGACCCAACAGAGTTAATGACATAACAGTTTTAGGAAGTAGAGGGCTGGGGGTGGGGAAAGGAGGAAGCAGTCAAGCAAAGAGGAAATTAAAGGAATACAACTCCTAAACAAGGTCAGTGGAGAGAAATGAGGCTAGGCAGAGGTTTCACAGATAGCATTGATATAAGCAGGAACATAAGGAATATAATTTTCAATCCCAATATACAGTCCATCCTGTGTAGAGAAACTGTTCCCTGGCTCCATAACCGCGAGAGCCTCCTGTGCCCGAGAGTCTGCCGGCACCTGGGGCAAGCTGGAGCAGGTTGGGACAGGCACCAGTAAGGTAGGGGCCCCAGGTGTCCACTGTCCTCCATGTAGGGCAGAGTAGAAGGATGAAAAAGAGGCAGGTGGAGCTGAGTTAGCAGAGCAAGCAGCAAGGAGGGAGGAGGACAGGGTGCCACCGCTGGGAAATCAGGTCTGCAACATTCCCCTTCCTGCCCAGTTGGTGCTGACGGAAGGTTGGTGGCTGGTAACCCTTCAAGGATCCTAGATCTGTCCTTTGTCTCCCATCTCCACACACCAAGTATGCGCTGGTTTGGGACACAGTGGGGAGGATGCCAGCACACAAACCAGCGCTCCAGAAAGGGCCTGAACTGGGGAAAGGTTGGGGTCGAGGCAGGTGGAAACCACCAGGGAACACCCAAAGGGCATGAGTCTTAAATGGGCCACAAGGTCAGTGAACAGATAACTAGTTTCTCTAATTCTTTAATCTCTCCATTTCCTTTCTTCCTTATCTGCTCAAGCTTCTCCAAGACCATTTTAGAAGCTACTTTCCCCACTCACCCCCCAGCCACATCCCACACAAGCCTTCTCCATCCACATCCCACACACCTAATCCGTCAGCCTCTGGCATCATCCTTAGCACCCACTGGCCTTGAGAAAACAGACCTTTCCCTCCTCTGGACATTCAAAATCCTAATCCTCTAAGAGGTCTAAGACTCAAGGAAGCTTGGGTTAGATTTTGCAAGCTGCGTAGGCTCAGCCAAACTGGATTCCTGACAGCTGCTCCTTCGCTTTCATGGACCTCACTTTCCTGGTTCTTCCTTCCCTGTGCAGCTGGACCTACTTCCAATGGCCAATTACAACACAGAACAAAACAAACAGAACCATGCCTTCCCCAACTAAACGCATGTTAGGAAAAGAACACAAACCCATCGTTGATTCAAACACCCTGGAGATCCCCATTCTCTTCTTTCTGGTCACAAACCCACATACGTGTATACACCTTCCTTCACACATGTGTATACACGCACGTACACAAACACAAAACCCCGTCCTATTTCCACTGACACCCTGATGCACCAAGGAGGGCTAATGTAAAGCTGCATTTATTCCCTTCCATTTGGACTTTCTGGTCTACAAGAGATCCAACTGTGGCTACAAGAAAAGCATTGCACTTTTATTTCTATAAATTCTAAAGCAAAGCTAAGGTTGACGAACTCCATTTGGGGCAATCATATCCTTCCCAACTGACCCTCTAATAATACTGCAGTCTGGGTCTATAGCTTGTTGTCCAGGACTAGTATGTCTCAAGCTCTCTCTTCAGGCATTTGAAAATCTATTAACAGCCACTTACGGCCCTATCAGGGATAAAGGAGCTTTTCCTCACCACCCCAGTCAGCCTGTTGGCAAGTGGTGATCCCTAGGCCAGGCCTGGATTGTAAAAGATGAGAGAATTGCACATGGCACTTTGTACAGGAGTGTTTGAGGCACGTACCCACAGAGATGGGCCAAGAGTGATGTGGCTGTGGTCCCTGACCTAAGTGGCAGTGATTCCGGAGAGTGGACAAAAGCAGTCTCAGCTATCAGCCTGTGTCCATTTCTGTCTCTCTCTTTTTTTTCTTTTTTGCAGTAAAAACTGACCACTTCTGCCCAATGGAGGGGACAGGTTGAGAGGTAAGGCTGGGGCCTCTGGGTCTCAGAGGCTTTCGTAGAGGCAAAGTGATACAAAAGCTTCAGCTGGCACAGCCCCAGAGGCAGGACTCGGGGAGGGAGGGGCACTTGCCAGCCTCCATTGAGGTGGGCTGGGCTGCAGGCAGGGGGCACAGGGTTTCACAACTGAAGAATCAGACCTAAGTGACTTAGGGCAGAAAACAGGCTCTTCTCCCTTCGTACTCTCACAGCCAGGGCCTCAACCACGGTCAGGCTCCCAGGCCCCCAGGCTCCCTCTGAAGCAACACCCAACACCCAGCTAGAGCAAATGTTTGGATTCAATTCTTCTAAAAGCTTATCCACTGTGACACATCCCAGTTCCATGCTCACACTATAAAAAGCAGCCTGGCTTTTGCAGCACAGAGCACTTAACCTCTGCAATCTCAGCAAGGGCCTGGAGAAGGACTTTCTCCCATAAAGGTCAGAGGAGGGCTAGGCAACTCATAGCTTCCTGATATCCCGAAACAAAGTACCTGAGAAGGTACCAATGGCTTCCCTTCATGGTGAGGACCACGGAGGTGGGGAGTGCAAGGGAGTACAGGGAGTCACGCACAGCAGAGGGCCCTGATGATGCAGCGGGAGGAGCAGGTCCTCCAGCAACCTCCACCACCGTCTAGTCACAAGTAGGAAAGGAGCTGATCCACCTCTGGGGATCCAATTTCTTCCCCACTTTACTCTCCCAAGCGAGACCCTACTCCTTTTCTGGAACCTCACACTCCAGGCCCGGGCATTATCCTCAGCAGTGCGCGCTGGCTGGGCGTTCCCCTCCCCGGCGGCAGCCAGACACGGCCCCTCAATACCACACCGCCTCCTGCGCCATCTCCTCGCCCGCGGCCCCTACACGGCGATCTCATCATCCAGGCCATCGCCCAGCTCCTGCCTCTGCAGGACATTCAGCAGGCGCGGCAGCTCTTCCTGGGACCACGAGTCGCGCTCCTCGCTCTCGTCCGTGTTGGACTCGTACTCTGAGGCGATGCCCGACTCCCGGAACTTGATGAGCTCCAGGCTGCCCAGGAGCGGCTCGCCCTGCGCCGGGGGCGGGGTGTCCTCGGGCGGCAGGAAGCGAAAGCATTCCAGCTTCACCAAGCAGTCGCGCCTACCTAAGGGGCTGCCCGCTGGGTGGGCAAAGTCAGCCAAGCCCGCGCCCAGTGGCGGCGAGTGCAGGTCCTCTGGCTTAGGGGTCGTGGGGTCACAGAGCACGGGCAGGGCTCCTGAGCGGAAGGTGATCTCCAGCAAGCTGTCCTGGGAGCCCACTGGATGGGGAGACAAGAGGGAGAGGAGGGGCGGTGTTAGGCAAGGGTGCTGATAGGGGAAGCCCGCCCTGACAGCCTCTGCTCCTGCAAGAGTCCCTCCCAGACCAGCTCAGCAGCACCACTCAGGGGGTTCACAACTCTTAATACTTTACCTCTTCCTCGCGCTCCCACTAGCCCCCGACACACCCGGATGGAGGGAAGGTGCTTTGGGAACATGGTAAAGGCTGGGCAATGAGAACCACCTGATGTGGCGGGGAGACCACTGAATGCCTTGAAGGGGGTGTGTGGTAGGAAGGTTAACCAACTGAGAGAACCATGTTAAAAGTATGTGGTTATTCTTAGTACAATCTTGTAAATCAGCCTTAATTAGGAGACAGCAGGGTCTCAACAAAAATCTGGAAAATCCAGAGAGGCTTATAGAGCGGTGAAGTGCAGTGGTTCCCAATCCAAACCCTTGGGCCACTTAAAAAATGGACTCCCAGCCCTGGCCCAGTCCTAATGATGCAAAATGTGTGTGGGTTGGACCCAGTAACATGCATTTTTTTTTTTCTTTTTAGCTGATGGGATTTGGGGAAACCACTAGTTTAGTCAGAAAAAACTAGTTTTGCAATTAGATCTAAGTTTGAATCTTAATTCAACCCCTTGCTAGGTCTATAACCATGAGCTAGTTACTTAACTTCTCTGAGTCTGTTTCTTTATCTGTAAAACTGGCATAACAACATCTACTGCCATAGAGATTAAATGAGCTCACCTGTCAGTTTCTGGCACAATAGGTGATCAATGGATATTTGTTGGTCCACAGCTAACACATAATCTAAGCATGTATATAACCTACAGGTAAGCTAAAGACGAAGGCATGGAGATAGGCTGCCTTCTGCTTCCTAGTCCCGTGTGGAGGTGGCCGGGTGCAGAGGCAGCATCTCAGACCACGAACTAGGTCACCTCTGTCACTGCCCAGCACAGCTGTCTGGTCAGTTACTCCACTGCCTTACCCATTAAACATGCTGCTACCAGTTTTTTCTATGCCACAGAGTTGTGAAATATACAGTGCAGAGAGAATAGTAAACAAATAGTTTGAAGTCTCCCCCAGAGAACATGACACCTAATCGGTGCTCAGTTGTACGTTGTATTGGAAAAGCCTACTGAGAAAGAAATTGGCTGCCTTAAGATGTAGATACCAGAGCCCCCATCCAGTAGAGACTAGAGGAGCATGTGACATTGAAGCCCCAGCCCAGGAACTGGATTAGACAGCAGCCAAGATCTCCTCCAGCCCTGCAATTCCATAACTCATGCAGTACTTGAAGAGGACAAATATGCAGGCCTTTGTTTTCTGTTGGAATACAGGGGCAGGTCAAGGTTCCAAAAAAGCATCACCAAAAGCTTTAAGAAAAACATGTTTTCCAGAGCCTTCTCAGAGGGAGGCAAGGCTGGGCAGGGCACTGGCTTACTGGCATTCTGTCCCGACAGCTTCAGCTCCAGCTCCTGCACCTGCTTGACCAGCAGCGAGATGTGCTGGAGCATGTCCTTGTTCTGCAGCAGAAGCTGGTGCACGCGAGCCTGGGCCTCCAGCCGTGCTGCAGCCTCAGCAGCCAACTGGTCCTTCAGCAAGTGAACCTGCAGAGAGGAGGCAGCGGCAGAGAAGACAGGAGACAGGACGTGAATGCGCATGAGAGCTGCTGGTGGACGACGGGGCCGGAGATGCCCGCCATGTTCAGTTCAAGACGAAGAAGCCCTTCACAGACAGAATGGGCATCTGGGCTTATATCTCTGGAGGAAGAGGAACCAAAAGAAGTTTTCACTGGCCCCGTGAATCTGTGTGTCCCAAGGGAGGGCCAGCATGCGTCACTCAGCTACCACTCTGGGCTTCACAGCAAGGGCCAGAGGTAGGAAAGAGCCATCTACCCCCTGCCTGCCCTCACAGCACTCCATCCTGGCTCTGAGAACTCCTTCAGCATCTAATACAGCACTGCCATGTCAAGGGAGGGACTCTTTTATCATCCTGTCTTTTAAAAAACAAAAACTGATATATTGACCCACTGGTTAAGCAACAGCATCACAACAAACCCCCATATAATCTTTCCTTTCCGCTCCTTGCACCCAAACATAACAAGAAATAGGAAGCACTACATGGGACTTTTTAAATTAGCGGGGTGGTTGTGATAAAGCCTGTCTTTTAATGTCTGCGGGTGTCAGCTGCTTCCCATGACTTTCCTTTCAGTTCCCTTGGCAGGCACCTAGGACCATGATTCGTACCTGGTAGGGATCAAATGTTTGCTGACAGACTCGTAAGAGGGCCTCCTCCAACAAGCCCCAGAGGGCCAAGGTGAACAGTTTACAGCACCCTCAACAATTCACAGCCTTCTCAGGGAAGAGCAGCTGGCAAGGGCACACTCGACATGCTCGGGGCCCAGTGGCATCCACAGCTCTGTTCTTGGAGAATAATCCTCATGTGGAGATAAAACTCAGTGGGAGGAGATGGGGCAATTACATCAGGACTCTGGCTTGAAGAAACTGAGTCCCAAGGCCAATAACAATGTTCACATGTATGTGATTCTTGTGCCAAGTGGATAAAGGGTTCTCCAGGGAGAGGTGCAGCAGGAGGCCCATGAAGAAAGGGAACTAATGAATTTGGTGGCATGGACCAAGGCAGCTTATGGTGAAGAATGTTTTCTTGGACCAAAAGCATGGTGTGGACAAGGACACAGAGCCAGGTGACCCAGTGGGAGCGGTGGAATGAGGATGGAGGAGGAAGATGGGAGTTGGAAACATTAGCTGATTCTCTTGCTCAGAAAACAAATGCTTAAACTTCTGAAGAGGAGTTTGCTCCAAAGAGATTCACATTTTATGGGGGAGTAAAGGACCTTGTCACCTTACAGTCTGGCCAAGTGACCTGCCAGCCCAGTGTCTGCCCCTCCCAGCAACCAGCACTCAGAGAATTATATACACTCTTGGGTGCAGTGGCTCCTTCCCTCTCTGCCCAGATTTGAGGACCTGACCTTCCAATTAGCTCTGCTTTTAACTGTGTGGAGCCACTAATGAGGTTTGCTGTCACTTTCCATTAGTGGCTCCCCAGGGCTGGACCCATCTTTCCTCCAGGGGATGTCGTGTAAGGAATCTAAAGTAAGTCTGTCCTCCCTAAAGCACTGTTAAGGACAGAACTGATATTTTAGTCAAGAAGTCAGCTTCATTTGCTGCCTCATACTAACTGCGAAAAGATCTGGAGATGGGAGAGATCAGGTGTGATGCAGTGAACTATGTGTTTGTTCTTCATCCTGTTTCCTGGCATACAGCTCCCAAAACCCTTAGAATCTCCAGAAAGATAAGAGTGTCTTTTGTATAGCTTATGAGATGTCTCGTGGCTGGGGAACTATAGGTAGCTTCAGGAAGGGGGCTGGTCACAGGAAAGACCAGGCATGATTAGAGTCTTGGGACTTTTCAGATCCACACCCAACCTCTGGGGAAGGGAGAGGGGCTGAAGGTTAAATTGATCACCAATAGCCAATGATTTAATCAATCATACCTACATAATGAAGTCTTTATAAAAACTCAAAAGGACTGGGTTTGGGGAGCTTCCAAGTAGCTGAACACATGAGGGTTCTTGGAAGGTGGTGTGTCCAGAGAGGGCATGGGAGCTCCACGTCCCTTCCCACAACCTTGCCCTGTGCATCTCTTCTATCTAGTGTTCATCGGTATCCCCTGTCATATCCTTTATAACAAACCGGTAAATGTAAGTAAAGTGTTTCCCTGAGTTCTGTGAGCTGCTTTAGCAAATTAGTTGAACATGAGGAGGGGTAGTGGGAGCCCCAGTTTATAGCCAACTGGAGAGAACTGTAGGTGACAACCTATTACCTGCTATTGTCATCTGAAGTTTGGTGGGACTAAGTCCTCAAACTATGGGAGCTGACACCATCTCCAAATAGATAGTGTCAGACTCAAATTGAGCTAAAGGATACCCAGCAGGTGTCAACAGCAGAAGTGCTTGCTTGGTTGGTGTGTGGGGAAAACCCCCAAACCTTTGGTCACAGCAATGTGTTGTGAGTATAGCAGGAAGAAACTGAGTTTGTTTCTTTCTATATCCACTCAACAGGGAATGAAGTGCCAATACTATTTTAATCTGGATGTCAGGTGGTAGGTGGATATTAAGACTTTATCCTCCTTGGAAACTGAGGAACGGAGAAATTTCACCCGGGAGTCCCTGAAATCCATTTGGTTCTGAGGAATATGGCAATTGCTGTGGGAAGCCCACAGACAAGCCCCCAGAGAAGGGTCAGCTTAATCGTCCACCTGCAAGTGCTGTTACTTACTCTAACTCTAAGAGTATCACTGAAAGCAACCTACTGAGCAAATAAAAGTTGTTATTCTTTTTCTATTTTCCTTGCAACCAAACAGAAATGTCAGACAGAAATGTGGAACAAAGTCTTTCAGTGGATGTAAACAAAGAAAGCAGAGGAGTCTGCAGACCACTAACTGGCATCTCTCGGGGGCTCCCTGCACGAGAGCTACAGACTCAGGTTCCTGCATCCCAGTCTGAACATCTCAACAGAACAGGCCATTTGCAAGCACCAGCCCAGGAACTGGAAGGCTGTCAGTGATTATTCCCTAGGCAACTGCAGGTAATTCACTCTCTCTGGACCTCAGCAGCTCCACCTGTCAACCGAGAGGGCTGGCTAGAGGCTCAGACAGTTGATGATGCCATATCCAGGTGGACACAGTGGTTAATAACAGGGTCAATTTGTTAATGGCTCACTGAAGAAAATCCTCAGTTCCCCATTGTGAAGTCAGACAATTAGGATTGAGGACAAAGAGAAGTTCCCTCTTACAGTAGCCAAGGGGTGGGGGGAGTTGGAGGCTTCTTTCGTAGGTGCCCACATTCCAATGGTAGAGTGCCATCAATACCTGAAAGATGACCCTGAATCAAATGCTTCTATCACAAATCCACGGGCACCAAGTGCCAGGAGAAAATGCTCCTCATACCAGATTAGGTTTACCTCTGCCAGTGCAGAGTTACACCATTCCTGGTGTTTTCAAGCCCTGTGAATATGGAAGCACTCGCTGCTGCCACTGCCCAAACCAGCACTAACGAACCCTTCTGCTTCTGCAGCTGTCAAAAGTGGCATTGGGCATAAGGCTCAAACCTCATGCTGCGGCGAATGCCGCAAAAGAACCCAAACCAGGCCACGCTGAGATAAATAGGCCCGGACACTTCTTTTAACTTTGAGGCAAAGTGTTCTGTATCTAACATAGGCTGAACCTGAAGCACTGAAATGCGACAGCGGTATTTACAGTCCTGGTCTGGGCAGTCCACAACAGCTCTCTGTGCTCTGTTTCCCTGTTCATACAACAGGAGCCGAGAGCACCACCTCCTCCCCAACAGACAGGATATTTATTTGTATTTCACATGCTTTTCTTTCAAAGAATTAAACACCTTTTGGGAAAGTAGACCATATTAATCACTGGAAAGGTAAGAGCTTCCTCTTTCCAGAGCTGCGTCATCTTTGGCAATGACTACTGCAGTCACAGACTAAGTCAGTGAGGTGGCACGCAGTGATGTGGCACTAAGGCCACACGTGGAATGCCAGTGCTCAGAGGCCCAGCTCTGCACTCTGGCCACAGCATGAAATGCATAAGTTCAGCTCTGCACCCTCTAGCTCTATACCACTCCCCACAACTCTGGCACCCACCCTCAACCTACCCAGCAACACCAGACCATTGACCCACTCACTCTCCAGCCTACTTGCCTGGACTCCAGCTCCTCCATCAGAAGTGGGGGCAGGGCCAGGCTGGAGTTAGGGAGCAGCAGGCACATGGAAATGGCAGTGGAGAGAACCAGAGCAATTTGCCCCCCCCCACACACGGGACACACAAGCAGAGGCAGGCGGCTGTCTCGGCATGCACACAGCAGGGACTTGGGCAGTGCACACCAGAGTGCTGGGGACTGGGAGAAGCCACAAGGACAGATGCTAAATCTAGGGCCTGGGGTGGGGATGCAGAGTTTTATTTAGCACTATTCCATTAACTGACTACAGCACACACAATCGTGAAGCATAAATAACCAACTCCTTGTTCCTGAACAAGCAGAAGTGGCAGCAGATAGAGAAGGAATCTTTAAATAGCAATACTGAGCTGCACTAACATTTTCCTCACGAGCTAGGCCAGGAATTGGCAAACTGTGATGAGACCTGGCCTACTTGACTGCTGCCAGCCAGCCAGTGCCCAGATCAAGTCTGGAGCTACGCAAGCCCACCCAGCAGCCATGCAGGTGCCAGCTACATCCCAGCTTGGATTCAAGGCTTGGCTATACTCTCATTCACACCCTTGAACTTCTGGTCCATCTATAAGCAGGAAGCTAGTGCAGCCAGGCAACCCGCATGCTGGGTCAGGAGAGTGGCAGAGGAACCTGGGTATTCACTATTTACACACTAAGGTCTAACTAATCCAGAAATACATAAGAGTTGGTTGGATACCACCTTTGCCCATGTACCTTTAAGGCCATGGCACGCCCCTTCTAGACCAGCTCTGAACCAATTTGGGGTGAACTGGGAGAGGTCTTGAGGTCCAAATCAGAGCACTGTGAAGGAGACCTAAGCCTGGTCCCCATGGCAACAGAAGAGCCAGACTGGTCTATGAGAGGAAATGGGAGGAGGGGGATATAAATATTGCAACAAGTGGCCCCAAGAGTACACCTGTCTGCAAGAAACTGCCTTAGATTTTTATCCAGGAACCAATAGGAAAATTTGGATGCTCCCAGAGAAAAGGAAAATGTGTTCCCACCTGAAATGCTGAGGCCACACACTTTTACTCATCGGCATTTTGGGGACGGCTTGTAGTTTAAAAAAGAAAGACAGAAACCTTGTAGTTTGGTGGCGATAGAGTCTGACAGAACAAGTAAAAGCTGACATCATGCTGAAAAACGAAATCATCCCCACCCCACTTGTGCAGAGAGACCAAGCATGCTAGATGTGGTCTATTTCCAATGTGTGAAAGATGCCAAGGAAAACTATTAACCCAGCTACATCTCTTACATAATTGATTTTACCCGAGGATATGGATACTAATAGAAAGCCCTTGGATTAAACACTACAAAGAGAGTGGAAGAAAGAGGAGTGTGCAGGGCTGCGAAACCTCTGACCGAAGGGCCGTTTAGGACTGACTCCATCTGCAGGACAGGGGACCAGAAGTCCAGCCGGTACGATACCCCTCCTGTGGGCAGCAAAAGCAAGACGCAAACAGAAAGGAGGTGGTCAGAGACGGACTGATGGGAATGGCAGAGAGAGGTAGAGAAGTATGTTCAAGAAGCTATCAGATGACCTCAAGGTCTTGTCCCACCTAAAGATTTTAGAAGTCTACAACTCTACTCAAAGTCATCTCATCAATGTGGGACACGGATACCCCACAGTGGCCTTTCAATCATGTCACTGCTTGTACGAGATGACTTTGAGTCAAGCAGGACACTGTCAACTATATTCAACAGATTGCAAATGAGTGAGAGGCTGAGGGTGCCCAGCCTGTGGAAGTGGCTGGAACTGAGAAAGGCTCAGAAGCAAATCCTGAATACTACACTCCTCCCTTCCCCTAGAGTCACTGTATTCTAGGCGAGAGGCCATTAAAATAGGGCCAGGGCAGGAATGCCCTGTTGAAACAGATGCTCGATTCTGTACCAGAAAACCACTCTTAGGGTTTCATCCGGACTCTGGTAGATCCACAGTAAGTTACAGGTCTTGCTGCTTTGTGCACTGTTTCCTTCCACCGCCACAACACGCTCGTTGTGTAGATTATAAACATGCAAAAAGTTTCTCTTTAATGACTTCAAATTCAAATGCTTCTCTGATAATATGAATATGCATCAAGCCCACTCTTAGATAAATAATAATTACTTGGCAATTGATACGCTGAAAGAGAAAAGTTTTATGCTTGGACAATGGATTTGTATTCAGTGGGAAACTTTTAGAAATGATGTGACGAGGGAACAGCCCCCGGTGCAGGAGTGCTCGGGCTTTGTGCTCCCGCCAGGGAGGAGGGATTCCCAGACTGCCACGCCATCACTAACTGCAGGAGAGGAATTTTTTTTTTATTTTACAAAGAGAAATGATTTTTTTCCTCCAAATATAAGATGACATTATGACATTCCCTCCTTTCTGTTGCTGTTTTGGAAACACCTGCAAATCCTCCTAGCATTACCACACATCGTTTTGTTTCACCAAAAGGCCCCAATAACTTGAGAGCGGAGTCCCCCTGATTCCAGTCTACTGAGACAGTGTCACAAGAAGGTCCTTCCAAGACCCAAGTCACAGCAGATCCCATATGCCTAGGCTGCTGGACACTTCCTCCAGGTGTACACTCGGAAGGACAGCTCTGCCTGGGGGATGCACCCCACCCAAGAGCCAGGAGAAGACTAAGCAGAAGATACAACAGGGATCAAGAAGCACTCCCTGGAGAGATCTGCTCCCTGCCATTCTAGAATGCAGAAAACCTGCATTCATCAGTCTGGTCAAGCAGATGCAGAACACCGTTGCACAGAGCTGCCTTTCCGCACCCCCCAGCAACCCTCCCCAACTGACTGCCCCACTCTCCTAATTATCTTCATCCACCCATCAGGCCTGGCCCTTACCTCAGGATTCACCTTTAAAAGGTATGAATGAACATGTCTTCAACATTCCCTGATTGCCCATGGCAGAGATGAAGCTCAGACTTCCAGCTAAGTTCCAAGGAAGATGCGGACTACAGTGTCTTCCACAGAAAGCAAATGAGAAGAACCCTTGCTAAAAGCAGCAAGGGAGGTCAGCTCACCCATCCCCTACAAAGCAGCAGTAGCCCAGCAAGTCTTTGGGGTGCAAACACTACCTTGATCCTGAGATCTAAGCCAATTCTTCTCATTATGGCTCAAAATAATATACCTACATTCCTATAAGATAAATCCCATTATAATGAAATCCAAGGCCAGTAATGTATCAAATACTGCCTGGAATAAGTAGATCACTAAATAGAGGCTTGGAAATCTGTTATGGACAAGGAAGTTGGGATGCCAGGGTAGCAGTCTTTGCAAGGGTGTTTGGCACAAATTCATACATTAAGTGGTTTTCAGAGTGGTATCACAAACTCACACCTGTCCTAACTCTGAAGGCATCTTTTCCCACCCGGAACACCAGGAAAAATAAGGCAGGAAGGGAAGGGTGGAATCGTGTGCATCTTTTTCCTTGCTAAGTTCAAGTCATTAACCAACAACATCCAGCCAAGCCAGCCAAGCCAGCCAAGCCCAGCTCAGAGCGGGGGATACGTAGGAAACCAAAATGTGCCTTTCCATTTCAACCACGTCCCCCTCCCACCTCCCCCACTCCCCCAGAAGCGATGACCCAGTAGCATGAGCGATTCCTTATGGCTCCCTAGATTTTACACCTGCCCTGAGCCCCTTGCTAGGGAAGGCGCGTCAAGCCCATGAGAGTGGAGCCTGCGAAGTAGGGAGGAGGCTGAGGAGAACCTGGGCCACAGCCACTTGTGTCTGCTGCTGCTGCTGCTGGAGGAGCTGCTGGAGGAGCTGCATCTGGTGGTGAGTGGACAGTGGCGTCCCCGTGTCCAAGCCTGGTGGCTTTGAGGATGAAGAGGGCAGCAGCATCCGGGGCGAGGCTGTGAGCATGGGCTCCTGGGGGTGCGGCGGAACCTGAAGGAGAAGAGAAGACAGAACACAGCATGTGGACAGGAGCCTTTTTAGGACCCCCTTCTCTATTATACACGTGGCATGTACTTGGGAGGACCGAAACGGCAGATGACAACGCGGCGTCTCCAGTGGAAACGGGAATGGGGCTCCAGGGTGTAACTGCCTGGGTCGGGACCATCCAGCCAGAAAATCTTATTTGGACACCTCAGTAACTGCTCTGAGGTGATGGGAGACAGACAGCTGATACCACCTCATCCAGTTATACCCTATTGTTGAGTTACTTGAGGTCTAGACTCAGAAGAGCCTATTTCTACAAAACATGGCTACCGACCACCCACTCTCAGAACAGGAGGAGGTGGCTCCAACCCTTCAGGGTCTGACAGGCTCATGAGTGGAGCGCTAGAGGAAGGACATGTGAGGGGGCTGCCCCAGCCCCACGGCCCCCTCTCCAGTGACCTGGCGGCCTGCAGGAACCACAGCCACCAGGGAAAAGAGTTTGGACAGTGATCTGGAGAGATTCTCTATTAGATGGAAGCGGTTTCTGTCCCCTTGCCTCCTGTCTCCCTCTCCTGTACACACTTTTACCAAGACGGCTGCTGTGATTCACAGAATTCAACAGCAGGGAGAGACGTTCTGTTTCTGGCAATTCCACTGCCCATCCTTCGCGCATGCAAGAGGAAGGCCCCCAGTAATAGAGGGCTCTTGCCACTTGCAGAGGACAAATTGGACACTGAGGAGAATGTCAGGCAGACAGAACCGAGTTGCCCTCCAAACTACACAGATTCCTCCTCTGATGAACTGGCCTGACAATCTGCATCCGGGATGAGACATATGGACCATGAGGACACTGAGGTGCTCGGGATGCAGTGAAATGGCTGGGAACCTACGGGTAGAGCCATCGGTTGGTAATTTTCCTTCTGGGTTTGCTTTGTTTCAGAAATTTAGTTTTGTCTTCAGGTCGGAATGTGGTCAAGTTCTTAGTTTTCATCTAGATCACATTAGGAACTCCTAGAGGTCTCAGTCATCTCACCTACGAGATGTTAGGCTGGAGTTCATGATGACTAAGGAGGTCTCTCCATTTCTAATGTCCAGTGGTCCAGTTTCCAGACCCCACAGTGCTGTGATGTATCATGGCACACAATCACTAGCTGCAGGCGGAGAGGCCCAGACTGACTGTTCCATCAGCTAAGCCACAGGGGACTGTGTGTGAGCATCCAGGCTGGGCCTGGCACAAATGCTGTGCAGGGATGAGATGTCATTAAGGGGAGAGGGTGCCAGGAAGAAAAAGAAGGTCGTGTATTGGTGGGATTCAGGGGGGAAGGCCCACTAGGAGTGAGCTCTGCAGCACCGTGGCACGCAGCTGCACCTCGTGTCGACACAGGGCCAGTGAGGTGTGTTCTGGCAGCACCCCCTGCTGTGGAGCACCTCACTCAAAAGCTGAGCCAGCAGGTGACTGATGACCCGAGGACACACGTGTGCAGGTCATCTGGATGGGCCACCCTCTTCCTACCTTGGAGCCCATCTGGGAGCCTCCTTCCTTCCCTACAGCGTCCAGGTCGGTCACACCTCGGCTGAATTCCAGGACATCGTTCCCTGGGAGCGGGCCCTCCACCGCATCGATGTCAGTCTCCTCCGCAGTGGCGGTGGAGGCCCTCTCTGCTCCAGTGAGCTGGCGGCCTGCAGAGACAACAGAGGAGTCAGGGACGGGAACAGGGACACCAAGAACAACGTCCTCCTAACACTTTAGCTGTCAGGTATGTCAAGCCTAGGGACACCACTGGCTTCATAACATTTTCACCTATCTTTTCACTCAAGTACATTCCAGATCATTAAGATGTTTCCATCTTAATATCTTTTTAAAGTCTAGAAACAAAAGGAACATCTCCTCAAGGCTGGATGTGACAGCTTTGCCAGGTGGGCACGTTTATACTGACAGGGTGTGGGGACGCTGGAAGAACAGGGTGATGTTTATCCCCACCTCGTCCTAGCTCAGGAACAGAAGCAGCCAGAGGAGAAAGCCCTGCACCGGGAGCCCAGAGAGGAGGAGACTTGCCCTGGCCAGGCCCTAAAGAGCTGTCGGATGAGGAGCCAGTCGCCTCACTCCCTGGGCCCCCCTCTCTCCAATATAAAACTCAGGCTCAGTTAGGCGGACAGGCAGGGTTCCATGGCTGAGGAATAAGGGCAGGGAGAGGGGAGGCCCCATCTTAACCTGGTGTCAGTCTCCGGCCTTTGGAGCCCGACTTGATCCTCCTGCCAAGAGGAGGCTGCAGGAGGCATTAGGGGGAGGGGGGCGTTGCTTTTCCACACCTTCCTCATCTAATTTTCTGCTTCCCACTTTCCTTCCTCTCCACTGAAGACAATGACCACACCTGCAATCGCATGCACAGCATATGGCTTAACACCAACGTGTGAAGGTCCTACTATTTCTTATTTTTCTTCCTTTCCGATCCTGTTTCTCGGACTCCATAAAAACACGTTATAATTCCTGGGCATTTCATAGGAAATGCTTTCTTTCTTTACATTTGGGATCAGGTTCATCACTACTGTCTTCAAATAAAATTTCTTGTAAGTTTTCAGAGACCAAGCCCCGACTGTAAAAGAGGGCAGGCAGGTGTCAGCAGGAGACAGAAAGCAGGTGCCCTAACCCGAGCTCGCCCAGGCAGCCAGCCTCAGTCCTCTGAGTGGCTGCCTCGTAGAACACATTGTTCTGAGAAGTTTTCCTGGGCAAACCCATACAAGTCAACTAGCCTGGTATTTAAAAAGTAAACAATATGCTTGGTTTTCCCCGCTGGCTGCTCCAGGAGTTGCGGAGATAGCCTGCTGAGGGGCTGCAAAGCTGCTTAACAGAAGGATGGTCCTGGCTATGGCCTGGGGGGCAGCTCCTCCGCCCCCTTGTACACCAGCAGGCAGGGAGCACAGGGAGCAGCCGCCTTTCACCACAGCCCTGCACCCAGAAGCGACTTTCTTGAGGACTGGGGGGGTTAGCCTGAGAGACACAGGGGTTAATGGATAACCTGTGGCTGGTTTCTGGTAGGTGAGTGGTGCTGGGAACTAAGTGTCTGGGTCTTTATATCTGTGCAGGAATAAACAGGGAGAAATTTCCAGCAGCCCTCAGGGGGAGCTGGGCTCCTGCAGTGCTGTGTACTTAGCACATGGTGTCGGAGGCTCCTGACCATCCATCTTCCCTCCTAGACCCGAGGCCATGGCTGTGTCTCACTTGTCTGTCTCCCAAGGATCTGGCACGGAGAATGCGTCCCATAAATACTGCCGAAGGGAATGGTGCTGAGACAGGGTAGCAAAACAGGGGCTCTAGGAGGATGCTCCCTATCCAACCCCCCATCCCTGGAGATCCTAATAACGAGGACTTAGAAGCCCCAGATACAGATGGTGTGGCTATCCCCTGCCAGAAGCTCAGGTGGAATGAGAAAACCTCTCACGTTCTAGCTCTGCTTTTGGTGGAATCATAAAAACACAAACTGCTCAGCTATTCTGTACTAGTGGAGTTCCTGAATTAAAGCTGAGGTAACTTGATCACAAACCACAAGACTGCTTTCTGAGAGCCTTCCTGCCACGCAGTGGGTGCTTAGATGATCGCAGCCGGAGTCTTGTCAAGTTAATGTAGCTAATGGGCACAGGCCAGTATAGGAACAGATCTGTCAGAAGTGGGAAGTGTGGAGCTGAGACAGGCAGGAAGGACACGCTGGACAGAGCTAGAATCCTCGTGTGTGCCTGTCAGCACGTCACATGAGACAGGACCTGGAGCAGGGACTCTCACAGCTAATGGCCTTCAGGTCCTATCAGACAAGAGAGGAAATCTTGTATCTGCAACTGTCTTGGCACTGTGAAGCCCAAAAAACAAAAAATGGCATAAAAAACCTTCTGGCAATTCCATGAAACTCATGGGCTGGGGCATTGTAGCTTCCAAATTGTAACAGAAGTAAGACCAAGACAGGGGTAGGGCCAGTGTTGCTTTCCCAACTGCTTCATTAAACTATTTCTATCTGATACGTTACACAGTAACCAGAAGCCATTAGACTTATGCTTATTTCATTCATTTATTCAAATAAGCATTTATTAAGTACCTTATATATGAGAAATCTACAGGACACTGAGCATAAGGATGAATAAGCAAAACCTGTCTCTTTGATGCTTCTCCGGCATGACAGGAAACAGACACACAGCTCGGCACCGGTGGGGGAGCCATCCAAGGTGCGGGACCACTGAAGAGGAATGGCTAACTCGGGTGGGGTTAAAGTGGCCTGTGTAGAGGAGAAGACACGTGGAGGAGGAGTCCCAGCTAAGGCAGGGGCAGACGTGGGCAGGTGAGGTGCAGGGCAGGGCCAGGGAAGCATTCGAGGCAGAGGGCAAGGCAGGCACACAGGCGCGGAAACCCCCACGTGTCGGGGCACTGCACATGGCTCTGCAGGGAGGGGCCTGACCAGGGAGGCCCGAGACTTTACCCTGAAGACTGAAAATCGATAATACCAAAAGATTTTCATTCCGTAAAATTTCACCCTACAGATAGTGTGGAGGACAGATCCAGAAGGGACGAATCAGTAACCTACAAGATACACATGAGGGCGTGAGCTAAGAGAATGGCAGTAACACAGAGGGAAGGGAACAGCTCTGAAGGATCTTCAGGGACAGAAATCACAGCCCTTGCTTATCTGTGGCACAAAGGGGTGGGGACATGTGTAGGAGGAGTTCTAAAATTTCTGATTTAGGAGACAGTGGAGACTGGCATCCAATAGAAAAATCCAGGGGGAGCAGGATGATGGGTATGTGGATAAGTTCAGTTCAGTTTTAAACCTGTGGAAACTGTAAGAGTCTGTAGGAGTAAAGTGGAATATCCATTAGGCTGTTAGGTGTGTTACGGACTGAATGTTGTGTTCCCTCAAAATTCCTATGTTGAAGCCCTAACCCCCAGTGTGATAGGATTTGGATAGGGCACCTTTGGGAGGTAATTAGCGCAGGAGGGTGCAGCCTTCCTGATGGGATTAGTGGCCTTAAAAGAGGAGACATGAGAGATCTCCCTCTTTCCACCATGAGAGGACACAGCCAGAAGGCAGTTGTCTGCAAGTCAGGAAGAGAGTCCTCACCGGGAACCAAATTGACTAATACCTTGATCTTGGACTTCTCAGCCTCCAGAACTGTGAGAAATAAATGTCTGTTGCTTATGCCACCCAGTCTATTGTATTTTAGTACGGCAGCCCAGTAGACTAATACAGTACATGAACAGTAAGTTCAGGAAAAAGGTCTGGCCTAAAGATAAATGTTATAGTTGAAATCATAGGAAGTCATAAAAAAACACCAGGGAGCGAGTCCAGGAGAAATTCCAGCACTTAAGAGGTAGGAGCCCACAAAGGATGTTGAAAAGCAGCTGGCAGGGCCACAACGGAGAGTGCAGGGTGGGAGTGCCCCAGGAGCTGTGGAGGGTGAGAACTTTGTTCCCAGGGGGGAGAGAAAGGGTGGCCCTTCAGTGACCCTCACTGGTAGTTTCTGGAAGGGCTGGCAGGGCAGCAGACGTCTGATCACTGGAGGCGGGAGAGCTGATGGCAAGCGTGGGGAGAAAATAAGGAAGTAGACAGTGAGTACAGCCAAGTCCTGCAAAAAGCTTGGCTGCCATGGAAAGGAGAGAGATAAGGTCTTAGGCAGAGGGGAGACACAAGGACACAGTTTGCTCTTGTTTTGTTTTTAAGATAGGAAAGACTTGACCTTATCTATCTGCACTGGGGACAATGTTAACATGTCAGCATAGCAGAAGATTTCAGTGAAGACTCAGGAGTGTGAGACAACTGACCAAAGTTCTGGAAGAGGCGAGGTGGGGGTGGAGTGCAGAGGCAGGTGAAAGGGTTAATCTTGGACAAGAGAAAGCCACTGCCCACTGAGACAGAAGCTGGGAGAAGCCAGGCTGCTGAATGGTGAAGCAGCCTGGCCAGGCATGGGCAACAGGAGTCTGGATCCAATCTGTGGACGGCAGTTTTCACCAGTGCTGTTCAACGTCACAGGACTAAAATGACTAGTCCTATGTTTTAATGCAGAATTGGGGTTTTGCCAGGCATTAGTACAGACAGAAGAATAAGGGGTTACGAGCTTAGTACAAAAGTGCTTGAAATGGCTATTTTTTTGCCTTGAAACTGCAATAGTAACTTTAAAAGTAAATAGCACTTACTATGCTCCAAGCACTACACTAGTTTAAGGGTTTTACAAGTAGGGTTTGAATATCCCTTACCCAAAATGCTTGGGACCAGAAGTGTTTCAGATTTTGGATTTTTGAATATCTGCTTATACGTAACATCTCGGGGATGGAACCCAAGTCTAAACACAAAATTCATTTATGTTTTATATGTATCTTATATAGCTTGAAGGTAATTTTATAAGATAAATATATATATATATAAATAATTTTGTGCATGAAGCAAAGTTTGTGTATATTGAACCATCAGAGAGCAAAGGTATCAGGTGGGGAATTTTTCCTGTTGCATCATATTGGTGCTCAAACAGTTTCAGATCTTGGAACATTTCAGATTTTGTATTTTCAGATTAGGGATGCTCAACCTGTGTTAACTCATTTATCATCATCACCACCCTGAGAGGTGGTTACCAGGAGTGTGTGGGTATGGAAATGGGGAGATGTAGGTCAAAGGATACAAAGTTGCAGATATACAAGATGAATAAGTCTGGATCTCTAACATATAACATGAGGACCCTCATTAATAATGCTGTATTGTATTCACGATTTTTCCTAAGAGATTAGATTTTAGGTGCTTTTGCCACATTAAAAAAAGTTTTATTTTTAAGAAGTTCCATTCTACCATGTCACACGTTGGATTGCCTGCAGCCTTAGGAGGAGGGTCGCCTCGAAGGGAACAGGATCTCTCCCAGGAAACCCTCTCCAGGAGTCACAGAAACAACACAGGGCACAGCAAGGCAAGCTGAACAGCAGTAGTGGCCCCTCCTGGCTCTAAGCTCCAGGGACTGGCCAAGGGCAGCTGCTGCCAAAAGATACAAAAGATAAATCTCCCCCCAGGGTAGGGAACGGTAGAAAGAACAGAGGAGGAAAGAAAGGGTGGCACAAAGAGGGAAAGAGAGAGGAGGTGCACACAATGAAAGTGACTATCATTAAAAGCACCACTGAAACCCAGTAGGGAAAGCACTGACCAGACGTCAAAAAAGACAGCAAAGCCTCCGTACTTTCCAATTCCTCAAGAGTAGACCAGTTCCCTCTGCACAATAAAGAACCTGCCAACACATCAGGTGAGGCAGCTCCACTGGAAAGATAAACATTACATTAAATGAAAAGTTCCCAAACATGGAAAGCGAGATTCCTATAAAAACCATCAACCAAAAGTTCTACTCTGGACCCTCAAGGTGCCCCATTACAGATAACAATCCTAGCAGAGTCAATAAATCCTTCTAGGGAAAGCAGTTACAGAAAGAAGAAACACATTCCTAGCAGTTTATAGATAGTAAAAAAATGAGCAGGGCTTGCAAAGGAGGTGCCTATGGAGCTGGGCAGTGGAGCAGCCTTCCCTGGTAAGAAAGTTTCCAGTCTGGGATCCAAATGCTCACACTCAAGGAACGTTCAGCTCCATGGCCACGGCACCACACTGCAGCCAGAGGGCGCCCGACTCATCGTTTAACTTGGACCTGTCATAAAATCTTGGTACTTAGACGTCTTGCCTACCTCCCTCACTGGACAGATGAGGTCGTGTGGTCTGGAGTCAGCACTGGACAACTCGCTAAGTGGCTCACTCTTACTGGGGGCGTTTTATATCCTAGGCACTGCCGAGTTACATACACTCTCTCACAACACTGGACAGATGAGAAAAGATCCAGGGAGAATGTGAAATTTGCAGAGGATAGAGGTAGAGTTGGGATTCAAGTCCCGTCAGTCTGGTGCCAGAACCCAAGCCCTTAGAGTCGCTTGTCTAGCCCACCAGTCTGGCCCACGCCGCGCTGCCTCTTCACTTTCATGACGGTTTATTCCACGTAGCAACTGGGCTGGGCCACAAGGGCACCAGTACCCCAGACAGTTGGTCAAACATTATTCTAGATGCTGAAGGTATTTTTAAAATGAGATTAACATTTAAATCAGTGGACTTTAAGTCAAACAGATAACCCTGCATAATGCAGATAGACCTCATCCAATCACTGAAGGCCTTAACACAACCAGGACTGACCCACCTGGAGGAAGAGGGAGTTATGCCAACAGACAGCCTTTTGACTCACTGAAACCCTTCCCTGCAGCTCCAGCCTGTTGGCCTATCTTGCAAATTTTGGATTTACTAATCTTCCACAACTACGTGAGCCAATTATTTAAAATCAACCCCTCTCTCTCTTTTTCTCTCACTGTCTCTCTCTCCATATATATCCCTAACACAATTTCTATCACCCCACAGGCTGTATCCTCATTTACATGAGGAGGGGAGAGCCCCATGGCCTCTTCTCTGCTGGGATGCCAATATGGTTTACAGAGAGCACACCCAACCCATACCTGACCCCCTGGAAGAGACACACTCGGTGCTCTCTTTGACATCTTAAACCTTAAAGAAACTCTGCTGGCCCCGACAGGTTTTCCTAAAATGGACCCAGATGTTTCTACATGTAGATTATCAATTATATTCTCCTTAGGGAGAGTGGTATATGGAAGACACCAGGCAGCTGAGGTTTCACGTACATTAATATGATTTGGGAAAATTGTCTCCAAAAGGGTAACAAAAAGGAACAGTAAACAAGCTGGTAGGCTCACTATTTCAGCGCTGACCATCTATTATTATAGCCAAAGCATGTGACTATGCTGGGCTCCACCTGTAGCCGTGGTCACCGTCGCTACCATCTCATCAATACTCTGCTCAGCCTTCTGGTCTCACCTCAATTCTACCTACTCTCCCATCCCAAATGTCAGCATTCCTTACTAAGGGGGCTGTTTAAAAGCCACTCCCTGTTGAAATCTCTACTGGATCTCCATGTTCATTTTGGCCTAGAATAAGCATTTAATAATTGGTTGTTGACAAGGACTAAAACACACGCACTCCTTAGCCATACTCACTGACTGTTTATTCAACAAGTATTTATTGTGCTAGGAAGTCCCCACCCTCCCAGAGCTCGCATGCCACTGAGGATTCAGGACACTACACTATATGTCTGGTACAGAGTGGGATAAATGTTAATATTAACAGCGTCAGCTAAGAGTGAAGAGAACATAGGAACCCATGGGGGAAAAAAGTATTTAAATTATGTGGAAGGGGAAGGGAAGAGAACGAGAGAGTGGGAGCTGGAAGCTGGGCCTCCCAGAAGACACAATGCCAGGCCTGAAGGATGAGTAGGACGCCTGCATGGAGGTGAACACAAGGACCCTTGGCAGAGGGAACAGCATTGTCAGTGGCCGGAAGGTACATGTTACCGTATACCTGGGGCAGGAAGGAACTCAGGGTACAAGGGCTGAAAGAAAAGGTTAGGAAGTGATCCCTATGGAACCCCCACTGACTCCCCAGAGAGAATCCTCCACAGTGTCCCAGCAAATCACATCAACCCGCCCCACCCAGCAGACCACTGCAGGGGCTGGAGGTGGAAGAAGGGGGTAGCTCCCCCTGCAAGTGGGAAATAAAATCTGCCCCTCGGTGTTGTCTACATGAAATGCTATCCACGCAGTTGTTCTCTCTAAAAGCCCAAACCATGTAATTCTGATCTCTCTGGCCAGCACCTGAGGCAGGTTCTGATTAGGCACTTGGAGATTAGACCAAGCTCCTCAGACAGAAGTCCTGGGATAATAACCGTGTTCAGGCACTCAGGCTCTGGCACCCTCCCCGTGCCCAACCCCTTTCACTCCAAGAGTTAAGTGGCTTCACCTGAGACAATGCTCTTTCCTTTTTGGTTAGAATTTCTGTGTAGACATGGATACTGGCTGCCACTGTGACTGTGGGTTTCTATGGAACCAGAGGGAATCACTTTACTTCTCCCTTGGCTTGCTCGCTTTTATTAAATGGTGGCACTCTGTCACTAATGCAAGCACCTCAGTGATCTTGATTCACTGAGATGAAAATAATGTGGTTTTTAAAATTTATGACTAATATATATCCAAAGTACAAAGGTTAGAAAAGTATAGTGAAAAGTAAATCTTCCTGCACTCCGGCCACTCAGTTCCCTTTCCCAGAATGAACCACAGTTACCAGTTTCTTGTGTACTATCCTGGAGATATTCTATGCATAATAAACATGGGGGAGGGTGTGCATGCGTGTGCACACATAAATACCTACATATACACACACATTTATATCTTTATTTTTAATATAATGGGTAGCCCATCATATCTAGTTCTAAATCTTGATTTTTTAAAAAATAAACAAAATATCTCAAAGATGGCTTTATATCAGTTCAAGAACCTACTCATTCTTAATGGTTGTGCAATATTCCATTATTTGTACTATAATTTATTTAAAAGTCCCCTCTTACCATTTCTAATCCTTTGGTTTTACAACAATTCTTTGCTACAAACCTTATATACGCATCATTTAACCCATGCATGGGTCTACCCTTAGGATAAATTCTTAGAAGGGAATTTGAGAGTAATTTGGGGGTAAAAGGCATGCGAATTTTCAAATTTAATAATGATTTCCACGTTGTTTGCCATAGGGATTCTACCTCTAAACCATACACTAAATTAGCACACACCTGGGTCTATATCGGAGTTTCTATTCTGATCCATGCTGGCACTCATTCTAGCATCAATTCTACCTACTGTAAGTACAATTTCACCTATTATAGCTTTATCATGTTTTTATTTCCAGAAAGCCACTCTTCTGTTTTCACTCATCTTTTCCAGAATTTTTTTCTATTCTTGCTTTTTGAAAAAAAAAGTTTACATATTTACTTTAAAATAATAGCTAACATGCATTTAGTGTTTGCTATGTTCCAAGCACCAGACTCAGCATTTTAAATGTATCAGCTCACCTAATTATGACAATAATTCTATGAGGTAGACATTACCATTATTCTCATTTTTCAGAAGAGGAAACTAAGGCACAGAGAAGTTATAGAACTTGCTCAAGATCACACAGCCAGTGACTGGTGCAGCTAGGCTGCAAAGCAAGAGTCTGTTCTTCCACCCACTTTGCAAAACTCATTTGCAGAATGAGATTTATTTTGTTGTTTTTGAGTTGGGTGCTTAATTGATTTGACTTTCATTATTTGTCATCTATTAACATAAATAATTGAACTTTTGGATTTTCCTCTGAGCCCTGTTTTCGCTGTGTCCAGTAAGTTTTGAATACTATATCTTACCACAGTGCCTCCTCTGCTGTTAGAAATCTGTATTGTTGTGTTAAATTTATAGATCAACAAAGGGAAAATTAACATTTCTATGACGTTGAGGTTTCCCATCCAAGAACAGGGTGTGCCTTTCCATTTGTTTAAGATTTTTTCACATAAAACATTCTCATTTTTATTGTGATTATTTGTAAATATCTTTCTAAATTGTTATTTTAATAATTTTTTTTCTTCCACTATGACTTCTAACCAGCTGTTGCTGGAATATATGAAAACCACAGATACCTGTAGGTGATATTGGGCCTTCCCTTTTTAGCTGAATTCTATTTTTTCTACTAGTTTTCAGTTTATTTTCTTGAGTTTCACACATTAAAAATTAACATAACTATTAATTTTTACCTGTTCTTTTTCTTGCTCATACTTCTTTTGTATTTATTGTTAAACAATAGAGATAAAAGACATCCTTGTCTCACTCCTGACTTTTAATGAGACTTGAAAATTGGGGATATTGAAATCCTGTTCACATTGAGGGCTTACAGAACTACAGAAGTTAGAAATGGGAAAAAACCAAACTATTTAGGTAACTGTATTCTTTCTAATGTGTTTTATGGTAGTGTTTTTTACTGAAATTTTCTTTGAAGTCAGATTGGGTAGCATAGCAGCTCTACCTTCAGAAAGTGTTCTCTGATATACAGCTTTTAAATGCTTCCTCATTTAATAATTTAAACATCTTTAATTTATTAGAAAAGTAACAACACATAGTCCTTAAAGAAAATTTGGAATCTAGAGAGAAACAGAAAAAAAATGTTTTGTAAGTGAATTAATACTAGCCTGGGCTTGGGGGAGCCCACAGTGTGTGTGTGCGCCCCTCCATCTGCATCGCAGCCACCACGGAGCCTACCTGGGTCCCCTGAGCTGTTGCTGTTCCTCTCACTTTCCCCATCTTCCTGGCCATCTGCGTTCTGCTGCGTATGCTGCAGGCTCAGCTTGTGGCAGACCTCGAAGGCCTGCCCCACCGTCCGGACGATTCTCATAGCTTGGCTCTGGGAAGGAGAGAGGAGAAGAGTGAAGGACGTGGAGACTCTACGAGGACACAAGACGGGTCGGGATGGGTGAGGCTGTGCGAGGAGCATGGGGACAGACACCCACAAAGCCAGCAAAGGAAAGAGGTGGAAAATCCTAAGGCTGTTCAGATGTGTCAATACTGTACTCACAAACAAGAATATGAAGACATTTTCCTCTCCTGAAATACTCCAGAAAATAGAAACTGTTACCACAGTTCTGAAATGGTCAGTCAATGGAAAGGACAGATAGCAAATACACCAACTCTGGACTCAGCCCCAATTCCTCCCTCCCGAGTGTAACAAAGGAGTTAATATGCTTCAGAGTCTTTTGTCAACCATTATCAAATGTTCAGTGGGGTCCATCAAACCAAAAGGAACTCAGCCACCTTTTTATTTTTTATTTTTTTGCTGCTAACACATGTTAGGTTTCCCTGGAGCTCCTGCAGTCCCAGGGCTGTGGTGACATGGGGATTGGAAGCCATGGCCTAAACAGCAAGACCAACTGGATCTCAGTATCCAAGGCCCCCGGAACCCCACAAGCAGCCAACTAAACCTAAGGTGAGCCTTTCCAGGTCTAACTCCAAAAGCGTCAGTCTTTTGAGTCTGTTCTGTGCCTTCTTCCTTTTGTTTTGCTATTTAACCTCTTCCTTTAAGAGCCCAAGATGAAAGCCCGACCCTAGCTCCCAGAACTCCACCACTTAACCGGGAGAGGAGAGGGAGGTCAAAGCAGCCTGTTGCTGTGCAGAGCCTTGAGCAACCCGAGCAGGCTGGGAGGAAGGATCATATGCACGGTCCCAAAGGTGGATAACTGATCATAACTTGATGATCAGTCAGCTTTTTGCTTTCTTTCAAGGATAAAAATGAGTAAAATGTGAAACAGTTTTAGAGCTCAGGCGCCTCAAGCATCCCACCACCACAGGCTGTAGTTTATATAATCTAATTGTGACTGTCACCCTGTACTCAAGGCTAACATTAATCATGTTTTAGACGGTCTGACTTCAGGTCAGCCATGACCACCTCGTGACACCATAGAAGTCCATCGATCACATTCAAAACCCCCAAAGTCACGTCAGCAGTCAAGCAGAGCTTCTCGTCTGCATGAGACAGCTGGTATCACGTCACCAAACTCATGCCCAGTGTTGGCCTTGTTGAGGGTAATAAAATGAGCCACAATTGTGCTTTTTAAAATATTAAAATTAGCTTTTTCTCCTTACTATCTTCATGAACCCCTCGGAACCCCATACAGGAACTACTGCTCTGGTCCATTCTCTACTGGGTGTAACTTCCTAAACTGCTATCCTTGCTGTCACCTCAAGCCTGGTGTCATAACTATGTCCCTTCTTTTTACTTCAGGCCAGAGCATCCATGTTAATAATGAAGAGGTATCTTGGCCAAATCCTCATCCACATGTCTATTTCAGATCTCAATTTACTTCCTCAACTCAAGCCACCTCCTAAAAGTAACTGTCTGATAGCTCAAACCACTCTTGCCCATTATACAAACTCCAGAGATATTCCCCACTGGTCCCTCACCTGGAACATCCTGACATTTCTGGATAAGAAATCTTAATGAAGATGATAAGAATCTTAAGTGAAGGTGATAAGAATCTTAAGTGAAGCAGGAAGAGACAGGTAATTTCCATGGGGTCCCCCATCACCCAGTGGTGGATCAGAACCTCTGTCCTCTATGGTCATCCTTAATTTTCTTCTGTGTCCACAGGGTAGGCTCAGGCCTCTTCTCAAACCACAGGCTTGCAGAGTCTAAGAGACAACTGTGCTGTCTGCACAGGAAGCTGAGAAGCAGTTAGGTATCAGTCCTACCACGAATCACCTACCCTTCACGTTCTCAAAACATACAAAAAGGTGTGATTTGGAGGGCACAGCTCCTCACAAATCTGGGCCAAGAACACCCCAGCTTTCTATATCTCCTTTGGCTGTCCGCTGTGCTCTGGTTAGAAGACTAGGCCAGGAAGCTCAACTCTAGGGTAAAAAAGGAGAAGAAAAGGCTGCTCTACCCAAAAGTGTTATTCCCATGGGCCTCCTCATATATTTTTATTCCTTATTCCCTTTATGAGAATAAGAGCAGACTACCTATGGTTAATCTCTTACAGCAAAGCTCATCACTAGCTTACCAAACCTTAGATATGACTTCATTCTACCTGCCCAGTGTACCCAGTGTCCATTACAGAGAACCTTTCCCCCTCTCCTCCCCTCTTCTCTGACTCTTGGAATTTCACTCTCCTAGATAAGAAGTGGAAAAAGTAAGTGTTTTAGGTTCTAGAAATAAAACCTAAATGGTTTTAAGTGGAAATGATATATAAAGATTAAGTGTTTAATTCTATTACTTTCTTATCTTACATGAATTAATCCAGATATCGCATACTGAATAAATATCTGCAAAGACGGAGTTAGTCTTTTCCAACCTATATCATTCTCAGAGTACAGACTCAGCTTCTTTTTTAAAACACAGTTATATAAAAAATTCCAAATTCACTATTGTGTTCATTGCCATAAAATCTCACGTTTTTTCTAAGGAGGAAATGGTACAAATTCCACCATCTTGGTAAATCACAGACACTTCCCTTAACTGGCTTTTAAGATGATATTAAAAATTTAAAGGTCTCCAAACCTATGTCCCTGGTCTATGGGATTAGACAGGGATAGGTATCAAATTTCTAAACTTGCCTTTGGAAGAAAGAGCTCAGATTTAAATAAGAAGATGGAGCTGGTGAGAAATGACTTCACAGAAGGCCTGCATTTCTCATGCACCACAAGATTACAAATGGACGATGGGATGCACTCAGAGCTGAGCATTTTAAGAATCTAGATTCTGGCTCAAATCTACATTGTGCTACCTTTTTCAAGGACAAACATGTGGAACACAGCCACAGGGTCAAACAACTATTTTATAAGCCCAAAATGGTCGTAAGGAAGTAGGTTGGTTTTAATGCTTAGTATTTATACTGTTTCCTTTTTACATTTTAGTCCATTTACTAAGATTAGCAATTGACTCTGACCTCTATCTGATTCCCCTGAGAAAGTAGAAAATGCAAACTTCAGGTTTGCTGCTCCCGCTTTGCCCATGTTGGAAAGGGAATCCCGCTCCTCAGCCTCCCGTTTCCTTGATCATGGATGTTCTCTATAATAATCCTGGAACTTCACTGAAAAAGTCAATCAGTGATGTCTCTGTCTACAGCATCTCTGTCACACAGGGGAATAAACATATGGACAACATATATGATAACACCTCCCACAGTGCTTAGCAAATAGTAAATGCTCAAGAAATGTTTTATTCTGAATATGGATTTCATTGCACCAAAAGGCAATTAAGGTAGAAAACCAAAAGTAGTGCAGTAAAGGTGGGATTATTAACAATAGAAACATAAAGATACCAAAGTAAACACCTCATACATACGTATGCTGGCATCAAAAGGGCTATTCCACCCCTTTCCTCCCCCATGGCACCAGAGGGAAACTCCTGGGCCAAATGGATCTTTGGTCTGAGCTAGTACGATGGTTTCTACACATGAGAAAATTGTTGAATAAGAGTTATAGTTTTTTTTTACATTCAGTGCTAAATGGTTTCATTTTGATTTATGTTTTACTTTACTCCTCTTTAATGTGAAGGCTATATTTCTATTCACGGTAAAAGGACACAGTGGCACATTTTATGAAGAGCCCTCTGCACTTAAATATATAATCAAGTTACCTCATCTGGTTTACAGAATGATGACATGCACAAAAAAGAACTGCCCTTCCCATTTACTACTCTAGGAGTCAGAAGGGGCTGGATGGCTCTACGCATAAATGGCTATGTGAGTTCAGATGCCCCTTGACCCTTTAGGCTCTCCTTCCTTCACCAGTGAAGTCTACCTTTAGAGGATTCTATATAAGAGCCTTATTAGGGGGGCAATTACTTGAAGGTGGCTAGCAGGGGCAACCTGCGCCTGGCAGGGGCTGTCCCTCCCACCATCTGCTCTCTGCACAACTATGTCGGCTCCTGCCTGCCGGGCCTATCCTACTTGTCATCCCACCTTCTGCCTGCCACTCCAGAATGCAAGCATCAAACGTGCTAAGACTTAATAGTTAATAAGCCATGTCTGAACCCGAGAGAGAGAACTCTGGTAAAGACAAGCTTTAAAAAGAACCCCTTCCAGAGATTTTGATGAATACTCGTCTTTGGGTCTCCCAGGTCACACTGAAGCAGTTGCTCACATCTCATGACCACAAACAGGTCTTTGGAAACCAAAGTGGAGGTTTAAAGATTGAAAGCAGTGAGGTGCAAAGAGTAAACAAGTGGGACATCGAGAAGGCAGCCTTTTCGAGTTCTAAAATCTGACCATTCTCTGGAATTTACTAAATTTTTTTTAAAGCATCATTGTATCACATTATTTCTGTACAAATCCAGTTTGGTTTTACATAAGCTCCTAAAAGTGCTTTGCCACATGGATAGAATCTTCCTGTCTAAAAGCCATTTTCTATTAGCAGCCCAAAGCATGTGTGGCCTCTTGGTTGTCAGGATTAGGCTACATGTGGTTGCTTTGATGTTTTCAAAGCTGGAAAGGGATATCTAACCTCAGAGTGGCTCTCAGCTGCAGATGGAGAGCACTGAAGCTCATGGGAATGCCAATTATAGGCAATTTTGTGAAAATAGGGCTGGAAAGGAAGCTGTCTTAGAACCGTATGCCACTTACCTTTGCCACACAAAGCAATGATTCTTTAAACCCTTTCCTTTTCACATTGACATAGCTCCCTCTCCCCTGCCCCCAGGACATCCCTCGACCTAGCACAAAAGTCAAGATGCAATGAACAGCTATTCTCTTTAGCACACCTAATGTGGGGATCCACTATACACCTAGCAGGTGTCAATATTTGATGAATTGCAGCAATGGTCATGAAATTAACACTATATTCTCAGTGAGCATGGGTTGTATACTCACAGGCAGACAAAAGCCTGCAGTGGTAGCTTTAGGAAGACAGAAATCAAAAGGTTGATTCCCATACTTCATTGGCCCACAGAAAAATTATACTCAATCATGATTTTATTCCATCCAAGTACTAACCAGGCCTGACCCGACTTAGCTTCTGAGATCAGACAAAACAGGGTGTGTTCAAGGTGCCATGCCCATGGACTATGATTTTATTTTCTGTTCTCCTTCTTAGTGACCTTGCTGTTGGCTGGTCCTATCAACTTTGGGAATCTTTTAAGTGCTATATACGTGTAAAAAATGATTATTAGTCTTACTCTGCAGCTGATTTAATAAAAAATCTTGGGCACGGTTCTGAATTTCATTGTCCTGGAAAAAGCTCTCTATTTCACAACTTATGAAGATAATTAAAGGAGTCATCAGATAAGCAAGGTAAGTAGAGAGTATAAGCATAAAATGCAAGATGAAGATGATGATGATAATGACAATAAGATGAGAAAAAAGAGAAGGTGGGGCACACATCTTGCAAGTAAGGTTCTTTATTAGTCTACCAGCTCTCCACTCTACTACGGTTACTGCCCCGACCCCTGCCGATATATTCTGGGCACTCAAGATTTGTCTGGCAAGTGCTTCTGAATTCCAGGGAATTGAAGTACATGAAGTCAGGGGCAGGACAGCTCACAGATTTACAATTCTCATCCATCACAGCAATAAAATACAGTGTCCTTATCTCGACCTTAACTATCACAGAATCTCAACAAAAATAGAACTGAATGTCATATTTCTTTAATGTGGGTTTTTCTGAACCTTAGTAAAAGATTTAGCTCATATATATCAAATGATTGCAATCTATGGAATTTACAATGCTGAAGCATGAGAATATATTTGGACTTCTACATGAAAGGAAGATCCAAGGTACTGAAGCTCTGAAATGTTAGATAGGTTAGGTTTGTGTACAACAGGTTATTTAGTGGCCTTGATTATATAATTTGATTGAGTCAATACCTTGGACATCAGAATATTGCTCAGTATGAGGAAAGTTTAGTTTCAAAGCAGGTGTGACTTTCAACACTGACAGCATATATTGCATTGTAAAGTTTCCAAAAGACTGCTGGTTATTTCCTACTACTCCGCTAGTCCATGAAACATAGTACCATAGAGGAAAGAAGGATGAGTTATAACCTCAGTGCTGTCAGTAACCAGATGAGTGACCATGTACAAGTTAATATACCTTTCTAAGTATTGATCTCCTTATCCATAAATAGAGAGATTTGGACTAGATGAGTTTTGAGACCTATGATTTCTATATTTTGCCTTCCCAACCCAACCCAAAGCTATGGAAAAAAAAAAAAAAAAAAAAGCAGCTCAATTTAGAACTTTCCAATCTTTCACCTCTTGAGCTTGACCAAGCAAATGACTCACGCGTTAGCATATGGCTGTCATCATCATTCAAAATCCATTGCAAACTCTAAACGACAGTTAACCTTCACAGCTGTGGCCCCCAAATTAATGGTGACAGCATTATCGGAGGAAATGATTTCTCCTAACCCAAACCAATTGGGCTGTGATTGCAGGCAAAATTATTTCACGGAGCTGCCCGTGAAGATAATAGGGAGATTCCTGCGGCTCCTGTTAATCACCAACACTTCACGCACAGATGTGCTAATAAGTACAGTCACTCTTAATCAGGGCAGACAGCCATATCCTCCTGGGGCTAGGAGAAAATGACAGGAGGGTGACATCCACTCCACAGGAGAGGTCAAAAGACCATGCAAGAGGCTCCTCAAGAGGCAAAAGGCCTTGCAAATGAATAGTATCACTATATCCCCCAAGGAGAGGAAATGAGGAATGCCCATGCTATTAGGGGGTGTTTCCAGTGGATGCTCTTAGGAAAAGACCCACTCCCACCCCTCCCTTCTAGCATGCGTCTGAAGAATGCTAGGACTCCTCTACCACAATCCTGGCAATCCTTTCCAGTCATGGAGAATTTGTTCCTGAGAGATCAGACCACTTCACATATAACAATCAGCATTCCTGAGATGCCTTCCATGATTTGATGGCTGGAGAAACTCAACTCCAGAGAGGCTCATGTGTCTTTTATGTAAGTTTCTTGTAACAGGTCTTAGTGGCCGAAATCCTGGACTGGGAAGCAGGAAGCCCAGTTTTAATCTTAGTGGCATCTCTGATTCACTGTGTGACCAAGGGAAATTTACTTCCCTGGGCCCTTTCTTTCCACAACTATAAAATGGAGTCAATATTGACCATACAAGGATACTAGGAAGATAAAGGAAAACCTACGTCAAAGTGATTTGGGCCATTCAAAGTTACGAAGCTTTTCGTACCCACATAATGATCACAGTAGAACCCAGTTACAAATGTGTTCTTGGAAAACAAAGCTACTCCTTAGTTATGCAACTTCCTAGGGAGCCAAGGACAATAGTAAAATGGAGTAGTTAAGAGTGTGAGCTCCAGAGACAGACTTCCTGGGTTCAGTTCAGTTCTGACTCCACTATTTACGAGTCCTTACCCAATTTATGTGCCTTCCTTCAGTGTGCATTTTCTCATCTACAAAATGAAGATCACAACAGCACCTACCTCGCAGGCAGCTGTGGGAATGAAGACAGTTCATACAGAGAGCTTAGAACAGTCTTAGACACACAGCAAGTAATCAAAACAGGTTAGATATTATTATTCAACTTAATATAAGGCAAGAACTTAAATAATCTAGAGTAGTAGAAGAATAACAGGCACCACATTATATTCCTGCAAATTTTGCTATCTAGTTTCTGGTAAAAGCCTAATTGAAAAGAATCAGTTCAAGGTTAAAATACTAAAGGTGGGAACCACATTGGCTATGTGTGTGACTAAAGGAAGATCCACAGGTATAGAATAACAACTGCAGGGAGCAAGCTATAGGGGGGCCCTCTACCAGGAAACCTGAGATGGCAGACCCACACTCTCAACCAACAGGAGAGGCAGCCCCTTTCCCCACGATGAGCTGTAGGGTAAGGATGGCACCAGCATTAGAGGCCTGTCAGGAGAAACGGGCCATGGGTGTGCACACAGGGGACAGGACATGATGTGAACCAGCAATAACCAAAGCTCTGACTTAGCAAGGAGCTCAGACAAGGTTTCTCTCCACTACGATCAATACAGGGCCCAGGACAGCACCCAGGGCTGCTGGCTTCCAGTCAAGAGCTCAGCCCACTGACTTCCAACAATCCATAAGCATCTCTTCAAGACACGTTTCCTCAGAGTCTGTACTCTTTTCCCTCTTACCTCTTAAGCATTCCTTTGCTTTTCCAGTTAAAACCTCTTCCCAAACTAATTATCATCTCTCAAAACCAGAAGTGATTTACGAAAAAGTAAATCACCAGGTTTGCAAAGCTAACCAGGATGGCGAACAAACCCTTGCAGGCATGTTCCCCAACTCTCCCCTATTCGGCTTCCTTTGGATTCAGCATCCTTTGCGAACAATTTGCTTATCTTTCCTGGCTTGGAAACTGGCCTCCCCACCTACAGTTCAGCAGCCCTGGGGCTCACAGCCCAGGCTGAACGGAAATGATTCCCTCAGCTGCAAGGCCACAGGCCAGCAAAGGCCTGAGAACCCACCCTATGAACAGCTACAGCCTCAGTAGGTGAGGGTGAAAGGGATGCAGGAAATAGAAGAGCCAGACATCAGAATTAGCTCTGAGAGCTATGAGACACAGGAAAAATTTGATATGATAGGGAACCAGATAATTACTCCTAATGAGAAAGCAACTCTGTGCTTCACTTCAAGATCAAAGTTCCAAGTAGGCATTGCTCTTAGACTTAGGTCCTGGCAGAAGAATGGGATTGCCCCTACTTACGTTTGTATTGCTACATTAGATCCATGGCAAGGCAAATATAATATAATGGTCTCCCTTATCTAGGTTTCTTGATCAAAATTCTTTTGTTCTGCATGCCTCCCTGGTTCTAGGCAGTGTCTAGTCATTGGAACTTGGGCAAGTTATTTAATCCCTCTGAGCCTCTATTTACTCATCTGTAAAAATAAGGGTGAAAACCACCTGTCTTATGTTTTTCACATATGTACTATAAAGATAAAATAACTATTGAAGCACTTGGTAAATGATAATGTGTTATTTGTAACTTAAATAAATTCCAAGGTCCATGTGGTCCAGTTCATGTACAAACACTAAAGTCAGAAACACAGTCAAGCACTCAAAATGAATTAAAAAGGATTCTAGTCTTTAGATGCTTTTGTCAAAGAACATTACAAATGATCTAATTCATAACTCTCAAAAGAACTCTGTATTTCCTGTCTCTCCTCCCCAGGTCCCCCAACATCTCAAAGCTGCATAAGAGCCTGTCAATCTCTCAAACCCTAAACTCTCTCATCCCCAGCTCCTATAGCTGTTCTTTCTCTCTCCTTCTTCCCACTCCTCTTCCTATCAGTTCTGTAATGTACAGCTCAACTGAGCCCCACTTACATATTTTCTTTTTTCTCTCAACTGTACTATTATCTAGAAAGTGAAGTTTGGCAACTTACCTTTTATTTCCCTCCCGCTTTCCATCCAATTCCATGATGTGCATTTTAAAAGCCTGGGAAAAGGGTGGGTAAGGACACAAATCTCCTTACAGGAAGAGTCTAAGTCAGCATGGCTCTCTTTGTGGAGCTAGGGTGGGGTATGGGACACATCAACAAATCTTGACCCTGTTGTGTACTGCATTATTCTTATTATCCCCACTTGACAAGGTACCTACCAATCTATTACAGAGGCCGTAGGACATAAGGTGTCACATACCATTCAAAGGAGAAATAGGCAGGAGGGGGGTTGGAAGTCCTCCTGGGAAGCCGGGCCTAGTAGTTTGTCTCTAGTAGACCTATTAGGGCCCTTAGAGGCATAAACAGTGTTTTCCAAAATCTTTTCTGCAGAAAAATAGTTCCCAAGATATGAACACACATCACATAGAAAAAATATGGTTCCCTGGCCAAATTAGTTTGCTGAGTTAAACAAAGTTAAAGGAGTTTCTTTAACTTTAGGACTTCTTGGCAATTTAGATCAGTAGTTGTATTAATAACAAGGAACATTTTGGATGATAAATTGTTTTCCAGAACATATTTTAGGAAATTCTGGTTTTGACTATCCTCCTTATTTTATAGATAAGGAAGTTGAGACTTGCATAACATCACTTAGGGTTCCAATGGAGAGGTGGGGCCAGGTCCTATTTTCCTAACCCTTAGGTTTCTAAAATCCCAGTTTTGTATGTTGGACTCCTGGAGGAATGACAGAAAGAAGCCTCTACAAAATTGTAAAAGTTGTATTTATTTAAGTATCAAGGTTGTCATATCAAAATAATCACCCAGGAAAACCAATATCACAAAGTCTAAACTAGATTCCATGTGGCATATTTTGTAGCCCACTGATCAATACATAGAATTATGATGAAGGATCACCTTAATCAATGGCAATGCTTTCTTCCTACCTCAGGCTGAGGTGAGCATCATTTCTGGCGCTGTCTACCTGCTCCTGTTCCAGAACACTTACCCAATGGCCAAACCCTCTCCAATTGTTTGTATGTAACTAAGCACAAAGTTCAGATGAAACCAAAAGAGAATTTCATTATACAGGAGCAATGACAGACAACCAAGATAGTTCTCCCTTGCCTGGCCTTAAACAGTCACCTCCAAACCTTCAAGGGGGAGATGGGCCAATGTCGGGGATGCTCTGGATCCATCAGAGGAAAATAATAGATGACCAGTGACTTTCCCTTTACCTTCTTCTTGGATTTAAAGACGTTACACCTGAAGATATTGCTGGCACCATCCCGAGCGATATAGCTGAAGATCTTCAAGTCTTGGGAATCATGAGAGACGTAGAAGATCCTAGAGGAAGAGCAACAGAAAAATGCACTGAAAATGGCATTAGGTACAACTATCCAGGCAGGACACCTCTATGTAAGGACACTCTGAAGACAGAGCTCATTAAAGCCAAGTTATTGAAGTCTTCTTCCTATGGGATCAGAAAGCCACAATTCAGGAGGCACTTTCAATAGGCACCACAAACACACTCCTGTGAGTGACTTCCAGATTTGGAAGAGTAGGCAGGTGATCCACACTAATACTGGCCGTCTCCTGAGGTGGCACACCTGTCCTGGAAACCTGGGTGTTCAGAGGAAAAGTCATTCCCATCCTTATCAGAGCAATAAACCTGCTTCTCACCCAGAGAAATGTGCACAAATTTCCTAATGCCCATTACAGTTGGGGAACCAGCAATGCCAACCTAACGTTGGGAGAGACCAGGACACTTCTGTTTCATTACTGTAGGCCCCTTGGTGATGGTGACCCCACTTCCTGTCCCCCTCTGCCAGGACCACAGCTTCCATGCATTCAATTCCATGATTCACCAATGCCACTAGGTGCACACTGTGGGCCAGGCACTACCCCAGCAGCTGGGGAGGCAGCAGGAACAGGACCAACAGAGCCCCTGAGCTCACAGGAGGTGATATCAATAAACAAATAGAAAATAACTGTTTTTTTTTTTTTTTTTGAGACAGAGTCTCACTCTGTTGCCCAGGCTAGAGTGAGTGCCGTGGCGTCAGCCTAGCTCACAGCAACCTCAAACTCCCGGGCTTAAGCGATCCTACTGCCTCAGCCTCCCGAGTAGCTGGGACTACAGGCATGCGCCACCATGCCCGGCTAATTTTTTGTATATATATATTTTAGTTGTCCATATAATTTCTTTCTATTTTTTTTAGTAGAGACGGGGTCTCACTCTTGCTCAGGCTGGTCTCGAACTCCTGACCTTGAGCGATCCACCCGCCTCGGCCTCCCAGAGTGCTAGGATTACAGGCGTGAGCCACCGTGCCCGGCCAGAAAATAAGTGTTAAAAGGAAAAATAAGGCAGAATAAGAAACGGAGCATGATGGGGACTGCTATTTTAGACAGAGTGGCCAGGAAGGTCTCACAGACAGGCAGAGATCTGAGTGATGTGAGGGGGTCAGTCACAGAGATACCTGGCAAACACGCTGCAGAGAGTAGGAACAGCAAGTTTACAAGCCCTGGTTCAAGTGGAGTGAGTGTGGTCAGTGACAGGGTCATAGAAGCAGCCAAAGACCAAAATGTACAAGGACTTGAAGGCCATGGCTTATATTCTAAGAGAGATGAAGCATCAGAAGCTTTTGAGCAGAGGGCTGCCTTCCTTATGCTTTAAACCAAAGGATCATTCTGGCTGCTTGGGATGGGGAGTGGTAGGGACAAGGGTAGAGGCAGAAAGAAAGGCTGGGAAAAGGGGGGGAATTATAAGGAAGGCCCTACTGGCTGAGCCTTAAGTGGACAGGGCACCACCAGAAGCTCCAGGTCTGACTGCTGTCGGCAGGGGGTAAGGAAGGGAGCTTGCAGTGGATGCAGCAGTGGAATTAGTTTGGGGCAATCTACAGAGAGTGTTGTTCTTGGTAAATACCTCGGGGAGGCCGCATCATTTTCATAGAACATTTTTTCTCAGTAACAACACTGGTAACTTTCATGCAAGGATTTAGCAGGCCTGGTTTATTTTACTGTAAGTCAGTGCTGTGCAGCAGAAGGAAAATGGGATTTAGAGTCTGTAACTTTACCTACAATGTTGCCATCTACTACAAGGTAAGCTATATAACCAGCTACAGATGCTCAGTTTTGTTACCTGTAAAATGGGACTATTAATAGTAACATCTTGCAGGATTATTGAGAAGATTAAATATTTAATAAAGTGACTTTTTTTCTCCATATTGATGTAATTAGTCTAGTGACTGAGATTCTCACCATAGGATTTCAAGAAGCCTGGGAGAGACATTCAAAAGAAAAGTGGTCACAGAGAGAACAATACTGGAAAGAAACCCAAGTTTATCTTGGGGACCACAGTTTTTTGCTAAACTCTGCTAGAAGTCATGTCAGTACATTTCCCATGTCTATCAACTCTAAATAATCCTGAAACAGCAGTTGTTATGCTTGTTTAGTGCGGCTTCCAAGAAAGCTAATCTATTATTATCAGGCCTACAGAGTACCCAGTCCTCCTAATGATGCCAAATTGTCTTCCTAACATCAAAGGGACAACCCAACGATTGTACCTTGGCATCTCCTGCCTGAGCGCCAGGGCCATCTGGCCAAAACTTCTGGACATCCCCTCCTGAACGGCCCTGAAGCTTCTCAGATTCATCGTGCCCCCAGCTGAGCTCATCGTCTTCCCTGTAATTCTCCAAGCAAACGTGGCTACCTTTCTCCCAAGCCTCGTCTTGAAGAGGCGACATATCTACGCAAGCCAGAAACCCAGATATGACTTCCCTGCTGCCTTCTTCCAGTGCTCCTTAATATCCATCACTCATGGCCAAGTTCCTTGCAGCCCCCCTCCCTACTAAGTCTCTGGTATATATTTTTCTCTTCAACTCCATGGTACCTTCCTTAGTTCTCATTTTTCACCTGGATGTTTTCATCCTCTAAACAGTGTCTCTCTGTTTCCTAGTTCACCTAATGCAAACCCATTTTCTAGATTATAAGCAAAGTGATATTTTTAAAAACAAATTACATCTCATCTTGTCCTTTTTAAAACCATCCAAAGGCTTCCCAATGCCTTCAGGACGAAGTCCACACTCCTTAGCAAGGAATATCTACCTTTCTGCTGTCATCCCTCTCCAGAGCCTTGACCTATATAGGCCTGCAGAACTAGTCGCATTTATCTTTCTGTCCTTGGCTACTGCTGTGAACATCCTTGGCATCTTCTAAGACTTGGTTCAGAGAAGGATTCTCTTCCCTTCAGCAATCTGAGCTGCTGAATCCCCCTGGGCTCAGCTTTGCCATGGTGTGTATCTCACCATATGATGTTTATAGCTGTGCTCCTTGAAGGAACCAGGAACACATCCTGGTACCCCTATAATACCAGCACAGTGACTGGCACATGGGGGGTCCTAATGCCTGCTTAGGAAGATGGGAGGCATTCCTGCTGTCGTTAATAAGCAACTGTAATGTGGTCTGCCTGGCTATTCATTTTCCCCACAGGAAGTCAGGTCCAGTTAGTTCAGAAGCATGACACATAAAATCTCTTTGATTTTTGTTTTTAACTTATTCTTATGTAATACCCTAAGGACTGAGAACTGGATTTAAAATTGATACAGCAGAATTGAATGCGAACTGGCATGCCAACTAGACACAGAAATGTGGAAGCCACACAGGGACAGCAGTAAGCTAAGATTAACTCAACCTTAACAGACAGAGCACCCTTTCAGAAAATCTGATGAGAACCTGTACGTGGATATAGCTGCTCTCTTTAGACTAGAGCCCTCTGGAGACTGTTCTTTCATGTCTAAATTCAGAAACTGAAAGTGTCGTTATTAAAAGTATATAACCCCTAGCAAACCAAAAAAGTCAGCTAGTTGGAGCTTAGAAAAGTTTCCACCAACATAACTAACAAGCAGAAAGTTTTTCCATGTGACCTCATTTATCAACAAACTAATAAATCAACAAATTAAGGTGTCAGATCCAAATTTCCACATCTAGAAATATTTTCCAAGAACTTTTATTTCTCTATTGCTTGGTTTTCTTAAGAACTGTGATTGTGGGGGTGGCGGAAATTGGGGGAGGGAAGAGGAATGTGAACAGTCAAGAGAACAGGAAAGATTTCCCTTTCTCCTTCCTTCATCTTCATCCTTAGTCAGCCTACTGCAGTTCTGATCCTGCTTCCAAAAAGCATGGTCCCTTTTCTCACCTTTCACGAGAATTAGCAAGGGTTAAGATTCCAAAGCAGTTCATATAATGTTAATAATGATTACTAAGGTTTTATAAGGATTTTTTCTCCCCTTCAAATTTGCTCAAATTTTTTGCTTTTATTTCAATATATGCATAGAATTATAATTTTCACTTACTAATGGAGCTGTTACACTTTAAAGCCATAGCAATAACCTCTTCTGCAGATCCGTATGTCCATAAACTTATCTTAGAGAAATGAGATTTGGGTCCATCATCATGTTGGAATTCAGGTTGACAGAACGATAAAGAATCACTAGACCCACCAAGAACACTCCTCTTCCCAGACTACTAATCTATAGATAAACTTGCTTCTCTTAGGATCACAGGGAAAAAAAAAAAATAGAATTTAGGGCAGAAAGAGACTGTGAGGTCATCAGGCCTGAGTCCAACTCAGCACCTCTGTCAGGGTTCGGCAGTGATGTGCAAAATTCACTCCCTCAAAGAATATCCGTTCCATTTTTGGGAGGCTCTAATTACCCAGAAATTTCCCCATATATTGATTGGAAATCTACCAATAGGAATGCAGGGGAGGAAAATAGTCAGGAATGCTGGTCCTGGAATGGGAGAGACCTGGATTTCAACCACAGCTCTGCCACTTCCAAGCTATAACACCATGGTTGTTATCTTGATCTCCTTCTTGTTCTTCACCTGTGAAAGGGCGAGGATCATAGTGCTGCATCTTGCTCAGGGGGTTTAACACATTAACTGCCATGTGAGTCGTATTTAACTCGCACTAGTTTTGAGTGGGGCCTCATGAAGCATATGCAACTCACACGTCTCTTCACCTTGAGCCACTTGAACCATTTTTCAAGTTGCATATAACTCACGCACTGAAAACAATAAAAAATAACAAATTTTTCATTACATTAGAAAGGATTGTTTTGTTTTCAAAGTTTTTAATTCTATTTTTATAATAAAACACTGTGGCCCTGAGGAAAAAATTTTTATTCTAGTGTGGCAGTCAGTGTGTTAAAGAATGAATATATGCAGAGGGATTATCTTATAGCAAATGGGTAAGAAATGGTAAGTGCTCTTCTTACTTCCACACTACTGACCTAATTCTATACTTTGGGGCCTTGGAGAACAAGGCTAATCCTTCTTCCAAATAGCAACCATTTTAATATTTGGAAAAAACTACTATGCTTATATTTACTCCTTTCATCTTTAAAGCAACACACTTCCTCTTCTTTCGGTAGTTCCTCAAATGGCCCATTTTCCAGATCCCTTATTGCTCTGGCAGCTTTGCCCTGTGGAAAGAGCATGGGTTTGGGGATGAGAAAGATCTGGGTTCAAGTCTTAGTTTTGCTCCTTCCTTGCTGTTGGTCTGAGGCTAACTATTCAGTTATATAATCCTTCATTTCCTCATCTAAAATAGGCATGCTCATGACCTCTTCATAGTATTATTAACCCCCCCTCCCATTTTACACGATATCCAACACACGGTGAGTTGTTTGCTCCATAAATACGAGCTCCATCTTCACTGTTCACCTTTTCTGTGCCTATCCCAACTTACCAATGACTCTCTTAAAACGCAGTTCACAGAACTCAGCATATGTTGGCAAAGGGATCTGAATGGCACAGAGTATATTCGGATAAATGTTTTCTACACCCTAGAACTGAATTTTTAGCAAAGCATCTCCAACCATGTTTTTTTCTTTATTTACAACATCTCATTGCTGGTTCACACTGTGGTCAACTCCAACGTTCAAAGTTAATTTGCACAATGGCTCTATGGCAGATTTCCTGAGCACACTCGGGTAACTGGTTTTTAGGACTGGCTCCTGGTGACCACCATTTCCTTTCCTAAGCTCTCATAGACCATCTGCTTAATGATTTCTAGAATTTTTCCCAGGGGCAATGACAAGTTCTATAGTCTATAATTCTTAGACTCATATTTCCCCCTTCCTAACAAGTGGGATGTTATATTCTTGCAATCTTCTCATACCTCATCCGTCCTCACGCGATTTTGCAAAGATGACCAATCACTATTTTGCAGTCACATTTTTTAGGACTCCAGAACCCAATTCAATTGACTGAGGCCTCTATACGCTTCTAGGAGTGAGGGACACCTTCCTTTTTTTCTCTTGGTTTTTGAACTGTTTTTTTAAATTACATATGTTCTAGTATCTTTAATTTGAAGATCAGTTCGCTACTTGAGAGGAAAAAAACCAAGAGAGGTGGTCAGAAAAATGACACTTGAGAGTTTCTCCTTGTCGTGTGCCAACTCTCTCTTCCTTACACCCTTTTCCCCACTCAGCTTCAGCCTGTTCCATAAGCCCAGAGTATTCAGGGTTTCAGCTCTCTCAGTAATGGTTGTTCTTTTGCAGTCATACTTGTTTTTGCCTTCCATATTGTACACTTCTCAAAATCTGGGCAACCACATGATTTTTCTTCATGGTCTCACTTTTTTGGGCTCAAATGGAATGAATTACGTTGTTTTCCATGAGGTCACATCTTACTGCCACCATCCTTCACTTTGCAGTCAAATGCTCTACCACTGAGCTCTACCCCCACCATCATTCTTCACTTTGGAATAATGTGCTCTAAAATGGTATGGCCACCTTGATGGTTAATTTTATTTGCTAACTTGTCTAGACCATGGTGCCCAGACATGTGGTCAAACACTAATCTGGGTGTGCCTGTGAGGGTGTTTTTGGATGAGACTAACATTTGAACAGGTGGAGGGAGTAAAGCAGATTGCCCTCTCAAACATGGGTGGGCCTCATCCAGTCAATGGAAGATCTGAGTAGAACAAGAAGGCTAAGTAAGAGAGACTCCTCCTGCCTGACTGCTTGAGCTGGAACATTGGTCTCTTCCATTCTTTGGACTTGGACTGAAACATTGACTATTCTCGGGTCTCAGGGTTGGAACTTAAACCACTGGCTCTTGTATTTCTTAGGCCTTCAAACTCAGACTGGAATCACACATTAGCCTACCTGGGTTTCCAGCTCCCTGACTGCAGATCTTGGTACTTCTTATCCTCCATAATCATGTAAGCCAATTCCTTATATATGTATGTGTATGTGTACACGTGTATATACATGTGTGTGAATGCATACATATATACATGTATATGTGTAAACATACACACATTCCATTGGTTCTGTTCCTCTGGAGAACGCTGACTGCTATAGCCACACGCCCCCAAGGGATTAGCATTCTGCCCCTTGTGCCCCTCATCTCCACAGGGACTGCCTACTGACTTTAGAGCCTACCGGCTGCAAAGGATATGAAAGGTCTTATATCACCTGCAAATTTTCCTGAGTCTACATCATGCTCCTCCCAAGATCCACAGAGGAGCCTCCATGCTGCTCCAGCTTTAGACCTGCTGGGTGTCAGCCAGCCAGCCCAAGTCCCCTCCCCACCCCCGGGGGACTTTCTCCTGCTACAGCCCAAAGCACAGAATCTGAGGACAGAGGAACTAGATTTGCCAACGGGCCTTTAAGCAAATTCTTTTCCTTCCCTCAGCCTTCTTTCTTGATCCTTGAAGTGAGAATAACATCATCTCTCAGGGGGGTCGCAGGGTCAGATGAGACAATAGACGGGCAAATATTCTGTAAGCCCTAAAATGCTGTACAAATACTTTAAAACCGTAGAAACAAACTTAGAAATAAAAAATGGAGTGACAAAGAAAATAGTCACTGTTCTCCCAATATCAGTATCTCTCGGGGCAGGGGTGAGGGTGGTTCTCCAGCTGGAATGTGGCATAGAGATTTTTCTCATGAGGTTCTGCAAGGCATGGGCATTCCTAACCCAAGAAGACACCCACAGGACAGAGGGAAATAAAACCTGATTGAAAAAGATAAGGTACCACATAACTTGCAGATAGTAGAGACAAAACCAAGCAGTCTTCTCAAAGGAAACCTCTGGGAAAGTAAGAAACAGGATGTGAAAGATGCAGAAAACAGAAAACAGAACCAACCTGCTGCCAGAGACCAGCTGAGCGAGGCACAGCTACAAAGGCTCAGTCCTGGGAAAACCCAGCACAACTGCTGCCCTCGGGAACCAGGATGCCCTAAGCATCACAGCCCATGCGACTTGTGAGGGTCCTTAGATGGCCTGATGCTTTGCTAATAGGCCACCACCACAAACTACAGGAAGGCAGGCACCCCCTGCCCCCCTGCCCCAGAATGCTGCCTAAATATGGGTGTGCCTTCCTCTCTCCCACCCAGCCCTAGAGCATTAACACAGTGTCACACTCTGTCCCTGGTCCTCATTCCTTTCTCCATGCCTCTTACTTATTTTTAATCTAATCTTTAGATAACATTGTCCTTCATTGCAATCATTTTTCTCTTTGGTCTGATTACTGTTTCCCTCCCACTGTATTTACAAGGCTTTTTATCACTCCAGCTGGTTTTCTTTTATTAGAAGTTGCTTTGACTTCCATCTTCTTCCCTGCTCGCTGTAGCCATGCTAGATTTGCCAACTACCTTCCACAGGAGAGCTGTTTGGCAAACAGGAACGGGGACAAACTCGGGAAACAGTGCCACAATCCCTCGTGGAACTGGTCTCCTAACGTCACAGACTTACTTCCACAGACACCTGAGGTGTTGAGACACATCGTCCAATACCTGCGTGTCACCACCACTGGGCTGTACCTCACAGACCTGCCTCGTCACAGTGTGTTCTGGAAGGAAGCCTGGGATTCCGGGGCTGGGAGAGACCTCCAGAGACAGTCAATCTCAACTCCCCAATTGCAGGCATAGAAATGCAAATAGAGGAGCTGATTTCTAAGGTTTCTTCAAGGAAAAAATTATACAAATGTCTACATTGTTGTTACAAAGATCTACTGTGCATCTAGAGTAAAGAATAAGCAATCAATAGAGTTTTAAAATCTAGTGAGAACCAGATAAATGCATATTTATCTTTTTGAAAGTCTAGCTAAGGCACCCTCATGGCCTATCTCAGCAGTTAATTTATGTTTTAATTTCACAGCTGTTAACAAGTTCTGTCTTATGTCCCACTAAAATCTCCCCTGCTTTACTTAAATCAACCACAAACCATCACACAGCACTTTCTAAATGCCAAGCACTGGGATGAATTAATTTCTTCTTGTTCAGTACTTGACAGGCAGGCAAAAACCAGGCCAGTGGCCCTCACAAAACCACCACACAAAAATCCTTTCATATATGTCAGGGCTTTAATTTCTTTCCAACACGCATAATTTCTCCAAAATAACTGTCACCTGCTGTTGGCTGTCAATAACCAAAACTGTTTACACAGGCTGCCAATTCTGTCTCCTGTGTGTCCATGTTATCTGAGTTCATACATGCAGCCTGTTCACATTGGGGGCATTTAAACCACCCTCCCTACTTTTCAGGGTCCTCAGGCTTCCTGAAGACTCTTGCTCAGAAACACAACTTCCCTCCCAGTGGCAGAAAGCAGAGAAAAAACCAACACACCACAAATAGTAGGGTCACTGCTTTGCCTGGTATATGCTAGGGGAGTTTCACCTAGAAAATTGCATGTTCCTCTTGTCCTTTCTCTATGAATAATTTATCCTCTTGGTTTTAAGGTAGTGAAAACTTTCCTTCAAGTGTCATGGAGAAAGGCATTAGGCACAAATCTTCTCAGTGCAAAATAAATCATAAAGTCTCACAGCCTTCCTTATCTACTCCCACGTACACACTGAGACCCCTGTGATTTTGTGGAACAATAGAAGGCATGACAGAATAGAGCCACAGCTGAAGTTGCAACTCTTCTACTTTCTAAAAGCCACTTAATACCCTGAGCCTTAGTTTTCCCAACTGCAAAATGGGACTGGCTCAGGATTGTTATGAAAATGAAATGAAATAATTTATACACAGTTCTTATGAGCACATAGTCGGTGCTCAAAAGATCTTTAGCAAATATTCTTATTGGATCACTTGAATTTAGTAATCTATTATGTATTTATCGTCTGCCAGGCACTGCTTAAGCACTTCACATGTAAAAACTCACAACCGGGCCGGACGCGGTGGCTCACGCCTGTAATCCTAGCACTCTGGGAGCCCGAGGTGGGCGGATTGTTTGAGCTCAGGAGTTCGAGACCAGCCTGAGCAAAAGCGAGACCCCATCTCTACTAAAAATAGAAAGAAATTATATGGACAGCTAAAAAATATATATATAGAAAAAATTAGCCGGGCATGGTGGCACATGCCTGTAGTCCCAGCTACTGGGAGGCTGAGGCAGAAGGATCGCCTGAGCCCAGGAGTCTGAGGTTGCTGTGAGCTAGGCTGACGCCATGGCACTCACTCTAGCCTGGGCAACAGAGTGAGACTCTGTCTCAAAAAAAAAAAAAAAAAAAAGCCTCACAACCACCATATGAGGTAAGTACTATTATATTCCCATTTTACAGATGAGGAAACAGAGAAGTTAGTCAACTTTCTAACCTCTAAGGTCACACAGCTAGTAGGTATCTGCATGAGGTTCTTAGGACTGCTTTAACAAATTACTATAAAATGAATCACTTAAAACAACAAAAATTTACTCCCTCACAGTTTAGGAGGTCGAAGACAGAAATCAGGGTATCCGTTCCACAGAGCATCTGTTCCACACCTCTCTCCTAACTGCTGGGGGCTGCCGACAACCGTTAGCATTCCTTGGCTTGTAGCTGCATCACTCTAATCTGCTGCCTCTGTCCTCCTGTGGCATTTTTCCAATTCTCCTCTGTATCTCTGTGTTCCAATTTCCCTCTTCGTATAAGGACACCAGTCAAGGAATCTAGGGTACACCCTAATCTAATATGACCTCATCTTAACTCAATTACATCTGCAAAGTCCCTATTTCCAAATAAAGTCACATTCACAAGTATGAGAGTCACATACTTAAACATATCTTTTGAGGAACACAGTTCAACTCACTACAGTATCTGAGCTAGAATGTTCACCCCTGGAAACTCAACCAAGCTCTTAACTATCACTGGAATACTGAGTTGTCATTATCTGTATTAATAGTGTTCTCTCTATGCCGAGGCCAGAAATTGGTCCTATGATACATTTATGCCACCCAGGAACCCTAGATTTTCTTATTCCAATTATTTTTCAAGCCTCTGATGCCTTCACAAAAAATTCATTCTCTTGTTGGCAAGATTTTCACTGGACGCTTGGGTAGGAGATATTTCTTTGCTACCCTGACTGTCCACCCTCCACCCAAGTTTCTTCAAATCAACCGACCCAGAAATAAGCATATTTTGGTCCTTCCAAGGCAGCTGAGCTCCCACTTGAGCTTCCAGGGATTCATACCATATAACTCATTCTGCACCAGACTCTAACTCCACACCCCTCATGCCACCTGCTCAGCACGTGGGGTGTCCCCTGTCCCATGACGGGAAATGGGGAAAGGGCACCCACCTTCCCCAAGCTTCCCAGGACTTGGAGCATGCCTGGCTGGGCCTGGCTGGGCCTGGCTGGCAGATCCAGATACTTACTTTTACCCCATGGCTCTGACCTGCCTGCAGCTACACCCGAGGATGAGGAGGTCTGAATCAGAGTACAACTGACAGCACTTCTTCCCTGGACTTGAGGACAAGACAACAAGTCAGTGTCTGGGGCTGCTGTCTACTCCAGGCATCAACAATTCTAATTTTCACCTGTCCCCCTCTCAGGATGCTGTCCGAGCCATTCTGATTTAGCCTGGGACAATTCCCTCTCACTCACAGTCCAGTGCCTTTTTCTTTAACTCTAATGAACCATGTACCTTTACTTTCAGGCCACTAACAAACCTTGAAATACAGTGGGAAAAAAAAATGAATTGATTCATAGTTAATCTTATTTTGATTTACAATCACTTCTAAAGAGTCTTGCATCTTTACTTTGGAAGTTTGGGGAAGGGGTGGTTGGAAGGATTGCAGGGGCAGGTCACAGGGCAGAGAAACGTGAAGCAAAGGCTGTGAAGCAAGATGGTCCCTGCTTGAGATTTCTTATTGTTTTCACTTGGCAGGTGCCAGAGCACCCTCTTCTCATCATGTCTCCCCACCTCCCAGAAGCAGGTGTTGGGTGGCTCAGCATAACCTCTGTTCTAAGAAACGCACATCTTACTCTGCACCCCCGTCCCGTACCAGATTCCCTGAGGATCCAGAGCAGCGTGCTTCAGCGGCTGCCACAGGAGTGGAGTGCCCTGACAGCGCAGAGCGAACATGGTGCGATGCAACACGGGGGCGGTGGCAGCCACCTGCCCGTGGCAATCAGGAGAGGTGCATGGGAAGCTGCCGCCTAAGCTGCATCTTGAAGAATACGTGGGAGGTGGTGGAGACTGTGGGGTGGGGAACGGATCAGTCAGGGGCCTGACAGGAAGCAAATAACTTGAATACCCCAAGGAGTTTAATAATGCAGGACTATTCATCAAGGCGAGGAAGCGGTGCAGGGAAACCAGAGAGGACAGTGCGGTGCCCTGGGAACCCTCAGCACCCAAGGCCAGAGGGCCAGGGCAGTGAACGGTTTCTGGAAACAAGAGAGAAAGAACCACATGCCATCTGGCAGGAGCTCTCGTGACAGGTCCGCACAGGCCAGCCTCCCTGGGCACCGAGCACAGTGGGGAGGGCTGCAGGGCAGATCTGGGGGGCCATGGGAAGCTGCCCATCACGGAGTCGGAAGAACAGGGAGATTCCTTACAACAGAGAGTGCATGTGGAAAGGTATGGAGTCATGAGATGGCGCAGTCTTCGTGGGCACAGCGTGCACCGGGCACACGGAGGGACTGGTAGGAGATGGGAACAGAGGGAGGTCAGGGCTGACTGTGGAGGGTCCAGCTGCAGAGCTCAGACTTTACCTTGTGGGCTCAGGGCAAGGACAGGGTGTCTGAGCAGGGGGCCACACAGCTGCTGGTCATGGTGGCGTGGAGGATGGCGTGGAGGATGGTGTGGAGGAAGACAAGTGCAGAGGGAAGGGCAGCAGAGAGGAGACTGCCATATGGACTGTTTAGGGCTTAGAGTCAGAAAAACTGGACTCAAATCCATTCTGCTGTTACAGTTGGGAGCCACGAGGTGAGTCTTTTAATGCACAAGTTTTAGTTGTTTCTATGGACATGGGAGCTGCTAGGAGAATTAGAGTTTGGTAAGTCAGTGCAGGACACCTGGGCATGGGGCAGGGTGAATGACACACCCCAGAGGGATGCAGAGCACAGTCTGAGCACCAGGCTGATCAGCCCTGAGTCTGGGCAAGACGTGCTGAAGGCCTGACAGAGGCAGGGCAGCTATCACAGGCAGGAGATGGACTCCAGAGTCCTCTCTCTGGGTATGAGGATAAGGAGCAGGGAGGAGAGGATTCGAGCTGTGTAACGTGTGTGACTTGGTGGACAGGCTAAGTATTAAATGGGACAAGGGCCATGGAGGGAAGAGAGGGCCTAGGGGATGGGGAAGGAAGAGGAAGAGTGTGGTTCTGGACACATTAACTTTGAGGAGCCAACAGCAGATGGACTTGCTTATGAGACCATTGGAGACAAGGTGTTGGGAGGAGAATCATGGACTCGGGAGTCATGGAGACCTAGAGGGTGCTGAAGCCATGGAAATATGGGATCCCCTAAGGAGCAAGAATAAGGAGAGAAGGGGGCTCACAGAGACAGCCCATTAACAGTGTCCACTCAAATGGAGCACAGGACAGGAGGCGTCAGCAAAAAGACCCCTAGTAGGAAAAGGCAGAAGATTAGGGAACAAGAGAAAGCCATCGTGGAAGCCGAGGGAGGAGACAGTCTCCAGAAGGACAAAAAGATCCACAGCATGAAGTGCTTCAGAGACTGAACGTGCTGCGGACAGAAAGGGAGCCAGGGATTCAACAACTAAGACGTCACTGGTGGCCTTAGCAAGGACAGTCTCACAGAGGAGCTCAGGAAGCCCAATTACATTCAGCTGAAAGGGAGTGGGAGTTTTGAAAGTTCAAACAACAAATGCAATTACTCCAAAGAGTTAGGCAGTGAGAGCACAGGACAGGATGGTCGGGCCTGAGGGGCATCTTTTCGTTTTAGGATGGCAAAACCAGAGCCTATTTTTAGGCTAGAAAAGGAGGAATGAAACAGAAATAGCCTCGAGATCTAGGGGAAATATAGGGAAAATGATGGCTCCAGGTACTGACAGAGACAGCAGAAGGCAGGGTCCAAGTGGAGAAGCCTGCCCCACATTCACGAGGGCACCGATTACAAACCTGTCAACTAAAGTGGGAGTCAGTCCTACCCCTGGACTGGCTCCGTCTCCCCTCCTAAACAGCATTTTTGGGGCCTTTCTGAAGTAGCAGCTAAGTAGCTAAGCCTTTCCCTGGCAGACAGCTGGGGCTGTTTTGACGTGAACATAGGAGTGGGGCTGGTTAAGGCAAGAGGTCAGTGTGATTTTTTCAGTCAGGCGTCCTGACAAAAAGCAAAGGCTGTTTTAATTGCCCCAGACCTGCATTTCACCTGTCCTTTACTTACTTCCCTTTCTCAAGGGTGAGGACAATGACCAGAAATGTGACGTGGATCAAAAAGAAAGTGTGTGAAATCGTATTTTGTTACCATCTTCTTACAGAGGAAACATGTGTTAACTTACCCTGGCTCTCAAAGGGATGGGGCTCATGGAAATACATGGGGCTGCAAGCGTGCGGAGGCCAAGGGCACTGAAGGCTCTCTTGGGACCTTGGCTCCCGCACTCTTGCAGTTTCTCCTTTACATTTAGCTTGTCAAATTTCTTTTTATCAGCTGAGGTGTCTGACAGGCTTAATTGTTTCCTTAGGGCTTTGTCCTTCCCTTCAGTGAACAAATGCAATTGGGAGGGATTTGGGTTTAGCTCTTTTGCTAAGAAAATTCCTTTTACAAACATATGGACACACAAAAAATATGGATATGCATGTGTGTATATTATATTATAGACATGTAAACACATACACGTGTGTGTATACACACACACACACACACACACACACATATTAACAGAGTTTGAGTATGAGGATAGACCACCGGCCCAGGGCTTGGCTGGCTGCTCCAACTCTGGAAGGAAATGTACCTGCAGTATCTCACCTCCCCCAAGAGTCAGGACCATCTTTAACAATTAATTATGTGCTAATGGGAGACAATGAGCAACAATGAGCTCCTGTGCAGATCACATCCATCGGGGGCTGCCATTCTGAGGTGGTTCTTGCTCATCCCCTCCAAAACAAACTTTGATTGGAGCCATTAATAAAAGCAATATGAATACATTTATCATTGATGATGGTTTCATTTCTCCAATCCACCCTCTGATAAATATGAATTATCAGTAAAAACTGCGACAAATGGGACAAGAGATGAAGTCATAGGCCAGGATAAACCACAAAAGAGCTCATCAGCCCCTACAGCAAAGAGCTAACTGCACAGCAGTAATAGGACAAGGCTGGCATTCCTGGCCAACTCGAGGGAGGGAGGTGTACATTTTCAAAGGCAGCCTTGCTCAGTGGTTAATCCTATGATATCAAGAGGTGACTTCTTGTTTCTCAGTGTTTTCAACTGCAACGCTGCCTTTTTAGTAGTTATTAGTGTGCTGCTTGTTATCTCATATTAGAACACACATTCTGATATTTCTAATGTTAACCTTTTTTTGTCACTCTCCCCAAATACCTTCACATATGGATTCGCTCAGTGCTCAACACATGTTTGTAGATTCGTTGGTTCATTCATTCATCCATTCAATCCTGGATAAAAGGATGTATTAATAGAATGAGTATATCTACTTCCTGAGAATTTTGTAAAGGTTTAAGAAATCAATTATATGTAATAAATATGTATTGAGCACTATTATGTGCAAGACAGTGGTCAAGAAGCCCCAAAGATAATAAGATGTAGTTCTTACTAAAAAATTTAAGACAGATAAATAACTACGATGAACTTCCAGGCTATATAGCCTTAGGGGTCCAAAGAAGAAAGAGAAATTAGATCTCCACTGTGCAGGTGGGAATAAAATCAGGAAAGAATTCTGGTTACTTGGTATTTAAAATAAACCTTGAAAGATACATAAGAATTTGACAGGCAGAAATGTTAAGCCAAATACAGAGGACTCCTCAATGAATCACAGTTGGATCGTGACTACTGCCAGCAGCAGGGACAGGCTGTACCTCAGGAGCCAGGTCTCAGGGTCTCCTAAAAAGGGTGTGGAGACTTGCAGACAATCCAGCTTTTCCCATCCCATCCCACCTTTTCTGAATTCTGTGCATAACCCTCTGGACCTCCCTGTCATCTTTACCTCTACAGTTTGAGGTCTACACTACCAGGAAGGAAGCCTAGGCTCACATTTGGTTATGCTCTCAGAGGTGTGACATCATCATCCTTCCTCCCAACTGTGCCAAGACCCAGTAAAGAACCCACAGAAGGCTTACCCAGCCAGGCTGGAGGACAGGGCACTGCAACACAGTGTTTGGACTATTTAGTGCAAAATGCTCAAGCTGCCACTGTGGGATGAGCTATGACACCATCCTACTAAAATCCGAGAATTTATCTATTAATATTAAAGGTTCGTCAGACAGAGGTTACAGCTTTAAATCGAGAGCAATCTTTCTTTATTTACCATTGGGGTTAATGGTAAATGACCCTTCCCCTGGGCCATTACAAGGTCCTTACTTATCAGTGTGAAACCCAGACCCATACCATACCAACCAACATCCCCATAATCCATGTGATTCCAAGAACACAGAGGTACCATAAAGGCTCCTCCTACACAAATCCTCTTCTCTTTAATAATCTGAAACTCACCAATATGAGATTAATTTGTTCTGAATAATAAGACTCCCCTAACAAGATGCAATGCCTTCTGGGCTGGTAAGTAAAATCTATTAATCATTCAAACATTAAATTGTTAAGAAAGCTAGATTGGCTTGCTTTTTCTCCTCCTACTCCTACTTGAGAAGAACAGCCAATGATAAACCTTCCCAGCTTTAGATGCAAATACTCAGAGATGGTATACAATGCTCATTGGCAAAAAAAGGAATCTTACCTTGGGTTTCATGAACCCACAGGGCTATGGGGTCCAGGAATTCTCCTAAAATTCAACATTTTGCAAAGATGATTTTTTTCTGGGGAGAAAATCCAGTTTTCATCAGATTCTCAAAGGTATTTATATCCCAGAATAGGTCAAAAACATCTGACAGACAACCAGACCAGTGCCTATTTGGTAGCAAAGAAGTCAAGGGAAGAAGTGTTCATTTTACTTTGCACACACTTTCCCATCTGAGGTTTTTCAATGCTTTGCACAAATTCTAAATGAATTCCCTTTATGCATTCAAGAAGGACAAAATGAAGCACAGAGTAATGAAATTTGAAGCCAGCCAGTTATTTCATAGCAGAACTGGAACCAGCCTGGTTTTCTTGTTCCCCTGTTACCTCTTCCACAGGGTATTTCTCTCCCTGGTAGACAGTATTTAATTATGTGAAGTTTTCTAAAGTTGGCCTAATTTGATTTTTCATCATTATTAGTATAAAAGATGCCCTCTAAGGCCAGACCCAGAGAGACGGATCCAGAGGTTTAATTTTGATTGCTCTGACATCTGTTTTTGGTTTTCTGCTGCACATGTCTACTCACTCTCTAGTGAGCTTTGTGCCTCACTTGGGCTGTGCTTCAGGCCACGAAGAAGGGTAGAAAAGGCCACCAAGAGAATAAGTGGGCTTATAACAACTTTTTTGAAATGAACATTTTAGTGCAGGAAGCAAGCAGATCAAGGCTGCCCTAGCTCCATCATGAAGTGTTTATTTGAACATCTACTATGTACTAAGGATCCTTCCAGGACCAGGGATACAATAGTGGGTCAAACAGGTATGGCCCTTGTCTTCATGGAGCTCATGCTTAGAGTTACCATGACACAAATTTCCATTCTTTTGCCACGACTGAATTAAAAATTGCCATGACCGAATTTAAAATCAAGTGGGACAGATGTCACCAGAGGCAGAAAGTCCTCAGAAAAGGTGGAAAAAGAGCTTTAAGCTGAGGTCACCCAGGCCTCCTCTCCTTCCCTCATTTACTCGTCTAAATGGTCCGTGCTTAAAAGAGCTCATGGACTGACATTTTTCTATATTTTCTACTGCCGTCACCCATTTTGGCCAGACCCAGATACTCTTCCCATTATGCTCAGATTACTAGGCATTCTCTCCTTAGTCCACCTTGCTGACAAAACCCACTTCGGGTGCGTTGCATTCCAAGCCAGACTGGTTTTCCTAAAATACCACTTTCACTTTGGAACTCTCAGAGTCATCATGGGAAGACTTCAAGTACAGATGTGGGAGGAAATTCTTAATACTGAAAGAAAAACAGGCTATTGATAGAAGTAGACACAGAATAATATTGGACTTTGAAAAAAATACGAGTGCCTATATACTTGCACATGGAGGGGTACTAGAAGGAATCAGTGTTGAAAGAAGAACAGTGATACTTTCCCTTATAAAGCTCACTACTTTTAGCAATAAGCATGTATTATTTCATAATTTAAATACTTACGCCTCAATCATATTTCCCTGAACATTTATCTGAAGATCATCATAGAAAGCAGAAGTCACAGTGAGAACCTTGAGGACGGGTCTATGCTCTACTTGTCTTTGCATTTCCTGTGCTTTCTACAGAGTGGCATGCAGTGACTTTTGAAAAGAAGGGATGAAGGAGAAGGAAGGAGGAGAAAGGAAAAGAGCAGTTTGGAACATGTGTGCTAATATGTGCATGTGACTTAGAGCTACGAGGCCTCATACGATTTATAAGTCATCAATCCCTCACTGGGGACTAACTGCCCATTCTGGGGGTTTATTGAGACTCACTAAGCACAAGGGGCTTTGTTCACCCTATAAAGAGGAATAAAGATTGTAAAGCAGAACTTTCCCTTAAGGGAAGATAAAGAACACAGTAACTATGTGGGGTTCTAAAGCAAACAAAAGAGGGATACAAACAGAAACGAGAAGAAGTGGCAGATGGTACTTCAGAGGGACACAGAAGGACAGGACACGCTGGTGTGTGGAGATGTGGAGAACATGCACAACACACGTGGAGGGAGCCGTTTCTGCAGAGAGGTGGAAACCAAAGCCAGACCACGACGCACCGCAGGACGGTGGGCCCTGACGAAGACATGGGCAGGGCCGTGGGAGGGAAGGGAGGGTTAGCAGAAGACATGCTCTTGCATGGGGTTGGCGGGGTGGAAGGGAGCTTATTTCAGGATAAGAGAGCGCTGAATGCGTTCTTACAGAGACAGCGAGTTAAGGAAGACAGAAAAGGAGCACAGTTCAAAGCTCAAGATGCTGAAGAAACAAGCAAAGATGGGTCCAGAATGGGGGAGGGGGACAGAAGGACAGTTGGCAATGACACAAAGGTGTTCTGAAGGAGGGGAGGACAGTGAGGAATCTCACAGAGGAGGGGGCCCACCTTATAGAAAGTGTGGGTGCACAGAGCTGACAGGCAGAAGACGGTGAGAAGGGCGTTAACGTTACAAGGGGAATTTCTACCAGGCTGATAAGGGACCGAAGCGCAGCCCTGGGGACTAATGGAAGCCACACAGCATGAATGATGTTTCCTTCCCCTTCTCAGGTCACAAGGTCCTCCAAGCATAAAATTGGGTGATTCCTACTCATGCATATGTATGAAAAGGCACTGTCAATGAAAGGTTTTGAAGCTGGAGGAAATAAAAACATCAACTCTACGTGAAACATTACTCATGACTAGAGCGAGGGACACTCATATCTGCCAGACAGGCCAGCCCAAGAGTGACACAAGAAGTTAGAGAGAGACCTATAGATGGGGCTGCCTCCAGGTCCCTGGTTGTCAGTGTCCCCAGTTTAGCAGAGGCCCCTCAAGCCCTCAGACAATGGGAGGCTGGAGGAAGAGGAGACCTTCATCCTTCATCCTTATAGAAACAGTAAGGGAAGGTTCAGACATCACCCTGTCACTTACAAATCACACAGAGAGCACTTGAGACGTGTGTATCATAAGCAAAGAACTGGCTCTGGCTCCAGGTCTGCATCTTCTTCCCAGATTTTTTTTTATAACACTTCGTTCCTCGAGCCCCTTCCAGAGCCTCAGGGAGTGGAGAGAAGGGAATGCACATGGAGTCTGAGCTGGGGGCTTGCAGCATGTGCAGGTTTGAGGGAAGGGAAGTTATAGAGTAGAGTCGTCTTTGCCTGGGAGGTGTCTATCTGATTTTGGAGGTATAGCATGGATTTTGGAGAGTTATTCTTAAGAGTCCTTAAATCCTGAGAGTGCTTTTTTGGCTCCACAAAACAGAATGACTAATCATTACAGCATGGTGACTCTACCTAAATATCGCAGGTCAGGATTGTGTATAATTATATTTTGGAAAAAAAATGATGCTTAAAAACTATATATATTTTAAAAACCTTCGGTCTTTATCCCTATAGGATCCTCTCCTCCTCCCTTTATACGGGCAGTACTATTTCTTCTTTTTAAAATATATATTTGTATGATCTCACTTGAGTTATAATTCATCACAGCATGGTTCTCCTTTCTTTTACTACCAAGTGACTAAAAGACTGTCCCCACCTCTCTCTCCACTTAAACTGCTCCTGCAGAAGTCACCCTTACTCCACCCCAGGGTCTTTCTTCTGCCTTTACTCTGAACTACTCATTCTCCTTTATTTCCAAGTCTTTACAAATTATGCCTAGGATTTCTTCCACTTTACTTCCATAATGAAAAGGTACTTAAGTTTCAGCACTTGATAGGCACTTAACTCACCACATTCTCAAAGATAATTCACTGTCTTTCATTTTTGCTATCAAAAATCATGTTTCTTCATAGGCAATGTATTTTTCTCCTTCAGATTTTAAAATCTTTGTCTTTAACATTCTGTAGTTTTATTACTATAAGTCTAGAGTTTAAGACTGATTTCTTCTTATTCATCTTGCTTGTAATTTCATGTGCTTCCTGAATCTGAGGATACTCATCTTTCCTGAATTTTGCCTGGCTGAATTATTTAACTTAGTTAACTCAATCATTTGAGCAAAATAATCATTTACTTAGTTAACTTAATTGTTAACTAAGCAAAACATAATACATAGGTACCCTGACTTCCTAAGAAATCCCCAAATATCATAAAATAGGTCTAACAAATCCCCATTTACTTGAAAATGCAATTTTTCCTGCATTTTCATGTATTTTTATAATAAAAATGAAATACACAGGCATATGAATAAGTGGGTTGTCTCACAAGGTAGACAGCACTCAGCAGAGGGGCAAAACAGGGCAAAAGTGTGAGTGCCAGACAGCTCTCCAAACACGTACTAGCTGTGTGACCATGGGGAGGCTACCTAACATTGCTGACACTCAACGTCTTTGTCTTAAGAATGAGAATACAGGCCGGGCGCGGTGGCTCACGCCTGTAATCCTAGCACTCTGGGAGGCCAAGGTGGGAGGATTGCTTGAGCTCAGGAGTTCGAGACCAGCCTGAGCAAGAGCGAGACCCTGTCTCTACTAAAAATAGAAAGAAATTATCTGGACGGCTAAAAATATATACAGAAAAAATTAGCCAGGCATGGTGGTGCATGCCTGTAGTCCCAGCAACTTGGGAGGCTGAGGCAGGAGGATCGCTTGAGCCCAGGAGTTTGAGGTTTCTGTGAGCTAGGCTGATGCCATGGCACTCTAGCCAGGGCAACAGAGTGAGACTCTGTCCAAAAAAAAAAAAAAAAAAGGAATGAGAATACAGAATACCACTCAGGGCTGTTGCTAGGGTTAAGTAAGGTAGCATAGGTCAAGTTCCATCTGACTACATTCTTAGAGGGGAGGACTATGATTTAGAAACCACTTGTGCCAATTTATTGCCGCTCAGCTTCAAATTTGCCTTTCGATACATGCTCTGCGATGATGGACAGAATTCCTTTAAGCATGTCTCCTGTACAGGAAGCATGCTCTTAAGCGCTCTCTGTAGAATGGAGGGATGCTGCACGAAAAAAGGGACTCTTGGTCCAGCTGCTGCACAGTTGGTCAGTAACAGGAGCATGAGAGCTTATGGTGGCATGTGTGCCCTGAACACACAGTCCCTCAGTGACCTCACAGTCCCAGCCCAGCCTGGTGATAACCTCCCTGCAGCCCTCCCAAAGCAAACACTGAGTGTTCCAGGCCTCCTATCTGCAGTGATGCCCCAACTCTCTCCGCTAGCCTATCCCCTTCCTCCAGATTTGTTTCTCATAGCTCCGCTGATCCAGATGCTGTCACCTACAGCAACACCCCAACTCCAGCTGTGTGCCGACCTACCAACTGCCAATCACCTGTACCTGGTTTCCGGAGGATTGCTTCTTGTTTTCCCAGAGCCTGGGACCGGCTCCAGCCTAGGCAACCCAGTGAATTTCTCTGTCATCCAGTGTTTATAATCACACCTTCTACAATAATGTGTAGGGCATCTTGGGGAGGGGTCCCCCTGTTGAGCCTAAGAATACTGAGTTATAGAAATGCCCCCTGTATTTTTGGAGACAAGATTTGATTTCAGAAATCAAATAAGGCTTTGCCTTAAAGAAAAAATAAATGTGTTAGTTCAAAAGCTGCCTCACCTCAGGAGGGCGTCTCATTGCTCAGTGACAGCTGCATTTCAAAGAGACAGCTGTAAGCTGGGCCTATGGTTCTCACCTGTTTTGAAAGACAAGACAGGCTTCACCTAGGGCCATAGGTTGCCAGAGCAGACCAACAAAGACCGCTGGAGATAAGAGCTGATCAAATAGATATGCTAATTCCCAAGCTGGGCCCAGACGGAACCATGGGGTTAAAGTAATTAACACAAGGCACAGCTCATGTTGACTTCTGAGATCCTCTCTGTCTCCAAGAACACAATCACCGGAGCCAAGATGTCTCTGTTTTTTGCTAAAGTAACAGCCTTATCACAAAACTTAGAAGTTTGCCCTAAGAAGATTTTGTAATTCATTGTTCCCCTTGACAGAGTTAGTTAAAGGATCTGTGCTAGCCTTTTAGAAGACTTTGACCCTAAATCAAACTGCCTGTTAGTATGTAAATCCAATTGCCCTTGGCAACAGGAGCCTGTATCTACCCTATAAAATACCTGTGTGGAGTTTCTGTCTTTGTTATATTTCTGCGGGAGAAATATATACCTTCCGGACACCTCCTTTGTCTATCTTCATAAACCTTTACTTTATAAACTATATCTTTGGCTCTGTGTATTATTATTATTATTCTTTTATTTCTGTTTCCTACTATTTTTTCATCCTTTGCGACGAGCCCTGCCTGAGAGATCTGATCGGAAAGAAAAAAACCTCTTTGCGGGGAGCGTGGCTAACTCCCCGCATCCCCCCCTCCAAGTTTGTCCTTCCTTAGGTACTTTCCTTTTACATCTTCTGGGCATTCTTTTATTATAGCTTAAAAATTCTGTATAATAAACTTCTCCTGATCAGATCCAGATTGATATACCACTGTTTCCCCCAGTACCTGGCACAATAACAACAATACGCATCAGCTCTCCGTGCATCCCTTCCCTGACTTACCCAAAATCAAAACAGAGATCAATGTGGAAGGCCAAAGTTGGAACACACTTCCCCTAAATCCTAATCATCTGACTGTTTGGATGTTAATTAATGCCATTTCTGAAGACCAGCTGCCTCCCCTATAGACACTCTACTTGGTTTGATCATTTAAACTCACAACTGGAAAATTACTTCCAATTTGGCTCCTGAAGACTTCAGGTCAGATTAATTTACTTCCTCTAGTTTAAAAAAGGATTTTTGTTTGTCTAATCATTAGTAAAAAGGAACATAAATACCCTTAGCACTAATTTAGTCAACGATGTTAATTTTATCAGTGTCCACCACTAAGACTAGGGCAGGAGACACCAAAGTGGTGAAATCGAAATTCAAAAGCATGTGACTTCCTTAATGGTACAATTATTCCCATCCTATTTAACTTGTTTTTTTCCCTTTAAACCAGAAAGCGTAGAATAAGCATGCTAATGAAGAAAATGAAATCCACAATGAGTAAAGAGAACAAAAACGAAGTCTTTATTTTCCGGGCCTAGCCCTATCAACTGTCAGATTATCAGTGACTTGGATGAAAATATTATTATTAAAGTTGTACCTAACAGGAAACTAGGAGGGATAGTTAGGTTATTACTAGAACCTGATATGGTGGTTTTGTACTGGGTCAATTCAACTAAGCTAGAACTATGTATCTCAGTATTGCTTTCCTTATAAAGGTCCTGTTTAGGATTGCCCATAACAGAAATTTGTGTGAGATTTAGGAGGCAGAAGTGAAGCAGCTACCATGCTCTGGAGGTTATCACTGGTTAGAGGTGGGAAGGAATGGATGTCAAGGTGCCAGGAAGTTCTTTGGATTTTTTTTAATTTTTCCTCACTTTTCTATGCTCTGGGTCCAGCTCTCCTTCATGACTGTCAGCTTTGCTGAACACCAGTAAACACGGGCCCACCATCAGAAGCTTTCCTGCAAACTCAAAAGGGCAGCCATGAAGACCCAACAGCCTTGCACAGATTTCGGCACCTATCTCCTTTGCAGTTCTAATCTAGCACATTCTAGCATGTGGTCGTGCCTGGCTTCCTGCACATTCTGTCTCATAACCTACATCAGGGTCCATTAATGACTTTTCTCTGACCCCTCCCAGCTCCTACCGCAATTGTACAGGTCTAAGTCCTACAACAAATTCCTTATCACACAACACTCATAGTTGTCCTGCTTCCCTGATTTAACCCTGATTCACAAGAATTCAGTTTATCCAACAAATAAACAAATGATAGTGTGATCTAATATGTAAAAAATAAATGTAAAAGTCCATATCATGGGGATAAAACTGTGTCTCCATATTTTACACTGACAAGACAGAATACCTGTTAAATTCTAACATATTTTAAGAGGAAATATTGTGTTCTGAAATTAAGAAGTCCAGAAAAATATAGTAAGAATGGCTTCAGGAATTTGGGTTAACTGAAAAGAAAGGGAAATAAGATCTATACATTTGTGGCTCCAGAGACAAGACCTAGGATAAATAGAAAACAATTATATAAATGTTTAAAAATTGCTTTCACTTAATGAAGAATGCTGTAACAGCAAATCATTTCCTATAATAAAGAGGCATCCTGCCCTAAAGAGAAAACTGGTTTAGATGTCCACCATTGTGCTACTAACCTCTTAAAATTCCATGATTTTAGAGGTTACCAGGGGCTGGGGGAAGTGGGTATCGGGGAGTTATTGCTTAAGGGGCACAATTTCTGTTTGGAGTAATAAAAAAGTTTTGGAAACAGATGGTGGTGATGGTTGTACAGCACAGTGAATGTAACTGATGTCACTGATTTGTACACATAAAAATGGTTAAAATGGCGAAATTTATGTTATATATATTTATTTCCCCACAATGTTTAAAAATCCATGATTCTGTTACTCTGGGATTCTGTTATTCTATGTGAGGAAAGTAAAAGATTTAAACTTTGACATAATAAAAAAACAAAAACTTCCTTGCCAATGTGGGTAAAGGCATTTCTTTGGAACAGGAAGAATATATTTGTCATAGAGAAGTTTGCCTAAAGTGACCGCTTCAGTAATCCAGAGTTTCATAAAGCCATAAACAATCATGCCTTCATCAGCAGCACTGCTGAATCCAACCAGAGTGGTGACTGAAGAGCAGAAAGATAACTGTACCCATGAAAAGCTCACTTGTAAATGTTACTACATCATGATAGATATTCTCATTCATGACAAAATGGACCACACAGAGCTTAGGAAAATCCTCTTATCTACCCACACATGTAGATACACACATTAACATGTACACAAACCAAACATCACAATTTGACACAAAAAAACAAGAGTACCTAGGAGGCTGAAAATGCATTGGCTAAAGTTTATTTCTTTATTCATAAATACAGGTTGCTAAATTTTGACAGATCAGGAAGACATCCACAAGACACCTAAAACCAGAGTGCTTATTTGTGTGAGTTTAGGGGCCAAAGAAAAATTCAAAGTTTCTTTGGTGTTCTCCAGTGCCCCCCAAAAAAATATTTCTTAGAAGTGAATGGGCAGAAAAAGACATACCATACTAATATCACTTGAAAAAAATCTCTGAAAAAGAAGAACAAAGTTGGAGGCCCAATATTACCTGCCTTGAAGGATTACTATTAAGCTACAGTGATCAAGACAGTGTGGTACTAGTGTCAAGACAGGCAATTAGATGAAGGTACCAGAATAAAGAGTCCAGAAACAGACCACACAGATACGGATAGCTGATCTTTAATAAAGGTGCAAAGGCACTTCAGTGGATAAGAATAGTCTTTTCAATAAATAGTGCTAGAACAACTGGATATCCACTGTGAAAAGGGAGAGGAAGAGGGAGGAGAAGGAGGGGAGAGGGGAAGGAGGCGAAGGAGGGGGAGGAGGCAAAGGAGGAGGGGGAGGAGGCAAAGAAGGCAGGGGAGGAGGAGGAGGAGGAGGAGGAGGAGGAGGAGGAGGAGGAGGAGAACTTTGATCCATCCCTCACACTATATAAAAAATTGAGTCAAATTGGATCATACACCTAAACATAAAACCTGAAACTGTAACGTGATGCTTTAAAAGAAAACACAAAAAATCTTCGTGACCTTGAGTCAGGCAAAGATTTCTTAGACATGACACCAAAAGCATTATCCATAAAATTTAAAAATGATAAATTGAACTTCACCAAAACTTAAAACTTTTGCTCTTCAAAACACACCATTAAAAGAAAAGACAAGCCAGACTTGGGGAAAATACATATAAATCATGTATCTGATAAAACTGCAGTCCCCAACCCCCAGGCCGTGGCCCAGTACTGGTCTGTGGCCTATTAGGAAAACAGGGTTTCACATCGCTGCCTGGGCTCCGCCCACCCCCTCCCCAGTCCATGAAAAATTGTCTTCCATGAAACTGGTCCCTGGTGCCAAAATGGTTGGGAACTGCTGTGATAAAAGACTTATATCCAGAATTTATAAGGAACTCTCAAAAATTCAATAAGAAAACAAAATAAGCTAAAGATTTGAACAGATGTTTCAAAAAAAGATACTAATGGTATATAAAGATGAAAAGATTCAATATCATGAGACATTAGGAAAATGCAAATTAAAACCACTATGAGATACTAATGCACACCTATTTGAAAGGCTAACATTAAAAGGACTGACAATACCAGATGTTAGCAAAGATGTAGAGGAACTGGAACTCTCACCCACCACTAGTGGTATCGCACTTGAGAAAGCAGTTTGGCAATTTCTTAAAAAGTTAAACATGTACCTACCATATGACTCAGCCATTGGACTCCTGGGTATTGACCCGAGAAACATGCAAGTGTATGTCCATACAAAGACTTGTATATGAACATTCAGAAAAGCTTTAATTGTAATAGCCAAAAACTGGAAACCACCAAAACATCCACCAACACATGAATGGCTAAGTAAATTATGTTATGGCCCCCTCCAAAAAGATATACTGTATGAGTCTATTTATACAAAATTCTAGTAAATGCAATCTCATCCATATAATAGAAAGGAGATCAGTAGTAGCTTGGGGATGCAGGGGTTGGGGGGAAGGAGTAGGGAGGGGTAGAAGGGAAGAATTACAAAAAGTCATAAGAAAACTTATCGGAGTGACAGATTTGTTCATCATCTTGACTGAGGTGATAGACTCACAAATGTACACATGTGTCAAATTTTACCAGATTATTCACTTTAAGAATATTCAATTTTTGTATGCTAATTATCCCTCAATAAAGCTGTTAAAAAATAAACAAAACCAGCAGCTTGTTTGGGATATGTAAAAACTTTGGGGAAAGTCCTTTCTTTCAACCAGTAAAAGGGCAAGATTCAAACTCATAATCAGCATCCACAAAGAGGTCACATTTTTATATATATGGTACCAGCATTAAAAAAAAAAAAAAGGGCAGAAAGAAAGAAACAACTAAGAAACTCTTCCCAATGTGCAAATGACAGAGGTCTGTCCATTTACATTCTTCAAGCCAGGCTTTGATGCAATCTACTTCTTAAAGCATTTTCTTATACTCAAGTCAAAGGTAATTAATTGTTCCCTCTGGTGAATCACCATCACGCTTATACTAATGTTCAGATATTAATTAATGCATTTATACACCCACCCATTGCACAAGTATTAAGTGCCTCATGTGGGCCAGACACAGGCTTGGGCTCCAGATATATGCAAAAGTGAGGAGGGCATGGTTTTTTCCCTCAAAAGCCTCACAGTCTAGTGGCAAAAGACCAACATATTAAAAAAAAAAAAAAAAAAAAAGGAATAGTACACTATAACAACTATTTCAAGAAACATTAAAAAGTACAACAGGAACACAGAGGAAGAAATTCATTTTGTCGGACACACTATCTTGTACCACAGCGATCCACCTGTTCAGGACTCCATTTCCCTACTAGACTAAAACTCCCTGACAACAAGGAACCCTGACTCACTAACTTCAGTAAGCTACTAAATTACCTGGCACAGCACCTGGCATGAGTATTTCACACCTGTATGTTTGAATGAATGGAAATTCCATTTCACAGGCATCTGCTCTCTGACTAGAAGACAGGGCTACCACACTGCCAACTTCACCGCTGAGGTCCAACCCTTATCCACTTTGTCAAAAAAGGCATGGCAGTAATGTGAGAGGAAACAAAATCAAAACCTAACTCTAAGTCTCCAAATTCCTAAAGGAATGGCCAGTCTCCTAGTGAAGAAAAACAGGAAGCAAGTAGGGGGGAGGTGGGGCTTGGTCTGCAGAGACCCAGGACACAAGAATGACACCCATGATTCAAGGCCTGCCATGGTTTCTGGGAGAGCCCTGGCTTTCTGCATGTTACTGCCATCTGGTGTTCTTCTGCCCAGGGAAATACACATAGATGGCAGCCATTTACTCCCTAAGGAAGTCATACCAGTCTCACTATGAAAGCAATTTCTGGGTGAGCAATTATGTCAGTTCAGTCTGCCACAATAAAGCACCACCAACTGGGTGGCTTATAAACAACAGAAATTTATTTATTTATTTATTTATTATTTTTTTTTGAGACAGAGTCTCACTTTGTTGCCCAGGCTAGAGTGAGTGCCGTGGCATCAGCCTAGCTCACAGCAACCTCAAACTCCTGGGCTCAAGCAATCGTTCTGCCTCAGCCTCCCGAGTAGCTAGGACTACAGGCATGCACCACTATGCCCGGCTAGTTTTTTCTATATCTTTTTGGTTGTTTGGCTAATTTCTTTCTATTTTTAGTAGAGACAGGGTCTCGCTCTTGCTCAGGGTGGTCTCGAACTCCTGAGCTCAAACGATCCACCCACCTCGGCCTCCCAGAGTGCTAGGATTACAGGTGTGTGCCACCACGCCCGGCCAACAATAGAAATTTATTTCTCACAGTTCTGGAGGCTGGAAAGTCCAAAAGTAGGCACCAGCAGATTCGGTGTCTGCTGAGGGCCCCCTTTCTGGTTCACAGATGGCAGCTTCTAGCTGTATCCTTACACATGGAAGGATACCACCATGGGGCTAGCTAGCTCTGGGGTCTCTCTTTATAAGGGCACTAACCCCAACCATGAAGCCTCCACCCTCATGACCTAATCACTTCCAAAGGTCCCAACTTCAAATGCCATCCCCTGAGGGTTAGGATTTCAACATATGAATTTTGGGGGGACAAATATATTCAGATCATAGCACTAGAGATGACATTTGTGACTTTCTGCCTTCCTACATAATCATGAAGCCCTCATCTACGCTTAATTTCTAAAGGGCAGAAAGGTGGAAGAGAAAACTGTGGGAAATTGTGAACAGAGGGTGATGGAAAAATCCAGTTTTCTCATTCTAATTAATATAAATGCAACTATGGAATTTCAGGTGGGACAAAACTTAGCACAAATTGAAAAGGTCTCCAATTACAACCAAGAGATTTGAATTAAACACCAAGCAGCCAGCCTGAGCAAGAGCGAGACCCTGTCTCTACTAAAAAAAAAAATAGAAAGAAATTATCTGGACAGCTAAAAATATATATAGAAAAAAATTAGCCAGGCATGGTGGCACATGCCTGTAGTCCCAGCTACTAGGGAGGCTGAGGCAGTGGGATTACTTGAGCCCAGGAGTTTGAGGTTGCTGTGAGCTAGGCTGACGCCACGGCACTCACTCTAGCCCGGGCAACAAAGCGAAACTCTGTCTCAAAAAAAAAAAAAACACCAAGCAGAAATACTCTATAGTTAGTTAATGCAATCCAGCATGACCAGAATAATTTTCTTCTGTCTTAAAGATAAGGCAGATTTACTTCTTGTACTTACATCTAATAGAAGCATGTCTCAGAAGGAAAAACGGTAGTTTATTTAAATGTGTCTGGACCCACCAGCCAACAGATGGCTCCAGGAGAAGGCCCAGAGACGTCCTGAGTACTGGGCTCTTACCTGTAGATGGGGTCCTGCATCACCAGCATCTTGCTCTCATCCCATGTCCACTCCTTTTTCTGCAATAAAAGAAGCTGTAAATAAATAAGTTAGGCTTGTCTTCCGTCCGCTACAGAACCAGGGCACACATTGAGCTACTAACACTTAAGCAAACACAGGCGTCTAGCTCTGGCCTGCCTTTTTTCCCTCTGAGAGGCTTGGAGTTGACTGCTCCAAAAGGACAAGTGAAAAATGTGCCTGGTCTGATCAGTTTCCTTCAAGCACTTTAGAAAGTGTCTCTCCAAGGCACAGAAGTTAGGCAGAGCCAAGGAGGCCTCACAGGACCCCAGGAAGACTCCAAATAAAAATTTATTGGAGAAATCATAAGAAAAAATAAAGACTATAGTCAATCCAGAGGAGTGGGAGAGGCAGGAGGAACAAAAGGGAGAAGGGGGCAAAGAGAAGCCTTCAGGAGAAGTCAACGATGCTATTAAAATGCAAATGAAATGTAGATCCCACCCACCCTCCCTTAAAGGGGGAGAACAGCTCCAGAGAGCCAGGTAAATTAACTAGTATGTTTGCAGAGTTACTCGCAAGAGGCCGTTCATTCCGGCTGCTAATCTAACTTATTGTGAACACAAAGGAGACCGTCTGAACCGGGGATGAGAATGAAAATGGGGATGAAGGGTGGGAGGACAGTGGATTCAAGAGCAGTGCTGGATCAGGGGAGTAGCACCCCAATGTAGAGGGGCAGCCCAGGGTCAGCAGCCAACCACAGCCCTCAGATCTGACCCCAGGTGCAGGGACAGAGAATCCTGCTCCACCTTCACTGGACAGAGTGCCGTCCAGGGAAATCAGAGAAGAACACACTCATCCGCAAAAGAAAGACCAGTAGGAGGGAGGGAAGTAAGAAAGTATAAAGTGGATTAACTGAGTGCTTTTGGCATGTGGATGCCTCAGAGATAATGCACAGGTGGCAACTCTCAAAGTATATCAGGGTTTGGAGACTGTTAGCCTCTAATAGGGACTAGGGGAAATGTCCAGGCCCTTGCAGTGACATCAGGAAGAAGCATTTTGTCAGCAGCTTTACTCAAACACAACACTATATACACCCAGTGCGTGCACACACACACCCCTCATTTAATCCCTGAATTTTGGTTCAACACCAATCTGACCCATAGAGGTGGATTTTAGGCTGACTTATAAGCATTCAATATCCAAAAACAAAAAAAATTAAGTATTTTTTTAAAAGATGTCTTCCTATAATTTCTACTGGTTATTGTATAAAATTTAAATATATGAATGACCCATGGGGAACAACACAGAAAAAGGAAACTAATCCCTTTTTCTCAATAAGAACCCCTTCAAATATATAAATACAGCAAGTCCAGAGCTCCTTCTTTATACTAAATAATCCCAGGTTTTGTAAACATCCCTCACTTAACAAGTTTTCCAGACTTCTTGCTACCATAGTTGGCTTTCTTTGTACATACTCTGCTAACACGTGTCCCCTTGAAAACGTGGTGCTCTGAAGTGGATCCCTGGTCGGCACTGTGTACAGTCACGTTCCTTCCAACGTTCCAGCCCTGACATTCCTCCTAATCCAGCAAAGACTGGGGAGCACGTGTTAGCTGCCCCACAGCTGGCACACATTAGGCTGGTTTCCAACTTATCCACTGAAATTTTTCAGTGTTAAAGTCCAAATACTGGGATGCCTATTTTAAACACACAATATAACTGTTCAGCATAAGAATTCTTCAAACAGCAAAATAATGTGTTTAAAATATGGTTTGCTCTTGCGGCAGATTTTTCATAACATAAATATTAAATTAAACCACATCTACAGTCATGACCACATACTCCGCCTGTGCTTTTCAATTCCATTCTGGCAGCAAGGTTTATGAAGTACCTACTCTCTGCTGTTGAGTCCATCTACTGAGTTTATTTCAGGAACTGTATTTTTCAGTTGTTATTTCTACTTGGTTTTTCTGTATTTCTTCACGGAGACCTTCTACTTTTTCACTTGTTTTAGGAGTGCTTGTAGTTGCTCATGGAAGTGTTTTTGTGACATCGGCCTGGGAATCTTAGATAACTCTAACATCTCTGTTATCTTGGTGTTGGCACCTATGGATTGTCCTTTTTTCACTAAAGATGAGGTTTTCCCGGTTCTTGGTCTAGTGAGTGATTTTCTATTGAAACCTGGACATTTTGAGTGTTATAAGGCCCTAGATGTTATTTGAGCTTTCTGTGTTAACTGTCTCCCTGTGACACTGCTCAAACAAGGGAAGGGACAAGATGCCACTGTATTTCTGCCAGGTGGTGGTGAAGTCTAGGTTTCCCACTTGGCCTCTGACACTGCACACTCCCTTGGAGTCTCAGTGAGGCCTGGCACAGGGAGGGTCCCCTGACATTCCAGAGACAGTCAGTTGGCCATGATCCCATTAACCCCTGTCCCTGGCCAGGGCGCACCCTCCATACCACTAATGAGTGGTTGCTGTGAATGAAACACTTGGTGGGCTAACAGCAGGGGCTGCTCTGCTCCGGAGGTGCTGGATCCTCACTTCTCTCTTATTCTTACTATTGAGGAAAGTCTGCTCCTAAGTGTCCTTGCTGCTCTGCTTTGCATTTCAAAGTTAGCAGAGGAGCAAATGACTCAATGTACCAAAGAGGCCATGACACTCCAAGACACTGCCACATCCACAGTCCCTTTCTGAGGAAAGCAGCCCCAAAGATCGTTCTGCATGTAGGTGATTTGGTTTACGCTGGGTGCGTGTAATGAAACCAGCCTTGCTGACCTGACCGTGACCGATGGGGCTGAGGATCCGCACCTGACTGACCATGGGGAGGACGAGCACCCCTGAGGGACTGGCATCCACATGCCCAATCGTTGAGCTCTACAATAAAAAGAACCAACTCTACCCAATCAAATCCCCTCTTTGGGGAATATCAAATCCTTGACAGAGTCTGGGCTGAGCCCCCAATAACGGCAGACAATTTTTATGACCAACACATACACATTTCCACTCAAATCGGCTGCGATGCTGAGAGGATGCATCGAGTGCCAGCTCGCGGTCCCTCTGAGCCCCTTGATACGCCTCCATCTAAGGTAACCCGGGCAAGGCTCTTCCTGGCAATTTTAAAGAATGTAACTAAGACATGCATTAAAAAGAATAATGAGGCAAAGTAATACAGACCAACTATTTTCTTTCTCTGGCAGACCTGAATAGCAGGGTGTAGAAACCAGGTTCCTGGGGTACCTTGTGTTAATCTAATAAGAATGAACATTAGCAGGGTCTACAGAAGCCAGAAATACTTTACTTTTAAAAGAGGTCCCAGCACCCATATGGAATATCCTGCAGAGTGTGGAAAAAAACCACAAAGATCTTTTTACCTACTTATTTTCCTTTTCTGAAAAAATCCCATTAAAATCCAGTCTCCTTTAAAGGTCTTGCAGTAATCTTTGGATAATTATATTTAATCTATGACGAGATCCAGAAATTATTAGGATAATCCAATAGGTTTGGGGTAGCAGGGACTCACCAATGTTTTGGTTATTCAAGAACCCACCCAAGGCAAATGTGGTTGGAGCTTTTGAACCCAATCTCCTCAAGGCCTGAATGACAATCCAAGAACTTTAGAGCTAAAGGGTCTCCACCTCTCCTACACATCGACTCAACATCTTCCTGCCCTACTTCTTTCAAATAATACTCTAAGCAGTGTTGTCACTAAAGCAAGATGTCACCCCTAGTTGGTAGCCCAGTCAAGACTAGAATCAATTCTCCTGATTTTTAGACCAGTGCTGACTCCACTGCTCTGGTCCAATTCTGAGGCAATGCAATATGACGGGTGGCTTAATTTAGAGGGAGGCTCCGCTTTACATATTGCACGTGACTCTATGTATGTCACCAATGTCTTAACTCAAGAACAATTTTTTTCTTTTCTCTTGGTCTAAAATGGTTTCTCTTTGCTCCTCTATTTTGCAAGTATTTTACGTATTTTAAAGAAGAGAAGAAAACAACACAAACAACCCCCTACTCACTTTTCTATATGGAAATACTCTTCTAAGGAAAAAAACTTAGGAAAAAATGTTTGAAATAAGGAAAATAGGAAGGAAACCTGATTTTCCAGATTGATGTATTATTAATCAAAGATGGCTTCAACCACAGATAGGACAGAGATATATCACTGAACAATAACTATAGCCAAACTCAGTTTAACAGTTGTCAGAAAATTTTCATAGCTCCGAGCTATACATGAAGCACCACTCCCCCCCCCCCCGCCTTTTTTTTTTTAATGCTTGAAAATAAGGACTTGGAGTCTTGGTAGCTATGTGGGGGAACTCTCAGTTTTGCTACTCACTGTCCAGCATTGGCTGTGGTCTCCATGGCACACCAGGAAATGAAGACATTTTCAGTCCAGATGGAAATGGAAGGAAGGAGGAGGAGGAGAGGAGGGGGCACGCACTTCTAAAGCTGTCAGCACCTCCGAGTGCCTTCTGGGGAAGGAGGGCCCTTTGCAGCCTTATTTACTGGAAACAGCTCAGGGGGACCAGCAGGCCTGGGCAGAGCAGGGCTGGCCTTCAGCCTCCTTCCACGTCCAGTCCGGGCTCAGTGCATGAGCACTAGGAGCAGCAGTAGCAGGGAGGCGAATAAGCTAAGTGCTCAGGAAGATGAAGATCTACCTCCTTGCTGGTTCCAGAAATATAAAGGAATGGGGGAAGAAATTATGAGTGGGGAGGGAGTGCCTGTTGGCGCAGGTCGATCAATGCCCAGGGGCAACTCCCTGGCATTCTGCCACACCCCACCTCCGTGTGAGTACACGTGTAACTCCTTTCTCTTACTCCTGTCCCCTTCATGCCTACCGAGGATGCCCATGGCACTGCTGAGCCTTTTAGAAGGTCTCAGCACTAGAGTTTATTAGCCCGTCTCTCTCTGTACCTCTCCTTCCTGCTTCTCTTCTCTCTTTTTGAATTCCTTGCTCCAAGGTAATTTAAAAAATCAGTGAGATACAGTAGCTAAACTTGAAGGAAGGCTCCACTTCATATACTGGCGAGTCAAATTTTTCTGGAGAAATGAAGGTATGGTCACAAGAGTGTAGGCCACAGACCTCCAATGACAGGGAGGCCTGACCAAGGGCCCCAGCTGCTGCACTCTGAAATCCACTATCACCTTCATTCAGGGGCCATGCATGGAGGGATACCAAGGCAGGCCTGTTCCTGGGAGATGTGGGAATCCCCTCACAGATGATGAGTTTGGCTTCAGAACTCCCTGAGGTCTTGCCACGCCTTTCTCAGACCACACTGCAGTCTAGAACCTTTCTCAACCTTCCTTCCTTCCCTCTCTCCTGCTCTCAGGGCAGACCTGCCCTGCAGTCTTACAGCTATCCCAGCCTTTCCCAGATGCCTCCCATTTTCTCCCACAGAATTTAATACTGTCTCAGCATTTGTTCTCAGAGAACACAGACTAATATGACTAATACAGACTAATACGGTGCGGAAGGAAAGATAAAGAAAAGTCATCTTTATCTGCTTCCTTTTTGATTCTCACAAGAAGTTTCCCAGTTGATATGGGGAAAAAGTCCTTTCCTCCATATAGGGAAAGAACCTCTACATAATGCTTTAGATTATTAAAATCTCTTTCCACCTTAAAGATGAATACTGAGGCTCAGAGAAGTTAACTTATTTCCCTCCAAGGCCACCAAGTCCAGTGGTAAATAAAATCCAACTCTTCTGCCTCTATCCCCATGATCTCTTTGCTACGACAAAGGATGAAATCAAACTCATTCACTCCCACTGCCAGGAAGTGCTTTGTTTTCAACAGAGGAAGGGTATACAGGGCTTGCTATGTTGGCTTCTATATGACCGTGAACAAGGTAAGCACATCCTTGACACAGGACCTTCTCTTTCCTTTATCTATTGAGTACACATGTCAAGTCCTTCACAGCCATTTGGCCATTCCAAAGACTCCTGGCAAGCAATGTTACGTGGCAACTGGTTTAGAGGTAGGTCTGCCTGGAGCAGTGCCAACAACAGAAAACAAGACTCGGGAATAATTATCACAGTAGTCCTGCCTCCTTTTGGAATCTGGGAATGGATATGGCATCTTTGAAGCCCTTCCTGAGGAGCTCAAAAGTAGAGGAGGAATTTGTACTGACATTTATTTCCTGCATTTATTTTCCTACTGAAATTATCAGTAGGCATATCACAGAGTCTGCAAGTTTCACCATTATTCACACACCTAATGATGGTGACTTCTTTAAAAAAAAAAAATTGAACAATAAAAATTTAAAAGACTTCCAAAGGCCATATAAACTCAGCTTGAAAAGTTCTCCATGCTTCTAGACAGAATGGGATTAGACTGAAAATAAAGCTATCTCCCACTTTCAGGTCTAACCTATGGATATAGGAAAATGCATTTCAAAACTGAAGCACTAATAAATTCTTGCACAACGCAAGAAATTCCTACCAGACCTGTTTTAAAAGTAGCAGAAAACAAAGAAGGCCAAGAAACACAACATGGTGGAAAGACGACCAAGTTTAGGGCTTAGATTCACACCCTGGCTCTGTCAGTAACTACCTGGGTAGCCTAGGGACAGTCGCTGGACCTCTCTTATCCTTTGTTGCCACGTGTAATCAATTAGGGGATCAGACCAGATCATTTCTTAAGGCCCTTCTCCTAAATTCTGGCTGTGTAATTCTGAGTGCCTCCTTTGCTTACCTAGTTAGATCTGAGTTATGTGTTTCCATAGTAACTAACACTACTGTCTGGTCAGGAAAATAGTTTCCTTGTGCTGTGATACACCCACGACAGAATACAGGTCAGAAGTTAAAGACCCTAGATTAATTAATTAGACACTTCCCATAGAGTAGCTTTTATCTAAAGGAGTCTGAAGAGATTACTACACACACACACAGCAAGAGAGTAGTGGAAAGAACCTGCTTGGGATTTGAGCAAGACAGACCTTGTTCAAACCTTGACAAACACGGATAGGATTTGAGATCTTGGGCAAGTTGCTCAATCTTCTTTTGCAAAATGAGCATAAGAATGGAATCTACCTATCCGATGGTTGTGAGGATTTATTAAGTGTACAGTGCACCAAACAAGGCCTGGAAAACAGTAGGTGCTCACAGTCAGTGTTAGCTATTATCACTAGCTGTTCTCATTATTATCTTTGTGTATAATTACTGACATCAGTTTGCTCCCTCTGGTCTTCCACCTGCCCCCCAAAATAAAATAACATTTGAGAGAAGACATGGTCCCTGACCCCTAAAGGCTCACAACCTATGAGGGAAAGAGATAAATAACTATAATGCAATCTTTTAAGACCTGCAATAGACCTATGTATGCATATAGTGCCAAAAAAATAATTTTGCTAGAAAGGGTCCATATCTAACACCCCTATATAACCCACACAGTTCCTCAGACATGGTAGACACACAATGAATATTTGTTAATGAGAATGATGATGAAGCCCTTCTAGAATGCTGCCTTAGGGCAGCCCAACAAAGTTACTGGTTTATAAGAGAAAGCACATGAAACTGAGGCATCTTGGGTCCTTTACTAGAAAAATCCCTTGGATGAAGTTCAAGACTAATCTTTCTAATTCAGGATTTCACTCCCTAGCAAATGATGCTAGAGTACAATTCCAATATTATAATAAATGTGTATTTCTATATACACAGAAAAGATCATTACTGGGGCCTTGCTGGGAGTTGAAGAAAACGTACTGATTGAGAGACAAAGTACAGCTAACTATCTTAGTAACTGGGTTCACACCACAAATTCAACCAAGATTCATAAGGAATTTGAGATTCATTATCTGCTGGCATCAATTCAAGATGACAGCATTTTTAGATACTTGTTAAATATAACCAAAAAGACGTTTTTTACATCTCAATGAGAGATGATTATAATACATTTGGCTAGTGCCTACACTAGTATAATGCACCTGAAGATAAGAGTCACCTGAATAAGTCCTACACATAACGCTATAGAAATTAGCAATTTCTATTGAAACCTTCCTATGTTTGGGAAAGGGTCTCGTCCTTGTATTTTTTTGTTTTTCTTAAACTGGCAAATTGGCAGGAGAAAAAAGAGGGAGGAGAATGTGATAAAAGTAGAAAACTAGACTGATTTCATTTGATCCAATTGCTAAGTATTTACATTTTCATGATTTGATGATATTATCACACACACAAATAATGTCCACTCATCCAGCTAGCCAACAGCCATGGTTATGGAAAATTGCTACACGTATCAGATGTCCAGGTAAGTGCTGGGCTTACAAAGATGGCCCCTGCCCTTAAAAAGTTCACTGCAGGGCAGGGACCTCCTGTAAACATGCTTCTCCTTGGCCAGGAAGCATACCACCATTCACCAGTCGTAGGCAAGCTAGGAGAGAAAGCAGGCTGGGTGGCTGCTTCAGGAGGTGTTGGAGCTCAGAGGGTCCCCTTCTGCCCTAGATTGGAAAACTTAAAGTGGTCACCTAATCCAACCCCTCGCTTTATAGTTGAAACTCAGAGAGGCAAAATAACTTGCTCAGAGATACAGCCAGAAAGGGTAGAGCTAGGACTGGAACCAGGTCTTCTTATCTCAGCCGAGGGTTCCTTCCAACCTGTCACACTAATCCAGTGTGACATGCTGTTTGCTGGAGGAGAGGACATGCTTACCACCTCGGACAGCACAGGTGCTGACTAATCAGTAGGGAACGTCAGGCTGCACATGGTACCGCTGCCTTGTGGCTGTTTCTACCCCTACAGTGACCTGGCAAGAGCTCTAGTTCTTAACCTAATTGTGATGTCCCTCATTGAAATCTGCTCCATTTCCTCGTGGAAAATTGTGCATTTACATGATGACGTGTGTACTCTCACCCCCTCTCAATTCTTTAAGCAGAGAGAAAGAGAGAAAGCAAGTGTATGAGTATGGTGGTGGCACTCAAAGAGGACTGCCACATGGGAACCAGACAACAAAGAGGCTGATTGCTGTTAATGTGCATTCATCTGTCAGAGGCAGTGCAAAATGAACCCCATGATTAAAGGCATTATCCAAATCACAGCCACAGTCCTGAAATGGACACGAAGCGTGGGAGGAAGAAATAAGATGAGAGGGCCCCTTTTCCCAGGCCTGGCATCAGAAGAATCAGATCTGAGAAAGACCTGCTAAATCACCTCTTTTCTGGGCCAGCAGGAGGGCGAACCCACACTGGAGATTACCAAGGACAGAGTTTCAAGGTGAGTCATCAGGGCCCACGTACTCCCTCGGGCAGACACTATACTAGCTTAGCTTTCATGTGTCCAGTGCAAGGGGGATGGCTTCTCGCCCAGGTGACACCTTAGCATACTGCTGCCCTATGAGTTGTGTCATCTAACCGCAGTTGTCTCACATGCAGAATGGGGACAGCACCACATGTGGCACACGAACCCTGGAGGAGACAGTGAGGTGGGGAATAAGATTGTCCCCTCAGGGAAGAACTACGAGGCTGCCCCATGATGGATGACATCAGAGCTCTATTAAGTCACCCAAAAGGGACAGAATATCCCCTAGGACAGCAGGCCTTGACATGTAATCTAATTGAAAGTGAACAAAGATCACGTCAGAAGTGCATATGCACTGAGGGAGTGGGCAGGTTCTAGGAGTGTCAGCTGCGAGAATATAGGCGTGAGAGAGTCACAGAGGCACACCTAGGCATGGGCTGTCAAATAGACCCCAGGAGCAGCATCTGCCCCACAAGGCCATTAGAAATATCAGCAGATCCACTCACTGTGGAGCCCAAGGCCAGCAAACATTCCTGTCGTACAATGAGCTGACTGGCTCCACTTCTGCACTGCCCAGCACCCCTCGAATGATTTGCCTGCACGTCACTTGCCTCCAATGCAAAGACAATGTACTTGTCAGCTGCCGTATCTGGTCTGGGAGACTGTTCTATGTCTCAGAGAGAATTAAGAAACTCTTGATCTAGACATTAGCCTCTTTTGAGCTTTGCCAGTATGACTTAGCATCCTAAGTTTCACAGCTTTGAAAGTGATGAGTCTGAGTTTCTGACTCTGAAACAGCTCAGCCCTTGGCGAGGACATGGGTGGTTCAGTGAGGACATCATCTGTATGGCTACTTTCCCCAGGTGACAGGGTGCCATGACACTGACCGACACAAACGTCCACAAAGAATGATCACAGGATGAGTGATAACGTGTGTGGAATGTACCCTATAGCCTGGAAAATGCCCACAAGTGGCGATTACATTATCAGCTGGAACATGAGTGCACTAAGCCACCAGTTCCCCTGGCAGGCAGGGCTGAGCAAAGCTATCTGCCACAGGGGACAAAAGCCAAGCTAGGATTCAGCCTGGCCCCTGAGTCATGAGCCTGGGCTGCACTGGCCCATTCTTTCCTCTGAGGTCATGAGCCTGGGCTGCACTGGCCCATTCTTTCCTCTGAGGACATTTCCTGGTCACATTCGCACTGTTGTCACCCGTAGTTTCTTTAACCTCAGCTTGGTTCGGCACCTGTCCTGCTCAGCCACTCCTGGGAAGACAACACTCCAACCACTGTGACCTGTGTGTGAGGGGAGGGGAGGAGGCAAAAAAAGACAACCTAGGGTAATAAGGTGGGGACCACGGTCCCCACAGTGCAGGCTTATAAAGTCAAAGGTATTTAATAAGCTATTATAAATTTCCTATACTTTTGAATTTTGAAGGAGTTGGTTTTTTATAAACAGTATATCCATTTTTTCCCTATATACGTCCAACCTCATAGCCATAAAACACTTTCTAGAACCACCCCTAAAGACATTTAGGGAACGTGAGAGAAGAAGTTTTGGTTTAATATATGAGAGGCCTTTGTAACTGTCTAGAGCTGTCCAGAGATGAGATGGGTGGCCTCAGAAGGTCACTGGAGGTGTCCGGTCACACATTGGACAATCTCTTCTGTGAGGATCTTATAGAGAAGATGTAAGTCCTTGGATTGATAAGATAACTACCCTTTAAGATCCCTCTCAACCATACGATTCTCCAAATTTATGTTGCCCACTACAATGGATTTGTCTTTGCCTTCCATAACTTCCACACTCTTCCCCTCAACCCCAGACTCAAGGTTGGCCTTGACTTCATTTGAATTAAGAGCAACTTAGACAAGAAGCTCAAGAGGTCTTTATACTACCACACTATGGTGCTACTGTCAATAAATGTGAAACAAAGGCATCAAAAAATAAAAGTATCAGCAGAGTCAAGAAGTAGGAAGGAAAAACAAAAAAAGATGACTCTTCTGACATACCCTCATTCAGCCAAACTATTTTCCTTTTTTTTTTTTTTTAATGAAAACATACATTGCCCACCCACCCCCCAGTACAAATCTAGTTTTTCCAAGGCACGTTATTCTGCCACAACACACACAGCTAAGCCAAAACAGACAAGACTTAAACATATGCTCACTTGCTTATCTCACCCCAACTCAGAGGAATGCCCACAGAATGGATCAATATCATCCTTTCCTTCCTCACACCTTGGCCATGCCCCACCCTTCCTACACACTGAACAACAGCAGTGACTGGGTCTTGAGGGTCTATTTAAATAAAAGCTGTAACAGGAGGACACAAGGACGCACAGGGGGAATGTGTGGCACCTGGGGTGGGACTGAGGGCTGCTCCAGCAATCAGGGGACAGCTACTGAAGGAGCCTCCTCTATCCCCTGACCCCACTGAACCCTGTTACTTCTGATCACTTACACTGAACATATTCCCCAAGAGCAAGACTCAAAGGTAAATGTATGACAATGGGAAGGTGGATTGAAGACAGGGATGATGGGAGGTGACTCCTGTCATGTGGGGCACCAGGACAGACCAAGCCGACGGGCCACTGGCCCTGCCTCATTCTCTGTTCCACTGCAGCCTCTCAACGCTGTTCCTGGTCAGCAAAAGAGCTCGCCAGATAAGGGACGGATCCTGTCTAGAGAGTGGCCTAGAAGGAAAAGCCGTCCCACACTGACTTTCCCTGCTTCCCTCTTTACCTCAGTTTCTGGTTCAGAGCCACTTACCTTCTTCTTCTTCTTCAGAATCACTTTCACGCCATCCACTGAAACCATAATGCTCACTTTCTTCTTCTTGATGTTCTTGGCTTTAAATTCATACTGCAAGGGAGAACAAAGAAGTGCAGTCAGATTAGATGAGTGCATCTGCACGGCCCCAGCTAGACTAGGGCCTGGAAAAGAGGACCACAGACAGGGGTGGGGAGCTGGTGCAGCTCCTGGGGACAGGGAGCACCTCCAGGGATGGAAACACAGGTGGATGTCTGCAGACAGAGCTTGAGCAATCTCTGGGTTAGAAAATGGACTCTGAACACTTAATTCCACCTCTCAGCCATCAGATAGGGACATAGGAATGGACCTAATCCATTTTGATGTGATGAAAACATAGCCTGCTTTGAAAATCTCATCAAAAAAATCAGAATGGTGGCTTGAACCTGTCATCCCAGCACTTTGGAAGGTCAAGGATGGAGGACTGCTCGAGGCCAAGAGTTTGAGGCTAGCCTGGCCAACAGAGTGAGACTTCATCTCTAAAAAAATTTTTTTAAAATTCGCCAGGCGTGGTAATTCACACCTGTAGTCCCAGCTACTTGGAAGGCTGAGGCAGGAGGATCCCTTGAACTTAGGAGTTCAGTGTTGCAGTGAGCTATGACCGTGCCACTGCATTCCAGCCTGGGCAACGAGTAAGAGTATGTCTTTAAAAAAAAAAAAAAAAAAAAAGGTCAGAACCTTCCCTCAATAACTCATTCTACCATTTAATGACTTCCACTGTCAGGCAAGTAGAAGTGTCTAACCAAATGCTAATGAAATTCCATTTCATCCATGAAGATTAAGAAGAGCTGGCACTAGTCTTTGCATTAAGGTTTTTTTGTTTTTTTTTTTTTTTTTTTTTTTTTTTTTACATATTAAGAGATAATTATGAATTCTAAGTTGTTCTCTACAAGTTCAATTCCCAAATTCCTTTATCTGTGAATCAGTCTATAAGTCTACTCAGGCCCTATTAGCCTGAAGATTTGGTGGCTAGAAGATATCCTAAGAAAGATATGACCAGTGATAGTTATAAGGGAAGATAATGCCTCACAACGCCTGTATTTTCGACTTTCATTTGCAGTTCTTGACACAGCCCTACACTGCTGGTTGACACTGGCCTCATCCTCAATCCCAGATCTGTCACATTTGCTCATCCATAGCCACTTCTTTTTTTTTTTTTTGAGACAGAGTCTCATTTTGTTGCCCAGGCTAGAGTGAGTGCCGTGGCGTCAGCCTAGCTCACAGCAACCTCAAACTCCTGGGCTCAAGCGATCCTCCTGCCTCAGCCTCCCGAGTAGCTGGGACTACAGGCATGCGCCACCATGCCCGGCTAATTTTTCTATATATATATATTTTTTTAGTTGTCCATATAATGTCTTTCTATTTTTAGTAGAGACGGGGTCTCGCTCTTGCTCAGGCTGGTCTCGAACTCCTGACCTTGAGCGATCCACCCGCCTCGGCCTCCCAGAGTGCTAGGATTACAGGCGTGAGCCACCGCACCCGGCCCATAGCCACTTCTTATGCTGTGTAGCTGTTCATAACTGGTGGTATAATGCCACATTTTCCTAAATGAACTTCATTTTGAGTACTTCTCCAGTTTATTGAAACCATTTCATCTGGTCCACATCTTACTATCACCACCTAGCAAACTTAACTAGCAAGCTCTCTAATCAAACATCTGGCTACAGACTGAAAAATAAGACCCAGAGCCATCCCACAGCCCCCTTTCTCTGAGACATTTATACTGAAGACCTTCTCCTATCATGTTATCACCCAAGCCTGGTAATAGGCCCCCAGCTCTTTGACCACGCATCTGCAACCTCCTTCTATAGTTAGGGCGTTGACAGGAATGAACCTAATCCATCCTAATGAGATAAAAACATAGCCTACTTTGAAAATCTCATCAGAAATCCAGAGCTTTCACTTGGCCATGCCTTTTAATCCTTTGATGTTAAGAACCCAACTTAGAGCTTCCTACTGTCAAAGTCTGTCCCTTCCACTAAAATCTCATTGATCTTATCTGTTGTACAGAGTTAGTGTTGATGTTCTCCTTGGCTGTTTGTTTCTTATAGACAAGGATATGACCTTGCTAACTGAGGTAAAATATCTCTCTTTATATATGTCACGGCAGACGTTGGCTGATGGCTGATTTAAGTCTCCAGGTAGAGGCAACCTATGTCACTCCCCAGCCTGGCAGCCACTTCTCCCTCCTCCCTTTCAACAGCTCTCCTTGTTACCAAGGGGGCCTGGAAGAAGAGAAACCAGAGCAGCAAACAGGAGACAGAAGAAAACTCTGCTTTAGCACAGAAACCCAAAGCCAACTAAGAGTAAAGAGTAAAGGGGAGAGAGAAGGGTACATCTGAGAGGATGAGGAGGAGAAGAGTTCTTTGCACTGGAGTCTGGCTTAGGACAGGACCTCAGCTACATAACAAATTCCTCTCTAGGTGAGCAGCCACAGACGGTGAAGGCTAGAGTTGGTCTGACTGGCACGTATTTGGGACACGGCTCCAGTTCACAGCATGTCGCCCTGACTGCAGCATTCTGCTCAACTGCAGTGCTAGATGAACTAAAATGACCTCTTGGTGGGAGAACCAGCATGGGAATCTGCAAGTTGCTGGCTCTGGCCTTGCGCCTACTGGGAGGGGTGAACCAGCTACACTTCCTGACCACACCTGCATTTACCTCCACTCACTTGGGCTTTAATAAACACAACCTTCCAGCTGCCCTCCCTTCTGAACAAGTCACTAAAACCCGGGCTGCTCCTGCCAGCCAAAGGAATAAAGTGTGTTTTGATGAACTCAGGTAGAAGTTAAGAGCATAGGAGAGTCCCTGGGACACCCAGAGGAGAACAAAACCTGCCGTATACAGGCCGATCCTCGACTGTTTTATTGTCTTTGGTCACTTCTAATATATCACACTTACACATGCTCAATGTACTTCTTTTTTCTAGCAACAAAGTCAAAGCAGAAATACCAAGCACCTGGCTCCACAAGGCACTATATCATTCTCCCCAACCCTAGTTTTAGAGAACATACTGCCTGCTATGCCATAATGTTAAATGCCTTATATTTCTGGAAAAATCTTATAGTTGCCCATATCTTTCTGTCTTGTTTGGTCTACCTCCCGGTTGGTTTCACCCTCCCTGGGGCCTTTATTTAATCAAGATCCCTCACCCAAGCTTGGCAAGAGGTGCCCACCCCGGTCCTTGCTTATGTATCTGAAAGCGTGACTATTTCTACAGTGAGTGTTTTGACAAGCTTGGCCATGACTTTTAATTCCTTCATCTTGAAAACTCAAAAATGTAACTAAACGTTCTCTTTGGAACTGGAAAACAGCCTCTAATTTGATCACCATGCACATACTCCCAGATGGCTCTCACAGGGTCTGTGGGCGTAGTGACTGCACAGAAAAGCATGACCAAACGATTTCTCCCAGAACCTCAACGACGGTGACAACACAGGTGTAACTTATAAAAGCTGGCGGAATGCTCTGGAGTGCTTCAAAATGGAGAGGAACAAGAGAGGAAGGAAATAGACTTCCAGGTCCCATTGCAGCTGCCAGTCCTGCCTGAGTGCTGTTTGTCAGGGCTCTTTGGTTGGACACACTTTGCATCTGCTACACCTGCGTCCTGGTCAGATGTCCCATACCTTTTGCAACCAGGAACTGGAATTAAATTGCAGGTCTGTTGGAAACTATGGAAATGAAATCAGGTGTCTGAAAATACTTAAGTACTTATTCTCATCAAGCCATTTGTTTATACAGCAAGTATGCTTCACTTGGACAACATACTCTTGTGCTCAATGAGGGGAGAGAAAGTGAATTTGGACAGAGCGGGGATAGTGGAGTGACCACGAGAACAAAGAGGAGAAGGGGCTCTCAGGGACAAGTCCTCCTTTGTCCCAGGCTGTGCTGTTCCAAAGTGGAGTGCTGCCTGGGCAGGTGGGCTCAGAAGGAAGCATCTGTGTTCTGCAGGACAGGAACCCAATCTGCTCAAGCTTTGCCAGGGGCTGAAGAACAAACAGGACTGCTGGTGCCACCGTCTGTGGCTCAGGCCAGCCTCCCACAAAGCCCATGCCAGCCCTATAGTGTGTGCCAACAGACCTGGCCCTTCCTCCAACATGGCCAGGCTGAGCTGTTACATTTGTTTTGCTAGCCAGAGTCCCACAAGCAAGGACAGATTAAGCCCTACAGGACTCAACGTTTTAGGGCACAAAACAATGCAAGTCCTGGAATGCCAACTGCAGACTGGAAAGACCAGGAGAAAGTGTTTGGGCTTCATAAACAGAGTTTTGAGACCTTGTTTTGGAATAGTGGCCCTGGAACTTAGTGTGCTGTGCCAATCAGTGAGGACCAGGAAGGGGAAGCTGGGCAGTGGACCCAACAGGAGCCAGGAGTAAACACTCAACAAGGGACATGAGTAAGAACGTGGGCTAGAAGTTGTATTGCTGCTGACAGATTAGCAGCCTAGTTTCTCATCACCTCCTCACACTGCAGTGCTTCCTTTTTCCTGACTCTCCAAACCACCTCCTAAACCCATGTGTCTCCATCCCAGGCACTGGGCATCTGATAAAGAGAAGCAAGAGGTCTGCAAGAGTGGACTGGGTGAAACAGCTGAGATGGGCATCTAATGAAGGGACCCAGCCCCAGGCTTGAGGCTGTGGTGCAGAAACAGAAGGAATGGAATCACTTTCTTAGAGTCAGGGATGGGGGCGGAGAGTAGGGGGCGGCTATCAGATGTTCCTCCCATACATTTAACAGTCTATTTTCACAACAATGAGTAGCTCCCTAAAGAATCCCTAGATATTTGATAATACCTGATTTTTAACCAAAAGGTGTGTGTGTGTATATCTATATATTTTTATAGGATCCTTGGTTCCTTTGTTACCCTGGCCAGCAATAATTTGGCTAGTTATACATTCTCTCATGCTTCAGAGGAAGCAGGTCTCTTTATTCTTAACCATAAAATTCATTTTGCCCAGCTCCTTCCACTGTCCCTGCAAAGCTTACAGATGTGAGCCAAGACCTGCTTGGGAGTGAAGGCACTCGGAGGCGTCTTCACCAGGAGGAGAGGTTCAATTTGCAAAGGCAAATGGTGATGCCTGGGTGCTGCACATCCTCAGCTTATATTTGACTGTGTTCACTACCTCTCTAGAAGAAACCTTGCAGCTTTGCTTCCTGTAAATGATCACAGGAAATTTAAAAGTGAACTCTGACAGTGCCGCTGGACACTTTAATCATATTCTGCCTATAGTCTTGGTTTCATGAGTGTGAGCACATCTCTACAACAAAACTGTAAACACCTCACCCAAAGGTACTACCTTATAAAGGGTTTGCAAGAAGTCCTTTTGCCCTTATTATTTGAGAGTTTAAGAACTTAGGTAGTAAGATACAAAATCTGAGTGCACCCATGTTCAGTAGCAGCATTATTCGTAATAGGCGAAAGGTGGAAGCAACCCAGATGTCCATAAAGAGAAGAATGGATTCACAAAATGTGGTATACACATACAATGGATGTTATTCAGTCTTAAAAAGGAGAGAAATTCTGACACATGCTACAACATGGATGAACCTTGAAGACATTAGGCTAAGCCAAATAAGCCAGTAACAAAAGGGAAAATACTTTATAAGTCCACTTAAATGAGGTCCCTAGAGTTGTCAGAATCAGAGAGACAGATAGTATGGTGGTTGCCAGGAACTGAGGTAATGAAAAGTTAGTGTTTAATGGGTACAGAGTTTCAATTTTGCAAGATGAAAAAGTTCTGGAGATGAATGGTAGTGATGGCTGTACAATGTGAATGTACTTAATGCCACAGAACTGTACACGTAAAAATGGTTAAAATGATAAATTTTATGTATATTTTGCAACAATAAAAAGCTACAAAATCTGAAAACACTGCATAAATAACATTTCTTCTCATAGGAAATCCACTTTAATTCTGCTTGCAAAAGGATATTTCTGTAACTCCCCCACATGCAAGTTAAACATGCCACACTTTTCCATACCTCCATGTAATTGCATTTGCTATTCTCTATGCTTAGAATGCCCTCCCTACACTATCTGCCTGGCGAACTCCTGCTTATTCTGGAAATATTTGCTCAGACTTTTCCTAGAGAAGCCTCCATCCAGGTCAACAGCCCCTTCCCATAGCCTCCCATGGAATTTCCCATCGACTTGGTTACTACAGCAATATGCAAGCCTCTATTATCAGCAAAGTGATAACAGAGGCTTGCATATTAATAACTTAGGTAGTAAGATACAAAATCTGAGTACACCCATGTTCATAGCAGCAGTATTCACATTAGCCAAAAGGTGGAAGCAACCCAAGTGTTCATCAGCAGATGAATGGACTCACAAAATGTGCTATACACATACAATGGAATCCAGTCCAGACTGGTTGGTTGATAATTTATTTACCCAGTAGGCCATACCCTCCTCGAGAGCAAGAATTGTGACTTACATATACTTCTATACAAGAAAATAGCACCAGGACATATGAGGGTGATAAATGAATGTCAAATAAATTAATGAACACAGTTGACAATGGCTATCCACAGAGTCCAAGAAATGATGACACTGTTCACTAGGGTAAAATAAGCCCTCCAGAAGTTAATTAATTAACAATTAAGTTATTAAAACCTTTATTCCATTCCATGGTACATCTGATCTTCGTTAAATGGTTCATACTCTGCAACACAGTGCTGAGCACTTTTTCTGCACTTGATATATGCTCCTTTACATAAAATAAGGTAGAGCTGCCATTATCAGTCAAGGCCATTTACAATCATTCACAGCACAGAGTAATGAACAGGAGGATGATCATGTAGATGAACTTCTGTTCTCTGGGGTTCCCAGCTTTCTCAAGTCCCAGATCCTGTGCCCATGGAATCAGAATTTGGAGGACAGGGTGTCCAAGAGCTATGACAGTCCCTGACGCTGATGTGTAGGCTCAGTGACTTGTACTATTCCTTTATATGACATCTCAAAAATGCCAGCAAGACCAAGACCAAAGTTGGTACTGAATTCAAATTCTAGAATATCTATAGGGATTCTTGGAGACACTGTATAGATAAATTTATTTCCCATCTATCTGCCTCAGTCAATAAGCATATCTTATTTTAGCCACACATTATTGAAAATTGGGTATAAATAAAATCTCTATAATCTGCAAAACACTTAAAAGGTACCAGAGAAGCTACTTTTTAAAGGAATATTCATTGTCATTGTATCATAAGGTATAGAATTGAAATATCACCCAAGTCTGTAGACCAAGGGGAATGTAAAACACAAGTTCTACATCCCATTTGGAATACCTGATAAAAAGGCAGAATATGCTAGACTCGGGCCTTAGACATGTTCATTCAGCAGATCTGGAGTAGAGCCAAAAGTTGGCTTTTTTTTTTTTTAATGTGATAATACAGATGACACTGTTCAGAAATACTACTCTGGGCTATGGATGCATGTTAGAAGGGTTACTATACATCAAGAAATGGCAGAAATTAAATTAATGAGTCTTGATCATATATGCACTAGTTTTTAAGTGTAGCTATTATTGTAACAAAATATGGATCCTTAATGAAAGTGACAGTGCTATTTGCTGTTGTCCATTTTCTAAATCAAAAGTCACTAAAATCAAAACTATTATATTGGGAGGGAATACTGCTGGGTGGTAGGTACGAGGTGTCCATACATTATGTTTCATACATTTTGTATGTCTGAAATACTTAATCAAAAAAATTTTAGAGGAATCCTTCTGTTTGAAACGTTTGGGATCATAAATGTTGACCAAGCTTTTCATCTCAGAGATGGTGAAAGACTTCCCCAGGTTCATTAGCAGAAAATCCGTGCCTGGAACCCATATCTTCTGACTCTTGGCTCTGTGCTCTTTACGTTGCTCAATATTTGTGTCTTTTTCACTGGTTCAGAATCATGACCCCAGGAAATAAAATTCATCCATTCCTCCATTCATTCAATACGTGTTTAACGAGCACCTTCATAGACACTCATCCCTATCTTATAATAGGAACCAAGGAGGGGAGTAAGAACTTACTGGAAATTAATCACATAGGATGAGGAACATCCCCAGGCTTCTCAGTGGAAAGCCTGCAATCTCTCCCCCCAATTCTTTCCTACACTAATCACACTGGCTGCCCTCATTTCTTTTGTTGCTTCCTACCCTGTTCCACGCCCAGGGATACATAATCAATAACCTGGGAAAAATACAAAATACCAATGAGGTCAGAAAAACATAGTTAAGGAGCCTTCTGAACATAAGGAGGGCTTTGAGGTAGGAAATACTCAAGTTCACTGCTGTTTGGAACATCAGGAAGATGGGCGAGAGGCTCATCTAAACAGATGTTCTGTAGGATGGAGGCCCTTTCACAGAGTCGGGAGACCACCACGATGGCAGAGGGCAAATTAAATGGGCTTTCTCGCATGGACGACAGCAGCAAGCCTCAAGTGCAGGCAATTTGGGGCTGTGTACTCTGGGGAGCCCCTGAGTGACAGCTGCTCCCTGCAGAGAGGAGATGAGACTGGCCCTGGAATACAGCCATCACTTTTCTCCAACTGGGAGCATGTTGACAGGTCACGGGGAGCTGAACAACAACCCAAATGATTAAGGGGCCAGAAAGGGTGATTTATGAACCAGAGGAGTACCACTACTAATAATAACCTATGGCTCTCAGTTGCTTTTCCTCCACCTCTCACAGCACATTAAAACCAAGATTTAAAACCTTTTTCTTCTCTTTAAGTAATAACAGAGGCAGAAGAGTTGGATGAGAAGCTAAAAATATAATAAAATAAACCTGACTCCGGTCAGTTATATCATCCTCTTCTACTATCTAGCCCAGACTCTCCTCTCTAAATGGTTAATATATCATGCCAGTGGAAAGACAAGAGACATCAAAAGAATGTTCTTAGCATAAAGAAAAGATAAATATTTAAGGTGATGGATATCCCAATTACCCTATTTCATCTTTACACATTATATGAATGTATCAAATTATCACATGTACCCTGAAAATATGTATATCTATTATGCACTGATAATAGATATTTATTATCAATTTTTAAAAGTGTCTTCCAGAGGCGGGGGTTGGGGAGAGTTACAATACACTTCCTAGTATGATGATTCATGTCTACACACACACACACACACACACACACACACACATATGGAAGGAATAAAATTTTTCTAGTATTTAGTAGAGTCATGAATCAAGGATTTAGGGTTTTCTTCCTCAGACCCAAAAATGGTCATAAGACAAATGGTGAATCTTTCTGTCTTCCTAAGGCTCAATTTTCTTCTCGTGGAAAGAAGGCAATCAATTATGTTTTATAACCTCCGAGGACCTCTCACTATCCACCAAACACATCCCACACTCACCTCGTGAAGCTGAATGAAACAGTTTACATGAAGTACTATGAAGTCCTCAAAGAAGCCACACTGAACAGTAATGCTACTGCACAGCAAGCATTTGCATGTTTAGCTGTGTGACCTTGAGCAAGCCACCTAACCTCTCTGGGTATCACTCTTCCCTTCTGTGAAGTGAGGGTATTAGGTTTATCATATCTGAGAGCCTTCCCAGCACTAAATATGACTCAACATAATGTAAACTTTCAGAGCCCTTATAGGAAGAGTCACATGGGCAGGCACACTGGAGAAGGTAGGGAAATGCACAGCAACAAAGAAATGAAGGAGTTGGTGAGGCCAGGTCGATCTCAGAAGCAAGGCAAGGGGATGGAAGGGAGAAAGGATGCAGGCAAATGGGGGAGGGTTCTGAAGCAGAAAAGATCTTGCTACAGTTTTGCATAGAAAGGAGGGTAATCATACATACAGGTTTTAAAAAGAGTGAAAAATAGATGGGCAAATGTTGAACATAATCTTGGCACCAGCGCTGAGGACTGAGAAAGGAGAGACACTGGAAACAAGAAATCCAGGGAAAGACCAGAAACATGTTTCAAGCACTGGGCTGTAAGAATAAAGAAAATGTCTAGATGAAATCACTGTATAGATTGAGAAGTAGGATAAGGAAATGGCCTCTAAATTCCTTGCCTGAAAGGTGGCAATAGCTTTCAACAATGACAGCACAGGTGAGTACAAAGGATGTGTTCTAGCTTGAAAAATTCTATCTTGCACCGGAGAATCAGGGAATACAAGTTAGAAGGGAATTTAGAGGTCATGTAGCCATTCATGTGTGACTTCTTTTCCTAGTCCTTCCCAAGTCTTTTAACCATTGACTCTTCCCCTCTAAGGGTAGGGTGAGCTTAGACCCATCAGCACCATGAACAAGAGATAAGAGTAAATTTGGAAAGCTTGTGCTTGCAATCATCCATTAGGATAATAAAAGTTCCAGATTTAAGGGTGCAAGGGAGAGAAACCCCAGTAGGCAGAACTGATGGCCCCAATGCATATTCATGGTATAATGGAAAGTATGATGAAGAAGGTAATTCTTGAGAGACACTGAAGAAGCTATTTGAGGAGGAGGAGGACAATAATAAAATCAGAATTGGAAGGCTCTCAGAAATCCCAGTGTTGTCTCTGTCAGGCAATCATTCAGCCTCTAACAGAATACTGGCAGCTGTCTCTGAAAAGCAGTTTCTTACAATGAAACCGAAATCTACTCCCAGAAGCATCCACTAATATGATTCTCTAAAGCAGTGCTTCTCACTCTTAAGGTCCATATGAATCATCTGGGAACCTTGTCAAATCACAGATTCTGCAGGCTGAGGGTTCTTCATTTCTAACATGGTCTCAGATGACGCTGACACTACCGATCCACAGACCACACTTTGAGCAGCAAGGTTCTAGAGCCGGAGTACGTAAGTCCAAAAAGGTATTTGGATATGTTAGCTGTTTGAACAAATGATCGCTAAGGTTTTTTTCAGTGCTAAAATTCAATGATTCCTACTAATTGTGTAAGTCAACATTCTGAGCTACATAAAAATTGAGACAAGGTGTTTCTCAGGAACAACCACTGTAACATGGCCAAAAATCACACTCTAATATACAAATGATAAAACTCTAATATGTAACTCTAATACTTAAATGATAAAAATACAGTACCTAGAACACAAGTTCAGAAGGGAGGGAAATCTTTCAAAGCATAATAATTACCTACTGTCAGTAGGTGGCAATATTTCCTCGGGGTCTAAGGGATTGTGAAGTGGAACAATGGTTCTCAACCTGGGCTGTACACTAGAACCACCTGGAAAAGTTTAAAAAATATTCATATCTGAATCCCACTCCCAGAAATATTGATTTAATTGGTGTGGAATGCAGTCTGGACACTAGGATTTTTTTTTTTAAAGCTCCCCAGGTGACTCTAATGTGTAGCCAAGGCTGAGGACCACTGACTTAGAGCAAGGTGTAGCAGACCATGGAAACCAAGAGGCAAGAGGGGTCAGAGGTCAATGCTGGCCATCACATCACTCCTGATTCCCTGTGTCTGTCTGTGCCCCACTGGAGCTGACTGAAGCACCACATGATCTCCACTCCATCTCATCTTTCCTTTCAGCCCATCACCACTAGGTTACTCCAAGGCTGCACGAGATCTTACTTCCTCCAAATTCCTGTAACAACAAATAACTTGGGTGAAAAAATGCCAGCATGGTCTATGTAGGAAAAGCACTGGTATCCTTTGTTTTCTACAGGACTGTTTTCAGCATAGCAAAGTGCCCTACTCCAACTCATTCCCAGTACCAGCCTTGACTTGAGGGGTCAGCAAATTTTTTTCTGTAAAAGGCAAGATGGTAAATATTTTATGTTTTGATGGCCATGTGGTCTCTGTTGCAAATAAGCCACTCTACCACTGTAGCAACAAAAACAGCCATAAAATATGTAGATGAGTATAGCTATGTTCCAATACAGATTTATTTATAAAAAACAGGCAGTGGGCCAGATTTGACCCAGAAGCCAGGGTTTGGCAGCTCCTGCTTTACCTCATCTGAGTTCCCTTCAGAATCTTCTATCTCCTCCCCATGAGCACAGGTGCAGTTACCAAGCACAACCACTATGCAGAAATGAGACTGCTGCACAGAGACTGGAATGCACAGGAGGAGCCTTGGGAGGCAGATGAGATTTGAACATGGACCTAACCAGAGTAAGGGGACATTTCAGAAATGAGGGTGAAAACAGGGGAGAAAACCCCCACTAAGAACTGCAAAATCACCAGATTTCCGACATTGGGCCTAATCCTGGGATTCTTCCCCTATGAAGCAACAATCTAATCTGAGGCAGGTTTTCTCCAACTCTACTGGAAATCTAAAGTCAAAAGTGTTAGGGAAAGAGAATGAACTATTGAGAGTGAGATGTGACTACACAAGGCAAAAAAAAAAATCAACAAACTTCATACCTTATGCAAAAATTAATTCAAAATGCATGATAGGCTTAAATGTAGAACTACAAAACTTTTAGGAGAACACATAACAGACCATCTTTGTGACCTTGAACTATACAAAATTCTCAGGCATGACACCAAAAGCATGATCCATAAAAGAAAGATAAATTGGACTTCATGAACATTAAAAACTTTTGCTCTGTGGAAGTCAGTTTGAAGTGAATGAAAGATAAGCAAGAGACTGGCAGAAAATATTTGCAAATATACACTTAACAAAAGATATCTATCCAGAATATATAAGGATCTCTCAAAACACAACAGTTAGACAACAAGCCAAGTAAAAAACGGGCAAAAGACTCAAACAGACACTTGATCAAAGAGGATACACAGAAGGCAAATAAGCACACGAAAAGAAACCAATAAATGTTGGTAACTGGTGCAGTGTTGCTAACAGGAGGAACTAAGACAAGGTGAGACACATGCCTAGGAAGCTAGGCTAAAAAATTATTTCTGCCCACTGGAATTTTTGAAGTCAGTATCTTAAGCCTCAGGACCTACTGAAACACATCCAGACCTAATTACAGCTCCCTAAGACAATACGCTATTCCTCAAGTCTGGAATAATGGCCTCCCATAAAACAATGTTCCATATCACTAGCTATTAGGGAAATGCAAATTAAAACCACATGTTTTCTACATACATATTAGAATAGCTAAAATTATAAAATACTAACAATACAAAGCAATGGTGAGGATGCAGAGTGATTGGACCTCTCGTATATTAATGCAGGAATATAAAATAGCACTGTCACTTTGGAAAACTGTTCGGTAGGTTCTTATAAAGTTAAAAATAAACTTACTATACAACCCAGCAATATTTCAGTTAGGTATTTACCCTAGAGGAATGAAAACCTACGTTCCCACAAAAACCTGCATATGAGTATTTAGCAGCTCTATTTATAATCACCAAAATTAGAAACAACCCAAATATCCTTCCACAATGTGAATGGATAAACTGTGGTACATTCATATAACAGAATGCTACTCGAAAATAAAAAGGAAAATACATAGTTCATGTGTGATATGCTGTTGCTACATAAAATTACAGGTGAATTGGTTGAAATGTAAAAAAAAATTTTTAAATAAAAAAGAATGAACTATTGATACAAACAAAACTTGGAAGTATCTCAAAGACATTAAACTGAATAAAAGCAGCCAGTCTCAAATGTTTACATACTGTATGATTCTAGTCATATGACACTTTCCAAAAAGACAAAACTATAGTGATGGAACATACCCTTAGTTGCCAAGGCTTAGGGGTGGGGAGAGGTTGTGACTATGAAGGGATAGTGATCAGGGAGATTTTAGGGGTGATAGAAGAGTTCTAATGCTATGGTTGTGGTGGTGGATACATGAATCTATACAAAGGCTTAAATTCAATTACATCCCCAAAAAATCAATTTTCCTGTGTTTATTATAAAAATAAAGTAAAAATTAAAATCCTTTGGGCTAAATGAAATATCAGGATAGAGGATGCTTCCCAACTTCCTCCTTCACCCTCTCCTCCTCCAGAAGCCGCCAGACCTCCAAAGTTAGCACAGACTGTGCGGAGGGCTCTCTCCACTGCAGCGCAAACCACAGTGATGATTCTGGACTATGGCCTCCCGGGTCAGAGGCAGGGGCTTCCGGAGCTGCCCTACATTACAGGCCAGCAGAACCTCACGCTGGTTTAAGAAGATGCGGGAAGTCTTCCAGGACACAGGGTCTAGGGCAATGGACACCCAACTGCTCTGCTACCAAGCCATGGTCCACTCTCTGTCTGGTAACTCAGTATCTAGGGGAGGCAATAACTCCATTAATGGGGGAAATACCCTATTGTCCTGGGATATTTCCTGTAATCAGGCCTGGACATGTCTCTGCAGGGCCTGGGGCTCAAGATGAAAAACTCTAACATTCCAATGGACAGAAATAATTTTTCAGCCTAGTTTCCCAGGGCAGGCATCTCACCCCAGTCCCAGTTCTCCTCCCCACAGAAACACTGAACCAACTACCTTGTTGGTTTCTTGACTTCTCTGCCTCCTCACCAAATCCACACCAAGCAAAGACTCACATACCCGGGACTCAGACAAAAAGACAAACTAAGGAATGAATGCACGCCTGCACAGCCAGTGACAGGAAGGCATGGTGGCAGCGGATGGAGTCATCCAGTGATCACCCGTTTGAGAGGAAGGGGAACATCTGGTGTACTCAGGTCTTCCTCGTACCATCTCTATCAAACCATCTTTTCATGCTGCTGTCTCTCTGGGTTTGTTTCTCCTTCTCGGAGCATCACACGTCTGTGCTTCATCCTTGCAGCTCAGCGGACACAGGAAAGCTATTGTGGGTGGCAGCATCCCAGCTTCAGTCAGCCATTCTTCTGGAACACGTGCTGCAGAATCGCCTTCCTGCTCTACACACGTCATGGAAGCGGGAAAGGAGGTTGTCACGGGCTGACTGTCTGTGCTCCCTCAAAATTCATATGTTGATGCCCTTAGCTTCAAGGAGGTGGGGACTTTGGGAGGTAACCAAGTTTCTATTAGGTCACAAAGGTGAGCCCCTTCATGATGGGATTAGTGCCCTTATATATTAATAAGAAGAACAGGATGAGGAAAGGCCAGGTGAGCCACAGCAGGAAGGCGGCCACCTGCAAGCCAGGAACAGTGTCCTCACCAACCCAAGTGTGCTGACACCCTGATCTCAGACTTCCAGCCTCTTTTAAAGGAGCAAGAGCTGACTAAGAGTTGTCATAGGAAATCAAGAAGGTCATCAGAGTGAGAGGAAAACAGCGAGCCGGCTGGTCATGATTACTAATCTGAGAGCTAAACTCATGCTCTCAGAACCCTCATGCATAGACACACACACGTGGCCAAACTGGTCTCTTCTGTTCAAGGCCACCAACTCTTCCCTGTTCTTCCATAGTATTTCTGCTTCAGGGCTATTAATTCTAACTCACAGATTCTAGCATTTTACACAATAGCTTTTTGTAACTATCAGAGCGCTTTCATAGCGGTCCTACTATTTAACCTTGGCCAGTGCTCACCACTTGGCCCTCACATCTTTCTCTGCAAAAGTTATTTTTGGCCACACATACCTTGCTCTTCAGTCTGAAAAAGTAAAACACTCTACCCTCTCTGGGTATTCTAAGGATCATGCTGCAGAGTGGGGAGAGGGACAAAGCACAAAAACTGCACCCACCACCACCATTGTAATCTTCCTGAAGCACTCTATAATAGGTTCTGATCAAACACTTTCTATACCACCCCATTGTCTAAACAAGAAGATCAAAACTGGCATTCAACACTTTGTACCAACTGACCCAAAGGAGCCAGTTTTCCTTTTCCCACCAAGCTGCCCCTGAAACATACGGTTTCTCAGCTGTCTTCTTCAGAGCCCTGTGTTTGGTGAAAGGGCCTCAAAGACCAGTCTAGGACTGAGGGACAACCCAGGCACAGATGCCAACCACCCCCTGCCCCCTCCTGCTTCATCCTCAGAAACTACAATTCTCATTCAATATGTTGAACTACCAGGTAATATTTTGTTTGACAAAAGAGTGGTAGCTTTAAAAAGAAAAATTGGAAAAATCACTGACCTATATAAAATACTATCTTACCATATTTCAGTTGCACTGTGATTTATTCACTGTCTACCCTGAAGATATTGAATTTTCCAATGTCTGCACTTCTACTTAGGCAATTACTGCCTTTAAATCCCCCACTCAGTCCCTTAATCTATCCAAAACATCCCTATAAATTTTATTTCAAATATCACTTCATAAAAACTTCCCCTGACTACCAGAAGCCCAAAGGAATTTCTTCTATACTCCTATGGCAATTACGACCCAGAGGATTAGTTTTATAATAATGCTCTATATAACACATAAAGTGGACCTCCTACTGTTGCCTAACACTCTTAACTTGGAACAGAGTTCTTTCTCATCTTCTCAACTAGAAGGTAAGTTCTTTGCAGGCAGAAGCTATATAGCTTCAGCTTTCTATCCTCTTTAGCACCTATTACAGGATTTTCAACCCATTATAAGGACTTGATCTGACAAGACAGAAAGATCACTGCAGCTGCTATGCTAAGAATATAAGCCGGCAAGGGGGTAAGCAAGGAAACCATCAGGGAGGCTAACCATCTCCAGTGGGGTGAGAAAAGTATACAAGTAACTATTAATATAATGCCAGGCTTATAAGCACTACCCCATATGCAGAGGCAGAAAAACCCCAGGCGGGAGGCACACTCCCAGGGGGCAGGCTCCTCATCTAATTGCCATTTAATTCTGGAAGAGGACAGTCCTCCATATACAGCCAATGATCCCCTTCAATTTATTTTTAATATATTATTTTAATGACTATTATAAAGAATAGTCATAGTATCATAAAATCTTAGAATTGATGGGTCATTTGTAGATTATTTAATGACCCTCAGACTCCCAGCCCACTCTGACAAGTTATTTCAGTTTACAGCATAGACTCAGCCTGTTTGATTTGTTCTCTTTTCCTAAGAGCTTAACAACTTTAAGCTCTGAAATCAGGCTACTGAGTGGACTACAGGTAAGTTGTTCTCTATCCTATTTTTTCAAAAGAAGATTGAAGGAGGGAAAAAATAGTAGCTATACAGTCCACAGAAAATTATCTCGAATGGTCACCTTGTTTTGTAGCAAGCATCACATTTTAAGCCCAAATCAAACGATCTTCTATGACTAAGTTCCATAATAATATATCATTTTAACAATTTATTGGCTTGGAATAATTGTGCCAAAAAGAAAACTATTTTTCTCCAGGCTAAAATTAGGTGAGTTCCTTTTATTTTTCCCCAACCCTTTTTGATCAGGAAGATATTCAGTTGCAACCAATTATATTCAGATCACAGCTCAAAAATGAGCATGAGTTTTTAAAACCTGAATGTGTTTATCCATTCCAATTCCCAAATATCAGCTATTATCCCTTTCTTAAAATGCTTAAATTTATTTCTCAAAAAGGTAGGAAAAAAGTTTCTCATTTCACATTTCTCTCTCTCTCTCTCTCTCAACTCCCCCTCCAGTCACTATAAAGAATAAAAAGAAATCCAATTTACAAACGGGGACATTATGTTTGATGATGAATAATTAAGATAACCAAAGAACCATAAGGGATATTTTACCTTGAGAAACTAGCTACAAGATGACTGATGATTCCCAAACTCAATGAACTTAAATGACAGATATGACTCTTGCTCTAATAGTACATTGTGGTCCCTTCTAGGATGGACAGGAGCAACTAATAAGAAATGTGATACCACAGCTACATTTAGAAAAGAAATTGATCCTTGATGATGTGCATTGGTTTGCCTGGGGTACTCAGTAGGGTCCTTTCATTTTCATTGTGCTGATTACTTATGGGGTTTTTTCAATCTGGAAACAAATCTATCAATTTGGCAGTTTTTCTTCTATTGCTTCTTTTGACAATTCCCTTTCTTTTTTTCTGTTCTCGTATTTATCAGATGTTGGATTTTCCAGATTGATTCTCTAATTTGTCACTCATTCCTCTCCTAACTTGTATTTCTATTCTAATTTTTGGCTTTCTTCTTTTCCTAAAACCTGTCAGCCTTTCTACTGACTTACTTTTTAGTTTGACTATCATATTTTTAATTTCTGAGAGTTCTGATTATTTTTCATCTTGTTCTTGTTTTAGGATGCAGTATCTTCTTAACACTAGTGGTGCTTTTCAAGTTCCCTTCTGATCCCTGATATCTCTGTTTTCTTTGGCTTCCTCCCTCTATTTATTTTGGTCTCTCTCTTTTTTTGTGTTAGAGAGTTTCCTCAACTATCTTGGGATTGGGGGCTGTCCAGCCATATTTAAGAAGGAAGAAGTCAAAAGTTGGCTAGAAATGCTATGTGAGTGTGTGTGACTTATAGCCCTGAAGGCTCCACTGATCAGCGAGCTCTGCTGTAAAGTAACCAAGAGACAAATTGGCCTTCTAGTTGCAGAAAGCTTCACATGTCAAGGTGTGGAGATCTTTTCTCTGGACCATTCAGTTTATCCAGAGAAAAATCTTCTTACAATCAATATTCTAAAAACAAGGGAGGAAGCTACAGGGTCCCACCAGTTCCGTATTAAAACTCTCACTTAAGATCTGTTTTATCATGGCATCTCACCCCTGCCTTATGCAAAAACTGGTACCTCCATGTCTTGAGCCTTTTCAGAGTTTTCTGGCATCAGGCAACTTACTCTCCCCTTCTGCAGACCTTGGACTAAAGTTACCTCTGCTCCATTTAGGCCATCAACATAGTCATGCATTGTCTTTTAAGTTGTTGAAATCTCTTTATCAACGATTTCCTCTCCTGTTCTCTTTGTCCTAGTGGTTATTTCACTGGGCCTTCAGGAAAGGAGGAGGAGATAAATATAGCAAATCCGACAAGTTTCACGACCATTCCTTAACACTGGTGGGGCCCTCTAGGAAAACTCCAGCATAATTCTCTACACCAATCTTAGTGATGCTACAACTCTAACAGAAGCAGAAGCAGACTGTTCTCACTTCAAAAATTAGTTTGGATGCGGTATTACCTCAATGGGGCAGATACAGCTCTTTCATCCATCAGCTAGTTTTCTACTTACACCAGGCCTACCACACATGATTCTCTTTCTTTGGCTGTGTCAAAATTCCCAATAATTACTCATTTTATGTCATTATGATCTGGTTCTATTTGTGTGACCACTGCCACAGGCAGAGTCAGACAAGACCCATATGGACCACTTCCATTACATGATATTAACGTTACAGAAGAAAAAGAGAGAAGCTCTTACCTATAGGACCTAGTATCATAATGGAATGAGACCATCATCTTCAGAAACTGCAAAAGGGTTTGAGTCTTCCATGTGTCTTCCTAAGAAACCGCTTTACTGTCAGCCTAACAATCACAGAAAAGCAGTCATTACTATGACCTAACATTCCATGGCTTACTATTGGAATGTGTATCCTCTAGGAAGAAAAGCACAAAAGATCAGAATTGCAAGCATTTTGGTGTAATATTTTAATAATTGATAGATTCTTCTCTAAGGATTAGTTAGAAGCCCAGCATTCAGCAGCAGGCAATGCAGAAATATCCCAGAATAGAGAGAGAGATAGCCTTTTGGTCAAAGCTTTCACCACCACCAAAAGGAACCACGTTTAAGACTCACTAGGGAGGAAAAGACCTAGAACCAGAAGGCAAACTTACAATGAGCTTAAAAAGTAATCTTCCTATAACCAGCATTAGATTGGTGGCAAACACTAGCTAATATCAGGTATTGATATAATCAGAAAATTTGAAAGTTATTTTAAAAGGGAATAATTTTCTTACCAGGTGATTCATGGTTATGCACGGTCACGTCCATTTAACACTTAAAACCTTCCTGGATACTACCAAAATTCATCCGGCATTCCTGTATACATGCCACACGCTTGGTACCATTCTATTCTGTACTTTACTGCTATTTCTCTTTTACTGTTAACTTTTCACTTGTTTACATTTTGTTTCCCCAATAAAATGGATATCCTTGAGACCAGGGATTTATTGCCCAGTGATTAAGAACACAGTTTCAGAATCCATGCAGAGACTACTTGTAATTTCCCAGTACACACTGCTTCTCTACCTGCAGTCATAGAAACCTCATTCTTTAGCCAGCACATATCACCCAGAATAATGACTTCATTTTCCAGCCTCTCTTGTTTATGTAGCCAAGAGACTGAATTCTAGCCAATGGGACCTCAACAGAAGCGTCCTATGGCAGCTTCTGAAAATCTTAGGAGACCGTCGCATGTGCCTCCTCCTCTCCTTAGTCTCCTCATCCACGCTGCTGCCTGGCCCCAGACAAAGCTATGTTGGACCAGGAGGTCAAGACCACACAAAGCAGAGAAACACCACGTAAGGAGCCAAGGTTTCTGATACCACCCTGGGGCAGTATTTATGTGACAAAGAAAAACAACTATCTTATGTAAGCTTATGTTATTTTAGGTGTTTTTGTTTCTCATGATTAAACCTGACATTAATAAATACAGAGTCACACAGATTTGGGGCCGACTCACAGCTCAGTCACCTTTTCGTTGAATGATCTCAGGCAAATCACCTGCCCAGTTTTCTCATCTATAAAATGAGCTCAGTGTTACTTAACTGAGAGTTATGAGGATACACACAGGAGAGAACCACACAAATCCACATAAAATTGTGACTGAGGATTCTCAAAGAAAACGACCTTCATGATAGGAGATCTAACCTAGTCAGGAAAGAGAGGGAAGGATTCACTGAGGAAGTGACACATAAAATTTAAAACACAAGCAGAAGCTAAGTGACAAAACAAAAGGAGGAAAAACATTCTAGGCAAAGGAATGGTCACTGCATGGCCAAAGGCCCCAGGCTGTAGGGAATACGGAGGCTATGAGGAACTCAGAGAAGAGCAGTGTGACCCCAGGAACGACAAGGAAGGCAGCAGGAAAGGGAGAAGAGGCTGAGGAGGTAGATAGGGCCACCCTGCAGGCCCAACAGTCTCTGCAAAGAAATGTGCCCTTTAGCCTATGAGAAAAAGAAAACAGTGGACATGTCTGGGTTAGCAGGATGAAGTGAGGCATGGCTGAAGATTCTGATTTCAAAAGCTCACTCTGGTCACAGTATGAAGAACAGGTCGGAGGTAGCGGCAAGGCTGGTGTAGACGAAGGGGCACCATTCAGATGCTACTGTAACCGTCCAGTTGGACTAGGAGGGGAGTGGACAGGGAGAGAAACAGATGGATTCAAGACAAGACCTAATTTAGAAGTAAAAGCAACAGGATCTGGTGCTGGACTCGATATGGGACAGGAGAAACAGCAAGGAGCCAAGAGGGAGTACTCAGGCTTGTGCAATTGCGTAAAGGTGCGCCAGTCACTGGATCAGGATAACTGGAGTAGAACCAGATTTATGGAGGAAGATCAAGATGATGATTCTGCGATGTCTTTGAGAAATCCAAGAGGAGATGTCAAATAGACCGTGGGTATATAATTAGAATTTGGAGTCAGAAAAGAGGTCTAAGCCAAAAATACAGATTCTAGATTGTTTACGTATAGTTGCAAATGTACATGAGATTGCTTAGGAGAGGAGGAGAATGAAGAGAAAAGAAGAGAGAATGCCAATATTTATAGACTGTATTAGGAGGATTCCTCTTCCTGTGAAACCATAGAAAAATGTCATTTTGTAGACAAAAACAATTGACTGCCTGTGCTCTGGTTTCAATGTGTCCCTCAGAAATTCACATGTTGGAAACATAATCCCCAGTGCAACAATGTTGGGAGGTGTGGCCTAATGGGAAGTGCTTAGGTCTCATTAATGAATGGATTAATGCCGTTATAAAAAGGGATCACAGGAGTGGGTTCACTTTTTGTTCTCTTGTCCTTCTGCCATGTGAGGATGTTGCAAAACGGCCCTCACTAGATGCCAGCACCTTGATCTTGCCCTTCTCAGCCTCCACAACTAAGAAAATAAATTTCTGTACTTTATAAATTACCCAGTCTCAGGTGTTCTGTCATAGCAACACAAAATAAACTAAGACGACTTGAAATTTCTGTACTGTTCAATCTAATAGAAGGGATGGCTAGAGAGAGTAAAGTTAGAAGGGTGTGATGTATACTAACAGTCAAAAAAAATTAAAGAGGCATGATAATCAATTGCAACGAACGTTCCTGAGAAGTCAAGGAGGATGACTGAAAAACACTAGTTACCGGCAGAATGATGGGTGGGAAGCCAGTTTAAGATGAGAAGGGCGAGAAAATGGAAAATGCAAAAAAGAATCACAAGTGATTCTTTTGAAGATCAAACAAGATAAGATACTTAAGGAGATTAGAAGAGTACCTGAGTTATTTAAAGGACTCGCTAAATGGGTTAAATGGTTAAATATTTTTTATATTACTATTAAGGTAGCTTTAAAACTTCCATAGCACTTTAAACAATGATTTGCACCTAGCTGGTACTCAATAAATATCTTGCACATGATAATAACTGTTAAGGAGGAATAAAGGGATGCTAAAGCATTTTGCGTAATTTTTAATTAAAAGTAGCTATAAATTCTTGATGAACCAGATGCCCTATTTTCCCTACATAAAAACATAATTTAAATATGGTTCTGTGTTCTTCATTTCCTCATGCTGTGAATGAACAAAACTTTCCCATTAAAATGTCATTAGGTTACCACCATGATGAAGTTACTGCCCTCAAAATAAAACAAAAAAAAACCTGGAAATCTGGACTAAAAGGGAAGTTAGTTATGGGATACAGTTCATTGTTGTGAGATTTAACAACGAAATCTATGAGAGCCTCCTGCACCTGAGAACAAAGCTGATCTTAGGATCAGGATCTCCTCTTTGCTGTGCTCAATGAAAGAAGGAGGGCTTCTGGAATCACACAGAAAATACACTGGCCACTAGTCTGGTGTCCCTCTATCTTATATTTATAGTACGTGAGGCTTCTCTTATCCACAAGTGAAGTTTTAGTTTGAAGGAGCAAATACCCAGACAACATGGAACACAGAAAGGAAAGAGGACCTTAGGAAACCAAAACAGGTGTCACAGTCCCTGAGGGGGACTTCTACTTCCCTCAAACAAAAATCAACCCAGGGAAATTTGCACGTTTTCATTTCCCCAGGATGCTCTTCGCCCATCTGCTACTTTCTCCATCAGGCAAGTCTCCCCTCAATCCGCCCCCAGCACCACCCCAAACACAGACACATGCTTTCCTTCTGTAAGCCCAGAATCAACATGAATCCCATTCTGGATCCTCCCACATAAGATAGCTGCCCTTCCTCATCTCTTACAACTCTGTTCACAGTTCAGTTTCAACATTTAATATGGTAGGTTGGATTGCAATCATCTGTTTACCTGTCTTTTCCCAACTCAGTCACCCAAATGGACTATGTCCATAACAAAGCTGAGAACGGGGGACACACTGTGTCTTATTTCTTCTTCTCCACCCCCGAGCATTCAAAATCTGTTCAATAAGAGTAGCACACAGTGTTAGTTTTTGGAGCCACAGCTGAACATCCTGCCCTCGGACCGGACATAGGGTTTGCTGTGGCCACGCAGGACCCCCGGCCCTCGCCAAAATGCCCGTGCACTCTCGGCTCCTGCGAGGACCCTAGAGCACTGCTGGTGCCACAGTCATTGGGGGAGTCCAAGGGCAGATGGTTGAAGGTTAGGATTTTGCCCCCTGCCTCAAGGATGCGGCTGCGCTCAAGCACAGAACACACATCTTTGTTTGTGAGGCCTGCGTTAAGATCCCCATAGCCAAAGCCGTTTTGTTTTCCCAGCCAGAAAGCTTCATCTTCCAGATCATCTGGGAAAGGAACAGAGGTAGCCAATTGACACAACTCATAAACAACCTCTTCAGCACAACTTGGTTGAAGGTGGAGTTGGTTCATCTGGCCAAAAACCTGTACAGCTTGACCAACAGCCTTAGGAAAGAAACTGTCAGTCCTTGCGGCAGATGTCGACTCCCACGAGCACGCCTTCTGCTCAGATAGGTCTGGAAAGATATATCTTATCTCATTCTGAACATCTGACATGTAACTGATAACAATTTTTTGCTGGACAGATAGTATTATATTTCTAACAAATTTAGTCATCTGGTTTACTGCAGCAAATTAGGGGAGGGGCAAAGTGTTAATTTCCTATTGCTACTGTAAAATATCATCACAAATTTAGTGGCTTAAAATAACACCAATTTATTTAAAGTTCTAGAGGTCAGAAGTCAAAATGAGTCTGCAGGGATGTGTTCCTTCTGGAGGCTCTAGGGGAGAATCCATTTCCTCGACTTCTCCAGCTTCTAGAGGCTGCCTGCATTCCTTGGCTCCTGGCCCCTTCCTGATCAAAGCCAGCAGCACAGCATCTTCAAATCTGTTTCAGCCATCACATTACCTTCTCCCCTTCTGACCCTACTGCCTCGCTCTTAGAAGGACCCCTGTGATTAAATTGGGCCCAGCTGGATAATCTGGGGCAGTCTCCCATCTCAAGATTCTTAACCACGTGTGCAAAATCCCTGCTGCCATGGAATGTAACATCTGATGCATTTTGTTTAAGAAAGAGGGCATGACAGGTCATGAAATATTTCAATTAAACAATTATTAATTTTGAAAGATAGGACTGATGCTTAGAGGGGAAAGCTTGGGTTACCTGGAAATTTTACTTATATGGAAAACCTCATTCTCTGATTCCAGACAAATGAGATTTATTCTGTTCATCACTGCCAAGTGTACCTGAATTCACGTATATCCAAATAAATGTTAACCCTCAAAACAGTCACCTTGAGAATATAATAAATTCCAATAAAATCATTGCTTGAATCTTTGAGGAAATCTCCTTAAAATACCTTAAGAAGGTATTTTAAAACCAGTATATAAACTACATCATTATCAGTCTCATTCCTTTGTCACCATGCCTCATTTTTTAACTGGAATGACAATGAACTGAGTTTATCAAGATAGACAATCATTACACTTGACTCCAAATGACATTTAAACATTAAAAAACAAAACTAAAAACAAATATCACCTACCCTGAGAATAGTCAAAAGAGTAAGCTGCACGGTCTACCTGCAGTTCTAAAAGAGAAGCACCAAAAAAAAAAAAAAAAAAAAAAAATGGTAGTAAACACTAAATTAAGAGCTTAGTTTTTCCAGACAACCTCTTTCCTCTTTGAACAGGATCACACTCTTTGGATGTACAAGTTATGGTATACTGCTTAATATGATTCTGCTCTGATCAGTTACTCACAACTTATACATATTGTCCTTCAAATGTCATTTATGTTTAGAGAACATTTAAATACAGGCAAGTTAAATTAAATATATGTCTACTCTAGATAAATGCCTATATATTACATGCATTGCAAAGCACTTATTTGTACTAATGCTGATGTTACAAGCCTGATGTTTCTGAATACCGAGCCCTGGGGACATATATTTTTCCCTCATTCCTTCTGTAGATGCTGGGGTCTTGATTTCATAGGTTTCAAGTTCCCACCCTACAGATCCAGGAATCCAGATGATTTAAAGTCCAACTGTGAAGCAGGGATGTATTTCACAATCACATACACTTGGCTTCACAAACACATACTCACTCCATATGGGCGATCCAGAATCACTAAACAAACCTACTTCCCTCCCAGTCCTATATATTTCAAGTTTCTGACAACAGACCCCCGTTGGCAACTTCATAGGTAAAGCCGGGCTCTATCACTGGCCTTGATATATGGCACTCTTGGTGGTCACTAAAGCCTCATTCATACCCATGGCATCATTGCTTCCATAGAAACAACATCACGACATTCTCAAAAGGGGTGAAACTGGAAGGGATTCTGAAAGAAGACAAAGCCCAAACAACTGAACTGGAATAAGTAAACTGTTAGCTAATGTGCTTTTTTGAGGGTGTCTTAGTTTCTTGAGAAAAAACACAAAGTACAGATTTTTTTTAAATTACAAATAAATGAGGAATAAACGCAACTAGGAAATATAACTGCAACATTACATTTTAATGATTCTTTTTAGCATTTCAACTAAGAAAAATAACCTCATATGCAGTTAAATTCCACAAGAAAAATATAAGAACCAAATCACAATCATGTAAACACTGAATAATGGAACTATATTTATGAGACTCCACACATAGAATGGCAAACTATTATATAAAATTTGAACAAAACATTTTCAAAAGTAATCACAAAAATGAAAAATTCATCAAGAAAATCAGACACTTGCAGCATCCTAAGACTGTCTATATAAACATAAGAGACTGTACCTGTATTGTTAGAAGCAGACCGTTGTGTTAATAGATCAAAACCAACACATTCTCTCAAGTGTATATAATTAACAGTCTGATTTACAACTCCAGAAACATCTTACGAATGCCTTTCTGGATGTGGGATAGTCTTTCAAAACACTGAAAATGTTGCTTAAAAGCAATCTAACTCAGAAAAGATGAGAGGACAATACAAGTGTAGTGGCAGAGAGAGACCATGTGTGTACAAAAATACGAGCTCTCTGTCCCAGATTATGAGAACCATAACCAACCAACCTTATCAGAGGTCACAGGTTGTTTTTCTAGTCCATCTCAGCAATGGTAAGGCTGGCGATGCCGAACCTTACTACGAAGTTTACAAGCTGAGGGAAAGGGTGCTGCATTGGTCAGGATTCCCAAGCTTACACACAAAACCAACCATCACTGGTCCCAATGGAACCAACCAAACATCATTCTACACACATTATAACCCCCATAACATACCCTACCAACCCTGCGATTATTCCTTTGTTACTTTATATCAAACCCACCAGGTTTATCAAAGCACTTAAATCCCAGTATTTAACGATTATAAATCCTAAAAAGACCCCTTTACTTATCCCAGTGGTAGACTGGTTCGTGAGCAACCTCCCTGAGAACTCACAGGCAGGAAATGGCGTAAAGAAATAAAGAGGACACAGACTGAATGCCAGCACCCGTCAGGACATCACCCAATCCCGCAGCACCTCAGACAGGCATTACTGTCAGACAATTTCCACTGTACACTTTAAGAGCTTGGCCTGTGGGGAGCCACAAACATCTAGAGCTGGGAGTTGAGCCAGAGGAGATAAGACATATGGGACCACAAAAGACCACCTATGTGTCAACATGGGATACTAACCAAGGTAGAAGAGGAGAACTGAGAGAAGTAGTGGTGGATTCTGTGGAAGAAAAAGATTCCAGATAAGATGGGTGGTGGGAGCTGCACCTCCAACTCCCAGCCCATTTGGGCTGTTCTTGTGTCAGTTCTCTGCCCAACCACCGCCACCCCATGTCCCATTCATAGTCCTGGTGTGAGACAGAGGAGTCACTGTTGACAAGCAGGACATATAAAAAATTATTAAGACGTGGTTCTGGCTCTCATGGTGCTCACAGACAAGGGAGAAAAGGCAGATGTCAAATAATGATAATCCCATGTCACACACACTGTGATGAAGTGGAAGGTTGACTTGAGGTTTGCCGGGCAGAAAAGGCAGGAGGGGAACATGAGGGCAGATGGGAGACTGGGCAGAGAGGACTGTGTAGAAGACTCTAGATACCTACAGAGGGTTAAGGAAACACATATAGGCCCCTGTATTTGAAGGAAATGAGCACAACGGAATGGTTAGAAATAAGGCTCAAAACTTAATCAGGGGACACTGTATGGCCAATTTTTAAAATCAAAGCAAGACAATAAATCTGGTACACTTGATCAATGTAACCGTTCAAAGGGAGAAATGTCCCCTCCAAAATCTGGATGAAAAAGAAACATATATAGCCAGCAAAGAAAATTCGAAGAGATGATTAAGTCAAGTCCAGTGACCCTGGATTACACTCCCAGTGTTCCATGGAACCAAGATGGCCACCCAGGCATCAAGATACTCCACATGGAGTGGATGGCCACCTCCCCTTTTCTCTTCACTACCACAACAGAAGACGTTGCCTTTGACAGTGTTCACATGTGTGCCAGATTTGAGCCTGGCTTTCTTCTCATTAGCTAATTCTGGCAGCACTTCTTAGAAAAATCACATACAGATATGAACAGAGACGCCCACTGGCTTCTGCCATCCTCCCAGTGCACCAAATCACTGGGCCTTTGGCAAGCTGTAGCCAGAGCTCCCTTTCTACATACTCCTCCAACCAGAAGGTTCTGCCGCACTTGTCACAGTGTAAGGCCTGAATGTGGCTGGCTGTGCAATAAGCTAAGTTTCTATTATCTTGGACACCCACTTGGCCCTTCTGTGCTTTTATCTCCCCTCCAGCATGGCCCTCTCACCTCTAACACCTTAGCACTCTGATCAATTCTTGGGAAAGGCCTGATCAAAAGTCAGTTTCACCTAGGAATAGCTTGGAGCAAGAAGAAAATGCCCTGTAAGTGGTTGGTGCTTAGGAAGTGTTAAATGGCTGAAGGGTCAGGAATCATTAAAAAGAAGTGATTCTTAATGAGGGGCACATTCACAAGTAGCTCCAGGTATCTGGTTTGAGATAACAGGGCCAAAAAAAATCAAAGTCCTTGGCATTTTAAGACTCAGACCCTAATACTTCATGATACATGACTTTTGCAACATCAACCACTCTGTTCTTAAGAAACAGAAGACTTTGTTACTTCATGGAAGAAGCCACACATTTGTGTTCATATGCACTCATGCATCTATATGTGTACGTGCACATTTGTGTTTGTCTGCGAGAGGAGGAACAACAAATCACATGCATTTGTGTGTGTGTCTAAAAGAGGAGGAAGGAAAGCAAAGAAGTTGAGGAAGGGGAAGCAAATGTGGCCAAGTCAGATGAGCGATGCTGGCATTCAAGGACAGTTAATTTAAACAGGCAAGTCAAAAGGAAACAGTAAATTGAAGTGTCCACAACCAGTGTAGGCTTTGGCCAACAACTGAAAATTTCAAGGACTCACAAGGAGTTAGAATATTACAAAGACCTTTAGGAAGGAGAATAAAATCCATTAGAAGATTACGTTCAGCCCATTAGTCAAAGCAAAGAAAACAGCTGCAGGAATGTTTATCAACACATCAGATGACAGAAGAGCAAAATAATCACTCAGACTTCTGCCTTCATGCCAGACATACTCTCATGGGCTGGACCTTGGATATAGTTGATGCTATTCGTCCCCTATGCCTCCATATCTCTATGTCAATTTACCCCATTCTTATTTAGCTTATTCCTTATGTCTGGGCTAGCTTGCTCTTGCAGAAAATCATCACTGACATAGTCTTTTTTCCCCAACATTTCTCTTGCATGTGAGACTAGATTCTGTCAGTGAGTTCACGATGCTACAGAGACTTTTCTCCAAAGGATCCATTTGACCCTGCTCATTCCAGGGATGCTGATTATAGCTCTCACCTTGGCTAGGACTCCTGCCCTGATCAGCACCTTAACAGCAGTGGAAGGCCAGGAGAGAGGAAATAAGAGAATGTGGAGAGCTCAGAGCAATTCATTACCTATTCCGAAAAAAAAAATCTTCACCAGCAAATAACCCTCATATGTGAAATCCCTCCACTGGGCCAGCCTCCCAGGTCTTTTGGCATGAAACAGTAAAAGGAGCCATAAAAGAAGAGAAAACTGTTTGGAGAAAGGTCTAGGATACTGACTTCAGTCTGGCCAGGGTCAGCTAGAACAGCCAAGTGTAGAAAAGATGAAGATACCAGCTTTCTGATTAAGATCTGTTGTAATTAAAAGCTCCCAGATCAGGGGGAAGAGGGGAAGTGATCAATCTATAATACAGACTCTGGGAGCCACCTCAAAATAAAATGCTCCTCAAGGTCATCTTTGAGCCCTTCCAAGGACTTCTGAACAGCCTGACAGATGCTAATTAACCCTCTTGATTCCACAGCCCCAAGGGAGATGTAAATGTGTTTAACTGATTATATTCAATCTGTACCCTTTTTTTTTTTTTTTTTTTTTTTTTTTTGAGACAGGGTCTCACTCTATTGCCCGGGCTAGAGTGCCACAGCATCAGCTCATAGCAACCTCAAACTCCTGAGCTCAAGCAATCCTTTTGCCTCAGCCTCCCGAGTAGCTGGGACTACAGGCATGCACCATCATGCCTGGTTAATTTTTTTCTATATATTTTTAGTTGTCCAGCTAATTTCTTTCTATTTTTTTCTTTTTAGTAGAGACGGGGGTCTTGCTCTTGCTCAGGCTGAGCTCAAATGATCTGCCCGCCTCAGCCTCCCAGAGTGCTAGGATTACAGGCATGAGCCACCGTGTCCAGCTCTTCAATCTGTACTATTCCTGGAGTTCTAACAGCTCTTTAAAGGACCTTTTGAAGAAAAGCATTTGATAGCATCATGGAGTGTCCAAACTGAAATGGTCCACCAAGTCTCTTTAGAGAGGATGCAGGAATAGTGGAAAGAACATGGGCTTAAAAAAAGATCTGGATCCAAATCCCAGATCAGGGATCTACCAGCTGTGTGAGCCCCAGGAAGTTACTTAAACCTCTGAGGTTCAGTCTCTCTGTATCTGCAAAAGGAGGATACCACCCACACCAGACTGTACTGGTAAAATGCCCTTCCATGTTCCCGCTTTATAGAGGTCTATATACAGTTAGAGTACAATTTGTAATATACTAAAAACTATGGTATACTATTAAGTACTGTAGTAGTCCATAATTTAGAGTGTACTATCCCCACATTCCTTCTCCTTTGTACCCACTCACCAGTGCCATCCTTTCATGACACACCAGCTACCATAGAAAACACATCCATGTAGATTCTCAAGGCCTCTTATTCTTTACCCTAAAATGACCAACATGTTTGCCACCAAGGTGGTGGTGGAGCCAGCTGACCAGCTCTGCCTCTGAAATCCAAGTTTCTCCTGCTCCATCATTGTCTAACAGGCCCACACATTTGCCCTTTAAAACCATTGGCCCTCCTGGGGGGTCAGCCACACAGGGCAGTTGTAGCATTGATGTTGATCCATTCACTCCTGATGACTCATGTCAGTCCCAACCAGAAGCATCCTCCTAAGTTGCTCCTGGTCACCAGAAATCCCAGCTCTGTGGCCTTTGTTCTAGAACAAACTACAGCCCCCGATACAAGAATATGGCCTCCTTGTTACTAAATGCACATTTAATGTGGACCTAAATAATCCACAGGCATTTACCAAGAACCTACAGCAGGTGAGACCTAGGGTAAGATGCTGAGAATAAGGAACTGACTTAATTTTTAAAAAGGTTAGAGACAATGGCACAAATGTTTCATCCTTCATCAGAAGCTCCTATTAGAAAAATAAGAAAATGGTTCTCAATGTACATTTTACAGATGGGAAAGCCAAGTTACCTAAAACCCACAGAGCTTCAGAATCCAGGAATCCTTGCTTTCTTTTTCGTCTTCGACCACTGAGTAGCCTCTGTTGGAGCTGACCCTATCTCCCCAAGATAGTAATCATCATTTCCTTGTTACAGGATATGCCTTATTTTCTGAATTCATCCATTAAAAGAGATAAATCTTCAACTAAACTGCTCATCTGTGTCAGCAAAAACATTTACAAAAGAAAAAAATTAGCTCGGAAAATAAAAATCAACAGGTATTTAAAAGAAAAAAAAATCCACAAGATTAGTCTATTCATGATGGAAAAACTGCAACTTTCTCACATGATCGCTATATCCACAAAGGTGGTGATCTTGCCCCAGATCTCAGCATCACGAAAGTCAGGGATAACACTGTTGAATCCAGCGTTACGGGAAATGTTTAATGATTCGCTCATGTGTCTGACCAGAACTAGGCATGGTACTCTTGTTAATTTTGGTCTTCTAAGGGTACAAGGTGAGTTTTTCTTCTTTTTAAAAATGATTTCTCTCTCACAATTCATACGGTAACAGAGCAAAGTATCAGTTTTCTTCCTCATCTGTAACTGCCCTCAGCTTCACCCACGAGAAACAGGCTTTGTGAATCTGAAGTTCAATTAGTAAATATTTGGGGGGACTGTCTTAGTCCACTCTGTGCTACTATAACAGAGTATCACAGATTAGTTTATCATGAACAGAAATGTATTTTCGCACAGTCCTGGTCGCTGGAAGTCCAACATCAAGGTGCTGGCATTTGCAAAGGGCCTGTTTGCCACATCATCCATGGCAGAAGGCAGAGGAGTAAAGGGAGGGCAAGAGAAAGAGGGAGCCAAACTCATCCTTTTCTAACAAATCCACAACCTTGACAATAGCATTAATCCATTTATGAGGGCAAAGCCCTCATGGCCTAATCATCTCTTAGAGGTCCCACCTCTTAATACTGTTACAATGACAATTAAATTTCAACATGAGTTTTGGAAGAGACAAACCATAGCAGGGACCAATTAGGCACCAGGCATGTACTAAGTGCTACAGAACAGCACTGTTCAACAGAACTTTCTGGGATAATGGAAATGTTCTATATCTGTTCTATCCAATACCATGGCTACTAGACATGTGGTTATTGAGCACCTGAAATGTGGCAAGTGCAACCAAGAAACTGAATTTTTTATTTTACTGTAATTGAAACAAGTTGTCACACGTAGCTAAAGGCCATTATATTGAATACACAGCTGTAGGGGATGCCAAGATATAAGAAGACATGGTCCATGCACACAGGACCTTCATGTTCTATTGGGAGGAAGAGGACAAGGACTAACTCGTGAAAGGCTAACCCGTCATTACAAAATAGTAGGTAAAGCTGGTAAGTGAATGCATGGGGAGCAAGGACTGTGGGAATTTGAAGAATGCAGGGGAGACGTTACAGACACAGCAGGACAGGAGCTGAGGGCTGCGGAGAGCAGAACTGTGCAGGCCAGAGATGGCACAGCGCCATATTGCTTTCCTCAGTCCCTGTGCATTCGTACCGCTCCTCAGCCACATACCATAGTCGAGTTAATGCCAAGGAACTTACAGACAAACAGGTTATTTTGGTAGTGGTCTCAAGACACCACCAAAAAAAAAAAAAATAAACCCACCAAGAAAGAAGGGCAGGTAACACCCAAAGTCTCTTCCCCTGGCAGTACGACAGGCAGGGCAGTCCCAGTGCAGCTATCACAGGATGTACCTTCAGCAGTGAGTGACCCTGAGAGGAAGGGGGCAGGCAAAGCTCCAAGATGTTTGGGAAGCCAAGGCAGGAAACCAGAAGACACATTCGCTTTTGGGTTACAAAAGCTCAAGGTCTTTGGCTGACCACAAAGGGATGAGAGGGAGGAAGAACTCAAGTTATAGGCAGAAGGGATAGTCTCATATAACCTTCATGTGCCAGGAGGAACTAGCCGCATTTAAACTCTTGTTTAAAAAAAAAATGTAACAAGTAGGCAGAAGCCTAAATACAGACATCCTCTACACCGCCACAGGGCTGTGCACACCACAGCCACCCCAGCCGCGACACAGGGGTGGTACCATCTCACCCAGCTCCACCTCACCCTGCCCAGCTCCCTCCCTCCCAGTGGCTGTGGAGGGGCTTCCCCACTCCTCTAGGGGGAGGCAACACAACTTTCCTTGCCCTTTCACAATGGAGAGGGAACCACAGGGAACCAGAAGGGCCCCAAGTATGAAGGAAATCAATCTTCATGGTACAAGCTGCTGCTGCTTTGCTCCTAAACGTTAGCTAAAACCGTATCTTAAGGCCCATACTCCACCAGTGATACTCTTTCTTAACCTATCTCTATCCTTTTTTGGAAGGATGAAGGACTTCAAAACTTTTAGCCTCTTAGAATCCTGTATTCAAAGGTAAATATTCCTAGGATGGCTAACTTCAATGATCAGTTAACACCTTGGAGGAGTGGGTCCCTATAAATAAAAAATTTCTGGAATTGTCCCCTTGGGCAACTGGGCAATTGGGCAATTGGTCTGGTCCTGAAAGCTTGGGCAGAACCCCTCTAAGGGGCAACATAAACACGGAAAGGGGAATTGGCTACTGCTCTAAGACTGACTCCACGTTATGCTCTGAGATTTAGCACGAGGGAACAGGCAGGGCACGGGATTTGACTGTGTAAGTCCTGGGTTCACATCCCAGGACAGTCATTTCGCAGAGTCTTCACTTCCTCATCTGCAGAAGGCCCTGCTGACAGCTACTCAAACCCATCACTTCCTTCAGGGAAAATGTTCCCAGTGGGTGAAATCCCCCTATTGTGCTCACTAGTACCAAGCACTCTCTCCTTTAGAGCAGATCTCGGTTGAATGTTTACAGTCATGCATAATTATCTTACTAGCACTTGTTTTTCTTATTGTAAACTTCATTAGGGCAGGGACCATGTCTATATTTTTTTCTTGCTATTGTATCCCAAATTCCAATACACTATGCAACACATGGTAGGTTTCAAATTAACACGTGTTGAACCATTGAATAAACGATTAATTGAGCTTATGTACATGAAAATGATCTCCAAAATATGAAGCACAATAGAAATGTTTGTGATTCTTACTTGGTGTGGATGATGACAAGAGAATTAATCCTCTTAGCTGCTGGAAACCATTCTGCTTTCACTGAAGTAACAAAACTGCTGCATTTGAAGGACACCATAAGGAAAGGGGCTCTTACAAGCTGCCCCACGGTGCGCTTTTTCAGGATTCTCTTCGCAACCATGCCAAAATGCCTAGCTCATCTGTGTTCAGATGCAGTATTGCTTTATTCTGATCCCTAGATGGTCACTGTGGGAGCCTGGTTGAGTTATATGGGCATTTTGAAAAGTGAGACAACTATTGGCTAAATCTGCAGGGTATGTGGGGCTGGACCAGGGACAAGGCATTCTGGCCATGGGGTAGGCTGAGGAAAGCACTCCAGGTCCCACCATCCCCCACCTTTGGTTGAATCCAGCTCTATATCCAAAGTGCTGTGGGCATCAGGCACCAAAGGAAACTGCAGCGGCCAAAACCCGGGAGAGCTTGCTCCCCCATGCTGCTCCATTCAAGGGAACAAAGGCCTTCAAAGTTGCACTGAGCTGGTCTGGAGATGGAAGGCCTTTATGCAGGTTTCCAAGGAGATGACTCAGATGCTGTTACCATAGAAACTGTTGCTACCATCTATTGTCCATCACCCCTTGACAGAAAGGAAGGGGGGTATGCTATAGTTTGATGAAGAAGGAAACAAGAAGAGCTGGATTTAAGTCAAGATGAAAAAAGCATACTGAGATGGGTCCCTGAAGAATTCAATGGTGTATGTAACAAAACCTCTAATCTCCAAAGGAAACGAATTAGGGACATGAGTGCTTATGGTTTGTTGTTATTTGTGTTGGTGGAGTTGGGGTGAATAAAGTGGCACATAGAATGACCTCCACCCATCTGTTAGGCCCTGTCAACTAGGATGTCTAGAGAAAACACTCGGATGTGAGGCTTATCAGCATGTCCAGGCCATAACCCCCGAAGCTGCAGGACCATATGGAACCTGACGTAAGCTCTCTGCCCACTCTCCTCTCCTCTGCTGAGCACTGTTTTCAGGTAACAAGAGGAGCATATTAGAAGTCCCTCTGATTTTTGCTACTACTTCATAGTACGCACTACCATTAAAGTATTGAATTTGTGAAAAATCTAATGACAGCAGAAGTTCATGGATAAATAACACATAGAAAAGCACACGGGTAATTGGAGACATACTGGACTCGGCATCAAGTCAGAAGACCAGAGTTTGAAGATGAGTCTGCATGACCTTGGTCACTTCACCTGCCTGAACCTCAATTACCTCTTCTATTCCATGAGGATAGTAATTGCCAGTCTGCTTCACGTGGTATAAAGCCTTGTCAAGGAATTACGCTACACTTGTCAAACACCACGGTGTTGATTACACCTAAAACGCCACACCCCTATCAACGAAAGGCATTGATTTTAATTACTCCAGGCAGAAACACAATAAATCCTTTTGTATCATCCAACTCTGAAAAGTAGCCGGCGCCTAACCAATTACTGTGACATTAAAATTGTGGATGACAAGATGGAATATGTCCTCACAGCCTTCTTTCTTATCGAGGCCAGACCAGGTGCAAGCGTCAAGTCTGACAATTAGAACTGTTTTCCAAAAGTAGTCTTAGGAAGTTAAATTTCAGTAGGAAATGAGATGCTGAAGTTGTAAGAAAGGTTCTCTGGAAGGGTAGGGACAGAAAGAGGACACTGCTTGGGGGAAAACAAAAAATTACCCTGGTAGGTACATTTTCAAACCTGGTACCTGTAGAGGATGGGAGTTATGAAAGCTCTGGAGTCTGGAAAAAGAAGCAAGTAGAAATTATACTGTTGCTACCCCAGTCTAGAAAGTCTCCTCCATATCTTTCAGACCCTTTAAAAAGACAACATAAACTTTGGAACTCAGCTTATGAAATAAACAGCCTCAAGGCTGCCAGGTGGGACCTGCTGTACTCCATGTCTGCTCCAGGAAAGGTTATTCAACCCCGGACACTCCAAGAGTCAGACAAAGGAAGCATTCAGGTGCTACCGGATGGGGCAGAGGAAAGAAAATGCGGTTCAGCTCCTCTGGTTCTGCAGAAGTTCCTTATTTATGTTTTTCTTTCAAATAACACTGCTGCACATTATTAGGCAGAAGCATCTGTCTTGAGGGATGAAACAGGAGGAATTATGCAAGAAAGAGGCAAGGCGAGCAAATGCCTTTCCAATCATAGGATGGGAGACACTGGCTAATCCTACCTGCCAGGAGAGGAAGAACCAGGACAACACAAAAGATGCCAGGACTTCTTGCTCTTATGTATAGGTTCTTCTTGGTAACCATCAGGAACCCAGCACCAACCCAAAACCAGACAATGAAAAGGGGTTACTGAAGGACGGCAGCCAAGTAAGCTAATGCCCTTGCTCCCAGGAAGGTGAAATTCATACTCTGCTTTAGCTTTCAATATGATTCCCACAAAATAACTGCCAGAGTTTAAAAATCCCTGTTTCCCACAATTTTGCCCAACCTTATAATGGATTTCACTTCTTCTCAACAACAGCTTCTCTGCTCCCTTGAGGCAAATCTCTTCAATGAGGACAAATTGGCCATGCTCATTCCTGCCCAGACCTCACCTCAACACACAGCACAGACAGGGACAACTAAAATAGACCTGATATATCCTATATTGTTATCTGGGCTTCTCATTTTAATCTTTTTAAATTTTTTATTTTTTATTTTTTTATATACAGGGTCTCACTCTGTCACCCAGGCTGGAGTGCAGTGTCCTGATCATAACTCAATGCAGCCCTGAACTCCTAGCCTCAAGGGATCCTCCTGCCTCTGCCTCCCGAACAGCTGGGATTACAGGTATGAGCCACCACACCCAGCCTCTGCTTCTCATTTTAGAGTTAAAAGAACTGAGGCCAAGAGACCCAGTAAATGACTTGCCCAGGATCACAGAGTCAAGTATGAGCAGATCCCAGGACAGAATCAATTTCTCCTGATCCTCATTACAGTATTATTTCTACTACATTATACTACTGTCAACACATGGTCATCTTAATTCTATGTATATTAATCTCATGGCAACTAGACTAAAATCTCCTGGACAGCAAGAATTATACTTTTCCTAGTAATTCTAGACACTCACACCATCACAGGGAGCACCAAGCTGAGACATCTAGGAGGAACACTGAAGTGTTTCCCAACCAACTCCTACCTCACTGTTTGTTAAGAATCTACCCTGTGTGCTCTGCTGGCAGCATCCAGCAGCCACTTCTGCCATGGCATTCATCCTTCCATAATGTCCCTGCACATTTGTCTTTCTCTTCACCAGACTGTAAGACGTTTAAAGACAGGACCGGACCATGTCTTATTTCCTATGTGTTTCTCAATGCCCAATACATACCAGGAGCTCAAAAAAAGACTGAATAAAAGACGGATTCTAAAGTAAGTCTCAATTGACCTACATCCATCACAGAAATCTCAGCTACCTCGGGGGCAGGAGTTGATCACTCCACCCTCCCTTGAAACATTTTCTATTCTTGGTCCCCGCTTTTGACTCTTTGGGAATAACTCTAGCCACAAGGGCTTCTGACCTGCCATCTTTAGGAGAGGTCAACAGTAACCAATGACACCTTTAAGTTTCCCCCCCAAAATGTTTTAACATTGGTATAAATAAAATACTTTAAAGGAGCTAGTGGTTGGATCTAGGTGTGTTCCTTTAAGGAAAAGCATAAACCTTAATCCATCATCACCTATCATTAAAACAGCCCACCTGGGACTTACAGAAAAAGATTACCAACCCCATTGCCAAACCCTATTGCCAAAAAAGAATACTTGACTTACTTTAATAACATTCTGACACACCCAAAAATCAAGCTAGTATTTTGGCCTAAACAGATGTTCTTACTCTGACCCATTTCTCTACCAAACCTGATTAGCTGACAGAATTTAAAAATGTATCATTCACAAAGCAATGTCTAAAAGGCAATTGCTGATGGACATCTGGGCTGCTTCCAGTTTTGCCTATTACAGTTAAAGCTACAATGAACATTCATGTAAAGTCTTTGCATATGCTTCTGTAGACATATGCTCTCATTCTCTTGGGTAAATACCGAGAAGGGAATGGTTGGATCATACTGTAGGTATAAATTTAACATTTTAAGAAATTGCCAAAATGTTTTCCAACAGGTTGTACCATTTTGCATTCTCACCAGCCCTGTGTTCCCTAACATCCTCATCAACACTTGATATGGTCAGTCTTATAAATTTTAGTCATCCTTACATAGTGGCATCTCATTATGGTTTTCATTTGCATTTTCCTTATGACTAACGAGGCTGAGCAACTGTTTGTGTACTTATTTACCATCTCTATATCCTCCTTGGTGAAGTGTCTGTTCAAACTTTGTACTCACTACTTAAATCAGGTTGTTTTCTTATTGAATTTTTAAGAGTCCCTTATATCTTCTAATGACAAGTCCTTTACACAGGAATGTCCAATCAATTGTGTGTCCTAAATTAACAATGAGATATCCTACTGGTTCCTTCATTCCCTCATTCCCCTCTTCTCTCCTTCTCCTCTGCATGGTAGCATACAATCTAACCACTTAAACACAAGAACAGGCAGTTACAGTCTTCCCACAAGCTGCCATCACACTGTCCAGCCGCAGTCAGTTAGGAAGTGGAGTATCTTCTCCTACCCCTGTCACTCCAGTGCATGTATACTCTCACACACACAGGGGGAGTTGAACATAAGCCTATTTCCTCTCTAAAGATGTACTTACTTTAAGTCACTATTTCTCAACGAGGAGCAATTTAGCCCGTCATAACATCTGACCACATCTGGAGACATATTTGTTTGTCACAACTGGCTGGGGAAATAGCTGCTACTGTCATCTAGTTGGTAGAGGCCAGAGACGCTGCCAAACATCCTATTAATACAGTACCCCCTACAAAAAAGAATTATCTGGAAACTCTGCTTCAAATAGATTTACAGGTAATCTTTTGCATAAAGCAATATAATGTAGAAATAACACTGACTTGAGAGCCAGGAAACCCGCATTCTTTTCCTAGCTCTGATACTAACTAGTTGTATAACACTGGGCAAAGTACTTAACCTCACAAAGCACCAAATTCCTCATCTGTAAAATGAGGGACTAACCTAAATTATCTCTAAGTTCTCCTCTGGTAGCAAAGAAATACAATCCTACAACTATTTATTCAAAACCACAGAGAACTTGGAGCAGTTATGAAAATATCCTTAGGTTCCATACTTAGGAAGTTGAACAAGATAGTGACAAAAGTGAGTTCAAGGTTGGCTCCCGGTACCTTCCTGGTAGAATCCTGGGATCTAGGTACTCCCCTAAACAGATCCTGCCCAGAAATCTGGATCCTTCTCTGTCCTCCATTCCACCCTCACTAGCTCAACTTCAGGGATACAAACATGAACTCAGAAGGAAACTTGACTTTCACAGCAGAGCAGGTGAAAACACTTCTGGGCCGGATCTGCCTTGCAGACCCAGTCTTCAACTCAGAAGTGAGACCATGCCAATGATACAGTGTCTTTGAAAATCCAGACAGAGCTCTGATAGGAGGAAAGTCACCTCCTGGAGGGACTCTGGGACTCACTTTTGTCTAACATACAGGCCTCAGGCAACACCAACACTGAATCCTAATCAAATTTCTGCCACTCACGCCCCCTTTGGGGGGAAGAAGGTCCTTCAACAATTCTTACAACAGCTGTTTTCCAGGTTAAATGAGGTTGAAAATTGCTCCTGTGGGTCCTTGCAAGAATGAGCAGACAGCTAACACCTCGGATGGCCCATGGGTAAATTTCTTTAATTTTAAACTGACTAACAATTAGAAACATTAATTAAAGAAGAATATTTACCTGGAACGCCCTGCCTCTCAGAAGGAATCCCAAGAGCTACCCATAGATATTTCTGGTGGAAGCGTCATGACTTCCGCCGTAGTTGCTGGGGTAAGAAAGGGAACAAGGCCAGCCCTGGGTGACAGGGAGAGATGTCGCTCTGCAAGGAGACTTTACACTCTTCCCTGTCTCTTTTCCAACAAGGTAAGGGCAACAGTTAGGACACACGATTAACCACCATCCTCTCTCCTCCCTGTTTTCCTTCCATGAAGGGAAAGGAAGGCTTCCCCTGTGCATGGTCACAGGAAAGAGAGAAAGCAAAGGTGAAACTCGGAATGTAGAAACTGAGCACCTTGGTCTCCTTGCAGAACTCACATCCCCTGCCCCATTTGCTTCTCCTCCCTCAGCTAACCAGTGCTTGATGGGCCCCAAGCATGCGTTCTCTTCCAGCTGCCGCCCTTACTCCTCTGGCCCCCTTAATCTCCTGTCTGCTACAACAACCACTCCACGGACATGCCTGAAGCAAAGCCACGGCAGACTTTTTGCAAACAGTTTAATCAGGAGGTCAGGCCTAAGGCAGAGAGCACCACTCATTACCAGCTGAACGACTGAGAACAGGCTCCACTGGTGACACCCTGTTTAGTCAGGCTCCTGCCCTGCCTGCTGTGTGTGGGGTATATGTATATGTGTGTCTGTGTGTATGCGGGGGGTGGGGAGGGTGCCAGCTTAAACCCAAAGCTAGACATAAAATTAATTCCTCTTTATTAAAGAATGCTCATTTCACTTTTTCTCTTCCACTTTTGCCTGTCCCCTTGTTCCCAAAGACCAATCTGCAGTAAAAACTGGGAGACAGCTGACGGTTTTATGCTCACTGCTGAACTGGAAGATTCAGGCAATTTCTTCTCTCATGATTTGAGCCCTATATCTCTACTGGGTCCCTTGCATTTGCTGTTCCCCTCAATTCTTGGAGGCTGAGAGTTACAGTTACTACTTCTATATAACAAATTGTATCTGTACTATAACCACCATTTTATAGTGCTCACACTTTTATGGGCCAGGAATGTGGAGAGGCTCGGCTGGGCAGTTCTTGTTTGGGGTTCTCTTGCAGTTACAGTAAGACGCTGGCTGGGGCCTCAGGCATCTGAAGGTTGCACTAAGTTGGACGTCCAAGCTGGCTCACTGGCACGGCTGGCAGATGATGCTGGCTGTCAGCTGGGAGCTCAGCTGGAGTTGTGGCCAGAGTGTCTGCACATGGCCTCTCCAGCACGACTATCTCAGGCCAGCCAGACTTCTTGGCAGTTAGTGTCCCTCGGGGCAAGTAATAGCTGACTGATCATATTTTGGACCTAACCTCAGAAGTCACATACTTCCGCTGCATTCTGTTGGCTACAAGCAAGTCACTAAGATCAGCCCAGAGTCAAGGGTATTAGTCACAGACTCCATCTCTCAAGGAGATGAGTGTCAAGGAATTTGCAGACATGTTTTAAAACCCCACACTCACCTATTTTCATTGTTTTAAAATCCCCATCCACTATGGGGTCAGGGAACGTACCTTGTCCCCTTCTCTCTCTCAAGTCTGGCCGAGTGTCTGGCACATTGTAGATGCTCAATAAATAAATGGTGAATGAAGGAAGGAAGGAACGAAAGACAAATGAGCTTCCAAAGTAAGGAAACTTCTAGATCTATTCTTGAGGAAAGGTTATTTACCATCCCTGAGCCTTGCTTTCTTTCATTGCTACAGTGGGGATATGACATTCAGCTTTCATGGATCCATGGTTAGGAATGAATGAGATAATTTGTGAGGAACGATTTTCACTTTTCCAGGGTTGCTAAAAAAGTAAGACTAGAGATGACACCAGGCAGTGCCACATGGCCAGAGTGTCAGTGCACACCCCCTTATTGATGTTAACATCTGTCACCTCACCTGCAACGCCTTCCCTTCTGTCCTCTGCCCAGTCAGTCCTTACAGACCTTTCTCCACCATGGGCTCTTCCCAGAGAGGCAGTGTGGTGACTGAGAACCTGGCAGCCAGAGGGAAGGCAAAGCCTCTCTCCCCCACTCTGCAGTGCAGCCCTGGACAAATTACTTAAGCCTTCTCTGCCTCATTTTCATCTGTAAAACAAGGATAATAATCATACCTGACCCATGTAGTCATGAGGATTAAGTGAGTCAATATGCACCGAGCACTCAGAGGCTGCCTAGCCTAGAGCAAGCATGCAGTGTAATTGGCTACTAGCATCACTCCAGCCTTCACAGTCTCTCTCCTCCAAACTCCATGCTCTACCCGTAACGAGCACACTTGAGATTCCCAGAAGTGCCAGGTTTTCTTGCACTTCCATGCCGCTCCATATGCAACTCCGTCTGAAAAGGATTAATGTTTTAAAGTACTCAGCTCGGTCCCTGGCACATGCTAAGCACTATCTTCAGTTCTGCAATTATGATTCTGTCTGGAACGCTCTTTCCCACCTTTCCTCTACTCCCCTTGCCTGGCTAATCCCTAATCATCTTTCAAGCCTCAAATCAGATGTTTCCTTCCAAGAAGCTTTCCCTTCTGCCTAGCTTGGGTGTCTTTCCAATCAGGGTCACTGCTGATCCCTGTGGGCCTTTCCGTCAGTTACAAAAAGGCTCCCTTTCCCTCCAGATAGCACATGTCTTGAGGAGCAGACGATAAGCTGGACCTTCAGCCTCCCCTCACCCCTTCAGCCAAGAGCCCTTGAGCAGCCACACCCTGTGCAACCACACCACTGCCCTGCTGCCAGCATGCACTCACTGCATTTATCCCACTCCTCTGTGACCACCCCTTGACTTGCCTGCACCCCGCCCGCAGAGTGAACTCTTCAAGGACAGGTCCATGATCACTCCAAATGAAATCCCCAATACTTAGTATACCACCAGCACTTAATAGGTGCTCAGTAAATATTTGTTGACTACATGAATGGACCATGAAGAAAGAACCATGTGCCCTATATCCTTCCCTTGGGGCTGTTTATATCTTTCACAGTGTCCCAACCAACGAATAACACACTTTATCATCACCAACATTGTGGTTTTCATTTTGTTTGGAGTGGGGGTACCGAGAGGGAGACTTCCAGACCCTTCAATTCATACAGTGTAATTCAGGCTCCAGCTAACAAGTGTGCTCTGCGCTAAGGGCCCTCATCCAGGGGCTAATGGCACCTCTGCAAATGCAACCCACTCTAGTAAATGGCAAAGAGCTATTCTAGGGCCCACCTGAGCTTGCCCGGGCTTGGGCAGTATGTGTAAAGCCTAAAATATTTCCCTGAACAGCCTCAGAAGGCACTGGATGAGGCAGCTGCTCCCAGGCACTGCCCATAGGGCCAGAGGGAAGGCATCCCAAGCCGCGTGCCTCAATGCATACCCACTGGCCACGCAGTGCTGCAGGAATGAGACGTGAGCCAATCACAGAAGTCAGCGTGGCCCCTGTATTCAGTAAGCAGGCAGTAGTTGTGGCTTATTAAAAAGGACAGGCAATAATGCTATCTCATCTGGACAGTTAAAATATGGGTTTCAGTTAGTGTCTCTGGGGTGTTAGGTGGGTGAGTGAATGTGCCAGGGCTGTCTGCTGGCAGGAGCCACACCAATCTAGGCAAGAGGAAGGCTGGTGGGAGCTCTGGCTCCACAATACTGAAAAAAGTCACCTTTCCTCTATGTGTCCCCAAGTGTCAGTTGACAGTACAGAGGCCTTCCCACCTCCTGGAATTATTTTGAGAATAAAATCAGACAAACATAAGTAAAAGTTGTCTGAAAGTAAATTATTCTCTAAGTTACCACCCTCATCGAGTTGTATAATTCCTCTGCATTATCACCCTGCTTCTAAGCTGCTTCTCCTGCTGGGATCCTCTCCTGCTCCTCGTATCCTTCACAATGGCCTCTGTTATCCCATTTGTCTGAGCTAGTAATAAGTGACTAGTCTAGGTACATCCTAGGTTTCATGAGGACAATGATTTCATCAGGTATTTTCTTGGGTCCTTATGACCCACAGCACAGCACTTGGCACACAGCAGACTCACTGAACATCTGCTTAATTGAACATAAACGTGTGTTTGTGTGAATGTGTGTGCATGCACATATTCACCCTTCAGTCTTCAGATGATCTGACCATTGGAACAACAAAGAAATCTCCTTGGTGACAAGGTATCAAAGACAGTGTCATAAAACATCCAATTCCACTATACTCAAAATAGGGCTCCAAAACCTTGGTTGTGATGCAGTCTGCTGGACTTTAGGAAGATTTAACATGTTAAAATCCAATCCAACCCACTAACTGGGGAAAAAAGGAACTTGCAACGAGAATATGAACTGTAGATCACAATGGTTGCTGCACAGACACCTTCCTTGGATGAGCCTCAGCAACTCACCCAGAGGGACCTGCCACATCAGCAGGAGCCAGGTGGGGCTCACATCTGATTTGGCTTCAGAAATGTTCTTACAGTAAAAGACATCCTAGCAACATAATCATAACCAGTAGGAGTTGGTCTGTTAATGCAGATGCTAAAGCAAAGAACCATAGAAAACAAGATGTGCATAATTTAAACATTTTATTGCAACATAAAACATATACATGTATGTTTATTCACTGATATTTTGGTGTAGATTGGCGGTCTTTCCTCTAGGTATAGGTCCACAGATGAATTTCCCAAAGTCTTCCTTGCATAAATAATATATTGAGTCTGATTTCTAGTTTTGCTTTCTTCCAAGTGGATTAAGAATTTAAAAACATTTGCTAAGTATTCTGGATGCAGAATCCTTCTAAGGTTTTTAGTTTCTCTCCAACTTTTTTTTTACTGTTATCTTCTTCATACCTAATTCATTGGCAACTTTTGTAGCAACTCACTTTTATTGATTTTGTTCAAAACATTCAACTTAGTTTTATAAACACAGCAATTACAAGAGACTAGATGTTAAGCACTTAGAAGGTCTCCTAGCACAAAGTACTCAATGAATGTTAGTCATCTATTTTTTCTATTAATTAATGTAATAATTAGTCAATTACAGTAACAATTTTAACTGGTGCAGACAGGTTATGAACTTACACGATTGCTTCTCGGTATGCAGTCAGCCCAAATGGAAGGAACAGAGCTATAGTGGCACATAAAGACAACAGTAATAGCAGCATGTAGCAGCAGTGGCTGTTAATGCCTTACAAAAGGAATGGAGATCAGCAAGTTAAATAGAGACCACTTAAGAGGGCTGCTTCTCTGATGAAGTTCAATCTCTTACCCTTCCCCTGTAGACTCCATCCTCAACCAGGGCCAGTACTTGGCATAGCAAAGGCTGGGACCTACACAAAGGTGTAGTTGAGCAGGTAAGCAGGGCTGAAACCCATCAATGCCCCTATCTCCAAGCTACACATCCCAGCATGGGGCTGTCTCTACCCAAAGAAGAGGCACCTTTCCCTAATTTGCACATCCATCCTCCCTCCTCCTCCACCCGCACCCTGCCTCCTACCCTGTGTTCTCCTCACTCAAGCCCACGTGTTACACAGAACACAATTAGGCAGAACTGTTAGATCAAGGCATTGCAGCACACTGTAAATGACACCTTCATGAAAAACAACAGCACAGTCAAATGAAGAGCACATGAATGTTATTAATTCTGCAGGCATGGCCCATTATGACTGGCCACACCAGCTCGGACAGCAACTCTGTACTGAGCCTAGCTGTGCAACTGGCCACTCCCCGAGCACTTCATGCTCCTTCATGTCACCCTCAGAGGCAGACAAGAGGACTATGAAGAACTCACATGTCTCCCATACCCTCTGAAAAGGACTCATATTTCTATTGAAGACCAAAAGTAACAGCAACAAAAGTAGCTTTTATTTGTAGAGTGCACTTAACTTTTTCAAAAGACATAGCTAAAATTTTCCCTGCAAAGTCTCCCTTCAAGTGCTGTAGCTGATGATGTGTTAAAATAGGTGATCTGTGTCCATGTGAGTTAATAAATGACTTGGTTGTGTTTTAATTCTTTAGACCTCATTCCCATTCTTGTCAACCGACTGTCAATTGTGTTAATTTCAGGCAGAGGTAAGAGAGTTAATCCAAAATCATATGTATGTTAAAATCTCTTAATGGATTGACCAGCATCCTCTACAAACCAGGCACTGAGCTGAAAGGGGGGTTGTTTCCCAGTGGGCCTCAATGCCCACATAAATCCCTGTGCAAAACGGGGAAACAAAGGCAGAAAGTGGCCTGAGGCCCAAGAGTGAGTTAGTGACTGAGTGGCAGAGGTCTAGAAATCAAATCCAAATCTCTTGACCTCTTATCTCGAGGCTGTACTGCCTTCCCAAATTCCAATTTTATAGTTAACTGGCTTAATAAGGGCCAGTTAACTTACTGGATTGAAGTCAACATTAAAAGATGTTAGATTCCACCAGCACAATCTTTGGCCCTTTGTCTCTGATGAGAATTTGCCCAATTAAAATTTCAACATCGGGTCTAACCTGAGGGATCTTGGCTTTCAGCCTGAAGCTCTTGAAAAGACTTGATTAACTTAGGAGTTCCTGCCACAGAGAAAGATTCAAGAATCCTCTCCAGCAGAGGTGAGCTGGCCTCTGTGGTAAATGGAAAATGAACTGGTTTAAATCACCACCCTCTCACCAGTCACCAAGATGAATTCAATTTAACATACATGTATTGTGTTTCCATGCAGGCTAGGGGTTAGCCTTGGCTCTGGTGAATGTGCTACCATCTAGACGGCACCATCTTATTCTCAAGTAGCTAGCAATTTAGGTAGATGAGGTTCCTCTGATGCCTGAGGAGGGTGAAGACAGGTCAGTGAGGCAGCACACCTGCACACAGAGCAGGCCGGTGCAAGGAAGTCAGAAATCAGCCAGCCTCTTCTGCAATCGGTGGACCAGCCTGTGAGCTGAGTTTAGATTTAGAGAGACTATATCTCTATACAAGGAAGTAGAGGAACAACAGACTCTTACACCCCCTCCCCACAAAAAAGGCTGGAGTGTTCTTTTCAAGAAAGCAAAGGGTGGAGTGAGGAGACAGAGCACCAACAGGGATGACTTGTCTTGACTCCTCATAGCTTCACAGGGCAACATATAAGAAAAGCATGTGCTTTAATGGGAGATAGGAGTAGAAAGGCATGTCCACTAGTTACTGAGTATCCTTGGGCTCCCTGCTCAAGATTGAAGCCCTCAACTGTGAAAATATGAATGGCATGTTGCGAGGCATAAGTCCACTAAAAATACTTTCTTGGAGATTAAATGAGATAGCATCTGTACAGCATCTAACATAGATTCAGGCATTTATAAGGGCTCAATACAATGGTAGTTTTTGTTATTAGTAACTGAGAGAAATGTTAGCGCAGTGCCTGACATGGTACGTACTCAAAACTGCTGGTTGGTGTTAGAAAGAAAGTTGGAGAGCTAGTAGCACAAGGAACGTAGAGTTTAATTGTCCTATAGGGTGGAAAGTGGAAAGAAGCCAGATGAATGGGAGATCAGAAATAAAATCAAAGACCTTGACACATAGAGGTGATCAATAAACATCTGTGGAACAAATGAATGAGAATCTAAATAACTAACCTATATCTGTCATTTACAATATGGCTCTAAGCTGATGCCAGAGAAGTGACACGAAATGTAGGCTCTGCTCCCAACCAGCTCTGGGAGGATCCCTCTGGCCTCAGCTTTGCATCTCTATGGGATGGGACCAGATGATCTCCATGTCTCTTCATGCTCCCAGATTCTATATTTCTTTGATTTATTCAACTGTTGAGACAGGTATCAGCAAATGATCTGAACACATGGATGCACGTGTGTGTATGGGATGTGCACGAAAACATACTCATGTCATGAGTAAGTGAGACAGGCAAGTGGCTGCTTAAACACTAGCTTCATGTGGACCAAGAGATGGAATGCCAGGAACCAACCACCATCACCTTTTTTGTAACTGCCCCTAATCATATTGCCACGCACACAGGCCTGGTTTTAATTAAGCAGAGCAGTGACTGTATCAGTCTAGCCACTAAAGCTTTGATCTCCCTGTGGGGCACGTTTACGCACTGTTGACCATGCTCTAAGAGCCTGAAACACAAACCGGCGAGAGTCTTTGACAGTTCGGCCTTGACAAAGCTCCCCAGGGTCCCTGTACAGGTATGTGCAACTGTGAGGGCCCACAAAGGTGCAGAGGCCACGGGGAGGGCAATGGAGAAAGGCAGCAAAGGCTCGTGGTGCGAAGCGCCGGTATCAGCATGAGAGAAGGCTCCTGTGGTTTAGGGAAGCTCTTAAATGCCCAGGGAGGGTCACACTGGTTGCTACATAGTGCAATGAAATCTCGACACAGAGAAAAATGCTCTGTTGTGGGGAGATGACCAAGATTACGTTCAAATTCAGGTTAGCGGAGTGAACACTTCTGTGAGAGGAAAGCTCTCAGAATCAGGTCCCCAGGGTCAAAACTTACAACGGTTGACCAAAAAAAGTTGCAAAATGTTTAACAGGAAATATTTCCCTCTCTCTGTACTACATCTCTTCCCCATGTATTAAGGACTCACTGAAAGGAGCTCTCGGGTTTAAAACAATAAAAGGTGGCAGCCCAAATCTAAATGAACAGGTGGAGAATGAACGCTATGAGCAGACACAGGCTGAGCCCTGTCAGAACAGCGCATGAGAAGCCAAGTGGGGTTGGGATCAGAGCCCGGTTCTGCCTCAGCAGCTGCTTGCCCCGTAGGGTCTGCAGGACGCCAGAAGCAACAGCATCCTCTCCTCCATAGCTACCAGTTCCCCCCCGCCATCTGGTTAAGCACAAAGGGCAATGGGGTGTGGAGTGGGGGACCTTCAGCCATGCACTGTGACAGCACAC